>NC_137341.1:13106013-15596461 GCF_965287045.1 Carcharhinus amblyrhynchos
GAGAGGGCAGGGAGGGGAGAGGAGAGGGAGGGAGGGAGGGGAGAGAGGGAGGGGAGAGGGGAGGGAAGAGGGGAGGGAAGAGGGGAGAGGGAGGGAGGGAGGGGAGAGGAGAGGGAGGGAGGGAGGGGAGAGGGGAGAGGAGAGAGGGGAGGGAGGGAGGGAAGAGGAGAGGGAGGGAGGGAGGGGGGGAGGGAGGGAGGGAGGGAAGAGGAGAGGGAGGGAGGGAGGGAGGGGCGAGGGGAGGGGAGGGAGGGAGGGAAGAGGAGAGGGAGGGAGGGAGGGAGGGGAGAGGGGAGGGAGGGAGGGAGGGAGGGAGGGGAGAGGGGAGGGAGGGGGGGGGGAGAGAGGGAGGAGGGTGTGGGGGAGGGAGGAGAGGGAGGAGAGAGAGGGAGGAGGGAGTGGGGAGAGGGAGGGAGAGAGAGGGGGGAGAGAGGGGGGGAGGGGAGAGAGAGGGAGGGTTGGGGGGAGAGCGAGTGGGGAGGGTTGGGGGGTGAGCGAGTGGGGAGGATAGGGAAGGGGCGGAGGGGGGAGAGAGTGGGGGGGAGGGGGGAGAGAAAGGGGGAGGGGAGTGAGAGGGAGGGTGGGGGGGAGAGCGAGTGGGGAGGGAGGAGGGAGGGGGAAAGAGGGAGGGGGGAGGGAGGGAGGATAGGGAAGGGGGGCAGAGAGAGGGAGGGAGTGGGGGAGAGGGGAGAGAGAGGGAAGAGGGAGTGGGGGGAAGGGGAGAGGGAGGGAGGAGAGGGAAGGAGGGAGTGGGGGAGAGGGAGGGGAGGAGGGAGGGGGGGAGGGAGGAGAGAGGGAGTGGGGGAGGGGGGAGGGAGGAGAGAAGAGGGGGAGGGGGAGGGAGAGAGAGGGGGGAGGGAGGATAGGGAAGGGCGGGAGAGGGGAGAGAGAGGGAAGAGGAAGGGGGGCAGAGGGGAGAGAGAGGGGGGAGGGAGGAGGGAGAGGGAGGAGAGGGGAGAGAGAGGGGGGAGGGGGGAGGGAGACGGGAGGGAGAGGGAGGGAGGAGAGGGGAGGGAGAGGGAGGGAGGAGGGACGGGGGAGAGGGAGGGGGGGAGGGGGAGGGAGGAGGGAGTGGGGGAGAGGGGGTAGAGAGGAGAGAGGAGGGAGTGGGGGGAGAGGGAGTGGGGAGGGAGGGGGGAGGGAGGAGAGAGAGGGGGGAGGGGGGAGAGGAGAGCGAGGGAGGGGGAGGGGTGGGGGGGGGAGAGGGAGGGAGACAGAGGAAGGGGTGAAGGGGTGAGAGGGGGAGGGGTGAGAGGGGGAGGGGGGAGGAAGGGGGAGGGGAGGGAGGGGGGAGAGGAGAGGGGAGAGGGAAGCGGGGAGGTGAGGGGAGAGATAAGGTGGAAGGGGGAGGGGAGGGGGAGAGGCAAGGGGGGAGGAGGGGGTGGGGAGGAGGAGGAGGAGGAGGGTGCAGGGGAGGATGGGAAGAGGGGTGAGGGGGAGGTGAGGGTGAGGAGGAGGGGTGAGGGGGACGAGGAGGAGGGGTGGGGAGGAGGAGGAGGGGTGGAGAGGAGGGTGAGGAGGAGGTGGGGAGGGCAGTTGGCGGTGGGGGTTAGGCAGGAAGGGGTCCCAATCTGGCCAGTGATTGAGCCAGCTAGCAGACTGCAGCCTGTAAGATCAGGACCACTGCACATGCACAGAGGCCCGAAACTGTCAGACTCCAAGCCCTGAGCTTTTAATGATATACACGTGGGATTTTTTTGGGAGAATTGCCCCTCCTGAGTTTTCCCCCATTTTTATGTTTTCTCAGCAGGTGACTTTGCTTGAAGCCAAACTCCAGCTCCCAGTCCAAACTGATAACTAAGCATTTCGCAGTCGCTATGTGTGTTGTGAAGCCATGCATTAAATCTCATTAGTGAATTCAATTATGCAGGGCTCATTACTTTTGCATGGGACAATGGCAGCTGAAGAGTATTCTCTGCGTCCTCGTCTCTTCTGTCATTGAACATTCCCAGTTTGTGTGTCCGCCAATTAAATCACGCTGCTGACAGAAAAGAATATTTGTCCTTTCATCAATAACCGGAACTCAGACAATTTAAAATAATAGCTGAGCAAAGATGCAGTTTGTTTTCCACACAAACTTGGCCCAATGAGATTGTACTTCTGCAGGAACACTGTTCTGAAAAGGGAACAATCAAAAGTTAATAGACTTTTTTTTCCACAAAGGACTCAGAATCCATACCAGAACTCAAGTCACATAACTTCTGTTTGGATATTGAACTGAGTGCTATTTGGCTACATTTGAGCAAATTAGACTCCCCCTTAGCCTTTTAATACTTGAATAGTTTGTTAAAGCTTTAACATTTCAATATTCTACAGGAAGATGAGCTAGCCTTGGAATACATTATCTAACTGTTCAGTAGATATTAAGTATTTCAGCCTTTACATTATACTGGCTCCATTCGCCACAGGTGCAAATCCCATAATGACTGCTAAATCTCATGAGCAACCAGAAACATGCCAGCAAGAATTCAGTTTGAGACTCTACGCCACCATCTCTCCTATTACGTAGATTGGACATGACAACTTGTAGCTTAACTATTCCATGCATTTGTATATGCTAAAAATAACACTGTTGGCTAAGAATGGGGACAGTCATTGATCAGACACAATACTAGGCCACGATAATATAAAGTATTTGCCTATAGGTTTTCACTTTGAAATACTGCAGCCAGTTTGATCCCCACATTAGTTGGGATATCGAGGCTGTAGGAGTATCTAACCTTGGTTGGGATTCCCAGGTCCGCTAGCGACCAGTGGCAATCACGTTGACCTAGAGAATCAGGGATCAGGCAAAAAAGAGGTTTTGCGCCAGACACTGGATCTGTCACGATGCTCCTGGCGCACCACAACAGCCCAGATCAGGTTCCCTCCCACAATGGGTGGAAACCCAATAAATATCCAAATTCAAATTAGCAAGCTTAAAGTTTTCAATTCCCTCTAGCTATTCATCCATCTCCCCAGCAGGATTTGCACCAACCGAGCTTTGGTGCAGGTTCTGACAATCATGGACCTGGCATATTGGACCCCAAAGGGAGTCAAGGAGAAATGTCCAGTGCCCACGTGTCCTCTGCCACAGCCAGGCTGCAGAGCAAGTGGCCACCAAGGGGCTATGGATTAGGCTTGGAGCAAGAGGCTGACCTCAGCACTGTCCCATGATGGAGAATCCCACCTGACAGACGCTGCCAGCGAACACTCTGGTGCTCCTACTGGCGTGGGCACTTAATCCCAATTTGTGATAATCACGCTCCTTCTGTTTTACTTAAGACTCGGAGTTAATCATTCTGAAGAAAACAAAGGTGGGGGAAATGTGATGATAGTCTGAGAAAACTCTCTGCAACTATAATTTAGAAGTTTTTTTTGGATAGTGCTCAAGATGAGAAGTGTTAGTAGGCTCGAGAGGGCATACATATGTAAATCATGATGTTGGGAATTATTTAAACATTTTCGGAGGATTACAAAACAGACTGTTAGGATTATGTACCATGAGTATTGTTACATTACAGTCCCTTAAGGGATTTGGTCAGTCTGAGTATGGGGGGGCATTGAGGACTATCTGGCATGTGGGTTTAATAAGTTTAGCTAACGCTGCATCAGGGCAACCCAGAGCATGCACATTTGCGTAATGGAACTGGGAGAATTTCACAATTTCCTCCTGCATTTTGCTCGATTATTTTCCTCTTTTTGCCTGCTACAGGCATTAAAATTTAAATAGTGACTGGAAAAGCAGTACAAGAGATCACACCACTAACAGTGATTCTTACCTTACTCAAATATTAATTTCATCACTCAAGGTACCGAGCTCAGCGACATGGGTCTAATTGTAATTTATGGGCAAACTGAGGTGGAAAGACATCCCGACAATACAAGCTTCTTTCAAGTGCACACTTGAACATGTGAAAACAGAGAATCCCAGATGCCCCCTGATTTACATTTCAAGGAAAGAAGCTTTCTCAATCCCACTGGGAGTGCTGTGTTGGAGCACACTCATAATTACATCAGGTCATTTAAAAATCAAATGAACATCAGTTTCTAGTGAGTAAAGGACAGCACGGTGATACAGTATTTAGCACTGCTGCCTCACATCGCTAGAGAATAAGATTTGATGCCCAGCTTGGGTCACTAATGAATAAATTAAGATAGAATAAAAAGTAAAGAATTGTTTAAGGGGTTGAAGAAGAGGGATTGAAGGAGGCAGATTTCTAGATCGCAATACATTTCTGCCAAAAGGAAATGAAATATCTTTTGACAAGCATCAAATGGCAAAGTTTTCTGATCAGTTTGGCTCTGCATATCCTTAATGTTCTTCCCACATCTTAGCAATCAGAGCCTCAGAAAACATTCTTATTCTTCTATTTGTCAGTGATTTAAATGTCCATATGGGAATCTCAAAAGCAACTGACCTCGTTGTTGTGTTCTTGTACCTAATTCACTGCACAATGCTCCATGACCACAGTTATGTGCTGCTCATGTCAAGTGATTTCAAGTCACTCTAAGACGGTCTTCAGGCTCCCTCGCTCGAGATCCCTTAACTTCTAGAAGTAGTTGGTTCCTATCTACGCTATTCTGTCCCTTCACAATTAAAAGAAAAATCAACTTCTCCTATAATCTCTTCTGTCCAATCAATCACCTCATAAACTGAAGTTATTTCCTGCAAGAGAAACCAAGTTGTAAAGAGGCTGAGCTCCCACCCACTGCTGAAAAGCGCTGCTTTGTGTTTTGAGTGTAAACAAAGTTATTTCTTATGGATTTGATTGACTCATTAATTACTTTATTGTGTGTAATCACATTTAAGGGATACTGCTTGGGATGAAAGAATTTCACGACCTGGGCAAAACTGAATCAGGGTCATATAATGAGTAGTGCTTGTGATACTATTTTCCATTTGAAGGCCATAATTTAACAAAAAATAATTCTACAAACAGGTTATGGATAACATTGACTTTTGCATTGTGAAGGTGACTTTCAGAATTAACCTCTCATTAGTTAATTGTTTGTCATTATTTGTGAATTGACCTGAATGTGCTTTTTCATTCCTTTGTGTTGGGGCTAGATTGCTACCCAGGCCTATATTCTATTGTTCCTGTAAGATTTTGTATGGACTGGTGGCAGGGAGTTTTATTTTTTCCAATTTGTATTTCCGACAGATGGAATTTCCAGTTTCTCACAGCTGTCACCAACTGTCTTCAGGCAATTCAAACACACTTTCCAATCACAAGGCTCCCAATCAGCAATCAGACCGAAGCAATCACCTCAATGGTAATTTTGACACAGAGACAGACGGTAGAAGCTCGAGCAGTTCCTGGGTCAACGGATCACACAGAGATTTTAATTCTTGCCATGAACTTAAAGAAAAGCTACATAACCTACAGCTCCAAAATACTCTGGGAAGGCACAGGTTCCCAGGGCAAAGCGTGCAGCCATTAGACCCTTCCTGCCTGTTAACTCCTCCAAACACACCTTTGAACTCTGAACTTGCACACATTGATTGTGCACAAACCAATGGAAGTGGTAGACATGCATCAAACAGCTGGAAAAACAACATCTGCAGGAATGGATCCCATGAGGGGGAAGGTAACTGTCAGGAATATGAAGTTTTAGGAATGTTTTTGCTACTCCACTGATGGTCAAGATGATTAGCATTAAACCACAAAATATAGGATTACCCAGGTCATTCTATCCAACAAAATTCAACACTGCAAAGCCAGCCAAGAAAAATCTGAGAGGGCGAATTAAACTTCTGAAATATGTGGACTGAGGTTTAGTCAAAATTAAACTGAACTGCTCAAACAAGAATGCCAGTAAAGAACATCAATCATATTTTTGCTTTGTAGATCTCCAGTACTGGAGTTCACAATACTTACACATCTTAACAGAAGGAGATTTACATTATCCAACAGGACTTGCTGAACTGAATATTACTCCTATAAAATTGAAATTCAGAATCTCCCCAATTGACCAATAATAAATTTATTTCTTCTTCTTGGCCTTCCTGTCTCAAAGATAATGGATGTGTGCCAGCATGTCACCGATTGGTTTGGCAGCGTCTGGCTGTCTGCTTTGCAACAACCCCTGCTTTATGGGTTGTACACAGACACAGTTCTATCAGCTATTTTCTCAGACCTCAGGAGGTTACATTCCATTACAATCAAATGACAAGTTTCCATTCGTAACCAGTCATTAATAGAGTTATATTATCTTGTCAGCTTGTGTTAACCCAAGCCTCACACTAAAACTATTAAAATAAAAGACCACGTTTCTTTTTATTCATTCGTGGGACATGAACGTCGCTGGCTGGCCAGCACTTATTGCCCCTCTCTTGTTGCCCAAGAGAAAGTGATAGTGAGCTGCCTTCTTGAGTCGCTGTAGTCCACGTGCTGTGGGTTGACCCTCTCTGATCAAAGTCATCATTCTGGTCTGTTAACTGAAAAGGGCTGGTCACTTTAATCTCTGTGTCATTTGGACACCTGGCAAGTTTTCAAATCCCAGCAGCACTCCACTCTGCAGAAGGCATTCCCCTGTCTCTCTTTAAGAAGCTGCAGGTGAGAGAGTCACTTTCATAGGGGGAATTCCCTTCTTCACAGCTTTTCACTTGGCCTCAATCTTTCAACACAGAATTTATTTCAAGTCTCTGATGCCTTCATCGAAAGTTCAAAGCCTTTGAAATCCCTTCAAACCATTTGAAAGCATTTATTTCCATTAGTTTAAGTCCAGTCCATTTAACTTATCTTTGATTGACAGCTTAATAGTTTTTAGGCAGCAATCAGTTATTTGTTGATCTTTCTTTCTGTGACACCTTCAAAGCAGTTAAGTGCTCCCAGATTCTCCTTCATATAAATATTGCAGTTAGGAACAATTGGGGGTAATTCAGATGCATTCAATGCATTCATCCTAAACTCAATGACTACCATTGACATCAAGGCAGAATTTGACTAAATGTGGTATTAAGGAGCTCTAGCAAAACTAGAGTCATTGCAAATTGGGGGAAAACTCTCCAATGATTGGAGTCATACCTAGCACAAAGGAAGATGTTATAGTTGTTGGAGATCAGTCATCTTAGCTCCAGGACATCACTGTAGGTGGGCCACAAGGTAGTGTCCTGGGCCCCAAGCATATTCAGCTGCTTCATCAATAACCTTCCATCAGGTCAGAAGTGGGGATGTTCGTTGCTGATTCAGCACCATTCACGACTCCTCAGATACGAAAGTGGTCCATGTTCAGATGCAGCAAGACCTGGACAATACCACGGTTTGACCTGACAAGTGGCAAGTAACATTTGCATCACACATGTGCCAGGCAATGACCATCTCCAAGAAGAGAGAATCTAACCATCATAGTGTGACATTCAATGGCGTCACCATGAATGGATACCCCATTATCAACATTCTGGATGTTACCATTGACCAGAAACTGAACTGGACCAGCCATATAAATACTATGGCTATAAGAGCAGGTAAGACAGCATGAATCATGCAGTTTGTAACTCATTTCCTGACTCCCCAAAGCCTGTCCACGCTCTACAAAGGACAAGTCAGGAATGTAATAGAATGCTTGGATGAGCGCAGCTCCAACAACACACAAGAAATTTGACGCCAGGAAAAGGCAGGCCTGCTGGATTGCTAGCCCTTCCACAAACACACACAGTGGCAGCCACATGTACCGTCTACAAGATGCACTGTAGGGACTAACCAAGACTCCTTAGGCAGCACCTTCCAAACCCACGACCACTACCATCCAAGACAAGGGCAGCAGCACTACCTCCAAGTTCCCCTCCAGTCCACTCACCACCCTGATTTGAAAATATATCGGCATTCCTTCACTGCCATTGGGTCAAAATCTTGGAGTGGTTCAAGAAGTCAGCTCATCACCACCTTCTCAAGGGCAGTTAAGGATGGGCAATCCATGTTGTGAATCCCAAATCTCTCAAATGAATAAAAACAAGCTACTTTTCCCATTAAAATAATACAATGGTTCTGAAGCATAAAAAATGGATTGAAAATGTATGTTTTTAGAATCACTACAGTTACATAGTAAATATGACCTTTTTAAAAAACATCAATGAAGGTAGTAACCTTCGACTTTAAACAGGTAGGTCCTTTCAAGGTCTTTGCTTACCTTAATTTGTCCTCTTCATATACAGACCAGAGTTCTGGGTATGTGCAGTATGCCAACGAGGTCACTGTGTTGAAAGAGTATCATCTGTCTACAACTTTTGTTGTTTTGGTCCAGTATGTCTGTAGTTTGGTTCAAATTCATGAAATTCTACAGTGCAAAAGGAGGCCATTTGGCCCATCAAGTTTGCACCGAACAATCCCACCCAGGCTCTATCCCCATAACCCCATGCATTTACCCTAGTGATTCCCCCCAACACTAAAGGTCAATTTAGCATGGCCAGTACACCCACCCGCACGTCTTTGGAATGTGGGAGGAAACAGCACACCCGGAGGAAACCCATGTAGACACAGGGAGATTGTGCAAACACCACACCGACAGTGACCCAGGTCCCTGGCGCTGTTAGGCAGCAGTGCCAACCACTGTGTCACAGTGCCTTTCAGAGTTTTAATCCAGTGTAGGTGAAAATTTAATCCCAAGCAATTTATGCACTTTTACCAAAGTCAAGTGATGACCGTTTTACATAGGATACTAACTTTGCATAATAATACCAGGTGAATCCTTACATTTGATTTTAAACAGGAGGAGTCTATGACTTATCAACACCAACATCTTCCAGCCTGAGTTCAGGAGATGATCCACGTGTGTTTGTGGTGGAGCTGGAGAGGGGACCCATTGGTTTAGGAATGGGACTGATAGATGGACTGGTGAGTGAGATGAACTGAATATTAATCAATAAGTAGTATTTATATCCACCAATAAATAATGTTACAATAAGCAAAGTGTATGATATATAATTAACTCTTAACAGTTCGCAATATTCTATGAGCTGACATAGATATCTGTAATCTCACACGATTCAACACTCAATTTCCCATGCTATTTATTTCAGCATTAAGTGTGGCTTGTGCAGCATTAAGTGAACTACCTTTTTTTTACATAAATCCAGGATATATTAAACTCAGCAGTTGTGATTCTTGTTTCAGTGCCTCATGGGTCTAAGTTTGAGTTCTAGTATTGGAAAATATTTGACTCACTGTGCTGAGCAGAAACAGGTCTGATGCCTTTTCTATCCTTACATTCATCTCCTTTGCAGCATACAACCTTAAATTCCCCTGGGATCTACATCAGAACTCTATTACCTGACAGCCCTGCAGCCTGTGATGGAAGACTCGGGATTGGGGACAGAATCCTGGCTGTAAATGGAGCCAGCTTAATCGGAGCAGACTATGACAGGTAATCACTGAGCTTTCATTTATTTCTGCTGTGATGAAATAGAAGCATTTTCCTCCACCCATCCCTCAGCAAATCCACCCCATTAGGGCACCTTCCACTTCTCTTACTGATTCTCTCTTTCCCACCAGAAATAAACTCTAACTGGCTATAAAGTCTTAATACCTTTCTCAGAAATATTACTGTGAACTGAAACTGGAAGTGGTTTTAATTTGTGGTATTGGATTCCTCTTGTGAGCACACAAACTAAACCTACACACCACACACCTCACACTTACAAATGCTCACATCTCACTTACACCCCTACACATACCAGACTTCAAAATAAAAAAACTGAAGAAATATTAGATCAGTAACAGGTCCTCTTTAGATTCTCCATTTTGAGATACAGTTCCTCAGCAAATTTTCACAAATAACCAAAATTGCATTTGGTAATAATTAGAAGTTAAAACTGATAACTGTTGCTTGTTTTTACATTATTTGGAAGTGGGATGAGATTTCATTTTTAAATGCTATTCTAAAAGACACGTTAGGACAGGCTATTTATAGCATAGGACCTGAATTTAGTGATACAAGTTGGTGTGTGAATGATCCCAAGGAGGCTACTTAAGTCTTGGGTCCCAGCAAGTTATCAGCATTCCACAAAGCAGCAAGTTACACACTGCACCCACAGGGTGTCATTGCTGCATTGTGCATTTTCAGATCAGACTTACATTCCTAATACCAGGGTTAACCTTAAGTTATCAACTTGTGCTCAGCTGAAGAGTTCCTAACTGCAATGTGCTAATTTCTTGCTTCTGATTGCAGTGCAGTTAACCTGATCCGATCAGCGGGTGAGAGACCAAGATTTCTTGTTGCCAAGTCAGATTTCCTCATTGCTGAGAAGATCAGTGCATCATCTTGTTAATCCTCATTCACTGAACCAGAGAACAGACAGCAATCATTCAACATTAGTTTATTTGTTCTCTTCATACCTTCACATCTAAAAGAGCAGTTGAGCAACCATCCACAGATCTGTCCATCTGCAATCATTGTTCAGATCCTTCTTCTGAAATTAAATCGTGATTGGTAAATGGCAGGCAAGCTGTTTAAGAGTTGCCCCGGTTTCACCTTCTAAATTCAGTGTTAAAATTATTTATACAAAGTGCTTTTTCTCATGACCATCACACTTAGTCTTGTCTGAATTCAGGTCTTTAATTCCAGGATTACAAAAGCAGACACGAGGGGCTCAAAATCAGCTCACATCCTTCAGATGATAAAAATCATTGATCTTTAAGATGAACTCTTGAATATCTAAGCAGAGTTATAAATATACCGTCACTATCCATCTAAGTACAGTGATACCATAGTATTGATCAACCTGAAATCTAAACACAATTGACAAACCCAAAGAACACTCCCATTCTTTGGAAACTATTCTTCACAAATAGCAGAAGAGCATGGAACATTTCATTGCCAGAGCTGCTGTTTCATCCTCTCATTTGATTGAATAAGTGTGATATAGTGTGAGAAAGAGACACAGCTAGCCAAAGGAGAGATCAGTTACTGAATGTGAAATGAAGAAAGAAAAAATGAACTTTGATGAGACCTGACAGTTTTACAGCTTAACCCATTAAGGACTACAGTAGCAAAAACAGAAAATGCTAGAAAATCTCAATGGGTCTGACAGCATTTGTGTAGTGAGAACAGGATCAATGTTTCAAGTCTGGAGTCATCTCTTTCAAAACACTGGCTCTATTCTCTCTCCAGATGCTGTCAGACCTGCTGAGATTTTCCAGCATTTTCTGTTTTTGTTTCAGATTCCAGCATCTGCAGTGTTTTGCCTTTATCTTCGGACTATATTACCTTGGTTCAGTGGAGCACTGATCTAATTCAAAAAGGTGTGGCTTTATGCCCCACTACAGGATTTGAATCCATAGCATAGGCTGATAGTTCAGTGCTGTAGGGTCACATCATTTTGATACATATCCCATTTGTAATCTGGCTTAGAAAGCCAGCTAACAAATTATGCCCCAGCAATATTCTGGTTGTTTCATCTGATCCAGATGGTTTATTTGGAAACAAAGGAGATGAATTTGATTTTGATAAGCGAATTATCAGCCTGTTACGTCTCCTGATTCTACAAAACCAAAAACAGGGAGAGAATTACATTGGCTGTCAATTCACTATTAAATGTTTTAAACTTTAGCAAGGACTTTGAGCAGTAGGGCTTTAACCCCATCAGCTTTCAAAACTATGACAGCTACAAATAAATATTTTTCTATATTTCTAAACAGTGATTTTATTGCAAGCATCACAGCTAATTCCAGAGTTAACTGCTGTAGACATTGATTCTGGGCTTGGTATCTCCAGGATTTTTACTGCAGGTATATAATGAGAACAAAGATGTGGAGGTTAGATGGATTGGCTATACTAAGTTGCCCCTAATGTTCCAGGATGTGTACGTTAGGAGAAATAATAGGGTAAATACCTGGGGATGGGGGCTGGGTGGGATTGTGGTCAGTGCAGGCTCAATGGGCCAAATGGCCTCCTTCTGCACTGTAGGGATTCTATGAGTCTAACAAGTGCCAGATCTGGATAGTGCTGATTGATCACTGTACAGTAACAAAATCTTCAATTACTGAAGAAATGGATATCAGATTAAAGATATAAATATAATCACTGCATTCTGAATATCTATTATCCCCACCTGTGTCCATCCAATCAGACAGGCTTATCCTGGTTGGATTATATTTTTAAATTAATTTAACCTCGTTATTTCAAATTTCCACATACTAAAAACCATAATGTGTAACTGATGAAGTGTAACTTCCTGTTAGAACCAAAGGGGAAAAATGTCTCAGTGACGTTATTAAATGCCCCACTGATGTATTTAGAAGGAATTAATCTAAAATACCAGATTGTGCCCCAGCAGGATTCTGCAGCAATGATCCATGTGTGTTACTATTACAACTCATGTCCCCTGACAAAAAGTCAAGATAATCAGGAAATTAATATCTCAATTAGCAGTAAATGTTTTAATTAATTTAAATAGCTGCAAAGCAGCCAGCTGCCCAGTATTGAAATGGAAATATCCACGTTACCACAGAATCTTACAATGCAGAAAGAAGCCATCTGGCCCATCAAGTTTAAATGGACTCTCCAAAAGAGCATCTTAGCTAGGCCTTCCCCATTGCCCTATCCCTTAACTCCGTGCTTTTACCATGGTTAATTGTCCAAACGTAAACATCTTTGAACACTAAGAGGCAGCTTTGCATGGCTAATAAACCTAACCTGCACATCTTTGCAGTAATGGGAGGATACCAGAGCACCCAGAGGAAACCCATGCAGACGCCACACAATCAGTGACCCAAGCTGCAAGTTGAATCCAGGTCCCTGGCACTGTGAGGCAGCAGCGCTAACCACTGTGCGGCAGCAGCACTAACCACTGTGCCATCCCTTAAACAATGGTGCCCAACATATTCTGATCAACACTCTGAATAATATTGAAAATAAACTGAATGGTTATTCATTTCATTGTCATTTGCAGCACCTTGCAATATATAGTCACACAATAACAATAAATGCACTGCAATTCATTCTAAAGTTTTGAGCGCTGCGATGATATATAACTGCAAGAGCCTGAAGTCCCCCTGCATTTTTGCTCTCCCTTACAACTGTAAACTGGGTGCAAACTGATTGTTTTTTCAAAGATCACTGGAATTTCTGGCAAGGATTACCTGTGTAACTACAATATGCCCTTGATATCAAGGCAGCATTTTACAGTGTATGGCATCAAGGAGCCCTAGCAAAATTGAAGGCAATGGAAATCAAAGGGAACACTCTCAATTGGCTGGAGTCATACCTAGCACAATGGAAGGTGGCTATGGTTGTTGGAGGCCAATTCCCTCATCCCAGGACATTCCTGCAGGAGTTCCTCAGTAAGTGTCCTTAGTCCAACAATCTTCAGTTCAATAGCTTCATCAATACTGTCTCTCCATCATAACATTAGAAATGAAAAGTTTGTTTTTTTTTGCTGATATTTGGACATAACTCCTCAGCTACTGAAGCAGTCCATGTTTACATGCAGTAAGATTCATGTGGACATCAGCATTTATTGCCCACACCTAACAGCTCTCCATTTCAGAATCTGGAGTCATATGTCGACCAGACCATGTAAGGACAGCAGATTATCTTCCGCAAAAGGACATTAAAGTTTATTAACACTGCAATGAAATTACTGTGAAAAATCCCCTCTGGCACTTGTTCAGGTACATTGAGGGAGAATTTAGCATGATCAATGCACTTAACCAGCACATCTTTCTGACTGTGGGAGGAAACCGGAGCACCTGGAGGAAACCCATGCAGACACAGGGAGAACATGCAGATTCCGCAGACAGTGACCCAAGCTGGGAATTGAACTCAGGTCCTTGGCACTGTGAGGCTGCAGTGCTAGCCATTGTATCACCCATTAATGAACCAGGTGGATTTTTTTCCAACAATGGTTTCATGGTCATCATTAGGCTTTTAATTTTAGAATTTTATGGAATTCAAATTTTATTATCTGCCATGGTAAGACTTGAACCCATGTCCTCTGTTCTTGGATCTCTAGATTACTAGTCCAGTGACAATACCAGTCACTATCATCTCCCCTTGTAAATGGCAAGTGGCAAATAACATTCACATCACTCAGATGTTAGGCAATGTCCACCTTCCCTTGACACTGAAAAATATCATTTCTGAAATCCCCAACATCAATATTCTTGAGTTTACCATTGATCAGAAACGTAACCAGATCAACCACAAATAATGCTGTAGTTATGAGAACAGGTCGGCAGCTGGGAATTCTGTGCTAAGTAACTTAGCACCTGACTCCCCACAGCCTGTCCACTAGCTGTAAATCACAAGTCAAGAATATGATGGAATACTTTACACCTGCCTGTATGAGTGTAACTCCAGCAAGACTCAAAGTTGAACACTAGCCAGATCAAAACAATCTACTTGACAGACACTTCATTTACCACCAGCACATCGTGGCAGCAGTGTGTACCATTTACAAAATACATTGGAGCAATTTGCCACAGCTTCTTTGGGGGTATTGGAGGGAAGGAATAATTGAGGAGTGGAAGGAGAGGCGTTATAATGAGTAAGAGGGTGTTAATGAAGGAGTGGGGGAAGAGGGTGTTAATGGAGGGGAAGAGGAGTGGAGGGGGGAAGTGTGAATAGGAACAGAGGGAGGGGGGTGTGGTTACAAGAGACCTTGAGGAGTTTGGGGGGAATGAAAGGGCATCACGGTGGCACAGTGGTTAGCACTGCTGCCTCACAGCTCCAGCAACCCGGGTTCAATTCCAGTCTCAGGTCACTGTCTGCATGGAGTTTGCACATTCTCCCCGTGTCTGTGTGGGTTTCCTTTGGATGCTCCCACAATCCAAAGATGTGCAGGTTATGTGGATTGACCATGCTAAATTGCCCTTTAGTGTTGGGAACAAGCAAGGTAAATATGTGGGCGTTATGTTAGGGCCTGGGTGAGATTGTGGTCAATGCAGACTCAATGAGCCGATTGGCCTCCTTCTGCACTGTAAAGATTCTATGATTCTATGACCCCTCCCACCTAGAAGAACATGAGCAACAGGAACACAGCAGTCAACTTAAAGTCCAAATGATCTAACCAGATTTATTTACATGGTTACATTTTACTTCCCCAGTGCCTTGTGTTGTATCTAGAACTGTAACGACTGTGTCCGCATTTTCAAATCCATACTCATCCGTGCCAGCCCAACAAATCCTGTGAGAGTATTTGATTGATGGACAGTGGCACCAGCAATGAAAAGTTCAAGTAGCTTCCCAGCTCCCTGCGCACCCCTCATGTTTTGCATCTTGTGCACCCTCCTCTCCGGGGCCTTGACTCAGACACAAGACACACTCTGGGTACAATGTTTTTTTTCCCATGTAGTGAGTCCTCAATGCAAAGTTATCAAATCACTAATTCCTAAGATTTTCTAACTGATGTCAATAAAATTACTGCCTTGCATCTGGAGAAGATTTCAGTACTTTTTGTTTAAAAATGTTCTTTTGATCTGTGCACGGTGAACTCTTCTGTTTTTATAAATAAATTTCAAATGAACAATCTATGATACTAACTCTTCAAACATTCTTGAACCTTCTATGGTTACAGGAAGCAGTATTTCACTTTACAGATATTGACATTCAATCAAACATTGCAACGTCTTTTAAATGCAATCTTTCTGCTCAAAGAAAATAAACCTTTTAGCAGATGCTAGTCGTGAAGTATTATATCCACATGGTAAAAATAATTGATGTTGAATATAGACAGAACAAATCAAATAGTCTTTTTAAACGAGAGAATATTAACATCAGTGTAAATACTCGGCTCTGCAAGTGTACAGCAGTAAGTTTGAAACTATGCCTACCACTTCAAGCTTAACCTCATGTGAATTGCTCATCCAATGCACCCACAGCCTTATTTGACTTCAGTAATTCAATGTGGACCATCAGGTATCAATTCAAAATTTAAAAATCACGACTTGAATCTTTGAACACCAAGCTACATTCCAACTCCAAATGATGTACGTTACAAGATTGCTATCCCCATAGTGGTTCCATTCGAATTCTCCTAGAAAACAAGGAGGACCCTGTTAACTGTACACCGCTGCATTATGGTGGGATTTTAAATGTGTACTTGTGGGGCACATACAAAAGGGAAGTGTTTACTAACACTCCCCTCCCCATGTTTCCAAATTAACAAAGCACACATTAAAATGAGCTTTTAAGTCCAGTCATTTCTTTCAGTATTAGAACACCATTTTTACCTCCATTCTATGTGTTTTTATGTTAATACAAACTATGCTGTTCAAATAATATATTTTGTAATGTCATGACTTTAGAACTTTTCAGAATGTATTTCAGACATGTACCCAAATGGTGTAAATGTGTCAGTTTCTGAAGAATTCTATGCAAATAAACACTACTTTTCATGGATTAATATTTATCTTTATTCTTCAGAATTGTTATTTTTTACCTTGTGCGTTCATCATATTCATAAAAAGTTTTCCACACTGCTTTTCAGTATTACTCCTTATTCCGTATTGTGGTGAAGGCATTTTCTCACCTCACACGGACCAGATTATGGACCCTGACATCTACCCAGAGTCTCAGTGTGACATCAGAACTGGCAGAAAGCAGTTTTCTCACTTAAGAAGTTCCAAGAGAGGTGTTGTGACCAGCACAGACAACTGTACAAAGCTTTAAAAACATCAATTCTCTTTGGCACATTTTGCTCCTGTATGCTTTTGGCAACTCAGATGGGGATGTCCATCTGCATGCCAGAGTTTACAGCAAGCTGTTCATGTGCCAAGACCAAAGTGTGTATTGTCCTAGTTGTGAATTGCTGTTTGTTAACAAGACCACAGTAACATCCCATGCTGATGTTCACCTGCAGTAGTCTGTAGATTAGTTTTCCTGTGCCTGAAGGGAGCTTGGACTAACAATCAGCATCAGGAAAACTGAAGTTAGAGGCCTGGATGGAGAGACCCCTCCTTTCATTAGCACTGAAAACTTCATACCTTGGATCAACAATGACTAGAAACCTGTCCCTTGATGCCAACATCAGCACCAGGATTGCCAAGGCTGCAATTGTCACATCAAGTTGAAAAGTTGAGTGTGGATCAACAACAAAGTAACTGAAATGAGACGGGGGTGGTCCATGGGAAGTCTTCACTGCTGACCAGAGTACCCAGAGAAAACCAATTAGGAAGAGTTTGGAGAAAGCAGAGGACAAAAGAACTGCTGAGATGGCAGAAAGCCCACCAGAAGGAAAAAATACCAGTTGTCCTTGGGTCATCAATGCCAGTTGTGGAAGGGACTGCCACTCACAGATCAGCTCGACAGCCACAATACACCATATTCAATACGGAGGTAGCATTCATCATCTCCCATGATATATAATTTTGAAGCATTCCTTAACATTTCAAATGTATTGGTGGATTGCTTATAACAAGTAATCAGTCTTCAGGATTAACCAATCCCACTTTTATACTTAGAATCAGGAGCTAAAGACATAGGAATTATGTGCAAACTAGCAACATATTATTGTACAAAAACAGTGAAATTTAGAAATGTTATCTTGTATTCGTAACATTTCTTCCAGAAGCAACACAAAGACCATTTATTTAATGATCAGATGGATCTAATTGCAGAGTGAAAGGGAGAGAGCAATTTAACTGGAGCAGGTGACTCTATAATACCACCAATGTATCAATATCAATACAGTCTCTATTCTTCCTATTTTTGACTGTTCACCATCACCACTTTATTTCAAATCCCCTTGTGCTAAACTAAAAAGTCCCCAACTTAAATCAATGACCTGCACTCAGTCAGTTTTATTCTAGAGACTCAGATTGCATTAGTAAAAACTGCTCTGGCACAAAACAAGGGTTTAATTCTCAATCCATATTGATTTTTGATGTAGTTCTACATGTGCCATCGCACAGTGACCATGTGGGTTTGCTGGGAGTGATTAAACAAGGTTTCAAATGCAAGCTGCTCCCACTGTACCCATGAAATATGGCTTTGAAATATGGGATTTGAGTAATTCTATCTGCTATCCAGTAATTAATGAAGAAAACCTAGTACTCAAACTTGAAATTCAGCTTTACATTTAGAATATTTTTTTGAAAAAATTCAGAACATCCAAGTACGATTCCATCATCAAATAAGAAAAATCGTGAACCAGACTATACCTGAAAAAAAGTCAGTGGAACAGTAACCTGCTAAATATCTGAACAACTGCCCATCACCTTCACAACTTCCCAACATTCAGGGTCCTCAGGCAAACTAAACAATTCCTGGGAGCAATAGAAGCCATTAAACAAGATTAGACAAGATTACATCATGTGACAAGCTTCCAGAAACAACAACTACACATTTGCTTTCTTCTTTAGGGAAAACAACAGGGATTTTGTTGCAGAAATCGTAATGTTTCAAGAATTAAACACTGAATTTAAGAAGTTTAAAACTAAGCTCCCTTTGTTGCACCAGCATTCTGAGATTAGAGGGACAAAAAAATCTTGTGGCCTGAATACACTGCGAATAGTTATTATCTTTGCTTTGAGAAAGTCAAGACAAAATTCTGAATTCAATACTTTCCCCATATGCAACTTCATTAATAGTACTGGAAGGAGTTTATAATCTATGTTTCTGGGTACAGGGTTTGGAGCAGAGAGCGAGAAAAGAAGGCACTTTATTGTTGTCATGCCTAAAAGAAATGACTTAATTTGATGAGCTGACACTGATGGTTTTCCTGAGTGAGGTGCTATAAAGGTCGAATGGTAATGGACTCTTCGACATTGAACACCAGTGAAGACCTTTCAAAAGACACAAACGTATATACACGTCTTTACAACCAAAGAAGGTTCTAGGCAGAGAATCCCGGAGCTGGCTCTCTCTGCAGCACTTTGCTGACAGTCCTCAGGGTGAGCGGCAGTGAAGCATTTGTGTCTTTGTACCACCTTGGGTTGGCAATGTCCGCAGAGGGTCCCAGTATCAGTTGAGCTACATTTGGAGCTTTCAACAGATTATTGAGCTCATTGGCACGGGCCAGGATTTCCTGAATATCATCCTCGCTGTAAAGGGAGGAAATTAAAGCACTCCGAACAAATGGCCTCATCTTGGACAGGGACAGGGAGACCCTAAGGAGAAAAAAATGGATTTACAGACGGGAGTTACTCAGCAATTCCACTTATTATGCACAGATTTACTGACAAATAAATAAAGATTTCAGCACAAATTTTCTAAAAACCATCCCTTTCCTGCTTTCCTTAAACACTGGAGAGATGGATCGTTAGAAACAGGCACAAGGAATAATTGCTGCATGAAGAATTGGAAAGGAAATTCATTAAGTACATGGCACACTATTCAAAACTCAAATTATAACAAGAAATCAAACTTAAATACATATTCTGCAATGTTACTTATTGGACTTAATTTCCTACTTTATGCTTCTTTGAGGAGGAAAAATTCATCCAGATGGAATCCACACTCAATGTGTAGGCTGATAACGAAAGTATACATTATACCAGGATCATGGCTGGGCCTCTCCTGGCAATGACAATGACCAGTATTTAGATACAGGCCAGATGGACTGAGAAAAGAAGTATTCATCAATGGAGAAATTAGTAAATGATAATATGCCTCCTACAAAGGACCATAGATGTAGGAGCAGAAGTAGGCTATTCAGACCATCGAGTTGTCCTGCCATTCAATGAGATCATGAGTGATCTGAAATAATGATCCTCAATTCCACTTTCCCGCTCATGACCCAGTATTCCTTATTGATTAAAAATCTGTCTCAATCTTGACCATACTTAATCTCCACAGCTCTGTGAAAAGAATTCCAAAGATTCATTACTCTGAGAGCAGAACTTTCTCCTCATCTGTCTTAAATGGGTGACCTGTTAGTCTGAAATTTTCCCCTCTGGTCCTAAACTCTGCCACAAAAGGGGGACAATCTCTCAGCATCTATCCTGTCAAGCCCCTGAGAATCCAATGTGTTTCAATAACGTCAGCTCTCATTCTTCTAAAATCCAATGAGTACACAGGCCCAACCTACCAAACCTCTCCTCAAAAGAAAATCCCTCCAGACCTGGGATCAACCTAGTGAACCTTCTCTGGATTGCCTCCAATGCCAGTATATCCTTTCTCAGATAAGGGGGCCAAAATTGTTCACACTATTCCAGGTATTGTCTAACTCGTGTCTTGCAAACTTTTAGCAAGACTTCCCTATTTTTATACTCCATTCCTACTGAAATGACAGCTAACATTCCATTTGTCTTTCCAATTACCTGCTGAACTTGCATGCTAGCTTTATGTGATTTATGCACAATGATACATACACATTCCATTTCTTCAGTACAATTTGTCAATTTTGCCAATGCCTGGTTATTGACCACAGCATGGAAATGGGTTGTGCTAACCACTCCACAGGCTCAACCTACTAGTTAGAATGACAGAGTCACACAGCATAAAGAGGCCATTTGTTCCATTATGCTTCTACTAGCTTATTGAAAGCTATCTATGTAGTCCCTCCTCTTTCCCCACAGTCCTGAACTTGTTTTCACTCTTCAGATATTTTATTCAATATCCTTTTGATACTTACTACTGTATCAGCTTCCACCATCCTTTCAGACAATATATTCCCGAGCAGAACAACTCAGAACATTTCAAAACACTCTCTTTATCACCCTTCAATTGCTTTAAATTTTAAATCTGTGCCCTGTGTGACTGACCCTCCTGCCAATGCAAACAGGTTCTCCCGGTTTACTCCATTAAAACCCAATAACATTTTGAAAATGGTTGAATTGTGTCTGGCAATAAATTCTCAATAGTTGTAAGATGACCCCATCCCTCCTACCAGCCCTCTGGATATATTACTGAGGTAGAGCGTGTACCTTGGAATCAGATCCTGGCTGCGCGATGCCAGCTTTGCTAGTGTGGTCATGAGGACAGTGATAACCCGTGGCGAATACTTTGGGACACAGGCAGAGGCTCTCAGCTGGGTGATCTCAAAAAGCAATGCCTCCAGAGTTTCAAAGAACTTGGTGATTTGTTCAACTGTGCAGCGTTTATCATAGGACAAGGACATGTACTCCCCGACGGCCCATACCTGAAAACACAAAACTAATCGTTCAGTTTATATACTTGGCTTCGATGCAGCAACTCTTTAATGAGAAAAAGGTCATTGAACTTTTGTTTCTCTGCCCACAGATGCTGCCTGACTTGCTGAGTGTATTCAGCATTGCCAGCATTAGTCCATTACTGTACTGACTGAAAATTTCACTGGGTTTACCTTTTATAATTCCCTCTCGTATTTTAAAGCAGCATTTATTAATCATTCTGGGGCATGTTTTTTGTGATCAGCTGATGTATTGTAGCTGGTCTATTTACACAGAACACCATCTAACTGGTGCAGGAACTTCCTAACAAAAAAACCATTCTGGCTTGGGAACTCTGTGTGGAGTTTGCACATTCTCCCCGTGTCTGCATGGGTTTCTTCTGGGTGCTCCTCCCACAGTCCAAAGCTGTGTGGGTTAGGGGGATTGGCCATGCTAAATTACCCCTTAGTTCAGGGGATTAGCAGGGTAAATGTGTGGGGTTACAGGGATAGGACCCAGGTGTGATTGTGGTCAATACAGACTCAATGGCCAAATGGCCTCCTTCTGAATTGTAGGGATTCTATTATTCTAACTACATATTGTACTAATACTGTTATACAAAACTATGTATGTATGTATGTTTAGAGTTATTTTTACATCAGGCAACTTCTGCTTTTAACATTACAAGCAACTAGGCTCCAAAGTACTGTAACTTCAGTGGCTATAGAGCATACTGGGATCTCCAGAGGTTGTGTGATGCACTATACGAATGCAAGTTCTTTCTTTTCTTCCATTTGTTTTAGCTTCATTAGTCCCAATCAGATTTAAGTCCAGGGTCAACACAATGATATAAGGATATAGCACTATCAATTCCTAGGACAGAACAATAAGCTATACAAAAAAAAGACTGGAAAACAAACAGCAACACCTCTCTATAACCCCACCTCTACCACTACAACATTTTCATCGTTCTTTTAAAAAGGCCAGGCCACCATCTGTTGTCCCTCCCCAGTTGCCCTCGAGAAGGTGAGCCACCTTCTTAAATCACTGCATGCCATTTGGTTTGACTGTTCTTTAACAGTTTAGTACATGGCTTGTTCGGCTATTTCAGAGGGCAGTTAGGAGTCAACCACATTATTGTGGAGTCACATGTAGACCAGATTGGACGAGCAATAGATTCCCTCGAGATGGGTTTTAATGACAATCGATGATAGACTCATGATCATCTTGACTGAGATAAGCTTTCAACTCCAGATTTATTAATTCATTGAATTTAAATTGCATCAGAATAGAATTTGAACCCGTGTCCCCACATCAATCACCCAGAGCTCTGGGTCGCAAGGCCATCATCTCCCCTTACATGTGCACATTGCTATAAAGTTCTGGACAGCACTCAAAAATGGCAATCATAGTAAAATTTCCTTGACATAATCCAAACGCTCAGAAGCTATTTTTAATATCACTGGAGATCAGCTCACTCGGGCCAGGATGGAGTCTAGACATGGTATCTTCCTGCTCATTACACTTCAGATACTCAGTGGATAAATGAGCCATCAGAAGGCACACCAAATATGGACAAAGTACAGAAGTTGCTTCTTAACATCCTTCAGTGTTACTCAAGGACAAACAGTGGTCTACAGTGAATCAGTAAGTTAGGCTCTCCTGTGAAATTCCTTACCACATGGGTGAAGAAGTTCTCCTTACTAATGATGTTGCTGACTGCTCCACAGAAATCCAGCAGCTCTTTGGACTGTTCTACTATGAGAGCTGGGTGCAGTTTACATAACACCATCAGCTGGGAACTGAACACTCTGTGGATTCGGAAGGAGAAGAAATGAGCAATACACAAGGTGTACAGGCAGTAATTAATCAGCATGTACCCAAAATGAATCTAAGCATTCAACTTAAAAGGTTTGAACTTCACACCAATTTACGCGAAGATACTCATAAAATGACATTTCTCCGACACTTGTCAGAACTCCGCAGTTATTGTGCACCTGTGCAGGGTTACTAATGTGGCACTGTGAAGAGTGATGATTGGGTGCAGACCAGGTCCACCATTACATTCATTGACCCCGTGAACCTAATTCATAATTTCACTGTGTAGCTTAAATTTGCAAAACAACTGCTATCAAATTACAAGCAAATAACACAACTGACTGCAATGTCTCTCTCTTCAATGTCTCTCTCTAAAAGGGCATTGACAACCACAGACCTCCATGTTCGTCTTGTTGTAAAGGTGTAGATCATCTTCAGTGGTGGTACATTCATACAGTTTGCGAGGCACTTTAAAAATATCATTCTTCGTCTACCTTAATCCTTTTACCATCGATCTTCCCCAACAGCATCAGACTTTCTAAATCATGGTTTCTTATTGCTGACCAAGATTGGGAAGAGATAGTTGGAATTTCTTGCACACATAAAATTCTTTGAGTCTTTTTTTTTGCAATGAACTACTTCACTAGTAGTACGACTTGTGTCCAAGATATCTTCATTCTTCACCTCAAAAAACACAACCTCAATTCTCAGACTGAGGACTGAGAAAGCCTCAGTCCTTCTCTGCATTGTTTCACTGATCATTCAGCACTCACTTTGTGCCAGATTGGTGTGATGTAACATTCCAGGCATCTATTCTTATTTTCATGAGTTGATCATAATCATTTTCATCTTTGAAATGCACCTATAACCATTCCAATTCCTTGTCTCATTTTTTGCTCATATTTTCCACCCACATATTTCCTAGATAACAACATTGGTCTACCTATTTGGATGTTTCATTCTTCAACGTGATCTTACGTTCTGGTGTGATTTTCTTTTTGACACGATGAGATATTTAGTTTTCTTACAATTTATGCTCATCCCTTTCTCCTCAGTTTTGCACACTACTCCATCCAAAATCTTTTGTAGTTTCTTTTCAGAGTCGACAATCTGAACAGCGTCATTGGTGTATTTTATATTATTAAGGTTGTAATGTCCAACTAATGATCCAGGGAGCTCTTCAATCTTTTTAAGACTATCTTCACTATATAAATTGAGTAAGTCTGGCAAGAAATCTGCTTGACCCCTCTTTTAATCTTCACAAGATCACTTAGATTGTTCTCAACTTTTACGGCTGCAGATCTTTGCCATCAAGATCAAGAGACTCTAACTTGTTGAACACTCTTCATGTTTTATCTTACCAAATATTTTAATATAATCAATAAAACATTTGAAAGCATTTTTTTTAATCTCTGACTCTTTGATGGCACATATGCATCAAAGTGTGCCTTGTTCTTCTGTCTTTGACAAAAGCACATTGAAGAGCTGAAATTTCTGGTTTTATCTTGCTCCTGGCTCTGTGCATCAGCACTCAGAGAAAGGTCTTAGTAATGTGACACATCAAACTGATAACATGAAGGAGTTCACAACCTATTACTCTGGGCTTTTTAGAAGCACAATAAATATTGATTTTTAAATCTGCTGGGATTTCTCCCATGTCATAAACTTCATTTCAGTTGAGAGTCAGCTTGTCTATTCCAAAGTCTTTAAAACTTTTGATTTGTTCAGTGACTATTCCATCTGGGGCTTTAGCTTTATTGTTTTTCATCTTCTTTATTACTTTGTCATTCATGGCCTTTGAACCATCCATGTTTTTCTTAATTGTTGGCTTTTCTTCCTGTCTGTTGTCCTCAAATAGCCTCATATGTATTTAGTCCATCTGGCAAGCACTTGATCTCTTTCCATAACAACTTCCCCATGTTTCCCTTTGAATCATCAGTCAGATGTGCAATCACCAAGGGGCACATGACCAATTCATCTAACCTACTCATAATGGGACACTAAAGGGCAATTCAATTTGGTCAATCCAACAAACCTGCACATCTTTAGACTGTGGGAGGAAACCGGAGCACCCGAAGGAAACCCAAGCAGACACAGGGAGAATGTGCAGACTTCGCACAGTCACCTGAGGCCAGAACCAAACCTGAGTCCCTAGCACAGTGAGGCAGCAGTGTTAACCAGTGTGTCACCCCGCTTCCTTATCTTCAATTTATTTCTGTTTGATCCTGTTCTCTAATTCCTGATTTTTTTTGCTCTATTTGCTATCTATCAGCTATACACAGCATAATATTCTGGAATGAAAAAGTTCAGTCTGAAATACTATTTCAAGTTAACAATCACATCGCTTTGTTTCCAAGGACCTGCTTGAATCTGCAGATCACCCCATCTGTTAATGGTACAATGACAGTGACCGGATAAACCTGCACAAATGAGCAATACCCATAATTTACATCACCTCCATCAGCACTAGCAACAATTTACATTTATGTTTTAGAAATACCCAATAACTTAGCAGTATCCAGATTGGTACTGAGCAAGACAGATCAGAAGGTACTAGGTTTGATCTCCCTTACTTATCATCATCGCACCTACTGTATGACTAAAGCTAGGATGGTAAACCAAGTGCCAAGAATGCTGCCCTTCGCTAGGCAATGAGCCAGATCCTAGGAAATGTCAACAGAGGATTTTTAATGGCAAATGTGGACATAAAAGCAGGACTATACATTTAAGCAACAGTTTTGCAGCTGGGAAGTTTATACATTCCTCAAGATAAGTGTGGCATTGACAGACACATAATATTATATAATATCTACAGCACAGAAACTGGCAGCTCAAGCTGTGATGATGGGTGAGCTCTACTGGAGCTGCTAATACCCTTCCTCATTTAACCGAAACTACACATCTTTCTACTCCCCTCTCTTTATTGTGCTTCTACTTAACTGTATCCATGCTGCCATCTCAACTACTCCACATAGTAATGAGTTCAAACACTCCCTCAGAGTTTTTCCTGAACTTCCTGATGGATTTATTTGTGACTATCATACATTTAAGGCCTATTATTTTAATTTTCCCCACAACTACAAATATGTTCTACCCTATAAAACTTTTTTATAATCTTACAGACCTGTTTCAGGTCATCCTTCAGTCTTCACTTGTCGAGAAAAAAGAACATCAGCCTGTTCGATCTTTCCTGAGGGGTGTAACTTTTCAGTTCTACTATTATCCCAGTAATTCTTTTGTACTTTCCTAGATCCTCTTACTTCTTTTTCCAACACACCAGAACTGTGCAGAGTATTCCCACGTGTGCTCTAACCAAGATTCTATACAAGTTTAACGTAAAGTCTTTGCTTTTCAATTCTATCCCACTAGAAATGAACCCTGGCACTTGAGTTGCTTTGTAATCGCCTTATTAATCTTCTACTTTTAGCATTTGCATTTCAGTATCTTCAGGTCCCTCAATGCTATTTAGACACATATTTTCCAAGGGCTTTTTAATCTCTATTTCTTTCTTTCATAAGTGTACACTCCTCACAATTACTTAGCTAGTAGCTCATTTGTCAGTTACACAGCCAATCAGTTTATTAATTTATTCCTTCATATCATCACAATCCTCCCCTATATTAACGACAAATTGCTGTTGTCTGTAAATTTTGAAATTGTTCTTCTGATTCCTGTTGTCCCAACATAACTCCTTGTGGAACACCACTTCCTACCTTTCAGCAGGCTGAGTAACTAACTCAATTCCCTATCCTCTATCTTGCAGTTAACTTGCTAACCATTCTATTGCTTGTCCCCTGACATCACCATGGTCCAGCCTTAAATCATGAAATCCGTGCTGATGCTTTCAGGTTTTAGATGTTTTGATCACACCCAAAGGGTTGGTTTAGCTCAGTTGGGTGGATGGCTGGTCTGTGATGCCAACAGTGTGGGTTCAATTCCTGTACTGGCTGAGGTTATTCATGCCCCGCCTTTTCAACCCATCACCTGAGGTGTGGTGATTCTCAGGTTAGATCATCACCAGTCAGCTCTCCCCCTCAAACAGGAGAGCAGCCTATGCTCATCTGTCTATGGCGACATTACCCTTACACCTATATATTCAATTGGTGATGGTCATCAGTTCTACACCTCTTAAAATTCTGTTTGTACAAGATGATTCTAAGTGAGAGCACAAACTGATGAGCAGCATTATTCCATTCAGTATGTAATCTATCTCTGGCAACACACAGGCCCCTGTTAAAGAAAGTTACTGTTTCTCACCGTTGAACCTCAGCCTTGAAGTCTGGGATATCATAAAGCAGATTGCTGCGCTCCAGGATAACAAGGACCAGCTGGTTTATCAGCACACCGTCTGCAAACTGAAGCAAAAGGGAAAGTGTGTAAGAATCCAAAAACAGTCATTTATCAATCAAAACATAAACAGGAAAAGCTCTAATGACAAAAGTGCAAACTCATTCTGGCTTTAAGCTACAACTGACTTTAAACAAGCAACCCCTGGAACACAAGATAACATGATCAATTAGTGGTTCATGAGCTACCTGGTAAAATTCAGTGTGAAAATTTTACTCTGTTCCGCAGTCAATTTACTATATAATTGCAGTTGAATTAACAAAAGCATCTGCTTTGCTTGTGAATATGTGCTCATATTGTTGCTTTATTGGGATTAGAGAGTTGGGTATCTGAAGCAGTCAATAGATAACGTTAACAGTAAGTGATTGACAACAGGAGGGGAGAACGATTAAAGTATCTTTGGTGCCATACGGTTAATGCAGCTGCCCTGCAGATTAAGCTTGGGTAACCAAACATCACAGTTTTACTGGGACAGTCCCAGATTTTTATTAAACGTCCCTCAAACTGTTCCAATGTCCCAGTTTTTGGCTTCTTCCTCATCAGAGATTTCTCTCAGTATTTCACCTTTCCTTCAGCATCTCTTCACTTCCTCTCCCGAATTCTTCATCTTCACCTCAGCCTTCACATTCCACAGCCTAAACTTTTGGCTTGGTTTACATGAAGAAAACCACAAATGTGCAAGACTAACTGCCTGCACTGGACTCTCCCTGTTCAGTTTTACTACTGATAACTCTTCAATACTAAGGCCATTCCCCTCCATGTGACAGATTTCATCTTACACCCACTTCATTCCCAGAATAGGAATTCACTGCTTATCTCCCCCTTCCAGTATTTCACTGGCTGTGCCAGTCTGCTCTTCAGCTGGCATGACCCTTACTGGCGTGACCATGAATGGCATGAATTAGTGCACAATTCCACTGACTTAGCCTGTTTCTCTCCAGCCATGCACTTTACACATGAATGTATGATGGTGAGTATTATTGACATGGTTATTTGGCTGGTGTGAGAGGTGTTGTGGGGTTAGTACAGAGCCTCTGAAGTGAGTCTGATGCTGTAGTGTCCTTGCAGGTAGTTGGATACTGGCATGGTGCCTACTGGTAACCCACCAATCAGTGCTGAGGATGTTGGCAGAGTAAGTTTGGTTGAGCAGTGGGACGTACAACCGAATGTTTCACTGAAAGGTCACATGCTTACAGCTCTGGGTGCAAATAAAATCACCCACATTTGTGGTGGGTTCACTAGGTTAAAATTCAGCTTCTAGCTGAAAACATCCATTGTCAAAATCCAACGTGGCTTGCAGAGTAAAGTTAGAGCATAATAGAGGATTCCAGGAGCTTGTAACCAGCCATGGCTGTGTTCTTTCAAGAAAATGAGGCAGAGGTGCTATTGAAACAAAGGTATGTGATTCATAACTGCTGTCTACAATAAGTGGGTGTCTTAATAAGCATGTCAACATTGGCTAGACATAGGGTGGGAGATATCATTACATGACC
The DNA here is from genome assembly GCF_965287045.1 of Carcharhinus amblyrhynchos. Lineage (NCBI taxonomy): Eukaryota > Metazoa > Chordata > Chondrichthyes > Carcharhiniformes > Carcharhinidae > Carcharhinus > Carcharhinus amblyrhynchos. The sequence continues at coordinate 13,134,662 of NC_137341.1, forward strand.
TTCTACAGCTCCTCCCTCAGACTTCTGCCATTGGTTAGTTAATGTGTCAATCAACACAGAGCCCTACCTTCTCAAGGTTTCTCAATGTGCCCTGGTTTGTACTTTTGAAAATCTGGGCATCCTAGGCTATGGAAAGGCCGACAGCTAAGGAGGAGGTCTTATCTAACATTAGCAAAGAAATATAAATGCTGAGAACAGTTTATAATCACAGTCTCAATACAAAACAAGTAGGAGAGGAGGCAATGTACAGAATATAACCTTAAATATCCAAAAGGAAGGAGGCCAGCTGTCATCATGCCTGCACCTTAAGCCCTAAAGCCTTAATGCAAAGTGAAGCTGAGTATAGAATCAATTCTTTAGCATCTTTGCTACCTGGGGAATATATTATAGGGAAACTGAAATTTCACTTCTGCTAAAATCCAGCACTGTAATCACCAACTCCAGCTCTCATTTATCTTTGTCAGTGAGTGCACTTTCTTGTATCACGATTTGTGTAAAAAAGGTGATTTTTAATAAGCAATGTGAGGAACAGTGGAAGCGTTGATAAAAGCAAACTACTAAAATCTAAAATAAAAACAGAAAATGCTGGAAAAACTCAGTGGCCAGAACTTTACTGTCCCGCCCATCACGGGAATCGGAGTGGGCGAGAGGTGGACCACAGAAAGATCCGTTGACCTCAGGCAGGATTTTACGGTTTCAGGATGAGCGAGGCTGTAAAATCCTACCCAGTCGGTCTGGCAGCATCTGTGGAGGGAGCAACAGAGTTAATGTTTTGAGTGCAATCTAACTCTTCTTCAAAACTGACATGTAGGACTGGAGCAAGAACAAGAATCATAGAATCTCTACAGAACACAAGGCAGCCATTCGGCCCTTTGAGCCTGCATCGACAATAATTCCATCCAAGCCCTATCCCCATAACCCCAAATATTTACCCTGCTAATCCCTCTGACACTAAGGGGCAATTTAGCTTAATGATTTGGTACCAATATAGAGATCACTCAGGATTTCTAAATTATTGTAAACATCACTGCAGGTTGGTCTTTACTGCTTATACCTGTTTGCGCTGAAAAGATAAAAGGTAAGCCTACCTAAAGCTGTTTGATACAACAGAAAAGCTTGCTAGGTCACTTAAGCGGGTACAAAGGGATGGGACTGGAGTCACATTTGGGCCAGACCAGCAAGGGACATCAGCTTTCCTCCCACAAGTAACATGAGTGAACCAGCTGGATTTTCATCACAATCTGACAGCTTCACGTTCACTTTTACTAAGTTATTTTTTATTTCTAAACAAATTTATTTTATTTTTAATTTTTTTTGTTTAGAAACGGAATTTAAATTTTCAAACTGTAGTGTTGAAATCTGAACAGGTATTTCCCTGGATCATTAAACCAGGCTCCTAAATGACTAGCCCAGTAACATAACCATTACCTTTCATACAACAATACTGAAAACAATTCTTCATTTTTCAAACCTCTGATTCACTACTGAGTTACTGTAAGTGAGAAACATAACTGTCTCAGTGGTTAATAGATAGTTTAGAGAATAGTGGATCCACAGGCATTCAAAACATAGTGCAAAAGACTGACAACACAGATTCTGGGCCAGTTCAGTGATTCCTCTGTTGCAAGCACATGGACTTGTACTGAGCCTTACAAATTGCTTTCTCAATGGGGATCAGTGAATCCAACCAACATTGACAAATTACCCAAGGAATGGATTAAGCCTGCTACAAAGATGTTCCATTACCTGAGTGACAACATTGAAGAAAACCTGCAGCAGAATGGGGACAGTGTGAGCACAGTGTACAACTCTCGGTCTCTGAGCCATGTCCAAAAGTACTTCATGAAGCAGGCTTAATCTGTGAAAGGAATTGTATCCTCAATCAGTGCAGGGAACATAAAACATTGCACACTTACCTCCTCATTTATTCTCTATGGGAAATAGATATTGATTTCACACTGCAGAAATGTTCATTCTCTTCTATCCTCACTATGGACAAAAACCCTACTTACCCTATTTATTAGCCTTCCTTTAGATCTCTCCCTCCCCCACCCAAAGCAGCCCCAGATTGAATGCTTCTAAGATTGCTACCTTTCCTCCCTATGAGTCTTGCCTGTAATGGATGGCAGTGAGGGAGAGATAATGAGGAATCAACCCACAACTATAAAACATTTAAGGCACAGAAGATTGCCAATCACATCTGTGCTGACCAAAACAAGCTATCCAGCCCAATCCCACTTCCCAGTTCTTGGTGTGTAGCCTGGGAGGTTGCAGAACCTCAAAATACAATGATGATTTCCGCTTCTAACACCTTTTCAGGCAGTGTATTGGAGACTCCAACCACCTCTGTATTCTTCTACCATTTATTTTAAATCTACGTATATTAATCAATTTTCTGCTAATCGGATCAGTTACATTGATATCTTCCTGACTATCAATCACACAGCCAGCTCTTGATCGTGCCCTTAAATTTAAGTCCCGCTATTACAAACCAGTCCCGAGATTTACAGAACCTCACTGGAAACAGCCTTCCAGTAACAAGAATACCTCTCGGCTCTTTGCTTTCTGCCACTGAGATAGTTTTGGATCCAACTTGCCACGTACTCATAGATCCATGGGCTTTTTCCTTTCTGACCAATTCAGACAGCTCAGGAAAATATACAAGAAAGTATACAAGAAAGTATGGGAGAAAAAAAATAGGACATGATTTTCCGTGTTGCTGCTTTTAGAATATGGATTGGGAAATACCAGTGGGAGGTCTGAAATGGAATCTCAACCAGCAATCAGGAGGACGGCAATGGGGACCAGTGCAAATGCACTGGGGGATGGGCACACGTGCAGTGGCCCACTCAGCCCCTCCCACCCCCCCTCCCTTACTGGCTTGAATCCCTCGGCAGACTCTGTGAAGCACAGAGTGCCAAAAATTAAATCCATCAAGTTCACCCAAAAAATGGACAGGAAAATCTCCCTTAGTTTTTTTTTGGAAAATTGCCCCCATAACTTGCATTTTAAATAGCACTTTTCCATACTCGTAGGATGCCCCAAACCACTTTAACCAATGAAGCAATTATGGAGTGTTGTGATAGAGAAAAAGCACAGCAGCCAATTTGCACACAGCATGCTCTCACACACAGCAATCTCTCACTAACAGCAATGTGATAATGACCAGATAATCTGTATACATCCATGCTGATTTGAGAAATGGCCAGGACAGTGCTGCAAGAATATTTTTGATTATTTTAATAATTCATGCTTTCTTCAATATCAGGTCTAGGGTTTTTGTTATTCTAATACTTTGCTCTCATTCACAGAAGAGTGATCTCAAACACCAAATGAAAGCTGGAAATAAACTGCTAGCTCAAAGTGAAAATGTCAAGTCACTTTGGCTGCATCCAAACCCCAGAGACTGTGAATTAGTCAAGCTTACCCCTCAATTATAGCCCACAAATGAAATCATTAGGATCTGTATACCTGTCAATAGTGTCTCCTGATCCTGCCTCTACCCGGAGGATATAGAGAAACATGCTCCGACAGTACTGGTCCTGGAATGCTTCAGCAGAGTTCAGGGTCTTTCTGCTCTGATCTGTAATCACCTTTTCACTCACTAGAGACGTCGACAATCTAATGAATTTAGAACAGAATTTGAATGAGACTGAACATTTAGACAAATGATACTGCACACAGGAGGTCAGATGCAATGTCACAACTTTTAACATCTATCATGATGACAGAATTAAAACTTAGCATTCTATTACATGTGAACATGCACATTAACTTTAATTAGGTATTAGTACCCCATCAAGAGCTAAATTAACAAAACACAGGTTTTTACAATGTTTAAGCCCCCCACTTCTCCAACACATAATCCCTGATTCCCATGTCTATCAGAACTCTGCCTTGAATAAATGCAATGGTCTAACCTCTACTGCTTTCAGCAGGGAGGGATATCCCACATACCAACTACCCTTTGGGAGAAAAAATTCTCCCCATCTCCATCTTAAAAAGTAGACCTCTTACCCTGGTTCTAGTCTCTCTCATAGGTGGAAAATTCCTGCTACATTGACCTTGTCAAAACCCCTCAGGATCAACACAGACTGGGAAACACATCCTCTCAAATCTGACCACGACTTTCCTGTCATTTTCCATTTCAACTCACCATCCAGCTCCCAAGCCCACATTTCCTCCCTTGGTCAGCTGCAATGTTCCAGTGAAGCCCAACACAAACTGGAGGAACAACGTCTCATCTTTCCATCGGGCACTTTATAGCCCTCTCAATTCAACTACAAACCATGAATTCTCTCCTCCATTTTGACTTTTTAAATCTTACTTTTCCCCAATCTGTAACAAGTTTCGCTTTCACAGAAGCTGACCCTTGTTCTGCTATTGACACATTCCTTTATGCCACTATTAGCACCGTTAGTCTTTAATACTACCATTAACATTGTCTTGGGTCCATGATATTTTTGTCAAATCTCTCCTGAGCAACAACCTATCCCTGACATTCTATTTTGCTCCACTCCCGTTCTAACAGTAGAGAATACACCACATTTCTCCCTCTCTTTGGCTCTAAACAGTCAAACCATTAACTTTGTTTCTCATTCCATAGGTGCTGCCAGACCTGCTGGGCTTCGCCAGGAACTTCTGTTTCCACCCACTTATGATCTTGTATGTTTCAATAAAGCCACCTCTCACTCTTTAACCTGCAATGGGTATAGGCCCAACCTGTTCAACCATTCTTCATAAGATAAGCCCCTCATCCCAGATAAGGGACTTTAGGAAAGAAATGCAAAACTGAGTTACTTTTCTCTAAAAGAAAAAGTCAATCATTTCATATCACTACCACTCCAGGTCTTCACTCTCATTTTCAACATTAATTAACTTGTTAATTTGAATCTAAATTAAAAGGCATTAGCTAATCCATCAAAATATGAAAGCACAGCTGTCTCCAGTTATTAAGCAGGTAAACATGCTGCATGGTGGAATTGAATGCTGTAGGCTGGAAGTTCACAGGTCCAACTTCTATTTACTTAAACTCAGCCAAGATGTAGGAGCACTACAATTAGCACTGGCATTCTAAACTAGGGAGAGGCAAAATCAGACAAGGATTCCACTCCTAATTCCATACGTTGTCTCTTCCTGATGGGAAGTGGGTGTGTGGAAATTAGGTGAGGGCAGGTTGGGCTCAACTGTGATAATTACCATGGTCAAGCAGCCACTCTGTTTAGCATGGCCAACGTACCTAACCAGCACGTCAGAAAGATGCACTGGTTGGGTGCATTAGCCATGTTAAATTCACCATCCAGCTCCCAAGCCCACATTTCCTCCCTTGGTCAGCTGCGTACCCGAACAGGCACCAGTGTGGCGTCTAGGGGGTTTTCACAGTAACTTAATTGCAGTATTAATGGTAAGCCTACATGTAACACTAATAAATAAACTTTAAACTTAAACTCTCGCTCTAGATGCGCACATGGGAATCGTGTCCTGGGATGTGTAAGTTAGAAGGATTAGCACGGTAAATGTATGCGGTTGTGGGGATAGGGCCTGGGGAGGGATTGTTGGTGATGCAGACTTGTTGGGCTGAATGGTCTCCTTACGCACTGCCGGGTTTCTAAGTTATGTTAAGATGTAAAAAGGCTTCTGTCACTCACATAAGTATATCACATTATGAGCATGATATTGTAGAGAGGGAGTGAAACAAAACTATTCAATGAAGACAAGTGATAAATGCAAGTTAATTGCTGCAGGTTCGGGAAATACAAAATAAAAACAAAAAGTGTTGGGGACACTCAAAAGGCCAGGCAGCACCTGTGGAGAGAGAAACAGTTCATGTTTCAGGTTGATGACCTTTCATTAAACCCAGGAGCCAAATGTTCCCTTCATTTTCTGTGATTTTCAACGCACAAATGAAAAGAAAACTTGCACTTGTATTGTAGCCAATGAAGTACTTTTGAAGTGTAATTGTAATCCAGGAAACATGAAAGCCAATTTGTGCACAGCAAACTCCCCCAAACTACAATGTGATAATAATGTCACCTGTTTAGAGATGTTGTTTAAGGGATAAATATTGGCTAGGGCAATACTGATCCGAGAGACAGCAAATCTGACAATGCAGCGCTCCCTCAGTATGACACTGCAATGTCAGCCTTGATTTCTGTGCTCAGGCCTTGGACCTGGAGCTTTGCGACTCAGAGGCGATTATTGAACCAAGGCTCATGCTGAAGGGCCAGCCGCAGTTTAACCAGTACCTGAGTTGGGTTTCAAGTGCTGCAGTCAGGCAGGGTAGGTCAAGCAGAGAGTGCAACATCTCGATTGTCGTGTCTGGACGAATCAGATCAGGCAGCAATTCAATGAACTCAGGGAACAAGGATGGTGTGTTCCAAGCTAGGAACTAATAGGAAAGAAGCAGGAATTATACACAAACAGAAAAAATTCACCTTGCGTCCAGAACAAGAGGGTAAAATGTAACAATATTTTACAATAACTGGACATAAAGCGGGAATTTTTGGGGATATGGGCATTTCTCTATTCATATAGATCAAATTCTCACCTTCAACAGATTTGGGAAGCTCTTGTGAAAAATGCCAACATTCTCACTCAGTGTTTTCCTATTCCTCCTGCAGAACTGGAAAAATTCAAAGGCCACCATCGTGTCATGATAGAGTTCTGAAGGGATCTTGGTGAATAAGTGTCTATAAACAGCTTCAGAGTCCACTACTGCCACCTCACCTGAAATGTGAAAAGTTCAGGACTTGATGTTCAATAGTCACGCCATTAACAACAACTTTAACTTAGCAAAATATCTCAAAGCACTTCACAGGAGCATCATCAAGCAAAATTTGACAGCACGGAAATATCCTGAGGAGATGTTAGGCCAGATGAGCAAAGTTGAGATGGAGAGATTTAGAGGAGAAATTAGTGGATGGCACAGTGGTTTGCACTGCTGCCTCTCAGCTTCAGGGACCCGGGTTTGGTTCCCAGCACGGGTCATTGTCTGTGTGGGGTTCATACATTCTCCCTGTATCTGCATGGGTTTCATCCGGGTGCTCTGGTTTTCTCCACAGTCCAAAGGTGTGCGGGTTAGGTACATTGGCCATGCTCAATTGCCACTTTGTGTCCAGAGATGCATAGATTAGAGGGATTAGTGGGGTAAATATGTAGGTTGCAAGGATAGGGCCTAGGTGGGATTGTTGTTGATGCAGACTTGAAGGACTGAATGGTCTCCTTCTGCACTGTAGGGTTTCTATGATTCTATGAATCACAGAGTGTAGCGCTTTGGATGTTGAAGCAAGACTGTCAATAGTGGAATCTTTAAATTCAAGGATGCTCAAGAAGCCAGATTTGGAGGAGTGCAGATATCTCAGAGGATTGTGGGGCTGGAGATGATTACAAAGAAAGGGAAGAACGAAGGATTTAAACTCAAGGGAGAGAATATTAAAATCAAGGCATTGTTCAACTGTAAGCCACTGTGGATCATGAAGAGTGAGGGGTGAACAGTGTGGACATAGACAGCAGAGTTATGATAACCTCACATTTAAGATGGAATGTCAGTCAGGAGTGTATTGGAATTGTCAAGTCTAGAGGTGTTCATCTTTTTTTACTTTGTTACCGGGACGTGATCATCACTAGCTGTGCCAGCATTTGCTGCGCACACCTGAGGTAATTTAAGAGTCAACCACATTTCTGTGGATCTGGAGTCACCTGTAGACCAATAATATTGGCAGATTTCCTTCCTTAAAGGACATTGTTGAACTCGATGGATTTGTACGACAATCGACAATAGTTTCACGGCTATCACTGGGCTTTTAATTCCAGATTTTTATTGAATTCAAATTTCACTATCTGCCATGGTGGGATTCAAACCCGAGTCCTCACAGCATTACCCTGGGTCCCTGGATTGCTAGTCCAGTGACAATAACACTACACCACTGCCTCCCCTAATGACTAATAACAAAGTTATGGATAAGGGATTCAGCAGCAGATGAGCTGAGACAGGGAAAGATTCTGATGGTTATGAAAGTGGCAATTGGCACTCTTGGCAATGTTGTGGATTTGACTTGGGGCGGCACGGTAGCACAGTGGTGAGCACTGCTGCTTCACAGCTCCAGGGACCTGAGTTCGATTCCCAGCTTGGGTCACTGTCTGTGTGGAGTTTGCACATTCTCCTCGTGTCTGCATGGGTTTCTTCCCACAGTCCAAAAATGTGCTGGTTAGGTTAATTGGCCATGCTAAAATTGCCCATAGTGTCCTGAGATGCGTAGGTTAGAAGGATTAGTGAGTAAAATATGGAGGGATATTGGGGTAGAGGCTGGGTGGGATTGTGGTCGGTGCAGACTTGATGGGCCGAATGGCCTCTTTCTGTACTGTAGGGGTTCTATGGTTCTATGGAGTGGATTTGTGATTGGAAGATCACGTCAAATATTATACCATGGTTACAGTCTGACCAGCCTTGGACAGTTACTCTTCAGGGGGTGGAATCAGTGATTAAGAAAAAGTGTTGCAGCAGGAACTAAAGCCATTGGTCTTCTCAATGCTTAATTAGAGGAAATGGATCCTCATCCAGTACTGGATATCAGATAAGCTGTATGACAATGTAGAGACAATGGAGGGGTTGAGAGAGGTGGTGGTGAGTGAGAGAGGTGGTGGTGAGTTAGAGACGTGAGTCATCAGCTTACAAATGGAAACTGATGTTGTGTTTTTTGGATGATGTTGAGAAGGACAGCATGTAAATGAGAAATGATAGATCTCTGGGGAACACTAGAGGTAACAGTGCAAGAGCAGAAAGGGAAACTATTGAAGAAGCATTGGAGGAAGATGGTCAACCATATCAATGGCTTCAGACAGATCAAGAAAGTTGGGGAGAGATAGTTTACCCTTTTCACAATCATATGAGGTGTCAGTTGCAATTACTAACCATTGAAAGTGTTGTTTTGCATTTCAAATGATAAATGATGAGCCGGGACACTGGTGGGAGTGGAGGAATCATGTGATCAGAGACTTAATTTAATATCTGCCACAATGGAGAAGAGGGTATGAGTTAATTGAATGTTCAGGTTTTTCAGTACCTCAGCATCACTGAGGGGATGAAGCAATTTGTTTCAAAAACTAGGTCAAAATGTGTTCACAAAAGATCCCGTTGCACTATTCTGAAGACCAGGAGTGCTCCTCCCAGTGCTCTCAGCCAATATTCATCCCCCAACCAACATCAATTAAACAATTTTCTGATCATTACCACATTGCTATTCATGGGATCTTGCCATACTAAATTGATTGCTGAGTTTCCTACATTAAAACAGTGACTGGTCAGGATAAATAATGATGAAATGAAGATTTTGCCGGTTGTGTATTTTTGAAAGCTACTGAAAAATGCAAGCTGCTTAAGGTAGGGACTGTTTGGTTATGCTAATGGGGCTCGTGGTCAGAATTTTCCAGTTCTTCTTGCTGGCAGAATCTTCCAGTCACATCACCCAGGTTTTCAGGTGGTGAGGGGTGCATTCAGTGGGAAACCTAGTGTCAATGGCAAGGCCAATGGTGGGCTGCCTCCATGAAACATGCAGGAGATTGTGCGGAAAATCCCACCCAGTGCTTTTGATATGTTGATGAACCTACCAACACTGCAAACAGATGTTTATCTAAGGCAAGCTGGTAACAATGGGGAACATAAAGGGTTTTGAATATTGTGTTAGAAGTTCAAGGTGTGAACTTTGCATTTACATTCTACAGGCTAGACTCACAAAATAAAAGTCATTACATTTTGACTTCTGAAAATGTAAAACAAATCTGAAGAAGTTTGTTCAGATGACGAAAGATCAAAAGGGAAAAACTGTACTTCAGCTGATTAAACCTACAAAAGGGTATCAGGTGCAGAACAGGAATAGCTCTTTGGCTCCCAGCAAGTGGTGTCTGAGAAGAAAGCCTGTCTTGAAACATTAGTTGTTTTGTTTTACCTCAAAAGCAAACCCCAAAACGAGTATAACTGCCTGGTGTGGTAACTGTTACTGGATTTTTAAAAAAATCTAAAAGATGTTGTGGCATATTTGGGGAGATTCAGCTCTGAAGGTAGCGCATTAAAGGGGTTTGGAACTGGGTAAAGTTAGTGGTACTGTGTGTAGCCCTTGGCTTCGTTAAGGGTACTTCTAGTTTATTGTACTGTTGTTTATGTTATTGCTTAACGAGCATTTATTTTATTGAAAAGGATGTTTGGGACATCATTTTTTGGATTTCAAACCTTTCCTTACATTAAATCAAATTGCAGAATACAGGAGAAGCCAGTTGTTTTAGGTTTCCCTTTTGGGATTTAGAATAACTTGGTATATACCATTAGCTGTGTTCTTAACAAAATACACTTCAAAATTACTTCATTGGTTGTAATCCACTTTGGGATATTTTGAGGTGGTGAAAGGTGCTATATAAACATGTCTTGTTTGCTGTTTGAGCTTCTATCAGTTCAATTTAGTCAAATCCAACTGCATGACTCTAAAAGGTTTCCACAGTGGCCAAGAGCACACAGCATTGAACGGATTAAATTCTACTTACTGTGATTTAGATAGAATTGAGCAACTGGAAGCAGCACTCTGGCAAAACCAGAGTCTGAACTGATTCTCCCGTAAAGTGCTTTCACTACAGGAAAGGCTCGATACACAAACAGTGGATCCTGTCGACAAATCAGGTCCAACAAAGTCACCGCTTCAACAAGGCACTAGGAGACAAATGTAAGACACAATGAGCCAGCAATAAAGCAAAGCAGAAAATTAAAAGAAAAAGATAAATCAAAAATCAGGTTTTTCTGCATTTTCTGATTTGCTTCCAGAATGAGCAAGCTTTCCTTTTCTCTTTGGGGTGAAGACATCCTAAACAGCAGTCACCCTGGGCTCTTCATATGCTGCTCTCAATACTTAATATTTAACTAAATCAAAGTTTTGAAATAAAAGGTTTTTTGAAATGCATGTGGAAATGTGCCTGCTCCCAGAGTCGTGGAGAATGTTGTCTGTCCTTCCTGAATCGTGCAAAATGTTAGATGTTCCTCGACTAAAATACAGGGTGCACATTCTGCGCTGTCTGAAATGTTAAGCCTTCCTCTGGCAGTGTGTAAAATATTAAATGACCCCCAGTTCCCACAGGCTCAACTATCTGCCACCTCTTACGAGGTTTCCCTGTCATTTTCCTCCAAAATGCTTAGGAAAGCAATGCACAAAAATAAAGCTTCCACCTTTACACAACCAATTCTGCAAACGAAGATACTTACTTATGGCTAAACACTGAGGAGATGCGGAGGCTGAAATTGCAGTAAGGTTCTTGTTACAGACTACTTTACTCTCCTTGCTAGTTAATATTACACAAAAGTGAAATAATTTGGGGAGACAGAGGGAAGAAAATGAATAAATAACTCATTTTAAGTATAAACTGTTAAGTTCATGAGTAATAACAATGCCACGTTCACAGTGAAATATAAAAGAATATAACTTTAGTCAATACAGAATGCAGGATCACTTTTTAGTTTACTAGATAATATGAGAGATAAATTCTCCAATTACTTCCAGCTTTGGGTGTTTATTTTTAATCAATAGTGCCTAAACTACTTACAGCTTTCTGGAGTTCGGAGTCAGATTTCTTTAGAGCTTCTGTTGCAAAGAGAAGAAATTAATTTTATAATCAGTGTTGTGCAGGGTCACAGTGAATGGTAAGAGCTAGTATCTGGCAGAATATTATAATCACTTTGTCTGTCACTGAATGTCAAAGTAATGGACATTTATAGGTGATGTTGCAATGAACTACAAATCAACAGGACTTGGGATCACAGTAGTTCCCCAAACTTTCAATCCCAGGCATGCTCTAAGCTGCGTAAAGCACAATCTTAAAATGCACCATGCAGGTCAATAACCCGTGTTCCCTTTAAGACATACGCAGCAAATCTTGAACACGCTACATAGTGCAACACGCAGGCTGCACACAACAAAGAAAATTTGAGCTACACTGGAGATGTAAAGAACCGTGGTTCAGCACTTGCCCACAAGAAGGGGCTGCAAACAAAGGTCAAGTGTGCATCACAACTCCTGGGCAACTCTGAAACAACAGCACCACTGCCAAAAGGTCAGGACACAAATCACCAGCACACTTTCACAAAACTGGGAATTGAGGCATTGTTAAGAGTTAGAGGAAATAAAATTGGATAGGGAGAGAGAGTCACTATAAGAAGGAGCCAGAGGCTATTAAAGGGAATTTTTACACAACAAGGATGTTTGCATCTCCAGAGAAGTGCTGCCTTTTGTGTCTAAAATATTGCCTTTATGTTGGACACAGCAGCCGGAATTTTACTGGCACACTCACCTGAGGCTCATACAATCATGCCTGAGGCCAGTGGGGAATACCGTTCCACAAGCCTCACCCGACCCAATTTCAGGGCGGGCGTGCCGGCAAAATCAAGGCAAGCAAGTGAAAATGTTTGCACTAAGCCAGGAACCAAGTATGAAAATACACAGATAGAAGTCAAGCGAGCACTGCAGCATGTTAAGGGAATCTCTTAGCATACTCTAGTGGCAAAAAGCAAACACTGCAACATAACAATTTCAGAGGGAAACTACATCTACACTTTTTCTGTCGATTAAAGCTCAGCAAGATAAGCAGGTTACCAACACTTGATCATTTTTTCAGGACATTCTTTCAAACAGCCAAATTTCTTCTAAGCAGGCAGAACTGTACCTACTTCTACATGCAGTCTCTGCCTTTGTAATGAAAGAATTGACTGTATGTTTGGTTGTGCCACTAACTTAGTGCAGAGATGCAGTTACCACTCCAAATATTTGTGCAAAGAGACAAAAAAAACTGTGTTAAGTTTGTTAACTACAAATTAAAAATGACTGTAAACATTGAATTTAGCACTGCGAGTCAACAACACAGGAAAGGAGAAGGGAACTAAGGACTGCATTAATCATCATGTACTGATAATCACTTTGCTCACTGTCCGATGGAAGAGTTGTATCGCCTCAACAGGAAAGATATGAGCAAACTATATTCCAACAAAAAATAACTACTTGGCTAAACTGAAACCATCATATTTTAATTCAATCCTTCACCCAAAATTGAATCATTTAAAACATGTAAAATATTTTACCAACTTTTATTGATTAATAATTATTCATAATATGAAGCAGTTAATTTGCTTAAACAATTTCATTTAAAGTTTTGACATGGGCCTCCAGTATTCTAAAAGCATTCCGCAAGCTGTGAACACTCTGAACAATTTACCATTTCATAAAATTGAATCAGAGTTTTGTTCCATAGAATCATACAATACAGACGGAGGTCATTCGATCCACTGTGTCTGAGTGGATCGAACAGTTATCAGCAATCCTGCAGTTTCCCACAGACGTTTATTTTAAAATATTCATCCAATTTCCTTTTGAAAATTAGCACTGGATTTGTTTCTCCTCACATGCTCAGGCAGCTATAAGTCACTGAATAGATAATTAACCTTCACATTTCCCAGGCTTTTCTTATTTTACCAATTATCTTCAACTTGTGACTTCTGGTTATTTAACCATTGAACATACAGTGAGGAAGACGACCATTTGGTCCATCCAGTCTGCACCGATTCTCCAAAAGAGATTTACCATGGCTAATTCACCTAAATTACACATTCTTGGACACTAAGGGGCAAAAAAGCATGGCAAATCCACCTAACCTGCGCATCTTTGGATTGTGGGAGGAAACCGGAGCACCCAGAGGAAACCCACACAGATATGGGGAAAATGTGCAAACTCCACACAGACAGTCACCCAAGACTTGAATCAAATCCAAGTTCCTGACACTGTGAGGCAGCAGTGCTAACAACTGTGCTGCCCTTAAATTCGCGCAAATGATAACTGTTGCTTTCCATCTACTGTGGAAATCCATCATAACTGCTTATTAAATCTTCTTGCTATGAGCACAATCCCAGTTTCTCTAGCTGCGTGGCATAACTAAAATTCCTTACCCCCAGTATCATTCTGGTAAATTCCCTCTATACTTTCACTAAAGCCTCAAAATCCTTTCTGAAATGTGGTGTCCAGAATTGAACTTAACACTGAAGCTCAGACCTAACCAGTGAGTTATTACCATAACTTCCTTGCTTTTACCCTCAATACTTCTATTTATAAAGCTTTTTTAGTAATATTTTGCGGGGTACAACTAGCATTTATTTTTAAACATATATTTTTTGAGCGACATTGAAGTTGCCTAGTAACATCATGTTGCCAATCATCTTCTGTGGGTTACAGGAAAAATTCAAGTGCTTGGATTATCTCGAACTGGAAATGTAGGGTCAGAATTCCACAATTGTTTAAAAAGCAATATCACTCAGAGCTGCTGCCATTTCTATTCAATTAGTTGCATTTAATAAGAACATATTTAAGAGGTTTAAGAATGTTGAAGGCTTTCTGATATATTTCATTTTCTGACTACTTGAGAATGCTCAAATAAAACACAAATATGGATCATTGATTACAAAAGCTGAGAAGTTCAATGTTCTGTTTGCATTTGCCAAGGTGCCACTGTTGACCTCAAACCACTTGCATAGAAATTTTTTTGTACCCAAACAAAACTACTTCACACAATCCAGAGAAAATGATAAGCAACTTCAGTACCATAAAGACCTTAACTGACAGACTTTCAGAATGACCTTCCCTTTCTCTACTGCTGTCAGTCACAGGATGTGACTGCAATTCTTCACCACCAGGTGGGGGCATTTGCACTTGTTTCTCAATGCAACTTTCTGTTCTATTGTACAGTGGATTATATACTTAAATAATACATGATGAATTACTTATGCAGCCATCAATAAGTTGAGTTTTACTAAAACTCTATTTCCTACTTTGTAGTTGTGAAGTCAGGAAGTGCTGCTGCGGCTGAAGAGATGTGTTAAGTGGAACGATAGTTTCCGGGATTAATGACCAAAACTCGGAAACTGGTCAAATTTACAGGTGGCACCAAACTGGGAAAGGAAGGGAAGAACAATGATTGAAGAAAATCCCGGATAACATTTGTAGAACCGTGGCAGAAGTAATTCAATGCAGTAAAATGAGAAGTCTCATATGTTGGATTAGAAAAGGCCAAACTGTTGGGTGTTGAACTCACTAAGCAGGAACTCTGAGAAATCTAGAAACAACATGGTCCATGACAGGATATTGTCCTGAGACAAGAAAAGAAATAAAAATTGGCATGCTCTCTCTTGGTCTAGGTATCCAATCAACTCATAGGGAGTAAGAGAACAAAATGCTAGGACCTAAACTCAGAAATTGGTCAAATTTACAGATGGCACCAAACTGGTAGTTTTTTTTTCACCATGCTTTCTATCACAGTACAGAGAATAAACGCTTTTCCAAAGGGAGGGCAAAAATAGGCTCTAGTCATTGTAGAGCAGCAGCAGATGAGGTCAACATGAAAAGTAGGTCACATAACGCCCTCTCAACTGAGGAATTGAGTGAACTGCTTGTGGGAGATACAATCTAGTGATGAAAAATATTTAAAACAAAAGGATAAACACATTTTCCCTGACAGCATACTTACTTCTATCACTCTGTTCAATTAGCCGATTGCAATATTCAAACGTCTTCTCCCGTAGACGCTCTTTAGGGGGCATCAAGCGACTTGATGTTGAGGAAGCAGAAACCATCGACATTACAGAGCTGTCTAACTCAGACTTTTCATCTGGTAAAGAAAAATCAACAGTCTAAGTAAAAGCATCTGGCCAAACACATGGTTACGAGGAAATATCCAAGTCGTAATTTTTTCACAAACAATCACAAAAGGAAGCAAAACCTAACAAGATTTTTTAAAGTCAATTTTTTAAAAATCTATCTTTACTCAGATTAACCAAGTATTAATCATCACTTTGGACTAAACTGCTTTCTGTTCCATTGACCCACCTATGGGCTGTCCATGCACATACACAGTCACTGGTTTTTTGGAAAAACCTGGTGTTGTGAGACTTCTTACTGTGTTTACCTTGTTTGGAAAATTGCCAGAGATCTGGACATAGATAAATCTGCACTGGAATTTTGGCTCTCATTACAGGATTAAACAATAATAATAATAATTCAATTCTGAAGAAAATTTGATAAAAGGTGGACCGATGAATCTTGCAGTTATAATCCAGAAAAATGAATTATGATCTACTTGTGATCACGGGCCGCCTCTGACAGTTAAGAAGGCTAAAACGTTTCAAAAGCCAAATCAGCGGATTATGCTGTTTTGCCTAAAGGAGCCTTTGTCCATCACATGCGCAACGTGAGTTAATGAGTGCAAGATGAGGATGCAGTATCTCACTACGTTCCAGTGCCTAAGCCAAAACAGCAATCTCCACATTCAGGTGCATTTCCAATTACCCAATGGAAAAGAATGCTCTTTGTCTTTCTTATTTCCAATGGTTTCCTTTGGAATCCCAGCGGTGAGATCTGTGAGCAAGGACATAGTTAGCTATTGCTGATTACAGTCACAATATCCTTCGCAGGTGAAAACTGTTTCAATATAAAATGACATTATGAATGGTAATTCAAGAGAAAATATACACATCTGTGCTCATTATTAACCATCTGTTGTGTGGAATTTAACTGCATTGTCAAGTTATTTGTATTACAGTTATGATTACTCCACAGAAACTAAACACTGCTGTTTCTGGTAGCAAAGCACAACTGATAGCAGATTCCCATAACAATGCAACCTTTACCATCAGCCACTTGATTCTGGCCTGTTAACTTCAGGGACCTTCTTCTCATGGTCATTAGGAACATTAAAAGACAACTAAACCTATTGGGTCTGCTCCACCATTCAACTGTATCATAGTTAATCAGCACCTCCCCTCCATTTTCCCCTCCTTACTCCATAACCCTTGACACCCTTAACATCACGAAAGTCTAAAAAGGACACAAGTCATTCACATTTTCACAGCAACATGTTCATTTCCAGATTTAAAAAGACTTTTCAAATGCTCATGGTGAAGTTTGAATTTAAATTCGCTGGATTGTTAATACACATCCCTAGATTATGAATCTATTAGTTTCAGCCAGTCTCTAAATAAAGCCCAGGCAAATCTGCCAATGAAGCCAGGTTGTATCACAGAATATTCTCTACTGAAGGTCCTTTTAGTATAAATGGGGGCAAAGGTGTAATGCCAGCATTGGGAAGGCACATTACCTAGGGCTTCCAACTCTAGCTGGATGTATATCTGAAGGTTTCGTCACAGTTAGCTGCCCAGGTGGAGGTTTCCTGCCCATTTAAACAGTGCTTTTTGAAATTCTTCTTCAATGTATTCCTTGCAATGCCAGGGACCTGGGTTCAATTCTGGCCTTGGGTCACTGGTTGGAGTTTGCACATTCTCCACGTGTCTGCATGGGTTTCCTCCAGGTGTTCCAGTTTCCTCCCACACTCCAAAGATGTACAGGTTAGAAGGATTAGCCAAGCTAAGTTGTTCCTTAGTGTCCCAAGCTGGGTAAGATGGATGGGGGGTGAGGGTGGGGTGGTGGCAATGTATCTTATCCAAACTCACATTGCAAAGTCAGTGCAGACTTGATGGGCCAAAATTAATCTTTAAAGTCTGGAGGGGTGGCGACCCTAACCGTACCACGTCTGAAAGGAAAACTGCAACAATGATACTGTATTCAAATCCTGTGGTAGAAATACTTTGTTTCACCTGGCAGATAATCAGAAATGCCAAACAAGGTTCAAAGCACGTAAAAGACTTCTTTGTGTTTGTGGAACAGGCTATCCTCAAACCAAGATCAAGCAAAAGAACGGAACAATAAGAACACAGACTTCTTCGGGAGAAGCACAGACATAAAATACACAGCTGACAGATCAGCATCTACAGTGAAAATAGATTTGGGTCTGCACCCTCCTTGGAAACAAACTTTCCTCTTTGCAGACAGGCTGACAGATCTATTGCCAACACTCAGATTTCCATGTCTTCAATGCAATTCCCACAAACTGAATCAGAGATTTGTGACAGCTTACCTGCATCATTGCTGTTAACTCCGCTTGCCCCGAAACACTGCAGCCACTTTCTGAGCATGGAGAAAGAGTGCATGTTGAGCCATTGGTCCTCAGTGTAATACTGGCCAATGGAAAGCACAGTGAAGAAATCACCTGCGACTGCTCCATCCACCTCTAGAATTGAAGCAGGCTGAACAAGAAAGGAATGAAAAAATACTGTTAATGCTCACTAGCCTCAAGTGATTTAGCAACTTTTCTCCTTCCTCTTTTGAAGACACGGACACCTTACTGGAAGCCACGGCTGCCTGCATCTCTCCAAGTCAGCCATTTTAACAAGTTTGAGCCTTGATGGTTTGCAGGTTATTCAACAAGTTGCATCCCAAACTAGCCTGATCTTGGCATTATCTAATGACCATTATCTTATGTATTAATGTCCTAAGTAGGCCTACATTAACACTGCAATGAAGTTACTGTGAAAATCTCCTAGTGGCCACACTCTGGCGCCTGTTCGGATAACCTGAGGGAGAACTTAGCAAGGCTAATGCACCAAACCAGTATATCTTTTGGACTGTGGGAGGAAACTAGAGCACCAGAGGAAACCCACACAGACACAGGGAGAATGTGCAACTCTGCACAGACAGTGACCCAAGCGGGAATCAAACCCAGATCCCAGGCACTGTGAGGCAGCAGTGCTAATCACTGTGCCGTCCCATACGCATGTTCCAGCAGGGTTCACTGCATACTAATAAGGACTGGACAGAAGGTCAATTATAAATCCCATGCTGTGGCTAACTAGTCACACAACTATGGATTGAACTTGGCCCTTCCTAATATGTATGGCTTAATTAATCACTGGAGAAGTTCACTAAGTCATTGGGGGAAACTGAAATATTTAAACAGATTAATTAGGTCATAGCTAATCCATAATACTTTGCTTCTTAACACAAGGGTTATTAACAATGAAAAGCAATAGAATGTAGAAACAAACGTGATAGTCAGATCATGATACGGCAAAACATAGCATAACAGTGTCACAAGATCAGGTGTCCAGCAGAAGACCTGGTATTCAGTTGTGTAAAAGTTGTTAGTTGATGCAGACATTTTTTCAAAAGGGAGTGGGTTGGAGGCAAATACAAAAAAAAACAGATTTGGACCAAATACCTTGGTCTTCTCAAATATATCCTAATAGCTCACTACAACTGCATTGGAAAAGTCTTGGGTCCCATCCAACATCTCAACCAGGCGGAACACAGAGGACAGGAAAATCAAGTTAGTTACCTTTCCCAACCTACATATTTGTCTTCAATTGTAACCAGATAACCAGCAGCATTGTAGGTTGTTGCAGCATCACAAGCAGCAACTATTTTGTTGACGCGCAGTCATGAAAAACACAATCTTCTACGCAAGCCTTTAAAACGGTTACTGTGATAAATAACATAATACAGATAGTACCGTGACTGCCGCTTTCAATTACCTGTCGTGATCTTGGGCTAAAGAAGCCTCCAGAGGACAGGGGGATGCCCTGCAGCGTACTTGCATACCGCAGCCAATCAACAAGCTTCTTACTAACAGCATTCACCTGCTCTGTTGGAAAGAAAGAGCAACATTTCTGAGTTTGACTGGATCGGAGAATGCAGTCCATCAGGGTGTAAGGCTTCACAGGACACTGTGATTTGGAGTTTCTCTTTTCAAACAGCTTGGAACCAGATTATACTGGTAATTAACTTCACTTTTCATTTCGCCTTCTTGTTATTCAGTGATTTAACCCCTCCTTCAATAAAGTATTATACTGAACCAGACCGGTGGAAACTGTCTCCCCATTCTAAACAGCTTGGCTGGGGCAGCTGTGGAAGGTAACTGCAAATAAAAAGAACACTACGGCTCTTCAGACTCTTGGAAAGTGGTTTCTTTCTCTACACATCGGGACATCTGGTATCAGAGCTGGAGAATACTTGGCGACTACTCAATACTCCGCAAGTCGGGCAGACTATGAGCTTGATGGAGAATGATGTTCTAACATTCAATTCCACCTGCGCATTACAACATTTTACATTTATGTTGCAAACTGTTTCAAGGTAAATTGTTTTGATTGCTTAACAAGAATAAGATCTTCATTATGCTGAGCTACAGAAGGAGAAATCAGGAAAGATGACTGAAAGTTTGATCAGAGAGGTAATGTTTTAAGAAGCATTTTAAAAGAGGGGACAGAGATAGAGAGAGATTTAGGGAGGCAATTTCAGAGTTTGGGATGTGGGCAGCTGACAGTACAGCCACCGCTGAAGCAATAAGAGTCAGGGATATGCAAGAGGCCAGACTGGAGAAGCAGAGAGGGCTCAAAAGCCTGTAGGGCTGGAGCACACTTAATTCAGAAAACTCCCTCAATATACCAGTATGAAGGTTTCCATGTCCCACACCATCCATCACTGAATGCCATTTTTTCACTAAAGCACGTGTAGCTGGCATGGTGTGGATCTGTTCTTCAAGGGACATACTTTAATCCACAAATGGCAGTCTTTTAGTCTGGCAGTTTCAAACTCAGGTCTCAGGTTGACAGATGTGGTAACTGCCCCCAAAATTACTAGCATCGCTATTCGAAATCAAGGTAACCTCTCAGTTGTCTCCTTTCACCAGTAGGAAACTATTTGCTGATGTGCTTTTGAAAAACAATGTGGCCAAAACAAATTACTGGTGAACAGAGGCAGCGGATGAAAGGATGGAGCGACGGGTCAGAGAGATGGTCATGTTTCTCCACATCACCCAATTGCTCCAATGCACAGCATTCCTTCGAAAAGCGTAGTTTCAGTTGAAATTCATCTAAATTGAATATAATCACACCCCTTTTACATTGATCAGCTGTCCTTTTTACTATTCCTTCAATAAGGCAAAGCAATTTCTTTTAAAGTTATCTGTTATAAGGTTTTTAGTTTGATTTGACAAAGAACTACAACAGAAAAGCATGAAAGTGTGCACAAAAAACTGTTACGTTACTGCACTATATTGTGCTTCTGCCGCACTATTACTGTCTACTCTCCAGTCTACTGCTTCATTAATCTGAAAGGCATTTTTCACTGACGTTGACTAGAATGGGCATGTTAGGCAGCCGAGATTAGTCTGTTTCAAGGGATCTGTATTTGTTATAGGTGCAAGGGAGAGGTTATTTGGAAAGTGAATTGCTATAAACAGGTGACAACAATACAGCATTTACAAAGCAATTGACTGACATCTGAGCATGAGATTTAAAGCACAAGTTTCATTGAACAAAAATTCCTTTGGGGGTTGCTGTTATCAGCATATTCCAACATCACACCTGACTGCTTACCTTCATTGAGGGTTGCAGGTGCAATGTCAAGGATCTTGGATAAGATAGGCACAAGAAACCGGGAACTTTGACCCTCAGCTTGGCGCGATTCTAGCAGTTTCAGAACACGACTACACAAAGCTTCAACTGCATCTTTTTTATTCCCCTACAGAGGGAATTACAATGCAACTGTTAGATTTACTTCTTCACTCTTTCTTCGATTCACATTCAGCAGAGGTTCACACATCCACCCACAACTGGAAAAGCATACAATCTGCTGGAGAAATGATTGGAGTAGCACAGTTTCTTCCTCCCAAAAACAAGACTCAATCTGTGAGCTCCAAAAACTTCTAAGGGCCTCAGCCAAGAAAAGGTAAATACACTAAGGATCCCAAGGACTCAAAACAATTAAAAAGGCTGCTAAACTTAGTCATTTAGAATATTAATTAAATGGAAAAATACAATATAGACTGGCCGGTGTGAATCCGACCCTGTCTCAGTAACTCCCAGAGCAGTAAGAGGAAAATACAAGTCAACTTTTACACCAACGGTTATGGGAAAAGTCTGACACAAACCATATGGATCCCAAGGGGTTGTGTAATGTACCCACAACTGCAAGGACTCTTCCCTATCTGTCTCTGGTGTAAAGTGCACATACACAATACATGTGTTAAGATTCAGTCTGAGACAAACTCTATATTTGTGAGGTGGTCAAAGAGCCATACTGACGGCCTGGACCAGGCCTAATACAAGGTTGTGTTGTTCGAATTGGGGATCAGAGTGTCAGTCAGAGGCCCAGAGCTACACAGAAAGGTTGGAGAGCTGAAAGGGATCACACTGAGCCTGGACTGAACAATTTGCATGGTGTCTCACATTTATTTATTGAATACAATAGATAGAACAGTTATATAAAACCTAATACCATTGTCTGATGTTTAAAAAGCTCTCACGCTGGTAGCTGAATAAAGATTTTGTTGCCAAGCTGGTAATCCATTTATCAGGAGAGTTACCATGAGAAAATCCGCTGTTTTACTTATTTCAAGAATTCATTCAGCAAAATTTTAAAGAAAAGCTGAGGGCAGTTGTTCAGTAAAGATTCAGTGTTACAACCAAAAATATAACACAATGCTGCACTGGACCTAAAGGTGCGAAATATCATGCAAAAGGAGCATTACATGCTATTTTAGGAATTGCAGTGGTCATCTTCATAAATGTTTTGACAGATATTCTAAAATAAAGTTTTGAATTATTTGCACTTTTTTTGGTCTATTTAGTTTTTACTTCTCTTTGAAAGGTGCTAATATTGGGGTCCACACTCCAAGGGTGTTAATCTCTCCTCCCAGTACCCATCCAAGTGGCCATTCCGGACATGGAAGCTTAAGCAGTGACTTTTGGCAGGATATCTGACTACAACCAAGCCTAATCCTGCCTCACTAATACATGCATGAACTTTTACGGTAAGAGTCACGTGGCAGCAGTGGGATCGGGAATCTGAATTGCTTTGTTTGGTGAATGCTGCAAAAGTTTGTTTCTGTATTCTTGTTCAAAACATTCCATACAGAACAGAGAATAATAATGTTACAATGTACTATTTAAATGGAAAGAACTCAGTGGTTCAGAGCGATCTGGGTGTCTGGGTATACGAATCACAAAAAGTTAGTATTCAGGCACAGCAAGTGATTAGGAAGGAAAAGAGAATGTTGGTATTTATTGCAAGGGGAATGGAAAATAAAAGTAGAGAACTTTTATTGCAGCTTTAGTGAGACCACGTCTGGAATACTGTATACAGTTTTGTCCTCCTTATTGGAGGACAAAGATATAATGATATTAGAAACAGTTCAGAAAAGGTTCACTCGACTTATTGCTGAGATGAGAGGCTTATCGTATAAAGAAAAGTTTGACAGGTTGAGCCTAATATCCATTGGAGTGTAGAGGAATGAGATGTGATCTTATTGAAACATAACAGATCCTTGAGGAAATTTGATAGCGTAGATATCGGGAAGATATTTCCCCTTGTAAGACAGACTAAAACCAGGGGACACAGTTTAAGAATATCTACCATTTAAGATGGAGATGGGGAAAAATCCCAGAAAGCAGTGGAAGCTGGACCTTTGAATTTATTCAAGGTTGATTTAGACAGGTTTTTGATCAAAAAGATCTTATTGAATGACAAAGTGGAGTCAAATGGCTGAATGGTCGAGTCCCATGTTCCTAGTAGCAGAAACTGAACTTTGAGGATATAGTGCACAGTCGTTATGGGAGAAGTTGTTAAGCAAAGGACAAGTGCTGCTGCAGAAGGACAGAAGCAAATTGGGGGTTGGGGGAGGAGGGTGGGGGTGTGAGTAACCAAGGACAGTATTTGCAACATCTCAGTGGTGAGATCACAGAGCAATGATGTTTGATTTGATTTATTTTTGTCACATGTATTAGTATACAGTGCAAAGTATTGTTTCTTGCATACTACACAGACAAAGCATACCATTCATAGAGAAGGAGACAGTGCAGAATGTAGTGTTACAGTCTTAGCTAGGGTGTAGAGAAAGGACAACATAATGAAAAGTTAGGTCCATTCAAAAGTCTCATGACAGCAAGAAAGAAGCTGTTCTTGAGTCAGTTAGTAAGTGACCTCAGACTTTTGTATCTTTTTCCCAATGGAAGAAGGTGGAAGAGAGAACATCTGGGGTATGCAGGGTCCTTAATTATGGTGGCTGCTTTTCTGAGGCAGTGGGAAGTGTAGAGAGTCAATGGATGGGAGGCTGGTTTGCGTGATGGATTGGGCTACATTCACAACCCTTTGTAGTTTTCTGTGGTCTTGGTCAGAACAGCAGCCATACCAAACTGTGATACAATCAGAAAGAATGCTTTCTATGGTGCATCTGTAAAAGTTGGTGAGAGTCGTAGCTGACATGCCAAATTTCCTTGTGGTATGATTAGCAATCCAAGACACCAAAACGTATGAGGAAGCTTAATGTAACTTAAAGTACTCCTCCTTACCTGGGCCAGTATTATACTCGACAGAAGGCTCATGGTTTTCATATCATTCACCTCATCGCAAGATAAGGTCAATGCATTGCATGGTAGCACCTCTCGCAGAATGGCTGAACACAGAACAAGGATCGGCTGTGGTGCCTTCAGGAAGCATAACGTGCTGTGGAGTTTATGTAGGACATCCCTGGGAAGACTAGGTATCAGACAGAAAGATGGGAGTGCATCAGACTTTGACTCGTACAGACATATAACACGTTCTAATCACACTCCCGCTGTAAACACATCCAGCTGCTTCTTATTGCTGAGGGCAGAAACAAAACCAAGTCCTTCGCATCAGTTTGTCGTATACACCGATAATGATAATCACAGATATACTATTAAATGTCCACATGAAGCTATTAAAGAAATAAAACACAATAAATGATCACAGAGAAATTCAACTGTTGAGCTATTTGAGAATATTCCATCCTCACCACCTGGAACTACTTTTCTTTAATCTAATAATATTTTATGACAGAAAGTCAGGAAACCCAAGTTAGTCTACATTCGATAGTGAGGTTCCTCATTCCTTTCCTTTTGTTTAATTCATTTGTGGGACATGGACATCACTACCATGCCAGCATTTATTGCCCATCCCGAGTTGCCCTTGAGAAGGTGGTGGTGATACAATGATACAACTGAGTGGCTTCTAGGCCATTCCAGAACACAGTTGAGAGTCAAACCACATTGCTATGGCTCTGGAGTCACACGTAGGCCAGACCAGGTAAGGAGGGCAGATTTCCTTCCCTAAAGGACACCGGTGAACCAGATGAGTTTTTCCAACAATCGACAATGGTTTCATGGTCATCAGTAGATTCTTAATTCCAGTTTTTTTTTTAAATTGAATTCAAATTCTGCCGTGGCGGGTCTCCCCTGTTTGTTTCAAACACAGATACTTACGTTCTGCTGTACTTTGTTGCTGAGACAATCAGGAAGAGTTTTTGCAGGGAATCAACAGCTTCCTTATTATACTCCTTATTCTGCAGGAGGGTAGAGATGCGGGAGCAGAACTTCTGTAGGTCATCATCCTGTACTTCCCTGAGAGAGAGCAGAAAATGGGTATTAAATAAAAGCTGGGGTTAACCGAATGATGCAGCGGGTTTGATGGACTATCACATAAAAGTACCTCTGAACACTTTGTTGGAACACAAAGACCTTTGTTGAATATTATTAATTCTGCCAGCAGGGTACAAGATCCTGCAGTTGTGGTTTTAATGACACTTTGTTTCAGGAACTTAGTAAATAAACACTTGGAAATACTCATCAAGTAGTTCATATTTTCACTTTAGCTTTGAAGATCACATTAAACTATGAAGAGAGAGCAAAGGGGATTTTCTGGAACAGTTCCAGACATAAAAAAGAGACGTCAGTTGATCGGAGGGACTAAAAAAGCTGAGATTCTTTTCCCAGAAGATTAAGTGGAGAGTAAATAGGAATAACTAAGGAGAAACATCATTGGGATGTGTGTCAGCGACCAGAGGTCACAGATTCAAGACAATTAGCTCACAGCCAGAAGGAAGATGAGAATTTCTTTTTATAATCATGGTGAATTGTTATGATCAGGAATGCACTGCCTGGAAGGATAGTGAAAGCAAATTCAACAGTAACTTTTAAAAGGAATTAGATAAATACCTGAAAACACAAACATGCTGGCCTTCATAGCGAGGGGGATTGAATATAAAAGTAGGGAGGTCTTGCTGCAGCTGTATAGGGCATTGGTGAGGCCGCAGCTGGAGTACTGTGTGCAGTTTTGGGCGCCTCACCTGCGCAAAGATATTTTGGCCTTGGAGGGAGTGCAGAGGAGGTTTACTAGGCTGATACTGGAGTTGAGGGGGTTGAGCTATGAGGAGAGGCTGAATAAACTAGGCTTGTACTCGTTGGAGTTTAGAAGAATGAGGGGAGATCTCATTGAGATATATAAGATGATGAATGGGATGGATAGGGTAGAGGTGGAGAGACTCTTCCTGCTCAAAAAAGACTGTAGGGCTAGGGGGCACAGCCTCAAGATAAAAGGGGGGCGGTTTAGAACGGAGTTGAGGAGGAACTTCTTCACTCAAAGGGTGGTGAATCTCTGGAATTCTCTGCCCGTTGAAGTGGTGGAGGCTGCCTCGCTAAATATTTTTAAGACGCGGGTTGATGGGTTTTTGATAAGAGAGGGGATTAAGGGTTATGGGGAGAGGGCGGGAAAGTGGAACTGAGCCACGACAGATCAGCCATGATCTTATTGAATGGCGGGGCAGGCTCGAAGGGCTAGATGGCCTACTCCTGCTCCTATTTCTTATGTTCTTATGAAACAGCATGTGGAGTGGGACTAATTAAATAGTTCTAAGAGCCAGAACAAGCTGGCTGTGCCGTTTGCTCTATGTGGCACAGTATTTAGTACTGCTGCCTCTCGGCACCAGGATCCCTGGTTCTATTCCAACCTTGGAAGACTGTGTGGAGTTTGCACGTTCTCACAGTGTCTGCACAGATTCCTCTGGTGCTCCGGTTCCCTCCCACATTCCAAAGACATACAGGTTAGGTGGATTGGCCAGGCTAAATCGTACTATAAAGGGGCGCAGAGTTTCATAAGAATTCTGAAGAATTTATGGTAGCACAGTGGTTAGCACTGCTGCCTCACAGAGCCAGGGACCCGGATTCAATTCTGGCCTTGGGTAACTATCTGTGTGGAGTTTGAACATTCTCCTAGTGTCCACGTGGGTTTCCTCCAGGTGTTTTGGTTTTCTCCCACAGTCCAAAGACGTGTGGGTTATGTTGATTGGCCATGCTAAGTTGCCCCTTAGTGTCAGGGAGACTATGGGGATAGGACCTGGGTGAGATTGTTGTCGATGCAGGCTTGATGGACCAAATGGCTCCTTCTTGCACTGTAGAGATTCTATAATTCTAATAATTCTACACCCGTTTCGACTAACCAGTCCACCTGGCTAATCCAAGTCGGAAGCAGCCTTACAGCCCAAATCTCCATCACAGGCCAAAGCATTTGTTCTTCCTTGGATGCAAATGGCACAGCTATTGATAAAAAGTATCTGGCTACGAGGAGCAAATATACTAGGGGGATTGGCAGCAGCTTCAACAGTTTATGGCTGGATTGTCCTCCAATTCTGTTTCATATAATCCTATTAAAACGCATGTTTTCTTTTGCTGCCAGTTGTTTAAATGAAAGCTGTGCGTTTTTCTTCAGAAAGACCAATCTGCCATCCTGGCAATAGCAATCGTGTGTGCTGGATTCTCATCTCACAGAGCTGCAGGCAAATCTAATTATCGACTGACATTTCCACTTTGGCTCCTCTTGAGGAAATGGTTGCAGTTCAGGAAGAATTATTGCTCAATCCCATTAATTAGGGAACTCAAATGGGAACGGATTTGTCTCATTTATCAGATCGTACTCATCAAGCTAAATCCATCAGCGGGATTGTAAATCATTCAGAGCTCTGTTCAGTACCAGTTCCCTCTTGAATTTCTGATCTGGTGCCAAAAGCAGAACTGGTGAGAGGGAAGTTCTCATGCTGATTTTTGTTCTGATCAAACTGGTTCTTAGTCACTGGCCCACACCAATTTTCTGCTTTAAAAGCTAAATATTTTTTAAAACCAACACATCTAGTATTCACGGCTTTGCTATATTTTCCCTATGATTAGCTCGCCTTCATCCTCCAACTTTTGCTGGGCATGGTTGCTTAGCACTGGCAGCCTTTCAGCTTCCCCCAGGTAGCTCCTCTCAACAGAAAAGTGGGCATCAGCAGGCTCTTTGACTACAGATGTCAGGGTCGCCCAGACTGATCCTACACAGACCTCATGCTCAATTTCGAGCAGTAGTCACAGGGTGACAGCAATCCTGACAATGCTGCCCAATATGTCTCCTCTGGTTGTACTGACACCAAAGTCAGTGCCTTGGCTGAAATCAACCAACTTAACACAGTGGGAATCAAACTGGTCACATTGTAAGGAATAAGAGCAGGAGTTGGCTATTCAGCCCATCAAGACTCTGTTATTCAATAATATCATGGTTGATCTGATTACTACCTTAACTTCACTTTGCTGCCTGACCCTGTAACCCTTGATTCCCTGGTCAATCAAAAATCTGTCTCAGTCTCTACCTTCTCTTTTGAAGAGCATTCCAAAGACTAACCACTATTTGACAGAAGAAATTCCTCATTTCCATCATAAATGGAAAAACCTTTATTTTTAAACCATTCTAGATTCTAGAATCCCCCTTGAGGAGAAATATCCTCTCAGCATCTACACTATCAAGTCTCCTCAGAATCTTATATATCTCAATAAGATCACCCCTCATTTTGCTGACACCAAAGAGTATAAGCTCACGTTGCTCAACCATTCCTTGTAAGACAATCTCTTCATCCTAAGAATCAGCCTAGTGAACCTTCTCTGAACTGCTTTCAAAGCAAGTATATTATTCCTTAATTAATAAGACCAAAACAGTACTCAAGGAATCGCCTCACCAATGCTCTGTACAACTGTAGCAAGACTTCCCTACTTTTAGACTCCATCCCCTTTGCAATAAAAGCCAACATTGCATTTGTCTTCCCGATCACTTGTTGTACTTGCCTGCTAGCTTTTTGCAATTCATGCACAAACCTTCCAAATCTGCAACTTCCACCACATAGAAGGTCAAGGGCAGTAGATACATGGGAACTCCACCACCAGGAAGTTCTTCTCCAAGTCATTCACCACCCTGACTTTAAAAATATAGCACCCTTCCTTCACTATCGCTGGGTCAAAATCCTGGAACTCCAGTCCTCTCAGTATTGCGGGTGTTCCTACAATACATGGACTGCAGCAATTCAAGACGGTAGCTCACCACCACCTTCTCAAGGGTGTTTAAAGATGGGAAATAAATGCTGGCCTAGCCAGCGACACCCATATCGCATGAACAAATTTAAAAATGTACAAGGACACCCAAATCCATCTGCACTGCAGCATTCTACAGCCTCGCTCAATTTAAATAATATTTTGCTTTTCTATTCTTCCTGTCGAATGTGGACAACCTCACATTTTCCCACATTATACTCCATCAGCCACGTTTTTGCCCACTCTCATAATCTATCTACAGCCCTTTGTAGATAGACTGTTTTTTTAATCCTCTTCACAACTTTCTTTTTAAGCCTACCTTCGTATCAGCAGCATATTTGGTTACAATGCAGTTGATCCCTCCATCCAAATCATCCATGTAGATTACAAATAATTGAGGCCCCATCACTGATTCCCTACAGCACTCCACTAGTTAGTTCGCCAACCTGAAAATGATCCAATTTATCCTGATTCAGTTACCGGTTAGTTACCGATCTGCTTTCGATGCGAATATACCATTAACACCGTGAGCTCTTAACCTGTACCGGACTCTTGTCTGTTACACCTTACTGAAACGTACAAGGTCCAGAAAGGATTTGACAGGCTGGATGATGAAAGAATGTTTCTCCCTATGGAGAGACTAGAATGAAGGGAAAAAGTTTTCAAATAAGATGTTTCCAATTAACAGGGGAATGACAATAAATATTTTCTCTCAGAAGGTTTGAATCTTTGGAACTCACTTTCCAAAAGAGCAGTAGGACCAGGGCCCCTGAAAATTCTTAAGGTAGAGGTCGATCACAAGGTAGGTGGAACCTGGAGATGAGGCCACAAACTGATCAGCTGCAATCTTATTGAATGGTGGAGCAGAATGGCCTATCCCTGCTCCTAATTTGTCCATTTATTGAATGCCTTTTGGGAATCTAAATGCGCTAGATCTACTGGTACTCATTTGTCATCCTGTTTGTTACATCCTCAAAGATAATAAATCTTCTAATAAATCTGTCAAACACAATTTCGTTTTCACTAAGCTATGTTGACTCTGCCTGACTGTTTCATGATTTTGTAAATGTCCTACAACTACCTCTTTAACAATGGATTCTAGCATATTCCTAATGATAGATGTTGAACTAGCGAGCCCACAGATTCCTGGTTCCTCACCCCCTCCTTTCCTGAATAGTGGTGTTAAATTTATAGCATTCCAATCCACAGGAACCTTCCCAAAAACTAGGAAGTTTTGGAATATGATAATCGATGCATCCACTTTCACTGCAGTCTCTTATTTTAAGCTTCTGGGAAGCAGGCATTAGCTCCAAGGACTCATCATCCTTTAATCCCACTTGTTTTCCCACTACTTTTTCTCTAGTGACTGCTTTAATTCTGGCCGCTGATGGTACAAAGACAAGAAAGGTTTTGGGCAAAGATGCAAGGTGATATGCAAAAAATATGAAATTTTTTCAGCAAGTGTGATTTTTTTTTGTATAATGACTTGGAATGTGCTGTCTATGCAGGTAGTGGAACCAGAGACAATGGGTGATAACAAAAGGAGATTGGATGGGTACTTAAAGGATATAAACCTGCAGGAACATGGGGATGGAACGGAGGAACGGGCCTGAGTGAACTGCTCTCCCAGAGGGCTAGCATGGGCCTGATGGGCTGACTGGCCGTAATAACTCTAACTTTTTTGTTAAGGAGAGAGCAGAAAAGAAATTAGGGGCATGCAACTTCATTAAAATACTTAAACCAGGAATCTGCCTTCAAGATGTGGATTGGTGACTTGCTCCCATCCCAGTGGGTTTGAGATGTGTTGAATTTAAACTTTGGATCTTTTACACTTACTTCTCAACCAACTCAAACGGACCCATGTTTGAGGATCTGCAGTTGCCTGTGTCTATGTCAATTTTCTGTTTCAAAATAAACAGATGAATTCCAGTCCAAACAGATTCTGCCCAGAATTTAGCTTCTTTGCAAAGGTCATGACATCATAAATCCCATCCCTGGTATCGATCAGTCCTCCGAAATAAAGGCCATCCATGCCAGAAAATGTATTTATTTTCAATCTGTTAAGGCCGAGGGGGTTCCACAGATACTCACTCTATCTGGATTATCAGCATTTGAGGAGGGCATGCTGTTATTAATCTCTCCAAGCATGTATGAAGGAAGACAGGAAGACATAATTAACATTTGTAAATTCACAGAATCCCTGCTGCGCAGAAGGCAGCCATTCAGCCCACTGAGGCGGCACCAACAACCTCACCCAGGCTTTCTCCTTGTAACCCCATGTAGCTACCCCAGCAATCTCCCCGACACTAAGCGGCAATTTAGCATGACCAATCCATTTAACCTACACATCTTTGGAATATGGGAGGAAACAGTGCACCCGGAGGGAACCCACGCAAAGAATGTGCAAACTCTACACAGTCTCCCAAGACTGGAATTAATCCCAAGTCTCTGGTGTTATGTGACAGCAGTGCTAGCCACTGTGCTGCCCACTCTTCTTTCTAGCCAATGGACAGAGGAAACTTCTATCCTCTCAACTTGAGGGACATCAATCTGTGTCCCACAGATGAACAGGAAGAGGCCTGCCCAGTATTCACACTGTCCAATAACAGTGTGCAGACACTTGCTGCTTCACTGAAGTTGCTTTGTCTGGTATTTTAACCCGTCTACTCCAACTAAGGCTTCTACCAAAATAGCAGGCAAAGGCTTTTTACATGGGCAGATCATGAACTCTCACACTATTCCACAGCATAATATTCAGACCTGTGTGTATAGCTCTGGATCACACTACCACCTCTACTCCCTCCCATACAAATTCATCAGCCATACCATCAATCATCTCTCAGTAGATCAAAATACACGCCATTTTCTGCAAATTCACTTCAGTTCAGTTTGAGTTCCACGATAAAGGCAAATTCTAAGCAGCATCACATTAGTATACTGATAAAAATAAACACTTGCGCTCTTTCCTGCTTGCCCTTTGCTCTGTGAAATCTTAAAAATGGGCTAAAGCATACATTTCAGGTATTAAGAAGCTTTTTTAGAAAGATGATAACAGAAAATCTGTCAGGTAATCTGGATCTGTACAACAGATGTGTACATTACAAGTCTAAATGAGGAACTGGAGACAACAATTATTTGGTCATGCATGTTGCAGGTGTCAGGGCAAGTTGAAGAAGTAAATGGAATCCTGGGCTTTTCATGCAATGACACATTTCATACAAGTATACTTTATGGTGAAACTTTATAAAAACACTGGTTCAGCTTCAACTGAAGTATTGAGTCCAATTCTGGGCACCGCCCTTTTAGGCAGGATGCACAGGCATTGGAGAAGGCAGAGAAAAGATTTAGGAGAATGGTTCTGGTGATGAGAGATTGAGTTACATGGACAGATTTGCGAAGCTGTTCTCCTTAGAAAAGGTTGAGAGGAGATTGGCAAGAAACATTCAAAACTAAGATAGTTCTGGATAGAGCAAATAAGGGGAAACCGTTTTTATTGACTGAACGTTTGAGAACCAAAGACACTGATCTAAGTGATGGTCAAAAGAATCAAGGGTGACAGAAGTAAAACCATTTTTAGCGCAACAAATGGTTAGGCTCCTGATGCACCCCTTATGTAGCAATGGCAGAATTGGATAATTAAAGAAAAAATACTGTCCATTTTTTGAAAAGATAGAGGTGTGGGATCAGCTGAGTTGCTCCTACAAAGAGCTCTATGCAGCATTTTCTATATGTACTATGAAAGAGCTGTCAAGCTTTTGGTTGGTTTGAATGCAACAATCTTTTAAATTCTGCCTGGCTTTGCTTACTGTTTTGAAGGAACTTATTAACTTAACTTTCAAGGAAATTTCAACTGTTTAAAGTTTCTGAAGAGGTGAGACATGATCATAGAATAACACAGGGCAGAAAGAGTCCCTTCGGCCCATCAAGTCTGCACCGACCACAATCCCAACCAGGCCCTATCCCCATATCCCTCTAACCTATGCATCCCGGGACACACTAAGGGGCAATTTAGAATGGCCAATCAACCTAGCCCACACATCTTTGGACTGTGGGAGGAAACCGGAGTACCCAGAGGAAACCCACGTAGACACAGGGAGAACGTGCAAACTCCACACAGACAGTGACCCGAGCCAGGATTCGAACCCAGGTCCCCGGAGCTGTGAAACAACAGTGCTAACCACTGTGCTACCGTACCCTGCAACGATCTGTAGTCTTTGAGGTGAACCTATCTGATATATCTGAAAGCTAACTATTCAGAAACTCAGTTACTTGTTAGAAGAAGGAAGAATGTATATGTCTGAGAATTAATACAGACAGTTTAACATGAAGGTTGCAAACGATTTTATCTTTTGCAAGGAACTAGCTGATCTATTGTCAGAAAGTTATGTTGTTTCTTATTTTTTCATTGCTTTTAATTGTGCTATGTTTTCCTCTTCAAGGCCAATCAAGAATTTGTGGGATAGAACTAGTGGTTCATTTTTTTAAAAAAATTATGTACGTGGGCTGTCTATGTAACAAAAGTTACCTAGCTATCAGAGGATTGAGGAAGCTAACGTTCACTACCAAGCCACCTGAAATGTAGAAGCCAAAAATGTTTAGAGCAAAAATGGGTGAAAGAAGCCCAGAACGTAACACCAGCAATTCTAACATTCGAAACCCGTGAGCTGGCACCTTAAGTTCAATTGTTAAACAATCTGGTTTAGACTTGTTTGCAAAACCTCAGTCCTGTCTCAATCTGATAAAAACCTCTATCCTAAAAACACCGATCTACCCACGTGAAAGGCCTTTTCTCTTTTCAGATGCTGACCACTCTGTACTTTCTATTTTGAATCCACGGTGATTGCAAATGTCTCTACACAGTGGCGCAATGGTTAGCACTGCTGCCTCAGTGCCAGGGAGCTGGATTTGCTTCCTGGCTTGGGTCACTATGCGGCATTTGCACATTCTCCATGTCTGCGTAGGTTTCCGCTGGGCGCTCCCATTGTCCAAAAAATGTGCGGGTTAGGTGGACTGGCCACGCTAAATTCTCCCTCAGCACACCCAAACAGGTGCCAGAGTATGGCGATTAGGAGGTTTTCACAGTTGCTTTATTGCACTGTTAATGTAAGCCTACTTGTGACAAATAAATAAACTTTAACTTTTTGGAGAGAAAAAGCCCATTGTCTGCCAATCATTTGCTTGGATAGTGAGGCTCTGGTTTGTTACTTGTGTTTGTAGTGGGTCAGCTCAGTGGCTCCACTCTCACCCTAAGAGTTAAGGGGTTGTGGGTTCAAATCCCACTCCAAGATACTTGAGCCTTTCACTCAGGCTGACATTGCAGCGAGGTATTAAAGGATTGTGGCATTACCTTTCAGGTGAGAGGTTAAACCCTGTCTACTCTCTCAGGTGGATTACTGGTGCCAGAAGAGTAGATGGTGTCCTGATCACCAACATCAGGGGATTATCGCATTGCGGTTTGTGGGGATGTCCCCTTTAGCACTGCCTGAACTTCAAACACTATTTAATCGGCTGCCAAGTGTTTTGGGACGGGCTGAAAGGCGCTACATCAGTGCAACTTCTGCCCTCTTCAAGTGTTAAAGTAAGCAGCCTCACTCGCTGCCCGGGCTCCTCCTCTGTTACCTGGCCTGTCTGAGAAGATTCTCCGCCGAGGCCCCAAACATCGCGGCCACCAGCACCTCAAACCACCGCCTTCCGAATCTTCCCCGGCGCCAGGGGGAACAGGAAAGAGCGCGCACCAGAATAATCGCTCCGGCGCACCTCCCTTTGCTGTCCGGTGGGAAAGCAAAGCCCCGCAGTTACATTCCGGGTTCCTCTCCTCAGGCATTCAGGGTTTGAGAGTTGAGTGCAAATGTAAATTTTTAAACTGGGGAGGAATGAGTGCAGCCTGAAGATTATAATCCATGTTATGCGAATATACCTTAATGCAAGAGGAAGCAACATTCGAGTACAAAGGAGATTGGCTTTTATCTTTCTAAGTTTAATACATTATTTCATGTAATAAGAACATAAGAAATAGGAGCAGGAGTAGGCCATCTGGACCTTCGAGCCTGCCCCGCCATTCAATAAGATCATGGCTGATCTGTCGTGGCTCAGTTCCACATTCCCGCCCTCTCCCCATAACCCTTAATCCCCTCGCTTATCAAAAACCCATCAACCCGCGTCTTAAAAATATTTAGCGAGGCAGCCTCCACCACTTCAACGGGCAGAGAATTCCAGAGATTCACCACCCTTTGAGTGAAGAAGTTCCTCCTCAACTCCGTTCTAAACCACCCCCCTTTTATCTTGAGGCTGTGCCCCCTAGTCCTACTGTCCTTTCTGAGCAGGAAGAGTCTCTCCACCTCTATCCTATCCATCCCATTCATCATCTTATACGTCTCAATGAGATCTCCCCTCATTCTTCTCAACTCCAACGAGTACAAGCCTAGTTTATTCAGCCTCTCCTCATAGCTCAAGCCCCTCAACTCCAGTATCAGCCTAGTAAACCTCCTCTGCACTCTCTCCAAGGCCAAAGTATCCTTGCGTAAGTACAGCGACCAAAACTGCACACAGTACTCCAGCTGCGGCCTCACCAATGCCCTATACAGCCGCAGCAAGACCTCCCTACTTTTATATTCAATCCCCCTCGCTATGAAGGCCAGCATCCCATTCGCCTTCCTGACCACCTGCTGCACCTGCAGGCTGGGTTTTTGCGACTCATGCACAAGGACCCTGAGGTCCCTCAGCACCATCGCCTGCTGCAGTTTTTCGCGTTGTAAGTAATAGTCCTTCCTACCATTATTCCTACCAAAGTGGACCACCTCGCACTTGCCAACATTAAATTCCATTTGCCATTTCCTGGCCCATTCACCCAGCCTATCTAGATCCTTCTGCAGACTCTCCACACCCTCGGCGCAACTTACCGTTCCACCAATCTTGGTGTCATCTGCAAATTTCGACACCATACATTCGGTTCCCTCCTCCAGATCATCTATATAAATGGTAAATAGCTGAGGCCCCAGCACCGACCCCTGGGGCACTCCACTAGTCACCAACCGCCAATCCGAATAGCACCCATTAACCCCCACTCTCTGCCTCCTATTTGACAATCAATCCTCTATCCACGCTAACACCCTACCCCCAACTCCATGCCCCCTTACCTTCTGCAATAACCTCCTGTGAGGTACCTTGTCAAACGCCTTCTGAAAATCAAGAAAGACCACATCCACCGGCTCTCCTCTATCCACCGCCCTAGACACATTCTCATAGAACTCCAATAAATTCGTCAGACACGACTTCCCCTTAACGAAACCATGCTGCGTCTGCTCTATCAAGCAAATCCCCTCAAGATGCCTCGCTATTTCCTCCTTGATGACGGATTCTAACATTTTACCTACAACAGACGTTAAACTAACCGGCCTATAATTCCCTGCCTTTTGCCTGCCACCCTTCTTAAGCGTAACATTAGCCGCTTTCCAATCTTCCGGCACTTCCCCGGAATCCAGCGGCGTTTGGAAAATAACCACCAAGGCATCCACCATCACCTCTGCCATTTCTTTCAGAACCCTCGGATGCATTCCATCCGGTCCTGGGGACTTGTCCACAATCAGTCCCACCAGTCTGTCGAGCACCGCCTCTCTAGTAACAATAATGACATCGAGACCCTCCAAGTCCTACCACCTTTCCATCGCTAACACCCGGCAAATTATTCACGTCTTCCTCCGTGAAGACCGAAACAAAAAAGTTATTCACTTCAGAGCCACTTCAACTCAGGAAGTGATCAGAGCTCCACGTCTCAGTTGGCTTTACAAATGTTAATTCTTTTCCTGTTGACAACTGAGAAAGAAATTGTTCATGGAATATCTAGAACATGAGTAATTACAGCAATGTACCAGAGATAGTCATCTGATCAGTTCTCAACAGTTAGTGCCCCCCTAGTATTCATTAATGTATTAGTGTCACAAGCAGGCTTTCATTAACACTGCAATGAAGCTATTGTGTAAATCCCCTAGTCGCCACACTCCAGCGCCTGTTCGGTTACACCGAGGAAGAATTCATCAAAAGGAGAATTTAGCGTGGTAATACACTTAAGCAGCACACCTTTCGGACTGTGGGAGGGAACCCACACAGACAGAGAGAACATGCAAACTCCATGCAGACAGTGACCCAAGCCAGGAATCATACTCGTGTCCAAGGCACTGTGAGGCAGCAGTAGTTAATAGCACAGTGGCATAGTGGTTACTAAAGTTCCAGAAGTGAACTTATCCCTGTTTGACATGCAATTTTTAAAGTTGTATTTGTTGATTCCTGGAGTTCCTTATGAATTTCTTAAAGGAAGCAGGCTGAAAAAAATAAAAAACAATTACAAATGATACTGTTTATTGAAAATAAAGATATTGATGTAATAAAAGCAATTATAAAAAATATTAATGCATTGTATCCAGTCAACATTGTCCATACAATATGTGAAACAAAATGAAATACAACTTTACATCATCACACAAAAGTGTTGAGGCAAAATTATGCCAAATGGTTCAATATGTAATAGCAAACACATTAAACGCAAAACTCAGCTCCTGAAAATAACAGTAACTGTTTTATGTACTGTTTTCTTTAATATGTGACATTGAGGCAAAATGTTTTGAGAATCTTTAATATTTGTGTAATGGTGCTATGTTAGCAAAACATTTAGGAATCTATGGTTACCTAAAGCAGATATTGCACTAGTTGAAGAACTATAAATGTACAATATCTTCCTTGGCACCTGTAAAACTATGATTCACAGCTCAATAAACTTTCGAAGTTCAAAAAGGTCACCCCTCCATGAAATTGCTGGATAAAGCCAATACAAATATATTCCATGAATTTAAAAGGACTTTGGAGGAGTGAATCTTCTTACAACATGCGAATTAGATTGATAAAAACTTTGCTAGCCACAAGGTCCATTAACCATGAAATGGAATGTTAATGTATAGACCAAAGAAAGAACCACATAGAATGCCTACTGTGCAGGACGCCATCCGATCCATCAAGTCTGCACTGACTCCGAAAGAGCATCCTACCCAGGCCCTTCCCCTGTAACCCCACACATTTGGTATGGCCAGTTCACTTACCAACACATCTTTGGATACTAAGGGGCAATTTAACTTGGCCAATCCACCAAACCTCCACATCTTTGGCTGTAAAATGTGTAATTATTTTGACACTTTTCTCACACAAAAGGTGTCCTAGTGGGCAGTATAGATGCATAAAGTTTGAACTGATGTCCCCCAGAATTTCCATCAAACCTAAAAACACCATCCAGGACATAGTCAAGCTCGCAGCAATGAGTAGTTTATACCCAAGGTGGACTGTTAAAGTTTGTAGATCGTAAAACTGAGGCAAAAAGGGCTGTGAGAAAGAGTTCAAGTACACGCAGATTGTTGGAATACTCAAATCCAACACAGTAAGAAAATACGTTGGTTGAAGAGCATATAGAATGCTACGTTAAAAGCTTAGTAGGAAGACATTTCAGAAGAGCAAAGGTTTAATTGTGTTTAAAAGGTGTGGATTGCGGACTGATTTCTTTGTTCTAGGGAAGTTATAATTGCCTTTATTCTGAATTTGGATCAAGTCCACAGGTTACTTTGTTCTGTTTCGAATAATTAGTCTCAGCTTTACTGTACCAAAAGAAACAGGTCATGAGTGCTTACTGTTATTAAGTGTAAATCAGACCGTACATCAGTGCAAACGCAGGAATCAGGAAATTGCTGTTCAAGTTACCCTGCTACCTGCCTGGCCCATTACAACAAGCGCAGCACCTCAGCTCCCGGGAGGTCCAGACCGCCGTGCGCCTGCTCGGGGAACTGGCTAAGCACTGTGTCGGAAGGGACAAAGGCGGCGACCAAGTACACCAGCTCCAAATAAAACTCCCCAATGCACTGAAAAACAACCTAGAAGCTTTGCTATGCCTGGATCTCTGACTGTACCAAAACGCTTGGAACAACATTTGAAGCTGTGTGTGGGATTGATAGCCACAAAATATACCAAAAGCCTGGTTAAGGCTTGTCCATTCCACTATAAAAAAAATTTAATGACATCTTAATTACTGCCAGGCAGTCACTTTGACACTGAAAATGAAATTTTCATTTTTAGAAAGTATCATTTTTAGATTTTAATTCTTGATTTTTCAGAATTTAACATTTTTCAAAAAGAGTCCATCTTTCTCCGATCACCTTTCTTTCTGCTCTATTATGTTTTCTGCATATGATTTGATATTGAATAACTTGCATGCCCTAGTTCAGATTCTGAATGCCACAGTAAGATTTATTCAATCTATTGATCAAGGATATTCAGTTGCTTGACATGTTTATGCAGGTCTGATAAATCCTTCAAGTCCTGTGTCATTTTAGCACTCTAATCATAGCAATTTCCAGTGTAAATTTTTATAGGAAGTCTGTTGACAAATATAAATGAATGACCAGTGCCATTAGATTGGCACCAACTGCAAAATCTGGACATAGATTTTGCTTCAATGTATCTATTTCCGAGCATATTGGAGCACAACAGCAATCTTTATTTAGGATTTGCTACTGACAAAGGTCAGTAGTTCTTGTCAATCAGCAATTGAGTTTCAATCTTTTCCACTTAGTACTTCAGTCTCTTAAAAGTTTCATGACCAACTCTGGATGTTGAATTTCTAAATAGAAGGGATTTTAGGGGTGTGTATGTGAAATGACCCTAAATGCTAATAGTAGGCCTAATCAGAAGTAGTACAGAATGTAAAACTGAATTTTGCTAAAGAGATGCGTCTCTGAAGCTCTTCATCTTGCACATCAGGACAAACGGAAACGTGCCAAATTTCAAATGATTACAATTTATACTGAAGGAAACTAGGTTGCTGATTGGAGCTGTCTTACCAACCAAATTAGGCGTTGCCATGGAGAAAGCAATAACAACTGTTGTTTCCCCAAACTCCCAGGTAACTCAAAAGACGCAAATGACAAACGAATTCCTTTTGTTTGCAAAGAATGGGTCATGTGTAAGAATGTATGCAATTTCTAGCAAGTGTAAATGAACCACATTGTGAGCGCAAGTGATTATCATAAATTTGCTGTTAGTATAACTATTAGCACATGCAGGATTATTCAGGTCAATCACCACATTTAATAGATGACGTTTAGTTTTCAGTTCAGCAGGCTGTTCATATAGGATCTGTACTTTAAGAACATAAGAAATAGGAGCAGGAGTAGGCCATCTAGCCCTTCGAGCCTGCCCCGCCATTCAATAAGATCATGGCTGATCTGTTGTGGCTCAGTTCCACTTTCCCGCCCTCTCCCCATAACCCTTAATCCCCTCTCTTATCAAGAACCCATCAACCCGCTTCTTAAAAATATTTAGCGAGGCAGCCTCCACCACTTCAACGGGCAGAGAATTCCAGAGATTCACCACCCTTTGAGTGAAGAAGTTCCTCCTCAACTCCGTTCTAAACCGCCTCCCCTTTATCTTGAGGCTGTGCCCCCTAGTCCATCTGTCTTTTTTGAGCGGGAAGAGTCTCTCCACCTCTATCCTATCCATCCCATTCATCATCTTATACGTCTCAATGAGATCTCCCCTCATTCTTCTAAACTCTAACGAGTACAAGCCTAGTTTATTCAGCCTCTCCTCATAGCTCAATCCCCTCAACTCCGGTATCAGCCTAGTAAACCTCCTCTGCACTCCCTCCAGGGCCAAAATATCCTTGCGCTGGTGCGGCGCCCAAAACTGCACACAGTACTCCAGCTGCGGCCTCACCAATGCCCTATACAGCTGCAGCAAGACCTCCCTACTTTTATATTCAATCCCCCTCGCGATGAAGGCCAGCATCCCATTCGCCTTCCTGACCACCTGCTGCACCTGCAAGCTGGGTTTAGGGGTTTGCTTATAGTGAACAATTGAAGGAACATGCAGTTTGAAATTTGACATTCTTGCTTTTTTTTTTAAACCCCTGATGAGTACAAGACAAGAAGCTTCAGCAACATTCAAGTTCTGTACCACTATAGCTTTTGGAAGAACACTGCTCAAATCTCATTAAGAATCCTAATTTATGGGGGATACACTGGGTAAACGCCCATTGATTTACCAGGAACAAATCTTTGTCAAATTATCTGAATTATAAGGAAAAACATGTTAAAAAACTTTATAGCCTCTGATGCCAGAGAGTATGTTACCTGACTTTGGATTGGGGAGTTGGTGCAGAGTTTATGCCAAAAGCGATTGCATTCCCCAATCTTTTATACTAGTTTAGCATTCATTTCATTGGCACGGGTCATAGATACAGGCCCAGGATGGCATGCAACATTATACGGAGTGCAATGGTTAATGAAAACTCTTCAATTGTGCACATTTGCTTAGGTGCACAGGCAGTAGAAGGCATATAAAATATTTGCAAAGTAAATTAAGTATTTTTCATACCAAAGAATATAGTAAATGGGTTCAATAGTTTTAGATCGGGTTACTTACAGGTGATGAACAAGGCACTCATTAAAATACTTATTGTTGCGGTAAACCCATTTTTCAGCTATATTAATAAAAATGAGACTGATATACTCCTCAAACATAATGAATTCTATCTTTTTTGCCATCAAAGTTCAGTTGTGCTCCTTACTCAGGCAGGTGAATGGAGGATTTTACATTTGTGATTATATGAATAATTTTCATTGGAAACTTGATGTACACAGTGCAATTTGGGTTTGAAATAAAGAAAGAAATGCACAGGATAGGTTGGAAGGAGAAACTGGAAGTAAAACAAGTTGGAAAAACCCTTCACACAAGGGCTCACGAGAATGTGGACTCTCATGGTTCTGGTAGTCTAATAGTTATGGTATTTAAGGTCAAATCCTATCTTGGTATTTGTGGACTAGTGCTAGAAAATGACCCCAAGAGGGGCCAGAATGCCATTAAAACCCACTGGTTTATTAGTACTCAGTAGGGAAAGAAACCTGCCATCCTTACCCAGTCTGGTCTATGTGTGACTCCATTCCACTCCTCCATTGGTTTGGCTCAATATCCTCAGAGCAACCAGGAACAGTCATTATTTCTTTGTCAGTATGATCATGAGCAAAAT
Organism: Carcharhinus amblyrhynchos; assembly: GCF_965287045.1. Classification (NCBI taxonomy): domain Eukaryota; kingdom Metazoa; phylum Chordata; class Chondrichthyes; order Carcharhiniformes; family Carcharhinidae; genus Carcharhinus; species Carcharhinus amblyrhynchos. Next base: position 13,176,814 of record NC_137341.1, read on the forward strand.
CAAAAAGGGCTGCATGGTGGCACTGCTGCCTCATAGCACCAGGAACCCAGGTTCAATTCCTGGCTTTTGTCACTGTGTGGGATCTGCATGTTCTTCCCGTTGCATCACATTTATCAAAATATTTGGTAATTTCTCATCACAATGAAGCCTTATTATAACAGAATTCTCCCCATCCTCACCACTCCAATTTGCTTGCCCAGAACTAAAGGGGATCCTCTGGTATCTCAGCCAAATTGCCTCCCCTTCACGCACATTTAAACATTCAATTTAAAACAGCAAATTCAATCTAGGAGAATAATACACTATCAAGAGCTGCACCAAATCAGAAGAATGCAATTTAGTTCTTTCCCTCCTCCACACAGCTGATTGAGATTAGCTAATTAAAATCAATCTTGGGGCCAGTGTAGCATCTTGATCATTGAAACTCTCGGATCACAGAATCCCTGTAGTGCAGCAGGAGGCCATTCGACCTATCAAGCCTGCACCAACAAAAATCCCACCCAGGCCCTACTCCCATAACCCCATGTATTTTTCCCTGCTAATCCCCTGACACCAAGGGGCAATTTAGCACGGCTAATCCACCTAACCCAGACTTCTTTGGAACGTGGGAGGAAACCCACACAGACACAGAGAGAATGTGCAAACTCCAAACTGGTCACCCAAGGCCAGAATTGAACCCGTGCTCTTGGTACTGTGAGGCAACAGTGCTAACAAATGTGCCACTGTGTGCTGCCCTAACTTTGCAATAACAGAACATTTCAGGGATATTTTCCCTCCCAAGAGGTTTGAACTCCCTTTAAAAGTATTCACAAAGCTTCAGACAAGACCTGGGAAAAGTCAGTTTGAATGGGAACCTTCATTACATTGAGGTTGACTAAAACTTCTTCCTCAGCAATCAGTGGACAAACAGTAATAAATAACAATAACATGAATCTCAATCAACAGTATGTCAAATAGTCAATATAATTCCATCTTTGGTCACTAAAATATTTGTGTCCATTGCAAGCTTAAACACTCAATAATATTAGTCCTGCATTTGGCAGCTTCATTTATGTCAGAACCTGCACTCAGCCAACTAAGGTAGGAATTCTGGAGGCTATGATGGACTTGAAAGTTTTAAGACTGCTGTGGCCAAAACTTGTAGAAGACTTTTCAATGAACTTTGGTACATTAACATTGCCATTAAACTATTTTGACTAATAATATGCCACAGCAGACAGGAGTTTTGAAATGAAATTTCTGGAGTATAATAAAAAGCAGCAAAACATACTGATATCCTTTACTTTTTTGTAATTTTAAAATTATTGTACGTGCATGAAGAAAGAAGGAATATATTTCAATTGAAATAGAATATACAATAAGACTCAAAGCTAGTTCAAAGATGCATATCATTTCGTGTTGCTGCTCCTTCTACTGTCTTTTGAGGGTTTTTAAGCTTATGTTTTCATTGCATTCATTGTAGACAAGCCACCTTGTGAAGGAGCTCAAACAGCAACTCTGCTAAATAACATTCAAGTTGTGAACAAACTAACATTCATTATAAACAAAAATATTAAGTGACCGGAACAGCAAATATTTTCTATTCTAAGAGAAAAGAAGTTAATAAATGAGTAACTTCATATTCTCTTTTGGTTGATCTCTTCCAAACTGTTTCCTGATCACCAGTTACAAGAACTCGTAGACATAGCTTGCTGCAAGGAGATACAAGACACCCAACTGACGGTGGGAAAATATTGGATGGTCAATAAGGAATCATTTCCCATACACTCTGCTCATCATCAGTCCAAGAGAGTAGGTGACTGAAGTAATTTTCCTAATCTTCGGTTCCAATAATTTCTTTCATGCACCAACGAATACTATCTGTCAGAAAAGTTGTTGGGAATTGGTACTTTGAACAACCAAAAAACAAAGGCCAGAATTTGCTAATGTGCAATCTGCCATCTCTGCCAGCAAGAATGAAGAATTTGGCCAAAACTCCATTCACAGCAGCGGGACTGGAGAATCCCAGCTGCAGGCTAGGTCAGAGAATTCCACCTGTTTTTCATACAGGCTGAAAACACTGCTAAAAAGGGGGTAAAAGTAATTATGTGATTCAAATTTTGACTTTCAAACATTAGGAAATTTTTTTTATTCTTCAGTGCAATTCAGATAAATCTTATAGATGCTCAGTGCTGCCGTGTAAAATCCAGAATATGATTATATAACACAATGGTAATGACTACTTACCTTTATGGATATCCGAATCACTGCCAGCGGGAATGGAGATTAGCACTCAACCAAATTTCCATTCACTGCAGCAGGACTGGAAAATCCCAGCCACTGGTGAGGTTGGAGAATTCTAGCCATGTTTTGTTTAAACTATATTTGGAGAAAAGCAGTAAAATGCAACATCCTACTCCATAGTTCAAGTTTACATTCGGAAGTGGTTCAATTTACTTCAGCAGGTGTGCATAGTTCAAGAAAAAATTCAAAGCAAATAGAATGCAATACTGGAGTCTGGAAAAATTCTATATGAAACAATATTGGTTGCAAATTAATACTCTTTAAATTGAGATCAATTCATCGAAGATTGTTATAACTAAATTACAAGTAAAAATGTATTATCACTCTGTGTGCTTTTTGAAGTTTAAGAAAATATTTCAACTTAAAGAAACATTTGGATGAGGGGCAATGAAATAAGACAGAAAAGGGCAACAATGCAAAGAACATCTGAACCAGAGTTTACAGAACTTGGAAAGGACAAACCATGTCCGTCAACTTGATTTCAGCTAGAGGTCCTACACATCAATTACAGGCCCAGAATAGAAACAGTTTCTTTGGTGATTGTGGATCACAGCACAATTTTCAACTAATAAATAAATAAATTAAATAATAATTTAAAAATAAGCCACGTTTAGCATAGCAATATATTTGAAGCAATTACAATGACATTGCCTTGATGCACTGATACTGCCACCTTTATGATGACATGAACAGCTTTGGATGAATCAATGCAGTAGACATCCCACAGCAAGTATGCTAACCTCAATCTCTGAGCAGTGTATCACAACTCCAATCACACAGCATTATTTTGCATCATTTTCTTTTTTAAAACATTCTACAACTTTATCAGGAACACTTACCTTCCATTAGTCCCACAATCCATCACTCATTTTGTGGTAAGCTTTTTGAAGTTAACTATAATTGAACCACTGGCTAGATTCCTACACATGATATTGCCACAGTTAATCAATGCCATATTATGTTATACACCACCATCTCCCCTTATTAACCTGTGCTTTTTTTTTACATTATCAACTTTCAAGGACATTCTGTTGTAGAGTTCAAGACATTTAACATTCCTCATTGCAACTAGGTCATCTATTAATTCTGAAGCAGCCACCTCGAATCTGGAATTTCAAAACAGCTGGATGTCACAACAAGGAAAGCAAACAAGCAGGTAGAAGTAGTCTTTAATGCATATTTTAATAGTCATTAAAAACTGATGCTGAAGGGAACCCCCAGGACCTCCCCTGCAGCTCTGGCAGCCATTTTTCATAATGTGGATAACCATGAACAGAAATGAAGAAACACAAAAAGAGTGCGTGGTTTTTTTAAAAATAAAAAACTTTCAATCTTAGCCCATCATCAGCATCTCTCATTACATTAAAATCACATTCAGATTGCTGTTAATAACAAAAAGCAGTATGGCTCCACTTTCTTTAGCCTGATTAAACAAACATCCAGAATAAAATACAAATATATCAATGGAAACAAACAGTTTTAAGTTGACTTGTCAAGTTCATAAATCCTTTTGTATCTTGAATTTAAACACGATTCCATTGCTGATGAATAAGTGCCGAACTGGCTTTTGTGGGCTTCTGTGACAGCCAGTAGTGTCTACCCTGCACTGACCATTCATTTGCAGGTGGTTGTAATCCATTTTAATGCTGCTTTGTTGCATACAATATCACAGTCCCACACCTTGAGGTGCCATGGAAGCAAAAACCATCAGTGCTGAAGGCTACCAATGTTCCTCATTGTTTTTTTTAAAAAAAGGATTGCAGTGAAGGGAGTAAAATCTAAAACAGTTCAAAATATTCAGTCCATACAAGTTAACATAACATTTTGTGAATTACTTGCACAAGCCCTTTACATAGAAAGCATAATTGGGAATGTGCTTCCTCAATAAATGAATGGGAAAGGGAAGCAGAGTGTCACTGCACAGAGGTCTTTGGACATAGCCAGAAGAAATGAGAAATCACTAGGATCCAATATTGTGATCTAGGGACAAAACCCTTGCTGCCAAATTTGAGCCAACGCAGTCCTGATACCATAAGCTCAAAGATCTGATGACTTCAGGACTGCTTAGATGTTTCCCATTATGCAAGTAAAGCCAACATTTGATGTGGTCCTGCATCATACAAACTTGGGGATATTAGCAATGAAAAACACACCCCGAAAAAGAAATACTATTACACAATCCAAACTGAGGAAGAAATTCACATACTCTAGCTCATTAAATATTTACTGTAGAAATTTAAGAATTTTTTGACACGTAGAAGGCCTTTTCACATATTGAACCACTACATTCATCCCCAATATTCTACCTCATGAAAGAGGTATTGCCTTGGTTGCTGTGTGCAGCAACATCATACATGGTTTCAAAAAGGGAGCAAGAGTGCACTTTACTACACATAACCAGACCACTTCGTCCCTCCCATGTGGGTTGTATCAGTGATATTATCCACACCCATTTCCTCTGCTCTTTTCCTGAAGGCACTAACTCATATGCTTCCACAGGTTTTGGCTGCTGTCCACTAGCCTAAGTGGGCATGCTTCATGCACAAGTCAAGATGGCAATCACTAGTGTGTAACTTTACAACGTGGTAACCTCAGGGAAACTTGGTCCAGCTATCACCCAACATGACATACATTCTTGCACATACTTCTCAGTCCAGGTCACTAAAACAGTGATCTGGATGATGTTTTACATGGAAATGCTCATTCACGTACTTAAATCATTAGGAGAGCCAGAAGTCCCACTTTTGGTGGAAAACAAATCAGACACTGATTTGGGCCTGTTGAGTATTTGCAACAGGTTCATGCTTTTAGGAATGTGCAATGTATCAATGCTGACATTCATTATGTTTCAAATGACAATTATAATGTTGGATATGAGCGCAATGAATATTCTGGATGTTCCTTTCAATTCCTTATAGCAGCTATACTGAAACAGTCTTCAACGCAGTTACCATTCTTTCTGGTGTGGTTAGAGAAGAGGAAGATGATAAACTGTGCTCTGTTCATTCCGATTTGACAACGTGAGGGAATTTTGTTTAAACAGAAATAAATTTTCCAAATTTGATATGAACTGCCAAAAATGTGAATCATTTATTGTCGGGGAGGTGGGAGGGAGAGATAGTAAAGTATCTGCTAAAGCAATGATCACATTGCATTTAACCACAAGGTTAAAATATAGCTACCATACTGAGTTACTTGTAAGGAGGCATTTTGCGGTTAGTTGAGGCCACTTGGCTTCTCAATTCTTTACGTTGTAACTTCCAGCATAGGTTGTTCATTTCAGTCCACTCATACAAACAATCTGCCACGATTGTAAATTTTCAGTTCAAAACCCAGAGGCTCTGCCCAAAACACTGACTCCTCTTTCCTCTCTTTTTAGATGTGATCTGTCCTGCTGCACAGTTCTCAACTTTATTCCATTGTTTTACTTCACTACAACTGAACTTGATCACATGCTTTCATCCAGTTTTCTCAATTATTTGAGGAAAGATAATAATTCAACTGTTGTCCTTGAGCAAGAGTGTGATAAAAAGTGTGGTTTGTATTTTTGGGGTGAGGTTGGGGGGCGGGCGGTGAGAGAATGAGTCACCATGACAAAGAATAAGGCCAGACAAATTTAGCAATACTGCAGCCTTAGACATGAGTTGGAGATAGGGCTGTATCAGTTAAGTCCCAATTTTCCAAACACCCACCCACCTCCCAGACTCGACTCCTCTTAAGATTGTGACAGTTAACTACAGAGAAGCTGGAAACTTCAGTAGATGGTCCAGCAATCTTGTCAGCAAATAATAACGTATAGCACTGACAAAAGAGATTGAGAGGTAGAATACAGCATGTGGTTATGCTGGTTAGAGCAGTAACACTCTGAAGAGGTGGCCTGTGGGATTAGCTGCAACAAATCTTCTTTGTTACTAAAGGTGCAAATTAAACCAGCAGCACGCTCTGTCCTAACTTGCTTCCCAAAATTTTTTTCTTTTTTTAAAAGATCTCCCACAGCTAAAACAGCAAACCAAAACTGCTGTGGAGTTTGCACATTTTCGTGTCTGCATGGGTTTCTTCCCACAGTCCAAAGATGTGCAGGTTAGGTTGATTGGCCATGCTAAAAAAATTGTCCATAGTGTCCTGAGATGTATAGGTTAGAGGGATTAATGGTAAAACATGTAGGGATATGGGTGGGTGAGATTGTGGTCGGTGCAGACTCAATGGGCTGAAATGGCCTCTTTCTGTACTGTAGGGATTCTATGAAGAAACGGCTAGTTTTAAAAGAGAACAGCTCAGGAATGTGGTTCATTCATGAAAGTTGATCTTCCATAAAATTTGGTATGGGAGGGCGGGAGGGGGAATTTCCTGTCCTATGGCAAACAAAATTGTAAACTTTTTTAAAATATAGTGCACAAAATAAATCCACCTCTTGATCACATTAGTACATTAAGGGTTAACATCACATTCTAACCACCTTCACAACATTGTCATGTAGTAGCTTGAAGAATCCATCAATGCAGCAGCTAGCAAAATACAAATTATTGATGTGCAAACCTTCACTTGAAGTTGTAAATAAGTAGAAACTTCTTTGAAGGTTAAAAAAAACTATGACAAGGATTACGTTCCATCACAATACTGAGGAAGGTGGATTTAAATTTTAAACTGGATACTCAATCCAGCAATCAATCAATAAACTCAGGAACAAGGCATGCCATCAGACTTTCAATCAACAATTTATGGATTCAAATGTGAGTGAAGTTGCGCCCACAGCCGACACGGTTGTAACCGCACTCTCTCCCACACACACACACACACAAATAAAGATCTCACACCTTTTCTGTATCCCGCGCAATAATTTCTGTTTGTGTTCTTAAAACCAAGCAGCCGATCAGAAATGACCATTAAAAAGCAGCAAAAATACAAGCAGCAGAACCGGGAGAAATTACAAGACTGGAGACTACTTTCCTGTGCGCTTCCTACTCTTGCCTTATTCATAGAATCAAAAGGTGGTCATTCGGCCCAACGAGTCTGCACTGACCACAATCCCGCCCCAGGCCCTATCCCCATATATTTACCATAGCTAGTCCCCCAACACTAATTTAGCCTGGTCAATCCACCTGACAAACTGAGGTCAAATGCAACTGGATATTGTATTGCAGCATTCAAATTATTCCATTCTCTTGGTGCCTTGCGAAAAGCACAGCCTCATTAGAAAAACATCACCTTATCTAAGCTCTATTTAGACAGCTTTTTGCTTTTAATATTGAAGGAAAAGTGAGTGAAGTCAGTATTGAAATCAATCTGATACTTTTCCGTTTTACACACCCATGATCAACTACATAAAGGAACTTCTATTCACTATTACATTTTATTTTGCTTCAAAAGTGAAATGCAAATTTTGTGTTTTATTAGAAAAATACTATGAAAAAAGATTATTCAAAGATTTATCCACCATTCCACAGATTATGAGATATTAAATGCTCCACAGGGGTCCCATGCAGGGAGAAAAATAGATTATGTCATGGCATATTATAAAATATACAGTTAAGAAATCACAAAACAGTTTCAGTGACCAGAATTTTGACAGATTAGTTTGATGCAGGTTACTCCTGGACCCCTGTGGATGGCAATCTCTATACTACCTAGCATTTTGAAAAATGATACTTTGCCTGTGTTCTAATATCCTTAAAACTTGTATAATTAGATTATATTCTATCAAAAAAAGTTACACAATTTTAAAATTGCAGCTTTAAACCTTGACAGGTTCCTACTAAATTTTCAAATAATACGAAATTGATTTAAAAATAAAACTGAAATCATGTAGAAAAACATCAAATAGTCTGACTTTCCTTAAAGTGTCACATATTCATTATAAATTGAATCCCGTAGGATGAAGCAAGTATAGTCTTATTTCATGGAGCGAAAGGCCTCATAATTGATTAATCAAGTGTAACATTTAATTTGTTTGCATTTTCAAATAAGAAAATAAATGGTCACTGCACTACTCAACTGGACATTATCCTTGGTCTGATGAATACCAGGCATCCAAGATACTAGAGTCTCCTATGCAAAGGTGCATTTAAAAAACAATTTTAATTTACACATTTCTGCTAACGTATCCCTTGTTATAAAGCTATTTTATCCCAATTGTCAGCATTTTGCTACAATAAAGAACCCAAAGTTGATCAAACTAGAACAAAGAGTCCACATTACTGAAAGTTACCTTGCCTATTTTCAGAAGTGAAATTGTATTTCCATCATTTACTGTTTTTATTTCTAAATTAACAAAGTTATTACTACAGAATCCAAAAAAATTGTACCAGATAAAATTCCCCCCATTCTCATGTCCCATTTTTACTCTAAGCGTGCTGTGAATGATTGATCTATTATAGCAGGTTAAATCTACCTAGAAGACAGGATAAGGAGAAGTGCCCCCGCCCCTTTACAGATTGTCCATGTTGTACCTTTCTTGTAGCAGCATTTAGCTTGTTTCTATTAATTTAAATTCAACACTCTAAAAAAAAGGCATAGTTTGGATAATTTACACACAAGCTCATTGCTCCATTCTGTTTTCCTCACCATAGATGAGGTATTCCTGAGATATTGCTTTGTTGTGGGATTGCAATTGTCCACCATAAGTACCAGTAGCACTCCTTCTGTCAACATTGCCTGCTGGCAATACATGACTACTTGACAGCAGTACTAGGAAATACTAGGCATCAAAAGTACTTGGTTGCAAACGTTTCCTTTCATTTATCCATTGGTCATGTTAGAAACTAGAAAAAAGGAACACCAACTACTTGCATAAAAATGCTGTATTACAGAATACATCGACATATGGGAAAAGCACAGCAGACTAATAACAGCGGATCATTAAAAGTTTACCATTTTTACACATGCCAAAGCTCATCTATCAACATTAAAATTTTTATCCTGACCAAGCTGTTTAACCTCAATGTTAATACTGCATGAGCTGCCATATTTTGTTGTAAAGTGACCAGTTTTAAAACTTAACAAGATGCTATGCTTGTAATGTCTCCAACGCACACTCACAACCTTCTGGAATTTGTGGTACTTACTAATTTTAAGACAATTTTCCAACATGAGTCAAACTGTCAGTTTATCATACTTCATTAAATTGGACAAAATTCAATCAATATTGAAAAGACTACGGTCAGGATTTTCCAGTCTTAGCTGCAATGGGAATCCTCGTGAGCGGGATGGAAAATTTGATGGACAAGTCAAAGGTCCGTTGAATTCGGACAGGGAGCTGCGGGACAGGAAAACCTAGCCTTGGAGCTTGCAGCTGTGTTTTCAAATAAATTCAGGTCACTTATTAAATTTCAGTTCTATCTTGATTGCATTCCACAACCCTGAAAATCTCCTGGAAGGAGGGGAAGTGGTGATGTGACTAAGAGGTGCGGTGGGCACAGAAACTGTGTACCGACTAAGTGGTGTGGTGGTGGTAGTGGTGTTGACATTTGTAAAGGAGAACAAACTGTTAGTATTGGTTTGCAACGGTGGGGGGGGGGGGAAGAAGCAAGGAGAAGAAATGCGAGGGTAGAACTACTCTCTACTCACCACCACACTCCTCAAAACTTGGACATCTCTTGGAAGGTTTGGCCTCAATTCCACCTTCACTGTCAGTGGTATGCCTGGTAAGACCAGACATACATTTATCAGCAGTGTTGGGTTCTGACTGATGATCAAGGAGTGGGAATATCCCAACATAGGCATTCTGCACATCTGTTGACCTGTAATAGTCAGTCAGAGGCTTTGCCACTGCAGGACCATCCTCCAACCATCGACACACAGCTGGAAGCAGATAGGCACGGAGTTGGAGTGGATATTCAGCCCATTGTTCCAATTCAGATCAGAAATGTCATATTAAATGAAAAAAAAACTATACCCAGTTTCATAAATTAATCTAATAGCAATATACTGAGGGTGCCGGAAATCTGAAATGAAAACAGAAAATGTTGGATAAACTCAGGACGTCTGGCAGCATCTGTGGAGGGAGAAACATAGTTAATGTTTCGAGTTCATTTGACCCTTGCACAGAACACTTCTGTAGAAGGGTCACACACGAAATGTTAACTCAGCTTCTCTTCACAAATTAATCTGTCTTCTCACAAAAATAATGACTTGACTTTGGGGATCACTGATATTTAGGGCTGACTCATCTAAAGGTTTTGATGGCGAAGACAACTGATGGTGCCAGGAGGCTATTAACTTACGTCAGACAGAATCAAAGAAATAGTCAGAAATTCAGATTCAAAACATACAATTCTTCCTTTCCTTACATTGTGCACTTCTGGATTCTTTGGATCATTAAAATAATGCTGAAAACCTTTGACTTCATTGACAGCTGGGATTCTCCAGTGTCACTGCGGTGAATGGAGATTTGGCTGAGCGCCAAATTCTCCATTCTCACTGGCAGCGAGACTGAGACAAATGAGATTGGAGAATCTCACCCCATTAATGTTTTACAACAGGACAATCTGAACACAATTTAAAAAAAAATAACATTTTATCTACTGTATGATACTGGCCCTTCATGGAGATGAAATAGATGCTACATGAGACTACTATCTCTTTTACCAGTTTATTCAAAGATACATACAGGCCTCATCTCACATGTAGAATCTAACTGTTTACATGACGACAAAAATGTAGCCCTGTGTGGTATTTTAAAATTATTCTATTCCATTGAAACTCATCCACAAGGTATAAAAGTGCCAATACTGGATTTGAAGTTTAAAACCCACATTATAAATTAGAATACGAATTTTTAAAAAAATATCTTTGATGAATTGGGATTTATTTTACATCTCATCTTCCCCATGTTTTGCAATACCAGGTTCTGTATTTCAACATATTTTGGGGGTGACCTTTGCAGTGCGATTGTGGAGCAGCTTTTAAATGTTTAGTTATAGAAAATGTAAAGTTGCAACACAACGTGGTAATTTCAAATTATAGTGCTTATGTTTTTTAAAAATGGGTATTCCAGCTTGGCCTGACTGCAAACACAGGTACAGCAAAATTTATGTAAATCATACTTTGTTAGTTGATAATTAACAGCAAGTAAAATGGTCAATGTACAATTTCTCATTGTATATTTCCACCTGTTGCATACTTTGCAGGGTAAATAAATAGACCTTTAGTAAATTCCTTTACAAGGTGCAGGATGACTGCGCCAAATGTTGGGACAGTAATATGGTCAGGATTGGGAAAAGTTGCCAACAACAGTGACTACGCTGCACTGAAAGAATACAGCAGATTTGCTTAGAGATTGCTGATCATTGCAAATTTATAAGTTTGAAATTTGCTTCACTTCATAACTGAGGCAATGTGGCTGTGTGCATATGGCGTGTGCCAGAAGAAAAAAAATGCCTTTCCAAGTCTGATTAAGACTGTCAATGCCCTCACCAGACAAGTTGTGTTGACAACCTACTTTACTGTCCAAAGTCAAACACTGCCATTCGCTTTCTGTCCATATATTTTCACAGCAGCAGCAAATTTGTTGTCAAATGTAAAAAATCCAATTGCATACGAGTACAAACTAAGTTGCTGTCTATTTGGAACAACATGCATGCTGTGTGTAGCACTGCAAGGAATACAGAAAGGAACAAGGACTGGCATAGAAATGGTTGTGATATTAAGCTTAGAGCTCTCTTCGGGTGGATGGAGCTGTTACGAGGGGGCATAACTATAAGGTATATGGTGGGAGATATAGGAGGGATGTCTGAGGTAGGTTCTTTACTCAGTGGTTGGGGTGTGGAATGCACTGCCTGTTGTGACAGTGGAGTCAGACACTTTAGGAACTTTCAAGTGGTTATTGGATAGGCACATAGAACACACCAGAAAGATAGGGAGTGGGATAGCTTGGTCTTGGGTTTGGACATAGCTTGGACATTGAGGGCTGAAGGGTCTGTACTGTTCTACATTCTCCTTTGATGGGCTTCTGGTCACGATCTGTCAGATGCTCTTGTGAATAAGCAAAAAAATGAACACTGGGGAGAAACATCTGGATCATTTCTGCTCTGTCCCAGTATAAGGCAGACAGCATTCTTTCCATCAGTCACCTCATTTTCAGTTTAAAGTCCATCACAAATGATATGCACATTTCTTTGAGTGACTATGGATATCAGCTAGTTATTCTACAATGTTTAAAGTTTATTTTGTGGGGCTCTGATTTTACATTACACTTTAAAAAAAACACAAACCTAATGGACTAGTTACCCTTTATGTTTTCATATTTCAGGTTCACGAGGAAGCTAAGATATATAGAAAGACCAATGAGTTTTGAATCGCCATCCTCACCAAATCAAATCCTTTTGGTTCAGTGCTCTGAAACTTCAAATTATCACTTAAAAGTAAGCCAAAAAATAGGACCAGATAATTTAGAGGGGTATTACTCCCAAGTACACTTAAATCAATTACCAGATAAAAACACTTTTCGAAAAATAAATGTTTGAAATTATCTGTCAGGTAATAAAAATATTGAGGCTGTTCAAAATGCAGAGGATGATGAGGGAGGGGGGGTTCTGAAGGGCATAAGCTTCAATACTCTTTTCACATCCATGGCTGTTATCATTCTACAGGGTCTATGATATTCTGACTAAAGAGGAGAAATTCTAGAAGGCCCACTAATATTTAAAATTTATGATACATACAGTGGAAAACTGTTAAAACAGTTTAATACATAAATAGATACTGCATTTTATTGCATGACAAACCCTTGCATATACCAGTAAATGATGCAACAGGCTCTCAACTTTTAAAGGACACACATCTTAACAGCTTTCCAATGCATCTATCATTAACCTTTGTCAAACTATCGCATCCCCACATTTGAGCCACTGGGACAACCAATGCTTTTCTGAACATTCACTTGACCAACCGAGATGTCCTTTGAATTTAATGATCAGCCATGACCATAACGAATGGCAGAGCAGGTTCAAGGGCCGAATAGCCTACTCCAGCTACTAGTTTCTAAAACATTTTGCATTCATATAAACCTCTGACCAAACTGACGTCGTCATCATTTTAGTTTCAACTGTGTGTGCTTGCTTTACTGATATGTTTATGTGCCCTTTGTTGGTGATGCAGATGAAAACCATGCAATTTATCTCAAAATTAACAAAAGTTAGAATGACTAATCGTCAGAAAGCTCAATTTCTACAAAACAGAGCTTCATATTTTATTCCTGCAGTATTGGGATGTGCATAGTGGTGCAAGGAATATTAGCATAGCTACTCTCAATAAAACTCCAGTCTCTCAAAAAATCATCAGTATTTAACTTGTGTCAGTCATAGTGCATGCCTCCCACATTCCTTTTTCCATCAACTGTATACGTCAAAAGTGATCATGCTTTTCCGTGCATCCAACACACAAGTCTACCAAGTTCTAGTCAAGAATGAGGCACACAATGGGCCAAGTACATATCTGAGATGTAATTACACTTGTGTAGATTCAAAGGAAACTACTACTGCTAAATTGCAACTTTCAGAAGTATAAAACAAAATTTAGTGGCACACCACAATCTTACGGCCCATAAATTAATAGATGAGCTTGTGCGAATTATAGATTTCTATTAATGGTTCTGAAATACAGAACTAATATTGTGTGCCAAGCAGATCTCATTGTGATCAACTGGATCTGATTCAATTTGTTGTATCTATTCTTTAAGTTATTTGCAAATATGTTTGTTTGTTTGTTTAGAACAGGAACATACAACTTGTATTCCTAAAGTGATGTACCCTGGGAGGTTAATTCCAGCAAAAAATCTCAATTATTCGTGCATCATCAAATCTGATTCTGGGTTTAAACTGAATCCAATAGCCAAAACTTGCTATAATTGCAATTTCATTTTTAAAAAATACTCCTCGATAGCTCGCCGTGTTCAGCTCAAGAAATGTTGCTAGTTTCAAAAAAAAAGGTCAAAGGTTAGGGATAGACCTGTCCTCACTGATTCAAATTACAGCACTGTCAGTTTAAATGTTGTTCTGCTAGTCAATTGTGGGCAAAACTATTGCTAATTCGCTACTGCACTGTTTGAAAAAAAACACTGCGGTCAAACTGGATGAGGTAATTAAGTGAGGCATAACTTTCTATTTTAAAAGTTTGGAGCCAGCAGGCACCTTTAAGAAAAATAAATTTTAGCACAGAAATCAATATAGCTTGACAATCCTTGGATAAGGGTTGTATCTCTCCGTTATTGAGATTAAGCAAGGGACACCAACATCAAAAGAAGCTGGCTTTAACAATATTATTTGTCCTGTTTTGCTTTTATCAATTCCCATTTTAATTCCCATGTGGGAGCTCCTGCAATCCATACTCCCACCCACCCACCCAAGCTACCTGGTATTAATGAGTTCTGTGTGGTCTTCCCCAGATCAGCCACACTGTGGGGGAATGCTGCATAGCAAAGTGCAATACGCAAAGAGAAAACTGGCTGAATTTAGTGGCACTGGGCGAGAGTATGAAATGTCTCCACCATGATCTGGGCAGTATCGATAGACATCAAAACTATTTAATTCTCTGTTCTTCTGGAATGACCATGTGCACTAGAAACGGCAGGTCAGCAGTACCCATATGGTTTGTAGTAATTAAGTACATAGGTTAGCACACTGAGTACTCTCCCTGCATCACCAAGATAGGTTCTTGGCAATATCCCACCTGTTGTATCAAGAGGAACTCAAGTCATCTCATCTGCTTCCCTCCCACTAATCCTTTATAACATTTTTTTTTAAATTAAGGCTTGTAAAACACCAACAAAGCCTGAATTATGGAGATGGCTGCCTTCTCCACCTCAGCCACCCTTAATCCTACAATCAGCGGTCTCATTTCCTCATTAAAAACGAGTGCTTCAGTTCAAGGTAGGCTTGGTTTTTATTAATCTTCTCTCCCATCAGTTTGGCACCTTGGAATTCTGTTTTTTTTCCTGTGGAACACACAAGTATATCTTCACCACTGTAATTGGTTTCCTCGATTCCTGTTTTCTTTATTCACTGGCACCCTGCATCTGTGGAGTTGATGTGATCACAGCAAGACCCGAGCCTGATCCAGTTGACTCTTCCATCTTAGGCCGCTTGGCCTCAGGCTCACCTAGGGACATAGCTGAATGTTGAGGTTCTGTGACAAGATGCTTGCTCACAACTACAGGGGAAGAAGATGTAGCCTGTGCAGCCAGGATCTGTAGTGGATTAGTTATAGCTGAGGAGGTGAAGAAAATTATAATTAAAATGTGTTTTCATTCTACAGGTTTTATTAAAATTTGAAACCTCTGAAGATCCCTTCATGACTGATGAGGGCAAATGTCCTGCACATACAGAAAGATTCTCCTCAAAGTTACACTGCACTGCCCTTTTCAGATGGTTGACAGCCAGGTCTGAACTTCCATCTTCACTAGAGCCACCATCAATGATGCCCTGTGATCAGTTGGTAGGAATTGCGTATTTAGAACCAGGATTAATCCAGACAGCTTTTCCTTCCCTGTGGAGCGCTCCACTGAACTATTTTGCTCCTGTCTGAGAGGGTGGGGGCAGGCAAGTTCAAATCCCAGTCAGAAAAACTCCAATTCAGAATGCATTCCAATTAAATTTAAAAAGCAACCCACTAATCTAATGCAGTTGGGCATTACACTGGCATAAAATACTGCTCAAGGTTGTCTATAAAAGCAAGTTTTGAACAAAATGCACATTCATGGGTCGCAATTGATGTTTTCTCCACAGCGTGACTGCAAATGCAATTTGATTTTGTAAAATAGAATTTGAGAACCAGATTTCAAAACGCGGGCATTTGAATGAAGCTCGTGGATGTTTTACAGGACAATGAGTCAGCTGATCTCAATGGAGGTCAAGCATCTGGAATGCCACAATTCACTCTTCTCTGCAGCCTTGGGACTTGAGGATACAGTTCAGTCACCACTCATATTTTAACAATTTGTCAGAAAAAGTGAATAACAATCAGTGACAAAGATAAAGAATCTTTGCCAACTTCAGTCATTTAGCCAGCAAGAGTATGGGGATTATAAAAAAATTGCTGCCCATTTAGATGTTATCATCTTATCCAAAGTCAGTTTTGCTTTTATGAATTCATGGAATGTTGGCATTATTGGGAAAGTCAGCACTTATTGCCCATCACAATACAACTGGGTACTTGCTGAGTCATCTCACAGGGCAGTAAAGCATCAACCAGACTGCTGTGGGTCTGGGGTCACATGCAATCCAGGTAGGGTGGATAAGGATAAGAAGAATTTCTTTCCCCAAAAGAACATTAAATGAACCTGTTGGAATTTTACCACAGTCTGGTAATTACACAGACAACTTTCCTGATCTGAGATTTTTTCATTTCTCGTTTACTTAATTAGTGGGATTTGAATTCACCATCTGCCATCTTCAAATACAAGCCTTTGGATTGCTAGTCCAGTGAAGGAACCACTATGCTACTCCCCAGGTTGTTAATAAAAGCTTCATATTGGACCTTATAAACAAAGCCCAGGCTACCACAATCACCTACCATAAGTATTTCCTTGAAGGCTTGTCACAGGAACAGCATGTTTGCCATTCTGAGTTATAGTCTTCACTGGAAGTTGATGCTGTCCCATTGAAGTTGCGGGCGTCTGTTGGAGGATAGTGACCATCTGTCCAGGTACATGTTGGGACATTTGACTGCTAACCGTCTGAATCACTCGACTGCCAGTAGGTACATTTGTAAAGGTCACAAGAGATTTATCATCGAGGACTCCTGCAGATACAGATGAAACAAAAGATCATCCCCATTCCAATATATATCATGTGTTCAAATTCTGCAACGTGCAATGGTGAATTTTACAATCACAGTGGTCTTTTGAATGATAGAATTACTATAGATGGCACAAGGTCACGACAGGGCTACCATTATACAGTCTGTAATTACAGTGTGACAAGTTTAAAATTTCACCAAAAATGAGAATACTGGATTTTTAATAGCAAAAAAGACAAAAGTGTGTCAAAACCTGACAAAGTGCAACTGTTTAAGAACAACAAATGTGCATAAGTACAGATTTAAAGAAAAACTGGTCAACAGAATATAATTATTTACCTTTCTGGTCACTGGAACCGTCATGTATGACCTGTCCACTTCCAATATGGCCCTGACTGGTTAGGATGTAGCCATTAGAGGAATTGGCCGATGTTGTTAGCACCCTCACCATGGTTACAGTGGGAGCCTGTTGAAGCACATGAATGGCATGTCCAGTAGATTGTTGGGAAGTTATTAGGGAGGTAGGCATATAAGCCACAGATTTTGCTACAACACCAGGTGGTTGGGGCGGAACTGCCATTATAACAGGTTGGCCACTAACTGGAGAGCCTGGAAAGGAAATACGACAGTTAGCAGATACAAGCACAACTTTCCAACAGAACAAATCATAGTCAACCTCGCCTTGCAAGCGCAGAAGTAACATGCCGATTCCTATTACATTAGAGTGTAAAACCACACTCCAATTCTCCCATAATAACACTTAATATCAGTAAATGTCCTTGGGAGCTGAGATTCAAAGATCAGAATCAAAATATTAATTTATTACTTTGGTGACTCCCAATTCTACCTCATCACCATCTCTCGCAACCCCTCCACTGCCTCTGTATTGTCAGGTTGTTTCTCCAACGTCCAGTCCTGCAGGAGCTGGAATCTCCTCCAACTAATCTTCGGGAAAGGCAAAGCCATTGCCTTCCGCCTAAGTCACAAACTCCATCCCCTGGCCACCAGATCCATCTTACTCCTCGGTCATTGCTTCAAGCTGAATTAGACTGTTTGCAACCTCCTGTGGTTATACTTAAATAGTGTAGAACACTATTGGATCAATACAGTGCATCACAGAATTGCAGGACAATGGTTCAAGCCCATGATGTTTTGCAAGCTGTTAAGAAAAGCATGTAGAAGCTAGCTGCTTTATCCACAACAAGGGCTAAGAAAATAGCCAATTTATCCTGAAACAACTTTTATTTCCCTTCTTATGGTTGACTAGGTTGTGGTATAATACACACGTGACCAACCAGTTTGGTCCCCAAAGCCATTCTCAGAATCAATTTTTAAAATGCCTGTCAGACAGGTAAATTGGAGGGGAGGATTCTGCAAGTGTTGCTTCTCCAATTACTGAACTTTCCTCTCCCGCATTTGTAAACACCAGCAGTGGTGATTGTGCTGAGGAGTGCGGCTGGGTACAGAGTGCTGAGGCCTGACTGGAAAGCACAGAGCCACTGGCACAGCAGAGGGGAAGAGGCTGCTGGCCTGTGTGGGAGGGAAGGGCTGGGCAGGGTAGCACATGCCAAGGGCGTGACATGAAAAGATTGGACAAGCCTTGTATAATAAATGTACAGAAGAAAGAGCAGCACATGAAAATCGAACAAAGAGAGAGATAGAAAGAGTGGGGACAAAATACAAAGACTCAACCTGAGTGCACTACATTCAACTTATTTAAAATGGCGAGAACCTTGACTACCATACAACTGTGTACCCCCTTACTTTCATTCATAGTCAAATATAGTCAGACACAGAACAGTTGTGTGTGTTATGTCACAAAACCAGGAGTACCTGTGAAACATTCTCCCATGTAAAAGCGTATGGTTACCTGGTGCACTTTGAGAGTAACGAACCTCTGGCACCGATGCCAGCTTGGAGCTTGTAAAATCATGGTCATGAGAGATAGGGGAACCTTCACGAGATAAACATTCAGGAGTCTGCAGCCCACTCGAGTGAGGAGAGAGAAGACCTGGATGACTGGGAGACGCAGGGGCACTCCTGAAATGTTAACACATATTTTTTAAGAAAACAGTTCACCCAACACCAAATTCTCTCCAAGAGAAGGTATACAAAAGGTGGATATGTAAGTGTGTGTAGAAATCAAGCAGAATGAAATTAATACCCCACGTACATACCAAAGACCTCTGACCAGCTGAGGGGACGGGTAGAGACAGTGCATGTCCCAATTACTTGTAAACTGAAGTCATCAGAATTGCCTGCAATCCCTCCTACATTAAAAGCCAGCCTATACCAATACTTAATACAGCCTGTAGCTGCATAGCAGAGAAAACAATATATCGATGACATTGTTAACCCACCCCAAATTGAAGGTCAGAAAGAAAAATGAAAAAGACAAACCACATTCCAACACTTTTGTCAACTTCACTTAGTTTTTAAGCCACTGAGGAAACGTAGTGTAAAATACCAAATCTAGGTAGCATTTTAATAATTCATTATTTTTAATATCAAAGTTTATTTTAGAGACAAACGTCAAAATGAGCTATGTTTTGGAAGTCAAGTCGTTAGGTGCATTTGGAAAAGGCATTATATTGTATTACAAATTAAACTTCACGACTCTCAACTTTGCCCATGGCAGTTTAAATAGAACCATTAACTTACTAATTAATGTACACACGACCCATTCAATATTCAGTTTTTGTGTTGAGAGTTCACTAATGTCTCATCTCGAACATGACACAGATGCCCATTCATAGAGGTAAGTTTAGTATAATTCAGATAAACGCTAAGGCTCTGCGCCTTGTGCTGTATCGTTTGATGGAGAATTTAGAACATCTCAAAGTAGACTGCAAGCTCAATTCATTGATCCGTACTACTGTTGAATCAGATTCTGCGAGGTTTGGAAAATTACCCTCTTTGGTACAGTATACTAGAACTCTAATATTTAGGAATGTACTCGTGTATTTGATTTCTGAGGAATGCAATGGTAGAAAGAACTTCAATACCATAAGTTGAAAATGAAACAACTCCTCTTGCATTTATCGCCAAAATGTCAAAGACCCAAGAACTATCCAATCAAAATACGATACAAAACAGGGGGCTGAATTTTCCGGCCCTTCCCGCCAGCTAGATCTTCCGGTTCTGCCGATGGCCACCCCCTGCGGCAGGTTCCTTGACAGCATGGCTAACGAACAATGCAAAATGCTATCGGTGGGATGACAGATCCCGCCGCCAGCCAATAGCAACGCTGCTCCACTGCCAGAAAACATGCTGCAGGGGAGGTGGAGGGAATTCTACCTAGGGATTTACTCAAAGACTGATTAAAGACATCAATTCATCATGCTACCAGCAAAGACAACATGATGTTAGCATTGCTGCCTCACAACGCCAGGGACCTGGGTTCAATTCCCAACTTGGGTCACTGTGTGAAGTCCACACGTTCTTCTCGCGTCTGCGTCTGGTTTCCTCCCACGGTCTAAAAGACGTGCTGGTTAGGTGCACTGGCCATGCAAAATTCTCCCTCAGCGTACCCAAACAGGCGGATTGCAGTGTTAACTGAAGCCTGCTTGTGTTATATAAATAAAATTAACTTTCTTCAAAAAATGGAAAAGGCGTAGAAGTAGCATTTTGAAGTTTGTGGAGGACAAGAAGATCTCTCATCAGTATTTTAAAATTAGAAAAAGAGATTTGATCTTCCAGACTACTTTGCTAAATCTTGATTCTTGGGTTGATGTCACAAACTTCTTTCTATCTAAAGTGGAGAAAAACTGCAACTGTTGCTAAGCCAATGCTAATGAGAGCTTGGTTGATTGGTTCAGTACATGTTAATAATAAAGGAATTATTATTAAGTGATTATCAAAGTAAAATGGTCCACTTGGTCCACTTTTAAAGCATCTGCACTATTGAAAGCATAATATCATAATCAATTTAAGAGGAAACTCGGCAGAGTTAGAAGAGTCATGGATTGACAGTTCACTGTGAAAAGAACTTGATAAACAGATTTCAAAAAAAAAGGTGACTGAAACTAGGGCACTGATATCCAAGAAATCAGCTGGTGCAGCTATGGAAAGATGTGATTCTGGCATAAGGATTTTTTCATCCAAAATTATCCTGTGGATCACTACATTCTAGGGATAGGGTTAATGCAAGTCAGCCTGCAATACATTAAACAAAAATACCAGATGACACAGAGATCGATTGCTTATGGCCTATCTCTTTCAAGATCATATGCCAAGTCTTGATCTTGCAATCTCAGAAGGATGAGTATGTTAGCAAGGATGAATATTTTAAAATTAAGGAGCTGTTGGACCAGACGACAATGTCGATTAATAAGCAAAGGAACGATAGATGATGCTGACTGGCTGGGAGTTAGAATGCAACCAAAGTCTGGATGAACCCAACTTAGTCAGGGTGGTAGACTGCAGAAGAATGACATCAGCTGACCCAAGCAGAGTTACTGAAAGGAAATTAGGAAGAAAGTAGTACATTGGCTGTACACATTCTCAACTGAAAAGATGGAAAAAGCTAAAGAGATTGGAAAGGGAATAAAGAAATATTGATTTTAAAAGAACAAAATAGGTCCAGTGGAGCTAAGACCACACTGTTTCTACAATCTAAACATGGAACCATTGGTCATTTCAATCTATCACATCGCTAAAGCAGCTGAAGATTCAGCAAGGAGCCAGTCCAAGCTTTAAACTGCAAGTTTAGCAGATATTAAGAACAAGACGCTATCAAACAAGGTAAGTTCAAAAATCCTAAGTGTAAAAATTTTCAAATTTCAATTCACAATTTCCACTTGAAAAATCAGAAAAGTATCATCCTCAAAAATGCCATTGTGACTTGCTTGTACAGGAAACCATGAACATGATCAAATGCTATTGTCTGGGATAATCACTTCCAGGTCATCGAGCAAAAACAGGTGGAAGTCTGCACTAAAAAACTCTGCCATTTGGAAGCAAAAATTGTTCTGTTTCAGTAGCATTCCTTGCTACTGAAACAGGAAAAAGGAAGCAACAGCAACACCAAGTTCAAGTTGGCAAACATCCTCAAACTAGAATGGGATTCCAATGACAAGAGCAGCAGTAACTGAATCCAAATTGACGGAACTGGAACCCACATATGCTTTGTTTGAACTTGTCTGTTTCTTGGGCCATTTTGTTGAAAGTTCAAATTTTCAAACCGAAATTACACCAGAAAAATGACTGCAACCTGAAAAAAAAACCTAGGTCAAGGCCTGTACGTTCAACATGGCTCAGTCCTACAAAAAAAAACAATAGGTACTCAACAACCCCACGTGAATTAGAGGATAACTCCAACAATGCAGCAGTCTCTCAGCACTCTATTGAAATAACTGCCTAAAAAACGTGCTCGTGACTGAAGTGGGGCCTGAACACACTGTGCTCAAAATGAACATGCGACTAACTGAGCCAAGTGAGACTAGGAATCCACACGAAACTACCACTTATTTCAGTCCACCTATTTTTCTAGAAATTAAAACAGATGGGTTAAGAAATCACTTCCATCGCATGGTCTGTGGTGTTCAGTGAGCACATAGGTACAGTACAATTACAGTAGGAACAACAGAAAACACTTACTCAGCTCTGCACACAGCCAGAGGACAGCACAAGGGAAAAAGAAGGCAAAAAGAGTCAGCACCACTGCACCATATAGTCTTTCTACTAGAGCATTTGGGGATTATCTGGGGTACCACAGATATTAAGACAGCCTCCAACGGTGAAAATGCTGGATTGTGTCAAGTAATAGACCGCTGGAGATTTACATCTGTAGCAAAATAGCCCCAGGTTATCTGTATCTTTGAGCAATCTGTAGCATTTCCCACAAAGTTTCAGTACAGTTTGGGGCTATCTTTTTACCAAAGCATTCCTCAGCTGGATCTTGTTTACATCACAAGTCACTCTAGAGAAAGACATGGATATGGGATAACCATTAATAATATATACGATTTATAAATCCAAGTACCTGGAGCTCTTCAGTTTTTCTCATCGTACAATAGGCAGATGTACATATCATTCAAGATTTTGTTATTTTCAACTGAAAATGGCTACCCCTGCATTGATCAATGTTTTGCACAACAACGCCCGAAATGTATCACAAGCTCAGCTCAAAGCATTGCGCTTGTGTTCTACAATTTAAAAACCAACAGTTTTCAAAATGCAGATTGGTATCGCTTCCAACCTGGAGGAGATGGGTCCGAATGGCGTCCTAAAACAGGAGACCCCTCGCTGCCTGCGTTTTCGGAATGCCTGCTCCACCAACTTTGCCTCCGATGAAGGGTCGATTCTCCAAAATGACCCTTTTCCGGGTTCTTCCTGCGACCGTGGCACTTTGATAAAATAGCGATTTAAAGAAAGATTGTGGCGGATTGAATTCTGTCGCAAAGGAAAAGACAATACTGAAAGCTCAACTGCATCAAAAACAAAGTCAGATTGAAGAACAAATTGCAAAGGCTCTTAGCTTACAGATCAAAAATAAAGTTTTAATATACAGCAGAGAAAGAGGCCCACCATGTCTGTGCCAGCTCCGTGAAAGAGCTATCCATATTAGTTCCATCTCCTTACTCTTTCCCCAGAACCCTGAAATATTTCCTTTTTAAGTCAATATTCAATTCACAAACATATATTTTAAAAACATAGGTAAAGAACTTACAATCCATTCATGGGGCTGAACGGGGCTCAGTGGTTAGCACTGCTGCTTTACAGCACCAGAGGCCAGGGTTCCAGCTTTGGTGACTGTCTGTATGGAGTTTGCATGTTCTTTCCATGACTGCATGGGTTTCCTCCGGGTGCTTCAATCTCCTCCCATAGTCCAAGGATGTACAGGTTAGGTTAAGTGGCCACACTAAATTGTCCCTTAGTGTCCAAAGTTATGTAGTTTAGAGGGATTAGCAAGGTAAATACATTACAGGGATAGGCCCTTGGTAAGATGTTCTGTTGGAGAGTCAATGCAGATTCGATGGGCCAAACAGCCTCCTTCTGCACAACTGGGATTCTATGATTCAGGGGAACATTCACATGTCAAGTTATACGGTTCTCCTTTCTGTACTACAACTTCTGGTTTGCAGCCCAACATCAAATCCATCTGCTGAGTGAGTGTTGCATATTGCTTCAAACCACAAATCTAGTTTTGCTACTTTAAACATACTTTTGGAAATCAGGGCAGTTGTCCATTGGCAAGATGAAGCCACTGGTCTTTAATATTTTATTATTTGTCCTGCTGATAGAGATTAATGATTTTTGAATTTTCCCCACATCATTTAATTTTTCTTTTGGAAAAAAAAACAATTTTTCTAGCATATCAAGAGAAATGTTTTTAACACTTTCCACAGACTTACATAATGACCATATGGTGACAAAAGCCACCTGTATGTCACATCCTGCACATAACATGGAAGCTGCATTGTGAAGAAACCAACCATTCCACCCTCAAGAACCTACGAAGTTAAAACTTAACAATGGAGCAACTGTTTTCAATTAAGAATCTCAGTCTTCGGTTTCTCTAATCTGTAACAACTATTTTAAGCTTTAATCAACAGTAAGTCTGGAAACAAAAACACCTCAGATTAAATTTGTGTTCCTATAAATCCCAATTCCTGACAAAAGGAGGAATTATGTTTGTAAATTAAGAAATTACTTTTCGGAGGAACGAAAACACAACACAAACAGCACACTGTCCTTTATCTTTAGGGTCTGGGTATCACAACTAGCCTGGTCAGATTGGGACAATAATTTGTCCTTTCTATAAGCTTCAAGGGTCCCTTGTGAAAATGAGTTTTGTGTTTTCAGGACAGGACTCAACAGCAATAAACACCCATTTTATCGGGCATGGACAATGGCGAGTACAGTACCAGCATAAAGAATGGGATTTATATGGTCTCTCAGTGTTCATTACATATTAAATTTTCATCTGGAAACCAAGTTTCTGACTTTCCTCAGCCTGGTGACAAATGATATTGGCAAGTATGACCACCACCTTGACTTTGACTCCAATTACTACATTTAAACCATTCCAAGTAAACCACCTGCGCTTTCCACATTCTCCCAGCTAGAGTTTTAGCATGTGCTCAATATAAAACAAGGACTGTAAATTAAAGCTCATTGATGGCAATGCTCAAGTTGTTATCATATTTTGAGATTATAGAATTATATCCAGAACCATAGAATGGTGCAGCACCGAAGGTGGCCACTCGGCCCATCATATCTGTGGCAGTTCTAACTCCTGCTTCTCAAAGCTCAACGTTTTTTCCCACTTATTTAAGTATTTATCCAATTCCCTTTTGAAGTTATGGAAGCTGCTCTTTTTACCCTTTTAAGCAGCACACTACAAATCATGATAACTCACTGGACAATTTATTTTTTCCTTCACATTGCCTTTGGTTCTTCTACCAAAATCAAATAATGAATATTTGCGAAATTCAATACTGATATAGGGATAGACAGTGTATACTTTGACTTGGTGGGATGTAGCAATTGATTAAATTAATTGCTCTTACTTACACATTTCTATACCAATGCCAGTTCCTGAGTTCACCCACCTGCCATCCTTTGTCAGCTGTCCTGTAGTAAGGGTAATGCTTTGTGATATGTGCATAGATGCCACTTAGTGTTAGCTGTTTGTCCTGAGCAGAAGATATGGCCTGTACAATCAGCTGTGCGTAGGAATAGGGAGGCTTTGAATCATCCTGGCCATAAAAAAGAGAATCAATATTAACAAAAACACAGGCACGCTTGGAGATCATAAACCTCTTTGAAAAATGGTCGTCAGAATTTCACAATATTCTTTGTAAATTTAATTAATTTTATTGGCATTTAACTTTTAAAAAATCCAAATCTAATATTTGCACAGGATGTAAGTGTGCATTCTGCAATAATCACCTTGAAACAACACATCGCTGTAAAAGATTCTGAAGCAATGATGATACATCCTGGTTCAATTAGGGAATGGCACAGTGCACCTAGAAGCTTACAGTTCAATTTTCACACTTGGCTCCACATAAAGATAGGTCACACAGACCAGGAAGATCTTAATTTGTATCTCTGGTTTATGCATAGCTAATTGATCTCAGCTGGAGCAGGGTTATTTGTAGGCAGTTGGGATGAGGATCCGCAAACTGGAGTGAGGGAGCAGTAGGAAGGAAAGCAGGAGTTTCCACTGTGGATCAAGATCATTGTCCAACACCTTTGCCCAGAACCATACTTGTTGATGTATTGCAGCAGCAGCAGCAGTTGACTGAAACTCAATGTCTAGAATCATCTATGAAGACTTGGAGAGGCTAGTAAGAGTGCTGCTCAGAGGTGAATTTACAATGAAACACACCATGCCAAAACACAGGGCCCTAACAAATGGGGGAGAATGCTGGCCAGTGTATGTTGGCACAATCAGAGCCTGACTACTCTGCATTTGCTGATGGACTTAATCAGCAGGCAATGCAAAGTGACATTAAGACTCCGATGAACTGAGTCCCCTTAAGAGTGGAAAAACACTGGTCTGAACATTGTTTGAGATGACTGAGAGGGAGAGAAGTGGCAGAAGAGAAGACCCCATATTTTACTTAATTTTTGAGAAAAACACAGTAGGTTTGTCTATTTCGACCCAGCTGGCAGGCTAACCAACAAGCCAGCAACAGCAAGGCAAAGTTGAGGTGCAAGCTGCAGGGGCCAGGTGAAAAAAGCCACTAGGCAGTGAGCCAGCTGGTCAGGTCTCTGGGTAGCCATCGAGCAGCAAGGGGAGCAGGGGCGACTCAACGCCAAGGGCTGAGGAAAACAGAAGCCTACTCTTTCAGAAAAGAGGCAACAGGGGAAAGCTAGACAAAAAGACAGATTGCCATTTTATTTTAAAAAAGTTTGAAGCAATGCACAGACAGTATATTCATTCTCAGTCACCTGACGTATGGATGAAGTATTGATGACTTAGGCTGACTGATTGCCTGAAAAGGATGAACAAGAAATGGAATCTGAAATGGCAATGGAACTACAAGATATTTCTTCTGTTGAAGTGAAGGACGAAACTTACCCTGAAAACATTGCCTTATGGGCAAAATCTGTTCCACTGGTATGAAAGAATAGTCTGTACTAAATAAATCAAAAATCATAGGTAATATGGAAAATTTGAGGAGAGTTTGCGGTTGGAAGCTGAAAGCAGGTTAGAAGTCTCCGTAAATCCAATTTTCTGAGGGTGAAGAGAAACGGGAGGATGGAAATTAGAAATTGGTTGTTTTTTTCCAGAAACCTCCCAGGCCACCTGCTGTTATGTTTGCAAATTACTCCCTGATCCGAGAAAAGGGAATCAAGCATTCGATGATGGGTACGCTAACTGGAGAATTGTTGGAAGCGACATTACTGATCATGAAACTTCTAAAGCTCATATTAAAGCTACTGATTCAGCATTATCAGCTGAATTTCAAAAGCAGAGTTCTTATAGGAGGAAAGCGCTGGGACACACTCAAACCCTGTCTTCTTTGGCACTACCGCAGAGAGGACATGATGCGCCATCACTGTCAACTTGGAGAGATTTTTTTTAGCTTGAATATTTCAGTGAATTTGATGAGCTTCTCAAACAGCATTTGGAAAGTTATCAATATTGTGCCTTAAGGAAGGTCAACTTTTTAAAGCACAAAACTGATGATGAATTAATTACAATCATTGCACAGCAGCTCAGAAAGCAATTCGCTAATGAAGTAAAAGATGTCAAACACTGCTCCATAACAGTTGATCCAACATCAGATGTGAGTCATGTGGACCAACTAACATTAGGGGAGCAGAGACTTCCCTGGGAATTATAGACCGGTGAGTCTTACTTCTGTGGTGGGTAAGGTTTTGGAAAGGATTATTAGAGACAGGATTTATAGTTATTCGGAGAGTAATGAATTGATTAGAGACAGTCAGCATGGTTTTGTAGTGGGTAGGTCGTGCCTTACTAACCTTATCGAGTTCTTTGAGAAAGTGACCAAAGAGGTGGATAGGGGTAAGGCAGTTGACGTGGTGTATATGGATTTTAGTAAGGCGTTTGATAAGGTTCACCATGGTAGGCTTCTGCAGAAAATGCAGATGTATGGGATTGGGGGTGATCTAGGAAATTGGATCAGGAATTGGCTAGCAGATAGGAGACAGAGGGTGGTGGTTGATGGTAAATATTCGTCATGGAGTTCGGTTACGAGTGGTGTGCCTCAGGGATCTGTTTTGGGGCCACTGCTGTTTGTAATTTTTATTAATGATCTGGATGAGGGTATAGTTGGGTGGATTAGTAAGTTTGCTGATGACACCAAAGTCGGAGGTGTGGTAGATTGTGAGGAAGGGTGTCATAGTTTGCAGGGTGACTTAGAAAGGTTGCAGAGCTGGGCCGCGAGGTGGCAGATGGAGTTTAATGTGGAGAAGTGTGAGGTAATTCATTTCGGTAGGAATAACAGATGTGTTCAGTATAGGGCTAACGGGAGGACTTTGAATAGTGTGGAGGAGCAGAGGGATCTAGGTGTATGTGTACATAGATCCCTGAAAGTTGGGAATCAAGTAGATAAGGTTGTTAAGAAGGCATACGGTGTCTTGGCGTTTATTGGTAGGGGGATTGAATTTAGGAGTCGCAGCGTCATGATGCAACTGTACACAACTCTGGTGCGGCCGCACTTGGAGTATTGTGTGCAGTTCTGGTCCCCACATTACAGGAAGGATGTAGAGGCTTTGGAGAGGGTGCAGAGGAGGTTTACCAGGATGTTGCCTGGTATGGAGGGGAGATCCTATGAGGAGAGACTGAGAGATTTGGGGTTGTTTTCGCTGGAAAGAAGGCGGCTAAGAGGGGACCTTATTGAAACATATAAGATGATTAGAGGTTTAGACAGGGTAGATAGTGATAGCCTTTTTCCTAGGATGGAGAAAGCTAGCACGAGGGGGCACGGCTTTAAATTAAGGGGGGGTAGTTATAGGACTGATGTCAGGGGTAGGTTCTTTACCCAGAGGGTGGTGAGGGACTGGAATGCCCTGCCAGCTGCAGTTGTAAATGCGCCTAGTTTGGGGGCGTTTAAGAGATCTGTGGATAGGTTTATGGACGAAATGGGATTGGTTTAGATTAGTGGGTTAGTGTTTTTTTTTTGAAAAGCTGGTCGGTGCAACATCGTGGGCCGAAGGGCCTGTTCTGCGCTGTAATGTTCTATGTTCTATTAATTTTAAAGTATGTGGCCAGTGATAGTGAAGCTGTAGAGAATTTCCTTCTTTTGTTTAGCTGCAATCCCTCACTTCTGAGTGTCTGGAGACAAGTGTTTTGGAGATTATTGCAAATTTAGGTTTGGACATCAAAAATTGATGTGGGCAGCACTTGGATAATGCACAAATATGTCAGGAAAATATTCAGATCTACAAGCAAGGCTGAACAATGCAAGCCCCTGGGCATTACTCATCCCATGTCCCAGTCACTCCTTGAATTTAATCTGCCATGCTGCAGGTGAATCCTGAATATCTGTACATTTCTTTGACTTTGTTCAAAATGTGTATGCCTTTTGTTTCGTTTCCACACATCAGTGGAATGTGTTGTGCTTGGAGAAGGACATGGAAAACATTTGACAGTCAAAAGAATTAGTGACACCAGGTGGTCCACTCAAGGAATTGCTGTTTTGGCTTTGAAAATGAACTTTGTTGATATACATAACCAGTGAGAGGGGCACGGTGGCACAGTGGTCAGCACTGCAGCCTCTCAGTGCCGGGCACCCGGGTTTGATTCCCAGCTTGAGTCACTGTACGTATGGTCTCCTGTGTCTGCGTGGGTTTCCTTTGGGTGCTCCAGTTTCCCCTCTCAGCCTGAAAGATGTGCTGGTTAGGTGCACTGGCTATGCTAAATTCTCCCTCAGTGTTCCCGACCAGGCTCCAGAGTGTAGCAACTAGGGGATTTTCACAGTAACTTCACTGCATGTTAATGCAAGCCTACTTGTGATGCTAATAAATAAATTTAGAAAAGCTCTAAACTTAATTGGAAAGATACAGTGACATAGTGGTTAGCACTGCTGCCTCACCTGCCAGGGGTCAGGCCTCAGGTGACTGTTTGTCCTGGTGTCTGCATGGGTTTCCTCCAGGTACTCCAGTTTCCTCCCACACTCCAAAGATGGCCAGGTTAGATTGATGAACCATGGTAAGTTGTCCCTTAGTGCAGGGTAAATACATGGGGTTACAGTGATGGGGCCTGGATGGGATTGTTGTTGGTATAGACTCAATGGGCCAAATGACCTCCTTCTGCGCTGCAGGGATTCTATGATTCTAAAGGAAACCTTACCAGGCAAAATCCTTAGCAGAGAAGTTTGAAAGGTACTACACTGCTGTTTTCACTCTTTGCTGAAACCACTTACTTAAAAGAACTAACGTTTTCAGCAAATTGCTGTAAAAGGTTGATAAAACCTTATTGAATGCTGCACAATTATTAGCCTCAGTTAAATGCTTTGTCTTGATAGTTAGAAATGACTATAGCTCAGTGGAAGCAGAAGCACTAACATTGACAAAACATGCAGATCCCTATAACGATGAGAAGCATGCAAGGTGCAGGAAGTTATTTTTCAATGAAAATAGACAATGAAGTCACTTTAAAAGGGAAAGAGAAGATCACTGTTGAGAATGTCAGTGTTACTGTGGCATGATAATGGTGCAATTGCAGAGTAGAAATGAATCCCCGAAGAAAACTGTTGATTTATTTTGTATGCTTTGAAAAAAGTTTGGATGAAAATACTAAAAGTATTTCAAAAAGATTTGTGTCAACGTTCTCCCAATAGAATTCACTTAATTTCTTACTAAAAGTATTTTCAGTAAGAATTTAAGTGAATTCTACTGGGAAAACATTGACACAGATCTTTTGAAGAGAAGCAAATCCATTGTTTTCATCAGAAATGACGAGCTATGTGCTTCAAGATCACCAGCTGATTTGTATAGACTTGGAAGCGATGGTTTGCAGGGAACCTTTCCAAATGTGGAAATCATTCTGAAAATATTTTTAACAATACCTGTCACAAATGCTTCCAGTTAAAGTTCTTTTTCTGTATTGAAAAGAGTTAAAAATTATTGGCGAAGTACGACGAGTCAGAAACATTTGACAGGTTCAGCAATATTGATGACTGAAGATACGAGTGATGATTTTGTGAACAATTCCTATGCCAACAAGAGATGAAGCAAGAAAATTTTAAAAATCTGTCCATCTTCCATGTTTTCTCATTTAAATTCTGTTTTTCAAAATGGACATTGCTAGTCTGATATAATGGCTGCAACTGGTCACATGCTGAAAGATCTAAACCACCATCGCTCTCAAGATTGGCCTTCAAAAAGTCTCTTCAGGACAAAGAACAGAATCTTGCTGATGGAGCCACTGATATGGAGCTTGGACTCTGACTCATTAGACACTCCACTCGCGTGAAATTATACAATAACTTCTTTGATTTTGAGAGAGGAAGAAAGTAAGTTAACTTGTGAAACTGAATGAGACTCTGGATGAATGAAATTCTGAAATATACTAAATGGCAGCAAATGCATTTTGTTGATTAGAGTATTTGCTCCTGCACTGGACTGTGATGACACTGAACCTTTTAAGAGACCACACCAGTGTTAGCAAGGCAGATTAAAGCCTGGATCCAAAATGATCCAATCTTATCCAAAACTGGCACATGGGTTTACATGGTGGATTCCAATGACAATCCTCTGAAAAAAAGTGAAACCCTACCTCATTAAGTTGAAATTATGGTTGAGGATGGGATCTTTGGGGGTCCCAAGTAATTGTTGCACCCCCAGAATGACATCCAACATTAATGGAACTACATTGTAGCCACCTGGGAGTATCAAAAATTGTGATGCTGCCTAGCAGTTATGTCTGGTGGCCAGCTCTTGACATCAGACTTGGTGAAGCACCAGGAAAATCAAAAACTCCTGCTCTCAGCCACCCTACACCCATGGAAGTGGCTTAGCAGGTCATGGGTACATATGCATATGGGTTTTGCAGGACTTTTATGGGTTCCATACTTTTAATCATGGTGGATGCACACTCCAAGTGGTTGGAGGTGAATGCATAGGCTCCATGATAACCTAAGAAATTATAACAAAGATCATCAGAAATCCTGGTTTCTGGCAACTGCATGGTTTCCACTAGGAGTGATTTCCAGAACTTTGTGCTCTCCAATGGACCCAACACATCTGAACTGCACATCACCTGTCGTCAAATGGACTGGACGAACAAGTGATTCAAACCTTCAGAAGTGGTTGGAAACTAAACAGGCACACTTTTGTTCGATGACAGGATCATACAACAACAGGTGAAGCTCCTGCGGAGCTGTTCATGGGATGACGGACTCGTACCAAATCGAAGAAATGGGCCTCCGGGCTAAAGCAGAACTTAATGAGAAATCCACATCGGTAACCCTGCTACACTCCCTCCAAAAGCAAAGAACCCCTGTATGGTTAACACTGTCTGACCCAGCCTGCCTTCAACAGATCTCCGACTTAGCGTTAAACAATGGAAAGAACCTTCTCGCAGTGGAAGTGCTGGGAGAAACGTGAACCTAAGGTGAAGCGATATCATGATGACCATAAAGACCACAGGGAATCATCAACAGATCTCCTTGTGGGCACTGTGAAGTACGAGCTGCCTTATTGAGTGAGCGGAGACTCATCCAATTGGAAGCGGTCAGTGGGGGTTTTCTATCTGGACAGTTATAGTAGGTCCCAAGGTGAAGACTACCTGATTATAAGCCACAAGCTCAGCAGCCCTTTCTTATGGTGCACAATAAAGGGTGTTGGTGACAGGGAACTGGCATTTGGCTGAATTACTACAGATGTCTAACTGCAATTACACAGAGCCTTGTTGGGACTATATCTCAAATACTGCGTGCAGTTTTGGTCTCCTTATCCAAGGAAAGATATACATGCCATAGAGAGAGTGTAACAAAAGTTCACCAAATTAACGATGGTCGGATTGTCCGACGAGCAAAGATTAAATAAATTGGACATTTATTTTTTGGAGGTTAGGAGAATCAGATGATCTCATTCAAACAAATTCCTACAGGGCTCAATACAGTAGATACAATAAAATGTCTCACAACACCAGGTTAAAGTCCAATAGGTTTATTTGGAATCACAAGCTTTTGAAGTGCAGTGCCTTCCTCAGATGAGTGAGTCAAGGTGATCGTAGATACAAGAAGGGTGCATCCCCTGGTTTTGGGGGGTGGGGGGGGGCGGTGTGGCTGGTTTGAGAACCAGGGGACACTGCTTTAGCCATTTAGGACTTGGATGAGAAAAAAGGTCTTCATTCAGTGGATAGTGAACTTCTGGAATTCTCTGTCAAAACATATTTAAAACATCCAAGTGATATGGAATAGTGCAGAAAAATGGTGTTGAGTAGATGGTCAGCCATAATCTCATTAAATGGCAGTGGGGCTTGAAGGAGTCAATGGCCTACTTCTATTTCTTATTCAAGAGTCACTATCTTCAGCAGCAAAGGCAAAGGGGAGCAAATCGCAGAAGGTGGGAAGTGACTACAAACTAAAGAGCTGAGAGATCCACAGTATTAACACATTTCCAAACCTTGGGGCTGTCACCACCAGATGTTTCTGCCTGTTGCTCGGATGCTGCTTTTTCTGCAAATGCAGCTGCTAGCTGTAGATCTCTGGTGATGTTGCGTCCGAAACGGTATCCAGAAGAGCCGGCACCACGTGGACTCACAGGGCAGGAATTGGGAACACTGTTCAAAGTTGGAAAACATTTTTGGTCAAAAACTGCCACATGCATCAAATACCCTGACAAGTAAAATTGATAGATACACTTTCTGTTTGATTAACTCAATTTAAAACTCAGCTCTATGGTTTGAGGTAGAATCTAGTGCATCAGCCTTAAAATCAACTACTCCTCATTTTTCTTTCATAAGAACATAAGAAATAGGAGCAGGAGTAGGCCATCTAGTCCTTCGAGCCTGCCCCGCCATTCAATAAGATCATGGCTGATCTGTCGTGGCTCAGTTCCACTTTCCCGCCCTCTCCCCATAACCCTTAATCCCCTCTCTTATCAAAAACCCATCAACCCGCATCTTAAAAATATTTAGCGAGGCAGCCTCCACCACTTCAACGGGCAGAGAATTCCAGAGATTCACCACCCTTTGAGTGAAGAAGTTCCTCCTCAACTCCGTTCTAAACCGCCCCCACTTTATCTTGAGGCTGTGCCCCCTAGTCCTACTGTCTTTTCTGAGCGCGAAGAGTCTCTCCACCTCTATCCTATCCATCCCATTCATCATCTTATATGTCTCAATGAGATCTCCCCTCATTCTTCTAAACTCTAACGAGTACAAGCCTAGTTTATTCAGCCTCTCCTCATAGCTCAACCCCCTCAACTCCGGTATCAGCCTAGTAAACCTCCTCTGCACTCCCTCCAAGGCCAAAATATCTTTGCGCAGGTGAGGCGCCCAAAACTGCACACAGTACTCCAGCTGCGGCCTCACCAATGCCCTATACAGCTGCAGCAAGACCTCCCTACTTTTATATTCAATCCCCCTCGCTATGAAGGCCAGCATCCCATTCGCCTTCCTGACCACCTGCTGCACCTGCAAGCTGGGTTTTTGCGACTTGTGCACAAGGACCCCGAGGTCCCTCTGCACCGTCGCCTGCTGCAGTTTTTCGCCCCGTAAGTAATAGTCCTTCCTACCATTCTTCCTACCAAAGTGGACCACCTCACACTTGCCAACATTAAATTCCATTTGCTATTTCCTGGCCCATTCGCCCAGCCTATCTAGATCCTTCTGCAGACTCTCCACACCCTCCGCACAATTTGCCGTTCCCCCAATCTTGGTGTCATCAGCAAATTTCAACACCCTACACTTGGTTGCCTCCTCCAGATCATCTATATAAATGGTAAAAAGCTGAGGCCCCAGCACCGACCCCTGGGGCACTCCACTAGTCACCATCTGCCAATCCGAATAGCACCCGTTGACCCCCACTCTCTACCTCCTATTTGACAACCAATCCTCTATCCACGCTAACACCCTACCCCCAACTCCATGTCCCCCGACCTTCTGCAATAACCTCATGAGGTACTTTGTCAAACGCCTTCTGAAAATCCAGAAAGACCACATCCACCGGCTCTCCTCTATCCACCGCCCTAGACACATCCTCATAGAACTCCAGTAAATTTGTCAGACACGACTTCCCTTTAATGAAACTGTGCTGCATCTGCTCTATCAAGCAATTCCCTTCAAGATGCCTTGCGATTTCCTCCTTGATGACGGATTCTAACATTTTACCTACCACAGACGTTAAACTAACCGGCCTATAATTCCCTGCCTTTTGCCTGGCACCCTTCTTAAACAACGGCGTAACATTAGCCGTTTTCCAATCATCCGGCACTTCCCCGGAATCCAGCGACGTCTGGAAAATAACCACCAAGGCATCCACTATCACCTCCACCATTTCTTTCAGACCCCTCGGATGCATTCCATCCGGTCCTGGGGACTTGTCCACAATCAGCCCCTCCAGTCTGTCGAGCACCACCTCTCTCGTAACAGTAATGTCATTAAGACCCTCCAGTCCTACCACCTTTCCATCACTAACACCCGGCAAATTATTCACGTCCTCCTCCGTGAAGACAGAAACAAAAAAGTTATTCAATACCTTAGCCATATCCCCATCCCCTACCACTAGGTCCCCTTTCTCATCCTCTAAAGGACCAACGTTCACCCTAGCCAGCCTCTTCCTTTTTATATATTTATAAAAACTCTTGCTATCCTTTTTTATATTAAGCACTAGCCCAGCTTCATAGTTTCTCCTACCCTCCTTTATCAACTTTTGTCAATCTTTGTTGACATTTAAACCTCTCCTAATCCTCTTCTCGCTCACTACTCTTAGCTACTCTAAATTCCTCCGCTTTTAATTTAACACTTTCCTTCACCTCCTTCGTTATCCACGGCTTATTACCTCTCCCCCTACGGTCCTTTTTGACCATCGGAATAAATTTCTGCTGAGCACCAAGAAAGATCTCCTTAAAGATCCTCCACTGCTCCTCAGCAGACCCTCCCTCCAACGCGCTCCCCCAGTCAACATTCGCCAATTCTTCTCTCATCCTACCGTACTCCCCTCTATTCAAACAAAGGACGTGCGTCCGGGAACCCACTTTTTCCTCCTCCATCTGCACCAGAAACTCCACCATACAATGATCGCTCTCTCCAAGAGGATCCTTCACCACAAGGTCCCTAATTCTACCTGCCTCATTACATAGCACCAGATCCAAGATAGCTCGCTCCCTCGTCGGCTCCAACACACACTGTTCAAGGAAATTATCCCGGCAGCATTCCTTGTTCCCACACTACAGAAAACTCCTGTTTTCCTTGTGCAAACGTACAGAAAAAGAGGCAGTCAAGACTTCAGTTTGCTGACTGTCCTTTCCAAGATTACAATGAGGAGCATCTCTCTCAAACACCGAACATCACTGCTCTGCTATACCACCATCTTAATTGGGTTATCAGCATTACATCAATGTGACAGGCTGAAATTCCACTGAGTTAAAAAATGGGAGTCCATAATACAAAACCTCAACATGGAGTCAGTATCTAACCAGGCTTACTCAATCTCTCCACCTCACGGGCATACATTCATTTTGCAGGAAATAAGCCAACAAACAACCTTGCTCAGTGTTATATAGAGTAGACCCTCAGCTTATTGAGTGTTGGGTTACCAGTAAACCCCACAAGGAAAAAATAGGTTAAGTAATACTTTTTAATGTTGCGCACCAAGTTTCTTCTCTTCAGTCTTCCTTTTAAACCAATGTTAAAATACTAATGTGAACGCAGATACAGGGTTAGCTCAATTTCACAGTAAAACCCCCAGGAGGAAAGATTCACTCCACTTCTGTTTGGCATGTTGTGTAAATCCAGTGCTAAGTCCCATCAGATGTAAAATTTGCTCCACTAACTAATTTAAATCCCTACCTAAAGTTTACATGAATTGTTTGGAGTAAACTCTGCACTTTTAATCTCAGTCAAGGCATACAGCTCCCACCCCACCCCCCCAAACGGTTGATTGCAGATACAGCAGTCTTAATTCATCACCCCAAATTGTTCCCACCATCAGGAACAGACTTATAATCAGTAACATTCACGACAGCATTAAGTGGCACAAAATTATTTCACCAGACTACCCAATTTTGGAAAGGACATAATGTATAACTGAATCATTCTGCTGGCTGATTACCACAATTCAAGTGTAGCAGTTGCACTTTCGCAATGAACAGAATTCCAGTAACACAGAACAGACACGGCAGTAACTGAAGAGGCATCACTCTGAATCGCAGTGATATCTTTGAAGGGAATGGCAGGGGAGGGTGAGATCAGAACCATGGACCATTTTATGCTATTTCACTTCGAAATACATTAGCCATTTACATCTATGCTTAATATGTACGTCATATTCAACATTCAACTAACGACTGATTCAGCTTTTGTGACGTCCACTCTGTTGCATGTACAAATTCGACATCTACATACAACTGGACCATGACCAACAGTCCTGAACAGACTCACCCCATCACTACTCCTTATCCTTTTGTCATTATTTAAAATAGCAGGGACTTCCTCACAAAAATTCCCATTTGCTCTAACCACGTTAAAAGTTATCAATTTTTAGTGATCTGTCAAATATGATTACTCAGAGCAGCATTTAAATATTAAAAACAGCATACATACTTGCTGAATAGCAAACGTGTAAAATGTATACAAGAAAGGGGCTCTATATTGAATAGGTGAAAGTGCAGTAAAGTTTGGATACAAGCCTCTGATTACTGCTGGATGCTGCTGTCACATTTTGTGGCTTCTCTGTGGCAGGAAAATTAGAACTGGAACTTAATTAAACGAGATGCTGCAAGCAAATTCAAATGTGGCACTGTTAACACTAACTTTCAGAGGCATTGTGAAGTCAGAACCATATTTGAACCAATATGCTGGGGCTTCCTGTATAAATTCCTCAAGATGACTTCCATTTGCCAGCGACCTTTAAAAATAGTTATAAGCAATAAAACTTTCTCTTGTGCATCGCCACAGCACCCTGCAGAGCCATGGTACCCTGCACATCGGAGTGTTAAAACAAAGTTTTTCATTTTGTAAAGGTGTATCTACTGGATAATAATCTTAAAAATTGGGAACTAAATCTTAAAAGCGTTTACAAAAGCTACTCACACTGATATAGCACCTATGACGATCTCAAAACGTCCCAAAATGCGACAATTTAAAAAACGTGTAACCTACACTGTACATGGGGAAAATACAGCAATCAATTTACACACAGCAAGGTCTGACAAACAACAAGCAGGTAAATGGCCAGAAAATCAGTTGTGCTGGTTGAGAGATAAATATTGAGCTAGTCACCAGGAGGAGTTTCCTGCTTTTCTTCAAACACCGCGAGGGGATTTTTATGTCCAACCAAAAAAGACATAAACAAGGCTTCAGTTTGATATCTCATCCTAAAGATGGTGTCACGTTGTCAAAGGCACAATGCTGAAGCTTCACTCTAGATTATGTCTTCCAACTCCTCACATCTGAGTCAAAAGTATAAATGCTACCACCAATCAGCCAAGGCTGAGAGGAAGTAAGTTACGACTCCAGAATATGGTCACCTTGACAGGTAAATACAACTCTGTACAAACGACATTGGCAGCACAACATTAAAAACTTTAATCGCAGACCTTTGTTCCTGCAATACATTTTCATATACAGCTGTTCATATGGCACCTACAGTACAATTAAAAGTTCCAATGCACTTCACAGGTGCTTTATAAAGGACACGGAGTCGCTTAACGTCAGGTGACCAAAAGCTTGGTCAACAGGATAGCTTTTAAAGAGTGTCTTAAAGAAGGAAAGAGAGTAGGAAGGGGTTTTAGAGCTGAGGGCCCAGGCAACTGAAGCAAATACTGCAGTGTTCTGGCATGCTACATGATGAAACGCAGCAGCATCCAAACCACTAACAAAAACATAGTCATGAGAGTTTCCAACACACATGCAATCTGTTCCTCTCCTTTCTTGCCACAATGCAGCCCAGCCTCACATGCACACAAGAAAAACAGATGAAACATCGACAGGAAATATAATTGAGAAAGACTGAGTAAGAAAATTGCAAGGATTGTCACAAGATGGCGCCCTCAACATACCTGCAGAACAATGATATTGAAAAATGAACAAACAAAACAGCTTTTATTTAAATGATCCCCTGGCAAAGGAGCTATAAAAAAGGTAAACAATGTGAATTTATAACCGGGACATCCACAACTATCAACAACATACATGGCTAGCGTTCCCAGAGTTAGTGACCATGAGGCACGTTATTTTTTTCTGGTTCTTTCATGGGATGTGGCTATTGTTGGCTAGGCCAG
This sequence comes from Carcharhinus amblyrhynchos, assembly GCF_965287045.1. Taxonomy (NCBI): domain Eukaryota; kingdom Metazoa; phylum Chordata; class Chondrichthyes; order Carcharhiniformes; family Carcharhinidae; genus Carcharhinus; species Carcharhinus amblyrhynchos. The sequence continues at coordinate 13,216,198 of NC_137341.1, forward strand.
CAATTAGTGCATATTCCTAATTGCCCTCAAGCTGGTCGTGGTGTTCCATGCATCTGTTATCCTTGTGCTTTAAGTGGTAGGGGTCATGGGTTTGGAAGGTGCTGTCGAAAGAGTCTAACAAATTGCTACAGTGCATCTTGTAAATGGTAAACATTGTGCATGGGTGGCAGAGGGAGTGAACGTTAAAGGTGGTGGGTGGGGTACCCACCAAGCACATTACTTTGTCCTGGTTGGGGTCATGCTTTTTGAGTGGTGTTGGGAACTGCACTCACCCAGGCAAGTGAAGAATATTCCATTAGACTCCTAGCTTGTGCTTTGCAAATAGTGGACAAACTTTAGGGAGGCAGGAGGGGAGTTAGTCATCACAATTCCCAACTCTGGCCTGTTCCTGTAGTTGTAATATTTATATAGCTAGTTCAGTTGTTTTTTGGTTAATGGTAATGCCCAGGATATTGCTCACTGTCAAAGGGAAATGATTAGGTTCCCTCACTTGTGTAGTGTGAACATTACTTGCCTGTTTTTACCCCAAACTAATGTTGCGCAGGCCGGAGGAGTTGCAACTAAGAAATTGGCATATCCTAAAGAAATATTCCAAAGAGAAAGGTACTTCATGTTCAATGTTTCAATTACACAATACAAGCTGGAGAGAGGCGAACAGTAATCAGTTCCAGCAGGAATTCCTTGCATCCTCCCAAACTCTAACTAAACATTAAGGTTTGAGTTGAACTGTTCCCTAGACAATTAGGTAATTTCCAGCAATGCAAGATCACTTTCTTCCAGGATTTCTTTATGGTAGAAATGTTTTACTGCCCCCAATGGATCAACAGCAGTAAGTAATTCATGTGCAGTCTGAACTGGAAGATTGATTTTAGAGTTGTGTGACCCAAGGATTAACGATGATTAAACTTGCAGAATTCTGCCAACTGAATTTACTAGTTCCATGACAAAAGGTTGGACATTAATTACTCATAACAGGTTTTACAGACAAGCATTTACTTTCAGTTGTGTAGTGCTCTTCTGGCTGAACTTCGACCCTCTTGTTAACTGGAGCTCATCTAAAATTCTACTTCCTGTAACATTAGCTCCCTCTCTGACAATGCCTTGATCTTAAAATTGTCTTCCTTGTTTGTAAACCCCTGCCTGGCCTTGCCCCCTTCCTATTGCCGAACTCGAGTCCGACAAAACATTCCAAAATCTCCACATCTCTGGTCTCTTATACTTCCAATTCGTTATTAAAATAAATAAATAGCTCCACCATTGGCAGCTATGCATTTGGCTTCCTTGGCCCTAGGCTCTGGAACTTCCTCCCTAAACCTCTCACTCCTCCTTCAAGACTCTCCTTAAAAGCCTGCTTCTTTGGCGACCTGACTCAATTGCTCTCTTTTTAAATTCATTTTACAGAATGTGGGCATTGCTGGTTAGGCGAGCAGTTATTGCCATCCCTAGTTGTCCTTCAGATGGGCAATTAATATTAGCCTAGCCAGCGACACGTACATCCCATAAAATTAATTTTTAAAAATTGCTTTTTGTTATAATGTGAAGTGTCTTGGAATGTTTAATGTTAAAGGTGCCAGATAATTGAGTTTTGTTGTAATGATATGTAGCACAAACATTCAGCAAATGCTGCAGCTACAAAAACACACCAAGAAAAGGATATGGTAATCAAAGTATTTTTTCTGAACAAACTTAGAAGTCCTCATGTCTTGAAGAACAAAGACCAGATCACTGGTACAGAATATTAAATATGTTTAATCTTCTTGTACCATCATAGCACAGCGGCACAAAGCCACACATCAAATAGATCCCTCCGAAAGAAGATCAAGAGTACTAAAGATCTGATCTATCATTAGAATCACAGTACTATTTCAGAAACCTACTTTTAATCCCTTGTACTGGTGGAAATTCAAGCGTCCAGATACAGAAACATAACTGACAAAGCTACACACTAAAATATCCACAATACACAAGTACTTTTAACCTGCAATGGACTTCAATGGGATCTTTAAAGCAATAAAAAGTCCGCAGGTGCTGCACAGGAGCATTGTAAAGCAAAGTTAACAAGCCACATTGATGAAATAAGGCTGACAGCCAGAAACCTAGTCAAAAAGGTAATATTTCACAAGAAGGTAGGTAGATAGTTCATTAACATACCTGATTTAGTTCCAAAGCACCAGCTCCTTCTTTAATTAAAACCAAATCCAAGAACTTCCAATTCTGTTACACTTGCTTAGTAAGAACTTTCTCGTAGGGCTCAAGATCGATTTATCCAAATTAGCCAAATAGTAGTTGGCTGCATCAGTTTAATTTTCTCTACATTGATAACAACGGGCCAGAACTGAACCTGTGTCCCTGGCACTGAGGGACAGCGGTGCTAATCACCACGCTGTTTCCACTCGCTAGAAAGTCCAAAACTAGGGATATAAATACAAGGCAGTCATCAGTATATCCAAGAGGGAATTCAGAAGAAACATCTTTACCAGGGAATGATAACAACATGGAACTTATAATCACAAATTTCAGTAATTAAGGCACCAATATAGGTTGAGTACACAATTAAGACATAGCAGAGAAAGAACTGGAAGGGTATGCTGATTCTGAGATAAAAGTAGGGTAGAGATAGGTCCCGAGCAGCAGAGACACCAGCATATATCTGATGGGCAGAATGGTCTGATACTGTGAACTGCATGTAATCCTATTTTATTGCAAACTATTTCTGCTGCATATTACAACATCTGCCAGGTCCTGAGCGAGTGGGCAAGGACCTGGCAGATGGAGTATAATGTTAGCAAGTGTGAGGTTATCCACTTGGCAGAAATAATAGTAGGGGGGATTACAATTTAAAAGGGCAAAAAGCTGCAGCATGCTACGGTGCAGAGGGACCTGGGGGTCCTTGTGCATGAGTCGCAAAAACCCAGTCCGCAGGTGATCAAGAAGGCAAATGGAATGCTGGCCTTTATAGCGAGGGGGATAGAATATAAAAGCAGGAAGGTCTTGCTGCAAATGTACAGGGCACTGGTGAGGCCGCAGCTGGAGTACCGTGTGCAGTTTTGGTCGCTGCACTTGCGCAAGGATATTTTGGCCTTGGAGGGAGTGCAGAGGAGGTTCACTAGGCTGATACCGGAGATGAGGGGGTTGGACTATGAAGAGAGACTAAATAGACTGGGTCTGTACTCGGAGCTTAGAAGGATAAGGGGGGGATCTTATAGAGATGTATAAGATAATAAAAGGGATGGATAGGGTAGAGGTAGAGAGATTCTTCCCGCTTAGAAAGGATAGCAGGACTAGAGGGCACAGCCTCCTGCTCCTCTTTCTTATGTTCTTAACAAAGGACACTGCAGCTTTACAGTGCTGTTGTTTTGTTCAAGAGGTTACAGCCATGGCTGTTTTTCATTTTCTGTTTCTCCTGGCGCTGCCACTAACATTCCTCCCTCAACAAAACAGATTAAGTGGTCATTCATCTCATTGCTATGTGAGACATTCCTGAGCACATTATGACGGCTGCCTTTGCCTAGATAGCAGAGGCAATGCTCCAAAAGCAAGTCATTGTACATTAATCACTTTCGGACACAGGTGGGTGCTGAGGCACTATATAATTAAAAAAAGACTCACAGTTGCTCTCCCTTCCTGGGTTGCGGTTGAGGGAATCCTTAAGATGCGCGTATTCTATAGCAGCACTTTTAGTCTGAGCAAATCCAATCTGTTCACACTTTGGAATTACACCAGAACAGGAACTCCCTGCAGTCCTGTCTGAATAAATTCAGTTGCCCAAAATCACTTTTGGTTCAAATTTTGTGGTGGTCTGACAATTCAATGATGCCTCTGTAATCCACTTTTTAGGTAGTCCTTGGACTTGCAACACAACTGGTGATCAAAAACCATGTTACGAGTTGGAACGTCGCAAGTTAGAACTGGTTTTCCCAAGGAACAATGTTATAAATGGGGGATTGAACCAAGGCACGATACTCTACTTTCACAGAATAATGAAAGGTTTTTGAGACCTTGCTTCAGTATAATTGCCTTACAATAGTGGATTTCCCATGATATAACAATGCCTACACTTGCAAGGATGCTTCTATAGTGTATCTAAGAAGTAATTTGCACTTCCTGAGGTTGTGAAAGACGGAGCAAAAAGAAACATAGCAGTTGGTAAAGACAAACAGTTCACTGGCATGGCATCATAAAATCAAAACTGGCGTTGCAAAGTTCAAAAAAGGTGACAATTTTTAAACATTGTTTTAAGTGCTGGTCGTCCTAATTCAAACCTTGCAAAATTGGGGCCTGCCTGCATTTGAAATCGACATCTCAAAATTCTGCCGATAATCAGAGGTTCCGGTACTGAAATGAGAAGATTCTGAATGCAATCAGTAAGATCCAAAATAACCAAACATGAGTAAGAAACACCAACTACTTGTGAACATATCGCAGACAAAATATATAAATCTCTTGTGCTAGATTCAAAGTCACAACCACGTGCTAATACTAGGATTACAAAAGAAAAAAAAATCTGGAATGCATGCAAAGAATTTGTGAAGTTCTCTGTAAGGGCAGAGGGAGATTGGAAGGGGCCCCTTGAATTATCTGTTATGATAATCCATATCTCAGTAGCTTCCAGTAATCAGTGCGCATCTACCCAATCATGCAAGACCAAACGTAGTTACTACAAAGCAAAACATTACACCAATATTAACAATTTAGGGTGGAGCTAACAAAATAAACCACAAAACAATAATGAAAAATTAACGCAACTGTTCTGGTTATAGTCACAAGGCTCACACCTCTGCAAAAATAAGATAGTATCTGTGTTTATGCTGTTGTGATCCTTGGCCAGACCCCCAGGTGGTTGGTGAGATCCAGTAAGAGGCTGATTATGGTTTGTTTAAAGTATACAAAGTTTGAGATTCAAGACACTTGCTCAGTGAAGAAAGCCACCAGAATCCAACAATTTTGAACAAACAAAAATGAACTTTACTATGCAAGGTCAGAAAGATAAAACCATTAACAATACCTATCTCATACTCTAATAATCAGGGTATAAAGAGGTAGACGGTAAAGATGTCTTAGTCCCAGAGGAATACAGGCTCCTCTCTTTGAGCAGGAGTGCTGGCTGGCTGATGATTTAACTGAGGGTCACCATACCTCAAGCAAGGAGCAAGGTCAAAAAGGCAGGCCTTCATGAATAGGTAGTAGATATTGAACCTGCGCCATTGGCGTCACTCTGCATTACTAACCAGCTGGCCAATCAACTGAACTAAACCAACCCTAATTATCAGGTACATATGAATTAACAAGTAAACAATGAATGGTTAGACACACAGGAGCCATGGTGGCCCAGTGGGTTAGCCTCACTGTGCTGGGGAACCGGGTTTAATCCTGCCTCGGGTGACTGTGTGGAATTTGCGCACTCTCCTCCACCATCCTTCCTCCTTTCCCTCCCGCCGCCACCACCATCACCACACACAGTCCAAAGGTGTGCAGGTTAGGCAGATTGGTCATGCTAAATTGCCCCTCAGTGTCCCAAGATGTTAGCGGGAGATTAGAAGGGTAAACATGTGGGGTGACGGTGACTGGGTCTGGGCGATAGTCGATGCAGACTTGATGGGCCAAATGGCCTCTTTCACTACTGTGGGATTCTATGATGCATAATAAATGCCAAATGCAACCCAAATTCCATGGATTTCTCAATAACTCACCAGGCTTTAGCAACACTGAATCAAACACTCTCATTGAAACGCTGTTTCCCTCATGGGGGTTTCCAAACTTCAACTTCAAAGATTTCAACTTGGAATTCTTTCCAGAAGGCACTCCAAAAACAGCCCACTTTGCAGAGTTTCAAACTCGCCTTCTGAGATTCTGTTCCCTGGACTTCTGAGTTAATTCAAATATTAATTCAGAAGCACAACTTCAGCTCCTTGAGCATACCAAGCTACTGCTCCAAAGGGTTTCTTCTGCCCCAGTGGCTCTTTTCAATTATAAGGGCTTTTCCTGAGCCCTCTTTACTCAATGTTTGCCCCCCCCCCCCCCCCCCTGCAGCTCTTTCTCTAAATTGCAGCTTGTTTCTCTGCTCCTTTCTTTTTCCTTTATTGAACTGCAACCTGCTTCTGTCCCCAGTTTTGTCCCTTACACCTGGGACTTGCTCTTAAGACCACTCCCAGTCCACCCTTGCCTGTTTCAGACCACTTGCCATCACTCTCCTTTGTTCCCTGCCTGGGATACTTGCTGGCTATGGTGCTCCACACTCTGGTCACCTGGCCTGGGTTTTCATGGCTTCTTGCCTTGCTCTTCATGCACAGGCATGCAGGATTTGTCTTGGGCCTGAAGAATGTAAAGGTACCCACTCCTGACCTGCCCACGCATGGGGTTTGTTAGAAATGGGGAGCCCCCAAGTCCCATGTTCAAGATTAAGGCAAGTTGGATTTTATAACAATGCAAAGTTTTATAATCTTATCAATTTTGTGGGTGGTGTTCATCATGTCACTGTTACTTGTACCGCCAAGGCTGAAAAATGGCTTGCATTTATTAAGTACATTTTAATGTAATAAAACATCACAAGAAGCTTCAGGAGCATTATCAAAAAAAAAGCAAAAATTTCACACTAAGCCACATAAGCAATGGCGGATCAGGTGGTGATATTCCAATACATCTGCTGCCCTTGTCCTTCCAGGTGGTAGAGTTTGCAGATTTGGAAGGTGCTGTCGAAGGAGCCTTGGCAATTTGCTGCAGAGCATCTTACAGATGGTACACACTGCTGTCAGTGCACTGGTGCTGGAGGCGGTGAATGGTGAAGGTGATGTTTGGAGCAGCACTCAAGCAGACTGTTTTGTCCTGGATGGTCTCAAGCTTCCAGTGTGTTTTGAAGCTACGTTCAGCCAGACAAGTGGAGAGTATTCCAACACAGTCCTGACTTGTGCCTTGTAGGTGATGGACAGGTTTTGGCCATTCAACAGATAAGTCAACTTTGCGCAGAATTCTCAGCCTCAGACTTGTAGTCACAGTATTTATGTGGCCTGTCCAGTTCCGTTTTGGGTCCAACTGACTTTTCTTGAGAGATGTTAACTCTATTTCTCTCTCCAAATATGCTGTCAGACTCAGAGTTTTTCCACATTTATTTTTATTTCAGATTTCCAGCATCTGCAGTATTTTACATTAGTACGTAAACCCCAGGATGTTGACAGTGGGGTTTCAGCAATGATAATGCTATTGATTATCACGGGGAGATGTTTGAAATCTCTTTTGTTGGAGATGGTCATTGGCTGGCACAAGTACTACCACCACTTATCAGCCCAAGCCTGAAAATGTTTCAGGTCCTGATGCATGTGGGTATGGACCTCTGGAGTATGTGAGGAGTTGTGAATAGTGCAGAACATTGTACAATCAGCAAACATGCCCTCTTCTGACAGAAGGAAGATCATTAATGAAGCAGCTGTAAATACACAGACCTGGAACACTGCCCTGTGAAACTCTGTGATGCCCTGAAGCTGAGATGGTGGACCTCCAACAATGACAACCTTTGCACTAGGTATGACTCTAACCAGTAGAGATCTTTCCCCGATTCCTATTGACTCCAGTTTTATAAGGGTTTCTTGATTCCACATTTGGTCAAATGCTGCCTTGATGTCAAGGGCAGTCACTCTCACCTCATCTCTTCAGTCCACGTTTGGAACAAGGCTGTAATGAGGCCAGGAACTGAGTGGTCCTGGCAGAACATACTGAGTGTCAGTGCGCAGCTAATTATTGAGTAAGTGCTGCTTGATAGCGTGATTGATGAGCCCTTCCATCACTTTACCGATAACTGAGTGTAGGCTGATGGGGTGGTAACTGGCCTAGCTGGATTTGTCCGTGGAGAGTTTATACCTGGGCAATTTTCCACATTGCCAGATACTGTATATTGTATATCCATATTGTGGCTACACAAACAGTTTGGTTCCAGAGCACAAGTTTTCAATATTACTGTTCGAACGTTGTCAGGGCTAAAAGCCTTTGCAATATCCAATGCCGTCAGCAATTTTTTGCTATTACACGGAGTGAATCAAAAGAGTTAAGTTTTAAGAAACATCTTAAAAAGGTGAAAAAAAAACAAGGCCAAGAGGTTTTGGAAGGGAATTTCAGAGCTTAGGGCCTTGGCAGGTGGAGGTATAGCCACCACTGATGGAGCAATTAAAATCAGGATGGTCAAGCTGAACACATATGTCAGGAGGACTGGGGCACTGCGAAGATTACAGAAATAGGGAGGGGGAGAGACTGTGCTGGGATTTCAAACTGAGCTCAATAGTTGCCTGATTATTTTTAATAGCCAGTGATCATGATCTTAATCTGACATTGCAATTTCTGAAAGACAATAAGCTTTTGAACCTGAAGTGGTTTAGACTATTATGAATCAGGATCAACTGGTTTGTCTTCTTCCAAATTAATCATGTGGAGATCAGATGCATCCAGCTACACATGGTTGACATCCCATCCTCACCTATGAATTTCAACTCAAAACTTAATCAACATCAAATTCCAATCACTATAAACCCCTGTGCACACTGATCTACGCTGGATGCCAGTCTGGAAATGCCCCAATTGTGAAATTCCTATCCATGTTTTCTAATTGCTCCTTACCCTCATCTACAACCCTCAGATGTCCATATCTCATTCAACTGCACCTTCTAAACCTGTGACCGCCACCATTTACAAGGGCAAGAACACAAGGTGCTGGGAAACACCATCACCTGCAAATTACCCTCCAAGCCACACACCATTCTGACTTGGAACTATATTGACTTTCCTTCACCGTCACTGAATCAAAATCCTGGAAGTCCCTCCTTAACAGCACTATGGTGTACTTCCGCCTCACAAACTGCAGCACCTGAAAGCAGTGGCTTTCACCACCACCTTTCTCAAGGACAATAAAAAGAAACGCTGGCCTAGCGAGTGAAGCCCATATCCCTTTGAAGAATTTAAAACTCTGAATTCAAAACTCTGAATTCTGGCAACTGGTGCATCACTGATTTTAATTGCTCCTCAATTAGTGGCTGTTCTTCAGCTGCCTCTGCTCTAAACACTGAAGGTTCCTTCCTAAAATTGGTCTGCCTCTCGCTCCTCCTTCAAGGCGGCCCTTAAAACCCCCCTCTTTGACCAAGTTGTCCATCAGTTATCCTAATACCTCTTTCCACGGATCATTATCAAATCTTATTTGATGACTGCTCCCAGAAAACACCTTGGAATGTAGTAAAACATGAAAGGTACTATCTAAATTCAAGTTGAATAGAACAAAAAACTTGGCTGCACATTTTGAGATCCATTTTGAGAAAAATGAAAGCCAATACTAAATAAGACCTCATGCAGAAAGAAGAAAAAGATCAGAATAAAGCAGATACGAGCACTTGAGCAAGGTCCACAGGAAAATCTAATGGAAAATAATTTATAATCATTTTAGTTAAAATCCTCAGACATATCATTTCTTAGTCATCTGAACAGAGAAAGATGTCAGAATGTTCAAAACACAAAAGCAGTTCTTCCTTCCTTCCTTAACACTGCACAAAGGAAACCTCCTTAAAACTGCACAAACTCTCCCAAAAAGCATACTCACCTCTTATTACAAGAGCAAACACCCTAAGGCGTTATCAAACAAAATTTAAGACCAAGCCACGTAAGATATGAGGGCAGGTGATTAAAAGTTTGGACAAAGAAACAGGTTCTAAGTAGTAAGTGAAAAGGAGGACAGGGGAAGGAGAAAATAGAATAATAGAATCCCTACAGTGCACAGAGGCCATTGGGCCCATCGAGCCTGCACCGACAAGGTGGCACAGTGGTTAGTTAGCACTGCTGCCTCACAGCTTCAGGGACCCTGGTTCAATTCAAGCCTCAGGTCACTGTGCAGAGTTTGCACACTAATCCAGTGTCAGCATGCGTTTCCTCCCACTTTCCAAAGATGTGTAGGTTAGGCTGATTGGCCATGCTAAATTGCCGGTTCTCAGGGGGTTAACTGTAAATAAGTGAGGTTATGGGGATAGGGCCTGGATGGGATTGTGGTCAGTGTAGACTCGTCAGGCCAAATGGCCTCCTTCTGCATTGTAGGGATTCTATGAGTCTATGACAATAATCCCATTTCAGGATCTATCCCTGTAACCCTATCTATTTACCCTACTAATCCCCTGATACTAAGGAGCAATTTTAGCATGGCCAATCATCATAGAATCCATAAAATCATAGAATCCTACAATGGAGAAGGAAGCCATTTGGCCCACGGAGTCTGCATCAACCACAATGCCACCCAGGCTCTATCTCCCTAACCCCATGCATTTACCTTAGCTAGTCCCCCTGACACTAATGCACAATTTAGCCTGGTCAATTCACCAAACCCGCATATCTTTGGGCTGTGGGAGGAAACCAGAGCAGCCAGAGGAAACTCACGCAGACATGGGAAGAACGTGCAAACTCCACACAGACAGGTGACCCAAGATTGGAACTGGACCTGGGTTCCTGGCGCTGTGAGGGAGCAGTGCTAACCCCTGCGCCACTGTGGTTGGTAACCACGGTGGCACAGTGGTTAGCACTGAGAAGTTGAGGAAGAAAATTCCTGAGCTTAGTGCCTTGTGCTCATGAACTCACTGTCTTTTAGCATCTGTTTCAAACTGGAGACAAACTTTCAGCCAAAAGTGAAACTGCTCAATAGCCACTTTACAAAGGGCAGCAGTAACAATGACAGTGCGGAGAAAATAATTGAGCAAATTAATTAGTGCCAACTTGGCTTAATCCTTTCAACATCAACACCCAGTCTTTTGAACAATTAGGACAGTGTGCAAGAAATGGCTTTCTATGCCACGTTGTCATGGGTTGTACAAACTAGCGAGGAAGGGGGAAAGCAGAATTTACTGTAAACACATCTGGGACTGTAGTATAATCTTAACTCCAAAAAATGAATTCCAGGTAAACTTTAAAATCAGAGAAATTTAGAGAATAAAATGACCATACAATGGTGTTAATTAGCAGGGAAACGTATTCTGTAACCTCTGTAGCAGTGGACATGACGGAAGCCTACCCTAACCTTAAACTGGCAAAGTGGGGAAATTGTAGTCAATAAGTTCTGAAATTGAAAAAAAACCTTGCAAGATATGCTGAAAACTCGTTCGACTGGGAGGGACACGAAAACAGATTGCGCTGGCCACGAGGTCAAAAGCATAATGCTGTTTGTTTTGGTTTGTGTGTGTGTTTTATAACGTTAAAGCACTGGAGGGGGATGGGAAAGGACTCTCTGAAAAGGAACTTGAATGTGTTCATTAATGTAAGCAGGATCACCAATGAGAAAGCAGCAAGCAAAGCTTGAACCATATAAGGGAAAATTACGCAAGGCGACTCTGCAAAGGGCAGATAAAACATTTGTTGTTTCAACTCCTCATACAAAAAAGGGAGGAGTAAAGGGAGGTGTAGAAAACGGAATGGCACACTGGGTGTAAACAAGCTGGATCAAACGGTACAACTAAACTAACATTCCCCACAAAAACAGGGGCCTTTTTAACGTGCAGTGCAAATAAAACTTCAACATTCATAAGCAAATCTTGAATGGAAAGTTAAATTTGATAATCTTTTGGAAATGCAGTTTTCAGAATAATAATTTTCCTCTCAATGTCTCAATTTAGCAAACTTGATATATTTGCATCTCAGTAACTAAATGTGGAAAAACTCATGTGTCGTAGAAAACAAACGTACACGTGCAAAACTCGGCTGTATATAAAAGCCTAAAGGCAGCCAGGCAATTAAGCTTCACACAAACCCAGAAAAATCCAGCCGTTCACAAATGGCCCACCATATTTTGAGCTCTCAACATTTACCTTTCAAAACCTACACGGTTTCTACTCTGTGACAGCGATACATTGAATCTTTTTTTCAAAATGGTGAAATACACAGAACTGATTTTAGGCAACATAACTGAATTTAGATCACCAGCCCAGCATGTTTGACCTTGTTTGCAAACATTTCCACACAGCCTCCACCCTCCCCCAGCCTCGTAACCCCTCAAGCCTTCCAGATCTATGCCCCCATAACAGACCTCTCAACCGACCTCTGGCACAGTTCCTATTTTAACTGCTTCACAATGGGCAATCATTGGCCTTCAACAGCCCCAGACACAAGAATTCATTCCCCCAATCTCACTGCCTCCCTACCATCCTCTCCATCTTTTAAACCTACCTCTTTGACCAAGCTTTAACTCACCTGATCTAATATTTCCCCAACGCCAACAATTTTTGTTTCATGATCACAACTTTCAAATGCCTCGAGTCATTTTACTGCATTAAAAGGTGCTACATAAATGCAAGTTGCCATTGCCAGCTTTAAGGGTAAATTATGTTCCTCTAATGAGTTGAGGCATAGGTGCTTGTCTTGTTCATTCTAAACTCAGGTACCCCTGACAGCTGCTGTACCATTTTTAACTTTTGCAGTGAAACTCTTGCATGCCTGCTCCCAGATTAGAATATTGCTGCCATGGCAATCCACCATGACAAACCTGGTTCCTTTTGACAATATTTAACCTGAAAGCCAGCAACATAGTGAAAAGGGCTTTTCTATTAGCATCAACACAGGACTATAACTGGCAGGGACGTGATAATGGCAACAATTCCATTGAATGTTGACAGATTCTGGGTATTAAATGCTTATTAATGTGTGCAGCATCTATGTGACTTTTTTTTTTCTGAACATGCCAGTGCTGAAACCCTTAACTCAGAAATTTTACTCAAAATTCTTCATCAGCTGGCTCTTGGTGGAAGCATGAAGGTTAGTGAATTGCAGGTTTGAGCAGTGAGTACATCTTTGTTGGCTGGCATGTAAACATTGAATTTCTTTCAAGTTATTTGCATCTGACCTCTGTCTCAGAAAATCAAAGCTCTACACTGTCTCAGTTACACTGAAAGGACATTTCACTTGTGGACAGCATTTTAACCTTCTTCCTAAATTTACAACTTGTGCCTTCATAAGGCCACAAGACATTAGAGCAGAATTAGGCCACTTGGCCCATCAAGTCTGCTTTACCATTCAATCATGGCTGATATTTTTCTCATTCCCATTCTCCTACCTTTTCCCCATAACCCCTGATCCCCTTATTAATCAAGAACCTATCCCTGTCTTAAAGGCACTCAATGACCTGGCCTCCACAGCTTCTGCAGCAAAGATTCCACAGATTCACCACTCTCTGGCTGAAGAAATTCCTCATCTCATTTTTCAAGAATCATCCCTTTAACCTGAGGATGTGCCCTCTGGTTCTAGTTTTTCCTACTAGTGGAAATATCCTCTCCATATCCATTCTATCCAGGCCTTGCAGCATCCTACAAGTTTTAGTAAGATCCCCCCTCATCCTTCAAAACACCAACGAGTACAGACCCAGAGTCCTCAGCCATTCTTCATATGACAAATTCTTCATTCCAGGTATCATTCTTGTGATCTGCCTCTGGACCCTTTCCAAGGCCAACACATCCTTCCTTAGATATGGGGTCCAAAACTGTTCACAATAATCCAAATGGGATCTGACCAGGGCTTTATACAACCTCAGAAGTACATCACTGCTCTTGTATTCTAGCCCTCTCGACATGAGTGGTAACATTGCATTTGCCTTCCTAACCGCCGACCGAACCTGCATGTTAACCTTAAGAGGATCTTGAACAATGACTCCCAAGTCCCTTTGTGCTTCTGATTTCCTAAGCATTTTCCCATTTAGAAAATAGGCTATGCCTCCATTCCTCCTTCCAAAGTGCATAACCTCACTTTTCCATAACGTATTCTATCTGCCACTTCTTTGCCCACTCTCCTAACTTGCCCAAATTCTTCTGCAGCGCACTGCCCCCCCCCCCCCCCCCCCCACATCCTCAATACTACCTGTCCCTCTACATATCTTTGTAGCATCTGCAAACTTAGCAACGGTGCCTTCAGTTCCTTCCTCCAAATCGTTAATGTATATTGTGAAAAGTTGTGGTCCCAGCACTTATCCCTGAAGCACACCACTAGTGACCAGTTGCCATTTGAAAAAGACCCCTTTATCCCCACACTCTGCCTTCTGCCAGTCAGCCAATCCTTTATCCATGCCAGGATCTTGCCCTTAACACCTTCAACATTATAAAACTTCCCAAAGTGCTTCACAAGAGCATTATAAAACAAAGATTGACACCAAGCCACATATGATGATGATATCAATTCAGATGACCAAAAACTTGGATTTTAGGGATGTCTCAAAAGAAGGAAAGCGAGACAGAAAAACGTGTGATGATAAAAAGGGAGTTGCTCAAGGCCACAATTAGATGAGTGCAGATATCTGAGGGTCATGAGGCCAAAGGTGGATACAGAGATGGCAGACAGACAAGACTGGGGAGGAATTTAAAAACAATGAGGAGAATTTTAAAATTGAGGCATTGCTTGAACCAGTTAGGGTAGTTAGTTAGCTCAAGGCTGATAGGCACATAGGGACTTGGCTGAGAGTAGAGAGACAGGCAGCAGAGCTTTGGATGAGCTCACGTTTACATAGGGTAGAATGTGGGAGGCCCACCAGGAATGCATTAGAATGGTCAAGAAATAACAGCGGCATCATTGAGAGTTTCAGGAGCAGACAAGGTGAAGTCAGGGCAGGGAGAGGGATGTAGCAGCTACAGTATGGAGCTTGGTGTGCGGCCTGAAAACAATATGGCGCTGTCAGCATATACATGAAAATAAATGTTGTCCGAGGCATGTAGATGAGAAGTAGAAGGTGGCAAGGAATCCTTAATCAATACCAGAGTGAATGGCGCAGGACTGGGAACAGAAGCCTTTGCAAGTGAAACTCTGGCTACAAAAGTTATTTTTCTATATGGACAAAACACTTGTTTCTTTAGGGAATAAAGATAAGAAAAATTGGGTGGTGGGAGTACATCTTTTTAAACACTTGGACAAAATTGGTTTTTGATTTCTTTAAGTAGAATGCCTTATCCTGACATCTCTGATCAAAGCTTCAGTGTTGCCATGTTTCATAAGAACATAACATAAGAAATAGGAGCAGGAGTAGGCCATCAGGCCCTTCGAGCCTGCCCCGCCATTCAATAAGATCATGGCTGATCTGTCGTGGCTCAGTTCCACATTCCCGCCCTCTCCCCATAACCCTTAATCCCCTCTCTTATCAAAAACCCATCAACCCGCGTCTTTCATACAAGGACACAGCCTCGGGGTCCCCTCCAGTTTCTGCACCAACTTGCTTTGCTGCTAGGAGTAGGTTCGATGTGGGTATGCCGGCGTTGGACTGGCGTAAACACAGTAAAAAGTCTGACAACACCAGGTTTTAGTCCAACCTATTTATTTGATAATATACTCGCAAGCTTTTGGGTTAGGGGCTAACCCGAAAGCTTGCGAGTATATTATCAAATAAATAGGTTGGACTAAAACCTGGTGTTGTCAGACTTTTTACTAGGAGTAGGTTCAACAGATAAAGGAAAATTTTACATTATTTACTTTAACATTAAAAAGTTAAATGAAGAAATTCCTCTCAAAAATCAACCAATTACGGTGTAAATTGTGCCAATTTTGAAAGGAGTTAATTTAGTGCTGTTCATACTTAGAGGGAAACAGCAGGGAAACCCTTGGTCTGACTCTCTTTTGAAGCTCTCAAGACTACCCTCATCTTAACACTGTCATAGCGTACAAATTGTTCCGTGCATTTTGTTACTCCTGATGTGATTGTACAATCTTACAGCTTCATCCTTCAGAAGGTTGTGTGTGTCCCCAGTTTTGCAAGGGACTGTGTTCCAGGATATTATTTGAAACTCTGGGACACTGGAAATTTGAACTTCCATCTGAAAAACAGGGAGGACCAAAACTCATGTTGGCAATGCAATATTTCATCAAGTCCAACAAATTGTCAATCATGCACATGAATTATTTACTATAAAAGGGGAGCATGAAATGTTTATGCAAATACTTTCTTGCTCCCGCACTAAGGTTTGTAAAAGACACATGAGTGCAGTAAAGTGCTCTTGCTTGAAGTAAAGTGTGCTTTATACTCACAGGGTTTCAGCTGATGGCTTTCCCTTTTGGTTAACCTGACGCCTCTTGACATCCAGCTTCACAATAGTTTTAAAGTAGCGATTTGAGTTAGATACTGGAGAGATGCTGGTGTTCCAACACTGCACATGCCAATGGCTCTGAAATTGCTGTGCCAACCTGCCTTCTCTATTAAGGGTCAGCAAAGTATTTTCAGTGAAGCTTCTGCTCATAGATGGTTACAGGTTAAAGGCTTGAATGCTGGCTTGTTCAGAATCAGACAAGAAATTGTTGCCACATGCATCCAACATGGATACTCAGAATTTACCAACATTCAATAGAATCATTGATGTACCTCATTTCTGCTGGTTACAGTTGTGCTCTGGCACTTGAGTCTTTTTCACTGCGTTGAAAGCTTTCAAATCAAATGCCATCAAAAGGAACCAGGTTGCCACAACAGATTGATAGAAAGTCAAATCTTACACTCCAGCTCCTGCGGCAGCAACGCTTCAAGTTGCTGCGCCAGATATCACAATCCAAATCAGCATGTCTTGTGAGGTGAATACTGAAGGTCAACGGTCAGATAGTTCAAGAATCCAGGTGCAAAAACAGAAAATGCTGGAAAATCTCAGCAAGTCTGAGAACACCTGTGGAGAGAGAATAGAACTAATGTTTTGAGTCAGGATGATGAAGGGTCACCCAGACTCAAAACACTGGCTCTTTTCTCTCTCCAAAGATGCTGTCAGACCTGCTGAGATTTTCTGGCATTTAATGTTCTTGTTTCAGATTCCAACTTCTGCAGCATTTCGCATTTTCTTGAAAATCCAGTTCTCCCTGACCACACAAGGTCAGAACAAAACTTTTTTTAATCTCAGAATAAAAAGGTATCATTTACTCTCAAAATAGTTTCTTCTCATTCATCATTTCAATTTTGCCTTTAAGGACAGGTCCCCTATTAGGAATTCAGAAATGGTATGCTGTAGGATCTTTTTAGAATGCTTTGAAAATAAATACTGGTTGTTTAATAATAACCAACAGCAAATTATCCAGTGAAGTTTTCACCCCCTTGTATCAGATGTAATTCTTCAATACGGATACTACCTGGTGTCAACAGGCTTTGAAAAATGCAAGCGGCAAGAAAAAAACTTGATAAAACCATTACATTAACAGAGGCCTGAGAACACAAGAGTTCAGACTGCCATTATAAACAAGTACAGATGTTTCTCTGATAAAAACATATTCGGATTAAAGGGTTGAATTGCAAACCGATTCAAATATAGCATTGCAGGAAAGCTGGGCATAGGTCTTGGATAAGCAGATGCGTTGATAGAAGAGCGTAGGTGTTTTTTTTGGGAATGGAAGTGGCAGCAGCCATTTCAAAAGGGAGAGACACAGAGACAGATCATTTACAAAGCCACATAATGCGGGGACCACAGTAGTTAATTGGTAAAAGTTTGACAGACTTTCAAACGTTAGTCTTTACATGAATGCTTAAAAGGGAACTTTGGGCCAGTTTTAACAAGCCGACTTTAATAATTAGGGTTAACTACAATTCTAGCTTTGTCCCAGTTATGAACAATCACAAATAATGCAAGAAATCCAGCAATGCAAAGGGGTTCAGGTGTTTTTACTACAGTTTACCAAAACACAGTGCTGTGTGTTGCAACTTGCAACCTCAACATGGGAGGACTGTTATCTTGGACAATACTTTTACAACACATTGACTTCAATCAAAATGCTCATGTGACTAAAAAAATCCAGTCATAAAACTAATATAAACTAATCTCATTAGTAGCTTTTAAAAAAAAGTATCTATGAAAATCCAAAGAAAGAAAAATACTCCTTCCAAAGCCAACTGTTCCTTTTAGGAAACAGACAAAACTCAAAATTTTTAGAGAAGGACACAAAATACATCATTGCAATAAAGTATCAAAAAAGAATGGATAAATTTTAATTATTCTTGTGTTAAGAACCCATCCAATTTTGAAAAATAGCATCCGTTTACACTGTAAATTGTGTTCCAGGGAAATTTAACTTAAGTGAAACTGCTGTGGAAAACTGTACAACTGAACAACCTACATTAAATAGTGATAGTGAAGAAAGGTTGCAAGCTGGTTTACTACTCAGCACAGCACCTAATGTTTGGTAAGTAATTCGTTTGTGTGGAGCATGGGATCTCAAACAAATACAAGCAACAGGGCTTAAAAAGGGAAACTCCAGGTTCCAGTCAACTATTGCTAAATATACACAGTTCATTGGATTGTTTTTATATAAAATGGATAAACTATTTCAAAGTGGATATTTCCCAGCTACTGAGAAACCAGGGAAATTGCACAGGAGTTGACAATAGTTGACTCCAGGCCCACATCACTTCAGATTTTTCTTCCTCTCCCGGTTTACCAGAGTTCAGAGTGGCCCTCAACATCGAAAGTTGGTCTTCTTTCAGCAGAAACGCATGCCTCTCAATTAAAAAGACTCTCCCTAACTACTATTGATAGGATTTCTGCATAATTCGATCAGTTAGGAGTGGCAAGCAGCTCCCTGGCTCACAGAGCCAGGAACCTGGGTTCCATTACAGCCTTAGTTCATCTCCCTGTGTCTGGGTGGGTTTCCTCCACAGTTAGGTGGATCAGCCATGCTAACTTGCCCTAGAATGTGTAGGTTGGATGGATTAGCCATGATAAATGTGGAGATTAAAGGGATTGAGACAAAGGGCTGGGATAGATGCTCTTCAGAAAAGCTGGCGCAGACTTAATGGACTGAATGGCCTCCTTCTGCCCTGTAGGGTTTTATGAGCAGCAGTGATTCAGTACACTTGCTGTGTCAAAGATCAACACAAAGCAGCAACATTCTTTGGAAGTACAATGCAATGCCACCCCCCCCACTCACTGGGACATTTTTATGAAACCAGTGCTGGGTTCACACTTCTGTATCCAGTGCCCAATGGCTGAAACTAGAAGAACAGCAGCAAACACATTCTCTGTAAACTGAAGTACCGTATCAATGTCAACGAGTAGAAACAAAAAGCAGCAGCTCAATATTAACCGTTGGCAATTACAGGGATAATCCAGAAACTGATACTGAACTCCAAGGAAGAAAACCACACACTGTTCCATACTTGAATAACTTCAATTTATAAATGAAGGTTTTATTGAAGATTTAGACTGATGTTGGCTTGAACACTCAAGATTTCAAGAAAATCATCTAAGAATTGTTTAAATCAGTTACATATGTTTCATATAAAATATATTGCACAGAAACAAGCAATCTGGTCCAACTGGTCCATCCTAGCATTTATGCATCAGTCAAGCCTCCTCCCCTTTTCCTCACCTTGTGCAATGAAGCAGCCTCTTCCTTTCTCTTACTAAAGGTTGTTGATCCGTTCCACAGGCAGGGCAGCCTGCTAATACATTACCCAAAAGAGCATGGACAGTGAGGAAAAATGATAGGTAACATTAGGCCAGGGAGGTGGAGAAATCAAATCACAACCAAACTGATTACCTTTCCACCAAATGAATTTCCTTCCTTCCAATGTCACAGGACAACAATCAGGAACACTGTCTAAATTCTTCTCCAAGCAACTGCCAAAAATAAGCCCCAACATCCCACAATACTGGGACTGGCTACTGAAGCATTCCACCAACTTGTCTGTTGGCTGGAGGATTTGCCAAGGGCTTTGACACATTCATTACTCAACACGAATCACTTTGAACTAGTCATTTTTTGCTCATCTCTTATTCATTTGTTCGTGAGACATAAGTAGAGTTGGGAAAGTTGATCATTTATTGACCACTCTCAAGTGCCCTGGAGAAGGTGGTGGCGAGCCAGCTTTTTGAATGCCCACAGTCCAGGTGATGCAGTACATTCAGGATAATGTGAAGCTTGGAAGGCAACTTCCAGGTGGGAGTATTCCCATTTAACTGATGCTCTTGCTCTTCTAAGTAATAACGCTTGCAGGTTTGGACTGTACTGTCACAGGAGCTTCGACTAGTTACTGCAGTGCATCTTGTAGACGGTACACAAGATTGCCGCTATGTACTAATGTTGGTGGCAGGAAATGTTCAAGGTGGTGGGTGGGGTGGCAACCAAGCCGCTGTTTTGTCCTTCATAGTGTCAAGCTTCTCTATTGCTGTTGCAGCTGTGTTCATCTAGGTAAATGGAGAGCATTCAATCACATTCCTGACTTATGCCTCAGCGTTAATTGTACTCCAATCTCAGTCTTCTAAAATACACAAAACTTTTTTCTTAATGTGTCCTAGGCCCACAATGTGTCCCAGGCTTCATTAATAAGCTTCCTCCAGCACCCACACACATACACAGTAGCTGCAAGAGTCAATCAGGTGCAGGGAACTTTGTGATCAGTGACACACCTCCTGACTCCCCAAAGTCTGTCAACCATCTGTAAGGCAGAAATCAGGAACCTGATGGAATACTCTCCACTTGTTGGATGGGTGTAGCTCCAGCAACACTCAAGAAACTCAATACAATCCAGGACAAAGTAGTCCACTTGATCAGCACCCCTTCCAACAACAATCATTTACTCCCTCCACCACCAGTGCAGCATGGCAGCAGTATGTGCCATATACAAGATGCACTGCAGCAATTCACCAATGTTTGTTCAATAGCACCTTCTAAACCCATCACCTCTACCATCTAGAAGGACAAGGGTTGCAAACGTAAGTGGAGTGTTCCTATGTTAGTTCCCTCCGAAGCCACACATCATTCTGACTTTGAACTGTATGATCATTTCTTCACTGTTGCTGGGTCAAAATCCCTTCCGAACAGCATTCTGGATGTACCTGCACTACATGGATTGCAGCAATTCATGAAGGCAGCTCTCTACCACCTTCCCAAGCAAACTAAAGATGGGTAACAAATGCTGGCCTTTCTACTGTTGACTGCATGGAAATATCCTGTGAATGAATAAGAAAAAACGCGTAGCTATGCATTAAACAGCAAGCACTTTGGAACTATAACTATTCCGTGGATAGGTTTATGGACGAAAAGGGATTGGTTTAGGTTAGTGGGTCATTGTTTTTTAACTGGTCGGCGCAACATCGTGGGCTGAAGGGCCTGTTCTGCGCTGTAATGTTCTATGTTCTATAATGTTCAATCAATCCAGTTCATTCAAAGGGATTGTGTGAACATCATCCGAGTTATCCATCAATTGTTAATGTATAACACAATCCAGCCAAGTATTAGTTTGTAATACATCAATAGATGATTACTTGAAACAAAACATTTACCTTGAAAATGGTGCTGACAATGTGCAGATCCAATCCCTTAATATTACGTTAACATTTCTCTGTACCAGCAACTAATAACTTGAGGCTGTTGTGCCCTTTTCCATACAATTTTATAAATTAAAAAGTGGAATATGCTGACTGCTCCACATCATAGCAGCGGCTGACTTTGAGTACTGATGGGTGGGGCAAGGGGGCAATTGCTAACAGATGCATAGAGTTCATACCTTCAGTGAATTTACTTGGTCCCACAAATATACTTTGCACAAGTGAATTTTGGAACTCTTTGTATTGCTCACTCTTCAGGGAATATTGTATATTACTTTTCATTTGCAATTTATATTCCAGTAAAGATCAAATTCGGACAGGTGGCACTGTGGTTAGCACTGGTGCCTCTCAACACTAGGAACCCTGGTTCAATTTTGGCCTTGGGTGACTGTGTGGAGTTTTCACATTTTCTCCATGTCTACATGGGTTTCCTCCAGGTGCTCCGATTTCCTCCGAGTCCAAAGCTGTGCTAAATTGCCCATTAGTGTTCCAAGATATGTAGGTCAGGGAGATTAGCAGGGTAACTATGTGGGGTTACAGGGATAGGGCCGAGGCAAGATGCCCTGTTGACAGTCAGTGCAAACTCGATGGGATGAATGGCCATCTTCTGCACTGTAGGGATTCTACGAAGCTATAATTTCAGTGGCTTTTCTTGCCCCTCTGTTGGAATACAAATTATCTTACATGGGACTCTGGTCAGACTGTGTACAATCTGAATACCGTTCTGGTGTAGAACACTTTTCAAGGAGAAAGCAGTGTTGGAGAAAGTTTACAAAGGACTTGCAAGGCTAGTACAAGAAACAAGATCTTATTTCTCAACAGAAGAATTTGTGGTCTTTCAAACTGTGACTGGGATGGGCACAGTAGGTGTGGAGACTTCGTCCACTTTAGGGTGGTGTAGTGGTAATGTCCGTGGGCTAGTATCCTGGGGCCCAAGCTAGAGGGTCATGGGTTCAAATCCCAAGCTCAGCAGTTGGAAGAACTTAAATTTGAATTCAATTAATATATCTGGAATATAAAGCTAGTCTTAATAATATCATCAACCATGGTAAAAACCCAACTAGTTCATTATGTCCTTCAAGAAGGAAATCTGTCATCCTTACCCAGACTGGCCTACATGTGATTCTGGACCCACAGCAACATGGTTGACTCTGAAATGCCCTCTGAACTGGCCTAGCAAGCTATTTGTTCAAGGTCAATTAGAGATAAGCAATACTGACCATACCAACAATCGCCTCATTCCACAAAATTATTTTTAAAAATTTGTGGGAAAATCCAAGCCAAGGAGCCATAATAAAAATTGCTAATAAATCTAGTAGGGAGATAACCAATTTACTTATTCATTCAAGTGTCAAACTCCCTACCACAGGAAGTGGGTGAGGCAAATAGCTTACTTGCTTTCAAATAGAAACCAGAAGAGTGCACAAAAAAGGGAAATAGATATACTGAAAGGCTAAAGATGAGTTGGTCGGAATTGGAGACAACCAAAATGGAGTATAAACAAAATGGATTGTTTTTGTGCCATATATTCTATGTAAATCAATGTAATTGCCTCACTTGTTTAAGTTTGGTACGGCACAGTGATTAGCACTGCTGCCTTACAGCACCAGGGACACAGGTTCGATTTCTGGCTTGGGTCACTGTGTGCAGCCTGCATATTCTCCCCGTATCTGTTTGGGTTTCCTCCAGGTGCTCTGGTTTCCTCCCACACTCCAAAGATGTGTGGGTTAGGTGGATTGGCCATGCTAATTGTCCATTAGTGTCAGGCAGAATGGCTAGGGTAAATGGTAAACGTAGGCTACGGGGATAGGGCCGAGATGGGATTGTGGTCAGTGCAGACTTGCTGAGCCAAATGACCTCCTTCTGCACTGTGTGGATTCTATGACAGAGAAAAATGGGTCTCCTTAAAAATGGGTCACCCTCCAGTAACTCATGGGAAACCCATGCCAGATGAAACCAGCACTCAAAAGGGCACTCTTTCCAAATGGAATCAAGAAAAATTTTAACGTATGGGTGATTGCAATCTCATGCAACAAATCTGGTGGTTTCCTTAAAACGTGACACGCCAAACTTAAGCTAATCAACATAGGAATGTAGTTGTTTACCACCGGAGGGCAACGTTTCACTTTAGTAAAATTAAACCATTTAAGCCAACAGCCTCTGACTCACACCATTTAACACTATTCTAAAAGTGGGCCTTAATTCGGTTAGCATCATTAGACAGGTAGCAATACCAGTCATCTGCATTCAAGAAAATCTTCTATTTTTCAAACTTGAACCTTATAGGGGGTCCTTAGATGCTATAAAGTGTAACAAAAAACAAGCACAATTAACTTGCACATTTGGCCACTTCAATCCCAAAGGGAGATAATAGTTATTCTAAGTAAAGCCATACAGCATTTATTCTGTTAATGAAAGAAGGGCTAAAGTTAAATTTCTCCAAATCATTGAGCAAATACCTCCATTCTATCCTGTTGAACACCTTCTCAGCATCCAATCAGATGTCCCTGTGGTATGGTATTCACTGCATCTAGCTTGAAAGCACACATTTGCGCAGATTAACAGCCTTTTGCAAACCCCCCTGATCACTATAATATGTGGAACCACTGCTTTCATGTATAATGTTAGCACCTTTGTCATTTCTATGCAGTTAATAGCAAGCCTATAGCTATAAATCTGGAATATAAAGCTAGTCTTAATAATGTTTATCAGGTACTGTAAAACCCAATTAGTTCATTACATTCTTCAGAAAGGAAAAAAAAAAATCAGTCATCCTTACCCAGTCTGGCCTACATGTGATTTCTGGAATTTGCAAACACTGAAACCAGAGATGAGTTCTGGATCGCAACATATCGAAAAGGACTTTCAGGCTCCAAATTGGAATTTATTTTATAATTACCCAAGCCCAACAGCACATCCCCCTATTGCTCTTTTCAGTTCAACAAGCTAGAAGTCTCCTTCCACCTCAGCTAGTTGTAAAAAGACCTCCTGCCTGTCCACTATTGCCCTTTTAAAAATGGATAAATCCAAACTGATCTAACTCCGCAATCTAAAGCCATAAAAACAAGGTCCAAATTCAAGCCCATGTACTCCCACAGCTTCTGACATTCCTGTCTCCCAATTTCTCCACCTCCTTTGCATCTGTTCTGATGATGCTACCTTTGAAAATGGTTATTTCTGACATATCTGTCATTTTCCTTAAGCGAGGTCTCGCCCCACCCACCAAGCGCCCTAAGTGGTTGACAGGACACTCAGCCAGGTTTGAACTATTTCCTGCACTTCCTCCCAGAACCATGATCAGGTCTCCACTTGTCCTCACTTTCCACCCCACCACACCCTGCACTCAAAGAATCATTATCCACCATTTCCACCAACTTCAGTATCCTGCCACCATAAAACACATCCCCGCCAGCGCCCATCAGCATTCCTCACAGCACCTTCCCCTGCAACGCCTGCCCCTTTACCTCCTTATTGTTCAAGGCCCCAAGCACTCCTTTCAGATGATGCAACATTTCACTTGCACTTCCTTCAATTTGATCTACTGTATTCACGCTCACAATGCAGTTTTCTCTGCGTTGGGGAGACTAAATGTAAACTGAGTAATAGCTTTGCGCAGACTCCCAACCTTGTCATTTGCCATTTTAATTCAAACTTGCTTGCATGTCCATCCTTGACCTGTTGCAATACTCTATTGAAGCCCAATGACAACAGGAGGAGCAGCACCTCATCTACCAACTAGACACAGACTCAGGACTCAACATTGAGTTCAACAACGTTAGACTGTGAGCTTTCTCCTCCATCTTTACCTTTATTATATATCCAACATTTTCTGTTCCTATGTAAAAACCCTCCCACTTCCACCTGGCCATATGTCACTTGTTCCAATCCTTGTTCCAATTTCTCCCAGCTCCTACTAACCATTCACTGTTCCAGCTGTTCTACCCCTTATCCTAACTCCTCATATATAAAAATCACATTTTTCCCACTCTAATTCTGAAGAGGGGTCATAAGGACTCAAAACATTAACTCTGTTTTCTCTCCCTACAGATGCTGGTTTTTTCCAGCTTTCTCTGCTTCTGTTCCATTCTCAAGATTAGGTATTGAGGACAAAGACAAAATCCACAAAGTTTGCTTTTAATGGGGTCTGTCTCCAAACTCTGTTCTATCCCTGATGACAATTTACTGCAGCTGCCTCATCTTGTTGCAGCCATTTTAAAATAAAATTTCAAACTTGTGTCTGGCCTGTTTTCCCATTTCCATTCCATTCCTTGCCCCCAGTATGTTGTTCTTTATTTTTACTTCAGCCTATGTTTAACCCATTTCAAATTAACTTTTCTTATACTAACTATTTACATCTTGAATTTTAGTTTGAGTGTTACTATTCTTCAGAGGAAAGAGAAATCCTGCCCACTCAACACCACCCCCGCCCTTCACCACTGGAAAACAAAATTGGTCTCGAGGATTTGAAAAAAGTCAGCCTTTGAAGCTAGTTTCCACCCCACCTACACGTTGAGCTGAGTTGTATCAAAGTTATCTTCTTCACCGAGCTTACAGGCTATTGTGCATATACAAGGTAATCCTTACTGCGTCACAGGCAGGATAACAAAATACTGGTTTCTTGATGACAAAAGACAGAGGGTGGGCTGTAGAGAGTTTTATTTTTAAACTGGAGGCCTCTGACCAGCAACTTGCCCACTGTTATTTGTCAGAAATTCTCATCCAAATCACTATATTAATGATAATTATATTAATGATAATTATATTAATGATAATTATATTAATAATAATTATATTAATGATAATTATATTAATGATTTGGATGAGCAGTTAAGAGGCATGGTTAGTAAGTTTGCAGATGACACACTTTTGCTGGCATAATGGGCAGTGAAGGAGGTTATCTAGGATTGCAACAGGAACTTGATCAGTTGGGTCAGTGGACTGATGAATGGCAGATGGAGTTTAGAACATAGAACCGTACAGCACAGTACAGGCCCTTCGACCCTCAATATTGTGCCAAGCTAGGTCAATTTAGATAAACACGAGGTGATGCAATTTGGTAGATCGAACCAGGGCAGGACTTTCTTGGTTAATGGTAAGATGTTGGGGACAATTACAGAACAAAGAGATCTAGGGATACAGGTTCATAGATTCTTGAGAGTGGAGTCACAGGTGGACAGGGTGGTGAAGACATCATTCAGCATGCTTGGTTTCATTGATCAGGTCACTGAACACAGGAGTTGGGGTGTTTTGTTGAAGTCGTACAAGACATTGGTACGGTCACAGTTGGAATAATATGTACAGTTCCGGTCACCCAATTATAGAAAGGATAATATTAAACTAGAAAGAGTGCAGAAAAGATTGACTAGGATACTGCTGGGACTTGATGGTTTGAACTGTAAGGAGCAGCTGGATTGACTGGGGATTTTTATCCCCTCGTGCGTAGGAGACTTAGGGATGACCTATAAAATAATGAGGGGCATGAACAAAGTAGATAGTCAACATCTTTTTCCCAAAGGTCAGGGTGTCTAAAACTAGAGGACATAGGTTTAAGGTGAGAGGGGGGAGATATGAAAGGGCTCAGAGGGGCAATTTTTTCACACAAAATTCTGGAACGAGCTGCCAGAGGTAGTAGTAGAGGCAGGTACACTTGTGTCTTTTAAAAGGCATTTAGACAGTCACATAGGTAAGATGGGTATAGAGGGATATGGGCCAAATGCAGACAATTGGGATTAGCTTAGCAGTTAAAAAAAGGGACAACATAGACAAGTTGAGCTGAAGGGCCTGTTTTCATGCTGTAAACCTCTGACTCTACAAAGGGACATGGCAGAAGAATTGCCTACTGTAAAAAAAATGCTTGTCTAAAATGAACAAAAAACACAGTTCAATGCCTTCATAATGAACTCAGCTCTCAGATTCATATAATCACACACAAACATTAAAAGAAAAACTCCACCTTAGTAAAGAATTAAAATACAACATGTTTCCCAATGCTCTGTAATGGGAGTTAAAAGCAGGATTTTAAGCATAATTCTGGTGCAGCAAACTGCCTATCTCAGGGTAGCTTAGGTCACTCTTACAGTCAGTTCTACTGTCACAGGCATTCTCCCCAATACCAACAGCAAGTCTCTTCCATCTCCCAGGACTACCAATTGAGACATACAGTGACACTCACTATAGACAAAAATGACAATGCTCAGTGTTTGAGGCTCCTACCTGATGGTACCAGTGGGTGAGGGGATGGGGCTGACCAGGTCAATGTTTGGATCAGGAATGTTAATTTTGAGTGGCGAGATCTGCGGGCGAAGCGGACGGATGGGCGATGGTGGCTGCTCCTCCTTCACCTCCTGCTTACTGTAAAGCGACGTAAATGTAATCTTTATCACCGTGCTAGGGAAACGAAACATACACCTGAAATAAAGGGAAAGAGGGTCAGCAAGAAAGATCTTAAATTGCTCAGACAAGATATTAACATAATCTATTAGCTACTTAAACAAGGCTAATACTTCTCTCACTATATTGACGACCAAGTCATAAAGGATTACATTGTCAAACTTTATAATAAACTTTCTGATACCTATCATATAGACTGACATTTTCTTCTTTAATGTTGGTCAATATTGCACAATCAGCAAAAACCACTAATGATCAGTTTTCCAAGGCTGCACTAGAACACTACCCAAATACTCTACTCATACCCAATTCATTCCTTTCCACTTTCACCACTCTTGCACGATACTGATGACATATCCTATCTCAAAACATTAATCTCGCTCTCTTCCCCTACCAACCTGACTAACCCATAATAAGCGTTTGGCATTATCTATTTCAGATTCCCAGCAGGTGCCATTTTACCTTTTAAGTTTATATAGCTCATGTGAAATGGGACCAGTGCAAAGCCAGTGAAACAGGATCATCGTGCCATAAATTGCCAACAGAAAATGCTCAGTATAGATTTTCCTGCCATGGAATGTAAAATACAACAGGAAAAATTGATAATGTTGCCAAGCCTGCCAGGATTCTGTGCAAATTTCAGAGCTGATCATTGGCACTCAATGGACAATATTAACAGCATTCATTTACTGGTTACTGTCCCCCAAGCATTCAGCTATTTCTGAAAGTAATGCAGACAGTAATGGAAATAACTGAACAAATGGTCTCAATCTTAGTGATGAAAGATGTCCTCAAGTTCCTCACATTTGGTGATGAGGCTGGAGGGGAAGTAGGGGTAAAGTGAAACAGGGGGCAGATGAGGAAAAAAAAGATGGGGGATACAAGTGGTGTGATGTGGCATTCTGTGACTGAACTTTTGTGTAACAGCCAGGCAGTCAACCTCATTTTCTGGTCACTACACAGAGGTGAAGTCCATCTAGGTCAAGTCAGCGAGTTCGAAACAGCTTTGCCAATCTATATGGGTAAACATCAGAAGCCAGGTCTCTAGGCCCCTCTATACACAGCAGTGTCACCTCATTTATTTTACAGCACTGACACTGAAGTCAGAGGTGCTGTTAGCAGCAGCGTGGTAATAAAAAGCATAAAGTCGTGTTCATATAAAGGAACTGAAGGGAACAGGCACTCTGGGGCCGGGGTGTGTATGTGTGGTGGTGTTGCTGCTGCTGGTGGTACAGAATAGCAACTTTTTAAAAATGGGACAAGCTTTTGGTGGGGTGGAGGGGGGTGCAGGTGTTAACAAAAAAAACACAATTTGGTTACATCCTGTTATGCAGAGAGAGGAAAATAAATTTGACCACCAGACTTTTTAGACCTCAATAATATTACATCCCAACCCCTTCTTGGTAAAAACAACTGTTGATAATCCAATTTACTGGGAATTAAACTTTACTGGGATGATCCAGATTAACTTGCTGGGAAAATTGAACAAACAGCAGACCAGCAGTGTAAGAATATTGGAGAAGATACAAGACAAGCATGTTTTAACTAGGAATGAAAGGGACACATCAGAAGCAGAGATGCCACAGATCTAAAGGCCAAAGTAAAAATGAGCTTTCAACAGCCATGCAATAACAGAAAAAAATCTGAGTTACAGAAAGGAAGTGATAAAAATGGTTATGGTTCAGTTAAAAAGAGGACCGTGGCTGTTGATCACTTGAAACAGCAACAAAAAGTTCACCAGACAAATTCCTTGGATCAGGGAATTATCCTAAGAAGAGAAATCAAGTTGACTAAAATCAATAATCCTGAGAACAGAGACAAATGAGATATGTTTTCACTGAAACATTTTTAATAGCTTGACAGGGTAATATTTGTCATGACTGAGAGTCTAGAACTCTGGGTTACTGTCTCAGAATAAAGGGATCAACCATTTTACGAATGAGACAAGGAGAAATCTCTTCACTCATAAGGCTGGGGAATCGTTGGAACTCTGCCCCCAGAAAGCTGCAGATACTCAGTCAGAGTATATTTAGTGTCAAGGTCAATAGATGTTTGGATACAAAAGGGAATTATAGAACAGTGTGGAAAGAATGTGTTGAGGTAGATCAGCCCTGAGTTCACAGAATGGTGGAGCAGGTTCAAAGAGCCAAATGGCCTACTCTTGCTCCTATTTCTTATGTTATGAAAGTTTGAAATGCCCACTGGTAGACATGCGTTTTCAAAGTAAATATATCTTAGAATAAGAGACAGGCATTCAAAAATATTGTAGGTGATTCATGAAAAGGTAGAAGTCTAGAAACATAGAAGCAGGAGGCGGCCCTGTGGCCCTTTGAGCCTGCTCTGCCAATCATTATGATCAAGGTTGATGGTCCAACTCAACAGCCTAATCTTGCTTTCTCTCCATAACCTTTGATCTCATTCACCCCAAGTGCTGTATCTCGCCACCTCTTGAATACATTCAATGTTTTGGCATCAACTATTTCCTGTGCTAATGAACTCCAAAGGCTCACCACTCTTTGGCTGAAGTAATGTCTCCTCAAATCTGTCCTAAATGGTCTACCCCAAATCCTCAGACTAGCCCATGGTTCTGGACTCGGCCACCATCAGGAACATCTTTCCTGCATCTACCCTGTCCTGTTGGAATTTTATAAGTCTCTGAGAGTCCTCTCATTCGTCAGAACTCCGGGGAAAACAATCATAACCTCATCAGTCAATTGCTCCTCATAGATGAGTTCCGCCATCCCTGGAATCAGCCTGTTAAGCCCTCACTGCACTCCCTCAAGAGCAAGAACATCCTTCCTCAGAAAAGGAGACCAAAACTGCACACAATACTATATGTGTGGCCTCACCAAGGCCCCGTATAATTGCAACAACACATCCCTGCTCCTGTACTCGAAACCTCTTGCGATGAAGGCCAACATACAATTTGCCTTCTTTACCACGTGCTGCACCTGCATGCTTACCTTCAGCAACTGGCACACAAGGACACCCAGGTCCCACTGCACACTCTCCTCTCCCAATTTATAGTCACTCAGGTAGTAATCTACCTTCTTGTTTTTGCTTCCAAAGTGAATAACCTCACATTTATCGAAATTATATTGCATTTGTCCACTCACTCAACTTGTCCAGATTGTGCCTCTGCATCCTTGTCACAGCTCACTCTCCCATCCAACTTGGTACCATCTGCAAATTTTGAGATGTTACATTTTGTTCCCTCATCCAAATCATTAATATATATTGTGAATATGTATATGTCTCAGCACTGATCCCTGTGGCACCCCACTAGTTACTGCCTGCCAATTTGAAAAGGATCTATTAATTCATACTGTGGTTCCTCTTTGCCAACCAGTTTTCTAACCATCTCAATATACTTCCCCCAATCCATGCGCTTTAATCTTGCATGATAATTTCTCATGCGGGACTTTGTCAAATGCTTTTTGATAGTCACTTATACCACATTTGACAAGAAGGAGCCAGTCACTATTAGTTACATCTTCAAAGTTTGAATCAAAAGCTCTAGCAAGTTGGAATTAGAGTGACAGAAAGATATTTTTTGTTTAAAAGCAGAAAACTGAATGACCAATTTGTTTCATGTTGGTTGTGGATAAGCTCCTAGAATCCATAACACTGTTTCAAATTATTGAACACTTGAGAGAGAGATGGGCTAATTAGAAAATGTCAGAACAGATTTGTAAATGGCAGATCATGGTTGACTTTTTTTTTTGAGAGAAAAATCAAAATGTATGAATAAAAAGAATACATGAATATGTATGGATTTCCACATGATATTTAATGCTATATAGGAGTCTAGCCACAAAGTGAAAATGCATGATACCAACTGAAAGATATCCCCAATAAGGGGTGTCTTATTGATAGCATTTCCGATAATGCACTACTCCTCCATCAATTAAGTGCAGGCTGAAAGCACATGCTCAAATTCTGGAATAAAGCCTGCATCTGAAAGACAAAATTATGAAGATAATGATACTGATATCAACCAAGGGCTTTGACAAACAGAACACAAGAAGTTGCAAAAAAAATTAACAAAATAAGCAGATAGCTGGTAGAAACAGCTCAATGCAGAGAAGCATACTTTTGTAGTAACAGACCCTAAGTAAGTTACCCTGAATTACACACCTCTTAAGAGTACAGCAAAGGGATTTAAGAGTGCAGATATTCAAATCTTTTGAATGATTGACCTTTTCTATTTGCAGTTCAATGTAAAATGGCATACTGGTTGTTATAGAGGCAGAAATTATAAAAAAGGAAATGATGGTGAATTAGTAAAAAAAAACAACTTTGGTTCGGTAGACCAGGTTGGAAAATTGCAGGAGGTTCTGGATGCATGTTAATGGGAAATGTATC
This sequence comes from Carcharhinus amblyrhynchos, assembly GCF_965287045.1. NCBI lineage: Eukaryota > Metazoa > Chordata > Chondrichthyes > Carcharhiniformes > Carcharhinidae > Carcharhinus > Carcharhinus amblyrhynchos. The sequence goes on from NC_137341.1 coordinate 13,248,219, forward strand.
AGAACCACAAAGTACACAGCAAATATTCTCTGGAATCGTACCAGAAAAGTGAGGCTGTTGCTATGAAGAAAGGCTTGCAAACAATAAGGCTTTTATCACTGGAACTCGTGGCTTTCAAGATATTAAAATGGCTCTGACTGCAAGTAGTTAAAAATTGCTTCATGAAGTAGTGCAAACTGTGGTCAGATTTGAGTGCATCACAATAACAAAAAGTGGAAGTTAGTAGAAGGTGGAAGTGTAAAAACAAAGTACTGCAGATGCTGGAATCTGAGACAAAAACAGAAAATGATGGAAAATCTCAGCAGGTCTGACAGCATCTGTGGACAGTATGTAGAGACTACAGCCAATGTTTCAAATCTGGATACCAGTAGAAGTTGGAAGTCTTTACTATAAAGTACCATTTAGCCAGAGACCAACACATTTAAAAATTGAATAATTATTTGAAATGATACCAGAAATACACAGAAAAATTGTATTAATTCAAGAACTCCAGATGAAGAGCTAGCATGAATTCAGGCATACTAAGCTGCTTCTTCTGATTTTATAAGTTTATTAGCAGATTTTTGGAATAGCAGAGCTTCTCATACATGTCAACGTGAGACCTGAATCATCCTCCCTATCAGATTACAAAGTGTGCAATCAACCTACAACATCACAACCCACTGTGATCAAATCCTATGCCAGAACATGATGCCAATGGCTCTTATTGTTCCAAGTATTTTCCCAGTCACAATTAACTATGTGCAGTGAGGCTGTCTATAATATGGCATTAAAATGCACAAGTGGATTTCAAGAAGCATCGCAGACAATAATCGTAAGACACTTTTGTTTACAAGGAATAATCCAAACCCCACATATTTATTGGGTTTATTACACAGGAATAATAGGCGTTCTGGCATACTCGTTGTCTAATTACGATGAGAAAGTCTTTACAGATGCTTGTAAACCCACTATCTGTTTCCAGCATATGTTTCTTTTAATCCTGAAGTCACATTTCATGATGCAAACAAAAACACCCACTATCTTGAAAACTATAAGATACTTCAGTCTGTGAAAATTGTGAGGCACGCTTAAATATACACTAAGTTAGAGGAAACCAAAATGAAGTTATTGGATAGAATTTTCCTAATAAGTGGAAAGCTCACTAGCAAGCCTGAGATGTAAAAAAAACACCATCGTTAATAGTTTCACACTCATGCCACCCATTTATTTGCAAACTTGTACGTTTCAGGACATGAAATCTGTCGGTTCAGTGTCAGGTGCTTCTTGAAAGCTGGCATGTTTCTCTTCAGAGAAAAAGAGCCAGGTTTTTGCTCCAGACCTTCTGGCACTTTGTCCAAAAATAAGCAAGGGGATTTTTATTTTGCCATCTTTTTGGTGGGGTGGGACCTCAGACACCACCTTTAATGTCTCAAAGTAACATTAAAGATGCCAGCCCCAATGGACATCAGGACCCCTGGCAGCCAAGGGAAACATTCCCAACCTTCAGACAGAGGCTCACTTCTACTCAAGCATCAGAATCCCCCAACCCTTCCAAATCTGTGCCAGCATTAAGGGATGATTCACCCCGTCATGTAGGCACAAGATTTCCTCCTCCAATACCGCCCTGCCCTCCCCCCCCCACTCCCCAGTGGGATACACAAGACGACCCACCCTTGTACTGCCCTGCCCCTCACTACCTGGGGGTTTTTACTTACTTTCACATCCCTAACATGGTCAGCACAACTGATTTTCGTTTTTGGAACATCAAAATCCCCCGGAAGCAACAATGTTAAAGCCGTTTCAGGTGCAAATCATTTGTGATTCTTTGGTTAAGAAGCATCCAAATTACACACCAGCCACAGAGATTTCAAAGGATGCATCTGCTGAGTAATTTATGTGGCAAATTAAGTCCAAAATTCTGATGGTCATGTTACCGCCAAAACTTTAGGTCATGAATCAGTATTTCAAACTCAGCCTGCTGGTAATTTGTCACGTTGGAAACTCCAAATGGGACAGGAAGATGACAACTGTGTTGATTAACCAATAATTAGCAATAAGACCAGTCAAGTAAACATTTTGATAAGCAACCCTCATTTCAAGAGCAAGCCTGATCCATTTCCCAAGCTGCTGGCAACTCAAATGCAAAAGCAAATGCATATGCATGCTTAAAGTCACTTTTTTTTTAAAAAAGCAGAAAATGCTTTTCAGACTCATCAACAATTCAGATCGACAGTAGTAGTAGACAACATGACCCGCTGAGCCTGCTCCACCATCCAACAAGATCATGACTGATCTTGGTCTTCAACTCCATCTTCCTGCCCGCTTCCTACATCATTTAATTCTCTGAGATACTATAAGTCTGTCCATCTCAGCCTTAAAAGCATTCAGTGATGGAGCACCATAACCTTCTGGGGTAGAGAATTCCAAAGATTCACAATTCTTTGAGTAATCTCCCATCATTTCAGTCTGAAATGATTGGCTGCCATGTTTTAGACTCCTAAACAGGCAGAAACAAACTCCAGTTAGTGCCTATCCTACCAAGCCTCCTCAGAGTTGTGAAGATTTCAACAAGATTGCCTCATTCTTCTGAATTCCAAATAGAAATCCAATTTACTCAGCCTCTCAGCATAGGGCAATCTCCTCATCCCAAGAACCAATTAATGATCTCTGCTGTACCTTTCTGAATCGTGGAGACCAAAACTGCACACAGCAGTCCCGACTGATCTTACACTTTACAAATAAAGTCCTCTTTTTTCTTGTCCGCCAGACCCCCTTGCAATAAAAGCCAACATGCCACTGGTCTTCCTAACTGCTTGCTGCACATAACCTTTGCTACTCTAAATCATTTGTTGCTTGACCTGTTAGCATCTCCTTTTGCCTTGCACCACTGTCAATTTTATCATTTAATTCCACCCTATCACAGACCTTCCCTTTGGTGCTTTCCACCTCTCTTTTCCAGTTTTACTTGCTTCAAACTTTTCCAGTTCTGACAAAAGTTCATCTACCTAAAACTCTGTTCCCCCTCCATAGATGCTGTCCAACCTGAGTTTTTCCAGCTCTTTCTGCTTTTATTTCTACCAACCAAAGTCCGGAATTGGCTACTAAAAAGTGTGAGAGCACAGCCTAGGGTATTTGGTCTCATCCAAAATGATTCCTTGTCTCCTCCGCACCTTGAGGCGAAGTGTGCTTACTGCTTTCCCAGACAGTCTGACCAAGAACAGGAAATTGCAGATGGAGACTTGTAGTCAACCATTCTGTGCCCAAACCCAAAATAATAATTAAGGGCTATGAAAAGAAACCCATTTCAACAAATGCTTTCTCAGCATTTACTAAAAGGATCAAAGAATGAAATTTCATTTGTTTTTTTCTAAAACTAAAATCCTCAAAAATGGCTTACATTATTGCAAGTGTTGCCCACAGACAAATCCTGTCTAGCCCCTACGAGCCAGCTGATGTTTCATGTTTCCAAGCCCAAGTGCAAGAATGCTAGCTAAGAATTTATGGATAAAGTTTGCTAGCGAGGTTGGTGCATAAGGTCGTAAGTTTACTTAACAGTAAAGGCACTGTACTTTGGAGCCAACCCTCATAAACAAGACAGACTGCATTCAGTGGGCGCGGGGGAGTGAAGAGAGACAGATCATCTTCAGGTGGCTTTTTTCTGAGCTTTTGGACGCAAATATAAAATGGACAAATGCCGTACTCTTGTGCCTTTAGGTTGTTGGCTTTAGTGGCCTGATATTCCTACCAGCTTCCAACATGATAATTTCATACAGGCTACAATCTTCAAGTAAAAATTGCCAAAATCATAAAAGGAAGACATGTTGTGCGTATACTTTAAAATCAGGTTTTCATCACTTTAGCAAATCCAGGAAGCTTACTTTGGGAATGCCACCAACTGCTTAAAACTCGAGTCCATCACTAAAACAATCTAAAAAGGAACTCCAGAGCAAGTAGCACAGTGTACACAGTTGCTGGTTTGCACTTTGCACTCATTAGGTTCCTGTGCTGTCCACAAAACTGAAAATCAGTTTGGAGAATTGATAAAATGAAACACAAATAACAAACTAAAAATATTTTACGGATATAGTCATGTCAATTGCAAGCAGGTTGAAACAGAAAATAAAAGGAGTTGGCCACTTGGTCCTTCAAGCCTGTTCCACCATTCATTTTAATCTTGGCCGATTATCAAATTTTAGATCCTGATTCCACCCCCCCCCAAATATATTGATCTCTTGGCCCCTTTAGCTCCAACAGCTATATCTAATTTCTTGTTGAAATCCCACAATGTTTAGGCCTCAACTTTCTGTGGTAGTGAATTCCACAAATTCAAGCTCTGGCTGTCATTTTTTAAAAAATGAAAGTCAGTGAACCTACCAAAAGAATGAGATGAGAAAGTCTGGGTCAGGAAAGGGAAGTTCAATCTAAATTACCAGGCTATAAACTTCTGGAATCAGGCTGTTTCACAATTCTCTCAATATTAATGAAGTGAAAGAATGCATGTAGGCTGCACCCGATCCAGCAGGTATGTTGATGGGTGGGTTAGGCTAAAATTGCCCCCTTTGACTCTTCAGCTTCTGATCCCAATCTAATAAAACCACAACATCCCTGGAATTATTCAGGATATAAAGGATGCTGAGATGATCAATGGTTCCAAGGCTGAGCTTGATGGGTCAAATGGCTTTCCTCACCCACATGTACTTATTTTTATGATCTTTATGAAGCACCCAAGCTGTTTATGCCAGCCATCATATCAGGAATTTCCATAAAGATGTTATTCTGACCAGTTCTACGATTTTTCTCTTCACGTATTTGTGTACAGCCAGGTAGTCTGAATATTTAATCCACATCAGATTTCACATGGGAATCTACATCTACAGCTCAACCTTAATTAAATTACTACACTGTTTTCATATACATGCACAGTAGGACCTTAATGCAATCCCTCATGTTGACCCCACCTAATTTTTTTTACTCTAGCACGCTATCTACATCTCCCAATTCTTTGTGAACTTTGTTTTTCCTCTCTAATCTTATCTCCTAGTTCCCACCCTCCTGTCAAGTTAGTTTAACCCGTACCCAATAGCACAAGCAAACTGCTCAGCAAGGATACGGCATCCAGCTGTTTAGGTGTACAGGTTCCACCTCCTCCAGAAACAGTTCCAACATCCCCAGAATCTAAAGAGCACCGCTCCCACCCCTATCTCCAGCTGCACATTCACCTACTTTACTCTCCTGTAACTATACTCATTAGTGCTTGCACCAGGAATAATCCAGAAATTACTACAGCCAAAGGTCCCACTCGCTAGTTTCTTTCCACGCTCCCCAATATCTGCCTGTATGACCTCATCCCTCTTTCTAGCTACACTGCTGGTACCAATATGGACCACAGCAGCTGGCTGTTCAACAACACCCACCCAACCCACCCCTTGTAACTGCTCAGTGATATCCTTGATACTGGCAAGGAATTAACAAAACCATTCTGCATTCACAGCTTGAGCATTGTACAGTGCCCCTCACCAGAAAATTGTCCTGTGCACAATGCAGAAGCAGTTTTCAACATTCCTCATGGCAGCTCCTTAACGCTACAGCATATTTGATCAGGTAAAAAGGCAATAAGTGTCATATGAAGCACGACATTGCAATATCACAATTTGCACCATTTAAAAAAAAAATCAAACACTTCAGGTAATATCCAGCCTGCACTGGAATTTGATGCAGCATTAATTGCACACAATGCAATAAAGAGTGTTTTTTTAAAATAAACTATTAGTTATCAGATTCAGGCTATCTAGACCAAAATAAATGTGAACCTATAAAGTGTGTACATAATTCTGGCAGAGCTAATTCACTGCAACTATCTATTATGCACTCCAAGTATTTTTGTTCCTCGCAAATGTAGTTTTCTGACAGATGCAAACATAAGCAAGGTTTTACACATGCACACATTTCCTTTAAACAAATATTTTTGTTTTCATAATAAACTTATACAAACAAAACCTTTCGGTCATCTTATTTTCAAGGAAGCAAACTGTGCTCATAGTTACACGATAATTGTCAAGGAAATAAGCTGCTACAATCAAAACAATCACTGGCACTCCATAGTGTCAACATTGCAATCTGTGGTTCTACTGTGATTTTCTCAACACATCACATGGCAGCATTGGAGGTTCACTACAACACACTTAGGTATCAATAACCTCATCACAGAACAGAGCATGAACTTGCATTACGATGTCCCAGCATGTGACCTGCTTTAATTTAGCATACTCACTCAGCTGCAAAATAGCACCAGATGCAAGGGAAGCATGAAAGTAAAAATTTTATCATGGGTCTTTTTTAAGAAAAAATCTTTTCTCGTCACTCAGCTTTTAGGTCAGGAGGCTCTATGGTTTAACACACTCCATCTATGCTGAATTAGCTCATCTTATTAGGGTAGAGGTAACAGCAACCTACATCATATCTTTTAATGCAGGAAAATGCCCCAAGGAGCTTCACAGAAATATAGTTAGTGCCAAGCCAACAGAAAGTGGTACTAGTTGGGTTAACTACAATGTTAGTTAAAAAGGTAGGCCACAGAACTGCAAAGGAGGCCATTCGACCCATTGTATCTGCAAGTGTTAAGGAAGTTATTGATGGAAGAATGAAGCAATGAGGTTAGGATCTGGATAGCTAGCTACCAAAGATGGAAAAAATAGCAGTGAGCAATACACAAGAATCCAGAGTTAAGGAACACTGTCTTTGGGAGAATTGTGGGGCTGAAGGTGATTCTAGAGATAGGGAGAGAGCAAAGAGTTTAAACTTGGAGCACTGAAGAACTGGCAATCAATAGATCAGAAAGGGCAGGAGGGAAGGATACAGGCAACTGAGTTTTGGATGAGTTTATGGAAGTTGGGATATGGAAAGTCAGCTGGAAATACACTGGAATAGTCAAGTCTGAATGAGGATTAAGCAGCAAATGGGTATCAGAAGTTAGCCACAGTCCCACTCCTGAGCATCATCTCATAACCACCTCCTCCCCCCGCAACTGTGTACATATCAGTTAACAACAGACATCGCTCTAATGCCCTTAACAATCTGGTGGTTTTCACAACCCCGGATTAGACTAGAACGGCAAATTGGGTAAACAACTGGAGCATGTTCAGTGGTCATGGGACAATGCTACAAGGAATCTGCACTTTCTAGAGTAGGAGTGGAGAGGTAGACGAGGAGAGAATGAGAAAATTGGAAGAAAAATGGGGGTAAATTAAGAAAGGAAAGTGCCATTTTAGTCCTGTGATTGACAAATGAAGCAAAACAGGAAATGGTTTTTGTATAACGCAATGAGAAGGGACAATGAACTACAAGGATGATTTCTACACAAAGCAACACTCACTATGGTCAACACCAAACATAACCTATTCAAATTGATATACACTATTTTTTCCATTAGTGCTGATCTACTGAATGCAAATGGATTTCTATGTAATGACTGCGAAAGAATATTTACTTTCGTACTTACGATAAATTCATTCGATTTCATGGGTTTCAATACAAGATTGTTATAGGATTTAAAAAATGTTTTTAATGCTCCCCAATTATGTATTTATTTTTAGTGTTGTGTTTATTTGATGGATATTTTAGTGAAAAATCCTAATTGTGCAGACATCCGTAAACAATTAAATACTTGATGCGAAAGGTTAAAATATAAAGAAATATGTCCAGAACCAAACATGTTAAAGACAAGGTCATGCATTTGAGGTTAATTCTATTCAAGGTAGTGTTATTAATTGGGCCCTCTTCTAAACAGGAAAGTTCTGTTGTTGGATTGGAACTATATATGTAATGAGTTTTCAACTATAGAAAGCCAAGGCCAGGGCTTCCCAAACTGAACTCCACAGGGGGGTTGTGAGATGAAATTTCACTACCACAGAGCTCGACTGATTTCTGATATTTTTAAATGTTCGTTTTTACTGTAGGTGGGTGTTGCCTAATGGACTGCTCTCCCCATTACTCCACATAACTGGTCAGCGAGCCACAGATGCAATTGTGTAAATAAGATATTGATACAGCCACAGGTGACCTCATGTTTGAGGCAGGTAGAATGCGGGAGAACAGCCAGAAGTGCATTAGACAGTGAAGAAAGCAAAAGACCTTTCATAACCTCAGTGTCACAAAACGACTTACAACCAATTTGGAACTGTAGTTGCTGCTGTAATGTGGAAAGCTCCCTTGAACAGAAATGTAAATATGACCAGACAATCTATTGGTTGAGGAGTAAATATGGGGAAGGACATGAGGGAGGTACATCTAAACATGAGATAATCAAAGTCTTGGTTTCACATTTCATTCAAAAGATGGCATCTTCAACAGTGCAGCATTCCTTTGTTACAACACTGAAGCTTAAGCTTGGATCTTGCGCTCAAGTCTCTGGACCCCCAATCAGGGAAGCAGCTGGAATTGGCAAGCTGCATTATTTACCTAGTTTGGTAATACGTTATCAGGAAAGAACAATCATGCGGCTGACAGTGTTTGAGGCTGTAAAGTGGTCAGTGGTGTGTTTGTGATATTTAGTGTTGTTGGGTTTCTTTTTGTCAACTACCCACTTGATAAACGTAACCAACTAATAAGTGAACTCCTTTCACAGCTTGCTAAAACAAAAGCAGGGCTATCAGGAAATCAATTGTCATAGAATCAGAGGACTTTTAAACCGCTGGAGTATACTACTTGTAGTATCCCCAAATGTTGACTTCAGGTGAGATACAGCTGGGGTGCCTCTGTGGTGGCATAACATGCTGACATGCACAGTGCCAACATGGGAGAGTTATGAAAAAAAAAATAACGTTACCAGTACCTGTGGGAACTTACAGCTACAAAATGTCAATGACCTTCAGGGTGTGAAGGGACAGCCAAAAATGATAAACATTCAAGAGCAAAAATAGATTTCAAAACAACTTATACGTGAATACAAAATATCTCATCTGAAGGATGGGTCTGGATGTAGTTTGCAATACTCTTAGTCTTCAGGCACATTAGGAAAGCACTCACAAGCCTAAATTACAGGACAACTGCAAGTTCATACACCTTGTTCACCTGCAAGTCAAAAAAGTGCCCAGAACACAGCAAAACTGCAACTGCATTCATGACCTAAGGTGCAAGTACAGAAAGGCAGAATATGGTCCAGTAGAGAATGGCCTTTTAAAGCTGCAGTTAAAGCATCAGGCAGAAGTGTCGAATTGAGGGGCTCTGATTTATGTTACATTTAATCTAGGAGCCCTCAATACAAACCATGAGTGCCCAAAGCCAGGGACATCCCTCATCTCACCAAACATTAAAATCATGCAATGTATTTGTTTTGCAACATCATCTGGTAGGTAAAGCAAAACTGGAGTAACCCCAAATTCTTTGTTAGCCTTCTTTGTACTATGACTGCAAATATTGTACACAATTCTTTGAACCCTTCATTTATAGACACACTCCTATTAGAACTTGGCAATAATTGACAAACATGTTCTCCAGAGGTTTAAAAGTCCTCGTATTCTATGACACTGATTTCCTGATAGCCCTGCTTTTATTTTAGCTGTGCAAGGAGTTCACTTTAGTTGATTACATTTATCAAGTGGGTAGTTGACAAAAAGATACCCGACAACGCTAAATGGCACAAACACACCACCGATTACTTTGCAGTCTCCAAACACTGTCAGTCACATGATTGTTCTTCCCTGATAACATATTATAAAACTGGGTAAATAATACAGCTTGCCAATTTCAGCTGCTTCCCTGGTTATAACCAATACAGAAGTCAACCTTCTTTCTGGGAGCAGTTCAATCATTTTGAAAACAATGTTTCAGGGAAAAGGCCTGTGCATTACTTCAGCACACAGTTGTTCACCTGCAGGCCCTGAATCTGAATCCAACTCAAACAAATTAGGTTCATCTTCTTTCACAATTCTAAAGGGTTTCTGTAAGAAAGAGATATTTCTTGTCAATTTCAAACAGTCACAGCAATAATAACTCACAGCACTTTTAGCCTAGTAAGATGTCTCAAGGTGCTTTATAGGAGCATCATCAAAGTTTGGCACCGAACCACGGAAAGACACGAGAATAGATAACCAAAAACTTGCTCGAAAGAGTAGTAGTTCTCGCCCCTTTAGGGCCGATCTGCCGAGAGGGTCACGTGACCTACGTATCCAATTAGGGATGGGGGAAACCACCCAGACAAGTGCAGGCTTCTATATCAGTTTGATCCTGGCAGCTGACTGACAGCCATTTGGGTGCAAGTCCCAGTGTTAGAGTTATATGTTAATAAATGCTGCAGTTGTTATTTATCTCACCGCTGAACAGGAATTATGACAGGTAGTTTCAAGAAACATCCCGTAAGGAAACAGAGGCAGAAGGACAGAGGGGGTTCTGGAAGGAATTCCAGAGTTTAGGGCCTTGTAGCTGAAAGCACGGTGCTAATGGTGAAGAGAGAGACTGGAATTGGTGAAATGCAGAGAGGATTGAAAGCGATTACAGCGATAGGGTGGGGAGAACCCATGCAGGGATTTAAAAACATAGATGAGAATTTTTAAATGATGTTGCTTAACTGGGAATCAGGACACCATATCATGTATTAGTGCTCTCACAGAGAGTATAAAATGGCTATTGTAGAAATCAAGTGTGTTTTGTTCAAATAAGAGATGGGAAAAAACATCTAGCCTCTGATCTGGAGGAGTTGATCTGGATTAAAAAAAAATTAGCGAGGCCAAATTCCCCGCCAATTCGATTTTCAAGTTTGCTGACGACACCACTGTAGTGGTACACAACATCTCAAAACAGTGATGAGTACAGGAATGAGATAGAAAATCCGGTGAACTGGCATGGCAACAGTATGAAGGAGAGTGTCATCGACTTCAGGAAGCGTAAAGGAGAACATGCCCCTGTCTACATCAACAGGGATGAAGTAGAAAGGGTAGAAAGCTTCAAGTTTTTAGGTGTCCAGGTCACCAACCACCTGTCCTAGTCCCCCTATGCCAACACTATAGTTCAGAAAGCCCACAAATGCCTCTACTTTCTCAGAAGACTAAGGAAATTTGGCATGTCAGTAAAGACTCTCACCAACTTTTACAGATACACCAGAGAAAGCATTCTTTCTGGCTGTATCAGAGCTTGGCACGGCCCCTGCTCTGCCCAAGACTGCAAGGAATTACAGAAGGTCATGAATGTAGCTCAATCCATCACTCAAACTAGCTTCCCATCCGCTGACTCTGTCTACACTTCCCGCTGTCTCGGCAAAGCAGCCAGCACAATTAAGGACCCCATGCACCACAAACATTCTCTCTTCCATCTTCTTCCTTTGGGAAAAAGATACAAAAGTCTGAGGTTACGTACCAACCGACTCAAGAACAGCTTCTTTCCTGCTGCTGTCAGACTTTGGAATGGACGTAGCCTGCATTAACTTGATCTTTCTCTGCAACTTAGCTATGACTGTAACACTGCATTCTCCACTCTCGTTTCCTTCTCTATGAGCATTATGTTTTGTCTGTATAGCACGCAAGAAACAATACTTTTCACTGTACGTTAATACATGTGATAATAATAAATCAAATCAAAACATTCGATTCCCCATCACGAACATGTATCTTGCTCTGAGAGATAGAAAAACTACATATCAAAGCCATTGAGTTTATTGGGGAGGGCAGGAGAGCAATTCAATTACATTAGAAATCTGGCCTACTGCATGCTGGGGTAAAACCACACAACTCAATATTTTCCATTGTGTGTGGGGTGACATTTGTGCAAACCTGCAATGCTGAGTTTGGCAGTATATATCAAAAAACCAAAACACTAATACTGGTATGTAGAAATTTCCACAACTCTGTCCAGTTCACCACTTAAACACAAGGAAATAGGCAAACATTAATAAAGCATAGGAGGCCATTCAACCCATTGGGTCTATGCCGCCTCTTCACAGAGCAAAAGGATTAATCCCAGTGGTATGAGGCAAGGCTGAAGAAACATGTACTTTTGTGTCTAAAACGTTGTATTTTACACTGGGTAAGAAGTCTCACACTGCCAGGTTAAAGTCCAACAGGTTTATTTGGCAGCACTAACTTTCAGAGTCTGAGTGCTTATACCTTTTGGTTTAAGCACTGAGCTAAGCTTTTGCACTTATGCAGACGAGCTGGAGAAATTAAGGCTTTAAAACACAAAGTTTTAAAACAGTTTTAAAACACAAAGTTGTAAAACACAAAGTCACAAAGGTGACTTGACAAACATCAATACTTGAAGGAATAAGTTAAAATAGAGACATATTTGCACTGGTCAGTGAGACCATAAAGGAGTCATAAATTTAAGCTGACCACAAAATGACTTAAAAGCATGATTAGAAGTATTTATTAACAGAGGTGGTGAAATTCCCTTCCACAAATTGTTGAATAAAACAAATTATTTTTACTTACATCACTGACAAACAAGTTAAAAAGAATGGAGCAAGTAGGAAGTGAGATTATAGTTTTATAAATATTCCACTGAACAAAATGCAAGAAGCCAATCACTCACATTTGTTGAATTAATGTGGCCTTGATGTTTAAAGTTTATTAGTATGACAAGTAAGCTTCCATTAACACTGCAATAAAGCCACTGTGAAAATCCTGAAGTTGCCACGCTCGGGTACACTGAGGGAGAATTTACCATGGTCAACACACCTAACCAGCACATCTTTCAAACTATGGGAGGAAACAGAGCACCTGGAAGAAACCTACTCAGACAGGGAAAACATGCAGACTTCGCACAGACAGTGACCCAAGCCAAGAATCGAATCCGGGTCCCTGGCATGTTGAGGCAGCAACGCTAATCACTGTGCCACCTTAATGTAGGAGCCACAAGCACTGTATTAAATGAAAAGCAAAAAAGCAGAATGTCAAATATCTACAAGGGCCATAAAACAAGATGACATGCCCCATGATACAGACGATTATGCTTTTCTGATCCAAATATTGACCTACCACTCTATTATACAGAAATGCTTAACAGACAACATTTAAATCCAACTATCAAATCATTTTGTATGTATTTAGAGTTTTTTTTTAATTTTACACATACCAAGCAGAAAGAAGCTTAATCACAATGTTTCATCTGGAGCTCATTGCAGGATGACTCTCCAACACAAATCTCACACATAAGTTTTGTTTCTGTACCTTCCCTCCCTCCTTTCCTGTTTCAATTACCTTGGGTCTTTTCAGTAGGTTCTAATCAATGGAGATATGTTGGCAAATAGAATTCAATCCGGAGAACTCTGAGGTAATGTATTTGGGGAGGGTAAACAAAACAAGATAATAGTCAGTAAACAGGAAGGGTTTGAAGAAGGTGAGAGAGTTCAGAGTGCATGTTCACAGGTCCTTGATGGTAGTAGGGCAGGTGGTCAAAAAGTATATGGAATACTTTCCTTTATTGAGCAAGGTATTGAATAAAAAACAGGGATGTAATGATGAAACTATATAAAACAGTGGTTAGGGAACAGTTGGAATGCTGTTGATAGTCACCACAAAAAAAAGGACATAATTGATCTGGCCAGACTACAGAGCAGACTTAGAAGAATGTTGACAAGGCTTGAAAATTGCAAGTATGAGCAGGGATTGAGGGGGGGGGGGGGGGGGGGGTGGTGGAGGAAGGGGGGAGAGAGAGAGGGAGGGAGAGAGAAAAAGAAAGAAGGAAAGAAGGAAAGAAAAATGAATTCAAGGGGAACATGAGGAAAAACCTTTTCTGGAATTCATTGCCTAAATTGCTGGTTGAGGCTAATACAATTAATGCGTTGAAAGGGTACCTGGATCAGCATCTGAAGTGCTGTAACCTGTAAGGTGACAGACCAGGTGCTGGAAAATAGGATTAAAATGAGTGGCTAGTTTTGTTTCTCTCTTTTTTGGCAGTGCACATATGATGGACTAAATGGCCTCTTTCAGCACTATAACATTTCTAATGGTTGCAGATTGTAAAGCTTTGTATAACTTTTCTGGTAAAATGATTTAAACTGAGAATTAGCAGATGCAACGTGCACAACAAATGATTAGCAAGTGGTGGATCAGAAACCTGCCTCTCCCCATCTTCCTAACAGACTTCAAGAGGGACAATTCCAGGAGGAACAAGAAGTGAATTCCAGGCTAAATATGCACCGTACTAGATAAGTAAAATATTGTTATCATTTTTTCTTTTAATTCCAGTTTAACGCACTTTTTACTCATTGTGGAATGTGACAGATAACAATGGCATCATACCCAGTTTGTGCTACACGACTGTATTTTATAAAATCTTCAATTTGCAGGAAAAATATGGAGACAAAATGCACATTTTTAAAAAACGTATCCTTATTATGCTTGATGCAAACACATGTATTTCAGTATCAGTAACAACCTCAAAATAGTATTGTGCATCTGATCCTCTTTCAGATTTAGGTACTGCTTTGAAACACACTGTCAAGACTGATTTTGATGCAGAATGGAGGTCCGAAAATGCATCTCTTTAGAAGAGGAGGGTTTCAGATAAGTGGAGTCTTTAATTCCTAGAACAAAACACTTTACACATGGACAACCTACTCACCTCTTTAAAGGGTAGGAGGAAGCAAAAAAATGGTTTCACATTTGCACAACAAAATAGGTAGATGACTCTTCAAAGACAGTTCAGCATGAGTAAATGGTAATCGCGACAATACAAGGCCAGGAACCCTTAAAATAACATTCACAACTTTTCTCCTACGGGAAGATTTACACCAGTCCACGCTGCACCATCATAGAGAAAAGAAAGAAACCCAACAAAAAAGTCCCTTTTTACCAGTTCTCAAACAGGACCAATCCTGATCAAAATGGAGTCACAAAAAGGTCAGTGCAGTGTGCGCCAGATGGACGAACATTCTGAAAGAGGAAGGTGCGAGTGAGAGAATAAACATTGGATAGAAAGAAAACAAATCATGTTCTTTGAACTTTGTGCTACCACATTACAGGAAACTGCACACAAGGTTCTGCCAAGCATAGTGTTGATCTGGAAGCTGTGCTTCAGACCATACACTGATAAGTTAAACTAAAAGATTTCCTTTCCCAAAAAAACTGCACTTGTTTAAGAAGTACTGAGTTGGGAAACCTCGCTATTGGCAATATGTTTATATTTGATAAGGAAATGTGAATAAGAATGCAAGTATGATTGTAGAACTGAGCTTTCAATAGTACTCATACAGATATTAATTAAGAAACCTCAGGACATATTAACATAACCACGGAGTAAACAAAAGGTCCAAAAACAGGAAAGAGATTATTGATATCCACACAGTATTTACTTCTGGCCAAGTGTTCAGGATGAACTTCCTGAATCAGAAAACCCTAAAAATAAAGCCACAGCAAGGAACCCTACATGTTTCTCCAAATAAATTTTAAAATTCACCCACTTTATAAACGTAGAATGCCTGGGTCATCCAAAGTAAGTAAGCTGTGGTTCAAGTGGATTGTGTTTATTCCAAATTTTAGGATCTCGACAGCATGAAATTACTGTTCATCACAAGGATTGACTATAGCCAACTGATGGCCAAGTTCCGCACACGAGGACGGCCTTAAATGGGGATTTTGGGTTCATGTCACACTACACGTAACCCCCACTTGGCCTGGGCTTGCAAAATCTTACTAACTGTCCTGGCTTGAGACAATTCACACCTCTTTAACCTGTGATTATCCTTCTCTCGCACTGCCTGTAAAGATTTATATTCCAACCATTATTTTGTAATTGCGTCTTTGCCTACAGGTGCCATGTTTGTGAACCCACCTCTCCACTCACCTGATGAAGGAGCAGCGCTCCAAAAGCTCATGATTCCAAATAAACCTGTTGGACTTTAATGTGGTGTTGACAGACTTGTTACTGTGCCCACCCCAGTCCAAACCAGGCATCACCACATCAACATTTAACCAGAAAGATTAAACAACAACATTGCCGAATATTCCATTCTGCCTGCAATCATCATCCTGACCTTCCTGCGCCAACTCCACGTCTGTCCGGTTCTCATTCTAACTTTTGTCTCCTACACATTCCAACATTCTCAACCCAAAATTCAGACCAGCTTAACTTTCCCATAGCAACCCACTGGTCAGAACATTAAACTTTAGCAACTGCAGACCTCAACCACTTCCCACTCCTTCCAATTTCTTTCAGTAGGACACACAAAGTGGGTCTGTGGTTGACTGCGGAGCAAGAAGGCAGCCGATGTTACGAAAGGTAAACTCTATCAAATCTACCTCTTGCAGGGCTGGGGGATGGGAATGATACTGCACCCAGACTGCTTGATTTATTTTTCTCCTTTTAGGGCTGGCAACCTTTACGCAGCACTTGCCGTTTTCAATTCAAACACAATCTTTTCCATGCTTTCCATCATCTCTCAGTTATTTATGTATTCTTTAGTTTCCCTTTAATCTTTTCATTCCCTCAGATTTTTAAAAATACATCCACCAGATTTCAGTTTCTCTATTCAACATTATTCAATCTTCTTTCCAATGATTTTGACCACTAGTCATATCTATTCCTACCTCCCCAACCCGTTTTCTTTTCCTACAACGAGGACTAGTATTCAGTTCTGAAGACATGCACCCGAAAGCATAAATTTGCCTTCTCCTTGTGTATAATAGTTTTTATTTCAGATTACACGTTTTTCTCTTTTTAAAATAGCCATTGTGGACTCTATATCCAAACTGAAAGGCCCAGATGTTGAAAAGCAGTTGAATTGTGGTAGAGGCAGGAGTGGGATGGTAAAAACTAGACAGCTACATACCATACTTGAATGTTCATTGATTAAAGAGGTAACAGCTCACGATACACTAAACTTTTGGAGTTCTTACTTCTCTCAAGGTCTACAAATTTCATCTTTACTGCCTGCGGCACATTATGACAATACTTTGGCAGGTCTGCAGCACTCTCAAAGGCAGAACTCCCAAGTTTGTTAGCACACAAACAGAGGTGGCTTTGTCAGCTTGGGGATATCCGCAGGATAGAAAATAGTTGCATATCCTTGGATTTCCTGCATGGTTAAGTATCTGGAGCCAGACAAACAGTAAGGGACCTAAAACTCTGCTTCAGGGATTCTTGCAAGCATGACATGAAGGCCCTCGTCATTGATTATCACACTACAGAGTCACGGGCTGACCACCAAGGAAAATAGTAATGCCTATGGGCTAGCATGCACCATCATGATGATCAGCAGCTACAGTGGCTTGACAACATACACCAGTGCCAAAAACTATAATCCAAAATGACAGTTGGTAGCTTCTTGTGCAGCACCTCTGCTGGCACATCTGCCTCTTTAGCCATTGGCATATGTGTAATATATGAAGACATCCCATCTAAAATGGGTTGGTTTTGCTGCATGTCCCTAAGCTCCTGTAGATGGGAGGGTATTGGTGAGGGGGCTCTCACTGGGGAATCACTATCCTTTAATGTGTTACAAACTCCAATTGACTTTCATTGCTGCATCCTGTGACCACACAAATTGGTGATTTGCTTATTAAATCACCAAAACCTCTTACAAATATAACAGTTTAGGAAAAAAAACATAAGTTACAGAACTTCCAACCAACTAATTTAATCATCAACTTTTCCTTGCAAAGCTGTTGAAGGTATAATTTTAGCTGTGTCTTTCAGAATCAGAGGAGTGGTCAACGCGAGCAACAACTGTTGATAGATGCAAGTGTTTCCTTTATGGTTAGTTTAAAAATAGGCACTAAATCTAGTCTTTCTACATTACACTCTGGCTGCTGTACTTCATTCACAGAATGCCTGCCGCACACTGGGAAGCTGAAATGTATGCAATATGCTGCTCAGTCTGTGGCGAAACCTGATGTTACGATATATTTATACAAGTTTGTTGTTGCTATCTGATGTCATTGTGGAATGTTCTGCGTTGCCATGCAACTAATCCCATAACTGTTGATACACATATCCATACAACAGACCCCATTCCCAGGTCTTGACTGCTGCAATGAGATTGTAATTAAGAGTACCTGGTACATGTTTCGTTATAGAGAAAAAGATTACATTGATTATCCATTCAGTTCTTGAAACCACAACTCTTTGAAACATGATGAAGAACTTCTGTTAGCCCATCAGTGATGCATTTAGCAGACCCAAATGTTGAATCATCTTGTCTTTGATCCAATTTGAATTACAACACTCACCTAAACCAGCCCACTGAAAGTCCCTCAAAGGCCATGCTTGACATTTCAAGCTGCTTCTGATGCTCTTTTATTGGATAGATATCCCAGAATTGCTTCCCACCAAGTAGACAGCTGGAAAGTCTAAATATATGCAACATACAATATACAGAGACGCGAGTAAAAGAAATTCACATTGACACTGCAGTGCGGGACTGAAGGTGTCCAGTATTGCTCAGAGATGCTGCTTTTTTAATGAGGTGTTAAACCGGGGGTGTTGTCTGCTGTCTCATGTGGATTTAAAAGATATGGCACTATTTTGAAGAGCAACAGGGGAGACTGCCCTGGGATCCTGGCCAATATTTATTTTTCAATCAACACCACAAGCAGTTTATCAGACTGCTATTTTTGGAAGTTTGCTGTAAACAAAAACTTACTGCTGCATTTGCCCCAGTAACTACAAATCAAAACAAAAAACTTAATTGGCTGTAAAAGTGATTTGCGATGCATTAAGATTGCAAAAGGGACAAATAAATTCAAGTCTTGGTTGTGAAATGATTTGGGATATATTGGTTTGTGAAAGACACAAATAATTACACGTCTTTCTTTCTAATACTCCTTGCACTTTTAGTGAGTACTCAGCCAAACTACGACTATTAGGAGCCTGGGTAGGGAGGGTAGAGCAAGTGGGAAAAGGGGAAACAGTTGCATGCTCTTCCACTTTTGGCCAGAAATATTTTACATCTACCTGAGAAAGTAGACAAGGCCTCAGTTTCACACCTCATCCTAAAGGCTAGAACCATATATCCTCAGTACTGAAATGTCAATTTAGGTATATTGCATGTTGAATCCAGCTGTCTACTGACTGTGGAGCAACGCTGGAATATATCTGAAATAAAACAGCATCATAGGCCTAGCATCGCCTATAGGGATACCAGCAAGTGAACACAAGAGCTTGGAATTTCCTGCATATTTATTCTCAGACACATCCATAATTCTGGAGCAAACCAATTACGTGGCTTAAAAGATCACTTACAGACAGACTTGGGAAATACATATGTAACTGAAATATGCCTGCAAGGTTCTTTGATTTTTTTATATCTTCCCATCAAGCCCATCCATTTAGTACCTCCCACAAAACTGTCCCCATCTAGTCTCAAACATGGGAATCCTCCAACTGAACTTATCCAGTGATCTAGCAATACTGTGACCAGATTTTCAGATGCTGCAGGAAATAGGTGATATTTAAATCTTTTCAATTGTAATGTTTTCAACTTTTATAGAAAAATTCTCATTGATTCCCTTATATGTTACAACAACCTTGAAGTTGCATTCACTTCTCTAGGGATCAACCCAAAGATATGCCACAGTCCTCAGGAATTCACTACTTTTCCCTCGATATTCCATCTAACATCCGAGATAAAATTTTATGGAGGGTTCTTCTATTAGTTTTTGGTCACGTAACCCTCATTTTTTTTTTACACAGATGTCACAACTGTGGATGCCCCAGCTCTTTCTACGGGTTGCCAGTAACTACCTTCCCACGGCTACTCAAGCTAATTCAGCTGACTTCTTTCTGTCACAAGACTCAAGAACCATTGTAGATTTTTTCCCACCAGCTGCAAGCTAGTGCAAACGTTCCAGTGGATTTTCCCGCATGAAATCCAAGCCGAGACAGAGTACCACCCTCGCTCTCCACGCAGTGAGCAAAGAAGATAGCGTTTCTCTGCTTAAAATGGAGGTCTAATTAACAAATCTTCTCCTGTTAACGCTCTCAATTTGGTGAATTGCAGTCTACACCACAGCAAAGTTGCAACCGGGTTAAGAAACCCACAGTCCAATTCTATGATGATCTGGCATACTTTGGAAAATGTAAATTAATTACTTTACACTCAACACAACTCTGATTCTGCAACCCATATAAATAACTTATTAATGGTGGTTACAATCCTTTCTCCAGAACTTCCAGCTCCATTACAAACCTAGGAGGCTGTTCAACATTTTTCATCATCAATTCTAACCTCATAAGATTAAAACAGATTAATGAACTCTAGGTTATTCAACCTACCTTTACATTAGAGGCTTAACCACGTTCCCTATTTATTGATAGTTATATTCTAAAACACAATTATGAACTATATATTCACCACACAATCTATATTTATTTTAAATTTGGGCGTATTCTAATAAAGGTTAGGTGAATACCCAAGTATGATATGCCAATAACAAAACTGGTCATACTTTTGGGGTCGTACTCAAGGCAGAAACTCAAATCAAAAGGGCCATGCCATAGATACACACACACACACACATATATATATATAAAAACAAATCAACAAGTTAGAAATATATAGCATTACTCTGGCAAAGAAGTTACTGTTCCAGAGAATGCAGAGTGTGCAAATAAAATTTCTAGTCACCTCCACGCTCAAAAACATGAGTTCGTTTGCCATCAGGAAAAGTAGAATCATAGAATCCCTAAAGTGCAGAAGCAGGCTATTTAGCCCTTCAAGCCTGCACTGATGACAACCACAACCAGGCCTTATCCCTCCAGTAATGCCCCTGACAGTATGGTCAATCTAGTATGGCCAATCTCCAGTTTCCTCCCACAGTCCAAAGATGTGTAGGTTAGGTGGTTTGGCCATGCTGAATTGCTCCTTATGGTCAGGGAGATTAGCAGAGTAAATACGTGGGGTTATGGGGATAGGACCTGGGTGGGATTGTTGTTGGTGCAGGCTTGATGGGCCAAATGGTCTCCTTCTATAAATGTAGAATTCTATGATTCAATCAACATAACCCACACATCTTTGAACTGTGGGAGAAAACCTGAGCACCCAGAGGAAACCCACACAGACATGGGGAGAACATGCAAACGCCACACAATCACTCAAGGCCAGAATCGAACTCAATTCCTGGAAGTGAGGCAGCAGTGCTACTGTGCCACCGTGCTGGCCAATATATCTCACATCCTGAAACAAAAAGTATATACTCAGGCACTGGATCATAATTTGCAGAAATATAAAACAGCACAAGGAAACAGCAATCGATATACAAGGCTTAAGTTGGTAGATGTGTACTTGATTTGGGCATGCTAAGACTATCAAAAGGCTACAGAATGATAGCATTACTGCTTTAATCCAGCACTGTGTAATTGCAGGCAGTTATATCTGTGGGCTGGGCTGGGCTGGGCAGAATGTTTAAACTTGCAAAACGAATAAAGGAAAAACAAGCACCCGCTCACCACAGAAATGATTGTGGCTGCGACACACACATTATATTGTGTTTGGAGTAAGTGACATACAAACATATTTAATTCTTTAAAGCACTTCAGACAAGGAAAATAATATAAGCAGGCTTTAGGAAAATATCAATGCTTTCTTCACACAGAAATGTAGATGACTACATTGTTCCACCAAACAGCATTTATTTGTGTGGTCTTTTCTTGATGTTACTGAACATTTTAATTTACAACCTCATACTATGCCTTTCAAAAAGTGAGACAATTCCAAAGAAACCAATGCCTCAAAATGTCCAGTGATCAAATATACAGCACACTCAGAGAATGCTGCTGGGAAAAAAAAAGTACTTGGCAGCATTGTGCAATGCTGGCGCTCTTAAAGTCAGATTTACACATTAAAGCAGGAAAACAAAAGGAGAATGCATTTACAGAATGAAGCCAATAGCTTGGTTTGTGCTACTGGCGTCCCTCGAGTTCAGTCCCCAATTTCTATCGTGTCATCATAAACAGGCATCCTCAAGGCACAGGAAAATAAGTAATTAAAACAAAATCTCCCTGGGAATGCAGCAGTCAGCTCTAAACCAATGCTGGCAACTCCCTGGTCCTAGGGTCATCCATCTGCCCCAGTCAAAACATGGCAGGGGTGGGGAGGTGGTGGTGGTAGGTGGACAAATTGTTACGACCGAAATGGAGCACAAAAATGATACTTTGAAACCTGCATCCTTGCAGGAAAAACACTACAGCAACCACTGGACATGCAAATTACTAGATGCAAAAGGTTTCCCTTAGTGTGATCAAAAAGGTTCAGCAACTTAGCGCATTAATTATGAACATTCAAGTAATGGTCATGGCATGAAGATTTGAATTCATTTTACTATATCAGTTTGTGTATAATTTCTTAAATGCAGTGCATTCCAACACAATCACCAACCCCAGGATATTATTACATGGACTGAACAATCAGCTGGATGCATAGCGGTCTGCCATAGAAACTAAACAGCTATTGCCTTTCTTCCACAAGATATTGCTACATGGATAATGCCTCCTGTGTAGTCCCCAATAAGAAAGCTCATATTGGTCTCAATTGTTCAGTGCACCAGAGCGCAGGTACAATAGAACATTAAATGGTTATGGCAATTCTATATTAATCACATTTTATGATTACAATGTGACAGTTCTATCAAGAGAACCACTGTAGTATTTACAAACTTATTGTACAATGCTACCTATTTCTGATTGTAATACACATTAGGCAGTGGCTTCTGCAGATTTTTCATGGTCAATATATTGTGACTGCTACAAACACTCAGCGCTTAAAGAATGGTAAAGATAAAGTAAGTAGAATGAAGCTTTACTGTTGGACAATAAATTAGCATGCAAACAGAGAGATCAGAGAGGTACAATGCAAGTCATGTACAATTTTCACCTGGTGCATATTCAAGCAATTGGTGTTCTGCATGCTAAGAAACATCTGATCAATTCATGTCCAAAGATCTATAGTGATCAATTAAAGAAGGTGGTCTTGTATTCCCATAGCCTGTCACTACTTCAGGACGTCCAAAACATTTTACTGCCAATGAAATGCTTTTGAAATGTATTCATTGATAAGATGTAGTGATTATAGCATTCCATTTGCAGACAGAAAGCAGGCACTTAAAAAGTGAAATAAATAGTAAATTATATGCTATAATACAGCACAAATTGGACAAAGTCACACACCAATTGGTTAAATTATATCTCGAGTAAGGTGTCCAATTTTGGTCAGCAAGAAATTAGGGACAGAGATAGTCTAGCCTTGGATGTACTGTGAAGAAAATTAGACATTGAACAAACCACTGGAGAAACATGGACTTCTCAACCTTGAAATTAGGCTATGAAACTAGCAAAAGATAAATTTAACTTATGTCAGAAATTTTTTTTTGCAGAGAGGCAGCACATGGACTGGACTTCCAATAAGACAAGAATTGTTAAAAAGGTACAGCTGGATGCTACGAACTCTACACACAAAGGAAATGGATAGAATAGCATCACATTTGTACCTATATTAACTTGAGGGCAAAGGGAGAAATTTTCAACAATGGCTGTGATGACTGAAGGTGTTTTTCTATAGTAAACGGCTACACTAGTGATTAAGTCTGTCCTTTCCTAGCAATTTTAAAATGTGGCTTTCATGTCAGCAACAATGTATATGAGCATTTATCAACTTTTCTTGACACAGTCAGCTTGAAAAAATTCAGTAAATTTAATCCAGAAATACCACCCACCAGCATAATTGGAAGCTAGTGGCCTAGGCATTTTTTAAACAAGTGGGATGTCAAAGGTCTTTAAAACCTACTCTTATTGATAGGAAGTCACTTCCTGGCGTAGCGAGAGGAAAGTTATAAGTTTGCACAGCCTAATTATTGCAACAAAATTCCAGGTTCAAAAAGCAATTGTTAATCTTGCATTTGAAACAAGATGCAAAATTGTAGAGTGACGAGTTAGATGTATCTCTGATATTACCTTTGGTTCAAAGTCACTGATTACTTACATATGGAGGACCTTGTGTCCCCTACCTCCCTACACACAACCACAATCTGCAATGCACTTTTACTACACACTAACTGTTAAATGACTGCATGCAAAAGAATCAAGGAACATGGGAATGGGGGTGAGAGCTGTGAATTGGAGATGAAGTTGACGATCACCTATCACTGAGGAGCCATATGGCCTACCTCTGATGTTACGACTTGTGTATCATGACAGTCTTTATTGCATGTTAGGATGCCACATGCTACCAGCCACATTCTGAAGGTAGGTTGAGATGCATTCCAGCAACACAAGCACAAAGACATTAAACTGGTTATTTTACATGAAATAACGAGTGAACAGAAGTTTCTCATCTATTGCCTACTGCTGCTTTTACTGTGAAAATCATCATACACAATAGAAACTATTGCCTCAGGAAACTCTGGTCCCACACAAAGGATAGTGAAAATCTGAAACTTATATTTTCAAGACTGAAGCTGAAAGATTGTTAGACAAGGGCATTGAGGGACAGGGATCAAAGATGGACAAGTTAAGTCGAGATACAAATCAGCCCTGATCTATTAAATGGCTGAAAAGTTTTAAGCAGCTATTCAGAATATCCAACTTCTGTTCATAAATCTCATACTTATCGAATGGTACTCCAACAATTTTTTTTAGTGACTGCAGTGTGTATTAAGTAGTTTTGCATCTAGCCCGGTCACTCGAGTCTCATAATGAAAGACTCCGATTAAAATCTGGTGACAAATCTTTCTCTCAGACGTGGATGGTGGATGACACAATAACTGGTCCCCAGAGAGAGGCCGACCACAAAATAGAATTGAGTTTTAGAAAAATTTTTTTAATATTTGATCAAAGGTCGTCATGGAATTACCACATTTACTGCCAATGGGCAAGCCACTCAATGGCAATTTTTGTTCCCTTGATTTCAGCAACCTTGAAGCATATTGAGAAAGATATTTAATTGCAGGCCTCGACTATCTATACAGAGGAACCATAATCCACAATGAATTATGACCAGTTATCAAATAACAAATCTAATTTAGGCAGGACAGGCAGAGGAGGATTTTTGAGTGTTGCGTAGAACCCAACATCTGGTACAAACTATTTTTATGCTTTAAGCAGCATTAATAAATTATCATTCTATTCATAACCTGATTATCCACAGAAAAAGAGACCTTGATTTTTCTTGAGATAAACATTCCAGCATGTCTGACACACAAACATACATAAAGTCAACCATCCCATTTGATTTTCGTGACTACTACAGTAGAAAGGCATCCACGTCAAACACAAATTTCACCCACAAAACAAACCAGGAACAGGCAACTGGATTCCATTTGAATTCTCAATTGTTTCAAGTTAGCTGTAGGCAAGATAGTTAAACATTCATTTGTTTAAAGTTTAGAATAATTTGCATACGCAAAATTAGAAATAGTTAGGTTAGCTGACAATGAATTACTAGCCGCCAATTTATGATCCACTACTGGCAAATTTGGCATTTGCCACAAGGACAACACCATTTCAGAACAGAAAAATCTGGAGATACAGCAAGGGTTTGTTGAAGTTACTGGAACGGATGATCAACTGCTTCCTTGGGTCCCAATCCAAACACTACCCCAATTAAGCAGGAGACTTGTTTCTCCTTGCTGGGGAATCTAGAACAAGCTTCAGGGTAAAGACACAATCATTTTAGATTGAGATGAGGAGAGCTTTCTTCATTCAAAGGGTTTTGAAACCTCGGCATTCTCTAACCAGGAGAGTTGTGGCTGGGCTATTATTGAATATATGTCAGGCTTAGATAGGCATTTTTGGTCTCAGTATCAGTGGATATCAGGAGTGGGCAGCAAAGTGGAGCTGAAGTCCAAGATCGGACATGATCATAGTGAATGGCAGAGCAGACTTTACGGGCCACGTGGTTTTCACCTGCTCCAAGATGCTCTTTCAGAGAATAATAGAATCCCTACAATGCAGAAAGAGGTCATAGAGCCTGCACCAACAATCCCACCTAGGCCCCTTAACCCCAGGTATTTTAACCTGCTAATCCCCCTGACACTAAGAGGCAATTTAGCATGGCCAATCAACCTAACCCTACACATCTTAGGAGTGTGGGAGAGAACAGGAGCACCCAGAGGAAATCAATGCAGAAACAGAGAGAATGTGCAAACTCTGCACTGTCACCGAAAGCCAGAACTGAACCTGGATCCTGGCATGGTGCAGAATCAATGAGTCAAATGGCCTCTTTTTGCACTACAAGGATTGCATGGTTCAACATAGAAAACTTAATTCTCCTGGAATTACAGAAAATAATATGTTCCTGTGCTAAAGCTTATCATAAAGCAGAATCTGAAACAAAGTGGAAATTATAACCATAGCACCGAATCCTGACGAAACCATTGCTCAAAACATTGTCAGTGCGATGATCAAGAAACACAGGAAGAGAGGTCATCCAGCCTGCTGTATCACTCAATTCAATCATGGTTGACC
Source organism: Carcharhinus amblyrhynchos (assembly GCF_965287045.1). Classification (NCBI taxonomy): domain Eukaryota; kingdom Metazoa; phylum Chordata; class Chondrichthyes; order Carcharhiniformes; family Carcharhinidae; genus Carcharhinus; species Carcharhinus amblyrhynchos. The sequence goes on from NC_137341.1 coordinate 13,274,586, forward strand.
TAGATCTTAACTCCACCCATCCTCCCCAACCTCAACGACTTTTTGTGATAACCAGTGGTACCCATTTGTGAAGATCTGTTAACTTTTCATCCTTCTCCCTCTCTGATGGCTTCAAAAAGGACTGAAATAGCAATCCTGCACTGAAGCTTATTTGTAAGAAGAAAGCAAAATGCATCTCTAGCTCAAGCACAACTTCAAAGCATACATCCTAAAAGATAAATCAGATGGTTACATTTAAATTGAATGACTTGGCCTCCACTTGTGAGCAAATTAGCCAACATCAACACACACACACACACACACCAAAAAAGAGAAAATTTTTTTTTTATTTATCACAACCGTAGTCCTCAAGTTATACTGCTGTGAACAGCAGGAATCTCGCAGTTACCATCAACTGTATTAGTTCAATGTAAAAATGCCCACAGTGAGGCTGCCAACTCTTGTTCCTTTGAAATCATTCATTCAATTGATCTTAAAATTGTGCATCTTACTTTTCAAATTGTATTCTACATATAAATAGAATATAAATGAATTTACAGACTCCCCAACTCTGTGGCCCACTGTAGAGCAACATTAACAAAAGTTTGAGTGCAACAGCCTAATCTTTCAGATCACAGAATCATTATGATCATTAGCTGGTAAGAACGTGGGAATCTTTCACATAAGGAGCTACAGCAGTCAATTTGTGCACAGCAAGATTTCCAAATAAGTTAGTAATCCATTTCTGGTGATGTTGATATTCCATGCTGTTCTCCAAACAGTACCCTGGGTGGCATGGTGGCACAGTTGTTAGCACTGTTGCCCCACAACGTCAATGACCCAGGTTCAATTCCCAGCTTGAGTAACAGCCTCTGCAGAGTCTGCACATTCTCTCTGTGCCTGCAATGGGTTTCCTCCCACAGTCCGAAAGACATGTTGGTAGGTGCACTTGCCATGCCAAATTCTTCCTCCGTGTACCTGACCAGATGCTGGAGTGTGGCGTATAGGGGATTTTTCACAGTAACTTCATTGCACTGTTAGTGTACTCGTGACCAATAAACTTAACTTGGGAAATTTCAGACACCACAGCCAAGAGCTCAATTTAACATTTCATCCAAAAACACAGCACCCTGACAATGCAACACCCACTTTGTACTGCACAAACCCATGCTTAAACTCAATAGCAATACATGTTTCTCTCTTGGCCTTTACATTCATCCAGATATATTAGAGAATAGATGCAATGAAAATCTAAAATCTGTAACCCATTCACATCCCTTCAGTTTTTTTAAAAACAGAGCTACTATCTTTCACTATTAACTTCACTACTGCCTTTTCACTCAATGATGTAACTGTTTTTGAAGTGCTGACTGATGAAGCTTGTTTTGTGGTATACTTTGGGGGGAGTTGAACACTTCAATTTGTACCATTTCCAAAAGGCTGTCTGTCTGGAAGTGAAAAAGCATTGGCCATGCCAATGCCACAATTTCCATAGCGCCAGCAATAACTATTCACCACATGAACATTCAACGTTTTATTGCTTGAAACAAATTTAAAACAAAAAGACACAAAAGTCGAATCATTTAAATTTAAAGTTTATTTGTGTCACCAGTAGGCTTACATTAACATTGCCAATAAGTTACTGTGAAAACCTCCTAGTGGCCACACTCTACACCTATTCAGGTGCACTGAGGGAGAATTTAGCATGGTCAATGGCACCTAACCAGCATACCTTTTGATTGAGGGGGGAAACCGGAGCACCCAGAGGAAACTCACGCAGTCACCCAAGCTGAGCACTGAACCTGGGTCCCTGGTACTGTGAGGCAGCAGTGCTAACCATTGTGCCACAGTGCTGCCCCATTTTTGTACAGCCATCCTGAGCGTTTTTTTAAAAAGGTTCTTGTAACGCACAGACAGCAGATTACCCTCAGCTCAGAATCAACATGACTGGTGCTATAAAAATGCCTTATATTTAAATATTCAAACAATTTACCTTCAACTAGAAATACATCCCAAGTCAATTCACTGAAACAAAAGTCAATGTCAAGCCAAAGGAGCAATATTAACAGGAATAACTATAAGCGTGGTTAAAGGAGTAGGTTTTATGCTAGTCTTAAAAGGAAAGAGAACTGGAGATGCCGAGAGGTGTAGGGAGGAAGTTCCTGATAATAGGGCCTAGATGGTTACAGACATGGCCACCTTTGCCAGGGTGAAAACACTTGGGGGAATGTGGGAGAAAAACAGAGCTCTCAGGGTTGCAGACAAAAGGAGTTACTTTGAAGTGCAGTGACTAATGCTAAGTAGAAGAACCCTTCTAAGTCACATATAATCCTGATTTGGTGCTGTATTGCTGTTCCTTCACTAACAGAAGATCAGAACCCTGGAATTCCCTTGGCTCAAAATTGTGGAACTTCCTCCCCTAACAGCACTGGTTGTACCTACATGGCATGGGCTGTACTGGAGTGGCACACCAATATCTCTCAGGCAATTTGGAATGGGCAATAAATGCTGGCCTAGCCAGTTACACTGACATCCCATGAAAGAACTTTAACAAATGCATCAGGTGTTTTGTAAACAAAATCTCACAATCACCAACGCAATAAAGAATCAGTTATTTTTTTGAGTACAGCAATGAGAACCCTGATTCTTCTTGGATTAGTGGCCATAAATTTTTCACTATCAGTCTGAACCAGTGAAATGGGCAAAAAGGGAACTGATTTCACATCTCAGAAGAGGTCAGTTTCTTCAGTTTAGCAGTGAATTATCAGTTCAGATTATCAGCTCAAGACTCTGATGTGAGACTCAGACCCACACAAGTCACTGATACAGTGGCAAGCTTGTTACCAAAATGATACAACACACTGCCTTGTGGTCACTTTCTCAAAAAGTGGCTTTAAATTTAACTTGCATTTGAATCAGATCCAAAATATGAATTTTCTCCCCTCTGAAACATTTCTGATGGTCTCTCCCACCCTTCTCAAATTATAAAATAAAACAAAAATCAGGAAATGCTTAGTACAGTAACAACTTTCCTTCTACACAGGCAATACGGCAGGTTGAAAACCTATCCGTTTTCACAACGCGGTTTCTGGTCGAATTCCGTGACAAAACATGAAGAATTAATCATATTGGCATGGGGACTGCAGTCACATATAACCCAGGCTAGACAGGGATAAGAGATTCTGTTGAAAGTTTATTGGCCAGAAATTTGAACTTGTTTCTCTCTTCACAGATACACTCAATCCTTTGAGTATTTCTAGCACTTCGTTTACATTTCAGATTTCCAACAACTGCAGTATTTTGTTTGTGATTAGTGAAGTAAATGAGCTGCCTAAATTGGGAGGGAGGACTGACCAAAGACAAGATTATACCATAGTTGCATATTAACAGTTCTAGAGCAACAATATGCGGGCAAGGCTATCAGTTGACTCATGGTTACTTTAGTTTTGTCTGCATCTACCTCTTCCTTTTTTCCCCAAAAACACACATCCCCTGCTACTAATCAAACTTGTATACAACAAGAAATACAATTCCCAAAACTAAAAATTTTATTTATTTTTCCAATCTCTTTAGGTTAAATGCAGAAGTTTTTTGTGTCAAAAAACAAATCACCAGATTTAATTAGTTCCCCTCTTAACTGAGACTGGGAAGTAGGAGACAGTGAGATTAGCTGTTACAAATGTGACAGGCATTGGTCTTGCAAGTCTGACCAGAATTTGGAAGTCTCAAGCCAGTTTTTAAGTAAGCATTAATTCACAGTACAAAACTGTAAGACTGTCCAACGTTTGGCATTATGATTGGTAACTCCCCAGGATTGTTCGCATAAAAATTGTCACATGGTACAATGTGCAGGGCATGGCAAATATACATGAACAGAGTATATGATATTGACACAGAGAGTATAACAGAAGTGTTTTCTCCCCCAACATTAGCATCCCTCATACCAAACTTCACAGAATAATAGACAGGTTATCCTGACTTCCATCTTCAATGGAGTGTATGGAATTGGTTCCCCCCAGAGATGCTCGTTACTCGGCAAGAGAATTTTCCCACGTATTGATGCAACACCTGCATGTCTGCACAGAAATATTGATCAATATTCTTATAATTGTAGAGCTTTAAAGCTTAAGTTTAGATCACTGATGAAACAGCAATGATCTCTCAAAAACAAGAGTAATAGTAAAACACTGCAATAAAAAAAATCTCCACATTGTCAGCAGAATTCAAGAAAGATCCTCAGCTGGCATTCTGATTTTTCTATCTTCTACAGACAGGTCATGTGGTTTGGTAGCCACGATGAAGATCTGTGTCTAGGAGTAAGGCAAAGGGAAAGGTTGCAGAGAGAGGCTTATACCATTCAAAGAAACATTTTGCCAGTGGATGAAATTCTTAGCACCTACAGAAATACATAATTGAAATGACCGTCCTTTCGGGGCGGGGGGGGGGGGGGATGCACCATTACACCATAGTCAAGACTTCAAAATATTGCATATAAAAGGCAGTAAATGCATAATCTGAAGACTCAAACTTCAAGCCTTGTTCAATAGGCCAGAGCAAACCCCAGTCTGATTAGACACAAAATAACTGGAATTCAAGCTGCTCCAGTCTTGCTTTGCAAGATGACTTATAAATGATTTCACACAGCAAGAATCGAGTACTTCACATTCCCACTTCGCATCTGACCACAACATAGGCATGTCTAGCCCTGCTCTGGCCTTACCACACATCAGTTTTAAATCCCTTCTCCTGAACCTGGCTGAAATGGCAATTATTAAACAGGGAGACCAAACGTGCTCTTTAAGCACAACGGCTATCACAGCCAAATCAAATTCTCTCAGCATCTCCATACTTCTGGCAGAGGTTACTGGATAGATTAGGAAAAAGATCTTTAGTCAATGTTTCCTTCCTTAATCCAAGGCACTGAAACCAATTATACTGCCATTCCTGCTGAGATCAGTACCAAGTAAGGATGAAAGAAGAATGAAGGTGCTTTTCATTACCTCATATCCCCAAAAAAATTTCACAGCCAATTAAGCTGGAAGTAATGACTATAGTAACATGGCAAGGACAGCAGCACAGTTGTCCAGAGCCGAGATCTCACAGGCAGCAAGCAACTATCACTAGATCACATATTTTAAGAACACTGGTGGAAAGATAAATATTGATCATGACACCTGGGGAACTCTCCTGCTATTCTTTAAATAGTGCCACAGAAAGTTTATGTTTCATTTGAAAGTCAGCAGCACAGATAGTACAGCACTGCCGAAGTACTGCATCACTGCGTCAACCTAGATTGCGTGCTCAAGTAACTGGAGTTGGGCTTGAATCCGTCTCACCGTTTAACATAGGTGAAAGTGCTCCCAATGGGCTCAGGCTGAAACTTCAACCCAAGGTCTCCCTGGTCTGCGGTGTGAACATGCTGCACGCTGGGGCAGCCTCACTACATGTTCAAAATGTACTAAATTCATTTGCTGCTAGTTAAGAGGCAGAGCAACAGAAGTTACTAGCTGTACCCAGTTACATGTCAAACACAGGAGAAGCAAGAAAACTTCCCCATTCAAATCACTGTGTCAAAATTATTCAAAAGGCAAAAGCTGAGAACAGAAAAAGCTAACAAAGGACATACATTACAGTGTACACCCTGGCATTACAACACAGAACAAAATAGTACACTTGGGCTTAGGTATTTCTGCAAAAAGAAATCAAGACACTGGAAAAGGGGGAGAATATGACAAGGTAATATGAAATATCACAGTTTTTAATTAAATGGATAGGCTCCAGGATTTCAGGTCATTTACTTTGGAAAACACAGGCTTTGGAAGAGTTACAATTTTAAAATGGTGAAGGATACAATTTGGTTAAATAGTTTATTTGAAATAAACAGGAATGGTGAGACTGGGACCCATCCTCACAATACCCATCGGCAGAGTCAGATGCCCAGAAGTATTTTTTGCCATGGCGTTCCCCCCAGAATAATCTTCGAAAAGAAACCGGTTGACACAGCCCTCTAGGCAACAACTCTACAAGTCTGTGAGAAGAGGGAATTTTGAAGAGGCAAAATTACCACTTCAGCAACTACACTTGATTGGCTGTAAAGCACTTTTGAGACATCCTAAGCTTGTGACAAGCACTATATTAATTACAAGTTCCCTTCTTTCTGAAGGGTGTAGTCTGCTGGAACCTCCTGAACTTGCTCGATTGCCTTGGCATGGAAGGGGAGGGGTGGGGGTCGGAATGGGGGTCCAGGAAGGATTTGTTGCAATGTATGTTTTTCTGAACCAGCTAAAGGATTAAGGGAGAAGATTTAATTTTTTTCTTCCACATAATTTTTTAAGGGATGGTGTTGAGAGTGGAATCCAGAAAGCTTTCAAAAAGGAAAAATGGATCAATGTGTGAAAAAGAAAACTGGGCAGAGAAAGGAATTAAAGTAGACTGGCTTTCAGAGAGTTGGCGCAGGTGCAGTGGGCTAATAGCTGTCCTTTAGTTCAGTAAGTCTTTGATTCCATGATTCTTGATGCCTGTTCAGAACTACACTCAAAAATATTAGACAGCCAACTGAAACTCTGATTTTTAACAAATGTAGATAGGCAAGATGGGAGAACTTTATACAGCTCCTTGCACCATAGTGGAAGCACTAAGAACACTCAATAAATACATTTATCAAGCATCCTGACCACAACACATTCAAAGCAGCATGACGTTCAGTGTACCTTTGCTCCTATAAGCAGTATTTCAAGAAAAAAAGTGAAACCCCTTCCACTACTAATGGATCTAAAACAAGGGGACATAATCTTAAAAGTGGAGTCATTGTGTTAGGATTGAAATCAAAAAAACATTTTCCCTTTCACAATGTGTAATGAAAATCTGGAATTCTCACCAGAGATGGTTACGGGTGCTAGGTTCATTGAAACTTAAGATGGAAATCAATAGATTTCATTAAGTAAGGATATCAAGGTATTGGGAGAAAAATCAGGTGTTAAGGCCCACAGCATTCATGGTCTAATAGAACGATGGAACTCGGGTGGAGCAGCTGAATGGCCCACTCTGTTTCTGTATTCCTGACGGTAGCATTCAAACAATGGAACTATCAAACTGTTGTGCTTCAGATGAAAAAGCTGAATAAACTTACTGAGCATTAAATCTCTTGGATCACATTTACAGTATGGTCTGTCAGTATGTAAAAAAACTGTGAAACCATATTTTCAATTGCACATCGGTATTTTCTTTTAAACATCAACAGTAGATAACCCACATGCAATAAAGTTCAACTGAACACACAAATTTTACAGCGTATTAAACAAAATGCCACAGTAACAATGAAAACATGAATGTAGAAAATAGCTGGAAGCATACCCAACACTTTACACATTTTGATGCCTTTTTTTAACACTCCAAATGCATTAGAACATTAAAACATCAGTCATCCATAATTCTCCACATAGACCATCACAAAGTGTATCCATTACAAGGAGACATGGAAGAATGCATTTTATCTCTGATGGCATGAGACAAGCATACACGTACTAATAATAATTTTCAATCAGTACTGACATTTATGATATAATGTATTCATTCACCAGAACACAGTAGTTCCATTTGAACCGCAACATTACATCTTCACACATAACTTATGCAATTACCATTAATTAACCAGGAATAGGATTGTGACAACATGACAAAAAGAAACCAAGTGCAATCTCTTAAGTCTGCAATCCACCACCAGTCCCAAATTACCTGTTAATATGAGTGAATATCTGGGATGACAAATTGATGCAAGCTGAAACCTCACTGGAATACATTTTCTCAGTTCTGTCAAAAGGTCATTGACCAGAAATATTATCTGTTTCTCTCTCTGCAGATGCTATGCTGTCTGACCCGGGTATTTCCAGTAGTTTCTGTTTTTACCTCAATACAGTACCGATAGATCAACTACCAAAATCAGAATATGACACCCAAGCTTCTCAGTCTTAACTATTCTTATTTATTGATTTCACAATATGAAATTTGTGGGCCTGAGGGTTTCAAACTGGTGTTATTGACTGTTGGTGTAGTTGCAAACGAAAGGAAGCATTAAATTAAGCATTAATGTGACCCATTTCATGCATTTGCAATGCACCTACATGGCCCACAAAGAATGAAAGCCTTAACCCTGCCACAAACCACAACACTGTTTGAACCTAGAGACTATCTAGAGATACTCAATCTGTTTTTAAAAAAAAAAGCATCATGGAGGTGAACCCAATTACTCTCATGTTCCTTCCCAGTCTCTTCAGTTCAATCCTTCACAAAATGCAGCTCATCCAAAACAACATATGAACAATAAAGGATGGGAACAAAGTCCAATTTCCCCCACATTCACCAAGGTGCCATCCTTTCTATGCAACATATCTATATCTCTGCCCTTTTCCTCTAATGCTCCACGTGTGACTTAGTAGCAATTTCATAAGTGGGTATTATCACACGTCAGCACAAGATTCCCCCCCCCTTCCAGGCAGGGTCTGCATGAATTCCTTGATAAAATGTTGATTCAAGATTTTATTTGGTGGGGTTATCATAATTTGAGAGTTAAATATTACACATGTACTTCACAAGACAATATGCCCAACTAAACTGATCAAATAATTTAGGGTCAGCAAATTAGAATGCAGCGTTTACAATCTATTAAAAATGTGAATCTTTCACATTTGCATCTTAAAAATGTCGATTAATGATATTTGTATATTCCTTTATCCACTGTTTTACCCCATGTGGGCAGTACATTGGTTAGCATTGCTGCCTCACAGCGCCAGGGACCATCAAGTGACTGATGGTGTGGAGTTTGCACATTCTCCCTGTGTCAGCATGGGTTTCCTCTGGATGCTCCAGTTTCCTTCCACAGTCTGAAGATGTGCGGGTTAGGTTGATTGGCCAAAATCAATCGTCCCTTAGTGTTAGGAGGCAAGGCAAATATGCGAGGTCAGTATTGTCTCAATGTGCCAAATGGTCTCTCTCTGCACTGCAGGGATTCTATGATTCTAGGTGATCACCCATTAATTTTACATGGATAAGCATCTCAGTTAATACCACTAAGAGGCTGTTACATGAATTAGTTAATAACTAGTCTATTATCAACACAGAAATTTTGGTCTCAAAATGAATCACTCATACAATAGTAACTCTTCAGTACAATAACTTCCATAAAGCCTTATGACCCAAGTCTCGGGTCAGCTACCCATATCACCATGCTCTCATGTTACAGGCCATCCAGAGTAAGGATCTTCATCTCCATTAATGAAAACTGAATTCTCTCAATATGTTTCAGTACCTGCTGCTAAAAATTTGAACATACATTTGCTTCAAAAAAGAAATTGTGCATCCTTTTTCACACATGCTACTATGACCTTATTTCTCCGTATTTTGTACAAATCCACGTTACTGATGCATACAACAAAGGATTCAGAACTGTGACAATCATTGGTTGTTGATCATTAATTTCCAAGAACTAGCCAGCGAATAACGTCATGTTTTCTAGAATTAGCAGAAACTAAAACTAGACAAATGGGCAACATAAAGAAAATGTCAACTATTTAAATTCAGGATGTTGGTATCTCTGGCATGGCTGACATTTCTTGTTCACCCCTAACTCTCCTGTTGTAGAGATAAGATTTCTACTGCAGTTTGCAGTCAGACAGCAATGAAGGCAGCTACGCAAGTCATTTGAAGAAAATGTGGAGATACATAAATCTGACTGAAAAAATTGAAAGGGCCAATTTTGGGAGAAAGAGGTTTGTATATTCTTTTTAAAAAAAGGGCGTAGCAATCTAAGTAACAGTAAGCACTGGAACATTAACCTTTGGCACCAGAGAATAATGATCTCATCTCTTTTCCAGAGATCACTGTTCTTCTTGATGCACTCCAGGACCTGGCAAGTAAAGTATCGACTATGGGGGGAAAAAAAGGAAGCTATAACAAAAAATGGATCCTCATCAGGATAATCTTGCAAGTTTCCTGAAAACCATATGAGTATGACATGCACAGAACGCCACCTGCTCATTCCAATAAACACAAGAGATGCACATGTGAAGAATCTGTAAAGAAATAAGATGGAAGCACAGGGGCATTCTTACAGGTATACTGTTAAAACAGGAAGCTTTCATTGTTCCAATTGTAAAGACACCAATAAACACAAATGCAATCTTTAAAAAATTACATACTTATATGTACAAAATTTTAAAAATCCAATACAGCTTATTCTAATACAGCTTATTTATTAAGAGCAGTATTACGTGCACGTCAGTATAAATTCAACACATGTAGTCAAAGCAACCAAGATCGAGAAGGGAAAGTCCCACGATCAAATTCTGAGAAATGAACTATTTTCAGAAATATTTCACTTCTCAGTAAATGGAAACGTAGTGGATTCCAGTGAAACCCTAAATAGGATTCTAATGGGAGGAGGATACCAACAAAGGTGAGTTAAAAGCCCAGAAGTTTTACACCCATTTTATTAGTGGATTCACTGACAGGTAATCTTTCTAAGTGGCACTGCTAACAACTTATATATGATCTAAACAACCCATCTTTAGAGATGAGGTTACAATATAGCCTCATTTTAAAAACAAAGCATAGTGCTCCTTCAATTTACTGAGGAGTCACATTAAACTGTAATAACAAAATGCCACTCCAGCAGGTTTAAATCACAATTAAAAGAAATGTTCTTTTCTCTCAGAAAGGAAAAAAATCCATCGATGTTGCTTCAACCAGTACAGGTCATTAGAATTACACTTCCTCTTAGCAGCAAGTGATGACACATTTGATTAGTTGGTAGATCACCAATAAGTCTATTCTCCAGTCATCATTCCTAAACAATGTGTTTTTATTACAAGGAACTGGATCTTTAAGAACATGAGTTTTTACCAGCAATTCCTAGCTATTAATTTAGCATTACAGTTTGTCCCATGTTCTTTTGTCAGTTTTGGCTGAGTGGTATTATGTTCGGGTCAGAAGGTTGCAGATTCAAACCTGTCTCAGTTGGAGAACACTCCAGTGCTTTGCTGAGGGAGCACTGTATTCTCAGAGGCGCTGTCTCCCCTCTTAGGTGGGTAGAAAAAGGTCTCATAGTCATATTAGAAGAACTGAGAAATTTCCCCAGTGTCTGAGCTAATATTTACCCCTCAACCAATGCCACTAAAAACAGATTATCTGGTTATTTTTATCTCGTTGCTGTGTGCAAATTGGCAGCATAACAGACTATGTTAAAAGTTGTTCACAACCTGAGCAGTATTTCAGGAGGTCCAGAGTTCATGAAAAGCATTATATAAATGCAAGTTTATTTTCCCCTCCCAGAACGGAGAGGGTTGAAACTGCTTCTGTTGTTTAAACCTGTTAACTTCATTCAGTACGTACACACACCCACAAAAGTCGGCACTCAAAACCTATAAATATTTACAAGTCACTATGAGATTTTCTTACAGGAAAAGATAAATTCGATTCATGTTTAAAGCAATTTATAATTCCACTGGAAACTGGTTTGCTTTTCATTGATACACATACGAGCCAGAGGTACTGAATATTTCATTTGGCTGCTATGCAGCATTTGCTGACGAGCTTCTGTAATAAATCATTCCATGTTGCATGCAGCCCTTTGAAGAGTGAAGGGTCATGCGAGCAAGACCTACTCAGTGAGTTAACATTATTAAAAAAAAATTCAAAATCACGTCTAATCAATATAATAAAATAGAATGATTGTAATTTCTCAGGGCAATGTAGAAAACTGTTATTTTTATTGAGCTCCATGTGTGGATTTCTCCTCCCAGACACAGACCTGCTCCCTCCCCCTTTCTCCAAACTTGGCTCTGACACGCTGTCTGCTCGCTGTGTTTACATTAAGGGTTTGGGGCCTACTCGCCAGGTGGAAGCCTGGCACCTCGAGTTATCGGCTAGCCGGATGACGCACCCACCAAGCCCGGCTTCGCCTCCAACTCCACCCCGGCGTAGGCCTCATTTTTTTTAACTCACTGTCGGGGCAGCAGCAGCGGCGGGGCACCCCTCCTCTGGAAGGCTCCGTCCACGAAAACGCCGTTCTTGCCGAGGCACTTCAGGTAGAAGTGCGGCTCCTGGAAGGTGATCTGCAGGTGGCGGCGGGAGATGAAGCTCGAGTGGCCCATGTTCACGTCCACTGGGCCCTGGCTCGAGTTGCGGCCGATGGTCACCGACTCCTGCCGCATCAAGTACTCGAAATCCCGGCCCTCGAGCTTGGCGATGGCGGCGTCGGGCGGGGCCTGCGGGTCGAGGCCCAGCTCCCAGCGCACGGCGCCGCTCTTGAGCTGAGCGCTCAGCCGGCTGGGGCTGCAAGGGGCCGATTTGAGAGCCAGCAGCGCCCGGGCGCCCGTGTCATCGCCTTCGCTGTCGGAGGGGAAGAGGGCAGCCTGCATGGCGCGACAGGAGGAGGAGGGAGAGGGAGAGAGAGAGAGAGAGAGCCGGGCTCCGGGGAAAGGCAGCTTCCAGAGCCTGACACTCGCTATCCGCCGCCACGCACAGCCTCCGGTCGGCGGCTGAGCAGCGCCCAATGCCTCCAGTTAGCGAGAAGTCATAACAAGCAGGGGGGAGGGGAGGGAGACAGAGAGAAAACCCGGAGCGGAATCCTCTCCAACACACACACAGCAACTGGGAGCAGCACCGAGCCTGCTCCACCCGCTAATAGACAGTGACTGATCTGACAGTAAACTTCTCTCTACCCGAAAGACCTGCTGCTGAGGGTGCACTGGCCATGCTAAATTCTCCCTCAGTGTACCCGAACAGGCGCCGGAATGTGACGACTGGAGGATTTTCACAGTAACTTCATTGCAGTGTTAATGTCAGCCTGCAATCTTTACTACCTCCCAATCCCCCCAACCTTCCTCTACTCCCCCAACCCCCTGTTTACACCCTTACCCCTGTTTACACCCTCTACCACCCTCTTTCCCCCAACCCCACTCTAGCCCCCACTGCCTTCTACCTCCTAATCATCCTCTACCCCCCACCCCCACCCACTGGCTTTGAACCTGAAACTTTCGATGTGTTGGTTCAGAGCATTCATACTGTGTTCTATGGAATTATATTGGATATTTGTGGTTATGTTGCTTCTTGAACAAGATAAAGAAAAGTTCATTTATATATCATTTACAAATGTATGTTCATAAATTAGGAGCAGGAGTAGGCCATTTTGCTCCCTCTAGGCTGCACTGTCATTCAATAAGATCATGACTAATCTGATATCTTCACAACTGCAGGAAGTCCCAAAGCACTTTACAGAGGGTGAGGTACTTTTGTAGAGCGGTCACTGCTGCCATGTAAGAAGCCAAACTGAACACAACACCTTCCAATATAAACTGTTTTAATGGTGTTGGCTCAGAGATAAATATTGTCTGGGGAGAACTGCCCAACTCTGTTAGGCCAGACAAGGACTTGGTTTAACGCCTCCCTCTGAAGAGGACACAGCCTACAGTGCAGCATTCCCTCAGTACAAGCATCAACCAAGCCTTAGTGCTGAAATCTCTGGGTTTGGGCTTAAACCCACACCATCTATCTGACTCAGAGGTGAGAGTGTTACCCACTGAGTCACATCCCGCATTAATTGATGGGGTGGCACGGTGGCCCAATGATTAGCACTACTGTCCTGTTCAATTCCTGGCTTGGGTCGCTGTCTGTGCGGAGTCTGCACGTTCTCACCGTGTCTGCGTGGGTTTCCTTTGGGTGGTCCGGTTTCCTCCCATAGTCCAAAAGACGTGCTGGTTAGGTGGATTGGCCATACTAAATTCTCCCTTAGTGTATCTGAACAGACGCTGGAGTGTGGAGACTAGGGGATTTTCACAGTAACTTTGCTTCAGTGTTGATGTAAGCCTACTTGTGCCACTAATAAAACAGAGATCCTAATGCTCACAATATTAATAATCATAAGTCATCATGGAGAGCAGGGACCAAATTCAAATAAATTGAATTTTCAAATCAACACACATTCCCCATGCACAGATGGGTGGCTTTCATACTAATTCTTAAAGATGTATCATAATAAATATTTAATATTTGAAACGTGAAAACTTTTGAAAAGATTGTGGTAGTTTTGGTTCTGCCAGCTAACAGTTTAACAGCATTTTAAACTATTACTAAAATAGCTTTAAACTGTAATATTAAACTAGTGACCACGACACTAATCCCCTGTTTAATGCAGTACAGTATTAGCGATACGTTCATTTCCATCCGCAGAAACCTCTTACTCCTGGCTCAAATATCAGCAGCCACATTAGGAGTGTTTACATGACACTATCAAGCTCCGGTTTCTTGGTATTGAAATGATGATCATTGAAACGCCACAATTCTCCACATCAAAATGATCAGGAAACAATACCATTTATTTGTGTTTGCTTTCCTGCAACACTTACACCATGATCTCTCAGTGCTGTATTTTGCTCCCATTTTATTCTCTGGCTTCCTCGCTGTCTTGAAAGATGTGTTCAAAGGTGCTGTTCTTTTTATATCACTGGCATTTCTACAGATTGGTTGATATTCTCATACAAACACTCACCACTCAGACTCCAACAGGAGTAACGGCCACTGTCGTAACGTACCACTGAAAGGGCAGCCAGATCTGAGGAATCATACTCCATTCAGGAGTCAGCACCCCCAAACAAGGAGGGTAAGGAAGAATGTTGGCTAGGGAAAGATAACATGTAGTTCTTTTTTTAAGGTTAACTAACTGAAAATGAAGCAGTTGCTGTATGGTTGGTGTCAGAAATGGACAGGATGAATTATAGGCTGACACGCGGGGAGTGAAATTGATCCTAGGTATAAATCTACACCAAGGTTTTACAGAGAAATTGTCCACCAGGCCAAGAGGTTGACTACATTATCCAGTTCCCAAAGTTCCAGTGGTCTAACATACAAAATGGCCAAAATCAGCATGGATATGCATTGCAGAGCAAAGAGATTTGGGAATCATAGAATCCCTACAATGAAGATTTTCTGACAGTGCAGTATTGCTCTGACCAAGACTGCAAGAATCTACAAAGGGTTGTGAATGTAGTTCAGTCCGTCATACAAACCAGCCTCCCATCTACTCACTCCATCTACACTTCCCACTGTCTCAGAAAAGCAGCCAGCATAATCAAGGACCCCATGTGCCTCGGGCATGCTCTCTTCCACCTTCTTCCATCAGGAAAGATAGAAAAGTCTGACATCACTTTACAATCAACTTAAGAACAGCTTCTTCCCAGCTGTCATCAGACTTTTGCATGGTCCTATCACACATTAATCTGATCTTTCTCTTCACCCTATCGGTAACAGCAACACTATATTCTGCAACCTATCCTTTCCTTCTCCTCTATGTACTGTATGAATGGTATGCTTTGTTTGTAACAGTTCACAAGAAACAATACTTTTCCCTATATCCCAATGCATGTGACACTAAAATAAATCAATTCAATTCAGGAGACCATTTGGCCCACTGAGCTTGCACCAACAATAAACCCACACAGGCCCTATCCCCATAACCCCATGTATTTACCCTGCTAGTTCCTCTGAGTAATCCAAGTACACCAACCATTAAAAGCCAGTAGACCGGTGCAAAAAGCAATCAGAATGGTTCATGAAATGATGCCTTTTATCTCAATGTCTCTGGAATGCAGAAGGGAGAAATTATATTTCAGTTCTACAAAGCCTTGCTGAGACCCCACCTGGAACACCAGGTTCAGTTTGGGCACCATGTCTCTGAAAGGATATATTAAAGGAATACAGCATAGTAATCCTAGATGTATCCGTATGGTGCAGGCACCTACCACTCACATGACTTGACCAGGTGGATGTAGAAAGGATGTGCCCTGTTGTGAAATTATTTGGAACTAGGGCTCACTGTTTAAAAGTAAAGAGTCATCCATTTAAAACAGAGGTGAGGAACAATCTTTTCTCTCAAAGAACAAAATTCTACCGCCCCACCCACCACAGAATGAGCGAGGGCCAGACAATAGAAATATCCATTGACCTCGGGCAGGATTTTCTGGTCTCAGGTCAAGTGAGGCCATAAAATCCCGCCCAAAGAGTCATGATCTTTGGAACTCTCTTCCTCAAAAGGCATTGGAAGCAAAGTCTTTGAATATTGTTTAAGGCAGAGCTAGGTAGCTTCTGAATAAGCAAAGAGGTGAAAGGTTACTGGGGGTAGACAAGAATGTGGAGTTGAGGCCAAAGTAAGATGAGCCATGACCTAATTGAAATGGTGGAGCAGGCTTGAGGGGGCCAAGTGGCCTATTCCTGCATCTGATTGGTATGTAAACCAGTGGACTTCTCCTGACCTGAGAACATTGGCATTTGCTCTGGAATGCAACCAGGCACCAATGACTTTTCAACCATTTATATCCTATGGTGTGGCTGGTGGTCAGTAATAGAATCATACAACTCACAAGGAGTTGGCTTATTGTGCCTATTTAGTTTCTGTAAAAAAAGCTATCAAATTAGACCCACTCTTCCTCATAGCCTTGCACATTTTACAATTCTCCTTTGAAAGTTAGTATTGAATCTGCTTCTATGACATTTTCAGGTAGTGTATTCCGGATCTTAACAAGTCACTGTGTAAATAAATGTCTCCTCATCTCCCCTCCATCCATTTGCTAATTATGTTAAATCCATGTCCTCTGGTTACTAATGTTTAATCAGAACAATACCATAGCATGTGCCGCTATGTAAAACTACAAAGTCTAATTGCAGTAAATTAGTCCGGAGGTCTATTATGAGCCTGTTTCCTCTTAAGCACATCCTCCAGTCAATTTGTGGTTAATTGCTCCTCTGTAGATTGGGTAGCTGTTTCTGAAACTCTGGCACATTCCCAAGGTCATACATACTAACAGGAAGCATTCTTTCTTTCCCCTTTTGTTGCTGGCTGCTTGGCCAATGTAACCAAGCGTGACGTCTGCAGTGTGACATCTGCAAAGTGTTTGAATGCTCTCAAAACTTACATAGACAGCCATACATAGATCATATGCAGTATAAAAAGAAGCTACATTAGGGCGCATGAAAATAAACCACTTGTGACAGCTAGGCTGTAACTTGTTATTAAGCCTGATGTCATTTGATGTAATTCTTTATGCCCTGCCCTATCCGCTACAATAAACTCCACTTAAGGAAACTGCACTGGTTAGAATGTATTCACTGTAAAATTGATCTTTGTTGCATGACTTTCTGTGCACTGAAACTGACATTTTTTAAGAAAGAGAAAACGGTGCACTTGGAAACGGTTGTCATGGTTACACCTCACACGTCCTAGAATGTGCCTACCTTCAGAATTCTGTGGTCATCCTCAATTCTGTAGGTCGAATGTTCCTGATTGTGTCAAAACAGAACTTGGAATCATATATTAGAACAATGGGTGATCAGTTTTGGGGCTGCCTTAAGCCCTTTAGAAAATGTGGAATAACTGTACATTATTTACACTTAACAAAGTTTGGCTTGTAGGATTTCTGTTGCAGTAATTTATTGCATCTATTGTTCTGTCCCTATTGTGGTTACTTTATTGTCGATTTCCGGCGTGTATTTATCTGTGTTAATCCTTCATGTGACAAACCTATCACCTTTAAGGTTACTTCTGAGGTTCTCTCTCTGGCTGATTTTCAAACTATGCGCACCACCAGCTGTGGGTTTCCTCCGGGTGCTCCGGTTTCCTTCCACAGTCCAAAGATGTGCAGGTTAGATAGATTGGGCATGCTAAGTTGCTCCTTAGTGTACAAGATGTGTGGGTTAGGGGGATTAGTGGAGTAAATATATGGGGTTACAGGGATAGGGTGAGAGTTGAGCCTGGGTCTTATGCTCTGCTGGAGAGTCGGTGCAGACTCAATGAGCCGACTGGCCTCCTTCTGCATTGTAGGGATTTTATGATCTTAGAAGTGCTGCATCTTCCTTTTGGTACACAAAGGTGCCATTGTGCGTCGGTGGTGGGTGGGGTGCCAATCAAGTGGGCTGCATTGTCCTGGATGGTGCTGAGCTTCTTGAGTGTTGTTGGAGCAGCACTCATCCAGGCAAGTGGAGAGTATTCCACCACACCTTGTAGATGGGATGTCAGGAGATGAGTTACATGCTGTAGAATTCTCTGAACATAAGAACATAAGAAATAGGAGCAGGAGTAGGCCATCTAGCCCTTCGAGCCTGCCCCGCCATTCAATAAGATCATGGCTGATCTGTCGCTGCTCAGTTCCACATTCCCACCCTCTCCCCATAACCCTTAATCCCCTCTCTTATCAAAAACCCATCAACCCGCATCTTAAAAATATTTAGCGAGGCAGCCTCCACCACTTCAACGGGCAGAGAATTCCAGAGATTCACCACCCTTTGAGTGAAGAAGTTCCTCCTCAACTCCGTTCTAAACTGCCCCCCTTTTATCTTGAGGCTGTGCCCCCTAGTCCTACTGTCTTTTTTGAGCGGGAAGAGTCTTTCCACCTCTATCCTATCCATCCCATTCATCATCTTATACGTCTCAATGAGATCTCCCCTCATTCTTCTAAACTCTAACGAGTACAAGCCCAGTTTATTCAGCCTCTCCTCATAGCTCAACCCCCTCAACTCCGGTATCAGCCTAGTAAACCTCCTCTGCACTCCCTCCAAGGCCAAAATATCTTTGCACAGGTGCGGCACCCAAAACTGCACACAGTACTCCAGCTGCGGCCTCACCAATGCCCTATACAGCTGCAGCAAGACCTCCCTACTTTTATATTCAGTCCCCCTCGCTATGAAGGCCAGCATCCCATTCGCCTTCCTGACCACCTGCTGCACCTGCAAGCTGGGTTTTTGCGACTCATGCACAAGGACCCCAAGGTCCCTCTGCACAGCCGCCTGCTGCAGTTTTTCGCCCCGGAAGTAATAGTCCTTCCTACCATTCTTCCTACCAAAGTGGACCACCTCACACTTGCCAACATTAAATTCCATTTGCCATTTCCTGGCCCATTCGCCCAGCCTATCTAGATCCTTCTGCAGACTCTCCACACCCTCCGCACAATTTGCCGTTCCCCCAATCTTGGTGTCATCAGCAAATTTCGACACCCTACACTCGGTTCCCTCCTCCAGATCATCTATATAAATGGTAAAAAGCTGAGGCCCCAGCACCAACCCCTGGGGCACTCCACTAGTCACCATCCGCCAATCTGAATAGCACCCGTTGACCCCCACTCTCTGCCTCCTATTTGACAACCAATCCTCTATCCACGCTAACACCCCACCCTCAACTCCATGTCCCTCGACCTTCTGCAATAACCTCTTGTGAGGTACTTTGTCAAACGCCTTCTGAAAATCTAGAAAGACCACATCCACCGGCTCTCCTCTATCCACCGCCCTAGACACATCCTCATAGAACTCCAGTAAATTTGTCAGACACGACTTCCCTTTAATGAAACCGTGCTGCGTCTGCTCTATCAAGCAATTCCCTTCAAGATGCCTCGCAATTTCCTCCTTAATGACAGATTCTAACATTTTACCTACCACAGACGTTAAACTAACCGGCCTATAATTCCCTGCCTTTTGCCTGGCACCCTTCTTAAACAACCTGACCTGCTCTTGAAGCTGTAGTATTTAGATGGCTGGTCGATTTCTAAAAGTTGATTCTTGTACCTGAACTGAAGATATATTTTTGAGAGAGTAAATAAGGAGAAACTGTTTCCACTGACAGGAGAATTGGTAACATCATGAGCACAACGATAATCACAAATAAATCCAGTAGTGAATTCAGGAGAAATTTCAGGAGTGCAAAGATATTAGGTTGATTGGCCATGCTAAATTGCCCCTTTGTGTAAAAGGTCATGAAAAAGGTCTTGAATGAAGCCCAGTCCATCACACAAACCAGCCTCCCAGACATTGACTCTGTCTACACTTCCTGCTGCCTTGGAAAAGCAGCCAGCATAATCAAGGACCCCACACACCCTGGACACTCTCTCCTCCACCTTCTTCCATTGGGAAAAAGATACAGAAGCCTGAGGTCACGTACTAACCGGGTCCCTGGTGCTGTGAGGCAGCGGTGCTAACCACTGTGCCACCGTGCTGCACAGGCGTTTCCCATAACACAACTGCTCTTGTCTTCATGGGTTGTAGAGATGGTGGACCTGGGCACACTGTTGACAGAAGTTTGGACACAAGCTTCCATATTCCCTGGATGGTATTTAATGGAGGCTCAGGCCCACCAGCTAGAGAGCCAGTGAGAATCTTGCCTCTGTGCGGGATAACCTGCTGCAATCAGTGCTGCTCAGGTATTAACTAGATAGTGGCAGACCTCCCCATAAATCATGAGGTCTTGGGCAGTGATGGCATAGTGGTACTTTCACTAGACTAGAAATCCAGAGACCCAGGGTAAATCTGGGGACCCATGTTCGAATCCTACCATGATAGATGGTGAAATTTGAATTCAATAAAAATCTGGAATTAAGAGATGACCATGAGACATTAATGATTGTACAAACCCATCTGGTTCACTAATGTCCTTTTAGGAAAGGAAATTTGCCATCCTTACTTGATCTGCCTGACATGTGACTCCAGACCCACAGTTACGTGATTGACTCTTAAATCACCTCAGGGACAGGCAGTAAATGTTGGCCCACCCAGCGATGCCTGCTTCTCATGAATGAATAAAAAAAAGTCCCACTTACTGAGATTTGCCACCCTATTAGAGGCTGTACTGAATGGCACTGCGACTGGAAAGGCAGTGGCTGCTGCCAGTAAGACACCCCCCCTCCAGGCCTAAGATTGTTGCTGCATCCTTGGCAGGAGATGGTTTATGGGTTGCAGGGCAAATGGAAGAGGCAATTGGCAACAAGAGCAGGGTGGTGGCTCTCAGTGTGTTCTCCGATTTCCAGCACCCAGTCCGTCGACCAGGCACTGAATGACTATGAAGAAGACCTCCCAGGGGAGCCCACAAGCAAATGAGGGTATCGCCCACGTATGGGGCCAGACAGGAAGGTGGTGAAGTCCCCACCCACCACCCTCCTGCCTGATTAAATACTGCCCCCCCCACCCACCAACGAATTCGCCACGGGGTGGGGGGGGGGACATTAAATTCCGCCCACTGTTGCTGACATCTCCTTAACAGCACAGCCAGGGAAAGGAGAGAGTTAAATCACCATGTGGTAGCTGGAATCCACCACACGGTGCGACATGTGGCAGCGGTTTTAATGGGAAGGTAAAGGCGTGGAAGAAGTTTTGGGATACTTTAGCAAGACAGTGAAAGTGTAAATGGCGAAGCGAAATTTCAGGTTTAAGTGTGGGTGAGCTGACGTCAGGGAAGGCAGCTGCTGAGTTCTGTGTTTATAAACACTCCAGGAACGAGAGAAACTCAAAAGATGGAGTGGATCTCCATGGCAAGAGATGGAATGGCATATTCATTACTGTTTTTATTCTTTAACAGGATGTGGGCGTCGCTGGCAAGGCCAACAATTTGCTACCCATCTCTAATCGTACTGGAACTCAGTGGCTTACTGGATCATTTCAGAGGGAAGTTAAGAGTCAACCACTTTGCTGTTTAGCGTGCAAGAAACAATACTTTTCACTGTATTCCAACACATGTGACAACAGTAAATCAATTCAACTGTGGGTCTGGAGTCACATGTAGGCCAGACCCGATATGGATGGCAGATTTCCTTCCCTAAAGCACAGTAGTGAACCAGGCATTTACACAACAAGTGATGATAGTTACCTGGTCACCATTACTGAGGCTAGCTTTTCCATTCTGAATTATTAACTGAATTTAAATTCCACCAGCTGCCATGGTGGGATTTGAATCCTTGTCCCCAAAGTGTTAGCCTGGGCCTCTGGGTTAGCATCCAGTGACATTCCAACTACATCACTGTCTCCCTCTACTGAGAATGGAAAACATAGTGAGAAATTTTAATCTGGGGAAGGGCGTGGGGTTGCTTGCAAGTGAAAAGCGTTGAATCCAACAAAAATGCAAGCATGTTAGAAAGCAGTATCCAACCTGCTGACTTCCACATTTCACTCCAACGTGTTAGGCTGCGTACTCTCAAACCCCTCCTTCTGAAAAGGTAGACAGGAAATTAGCACATAATAAATGCCCACAGCTTTCCTGGGCTTTCTGGAATTTGCCAGTAAAGCAAGGCACGAATCCAGCGGAAATTCATAGAATCGCTACTGTGCCTATAGTGCAGAAAAGGCCATTCAGCCCATTAAGTCAGCACCGTATCTTAAGTCAGCAAAGTATCTTAACCAGGCCCCCTGTAACCCCATGCTTTTACTATGGTCAATCCATCTAACTGTACATCCTTGGACTGCAGGCAAAAACCAGAGCACCCGGAAGAAATCCACGCAGACATGGGGAGCAAACACCAGACAGACAGTCACCCAAGGCCAGAATTGAACCCAGGACTCTGGCACTGTGAGGCAGCAGTGCTAATCACTGTGCCACCCCAAATTGTGGGAGTTGGAGCTATAGCCTTGAAAAGCGACAGATGAAGTATGAGCTGCAGCAGCCTGTTACTCTCTGATTTATGACCTTACTGGACAGAGGGGATCAGCAGAGAGATACAGCTCATGATGTCATGCCCATAACATAACGTCTGCAGGCTGAGGATAAGCCCCCTCAACATGCTGAAGACCAGGAGGCTCAGGATGTCAGTTCAGGTGGTGGCAGACATTTGCAACTGGACCTGGTGACCATGCTTTACCAGTGGCTGTCAAAGTCAATGCCGCTGTAATAACTCTGGAAACCTGACTGGGAAGGAATGGTATTTATTGTAAAACACAAAATTAAGCCACTGCTCCATGGCGTGCATACATAAGCACCAGCCTGTACACAACTGTGCAGACTTTCCCAGTGTCTGCCTTATAAGGGGCTCAACTGATGAACTCCAACTTGACAATCCATTGCCTGATACAAAGGGAGCATGTTTAATGAGCCCCACAGGGAAATCAGTTAGTGATTCCCTATGGGACTCATGGGGGTTATCACATCCCTCCCCTTTTGAACCTGAGGGTTCCCCTTGCTCCTATGGCGATGGGGCCATTTTTGTCATTTGCACGATCTGGTTGGGGGTGTATACTGAGTGGGCAAACGTCTCCACCTTGTGGAATGTCAAAGGGCCATGCAGGGGCTCGTCTCTTACTGTGACTCCACCACCTCCATCTCCATTTCTGAGGCTGAGTCTTCATAGACCTCTCTTGGGTTTTTAGTGAGTGGAGTATCCAGTCCGTAGGCCAGTGTATAAGGTACTAATGGTGGCATGTCCAGTGCAGCAATTGCCCTGTGGAGGGTTCCTAACCTGCAGAGTTGACTTACTTTTTTTTATAGCCTTCTCTCCAGTCCTTATCGTGCATGACATTGGCCCCATATTTGAAAGGACAATTCCTAGGATCCGCTGGGAGCCGTCTCCAAAGTTCCATTCATGGACGGTGTCTCCAGGTTTGAAGGTCCTGTTTGGAAAAGTTTGGCTAAGCCTGTCTGAAGGCATCAATAGCTCCGCCAAGGTCATTCTCATTGTCATGTGTGGCGTTGTCCTATAACTGAAAAGGAAACGTGCAAGCTTCATTTCCAAATAGCACATTTTTTCTTCTTGTTGTTTTTGAATATTTGGACTTCTGTCTAAATTAGGCAATTTGAAGACGGGTGATAAGGTGTTGTGTGGGTGTGCCTGTCACTCCATTTGTATTCAAGAAGGTGGAAACTCCCCATTGTCTGTTACGAAAACTTTGTGCGCAGAAAGATTGCCACAGTTTTTTAATGATTTTGTCAGAAGTAGTAGAGGCCATCTGGTGCACGTTGATCCATTTTAATGGGCATCAATCAGAATTAAGAACATGGAGCCCAAAAATGGCCCTGCAAAGTCTGCTTGTACTCCACATCCAGGGTCTCCCCAACCATTCCAAAAGGTGCAACAAGGCTGCTGGTGGCACCTTTTAGTTTTCCTGGCAGGTTTTGCCCTGCTTGACCAGGTTTTCAATGTAGCATTGGCTATCTGTCTCTCTGGACAATGTTCTAGGGTATATTCGTAGGCGCCTAATAGCAGTGCCCAGCTTTGGATCCAGGCTGATGCGATTGGAGGAATCACCTCGCCTTCCATAAAGAGACCCAACAGAAGGTTATGGACAGTTACTATGGTGAAATGCTGACTGTAGACGTATTGTGGAACTTTTTCACCATCAATACCATGGCCAAACTTTTTTCGACCTAAGCGTACTTTCTCACTGCATCTGCCAGGGTTTGTGATGTGTATGTGATTAGACATCCCGTTCTATCATACCAATGGTGTGATAATACTGCTCTTATCCCATAGAAGGAGGCTTTGCAGGTTACAATGAATGATCTCAGGGTGTCATAAGGGTCTCTTGAATTCACTTACCTTCCACACCTGGTTCCAAACTTGGATGACAATTTACTAATGCTTGATGCAAACACCATCCTACTTCAACTTTACTCCAACATAGTATCTCTATCTTTAACTCTGGATTCCCTCTTGTTATCTAATCTTTATTCCTTATTGTAGGATATATATATAGTGAATGATCACCTCTGGAATGTGCTGCCTGAGAGTGTTGGTGGAGGTAGGTTCAATCGAGGCACACAGGGAATTAGATGATTATTTGAAAAGGAAACAATGTGCAGGATTGCAGGGAGAATGGCAATAGATGAAATGCTCATTCAGAGAGTTGATGCAAACACATTGGCTGAATCCTCCTTCTGCACTGCAACAATTCAGTGATTCTGTAATAATTGTGACATTACTAGGCCGATGTAACTCAAGCTATTCCTGTGTCCACTTGATGTGGAGACATTGGCGTTGGACTGGGGTGGGCACAGTTAGAAGTCTCACAACACCAGGTTAAAATCCAACAGGTTTATTTGGAATCATGAGCTTTCAGAGCACTGCTCCATCATCAGGTGAGTCACGGTGCAGCACTCCGAAAGCTCGTGATACCAAATAAACCTGTTGTACTTTAATCTGGTGTGTTCACTTTGGCTGTTGTTTCAAATCTAACCTGTCTAACACTTTCGGTTCTCCCTTCCCTCCACACTTTTTTTTAAACCTTCTCTCTTCTTACTCCTCCTCACCTGTCATCATGACTCCTTTCATAGTTTCCCTGGATGGTACTTTTGAGCACCACTACTGAACCAGGTTATCTGATCATTATCACATTGCTGTTAGTGGGAGCTGGCTGTGTGTGCACAGATTGGCTGCCATCCTGCCTATGTTTGAGCTGTGATTGTCTGAAACCCACTGGCTGTAAAGGGTGGGAAAGTTGATGCTTTGTTCCTTTTCTGTCACCTTCATGTAGGCTGAAGATCCGATGGAGTGACTGTAATCCCGCGCCAGTCGCACTTCATTCATTGTCACCATCAGTATCATAGTCGTGGCAGAGACCACTTGTGCCCTACCACTGCCGACCCAACTCCACCCCCCCTGCCCGCCAGTTCTAGTGAAAGCAGTATCCCCAGCCCTCATATCCACTACTACGTGTATCCATCCACCCTGATAACCACAACAGTGCATATAATACACCTGAGAATACTCAGCACCAAAACATCCATGAGGTTGGACTGCAGGAGAAGTTTTGATTTTCATAAAACGGTATCTCATGGCCATCCCCCCTCATCGATACATACCTTTCTGCACAGGCTTGGCATAATCAAATGATTCAGATCTTTATACAGACTGATTAGAGTCATGCACCCCAGGAAAAGGCCCTTTGGCCCAACATGCCAATGCCGAACATCAAATACAGCTCTTCACTAATCCCATTTATCAGCACTTGGTCTACAGCCCACTCTGCTTTGGCAATTTAAGTACTCATCCAAATGCTTCTTAAGTGTAGAATCGCCGCCACCAATTCACCCCTCCCCAATGAGCTCAATGCAATCTATGCCCATTTTGAGCAAGAGATTCACAAGATCACACTCTGCACCCCAGAAGCCTTGGCCGAACCAGCACCCAAGGTCACCGACGCAAATGCCAGAACAGCCTTCTCGCGAGTCAATCTAGGAAAAGCTACTGGCCCAGATGGAGTACCCAGATAAGCACTCAGATTCTGTGCAGACCAGCTGGCCAGGCTATTTACAGACATCTTTAACCTTTCTTTACACCAATCTGTGGTTGCTACCTGCTTCAAGAAGATGACCATCATTCCTGTACCATAGAAAAGCCAGGCAGTGAGCCCAGTGGCTCTGACATCCATCATTATGCAGTGCTTTGAAATATTAGTCATGGCACGAATCAATTCTAGCTCCCAGATTGCCTCTATCCATACAATTCACCTATTGCTGCACCAGGTCCACAGCAGACGTTATCTCCCTGGCCTGGACTCAACCCTGGAACACCTTGATAACAAAGAAACCTATGTCAGACTCTTACTTACTGACTACAGATCAGCCTTCAACACCATTATTCCTATAAAACTCATCTCCAAACGCCATGGCCTGGGGCTCAGCTCCTCCCTCTGTGATTGAATCCTGAACTTCCTAGCTCACAGACCACAATCATAAGGATAGGCAACAATACCTCATCCACAATCATCCTCAACACCGGTGCCCCACAAGGCTGTGTCCTCAGCCCCTGACTCTACTACTTATATACCTATGACTGTGTGGCCAAATTCTCCACCAACTCGATTTTCAAGTTTGCTGATGGCACCACTATAGTGGTTGGATCTCAAACAACGATGAGACAAAGTACAGGAATGAGATGGAGAATCTGGTGAACTGGTGTGACAACAATAATCTCTCCCTCAATGTCAACAAAATGGAAGGGATAGTCATCAACTTCAGGAGGTGTAGTGGAGAACACATCCATCTACATCAATGGGGATGAAGTAGAAATGGTCGAGAGTTTCAATTTTCTAGATGTCCAGATCACAACAATCTGTCCTGGCCTCCCATGCTGACACTATAGTTAAGAAAGTCCTCCAACATCTCTATTTTCTCAGGAGGCTAAGGAAATTTGGCACGTCTGCTACAACCCTCACCAACTTTTACAGATGCATTACAGAAAGCATCCTTTCTGGTTGTCTCACAGTTTGGTATGATTCCTGCTCTGACCAAGACCACAAGAAACTACAAAAGCTCGTGAACAAAGCCCAGTCCATCACACAAACCAGCCTTCCATCCATTGACTCTGACTACACTTCCCACTGCCTCAGAAAAGCAGCCAGCATAATCAAGGACCCCATGCACCCTGGACATTCTCTCTTCCACCTTCTTCCATTGGGAAAAAGATACAAACGTCTGAGGTCACGTACCAACTGATTCAAAAACAGCTTCTTCCCTGCTGCCATCAGACTTTTGAATGGACCTACCTCATATTAAGTTGATCTTTCTCTATGCCCTAGCTATGACTGTAACATTACGTTCTGCACCCTCTCCTTTCCTTCTTTATGAATGATATGCTTTGTCTGTATAGCACACAAGAAACAATCCTTTTCACTGTACACTAATACTTGTGACAATAATAAATCAAATCACAAAAAAATGTTGCAAGAGTACCTGCCTCCACCATCCTCTCAGGTAGCATGTCCAAATTTTCCACCACCCTCTGGGTGAAAAGTAATTCCTCGGACTCCCTCTAAACCATTTACTCCTCACCTTAAACCTATGCCCCATGGTCTTAGACACCTCTGCCGTGGAGAAAAGATCTTTATCATCTACCTTATCTCTGCCTCTCATAATTTTGTATTCATTTATCAGGGGGATGGGAACTGATGCAGGAAGTCAGAGGGAAGTAAAGTGGGACAGAAACAAAAGGCAGGAAGGGGAAAAGTGCAAGGCAGAGAAGCCAAAGACAAAAATCTAAAAGAGCCACAGTACACAGTACAGAGACTGTGGAGAACTCTGTGAATGGGTCCAGTAAGGCTAAGAGAAATAAAACACAGGGAGAGTGTACAAAACATGACAGGACAGACGCCTTAATGCAAGGAGTATGACAGGTAAGGTGGATGAACTTAAAACTTGGATTACTACATGGAACTATAATGTTGTGGCAAAAGGTGGGGCAGTTGCTTTAGTGATTAAGGAGAATGTCACAACTATACTGGAGGAAGACACCTTGGTGGGATCATTAGTAAAGCGATATGTGTAAAACTCAGGAACAGGAATGGTGCAATCACACTGTTGGGATTGCAGTACAGACCTCCTAACGATCAGTGTGAAGTGGAGAAACTAATATGTTAGCAGATTACGGGAAGATGTTGTGATGGGTGATTTTAATGTCCCAACTACAGACTGGGATTCTTTCGAACCGGGGGCTTGGACAGGGCAGAGTTTGCTCAGTGTGTCCAAGCGTGTTTCTTGAGGCAGTATGTAGATCGTCCAACTCAGGAAGGGGCTGTCTTAGACCTGGTTCTGGGAAATGAGCCCATACAGGTGATTGATGTCTCAGTGGGAGGACCATTTTGGGAACAGTGATCACAATACTTTAAGTTTCAAAATACTTGTAGGAAAGGATAGAAGTAGCCTCAGAATGAAAGTACTAAACTGGGAGAAAGCTAACTATGACAGTATTAGGCAGGAGCTAGGGAATATAACAAAGAACAAAGAACTAAGAACAACACAGCATGGGAAACAGGCCCTTCGGCCCAACGAGCTCACCCTGCCATTTCAAACATTGTGAGTCCCCTCTCCACCCATGACCCTTGTCTATGCTTATGACACTCCACATTGGAAACCAGATTGAGGAGACTAATTTAGGGACAATTTGTTACACCAATCAGCCTAAGAGCACATCTTTGAGGTGTGGGAGGAAACCGGAGCACCCGGAGAAAACCCATGCAAGCACGGGGAGAATGCGCAAACTCGCACAGATACTGGCCCAAATCCATGTATCTGCACAGCAAACAGTGATAGTCACTGAGCTGTCGTGTTGCCCAGCATCTGGTCCAGTTTAAGCATACACTAACGATGTGAAGCACTAGGCTACTCTCGAAACATCCAAGAGCAGCCCTCGCATGACGCACCGTGTGTATGCCCCTTGTTGGACTGGAGACGGCTGTTTGAAGATAAACCCACATCTGATATGTAGGAGTTTTTTAAGGATCATTTGTGAACAATTCAGGACAAGTATGTCCCTGTAAAAATGAAGGATAAAGATGGCAAGATTTGGGAACCTTGGAATGACAAGAGATGTGAGCTTGGTGAAAAAGGAGGCATACAGAAATTTCAGGAAATTGAAAACGGATAAGGCTCTTGAGGAATACAAAGATAGTAGGAAAGCGTTTAACAGGGACTTGGGAGGGCAAAAAGGGGCCATGAAATATCCTCGGCAGGCAGGATTAAGGAGAATCTCAAGGCTTCTTACCTGTATATCAGGAGGAAGAGGGAGCTAAGGAAGGGGTAGATCCAGTCAAAGACAGTGGAGGAGGGAACCAGAGGAGCTGGGTGAGGTCCAGAACAAATACTTTGCATCAGTATTCACAAAGGAGAAGGATGTGATGGATGGTGAGCGTAGAAAGGAGGATGTTGACATTCCAGGACGTGTTGAGATAAAAAGGAAGTATTGGAGGTTTTAAAAAACATTAAGGTGGACAAGTCCCCAGGGCCAGATAGGGTCTATCTCAGAATACTGAGAGAGGTGAGGGAAGCAATTGCTGAGGCCTTAGCCAAAACCTTTGTATCCTCCTTAGCCACGGGGAGGTACCAGAGAATTGGAGATTGGCTAACATTGTTCTTCTGCTTAAGAAGGGCAGAAGAGACAATTCGGGAATTTACAAGCCTGTGAGCCTTCTATCAGTGGTGGAGAAATTATTGGAGAAGATTCTTAGTGACAGGATGTACTCACATCTGGAAGAGAATAAGCTTATTAGCAAAAGCACGGTTTTGTGAAGGGGAGGTCATATCTCACAAACTTGATTGAGTTCTTTGAGAAAGTGACAAGAAAAATTGACCAGGGCAGTGCAATGGATGTTATATACATGGACTTTAGTGAAGCCTTCAGTAAGGCTCCTCATGGCAGGCTGAGACAGAAGGTGAAATCATATGGGATCCAAGGTGAGCTGGTAAGATGGACACAAACCTGGCTTAGGCATAGAAAGTAGAGACTAGCAGTGGAAGGGTACTTTTCTAACTGGAGGTTTGGGACAAGGAGGATCCACAAGGATCAGTGCTGAGCCTCTGTGGTTTGTAATATATATAAATGATTTGGAAGAAAATGTAGGTGGTCTGATCAGTAAATTTGCAGATGATACAAAAATTGGGGGAATAGTGGATAGTGAGGAGGATCATCAGAGAATATAGCAGGATATAATTTGGCTGGAGGCCTGAGCCAAAAAGTGGCAGATGGAATTTAACCCAAAAAAAATGAGGTGATGCGATTTGGAAGGTCTACTGCAGAAGAAAGTACACAGCAAATGATAGAGCCCTTAGAAAGATTTGCAAACAGAAGGATCTCGGTGTGCAGATCCACAGTTCCCTGAAGATGGCACTTAGGTGGATGAGGTGGTCAAGAAGGTATATGGCATGCTGGCCTTCATTGGTCAGGACGTTGAGTATAGGAATTGGAAAACCATGTTGCACTGTATAAGGCTAAGGTTAGGCTGCATTTGGAGTATTGTGTACAATTCTGGTTGCCATACTACCGGAAGGATGTTGATGCATTGGAAAGGGTGCAGAAGAGATTTACCAGGATGTTGGTTTGGAGGGTATGGATTATGAAGAAAGGTTGAACAAACTTGGATTGTTTTATTTGAGTGTTGGAGGGTGCGGGGCGGACCTGATGGAGGTTTATAAGATTATGACAGGTTTGGATAGAGTGGATAGTCAAGAGTCTTTTTCCCAGGGTCGAAGGGTCAATTAGTTGGGAGCATAGGTTGAAAGTGAGAGGGGGAAAGTTTAAAAGAGATGTAAGGAGCAAGTTTTTCACACAGAGAGTGGTGAATGCCTGGAACACATTGCTGGAGGAAGTGGTGGAAGCAGATTTTCTAACAATGTTCAAGAGGCATCTCGATAGATGCATGAATACGCAGGGAATAGAGGGATCATGTAGAGGCAGGAAAATAGTAGAGAGGCATCTGTGTCGGCACAGACTTGGCGGGCCCAAGGACCTGTTCTTGTTCTATACTTTGTTCTACCAAACCGCCCCCTCCCCCCCACCCCCGAGTCTCTCCTGCTCCAAGGAAAATAAACTCAATCTATCCCGTCTCCCTTGTTTCCATGACCTCATCCCTCCTTACCTCTGTAATCTCTTTCAGTCCTGCAACCCTCTGAGATTTCCACACTGTTTCCACTCTTGCGTCTGTATCTCTGGTTATTCATCATTCCACCAGTTGCTGCAGTTGTCAGTCAACTGTGCCCTCCTTCCATAAAGCTCTCCACCTCATTCTCCTTCCTTTAACCAGGTTTTTGATCCTTGATCTTACATCTCCTTGTATTGCATGGTGTCACATTTTGTTTAGTAAAGTTCCTGGGGTGATTTGTTATGTTAAAGGCATTTTTTAAATTTATTGTTGTCACAAGTAGGCTTACATTAACACTGCAATGAAGTTACTGTGAAAATCCGCAGGGACAGAAGAATTCAGCCTACATTCTTAAATCTTACAGCTTGACGTTTTGTAAACTTATTTTAATTTTTAAGCTTTTTGTGTATTGTTGAAATGATAAACACCCGTTGTTTTGATTCCTGAAGAAAATCCAGTTGAGGAGCTGGCTTCAATTTGTAAGTAAGTTGATTAAATTAAATTAAGATATCTTTACTGATGTGATAGTGTTCCTCATACATGGACATTGTTGATACGGTGACTTGTATGGTTTATCTTGCTGATTGCACTACCTCATAATCCACACTAGAGAGCAGTATGTTACCAGGAGTGACAGAATGTGACAGTGACCTGCATTAACCTCTTAAAAACTGATTTTTAAAACATGTTTGTACATTTTTATGGCTTTGACATAAATTCAATTATCATTCATCCTGAGGTTATGTTTTCAACATTTGCCATTTACTTCATTCTATTTTAATTCTATGAGATGAGAAACGAATGCCCTGAGTCCATCTGTCCCTCGACTGGGTGCCCCGTCAAGTTAATGTGCAGAATGACTGCCAATCCATGTCAGAGTACAGCTGTGCTGCTCTTAATCTGGTCAAATTGAAAATGGAGTAGCAGGCATTTATTGTATGTTCGGTATCTAATTCCTGTATCCAGGGTATGGTTGTATGTATCTAGCTTAATAATCCAGAGATGTGAGCCAATGACAAAACTTGGAGGAGTACTGCAGCCTGCCATTCACTGAATTGTCTGTTTCTTGATTCCACCTTGGATCCAAATCCCTGAATTTTCATTCCTAACAAAAATCTAGCAATCTCCGTTTGATGTTTTCAGTTGGACTTTGTTTTGGGAGGAGGAAGGGGTGAATTCCAGGATAACCAGGCATATGTACATTGAGATCCGTGTGAGCGCTCAGACTGTGGATGATGATCACTGGCAAATGTTGTTTAACTGGAAAGAGTGCAGAGTTATACACATGGGCAGGGTGAGTTCTGAGCATGCAAACTCCCTTCAGAGAAATGAAGAAAGATAGCTGAGTATTCTAATGTATACAGTCTAAAGATGTGTGCTTGCAAGTTTTTAAGTTTATATATTAGCGTCACAAGTAGGCTTATATTAGCACTGCCATGAAACTACCGTGAAAATCCCCAGTCGCCACACTCCAAGCACCTGTTTGCGTACACAGATGGAGGATTTAGTATGGTCAACGCACCTAACCAGCATGTCTTTTGGACTGTGGGAGGAAACTGCAGTACCCAAAGGAAACCCACGCAGACACTGGGAGAACATAAAGACTCTGCACATAGTGACCCAAACCAAGAATTGAACCGAGTCTCTACCGCTGTGAAGCATAGTGCTAACCACTGAACCTCCTGTGCTTGTAATCATTCTGTGATCCAGAGCCAACAGTTCAAATCATAGAATCCCTCCAGTACAGAAGGAGGCCATTTGATCCATCAAATCTGCAACTGACCTTCTGAAAGATCATCTTACCCAGGCTTGACATGTAAATCTTTAGTCAATGTCCCTGTGTTAAAGTCTTGATGCTTTCCTGCTCCCATCATGACACATTCACCACCCATTCCATACATAAAGAATTGGTCACTTTCAAAAGAAGCCATTACTGCTTGTGAAGATAGACTCCAGGAACAGTCGCCATCTTCAGGAGAGTGCAGGTGTTGCTGCAAAAAATGACTAGAGGAAAGGAAATAATAAAAAGAATTAAATAGTTTTAGAAACACAAATGAGAGAACAATAAATAGATTTCCCGGTGCATTCTTTATAAATGCAATTACAAGTTTGCTGTTGGGTGCACTATTTTTGATTGGTTTAAGGCCCTTGTTACGATAAACTTTCTTTTCAAACACTTCTTATTTCTTCATAAAAATAATTATCTTGTCTCTTCGGAATACTTTATGTTGCTCTGTTAATTTTTTTGCCATTTTCCAGATCCAATCATATTTCTTACAATCCTGAATCCCCAACTGCTGCAATTAATTCAAGTTTGTGCATCTTGATGGTGAAATTTGTCTTGGGATACAGTATAAAACGATCAATGGATGGAAGGATGGAGGCAACAGATAGTTTATACATGGTTTTGGAGGTGTTTGGAGATTGTTCACTAGCCATATCCTATAGGGACATATTGGGATCAGGGGCATATTGGGATCATTGTCTTCACTACTTTAATGATCTGGGTGTGGGTCCTGGTGGCACAATGTCCAGATGATTGACATCCGTGTGAGCAATTAGACTGTGGACGATGATCACTGGCAAATGTTGTTTAACTGGAAAGAGTGCAGAGTTATACACATGGGCAGGGCAAGTTCTGAATATACAACTCTCTTCAGGGAAATGAAGAAAGATAGCTGAGCATTCTGATGTATACAGTTTAAAGACGTGTGCTTAAAGATTTGAAATTTATATATTTGTGTCACAAGTAGGCTTACATTAACACTGCCATGAAGCTGCTGTGCAAATCCGGCACCTGTTTGAGTACGCAGAGCGAGAATTTAGCATGGCCAACACACCTAGCCAACACGTCTTTTGGATTGTGGGAGGAAACTGGAGCACCCGGAGGAAACCCATGCAGACACCGGGAGAACATGCAAACTCCGCACAGATAGTGACTCAAGCTGTGAGTTGAACCGAGGCTCTAGCACTGTGAGACAGCAATGCTAATCTCTGTACCACTGTGAGTGAATAGGATGACAGGATTAAAAGATGAGGCAGAATATTTTGTCCTTGTGCAAGACCACTTGGAATATTGTGCCCAGATTTGGTCTCTTCACATGAGGATTCACGAAATTGGTCCCTGGGATGAGGGGGTTGTCCCAGGATGACAGACTTGAGTAAATTGAGTCTATTTCCTCTGGGATTTAGAAGAGCGAGAGGTCATCTCATTGAAATGTACATATTCTGAATGGGGCTTAAGAGGGTAGACTCTGAGAGATTGTTTCTGCTGGTTGGGATAGACACAGGGAGAACTTACAGACTCTTCACAGACAGTGACCCAAGCCAGGAATCGAACCTGGGTTCCTGGTGCTGTGAGGCAGCAGTGCTAACCATCATGCTACCGTGCCACTCTAGTTCACTAATCTCCTTTAGGGAGAGAAACCTGCTATTTTTACCTGGCCTACATGTGATTCCAGAGCTACAGCAATGTGATTGACCCTCACATATCCTCTGAAATGGCCTAGCAAGCCACAATTGGGGATGGGTAATAAATGCTGGCCCAACCACCGACACCCACATCTCCTGAATGAATTTTCAAAAAATCTATTCAATGTCACTACATCCACCTGGGGGCTGCTAGGAAACTTAGCATTTTTACTAAGACATGATTTTTTTTGTTATTCTACGAAAGAGGATGTACATTATAGAAAAGAAAAATCTCTCTTGGCACTTCCTTCCCTTTGAGCTATCCTATGTGTGTGTTGAATTCTAATGAATCTGCCAGCCTTGTGTTACTGGTAAAAACACAGTTAAGAATCTCATCCTGTGGGGTCTCCAGAGCCGCTTCATGCGGTTGTTTGTTCTTGCTTTCACCCCCTTCCCCACAGTGATTTATGATTTTGTTATAAAGTTTGTTTAAAGATAGCTGTTATCATTATCTGTATAAAATGTCATTGATCATTCTTGCTGAAATACTCTGATCTGTGTGTGCAGTTATTTTTGCTGACTGTCCTTTTCTGTCTTGGTAATCCCATTTCCTATGAACTTCCTATCACTCTTTAGCTCTGTATAAACAAAAAAAATGCATTAGTCATTCTCCAGTAAACTTTAACCAATCTTTATCTGCAGACAAGCAATTTACACTTTTATCACTGTACAGTTATTGAATTCCATTTCTGGTTGAATAGAACATACTTTTTCATCAACATCCAAAAGTTTACTCATTAAAGTTTCTGAAAATCATTCTTTTACACTGGTTTGCGAATGACAAAAATGAAGGTACAATTAAGTACAATGGTAACAGGACTGAGAGATCATGCCTATCAGGAAAGTTTGAAAAGCAAACTCTCTGCAAAAAAGGGACTATCTGGATGGAGGTCTTCAAAAATGTGAAAGAGTTTGCAAGGATAGATGGGCCGAATGGCCTCCTTCTGCATTGTAGGGATTCTATGGATAAGACCATAAGGCATAACAATAGGAGTAGGTCATTCAGCCATCGAGTCTGCTTCAAAGAGATCATGACTGATCTGATGTGATAAGACTCAACTTCACTTTCCTGCCCTAATCCCAAAGCACTTGATTCCCTTACTGATTAAAAAGCTGACTTTTTCAGCCTTGAATATACTTAACGACCCAACCTCTACAGCCCTCTGTGGTAAAAAATTTCATAGATTCACTGCCCGCTGAGAGAAGAAATTCCTCTTCGTCTCTGTCTCAGATGGGTGACACTCTTACTCTGAGATTGTGCCTCTGGTCCTAGACTCTCCCACATGGTGGAGTCTATTACTTAGTTATCAACTCCAGCCAACTCATCACCACAGAGAGGTTGAATTGGATTGCTCACAACCTCTCATCTTGCACCCTCAGACATGAGCCCCTCTGTAACTCTGCTGCTTGTACCCTAACTTGCTCCAAGTCCCATGTACACTTCACCTAGATTTGCTGGCTTACTTTGGTACCTTTTCTAGCAATACCTAATTTTTTAGCACTCTTATTCAAATTCCTCCACAGGTTTACCCCTCCCCAATTCTAACTTGCTCAACTCCCCATCTCCCACAACCCTTCTGTGACTCTGAACTTCTCCATTTCTGGCCTCTTGGCGCATCCCAGTTTTCTGTGTTCAAGGTACCATAAAAATACAAGTTTATCCTCTTCTTTTGTAGTATTTGTTTATCATATAGCCTAATAATATGAATCAAGTACCTGCAAAGCATTTCATAGAATCCCTACAGTGTAGGAGGAGGTCATTTGGCCCATTGAGTCTGCTTTGACTCTCTGAAAGATCATTTTACCTAGTCCCCATCCCCCCACCCCATCGCTGTAACCCCAGGTGCTTACCATGGCTAATCCACCTGGTGGGTGACACAGTGATTAGCACTGCTGCCTCACAGCGCCAGGGACCCAGGCTCGATTCCCAACTTGAATCACTGTCTGTGCGGCCTCATGTTCTCCCCGTGTCTGCATGGGTTTCCTCTGGGTGCTCCAATTTCCTCCTGATGCAGGTTAGGTGATAAATTCTCCCTCAGCGTACCCGAACAGGCGCCAGAACGTAGCAACTAGGAGATTTTCACAGTAACTTCATTGCAGTGTTAATGCAAGGCTACTTGTGATACTAATAAATAAACTTTTAAACTTTAAGGGGAAAGAATCTCTCAGTATCTACCCTGTCAAGCCCCCCTGCGAATCCTATATGTCTCAAAAGGGTCACTCTCATGCTTCTAAGCTCCAATGTGTACAGGCCCCACCCTACTCAACTGCTCCTCATAAGACAATTGATGTACAGAGGTTGTTTCCACTTGTAGGGGAGACTAAAACTAAAGGCCAGAAATATAAGGTGGTCACTGTTAAATCCAAAAGGGAATTCAGGAGAAACTTCTTCAACCAGAGAATATTTAGAATGCAAAACTTTCTACCAGAAGAATAGTTGAGGAAATTAGCAGAGATTGGGGAAGCTAGATAAATACAAGGCAAATGTAAGGATATATTAATGAGGTTAGATGTAGAACAGTAGAAGGCTCAAATGGTGCATAGACCAATAGGCTCAAATGGTCTGTGCTGTAAATACTTTGTGGTACCATGTCCCTGGAATTTTGCTGTGAAAAGGAAGAACTTACATTTATATAGTGCCTTCCTCAATGCCACAATGTCCAGAAGCCTTTTACAGCTGAAGTATTCTGTTCAAATTGTTGGCAGTAGTTCCTCTCTACATTACAACAGTGACAACACTTCAAGAGTATTTCATCAACTAT
Organism: Carcharhinus amblyrhynchos; assembly: GCF_965287045.1. Lineage (NCBI taxonomy): Eukaryota > Metazoa > Chordata > Chondrichthyes > Carcharhiniformes > Carcharhinidae > Carcharhinus > Carcharhinus amblyrhynchos. Next base: position 13,311,938 of record NC_137341.1, read on the forward strand.
AATGTATTTGGCCCAACAATCTTCAGCTGTTTCATCAATGACCTTCCCTCCGTCCTAAAGTCAGAAGTGGGGATGTTTGCCAATGATTGTGCAATGTTCAGCACTATTCATGACTCCTCAGATACTGAAGCAGTCCACGTTCAAATGCAACAAGATCTGGACAATATCCAGGCTTGGGCTGACAAATGGCGAGTAACCTTTACACCACACAAATGCCAGGCAATGACCATCACCAATAAGAGGCACTCTACCACCCCTTGACATTCATTGGTGTAACCATCACTGAATCCCCCACTGTCAACATCCTCTGGGTTACTACTGATCAGAAACATTGACCACATAAACATAGTGGCTACAAGAGCAGATCAGAGGCTAGGAACACTGCAGCAGGTAACTCAGCTCCTGACTTCCAAAGCCTATCTACCATCTATAAGACACTCACCACTTGGTTGGATGGGTGCAGCTCAAGAAGCTAGACACCATCCAGGACAAAGCAGCTCGCCTGATTGGCGCCACATCTTCAAACATCCACTCCCTCCACCAGCAATGCTCAGTAGCAGCAGTGCATATCATCTACAAGATGCACTGTGACACTTCACCAAAGAGCCTTAGGCAGCATCTTCCAAACCCACGACCACTTCCATTTAGAAATACAGGGACAGCAGATACATGGGAACACCACTACTTGCAAATTCTCCTCCAAGCCACTCACCATCCTGGCTTGGAAATATATCACCATTCCTTCACAGTTGCTGGGTCAAAATCCTGGAATTCCCTCCCAAACAGCATTGTGGGTCAACCCACAGAACATGGGCTGCAGCGATTCAAGAAGGCAGCTCACCACCGTCTTCTCGAAGGCAACTAGGGATGGGCAATAAATGCTGCCCCAGGTCCCATGAATGAATAAAAAAAAGACTCAAGAGCAGCTTCTTCCCTGCTGCTGTCAGACTTTTGAATGGACCTACCTTGCATTAAGTTGATCTTTCTCGTCACCCTAGCTATGACTGTAATAGTACATTCTGTACTCTCTCCTTCTCTATGAATGACATGCTTTGTCTGTGTCGCGTGCAAGAAACAATACTTTTCAGGGTATACTAATCCATGTGACAATAATAAATCAAATTCTAGCAATATTTTACCCTTACAAGTGCTGCAAAAGTCCAAAAGTTTGATCAATTCCCTATCTAATTCCAACATAAAACAACTGAATTAAGGGATTACCTCTGAGAACATGTTCACCATGGTAACTATTGGAGGAGAAACAGAAACAGGATTATTATTTTTTTCAAGCAGCAGATCATACTTTTCTAAAGCACAATCAAAAGAAGATCATTTGTTAAGAAAGCAAAAATGTTTTTTAACAGAGTAAGGCAACAGTGCAGTCTATGCTGAGATTAATTTGCAATTGATGTCAAAGAACTCAGCAAAAGATCAGACGTGTGATTTGCCAACCCTGTAATTATGATAGATTTCTAGGGCTTTGTAGAGATTTATCCTGTGCTGTGTTGAGCACAACTCCTGTCACGAGACTTGGACCCCTGCAAATGAAATGTAATTTTGCACATACAATAGGAAAGAAACTAAAGGACTCCACTGTTGGTCCAGAGATCAGAACATTAATCAGGCTACAATTCTGAATCTCACCATTCACTTTGCCTGATGAAATGCAGCAAGGACATTTGGAATCAGCAATGACCAGTGATGGCAGGAATAAAGTCACGAACTATCATCCAGGGGCCCAAAAGGATTCAAATCCCATCACAGAATCTAAATTCAATTAATCATCTGGAATTGCAAAGCTGATCTCAGTAATGGTGATCATGAAACATCATCGATTGTTGTAAAATTTCAACTGATACACTAGTCGTTTAAGGAAGGATATCTGCCAACCTTACCTAGTCTGGCCTACATGTAACTCCAGATCCACAGCAATGGAAAATCATAGAATTCCTACAGTGCAGAAGGAGGCCATTCAGTCCACCGCATTGGCACTGAATTTCTGGCAGAGTATCTTACCCAGGCCCTCTTCCCCGTCCTATCCCCATAACACAAGCTTTGTCATGGTTAATCCATTTAACCGTCTCATCTTTGGACACTAAGGGGCAATTTAGCATAGCAATGCATCTAACTAGCATATCTTCAGGACTGTAGGAGGGAACCGGAGAACCCAGAGGAAACCCACGCAGAAACAGGCTAACGTGCAAACTCTGCACAGACAGTGACCCAAGCTGGGAATCAAAAAGAAGGAATAAAAACAATATCGGCATCTCAGAGTCACTTTGAAAGTCCATGTGAATCCAAAGGTGTGCATTGACTAACCATCTCCGCTCATAAAACCGGATATAATTGCTGTGCTGGGATGGGATCAGGGTATGAAATAAAGAAACGTTGAGGATGACCACAGTGAGACATTGCTTGACCCTAGATAATGGACAGACCCAACTGAACCCTCTTTGCTTCCTTTTAACAACAAGCATTGTGCTTATAAAGTGAAAAGTGGTTGTTAATCTTAATGATGTTGCTGAGTCCTAAAATACTTTATACCAACTTACATTGAACTTCTGAAACAAGTTCAGAAAATTCCTAGCCAAGCAATACAAGGATAATAGAAGGAATATTTCCTCAAGGAACTAGTGCCCATCAACTCCAATGTTAGGGACAGACAGACAGAGGTATTAAACAGATCCTGGTTCCCCAAATGAAGGAACAGCTTTCAATAAAAGTAATAGATGCTACAGCAGAAGTATTTAATCTGTAGTTACTTACATATATTTGAAATTCAACAAATGTTGCTAGTTTATCATTATTAATGGGCTAACCATCATGGTTTAGGGCAAATGAAATTCTAAGCCAGGCATAATAAAAAGACTGTCAATGATAGCTGTCAAGGTTAATATGGGAATAGAACTGAAGGCCAAATCTGGTATTGTCAGCAGTTTCAATGGAGATGTGACCACAATGATTTATTATACAATTCAATATTCCAACATCTTAATATGAATAGACTATTAAATTATTAATAAATATCCGTCAAATTTAGTGTCGCTGTGAGGGACAAAGCTATCAATCTGACTGTTTTGGGTGATTGAAAGCATACAGCTGGAGCAGATCTCTTGAATATGTATCTGAAGGTCAGCAACGGTAATGCTTATTAATTTTAAACACTGGCACTTGTTGGAATAGCCAAGATGAAGAGCGGGGGAGAACAGTACCATGCTATTCTTTAAAAATAGCCCTCAAGAATTATTTAGCAGGAGAGTGTAAAGAGACAAAAAAAATATGTATTGCATTCTTTTGAAGATGGATATTGTCAGTCAGGGGGATATGGGGTTCAGAGGGGAATTAAAAAAATTGATGTTAATATTCCCACTATTTTTCTTCCTGTTATGATGCCCTTGAAGACCATGGGGAATCATCGATAAATCTCCACATAGACTATGAGCTCACTTATTGAGAGTGCAGCAGGGCTGAAACAGTCAGCGGGGTTTTTTAAACCTACTTCTCAACTCGGACTCGTATTGTAGATCCCGAAATATGGACTATTTAGTTGTAAGCCGTCAGCATGGCCCTTCTCTTTGGAACACAATAAAGGATAGTTGGTAACAGGACACTGACATTTGGCTGAATTACTACATTGGCGACAAGGATGGGATTATTCTTTGGGAGGGTCCTATGTAATTGTTCCACCCCTAGGATGATGTCCAATACTAATTGAACTACATAATAATCACCAGGGAGAATTGAAAATGAAGATGCTAGCTTAGCATTACATCTGGTGGCCCAGTCTTGACTCTGACACCACAGATATGATGAAGCGATGCGACCTGTTCCAGGAAAATCAAAAACTTCCTTCCGTAGCCTCCCTACACTCATGGGAGTGACCTGGCAATGTTCTATGTTTTAAACCACGGAAGGTGCACACTCCAAGTGGTTGGAACTCCACAGCGTCTCAGGCTATGATCGATAAATTATAACAAAACTTCAGTACAAATGGAACACTGAAGTCTTGGTTTCTGATAACAGCATGGCCTTCACTACTAGTAATTTCCAGGACTTTGTGCTCTCCAATTGTATCCAAAACTTCTGAACTGCATCTCATCACCTGGACTGGCAGAACGGGCAGTTCAAACCTTCAAAAATGGCATTAAGGAATAACTGACAGCATCCATGGAGACTAAGCTGACACAATTTTTGTTAGATTATAGAACCACACAACTGGTATTGCCCCATTGGGGCTGTTAATGGGACAACGCTTCACACCAGATTGAGCCGGCTATTCCCAAACTTGGCAAGAAACCCCAACAAGAAAATCAAAAAAGAAATTGCAATTCTGCAAGGATAGAAAGAACTTTTGCAACAAGTGATCTGGTTAATGTGAGAAACTTTGGGGATGGTCCCAGTTGGGTCCTTGGGATCATTTTGGAGAAAATGGGATCAATGCCTTACAAGATCAGAGTCCAGGGTAAACCTTAAAGAAGCGCTTGGGCCTTCTCAGAGCCAGGGAATCCATGCATGAGTAGGCCCCACAATTGCCCATGAAGATGGCAGCTGCCAGAGTCAGCCCTCAGCTCAAGGCTGACTCCACATTAAGCCCTCCAGATAGTAAAGGCTTGCACTCAGAGATGACGGCTGAAGAAGTGTACCTCTGGGCTGAAACAGAATCTAAGGAGGAACCCACATTGATAACCCTGTGATGCTCCCTTTGGAAATAATGTATGGTTTACGTTGCCTGACTCAGCCCCACATTCAACAGACTTCAGATCAACCACTAAGCAACAGAAAGGACGTTCTCATAGTGGGGGAGCTTGGAGAATCATGGACCTAAGATGGGGGAAGGGATGTTATGATGGCCATGAGGGAATAATTGATAGATCTCTGTGTGAGCTTTGTGGAGTACGAGCTTCCTTATTGAGTGAGTAGAGGCTGCCCAATGAGAAGGAGTCAGCTGGGGCTTTTAAACCTGCTATCCTCCCAGATTGGTGTTGTAGGTCCCAAGGTGTTGACTGCCTGTAAGACACGAGTGCAGCCTTTCTCTTTGGTACAGAATAAAGGGTGTTTGACTGAATGACTACACTTGCCATTGCATGGGTTTCTGTAGGTGATTGCAACAGAAGCTGGATTCTACGCTTCCAACCAGCTCCGATTTGTCTGTCAAAAAATTACCTGAAAGAGGACCAGATGACACTCCCATTGTTCCACAACGGACTTCAGAGATGATAACACCAACAACTTACATTTCTGTGGTAGCTTTTCACTGTAAAACAAGATATCCATTGTGGTGTGCATGAATTGTTATTTTTTAAATTCTGTATCTGATACATGGAGGGCTCCTATCAGAGTAGTCACCACCTGACCCCACAAGCCAATTTGCATCAGTGATTTAACACAACCCCCTGTACGGCTGCTGTCCATTCCCCCAATTATCTCATCTATTTGCTCTTAAACAGTTTGGTACTGACTAACTCTTCAGTGTCAGTGCTACAGTGCACTGGAATGATTCCCCAATGCTACCTTGCATCATACTGCAGCAAAGAGTGAGAGCATGAAAAGGTTTCACCTTTTGCTGCACTTGTTGAGACTAATTTGTAATGGTTGCGAAATCAAATTGAATAAGGGTTTCGAATGTTCTGCAAACTGAATACTTGTGCTGTCAGCATCACCTGATGTCAATGATGCAATGTCAATTACGGGTGGAAGTTGCCCCATTCATCACACGCAACATTTCATCATCTGTTTCATTGTTTTTTTTTGGATATCTAAACCACCCCCATGCTTCACAGTTAAAAGGTGGATAATATTTCATGGTTGTTTATGGGATGGTGAGTGTGGGGGAGAAAAGCTCCACTGTGTTCCTCTCACTATTGTTGTTTGCAACAGGTAGAGATGGCTGAGGACATTGTTGATGTTTGTCCCTCATGTTAGTTCTCTCACCTGCTGCTGCCAAGCCCTGTCTGATAGTGATATCCTTCAGGACCCTGCCCGCTTGGTCAGTAGTGTTACTGAGCCAGCCTTGGTGCCTGACGTTCAAGTTCCCACCTGAGTACATTCCATGTCACCTTTTTCTCAGACCAGGTAAGGACAGCAGGTTTCCTTCCCTAAAGGGCATTAGTTTTTAACAACAATCCAATAAGGAGAAAAGATTATTTTTACAGAGCACCATTCCTGCCCTCGGAACATTCCAAAATGCTCAAACAAGAATTACTTTTAACGTCCAATGACTGTAGCAGTTCAGGCAATTTGGAAGCCAGTTTGCACACAGCAAGGTGCAACAAATAGCCATGTGATAATGGCAAATAACCTGCTTTTGAGGTGTTGTTCGAAGAGCCAGAACATTGGGAATAACTCTCCTGTTGCTTTACAAAACAGTGCCACAGGATATTTTACATCCACCTGACAGTGCCTTTCTTTAATAACTTCATGTTCACCACTGCCAATACTAGTTTTCTCTTCCTGATTTATTTCATGAAGCTAGTTCAAGGTCACTAACTGCGCAGTAACCTCACATTACTCACCCAAGCCTCTGTTTTACTAATCCAATAATCCCTGGAGCAGTATGTGGATAGCCCGACCAGGGAGGGGGCTATACTGGACTTGGTTCTGGGGAATGAGCCTGGGCAGGTGGTTGACGTTGAAGTAGGAGAGCAGGTGGCTAACAGTGACCACAACTCTGTCTGGTTTAAGATATTAATGGATAAAGATGAAGCCTGTCCTAAGGGGAGGGTGTTAAACTGGGGGAGGGCTAGATACAACCGGATTAGGCAGGATCTTAAAGATACGGACTGGGGTAAGCTGCTTGATGGCAGGTCGACGCTGGGTATGTGGGAGTCTCTCAAGGGAAAACTAAAATCTTTGCAGGAAAGACATGTGCCGGTTAAGAGGAAGGATGGGAAGGGTAGGATTAGAGAGCCGTGGGTAACTAGGGATATTGAGGACCTGGTCAGGAGGAAAAGAGAGGCGTACATTAGATCTAGGCATTTGAGGACAGAGATTGCGTTAGAAGAATACAGAGAATGTAGGAGAGAACTTAAAAGGGGCATCAGAAAGGCAAAAAGGGGCCATGAAATGGCTTTGGCGGGTAGGATTAAAGAAAATCCTAAGGCATTTTACTCCTATGTTAGAAATAAAAGGATGGTTAGAGGGAAGATTGGTCCTCTCAGGGACAGAGGAGGGGAACTATGCTTGGAGCCTGGGGGAATGGGGGAGATCCTGAATGAATACTTTGCGTCGGTATTCACGCAGGAGAGGGGCCTGATGTCTGGTGCTGTGCTTGAGGAGTTTGAGGATCCGTTGAGGGATATAGTCATCACGAGGGAAGAGGTGTTGGGACTTTTAGACAGTATAAAGACGGATAAATCTCCGGGGCCTGATGGCATCTATCCCAGGCTGTTAAGGGAGGTGAGGGATGAAATTGCTGGGCCTCTGACGCAAATCTTTGTCTCTTCTTTGGACACAGGTGAGGTCCCAGAGGATTGGCGCATTGCAAATGTAGTACCGTTGTTTAAGAAGGGTCAGAGGGATAACCCAGGGAATTATAGGCCGGTGAGCTTGACTTCGGTTATAGGCAAGCTAATGGAGAGGATCCTCAAGGATAGGATGTATGAACATCTGGAGCGCTGCAATCTGATCAGGGATACGCAGCATGGCTTCGTTACAGGGAGGTCGTGCCTTACGAATCTAGTGGAATTTTTTGAAGAGGTGACAAAAACGGTTGACGAAGGACAAGCCGTTGATGTTGTCTATATGGATTTCAGTAAGGCGTTTGACAAGGTCCCTCATGGTAGGCTGATAGAAAAGGTGAAGGCTCATGGGATACAAGGCCAGGTATGTAGATGGGTGGAGAACTGGCTTGGGAGGAGGAGACAGCGAGTAGTAGTGGAAGGCTCCTTTTCCAATTGGAGGCCTGTCACCAGTGGTGTGCCGCAGGGCTCGGTACTTGGACCTCTTCTATTTGTGGTATATATTAATGACTTGGAAGAGGGGGTAGGTGGTGTGATCAGCAAATTTGCTGATGACACCAAGATGGTTGGATTGGCGGGTACTGAGGAGCAGTGCCTGGCAATGCAACAGGACATAGACAGGCTGGTAGATTGGGCAGATAGATGGCAAATGGAATTTAATCCGGAGAAATGCGAGGTGATGCACTTTGGCCGGAATAATGTGGAGGGGAGTTATACGATAAAAGGTAGAACTATCCGGAGTATAGATACGCAGAGAGACCTGGGGGTGCAAGTGCACAAGTCCCTGAAGGTGTCGGTCCAGGTGCAGAATGTGATGAGGAAAGCGTATGGTATGTTAGCCTTCATAGGAAGAGGTATAGAATATAAGAGTAGGAGTCTGATGTTGCAGTTGTATAGAACGTTGGTTAGGCCTCACTTGGAGTACTGCGTCCAGTTCTGGTCGCCGTACTACCGGAAGGATGTAGAGATCCTGGAGAGAGTGCAGAGGAGATTTACCAGGATGTTGCCTGGTATGGAAGGGCTGTCTTACGAGGAAAGATTGAATGAACTTGGGCTGTTTTCCCTTGAGAGACGTCGGCTGAGGGGGGATCTAATAGAGGTTTATAAGATTATGAAGGGGATAGATAGAGTAAATGGTGGTAAGCTTTTTCCGCTACAAGAAATGGATAGAACGAGGGGTCACGGGCTTAGGGTGAGGGGGGCTAGGTATAAGACAAATATTAGAGGGCAGTTTTTCACGCAAAGGGTAGTGGGGGTGTGGAATGCACTGCCGAGTAAGGTGGTGGAAGCAGGCACGCTAGGGTTGTTTAAGAGTCACTTAGACAGCCATATGAGCGGGCTACATATAGGGGGATATAGTAGGCCTTACTGAACATTGTAGGCTTGGGAATACGTTTTGCCTCAGGAATGTTAGTCTTTGCCTGTTTAATAATGAATTTTTTTGTCTCCACAGGCATTTAAGTCCAGCAAGGGGCATGCAGGCGGCAGGTTGTAGTGGGCTGCTCTTGGATGTTGCTTCGGGAGTTGCCTATTGCTTCATGTCGTTAGTGTGCTTAAACTGGACCATCTTGAGGGCAACATGACAGCTCAGAGACTATCTCTGTTGCTGTGCGGACACATGGATTTGGGCCTGTGTCTGTGGGAGTTTGCACGTTCTCCCCGTGGTTGCGTGGGTTTCCTCCGGGTGCTCCGGTTTCCTCCCACATCCCCCAAAGATGTGCTTTTAGGCTGATTGATTGGGTACTAAAATTGTCCCTAAATTGGACCTCCCTGATCCTCGCACGTTAGGCGTAGACTAAAATCATGAATAGGTCACTGAGATAGTAGGACGGCGGCGCGGGCTCGTTGGGCCGAAGGGCCTGTTTCCCGTGCTGTGTTGTTCTTTGTTCTTATTAGCACCATGCTAGCGTACTGCAAAAAGTAGAAAGGGAGAGATCCCCATGTTAGGATGGCTTTCACGTATCCTGTGCAGGTCAACCAGGTCTGTCAACATGAGAAGCACATCTTCAGCATAAGCCACAGGTCCACTCCGATACCCAGCACACGCAGAGTCAATCCCAGCAACCTCCTCCGCAAGAGGTGCAGGAAATGCTCCATGCAGATAGAATACAGTAAGTGAGACAAGGGGCAGCCCTGCTGCATTCCTCTCCAAAAGCAAAAGGGCATCTTCAGGGATCTATTAACCTTAATGAGACACTCTGCAGCAGCATGCAGCAATAGGCTTCAAAGTACAAAATATTCACTTTTCAAAATATTCTAAAATATGACTGGGGGGGATATATATTTTGAAATATTTTCCCAAATTTTTGACTGTCAGGCTTTTAGTTCCTGCAATTATAATTTCAACATTATCTTCCAAAGAGAATTCCTGTAATTTTGTGCAATGTTCAGATGAAAACAAGATGAAAGAAAGGATCCAAGGCTGCTCCAGAGGCAGATTAGCTGCATCCAACGTTGCTCATGTAAATCACATTCATAAGTAGGGGCACATCTGCCATGGAATGTGAGAGAAGAGTTGTCAATACAAACTTCTTTTCACTATGGTTGACTTCATAGATTTAGTAATCTCCTTGAATCTTATTTCCAACCAAGTTCCACGATGGCAACAAATCTTCCAAGTTCAGCACATGATTCTGAACATTTGAGCACCTGGGTCATGGCTACAGGGACATACAGGCCACTAATTGCTCACTAGGACACTGTAGTTTAATGACCTTTCCCATAAATAATTTGGCAGCACAAAGAAGATGCTATATTATTTTCAGTTTGTGAGATTCTCCCAAGTCCATCCTCCCCCCATCCTCTACCACCACCCCCCCAACCAGAGATCCATCTGAGGCCGTCCCCCCACCCGCTGCCACCCCAGCGGACACCGGCACAAACCCAGGAAGGTGCTGCAGGCTCTTGAAGGACTGCAGGTTGGAAGGATGGTGTATAGAGAGCAGCGATCGAGGTAGTTTGGGAGTGTGCATGCTGAGGGGGGCTTGCCTCCCAAGGGGTTGGTCTGCTGGGATGGCCTGTTTCCCAGGGGGGTCTGATCTGGGAAGGGGGGGGTGATGGGTCTGCTGGGGGGTGGGGGGGGTAGATGCCTCCCAGAGGGGCCTGCTTGTTGGGGGGGGTTATCCTGGGGGGACCCTGTCTCCTGGGAGGGTCTGATCCGGATGGAGTCTGCTGGGGGGAGGCCTGCCCCCAGGGGGGTCTGATTCGGGCGGGGGGGTGGGGTCTGCCAGGAGGAACCTGCCTCCCAGAGGGGTCTGATCGCAGCTCATCCTTCCCCCCCTCATCCCCCACCCGCTCTGCTGTTTTTCTTTTTTGCGCGCCAGGGCGCACTGTTTCAGATTTTTTTCCGATCTTTCTGGCAGAACTAAGCCCTGCCCACAACGCAGATCGGATCAGAGCCGGCAAAAAGCGTACGGGCATGCTGGAACCGGGCTCGGATCCATATTATGCCCTTAGGCTCCGATTGGTAAAATTGGGCCCTAAGAGTCCAAAATGAGAATCCAGCATCACTCTTCCCATTTGAACCAAAGGAGCAGCAACATTCCCCAATTAAAAATTACAAGTAGACAAGACCCAATTATGTTTTTAATAAGAAGTTTTAAATTATAGTAAATGTATACACAAAAGAAATAGAAAAGATTTCCATGAATAAGGTTTCCATGAATAAGTTTTTTTAAGTGTTACCTGTTGTGTGGACCTGTTTTTTTGTAGATTGTTTCCAACATAATCATAATATTTCTCAAGGATCCCCTCAGCATTCTGGGGAGGTGAAAACGCTTCCGCAGCTGGGCAAGTTTGAGCTAGATACTTTTACCTGGATAGTATTTCATAATATTATCAAACTAATTAAATAAGAAATCCATCCAAGCTCTAAATCTTCCACATCCTGAATAGTTGTGTAATCCGGGCCAGGTGATAATTATGATGCAATGTCATGTAAGCTGAAGTTTGTTTAGTCACCACACAATATTACACAAGAGTTATTTTTAAACTATCTAAATCACTCCACATCTTCCTTTATGATTCATACACTGTTAGGAGAATAATGAATGAATTGGTTATTAATTTCATGCTTGCTTATGGGATGTCAGGCACTGCTGCATTTGCCAGCACCACGTAACTCACAATTCACTTATGAACCACGAGAGATTCCAACATGATATAGCTTTAAAATAGGTATTACATGATAATAAAATAAAATTGACTTTATAATGTGTCAGGAAAATGAGGAATAATAATGTGTTTCTTTTGGTAATAACAATGTTTTATTTCTCAAATACTAGAAAACAGGATGGCCATGATGTAGAGATGCCGGTGTTGGACTGGGGTGGACAAGATGAAAGGTTACACGACACCAAGTTATAGTTCAACAGGATTATTTGAAATCACAAGATTTTGGAGCGCTGCTCCTTCACCAGGTGAAGTGGAGCGAGGTGTGCAGGCACAGAATATACAAATGGAGTGACGACGCCTCTCTCCACTTCATCTGACGAAGGAGCACCGCTGCGAAAGCTTGTGATTTCAAGTAAACCTGTTGGATTATAGCCTGGAGTTGTGTGACCTCTCAGCTGGAAAACAGGGTGTGATCGGTGTAATTGGATTAAGAGTCGGAAGGTGAGATTCTCCCAAGCCCCTGCTGGCATGTTCAATGGTGAGTGGTGGCAGGGGAAGAATTCTGTGGGGGGCTCAAAAAAATCGGTTTTATGACAGGGGAAATTTACAGCGGGATCCTCGGCTGGTGCCCGCCATGGTGGATTGGGAAACCCATTGGAGGCTGGCATAAAACTTATTTGTGTCTTGCAAATGGGATGCAGGTAAAAGCCTGACTATCCGCACCTGATTCTCCACAGTGCCAGTGGGACAACAGGATGATGAGAATCACATCCTGGCCTGCAGATGGTGGGGTTCGGCTGGACAATGCCTGGCGCTGCCTTTGGAGTTCAGGATGGAGATCACTGGCAACCCAGGGCCCCAGAACACCACTGTGGTGGGTCAGGGGTACATCCACTGACTGAGCTTCCAGATTTGGCGTCCTGGAAGGGGATCCATTTTCCAGCTTCTGAATGTTCCTGGAGATCTACCTTCATTTTCAGGAGGGCAACTATCTTATCTTCAATAGTGGGTCAGTGATGAAGGGCACCTTTTCAAAAAGGGTACCTGGATAGATTGCCAGACTATATGCCATCCAATCCTGCCCCACCACAGGATATGGTGCAACCCATCCAGTTGTACAATTAGTGAGGCTGGGACTGGAAGGTCTGGCATGTTTTCCCACCAGCTTTCACAATGGGAAACATTCCACGTTGCTGGAAATCTGAAACAAAAACAGAAAATGCTGGAAAAACTCAGCAGGTCTGACAGGATCTGTGGAGAGCAAATAGAGCCCACATTTTGAATCTGGATGACCCTTTGTCAGAGCTCAGTTAAGACCAGGAAGGACAGCTTCATCAATGGAATGCATGTCCTGTAATATGTGCAAGCCATGTTCGCCACTGGTGGCATCTGCGACATACAGAGTCACATGCATGTTAAGGGCCTGGAGGCAGAGACAGAATGGGGGACCATCAGACAGTCCAAGAAAACTAGGTAGGATGCCACTCAGAAATCGATTTTCTGTTTTGGAAGCTGTTTTCTCAGAGGGGGCCAATCAAAGCCACAAGTGACTATGATAGGAGGCGGTCTAGCAGACTTCTTAATACACCAAGCACTGCAATATAAATGTTCACTGGCAGGAACTCCCATGTCTCTGCTGCCTTTGCCCTTCTCTAGCAGCAGTTCTAGATTTGAAAAGTGCTGCCATAGGAGCCATGGTGAGTGTTTGCAGTGCATCTTGTAGATGGTACACACTACTGTCACTGTTTGTCGGTGGTGGAGGGACTGAATGTTCATGGATGGGGTATCAATCAAGTGGGCTGCTTTGCTCTTGAAGGAGCTTCTTGAGTGTTGATGGGGCTGCACTAACCCAGGCAAGTGGGGAGTATACCAGTGAGTCGGTGGACAGGCTTTGGAGGGTCAGGACATGATTCACTGCAGGGTTCCTACCTTTGACCTGCTTTGAGATGGCAACAATCTTCTTTCATTTAATGCAATCTCTCTTTGAGACTGCCTTTAGGAGCTGAATGGCATCATAATTTGCTTCTCAGGGATTGCGGTGTGACATCACAAGAAAGAAAGCGTCTGCAAGATTCTGACCCAGACCACTCCGCACATGGAATCGGAGGAGTGGGGTTAAAATCCCGTGGGACTGGCAAGAGATGGTTCACTCCGGCGTGAACTCACTTCCTGATTTTCATCAGCCCTCACTGATGATATAATCCGGTTCATGCCCATAACGGGCTAGAACCAGATTTTAATAAATTTGAATGTAATTATGTAGTCCTCTTGTCAAATTATCCCCTCTCATGATATGGTCATATCACACCAATGCGGCATCACCTCGGCCAGGTTCACAACAGGTTCTTAAAAACATTTAAGTGTCAATGTGTTAGAGATGAATATAAAATGTGGTAAACATAAAATTATGACTGAAGAAACAGAACTAGGATCTTGTAACTATACAACAGCAAACAGACATAGTTTAAACAACAGAGGATGGGGCAAGAATGAGGGGGAATGAATGTTATCTCATGAGGACAAACTAAGCAGGACAGTAAACTACGATTCAGCATATTGCCAACCCACATTATGGGAACAACTGTGGTTTTAATCACTAATACAGGGTATGAAAGTGCTGAGGCTAGACAGAACTACAGAACATAGAACATTACAGCGCAGAACAGGCCCTTCGGCCCACAATGTTGCGCCAACCAATTAAGAAAAAAGCAATGACCCTCTAACCTAAACCAATCCCTTTCCATCCATAAACCTATCCACGGACCTCTTAAACGCCCCCAAACTAGGCGCATCTACAACTGCAGCAGGCAAGGCATTCCACTCCCCCACCACCCTCTGGGTAAAGAACCTACCTCTGACATCCGTCCTATAGTCAAGGACAGTGAAGAAACTGCCTATTGTGTAGGGATAACACCAGACATGCAGTGTGAAGTAAGACATGTACATCACATCTTGTAGGAATGTAAAATGTCCAGATTGTGAAACAAATGGTAAGCAAGATGTGTTGTTTCTGCAACTGAGTATATTTTCTAACTACAGGGGGATAAAGGTCACTGAGATAGTAGGGACATCAGAGATTAAGTTAGCAGAAGACTGGATACGGTCGGTCTGAACTGGACTTGTTAACAGTTCTCCAGGGAACATTGATAAGACGGATGAATCTCATGGGAACTAATCAAGTAAGGATATTGAAAGAACCCTACAATATGCACTCTTGCAATAACAGGAAAATATGGTTAGAGGGGAGCAGAGGGGCTTGGGACACGATCCAACATACAGCACAACCTGTGGCTAGGAGCACCTTCAGCCAATAGGGGAATGACAACACATAAATGGGATAGGGACCACCAATTAGGGGAGAACAATGTATTGTGTAATTGATTAACATGCTTGTAGAAATAGTATAAAAAGCCTGCTTAAACTCGATGTAAGGGGTGCCTATCTTTTGGACACCCGGTCTTGCAAGAACGTTAAATAAAATATCTTGCTCCTTCGGAACTTGACTCGACTAAATTGTTTGACTGTGAGCTGCATTTCTCACAAATGGGATCCCCCGGGGGTGCAAAGGTAAGTATCGTCCCGGGGGAGAGGGATATGGCTAGGCACTGCTGCTGGTACAGGTGGGCACTGCCAGGTTGGCGTTATGCCCAGGGCAGAACCAGGGGTGGATCCTAGTGAAATTGCCATTGTGTGGGGTGGGGTGGTGTGGGGGGTGAGAGCAAACACTGAGGGAGGAATGGGACTCTGATCGTGTGAGGTGATGCTGGTGATGATCGTGGGGGCTGTGGGAGGGAAGGGAATAATGAGTAGAGCCCCGATACTTCTATGATGGAGAGTTTGGGGGAAGGGAGTTTATTTTTTGATAGGGGCATAAGCACACTCTGATTTCTCTTGATCAAATAAATATTTTAGCGTCACAAGTAGGCTTGCAATGAAAAGGGGTGCCGTGGTCTCTGTGCTACTGATCTTGCCTGCCCGAAGAATCCCCTCTCCACCAGAATGGCAGTGTAAGCCACTCATTCAATTTTTTAAGCTTAAGGAGCTCAAAATATGGAGAGAAAACTGAACAATGGAGCTTCATGCCAGTTTTCTGTCCGAGCCTGACTCTTTGAAGAATTCTGGTAAGATTCCACCGTGTCACACAATCCTGTTTTAATTTCACTTTTGCTTTGAGCAGAGCACACAAATAAATAACTGTGCTACTAATACGAGTTCAAGATTTCTAGCCACGTATTATCAGCTCTGTTTGCCTCTTCAATAAGTGAGCCCACAGCATGTTGACACATTCCCTTGTGAGCCACTGGCACTTTTTATATCATTATAAAAACATGACAAATGGTAGTTGGAACACCCACTAGCCATGCACATTGTGTCATGTTGGGCTGCGTGCTGCAGTCATTCAAATGAGGATTAACATAAATGAGCATGGTGGTCAGGATTTGTGACTCCTGTGCGTGAAAAGGGGACTTAACAAATTTTTAGCCCCAGTATTACCCCTTTTGTGAGCTTTGGGATTCCTACAACTTCAGCTATTAGCAATTTGCACGTAATCTCAGTATTTGGGCAAGTGGCACTTGTGGGACATGGACGTCACTAACTGGCCAGCATTTATTGTCCATCCATAGATACCCGAGGGCAGTTAAGAGTCAACAACATTGCTGTGGCTCTGGAGTCACATGTAGGCCAGATCAGGTAAGGACAGCAGAGTTCCTTCCCTAAAGGACATTAGTGAACCAGATGGGTTTTTCTGACAATCAACAATGGTTTCATGGTCATCAGTAGATTCTTAAGTCCAGATTTTTAAAATTGAATTCAAATTCTACCAACTGCTGTAGCAGGTTCAAACCTGGGTCTCCAGAACATTGGCTGAGTTTCTGGATTAATAATCAAGTGCTAATACCACTAGGCCATTGCCCTCTCCTGTCTGTATAAGAGCGATATTAAACAAAAATACTTTTATGAATTTTTCAGTAACCCATGTTGGAACTTGGATTGTAAGCAAGGTTTGATTAAACCCAAAATCTAGAAAAATTGATGGATATCCAGCTGATTTTTGTCCATATGGCCCATTTAGCTGCTTTTCCAGACAGTAAATATTTTCCTCGTCAACATTACTTTTGCTCTGTGTCCCAGCTGTCAGGTGAAATCATAGTGAGGGGAAATTGGAAACCTGTGAAGCAGGCCTGATGCTTTCTGCTCCACTTTATGCTGAGGTTTCAAGACTTCACTTAGGAAAGTGAAACATAGAAAATAGGAGCCCTTTGACCCTTCGACCCTGCTCTGCCAATCATCCAACTCAATGGCCTTCCCCCCAAATTCTTTGATTCCTTTGGCCCTAAGAGCTATACCTAACTTCTTCTTAAAAACTTACAACGGCCATTTTCCCAAGTGCCCAACAGGTGGGAAAACGGGAGATCTTCCCACCTGTTTTTTGGGTTGGGGGGGGGCGGGTTGAAGCCTAAATCCAATGAACAAGCCGGCAACAGAGTCCTCAGGGGGCCATCGGGCATGCGCCAATTTCCCAGTATACCAGAGATTGGTTGACACCACTTCCTCTGATCGCCATCCCTGCCCCCACCCTCCCCCATCTCTTCCTGTGGGCACCAAGGTGGCACAGTAGTTAGCACTGCTGCCTCGCTGTGCCAAGGACCCGGGTTCAATTCCCAACTTGGGTCACTCTCTGTGTGGAGTCTGCATGCTCTCCCTGTGTCTGCGTGGGTTTTCTTCAGGTGCTCCGGTTTCCTCCCACAGTTTGAAAGACGTGCTGGTTAGGCACATTGGCCACGCTAAATTCTCCCTCAGTGTACCCGAACAGGTGCCAGACTGTGTGGACTAGGGAATTTTCACAGTAACTTCATTGCAGGTTGATGTAAGCTTAGTCGGGACACTAACTTCATTGCAGTGTTAATGTAAGCCTATTTATGACACTAATAAATAAATAAAATCGCCTCCACCCACCCAAACGCTGGCCCTGACTGCCGATTGCTGGCACCACCACTAGCCCCCACCCCTAATGCAGGGTCCATTTTCTCTCCCCTCCTACCACTGCCTAACCCTGCCCCATCTGTTCCCATGAGGCATCGCCCCTCAGGCTCCACCTTGTGCCTGGTGGACACTGCCAGTGGACACTGCTAGGGCCCCAGGATGGCAGTGACAGGCTGGAAGTGCCCTCAGGGCCCTACTCTCTACTTTCCCCGATCTCCAGGGAGGCCTCTATGGTTTCTGATCCCACCAGCAAAACCACTGGGGAGGACGTATAATCAATTCTGTGGGAACCTTCACCAGCGAGGTCGGAGAGCCAAGAGAGCCTGGGTAATGGCGTCCAGAGCTTGCTAAAAGGGTTTAAAATTAATGTATAAACATTTAAATCAGCCTCACACTGACTACGTTAAAAAAAATGCCATGGAAAAATTGTGACTGGCGATCGGCTTCCTGATTACATTTCCTGCCCCCACTACATTACTCAACTGGCGCAGTGGGATGGAAAAATCACACCCAGAATGCTCTGGCCTCAACTGCTTCCTGTGGTTGTGAAGTCCACAAGCTTATCACTCTCTCAGTGAAGAAATTTCCCTTCTTCTCTGTTCTAAATGGTCTACCCCATATCCTTAGACTGATCCCTGGTTCTTGATACCCCCACCATCAGGAACATCCTTCCTGCGTCTACCCTGAATTTTATAAGTTTCGATGAGATCCCTCATCATTCTTCTAAATTCCAGCGAATACAATTAAACTGTCTCAATCTCTCCTTGTACGTCACTTAGCACCGTAGAAAAGTTACAGCACAGAATGTGGCCATTCAGCCCACCTTGTCCATGCAAGGCTGTGGACCAGTTTCAGTCTCCTTATCTGAGGAAGGGTGTTCTTGCTATAAAGGAGTGCAGTGAAGGTTTACCAGCCTGGGATTAGGAATTTCTAATCCCAGGAATCAGGCTGGTTAACCTTCACTGCACTCCTTTATAGCAAGAACACCCTTCCTCAGATAAGGAGACCGAAACTACACACACTACTCCTGGTGCGGCCTCACCAAGCCCTGTACAATTGCAGCAAGACATCCCTGCTCCTGTACTCAAGTGTTGGAAAACTCAACCAGGAAGGTGGCCACAAGCAAGCTAGAGTTGTAACCCTTGCATCACGACTCGGTGCTGCTAATGCTTTATCACTGGAGTAACATAAAAGAATTCATTACACTATTTGGCTAATAAATACACTGGTTTTTTTCAACCCATTGAAAATAAGAAAACTTTGGTCAGTATTAAGCGATGTGCGGATGCAACAAAATGTTTCCTGGTTGATACATAAACGGTTTCCTTAAGTTCTTTCCCTTTCCTGTCCATCTCTACATTCATTCCCTTAACTGCATGGGCGAACAGCTCTGTAGGTTGTAAACCTGTTCTTCAGTCTGACATAGGAGATGCTACAGAGTGGAGTGGGTTAACCGCATCTCTCCATTACCCTCCTTCTGTTTCTTCCTCACTCTCTGCTTCCACGTAGCGATCAAGATAGATTGAAAACTTGCATGTGGAATGAAAGGAGGTTAAATCCCTCTCCTCCCGGCTCCTCCTCCTCGGTGTGCAAACTTCTGTCCTGTCTGCGAGTATAATTTTGTTTTAAGTTCGGTTCTGCACTGGCGTTTGTAAGATAAAGCTGGTGGGATACAGTAGCAACAAGCCTAGTGAACACAGACACAGGGAACCCAGATGTTTGCCTACTAATTAAAACTAACATCGACCGAGTCAACATTAAAAAGAAATAAAAGCAAAATATTGTGAATGCTGGAATCTGAAACAAAAACAGATCTCTGACAAAGGGTCATGCAGACTCGAAACGTTGGCTCTATTCTCTCTCCACAGATGCTGTCAGACCTGCTGAGATTTTCCAGCATTTTCTGTTTTTGTTAAGCGTATAAAATGTGCCTCCTGTGTTCAGAAGGTGAAAGTCCGTGAGGGATTATCATGTAACAATTGGCAATCGTTCTTAGATACATTGTGTGTAATTATGATAAGGTTAGAAAGAAAATGTTTTAGGCATACTTGATTGTTTAATTACAGATATATCAGATATAGAATTCTTGAGCCAAATATACTTCTGAGGTCATGGGGAGAAGGTTGAATTCCGCAGTGACATCTGGTTCTGTCATATCTCCATCCTTTCAAAGGAAAATGGGAAAATGTATTCACCAGAAATACAAGCTCTGCCTCTACTGTCCGTGATGCCGCATGTCTGATTTAATTATCTCATCAGCTCACATTAAACAGTGCTCACTGGCACTCATTTGAAACCAATTACACCCAAAAACATCATGTAGCTATAATTTAACATTGCAAGTAGCTGACATCAATGTCATCCATTGCCCTAATCTGCCACACTCTACCATTTGTGATTAGCAATATCACTTGAGCACTGGGACACCAAAAACCGTAACAGAGTTTATCATAGAATCCTAAATTCTCTGCAGTGCAGAAGGAAGCCATTCAGAACATTGACCCTCCAACAGAGTATCTTACCCAGGGCCTCTCACCACCTATCCCCGTAATCCCACACATTTATCACAGACAATCCACTTAACCAGCACATCGTTGGACTGCGGGAGAAAACTGGAGCACCCGGAGGAAACCCAAGCAGACATGGGAAGAATGTGCAAACTCCACACAGACAGTGACATGAGCCTGCCCCCTGCAAACCCACCTGCCCCCCAAATGCTGCAGCAGTTTTCTCCCCAACCACCCCACAGACTAATTAAACTTCCACTCCACCCTAATCCTCTTCCTAAATTGCAGGAGTAATCTTCCCCTCTCTCCCCTTCTCCATCCCTCCCCCCACTTCTTTGCCCCTCTATCCCCTCTTCCAACCCCCATTTCCAGCTCTTTCTCTCCCTCCCCACCCTTCTCTTCACCCCCTCTCCTCTCCAAGAGCTCAGTTTGCAGGTGCTGCCAGAACAGGAAGTGTGGATGAGGGCAACCCTTATGCAGTGTGTGTTGGAGAAGCAATGGCACCCCCAACAAGGTGACTATCCAACGGGGTACAGAGAGTCATGGAGATTGGAGCTCAGTGGGATCTGGGGCCCAGAATTTGGTGGAGTCCAGAGTTCAGCAGGGACATGTGGTGGTGGATGGGGGTTGTGGGAAAGGGGCTGGTGGCATCAAGAAAGGTTGGAGACTGGAGAGAGAGAGAGAGAGAGAGAGAGAGATTGGAGTGAGAGTTTGGAGATAGAGGGGGAGAGAATTTGGAGACTGGAGAACAAGGGTGGAGTGAGAGTTCAGAGATGGCGGAAGAAGTGGGAATGAGTGCTTGGAGTTGGAGGAAGAAGGGGGAGTGAGAGTTTGGGGATGGAGGTCGGAAGACAGAGTGAGATTGGAGACTTGAAGGAAGCGGAGAGAGAGTTTGGAGATTGGAAGCAGACACCACTGATCTGTTTTCTGTCCCTTATTACATATCGATGGAGCTGCTTTCATTCCATTAGTTTCAATTCTGCAAATGAGTTTGTTAGTCATAGAATAATACAGCATTGAAACAGACCCTTTGGCCCAACTAGTCCATGCTGTCCATGGTGCCCTCCCTATCATTGTGATATTTTATCAAGTTCATTTTGAAAGCCCATAATACACATTAACTGCTCTACTGTCATCAATCTTCTCAAATAACTAAATCAAGTTAGTCAAACATTATTTGTTTTTAATGAAGTTATACGCTTTCATTTAAGTTACTATTTTTTTCATTGGTTGCTCTATTTCCAGATTTCATATCACCTGCAAACGTTGAAATTATGCTGTGTATGTCTATGTCTAAGTCATTGATGCTTGTACCGAAAAGGCTACTGGGCCTAATTGCGGTTGTGTTTTTCAGACTGGAGGGAAGTATACAATCGTTCACCACTATTCTCTACTTTCTTTCACTTGGTCAACTCATTTTGCCTCTATCCCTTTAAACCCATGATCTTGTGCTTCGTTCACAAGCGTATTATTTACTCAAACATTTTTTCAAAATCCATATGCACAATCACCCTGTCTTCATCGACCCTTTCAGTTACTTGATCAAATTGGTCAAGCATGATTTGTCTTTAACAAATCCCTGCTGACTTTCATTTATCAGCCATGTTGTTATGCTATCTAATTACATAGATTGGCAGTATCCTCTTTGCTAATGAAAGCCAATACAAAGCATTCTTTCAATACCTCAGCCTGCACCCTGCCTTCACAAGATTTCCTTTCTGCACCTTAAGTGACCCACCCTTCTTTTGAGCAATCTTTTACCATTCATAAAAGGGTTTCCTTTTATGTTAGTCACTAATCTACTCACGCACTCTCTTTGTCTGCCTTATTCCTTTTTTAGATCTCCTCTGTCCTTTGTTTTTGAAGGTGCATGGCAGCACAGTGGTTAGCACTGTTACCTCACAGTGCCAGGGACCAGGGTTCGATTCCTGACTTGAGTCACCATCTGTGTGGAGTTTGCATGTTCTCCCCGTGTCTTCGTGGGTTTCCTCCCACAATCTGAAAGATGGGTTCGTTAAGTGCACTGGCTATGCTGAATTCTCCCTCAGTGTACCCAAACAGGTGCCTGAGTGAGGTGACTAGGGGATTTTCACAGCAACTTCATTGTGGTGTTAATGTAAGCCTACTTGTGACACTAATAAACTTTAAATAAAGTTTAAATTATTTAATTAGGTACAGCCTGTACTGTATTATGAACCTCACCATTGTTATGAGTTTCATTTCACTGTCTCATTTTGGCCTCCATTTCTTTAGTTGTGCAGGAAGATTCAGCTCTGGATTCTCCCCCCTCACCCCCGCTGCCCTCCTCAGGAATGTACTTATTTGTGTGTTTGTGAACTATCACTGCTTTGAAGGCTATGTATTGTTCAACTCTTGTTTTGCCTCCACCTTTTGATTAAAATCCACTGAAGAATTAAGAATTGAATAAAATAAAGATTAAAAAAGTTTTGGATAAAATAAATAATTGGAGAAAAGTGGAACTGATAAGACTACAACTGACTGGAGGGTTTTTGATATGCAAATTAACTTAGCAACAGGAAAACAAGTGTTCATTTAAGTGATGTGGGGAACAATAATTTTAGGTGTCAAAAATGCAGTGGAAGAGATGAGTTCAAAGTGGAGATATAGGAATATAATTCACAATTATCTGCTAAAAGCCTGGTCCAGGTGAATCATTTAGATAGGAGGAGGTCAAAAGGGAGGTATGGTATTTTGGTGGCCAGTTAGGTTTCTCAGAGTTCAGGACAGGATAACTGCTGGTAAGCAGTTACAACCATAACCATACCCAGCTGGAAAGTGGAACTCTCCCGCAGCACAGAATTCTAGGCTCTAGGCAGTTGTTTGAAAACTGCATAGAAACACTATGTTGAACTAAAGAAAGACTTCTTGAATTTTAAGATGACTTATGGGTGGTAACTATTTGCTGGATTTAGCTCAAAGTGGTAGTGTGCGGGGTAATATCGGGACAAGGGATGTGTGTGCATGTGCGTGTAGCCATCAGTATTGTTAAGTGTACCTTTTGAATTGTGGCCTTTCCTGTTGACTATTTTACTTGAACATTGCAGCAAGTCTTTACATTTCCTCACTGGTTTGCATATCTTTCCTCACATTATATCAAATTATAAAATGCACTCTTAAGAATGGGCATTCCAAGTTACCCTTCAGCGTTCTGGGGATACCCTCACATCTAACATCAGCAGAGTTCTTAAAATATGCTTGATAGCATTTTGTTCTTTTTTGGGACGGCATAGTGGCTAATGCTGCTGGGTTTCCTCCAGGTACTCCGGTTTTCTCCTACAGTCCAAAAGACATACTGGTTAGATGCATTGGTCATGCTAAATTTCCCTCAGTGTACCCGAACAGCTGCAGGAGTGTGGCATCTAATAAATTAACTTTCATAATCCTGAAGATATGTTGAAATGCTCTCCCATTGCAACACATCCCCTTTCATTCTCCAGAGCTCCAGCACAGCTTCCTTCCTTATTGGGCTGGGGGCATAAAGGAAGTTTTCTACATATATCAGGAACTCTTTCCCTTCTTTGCCCTTTACTATCCCAGCCTATATTAGAATACAAGTCACATTATCAATAATGACTGCTGTGGGGTTTGAGGTGGCTAATTTGGAGAACATCTTTATGGATCTGTTTTTGAGCAATGCGACCATCCATAGCAGAGACTACAGGCAGTGGACCAGTTCACTTATCTTGGCAGCACCCTCTCCCAAGCAGTGACTATTGATGCAGAAGTTAACTGCAGAATAGCAAAGGCAAGTTCTGCTTTTGGTAGACTGCGCTGCACTGTATGGGAACATCGAGGAATCAGCCCAGCAACAAAACTGAAGGTCTACAGCGCCGTGGTACTCACTACTCTCCTGAATGCCTGTGAAGCATGGACTGTGTATTGAAGGCATGCAAGACAGCTCAATCATTTCCACATGACTTGTCTTCACAGAATATTACGCATCCGATGGCAAGACAAAGTATCAGATACTGAAGTTCTCTCTAGAGCAAGTCTACCATCAGTCCACACACTGTTGATGAGAGCGCAGACCCGGTGGGAAGGTCATGTCATCCGTATGTCAGACGAACGCATACCTAAGCAGCTCCTTTTTGGGGAACTCTCTGCTGGAAGACGCTTGCATGAAGGGCAGAAGAAATGTTTCAAAGATACACTCAAAGCCTCCCTGAAGTCAGCTGACATTGACACGACCACCTGGGAAATGCTGGCACAAAACCACCCCAGCTGGTGCTGCCTCATCCACAAAGGCTGTCAAGCTCATGAAGCAAGGTGTATTGCTGAAGCACGACTTAAGCGCGAGCTGCGCAAGTCCAGAGCCACCAGCGCAACAACTACAGCGTCTACACAAGTCTGTCCAATATGTGCCAGGACATTCCGTGCCCAAATTGGCCTGATCGGTCATCTTCGGACACACTGCAACCAGCCTCAAAATGACTAATGGCGTTGAGATCCTCATTGATGATGATGGGCGAACAACAAATAATGTGGCAACCGAAACTGCACACAGTACTCCAACTGTGGCCTCACCAAAGTTCTATACAACTCCATCATGACCTTTCTGCTTTTGTGACTGAGCACATTGATGAAGGAAGAGCGGTAGACGTAGTTTACATGGACTTCAGCAAGGCGTTTGATAAGGTCCCCCATGCAAGACTTCTTGAGAAGGTGAGAGGGCATGGGATCCAGGGGGCTTTGGCCTTGTGGATCCAGAACTGGCTTGCCCGCAGAAGGCAGAGAGTGGTTGTGGATGGGTCTTTTTCTGCATGGAGGTCGGTCACCAGTGGAGTGCCCCAGGGATCTGTTCTAGGACCCTTGCTGTTTGTCATTTTCATAAATGACCTGGATGAGGAAGTGGAGGGATGGGTTAGCAAGTTCGCAGACGGTACGAAGGTTGGTGGTGTTGTGGATGGTCTGGAGGGACGTCAGAAGTTGCAGCGGGACATAGATAGAATGCAAGACTGGGCGGAGAAGTGGCAGATGGACTTCAACGCAGATAAATGTGTAGTGGTCCATTTTGGCAGGACCAATGGGATGAAGGAATACAACATCAAGGGTAGGAGTCTTAGCTGTGTTGAAGAGCAGAGGGATCTTGGGGTCTGGGTCCATAGGACCCTTAAATGGGCCTCGCAGGTGGAGGATGTAGTCAAGAAGGTGTATGGTGTACTGGCCTTCATTAATCGAGGGATTGAGTTTAGGAGTCGGGAGGTAGTGCTGCAGCTTTATAAGACCCTTGTCAGACCCCACTTGGAGTACTGTGCGCAGTTCTGGTCGCCTCACTATAGGAAGGACGTGGAAGCTATTGAAAGGGTGCAGACGAGATTTACAAGGACGTTGCCTGGATTGGGAAGCATGCCTTATGAAGATAGGTTGAGGGAGCTGGGACTCTTCTCCCTGGAGAGACGAATGTTGAGAGGCGACCTGATAGAGGTTTATAAGATGTTGAGAGGAATAGATAGGGTGGATTCTCAGAAGCTATTTCCCAGGGCTGAAATGGTCGCTACGAGAGGACACAGATTTAAGGTGCAGGGAAGCAAGTACAGAGGAGATGTTAGGGGTAAGTTTTTCACTCAGAGGGTGGTGAGTGAGTGGAATCGGCTGCCGTCGGTGGTGGTGGAGGTGAACTCACTGGGGTCTTTTAAAAGACTTCTGGTGTTAGCGTGGATAGAGGATTGGCTGTCAAATAGGAGGCAGAGAGTGGGGGTCAACGGGTGCTATTCGGATTGGCGGATGGTGACTAGTGGAGTGCCCCAGGGGTCTGTGCTGGGGCCTCAGCTTTTTACCATTTATATAGATGATCTGGAGGAGGGAACCGAGTGTAGGGTGTCGAAATTTGCTGATGACACCAAGATTGGGGGAACGGCAAATTGTGCGGAGGGTGTGGAGAGTCTGCAGAAGGATCTAGATAGGCTGGGCGAATGGGCCAGGAAATGGCAAATGGAATTTAATGTTGGCAAGTGTGAGGTGGTCCACTTTGGTAGGAAGAATGGTAGGAAGGACTATTACTTACGTGGCGAAAAACTGCAGCAGGCGACGGTGCAGAGGGACCTCGGGGTCCTTGTGCATGAGTCGCAAAAACCCAGCTTGCAGGTGCAGCAGGTGGTCAGGAAGGCGAATGGGATGCTGGCCTTCATAGCGAGGGGGATTGAATATAAAAGTAGGGAGGTCTTGCTGCAGCTGTATAGGGCATTGGTGAGGCCGCAGCTGGAGTACTGTGTGCAGTTTTGGGCGCCGCACCTGCGCAAAGATATTTTGGCCTTGGAGGGAGTGCAGAGGAGGTTTACTAGGCTGATACCGGAGTTGAGGGGGTTGAGCTATGAGGAGAGGCTGAATAAACTAGGCTTGTACTCGTTAGAGTTTAGAAGAATGAGGGGAGATCTCATTGAGACGTATAAGATGATGAATGGGATGGATAGGATAGAGGTGGAGAGACTCTTCCCGCTCAAAAAAGACAGTAGGACTAGGGGGCACAGCCTCAAGATAAAGGGGGGTGCGGTTTAGAACGGAGTTGAGGAGGAACTTCTTCACTCAAAGGGTGGTGAATCTCTGGAATTCTCTGCCCGTTGAAGTGGTGGAGGCTGCCTCGCTAAATATTTTTAAGACGCGGGTTGATGGGTTTTTGATAAGAGAGGGGATTAAGGGTTATGGGGAGAGGGCGGGAAAGTGGAACTGAGCCACGACAGATCAGCCATGATCTTATTGAATGGCGGGGCAGGCTCGAAGGAGCTCCTGCTCCTATTTCTTATGTTCTTATGGATGAGTATATGGGATCTAATGGGATTGGGGGTTATAGATAGGTCTATGGCTTAGTAGGTATAGAAGTGATCGGCGCAACTAGTGGGCCGAAGGGCCTGTTTGTGCTGTAGTGTTCTATGTTCTATGTAATCTATACTCCGATTGATAAAGATGAAGGTATCATACGCCTTTTCACCACTCCATTAACCTGCCTTTCTGCCTTCAGAGATCTGTGGACAAACATGCCAAAATCTCTTTGTTCCACAGAACTTCCTAGTGTCTTACCATGCGTTGAGTACTTCCTTGTCAAATTACTTCTTCCAAACTGCATCACCTCACACTTTTCAGGGTTAAATTCCACCTGCCACTTATCCACTCATTTGGCTATTTTCCTGTAACCCAAGACATTCAACCTCACTGTAAGCCGCCCGCATCGGCAAACTTACTGATCCTACTCCCACAGTCATTGATGTCATTTATATAAATGATGAACAATTGGGGGCACAGATCCCTGTGGTATGCCATTGGCTTCCAGTCACTAAAGTAACTGTCTGCCACCACCGTCTGTCTCCTACCGCTAAGCCAATTATGAATCCACTTTATCAGATTATCCCTGTGCATTAGCCTCCATAATGTCTCCCATGTGGACTTTGTCCAGTTCCAGCTGCCACGACCACTGCTCCAGCTCCTCCAATCACAGACCCCCCCTTTCCCAGTCTTGCTACCCCTCAAGAGACAGAATCAATGATTACTACAGGAGCAGCCAGGGTGGGAGGGATCTGTAGCATGGGAGAGAGAGAGGCTGGTCCGATGGCAGATCCAGTGCATGAAAAGGCTGTGTCTGAGAGAACGGGAACATGTGAGCAGAAGGGGGAGAGAAGAAGTGTTGGCGGGGGGATGGGGATTTTCTAAAATTTTCCTCCTGGCTTTCAAATTTACGAACTTCTGCCAGAAAAACAATAACCAAATCTAAGTGAAAAAGGAACCAGAGTAAACCATGACTAAATTAATAGTCTTTTTTGTCCTCTCTGAAGAGGGGTCCCAGTCTGAAATCCAGAATTCTGTCTGGTAGCTTGAAGCCATTTTGAAACAGTCTGAAATCTCAATCCATGGTGATTTTTTAATGTAACCTTTAAAACAGTTTTTTAAAAATGTGTTACATAACTATGCATTGTAACACAGAAGGGGAAACATGAATTAATGGCAATGTGGGACACTGATGGACTAAACATTTGTATTTTGGGAATGTGTGGTCATGATTTGTAGCCTGTCGTACCCATTCAGATTGAGGTGGGCAATGTGCAAACATGGTGTGCCCACCTTGTCTGAATGATTGCAGAATCTGGCTGAGTGGATCCTGCATTACATCCAACCTCCACACCCTGCAGCACACTGAACAGTGTTGTTCAGAAAGCACGTGGTACAGTCAGTCTGATCTTCTTAAAATGAGGCTGTCCCTTCTAAAGGGCATCTGGATTAAAGAGTATCACTGCAATTTAAAGTGAACACCAGGGCAGAGAGGCCCACAGAATGGCAGAAATGGAGGTAGGTGAATCGCAGGGGACCAGAAATTGCTGAAGGACAACTCTCAGAAAACGGCTCCTCTCAATACTGTACCAGGAGTGTCAACCCTCTTCGCACAACCTCCAGTGACTCTCAGTCCTCCCATGTCTCACTTTTTAAAACTCATTCTCATGTTTAAAACCCTCCATGGTCTTGCCCTTCCTATCTTTGTAATCTCTCTCAAACCTCTGAAAGCTCCATGATCCTTAGTCTCATATCCATTGGGAGCTCTGCTGTCAATGATCTAGATGTAGAGATGCCAGCGTTGGACTGGGATAAACACTAAGAAGTTTCACAACATCAGGTTAGGGTCTAACCAGTTCATTTGATTGTAATCTCACAAGCTTTCAGAAACAGTTCTCGCACGTCAGGTGTGCGCAAGGTTCTCGCACGTCAGGTGTGCGCAAGGTTCTCGCACGTCAGGTGTGCGCAAGGTTCTCGCACGTCAGGTGTGCGCAAGGTTCTCGCACGTCAGGTGTGCGCAAGGTTCTCGCACGTCAGGTGTGCGCAAGGTTCTCGCACGTCAGGTGTGCGCAAGGTTCTCGCACGTCAGGTGTGCGCAAGGTTTCACACACCTGACGAAGGAACACTGTTTCCGAAAGCTTGTGAGATTATTATCAAATAAACTGGTTGAACTCTAACCTGGTGTTGTGAGACTTCTTACTGTGTCAATGATCTAGTCCAGACTTGTCCAACCTCTTTGCTCCTGGGGCCACATTTGCATATTTTTCTTATTCAGGGGCCGAAGAGCAAATTTCAAAAAGACAAGGTTTGGCAAGTCAATAAACTGAATTTCAGAAGAAGTTGAGGTTTTAAAGAGAAAAACAATTGCTCAGCAATGCAAAGCAACGTCATAGCAATAAACTGTTGAATTAAAGAGTAAGCAACGTTGGAGGGTTAGTCAGTGTATATGGGTGTTATTGTGGGCGTGTATGCATGTGTATGTGGTGGCAGTGAAAGTGAGTGACAAAACTGAGATTGGACTGATCAAAGATAGATCATGCCTGGAGGGAAGCAATGCACAAATCTCCGGAGAAGGGAGGGAAAAATGTTCCCAATGCCACCCTTGTCCTGATGGCCACCTTTGAGTGTGGCTGCATTAAGCTGTGTGTAGACCCTCAGTATGCCAACACCAAGTGCCACTACTTTTTGAGGTGCTACCTGTCCCAAGAGTTGCAGAGGATGGGTCTGGTCACACTACTGTGGAACGCTCCAAGTATCATACTGCAGCACCTGTCCTTCATGGAGAATTTTTTCCAGAAACACACCTTTGATCATATGGTGATCAAGCAGTGGTCAGCGTGTAATGTCCTTGAGGCTCTGAGAGAAAAGGAGATGGTCGATCCTGTCGGATGATTCCCTGAGCAGACTGTCAGTGTCATCTGGCAGAATGTCTCATCACCAGAACTTACAAACAAGTGCCAAGACTTGCTTGACTGATGGTGAGAAGTGCAGATCCTTCACGCATACTCAAGGTCTCAACAGCACTGCACGGTGCTCTCGAAGTGGCTGTGGGGATGAGACAGTCGCACACTTTCTTGTGGAATGTGCCCTTGCAAAGAAGGTCTGGAGTGAGATGCAGTGGTATTTATTGAGGTTCATCCCGATCAGTTCCGTGACGGATGGCTCTGTGCTCTACGGGTGGTTCCCAGGGAGGCACACTGAGACAAATATCAACTGCTGCTGGAAGGACGCACTTTGGCCCACCTGAATCTTGCTGATTTTCCAGTGCAAAGATTTGTCCTCCATTTAGTGTTGCAGACTGGCACATTCCAAGTCCAGGACGATGTGCTGAGGGATGCTCTTAAACTTGGGGCAACCACTGCAAAGGCACAGCGAGAAAAGGCTATTGTGTTTAACCAAAAAACCCTCAGACTACACTGTGTGCAACTCTGTAAAAACAGCACACAGTAAAATGTGAGGAATGTGTGTAGTTTTTCTTGAAGAACTGAACTGTAATAAATGTAATGTATTGGAACAGAGCACTGTAAAGTATTGTAAACATGGCTGTTTTCGGCATTGTTTGTAATTATGGGAAATGTCGTTTCTGCAATGGCTTATTTCAGAGTATTTATGAATAAAGTATATTTTTGAACTAAAAATAACTGAATTGGGTTTAAGGCAGACTCATAGTCGCCCCCAGCCACTCACTCACTCAGTCACTCATGCTCCCACTTCCACTCGGTCAGTCACTCACACCATCACTCTCACTTGGTCAGTCAGTCCCTCCCCCATCCCCACTCGGTCACTCACTCACTCCCCCACCGCCACTCGGTCAGTCAGTCCCTCCCCCATCCCCACTCGGTCACTCACTCACTGCCCCACCCCCACTCGGTCAGTCACTCGCTCACTGCCCCACCCCCACTCGGTCAGTCACTCGCTCACTGCCCCACCCCCACTCGGTCACTCATTCGCTCACTGCCCCACCCCCACTCGGTCAGTCACTCGCTCACTGCCCCACCCCCACTCGGTCAGTCACTCGCTCACTGCCCCACCCCCACTCGGTCAGTCACTCGCTCACTGCCCCACCCCCACTCGGTCAGTCACTCGCTCACTGCCCCACCCCCACTCGGTCAGTCACTCGCTCTCTGCCCCACCCCCACTCGGTCACTCGCTCACTGCCCCACCCCCACCTCGGTCGGTCACTCGCTCACTCCCTCACCCCCAACTCGGTCGGTCACTCACTCACTCCCTCACCCCCAACTCGGTCGGTCACTCACTCACTGCCCCACCCCCACTCGGTCACTCACTGCCCCACCCCCACTCGGTCACTCACTGCCCCACCCCCACTCGGTCACTCACTGCCCCACCCCCACTCGGTCACTCACTGCCCCACCCCCACTCGGTCACTCACTGCCCCACCCCCACTCGGTCACTCACTGCCCCACCCCCACTCGGTCACTCACTGCCCCACCCCCACTCGGTCACTCACTGCCCCACCCCCACTCGGTCACTCACTGCCCCACCCCCACTCGGTCACTCACTGCCCCACCCCCCGTCGGTCACTCACTGCCCCACCCCCACTCAGTCACTCACTGCCCCACCCCCCGTCGGTCACTCACTGCCCCACCCCCACTCAGTCACTCACTGCCCCACCCCCACTCGGTCACTCACTGCCCCACCCCCACTCGGTCACTCACTGCCCCACCCCCACTCGGTCACTCACTCGCTCATTCCCCCACCCCCACTCGGTCAGTCACTGACTCACTGCCCCACCCCCACTCGGTCAGTCACTCACTCACTGCCCACCCCCAACTCGGTCAGTCACTCACTCACTCACTGCCCCACCCCCAACTCGGTCAGTCACTCACTCACTCACTGCCCCACCCCCAACTCGGTCAGTCACTCACTCACTGTCCCACCCCCACTCGGTCAGTCACTCACTACCCCACCCCCACTCGATCACTCACTGCCCCACCCCCACTCGGTCACTCTGCCCCACCCCCACTCGGTCACTCACTCACTCATTCCCCCACCCCCACTCAGTCAGTCACTCACTCACTACCCCACCCCCACTCGGTCACTCACTTCCCCATCCCCACTCAGTCACTCACTCACTCACTGCCCCACCCCCACTCGGTCAGTCACTCACTCACTGCCCCACCCCCACTCGGTCAGTCACTCACTCACTGCCCCACCCCCAACTCGGTCAGTCACTCACTCACTCACTGCCCCACCCCCAACTCGGTCAGTCACTCACTCACTGCCCCACCCCCACTCGGTCAGTCACTCACTCACTGCCCCACCCCCACTCGGTCAGTCACTCACTCACTGCCTCACCCCTCCCAACCCGGTCAGTCAGTCGCTCACTGCCCCAATCCTGCTCGGTCACTCACTCACTCACTGCCTCGCTCCCACTTGGTCACTCACTCCCACTCGGTCAGTCACTCACTACTACACTCACACAGTAAGGATTTTCACTCACGGTTTTTTGGTCACTCAAGGAGCCTCTGAGAAAAATTCAGAAACATAATTTTTGGAAGTACAATAAACTGAATATCAAAACATGTTGAGATATTAAATAAGTTAACAATTTCCGAGTAAATGTAAAGCAATGTCAGAACATTAATTTGGTAAGTTAAAAAGGAATCTTCAATAAAATTGACTATGTGAGAGGGTAAGGGTGTGGTCTGCGTGTATGTGTGCACCTTAGGAGGAAGCTAGATAAATACATGAAGAATCAAGGAACAAAAATATATACTGATAGAAAGAGACTCATGTGAAGGATAAACATCTGCATCAACCAGTTCACCCAAATGACCTCATTTCACCTTTGAAAGTGACTCTGTTATAACTTTTTTTTTGAGGTCACATAAGGTAGTCTTTTGAAAAAATTGGAGGGGAACAAACCTTTTTAATTAAAGCTACAAAAGTGGTTCAGTTTTTATGTTACTTACCTTTATATAACGCTGGCTAATATATTTTCCCTCTTGGTGCCCTCACTTGTAGGTTAAGTAATATTGTTCTTTCTTTTTGTAATACGTGAATACTTTTGCTGATTTCTGTTTTTTTCCTGGCCAGGGTATGTTTGGGTTTGATGCAGAATGCTACAAGAAATATGGAAAGATATGGGGGTGAGTGCATTTAATCAGCCAGTAATGGATATGAATGTGTAGATTTGTATCCACTTCAAAACTGCATTTTACTCCAGTAATGTAAAATATAATTCAAGACATGTAGACGGATGGTGATAAACTAGAGATCATTCTGAGCGGTCTTGACACTGACTCAATTATTATACTTCTAAGGATGCTGATTCTAAGGCTACACTTGAGCTACAGTTGCAACGCTGAAGTGAGGTGAGATGGTTTCCCATTGATGTGGTTGTAGTGTAACTGCCTGGATTATTCAACTGCAATTTGAGACATGTTCCATTATTGTAACAGGGAAATGTCTATAAACACTCCTGTGATGTTATTATTGTGATGGAGACTGAGCTGTCAGAAGCATCCAAAGTGGTTATGGTGAGTCTAGATGAGTGAGGTTTGCCCAGGCCACTCCACCAGTCGGCCTCTACACTTTATCGATGGCCCACATTCACTTCCTAACAGGTCTACCATTTCCTCTAGGATTTATGATGGGCGCCAGCCCATTCTCGCCATCACAGATCCTGACTTGATTAAAACCATCTTCATAAAAGAGTTTTACACTTTGTTCACCAACAGGCAGGTAAGTATTGATCTGCACTGAGGCTATTACTTGTCTCATGATTACAATAACCCTCAGTTTCTTTATCTGATTGTTTAAGCATGCTTTGGAGGTTTAACTATGATCTAACTTAATTCACCTGTCTTCTTTATCTGCTGTTCTGATCTCATGGCATGCAAGGCAAATGCCAGGTTTTTCAAAGAAAAGCTGCAGGTGTGGGGGTTGGGAGGAGCCTTATAAAGAAAGTGAGATATCAGAAATAGGAGCGGATATGGGCCATTTGGCCCATCGAACCTCCACTCCCATTTGGTGGATTCAAAGCTGATCTGATTGCGGCCATAACTCCAATTTCCTGCCCATTTCTCTTGACCTTTGACTCCCTTATAGATCAAAAATCTGTCTAATGGGCTGATGCTATGTTTTGTCTTCTATCTCCAGCTCTCTCAGTTGAGACAAATTGCCATTGGGTTTTTCTAGTTCAGTTTTAATTGACTCACATGCTTGCAGTAGAATAGAAGCTACAACATATCGAAATTTTATCTGACTTGTTGCCTGTAACTTACACCCCTCATTCCATGGAGAATGGGATGTGTAATTGTCTTGAACTCTGATGGGATTACCACACCCTGCACAAAAGGAAGATTTATTAACGGTAACTAAAAGGTATAATTACCCTATGAGCAAGGAACCCTGATCACTGATGATTTTGTGGAGTCCTGAGTTAGACTGTTTTTCAGTGAAATGCTCATTTATGATTAACAACCCGGTTGTCAGGCATTGGGGGAATACTTGAGTTTGAAATGTATAATTTCATTCAAGGTAATGAAAAAAATAGCAAAGTGAGAAATCTGAAGATGTGAAACAACTTGATGCCTATTGGAACACGATGGGCTGAATTCTCTCAGTGCTGTCCCAGGCCTGAAAAACCCACAACACAGGGAGCATCCTTTTGAAGGGCATCCAAACTCCGATGTAAAAACAAAATTGGAGCTCCCTGCCCTACGCTAACTGAGGCCCAGCCCCCCACCCCCCTCCATGGTCATGGGGTACCCCCTACTGACATGGGAACCTGCCACCCTTTGAAATGGGAACCCCTCCCCTCCCAACACACACATAAATGGGCCATCTTCTTGACAGACTCTGTCCCTCATCCCTCCCCAACCCAACCCATCCCCTCCCCCCCCCCCACCCCCCAAAACTAAGGGGTCCCTCAAGAGTGTCTCCTGCCACTGCCCCTTGGCATGTTCCCCCCCCCACCCCCACCCTCCTTCCCCGGGGGCTGTACTTACCTTGAGTGCCTGGAGTGTCGTCATTGCCTGAATCCAGGCGTGATATCTCAGTGGGAAGCTGGGACCATACGACGAGGGCAGGCATTGTGGCTTTATGCCCGTTAGTTCTATTATCACAGAATACTATTGTGCAGAAGGGGCCCTTTGGTCCATTGAGTCTGCACTGATGCATGAAATGCCGTGACCTGCCCACCTAATGCAACTTGCCAGTACTTGGCCCATGTCCTTGAATGATATGGCGTGACAAGTACTGATCCAGGTACTTTTTAAAGGATATGAGGCATCCTGCCTCTACCACCCTTCCAGGCAATGCATTCCAGATCATCACCACCCTCTGAGTGAAAAAGTGTTTCCTCAAGTCCCCCCTAAATCTCCTACCCCTCACTTTTACTGTGTCCCCTCGTAGCTTATCCTTCAACTAAGGGGAACAGCTGCTTGCTATCTACCCCTGTCCATGTCCCTCATAACCTTGAACACCTTAATCAGGTGGCCCCTCAATCTTCTCTGTTCTAACAAAAACAACCTAAGTCTGTCTAACCTTTCAACATAACTTAAATGTTCCATCCCAGGCAGCATCTTGCTGAATCTCTCCTGCACCCCCTCCAGTGCGTTCATGTTCTTCCTATAATGTGGCAACCAGAACTGCACACAGTACTCCAGCTGTGGCCTCACCAAAGTTCTATACAACTCCACCTTGATTTATCTGCTTTTGTAATCTATACCTCAATTGATAAAGGCAAGTTGTGCTATATGCCTTTTTCACCACCCTACTTACCTGCCTTTCTGCCTTCAGAGATCTACGGACAAATATGCCAAGATCCCTTTGTTCTTCGGAAATTCCCAGTGTCAGACCTTTCATAGTATACTTCCTTGTCAAATTACTCCTTCCAAAGTACATCACCTCACACTTTTCAGAGTTAAATTCCATCTGCCACTTATCCACCCATTTGACCATCTCATCTATATCTTCCTGTAACCCAAAACATTCAACCTCACTGTTAGCCACTCGGCCAATTTTTGTGTCATCGGCAAACTTACTGATCCTATTAGTACTGATTTATAGTCATCTATATCATTTATATAAATGATGAACAACAGGGAGCCTAGTATGGATCCCTATGGTACGCACTGGTCATTGGCCTCCAGTTACTAAAACAGCCATCTGTCACCACCTTCTGTCTCCTACCGATAAGCCATTTATGAATCCACCTTGTCAGGTCATCCTATATCCCATGTGCATTAGCCTTCTTAATAAGTCTCCCATGTGGGACTTTGTCAAAGGCTTTGCTGAAATCCATATAAACTACATCAACCACACTACCCTCATCCAGACATCTGATTACACGCTCAAAAAATTCAATCAAATTTGTTAGGTATGACACCCCTCTGACTAAACCATGCTGACTATCTCTTATCAAACCTTGCCTCTCCAAGTGGAGATAGATTCTCCCCTTCAGAATCTTCTCCAGTAGTTTCCCGACCACAGATGTGAGACTCACTGGTCTGTAGTTCCATGGCTTGTCTCTACAACCTTTCTTAAATTGTGGGACCACATTAGCTGTTTTCCAGCCCTCTGGCACCTCCCCGATGGCCAGGGAGGAATTAAAAATTTGGGTCAGAGCCCCTGCAATTTCCTCCATTGTCTCCCACAACTGCCTGGGATACAATTCATCCAGACCTGGAAACATGTCCATTTTTAAGCCCACCAATACTTTGTCACTCCCCATTATAATACATTCAAATCAGATCCTCACTCTTCCTGGATGTGAACCTCTCTAAATCACCAGCAGGGGTCAGGGGCCAATCCGACACCAAAATCTCGCCATTGAGATTCACATTTTTGGCCTCTCATGACATTTAGTGACCATTACGTGATCACGGCCAATAGATGATTGGTTATTTTTTACATTATTGTGGCAATTAAAAGAACTATACAACTCATATAGAATATTAATGTCTGATTTATGTTCAAGGGTTGCATTCACGCTCCTTTATTAATTTTAACGTTTACACCAAAACAAAGTACCTATTTGTTGTCAGCTGAACAGACAAGTTTGGTAGCTCTGGTTGGTCCACATGAGGAACCAAAACACTGAGGAATCAAGTCTGCACAATTCCAGAATTAGCCCTGAGGTGGGGATTAGGTCCCATGCTGAGTCTACTTTGGGGGCCACCAGGAAGACCTGAGGGCCAACTTACCCAATTTGTCCTAAGGTGCATTTCAGGGATCCTTGGGTGAGGAAACTGATCTTGCCATATTTTTCCTTTGCATTGAGCCCTAGGAAAGGTGCAGTGGATCCAGTTGCCCCCCTCTTCCCCATTCAGCCTGAGAATATTCTGTGCAGGTTTAGCAGAAATTATGAATTAATGTAATTGAACTTGATATATAATTTAAAAATAAACAATTTAAGTCTTTGTAGTTTTTCTGCAGAATGTGGGTCTGAATGGACCAATGATTGAGACCTTCCTGACCGAAGATGAGGAGTGGAAGAGAATTCAAAGTGTGCTTTTGCTAAACTTTATCAGTGGGAGACTGAAAGAGGTAGCGAATGAATCCCTAGCTTATTCCTCTTATTCCTACCGATTGAACCCTTTGTTTGTACTTTCACTTGTGATTTGTAAGTTGAAGTATGTAGACAATTGAGCTGGATGTAAGCTCATCTAATAATAATTGACTTCATATCAAGGTAGATGCTGACATACTCATGATAACTATTAAAATATAAAATAACTTTGAGGTCATCCTAGACTCTGTCTGTGTCTTAACTGCAGCAAGTCTCCTTCCCCAATCTTACACTGACTGATGTACTTTGGCTCCAGTCAAACAACACCTTGTTTTCAAAGCCTCCCGATCTCTTTCACCCACTCCAACCCCACAACCCTTCAAGATATTTCTGCTCCTCTAATTCTGGCCTCTTGTGCATCCCAAATTATAGTTGCTCCACTGTTGACTGTGCTTTCAGCTCTGGAATTTCTTTCTGAAACCTCTCTACCTTATCTTCCCCCTTTAAGATGCTCCTTAAAACATATCTCTTTGACCAAGCCTTTGGTCATCCTACCTATTCCCAGATTTGCTTTCTCAATTCCCTCCTGAGACTTTATATTCAAAAACCCGTCCGTCTTCCTACCTATAGAATCACCCGTCACTTCAGTTCTTCTGGTCTGGCAGCATCTATGGAAAGAAAGGCAGAGTTAATGTTTTGAGCCCACATGACTCTTTCATAAGAAGGGTTGTATGGACACAGTGTTGTTTTTCTCTCTCTATAGATGCTGCCAGACTTGCTGAGTTTATCCAGCATTTCCTGTTTTTATATCTGATCTCCAGCATCCACAGCCCTTGTACAGCTGAACGAGCCAAGGTGCCGAGGACTTGATTCTGGCTGCACTCCCCAATATACCATCTCTTAAATTGGTATTCAGAACTGAATACTGGTTGGAAAATGAATCATTAGGGGTCCCCTGCACTACCTGCCTGTTTCTGTTTGGTGGTCACCTATTCCCTCTCTCCCTGTGTACACTTAACTTCCAGGGTGGCCACATCTATACATGTGTCATTCACCAGGCTCTAAACCATATGGATGAGCTGCAGTGATACCAGTTGCAGCTGAGGTTCCAAAGCCCAGTGATGGTTGAAGATCAGGTGGTGTGTTTGAGTTCTGAAGGAGCTTGCTGATTGTCTCAAAGATCAAGTAGCATCAGTTCTGCACAGTTAGTGTGGTTTAGGGGGCTGGGAGAGGGAGTGCAAGTGGACAATCTGTTTGGAGATTGAGGAGCTAAGGATTTCCTTTGCTTGTCACGGTAATCCTAAATGATGGGGAGATTTGGCTAAGGAGAAGCAGAATGTAAAATGTCCCGTTGCTGCATGAAATCTCCAGAAATACATGTCAGCATATTTGGGTGCAATTTGTGAACCTCTTGTACATTGTTTGTCATTTTCTTCTTGCCCCAGATGTGTCCAATAAAGAAGCACTATGCAAAAAATCTTGTGGAAAACGTAGAAAAGAAAGCAAAGCTGAATGAATCTGCCGACAAGAAAGAGTGAGTAATTTAGCTGTTGGGTGACAGTTCTGCGTTCCTCCATCAGACACCCTTCCTAGGCAATCCAATCATTTTCACTGTGCACTGGTCTCAGAGGGAAATGAGTGCGATGTTCACTGATTCTTCCATGATCTTAGCTGTGTGAACCCGTTGCACTTTTTTCTTGGTGGGGGGGGAATGTGTTGGGACACTCTAAGCTCTCATTGTAGCCGATATACATGCAACTTCCATTCTGAACAGACAGATACAGCATTTTATCCTCATGAGGAATTTCAATCACCCTGTTTGGTTTTCCCTGACTGGGGAACAGTGAGGGCTGAGAAGGTCG
Source organism: Carcharhinus amblyrhynchos (assembly GCF_965287045.1). Classification (NCBI taxonomy): domain Eukaryota; kingdom Metazoa; phylum Chordata; class Chondrichthyes; order Carcharhiniformes; family Carcharhinidae; genus Carcharhinus; species Carcharhinus amblyrhynchos. The sequence goes on from NC_137341.1 coordinate 13,351,116, forward strand.
ATGAGTTACTCTCTAGATCTCTCCAATGTCGCTTTGATCTGGTTTTATGGGAATGAATTGTTGTGACAATTCTGATACTTTTTTTCTCTGCTCCATGTTGGACGGAATCTTGTCAGCTGCATGGAGATAGGGATTTATTTTGGGAAGGTGGATGTCAGATCGACTACCTGATGTGATTCCATCTCCAAATCATCTTGTCAGAGACAGGGTCATAGCAGCACCAGATATTCGCCTTGCAAAGTGACTGCTTGGAGATAAATTGGTGACTCTGCTGGGACCTTCTCAACTGTGGACAGGCTCTCCTGCTGAGGCTTAAGCCTGGCAGATCACTAGATTTAGTCTCCTAGATTAAGGCTGGAGAAATAAGTGTGATCTCTTTTAATCCCCACCCCCATGGAGCTGCTAGGATTAGAGTGTCACAGCTACAGGCAGCTCTGAGGACAGGTTCATCAATGAAGGGGGAATCCAGCAAAAACCAAGGCATTGCATCTTCAGTCAGAAGTGTCAAATGTGTGATCCATCTCAGCCTCTTCCAGAGGTCCCCAGCATTACAGATGCCAGTCTTCAGTCAATTTGATTCATCGACCTCCCCACTATCAAGCAGCACTTGCTTAGCAACAACCTGCTCAGTGATGCTCAGTTTGGGTTCTGCCAAGGCCACTCGGTTCATCTTGCATCCTTAGTCCTAACATGGACAAAAAGCTGAATTCCAGAGGTGTGGTGAGAGAAAGCCCTTGACATCCAGGAAGCATTTTGAGCGGGTGTGGCATCAAGAACCTTTGCCGAATTGCATTCACTGGGAACCAGGAGGAAAATTCTTCCCCATCTTCGGTCATACCTATTACATAGGAAAATGGCTGCTGTTCTTCTCAGGGAGAGCAAGGGTGTTAACACCAACTCCTGAAGAACCCCACAATAAATCTTCACCCGTTCAAATAACAGCTGTTCAAAACTAGTCTGTTTCTTGTCGCTCAGCCAATTTTGTACCTGTGCTGCAGTTGTCTCTTTTAGTCCATGAGCTCTAACTTTGCTTACAAATGCCTTGTAGCCCATGTGCATTGCATCAATTACCATAATCTACCATCTGTACTATATAAAGACAGAGGCAGGTTAGCTAAACACTATTTTCCTTCAACAAATTGGTGCTGATTTTCCTTAGTGCCAGGGAGCAGTGCCAGGGGCACTGCCCAGGCAAGTTTCTCACCCCTCAGGGGCTACACTCATCTGTGCATCCTTGGTATGGTCTTCTCAACTGGTTCCCAGTTTAAAAAGCTGTTGTGATGTCACGCTGGCTGGGTGGATCTACACAATGAGGGCGGATGTTGTATCATGACACCTGCCAAGGATAATTCATTCGAATTAGGCTTTTGTCCTTCCTGGGCATGGTCCTGTTAGCATCACTGGTGGGAGGTGGGAACAAAAAAAAAACGAGATCTTGCTGTTGAGATTTGTGTCTCATGAGATTTTGTGGCCATTACGTGATTTGCATCTGTGACTAACGCGGCCATTAAATCATGGTCTTTGTTCCTGTTCATTGCATAATGGGTGAATTCACGTGGAAGTGGCGTGGGGACCATAAGGAGCTGTAGAGGCTTTCTAGGGAGCTGAGCTTGGGCCACGTGACATGAGGGGCCATAGAGTATGGAGGACACACATTTGCATGGGTAGCATGAGGAGAACCTTTGAACTTACCTTTTAAAAGTCCCCTTATGCAGAATATGATTCATGACCACCCTCCCCCAAATGGGCTGCGAACATTGTTTTAGAACCTGGCGTGACTCTATGAACATTGCAGAAGATTAAACATGTCTATTCTTGCAACAGAGCCAACCATGTCAGAGCAACCTGAACCAGCCCATATCCTTAAAAGACATCCCTGAAACTCGGACAGCCTAGGAATGGGATCGAGAATCCTGGAATTGGGGCCTGCCTGGTATTTTCACAGGGCACCTGAATCATGCTGAGGCAGTGAAAGCCCAGTCAAAATTTTCCATTTGCCGGAGAGAGCGACAGTGATATCTGTCAATGTGATAGTCGCAAATGGTAACCTGGAACAATGTTTGTCATTATCCAGAATCTTAGGACTGTGGAAATCGACACGTGATCGAGGCAGCTTACATAGATACCCTGAAGGAGAAACCCAGAGAGAATAGAATAGAATGATATGCTAATAGGGTTGGATTGGATAGGGTGGGAAGAGACGTGTATGGAGCAAAACCACTGGTGTTGACCAGTGGTCTGTATCTGTACATTCTATGTAACAATTTAGCAGTGGCCAGAATTTTGTGGATAAAGTTCAGGTGCACCCCAAACCCGGAAATGCATAAAATCGCACCAGATGCCCTTGCATAATATTTTGGTTGGTGGGTGCAAATGCGCAAGTTGGAAATGTGCGCGTTGACCATCAAATAGCCAATTTCAGTTCAATAAACAGCAACTGACTGGGATTTCATGTTCTCTGAGTGCCTTTACAGTTGGTGGGCAGGCTGACGGACAAGACGGCCTCTATCTTTGAGCTGCAACCTTAATGAAAGGTTAGAGCTCAAATATAATTAACAAAGATATCTGGGGACTAAGATCTGTGTGTGATTCTGCTGCGGGGATATGCATGTCATAGTTTTTTCCATCTGTTTTTTTTTGCAAGTTAGCACTCCCTCAGGCAGCCCTGCAGTGACTGTCCCCCTTAGACAGCACATTGGAAGTGTCTACAACCTCACTATTCTCAGCAGCTCCCAGTTCCCATCCTCCAGATTGTAGGCACATTTCCAACTCGTGCATGTGTGCCCCCTAACCGAAATATTGTGCTAAGGTGTGAAGATGTCAGGATGCAGACCTGACATAATTTTACCCACTTCCAGATTTGAGGCACACCTGAACTTTATACATAAAATTCTGACCATAGTTAAAGCAGGTAGAGCTCAGCCTTTCACATAGTGTGTTTCACACTAGATGGTCATTGATTGGCCAGCCTGTGGTAAATTGTGCTCCAGGGCTGACTTGCATCGCCGCTTCCAAGCCTGCCAAGTGCATGTGCCTGATAGGCAACAATTTTAGGCCTATGTCTTCACTATCAAGAGACAATATCTTTCTTCAGTTGTTAAAATTGGTTAACAAACCCATTTCCCTTCAGCCAGTATCACAGCATCAGGGACCTGGGTTCAATTCCCGGCTTGAGTGACTGTGCAGAGTCTGCATGTTCTCTCCATGTCTGCGTGGGTTTCCTCCGGGTGCTCTGGTTTCCTCCCACAGTCCAAAAGACGTGCTGGTTTGGTGCATTGGCCATGCTAAATTGTCCCTCAGTGTATCCGAACACAGGCAGCAAACAGGTCACAAAAATAGGCAGAGAGGGCATCAGGGTCAATAGTACACATGCAAGATTGCACCAAGTGGCAATGTTAATGTAAACCTACTTGTGATGGATTCACCCTCAGTATACCCGAACAGGCATGGCGACTAGCGGATTTTCACAGTAACTTCATTGCATTTCATTAAGCATACTGTGACGCTAATAAATAAACTTAAAACTTTCAGTACAGTACAGAGGAACACTGCACTGCACTAACCCAGACTGGTTTCAGTACAGTACAGGGGAGGACCCAGACTGGTTTCAGTACAGTACAGGGGAACACTGCACTGCACTAACCCAGACTGGTTTCAGTACAGTACAGGGGAGGACCCAGACTGGTTTCAGTACAGTACAGGGGAGGACCCAGACTGGTTTCAGTACAGTACAGGGGAGGACCCAGACTGGTTTCAGTACAGTACAGGGGAGGACCCAGACTGGTTTCAGTACAGTACAGGGGAGGACCCAGACTGGTTTCAGTACAGTACAGGGGAGGACCCAGACTGGTTTCAGTACAGTACAGGGGAACACTGCACTGCACTAACCCAGTCTATTTCAGTACACTACAGGGGAACACTGCACGAATCCAGACTGTTTTCAGTACAGTACAGGGAAGGACTGCACTAACCCAGACTGTTTCAGTACAGTACAGGGGAACACTACTCTGCATTAAACCAGACTGTTTCAGTACAGTACAGAGGGACACTGCACTAACTCAGACTGCTTCAGTACAGTATAGGAGAACACAGCACTGCAAATCTGTACTGCAACTTTCATACCTGCACAGCTCCAAGCAAATCCACAATCGCTACCACCTAGAAGACCAATGGCGGCAGGAACTTGGGAACATCACCACAAGTAAGTTGCCTTCCAAATCTCGCACAATTGGAACTAAATTACCACTCCTTTACTGTCATGGGAACAAACTCCTGGCAGTCCCTCCCCAACAGCACTGTACATTCGCCAGATAGACATATTGGCAGCTCACCATCACCACCTCAGGGGCAATTGAAATGGAAATGCTGCACTATCTCTGATTTTTGATTTTTTTTAAATTCCAGTTATTTTTCCTGGCAAAGCTTAGATTCAGCTTCTATCCCAGAGCTGCAAATGTGTCTTTAATGAATGCTTTGGCGAGTTTGAAGGCAAAGAGAGAAAAGAGATTGCACATTGTGTGAGTGTTAAACTAACCGTGAAGTGATTCGAGTTCCTGAACCTCTCTCTCTCTCAACACTGACCAACTTTTTCCTGGAAAGGAAATGGCTACAACACCATTGTTACGGATAGCTGGTGAGTATTGTGTTCTTTTACAGTTACTGAAGTTTAGCAGGCAGGGTGAACAGTTTGTGTTCAGTCTACAGTCACTGGCCTGGGATTACTGCTGGGTTTCTCCAATCTCCCACTGGAAAGTGGAAATGACAGGGACAATCACTACTTCTGTCCTTTCGCTCAGGCTTCTGCCAAGGCTGCAACTAGAGAACAATTATCTGCATAAATTCTAACCCGTGTTATTTCAGGTCGTGTATTTTCCTCATAGGAACATAGGACTTAGGATCAGCAGTAGGCCATTCTGCCCTTGCTGCACCACTCAATAGGATCGTGGCTGATCTGGTTGTGGTTTCAGCTCCACTTTCCTATCTGCCCACCTACCCCCACAACAAGGTGTCACCCAGCCTCGGGTCTGCATTTACAGTAGGAAAGTTTGACTAAGTGACTGTGCAGGACAGAAGCAGGAGTTTCTTTCGCGTGTTGAACATTTTGCATTCAGAGAAAGTTGATTAAATTGATTGAAGGTCAAGGGCTGAATTTTCAGGTCTTGCAGAGGATGGGGGAAGAACAGGAGATGGACAGGGCTTAAAGAAACAAGTTGGCCTGCTGGTGGGTTGGCACCAGGTATGTTCACCCAGGCTGGAGGAGCTCATTAACAGGGGATTGTTGGAATTTTCTCTCATGCAATGTCTGAGGCAGACCAGGTGAAGAGAGGCAGGTAGAGAGTAGGGAGCCATTGTCTCCACAGGGAATTACCTCAGCATGTGTTTAAATAACGTAGAGGGGTTGGCCATTGAGAGGCAGGTGGTGGGGAAAGCAGACAGACTTGGGCATTGCAGCTGGTTGTCGTCCTACCAGCATTGTGAGGGCAGAAGAGCACAAGGCAAGGTTATCGAGGATAATGACAGAGGATTTCTGTCATCCGCAGTTAGATCCTATGAAAAAGGTATGGTCTCCATGTCCTGCCCTTCATTCCTCTTCATGTCCCGCCCCTCATTCTTCTTGATGTCAAAGGGGAAATGTGTAATGAGCTGAGATCAAGAAAGGCAGCAGCTGACAATGGGGCAGAATTCTCAGATTCTGGGCCCAGTGTTAATGGAGAGCGACTCACTCAGAAGGATGGCCAGAACCCCACCTACAGGAGTACAGAACAGAAGAATAAGGGGATGGAGGTAAGATGAAGAGGTCATAACTCCATATTTGGTGATAGATCCTAACTGGAGATGACTTAAGAAGCAGAAGAAACCCAGAATCAAAAGTAAGGTGATAATGAATAAACAGGCACATTGCATTGATAATAAACTACACACTGAATGATAGATGCAATGAGAGATATTTAGGAATTGACTTGATAGTGCATTCCTCATTTATGTCAACAATTCCAGTCACAAAGTACTTCAAAATTCTGTCGCCCTCATGAAGAATTTTTTTGCTTTTTTTCTAGGCTGCAGCCTGTTTCCTTATTGGCACTGATGCATACCAGCCTTAAGTTCCACAGGCAATTTGATTTTCACTGAAGTGGCAACCTCCCCTGCTTGTGATGGTCAGGATGGTGTAGATCAATGTTGCTTTCAAGTGACAAAAAGGCTGCAGCAACTCTATATTTGCCTATTCTCAGCTGCTGGATTTTGTCCCTGTCATCTTCCGCCTACCTGTACTGCACCACTGGAGTCATCATTGTCATCCGGGCTCTTTTGGCTCTGTGATCGTTTAAATGTGGTTTCAGCCTCCCAATGGTATAGGTTTCCAATTTCAGTTTCAGTCTTACTTTTCTTAGCAACTGGAATGGTCAGTTTCCTGTTATTTCCCTTTCAATTAGGGTCTGTCCCAAAAATTACCAGCTTTGAATGCACAAATTCTATCACAAGGTAAGCCTAGCGAAAATGTTTCCACTGGTTAGTGAGATGATAGTTTTAAATTTTTGCTCTCAGCATGATCCTGTTCTAGTTGTATGAAACAGAATAACTTACAGATTGTAAAATTGGAACTAACCTCTGCCGCACCTGTCAGGGGAGCGGGTAGTTTGAACGCCAGAGATTTGAAGTTTTAGAAATATGTCTTCTCCCTGCAGGGATCGAATGATGGTCCCTCTGGCATCAGTTACCTTCCTCACAGGGGATCCCAGGGATTTTCACTCAGCTGGTAATGATGTAACGTGAGTTCCATTAAACCTGGAGAAAATGTAATGGGCAGAGTCAATCAGGAACTTCCTCCGACACCCCCTGGATTAATCTTTGAGCAGATACAAATGGATGACAGTCCGGACAGCTTTCTCTGTGGAGAATTCTGGATGGGTTCTGCTTCCAGCCTCACTGAAGGAAATATGTTCTACTTCCCCCTTTGCACCTCTCTGGAACTGCGCGATCTAGGACTTGCCTCCTAAGAAACCTGTTTGTGTGCTATCATGGCTGAGTCCTCATGTGGTTCTTTTTGAATTCTCAGGATCGGGTGGATTTTCTGCAGCTGATGGTTGATTCTCAAATGTCCCAAACCAGCTCCCAGAGTCAGGATGATGTCAGCAAGTCAAAAGACAAAGGTACCATCAGTGGAAAGTTTCTCATTCCCTTCATCCTTGTTTCTTTCTATTCCTGAAATTAACACTCATTCTTCACTTTATTATTGTTTCTCTCTCTCTGGTTTTCAAATACCCTACCTGACTGACAGTTCAGACACAGGATCCACTTCCAGCACCTTAGCCCCAGTGAGGAGCATGTGAGAACATTCTGGGGGAGCGGGGGAGTAGGGGCTGTGTGGTGTGCTGGAATTAGTTGTTCTCTTTACTCCAGTGTGAATTTTCTGGTGTCTGATTCTGCCCAATCATGGGTCTGAAATTGGGAACAGGGAAGTGCAGGGAAAATCAAGACGTACATTAATCATCTTTACAGCCTGTGTGTCTGGGCACTGGAGTTTCATTCAGTATTCACCTTGTCAATGCTGACCATCTGTTGTAGGTAAAGATACCTCTGAGACCAATTGTGAGTCAAAGTACAGCAAGTGTATTCAAAAGCTTTTGGGAGATACACCTGGTACCTAACAGCAGTTCCCCAAGCTTCTCTCCAAACACAACTTAAGAGCACATATTTATATCCCCCCAGTCATGTAAGCATCTTCTCAGTCTCAGCAAGTTCTCAGGCTGTGGATTGTCCTCCATCATGGGAACATGGCTGCCTCGGCATTTCTTCATGGTTATCTCAAGGCCACAATTGTCATGTGTGATTAACCCTTAGCTAACATATAGGCCGACAAGACAAGTTAAATTAACAGGGCCGGTGTAACAATTTATGTTCATAAGTTGTATAGCATATATGTATAATATGTTGGTACATGACACATAAGCAGTGCATAACAAATATATATGAATATATTATGGAATACAAGCTTCACTATGTTAGGCAGAAGACCACAATATTAAAGACACATAGATACGAGCTTGGTCAGCTATATTTCTGAACGAGCTCTCATAAACTTCTGTACAACAGCAAGGACTTCTCGGCCTTTTGGTTAAGATCAAGTGTAGTAATGACATGCTGTGCTTGGTTGAAGTCATTAGGTTACAGTTCAGCTTCATTTGAAGCGGCATCTCGGCCTTTTGGCTAAGATGCAAATGAGATCAAGCCTTGGAGGAGGAGCTATGCCTACTCCAATCAGCTTGGATCATGTAGATCAAGCCCACGACAGGAGTGAGAGCCCTGTCTTGTCAACTTGGGTCAGGAATGTCTCAACTTATTGAGACTCTGAATTGGATTTGATTGGATTGACTTGGAATAAAAACAAACAGCAAGGACAGCTGCAGTCTACTTGTCTGGGGCACACGAAAACAAATCTTGCAACTGTCTGGGATACATGAAAACAAGTCAGATACAAATCTTACAATACTTTTTTTACCAATCTCCAAGTATTATAAAGTTCATTAATCCATTCCCTACTGTACCATCTTACAAGATGATGAAAATACCTATTTACCTCAAGATTTAAAAAGAGATTCGAACTGTCAATTTATTTAGAGTGTCCTCTTACTAAACTCTAGTTTGTAATCTGTTCCACCCAGGCTGCTGGGAATAAAGTCAATGATTTTAGTACATAGCTTAATTTACTGCGGTGTCCAATTATTGTGTTTTTAAGCAGTTGACAATATTAATACACCTCTATTTTTAAAAATATTAACATTGAAGATCCAACATTTTACCTTCTACATTGTAAGGTGAGGTTTAGAGATAATGGCCAGAAATCTGCAATGCCCCCACTGCAAGCGAGAATGGAGAACTTGGTGCTCAGTCAAATCTCCATTGACAGCAGTGGGACTGGAGAATTCTAGCCGCGGACGAAGTCTGAGAATTCCGGCCAGTGTATGTGTCAGCTATGATTTTCTAAAATTCCTTCGATTCAGGCTTGGTCCCATTATACTAGAAGCTAGCAGATGTGACATTGTTCTTCAAGAAAGGAGAGTCAGAGAAAACAATCAATTGCAGGCCAGTAGGCTGAACATCATTTGTTAGGAAAATGCTAAAATGTATTATTAAGGAAGTCTTAACAATACACTTCGAAAAGCATTGTATGATTAGAATAAGTCAACATAGTTCTACTAAATAAAAATGCTGGTGACAAATCCTTTTGTCTTTTGAGAATGTAACTCCCTTAAAAGACTGGGTAGACTGGACTGATTGGAATGCAGAAGAATGAGGAGAGATCTTATAGAAGCAGATAAAATTATGAATGGAATAGATAAGATAGAAGCTGGGAGATTGTTTCCACTGGTGGGTGAAACTAGAACTAGGGGGCATAGCCTCAAAATAAGGGGGATCAGATTTAGGACTAAGTTGAGGAGGAACTTCTTCACCCAAAGGGTTGTGAATCTGTGGAATTCCCTGCCCAGTGAAGCAGTTGAGGCTACCTTGTTGAATGTTTTTAAGGCAAAAATAGGTGAGCAGGCAGGTAAATGGAGCTGAGTCCATGAGAAAATCAACCATGATCTTTTGAATGGCAGACCAAGCTCAAGGGGCCAGATAGCCTACTCCTGCTCCTAGTTCTTATTATGTTCTTAACTAGTAGAGTAGATAAAGAGCTGCTGATGGATGTAGTATACCTGAATTTCCAAAAGGCAGTAATTCAAAGGAGGATTTACTTGCAATGGGGGCAGTGCAGCAAAGATTTGTTAAATTGGTTTGTGGGATGAGGGGCTTGCTCAATGATGACAGGCTGAGTAAATTGGGCTCCTGTTCTCAGGTGCTTAGAAGAATGGGAAGAATGAAAATTTCATTGAAATTTTCCACAATGTGGGAAATGAAAACCCATGGAATCCAAAAAAACATTTAGGATTGGAGGCAATGAGGATATTGATGAACATCCCATGTACCATCTCCAGTTGCTAAGATTGTCTGACTGTTGACAGAATCACTGGAGCTTTATGTTGATGCTATAATAGTGATTATTCAATAGGAAAACACATTAACTGAACATTACTGTGGATCAGTAGAAATTTATTAAAGATGCATTTTTGTAACCTTGGATATGTTAATGAATCATTTGTGATTACAAAAACTATTTGACTTTTGATAGGCAACCATTTTAATGTTTTCTAAAAAAATGTATTTGTAAAGGATTTCTCAAACCAATTGCATATATTTGCTCTGTTATTTTAAGTAATTTTTCAGGTATAACGATTCAAATCCAATTAAAATCATTTGAATGCAGTGTCCTGTTTCAACAATTTATGTCTGAACCAATTAAATTTTCAATTTGGATAATGTAAGTTTGGTCTATAGCCAGCAGACTGATTTCTCCCTCTCTCTCTCTCACAAAAATAAATCACTAATTCACTACTGCCAGTTTCTTTTGCTGCCACTCAAAGCTATTACACTTGAACTCACCTCATCAACCCCCCTTCTCAGCTGTGAAGTCAGGGCAAGATGTCAGAGAAGAAACATCTGGATTAGGCCTGATAAGTGTGGGGATTGCAAAGTGTGATTAATCCAAGCCTGGCTCCATTGAGGCAGTTGACACACAGGTTTGTGCTGCCTGTGCGTCTACCTGCAGCCCAGGTCAGAATGTGTTGCTGACTGGTTGTATACTCGAAAGGCCCAGCAGTGTTTCAGGGCCAAGATGGTAGACAGCTAACCTGCACCTCATAAATGTGAGCTGCTCCTAGGCTGCTGAAACCAGGTCTGCAAAGCTCGAATGAAGAGGACAGCAAAAGGAACCACAGACTAGAGCGCGGGCTCCCAGGTTTTCAAACATAGTGATGGAAGTTTTAATGATGGAGGTGGAAAGGAGGTTCCTTTTGCCCAGCCTTGTTTGCCAAAACAGCATTTAGTAGTCAGTGCATGGCTGGTGATAGACTATTGCCTTTCAGGGAGGGAAATTGCAGATTGCCTTGGAGGACGACATTATGGCTTGGAACACACCCCATTAGCAATCAAGTATTGGATAAAGAACATACAACACGAGCAGGGTGGACCATATGGCCTATTGAACCTGCTCTGCCATTCATTACCACCATGGCTGATATTTTGGATTCTTTTTCATACTCCCTCACAGGAACGTAGCTACGTGTTTCTGTGAACCATCTCTGCTTTAATGGCTATGGGTTGTTCAACTATTGTTTTGCCTTCCATTTTTGATTCCAATCTACTGGAGTCAGATCCCTCGTCAACTTCTCCATTTATTTATTTATGCTTGACTGTACTTTGTCCTTTCCCATAACATATATAAATAAACCTGATGATATAATGAAATGCTCTCTCATTGAAACACACACCACTTAATTCCCCAGAACTACAGCACAACTTCCTTATTGGGCTGGGATATAAAATAAGTCTTTCATATATTTTGTGAATTCTTTTGCCACTTTTCTCCATATTATCCCAGTCTATATTTAGACTATGGAAATTCCACATTAATCAGTAATCCCTAGTTTTGCACCTTTCTGTAATTTGCCTATATAGTTGCTCCTCTACCTCCTCCTATCATTCTATCCTATCACAGCATACATTCAATAACATAACACCTCTACTGTTTTTGAATTCCAACCGTAGACATGGACTGAGATTCTGTGGCCTCTCTGTGATGTATTTCTTGATAGTGGGAGATGGCCCACTACTGACTGGCAGTGGGATCTTCTGGTCTCACAGCTGTCAAGAGGATTTCTCATTGAATCCATTCCATGTCACTGGGAAATCTGTGGTGGCTGTATGCCATGGCAAGACTGGGAGATCCTGCTGGTGTGAATAGCTGAAAGATCTCCTCCATTGTCTTTAGCCCCTCAGTTACATTGGCTCCCTCCAATGCTATAATATTTATTTGACCAACAAAGCACCCCCTCTATTTTTCCTTCCCTGCCTCTCCTTTATAACCTCCTGCCAGGAAATCTGAAGATCCCAATCCTCTCTTGCCTTAAGCCAGGTCTCTGTTCTTAGTATCATATCAAAGTCTGTTGTGCAACTCAGCACCCTTATTTACCAGGATTAACGTGCATGCCTACCAAACCGGTCAGCTGTCGAGAAAAACAGTCACTCTGGAATGTGCCACGTTCAAGTATGCAAAACACTTTCATTCAAGCATGCCTGGGACAACTCCCAAACCCTCTATTTGAAACTTCTCAAAATTGTACAGTTTCCAACACCCTTTTAGAATTCTTACTTCCGAGTATTACTGCTAGACCATTTGCCAATGGCTACAGGATCCTGTTAATAGACATTAATGGCTGGCTATTCTAATACATTCTTGATCTAGTGAGTTTATTTGATAATATCTGATCTTTTGGCTTGAACTCCTCCACCTTGTCAGAAATTGAATTTCTTTTAATGTTTACACAGGTTGTGAACAGTTCCAGAATGTCAAGTATCTCATCATGCCTCTGAGATTATTAATGTACATACTATATATATTTTAAATACTATTCCTAAGTGTCCCACTTCACCACCTTACCCTGCTTCTCATTTGTCTGCTGTCAATCCCACCTATTTGTGATGATATAAATGCAATTAATATATTGTTTTTTCTTGTTTAAGGGGAATGTTTAAAATTTCAGATTCTTTTTCTGCCAGTAGCAGGTGTGTCCAGAAAACATTTAGCTCAAGAGGATGGAAACAAGTTAATAACACATTTTAAGCTAGGAATTTGTTACTTAGAGCAAATGCACTCATACTTGTACAGGAAGTTCCCCTAGGATTTCTGATTAAAGTTGTTTGACAGGGTCATGTGATAAATGGCGATCGTAGCAGGAGAAAGGAGCTTTTGCAATTTTATGAGTAAATTTATGATTGCTAACTGTATTTAAAGTGTTTTTTTAAATCTCTAAGAGGACTGTTGCTTATTTGGAACTTCAACAATTATAAGCTAGAAAGTAAAGTTTCTTCCTTTCATTTTTAAATATTGTTTAACTCTTAATAGTTAAACTGCTCTATTTATTAGGTTATGTTTAAACTGTGTTATTAAATAAAGTTTGTTTTACTATAAAAGATTCCTAATTTGTCAGTGGAATTATTCCTGGAAAGAAGTACCCTTTCCTACATTTATGCCAAAACAGAGAAAGTATTGGGATCCAGTGAGGCTTCCTAATATAACTTGGGTTCTGGTCCGGGACCAAACTCATTTCTTAACTATCTTATACCTTAGTGCTATTCACTGCTCTCAGTCCTCTGACATTTTAATGGTGTTACCATCACTGAGCAAGTCAGGGGCTAGGAATACTGTAGCAGTAACTTATCTCCTGACTTCTCAAAGCATGCCAGCAATCTACAAGACTTGAATCAGGAATGTGATGGATTACTCTCACCTTGCCTGGATGGTGCAGCTCCAACAACACTCAAGAACCTTGACACCATCCAGGACAAAGTAGCCCACTTGATTGACACCCCCATCCACTCCCTCCACCACCAACATTCAGTAGCAGCAGTGTGTACTATCTATAACATGCAGTGCAGAAATTCACCAAGATCCTTACACAGCATTTTCCAAGCTCTCAATCATTTCCAATTAGAAGGACAGGGGCAGCAGATATGTGGGACCACCGCCACTTCCAAGTCTTCCTCCAAGTCACTCATCATTCTGACTTGGAAGTATATCGCCATTCCCTTGGTGGGTCAAAATCCTGGAATTCCCTCCCTAATGGCATTGTGGATCAACCCACAGCACATGGACTGCAGCATTTCAAGAAGACAGCTCACCACCACCTTCTCAAGGGCCACTATGGATGGGCAATAAATGCTGGCCAGCCAGTGACGCCCATGTCCCACGAATGAATTTAAAAAAAGTGTTTCTTCCCTAATGTGTCATCCTGGTGACATCCCCATATATCCTATGAAAGCTATTTTACTGATTCTTGTTTAAATGGGGTATTATTTTTCAGACTATTTTACAAGAAGTGACTGAATGTTGTCTTTTTTTCTTACTCTTGATGGGCAATTTTCACTGTTGGCAAGTATGGTTTGACACTCCGCCCAACTCATTCAACTGGTTCACGAGGTCTGCTCTAGCTCCTGGCTTATCTGCCAGCATCCAAAATAAATAGTTAATTGCTGAGCCACAATAACAATATAAATAATTAATTTGGTAATATTGCTTAACACACTGCTAATGATTATTAAATACATAACCTCCAAATTAATTCATCCAGTCTTCATCATTTAATTTTTATTCCCATGTGTACTCCTTTTCACTCTCTCCATTGATGATGCAGTCTCCAAATATTAAATGAAACTAATTCATTCATTGCCATTTTTAGCCCGTTGATGAACAATTAAATGAATGGTACAATCATCTTCTAGTTATATATTGAACTTTCCACATTTAATTCTTCTCCTCGCTTCATTGATTTTATCACTGCTTCATAAATCTGTAAGTATAAAATTAAATTAAGCTCTGTCCATATCAACCAACATTAAAATAATTTACTCAACACTTCCTAACTAGCCTTCCAATAACTCAACAAACTACTCAAATTTAAGTTACTGATAATTTCATTATGTCCTCACATTTTATTATACATTTGCTGAACAACTTCAAACTTCATAACTCAATCAAGAAAATTAGCCAAACGAGGGTACAAGAAGTGGACAGCAAGCCAAAGGATATAATTTTTTTGGGGTAGGGTATTGACAAAACAATTGGTCATGGAAAGGGATGCTTTCCTTTTCCATGACCAATAGGAGAGAGGCAGTAGTACTTGGGTAGGAATTCTGGAACGGGCGGGTAGGAATTCTGGAACGGGGGGCGGGTAGGAATTCTGGAACGGGGGGGGGGGCGGGTAGGAATTCTGGAACGGGGGGGGGGGGGCGGGTAGGAATTCTGGAACGGGGGGGGGGGGCGGGTAGGAATTCTGGAATGGGGGGGGCGGGTAGGAATTCTGGAACGGGGGGGGCGGGTAGGAATTCTGGAACGGGGGGGGGGCGGGTAGGAATTCTGGAACGGGGGGGGCGGGTAGGAATTCTGGAACGGGGGGGGGCGGGTAGGAATTCTGGAACGGGGGGGGGCGGGTAGGAATTCTGGAACGGGGGGGGGCGGGTAGGAATTCTGGAACGGGGGGGGGGCGGGTAGGAATTCTGGAACGGGGGGGGGGCGGGTAGGAATTCTGGAACGGGGGGGGGCGGGTAGGAATTCTGGAACGGGGGGGGCGGGTAGGAATTCTGGAACGGGGGGGGGCGGGTAGGAATTCTGGAACGGGGGGGGCGGGTAGGAATTCTGGAACGGGGGGGGGGCGGGTAGGAATTCTGGAACGGGGGGGGTTTGGAATTCTGGAACGGGGGGGGGCGGGTAGGTATTCTGGAACGGGGGGGGGGGGGCGGGTAGGAATTCTGGAACGGGGGGGGGCGGGTAGGAATTCTGGAACGGGGGGGGTTTGGAATTCTGGAACGGGGGGGGTTTGGAATTCTGGAACGGGGGGGGTAGGAATTCTGCAACGGGGGGGGGGCGGGTAGGAATTCTGCAACGGGGGGGGGGGCGGGTAGGAATTCTGCAACGGGGGGGGGGGCGGGTAGGAATTCTGCAACGGGGGGGGGGGGCGGGTAGGAATTCTGCAACGGGGGGGGGGGCGGGTAGGAATTCTGCAACGGGGGGGGGGGCGGGTAGGAATTCTGCAACGGGGGGGGTAGGATCTAGGTAGTTGAAAGCTTGACTGCCACTGGAGAAACACAAGAGTCCGGAGGCTGAGAAACAGAAAAGGTGTACACGTGCAGGCTGTCTAATGATGTGCTGTATCAGACAGTGAGTGGCGCTGAGATGGAACTCAAGACAATCTATTTCACAGCAGTCTATTTACAGCTATCCCTCGCTTGACACCCCTACTGGATTCTTAAAAGATGTGCTAAACAAAAACGTGCTAAACAAAAATCATTTTCTCATATGAAAATATGTTCCTGACCTGTAACTTTTACATTAAAAAACTACTGGCTGCCTGAATTGATGGCTCCAAGTCTGCCTAACTTACCAATTCTTAGTAACTTAAAAGTTCTATCCATTTCTCTCTTTTCCGGCTATTCCGAACATCCCAGTCATCACTTCCCTCCCATTCCCTCACCAATCCTTCTCACTCACCACTTCCTTTCCATTCTCCGCTTCGTTACCCCAGCCAGGTAATGTCACTCCTGCTCGACGATTCTGCTTTCTGATTCTCCCGCTCCTCTCATTTGTTGTTTCCCTTTCCGGAAGCCTCGCTGTAAATGGGGGGTGCCTGGGGTGGGCCGACGCGTGAGATGAGCTGTGACTAGGAGGGAGGGTGCAGAGTGGTTGGCGGGAAGCGACGGTGGATGAGCCGGAGGATGGGGGGCTGAACTGGCGAGTGGAAGGCGTTTGACAAAAAAACTGAGCATGCTCAATAATCCTGATGAAATGAAAATGGAAGTAGTGCTATTGAGAGAAGTGTCCCTAATTTGCAAACTTTGCTACAATGAATTATATTACATTTTAATAAGCAGATACACAAAGTCAGCAGAATCTATTTAAAAGAGACCCTATAAGATGCGACATCCTATTGAACAAAGTCTCGCAGGGTGACTTCTCCAATGGGGTGTAGACAGGGATCATGTGGACGCTGGGATGACATGGGTACAAAGGCGACCACATGTCAGTAGAACAGGAGTTTTTCCTAGGGTACGGCAGACACACAAGGTGTAAGAGCTGCTCAGGACTGCACAAGTCCTCCTTGTTGTTACTCCCTTGTTGCCAGTTATTGGCAGCAGGGTAGCACAGCGATTAGCACTGCTGCTTCACAGTGCCAGGGACCGTGGTTCGATTCCCAGCTTGGGTCACTGTCTGTGTGGAGTTTGCATGTTTTCCCTGTGTCCATGTGGGTTTTCTCCGGGTGCTCTGGTTTTCTCCTACATTCTTAAAGACGTGCTGGTTAGATGCATTGACCCAAAGAGGCGCTGGACCATGATGACTAGGGGAATTTCACAGTAACTTCATTGCAATGTTAATGTAAGCCTTACTTGTGACTAATTAATAAACTTTTAAACTTTAAACACGGCATCAGGAGTTGACAGACTACCACAGGGACTTTGCCACACTGACCCACTCATCTTTGATGAAAACATTGCAGACGCCTGGACAAAATTTGACAAGAATGGCACATCTATTGTGGTGCCAGCCTCTCAGACAAACCAAAGAAGATACAGGTGCACTCTTCAATTAGTGGGTCCCAAGGCAGTGGAGAAATTTGAGTCTTTTGTTTTTATAATGGAGAAACAGAAAGAGAACCCGGAGATGTTGCTAAAAACATTCAAACATATATGCATATCACTCAAAAATATTATATTGGATAGACATGTTTTCAATTCTGCCAACCAAAAACTTGATGAATCTATTCAATTGTACACCGTGACACTAAAAATCCTAGCAACAAAATGTGCATTTGGTACCCTCACCGATGACCTTGTGAGAGATCGCATTGTGTGTGGAGTCTATGGTGATATTGTCTGCAGTTTCTTCACAAGAAGGATTTCACGCTGGAATCTGCCATCACCATCTATACCAGTCAGAAATAAGCAGCAAAAAGTTAAAGTGGGAAACTGAAGTTTTTGTGATAAAGAACACACCCTGCCTTAATTTTGGCAATCACCACTCACAGAACAGAACTACATGCTTGGCGTTTGGTAAACGCTGTAACAAATGTGGCAACTGTGGAATGACACTGTGGTTAGCACTGCTGCCACACAGTGCTAGGGACCCAGATTCAATTCCTGGCTTGGGTCTCTGTTTGTGTGGAGTTTCCACATTCTCTTCATGTCTGCATGGTTTTCCTCCAGGTGCTCGGGTTTCCTCCCACAGCCCAAAGATGTGCAGGTTAGGTGCAATGGCCATGCTCAACTCTCTCTCAGTGTACCTAAGCAAGTGCCAGAGTGTGGCAACTAAGGGATTTTCATAGTAACTTCATTACAGTGTGAAGGTAAGCATACTTGTGACTATAAATAAATAAAGTTTACTTTAAATGGAACCATTTTGTGAAATGCTGCAGATCCAAACCACAGCAGCCTGCCTGTGCCACCAGCCACATTGCAGCCAATCATTGTTTTGGGGTTTGGAGCATGAACAGGGTAAATGACTTGGAGCTCAATCAGTGTAACCAAAAGAACTGAGCCTCCAATAACTCCTGACTGTGAGAATATTGACTCCCTCATGGGGAAGGGTGAGATTTTCACCATGCTAAACATTGCCCAAAGAAATGTTCTGCTCCAGCAGTTACTGCAGGAAATCGATCCATAAGCTGCACCAGATTCTAACTTAGATGGTCCTCATGGCCTATCGTGGACAAACTATGTGTATGGAAGGTGTGGCCACTCTCCCTTGCACACAGGGCAGCTTCCAGTTTCATGTCATTGACCAACATTGATGATGTTGGGTCATCAGGAAAGCATTACATTGGGGTTAATCCACCTTGGTCCAAATACACACATGCTGCAGTACCAGGTTCCCATCATGGTAGAATGTAAAGACCTACATAAGAACATAAGAAATAGGAGCAGGAGTAGGCCATCTAGCCCTTCGAGCCTGCCCCGCCATTCGATAAGATCGCTGCTGATCTGTCGTGGCTCAGTTCCACATTCCTGCCCTCTCCCCATAACCCTTAATCCCCTCGCTTATCAAAAACCCATCAACCCGCGTCTTAAAAATATTTAGCGAGGCAGCCTCCACCACTTCAACGGGCAGAGAATTCCAGAGATTCACCACCCTTTTTGTGAAGAAGTTCCTCCTCAACTCCATTCTAAACCGCCCCCCGTTTATCTTGAGGCTGTGCCCCCTAGTCCTACTGTCCTTTCTGAGCGGGAAGAGTCTGTCCACCTCTATCCTATCCATCCCATTCATCATCTTATAGGTCTCAATGAGATCTCCCCTCATTCTTCTAAACTCTAACGAGTACAAGCCCAGTTTATTCAGCCTCTCCTCATAGCTCAACCCCCTCAACTCCGGTATCAGCCTAGTAAACCTCCTCTGCACTCTCTCCAAGGCCAAAATATCCTTGCGTAAGTGCGGCGACCAAAACTGCACACAGTACTCCAGCTGCTGCCTCACCAATGCCTTATACAGCTGCAGCAAGACCTCCCTACTTTTATATTCAGTCCCCCTCGCTATGAAGGCCAGCATCCCATTCGCCTTCCTGACCACCTGCTGCACCTGCAGGCTGGGTTTTTGCGACTCATGCACAAGGACCCCGAGGTCCCTCTGTACCGTCGGCTGCTGCAGTTTTTCGCCACGTAAGTAATAGTCCTTCCTACCATTCTTCCTACCAAAGTGGACCACCTCGCACTTGCCAACATTAAATTCCATTTGCCAGTTCCTGGCCCATTCGCCCAGCCTATCTAGATCCTTCTGCAGACTCTCCACACCCTCTGCGCAATTTGCTGTTCCACCAATCTTGGTGTCATCAGCAAATTTTGACACCATACACTTGGTTCCCTCCTCCAGATCATCTATATAAATGGTAAATAGCTAAGGCCCCAGCACCGACCCCTGGGGCACTCCACTAGTCACCAACCGCCAATCCGAATAGCACCCATTAACCCCCACTCTCTGCCTCCTATTTGACAACCAATCCTCTATCCACGCTAACACCCTACTCCCAACTCCATGCCTCCTTACCTTCTGCAATAACCTCTTGTGAGGTAGCTTGTCAAACGCCTTCTGAAAATCAAGAAAGACCACATCCACCAGCTCTCCTTTATCCACCGCCCTAGACACATCCTCATAGAACTCTAATAAATTTGTCAGACACGACTTCCCCTTAACGAAACCATGCTGCGTCTGCTCTATCAAGCAATTCCCCTCAAGATGCCTCGCTATTTCCTCCTTGATGACGGATTCTAACATTTTACCTACAACAGACGTTAAACTAACCGGCCTATAATTCCCTGCCTTTTGCCTGCCACCCTTCTTAAACAACGGCGTAACATTAGCCGTTTTCCAATCTTCCGGCACTTCCCCGGAATCCAGCGACGTTTGGGAAATAACCACCAAGGCATCCACTATCACCTCCGCCATTTCTTTCAGAACCCTTGGATGCATTCCATCCGGTCCTGGGGACTTGTCCACAATCAGCCCCTCCAGTCTGTCGAGCACTGCTTCTCTAGTAACAATAATGTCATTGAGACCCTCCAGTCCTACCACCTTTCCATCGCTAACACCCGGCAAATTATTCACGTCCTCCTCCGTGAAGACCGAAACAAAAAAGTTATTCAAGGCCTCAGCCATTTCCCCATCCCCTACCACTAAGTCCCCCCTCTCATCCTCTAAGGGTCCAACGTTCACCCTAGCCAGCCTCTTCCTTTCTATATATTTGTAAAAACTCTTGCTAGCCTTTTTTATATTAAGCGCTAGCCCAGCTTCATAGTTTCTCCTACCCTTCTTTATCAACTTCTTTGTCAATCTTTGTTGACAATTAAACCTCTCCCAATCCTCTTCTCACCCACTACTCTTAGCTACTCTAAACGCCTCCGCTTTTAATTTAACACTTTCCTTCACCTCCTTCGTTATCCACGGCTTATTACCTCTCCTCCTACGGTCCTTTTTAACCATCGGAATAAATTTCTGCTGAGCACCAAGAAAGATCTCCTTAAAGATCCTCCACTGCTCCTCAGCAGACCTACCTTCCAACGCGCTCCCCCAGTCAACATTCGCCAATTCTTCTCTCATCCTACCGTACTCCCCTCTGTTCAAACAAAGGACGCGTGTCCGGGAACCCACTTTCTCCTCCTCCATCCTATTCAACTGCGACATCTTTGGGAAGCTACCTGTAATATATCATATCAAGTTAGATGACTTGATTCCACCTGCTGTCCCTGCTCCGAGAGGAGTTCCCTTAGCAATGAAACAGAATGTAATGAGCTGGATCAAATGACAACACTGGGTGTTGTAGTCTCTGTAGATGAGGCCACAAAGTTGGTTTCATATATGTAATCTGTTGTTAGCTATTAACTTGTTTCAGGAATTGTTTAACTCTTTACTAATGTCCTGTCTTTTGAAAGATTGCATTCTGTCTGAAAATCTTATTAGTTGGTTATGAATTCCCCCTTCTTCACAGTATTGTTTCTCGTGCGCTAGACAGACAAAGGATACCATACATAGAGATGAAAAGGAGAGGGTGCAGAATGTAGTGTTACAGTCATAGCTAGGGTGTAGAGAAAGATCAACTGAGTGCGAGGTAGGTCCATTCAAAAGTCTGATGGCAGAAGGGAAGAGGCTGTTTTTGAGTCGGTCGGTATGTGATCTCAGACTTTTGTATTTTTTTCCCAATGGAAGAAGATGGGAGTATGTCTGGGGATTAGGTTGATTGACAAAAGAACATATGTGGATGGAGCTAGGCTTACAGAGAAAGAAAAAAGCAGGCAGATGCAGTTTGAATTTGGAAAAGAGCAGTAGCTGTTATATGAATGAAAGTTTTATCTTTTCATTTATTGTTATGTGGGGAAGGCAGAAGAGACTAATGATGCAATGGCTCACCTGTGGAAATGTGCTAATTTACTGTTGAAGTGATCTGGGGGGTGCCAAGACTGAAACATTATTTCATTTTTTAATGTTGATTTAATTTTATATGATTTGAGCTTTGAGGGTTGTGCATTTTCAAAAAGGATTTTTTTTCAAACTTGAACCTGTGTGGAAACGCCCAGATTAAAAGTCATTTTTTGTTCAGACGCAATGTTTACACACCTAGGTCGTTCCTCACTGCCTTTCCTGGTTTGTTTGCCTTGCTTGAACAGCCTCGCCCTCTGCCTCAGCGTCACTGACTCTCTCTAGAAAGACACCCAGTGCCCAGCCGAGACTCGCAGTATCCGTTCCCTGACTTCTCTCAGGATGCTTGTCCTTTTCGCACAGAGTTTGGGGCTGATCCGGGCCGCTCTGTCCGACCAGACCTGGATCCTTCTCCTCACTTTCCTGCTCCTGTTGGCTTGGTAAGTGTCTGATCGATTTCTTTCTCGCTTCTTTCCGGGCTTTGAATTTCTTTCTCGCTTCTTTCCGGGCTTTGACCCTGGGAGAAAATACTTAGCGGAACTGAACTCAGTGTTAGCATGAGGAAAGTTGACAGTATTTCTCACCAAGTTTGTTTTGAACAGTTGGTGGCTCCTCAGTCTCTGATTCCCACGAAGCGGAGCCGGGGACGGTGCTGGAGACTCGGGGCTGATTCCGGGACATTTCCCCCTCTTCCTGCCCCTTGAGCGCGGATCCCAACAAATCAGCCTTTTGGGGGCTGGGGGAGAGAGAGGGAGGAAGGGTCTGTGTTAATGCGGGCGAACTCAGGGAGGAGATAAGGGATAAAAGCTGATCATAGTGGGATTTATTTAGGAATTGGGGTAGAGAGAATCTGATTTTAATAGGATTTTGCGGGAAAAACTCGCTCCACTGGCTCTGCACATCGATCCCCGAGGAAATAATGTAACCACATAGCGCCCAGAGGATGAGTTCCCTCCTCCATTGGATGGGTACTGATCTGAAGGGGATATTATTTTGGGGAGAGGAAAATATCAATGTTCCTGGGCTTTAAATCTTTGGGCACATTTACTTCAGAACATTTCCCGTTCAGAACAGGATGAACTTCTGTTGTTGTTTTACGCTACACTGCAGCGATGCACAATTTGGAAACCTCAACTCTGCTCTGTATAATAGGCTCATATTTCCCACTTCTGCACAAACAGGGGAGTTCACAATCAGAATCGATTGTATTTTGCAGAGATTTGTAATACAAGATCCTGTTTATAAAGGCTGATCATATTACCTGTGTTTAAATCTATGTGATGCTGGTACCTGGATGGACATCTTAAAGTGCTGTAAACTGCAGGACTATGGGCTATATGCAGGAAGATGATATTAGAAAGGTCACCTTGGTGTCTTTTAATTGGCCAATTAAATGGGCTGAATGGCCCCCTTCTACCTGTATCATTTGTATGGGCTGATGCAAAGTGTTAGACAAAGGCAGTGACACCAAAAGAGAAAATGCTGGAAATCTCAGCAGGTCTGGCAGCATCTATAAGGCGAGAAAAGAGCTGAAGTTTCGAGTCCAGATGACCCTTTGTCAAAGCTTTTAAAAGCTTGAGTTCCTTAACATCTGCAAGAAACAGGAAAAGTCTCTTGTTAAGGCATCGAATGAGACGTAGGATGAAATGAAACTGGGGACAGGGGCAGCTTTGAGGAGAGTAAGTTGCTGCTGCTGGAGTGAGATGTCGAGTGTCTTCACGTGGCGGCGCATGGCACTGAGTGTAGCTTTCAGGATGCAGTGAGAACAGCAGTTCGAAGAATGTTGTATATCCTGGAAGTACCTGTAATCCTGGAAGTTACATGCAGGGTGGAATTGAAGTTAGTGCAGTGATATCTGGTGCATGGGAAGGAATGATCTTCAAAGGCTAAATGGCCTTTTCCCCCTTTTCTTTATGCTGCTGGTGAAACCTTGCCTGAAATAATGCCCTGGGTATAATAAAAGTAGAGCCGTTGATCGTCCATTGTCGTTGATGAGGATCTCGACACCATTGGTCATTTTGAGGCTGGATGTGGTGTGTCCGAAAATGACTGATCAGGCCAATTTGGGCACAGAATGTCTGGCACATACTGGACAGACTTGTGTAGGCACTGTAGTTGTTGTGCTGGTGGCTCTGGACTTGCTCAACTCAAGCTAAAGTTGTGATTCAGCAATGCACCTTGCTTCATAAGCTTGACAGCCTCGTGGGTGAGGCAGCACCAGGTAGGGCAGACGATGATGATGATGATGGTGTTGAGACTAGCGCTTGATTTGGATTAAAGTGAGGGAGAGCTGCGCAGCATCAGCCTCACTCTCTCTTCCCAACTCCCATCTAGATCCAGTGGCAAGACAAGAGTCAAGACAGCTGGAGATGGGACTAGGACACCTTCTGTATCTTGTCCTGCTCTTCACTTTCCACAACGTTGCAGAGACCACCTTCTTGACCCTTGGACCTTCCAATGGTCTCGTCCGCTCAGTCCGCTGGAGCCTGTTTTCACATGCTGGAAAGTAGAGTAAGAAGTCTCACAACACCAGGTTAAAGTCCAACAGGTTTATTTGGCAGCACTAGCTTTTGGAGCTCTGCTCCTTCATCAGGTAAGTGGGAGTTCTGTTCACAAACAGGATATATAAAGAACAAACTCAATTTGCAAAATAATGGTCGGAATGTGAATCTTTACAGGTAATCAAGTCTTAAAGGTACAGACAATGTGAGTTGAGAGAGCATTAAGCACAGATTAAAAAGACTTGGGACAGGGACAGCTTTGAGGAGAGTAAGTTGGTGCTGCTGGAGTGAGGTGTCGAGTGTCTTCACGTGGCAGCTCATGGCACTGAGTGTAGCTTTCAGGATGCAGTGAGAACAGCCAGGACAGTTAGTGAGATTTTGCAATCCCAGGCAAGTCGTGGGGGTTACAGATAGTGTGACATGAACCCAAGATCCCGGTTGAGGCTGTCCTTATGTATGGAGAACTTGGCTATCAGTCTCTGCTCAGCAACTCTACACTGTCGTGTGTTGTGAAGGCTGCCTTGGAGAATGCTTACCCGAAGATCAGAGGCTGAATGCCCGTGACTGCTGAAGTGTTCCCCGACTGGAAGGGAACACTCCTGCCTGGTGATTGTCGAGCAGTGTTCATTCATCCATTGTTGTAGCATCTGCATGGTCTCCCCAATGTACCATGCCTTGGGACATCCTTTACTGCAATGTATCGGTAGACAACGTTGGCCGAGTTGCAAGAGTAGATACCGTGTACCTGGCGGATGGTGTTCTTACATGAGATGATGGCTTCTGGACTCCATTTTCTGGCACCAAAACTGGCTGTTGTCTCTCCACCCGCGTGGATGCTTGCCTGATGTCCTGGATGGCTGAGATCCGGGGCAGGGTGGGTAAGAGACCTTGGATAGTGAAGATGTCCAGAAAACTCTTGGGTCTGTTAGGAGATAGGAGTGCTCGGGCCAAGCTAAGTTCCCGTCTTCTAACACTTGGGGGGATAGGGAGGAAAAAAGCTTCAGCATCCTGAAGGTGATTTTTTAAAATAATGGTTTCAAAAATACATTAAGTTTTTATCCTCATAGGCCTCTAACAAATCTTATTACATGCTCTACAGATAATCTAATTTTTCTGACAGTCACAGGTATGTTACAAAGTTATAACAGCTTAACCCAAACAAAAACAAATACCTGTGACAGATAGGATTAACAGGATTTAAACATCAAAGGCTCTGAATCATGGTAAGTGTTTTTTTAAATCACCCATTCTTTAACTCTGCAAAGGATGTCTCAGCTAAGCCCACAGTCAAATTATCACCCTCTTTATTAGCCCTGGCCATAGTGCATTTTCTAAACTCCAAAGGTGTCAAGTTTCCAATTTGAGACAAGTTCAAATGGCTTCTTTGTATGCCAACAACTGGTCTCTTCTGATCAAAAATATTGAGTTTTTTTTATGTTCATGCAAGTGTTTAGTATTCCGATTTGGTCTGACCTTTGAATGTTTTAACATCTTTCTGTTACTCCACGTCCTATTCTGAACACGTCCTCTTTAGTTCTTTTTGTGTGAAGCCAACTGTTTCCCCATTCTGCTTTTATTTTTCTCCAATACTTTTTCTTCTGCCCAAGTCACAACATTCTGATCCTTCTGGGATTTTAAAAGGTCTTTTGTAAAGTGTCCACTTGCCCGGATTCCTTGTGTCTCAACGCTGGCCAGCAATTTTGGTTTAGTATTAGGTCATCTTCAGGGCCACCTTTTGAGGCCTCAGCCTTTCCCATTGAAAAACTCCACTTGGTAATTCTGCAGGCTTTTGGAAGGCCTCAGTACAATCCACTGCTGAAATGGATACATTAATGTTTTTACTTGAGCCAGTTTGTAGTTCAACTGGATGATAATTAGGCTCCCTGTTTTTACTGACAGGAGTTTGGAACTGTGACACCCTGTCCCAGGTTATGGGAAAACTATATATCATTGTCCAATATAAAACCTATGGGTGGGATTCTCTCAAAAAAAGTGTTGAATTTGCATAAAAACTGGAGTAAATCACACTTTTTTTCAGCGGGACATGAAAGCTCGTAGCTTTTGCTACCAAATAAACCTGTTGAACTTTAACCTGGTGTTGTGAGACTTCTTACATGACTGGGCCCAGCTTGGACACCCCCCCCCACTGCAGCCTCAATCTCTTGCCCCCACACACACCACCCCCTCCCCGCGTGATGACCATCCCTGATCGCTGGCCCCTTTCCCTCCATCACTGATACCGACTGTGGAATGGCAGGAGGATCTCCCACCCCCACAGATCGCCCTGCTCCCTTGGCACTAGCCCATGCCTGGTGGGCAATGCCAAGATGCCACTGGGCATTGCCACTTTGCCCCTTTGGCAGGCCCAGGCTAGCACTGCCATGGTGGTAATGCCTGGGGGCACCCCCCCTCCCCCGTTTCCTGACAATTTAGAGGGCTAGACCCCGCTGCGTTAAACTCCTGACAGCAGTGGAGAGAGGCTAGCAGGTCTGGAAATTTCAGTCCAGGGACCGTTAATGGGATTCACCTCATTTGAGAATGAATACATTATGAAGCAGTATGCCGATTTCCAGCATGGAACTAATGGTGCTGGGAAATGAATGAAGACCTGGATGCCCAGTGCAAATCGTGTGAATCGGCCGTTGCTGGAGTCTCCCAATCCGCTGTGCTAAAAAAGCAGCACAGCGGGATGGGAGAATCACCCCCTACATTTTTAATGAGTAATTCAGAAACAATTCCAAGCACACTTCATCGGAGCACAATTTAAATTTGTTCCATACAGTGGGTCCCGAATAGTTAATGTGGATGCATTGTGTTGTCTGCCGCTGCCCACAAGCCTGGCTGTGACAGCGGAAGAGGTAGTGATGACTCTGAAGTTGTTGGAGACGTTGCCAATGTCAGCAAGGCAGATTAAAGCCTGGACCCAAAAGGACCCTTTCCTACACAATATTAGGCGAATGATTTTACACAGTGGATCCCAAGGATATCCTTCCGAAGATATGAAACCCTATCTCATTAAGAAAGCTTAACTTAATATTAAGGACAGGGTTGTTCTTTGGAGGCTCTAAGTAATTGTTCCACCCCCAGGATGATGCCCAATATTAACAGAACTACATAATGGCCTTGTTTTAAAATGCAATATTATCAGCAAACAATCTGCAATCTCTCGAAATCACCAAATCTTAAACCTTGTTTTAAGGTGCAATATTATTTATGTTTTTCAGTGATATATTACATAGAAGATTGGTGTTTGAATGAAAGCTTCTTTTGAGGAACTAATTTGCAGCAGATTTAGTTCATATTAACCAATGTGTGTTTTGTTTATAAGCTTGTAACCATTCAATTCAATTTGCAGGTACAGTGTTTTACCATTTGGGTTATTTAAACGGATTGGAGTTCCTGGCCCAAGGCCACTGCCATTCTTTGGAACATTTCTCTATTACAGAAAGGTTTGTTTGTCTTTTCTTTCTCCACCATGTCAATAACTCCAGTTACAACTGTTATTAAACCTTTCTGCCGTAGTCCTCTTTCTTCCTTTAGCTGAGAGAGAAGTCTCTGAAGTTTGGATGAGAGGCGATCGGGGTGAAAATAGCAGCAGGTGAATTCACCCTTGAAATATCACAGCTGCCCATGGAAAATTTAAAGGATGTCCCTTGTACGATATTACTTTGCATTATTTCCTCTCCATGGTGAGCATGTGAAGGAGGGACAGGAATAGGCCACTTCTCTTAATAAGATCATGGCTGATCTGACAGTAATCTCAAATCTGCTGATCTGCATGAATCTATCACCCTTTGCTTGCCATTAATCTCTTCACCCCTGCTTTACGAATATTCAAAAGCTGGGGATTTCTCCCATTATTGGCAAAGCTCAATGTCAGGTGGAAAAAAGTGGTGTTGAGCTTGCCGACCACAATGGCAGCTTGTTATGCCAAATGGTGCAGGACCTAGTTGATAAAGAAGGCAGGTATGGCCATATTGCTGGTGATCAGCTTTTGATTTGCCCACCCTGCCATCACCACAGTGCTGTCAGGATCCGGGTGCTGTATTTAAAGGCCAGCCCAGTGCATGCTGAGCATACCAGGAAACATTCCTTACCTCCCTACTTTTTAAATTCCTTTACAACCAATGTTAACATTCTGTTAGCTTCCCTGATTATTTGCTGTACCTGCATACTAGCCTTTTGTGATTCACGCACTAGGACACCCATCACCCTCTGCACCTCAGAGCTCTGTAATCTATCACCATTTAGGTAATATGCTTTCTTATTCTTCTGCCAAAATGGAAAACTTCACATTTTCCCACATCGTACTGTATTTTGCCAAATCTTTGCTGACTCATCTAACTTACTTACGTCCGTAGTTGGAAAAATGCTAGAATCCGTTATCAAAGAAGAAATAGCAAGACACTTAGAAAAGAATGGTTTGATCAAGCAGACGCAGCACGGATTCGTGAAGGGGAAGTCGTGTTTAACGAATTTATTGGATTTATATGAGGATGTGACTAGTGCGGTAGACAGGGGAACCGGTGGATGTGGCGTTTTTCGATTTCCAGAAGGCATCTGATTAGGTGCCTCACAAAAGGTTGCTGCAAAAGGTTAGGGTGCACGGAGTTGGGGGTAAGGTGTTAGCATGGATAGAGGATTGATTGTCTAATAGGAAGCAGAGAGTTGGAATCAGTACTATTCTGGTTGGCAGTTGGTGACTAGTGGAGTGCCACAGGGATCGGTGCTGGGGCCTCAACTGTTTACCATTTACATAGACAATCTGGAGGAGGGGGCTGAGTGTAGGGTAACAAAATTTGCTGACGACACAAAGATGAGTGGAAAAGCAAATTGCGTGGAAGGCACGGAAAGTCTGCACAGAGATCTGGATAGGTTGAGCGAGTGGGCAAGGACCTGGCAGATGGAGTATAACGTTAGCAAATGTGAGGTTATCCACTTTGGTAGAAATAATAGTAGGAGGGATTATTATTTAAAGGGCGAAAAGCTGCAGCATGCTACAGTGCAGAGGGACCTGGGGGTCCTTGTGCACGAATCGCAAAAACCCAGTCTGCAGGTGTAGTGGGTGATCAAGAAGGCGAATGGAATGTTGGCCTTTATAGCGAGGGGGATAGAATACAAAAGCAGGGAGGTCTTGCTGCAACTGTACAGGGTACTGGTGAGGTTGCAACTGGAGTACTGTGTGCAGTTTTGGTCGCCGCATTTGTGAAAGGGTATATTGGCCTTGGAGGGAGTGCAGAGAAGGTTCACTAGGCTGAGGATGAGGGGGTTAGCTTATGAAGAGAGATTGAATAGACTGGGTCTGTACTTGTTAGAGTTTAGAAGGCTGAGGGGGATCTTATAGAGACATATGATAATGAAGGGGCTAGATAGGGTATAGGTAGAGAGATTCTTCCCGCTAAGAAAGAATAGCAGAACTAGAGGGCACAGCCTCAAAATAAGGGGGAGGGGCAGTTTAGATCACAGTTGAGGAGGAACTTCTTTACTCAAAGGGTGTGAGTCTCTGGAATTCTCTGCCCATTAAAGTGGTGGAGGCTACCTCACTGAATATATTTAAGTCACGGGTAGATAGGTTTCTGATAGACAAGGGAATTAAGGATTATGGGGAGAAAGCAGGAAAGTGGAACTGATCCACTTCAGATCAGCCATGATCTTGTTGAATGGCGGGGCAGGCTAGAAGAGCTAGATGGCCTAGTCCTGCTCTTATTTCTTATGTTCTTATGTAGCCTCCTTATGTCCTCTGCAACATACTTTCCTACCTATCTTTGTGTCATAAACAAATTTGGCAACCATACCTTCAATCCACTATTTATATAAATGTAAACAGCTGAGGTCCTAGCACTGATCCCTGTGGCACACCATTTGTCATATATTGCCAGCCTGGAAATAAAACCTGTTTTTACCTACTCTCTGCTTCCTGTTATTCAACCAATCTTCTACCATTACAATATGTTACCTCCTACACCATGAGCTTTCACTTTCCATAATAACCATTTGATGTGGCATTTTATCAAATGCCTTCTGGAAATCTAAGTACAATACATCCACTGGTTCCTCTTTATCCACATCACTTCTTACTTTCTCAAAGAACACCGATAAGTTGCAAACATGATCTCCTTTTCACCAAACCATATTGACTCTGCCTGATTACCTTGAGCTCATCCAAATACCCTGCTATAAACTTTTTAATAACAGCTTCTGACATTTTCTCTATGAGAGCTGCTAGGCTAACTGGCCTGTAGTTTCCTGCTTTCTATCTCCCTCCTTTTTCAAATAAAGGGGTTAATTTGCTATCTTCCAATAAATGAGACCTCTGGATCTCGGGAGTTTGGAAAATTAAAACCAATGCATCAACTATCTCACTAGCCATTTCCTTAAGACACTAGGATGAATTGCATCAGGACCTGAGCTCTTGTCAGCCCACAGCTCCAACAATTTACCCAGTTCCACTTCTCTGGTGAATTTTCCTGAGTGCCGACCTCCATTCCACTTTCTGGTTTACAGCTGCTTCTGGGATGTTACTTGTATCCTCTATAGTGAAGACTGAACAATTGCGGACATTGAGTGAGGAAAAACCAATCAGGGTTGCAATCTGAGGAGAAGTGAACACGGGGGGGAGAGAGAGAGAGACAGTGAGGAGTTGCATCTCCAGTCACAGATTCTGTCTCTCCCAGGCTCGCTGCTCCAGCCACAGGTTCCCTCCCACCTAATCTTGCCATTCATTCAGGGACAAAATCTATGATTGGAAGAACAGCCAGGGTGGGAAGGAGGGAACCTGTGACTGGAGCAGTGAGCATGGGAGAGACAGACTCTGTTATTGGAGGAACTGGAGCAGTAGCATGGGAGAGAGGGAGGCCAGTATGATGGCAGATCCAGTACATGTGAAGTAGCTGTAACTTTGAGAGTGTGAGAATGTCCGAGGAGGAAGAGAGAGATACTGACGTTGGATAGGGGAGGAGAAGGGGCCAACTCAGGGTGAGAGAGGGTATGGGCAACAGACAACATTGCTCATTTTCACAATTACAGCTTTATTTATTTTAGCACATGATTTTTTTTAAATTGGGAAATTTTTAACTTTTGTTCTTAAGCCCACCTCCTGGCCTGGCTTTCAAATTTACAAACCTCTGCTGAAAACAACAATAACAAAAGAAGAAAAGGAACCAGAGTTAACCATAACTAAATAAGAATTGTTTTTTGTCCTGCCTAAATAGGGGTCCCAGTCTGAAATCCAGAATTCTCTCTGGTAGCTTGGAGCTACATTAATTCAGTCTGAAAACTCAATCTGTGGTGAATTTTTAATGTAACCTTAAAACAGTTTTTAAAAAAATATGTTACATCATAACTGTGCATTATAACACAGTTAGAAGGGGAAACATTGAATTAATGGCAATGTGGGGCACTAATAGGATAGATATTTATATTTTGGGAATGTGGAGTCATGACTTGTAGCCTGTCATACCCATTCAGATTGAGGTGGGCAATGTGCAAATTTGGTGCGCCCACCTTGTCTGACTGATTGCAGAATCTGGCTGACTGGTCCTGCATTGCTGACTTCTTACCATTACCCCCAGCCTCCGCCCTCAGCAGCAGACTGAAGAGTGTAGTTCAGAAAGCATGTGGTCTAACGGCCTGGTCTTCTTAAAATCAGGCTGTCCCCTCTAAAGGAAATCTGTATTAAAGAGTATCACTGCAATTTAAATGATGGAAAAGCGAACACCAGGGCAGAGAGCCTCCGGATTAGCAGACAAGGAGGTGGGCGAATCCGCAGGGGACCAGGAAGAGCTGAAGGACAACTCTCGGAAAACGGCGCTTTTAGTGCAACACTATCTCAATACTGTACCGGGAGTATCAATTCTGATTTTTCTGCTGAAGTCCTAGAATGAGACTTGAACCTTGTGACTCAGAGGTGAGGGTACAATCAAGTGAAACCTAAAGGGAGGGACATGGGGGTTGTTAATGTAATTGATGTTTTGTGGTTTTTGTGCCATCACAAGTTTGGGGTTGGACAAGTCTCAAGTGATTTGATCTTTATGGTTACTTGAACGTTAATATTTTTAGAATTGAGGGGTTTTTTTTTGTTTGTTTATTTCTGGAGAGTTCCCCTACTTGGCTGCCCTGCAGGCCAGATGCCTTCTCTGTAGGAGGGAATGGAGAGACAAATTCCTCCAGCAGAACACTGAGATACAGTCACACAATATTCTGTTAATAATCGTTGATGAATCACCCAGTGAAATCTGGGCCAAGGGAAGGGTAGAAGATCAATCTTGTTTCTGCTAATGCCTCACCCCACCTGCTGCTGAAACCCTTGTCCACGACCTCAGCACCTCCAGACTTGTCTATTTCAATGATCTCTTGGCGGTCTCCTATGTTCCACCATCCGTGAATTGAACCTCATCCAAAACTCTACTTTGTGTATCCCAAGTCCTAGATTCCAATTGCCCTGTTCTCCATAACTTCCAGTGACTGTCAGCACTTCCATGTCTCACTTTTTAAATTCTCATGTTCTCATGTTTAAATTCCTCCATGGTCTTGCCCTTCCTATCTTTGTAACCGCTCTCAAAACTCTGAGCGCGCTATGATCCTTGGTCTCACGTCCATTGGGAGCTATGCTGTCAACCATCTAGGTTGTATACTCTAATTCCATCCTCAGACCTCTGTCTCTATCCCCTCTTAAGATGCTCCTTTAATACTTTCCTCTGGGCCCAGTTTTTTCCTAATGTGTCCTCTGTCAGCTTGATGTCCATTTTTTCTGTCTGTTTCACATGATGATGAACAATGTTAAAGAACATTGTGCATTTTCTAGCACCTTCCATTCTGAAGTAGTTTTTAAGTATAATGTAGAAAATGCAACAGCCAATTTGCACATAGTAAACAGCGATGCGATAATGACCGGTTGACCTGTTACAGTGACATTGGTTGAGGGATAAACATTGGGCAGGACACCAGGGAGAACTCCCCTCCTCTTTTTTGAATTAATGCTGTGGGACCTTTACACGCACATGAGAGGACAGACATGGCCTCACATTTATATTTCATCAGAAGGACACTGTTTACTCCTTCAAGTGACACTCCCATGCAATCACCTGAAATAGCTGAAGTTGCCTCCCTGACATCCTCTCACTTTCTGGCTGGGAGAACAAGGCTATGTGAAGGATGGTTTTTTTGGGGAACGGAGAGGGTAGTTTGGGTAAAAGTGGGAGCCGTTTACGGTGCCCTCTGTTTTCTGTTGTATGAGTTGCTTCCCTCCCTCACTGGGAAAGAGAACTGTACATCTAACAAGAGCTGCCCTTCCCCAGCATGGGTGATTTGCTACTGTAAAGTGATTCAGGCAAATAGCACAGATCCAATTAGGAGGAATCTAGATAAACACATAGAGGATACACAAAGATATACTGATAGGAAGAGGCTCAGGATAAACCCTGACATCGATCAGTTCACCCAAATGATCTTATTTCATCTTTTGAAAGTGTCGCTTCTGTCTTTGGAGGTCATATGAGGCAGTCTTTTCAAATAATGGGAGAGGAGCCATCCTTTTTAATTGAAAGGAATAAAAGTGGTTCAGTTTTTAATGTCATTTACCTTTTAAATAATGCTAGCTGGTATTTTTTCCCTCTTGGTGCCCCACCACAGTTTAAGTCATTATTGCTCTACTTTTTAGTATTACGTAAATACTTTTGCTGATTTCTGTTTTCTTCCTGACCAGGGTATTTTGAAGTTTGACGTAGAATGCTACAAGAAGTATGGAAAGGTGTGGGGGTGAGTATATTTAATCAGCCAGTAATGGGTATGTAAGTATCGATTTTTATCCAGTTCAAAACTGCATTTTACTCCAGTAATGTAAAATGTAATTCAACATGTGCTGAATAGATGATCAACACAGCTTAAAGGCACAGATTCTTTCAAGCAGTCTTGACACTGATGCAATTATTACACTTCTAAGGATGCTGGGGCCAATTCTCCCAAAAAGATTGCGTGTCGAATTTGTGTCAACACGAGTAAATCCCGCTAGTTTTTTCAGTGGGATTTTCAAAATGAATTTCCCACAGTCTGTGCATCACAGAGTGCCCAAGCTTGTTTCATACGATAAAAGTCAGTGGGGTCTAATCTCACTGGAGAGGCCGGCAGCATGGTGCTGAGTGGGCCATTGTTCATGCGCCAATATGTCATAGCGGAGATCGGCACATGTGCAGTAGCCCCACACTGCCAGCCTCCCATATGCTGGCCAGTTCAATCACAGACTAGCATAGCAACCCTCCCATCACTGCCCCTCCAATCTCCGACACAGCCCAAGCTTTGATGAGCCTTGCAGTGAAAGGTTTTGTGGAAGCCATCTGCCTCCATTGATTTTTACTTGCTTTTTTATTTGCAAGTCATTTTTAGGCCTGAACTCATTCCACAATATCCCACCCCAATGCCACCCCCTTTTTATGCCTACCTACTGCCTGGTCCCTGGCTACAGCTTATTACGTGGAGATACTGGCGTTGGACTGGGGTAAACAGGGTAGGAAGTCCAACAGGTTTATTTGGACTTTAACCTGGTGTTGTGAGACTTCTTACTGTGTTTACAGCTTATTACTGCAGATTTACCCACCTGTCAATCAGGCTAGCTGGGGAGGTGGAAATATATTCAGCAATTAATTTCTAGTGATCTGCTGATACAAGTGGTTAACAGTGAAGCTGAGTGTCTTGAGATGCAGAAAGATATAGATGGAATGGTCAACTGGGCAGATAAATAACAGATAGAATTAACCCTGAGAAGTATGAGATGATACACTTTGGAAGGAGTAATTTGACAAGGAAGTACTCAATGAATGGTAGGACACTAGGAATATCTGTGGAGCAAAGGGACTTTGGCTTGTTTGTCCACAGATCTCTGAAGGCGGAAAGGCAGGTTAACAGGTGATGAAAAAAACATAGGGGATACTTGCCTTGATCAATCGAGGCATAGATTACAAGAGCAGGTAAGTCATGTTGGAGTTGCATAGAACTTTGGTGAGGCCACAACTGGAGTACTGTCTGCAGTTCTGGTTGCCACATTATGGGAAGATGTGATTGCACAGGAGGGAATGCAGAGGAGATTCATAGAGTCACAGAATCATAGAGGTTTACAGCATGGAAACAGGCCCTTCAGCCCAACTTGTCCATGCCACCCTTATTTTTTTTTAAAGCCCCGAAGCTAATCCCAATTGCCCGCATTTGGCCCATATCCCGTTATACCCATCATACCCATGTAACTATCTAAATGGTTTTTTACAGATAAAATTGTACCCACCTCTACTCCTCTAGCAGCTTATTCCAGACACTCACCACACTCTGTGTGAAAAGAGTGCCCCTCTGGACACTTTTACATCTCTCCCCTCCCTCCTTAAACCTATGCCCTCTAGTTTTAGACTCCCCTACCTTTGGGAAAAGATATTGACTACCTACTTTGTCTATACCCCTCATTATTTTATAGACCTCTATAAGGTCATCCCTCATCCTCCTGTGCTCCAGAGAAAAAAGTCCCAGTCTATTCAGCCTCTCTTTATAACTCAAACCATCAAGCCCCAGTAGCATCCTAGTAAATATTTTCTGCACTCTTTCTAGTTTAATAATATCCTTCCAAAATAGGGTGACCAGAATTGCATGCAGTATTCCAAGTGTGGCCTTACCAATGTCTTGGTTCACAGGATTCACCAGATTCACAGGATGCTGCCTGGGATGGAAAATTTAAGTTATGAAGAGAGGTTGGGTATGCTTGGTTGTTTTCGTTGGAGCAGAGAAGACAGAGAGCGGACCTGATTGAGGTGCACAAGCATATGAGAGACATGGACAGAGTGGATAAGGAGCAGCTGTTCCTTTTAGTTGAAGGGTCAGTCACAAGGTGGCAGAGGTTCAAAGTGAGGCGCAGGGGGTTAACAGGGATGTGAGGAAAAGCTTTTTTACCCTGAGGATGGTGACAGTCTGGAATGCACTGTCTGGGAGGGTGGTAGAGGCGGGTTGCCTCACATCCTTTAAAAAGGATCTGGATGAGCACTTGGCACATCATAACATTCAAGGCTATGGGCCAAGTGTTGGCTATTGGGATTAGGTGGGAGTTCAGACGTTCCTCGCATGCAGATTTGATGGGCCGAAGGGTCCCTTCTGCACAGTATGATTCCCTCTTCCTGCAATCTCACACTGAATCTGCAGCTCTGGCAATTAGCAGACTTGCAATCTGTTCCAGCAGTGCTGACCAGTTGGAATTTACCCTCCGTCAACTCAGCCAGAGCGTCTTTGGTTTAAACATGATTCGTGGATCATAAATTATTTGTGAGAATCTGAAGTGAAACAGAATGAACTCACTCATCTGCATTTAGGTGCCATTTGGATTCCGACACCTGATTCAAGCTACACTTGAATTACAGTTGTAACGCTGAAGTGAGACGAGATGGTTTCCCATTGATGTGGTTGTAGTGTAACTGCCTGGATTATTCAACTGCAATTTGAGACATGTTCCATTACTGAAACAGGGAAATGTCTATAAACGCTCCTGTAACATTATTATAGTGATGGAGACCTGGCTGTCAGGAACATCCAAAGTGGTTATGGCAAGTCTAGATAAGTGGGGTTTGCCCAGGCCACACCCCCAGTCTATCGCTACACTTCATTTCTGGCCCACATTCACTTTCTAACACTTCTGCCTTTTCCTCTAGGATTTATGATGGGCGCCAGCCCCTTCTGTCCCTCGCGGACCCTGACTTGGTTAAAACCATCTTCATAAAAGAATTTTACACTTTGTTCACCAATAGGCGGGTAAGCATTGATCTGCACCGAAAGCTAATTCTTTTCTCGTGATTCCAATAACCCTCATTTTCTTTTATCTGATTGTTTAAACATGCTTTGGAGGTTTAGCTATGATCTAACTTGATTCACCTATTTTCTTTGCTGTTATAATCTCATAGCAGCCCAAGGCAAATGCCAGATTTATCAAACAAAAGCTGCATGTATGGGGCTGGGAGGAGCCTCATAGTAAGAAAATCAGAAATCATAGAATCACTACAGTGCAGAAAGGAGCCAATTGGCCTATTAAGTCGACACCGAGTCTCCGACAAAGCATCCCACCCAGGATATATCCACGTATTTACCCTGCTAATCCCTAGTGTCCTACACAGTCAGGACACTAAGAGGCATGACTAATCCACTTAACGTGCACATCTTTGGATTGTGGGAGGAAACCAGAGCACCTGGAGGAAACCCACGCAGACATGGATGTAGACGATTTGGCCCATTGAACCTCCTCTACCATGGAATAGGATTATGGCTGACCTAGTTGTAGCCACAGCTCCACTTTCCTGCCCATTCCCCATGACCTTTAACTCCCTTGTGGATCAAAAATCTGTCTAATGGGCTGGCACTATGAGTTAGTCTCCTGTTCTCAGCTCTCTGGATTCAATCAAATTCTCAGTGATTGTCTGTCTCAGTTTGACCTTTGGAGGTTTGGACTAACCCGTGTTGTTGAGATAAAATAGATCGTTTACCTTGCTCAAGCTTTATCTGATTTGTCGCTTGGAACATGTACCCGGAAAGTGAAATGTGTAATTGTCTTGAATTGACAGGATTTACACACCCTGATAATCTATGTTCGATAGAAAAAGATTTATTAACAGTAACCAGAAGGTGTAATATCCAATATTAGTGAGAATCCTGATCACTGCTCATTTTGTGGAGTCCTGGGTTAAACTATAGTTCAGGAGTGAAAACAGTGAAATACTCATTTATAATTAACAACCCAGTTGAAGGGCATTGGGGGAATATTTGGGTTTGAAATGTGGAATTTCATTAAAGGTAATGAAGAAATAACACCAGTTAAGATGTGAGAAGTGTGAAGGTTGAAGGAACAGAATCGACTCATGATACATAGCATATAAATGTATGATTTATATTCATGGGCTGTACATAATAGATTATTGGAATTATGTGCATTGAAGTTGAATATTTTTGTTGATGAATTTCTAACGTTTCATCTGCTGTTTGCATCAAAGGTAACTCAAAAACTAAAGGTGCAGGAAAGTGTCATTGTTCTAACTTTCCTCCTTCTCTTCCTCCTTATGTTCCTGTTTCAGTAATGTGGACAATTTGAGGCAAGCAGTTTAGCCACGATGAGAGTGAAATATCCCAGGGTTTGTGTGGTATCCAGGTCGTAGCACAGAATGTTTTGGATAATTTTTATGGAAGGTGGGGTTATTTAATTGTGAGGATGTGTCCTAGAATTCTTGGTGCCACAAGGGAATAATTCACAATGGGGAGGCAGCTTGTAGAATGATCACGTCTCGGGGTATGTTTTAAACTGAGTGCTAGGAGAAATACTTGCAGTTACCTGGAGCAAAATAATGATTAACCATTGCAGATAATTTATGAAGTGTGTAAAGTCAAGTGTTCTGTATTTATTGCAGTGACTGTCCAGATAAATGCTGTTAAGATGCAATGGGCAAGTGTGTGTGAGGAGAGGAAAGAATAAGGAAAATGAGCATTAAAATGAGAGTCGTGCATTTAATAGGAATGTATTCAGGAATAGTTGATTGGTGCAGCACATTGATGGAAGAAACACACCAACAATGGGATGATGATGCATGTATAAAAAACACACCTGACCCCACTACACAGCCAGTAACTCACTTTGACAACCTTTGTACAATGGTGCTGAGGCATAAAGGATAGAAATTAATTTAGGAACACTATCGACTACTCAGCTCTTTGAACCTGTTCCAACATTCTGTTACATCATGATTCACTTGGCCCTCAACTCCAGTTATCTACCATTGGCTTCATAATCCATCAATATTTTTACTTCATTAACATTGTAACTGTCCCAGATCAGAACAGTGGCATAGTAGTTAATATTGCTGCCTCACAGCACCAGGGACCCGAGTTTGGTTCCTGGCTTGGGTTACTATCTGTGCGGAGTCTGTATGTTCTCCTGGTGTCTGCCTGGGTTTCCTCCGGGTGTTCCAGTTTCCTCCCACGGTCTGGAAAATGTGTGGGTTAGGTGCATTGGCCATGCTAAATTCTCCCTCAGTGTTACCTGAATAGGCGTCGGCATGTGGCGACTAGGAGATTTTCACAGTAACTTCATTGCACTGTTAGTGGAAGCCTACTTGTGACACGAATGAATAAATAAATAGACCACACTTTCTGTAGGGAGACATCCAGATTTATCACAAGGCCGGTTTTCAAATCTGAAATGGAATCTTAGACTCTGATTTTCCAGCCTTGTCGGGGACAGGATCCATCATGGGGGGTGCATTCATTGATCTTAGGAAGATCCTGGCAATGGATGGGCCTGGAAAATCCTAACCATGGTAACTTTCAGCACAGGAAGCTTTTTGACTTGTGATCGTGCTGATTCTTTGAAAGAGAGGTATTGCTTCATCCCACATTCCTGCCTCGCCAATGATCTTGTTCAAAATTCTTTATTCTCATGTACTTGTCTAACTTGTGGAAATTGTTTTTCAAGTAAAACATTTCAGTCCTTCTAATTCTGAATGGGAAGATATTTCCCTCATTGCCTCTTTAAAACCTTTTGCAAGAATTCTAGTTATTGATCTATGTTCCAGAGGAGCCATTTTTCCATATTTACTCTCAATAATACCACTCTTCACTTTGAAAACATCCCACTGGGCCACCTCTTAAGTGGCTGTGTTCCAAAGAGAACTTGCTTGATCTCCCCTCGCAACTGAAATGAATTAGAAAAACTGCAAATGGAATTCAATCCAGAAAAATATGAGGTGATGCATTTGGGAAGGTCAAACAAGACAAAGGATCACACAATAAATGAGAGGATGCTGAGAAGTATAGAGGAATGCATGTCCACAGAAACCTCTGCTGGCGAGAAAAGTTGATAAGGTTGATAAGAGGTCTATGGAATACTTCCCTTTGTTAATCGAGGCATAGAATATTGGAGCAGTGAGATTATGCTGGAGATATGTAAAACACCAGTTAGGCCACAACTGCATGCATTTTTTTACCACCTCTCTGCAGCAAAAGCATTTCATTTCAGTGAAGAGGGTATAAAGGATGTTACCAGGACTGGAAAATTGCAGCATTGAGAAAAGATTAGATATCGTTTAGCTTGGATCAGAGAAGGCTGAGGAGAGATTTTGATCAAGATGTACTAAGTTATGAGGGGGCTAGGCGAAGTGGACCTGTTCTCCTTCTCAGTGTGGGCTGTGACCAGGGGCATAGATTTAAAATGATTTGGAGAAAGATTGGAAAGGAGATGAGGAAATGCTTTTACACTCAGTGGGTGATTGGAGTCTGGAAATCACTGCATGAGAAGATAGAAGAGACGGGAGTCCTCAACTCATTCAAATGCCCTGATGTCCAGTAACCTCCAGGGCTTCAGAGCAAATGCTGGAAAATGAGACTAGGCTGCCTGTTTTTTTTGACTTGATGCAGACTCAATGGGCTAGAGTGGCCTCCTTCTGTGTTGTAAATTTTGCTATATTTTGTGAACTACAATACCTGAAACAACAATACCTGGATGTTGAGAGAGGGTGGGGAGTGACAGAATGGGAATTGTTCCATGTGAGAACCAGTACAGATACAATAGCTGGTATTTTACAACCTTGCTCAGGCGAGCCTTGTAAAATCCCCAGCCAACGGAGAATTCTGTTCTGCGAGTTGTGGGCGGGTGTGCCAGTAAAATTCTGGCCAATATGTCTAATGGCAGTCTGCGCTGTGATGATTCTATGAAATAGGCCATCTCAAGTTAGGCCTAGCGATCTATGAACAATTATTTTGCTGAATACTGATCCGGGTCACCTGTAGCTCGAGCAGTGACTCTTGTTGGTTTGGTAGTGGTGGAGGAGTGTGGGGAGGAGGAGAGGAAGATGGGCTGGCAGTGTTGAAT
Organism: Carcharhinus amblyrhynchos; assembly: GCF_965287045.1. Taxonomy (NCBI): domain Eukaryota; kingdom Metazoa; phylum Chordata; class Chondrichthyes; order Carcharhiniformes; family Carcharhinidae; genus Carcharhinus; species Carcharhinus amblyrhynchos. The sequence goes on from NC_137341.1 coordinate 13,392,034, forward strand.
AGAGTCAAAAGGTGCTTAAGGTACACAGTCAAAATCCAGAGTGCCAGTAGACCCGACACTCCCATATTTATATACAGGTGAGGATCTCTGATTGGGCAAGCAATTATGGCCTCAATCAAGGAGCTCATACTCCAAGAGGCCAGCTTCATCGACCTCGTTGAAGATATTACAGTAAATCAAGTGGCGCAATCTTAACATGATGTGGGAATCGAGATGTTAAGGCAATTGTGAAGAGTGTGTACAACAGTCAAGACAAAGAATTCCTGATGAGGGAGTTGTAAAGCCTGTAACTGAATCTTTAATGATTGCATCTGAGGCAAAGCATTGTTCAAACGAAGATTTGAAAGTGTGTCTTTTTAAAAGTGGAATTTAAAATCACTCGTGTGGAAGCTGGAGTTCAGTGAGGGATGGTAGCTCAAGGTTTAAGAATCATCTCACAGAAATTCACTCTGGTTCAGAGCAGAGTGTGTGCCTTCACAGCTAGCTTGGATGTTTAAAGGGACTTTTTAGGGAGAACATTGTAGATTAAGGTAGTTTGTAACCCATGTAAGTTTTAAAATCTATGTATATTTGTGAAACTAAGGTGGGAATAAAGGAGTATTGTATCATAATCAAACTTCCATACTTAATAAATGTTTTTCTTCCTTGTTAAAACAAATTAGTGGTCCTATGACTCTGTCCCACCCAAATCTCTAAAAAAAAGATTAACAGGTGGGACCTTGAGCCCACACTCTTCATCTGTGAGATCACCCGTGGGAGTTTCCACTGGCACCACCGGCTGAAATCGCCAACCTGGCTGGTGAGATTGTGATCTCTGATTTTCACCACCCATTGCTGGTGATGTAATCAGGTTCACGTTTTTAAGGGGGGAGAACTTGATTTCCATGCATTTAATTAAATTTAAATCTATCTAACCTCCCCCATGAGATTTTCGTACCTTGTCAACATAATGTCATGTCAGCCACGTTTACAAGATGCTCAGCCAGACATGACCCTGTCACGGTGGGACTCCCCCAGGGAAGCAAATGTACAGTACAGTCCCCGGGGGAGAGGGACATGGGTCAGGCAGTTTCTTAGCAATGCCCCAGCACAGGTTGGCAGTGATCTCAGCGGAGCCTCATGTATGGGGGTTCATTTATTTGTAGTGGGGACTGGAGCAGACCCAGAGTGATGGGGTTGCTGCTGATGTTCTGGTGCAGTCAATGCCAACGATTATAGAACATAGAACATTACAGCGCAGAACAGGCCCTTCGGCCCACGATGTTGCGCCGACCAATTAAAAAAGCAATGACCCTCTAACCTAAATCAATCCCTTTCCATCCATAAACCTATCCACGGATCTCTTAAACGCCCCCAAACTAGGCACATCTACAACTGCAGCAGGCAGGGCATTCTAATCCCTCACCACCCTCTGGGTAAAGAACCTACCTCTGACATTCGTCCTATAACTACCACCCCTTAATTTAAAGCTATGCCCCCTCATGCTAGCTTTCTCCATCCGAGGAAAAAGGCTATCACTGTCCACCCTATCTAAACCTCTAATCCTCTTGTATGTTTCAATAAGGTCCCCTCTTAGCCGCCTTCTTTCTAACGAAAACAACCTCAAATCCCTCAGTCTCTCCTCATAGGACCTTCCCTCCATACCAGGCAACATCCTGGTAAACCTCCTCTGCACCCTCTCCAATGCCTCCACATCCTTCCTCTAATGTGGGGACCAGAACTGCACACAATACTCCAAGTGCGGACGCACCAGAGTTTTGTACAGTTGCAGCATGACGTTGCGGCTCCTAAATTCAATCCCCCTACCAATAAACGCCAAGACACCGTATGCCTTCCTGACTACCTTATCCACTTGATTCCCAACTTTCAGGGATCTATGTACACATACACCTAGATCCCTCTGTTCATCAACACTATTCAGAGTCCTACCGTTAGCCCTATACTCTACACATCTGTTATTCCTGCCAAAGTGAATTACCTCACACTTTTCCGCATTAAACTCCATCCGCCACCTCTCGGCCCAGCTCTGCAACTTGTCCAAGTCTCTCTGTAAACTATGACACCCCTCTTCACTATCTACCACTCCTCCGACTTTGGTGTCATCAGCAAATTTACTGATCCACCCAACTATACCCTCATCCAGATCATTTATAAAAATTACAAACAGCAGTGGCCCCAAAACAGATCCCTGAGGTACACCACTTGTAACCGAACTCCATGACGAATACTTACCATCAACCACCACCCTCTGTCTCCTATCTGCTAGCCAATTCCTGATCCAATTAACTAAATCACCCTCAATCCCATACATCTGCATTTTCTGCAGAAGCCTTCCATAGTGAACCTTATCAAACGCCTTACTAAAGTCCATATATACCACGTCAACTGCCTTACCCCCATCCACCTCTTTGGTCACTTTCTCAAAAAACTCAATAAGGTTAGTAAGGCACGACCTACCCTTCACAAAACCATGCTGACTATCTCCAATCAATTCATTACTCTCTAAATAACTATAAATCCTATCCCGAATAATTTTTTCTAAAACTTTGCCCACAACAGAAGTAAGACTCACCGGTCTATAATTCCCGGGGAAGTCTCTGTTCTCCTTCTTAAACAATGGGACAACATTCGCTATCCTCCAATCTTCTGGCACTATACCTGTGACCAACGACGACCTGAAGGTCAGAGCCAGAGGCTCTGCAATCGCCTCTCTTGCCTCCCAGAGAATCCTAGGGTAAATCCCGTCCGGCCCAGGGGACTTATCTATTTTCAAACCCTCAAGAATATCTAGCACATCCTCCTTATCAACTGCAATACTATCCAGTTTACAACCCTGTAACCCAGTGTTCTCCACAGCTACATTTATGTCTCCCTGCGTGAATACCGAAGAGAAATATTGGTTCAATGCCTCTCCAATCTCTTCCGGTTCCACACATAACTTCCCACTGCTGTCTCTAACTGGCCCTAATCTTGCCCTAACCAATCTTCTGTTCTTAACATATCTATAGAACGCCTTAGGATTCTCCTTAATTCTATCAGCCAAAGTCTTCTCGTGTCCTCTTTTAGCTCCTCTTAACTCACTCTTTAACTCCCTCCTAGCTAATCTAAGGCTTTCCAGTGCACTACCTGAGCCCTCAAGTCTCAAGGGCTCTTATTGATTGGAGGCGGGGTGGGAGGAAGGGGAGGTCATGCCAGGGTTATTTGGAAGGGGGGGGGGGGTTGCTGCGATGCCACCGATGATTGATTGGTGGGGGAATGCCAGGATGATTGGGAATGAGGGGAGGGCCATAGATGTCTCTGTCGTGGGGAGGGGGAGATTTATTTTAGTGAACAGGCATCCGATCTCAGTGGGAACGATTCGTGGCTCTGAGTCCCTGCCCCACCAAAGTGATGGTGCAAACCGTGTTCACTCTTTTTTGACAGTGACAAGATCTGTTGGGAAAACAGACCAGTGTAGCTGGTAAGTTCCAAACCAGTTTTCTCACTAGAATTGACATGAAGCTCTTTTGAGCCAGGATTCCATTTCCTGTCCAGTTAGAACACTAACTGGGATCGTGACAAGTTTCTCCCTCCTCCTCCACACTACCTTTACCCATTCAACCTGTGAACATTCTGTGCAGGTTTAACAGTAATGATGAGTTAATTTAGTTGGACCTGACCTGTAATAAAAATAAACAAGAGGCTAAATCTTCCTACTTTTTCTGTAGGACTTTGTTCTGAGTGGGCCACTGACTGAGTCCATCATGGCTGTCAAAGATGATCACTGGAAGAGAATCCGAACTGTGCTTTCACCAATCTTCACCAGTGGGAGACTGAAAGAGGTAACTGACCCCACCTTACAATTTGTGCTTGTACTTGTGATGTGTGAGATTAAGAACGTGGACAAGTGAGTTAAATGCAAACTCACCCAATAATAATTGACTTCATATGCTGAGGGTGAATGCTAATATACTCAAGAACTGTAATATAAGAAACTAAATCAAAGTAACTTGAGGTCATCTTAAGTCTGCCTGTTTCTTAACACTTAACCGTCATTCCTCTATCACCTTTGGGCTCCGAGAACTACTTTGACTCCCAACCATATTTTAAAATTCTTGTTTTCAAATCTCTCCATGGCCTCACTCCTTCCCTGTCTCTGTATTCTCCTCCAACCCCACAACCCTGCAAGATATCTCCACTCCTCTAATTCTAGTCAATGTGGAGTCTGGAATATAATTGCTCCATCATTGGTTGTGTCTTCAATTGACCAGTCCCAGGGCCTTGAATTCCTTTTCTACATCTCTCCACCTCTCCACTTCTTCCTCTAAAACATATCTCTTTGACCAAGCTTTTGAACATCTGACCAAATGTCGTCTTTATTTTTAATTCTTTTTTGAGCCTTCCATATTCAGCCTGGTTCTCAATTAAATAATCTACCTGATGTCTGTAATAAGCACTTTACTTTTCTGCTTCACCTTCATTTCTATCACTTTCATCATCCAGAGGGTTCTGGGTTTGTTTACTCTGCGTTTGATCTTTGTGTGAATATATGTTGAACTATCTCTTCTTTAAAGGCAAATCATTGTTCAGTTGCAGTTTGACCTGCAAATCAATGGTTCCGATTTATCTGAATTAGATATGTTGGTTGTCCCCCAATTAATTACTCTTAACTTGGACGTTTCTTTGTCCTTTTCCATAGTCCACCTAAAACTTATGACACAATAATCACAATGTCTTCTAAATATACCCATTTGGTATTAGATCCACTTAGCCCACCTCATTCTCAAGAACCAGATCGAACAATGCCTCCTTTTTCATTGGACTGGAAAAATGCTGCTCTAGAAAATTCTTTTATCATTTAGCTCCCTTGACCTTTAACCTTTTGCTCCACTTGCCCAAACAGCAAAATCACATCACATTCCTTCCTATTCCGGTCCTGAAGAATAGTCATATTGGACTCAAAATCATTTGGCGAAATCTTGCTGCCATTTATGCCAGGGGGATCTTTTGGTTCCGCCAATGCCACAAAGCCGCTGAAGGCTTCCCAACGACAAGGGTGCATTCAACGGGAAGCCTTGATGAAAGTGACGCGATGTGGAGATGCCGGCGTTGGACTGGGGTAAACACAGTAAGAAGTCTCACAACACAAGGTTGAAGTCCAACCAATTTATTTGATAATAAACCCACTAGGTTTTGGGGTTTGCCCGTTCGTCAGGTGAGACTCAAGAGGATGAGCTGCACTCATCTGACGAAGGGGCAAACCCCAAAACCTAGTGGGTTTATTATCAAATAAATTGGTTGGACTTCAACCTGGTGTTGTGAGACTTCTTACTGTAAAAGTGACGTGACCATAGGATCCCGCCGCCAGCAAGCAGTGTGCCATCTCCTGCTGCTGTGACACATTCCACAGAGGAGGAGGAAAATCCCGCTCATTAACTCTCTCTCCACAGATGCTGACAGATCTGCTAAGTTTTTCCAGCACTCTCTGTTCTCTTAAATATCAGAGCTGGAATTCTCTGGTCATTGATGCGAGCAGGATTCTCTGCTCACCTCCGGCCATGGTTTTCCTGCTGGTGTGAGGTGACAATTCCCATTGACAGCAGTGGGACCAGACAATCCCGCCACTAGCAAACAATGTGTCACCTCTCACTAGCGGGAAACACGCGGCTGGAAAGGTGGAGAATTCTGGTCCATCTCCAGTATTTGCATTATTTTGCTTTTATATTCATATCTTGCAATTTCCTACCTTCATACTATCTCTCCTAATACTCTTGTGTACTTGGCATCTCTCTATAATATTAGTTTGTGGTGTCCACACCCTGCCAAGTTAGTTTAATGCTCCCTCATAGAATCACCAATTTGGCCTGCAGTGAAATTGGTCCTTCTCTGTTTAGGTGTAACTTGTTCACCCTGAACAGGTCCCAGTACTGATCCCTATGCCCCATGAATTGAAAGCCTTCCTTTCTGCACCAACTCCCCCATCGCACATTAATCTGCCTTAATTCTATGCTTGCTTGTGTTCGCACGGGGATTAATCTCCAGGTTACCAATTCTGAGGTCCTGTTTGCTAATTTCCTACTTAGCTCCCTAAAACCTGCCTTCAGGATCACATCTTTCTTTCTATCTGTGTCACTGACACCATGGCCACTGGCTCTTCACCCTCTGCCTCTCCCAGGGTGCTCCGCAACCAGTGACATCCTTGACCCTGGCACCTGGGGTCAACATACCATCTTGGATTTATCTCTGAAGCTGCAGAAACACCTGTCTGGTTCTCCAACTATTGAGTCATCTATCACCATTGCTGTTCCAATCTTCTTCACACCCCTCCTCCTGTACAGTTGAGCCAGCCATGGTGCGGTGGAGTTGGTTCTGAATGCACTCCCCAGGTGAACCAACATTTCCATCAGTATTCAGAACTGAATACTGGTTGGAAAGTGAGATATACTTGGGATTCCTGCACTACGTGCTTGTTTCTACTTGACTGCCCGGTGGTACTCAATCCTTCTCTCCCTGTATACACTTAACTTCCAGGGTGGCCACATCTATACATGTGTCATTCTCCAAGCTCTCAACCATATGGATGAACTGCAGTGATACCAGTTGCAGCTGAAGCTCCAAAGCCCAGTGATGGTTGAAGATCAGGCAGTGTGTCTAAGGTCTGAAGGAGCTTGCTGATCGTCTCACAGATCAAGTAACATGAGTTCTGCGTATTTAGTGTGGTTTAGGGGGCTGGGAAAGGGGGTGCGAGTGGGCAATCTGTTTGGAGATTGAGGAGCTAAGGATTTTCTTTGCTCGTCACGGTAATCCTGAAGTGATGGGAAGATTTGGCTGAGGAGAAGCAGAATGTAAAATGTCCTGTTGCTGCATGAAATCTGTTGAAATCTCCAGGAATACATGCACCATATTTGGGTGCAGATCAGCTTTGTGAACCTCTTGTATATTGTTTGCCATTTTCTTCTTTCCTCAGATGTGTCCAATAATCAAGCACTATGCAGAAAATCTTGTGAAAAATGCAGAAAAGAAAGCAAAGCTGAATGAATCTGCCGACATGAAGGAGTAAGTAATCTATCTATTGGGTGACAGATCTGAGATCCTCCATCACAAACCCTTCCTGGGCAATTCAATCATTTTCACTGTGCACTGGTCTCAAAGGGAAATGAGTGGATGTTCACTGACTCTTCCATGATCTTAGCTGTGTGAACTAGTTGTACCTTTTTCTTGATGAGGGATGTATTGAGACGCACTAAGCTCTCACTATAAACATGCAACTTCCATTCTGAACAGACAGATACAGCATTTTATCCTCATGAGGAATTCCAATCATTGTCTGGTTTTAAGTCATTGGGTAAAAATAAGAGCTAAGAAGGTGGTTGAGTTATTGTCTAGATCTCTCCAATGTCACTTTGATCTGGTTTTGTGGAAATAAATTGTTGTGACAATTCCTCTGGCTCCCACCTCAATCCAATTCTGTTCCATGTTCCAACAGTTTGGTTGGAACCTTGTCAGCTGCACGAAGACAGGGATTTCTTTTGGGAAGGTGGATACCAGATCAATTACCTGATGGATTCCATCTCCACTGAACAAAGACAGGATCATTGAGCACCAGATATCCAACTTGCAATGCTATGTAACCAATTAGTGTCAATTGAATGGCTGTTTGGGAATAGATTGTTGACACTCCTGGGACCTTTTCAGCCTCCTGAGAAATTTGGCTGATAGCTAGAAATAGTCTCCCAGATGTAGGCCAGGGAAATTAGAAATCTCCTTTAATTTACCCTCTCCACCTGGAGTCATGCTTGCCTGAAAGCCCTGAAACCTGTTAAAAAAATGAATTATTTTTAGTGGAAAATTATCATTACATGCTCATTTTAGCAGATGTTCTAGTGTCGCTTTCTGTTGGATTCATTGCTTTTGTTTAGTGTCTTGTTGCTGAATGGGCTTGAAAATGGGATGGGAGGCATAAGGAGCCATGAAGAATGTTTTGGAGGGGGGTGGCAGGCAGGCAGGGGGGCTTGTGGTGGTCTAAGAACATAAGAAATAGGAGCAGGAGTAGGCCATCTAGCCCCTCGAGCCTGCCCCGCCATTCAATAAGATCATGGCTGATCTGTCGTGGCTCAGTTCCACATTCCCGCCCTCTCCCCATAACCCTTAATCCCCTTGCCTATCAAAAACCTATCAACCCGCGTCTTAAAAATATTGAGCGAGGCAGCCTCCACCACTTCAACGGGCAGAGAATTCCAGAGATTCACCACCCTTTGAGCGAAGAAGTTCCTCCTCAACTCCGTTCTAAACCGCCCCCCCTTTATCTTGAGGCCGTGCCGTCTAGTCCTACTGTCCTTTCTGAGCGGGAAGAGTCTCTTCACCTCTATCCTATCCATCCCATTCAACATCTTATACGTCTCAATGAGATCTCCCCTCATTCTTCTAAACTCTAATGAGTACAAGCCTAGTTTATTCAGCCTCTCCTCATAGTTCAACCCCTTCAACTCCGGAATCCTCTACACCCCCTCCAAGGCCAAAATATCCTTGCGTAAGTGCGGCGACCAAAACTGCACACAGTACTCCAGCTGCGGCCTCATAGAACTCCAATACATTCGTCAGACACGACTTCCCCTTAACGAAACCGTGCTGCATCTGCTCTACCAAACAATTCTCCTCAAGATGCCTCGCTATTTTCTCCTTGATCACGGATTCTTACAATTTTCCTACAACAGACGTTAAACTAACCGGCCTATAATTCCCTGCCTTTTGCCTGCTACCCTTCTTAAACAACGGCGTAACATTAGCCATTTTCCAATCTTCCGGCACTTCCCCGGAATCCAGCGACGTTTGGAAAATAATCACCAAGGCCTCCACTATCACCTCCGCCATTTCCTTCGGAACCCTTGGATGCATTCCATCCGGTCCTGGGGACTTGTCCACAATCAGTCCTGTAGAGGGATAGGAGGGGCTGTAGGGGATGAGATATGCCTTTGCCTGGCGGGTATCAGATGGCGTTTTCAACTTGTTTTTTTAAATCCCTTCATGTAGAACATGGTTCACATCTTTGTTGATGGACTGTGAACCTTGTTTTAGAATCTGGCCTGAGTCCATGTACGTTGCAGAAGACTAGGACATGCCTATCCCTGCAGTGTATCCCTTTATTTCTTCCAGCTGTTAAAATTGATTAACAAGCCCTTTTCCCTTCTGCCAGGATCTTTGGGACGTACAGCATGGATGTGATTACCAGCACTGCGTTCAGTATAGATGTTGATTCCATCAACAACCCCGATGATGTATTTTTAGTCAACACCAAGAAAATAATATCATTCAGCATCCTCAACCCTTTAATTCTCCTAAGTGGTAAGTGATGGAACATTTTTATTGTATATCAGTTGAGTGAGGGTAGAGGAATTTTTTCTTTTGATTGAGGAGGCATCCTGTTGGTTGCTCAGTTTCTCTGGTATGAATGTCAGTGGCGGTTGTTTTGACTGGTGTTCTATCACCAGTGGATCGGTTCTGCCACCAACAGCTGGTCCACATGCTTTTTCCAGATGACATCGTCCCAGGCCTGGAAAGTATACAAGGCAGGTAGTGCTGCAGTCTTTATGATGTTTGTGGCAGGAGCCCATTCCTCTCCTGTAGGGTAGTTCCTAGCCAGAACTTCTTGTCCTTGGCAGAAGACATGCTGTTTAGCTTTGTTTGCCTGCCATTTAATCTAACCTTGTCGTTTCATTGGAGCGATTTCTTTCGTTTTTGGAGGTTTCAATAATTAGAATGCTGAATGTAATTGTTGCTCCACCAGCAGTAATTGTGGAGAAATGTTTGCTGTAGAGTGAGCAGTATTCCTGTACATGAGTAGGAATCGTTTCAGACATTTGGTGAATTAACCTTGTTCCCTGGTTGTCTTTAATGGGTGCTTCATTGTTTGTACAAGCGTTCTGCTAGTCCATTTGTAGCAGGATGGTACGATGCTCACCTAATGTGTTGTATGTTGTTCTCTTCCAAGAAACTTTCAAATTCTTGATGAATTGTGGTCCATTATACTCCCTAGTTACTCAGGGAATCCAAATCTACTAAAGATTTCTCCTAACCTCTTGGTTGCCTTTTCTGATGAAGTTTACTTCATTATGGTGACTTCTGGCCACTCTGAATGAACATCAACTGTAATTAGGACCATGTATCCTTCAAAAGATCTTGCGTAGACCACATGTATCCATTTCCAAACCTCTTCTCGCCATTCCCAAGGATACAATGTTGCTAATGGTGGCAGGTTTTACACCTTTGCCTATGTATAACATGTTCCAGCTTTCTTCTCTATTTCTATATCCAACCCAGGCCACCAGAAATAGCTCCTCGCTATCTTTCATTTGCATAATACTACAATGGCCCTCGTGCAATTTGTCTAGCACTAGTCATCTTAATGGAGATGGAATGATTACTCTTAGCCCCCAAAGAAGACATCCTGACTGTACCATGGTTTCAAGTAAAGTTTTAGTTCTGAGGTCTTGCTTCCTGGTCTCTTTTCCACTACTTCACTTCGAAAGTATCGGATCACTCCTTCTTTACTTGTCCTAAAGTAACAGGTATGCTGTCCACCTGTTCAAAAAAGATGATGCTTCCACTCGAACTACGTGATAATGATAATCAAGAAAGGCCATTTGCATTACAATGATGATTTGATTATCAATTCTTGAGAGTGCATGTATATGCAGATAGATGCAATGTTCATTCTGCATTCTACTTGTTGCCAGTGGTACTCCTGTATTTGGTCCAAAAATTGTCATTAATAGATAATGACCCATCAACAGTGTGAAATTTCTTTCATACAGGAATTGGTGGAATCTCTTTATCCCAAGGATATTCCTAAGGTATCTCTTTCGATTTGCATGTAATTACTTTCAGCTTTGCTCAATGTTTGCAATGCAAATGGCGTGATGTGGGATCCTGCCGCTGCAACACCATAGGGAGATGCTAACTGTGGGGGTAAGTTTGGGTCAAAATGCGTCAGGAATTGAATGTGACTTTTGGCTTGTACAAAAGTATTGATCACATTCCATAGCCGAATGTCTTGGCTTCATACTTCGGTGGCATGTGGGTGTCTGAGTTTTAGTTTCGAAACTATTAAGCATCGACTCAGCTGACATTTTGTCCCTGAGTACACAAACTGGGTTGCTGAGCTTCTTTCACAGCCAACTGCATTGAAATAGCAATTTTCAGAGTCAGGTTAGCAACTGTGGTGCCTCACTTTTCAAACCACAGATGAGTCTGTCCCAGATTGTATCATTTAATATATCACCATACTCTCAGTACTCTGCAAGTTTTAATTATGCAACATATCCCACTCTTCTTGATTGCGTTTATGGAACCTGAATCACTGCGCAATCACTGAAGGCTTCAGTGAATAATGTGCTTGCGGAATCGTATGTCTTGGTGTCTGGATTCTCTGGCTGCACTGAACTTCTGAAGAGGTTATAAGAACATAAGCGTTTACACTTCCCTCATTATGCTCAAGAACGTGGGAACCCTAATATCTTCTGCTATTTTGTTTGCTTGCACAAAAAGATCAAGGTGTTCCATATAGGATCTCCACCACCCCACATTTTCATTAAAGGATCCCTCAGAGTAGAATACTCCTGCCATTTTCTTTCTAATGGAAGAATCTCTGCAATGTGTTTTCATCAGGTTCCTTGCTTTTCCCAATCTAAACCAGGCATAACCCAAGCTTCAGCCTGTTTATTTTCTACCCCAGCTCTGTTTTTGCTATGCAAAGCAATTTTGTGGCCACGAGCCCGTTCTGCCTGGAGCACATACGTGAGTTTTCCTTCAAATTCCTCCTCCTGACTTCTTTGACAATTTATTTTCTTCTTCCCGGTCGCTAGAAGGCGCCATTCAACATCCTCATCACTATTTTCTGTGTTGTGTATTGTGGAATTGATACTAGGAGGCATGGAGGCTGATAAACTAAAGGAGCTTTATTTACAAGGTGCGTTCAATCTTTACTCTGGCAGTTTTCTCTCACTAACGATTGGGGGAGTTACTTCACTGTCATGTACATATTATACAGTGCTTAATGCAGCTTCTCTGAAATCAATATAAATACAGAACAAACATCAACTGGAGGTTCCCTTTCAAGTCAAGCACCATTCTGATTTGGAAATACATTGCCATTCCTTCACTGTCACTGGGTCAAAATCCTGAAAATCCCACACTAGCAGCACTGTGGATATACCTACACCTCAGACTGCAACAGTTCAAAAAGGAAGCTCACCACCACCTGCTCAAAGGCAATTAGGGTTGGGCAATGAATGCTAGCCTAGCCAGTCAGGGCTATTAGGGATGGGCAGTAAATGCTGGCGAAGCTCATGCTCCAAACACTGGCAGAATTATGCCAGTTTTCAGAATACTGATTTTGGAGAGTTCTCGAAGATTTGCTCAGTGAAAGGCTGGTCTGCAGTATTAGCAAGGACAGCATTCAGTGTCGGTTGTTAGGGGAAGCCACAGTGATTTTAAGAAGGCTCTAGACATTTCTCAGGGCATGGAAATGGCTGCCAGTGATGCCAGAGATATTCAGCAGACAAATGATGGTCTTAAGTGGGGGAGCCAAGTATAAAAAGAATCCGCAAGCAGAAAGGTAAAAGCAGTGGACTGTTTTAGGTGTGGAGGGCCTCACTGAATCATTGAAAGTTTATGGACGCTGTTTGTCACTCACACAACATTTAGGCACATTTAGCGAAAAGTGCAGGGATGCGAAGAACAAGGTAAATGTTGAAAAATAAACCTTCATTCATGGAAACCTCAATCAATTGCACACAACATGGAAAGCTTGGAGCAGACAAAGGAGCAAGTTTACGATAAGTTCAATGTAGATGAGGTGCAAGCAGAGCCTATTGTTATTACAGATGCCACATGCAGAACAGTAGGATTAGCTTTGTTTCAGTACAGTATAGGGGAACCTTGCACTGCAGTAACCCAGACAGTTTCAGACAGTACAGGGGAACCCTACCCTGCACTGCACTAACCCAGACTGTTGCAGCACAGCACAAGGGAACACTGCACTAACCCAGACTGCTTCAGTACAGTACCAGGAGAACCCTGCACTGCAGTAACCCAAACTGTTTCAGTACAATATAGGGGAACCCTGCACTGCAATACCCAGACTGTTTCAGTATAGGGAAACCCAACACTGCACTAACCCAGACTACTTCAGTACAGTACAGAGGAACGCTGCACTGCATTAACCCAGACTGTTCAGTACAGGGAAACCCTGCACTGCACTAACCCAGACTGTTTCAGTACAGTACAGGGGAACGCTGCACTGCATTAACCCAAACTGTTTCAGTCCAGGGAAATCCTGCACTGCACTAACCCAGACTGTTTCAGCACAGTACAGGGGAACACTGCACTAACCCAGACTACTTTAGTACAGTATAAGAGAACCCAGCACTGCACTAACCCAGACTGTTTCAGTACAGCATAGGGAAACCCAGCACTGCACTAACCCAGCCTGTTTCAGTATAATACAGAGGAAACCTGCACTGCACTAACTTAGACTGTTTCAGTATAGGGGAAACTTGCACTGCACTAACCTAGACCATTTCAGTATAGGGGAAACCTGACTGCACTAGCCCAGACTGTTTCAGTACATTGGAACACTGCACTAACCCAGACTGTTTCAGCACAGTACAAGGGAACACTGCACTAACCCAGACTGTTACAGCACAGTACAAGGGAACACTGCACTAACCCAGACTGTTTCAGTACCGGGAAATCCCACATTGCACTAACCCAGTACAATATAGTATAGAGGGACCCCGTAGTGCACTAACCCAGACTGTTTCAGTACAGGGGAACCCTCCACTGTACTAACCCAGACTGTTTCTGTACAGGGGAATCCTGCACTGTACTATGAGGTGTCATTTCTCTGTTAAAACATTAAATCAAGACCCCTTATGCCCTTTCGTATGGGTGTAAAAGATCTCATGGCAATTTTGAAGAACAATAAAATTCTTTCTCAAACAGTATCACTGAAATAGTTTGTTGTCTTTATTGCTGATCTAGGATTTTACTGGATGCAATTTGACTGTTTCCTACAGCATGTCTAAACCTGCAATCCTTAGCACCTTGCTGGAGGATGGCAGCAGGCACTTGCCAACATCAGCACCTGTGAGTTCCCTTCCAGGCCACACTCAATCTGACTAAGTGGAACTTAATTGTCACTCCTTCACTGTCCAGGGATCAAAGTCCTAGAGCACCTTCTTTAACAGCGCTGTGGCTGTACGTACACCAGGTGGATTGCTGCGATTCAACCACCTGAAGGGCAATTGAAATGGACATGCTGCATTGGCTAGTGACACTCATATTATTATCCATGTGCAGGGCTACTAATCTTCCTATCTGATTGTTGTTTCTTTCATTGCAGTGGTTATTCCTGCCATTATTCCACTTCTGACAAAGTTTGGATTCAGCTTCTTCCCCAGTGATGCGAATGAATTTTTCATGAACTTTTTAACGAGTTTGAAGGCAAAGAGACAAAAAAATGTGCATACTGTGAGTGTTAAACTAACAGAAATGATTTGGGTTCTTATACATTTCTCTTTCCCTCCCTCATCACTGATCAACTTTTTCTGCCTTATTCTTGTAGCTGGCTGCTGCAATATTATTCGAATTAGAAGACAAGGTACCTGAGTTTTTATTTGGGTGTCTTGCCCATCCAGACTTGCCTTTTTTCAGAGGATGAGTTGACAGTCAACCACATTGCTGTAGCTCTGAAGTCACATATAAGCCAGACTAGTTAAGAATGGCAGATTTCCTTCCCCTATAGGACGTACATGAACCAGGTGGGTTTTTCCAACAATCGACAATGGTTCCATGGTCATCAATAGATTCTTAATTCCAGATTTTTAAAATTGAATTCAAATTCCACCATCTGCCATGGTCCCCAGAACATTAGCTGAGTTTCTGGATTAATAGTTTTAATGATAATACCACTAGGCCATTGCTTCCCCAAAGAGATACTTCTGAATGGACCTACCTCACATTAAGTTGATCTTTTTCCACATTCTAGCTATGACTATAACACTATATTCAGCACTCCCTTCTTTACTTCTCTATGTACAGTATGCTTTGTACAGCGTGCAAGAAGCAATACTTTTCACTGTATACTAATACATGTGACAATAATAAATCAGATCAAATACTAATATTTAGCAGGTAGGGTACAGTTTGTGTTCAGTCTGTTTGGAATCAGCTCTACAGTCACTGGCCTGAGATTACTGCTGGGCTCTCCTATCTCCCATTGGAAAGTGGAAATGGCAGGGACAATGACTTCTGCCCTTTCTCTCAGGCTTCTGCCAAGGATACAGCTAGAGAACAATTACCTGCACAAATTTTACCCTGTGGTATTTTAGGTTGTGTAGTTTCTTCGTAGGAACATAGGACTTAGAAGCAAAAGTAGGCCATCTGGCTTTGCGAGATTGCTTCATCTTTCAATAAGATTATGGTTGATCTGGTTGTGGTTTCAGCTCCACTTTTCTGTCTACCACCTCCAGAATCCCTTGCTCCCTTGCCTAATAAAAATCTATTTAACTACACCTTGAATAAATTTAAAGATCCAGGATAGAATTCTGCAGAGCATCTTGTTGGTGTGAATGGCCTGAGAATTCCGGCCCTAGATTCCATAATCTTTTGGGGAAGAGAATTCCACACACCAATGAGAGAAGAGATAATGCTTGTGTGTAGAGAGACTTCTTATTCTTAAAGTTCCCGAGTTATTGTCCCCCACAAGAGGAAACAGCAACCCTTTCAAGAACCATCGATATTGTTCGGATAAGATCACCTCTCATTCTTCTAAACTCCAGTGGGTATAGGTCTACTCTATTCAACCTCTCCTCAGAAGATAAGCCACTCATCCCGGGAATGGGGACCCAGCAGTAATAAAATATTCTTGGATTTCCTGTGAATAGATCCATTGAGGGAACTGGGAGGGAGAGGAGGTGAATGTATCAGTAACCTTGGTGTGAGTGAAAACAGTCTGTCTGATCTCTTTCTCTTGCTCAGTATGAATCAGAAATCTTACTGTTAAATTGTATTTAAGTGAAGGCCTCACTCATTCAAAATGCTTTCCAAATTTCCTGTAAGATGTAATCTCTACCTGTTCGGACTTTGCCTTGGGCATTTCAGTGAAGTAAACCAGACTTTATTTGGCTGAGAGACATTATTGACTATTGTGAGGCAAAAATACTCTTACGGATGAATTAACAAGATGTTGTTCATTACAAGGCTACATTGACAGTAGGAAGGTTTGATTTAGAGACTGTGCAGGACAGAAGCAGGAGTTTCTTTCTCATGTTGAACATTTTGCATTCAGAGTGAAGTTGATTAAATTGGTTGAAGGTCAAGGGCTGAGTTTTCAGGTCCTGCAGAGGGTGGGAAAAGAACAGGGACGGACAGGGCTTAAAAAAACAAGTTGACCTGCTGCTGGGCTGGCACTAGATATGTTCACCCAGGTTGGAGAAGCTCATTAACAGGGGATTGTTGGAATTTTCTCTCATGCAATGTCTGAGGCAGACCAGGTGAAGAGAGGCAGGTAGAGAGTAGGGAGCCATTGTCTCCACAGGGAATTATCTCAACATGAGTTTAAATAATGTAGAGAGGTTGGCCATTGAGAGACAGGCGGTGGACAGAGTGGACAGCCTCGGGCAGTACAGCTAGTTGTTGTCCTAGCGATAGCATGGGGGGGGGTGGTGTGGAGCAGAAGAGCAGGGAGCAAAGGATAAATGAGCAACTGGATTTTTGTTGTCCCTAGTTAGACATTATGCTATAGTCTCCATGTCCTGCCCCTCATTCTTCAAATGTGTAACCAGCTATGGTCAAGGAAGGCACCTGCTAGCAATGGGGCAGAACTCTTAAGATTTTGGGTCTGGTGACACACTCTGAAGGATGGCCAGAGGCCCTGCATACAGAAGAATGAGAAGGGGGAAGATTGAAGAGGTCATATCCTTAAGAACCAGAGAAAACCCAAAATCAAAAGTAAGATGATAATAATGAAGAAAGAGGTACATTGCAGTTCATTATAAACTGCACATTAAATGATAGATACAACGGACATATCTTACCAATTGACTTGGCTGTGCACTCTGCATACATGTCATCAATTCCAGTCACAAAATATTTCAAAACTCCATCTCCTTCATGAAGAACTCATAGCTTCCAGGATGTAGCCTTCAAGTCGTAAAAACAGCTGCAGCAACTCTACATTTGACAACTTTCAGCTTCTGGAATTTACCCCTGTCATCTTCAGCCTACCTGTACTGCACCACTGGAATCATCATTGTCATCTGAGCTCTGATGGTTCTGTGTCATTTCTCATGGTTTCAATCATTTTCCGCCTCCCAGTGGTTTTGGTTTCCAATCTGAGTTTCTTTCCCTTTTCAATTATCATCTGCTTCAAAAAATGCAAGCTTTGAAAGCACAAACTCCATCAGAAGGTAAAGCTAAAGAATTGTTCTTTGGCGAGATGATGATTTTAAATTTATGCTCTCTAACTATCAAAGGGAGAGAAATTAAGCAAAATTAATGCCCAACCAGAAAGCGAATCTGTATTTAAATGAGAAGTGGGTAAAAATAATTTTAAAAGGCTATTTGGGATGGAACTAAGTGAAGAAGTAAATGTAGTTCCATTTAGCTGAGTGTTCCTCTGTTGTGAAAGGCGAAAGATCTGGGGCAGAATTTTTCCGTTCCATCCACCATGGGAATCATAGCAGGCGGGATACAGACCATGCAAAAGCCTGTTGACCTCAGGCAGGATTTTCTAGTCTTGGGGCGAGTTGGGACAGAATATCCCACGCCTGGTGTTCCAGGACTGCTGCTCTATCACAAGCAGGGGAAAGTAATGGGGATTCCCACTGGCCACTCAGTTTTGATCCTATTCCAATTGTATACCATGTTTATGGAAACAAAAGGCAGAATTCTCCAAACCACCTAAGACAGGTGTGGTGGTGGGTAGGCATGGAGAATCTGGCAGGAGCCAAAACGTCAGAAAAATTACATTGCAATTTTCCCAATAGTGGGTCACTCATCCCAGCAACAGGTGGCGTGAATGCCATTTTCTTCTCATGACTGTTCATTTGAATGGCTGCCCCACCACTATCCTATCAGGCCTTCCAATATTGCATCACGCCAGCAGGAAATCATATTGACAGTGTCAAACCCAATTGCTAAGACTGGCATGCACAAAGCAGCTTTCTGTTACTCAGAGACTTTAAGATGAGTGCAACAAAGGCTACCTGCCATAGTGCTGCACAGCTCCTGATGTGCTGAACAATGCTGTGCCAGGGCAGACCAGTTCCTGTCCTCCATCTCCATGCCAAGCTGGCATTCATGGACAGCATCATGCTGATGGACCCTCTTGTGCATTTGTGTCAGTTCAATCTCAGGCAGCCACCACAATAAGGGCCTGGGAGGTGGGTGCGTGCTTGCATGTCTCGACTGCTCTTCTCTGGCTAGAGTCCTGGATGGATTCTGCTTCCAGCCTCTCTGGAGAAAACATGTTCTACCTCATCCTTTACACCTTTCTGGAATTGCAAGATCTAGAACTTGCCTTCTAAGAAACTGTTTGTGTGCTGTCATTGCTGAGTCCTCACATGGTTCTTGTTGGATTCTCAGGCTCGGGTGGATTTTCTGCAGTTGATGGTTGATTCTCAAATGTCCAAAACCAGCTCCCAGAATCAGGATGATGTCAGCAAGTCAACAGACAAAGGTACCATCACTGGAAAGTTTCTCATTCACTTCATCCTTGTTTCTTTCTGTTTCTGAAATTAACACTAATTTTTGTACATGATTTAATGTGGCATTTAATTATCTATCAATGTGCTTTTAAGTAATTGGCAATATTAGCAGCACAGTGGTTAGCACTGCTGCCTCACAGTATCAAGGACCGGGGTTTCAATTCCGGCCATGGGTCATCTTGCTGTGTGGAGTTTGTACGTTCTCCCCATGTCTGCATTGGTTTCCTCCAGGTGCTCTGGTTTGCTCCCAGAGCCCAAAGATGTTTAGGTTAGGTAGATTAGCCATGGTAACTGTGTGGGGTTATGGGGATAAGATGGGGAAGGCCCTGTGCAAAATGCTGTTTTGGAGAGTCAGTGCAGACTTGAATGGCCTCTTTCCGGAGGGACTCTATGGGTTTTTTAAAATGAATATTAGCATTGAAAAACCCAAGATTTTGACCACCTACATTGTAAGGTGAGGTTTAGAGATACTGTGCTAGCTACAATTTTCTAAAAGTCATTACATTTTGGAATGGTCCCAATCAGTTAGAAATTGGCAAATGTAGCACTGCTTGTCAAGAAAGGAGGGAGAGAGAAAATTATGAACTACAGGCCAATTAGCTTAACATCAGTTGTTGGAAAAATGCTGGAATCCATTATTACAGAAGTCTTAACTGTGTATGTCTCATTCGGGCCCAGTCTCAAGATAAAGGGTCAATCATTTTGGATTGAGATGGGAAGAGATTTCTTCACTGAAAGGAAAGTGAACCTTTGGGATTCTCTACCCCATAGCCTATGGAGCTCCACACATTTAAGGCTGCGATGGACAGATTTTTGATATCAGGGAATTAAGGGATTTGGTGGGCCAGTGGGAAAATGGAGCTTGAGCCCCAGATCAGCCATGATTATACTGTTGGTGGAGCGGGCTCAATGGGCCAAGGGATTTACGCCTGCTCCTATTTCTTCTTACATTCTTGTATTTCTTCTGCAGCTCTGACTGACTCGGAGATTCTGGCACAGGCCCTTACCTTTGTCTTTGCTGGGTATGAGACTACCAGCAATACGTTGTCATACGCAGCACACAGTCTGGCAACGCACCCGGATGTTCAGAAGAAACTGCAGCAGGAAATCGATAAGGCTTTTCCAAACAAAGTGAGTCCTCAAGAGTGGATAAAGATGATTTTTTGACATCTTAAAACTCATTACAGCTAATTTCTCAATCGTAGTCACTGCTGTAAAATAAAATGTGATTGCTGTTCACAAATTGGCAATGTGACAATGAGCAGGTAAATTTAGTCCTGAGAACTCCCTCGCTGTTTGGTATGCTGCCCTGAGATGTCTTGCATCAAACTGAGAAGAGCCTTTGTTTAACATTTCCTCTGGAAGTTCTCAGTACCGCATTTTATATTCCTTCATGAGTTGTGGGTACCGCTGGCAAAGAGCAGTTGCCCATTTCTAATTGTTCTCGAGCTGAGTGGCTTGCTGGACCATTTCAGAGGGCAGTTAGGAGGCCATCACATTGTTGTGGAGTCTCATGTAGGCCAGATTGGGTAAGGGTGGCAGATGTCCTTCCTTAAAGGGATGCCTGGATTATTATGCTCAAGCATGGATTCTCATCCTTCTGATTGAGGTGCTAGCTGCTGAAGCATGGCTGATGCTGAAACAGCTGTAGTTTACATTGCATTCGATGGTGGGTGTTGATGTCACCATGGATCATCTTTTTATTCTGCTTTTTTGATCCAGAAGGTAACTCACTCACACCCACACTCTCAACAAACCTTCAATTTAGATCTTCCTGTTTCATTCTTTGATCACCTCCCAGCACTACAGACAGCAAATATATAGTCTGTTCTCTGATGCTAGGTACTTTTAAACCATAGGAAAATGGACATTCTTGTTAGAAATCTAGTAGTTTATTCCACATACTTATTTTGTACTTTCTCTTTCTCATGCTTGTGCTCTTCCTTCTTCCTCCACCACCCTGAAGATAGTGGGAAAAATTTTCCCGTCATGCCTGCCACAGGAATTGCAGCAGGTGGGGGTGAACCATGCAAAAGTTTGTTGACCTCAGGCAGGAATTTCCAGCCTTGGGACGAGCGTGGCCGGAAAATCCCGCCGTGTTTCCCATCATGTCACTGGTATTCTTAATAGGTAAGAATATGCCTTTGTAAATCCCTGCATGGTTACATTTGGGTTTAAGCACAATAAGAGACCATGAGTACACACCCTTGTTCAATGCTAAAGTAGTATCAGTAATTTCAGATGTTCATACTGTAGTACATCACATCAACAGCCAGAATGGAACCCAAGTTCTTTTCTGTTTACCTGAATACAACCTGTCTTTTGTTAGTGTTCAAATAAATTACCACCTCCACTGTGACCTTGGATAAGAAAAAGTAATCCCCCTTTCCAATTATTATTTAAGTCATGTTCCTAAAATATAATTCTCTATTTCCTGTATCTCCTTTACTCTAACTTGCTCCATACTCATGGCCTGAATAGGTTAATGTTCCTGATCCATAATTTCTCATTGGGTAACACTATGTCACAATAGCAACCTGTAAGAAGAGGCATATTTTGAGATGCTTGGATTTTATTAGCATCCATACTGCATATTAAACAGCTAGCCTTGTTTTGGTTAAAATGAATTGAATGTGTTTGAGTAACTCTGGCATCAATGCCTCTGACCCAAATAGGTGCAGTGTAAGTCGATTTACTGATGTGTTGGGCCTAATCTGCATGGTGTCCATAATATCTACAATCTCCCTCATTGATTATCATTGAGTATAATGCACTTAATGATGATTGTTGTGGTTTGTGCGCATGACAAATAATGTATTTACAGAACAGAAACGGGCTATTGAGCCCAGCAGGTCTTGTGTTGGTGTTCATAATTCTTCATCTCATCGTTTCAACCTTTCTTTCTCACACGTGGATTTATCAAGATTTCCACCTCAACCACTCCTTGTGGTAACCAGTTCCACGTTCTAACCATTCTTTGGGTAAAGAAGTTCTTCTTGAATTTACTATTGGATTTATTAGTGATTATCTTATCAGGTGGGATTTTGCTGTCCTTTCCGTCAAGGGGATCTTCTGATCCCATTTGAGGCAATGCCATGCGGTGAGTTCCCCGGTGGTTAGCGAGCAATGCAAATGGTCATTGACTTGGGTGAGACCGCAATACCTTACTGAAGGCCAATGTCAAGCCACCTCCAACACCAGAAAACCTGTTTTGTGTGTGTTGGCGGGGTATAAAATTCTGCTCATTGGGCCCATAATGTCTGAGCTCCAGGGTAGTGTATCTGAGGGGACCCCAAAAATGTGCTGCTAACTCCTCGTGGAAGTTCTCAGATGAGGATTACATGGCACTTATCCAGGAAGTTTAAACATCCTTTAAGCAATTGCCTTGGATTGGGAACCATTCAGAATGTTCAATATAGATCCCCCACTGCCAGACCTGATTCCTGAACTTTGCACCCACAGGAAGTAATTTCAAGTGGTGTTGAAATCCAACTCGATTGTCACTTCATTGGAAGTTGTGCCCTAATATTTCTCTTGTTCTGTGACAATACTTTTCATTAATCAGTCCTTAAATTTTTTTTTCTCTGTGAAGGCTCCTCCCACCTATGATGGGGTGATGCAGTTGGAGTATTTGGAAATGGTGATATGTGAAACCCTACGACTGTTCCCTCCTGCACCCCGTATTGACAGAGTCTGCAAGAAAGATGTTCAGTTCAATGGGATAAACATTCCAAAGAATACTGTGGTCATGGTTCCTGCATACGTCCTACACCATGATCCAGCATACTGGCCAGAGCCTGAAGAGTTCAGACCGGAAAGGTACTTAGTAATGACTTGTGTCACTGCCGCCCCCCCCCCCCCCCCCCACACAACACTGTCCATGGCCTTGGCTGCTATATATTCATCGTAATCTTTTTCATTTGCATAAAAACTTCCTACCCATGGGGATTTTTAATGAGCTCAGCATAGTACTCTGCATAGATGAAAGATGACCTTTCAGAGGTATATAGGATACTTATGTGTCTACGTGGGTTTTCGCCAGGTGCTCTGGTTTCCTCCCACAATCCAAAAATGTTGTTAGGTGGATTGGCCATGGTAAATTGCTCTTCGAGTATGCGTGTGTGTGTCTCCTCTCACAGCCTGATGGCTCATCATGCAAGGGCATGCATGTGATTAATCATTGTGCCAGACATGAGTACATGTGGCAAAGGTACAGGATCTGGTCTTGTGATGTCAACCCCAAAGCTGTGTGGCAGTAATTCACAGGATACAGAATTACTAGGTATCAGACATGGCATGAGGATGGGCTAACTGGCAGCAGCTATCATCAAAAACAGCCCAAATATCATCATTGGCACCCAGTTCATTGTATTCCAGTGTTGGATGAATAGGAGTCTTGTCCATAATGTGACATTGGGACTGTGCCCTCAGATCTTCTCCATTATCTTGGAGACATCTTGTCAGCATTCTAAATTTCACTTGATGTTGAAGAGAGGTCTCCTGATGAACAAATACAATGATGCTTCCTCTGATACAAATTTGAAATGGGATTCAGGAGACTTAACTCCTCATTTACACCGAAGATTGGGGAGCTGTCATTTTCAAAGCGTCCACTACTGCATTGGCCACCTACCAGTCAGGTCCCTTTTTAATATGCAAATGTTGGCTCCTGTGACATACATTGCATCCCGATTTTCACGATTTTGGATGTTGGTTGAGGATGGTATCAGCCTCATCTGCTGCCGTTGATTAGTTTGGTTACAAATCTCAGTCTGGGCTGTCACATCAAGAATTTCACTGAGTGCCTGTGTACCACTGGCTATCAGCAAGTGAAGAAGTTGCTGGGACAAAACAATGTACACCTACCGTTTTCAAATGTTTGTTTGAAATCCATCTATTCTGATAAATTTAAACTATATCCTAGCAAATTTGACAGATTTATTTCACTTGTTTTATCTCTGTTGATATAAATAGATTCAGTGCAGAGAATAGACTGTCTCAGGATCCAAATATTTTCCTACCATTTGGCATGGGCCCTCGAAACTGCATTGGGATGAGATTTGCCCAACTTCTGATGAAGATGGCACTAGTTACATTCTTACAGCACATGACCCTCGTGCCATGCAAGGAGACACCGGTGAGAATTCAAACTTATTTGAAGGCATGAATGAATGTTGTGAAGTTGCATTAATTTTTTTGTGTGTTTTAATTGGATGCTGTAGCAGTGGGGAGGGAATTAGGGGATGTTAGCTGATGGATAGAAAAGGCCTTCGACCAGAAATAACCATATTTGAAGTCGGACCTCCCCGCTGGCCTCATCACCATTGCTCTTTCTATTCCAGATTCCATTAGAACTGGATGTGAAAGGACCCATGCACCCAAAAAAACCCATCATCTTGAAATTTGTGCCACGAGTAAATGCTGCTCCAAAGGAATAAAGAACTCGGTAAATGTGAAAATATGTAGGAGTGTTATGTCTCACACTACACGAAGATTGCATTTTCCACAATGTGGGAAATGAAAACCCATGGAAATACAATAAGTAGTATCACAGGAAACAGGAATACAGTGATGAGTGTCCATGTTACATCTCTCATTGCTAAGATTGCCTGAATGTTGAGGAAGACGCTTGTGTTTTATGTTGATACTATAATAATGGTTATTGAATAGGAAAATGTGTTAAGAATATTACTATCTGGTAGAAGTTCTAAAAATGTTATCTAACCTTAGATATTGTACTGAAGCTTTTTAATTACAAAACTTTGAATATTGATAGGCTGTCATTCCAATATATTTTCTCAGCAAAATGTATCAGTAAATGATTTCTTTTACTAATTGCACTGTTTCATCAGAATTTTGATTACAAAACTATTTGACTATCAGTAGGCAGTCACTCCCATATATTAAATATTTTCTAAAGAAATTATTTCTGTAAAGAATTTCTTCAACTTAATTGCATCTGTTTATTCAGTTCTTCAAGCACCTTTCCATGTGTAATAAAATTAAAATCATTTGACTACAATATCCTGTTTCAATGATTTTGTGTCTGGACCGATTGAATTATCAGTTTGGATAATGCAAGTTTGGGTTGACTGTTTATACCTATGGACAACTGGCTGATCTTCTTTGCCTCAAATAAAATTGGATGGAGTATAAAATGAGCCACTAATTCACAAGCGCCAATATTTTTACTGCCATTCATTGAATCATACAAACCATACAGTACAGAATGTGGACAAGGAACAAAGTTGTCCACAGAAACCCAAGAGTTAGAGTCGCTGTGGAAAGGATATGAGTGAGGCCCAAGCTCAGGCTGGTAAAATCCAAATTCATGAGGAATTAGTGACTGCCAGGACAGCCTAGTAAAGTGAGTAAATGAGATTGGCAATGGGATCCTCCAGGGAGATTGAGAGGGAGATTTCTGGGGAAGTCTAAGTTTCAGGCTCGGAAACTGAGGAAGAATTGGAATGAATTCTTGGGAGCTGTGACATGTTGGTTTGGTTCCAGGAACGCTGACAAAAATTATAAAGTTGAAAAAAATCTCAGTTGGAATTAAAAGTAGAACAGGAACGTTGGTTTGAAGTACAGGTCCTGACAACATATAAGTTACTTGCTGGGATGTTTGTCACAGTAAAAAAATCATTTGAAATGAAGAAATTTGTTCCATGAACTTTTCAGTCACTAACGTGGAATTCAAATTTATTTTTATAAGTTATTGATCTTTATCTAGAGGGTGACAGGTGGGATCTCGGGGGCTGAGTGCCTACATCCATCTCCTAACAACCATCTCCTAACAACCAATTAGAGTGACTTACCTAAAAGAGGCCAATTAGAGTGACTTTGTAAGAGCTGCATTAAAACACATTGTGAATTTCCTGGAATTTAAACAAACTCTGTGACCAAGAATCCAGAAACATTCACTGATGTTCTGCCCGTGTTCTAGTTTCACACCATGATATTTTCCCACAGCAGATCTTTGGGCATAAATTCAGGAGTCTGCAAGTCCAATCATCACTGTAATAGATAAATTGAAAAGTTAGAAAGCAAAGATTAACTTTCTGGTTGTGACAACAACAGAAAATGGGGTATTCATTTTGAAAAGAAGTCATGGTGTCCCTCATGGGAACTCAGTCTAAGCATTCCCTTTTTCATTACCAAATTATTTCTCATCCAAATGGAGAAAACAGGAGATCAGGGAAATACAGGGGCTGCAGCGTAATGTGGGGGCCTCAGAATGGACATGACCAGCTGAGATATTTTCAAATGGTTGCTGAATTCACCACAATGCAACCTTGTAGGTTTATCAAAATTAATCTGTGGCCTTCGGATAAGTTATTAAAGAAATCTATCTTTCCCTCCTATAGTTACAGCGATCACCTCACAAAAGTAACCCATGAGCACTGTAAACCGTTAACTTGTCTGAATGTTTTGTCTGCTGGCAAGATAAGTAGCTAGATGGAGGCTACCTCTAACTCACATTCTGCTATTGAGCCCCAGTTACACACTGCAGTGTGGGAAGACAGTGGAAAAGAGGAAATTTCTGCTCCTGAGCAAAGGAATTCATTGCGAGACCAAAATATTCTCGGGGATTTCTGTGGCTGTTGATGAAACCCAGCAATTTTTCCTGCACATAGTATGAACCCTGAGAAAACATTTGGTACCCGTGATAGCCTTTAAACTTTTCTGTTTGCTTCAGTCCATCTCCAGCTGAGAGCTGTGCCTAGCTATATCCTTCCCTATATTCAGTGTGAAGATGGCTGAAAGTCAAGGGTAAACACATTCTTGGTTCCTTTTTAATATTTCAGGATGTTTGTAGTTTATTGGATGGCCTTTCAATGGATGGTCAGGAGTAAAGGCATTCCCACACAGGACAATTAAATCATTGAGTCCATTCTTCTAACTCACCCCCCAGTATCTTGCTCTCGAGGCCAAAAAGGAAGGAGTCCTGACAGCTTGCTCTACAGTCTGATCAACTAAAACCCCATGTTCTGCTGGACTGAGTTTGATGCAGAGATCAGAAGTCTATCCAACATCTGATGCTTTTCCCATACAAACTATTGTCTGCTGGGACTGGGATTGTTGTTCTCCTCAACCAGAAACATAATTCTTTAGTGAAGGGTTAGACTGGGTCAGAACATTGACTGATTAGTATCTGAGTGCATTTGCCAAGTCCTCTAATGTTCTGTAAAATGACAGAAAGTCTTTTGTTAAGCACAAGAACAATCCAGCAATGCGGTCTTGAAACAAAGTTACTGCAGATGCCGGAAATCAGAAGAAGAAAACAGAAAATGCTGGAAACGCACAATAATCCCTAATCCGTGGAGACCCATGGCAGGCTAATTTGTTTATTTGTGAATGATTCTTTGAGAGGCATCCAGACTTACTGTGAGCAATAGGTAAAGATGCTGTTAACACATGTATCTGTAGAGCATAGAGAAATAGCTTAAAGTTAAATAGATTGGATATAGTCAGGCACATTGATAACCCACATTATGGAAACAACTGTGAGTTTAGTCATAAACATAGGACATAAGGTTCGATGCTGCTAACACAGCATTAGTTAGGGATAATAAAAAGACTGCCTGTAATGTGGAGATAACACCAGAGATGTGATGTGCAGTGAAGCATACACCACATCCTGCAGGAATGTAAGAGGCCAAGTTACAAAAAGCAAATGGTCTGCAAGATGTGTTGTTTTTACAACTAAGCATAAAAAGGGGAAAAGGTCACTGAGATGGTTGGGACAGCAGTGATTAAGTTGGCAAAGGATTGATTACCGCCAATCTGAACTGGACATGTAACAGTGTTGGATAAGATGGATGAGTTTGCTAATGCACTCTTGTGATAACAGGAGACCTGGTTAGATGGAGAGTAGAGGGGATGGGAACTTGGGGCACCTTGAGCCAATAGGGGAATGACAACACATAGATGGGACAGGGACCACCAATTAGGGGAGAACAACACATTGCAAAGCCATTACAATGCTTGTAAAAAAGTATAAAATGTGCTGCAAATCTATGCAAGGTGTGCCTATTTCGCTAGACACCCGGTCTTGCAAGAACGTCAAATAAAATCTTGCTCCTTCAGAACTTGACTTGACTAAATTGTTTAACTGTGAGCTGTGTTTCTCACACTTACTAACACAACTAGGAACAGAGAGAACTTTATTTTGAAAATATCTGACAAAGCGAGAGATGAAATCCAGACTGGAACAATATCTGAGCCAGATAAGACAGGAACATTAAGCTATAAAAAGAGTCAATAGGGCATGTTTTCACCTCACTCCTAAACGCTTATTTGACAGCTGGGTCCTTGAGTGACGATATCTCCATCCAGCTAGCGACATGCTAATGTATTAAAACGAGTTTCCTGGGCTCCCATGGCCTATTTCACACAACTCCACCGGAAAAGGACTGGGAGGATTGGAACTCGGAAACTCGCCAGCGTGAATTGCACTCTCCAGATTTTGAGTGTGTGCCGTTTCATGCGGTCTTGGACAAAGCAGGAGCCATACCAAACAGCAATACAACCAAAAAGAATGTTTTCTAGAGTGCATCTGTTGAAGTTGATTGAGTCATGGTAGACATGCTGAACTTCCATAATATTCTGAGAAAGTAGAGATATTGGTGGGCTTTCTTATCTTTAATATCAACAAGGAGGGACCAGGACATGTTGTTGATGATCTGGACACCACAATAAACTTGAAGCCCTTGACCTGACTTTGGAACAAGCCAAATTGTCAGATAATCTGAAGTCTGACAGCAGAATAGGTCCACATGGCAAAGTTAAACTTTGGTACAGAACAACACCAACAATCCGGTTAGTAAAACAACAAAAGGGTAATGATAGGGTCCTGGACCAGAATCCCAAGTTATATTAGGGAGTCAGACTAATAATGTGATGATAGGATAAATCTTTCCAGAGTGATTCCATTGACAAATTAGGGATCTTATATAGTGAAGCAAGCTTTATTGAATAACACAGTTTAAACACAACTCTAACAAACAGTGTAACCACTAACTGTTGAACAATATTTAAAAATGAAAGGAAGCAACTTTACTTTCTAGTTTATGACTGTTTCAGTTCCAAATCAGTCCAATTCACGCATAGATGAAAATCACTTTCAAATAATCACAGCAAACCCAGTCTTACTTGCTATAAATTGTGTTAACATTCTTGATGGTTGCAGAGAGATTTTGTGGAAACAGAGAGAGTTTTAGAGTAGCTTACCTCTGTCTTCAAACAACTTCAAGCTGAAAAAACTCCAGCTCCAAACTGCAAAAA
This sequence comes from Carcharhinus amblyrhynchos, assembly GCF_965287045.1. NCBI lineage: Eukaryota > Metazoa > Chordata > Chondrichthyes > Carcharhiniformes > Carcharhinidae > Carcharhinus > Carcharhinus amblyrhynchos. The sequence continues at coordinate 13,421,064 of NC_137341.1, forward strand.
CTTTTCTCTCTGCTACAGACCCAGCACTGCTCTTTAATGACATTATCACATGGCCCTGTCAATCAACTTCTCCAGGAATCTGTTGTGTAAACAAAATGTCCATTAGCTCCATCAAAGTAACAAAGTCCTCACTGAAATGAGTAATTAACTTGCTTTTACAATATTTCCAGATACACTGACTGCTTGTAGAGTAATGCTGAAATTTTAACATTCTATAGAAATATATAAAAAAAATCTGTAGCAACTGCCTACTATCATCACACAAGGGAGACAATACTAAAGCAAAATGACAGATGCTGGCACCTTGTCAGCGTTGTAGCACCAAAACCGCAAGACATGCGTAGGATCCCAAAACAGTCCACGAGATGGATGAGCCATGCCAAGAAATTGTCCAACAATACTTCTTGGATGAAATTAAGGGTTGCGATTCTCATTTGTAATGTGAACATATTGGTAAATGGTCATTTCGTGAATTTTAAGTTAGACACAAGAGATAGTGTGATGGTCCTGTTGCATAGCAAATCATGGCAAGTATCTAGAATAGTCAATAGACCAGAGGGCATTAAGCTCCTGGTTTAAGATACGTTATAAACAATACTCCAAAATAAAAACAAATAAATACTGGAGATGTTATTTGTGCTTCACGACCAAAGATTCTACCCCCTGAACAGCAATGCCTCTGTCAGCCTCAAGCTCATTCTAAAGATCAACAAGGATGTGTTTTTATTATGATATACAGACACCAATTATTCATAAAGAATTAGGTAAACACATGGCTTCATTTATTTCGACTAGGCACATGAGAACAGTTATACAAAGATATAAAGATATAGAGTTGTGTGCTATGCTCTGCTAAACATCTGGTAATGTCATGCTGCAAATCCTTAAAGGCATAATACAACATCCTCTTTTTAGGACACATGGTGGCACAGTGGTTAGCACTGCTGCCTCACAACGCTGGGGACCTGAGTTCAATTCCTGGCTTGGGTCACTGCTTGTGTGGAGTTTGCACGTTTTCCCCGTATCTGCGTGTGTATTCTTTGGGTGCTGTGGTTTCCTCCCACAGTCTGAAAGACATGCTAGTTCGGTGCATTGGCCATGTTAAATTCTCCCTCAGTGTCCCCAAACAGGTGCTGGAGTGTGGGGACTCGGAGATTTTCACAGTAATTTCATTGCTGTGCTAATGTAAGTCTACTTGTGACACTATGAAATACTTATTTCCGCCCTTCCCAAGAAGTACAATTATTAACAATATACGTTCATGTTTGCATAAGTGCGTATACCAGATTCAGCTAGGAGTCTCTAAAATGTACAGGTAATCTGCATGTAGACACAGATCTTGTAATGGTAACTTTGTATGGAGGTTTCTATAATTACTCACAGTGAATTGTGGGTCTGTGATTGTTGGACATTATTCTTGATTATATTTGGGATCTTGTCCTAGATGCAATAGAACAATAGTGGTCAATTATCTGAAATGGATCTTATTTATCCTCGGTCATGTTGCATCTTTGTGCCTTAATATGAAACTACTTCATGGGGCCTTGGTTCCGAACAAATCCTTCTCAATTTGGCTGGTCGCCACACACCTTCTGTGGGGTCATGAATTTTATTGGGCACGTTGGGCATCTTCTCTCGCTGTTTAAAAAGTTGTTCTCGAGTTTGAGAAAATAGAACGGGTAAGGGTAGGTATCATAGAATCCTACAGTGCAGGAGATGGTCATTCGGTCCATCAAATCTGCACCGACCTCAATCCCACCCAGGCCCTATCCCCATAGTTCCACATATTTACTCTAGCTAGTCCCCCTGAGACTAATGGACAATTTAGCATGGCCAACCAACCTAACCCGCACATCTTTGGAGGGTGGGAGGAAACCGGAGCGCCCGGGGGAAACCCACACAGACATGGGGGGGAACGTGCAAACTCCATACAGACAATCACCCAAGCCGGGAATCAAACCTGGGTCCCTAGCACTGTGAGACAGCAGTGCTAACGACTGTGTCACCGTGCTGCCCAAGTAAACTGGTACACACTGATCAGCCAAACCTGAGCTCTGCCAGTGATGAAGTAACTGATCTAAAGCTGTTGCTCTCAAAATGCAACACTGCAATATGTAGGCTCTGTTTCATCTGTCTACATTTACGAATTAGGGATTTCACCATGTTAGTAGTTCGCTCAGCTACGTTTTAGATCTAGGGTTATGTGAAGAAGAAGCAGTGTGATTGATATTATATCTCTCCCATATCCTGAAATGGCTCACCAATAAGATGCAGAGTTATTCATAATAACCCCATTAGGCACAGCAAATAAATTGAAAATAGCTCTTAGCATGCATGACAGTTGTGTCCGACGGATTGTGCAATTGTCAAACAATGTGGTATTTAGTGAGGCAGTCAATGATGATGATGGTGGAGTCAGTGCCATGGACCTGAAAGGAGTCAGATTAAATTTTGGATCAAGGATGGGTAGAAACCTCATGAGGAATTGATAGTGCTTTATGTTGACTCAACATGCCTTGCACTTCTTGATGATGACTTCAATTTCATTGTTCATACCTGGCTAATAGAGAATCTCTCTTGGAAGTTTTCTTGTCTGATCTATTCCATGTGTGTTTGTGGACATGCTGAATTGAATCAGACCATCCTTCAATCGTGTTTCTGTTGTGTAATGTGGCAGCTCCCTTAAAACTGTCAATTTTGTTGAAACATTCTGGATATTTTGATGTTAGGTCATGAATTGAGGTTGATGGGAATAGTTTGAGGTTGATCTGCCTTGCGATGTCTGTTTAATTCCATGGATTGTGACTGGTGCGCGGTGATGGCATGCTGGTGGATCTACAATCAGCAGGTTTCTAGTCTCTAAGATGGAGAAACATCTATGGCATCCAACAGGACTAATTGTATTTGCACCCTTGGACTATGGAACCTACAAAGAACAGGAACAAACCCTTCAACCCTCCAAGCATGCGCCCATCATGGTGCTTGCTCAAACTAAAGTCATATGCACTTACGGAGTCCGTATCCTTCCATTCCCACCTTATTCGTGTATTCATTTAGAAGCCCCTTAAATGCCGTTATTGTACCTGCTCCCACCATCTCCCCAGGCAGCGTGTTCCAGACATTCACCACTCTCTGTGTAAAAAACTTGCCTCGCACATCTCCTCTAAACTTTTCCCCACGCACATTAAGCCTATGTGCCCTAGTACTTGACTTTTCTACTCGCGGAAAGAACATCTAACTATCCAATCTGACTATACACATGGAGTAAGTGAACCACTGTAAGCTGAAAGTTGCCACAGCCTATGTCTGTGGACGCATGTATTTTAGAATTTCACAAGGATAATATGTTAACACTTGCTCTGTGTCAATCTTGGACAATAATGAATAGTTACCAACTTTCCTAGGACAGATACTTCAAATCCTGGCAAATGTTTTGGACAGTGAGATGGCATTTATATTTCCCACGAGAATGATGGTGTGAAATATACACTGTTCATTCTCTCATTGGCAAACCAGAAGATGACGATGTGCACAATCACCTCATGTATATGTTTCTGATGGTGCTATTCATGGCAATTGTCCCACATGGCTGGTCTCCTAGCCATTCTCCCCTCCCACACAGTGCTTTGTTTTTTGTGTTCTGAAAATGAGGATTTATTAACAAAAGTGAAAAACAACACGCATGTGCACACACAGCCGGCCTTCTTTACGGAATATCATCACATTCCCAATAATATGAAACAAAAACCCATCATTTCACAACCCATTTTGAAAGCTAATTGGGAGAATAAACTGTCAGGTTATTCTTGACAGGCAATGACATGGACTCTATGAAATAATCTTGAGCCCATGCTCGCCGTCCATGCAAATGCTGGTGGGGGCTCAAGATCCAGAAGTTGCAGATCTCGATGGCGAGATCGTGATCTTGGGTCTTCCTCACTCCTGGCTGGCGATGTCATCAGGGTCATGCCCATAACAAGCGTGAACCTGATTTACATATATTTGAATAAATGTTAGTATAATTAACATGCTCTCCCAGCCACATATTGAGCCCTCGCTGTATATTGATAACACACAGGCTTGATGTCATGTTGGCAAGGTTTACAAAAAGGCTCACCTGCTGTGGGGGTTTCCCTGGGAGAGAGATCCATGGCCTGACAGGGCCCTCTGACACAGGATGGCACTATCAGGATGGTACCATGCACAACATGTGCCAAGGAGTGGACCCAAGTGAGAACTTCATTGGGGGAGGGAGTTTTATTTGTATGTGATGGTGGCTGGGGGGGGTGGAAAAGGGAGGGGGTAAGGCAGGGGATGGGGGCCTTTGGCAGGGGGAAGGGCCAATGATTGCAGGGGAAGGAGAGAAGTGCTGACACCAATTGGGGATGGGAAGGGGGGCACCTGAGACATTGTGGGGGCTGGGGAGGGAGGTTTATTGCTGTTCTGATTGGGGTTCCCTTTAAAGATGGCACCCAATCTCTATACAGCCGGGTTTCACCGGCTTGTTGAGGCCCCACCCCCTGCATTATGGCCTAAAATATGGCCCCTTTTGACAAACTGTCTTAAGATCTGGAGAGAAAACTGGCTGGAAACAACACTGTCATTTTCTGGTAAGATTCCCCCTTTGTCATTGGATCACCAAGTGTTCAAATAATTAATAGAAAAAAACAACTCTCTGATTTTTCTCTAGGGTTGCTCACTGCTCCTGGGAGATTAGTCTCAAATTCCTGGAGAGTTTAGGGCAATCCTGAAGAGTTGGCAACCCAAGTCACCTGAAATCACCCTGAAATTTAGTGAATTATTTTTTAAAATTCTTGCTTGTACAGTAATGTGTCCAGACTGGACATCTCAATGAATTAGATCATCTGCCCAGAAAATAGTCCACTTCACTCTGTATTCAGAAACAGGTGAACCATTTCTTTAACAGAAATGTCAACTCCAGCTGCTTAGATTTAAAGTCATTTGTAGAAGGATTGGAGGGAGTTGAAATGTTTCCACTCAGAGGGTGCTGGAAGCCTGAAACTTGCTGCCCAGTAAAATGGCAGAGGCAGAAACCCTTGCATTTAAAAAAGGACAGGAGCACGGGATTAAGTTAGATAATATTTCTGTCTGGCATGGATGCAAGAGGCTGAATAGCCTGCTTCAATGGAATATTTTAGGGGCAATTCTCCAAGCCCCCTACTCTGCTCGAGCATTGGGAATAACTCCCATAAATAAAGCCCCCCCACAATCATTAGATATCAGCAGGGGTCATAACGCAGGCTTCCTGCTGGGTCACGGCCTCTCCAGGACCAAGACTTTGAGATTTCCAGCGCGGAGCTGATTTCAATATTCTAATCACCATTTCTATATCATGATCTTGTGCGAGACTGATTTCTCCAAATCTGCTAGCATCTCTCCCCGCTGCTGGAAGTGATTCACTGCAGTGGGGGTTACAATTGCTCCCTACTAAAGGGGAACAGGTGACCCAATCCCGCTGAAGGGAAGCGAGGGCACGGAGGCCCATCCAGGAGTTAAGGAGGGTATCTTTTGGGCAGTGCCAGCCTGGCACCCTGTCACTGCCCAAGGGGCAAACTGGCAAAGCTCAAGTGACACTGCAGATAGTCAGTGTCAAGGGACACGGCAGCAGGCAATGCCAAGAGGGCAGGGCCAGAAAAGGGGGGGGGGGGCAATCAGTAGGAGTGATGGGGCCCTGCTGCCATTCTGTGCTGGGATCGTGGGCAGAGGGAGGGACGACGATGATCAGGACTGGCTATCAGGGTGGAGGTTGGTAGGGGCTCTCAAGGAGGTCAGGACTGCTGGGGCTGGGGGTACATGAGGGGGTTGGGGAGATTAGGTCTGGCCAGGGGTTGGGGAGCTCCGGGAGAAGTCCAAGAATTCAGCGATCAGAGGATGGGTGGGAGGGAGTCAGAAGGGCAGTGATGGGGGTTCCTGGGGCTGACCAATGATCAGGCTAGCACATACGCAATGGTCCACTCAGCACTATGCTGCCAGCCTCACCAGCAGGAGTAGATCCCACCCCTGATTTTCAGCGTGAATCCCGCTAGGGCACTCTGTGATACACAGAATGTGGCAGATTGAATTGGTAAATCCCATTAAAAAATTAACACGAGTTACTCCCATTTTCATGTGAACTGGGGACTTCGAATTTTTTTGGGAGAATCCTAGCCTTTGTATTTCAAAGAGGTTGCCAGGGTGAGTCATTGGTGATCAGGTGCACATTGTGAGTTGTGCCATCCTCCCACTGTGAGGTTTCTGTTTCATGTGTAACTGCCATTGACTGTTCCAAAATGAATACTGGTTGAATACACAGTTTTCATTTCAATGCTTAATCTCCTCTCTGGGCAGTCCGGCAGGAAATAACTTTATCTGCATCAGCATGCATATGTTTAATAATTAATTTACTCAGCTGTGGTAAACTTTGCCAAAGCGAGTCTTCGTTCATTCTCTAAATTGTCAGCTTGACAAATCCCCAGAAATGAGACAATTCTTACACAGTTTCAATTATTCTCCATTGGCCCCAAAGGATTTTACAGCACTATTTCATATTAAATGATCTAATCATCAAATCTTGTTCTTCCTTTAACTTGGAAAATTCCATGCTTGTAATTGGGATACAGGACATAACCGCTAGAATACTTCATCTGGCAGAAATTAATGAATCTAAACCACTTGTCTCAAATAGTTCACATCGATGAAGCAGGAATACAAGGAGGAGAAGAAATGAAGAGAAAGAAGAAGAGGAGAATTAGTACAATGATGAGGAGGAGGCAATTGTGCAGCCCACACAGCTACTCAAAATTTGCCAGGACTTGTTGTTTATTGGGTTACATTTGCTCGCAAAGAGTTGATGCAATATGATATAGCCACAAACAAAACTATTCCATTTCAATGGATTACTGTCATGATAATGTATTATGCAGATTTGAATATCAATCCTGGATTGAGTTGCACACATCTCTGCAATCTCCACGGTCAAAATAAATCACCTCATGTTCCTATAAGCATCGAGTTGTTTCACACCAGAGAATTTCTCACCTCTTTCTTGAGTTATTTTGTCATTACTGTGAATTGAAATTATACATTTCAAATCCCAACACCCCTATAGCTGTCAGTGGGTTGGAAATTAGAAATGGACATTTCACTCTGTTTCTCGTCTTGAAAAAGAAACAGTCAACTCAGAACTGCATAAAATTATCAGTGATCAGGGTTCTCCACAGATCATACAGGATGTTGCATCTTTATTGCTAATAAACCGCCCTCCTGTGCAAGACAAATTAGGATGTGGAAGTCTTGTCACTCCACTCTGTTACATGAGGTTGCAAGTTCTAGGCAACAGGTCAGATAAAGTTTGGGCAAGATACACTTCCTATTCTACCTCAGCAACATGGGTCAGTCCAAACCTCCACAGATGAAACTGGGACAGGCAACCAATGAGAATTTGATTGAACCAAGAGTGTTCGAACTTGAAATAGGAGTCTAACTCACATCACTGGCCCATTTGGCACAGTGGCACAGTGATTAGAACTGCTACCTCACAGTGCCAGGGAACTGGTTCAATTCCCAGCTTGGGTCACTGTCTGTGTGGAGTCTGCACCTTCTCCCCATGTCTGCATGGGTGAACTGGGTGTTCTGGTTTCGTCCCCTAGTCAAAAGACGTACAAGTATTGCCCTTGCTAAATTCTCCCTCAGTGCACCCTAACAGGCATACCGGAATGTGGTGACAGTAAGTTCATTACAGTGTTAATGCACGCCTGCTTGTGACACTAATAATTCAACTATCAAACATATGTTTGTCTCACACTTCCTATAGTTTTTATTTGTTAAGCCTAGCCTTTATCCTACACATTACGAGATCAAAATACCAGATGAAAGAAAAGGAATCAAATGACATTCTAGCTGAACCACCAAAACAAGTTCAAACAAAAAGAACAAAGGCTTATTGCAGTAGCAAGAAGAATAATAAAAAGCAAATAACCCTCAGTGAAGGTTAATGCTTACCCGCCTGTTGGTGAACAAATTGTAAAAGTCTTTTGCGGAGATGGTTTTAATCAAGTCGATATCGATGATAGAATGGGCAGCCGCCCATCGTAAATCTTAAAGGAAAAGGTAGCAAGTGTTAGCAAGTGAATCTGGGCCATAGATAAATTGTAAAGCCTGACTTAGGGATTTGACTGACTTATTGCAACAACTTTGGATGCTGTGAATAGCCAGCTTCCATCATTATAATGATATCACAGGCATGCCTGAACCCCAGGGAAATTTAAAATCCTGCCCAATGTTTCAGGTCAATGATCTATGTTTGGTGTTTTTACAAACACTTTATTCATAAGAAACTTACAGAACCATTGATGCATCTTTTTAACTCCACCGATATTTGCCTGGGGACATTCATGTGACTTCAAGGAACCAATCACAGATAGTTTGAAATCACTTTCAGAGATGCCTATTCAGAGTTTTATCCTCCAACCAGCTTCTTCCTATCCCATCTGCATGTCTTTCTGTCCTTATATCCTTCATGTGTTTATCCAGCTTCCCCTTATATGCAGCTATGTTATCTACCTCAATCACCAGCAAATCACCCATGCTGGAGAAGTGCAGCTGCCATTAGATATATAGTTTCTCTCACTGTATTCTCCAATAGAGAACAGAGGGCAATGTAATCTCAAAATTGCTCCCATTCCCACCTGAGCTTCCCTGCTACCCTCTCCACTCCCTATACGATCACAGCTATGTCCTTCACAGAGCCATGCTCACCCAATCAGCAGGTGAGATAAGGACATGGAGAGACAGTGGCCCCATCACCTCAGATGGAGGTGTCGTCTGACTGAGTAGTGTCTTTCTGATGGGATGTTAACCCAAGGCTCTGTCTGTCTCTCTGCCGGACATAAAAGACCCCACAATGTTATAAAACAGCAGACTTCTCCCTGTTGTTCTGGCTGATGTTTATCCCTCCATCAACATTACCTAATCAGATTATCAGGTCATTATCTCATATACAAACTAACCTGAAAGCGCACATAGAGGTTGAACACAGAAGTTAAAGGCAGTTTCTTCTACCCATGACCTAGCTGTTCTCCACCCATGCCCAGATAACTCCCCATGTGCTGATCCCAACTCTTCACCAGCCCCCAAGCTACATGTATGCACCACCAATTTGGATTCAATGAATATCAGGTAAAGTGACAGTCTTTTCATCAAAGCTGTGTTGTTGCTTTCTTGTTTCCTCCTTGGGCTGCTCCTGGCTGGCCATGTTCCTGAGTGCCTGAGAGCAGGAATGCAGACAGGGGGGAGATTAGAGTAAGATGAGGGGCAGTGTGGTATAAAGCAAGCGGTCCATGGTCACGCCATCAGCAGCTTGTCCTGGTAGTTGGCAGGATGAGAGTGCGTTAGGAGTCGAGTTAGCACCCAGATGTTATGTGCTCTGTTGTTGCCAACCCCATGATGTAGACAATTGGAGTTACAGATGTTGTTATGTGTTATAGGTCTCTGCTCTCCAGAAGTAGAGAGGGCAGAATGTGAGTGATAACATTGCGCTGTATTTCAGTAATGTTCTTGCCATAGCTGAATTGCTGGAGGTACATAGAGGAAGCAAGAGATGGGTGTGAGGTTGGCAACATTGCTAAGTGTGTGAGGGTGAGGTGGAGTGTCAGGATAGTAGGCATAATCCCAGAGTTCCAGGGAATGCTGCTGGTGAGTGATAGGGCATTGTGCATTGAGTTACGAGAGAGGTTATGACGTGTGGGAAATGTTATGTGAAGGTGCACTCACTGAAATCAACCACCCCCAAGAGGTTATTAGACTTTTTCTGGCACTTCTGTCCAAAGATGTGCAGGTTAGGTGGATTGGCCATGCTAAATTGCCCCTTAATGTCAGGGGACTAGCTATGGTAAATTCATGGGGTTTTGGGGATAGGGTCTGGGTTAAATTGTCCAGTAGTGTCAGGGGGAGTAGCTAGAATAAATATGTGGAGTTATGGAGATAGGGCCTGGATGGGATTGTGGTCGGTGCAGACTCGATGGGTCGAATGGCCTCCTTCTGCACTATAGGATTCTATGATGATTCTGCCAGGTTCTGGAGGTTGACATAACTGATCAACCCTGCTTTACCATTCCATTCTGAGAGCGGTCCTTGAGAATGACTTGGCCTCTGTGGAATCATGCATGGGGTCATTCCACCTGTGCCCCCTCCACATCTGTCACCTTGGAAGCTGATGTCTCCCAGAGTGCTCACTTTGGCAATGTTTAAATTGTAGCACTAGCCTTCAGTGAAGCTTCCTTTCCCAGTGACAGTCTGCCTTTAAGAAGAGCAGACTGACTGAATCTTATTTTTCCTGAACAGTGGGCAGCACAGTGGCAGTGGTTAGCACTGCTGCCTCACAGCACCAGGGACCTGGATTCAAATCCTGGCTTGGGTGACTGTCTGTGAGGAGTCTCCTCCTGTCTGCATGGGCTTCCTCTGGGTGCTCTGGTTTCCTCCCACAGTCCAAAGATGTGCAGGTTACACGAACTGGCAATGGTAAATTACCCCTTAGTGTCAGGGGAATTGGCAGGGTAAGTATGTTGGATAATGTGGATCAGACCAGGGTGGAATTGTTGTTGGTGCAGGTTCGATGGGTTGGTAGCAGGTGTAGATAATGTCAATGGATGGGAGGCTTTGTCCACAACCCTTTGTAGATTCTTGCGGTCTTGGTCAAAACAGGAATCACAACTCATTGTACTATTTATTCAGCTGTAGATTCACACACATGCACTGAGGGCCAACTAATCGTGGACTTTCTCCAATCCACTGGTTCCTTTCTGAACCTCTTTAGAAAGTGTTACCATCCCAACTGATGTTACTATTGGACAAGTCAGCTCTCAGAGTACAATCTGGCTTGGTAGATCCTAACTTTTACTTTTCGTTTAGATAGGTGGATAAGCAGAGTCACAAGACTGCTGATGAACTTTTAACAAAAAAAATTTATTAAACAAGGAAAGATTCATGATAAGGTACTACTCCTTCACCCCAGCTACACCTTTATAGTTATACACAGCTATACTCTATTGTTCTCACTAAATACACAGCCTATGTAAACTATAGGGAAAATGTGGCCAGATACACCATAAGCTGAAAACAAATGATAGATGCCACCCAAAACAACTTCTGTAGATTTCTCCTTAAATGCCCCCCAGATGATTGTCAAATGGTCAGCTGACTGGTCTCACTGAAACTATGTCTTCCACGCGAGGGTTTCAAAATTCCACTCACAAAGAATATACCTTGGAATCTTCTTGAAAACAATGCTTTTGCTTGGATGCCTTTATCATGGATTCAGCTCCATGGTTTCAGCCTCTCCTTCCAATTGGAGGCTGAGGAGTGACCTGAGATGTTTACAAAATTATGAGAGGCATGGATAGAACGGATAGAGTCTTTTCCCAGGGTAGAAATGTCAATTACCGGGGGACATACATTTGAGGTAAAAGAGGGAAGTTTTAAGGGAGACGTGAGTGGCAAGTTTTTTTACACAGAGGGTGGTAAGTGCCTGGAATGTGCTGGCAGAGATGGTCAAAGCAGATATAATAGCAATGTTTAAGAGGCATCTTGACAGATACATGAACAGACAGGGTTTGGAGGGGCATGGACCATGTAGGGGCAAAAGGTCTTTAGTTTAGAAAAGCATCACATGTCAGCATAGGCTTGATGGGCCAAAGGACCTGTTCCTATGCTGTACTGTTCTTTGTCCTTTATATTCCTCTGCCCTAGATTACCACATGGAATCAAACTTCCATTCAATCTTTCAGATACCTAGCCATGCCAACAGAACACTGCTTCACAGATTGCATTCAGGTGTCACCAACATTTTGATCACCTTAGATATCTGGCTTCTCACAAGATGTCCTCAGGTCTGCACCTTGCAGCCCTGTCTTTAATTGGGATTTCTATGCTCTATACTTTAACTTCAGTGAACAGCACCTTTCAAATGCCTGTTCTTTATTCCTTTGACTTCATAGTCATCCTGGAACTTTCTTCTGTCCATTCCCTAGTTTCTGTGACTTTCAACTTTAGTTTCTGGGACTTTCTGTCCCCCTGTATTGTCCTGTTTGTACTGGCAGTGCCTGTGCAAAGCTATTTGCCTCTGGGTTACCTGGTTCCAAACTGAACTCATACTCTTGCTGCATCAGTGTGGCTCCTGGTTGCTAAGCAACAGCTTGATTTTTTTTTAAAACACTGTTTGCTTCAACGTCATAAAATCTCATTACAATGCAGGCGTTTAAACTCACCTATAGATTTGCAAGCACCTTTCTTTATGAAGCTAAAGCTGAAGTTTTAATCCTTTTGTTTCTTGATAAACCTTAAAATTACTTATGAATAGTCAAATGTCTTTCTTAGGTATCTGCGACCTCCCAAATCCAAAATCAAAAGATTGATGACACGAGTGGGATCCACAGCAGTTGAGGTGTCATTGGCTTGACATTTGGGGAACAACAGTCTTAGGCTATAAATAAACATGCATTGAGTATTTATTAAGTGAAGCCAAGAATCACACTGGTATTGGCAAATGACGGAATGCGACTGACAGTTCAACAAAGAAGACAGGAGCAGCAGGAGTGAATGAGGTACTGGGGATTGTAAAAGTGGGTCATGAAGACATGAGTGTATCCTTGATAAGCTTTTATTAGGATATTGAGATAGCTTTAACAATTCATATCTGGTTTTGCCGGTATAGGAAATAAGGAATGGCTTATCGGGGGCCTAGCTTACTCAGTGTCAATCATCTATTCAAACCCCTTTGACCAATGCCTACAGGACAGGTACCTAAAAATGTCCCCCCCACCCCCCGACATGTACTCAAAAATGTCCCCCCCACCTTCCTCCACACCCTGGGGTATGCTCAAAGTCAGCTTTGCAGTTAACATTAGGCTGAGGCTCATTCCCTAGTCCTTTCTAAATACTCGCATAGATAAGGGCAAGGCACCATCCTACCAACTTTGAAATATCAGCATGGACTCATGAACCAAGTGACCCTGACCTTTCCAGAGACTGTTTAGAATTGTTGCCTGATTAGAAATGGCCATTCCAGAGAGGGAATCAATGCTGTTTAGCTAATTTCTTACACAGCTAAAGATGGTTGGGCCTCGAACGCTGCTGTGAGGAACTGCTGCAGTGATGTCTCAGGTTTAAGATTAATGATTTCTAACAACAACCATCTCCCTTTGAGCTAAGAATGACTCCAACCAATGGGGTGAGTATTTTTCTGTGATTGCCACTGACTCCAGTTTTGCTGGTGTTCCTTGATGCCACACTTGGTCAAATACTATCCGGGGCAGTCGCTCTCACTTTATCTCTGGAGTTTAACTCTATTGTCCATGTTTGAACTAAGGCTGTAATGAGGTCATGAGCTGAGTGGCCCTGGCAGAACCCAAACCGAGTGTCAATGATTGGGTTTCTGCTGGGTAGCACAGTCGATGACCCTTTCCATCACTTCGCTGATGATCGAGAGTAGACTAATTGTCAGTAATTGATCAGGTTGAATTTGTCCTGCTTTTTGTGGACAGGACATACCTGGGCAATTTTACATATTCATGGATAGATGTAGTGTTGTAGCTGCAATGGAACAGCTTGGTTCGGGGCGTGGCAATTTCTGAAGCACAAGCCTTCACTACTATTGCTGGAATGTTGTCAGGTCCCATTGCTTTTGCAATATCCAGTGCCTTCAGCTATTTCTTGGTATTGCATGGAGTGATTTGAATTGGCTGAAACCTGGCACCTGTTATGCTGGGGACCTGCGGAGGAGGCAGAGTTGGATCATCCACTTGGCACTTCTGGCTGAAGATCGTTCCAAGTTTTTGAGCCTTATCTTTTGCACTGATGTGCTGGGCTCCTCCATCATTGAGGGTGGAGCCCCCTCCTCAAATAAGTAGCTTAATTGTCCACCAGTATTCCCAAATTAATATGACAGGACTGCAGAGCTTAGATCTGATCCATTGGTTGTGGGTTGCTTAGCTCTGTCTGCCACTTGCTGTTTATGCTATTTGGCATGCAAACAGTCCTGTGATGCAGCTTCACCAAGTTGGCACCTCATTTCTTGGTATGCCTGATGCTGTTCCTGACATGCCCTCCTTCATTCTTCATTGATCCTCTAGCTTGGTGTTAATGGTAGAGTGGGGGACAATTTTGGGCCATGATTGTGGTTGAGTACAATTATGCCCCTGCTGATGACCCACAGCACCTCATGGTTGTCCAGATTTGAGTTGCTAGATCTATCCAGAGGTATCCCTTTAACCACAGCTACAAAACACAATGGAGAGTTTCCATGGTTTGTCCCCATAAGGACTGTCTAGTCGTCAATGCTACTGATATGGATGGATGCATCTGCAGCAGGAAGTTTGGTGAGGATGAGGTCAAGTGTATTTTTACCTCTTGTTGGTTCCCTCACCCCCTGCATAGATGCTAGGTTGGGATGCTAGTCCCAACTTAGCATCTATTCTTTTAGGACACAGCCAGATCAATCTTTCTGGTGCTACTGAGCCACTTGATGGACATTGAAGTCCCCACCCAGAGTATATTTTGTGCCCTTGCCACCCTCTGTGCTTTTTTCAAGTGGTTTTTGACATGGGACACATATTGATTCAACAGCTGAGGAGCAGGGTGGGGGTGGTATGTGACAATCAGCAGAAGGTTTCCCTTGCCCAAGAAAAGCACTTGATCATTTCTCTTGGTTTATGATTGTTTGAAATCTTATTGTTCCATTGTATTTTGGTGAAGGTCTCAACTATTCCATCTCCTTTCAAATCTCTGTTAAAATGTAAGCTGTAGGATGTAACCAATTTGACGCTTGGTGCCTGGATGCACTCTCAGTTTGGACTTTGATCCCTTAAACATCAGAACAAAATGGAATTTATTCGGTAAATACAAGTATTGACTGTTATGGGGCAAAGGTATTCTTGCAGATAAACTGAACAAGAGGATCTTGCCCCACACTGGGGCTGCATTTACAACAGAATTGTAACTAATTAAAAGTTTGATTCAGTGTCTTGTCAGTGATTCTGTTGGAGAGAAGCAGGAGTTTCATTCTCAAGTGGTGAATTTCGTATTCAAAGTAAATTGATTAAGTTGAAGGTCGAGAGTTGCAATTGATCCCAACCTGTCAAGTACAGAGTAAATTCCTTACCCTGTTCAACACTCACTGATGAGGGTTTGGGGAACTTTACTGACAGAAGTCAGGATAAGTGGTTTTAACCACAAGGGGAGACAAAAGAAAGCAGAGGCTTCTCACTGGAATAGAGACAGTTCAAAGAAAATCAGGTTCAAAATTTGGTCAAGCTGATCAAGGAAACATCTTTGCAATGGTGAAAGAGGATGGAGTGAGAGAGCATCAGTTCAAAACCGTCAAAAAGGAGAGATTCGGCAAAATTAATTTTATACAGAGAATTATTAGGATGTAGAATGTCCAATCAGAAACTGAATTCATAACTGTTCTAAATGCAAAGTTAATAAAAATTGGCACTGAGAATTTTAAGAGACACCTGGGCCTCACTGAAGACATGGTAATGTCATGAATCTTGAAATTGGCTTTGCACCCTTCCTGAGTGTGAATCTGATTTCGCTGGCAAAACAGGGTCGGAAGGTAGTGAGTAGTGAAAAGGTAGGCCGAACTTGATTTTGTGCCTTTGTCCCAACCGCTCGCCTCACTGACTGATTGGCAGGATGAGTCGGTAAGATTGCCCTAAATAGTTTTATAATCACAAATTATTTATCTCAATATCAAAGGATAAAAAAACCACTGATAGACCAACATTCTGTTGACAGATGTTTCCCTAATGTATGTGTTGTACACTAATAACTCCTTTATCACTCAGATAGGGTTGCTAAGTGTCATCTGGTTACCCAAGCTTGTTTACTTTATGTGTCATAACCTCCCTCAGCACAACAGGTACACTGTTTGAACTGATACCAAGACCCCCATATATATGCAAACACCTTTGAATTTATCTAGAGTTGCACTCTTTCTTACACTAAAACACAACCAACTTAAATCAGTACTCTATTTCTGATATTTAAGAATGCAAATATAGATCACTTAAAACTACCTGTTTTCCTGACAGTCTCTGTTTCATAACGATTTTCCAACAAAAAGCCTGCAATGTAACCAAAAGGTGATACTGAACTCAACAAATATATATTTATTTGAATTTTGTTAGACAATATTGCTTTAAAAGTTGCAAAGTATATGTAATTATTTTAGAAATATATTTTGTATAGAAAACATAGTATATCTAGACTATCCATAGTCAAATAGTTTTATAAAATAGGTTTATAAGCACAAATTATTTATTTCAATATAAAAAAATTGATTAGTCAGCAACATTCTATTGACAGATGTTCACTAATATATGTGTTGAACACTAGCTACTCCTTCAACATTCAGATAAAGTTTAAAGTTTATTTATTAATGTCACAGATAGGCTTACATTAACACTGCAATGAAGTTACCGTGAAAATTCCCTCGTCGCCACACTCCAGCATCTGTTCAGGAGAATTTAGCATGGCCAATGCACCTAACCAAGTTTTAACACCTGGAGGTAGAGCATGGATGTTTCTTTGCATATCATATTGTTTACTCTGATCATACATATTTTTGTTGAGTTATAAAAGTTTCCATGCATTTTCATTTGACGCATTTGTAAGATCCTAATTATGATTAATTTCAGATATACACACTCCTACATATTTTCGTAGCTCCACATGAACCAAGTGCTGTATTCCTTTCAATCAGTATTAACACGTAGCACAAATTTCAGGAATATGGGTTTTTTAGGCTTCATGAATTCGGTTACATCCAGTTCCAATGGGATCTGAAACAGAAAGAGCAATAGTAATACAAGGCCAGCAATGGATGGCTCTGTCCATCCCATTATTCCCTCCCTTCAGTATTCATGTCAACAAATAATACAATTAAAATTCTCACCGGTGTCTCCTCGCATGGCACGAAGGTCAAGTGTTGCAAGAACGAAGTGAGTGCCATCTTCAGCGCAAGTTGTGCAAACCTCATCCCAATGCAGTTCCGTGGGCCCATGCCAAATGGTAGGAACGCACAGGGATCCCGAAACTCCTCGTTCTCCTTATTGAACCTGGATTATCGACAAAGACAAAACAAGTGAAATTTGCTTAGAGATCAAAGTGGGTAGAGAATGCAACAGTTCAAAATTGTAACTCTGATTTTGTCCCAGTAATTCCTACACTTACTGATTTTTCTTGAGTTGTTGCTACATGGACACTGGGTGTCAGTCTTGATGTGAGTCTGGACAATAAAATGTTGCCAGTTTAATCAGATGTGGAGAACAGTAACAGGTAAAGTTTATTCTGTCCTCAGCCTGACATCTAGCCGTGCACAGGTCTCTTCAAGATGGTTGTGGGGGCGCTTTGCACGTCAATGAACTGCAAGTTTGTAATGAGCCAAAACTCTGCCTAGCCTTTCTGAAAAGGACAATAACCTGATTGTTGGGCACTAAGTCCAAATAAGCCCTTCACCCTTAAAGAGTGCAGCACTCCATAACAATTGTTCCCATTAAATTTCTATCTAGTTCACTGCAATCATTTTCATTATTCAATTCATGAAAAAAGTGTATCTAGAAAAGGGAATCTAGAAGGTCAGTAGGAATTTACATATCTGCTTTGGTCATCAGAGATTTGTTTTATAAAATAATATAAATTCATCACTGAATAAATTCATCCCTAAATATTTTGTAATCTTGGCCCACCCCAATTCATCTACTTGGTAGCAAACCAAAATACCTCTCATTTCAGATCCCAAAGGTAACAGTGTTAATTTTACTGGACCAGTAACCCAGAACCGTACACTGGTGCTCCAAAGATGAGTACAAAACCCAGCATAGAGCTGGAGAATTCAAGTTAATGAATAAATCTGGCTGGAGGATACACAGAGGCGAAAGATGCCATTCAAGTGATGTGGGGATAAAAAAGGAATGTGGCAGAGATAGAAGACAGTATAGTCAGTGGATAGATACTGTTCAATGCAGTCAAGAGCATGGGTCCAGACAGATGTGTTGCCTATCTGGTGCCAGGGTTCCAGATATCTGCTCCGGGCTGAGAGGAACTTGCAGTGGGAGGGTGAGGATCCTGTGCTCATGATCGTTGTACGTATCAACAACATAGACATAATTAGGAAAGAGGTTCCATATAGGGAGTATAAACAGCTTGGGATTACATTAATAACCTCAGGGGAAATAATGCCTAGATTGTTACCTGAAGCAAAAGCAAAGGGTAAATAAAAGAGGTGGCTCAAAGATTGGTGTGGGAGAAATGGGTTTGGGTTCATGGGGCACTGGCACCAATACCGGGGAAGGTGTGAGCTGTTCATTTGGGATCGTTTAGACTTGAATTGTACTGGGACCAGTATTCTAGTGAATTGTATAACTAGGGTGGTGGAGAGAACTTTAAACTAAATAGTGCGGGAGGGATTATGTAAGAGGAGATGAAGGGAAACAACAAAGTAATGGAGCGGTGCAGCACTTTGCACAATGAGACAGAATGGAATGGAACATCTTAAGAGTGCACCAGCAGATGAAACCAAAAATGATTTTAAAAAAGGTTTAAAGGGCCTGCATCTGCACGTAAATAGTAGTCAGTACAATAGCAATGAATTGTTAGGACAGCCTCTCTAGCCAGAATGTGCCATCATGTACTAACCAGTCTGTAGTTACCCGCCTTTTGTCTACCTCCTTTTTTAAACAGTGGCATTACATTAGCTGTTTTCCAATCAGCTGTCACCTCCCCAGAGTCCAGCGAATTTTGAAAAATTACAACTAATGCACCTGCTATTACTTCTGCCATTTCTTTTATTACCCTGGGATGCATTCCATCCAGACCCGGGGACTTGTCTACCTTTAGTCCCATTAGCCTACCAAGCACTACCTCTTTAGTAATAGTAATCGTTTTAAGCTCCTCACTCCCTACAGTCCCATGACCGTCAATTATCGGTACGCTATTTGTGTCCTCTACCGTGAAGACTGACACAAAAAACTTGTGTAAGGTCTCAGCCATTTTCTCATTTCCCTCTAAATGTCTTTGAAAAAACGCCAAATTTTAACCCTCACAAACCTCGAACAAATATTTTATTATTTACAGATATTCTTTTCATTTTTCCCCCAATTATACTTCTTACTTACAAAGTTATAAGGGATTAGCCCAAACAGAAGCAAGTACATATGACATAGCATTAGCTCAGGGACTCTGAATTGTGATTTTTTTTTCTTATGCTCATTCTTTAACCCTGCAAAGAATATCTCCCCTAAGTCCACAGTCAAATTATCACCCTCTTTATTCACTGTAGCTGTGATTCCATTTTTGAGCTCTTCTTCTAAATTCAAAAGTGGTGAGTTCTCATTTTGAGACATTAAGTCCAAAATAGCTTCTTTGGGTGTCAACAACTCATCTCTGATCAAATTCTCTTTTGGTAGTTTCAACAATGCCACTGAGATGCTTTTTATGTTTTTCACACAATTTAAAGGTTTGGTATACCTGTTTGGTTTTATCTATGAACATTTGAAACTCTTCAACTCCACCTCAACCTTTTTATGTAGTGCACAGGGCACAGCCCAGGCTCTAAAGAAAATTAGCCTTTATCCCAGCTCTCTTTGAAAAACCTGCTTAGCTGTAACACTCCAACTGGTGTCTAACCATGCCACTGAAGGGTTTGGGTGACTTTCTTTCTTTTGTACTCTTTGCTTCTATAAATAAAGCCAATAATTCTGTATGCCTTTTAAACATCCTTCTCAGCAGATTCAGCCACTTTGAAAGACATTTGTCACCAGGTCCTACTATTCCTGCATAGCTTTTAAAACTGTATCATTTAGATTAAATTACTTCCTACTTCCTGAGTTTAATTCTGTCTTCCAGACGCCTTTCTATTTCACCTGTCTACCACCTCATACATTCTAATATTATCCTTTTTGCTGTTTTTCTGAGTTTTATACAACCTGTAAACTATGAGATTATGCTCAGAGTTTATTTATTAGTGTCACAAATAGGCTTAACACCGCAACGAAGTTATCATGAAAATCCCCGAATTGCCACACTCTGGCGCTTGTTTGGATACACTGAGGGAAAATTTAGCATGGCCAATGCACCTGACCAGCACATCTTTTGAACTGTGGGAGGAAACCAGCTCACCCGGAGGAAACTCATGCAGGCACGGGAAGAAATTACAGCCTCCACACAAATAGTGACCCAAGCTGGGAATTGAACCTGGGTCTCTGGCACTGTAGGCAGCAGTGCTTGCCACTGTGCTGCTCTGTACACCCAAGTCCAGGTCACCAATATATCATGAAGAGCAATGTGCTAATATTAACTTTGGGAGAATAACACTGTCCCTCCTGCCTGAAATACCAGTACTCAACCTACTGTCTGCTTTCTGACTTTTAGTTGGATACATGCAATTACTGCACCTTTAATTCACAGGGACTTCAATGTTGTGAATATTTCTTTTACGTGTTACTTTATCAAATACTAGTTTCTCTAAATTGTCGGATATGTAAATCAACACTTGCACACATTCCTTCTGACTCACTACATACATTGCAGTCTGAAAGACGTGCTGGTTAAGTGCATTGGTCATGCCAAATTCTCCCTCAGTGCACCTGAACAGACGCCGGAATATGGGCACAAGGGGATTTTCACAATAACTTCATTGCAGTGCTAACGTATGCCTACTTGTGGATCTGGACAACATTCAGGCTTGGGCTGACAAGTGGCAATTAATGAGCCCAGTATGTAACATTCAAAGCACAAGTGTCAGGTAATGACCGTCAACAAGAAGATATGTATAGCCACATAAATGGTATGGCTTTTACAGTGGATCAGAGGCTGGGGGTTCTGTGTTGAATAATTCACCTCCTGATTCCCAAAGCCTCTCCATCATCTACAAGGCACAAACCTGGAGTTTGATGGAATTATCTCTGCTATGCCAGGTTCAGTGCAGTTCCACCCCAACAATCTGGAAGCTCAACAAAACCCAGGCCAAAGCTTTTGGTTTGGCATCCCATCCACCATGTTAAACACTCATTTCCTCAACCACTGATGCACTGTAATCCCAGTACCATTGTCAAGATGCCATATAATAACTTGCCAAGATTCCTTCAACAGTAACATTCAAACCCAGCTGTTATATCACCCAGAATAACATGGGCAACGTAAGTCAATACCTAACATCACCGTGGGTGCACCTACACCATACAGACTGCAGTAGTTCAAGAAGTAAAAAGTCTGACACCAGGTTTTAGTCCAACCGATTTATTTGATAGTAAACTCACAAGCTTTCGGGTTAGTCCCTTCGTCAGGTGAATGCAAAGTTCTGGCCTCAGACAGAGCATATAAAGCACAGTTTAGAGATTACTGATTAGAATGTGAATCTTTACACCTAACCTGCTGTTCAAGTCCTGAGAAGCATATAAAGCACAGACAGTTTGGAGATTACTGATTGGAATGCGAATCTTTACACCTAACCTGCTGTTCAAGTCCTGAAACTTGAACAGCAGGTTAGGTGTAAAGATTCGCATTCCAATCAGTAATCTCTAAACTGTCTGTGCTTTATATGCTCTGTCTGAGGCCAGAACTCTCCATTCACCTGACGAAGGGACTAACCCAAAAGCTTGTGAGTTTATTATCAAATAAATCGGTTGGACTAAAACCTGGTGTTGTCAGACTTTTTACTGTGTTTACCCCAGTCCAACGCCGGCATATCCACATCGTAGTTCGAGAAGGCAGCTCACTATCATACCAAAAATCAAACACTGTAGTTTTAAATCATTTGGGTATATTAGCTATGTTTAAAGTTTATTTACTAGTGCTATTGCAATGAAGTTAACGTGAAAATTTCTAAAAAGAGATTTTAAAAAATGACACTGAGGTACAAACTGCTGCGTTAAGAAGTGACACCTTGTCCTGACAATACTCCCATCTGTTTGTAAATCTCACTGCCTTTCCTGGTTTGTTTTCCTTGCTTGAACAGCCTCGCCCTCTGCCTCAGCGTCACTGACTCTCTATCGAAAGACACCCAGTGCCCAGCCGAGACTCGCAGTATCCTGACTTCTCTCAGGATGCTTGTCCTTTTCGCACAGAGTTTGGGGCTGATCCGGGCCGCTCTGTCCAACCAGACCTGGATCCTTCTCCTCACTTTCCTGCTCCTGTTGGCTTGGTAAGTGTCTGATCGATTTCTTTCCCAGCTCTCACAACACCAGGTTAAAGTCCAACCAGTTTATTTGATAGTAAACCCACAAGCCCAGTCCAACGTCGGCATCTCCACATCAGAAAATACTCAGACAGCTGAACTGAACTCAGTGTTAGCATGAGGAAAGTTGACAGCATTTCTCACCAAGTTTGTTTTAAACAGTTGGTGGCTCCTCAGTCTCTGATCCCCACAGAGCGGAGCCGGTGCTGGAGACTCGGGGCTGATTCCGGGACATTTCCCCCTCCTCCTGCACCCTGAGCACGGATCCCAACAAATCAGCCTTTTGGGGGCTGGGGAGGGGGTCTGTGATCATGCAGGCGATCTCAGGGAGGAGGTTCATCCCAATGGGAATTCCTTGGGGTGAGGTGTTGTTGTTGTGGGTACAGAGAAGCTGATTTTAATGGGGTGGAGGGAGGAAACAGTTGTACCGTCTCTGCAGATTCACATCGTCTTTAACCAGTGTCTGTCCCCAGCAACGATTAAAACCTACAGCGCTCAGAGATTTCCTCCCTTTGGGAGGAATTTGTGAGATTTTACTCTGAGGAGATAATCCATATCTGTGGGATTTCAGCCCAGGCTGGAATTGAAAACACTCTGAAATCCTTCTTCTTCTGGCTGTTTATCATTACTCCATTTCAGAATGAACAATTTTGATTGGTCAGTTTATCATAGACTCATACAGTACAGAGAGAGGCCATTTGGCCCACTGAGACTACACGGACCACAATCTCCCCCAGGCTGCAATCCCAGATATTTACTCTGTTTATCCCTCTGATGTTAAGTGGCAATTGAGAATTGCAACCCACCTAACCCTTTACAGTGTGGGAGAAAACCAGAGCACCCAGAGGAAACCCACGCTGACACGGGGAGAATGTGCAAACTCCGCACAGACAGTGACCCAAGCTGGGAATCGAATCTGGGTCCGTGGCACTGTGAGACAGCAGTGCTAACCACTTTGCCACTGTGTGCTGTCCATATGGGGTGTGTCTTTTGGTGGGCATTCGGTTATTATGTGATGGCACATACTGCTAGAGAGGCCATGACACAGGTGCGAGTGCCAACAGTCAGCAGAGGTGTCAGTAAGTTGGGGGCAGTTGATGGAGAACAAATATAGTGGTTAGTAAGGGTGCCCAATGGCAAGGTTACCCTATGAGGGACAGGGAAGGAGGAGATGACATGGGAAGGGGTGGTGGAGATGTTGGAATTGGTTTGTGTGTGACAAAATAGTGGGGAGTTTCCGCATGGTCCAATTCGAAAAGACATGGCTGTACTCAAAAGTTCGAGAAAGGATCAGTTATAATAATAACGCTGCAAAACTTGAACCCTCAGCCAGTGTTTGGTCATTAAGAACTTGTTTTCTCCAATGATCATTCTGAAATGATAACAGGTAGGTCTGAAGGAAATGGGGGGTGGAACTTCCCACCGGCAGAGTTTTCCGCTCCTGAAGTCAATGGACTTTTGAATGGCTTATCCTTTAAATACTATCACATCCATCGGATGTAGACCTGCTTTTTCGAGTTTGGATAAATGGTTCCCATTTAGCCTGTGATACACTGTGATGATAAACAAGTTATAAAGAATGTAAACAAATAGCAACATTTGCATTTATATTCTGAGGTTTGCTTTTCACATGTGAACAGCTTTGTGTAGCTTTTTTCAGAGCGAGAAGTTTTGCTTCTGTTTAAAGTCTTTGTTGAAGGAATATCTAGAAATCCTGTGAAGAGAGAAATACTGTTGCAATAGAGGTACAAATTTGACCACAAATGTTTTGCGGGACCCTGCTAGTTGCATGAAGTTGGATAACCTTTGAATTCTCAAGACTGCTCTGTGTGAAAGGGATATGTTTCTCACTTTTATATAAGTAGGGAAAGGGGAATTACAATAAGAAACTATTCTCCAGGCCAGGGATTGTAATACAAGACATTGCAGATGTACAAGGGCTGTTTTCTTGGCTGACCCAAACATAAGAACATAAGAAGTAGGAGCAGGAGTAAGCCATCTAGCCCTTTGAGCCTGCCCCGCCATTCAATAAGATCATGGCTGATCTGACGCGGCTCAGTTCCACTTTCCCGCTTTCTCCCCATAACCTTTAATTCCCTTGCCTACCAAAAACCTATCTACCCGACTGACTGGCGAAATATATTCTGTTGACCTTGCATTGTAATTACTGCTGCTCTTGACTAAATATGTTCAGCGAGGTAGCCTCCACCGCTTCAACAGGCAGAGAATTCCAGAGATTCACCACCCTTTGAGTGAAGAAGTTCCTCCTCAACTCTGTTCTAAACTGCCCCCCCCCTTATCTTGAGGCTGTGCCCTCTAGTCCTGCTGTCCTTTCTGAGCAGGAAGAATCTCTCTACCTCTACCCTATCCATCCCTTTCATTATCTTATACGTCTCTATAAGATACCCCCATCATCCTTCTAAACTCCAATGAGTACAGACCCAGTCTATTTAGTCTCTCTTCATAGTCCAACCCCCTCATCTCCAGTATCAGCCTTGTGAACCTCCTCTGCACTCCCTCCAAGGCCAAGTTACATGGTTGCATAATATTTCTTGTCATAATTCCCACAGTATAAAGATATAAAAGATATCTTTTAAGTCGCACGTGATATTCCGTGCAGCAACTTGTTTACTTGCAGACTGAATATATTCAGGAAGTTTTATCTCAAATTAAATACTTTAATTTGGGCTTTTCTTGTGAGTTAGATATTGGAGCGATTAATGGTACATTGGACAGAATGATCATCTGAATAGCCTTTACCCACTCCATGGTTTCTTTATGTTCACATGAAGCCTTGCATAACGTAATACCCTAGGTACAATGCATTTTATCTAATGTAGAATGTCTATAGTTAACAGCTTTTCAAGGGTCATTTTCTTTAGGAGGAGAACCTCCTGAGGCAAAAGTCTTCATCAACTTCTGGTCTCTTAGCGAAGCCAGAGTGTGTGTTTGAATTCAATGGCATGTTGGTAAGTTTTGAGCCACTCAGATCCTTGCCCTTTGCTGAGCTACAGCTTGGTTGAAGATGCCAGAATTGAACCTAACAGCTTTGAGGAAAGTGGGCAGGCTTTCTGCTACTGTTCACTCTTTCTGGCAACATTTGCTTCGGACAAGAAGAGACGCTGTCATGATGGTGGGTGAGCGGGTGGTGCCACAATGGAGTATTCTTTCAACTCTTACCAACTTAGTCCACAAATAAATACTGGTCACTGAATGACGTTCATGGAGATCCTTCTCACAAAGTAGTCAGTGTGAGGAAAGGGATGAAAAAATTCACCCCTTGGAGAACTGAGTTGTTCAGTGGGTCAGTGACGCGGTAGAGGAGACAATACATCCAGGCACTTGGTGCTGTGAACAATATGGAATATCCACATGAATCTGCAACTCGTTCACCTTTTAACATGGACAGGGCTCTGTGTCCATCTCTTCGGCTGTCACCTGTTCTCTTTTCAAAAATTTCAGCAGACCTATTGAAGATGTTAGCTATAGTATACAATGGATCCTAATTAGTATGCTGTCTAACATCATGTGCCAAACAATTGAGCTGCTTATCCATTAGATAGAGGAATAACTGTCTTTGTTTTGGTGGTCTTTATTTGGTATTGGATGGGAGGGGGTGAGCTGAAAGACAGTTCCTGGATTCACCTACCGTAGTTGGGTTAAGCTTCTGACTGGCGAAATATATTCTATTGACCTTGCATTGTAATTACTGCTGCTCTTGACTTAGCCAGGAACCATCAGCTTTAATATTCACTGCCCATGGTTCCACTGCACAAAGATGTTTAAACTTATCGTCAGGTTGCTGCCACCAAATTTACAATATCCACAAATTGTTATATGACCTGAATGTTGCAGGGTTTCTGCTGTAGCAGAGATTTAAAATGATCCACAATCTTTTCCCGAATCTCTAAATCCTGAATCTTAAAATAAAAATAAAATAAAATCCCTACAGTGCAGAAGGAGGCTATTCGGCCCATCGAGTCTGTACAGGCAACAATCCCACCCAGGCCCTATCCCTCTAACCCCATATATTTACCCTGCTAATCCCCCTTTAAAATAAAGTTAAAGTTTATTTATTAAGCAAGGCTAACATTAACACTATATGAAGTTTTGTTAAATATACTTCGGAGTACGGTTTGGTTTCTTATTGGGAAAAGCATGACTTTTCCTTATTATCTGGAAATACTCTTCCAACTGCTTCATCCTCGTTTCAAGATCTTCCATCTTGGAAATTATTTTAAAGACATCTTCGGGAACATTAGAACGAACGTCATTCTCCGAACTTGAATCTACATGAGCAGGGCACAGACGGTCCTTCCCTCGTGAGGGCCTAGTCCACCTTCTCTTGACAAAGATTAAAAGGGAGACCAACAACAGCAATCCCAAGACTTGGAATAGAAAGCCTTGGCTTGTTAACCATTCCGGGAATGGTTTGAATCTTGTTTGAAGTTGATCAATATTATTTACACCTTTAAGTGACAATACCTTTTTGATATAGGATTGGTGTTTGAATATAAGAGAACATTTTGTTTTATTAACTGGAAGATATATTTGATTAAGTTCATGCTAACTAATGTGTGTTTTGTTGTCTATAAGCTTGTAACCATTCAACTCAATTTGCAGGTACAGTGTTTTACCATATGGATTATTTAGAAGGATTGGAGTTCCGGGCCCAAGGCCGCTGCCATTCATTGGAACAATTCACCATTACAGAAAGGTTTGTTTGTTTTTCCTTTCTCCAGTTCTCTGTTAGAACTATGACTTGACTGAACTGTTCTGCCATAGTCCTCTTTCTTACTTTAACTGAGAGCTCAGAGAGACGTTTCTGAACCTCCTGCTAATGTTTGGGTGACAGGAGGCTCTGAGCAGAGCAAAGCTGGTGCTGACTGTCTTTCTTTTCCCACCCCAAGTGCACATTTAGTGAACCAGCCAGAAGCTGGGGAGATGTTTCTGAAGGACAATCTCACTGAGTATTTGTAGAGCCTAGTTCAAATTCATACCCCTGTGATTGGCCGTGCCAATGGTTCATCACTGACCGGGCTCAGTAATTTAAAAGGATTAATTTGCAACTTGGCTAATTAATGCATTGTTTTTTTAAAAAACTCTCAATTGAAAAGGCAAGTACAATCATTGCTAGTACTGTGTATCGTGTACATAATAAGAACATAAGAAATAGGAGCGGGAGTAGGCCATCTAGCCCTTCGAGCCTGCCCCACCATTCAACAAGATCATGGCTGATCTGAAGTGGCTCAGTTCCACTTTCCCGCTTTCTCCCCATAACCCTTAATCCCCTTGCCTACCAAAAACCTATCTACCCGCGTCTTAAATATATTTAGCGAGGAAGCCTCAACTACTTCAACGGGCAGAGAATTCCAGAGATTCACCACCCTTTGAGTGAAGAAGTTCCTCCTCAACTCCGTTCTAAACTGTTCCCCCCCCTTATCTTGAGGCTGTGCCCTCGAGTCCTGCTATCCTTTCTGAGCGGGAAGAACCTCTCCACCTCTATCCTATCCATCCCTTTCATCATCTTATACGTCTCAATGAGATCTCCCCTCATTCTTCTAAACTCTAACGAGTACAAGCCTAGTTTATTCAGCCTCTCCTCATAGCTCAACCCCCTGAATTCCGGTATCAGCCTAGTGAACCTCCTCTGCATTCCCTCTAAGGCCAAAATATCCTTGCGCAGGTACGGCGACCAAAACTGCCCACAGTACTCCAGCTGCGGCTTCACCAGTGCCCTGTACAGTTGCAGCAAGACCTCCCTACTTTTATATTCAATCCCCCTCGCTATGAAGGCCAGCATCCCATTTGCCTTCCTGACCACCTGCTGTGTTTTTGCGACTCATGCACAAGGACCCCCAGGTCCCTCTGCACTGTAGCATGCTGCAGCTTTTCACCCTGTAAGTAGTAGTCCTTCCTACCATTATTCCTACCAAAGTGGATAACCTCACACTTGCCAACATTGTATTCCATCTGCCAGGTCCTCGCCCACTCGCTCAGCCTATCTAGATCCCTCTGCAGACTTTCCACACCCTCCGCACAATTTGCTGTTCCACCAATCTTTGTGTCATCAGCAAATTTCGACACCTTACACTCGGTTCCCTCCTCCAGATCATCTATATAAATGGTAAATAGCTGAGGCCCCAGCACCGATCCCTGGGGCACTCCACTAGTCACCAACTGCCAATCCGAATAGCACCCATTGACACCCACTCTCTGCCTCCTATTTGACAGCCAATCCCCTATCCACACTAACACCCTACCCCCAACTCCATGCCCCCTAACCTTCTGTAACAACCTTTCGTGCGGCACCTTATCAAACACCTTCTGAAAATCGAGAAACACCACATCCACCGGTTCCCCTCTATCCACCGCGCTAGACACATCCCCATAGAATTCCAATAAATTCGTCAGGCATGACTTCCCCTTAATGAATCCGTGCTGGGTCTGCTCTATCAAACAATTCTTCTCAAGATGCCTTGCTATTTTCTCCTATGGATTCAAGCATTTTTCCTACAACAGACGTTAAACTAACCGGCCTATAATTCCCTGCCACCCTTTTTAAATAGCGGCGTAACATTAGCTGTTTTCCAATCTTCCGGCACTTCCCTGGAATCCAGCGAGGTTTGGAAAATAATCACCAAGGCATCCACTATCACCTCCGCCATTTCTTTCAGAACCCTTGGATGCATTCCATCCGGTCCTGGGGACTTGTCCACCATCAGTCCCTCTAGTTTGTCGAGCACTGCCTGTCTAGTGACAGTGATCTCATTCAGGCCCTCCACTCCTTCCATCTTTCCATCGTTAACACCCGGCAAACTATTCACGTCCTCCTCCGTGAAGACCGAAGCAAAAAAGTTATTCAAGGCCTCAGCCATTTCCTCATCCCCCACCACTAAATCCCCCCTCCCATCCTCTAAGGGTCCAACATTCACCCTAGACAGCCTTCTCCTTTTTATATATTTATAAAAACTCGTCCTATCCTTTTTTATATTTAGCACTAGCCCAGCTTCATAGTTTATCCTTCCTTTCTTTATCAACTTCTTCGTCATTCTTTGTTGATATGTCATGTAGAACACGAAGGGCTGGAAATTTGTGTTTCTTTTTTTTGAGCATGGTTTATGACCTGCCCGTACCCATTCAGATTGAGATGAGCAGTGCCCAGAATTGTTGTGCCCACCTCATCTGTTTGTTGGCAGTAGCTGCCTGAGTGGTTCCCATGTTGCTGTTGTCTTAACATTGCCAGCAGCCTCTACACACAACAGGGGTCCCCATAGTTCAGACAAACAAGATTCAGTCAGTCTGCTCTTCTTAAAGGCAGACTTTCACTGGGAAAGGAAGCTTCACTGAAGAATTTATATGTTGACAAAGTGAACACTAGGGGAGATGCCAGGTTCCAGGGTGACAGATGAGGGGGCATAGAAGGAGTAACCGCATGCATGATTCTGCAGGTGGCTAGGATGCCCTGAACGGCCACTCTCAGAATGGAATGGCAAGTAAGGGGGTGGGGTGGTGGGGGGAGGGGGAGTGTCAGGGAGATCAACCTGCACCGTCTTGACCTGAGAACCTGGCAATAGTGTCAAAAGTCTAATAACCTCATGGAGGTGGCCGATCTCAGTGAGTGCTCCTTCACATGACATTTCCCACATGCCATAACCTCTCACATGGCTCAATGCACAATGCCCTCTATCACTCACCAGAAGCATTCCCTGGAACTCTGAGATTACTGCCTAATATCCTGGAACTCCACCTGACCCTCACACATTTGGCAATGTTGCCAGCCTCACACTCATCTCTCGCTGCCTCTATATTCCTCCAGCAGTTCAGCTATGGCAGGAATATTACCCAAATACAGTGCATCAGGACACGTATTGAGAATGACCTTGTGTTCCAGTCTTGTATGTTTTCTGAACTTCTTACTCGTCCTCATTTCGCCATCTGCCAGGGCAAACTGCTGATGGTGTGTCCATGGACCTCTTGCGTTCTACCCTACTCCCCCTTGTTCTCATGCCTTACCCTAACCTTCCCCCTTCTGAGTTCCTGTCCTCAGGCAAAAAGAACTGTCACATCCTATCCACAGCAACCCAAAAATGAAAAGTGAAAGCAACTGCTCAGCATTGATAAAGAAACTCCATCGCTTCTTCTGAGACTCAAATCCACCAAATTTGATTCTGACAGTGTACGTAACTTGAAGGCTAGTGAAGAGTTGGGATCAGGCATGACTGGCCTCCATCTGCGCCATGAATGATTCATTTACCAGCTCTGCTTGTTTTGTGAGAATGAAGCAACAACTCCAGCAAATCAAGGAGTTCAACATAAAGGGCCTCCAGAAATATCTTAGGGTATAGAATCATAGAATCCCTACATTGCAGAAAGAGGCCATTTGACCCATGGAATCTGCACTGACAGCAATTCCACGTGGACCCTATCACAGTAACCCTACATATTTACCTCGCTAATCCCGCTAACCTACGCATCCTGTGACACTAAGGGGTAATTTAGCATGGCCGATGCACCTAACCCACACATCTTTGTACTGTGGGAGGAAACCGGAGTACCTGGAGGAAACCCAAGGGGTGAATGTGGAAACTACACGCAGACAGTCACCCAAGTCAGGAATCAAATCTATGCCGCCTGGTACTTCCAGACAATTTGCAGTAGAAGAAAATATCAAAAAGATCTTCCCCGCACGGTTCTGCATCTGGCTTATCTTGTTGCCCAAGTTCTGGATCCTAGCATTGTGTCAATGGTTATGCTGTGTAACATCTGGACTGCATTGCTTCTCAGGCTTCCACTACATGTTGGAAATTCCTGCGAGAGCACTGTCTACAGCAGGCTGTGCTTGAAACCACTGGTGGGGCTATACACATCCAAAAAACAACTCTGATTCTGTAGCACCTCGAGAACTGAATTTCGCATCAAATGTTTTTGAAGTGGTTGGGTTTACTAATTGTGCCAAGAATACATGTAAACTTCCTTTCTTCCCTGGTCCAAATGGATTAGCAGGCGACCTACTTACAGGATTCTGATCATTTCTCTTGCTGGTTGCTAGGAGGTTCATGAGAGAAGCCAGTTGTGAGTTAGATTAAAAGCCACTGCTTTTTCATCTCTCTTTCTCCCTAACAGCCAGACTGAGATTAATGATACCGTGGTGATGGGGAAAGGAAACATGATTGGAGTAGCGTGCTGCTGAAATTCTTTATGTTGCTTATTAAATGCTCAATGCAAACTTTGGCCTCGCCTGTAATTCTGCACTGCTGATGACAGCTCAGGTGAACCAGTGTAAAACATGAGGGAGTTTTAATCATTAGTGAATTTTATGCTTCAAACCCCATGTGTTTACGAGGTGTAGGCTCATAAGAACATAAGAAATAGGAGCAGGAGGAGGCCATCTGGCCCTTCCAGCCTGCCCTGCCATTCAATAAGATCATGGCTGATCTGTCGTGGCTCAGTTCCACTTTCCCGCCCTCTCCCCATAACCCTTAATCCCCTCTCTTATCAAAAACCCATCAACCCGCGTCTTAAAAATATTGAGCGAGGCAGCCTCCACCACTTCAACGGGCAGAGAATTCCAGAGATTCACCACCCTTTGAGTGAAGAAGTTCCTCCTCAACTCCGTTCTAAACCGCCCCCCCTCTTTATCTTGAGGCTGTGCCCCCTAGTCCTACTGTCTTTTTTGAGCGGGAAGAGTCTCTCCACCTCTATCCTATCCATCCCATTCATCATCTTATACGTCTCAATGAGATCTCCCCTCATTCTTCTAAACTCCAACGAGTACAAGCCTAGTTGACTCTACATGACTAGGTCAGCTCCTGCCTACAAAATTAGTTGCACCAGCCAGCCACCCCCCCACCCCACCTCCCAGGTCAGAATTGCAGATTCTGCATAGTTTGGGAAGGCTCTTTAAATTGTATTCTGTTATCTTATAGTTCAGGCACTAGTTGACATGTTTCAAAGCTCATCATATCAGAAAATATTAATTTGCTCAGAAACTGATTAGTGTATGAAACTATTAAATGGTACTGTACTCCTTCCTTCTGATCTTATGGTCTTTGTGTCCCCCCCCAACCTCCAATGGCTGCCAGCCCTCAAACACCTTTTTGAAACTCACATTTTTCTGTTTAACTCCCTCTGTGGCCTCGCTTTTTTTTCTATTCTCATAACTCCTCACAAACCTCAGAACCTGTGTGTTCCTTGATCCTTGGTCCCCTGTCCATTCTCCACTTGCTTCACCCCATCACCAACAACTGTCTTGGCCTTAAGCTCTGGAATTATCTCCTTCAATCTCATTGGCCAGGATCATCTGAGGAACGGCAATTATTAACAGTTTGTTGCTTTGCTTGATCCTTGCCTCACCTCAATAGCTCTACATTTTTTGCCAGGTCTTCCAAATCCAATGTTACTGGAAATTTGGTGTAGAGCATCCCTCAGACAACTCCATTTGATTGCAAGAGTTGGGGGAAAGACAGGAAAGAAACATAGGAGCCATTTGACCCTTCAAGTCTGCTCTGCCATTCATCACCTTCATGGCTGATTGTCCAACTCAATAGCCTAATCCTGCTTTTCCCCCATAACTTTTGATCCTGTTTGCCCCAGGTAGTATATCTAGCTGCCTCTTGATTACGTTCAATGTTTTGGCATCAGCTACTTCCTGTGGTAATGAATTCCGGATATGTCCCCTTTTTATGGCATTTCCATATGATAAGCTTAAATATCCAATGTGAATGTTAGTGAATGAGTGAGGGGATGAATGTATGAATGAACAGGTAGAATGGGTGAGGTGGTAGGCAGGATGGGTAAATGGGTCGGGGTAGTCTGGTCAGGCAGGATAGACAGTCCAGGGAGGAGTCAGATGGTCAGGGGAGTAATCGAGGGCAGAGGTCAGTGGGAGTGATTTGAGGTGAGGGGGTCTGTTCTGGAGTTACCCAGGAGTTGCATCAGGCTTTAATTTGTTGAACATTCTGTGGTAAGTATTGTGAAACTGTCCACAGTTTCCGACACTAACTCAGTTGGAGACATTCCTGGAGGGATCTATGGAGCAGTAGAATTACCCTTCAGAATTGAAACTTCTGGGAAGGTCCCATGGAGGTCAGTGCATCAGGACTTGTGCCGGTTTCTGACACACATCTTGGATCATATCTTTCCGACAATTCAGAGATTTGAAGATTTGGCCCTCTATCTCATCAAACCTTCTTAAGACTCATCTCTGGACCAAGTTTTTCATCCTAAAGTGGCTTTCTCCAGCTTGGAGTCTATTCTTTCTGCCTGGTTTACAGTGATGATAAATAATATTAATGATTCCTTTTCCAACCATGGGACATTGCGAAACGCTTTTCAGCCAGTGAAATATTTCTGAAATGGAGTTACTGTTGTAATGTAGGAAATGCAACAGTCAATTTGTACATAGTCAATAGCAGCAATGTGATAATAACCTGATGTCAGATTTGATTGAAAGTAGAAGTTTACTTATTAGTCACAAGTAGGTTTACATTAACACTGCAATGAAGTTGCCACACTCGGGCACTTGTTCAGACACAGTGAGGGAGAATTTAGCTTGGCCAGTACACCTAACCACATGTCTTTCGGACTGTGGGAGGAAACCAAAGCACCCGGAAACCCATGCAGACATGGGGAGAATGTGCAGACTCCGCACAGACAGTGACCAAGCCGGGAATCAAACCCGGGTCCCTAGCGCTGTGAATCAGTAGTGCTAACCACTGTGTCGTCTTGCCACCCCAACATTTGGTAATGTTTGTTGAGGGATAAATATTGGCCAGAAGAGCAGAGAAAGTGCCCTTTCTCCTCTTCGAAACAGTGCTGTGGGATTTTTTTTTACATCCACCTGGCAGGGTAGATGGAACCTTAGGTTAATCTTTCATCAGGAAGACAATATTTCAATTGAGTAGCACCCCCATCCAATCACCTGAAACAATCAATGGGATGGGGCTGCTGT
This sequence comes from Carcharhinus amblyrhynchos, assembly GCF_965287045.1. Classification (NCBI taxonomy): domain Eukaryota; kingdom Metazoa; phylum Chordata; class Chondrichthyes; order Carcharhiniformes; family Carcharhinidae; genus Carcharhinus; species Carcharhinus amblyrhynchos. The sequence goes on from NC_137341.1 coordinate 13,455,248, forward strand.
CAAAATGTGGAATGAAGTTAAAAAGATGCAGCAGTGGTTCTAGAAGTTTCTTGTGAGTAGATCATTTGTAAGAACCCCAACACAAGTCACTAGCCTGAATCATTGGGCAGAATTTGACATTTCCCTAAGGTTCCGCATTTGCTGATGAAAAGTTGGTGATGAATTCACCACCAATCTGGCGAGTTGCCCCTCAGCTTTTCACCCCAGAGAGGTTTTCTGATTTAATTCCAGGTTTCCAGCATCCATAGCATTTTGTTCCTTGACTTTAGGGTAATACAAGCTTACATAGTGTCCTTCTGAGGGTAGGATATTCCCTGCCAGTAGTTCTAAATTTGTAGTTCTAAATTTAAAAGTAGAAATCAGATGTGTCACTATTTTCGAAGGCACGATCTGTAGATTCAGCTAAGCCAAGAAGTCAACTGGGTCCTCAAAGACTGCCTGGAGCACTGGTTGCTGTTTGGAAGGTAACTCTGCAATAACTGCACTGTTCCCAGAAGACTTTAGTCAGTCTCTGACATTAAGCCTTTGAAGGCCTTGCTCATAGGCTTAGTTGGCAACCTGCTGCTTTTGTGCAGTTTGATCCTCCACCAACCCCACCCCACTCCATCCCATTGTTGGGAATGGCTTGTGACCATATTGGTCAGAAGTGGTGAAATTTTGCTCTCCATGTTCCCTTCCAGCAGCATCTAAAAACTAAGTCCCTTGCTTTCCCACTGCAGAATAAGTAAGTTATTTTGCCTTTTAGTGTTCTGTGAATACTGTTGCTAATGGTTTTGTTTTCTTCCTGACCAGGGTATTTTAGAGTTTGATGTAAAATGTTACAAGAAGTATGGAAAGATATGGGGGTGAGTACATTTAATCAGCCAGTAATGGGTACAAAAGTGGAGAGTTTTATCCAGTTCAAAACTGCATTTTACTCCAGTAATGTGAAATGTAATTCAAGATCTGCTGTACAGATGATAAGCTTAAAGGCACAGATTATTCCGAGCAGTCTTGACATTAACATATTTATTACTCAGGAGAGGTGGTGGCCTAGTCGTATTATCACTAGACTATTAATCCAGAAACTCAGCTAATGTTCTAGGTTTGAACGCCGCCACGACAGATCGTGGAATTTGAATTCGATTTTTAAAAAAATCTGCAATTAATAATCTACTGATGACCATGAAACCATTGTCGATTGTCAGAAAAACCCATCTAGTTCACTGATGTCATTTAGGAAGAGAAATCTGCTGTCCTTACCTGGCCTACATGTGACCCCATAGCCATAGCAATGTGGTTGGCTCTCAACTGCCCTCCAAGGGCAACTAGGGATGGGCAGTAAATGCTGGCCAGCCAGTGATGCCTATGTCCTGACTTAGAATCCCTACAGTACAGAAAGAGGCCATTTGACCCATCGAGTCTGCACTGACCACAATCCCACCCAGGCTCTACCCCCATATCCCTACATATTTACCCACTAATCCCTCTAACCTATGCATCTCAGGACACTAAGGGCAATTTTTAGCATGGCCAATCAACCCACACATCTTTGGACTGTGGGAGGAAACCCATGCAGACACGAGGAGAGTGTGCAAAGTCCACACAGACAGTGAACCAAGCCAGGAATTGAATCCAGGTCCCTGGAGCTGTGAAGCAGCAGTGCTAACCACTGTGCTATCATGTCCTACAAATGAATAAAAAAACCTTCTAAAGGCACTATGTTTACACTGAGTGACACTGTTGGCCTGAGTACTTTCATGTTTATCATTGCCCTCAAATAGATGCCATGTTTGTATTGAGTTCTGTAGTTTCCAGGGAGGGGTATGCAACCTTAATACAATTGGCTCTTCTGCAAACATTCAAACTGATGATCTGTCTCCAGTGGAATATTCGCACTGAGCCTGAAATTCACTCTGTTTGGGTTTAGACATGGAAGGATTGCTTCTCCATTCAATTCACTGGAATAATGAGGTGAAGCCTCAATCCGCTGGGAATCAATTCATTTTCCTTGTATAAGGAATTCTGGCAGTGGCTTGGAGATTTGTCTGAACGTCTGTCCATGCTCTATGCAGTAAGAAGTCTAACAACACCAGGTTTAAGTCCAACCGATTTATTTGATAGTAAACTCACAAGCTTTCAAGGTTCCCCTCTTCGTCGGGTGAGTTCTGGCCTCAGACAGAGTGAGATGGTGGGCAGCTGTTCATTAGGAGATTTGCAAGGGTTGGTATTGAGGTAACTCTCCCTCATGGGATGTGTTTGCCTTTCAACGATTAGGTGGGATTGGACACTTGAGATATGTGCTAATCTATATCTCTCTACTTTATTGTCTACAAGCTGAAAACCCTAGTGTCCTGTGCCACACCAGATCCAATATCAGAACTACATTTCATCCTATTATCATGGGTTTGTATAAAGGATAGAAAGAGTGAGATGTCCTACCAGGGCTGCAGCTAAAATGCCATTGTGAGGCAAAACTGTTTATCATTGACGTTGTTGTGGTGTTACTGCAGCCTGCATTATATATTGCAATTTGGAGATCAGTTATTACTTCTATGAAGGAAATTGGTTATTACTTCTATGAAGAAATCTACATGCCTGTAATATCATTATAATGATGGAAATGGCTGTTCACAGCATCCAAAGTTGTTGCAATATGTCAGTCAAATTCCCAAGTCAGGCTCTACAATTTATCTATGGCCCAGATTCACTTTCTAACACTTCTGCCTTTTCCTTCAGGAGTTACGATGGGCGACTGCCCATTCTCTCTATCATGGATGTTGACTTGATTAAAACCGTCTTCGTAAAAGAGTTTTACACTGTGTTCACTAACAGGCGGGTAAGCATTAACCCTCAGTGAAGGTTATTTGCTTTTTATTAGTTCTCCTCGCTACTGCATTAAGCCTTTGTTCTTTTTGTCCAAACTCATTTTGGTGGTTCAGCTAGAATGTAATTTGAATTCCCTGTTTTTTTTCATCTGGTGTTTTGATCACATAATATGCAGGGTAAAGGTTAGGCTTACCAAATAAAAACTATAGGAGTTCTAAGAGATGCGTATGTTTGATGGGGGAGACCGAATGGACTAATGCTGTGGGTTAAACTCCTATCTTTATGTCCATCTCTCTCGATTCAATCAAATTCCCATTGGTTACCTGTTCCAGTTTGATCTGTGGGGGTTTGGACTGACCCATGTTGTTGAGATAGAATAGAAAGTGTTTCTTGCCCAAACTTTATCTGACTTGTTGCCTGGAACTTGCAACCCTCATGTAACAGAGTGGAGTGACAAGGTTTCCACATCCTGATTTGTGATGGACAAGAGAGGGTTTATTAACAATAGAGATGCAACATCCTGTATGATCTCTGAAGAGCCCTGATCACTGATAATTTTATGCAGTTCTGAGTTAGATTGTTTCTTTTTCAAGACAAGAAACAAGGGAAATGTCTATTTCTAATTTCCAACCCACTGATAGCTATAGGGGTGTTGGGGTTTGAAATGTATAATTTCATTTCACTGTAATGACAAAATAACTCAAGAAAGAAGTGAGAAATTCTCTGGTGTGAAACAACTTGATGCTTACAGGAACATGAGGTGATTTATTTTGACTGTGGAGATTGCAGCGATGGGTGCAATTCAATCCAGGATTGATATTCAAATCTCATAATGCATTATAATGACAGTAATCTATTGAAATGGAATAGTTCTTATTTGTGGCTATATCATGTTGCATCAACACTTTGCAAGCAACTGTAATCCAATTAAAGAACAAGCCCTGGCAAATTTTGAGTAGCTGTGTGGGTTGCACAACTGCCTCCTCCTCATCATTGTACTAATTCTCCTCTTCTTCCTTTTTCGTCATTCCTCCCCCTCGTTGTATTCCTGCTTCACCAATGTGAACTATTTGAGGCAAGTGGTTTAGTCTCATTAATATCTGCCTGATGAACTATTCCAGGGGTTATGTGTGGTATCCCAATTATAAGCATGGAAATTTATCTTCTATCTCAAAGCATCAGGTCAAACCAGGGCAAGAAAACTTCCTGCTGGTTACCATCCTGCCACCACCCCCTCATCCCTCAGCCAGTGAATCAGGACTTCTCCATGTTGAACACCATTTGGAGAAAGCATTGAGTGGCCGTGGCACAGAATGTACTCTGGGCGAGGGACATAATGCCCATCACCAAGAGTGGCTCGGTAGTACCAATGTTGACAGAACTAGCCAAGTCCTAAAGGACATAGGTGCTAGATTGGTTCTGCAGCAGGTGGTTAAAGAAACCAACAAGAAGGAAACATATACTTGACGGGAGGGGTGGAAGCTTGTTCAGACAATCTTGTTAGGCTGCCCCCAGTGTACCATTGTTGCAGGGCAGCCTTTTAGTGCGTTGGTGAGTTTGAAACTAATCTTTATGTGTGGTGGGGGGGGGAGTCGAGCAATAAATGCCCCCTCCTACATAAAGTTCAGATCTGGAAAGTAGTTATCATATTTGCAGGTATTTTCAAAAATGGATTTGAATTACAGAATCCCTACAGTGTAGAAGCAGCCCATTTGGCCCATCGAGTCTGCACCGACAACGATCCCACTCAGGCCCTATTCCCATAATCCTACGTATTTACTGTGCTAAACCCCCTGACACTAAGGGACAATTTACCATGGCCAATCAACCTAACCCGCACATCTCTGAATTGCTTAGAAAAAGAACAAACATTTGCTTTGGTATAGTTGACTAGTGTCGAGTAGCTTAATTACAAAACATACATATTTTCTACGTTATGTGCAAAATTAAAAATTATTTTAAAAGTTTATTTATTAGTCACAAGTAGGCTTGCATTAACACTGCAGTGAAATTACTGTGAAAATCCCCTAGTCATCACACTCTGGCACCTGTCGAAGTACATTGAGGGAGAATTCACAATACCACTGTATCTAACCAGCGTGTCTTTCAGACTGTGGCAGGAAACAGGGGATATTGAAGAGGAGATTAAGCATTAAAACGAAAACTGTGTATTTGACAGGTATTCATTTTGGAACAGTTGCTTTATACAGCAGATTGATGGCAGTTACACATGAAACCTGAACCTCACAGCGGGAGCATGACACAGCTCACTATGTGCACCTGATCTCATTACACAGCCAGTGATTCACTCTGTGTGGGTGCGGGGGTGGTATGGTCCTGGAAAATCCCGGCTTTAGAAATACAAAACATTTACAGCATATTTTTGATTTTTTTGAGAATATAACTACAACCTGTAGGCTGGATTAGGAGGAACCAGTGGATACAGTGCCTTTGATTTTCAAGTAACAGTTGAGAAGAAGTCACACGATTTATTATGCAAAATTGGGACTAATAATTGAGCATGTATTGAGGATTGGTTAATGGACAGAAAACAAAGAACGGGATAAACAGGACATTTTAGGCATGGGCAGGCTGCATCAAACAGTCTACCACAAGGACCAGTACTTGGGCCTCAGCTATTTACAGTCTACATTAATGACTTGGAAGAGTGAACTGAGTGTGACATTTTCATGTTTAATGACAATGTAAATTTAGGTTGGAAGGTAAGCCAGAGGAAGATGCAGAGTGGCTGCAGAGATTGATAATTTTTGTGAATTAAGAGATATTAATTATAATTAAGGGGTGGCACGGTGGCACAGTGCTGCCTCATAGCACCAGGGACCCAAGTTCGATTCCCAGCTTGGGTCACTGTCTGTGCTCAGTCTACACATTGCCCCCATCTCTCTGTGGATTTCCGGTGGATGATCTGGTTTCCTTCCAGTCTGAAAGACGTGCAGGTTAGGTGCATTGGCCATGCTAAATTCTCCCTCAATGTACCCGAGCAGGCGCCGGAATGTGGTGACTAGAAGATTCTCACAGTAACTTCATTGCAGTGTTAATGTAAGCCTACTTGTGACACTAATAAATAAACGCTAAATCAAAAATGGGGATTGTACAAGTGGATGGAGTTGAGGTAGAAAATCAATGATCTTGTTGAATGGGACAGTACACTCAAAAGACCAAAAGGAATAAGTCAGTGCCCTGCTTCTTACGTTCCCGTGCCTGCTCCATCATTTAGTCACATCATGGCTCATCTTTACCTCAACTGCCTTGTCGCCTTTGTACGTAAGTGTCAATCTCGGCCTCAGTAATTGTCTCAGCATTCGCAGGCAGAGAGAATTCTCGGTTTGTACGAGGCTCATTTTCAAATCTAAGACAGGTAATATGGCCACAGGCTTATCTCAAATTGGACCACAGGCTTCGAAGGATTAATTCTGGTAAGTTGCTGATGCCAGTTTACTGAATTCAAGGATGGGTCACTGATTCCAGCAGTGGTGGGTAAGCGGCTGAACAGGAGGAAGGTGGGTTGGCATGGTTGCTGTGGAATTAAAAGTGTATTCCTGCTCCTCTTGGTTCTATGTTACCATAGATTGCCACATGGAAAAGCAGCTTTTTTCCAGTTTCCCAGCCGTATGCTTAGGGATCTCTGGTTAGTCCACCAAAGGAACTAAAGAACTGAGGCCAAATACTTGCAAATCACGTGAATTTCCAAAATTAGGCCTGAAATGGGGATCAGGGGCTTTCCAATGTGTCTACTGCCTATTTTAGGGGCCATCATGATGGCCTGAAGACCACATTAGCCAATATGGCTTTGGGAAAATTTCAGGGTATGTGGTAAACAGCATGGAGCTCTAGTAACATTTTGTCTTTTCCTCTATGCCCCAAAAATGTTCAGTTCAATCCTACTGCTACCCTGCGCCCCTCCCCTTAAGTTTACCCCTCCTTATACAGCCTGAACACACACTGTGCAGTTTCAGCAGAAATCAGATTCTGAAATAGTATGTCATTAAACCTGATATATGACTTAAAATAAATGTTAAGACTTCCTACCTTTTCTGTAGAACTTTGGTCTGAATGGGCTATTTAATGAGTCCGTTCTGATTGTCGAAGATGACCATTGGAAGAGAATCCGAAGTGTGCTTTCACCAACCTTCACCAGTGGGAGATTGAAAGAGGTAACGTTCCCCATCCCACACCCCAATTATCAACTTCTTTGGCTGTGGTTATACTTGTGATATGCAAGATGTATCGGCAAGTGAATTATATCCAAAATCAGACAATCATAATTGACTTCTTCTGAAGCCATGACAGAAGATGCTGATACATGCATAAGTAGTAAAGCATTGGCCAAAATTCTCTTGTACTCATTCGTAGCTGGAATTTTCTGGTGCCGCTGAAAGTGAATAATGTTTAGGCTGGGACACCAATTTTCCTGTGCTCACTCGTAATGGTCCTGCCATGGATGAGACTGGAGAGTCCCACCCATTAGATGTTAAAATACAAAGTGATGAACATGTGTATATGTAATCTGTTAACATCTGCAAGATTGTGAGGTGATTAGACTCCGTCTTTCCTCCAGTTCAGCATTTTCAAGAATTTTCTGAGAATCTAGGCTTAATATTCGAGTTTACATTAAAAGGTACTCTCATTTCTAACTAAAATTGTTCCTTTGGAAGGCATCCCATCAATTGTAGTCTATGTCTTAGCCTAAAAGCCATCTGTTTGACGATCTCATCCAAGGTAACAGCACCTGACTCTCCTGGCTTCTATGAAAAGATCTGATGAAACATAAACTAACATGAATGCTTCCTACTGAAAGTGCTGCAAGGGTGGGTTTGACTAGATGTAATTTCAATCTTTATCTGCCTAATTGTTAAGGATACCGTGTTTATGTTGAAAACCTTCAAAAATACTTCACTTGAGTGAATTATACTGTGACCAAGAGGTTCAGATGTGGCAGCTAGATATTGTGATTAGATTATCTATCCATCTGATTACTGTTACTAATTCTTACCTTCATAGAGTGGGTTTAAAATACTTTACAGAGGAAAACTACAAAAAGGATCAGCAACTAACTCTTGATGGGAGATGTACCTGAAAGATTGGCGTAAAAGGCGCAATGTGAGAAAACACAAAGTTCCAGTGTCGGAGTGAGGTGGCTAAAAGCTCTTAATGTGTGTAAGGGATAGACAGAAGGTCAGAGTTGACTCACTGGAGGAGATTAAGGAAAACCAAGGCAGAAAAGAAATTAAGGTGAATCTGAGGTCTGATTTGAAGATTGTTTGGTTTAATGTGTTGAGAGATGCAGCTAACATAGATCACCTAGACCAAGTAATCGATGTGGGATTGGGCACAAGGTGGGGTTTCCACTGGTGAGTTTTGAAGGAGTGTGCAGATCATCTTCACAGATGAAGTACCATGAGTTTTTTTAATGAGATTTATGGGATTGTGAAAGAAATTCTGATGAACAGTTTCTGTTGGAAAATGAAGGAGTGATGGATTGCCCTTTGCCAGATCAAGTTCATCCTGAAGTGATGGGAAGATTTTAGCTAATGAGAGTGAAACATAAGAGTGTAAGGTGTCTCATTACTGCAGAAAGATGTGAGGAACTCCAGGATTGTATCTGCAACACCAGCTTCCTTTTTAAACCTCTTTGCATGTCTCTCCATTCTCCAAATCTGATCACCAGATGGACATTGGCAAACCACAACGTGGCAATATCTGGGCAGCGGGTTGTGAGGCTGGGTCATGTGATGAAATATCCGGGAAAACACATGACATATTTGGGTCAGACCAGCGTTGACATCAGTACATTGTTTGTCCTTTTCTTTTCCTTCTCCAGATATGTCCAATAATCAAACGCTATGCAGGAAATCTTGTGAAAAATGCAGAAAAGAGAGCAAAGCTGAATGAATCTGCCAATATGAGAGAGTGAGTAATTTGTGTAACTGCAGATCTTTGAACATCTCCATCCTTTCCTAGCCCATTGAATTATCTTCACTTTGCTTCACATTGGTCTTGGACTGAAATTAACGTTCGACTTATCGTTGACTTTTCCATTTAACCTGTGTCAACCGGTTATACCTGTTTATCAGCTGGTTATGATGGGACATACTAACTTCTTACTGCAGTTCATGAACATAAAGCCTGGAGAACCAAATTTACATTTATATTATATCCTTATGAGGAGCTTAAATGCTTTATTTCCTCTTGTCCTTGGGTAATGATGATAGCTGAGAATGTTGATGAATTGCTGTCTAGAATTTCCCCATGTCAATTTGATTTTTTCCTGTGGAATTAAATTGTTGTGACAATTCCTTGAATTTCATTTTTCCCCACCTCGCCCCATTCTGCTCCATGTTCCAACATGTTATCAGCTCTGCAGAGAAAGTGGGGAGAGTCTTAAAGACAGTTGGTGCACCTACCCAGTATAATTTTGGTGAGCTGGGTTACACTGATAGCGAATACCCCACCTGGCAGTGTTGGATAGCAAATTAGTGACAATTAAGTGGCCATTTGGGAACAGGTCGGTGACACCACCAAGATCTTCCTGGCGGTGTCTGAGACCAAAACTTGGCAGATAGAGGGATCAAAGGTCCATAACCAGTACATTGTTTGTCCTTTTCTTTTCCGGATTCCCGTTCCACAATGGTTGGTGTGGTTGCTGTGACTCCACTTCATTCTTATGTATTCAACAGCTAGGAAGATGGTGCAGGAGATCAGAAAAGATCAATGTAGGGACCCAGAAATGGTGTCAGCCTGCATTAAAAGCTGCAGCAGTGAGTTTCATAGAATCATAAAATCCCTACCGGACAGAAAGAAATCATTCGGCCCATTGAACATGCAATGACAACATTCCCACCTAGGCTTATTCCCGTAACCCTGCATATTTACCCTGTTAATCTCCCTGACACGAAAGGGCAATTGAGTACTAATTGGAGTTTAAATCTTCCTATTATATCAAATTGCAAAAATACAGATGGGGCAGTTGTTTCAAGTTTCCCTTCTCCGATTTCTTGATTTGAGATTTGAACAACTCGGCATTTACCATTAGCCATGTGCATGACAGAACACCTGAGTTAGCTAAAGGACTGAGTGAGTTCCTGCAGCACATCTTGTAGATAGTACAGACTAACGCCAGGTCTTTGAGGTTAGACTCCAGGAGTGTGCTTTCCAGGACACCTGTCCTCACTCCCATTAGAAGATGATCCTTCCCCCATGAAAACATGGCCTCTCCCCTCCTGTTGATCTCCATCTCCATGACATCCAGTGCTGTATTCTAATTGTGGAGACCTCTCTGTGCCCTGGTTCTCCATTTCCCTTTCATCCAATTGCAGCACAGGCAGCAGCAGACTCTTATCAGTCAGTGCGGATTCCCTTAGAGGTGGATGCTAGTGGAAACACATACTGGTCTCACATTATTAGGCCCTGTGTACCACATCCAGCCAGCCAGAGGACAATGTGCTGGGCTGCAAGCTGAAATGATTCAAATGAGGAGGTAGCATGAAGTTGCAGTGCTCCCTGACTCATTGGGGATGGGCTCAGGCAGATTGTGAATCACAGCCCTGTTCCCAAAACAGGTATGAAGAAAATTTTTACCCAACAGAATCACTGGTGAATTATCATAGAATCCCTAAAGTGTAGAAGGAGGCCATTTGGCCCATTGAGTCTGCACCGACAACAATCCCACCCTGGCCCGATCCCTGTAACCCCATACATTTACCAGCTACCAGCTAATCCCTCTAACCTACACATTCTGGGACACTAAAGGGCAATTTAGCATGGCCAGTGCATCTAATCTGCATGTCTTTGGACTCTGGGAGGAGACTGGAGCACCTGAAGGAAACCCACGCAGACACAGGGAGCGCATGCAAACTCCACATTCACAAAGGTGCAACTCTACTCCACAAAGGTGCAAAATAATGATGTTACAAGGATGATAGCGGAACTGAGGTTTTCTATTCATCAAAAAATGTTCGGACTCTTCCTCTTAGAAGGCTGAGTGATAACTTGACAGGAGTCTTTAACAATATGAAGGACTCGATAAGGTAACTAAAGGAAATAATTCCCGCAGGGGAGAACAAGAGAAAAGGCAGTGAAGTCACCAATAACTTCAATGGGATCAGTGTTAAAAACAAGGAATTTGTTATCACAAAGAGAATTAGAGGCAATTGGGATAAATATATTTAAGGGAAAGATAGATAAAACGTGGAAGGAGAAAAAAATCAACACTATGTTGATAGGTTAGGACGGAGCAATAATGCTGGTGCAAACTAGTTAGGTTGAATGGCCTGTTTCTGAGCTTCACTTTCTATGGAGTGGTTTACTTTGTCTCAGTGGTCAACTGTTTAAAAAGTATTTCTTTCAGCTGTATGCAGTTGTAACAGAGACATTTCTCTTCTGCCAGTATCTTTGGAGCGTACAGTATGGATGTGATCACCAGCACTGCGCTCAGTGTGGATGTCGATTCCATCAACAACCCCAATGACCTATTTGTTAGAAATGCCAAGGAACTAGTAAAATTCAACCTCTTTGATCCAATGCTAATTCTTTCCTGTAAGTGATTCAAAAAAATTGTTTTGTTTTTGTGAAAACAGTGTAATGACCTCTTTCTCTTTGAGGAGAAACCCTGTTCTTTACTCCACTTCCCAGGTCCTTGCTTCAATGTTTCAGGAATATTGTGGGAAAATTCTTTAAAGTTAAGGAAGGGTTGGGCAAGTCTTCAACAGCAGACTTGATTTGATTCATTAGTGTTACATGTATTACTATGTAATGAAAAGTATTGTTTCTTGTGCGCTATACAGACAAGGCATACCATTTATAGAGAAGATAACGAGAGAGTGCAGGATGTAGTGTTACAGACATAGCTAGAGTGTTGAGAAAGATCAACTTAAAGTGAGGTAGGCCCATTCAAAAGTCTGATGGCAGCAGGGAAGAAGCTGTTCTTGAGTTGGTTGGTATGTGACCTCAAATTTTTGTATCTTTTTCCTGATGGGAAATGGTGGAAGAGAGAATGTCCAGGGTGTGTGGGGTCCTTGATTATGCTGGAAGCTTTGCCGAGGCAGCGGGAAGTGTAGATGGGGTCAGTGGATGGGAGGCTGGTTTGTGTGATGGATTGGGCTACATTCACGACCTTTTGTAGTTTTCTTACGGTTTGGGCAGAGCAGGAGCCATACCAAGCTGTGATACAACCAGAAAAAATGCTTTCTATGATATCATTAGATATTACATCTAAATTTATCTATGTGAACCCATCACTCACAATCGCACAAACTGCCAGGAGGCTTTTCTCTACCATTTGTTCAAACTGATTACTGAGTGTGTTTTGGGACCATGGAAATTCAGAATCCATTCACAGTGGATAGCATTCGTCTCTGAGTCAGAAGATTGTGGGTTCAATCCACATTCTGGAGACTTGACCACATGATTCAGGCTGATAATTCAGCCTGGGACTGGGAGCTCAATGTCGAATTCAGTCCAGATAGTTTACACTGCTCTTTTTTGTGGTACCATTTTTTGCATGAAATATTAAAACGTGCTTCCTGTGAGGTGGCTGTAAAAGATCCCATTTGACTAATTTGAAGAATGGGGAATTCTCTGAGTTTCTTGTCATTCATAACTTGATTATCATAACAATTTTTGTGGGCCTTGCAATTTTGCTGATTGACTTCTGTGTTTCTAACATTACTACAGTGATTACATCTCAGAAATATTTCATTTATCTGCTAAGCATTTTGGGATGTTCCTAAGTTGTGAAAATTGACATTATGAATATTTCTCTTTTCCTCATTTGCTCTTTGTCTCCCTTTTCTCTTTCATGCTTATCCTTCTTTCTATACCTATGCAGAGGTATGGAAATTAGACATCTGTATGATTTTTCTTCTTTTATTCCAGTTATTTTTCCGGCCATTATTCCAATCCTGGGAAAACTTGGTTTTAGCTACTACCCGAGACATGTGAATGGTTTTTTCATGAGCTTTTTGACAGATTTGAAGGCAAAGAGACAAAAAGGAGCGCAAACTGTGAGTGTTAAACTAACTGTGAAATGATTCAGGTTCCTACACCTGTTCTGCCTCTCTCTCATTCTCAACACTGACCTTTGCTAATCTACTCTCATAACTAGAAAGGAAGTGGCCGCAAAAATATTGTTGTAATATTTTTATACAGACAGGTATCTGGGGAATATTCTGTTCTTTTGCAGTTACTGAAGTTTAGTGGGCAGGTTTGCAGTTTGTTTTTTTACTGTTCTCGACCTTTTATTTCTTTATTGTCGTTCTTCATTTTCTTCCCCCCTACTTTATCCCCTTCCTTTACATTTTCTCCCCCTTTGCTTCCTCTTTTCTCAATGTTACCTCTGTCCCCACCCTCCCCCCAACATCTTCATCTGTCGCAGTTTACCCTCTGATTTTAGCTTCTCTGCTTTTTGGGCATTCACATCCTTTATTCGCTCTATCGGCTGCCATTAGCAGCCCTTTCCTCTGGTTCCCCTTGCCTCACCCTATCGTATAAATATCTCCCACATTGTTTGCTTTTTAGCTTTGACAAAGGGTCATCTAGACTTAGCTCTTTTCTCTCCTTACAGATGCTGCCAGACCTGCTAACGTTTTCCAGCATTTTCTCTTTTGGTTTCAGATTCCAGCATCCGCAGTAATTTGCTTCTATTTTTTGCAGTTTAAGTGAGTTCAATCAGGTTGCAGGCAGCTCTGCAATCACAGATCTGGCATTGCTGCCAGGGTCTCCAATCTCCCACTAAAAAGTTGAAATGCTGGGGTCAATGGTTACTTTTACCCTTTCTCTCCATCGTCTGCTGAGGTCACAGCTGGAGAGCAAATGCCTGCCAAAATTCTACCCCATTGTATTTTATGCCGTGCATTTTCTTTAGAACTAGGGACACAATAGTAAAAGATATTCTTGCCGTTCCTGTGAATAGACTTTGTTAAAGAACAGTTGGAGAGGGACAACAAGAGATGACTATATTAGTAACTTGTTGTGAACTTGGTCTATAGTGATTAGGGATCTCAGTGAAAGCCATGACTGTTCCATCTCACTTCGAAATTTGTTTTATGATTGTGTAATCTGTTATGTAATCTGTTTGATGTTCTGCCCTGATTATTAGCTGTTTGAACTTTGCTCCATTAAATGTCCAGAACAAAATGGAGTTTATTTAGTTAAGTAACAGTATTGACTGTTGTGGGGCAAAGATATTCTTGGACGAGAGCATGTTGTCTGACACTGGGGCTGCATTTAAGGTAGAATAGTAGCAAATTAGAGGTTTGGTTCAGTTTCTGTCAGTGACTGTGCAGCAGAGAACCAGGAGTTTCTTTCTCAAGTTGAATATTTTGCATTCAAAGTTAAGTTGGCTGCAATTCTCCAGCCCCACACGCTCATGCGCAGATGACGCTGGAGCAGGACAATCGCAGGGTTGCGATAGCACATTTGGCGCCAGAATACACTTTGGGATTGTCCCAACCCCCACATCTCAAAGTAATTCATGCCCACAGAGGGCAAGAACCAAATTAGCATAATTTAAAAATTCTTCAAAATACACAGGGTTGGTTTGGAACCAAATTCTACCCATTCTAAATGGGGAAATGCTTAGGAAATCAGAAGCATAAAGGGACTTGGGAGTCCTTGTTCAAGATTCTATTAAGGTTCATGTGCAGGTTCAGTTGACAGTTAGGAGGGCAAATGCAATGTTAGCATTCATGTTGAGAGGGCTAGAATATAAGAGCAGGACTCCTGAGGCTGTCTAAGGCTCTGATCAGACCCTATTTGGAGTATTGTGAGCAGTTTTGGGCCCCATATCTAAGGAAGGATGTGCTGGCCTTGGAAAGGGTCCAGAGGAAGTTCACAAGAATGATCCCTGGAATGAAGAGCTTGTTGTGTGAGGAACGGTTGAGGACTCTAGGTCTGTATTCGGATCTAGAAAGGATGAGGGGGATCTTATTGAAACTTACAGGATACTGTGAGGCCTGAATAGAGTGGACATTAAGAGGATTTTTCCACTAGTAGAAAAAACTAGAACCAGAGGACACAACCTCATGCTAAAGGGATGATCCTTTGAAACAGAGCTGAAGAACAATTTCTTCAGCCAAAGCGTTGTGAATCTGTGGAACTCTTTGCTGCAGAAGGCTGTGGAGGCCAGGTCATTGAGTGTCTTGAAGACAGAGTTAGAAAGGTTTTTGATTAATAAGGGGAACAGAGGTTATGTGGAAAAGGCAGGAGAATGGGGATGAGAAAAATATCAGCCTTGATTGAATGGCAAAGCAGACTTGATAGGCCGAGTGGCCTAATTCTGCTCCAATATCTTATGGTCTTGTGTTTATGGTCCTGCAATTCACCGAACCTTGGGGCAGCGGGAACCCAATGCGAATCATTACCCGTCTCCACAAATGGAGACCAGTTGTGATCATCACACCAGGGGTCTCAAAGGCCATTGAAGCCCCCAGGTGGTTGGGGACATGGCTGTGCAGTGCCCTGGCTTTGCCCTCTGGCAGCACGGCCTGTCTGAGGAGTTGGCATTGCCTTAGACAAACCCATAGCAGGTTATCACTCAGATTGAGGTGCCCTTAGAAATGGGTGTCCTGACCTCTGAGGAGCCCATATTGCCAGCATCTTTAGGGCCACACTCCAAAATTCTAAATGTGAGAGAATTCAGTGAGAATCTCCCCAGGCTCAAAAAAAATTTCCAAGTGTGGTTGAATTGTGAACTGAATCACACCAACCTTGTCAGTGGGAATCTCACTGGTTTTCTGTTTGGGGTGAAGAAATGTTTTGGGAGAATTCTGCCCAGAGAGTTTAAATTGATAGCACAACAAATAATTATGTAGAACAACTGTCTCCTTGCCATGTTCAACACTTACTGACGAGGATTTGGAGAACTTTACTGATATAAATTCAGATGAGTGGTTTTAGACACAAGGGGAGACATAAGAAAGTAGAGGCTTCTCACTGGAATAGAGACAGTTCAAAGAAAACCACGTTCAAAATTTGGTTAAGGTGATCAAGGAAACATCTTTAAATAGTTAAAGGGAATGGAGTGAGCGAGCATCAATTCAAAACCATCAAAAGGAGAGATTATTTGTGTTCAGAAGATTGTTAAGATGTTGAATGCCTAATTGGACAGTCTCAATCGTTCTGTCTAGAATCCTGGGTGGTTCTGCTTCCAGCCTCTCTGGAGGAAATATGTTCTACTTCCTCCTTTGCACCTCTCTGGAATTGCAAGGTCTGGGACTTGCCTCCTAAGAAACCTGTTTGTGTGTTGTCAGAGCTGAGTCCTCACATGGTTCTTGTTGAATTCTCAGAATCGGGTGGATTTTCTGCAGCTGATGGTTGATTCTCAAATGTCCGAAGCCAGCTCCCAGAACCGAGATAATGTCAGCAAGTCAACAGACAAAGGTACCATCAGTGGAATGTTTCTCATTCCCTTCATCCTTATTTCTTTCTGAGATTTTAATACAAGTGCTTAATTTCGATCTCAGTTATTAGAAACATTAAATTATCTGTATTTTGCACTTTTATGCAGTTGGTAAAATGCTTTTGATCAATATATAAGGTGAATTTTGTGATCCATACTCTGATTCTTCTGGTTCCTGAAATTAATGTCACTTTTCACTTTATTACTGTTCCTCTCTCTCTGGTTTTCTGATACCCTACCTGACTGACAGTTCAGACACGGGATCTACTCCAAGACCCTTAGACCCCATTGAAAACATTTTGGAGGGGGCGGGTGGAGATGGTGTCTAACCCCTGCTGGAATTAGTTTTCTCTTTCCTGCAGTGTGAATTTCCTGGTATCTGATCCATGATTCTGCCCAATCATGGATCTGAGTTTGGGAACTGGGAAATGCAGGGGAAATCAAGACACAGGTTAATCATCCTTACAGCCTGTGTGTCTGGGCACTGGAATTTCATTCAGTATTCACCTTGTCAGTGCTGACCATCTTACGAGATGACGAAAGTGGCTATTTACCTCAAGATTTAAAAAGAGATTCGAACTGTCAATTTATTTGCAGTGTCCTCTTAATAAAGACTCGCTTATTAATCTGTTCCAACCAGGTTGCTGGGAATATAGTCAATGATGTTAATACAAGTGCTTAGTTTCGATCTCAGTTATTAGAAACATTAAATTATCTGTATTTTGCACTTTTATGCAGTTGGTAATATGCTTTTGATCAATATATAAGGTGAATTTTGTGATCCATACTCTGATTCTTCTGGTTCTCTGCAGCTCTGACTGACACGGAGATTCTGGCACAGTCCCTGACCTTTGTCATAGCCGGCTATGACACCAGTAGCAGCACATTGTCATTTGCCGCATACAATCTGGCGCTGCACCCAGACATACAGAAGAAACTGCAGCAGGAAATCGATGAGGCTTTTCCAAACAACGTGAGTCCTTGAGAATGGACAAGAAAGAACTTGCATTCCTGTAGCACCTTTCACAACCCTAGGACATCCTGAAGCTCTTTATGGCTAACTTCTGAGTTGTGATCACCATTGCAATGTAAAAAACGGCAGCCTCATTACACACGGCAATGTGAGAATAACCAGATAGCAATTGCCCCGAGAACTCCCAAACTGTTTAAGAACCTCCCATAAAATGTTTGATATCCAACTGAGAGAGGCCTCCATTTAAAATCTCATCACAAAGACCTCAGTGTGGCACTGGTATGTCTGCCTGGATTATTGTGCTCAAGTCTCGAGTGTGGATTTAAAACCACAATCTTCTGACTGAGGAGAGAGTGCTAGAAGCTGAGGCATGGCTGATGCTCAGAGCTGAGATCTACCGATGGGGGCCATTTCCTTAGCACATGTTGCTGATATGAAACTTAACTTGGTGGGAGTACTTACTAGAGAAAGTAATGAACTTTCTACATCCGATTTTCCATCCTTTGGCTTAGACAGTATTGCCATGCGTTCAGAGAATTAATACCAAGGGCCTTAGGCAATGAATTGTATTTGATCATCTACTGGTGATGGTTTTCAAATGTCCACAATGTGCTGAATCTTTTGGGTTTAGAAGTCAAGTCCATCTACATGTCTTCAATATTCAGCCAAATGTTTGTAGGAAGGAAAAGAATAGTAAGAGCTGTTCCTATCCTATTGATGATGAGCTCCCTTGAAGCAAATGACCTCATTGATATTGCATTCCATGCTGGACTGTGGTGTCCAATATCTCTGGATCCTCCTCACTTAATTCTGTTTTCTCCTTCCATGTGTTAACTGAAAACCACCCTGCTGCCCCACCCCGATTTGTCGCTCTTTATCGAATTATTTTGTTACTTTCTCCATGGCACCCTCCTGCACTCCTATTGAGATTTTCCTTGATCGTTCTTCATCTAAATATTATCTGTTAGGAATAATCTGTTCTGTTATTCTGTGTTGTTCTGAAATATAAGGAGTGATAATAAAAATTGGCTATTCCTGTTGGAAAGCTAATAGTTTCTTCCATTTTGTTTACTCCTTATGACCCAGAGTGTCAATTTCTGTCAGCCTTTGAATTTTTGTCTTACTTTGGTTTAATCTTAACCAAGTTTCTTGATCATTGATTCCTTAATGCCCACCTCTTTGGGTAACATTGCATTACCATTACATGGGTTACCATATAACCCCGAATGGAAACACTTGGGTTATAATTAGCATGCATATTGCATTTTAATCAGCTTGCCTCAGTTCTTGGTGTTTTGGCTAAATGGAATTGAATGTGTTTCAGTATATGCTGGCATCAATATTTCTAACACAAGTAGATGCAGCTGAAGTATTTGCTGATGTGCTGAGGTTTATAATCTGCACAGCGTTCACAACAACAGCTCTGTCTGATGCTTTTGATCATTATGAATATCGTGCATTTAATGGTGCTTGCTTTGTTCTTGTGTTGCTCATGACATGATAGAAAGAGGGCTGCAAATACCAAGTTAGTCACCTCAACCACTTCTGGTAGCATAGAGCACAGAGGGTGACATGGTGGCACAGTAGTTAGCACTGCTACTTGATAGCACCAGAGACCCGGGTTTAATTCCCAGCTTGGGTCACTGCCTATGTAGAGTCTGCACGTTCTCCCTGCTTCTGCATGGGTTTCCTCTCAGTACTCTGAACTTCTGTCACAGTCTGAAAGACATGCTGATTAGGTGCATTGGCCATGCTAAATTTTCCCTCAATGTACCAGAGTGTGGCGATTAGGGGATGTTCACAGTAACTTCATTACAGTGGTTAATGTAAGCTTACGTGTGACACTAATAAATAAAACTTGCCACTCTCTGGGTGAAAAGTTTCTGCTGAATTCCCTATACAATTTACTAGTGATTATTATATTCACAGCCTTGTTGTTCTGATCTCTCCCACAAATGCAAACATCTTCTCTACCATTGCAAGTCAACAAAGAATATTTCCCTTTCCCTTTGGCAAAATATTTTTATTTTCTGGATTGCATCTATTTCTCACTGGTATTTTGTTCAGTTATAAAAAGAGTTTTTCTGTGTGAAGGCTCCTCCCACCTATGAAGGAGTGATGCAGTTGGAGTATTTGGAAATGGTGATATGTGAAACCCTGCGACTGTTCCCTCCTGCACCCCGTATTGACAGAGTCTGCAAGAAAGATGTCCAACTCAGTGGGGTAAAAGTTCCAAAGGGGACTGTGGTCATGGTTCCTGCCTATGTCCTGCATCGTGATCCAGCACACTGGCCAGAACCTGAAGAGTTCAGACCTGAACGGTATGTAGTAATGATTGTGTTTGTGTCAAAGGCTCGTTGTCACTGGGCAGAACAATGTCCTCTTTAGATACCAACATATCCACCTCCTTTCCAGCAGATCTGATGATTAGGAACAGACACCAATGATGCTTTGCTTGGTTGTATTCTACTGACTTCAGAGTTATTATCACCACTCTGTGTTGGAGGCCAACTAACCCAGCACTGAACAGACACCAAATTCTGGACTTCTGTTGTTCAGCACATTATCAGCTAAACCATCAACAACCTTCTGGTTCTTTTTTAAATTGAACTTCTGTATCTGTTTTCTTAACTATCACAAATGCTGAAAAGCACTTTGGGAATGTTGGAAATTGTATATTTCTCCTCTTTTGGAAGGGCTGCCTAACACCACAGAACTGAACTGCCACCTTGGAAGAGCCAGTTGTGATAGCTTGAGAAACCACTATTGTGTAACAACAGTATCAATACAAACAATGGCTAAAACTAACCAATCTCCTCAATGACATGAAGCCTAGACAGGAGTGTGACACAGTCCCATTCAGGCAGTTGTTGGCTCAACTGAATGTATTAGCAATTCAAATTACATTGTTTTTTTTTCATTGAATTATAGAATGGTCACAAAAAAGACACAAGCCATTTTAGAATTAGCTGCAATCCTAGCCAAGCTGTTCCAGTACAGTTACAGCACTGACATTTACCTGAAAATGTGGAAAATTGCCCGGGAACGTCCCATCCACAAACAGCAGCACAAATCCACTAAGACCAATTACTGCCCAAGAGTCGACTCTCAATCATCAGCAAGGATGGAAAGTATTGTCCAGATTGTTGCAAAGTGAGTGAAGGGTGGGTGCTGAATTAAGCACTATCTGAGGTGTGTGGTTCATTGTAAGAATCTGGCAATACTAATACATTCACTGACCTTAACTATTAGTGTGAAGTCATTGAGCTTCTTACAGCACTGCATCCAGGTGCCAGAGGCTGACAGCTTGTTGGCCACAATGGCTATCTGCTTCCACTGCCTTCACAGTATTTTGTCTGGAGGTCCTCCTGGGCCCCCTGAGGGAAGAGATCCTCTCTCCTCCTGTCCACCTCCTGTAGCAAGAAAACATGTAGGTTTCTGATGGGATCCCTTGGAAGACCAGACAAACTCACAGTTTGTTAGAAATGTGTATATTGATTGTTGTCAGGGTGATTCTTGCTGTAGGGTGATTCAAGGTCTCTGCATCATAGAACATAGAACATAGAACATTACAGCGCAGAACAGGCCCTTCGGCCCACGATGTTGCGCCGACCAGTTAAAAAACAATGACCCACTAACCTAAACCAATCCCTTTTCGTCCATAAACCTATCCACAGATCTCTTAAATGCCCCCAAACTAGGCGCATTTACAACCTCAGCAGGCAGGGCATTCCAATCCCTCACCACCCTCTGGGTAAAGAACCTACCCCTGACATCCGTCCTATAACTACCCCCCCTTAATTTAAAGCCATGCCCCCTCGTGCTAGCTTTCTCCATCCGAGGAAAAAGGCTATCACTGTCCACCCTATCTAAACCTCTAATCATCTTATATGTTTCAATAAGATCCCCTCTTAGCCGCCTTCTTTCCAGCGAAAACAACCCCAAATCCCTCAGTCTCTCCTCATAGGACCTCCCCTCCATACCAGGCAACATCCTGGTAAACCTCCTCTGCACCCTCTCCAAAGCCTCCACATCCTTCCTGTAATGTGGGGACCAGAACTGCACACAGTACTCCAAGTGCGGCCGCACCAGAGTTGTGTACAGTTGCAACATGACGCTGCGACTCCTAAATTCAATCCCCCTACCAATGAATGCCAAGACACCGTATGCCTTCTTAACAACCCTATCTACTTGATTCCCAACTTTCAGGGATCTATGTACACATACACCTAGATTCCTCTGTTCATCCACACTATTCAAAGTCCTCCCATTAGCCCTATACTCAACACATCTGTTATTCCTACCAAAGTGAATTACCTCACACTTCTCCGCATTAAACTCCATCCGCCACCTCTCGGCCCAGCGCTGCAACCTGTCCAAGTCTTCCTGCAAACTATGACACCCTTCCTCACAATCTACCACACCTCCGACTTTGGTGTCATCAGCAAATTTACTAATCCACCCAACTATACCTTCATCCAGATCATTAATAAAAATTACAAACAGCAGTGGCCCCAAAACAGATCCCTGAGGCACACCACTCGTAACCGAACTCCACGACGAATATTTACCATCAACCACCACCCTCTGTCTCCTATCTGCTAGCCAATTCCTGATCCAATTTCCTAGATTACCCTCAATCCCATACTTCTGCATTTTCTGCAGAAGCCTACCATGGTGAACCTTATCAAACACCTTACTAAAATCCATATATACCACGTCAACTGCCTTACCCCCATCCACCTCTTTGGTCACTTTCTCAAAAAACTCAATAAGGTTAGTAAGGCACGACCTACCCGCTACAAAACCATGCTGACTATCTCCAATCAATTCATTACTCTCCAAATAACTATAAATCCTATCCCTAATAATTTTTTCTAAAACCTTGCCCACAACAGAAGTGAGACTCACCGGTCTATAATTCCCGGGGAAGTCTCTGTTCCCCTTCTTAAACAATGGGACAACATTCGCTAACCTCCAATCTTCCGGTACTATACCAGAGGCCAACGACGACCTGAAGATCAGAGCCAGAGGCTCTGCAATCACTTCTCTTGCCTCCCAGAGAATCCTAGGGTAAATCCCATCCGGACCAGGGGACTTATCTATTTTCAAACCCTCAAGAATATCCAGCACATCCTCCTTATCAACTGTAATACCGTCTATTCTACTCCCCTGCAACCCAGTGTCCTCCTCAGCTATATCCTTGTCCCCCTGCGTGAACACCGAAGAGAAATATTGGTTCAATGCCTCTCCAATCTCTTCCGGTTCCACACATAACTTCCCTCTGCTGTCTATAACTGGCCCTAATCTTGCCCTAACCAACCTTCTATTCTTGACATACCTATAGAACGCCTTAGGATTCTCCTTAATCCTATCAGCATCGAGTAACAAAGAAACAGAAAGAGGCTATTAGATGGATTATGTCTGTGCAGTCTGAAAAAGAGTGATCCAGCCTGATCCCACTTTCCAGTTCTTGCTCCATGGTCCTGTTGGCCACAACACCTCCACTGCATATCCAAGTAGTTTTTAAATGTGATGCATAATTCTGTCTCTGCCACCCTATTGGCACTGAGTTCTAGATTCTCACTGCCCTTTTGGTGAAAAGATTATCCCCTCAACTCCTCGCTCATTCTTCTACCAACTACTTTATATCTATGGTACTTGATTATTTCCCACTCTGTTACTGGAATCCGCTTTCCACACAATCTCAGCTCCCAGCACCCCCATAATTTTATACATTTCAAATAAATATCTCTTCACCTTTCTCACTTGTAATGAAAAAACACAGCTGATCCAATCTTTTCTCATCATCAAAATTCTCCAGTCCTGTCAGCAATCTTGTAAATCCCTCCTGCACCCTCTAATGCGATCACATCCTTCCTGTAATGTGCTGACCACTATATGACTAAACTCTATACGACACTCAAGCTGTGGCCTATTCGGTTCTAATATAATGTCAAGGTACTTTGTATACTGTGCCTTGGCCAATAAAGTATGCACTGCCTTCACCTGATCGACCTGTCCTGCTACCTGGACACACACTCCAAGGTGCCTCAACCTACCATTTACTGTGTATTCTCTTACTTTGCTTAACCTCTCTAGAGGTCATGTTTTTGCTGACTGCTTTTCATTTTTGACTTTACTGTCCACCTGACCAGTCCAATAGATAGATGTCTTCCTGCCATCTATAGCTTTTTTTAAAATAAGAAATAGGAGCAAGAGTAGGCCATCTACCCATTGAACATCTCCCACCATTCAATAAGATCATGGCTGTTCTGATTTGGGCCTTGGACTCCACTTTCTTACCTGCCCTTGATAATCCTTATCTCCTTTGTCAATCAAAAATCTGTCTAACTCCACCATGAATATATTCAAATTTCCAGCTTCTACTGCTCCCTCTGGAAGAGAATTTCAAAGACTATGGACCCTTCGATAGAAGCACTTCCTCCTCATCTCCATCTTAAAAGGGAGATCCCTTAACTTTAAACTGTGCCCCTAGTTCTAGATTCCCCACAAGTGGAAACATCCTCTAACACTATTGACCG
Organism: Carcharhinus amblyrhynchos; assembly: GCF_965287045.1. NCBI lineage: Eukaryota > Metazoa > Chordata > Chondrichthyes > Carcharhiniformes > Carcharhinidae > Carcharhinus > Carcharhinus amblyrhynchos. Next base: position 13,478,991 of record NC_137341.1, read on the forward strand.
CATGCGTAATTTTCATATCATCTGCAATCCTCTTAATCATGCTCTCCCCACTTAAATCTGAATTATTGCTCTACGAGCAGTAAAGGACCCAATACTGAGCTCTGCATAATTTGATCCAGTATCAGCCAGATAGACAGCAATGTTCAGAATAACAACAGAAAATACTGGATGAACACAGCTGATCGGGCACCATCTGCGGAGAAAGACAGAGTCTGAATGATCATTCTACAAAACTATATTTGATTGAAAATTTGCAATTGTCCTGAAAAAAACTGCAATTTTCAAAAGAGCTCCATTTGGACTCATTATTTTAATCCCCAAGTACTCTTTGCAACAACAATCAAGTTATTGTAGAAATGACACCTTGATATCATAGCCTAGTCTGTAGCAATGCCTTTCAAAAATGATTCCTGTTATCAAAGCAAAAAGTTTTCAACTAAAAATCATTTTCAGTGAAACACTGAAAATATTCACGATAAACAGAATTTGGATTGTACATAAAATAAAAACGTTGAGTATCAGAGAATGGTCAGCATAAATTATGATGGACACAATAGACCTAATTTATTTTGTTTTAAAAGGATCCATTACTGCTGTACCATCTGCTTCCAGACCTATGGACATGCTGCATTGATACAATGTCTATCATGACCTTGAGGTGCCCCAAAATGTTTCACATTCAATAAAGTACTTTTGAAGTCTAGACATTGGTGGCATGTGGGGAAATATTGCAGCAGCCAATTTGTACACAGATAAACTAAACAAACAGCAAGATTAATGACCAAGTCATTAGTTTTTTGATTATGGTGATTGAAGGATAAATATGGGCCAGTGTAGGAAGAAAAATCCCGAACTCTGCTTTGAATAATGCTATGGGATTTTGTTCTATCCACAAGATGGAAGAATACTGCTCCTTCGCCAAATGCTAGGACGCTTGCAACATCAGCCCAATAGCGCCACTCTGAGAAGGTGTTCAGCCTTTGAAAATTCTGAAGAGTAGATAGATTGAATACCAACTGATGGTTGTGACACTTTTGAGTTGAAGAGCTCAGGACCAGGAGCAGAAAAAATTCTGCTCCCCACTTACATAACTGGAAGGCAGCTGGTGATCTGTAATCTAAGTATGTTTTACCTCAGTGAGAAATCTAATGTAAACAGTCTCTTGAGACTGATGTCAGAGACTTGCAGTACTTTTACGTAAGTTCTTAATAGTTTAAAATATGTTATGGTTTTCGTGTGGTGGTGTTCTTTTAAAACTGTAGTATGTATAACTTTCTATTTCATTTATAGATAGTAATTTAGGTTATTTTATCCAAGATATTAAAATATTTGAGTAGTTGGACTCAATCATGGCTAGAGGTTACTGATAACACCAGGTTAAAGTCCATCAGGTTTATTTAGTAGCTGTTGGACTTTAACCTGATGTTGTGAACTTCTTACTGTGCTTACCCAAGTCCAATGCTGGCATCTCCACATCAGAGGTTACTGAGCCAGTGAAATGATTACCTATAAGTAGTGGCACCCAGTTAACTAAAAAGAGCAGCATGGTGACTCAGTGGTTAGTACTGCTGTCTCACAGTTCCAGAGACCTGAGTTCGATTCCTGGCTTGAGTCACTGTCTGTATGGAGTTTGTACGTTCTTTCCGTATCTGTGTGGGTTTCCCCAGGGTGCTCTGGTTTCCTCCCACAGTCCAAAGATGTGCGGGTTAGGTGCATTCGCCCTGCTAAATTGCCCCTTAGTAGCCTGGGATGTGTACGTTAGAGGGCTTAGCAGGGTAAATAAGTGGGATTACGGGGATGCAGCCTGGGTGGGATTGTTGTTGGTGCAGACTCGATGGGCTGAATGGCCTCCTTCTGCACTGTAGGGATTCTATGATTTTAAAAAAATAACCTTTCTTGATTTATCCTCAGCCTTTTTTTTACATTTTATTGTCTTTTTACAAAGAAAATATATATTGTTTGGATGTTTAGGCTCATTTTAAAGTTGGGGTTTTGAACAGACCTGTACACAGCGGGACTTCAGATAAGGATAGAATCAATCTTGACTCTGCTGCTGTTCTTCATAGTTGATTAATCTGGCAACACTCAACAGTCTGGACTGGCATCGAGACTGGCACCCAGTATCTGTGTAACAGCAGCTCAAGAAAATCAGTAAATGAAGGAATTACTGAGACAAAATCAGTTTAATCTGTTTCACACTCCATCCACTCTGATAAATTTAAATTTGACAATGATTTAATTTACTTGTTTTGACTTTGTTTAAAAACCCAGGTTCAGTAAAGAGAAGAAGCAGTCTCAGGGTCCCTGTGTGTTCCTACCATTTGGCATGGGCCCTCGGAACTGCATCGGAATGAGATTTGCCCAACTTGCGATGAAGATGGCACTCACTTCATTGTTGCAACACTTGACCTTCGTACCCTGCAAGGAGACACCAGTGAGAATTTAATTTGTTTTATTTGTTGAAGTGAAAACTGAGGGGAGGGAATAATGGGAGGGACAGAGCCATCCATTGCTGTAATAAAACTTTCCTGTTGGCCTCGTATGACTATTGCCCTTTCTGTTTCAGATCCCATTGGAACTGGATATGTCTGAATTTATGAGGCCTAAAAAACCCATAATCCTGAAATTTGTGCCACGAGTCAATACTGATTGAAAGGATAAAGAATTTGGTTCATAGGAAGCTGCGAAAATGTGCAAGACTGTGTACATCTGAAATTAAATGTAAATTTGGATTTTGTGCTACTCATCAAATGAAAATATATGGAAGCTTTGGGCAGAATCTTGTGAAGGGGGTCCTGGCCCCTGGAGAAACAGCCTTTTTGCTGCATCTTGTATCACATAATTACTTTATCGGGTTTGTGACCGGCCTTCCCCTGGGATCAAGATCTGTGCGCCAAGAGTCACTGGCCATTCAGAGAGTGGCAGCTCTTTTGTATACAGCAGGGCCACTAGGGAGGTGGTGATGGCTGCCACTTCTACATGCAGAGGCTGCAGATCAAATGTGGAACCAGCCACAGGTGAGCGGTGGTGAGAATGGGGCCACAGGAGAGGAAGGCAGGGAGTTGACTCTGTGGGCCTACCCCTTCCATAGTCTGGGTCACTGGAATAGCCTTTGAATGTGGGGCCCTGCCTCTAGGAACCCACAAGCAAACATTCCAGGATGCCTGTCATGCTCCCCCCTGCACTATGCTGGTTTACTACAAAGGACGGCACGAAGTATTCCCTAGAACATAGAGCATACAACATTACAGCGCAGTACAGTCCCTTTGGCCCTCAATGTTGCGCCGACCTGTGAAACCAATCTAAAGCCCATCTAAACCTACACTATTCCAATATCATCCATGTGTTTATTCGATGACTGTTTAAATGCCTTTAATGTTGGCAAGTCCACTACTGTTGCAGGCAGGGCATTCCACGCCCTTATTACTCTCTGAGTAAAGAACCTACCTCTGACATCTGTCCTATATCTAGCACTCTTCAATTTAAAGCTATGTCCCCTTATGCCAGCTATCTCCATCCGAGGAAAAAGGCTCTCACTGTCCATCCTATCTAATCCTCTGATCATCCTATATGCCTCTATTAAGTCACCTCTTAACCTTCTTCTCTCGAACAAAAACAGCCTCAAGTCCCTCAGCCTCTCCTCATAAGACCTTCATTCCATACCAGGCAACAATCTGGTAAATCTCCTCTGCACCCCTTTCCAATGCTTCCACATCTTCCTATAATGCAACAACCAGAACTGTAAGCAATACTCGAAGTGCAGCTGCACCAGAGTTTTGTACAGCTGCAACATGACCTCATGGCTCCAAAACTCAATCTACCAATAAAAGCTAACACACCATATGCTTTCTTAACAACCCTATCAACCTGGGAGCCAACTTTCAGGGATCTATGCACATGGACACCGAGATCTCTCTGCTCATCCACACTACCAAGTAACTTACCATTAGCCCAATAGTCTGTATTCCTGTTACTCCTTCCAAAGTGAATCACTTCACTCTTTTCCGCATTAAACTCCAATTGCCACCTCTAGGTACCCACTTAAGGGCCTCAATTGATGGCAGCTTGAGAAGTTGTATCTACATGTCTTCCAGCCTGGAGTTTGTCTTCGTTATATTCACTTTTTCATGAATGTGGGTGTTGCTGGCAAGGCCATCATTTCTTGCCCATCCCAAATTGCCCTTGGACTAACTGTCTTGCTAGGCCATTTCAGAAGGCAGTTAACAGTTAACTACATTGTTTTGGGTCTGGAGTAATTTGTAGACCAGACAAGGACGGCAGATTTTCTTCCCTAACAGGCGTTAGTGAACCCGGTGCTCTTTATGCAATAATCGACGATAGTTTCATGGTCACCATTACTGAGATTAGCTTTTCCATACTAGATTTTTAATTTAATTTAAATTCCATTGAACTATAGAACTCCTACGGTGCAGAAGGAGGCCATTCAGCCAGCACTTACTCTCCAAAAGAACAGCTTACCAGACCCTCTACCTCGCGCATTTAGCATGTCCAATCCACCTAACCTACACATTTTTGGATTGCGGGAGGAAACCAGAGCACCGGGAGGAAACCCATGTAGACATGGGGAGAATGTGAAATCCATGCAGACACCCAAGACCGGAATCGAGTCCGGGTCCCTGGCGCTGTGAAGCATTAGTGCTAACAGCTGTGCCGCTCACTGCCCAGATGCCATGCTGGAGTTTGAACCTGAGTCCCCTCTAGATGACAAGTCCAGTGATGTTACCGCAGCTCCATCATCTCCCCCAGGGGAGGACCTGCCACCACAAAGTCCTCATTTGCCACCTTTCACCTGATTACCTGATTAAATGCCTGCTGCTACCCACTCTTCATGCGGGAGGGAGCCCAATATTGGGCTCAAACATACAAGAATATAGAGAATCAAGATCTGAGAAAATAATGATACACTGAGAATCCACAATCTACTTCCAATGGCTAAAGCTGTCTGAATGTTGAGGGGGGGGGGGGGGGTCACCAGTGTTCTGCAGAGATACTATAATAGTGTTTATTCAATTATAAAACATCTGTCAGTTAAACTTTATTGTCAAATCAATAGAATGTTGCTAAAATGTAGATGTATTTAGATACTGAAGTAAATTCTGAAGTAATCATATATCATTCTAATATACCAAATGTTTCTATGGAAAATATATCTGGAAAGGATTTTGTAAACTAATTACATACTTTTATCACTTATTAAGCAATATTATATGTCTAACAAACATCAAATAAATTTAAAACCTTTGAATCAATAACATGTTTTGGCTACATTGTGTTAAAATTACATTGCACTGTTTTTCTTGGGAAATCATTATGAAATAATCCTGTGGCTCACTGGGAAACACAACTAAAATTGAGAGATTGTTGTTGAATTTGTGTCACCATTCTGGTATCCAAATAAAATGATATCACCAAAAAACAACAAAACATTACAAATGTTGGAGTGTGATACAAGAAAAGCTCCCAAACCTGTTGGAGATCAGATTGGAGAGAATGGACACTCAGGCTTGTGCCCTTTTTCAGCACTTGAGTACTGGGAATTAAGGATATATCAAACTAATCAGAGGCACCTGCCAGAGTGAGTTTGAGCTGAGCTGATGACTTTTGTGCAGAGTTGAATCAGTGAGGTAGTGTGCCCGCTGGCCAGAGTAATAAAATAACATATCACCTTTTGAACTGGACATTTTACAGCTTTCCAGACTCATTCTTGAGTCCAACAACTTGAGATTGTAGCCTCTGCCCCCAATTTGCTTCCTGTCTCTACATTTTTTGTTTTCTCTGCAGTTCTTTTCCCCATCTTTTTGCTTTTGAGCAAAAGCTGTTCATGATTTTGCCATAATAGTCAGCACAGTTTCATGAGGGATAAGTCCTGCCTCACAAATTTGATTGAATTCTTTGAGGAAGTAACTAAGTGTGTAGATGAAGGTAGAACAGTTGATGTCATACATGGATTTGAGTAAGGCACTTGATAAGATTCCACATGGTAGGCTCATGAAGAAAGTAAGGAGGTGTGGGATAGAAGGAAGTTTGGCCAACTGGATAAGTAACGAGCTGTCTCAGAGAAGACAAAGGGTGGTGGTGGAGGGAAAATTTTCAGACTGGAGGTCAGTTACCAGCGGTGTACCACAGGGGTCAGTCCGGGTCCTCTGCTACTTGTGATTTTTATCAATGACTTGGAAAAGGGGGCTGAAGGGTGGGTTAGTAAATTTGCTGATGACACTAAGATTAGAGGAGTAGTGGATGAGGTGGAGGCCTCTTGCAGGCTGCAAAGAGACATTGATAGGATGAAAGCTGGGCTGAAAAGTGGCAGATGGAGTTTAATCCTGATAAGTGCGAGGTGATTCATTTTGGTTGGACAAACTTGAATGCAGATTACAGGGTCAACGGCAGGCTTCTGAGGAATATGGAGGAACAGAGAGATCTTGGGGTCCATAGCTACAGATCTCTGAAGGTTGCTACTCAAGTGGATAGAACCATGAAGAAGGCTTAGAGCGTGTTACCAAATAAAGGCTGGTATAAAGACACTTTACCTGAATGCATGAAGCATTTGGAACAAAGTGAATGAGCTGATGGTGCAAATCAGCACAAATGGATATGATCTAGTGGCCATTACGGAAACGTGGTTGCAGGGTGACAGGGACTAGGAGCTGAATGTCCAAGGGTATCAGGTGTTTAGGAAGGATAGATGGGAGGAAAAAGGGGGTGGGGTAGCTCTGTTAATTAAGGATAATATCAGGGCGGTAGTAAGGAAAGATATAGGCTCCAAAGAGCAAAATGTGGAATCGTTGTGGGTGGAGCTAAGAAAGAGTAAGGGGAGGAAGACACTGGTGGGTGTGGTCTATAGGCCCCCAAATAATAACTTTGAGGTGGGGTGGGCTATAAACAAGCAAATAATTGATGCGTGCAGAAACGGAACAGCAGTAATTATGGGGGATTTTAATCTGCATATTGATTGGATGACCCAAGTCAGACATGGTGGGCTTGAGGAAGAGTTCTTGGAATGCTGTCAGGATAGTTTCCTTGAACAGTACATGACGGAACTTATGACGGAATGAGCTTAGATCTGGTGTTGTGTAATGAGGCAGGCAGAATTAGGGATCTTCTTGGGACGAGTGATCATAGTATGATTGAATTTCTGATGCAGATGGAGGATGAGTAAGTAGGGTCCCGAACTTGTGTCCTCTGTTTGAACAGAGGGGAGTATGATAGGATGAGAGCGGAATTGGCGAATGTAGATTGGGGGCGCAGATTGGTTGGTAGGACGGCTGAGAAACAGTGGAGGATTTTTAAGGAGATCTTTTTTGGTACTCAGCAGAAATATATTCCGATGGTAAAGAAGGACTGTAGGAGAAGGGATAACCAGCCATGGTTATCTAAGGAAATGAAGGAGAGTATTAAATTAAAAGCTGATGCGTTCAGAGTGGCTAAAAATAGTGGACGATTAGAAGATTGGGAAAGATTTAAAAATCAACAAAGAATGACTAAGAAGGTGGTAAAGAAAGGAAAGATAGAGTATGAAGCTAAACTAGCACTAAATATAAAAAATGACAGTATAAGTTCTTACAAATATATAAAGAAGAGGAGGCTGGCTAGAGTGAATGTTGGACTCTTGGAGGATGAGGGGGGGGATTTAGCGGTGGGTGATGAGGAAATGGCTGAGGTTTTAAATAAGTTTTTTGCCTTGGTCTTCATGGAGGAGGACACGAATAGTTTGCCGGATATTAAAGATAGAAGGATGGTAGGAGATGAGGGCCTAAATGCGATTACTATTACTACAGAGGTAGTGCTTGATAGACTAATGGGACTGAAGGTGGACGAGTCCCAGGACCGGATGGAATGCATCCCAGGGTTCTGAAAGAAATGGCAGAGGTGATAGAGAATGCTTTAGTAATTATTTATCAAAATTCGCTGGACTCCGGGGAAGTGCTGGAAGATTGGGAAATGGCTAATGTTACGCTGCTGTTTAAAAAAGGTAGCAAAAGGCAGGGAATTATAGGCTGGTTAGTTTAACGTCTGTAGTTGGAAAAATGCTAGAATCCGTCATCAAAGAAGAAATAACAAGGCACCTAGAAAAGAATGGTTTGATTGAGCAGACTCAGCACGGATTCGTTAAGGGGAAGTCGTATTTGATGAATTTATTGGATTTCTATGAGGATGTGACTCGTGCGGTGGACAGAGGGGAACCCGTGGATGTGGTGTTTTTAGATTTCCAAAAGGCGTTTGATAAGATGCCTCACAAAAGGTTGCTGCAGAAGATTAGGGTGCACAGAGTTTGGGGTAAGGTGTTAGCGTGGATAGAGGATTGGCTGTCTAATAGGAAGCAAAGAGTTGGTATCAACGGGTGGTATTCTGGTTGGCAGTTGGTGACTAATGGAGTGCCGCAGGGATCGGTGCTGGGGCCTCAACCGTTTACCATTTATATAGATGATCTGGAGGAGGAGGCTGAGTGTAGGGTGACGAAATTTGCTGATGACACGAAGGTGAGTGGAAAAGCAAATTGCGTGGAGGGTGTGGAAAGTCTGCAGAGAGATCTGGACAGGCCGAGTGAGTGGGCGAGGACCTGGCAGATGGAGTATAATGTTATTAAGTGTGAGGTTATCTGCTTTGGCAGAAATAATAGTAGGAGGGATTATTATTTAAAAGGCGAAAAGCTGCAGCATGCTACGGGTGCAGAGGGACCTGGGGGTCCTTGTGCACGAGTCGCAAAAACCCAGTCTGCAGGTGCAGCAGGTGATCAAGAAGGCGAATGGAATGTTGGCTTTTATAGCGAGGGGGGATAGAATATAAAAGTAGGGAGGTCTTGTTGCAACTGTACAGGGCACTGGTGAGGCCGCAACTGCAGCACTGTGTGCAGTTTTGGTCGCCGCACTTGCAGAAGGATATATTGGCCTTGAAGGGAGTGCAGAGGAGGTTCACTAGGCTGATACCGGAGATGAGGGGGTTGGACTATGAAGAGAGACTAAATAGACTGAGTCTGCACTCGTTGGAGTTTAGAAGGATGAGGGGGGATCTTATAGAGATGTATAAGATAATGAAGGGGATGGATAGGGTAGAGGTAGAGAGATTCTTCCCACTTAGAAAGGATAGCAGGGCTAGAGGACACAGCCTCAAGATAAGGGGGGGCGCAGTTTAGATCAGAGTTGAGGAGGAACTTCTTCACTCAAAGGGTGGTGAATCTCTGGAATTCTCTGCCCATTGAAGTGGTGGAGGCTACCTCGCTAAATATATTTAAGTCACGGGTGGATAGGTTTCTGATAGACAGGGGAATTAAGGGTTATGGGGAGAAAGCAGGAAAGTGGAACTGATCCACTTCAGATCAGCCATGATCTTATTGAATGGCGGGGCAGGCTCGAAGGGCTAGATGGCCTACTCCTGCTCCTATTTCTTATGTTATTAACAGGGGGCTTGAGTTTAAGAGCCATGGGGTTATGCTACAACTATACCGGACCTTAGTGAGTCCACCTTTGGAATATCGTGTGCAGTTCTGGTCACTTCACTATAAGAAGGATGTGGAAGCATTGGAGAGAGTGCAGAGGAGATTTACCAGACTGCTGCCTGGTTTGGAGAGTAGGTCTAAGGAGGAAAGGTTGAGGGAGCTGCGGCTTTTCTCTTTAGAGCGGAGGAGGATGAGAGGTGACTTAATAGAGGTTTATAAGATGATGAGGGGGAATAGATAGAGTGGAAGTGCAGAGACTATTTCCTCGGTGGATGTAGCTGTTACTCGGGAGCATGACTATAAGGTTCATAGTGAGAGATTTAGAAGGGAAGTCCGAAATAGATTCTTTACTCAGAGAATGGTTGGGGTGTGGAATGCACTGCCTGCTATGATACTGGAGTCGGACACTTTAGGAACTTTCAAGCAATTATTGGATAGGTACATGGAGCACACCAGAATGATAGGCGGTGGGATAGCTTGATTTTAGGTTTGGACATAGCTCGGCACAACATTGAGGGCTGAAGGGCCTGTACTGTGCTGTACTGTTCTACGTTCTACGACGTGGAGTTGCAAGTGTTGGACTGGAGTAGACACAGTAAGTAGTCTCACAACACCATGTTAAAGTCCAACAGGTTTATTTGGTAGCATGAGCTTTTGGAGCGCTGGTCCGAAAGCTTGTGCTACCAAATAAACCTGTTGGACTTTAACCTGGTGTTGTGAGACTACTTCCTATGATTCTGCCATTCACACATTTAGCTTTATTTGTCTCATTACCACTGTCTTGCATCTTGAAAACCTCTGGTCTTTGACCTCTCCTGCCTCAAACCCAATCACACCTTTTGCTTTATTCCCCACATTCCACCTGTCTGTTTGCATACTTTAAACCTATTACATTTCTAACAATTCCCAGTTCTAATGAAAGGTCACAGGTTTGAAATATTTCTTATTCATTCATGGGATGTGGATGTCATTGGCTAAGCCAGCATTTATTGCCCATCTCTAATTGCCCTGAAGATAGTGGTGTTGAGCTGCTGCCTTGAAATGTTGCATTCCATGTGGTGTAGGTACACCCAAGGTGCTGTAAGGGTGGGAGTTCCTGGATTCTGACCCAGTGACAGCAAAGGAACGGCGATACATTTCCAAGTTAGGATGGTCAGTGGCTTAGAGGGGAACATCCAGGTGGTGGTGTTCTCATGAATCTTCTGCCCCTGACCTTCAGGATGGTGCTGGTTGTGAGTTTGGAATGTGCTGTCTAAGGAACGTTGGTGAGTTAATGCAGTGCATCTTGGAGTGGTACACACTGTGTCGGTGGAGGGAATGAATGTGGTGCAAATCAAGCCAGTTGTTTTGTTCTGGATGGTGTCAAGCTTCTTGAATGTTGTTGGAGCTGCACTCATACAGGCAAGTGAAAAGCATTCCATCACACTCCTGACTTGCGTCATGTAGCTAACTGATAAGTTTTGGGAGTCAAGAAATTAGTTACTTAATGCTAGCTTCTGTCTGGTTAATGATTCAGATACTTGGGCCTAGGGAATTAACCTGGGAACACCTGTAGTGATGCCCTGGAACTGAGATGATTGTCCTCTAATAATCACAACCATCTTCTTTTGTATGAGATATGACTTGAACCAGTTGAGAGTTTTCACCCTTGATTCCCACTGAATCCAGTTTTGCTTGGGCTCTTTGATGCCACTCGGTCAAGTGGTACCTTGATGTCAAAGGCAGTCACTCTCATCTCTGGAGTTCTGCTTTTCTGTTGATGTTTAAACGATGATCTGGAATTGAATGACTCTGGCAGAACCCAAACTGTCAGTGAGCAGGTAATTGCTAATCAAGTACCATAAGACATTAGAGCAGAATTAGGCCACTCATCCCATCGAGTCTGCTCTGCCATTCAATCATGGCTGCTATTTTTCTCATCCCCATTCTCCTGCCTTTTTCCCATAACCCTGACCCCTTATTAATCAAGAACCTATCTATCTCTGTCCTAAAGACACTCAATGACCTGGCCTCCACAGCCTTCGACAGAAAAGAGTTCCACAGATTCACTACTCTCCAGCTGAAAAAAATCCTCCTCATCTGTTTTAAAGGCTCATCCCTTTAGTCTGAGGTTGTGCCCTTCGGTTCTAGTTTTTCATACATGTGGAAACATCCTCTCCATGTCCACTCTATTCAGGCCTTGCAGAATCCTTTATGCTTCAATAAGATCCTCCCTTGTCCTTCTAAACTCCGAGTACAGACCCAGAGTCCTCAACCATTCCTCATATGACAAACTCTTCATTCCAGGGATCATTCTGGTGAACCTCCTCTGGATCCTTTCCAAGGCCAGCACATCCTTCCTTAGACATGGGGCCCAAAACTGCTCACAATACTCCAATTGGGGTCTGACCAGAGCCTTAGACAGCCTCAGAAGTACATCTCTGCTCTTGTATTCTAGCCCTCTCAATATGAATGCTAACATTGCATTTGCCTTTCCAACTGCTGGCTGCATGTTAACCTTAGTAGAACCTTGAACAAGGACTCCCAAATCCCTTTGTGTTTCTGATTTCCTAAGCATTTTCCCATTTAGAAAATAGTCTATGCCTCCATTCCTCCTTTTAAAGTGCATAACTTTGCACTTTTCCATAGTGTATTCCACCTGCTACTTCTTTGCCCACTCTCCTAACCTGTCCAAGTCCTTCTGCAGCCCTACCTGTCCCTCTACATATCCTTGTAGATAGCACTGTTGATGACTCTTTTCTGTCACTTTACTGATGATCAAGAGTCAACTGACGGGGCCATAATTGGTCAGGTTAGATGTGTCCCATGTTTTGTGGACAGAACATACCTGGGGCAATTTTCCAATTCGCTGGGTAGATGCCAACATTGTAGCTGTACTGAAACAGCTTCATTAGTGACACAACGAGTTCTGGAGCATAGGTCTTCAGTACCATTGGTAGAATATTGGCAGGGCCCATTGCATATGCAATGCCCATTGCCTTCAACTGTTTCTTGATATCATGTGGAGTGAATTGAATTGGCTAAAGACTGGCATGTGTGATGCTGAGGACTTATGGAGGAGGCTGAGTTGGATCATCCACTCGGCAATTCCGGCTGAAAATTGTTGCAAATGTTTCAGCCTTATCTTTCAATATTTGTGGAGCCTCCTCCTCCAATGAGTTGTTTAATTGTCCACCACCATTCATCATTGGATGCAGTAGGACTGCAGAGCTTAGGTTTGATCTGTTGGTTGTGGAATCCCTGGGTTCTATCACACCCTATACTGTTTGGCACACAGGTAGTCCTGTGTTAAATCTTCACCAGATTGATAGCTCATGCTTGATGTTGCTTCTGGCATGCCCTCCTGCATTCCTCTGGACTGATGGTAATGGTAGAGTGAGGGATATGCTGAGCCAAGAGGTTAAAAATTGCAAGAACTGCTGAATCTTTCCAGCACTTTGTTTTTATTTCATACTCTGAGCAAAATCTGTAAGCACTATTGATATTAAAATGTTTGTCAAACTTCTCAATTGTCCTTTGAAAGTTACTATGGAATGTGCTGATAATTGAGATAATTGGCAAAAGGACCAGAGGTGAAATGAAGGTTTTTTTTGGGACAGTCTATTATTGTGATCTGGAATGATAGGTGAAGCAGATTCAACACATTCTACAAGGATTAGATACACACCTGTAAAATAAATTTGTATGGTCATGGGGACAGAGTAGGAGAATTGGATAGCCCTATCAAATAGCACAGGAATAATGGGTTAAATAGCCTCCTTCTGTACTTTTTAATTATAATCACTAAAAGTATCACAATTACACTGCTTCCAGATTAATTTGTGACCATAAAGGAACTCAAGGTAACGGTACCCTCAAATCGGAAAGCTATGGACAAGTTAGTCGCACACTGTTGCATGTAAAGTACCACCCATCATAATTGATGGCAATAGCCCAGTGGACAAAGTGCAAAAATGGGGAAGGGGTACTGGTGCTACTTGTCACCTGAAATGTTGAAAGCCATTTTGCTTGGCAGTACAATATTGTTATCTCAACTGTAACTATTCAGGGCACGAGCCAGGTGTTATTCAGCTGGCAAGATAACCATAAAGAGATGACAGTACAAAAGGTGAAAGTAAACAGACAAAATTCAGCATGGGTGAATTTATGGAAGAGGATAGTCGTTCGTTTGAAGATCTATCTTGGATGGAGCTTTTAAGTTTGTGTATTGTTCTATGTGCATAGACAGATGCAAGTGTGAATGTGATTGCTGTGCATTTCAATTAAGATTGTGCACCCAGAAGTAAGAAATAAAAATGGAATTAAAATTTAACTTAAAAATACTGGTCAGGGTGTTATTTTGCTTTGAAAATGTAATTTCGCAACTGCAAAAAGGCACTGAACAATTTGATTCAAAGGTGATGGAACTTCAGCCTTAAAGATGTTTGGCAGATATTGAATTAGAACAATTCAAACACTTTGACTTAATGTGATGGGAGGGTGTAAAAAGAAATGTTGTTTGTTTTTGCAGACATCAAATTAAAGACACTTAATGAGGATGAATAGTAATCATCAGAATTCAAAAATTGTTCTAAGGAAGTTTAAGAATCAATAATTAGGTATGAATACAATTCTGCCCCCTTCTTGTTGTTAAAAGACTGAGGAAGGATTAACTTGAATAATTGTCCCTTTGATGGACAATTGGATCAACGATTGGTGTAGTCCTCCAAGAAATATAGTATGTGTGCACAGTCTTGAGAGGGAGAAACTACACAGGAATGAAGGAGAACTGCTTAAGCTGGACTAATGCTGGCATCACACCTGGAGATGCTAACATCTTAGTTAGTTCATAAAGACTGGACGGTGAGCAAAGTTATCCATGTTAGTTTTGGCCTAATACTTTATCTAGCTCGAGGAGACTAAAGAAAACAAAGAAAATCACCAATTTCTATCTTCGCCTAGTTCTCCAAGTCATAAACACTTGTTGCAGATGTGCCTACTCTGGATCACAATGTTACCCAGGAGCTCCCACATGTGTAGCCTTGACACATCACCTGGCCTGCCATAGTGACTTATTTGTGATGCTTTGTTTGTATTTTCAATTTGCAAAAGAACAGTTTCTGTACTGTTTTAAACCTCAGGAATGGAATAAACCTTAAAACATGAACTAAATGCCAGATATGCACAAAACAGCCAGTTACACCTGCAGCAGGGCCGGACCACTTTCTGGAGAGTGAAAAAGTTAAAAAGCAAAAGAGCACCTCTTTCCCCTCTGCATCAAATTCCCACTTTAATCCAAATTCCCAGATATACTCACTTGAACTGTGTGTCCCTTAGATTGTGGCTTCTTCCACTTCTTGTGAGCCTCTTATTCCAAGTGAAAAGAAAGAGGGTGCAGTGTTAAAGGATTTTTTTTGAACTGGATTAAGGTTTATAGTGGGGTTCCCCAGGAGTTGGTTTTAACTCTCCTGCTCTTCTTGATCTTTATTTATGATGTAGACTTTGGTGCACGAGAATTTGCAAATTTCAAAATTTGCAGATGACACAAAGCTTGGAAATATTGTTAACTGTGGGGAGGGTAGCATTAGCCTTCAAAAAGACAGGTTGACAATGTGCAAGTACTGGGTGAAATCTACTGCAGAGAAGTGGGAAATAACTCAGCTTGATTGGAAGAATGGGGAGAGGTAATATAAAACAAAGGGTATAATTCTACAAGAGCAGAGAGACCTGGGGTTAGATGTACTAAAGTATTGAAGGTGGCAAGGTAGGTTGAGATGGTGGTTAATAAAGCAAATGGGCATCCTAGGCTTTATAATTAGCAGCATAGAATACAAAAGGCAGTTGTGAAAAATAGGTAGAAAACACCAGTCTGGCCTCAACTGGAGAACTCTGCTCTATTCTGGACACCACATTTTGGAAGATTGTAGATTAAGGCATCAGAGAGAGAGCAGAAGATTCAGAAGAACTTTAGTTACATAGATAGATTGGAGAAACTGGGGTTGTTCTCAGAGAGAAGGTTGAGAGGTTTGCTGGAGGTATTCAAAAGCATGAGCAGTCTGGACGCAGTAATTAGGGACAAACCGTTCCTGACGGTGAAAGGATTGGGAACCAGAGGATGCTAATTTTAAGAGATTGGCAAAAGAGTTGTCACATGAGGAAAACCATTTGGACAAAGTGCGTAGGTAGGACTTGAAAGCCTGATAATCTAGTGGACCAGATTCAACTGTGTCTTTTTAAAAAGGAATTTGGATCCTTATCTGGAGAAGTTAAAGTTAAATCTATTTATTAGTCACAGGCTTATGTTAACACTGCAATAAAGTTACTGTGAAAATCCCCTAGTCGCCACACTCTGGCACCTTTTCGGGTCATTGTACCTAACCAGCCGTGAGAGGGAAGATTTGTAGAGTTATGGGGAATTTGTCTTGCAAAGTGCTGGCAGGCCGAATAGCCTCCCATGCTGTTTTACGATCCTATGATGTAAACGAGCTTGCAGTGTAGATGGATAAATAGTAAATTAACTTCGATACAGTAAAGTTTGAGGTGATTGATTTTGATGGCAGGAATAAGGAGGCCAGGCATTCCTTACAAGAAACTAAAGGGAGCATAGAAATCTTGGAGTAGTTACATAAATGGGTCAAAGTATCAACTTAAGTTGGCAATGACAAAATAGTGCACATAACACTCTAAACTTTGGCAAAATAGCAAGCAAAAGCAGGGAGGTAATATAACTTTAGACCACACAGTCTAATCATTACAAAAAGGATACATAAGAACGTAAGAACATAGGAAGTAGGAGCAGGAGTAGGCCATCCAGCCCCTCGAGCCTGCCCCGCCATTCATGGCTGATCTGTCTCAGTTCCACATTCCCACCCTCTCCCCATAACCCTTAATCCCCTTGCCTATCAAAAACCTATCAACCGTGTCTTAAATATATTTAGCGAGGCAGCCTCCACCACTTCAACGGGCAGAGAATTCCAGAGATTCACCACCCTTTGAGTGAAGAAGTTCCTCCTCAACTCTGTTCTAAACCGCCCCCCCCCCTTTATCTTGAGGCTGTGCCCTGTAGTCCGACTGTCCTTTCTGAGCGGGAAGAGCCTCTCCACCTCTATCCTATCCATCCCATTCATCATCTTATATGTCTCAATGAGATCTCCCCTCATTCTTCTAAACTCTAACGAGTACAAGCCTAGTTTATTCAGCCTCTCCTCATAGTTCAACCCCCTCAACTCCGGTATCAGCCTAGTGAACCTCCTCTGCACTCCCTCCAAGGCCAAAATATCCTTGCGTAAGTGCGGCGACCAAAACTGCACACAGTACTCCAGCTGCGGCCTCACCAGTGCCCTGTACAGTTGCAGCAAGACCTCCCTACTTTTATATTCAATCCCCCTCGCTATGAAGGCCAGATCCCATTCGCCTTCCTGACCACCTGCTGCACCTGCAGGCTGGGTTTTTGCGACTCATGCACAAGGACCCCGAGGTCCCTCTGCACTGTCGTATACTGCAGTTTTTCGCCAAGTAAGTAATAGTGCTTCCTAATATTCTTCCTACCAAAGTGGACAACCTCACATTTGCCAACATTAAATTCCATTTGCCAGTTCCTGGCCCATTCGCCCAGCCTATCTAGATCCTTCTGCAGACTCTCCACACCCTCCGCACAATTTGCCGTTCCCCCAGTCTTGGTGTCATCAGCAAATTTCGTCACCATACACTCGGTTCCCTCCTCCAGATCATCTATATAAATGGTAAATAGCTGAGGCCCCAGCACCAACCCCTGGGGCACTCCACTAGTCACCAACCGCCAATCTGAATAGCACCCATTGACCCCCACTCTCTGCCTCCTATTTGACAGCCAATCCCTTATCCACGCTAACACCCTACCCCCAACTCCATGCCCCCTAACCTTCTGTAATAACCTCTTGTGAGGCACCTTATCAAACGCCTTCTGAAAATCAAGGAAGACCACATCCACCGGCTCTCCTCTATCCACCGCCCTAGACACATCCTCATAGAACTCCAGTAAATTCGTCAGACATGACTTCCCCTTAACGAAACCGTGCTGCGTCTGCTCTATCAAACTATTCTCCTCAAGATGCCTCGCTATTTTCTCCTTGATCACGGATTCTAACATTTTACCTACAACAGATGTTAAACTAACCGGCCTATAATTTCCTGCCTTTTGCCTGCCACCCTTCTTAAACAACGGCGTAACATTAGCCGTTTTCCAATCTTCCGGCACTTCCCCGGAATCCAGCGACGTTTGGAAAATAATCACCAAGGCCTCCACTATCACCTCCGCCATTTCCTTCAGAACCCTTGGATGCATTCCATCCGGTCCTGGGGACTTGTCCACAATCAGTCCCTCCAATCTGTCGAGTACTGCCTCTCTAGTAACAATAATGTCATTCAGGCCCTCCACTCCTACCATCTTTCCATCGCTAACACCCGGCAAATTATTCACGTCCTCCTCCGTGAAGATCGAAACAAAAAAGTTATTCAAGGCCTCAGCCATTTCCCCAGCCCCTACCACTAAGTCACCCCTGTCATCCTCTAAGGGTCCAACGTTCACCCTCGTCAGCCTCTTCCTTTTTATATATTTGTAAAAACTCTTACTATCCCTTTTTATATTAAGCGCTAGCCCAGCTTCATAGTTTATCCTACCCTTCTTTATCAACTTCTTTGTCATTCTTTGTTGACATTTAAACCTCTCCCAAATCCTCTTCTCGCACACTCTTAGCTACTCTAAACGCCTCCGCTTTTAATTTAACACTTTCCTTTACCTCCTTCGTTATCCACGGCTGATTATCTCTCCTCCTACGATCCTTTTTAACCATCGGAATAAATTTCTGCTGAGCACCAAGAAAGATCTCCTTAAAGATCCTCCACTGTTCCTCAGCAGACCTACCTTCCAACGCGCTCCCCCAATCAACATTCGCCAATTCCTCTTAAGCACTGGTAAAAGTACAGAAAAGATCTACACAGATGTTCCCCAGAATTAACTGTCAGATGAGATTTAGCAGGCAGATTTTTACTCTGGAAAAGTGAAAAGTAAGGCAAAGGACTGAGGTCCGATATTGATTGGGTCAATGTGCAGCCACTGTTTCGCTTTGAAGGTGAATCCAGAACAAGGAGTCATGAATATAAGAATATAGATATATAAGAACATTGAGTTATGAAGATCTAACTTATTTTCCATATCCTGGAAGTTGTCTTGTTGATCTGGGTCTATGAGTCTTCCAGCAGGCTACAGTAAAGGGATTTAACAGAATAAATAGCCAGAAGTCTGCTCTCAATTGCTAAGCTTCCAGAATCCAAATTAAAAGACCAATATAAAAACAGTTTAAATCACCAGTTAGTCTTATGGATAGGTTCATTGCAAACAGATTAAGGTAAATTGGTTTGTAGCTTGTTTATTCTACTGGATCTTCTATTTATCTATGCCAATTTAAATAGCTCCAACTATATTCACAACCATAAAAGTGATAGTAACTATCATGCACTAATGATTATTAATGAATGCCAAACAGATGAAGCACTAAGCATAATAGACATGAGGGCTAATACTAAAATTCATTCTTAATGAATTTTGCTGTAGTTAGTAGCATGTGCTGTATACTGACGCCATCTGGTGTACAATTTATATTCCTAGCTGCTATTCCAAAAAAATTGTAACTGAAAACAATGTCATTTTCACTCTAAGACTCCAGTTTTGCATCCCATCCTCGTCCCACAGCTTCTTCAGGCTGAGTCCTGTGGAGAGAGTCCTGCTTCATTCTGAACTGGGAGACAAACCCCACCTCCTAGCTGCCAATAAGACAACCCATTTTTCACTCTGCTCCAGCTGAAAATCTTGTCTATGCCTTTGTCAGCTCAAATAATTACACTTGCTCAAAGCCTATCCTGGAACTGCGGCTTCCTTATTCTGTGTGTCCATGTCTGCCTCTGGTGGTTCCACGTGCTAAATCTGAAATCCTTTTCCTCATCTACAAATCCTTTTGTGGCTTCACCTTTTGCTACTTCCTTCAGCTGAAAAGTCACACTGTGTCCTGTATTTTTTTGATTCTAATTTCCTATGCATATCATTCTCTCTGTTCTGCGTTCAGTCATAAAGCCTGACATCTTGGTATAGTGTCCTAGAAAGCTCACCTTGATCCTCTCTGCTGAGTAATACTGGAGGTGGCATAGCATTTAATATTGCTGCCTCACAGCGCCAGGAACCTGGGTTCAATTCAGGCCTTGGGTCACTGTGTGGAGTTGCACATTCTTCCCATGTCTGTGGGGGTTTCCTCCAGGCGCTCTGGTTTCCTCCCACTCTCCCAAGATGTGCCAGTTGATTGGCCATATTAAATTGACCCTTGTCAGGGGATTAACAGGGTAAACATGTGGTATAGGGCCTGGTTGGAATTGTGTTTGGTGTAGACTCGATGGACCAAATGGCTTCCTTCTGCATTAAAGGAATTCTATGATTCTATGCCTCAAATTTTGAAAACTTGTCCCTTTGACCACAGCTTTGGTCACATTCTCTTTACACTGTTAACATCTGTCTGCTCTTCTGTGAAGCACTCTGGCTGTTTTATCACATTACAAGTGATAAACATAAGCACAAATTGTTATTCATCATATGAATTGCAGCAGAAATTGAATCATATTGAACCCTCCACATTCTCGTGTCATATAGGCAGTTTGATTCTATTTCCCAGACATCGATCTCGGGCACCACAAATCCAACATCATTAGAATTTTCTGACAAATTCAGAGGGACATTCAACTGGTAAATTCACTTGCCTCATGCTGTCTGCAGAGTTGAGCATGAGAAGTTCTCCTGTGTGTCATGTGTGTAAAACAACTGGAGTGGTGAACGCAGTTGCATCCTCTGTGCGCCTAAGGAGAGTAAAAAGTCTGACAACACACTTTTTACTGTGTTTACTCCAGTCCAACGCTGGCATATCCACATCACGCCTAAGGATGTACAGAAAGCAAGATCATGACGTCACTGGTGTCAATGAGCTGGTTGCAATGCATAATTACTAAAATCAGCCAACAAATGTGCAGAGAATGCAATTCTTATTCAACAAGTTTCATTTGAATCAAAAGCAAGATTCTCCAGATGCTGGAAATCTGAAATAAAAACAAAACACTGGAAATACTCAGCAGGTCTGGTAGCTTCTGTGGAAAGTAACAGAGTTAACGTTTCAGTTCATAACCTGTCATCAAAACCAGGGAAAAGTTAGAAATGCAATTGCTTTTATGTGAATGAAATGGGTGAGGGTGGAAAAGGACAAGAGAGAAGGTCTGTGAAAGGGCAGATGATGGAGGATATCAAATGACAAAATGGGTGGTGGGGCAGAACCAAAAGAATAGTATTAGGAACATGGGAACGGCAGGATGTCATTCAGCCCATCGAACCTCCTCCACCATTTACTATGATCATGGCTGACCAGACACTTCAACGTCTTTTTACACCCACTTGACCCTTTTCATTAAAGTTAATCAGAAACTAACATTCTCTGCCCTAAACATACACTATGACTGAATCTTCTATAGCCCTCTGGAGTAGAGAATTCTGTTCGTAAAAGGAAGATAGTTTCAAGGGATTTAAAATTGTATTGATAAATATTAGAAATAAGATATAGTTTTAAGTGGGTTTAATTTAACGTTTCTATGCCTGGAAGGGTTAAACCTAGTTAGATACATGCTTGACAAAGGTGTTTGTGTGTGTGGGAGTTGGTTTCAGTTCCAACTGTGCTTCGATTGTGCTTAGAGGGGGTTACGGAATGAAGACTAAATAAAAGACAGAAGCATGTAGCTGTTGCTTAGCAACTTAGGCCCTTTTAAGGCAGAAAAATATTCTTGAATTTAGTTTTAGCTGGATATATTGCAGTTGAAATAGTACACCACAGAGTAAACATCTCTCAGCTCTGCCAGGAAAAGAAAGACTGGACAGGACTAGAAAGTTGCAAAGAGGCAGTCTTCCCAAAGACTCGGATGCAGCGCAGATAACTAGGGAAATGGGACAGAAACGAAGTCTTAGGAACACTGAAGTTAAAAGATCAGAGAAGAAGGCGTTGCTTAGGAGAATTCAAAGAAAAAGCAAACAAGCTATTGTGAGTGAAAGAGGCAGCAGCAGTAATCAGACTTAAAGTGGCAAAGCAGGCTTCAGAGGTAAATCAAAGGTTTGATGCCATTTCAATGCAGTCTGGGAATTGATAGTTGAAGCTATTGTGAAAAGTTTGTACAACAGTCAAGACAAAGAAATCCTAAAGGGGGTTGCAAAGCCTGGCTGTTGGATTCCTCGTTAAAAGTGGAGTGGAAGCTTTGTTTGAAAGAGTAACTTGGAAATCCTAGACTAGATTTCAGAATGAAAACTGCTGATGGAAAGTATTGTTACGAAAGAAGATTTTAAAGGATTTTTTTGGGGAGTAGAGTTTGGAAACTCTCATATGACAATTATCTGGGGGATTTTGAAATCTGAAGACATTTACTTGGGTTCAGAGTGGAGAGTGTACTTGATCAGTTTATGTTTGATGGGATTTTGTCTTACTGAGATCAGTGTAGCTTAAGATGTGCTTTGCAATCCATGTTAACCTTTAAATCTGTGTGTACTTGTGAAGCTAAGGGAGAAGTAAAGGAGTATTTTATCATAATTGAACTTTTAATGTTTAATTTTTTTCTTGTTGTTATAACTAATTAGCAGTCCTGTGCCTCTGTTCCTCCACATTTTTAAAAAGTTACTGTCTTGTGAACCAGTGTTCCATTCTGGAATATTCCCATCCCATTATATCAACTGGGATTGTAACAATTTCAAAGATTCACAATCCTCTGTAAAGAAATTTCTCTGCATCTTGGTCCCAAGTGGCTTTCCCCTTATTTTTAAAATTGTGCTCCTAATTCGAGATTCCCCAATGAAGGGAAACATCTTAACTGTATCTACCCTGTCTATTCCTTTAAGTATTTCATAGGTTTCAAGGGGATAACCTCTCATTCTTTCAAACTCTAAGAGATTATAGTTCCATTTTGCCCAGTCACTTCATAAAACAGTCCTGCTATCCCTGGAACAAGTCTAGTAAATCTTTGTTGCACTGCCTTTATGGCAATCATATCCTTTTTGAAGTAAGGAGACCAAAACTGCAGTAGTACTCCAGGTGCAGTCTAGTCCAAGCTCCAATGCATTTGAAGCAAGACATCACTACTTCTGTACTCAAATCCTCTTGTGATCAAAGCTAACATTCCATCAGCTTTTCTTATAGCTTGCTGCATCTGCATGCTCGCCTTCAGTGACTTATGGACAAGGTTACCTAGCTCCCTTTGTACTTTCTTACCAACACTTTCTAATTTCTTACCATTTAGGAAATACTCTGCACATGTCCTTTTACCAAAATGGATTACTTCACACTTTTCCACATTCATCAGCCATCTTCATGCCCACTCACTCTGTCCAAATCCTCCTGTAACTGCTTTATATCTTCTTCAACACACATTTCCACCCAGCTTTGTGTTATCCGTGAACCTGGAAATATTACATTTGGTCCTACATTCAAATCATTGATATATATTGTGAATAGCTGGGGCCCAAGTAATGATCCCTGTGGTATCCCATTAGCCACAGCCTGCCAATGCAAAAATGACCTGTTTATTGCTACTACTGTTTTTTGTCTGCTAGCCAATCCTCAATCCATGACAGTACATTGCCCCTGCTCCATGTACTTTTATTTTGATAATTAACCTTGTGCGGGGAATTTTATTAAAAGGCTTTCTTGAATGTCCAATTGTATGTTCATTCACTGTCCTGCATCAATTTTATTAGTAACATTTCAAAAAACTCCAAAAAGGTCAACAAACAAACTTTCCTATTTGTAAATCCATGCTGACTAAAGATCATGATTGTCCAAGCGTCGACTTATCACAACTTTTTAAATAATTACAGCATTTTCCCGACCCCTGGTATAAAGTTAACAAATCTGCAGTTTCCTATTTTCTCTCTCCCTCTCTTAACCAGTGGGGTGACATTTGCTACCTTCCAATCTTCTGGGAACCATACCAGAATCGATAGAATCTTGGAAGATGATAGTCAATGCATCCACTCTCTCTACAGCAATCTCTTTCAACACTCTGGGCTGATTAATATTAGGTCTCGGGAACTTATCAGCTTTCAGACCCATTCATTTCCCCAGTACAACCTTCTTACTTATAGTGATTTCCTTCAACTCCGCATTCTTTTTTGTCCCTTGGATCTCTACATCTGGAAGATTGCCTGTATCTTCTTTAGTAAAAACAAACACAATCATTTAGCACAAAAAAATCATCAGAACATGTGTAACCCCTTAGCGCCTGCCCTTCAGGTGTACACTAGTGCTCCTATGCACGCTACCTCAGTGGCTACAGCATGGCTCATGGAAAGTGCAGGTGGTCTGTCAGCACACTTTGAAGCAGCTCTGTATTTTGAGGGCCCCATTCAAATCAGTTTGGCACGGTTATAGCAACCTGGGCTGGCGGAGAGGCAACAATAAGGCCACAGGAAGAGTACCAATGATTTGAAACATAAAAGCTGTCACTCTAAGAGATAATAATACAATCATGCTCCATGGTGTCGCTAAGTTGCACCTCTTTACTTCCCCATGTTGGAACACAGACAGTTGGAGTATTCAGAGCCTGCATGCCATGTCGGGTATTGAGGTGCACAGGTAGCAGTTTGAGCCTGCATGACAATAACGAGGAATATCATGGCCTTGGTCTGAGCTTCCACTGCAGCACTGATGCATCAGCAGGCCTCCACCTGCCCTTCACTGGAAGCTCACAGATTGAGCAGCAGCTGGTCTATCATGTGTCAGTTGGGCAGTGCTGCCATGGAAGTGCCCACCACATTCAGGATGGAAAGGATGGGCTCTAAATGCTGCATATTGCCCTGTGCCACAGTGGAGCTGGTCTCCTAATCAGTGACTAAAAGCTACCTAACATGGCCACACAAGCATGAAGGAATGGTAAAGGTAAGAGAACGAAGGTTGGGTAGAAACTAGAATATCCACAGTCACTCCATTGGCAATTTGCATTTCACGGCACCTTTCGGAATGCTCTCGGCAACATCAAAGAGCACATGACCCTCTGTGCTATGGTGGGCAATCTTCTTCTGCAAGAGAGAGGACAATATATCAGTGACTGTGGTTGGGTGATATACCTGCCAGGTGAATGGTGGATGAGGAAGCAGTGGGAGGTATGAGACTGGCAGTAGTTGTGGTGTGCGAGGGTCAGGTGTCTGAGAGTAACATGTAGCATAAGGATGTTAAAGGTGAATTTGGAACATCAGAGAGTGCTGGTACATGAGTGATGGGGACATGGGTCACTGAGCAGTGTGAGAGGCATGTGGTATGGTGGGTGAGAGATGTAATATGAATTCATCCAATTTGACCATTTGAGGAGGATATTGAACTTGTGGCACTGCTACCAAGGTCATGGTGTTACACTCCAGACATTGATGACTATCACCACTTGCTTCCTTCGCTTTGTAGGGTTAATCTCAAGAGCTTCCAACTCCTTGCCAGTTACACAGTCTATTCCCTTGGCATGTTGCAGCTTCTGAGAATGGCAAAAAACAATTGCTTATTGTTTCAACTTGCCTTTTATAGGGAGTGTGCCTTTAAAAACAGCTGCTCAAAACTGTTTCCTTGCCAATTGTCTCAGTCAGTGAAGTGCACAGAAGACGCCCGCACTGAAATGGACACAAGGCTCCTAATGGCCAAGCTACAATCATGGAAATGAGGTGGGGTAAAATGATGAGTAAAGCAATCAGCAAAATAAACTTCTTTAATGATGAAGAACTTGTACATTTGAGAAATCAAGCTTTTAATCATCATTTGCATTGGTAAAAAACAAACTACAAACTGTTAATTTCCCACCACTCCCACAGAGAATGAAGGCTATGTTTGGGAGGAGACAGAAAGTATAGGAAATCACACACCATGTTAATTGAAGGACAAAAAAGAAACACATGCTTAATTCAAAACTGTTTCTTTAATTAGGAGCAAGTGTGCAGGTAATAATTAAGTTATACAAAACAGCAGTGCCATAGAAGCAGATCTAACTGGTACAAATGTTATGCATGAAGGTAAACATAGTGTGTTACTAATTAACAATACCATAAATACAAATGACTGGCTGAAAATCCTGATCCACACTGCTGCAAATTGTGAAGCTGGGTTTCAATTGGCTGGCTCAGTTTGGGGAAAATCTTTCAAGGTTGAGTTGCCTCCATGTAATCCTGCCTAACAATCTGGCTGGTAAAACACCCATTATTGACTCTCCCCAAAAGCTAATTCAGTTCTTCCACCTGAACTTTTCAGTCTAAGTGCATTCAAAAATGGAATAGTGGCTCATCCTAGAAATACAGCAGAATGTGCAGCTTGTAGATGAAGAGCTGCCTGCATAATACCATTACATTCTTCAGCTGTTCTGAATTATCCAGTGCTTTGTAACTACAGAGTATTTCTCCTATCTCAGTATCCCAACTTCAATTCATCAGCAGTGTGAACATTAGGATTTCAGTTTAACAGGGGGAATGTAACCTTTTCATGCTATGCTCACTTCAAGTGTGAAAAATGTTCAGCCTGCATTGTACATTTTGTCCTACCAAATTTTGGTTGTTCTGAGAGCGTTTATGGTTGATGTGATACGTTATAGTTCACTCAGGGGCCTGAATTTTCTCATTCCACCCACCACGATAATTGTAGCGGGCAAGGGTAGTGGGAAAGGTCCGTTGACCTTGGGCGGGATTTTCCGGTTTTGAGGCGAGGTCAACTGGAAAATTCTGTCCGGGGGTCTGAGTTGTTGTGGCAATATCCACTTTTTAAACATGCTTGTTCTGGTCTGAAGCTATAGATAGCAATGACAGAGGCTCCAAATTTCTTTCCATCATATGACCAGGAATCTCTCCTGTTCTTACTGCCTGTCATTAGCATCTGTTGGAGAGATTTCCAGTTTGATACTCAATTCTTGGCTATCAAGTCCTAGAGTGGGACTTAAACCTAGAGCTACTGGTTCAGAGGCAGAGATGCTACCCACTGTGCCACAAGACCTTTGGCTGATGTAACACACGAGAAAAGCACAGGTGGTTACAAGTCTCTCACTATTAGTGGGTGCGACAAGATGATAAATTAAAAATTACTCACACAACATATCTTTAATCTATTACAAATCTTATCTCCCATCATCTTTTTCCTTTATAAATTTCTATGTCTACATTTATTGTGGAAATTACCTATGTAAACTCCTAATCGTGTTAAGACAGCCTCTTGCCAGTAGAGTCAATGGAGGCTACCACTGATAAGAGGTGTAATTTTGAATGCAATAGGTTTATATAGGCAGTTTCTATCACAAATTCACAACAAAAATACGTGACTAGGGACAGAATATATGATTTAGAGACTGAATAACATCTATGCTCTTTGGTCCAATTATTCCCTGCTTTCTAATCCTGCTTCACCTGATGACTGAACTTGTACTTGACTCTAGCTTTAAGGATTTCCTAAAATCAGGTGATGATAATACATGAAATTAACCCAAAATAAAGCTTAAAATGGTAGAAATATATTGTCTATACAGCATTTTCATTTTTAAAATTGTGCTCATGTAGTTGAGGGATGTTAGTGTTGGGTAAAGAAATATTCTGGTGTCAACATTAAACGTTCCTAGGTTGAGCAGAGACAGACGCAGGATAAAGTTCCTTCTACTTTAGGAACATAGGAATGTAGAGATCTGGGAACAAATGCTGCAGTCCATCTGATTGATCCAGGGTCTATAAAATATAATCTCCTATAATACCTTCCTGTCATGGCAATGTGCTTCAATACCAATTTCAGAAGAGTTCTGTTGGCTCAATATAACTTCTCCCCTGCTACTTTGTACACCATTCAGTACATGGTTTTTGCTAATTGGTTTTACATTAAGGGTACTTTTTAATGAGTTCAGGCTCACTACTATAGGAAAAATTTGTTTCCTCATTTCATGTTTGACCTTCGCACTCAGTAAGATAAAAAAACTTTCACATGAGCTGGGTTCCAGAGGCAGTGTCTAACCCACTGTGCTCCACTGTCCTGTGCCTCGCTCTTTCGACTAGTGGTTATTATTTCAATATTGCAGCATTTTCTAAATATTTCTGAGTGACTGACACCATCCAATGAAGAACTCTTCTGACCTGCTCCTGCTCTTCCAATGGAAATTCACGCAAAGCCATGCACACCCATGTAAACAGGATTTTTCTGGACTTCCGCTGACGTTATAGCAGTGAAGTGGAAATAGCTCTAAAGAAATTCCTGGCAATTGTCTGTTTTACTGCAACACTGTTCTTGGGACTGAAGGTTCATACATATACATTAAATATTTGTTGTTGATGTCACTGATGGAGGTCACTTGATGATCATTTGTTGTCACATATTTGATCACTTTGAAGTGTTTACTGAATGTAAAACATGTTAACTCTGACTCTTGTTGACTGATTAATGTTGTCTTAAATCATGAATATGTCTACACATTTCTCTGTGCTCCGATATTGAGAGGCTCTGGAAGCAAATGCTTATGAGTGCTGACAGAGAACGTAAAGTAGAACTGCAGTCTTATATTCAAGACCAGAAAAGCTCAATAAACCTGCATGAAGCTCCCTTATTCACAATTCAACCTGTGTGAAGCTTCTTACTAAATTTAATCTCTTTGATGCTTCTCTTTCTCTTATTTCTAAATGAAATTGTCTACATTTTCAAAGATGCTATGCATAAATAATTTCTTTATTGACCAATAATGTTAGAACACTTTGATATTGAAAACATAGCTTTGCTTTGAAAAATGCAAACAGATTTTGGTTTCAAAGACTCCCAGTAAGGTTAGCACTCTGTATTGGTTCAAAAATACCTTACAGAAAATAGAAAATTCTTGTTGAGAGGCTGAATTTCGAAAAACCTGACGATCAAGTCTGTCTTAATGTAACCTTTAACAAACAAGTGACATCTGTCATTTAGTTATCACTAAACATAAAGTTCCCATAATAAAAATCACCCATAGATCACTTAACAGACAAACTTATGTTGCATATGGTGACTAAACAAGTACTCTCCACACTGTGCCAAATATTAAACCTTGAACTGAAACCTCACATACAAGACGCAAAATACAAAGATGTCCTTTACTGTAATTACTTTTTACAAAGCCAAACTTATGCTGTTTTATCTCTGAATTGATGTTCACATGTATTGTTTCAATATTGATCTATGAGCTATTAGAGAAAGGTACCCAATGGCCACACTACATTGTTGGGTTGATGGAGGCAAACACACTAACTGCTTGAAGCAAGTTTAGGCTTCGATTTTCACAATGACAAAGTCGAACATGACACCTATTATTTTCCCTGGGATGGAAAAAGTCGGGGTCAAGATTTGCACACACCTGTTTTGCAGAGGCAGCTGCCCATTTAAAACCATAGCTGCCTCCATTCGTGTCTGATTTTCATTAGTCAGGGATGGGAAGTTTTAAATTGGACCTTCTAGCAACAAGACTAAACTTTGGAGGAAAGGTGCCCATTTGGACATGGTCATGGGGCATCTTTTGTGGAGGACAGGTGCCTCTTGGGACTGTTAGGCATAAATGTGAATTAAAAATACATAAACTCATTAATTGTTAAGCTCACTGGAACTTTCAAAAGTATAAAAATGAATTGTCAAAGGCAACTGTCAAGGCACGAAAGCTCCTGTCTTTTGAACCTTTGGAAAATGTCTGGATTGTTTAAAAAAAAATCATTGCTTGTTATTTCACTGTTGGCATAAGCCTGAGCATTACCATTACTGGATTAGTGCTGCATGATTGGCTTCACAACTTCCACTATCACAGCAGACTGCCTTTGACTAACATCTCCAAGTTATTATAGACTCTTTGAAGTGCGACTATGAATTTCATGTTTGCTTTTATAAGGATGTAGTTGAAAGAATGTAAATGTAATGAATGGGTTTTTAATGAATGAAAGTTTTTTTTAAGATTAATTCTGCATTACATACGATGTCAGCATGGGTCCTAAAGTCTGCCCATGGTGAGGTTTTTTTTGTTTGCTTCAAAAAATGGACACAGTGCCAGAGCACAGAAACAGGCCTTGTGCCTAGTCTGTCTCCGCAGCCAGCAGTTTTGGAGCCCTCACCTCCCACACACTTCCATATCCCGTCCATGCCACTTTACATCCTTCCACCCACCCACATAGCCCCTCATAACCCAATACCAACTGATTCTCCTTTATGATCCTCATGGTTCTTCATAACCATTATGTCAACTCATGCTCCCTGCCCTCAAGCTTTGCCCATTAACTTACTATGCAAGCTCACCTAGTATCCTAACATCCAGAGAACTCTGCCTCCTCGGAATGAAAATTCCAACTTCCAGGGAACCCTTTCCCAGGTGAGGTTTGTGATACCAGCACCTGACTCTGAGCTCCTGACCCAAAAGAGAAAATCCAAGTCTTAGTCTCTGTAACCATTCTGCCAGGTTAACATGTTACAAGGTGTAGCATGATTAGCTTAGGACATTGTAAATATATACATGATTATGCAGACGGGACTCTTAATTATGAAATGGAATAATGTACCAACTGGCATCTCTGTTTAGACACAATGGGCCTGATTTTAACTTACTCACTTGCAGAGTGAATGTATAAAATGACACTGTAAATGTTTCTTTAGCATTAGGAATGGAAATAACTTTCAACTCATCTTACCCTGTTATCCATCCATCATGTAGATTCATCCTGGTATGATTTACCTTCCTAGCTAAAAATGACATATACCAAATGATCAACTGGTAAGAAAATTGGGACAAACAAAAAATAAAACACTATTTCAAAATGGAACCAAGTTGCATGTCAGCAGCTGCACTGCTTTTGCAGTGATGGTGTGAATTTTCAAATATGTTACCTGGCATTCAAAATTGTTTTTTTTTCCCCATAGTGCCTTTTGTCCAGATTCTGAATACAGTGTCTGAGCCCTCATAACACTTGGGCTCCTTTCACCTGACACTACTGTTGGTTTGGTTCTCTACATTATCCAACAGACAACTCTACAAGAATACAAAAAATTATCCAAACTCTTGAATTTTTCAGAAAGACATGGGAAATCATGGGAAGCTGGCATGCAAATGAGAATACTTTTAGAGATGCCAACTTTCCTGAATATACTTCTGGAGATGCCATCACGTGATTTAGAATACTTAACTGCAGCCCTCTTCCTCCTCTCCCCACCCCTGCCCCACCCTTGGGGGGGGGGGCGGGCAGTGAGAATGTTGGAAGAATTTAGCTTCATCTGCGATATTTTAAAAATTAATAAATGAACACGTTCAATGAAAAAAATGACAGTTCTCTTAAGGAATCTAATGATTTTTTTCTCCTCTGTTCCTGTCAGTAGGAGTCTAATTTTCAATTCCTGTACATTTCAGGACAATTCTGCAGGGTTACTAAATTCTTTGAGCTGGATTTTGTGTTTCTTGCAATGGAAATTGAGGGGTCTGCTCACTACAGCTCATACTGTCTCTGTGTGTCCAATAGAGCATTGGATGGTGAATTAGTGGCTGTTTAACAGGAATGAAGCTATTACAGGGTGTTCAGAATGCTTGTTTCCCACCCATAAATCTTTCCTCTAGTTCCCTTGCAACTCAGTTATTATCAGGGCCAATCTCTCTGTTTTTAGATACATTGAATTATTATTAAAGTGTTGCTATTTTGTTGCAGCTACATTGACAATGGAATATTAATCACACTTTGGTGTGAATGCATTAATTGTTGGTTCTGAAACTGGCATTGCAGGCAGGGGCATCATGAGATAGAAGGATAATGCCACAGTCATGGCTAGAATTGTAAAGGCCCCCTGCTCGCAAGAATCACTCTGATTCATTGAAGATGCAAAAGATAAAAACAATTCATTAAAAATCATACAGATGCTGCCACCTTCCCCAGCAGAATCTGATGGTGCATTCAAATCTTGGTCCCAATAGCTGGGCTTTCTCTAATGCCCTTGTGTCACTTGATTGTAGTTGACATGAAAGGTTCCCAAATATTTTTACGACCGATGCGTGAAAAATGACAGTAGAAAACAAAACATTTAGGATGACCAACTTGTGAATTAATGATTTCAAAAAGGCAGATGGGATGCCCATTTCAGCACCCTTTTGTGTTATTGGAGGCTGGTCTAATGATGTAAGGTTGGTGACCAGACATCATCACACTGAATTTTTCATCAATGCAGGGGACAGTGTGACTTAGAAGTGTAAAATCCAGCCCTATGTTTGACATGATCAATCAATTTACCTTCTGTCATCTTTGGCACAATCTTCCGTTCAGCAAAACATCAGAGCCAACATTAGATCAACTCTGCTTAGATCCAATCCCAGACTTCTACAATAAACTCAAAACAGTTTCAGTATGCAAGGTAAATTTCACTTTAAGAGAAACATTTTGGAACATAGTTTTAAGGTAATGAGTTTTCTGTTCTTCCTACACCACAGCAACAGGTTTGCCACATCACTGTGCAAATGGGTGTTCAGAGTTGGTAATCACATTGCTAACACTTTGAGTTAACACATTTTAAGAAAACAGAATGAACAAACAAATGAACAGGTTTTCTAAACTTTAGAATCATAGAGATTCACTCTACGTACACAGTGATTTCATTAAAATAATGACTGGCAAGAAACTGTTTAACTGAATTAGGTCTCAGGAATACTACGAACATTCTCTACAACATAATATTTGCAAACAGACAGGGTGAGCCATCTACACATTCTTGCAAAAAGTAGAATCTACAGCAATTTTCTCCTTTACTACAATGTTATCGCAAACAAACCTACAGAATTAACCTAACATGGATTTTCATTTGGAATTGTTTTTGCTTAGAATTGATCTCAGTAGGATTCCACTAAGTAAAGTGAACTACTGAACTCAAGTATACTGCTAAAATGGATAAAACAATGTTCTAAGAAATTTAAGGCTGGAATTCTCAGGACTTGCACACCTTGCTATCAACCTGGACAGAGAATTTGGCGCTCATCCAAGTCTTTGCTCAAAGCAGCGGGACTGGATAATCCCAGGTGAGGTCAAAGAATTCTAGCCATAGTGTATTCCATTTTGATGAGGACAAATCTCAACCATTCATCTGTCTCAACTTGATTCATACTTCAATAGGATTTCATAAGGGGTTACAAATTCAGCAGTACAAAAAAGTATTTTAAAAATACACATTCATATACATATTGCTAGCAAAACATGTACCAGTCATGTCCTTTACAAAGTACCAAATAAACTTAATTGAAAAAATAAAAATGGAAATGAAGGCATTCTGACTAAAGCAATATTCATATGGCTTGAGGGTGCATTCAAAGTATGCTGGGCAGTATTTCCTTTGATTCTAGGATGACACCTGGCTCATCATCATCCAAATGCCACATGGCACCATTGAAGGCTCTCCTATATAAAAATAAACCACGGGCAGGATTCTCCAATCTTCTTCATCCTGCCCCTGCTGCCTGTGAGAATGGAGAATTTGGCACTCAGCTAAAACTCCATTCACTGCAGCAGCACTCGAGAATTCGAGCCATGGACGAGTTCAGAGATTTCTGATGCAAGTGTTCTCCAGATCTCGTGTGTCCTTCCACAGTAGTTTACACCATTTTTGTCTCCCATGGGCCAACTGGTCAATACAGCTCCCACCAAAAGTAATAGATTGGTATTCAAAATCACAAAACACCTACAGTCATCCACCAGTCAACTGAAAATAACTTTGCAGCAAGAGAAAAAATGTTTGTTTACATGGTGCCAAGGACCACACGATGAATTGTGTTCACTAGCCACTGCAGAACGAACCAGAAATAATACTTGACATTCAGACTAACATTTAGACAACAACCAAAAGGATTTTGGAGTCCTTTTCAGGTGGCCTGAAGAGACTGCAAAAATCTCTCAATCCTTAGGGAATTCTGTAAGCTGCTTTGTCCTGCAGTGCTGAGGGGGACCTGGAAATTTTTAATTTTACACCTGACTCCCTCACCATGATTGTGGAAGATGAAAGGTCACAAACACTTTACAGTAAGTTTCCCACTATTGGTGAACAAAGTCTCTATAGTATATTGTCACCCGTAGGCAAATCTGCCCACTCTATCCTTCATTTAAAAGAGTGAGCAAAGCTTACAAACCCACTGGGAAATATATTGAGTTTGGTAAATAGCGTTTTACAGAAATAATATTTCTATCTATTTAAATTGTCCAAATTAATTTGAATTGTAAAGAGAAACAATTATAAGTAGAAAATATATTGTATATCATAAAGCATATAAAAATAATTGAACATGGTAAAATATAAAAATTGGAATAAATACATAAAGCTTAATGCTTTATGTTACAATAAATACATTTTTATTTTATATTCTAATTACCAATATACTGAAGATTTTAGTGCAAACTGTACTATAATTGAACTTTATTTACTTTCCATCTAGTAGTATAATGGCTTGCATTAGTTGTTGTATGTCGTTGGTTAGAAAGTCAGAATGAGCTCAAAATACAGTAAAATTAGCCTGATAAATGTAAATATAAAATACCTCAAACAACACATTTAGTGGTTAACTCCAGATTCAAATTCAAGTGTCTTGAGCTATGAATTTAATGATAGTGCTGTGGAACATAGGTTCATTTGGAAGGAAAGGTAACATTCCTTCCAAATCAACATTTTACCTTCATTAAAAATTCTTTATTTCACAATCAGAGAAAAAAAATCAAGTTTTTACAAATAATTTTCCCTTTAAAATGTTTTTCTGAACAAAAACTATACAATGGAATGTCACAGCTTGTTCAGTTACAAAAATACATCCCATCAATGCTTCATATTTTTAGTGAATACCTTGGTGGGTATTGTTAATGTAAGTTGATGATTAAGAACATGGGACAGTCTCATCTCAGTATGTCGTGAGTAGAAACCCAAGTCTGGTTACAACAATTACATGAGGTGGAAAGGTTGCCGCATTATTTAGTTACTGAGGTGATAGTTTAATATTTGCAAAGATGTTTACAGCTTAAATTCTTTTAAAAATATAATCTAGAAATAAAAAAAATTAAAAAAGAATATAACATACTCTACATAATAAAATATAATGAAATCTACATTTCAAAGGAGCTCTGTCTTTGTCTGATTTGGTGAAAAACTTGTGATTTAGAACAAGAAGAGTGCTAGCTGACTCCATGCTCCTAAGAAGAAATTGCATGTGACAATACCATTTTTCAAATATTTTTACTCAATTAAACTTTTTATTTATTTTTTACATCTGTTCCTGCTATTACTTTATATGCCTTCAACAGGAATAGACTGAGCCACTGTCCTTTCCACAACTGAATTAGCCTGAGTGGCCAACTTTAGGGTACAGGAGAAGTCCAGCCATAGTTTCTCCAGCTCAGTACCAGTTCCCACCATTACTGTTAGGCTTCAGTCTGTGGCCTGCTTGGTAATGTGCCATTATATCTGCCATCTAAGACGGGAAACAGACCAAAGGCAAATTAATGGATGTCTTTTGCACTATGCCACTGTCCGCTAGAGGCTAAAAGTGGGGTGAAAATAAATTAGCTTTCAATGTTCCGAATTACTGAAGTGATTCGCTGGTGCTTATAGGCATAACATACAGGCAGTTCTGAGGAAAGAGTATTCTTGAAGGTTCCAAAAAAATCCTAGAATAAATTTAAATATAGGTGACAAGTGGTTGGTGTTGACAAGTAGGCAGATGGAAGGATGGAAGAGAGAGAGCACCAAAAAGTCATTGCACTCCTAACATCCTGAGAATTAAAACCAAACTGAACTAAGTGCAATTCTGAGACTTAATCTTGTTCACTATAACAAAAGATATGCACTTTAATAGTTGTGACCTCTCAAACTGCCACAAATTAGAAGTGGAATGGTGATCGATCCTTTTTGATTTTTTTTATATGCTTTCCGTATATTCTCGGCCAGCAAGTTAACCCATATCCTTCCGCACTGTTAACATTTTCTAAAGGATCAAAAGCATATTCAGAAAATGTTTTTTTAAAGCTAGAAAATAATTAATATGCTTCTATTTCTTTCAGTTATTTTGTTGGTGGTGGTACTGTAGGTTTAACTAATTTCACAGCACAAAAGTCACAATGAAATTAGAAGGCAATGATAAAAGCTGCCTGAAACATGCCTTTTTTTGTGCAGTGGTGACATGAGCGGCCATGTAGCTTACTGGAGCACAAAGTGACTCTGGTTAATCTTTGTCCAGCTTTATGCTGTGGTGTGTTTTTGGCAGGAACTAACTGTTAGACAGAAGAAGTCTTAATTCCATATACCTGGACTGGATCCATGCAAAGTTTAAAAAATAATATGCTCTACAATAAATTTGGATGCTCCCCAGAATGAGAGAGGTGATGCAAGGACATCACCATTTTTGAATTAAGGACAAGAAAAATATTCACAGAATCTGTTATACTTCTCATTCAAACAAATGGAACACAGATTTTATAAACACCACTGCTGTATTGGTATAATCAAGTTACCAACATGTAAGAGGCACTTTCTAGGCAGCTTTAGAGATGACAATTTCCATAAAATTGCTTTCTTCTGCACTGTAATTGTGTGTCACTTCATCTGGCACGTTGGTCCATTGAGTGAAGCAATATTTCAGGAATTGTCTTATGCTGTTGATAATGGATTATCACACAAAGGAAGAAAACCCAGTCACAGGAGTCCTTGCTCCTGAAGCAGGCTGCCCTGTGGGCGTGTAGACACCCCCTGTACTCTGTGTTGTGATCACAGTTGGATAGTACGGCTCCTGTTCACCATCTGTGCATTCCTCATAAGTGTAGGCTGAAGCTCTCGGAAGTCCCTTTGGTTGTCTCTTCCATGAGTTGTAGTAGGTAGGATCGCTCATATAGTGGTTTACAAATGAGTGTGTGCTTTTTGGTAATTCACCTTCGTAATCACTGTCAGTGCCCTGTAAAAGGAGTAATATTTTATAATTTTGTATTGCCTCCAGTTTTGTAAGTATCTTTAATTTTATTCTTCAGGTACATCATACAACCTGCAACAATGGGCGCAAGCTGGTGGTTTGAGCTAATGACCTCAATGTCGTTATTCAACCTACCCCATGGAGATACACCAGAACCGAAATACACAATGTTTGCTGATGTGACCAGATAACAAATACAAAACTTTTCCATGAAATTATCTCTTTTAACAGAATCTTAAATCCATAGGGTCTTTTTCATATTTTCAGAAAGCAGCAGAGCAGAACAATCTATTTAAAAATAAGGGATAATCCATTTAAAACCAAGATGGGGTGCAATTCTTTCACTCAGATGATTGTCAGTCTTTGGAACTCTCTTCCCGAAAAGACAGTGAAAACAGAGTCTTTTAATTTTTTTTTAAAGCAGGGGTCAGATAGATTCCTGGCAAGAAAGAGGGTGATAGGGTATTGGGGTAGGTAGGGTGCAGACTGTAATTTACCATTGGATCAGCTACGATCTTATGAAATGGTGGTGTAGGTTTGAGGGCCTAAGTGGCCTATTTCTCCTCCTTCTTGGTATGTACAACAACTGGTGGGGGTTTCAAATTTTAACTAATTTCAAAGTTCTTTAGGCAACAGGTGAACAACTGGATAAGTGGCTGGAATGAAATGCATTACCTATACAAGATTGACCAGAATTTATAAAGCTTCTTTAATATAATTAAACCTTGGAGGAAGCCTCCCAAGGAAAACATGACACCAAAAGGAGATATTAGGGCAGGTAACCAAAAACTTTGTTAATAGACGGTTTTAAGAACTGTCTTAAAGCAAAGGAGAGGAGAGGAGAGGATTAGGGAGGGAATTCTGTAGTTTAAAGCCATCAGTGGAGGTGTGATTAAAATTGGGGATGATCAAGAGTTCAGGATTAGAGGACTGTAGATATCTTAGAACATAAGAAATAGGAGCAGGAGTAGGCCATCTAGCCCTTCGAGCCTGCCCCACCACGCAATAAGATCGTGGCTGATCTGAAGTGGATCAGTTCCACTTTCCCACTTTCTCCCCATAACCCTTAATTCCCTTGTCTATCAGAAAGCTATCTACCCGTGACTTAAATATATTGAGCAAGGTAGCCTTCACCACTTGAATGGGCAGAGAATTCCAGAAATTCACCACTCTTTGAGTGAAGAAGTTTCTCCTCAACTCCGTTCCAAACTGCATTCCCCCCCCTTATTTTGAGGCTGTGCCCTCCAGTTCTGCTATCCTTTCTAAGCGGGAAGAATCTCTCTACCTCTACCCTATCTAGCCCCTTCATCATCTTGTAAGTCTCTATAAGATCCCCCCTCAGCCTTCTAAACTCTAACGAGTACAGACTCAATCTATTCAATCTCTCTTCATAAGCTAACCCCCTCATCTCTGGTATCAGCCTAGTGAACCTTCTCTGTACTCCCTCCAAGGCCAATATATCCTTTCTCAAATGCGGGGACCAAAACTGCACACAGTACTCCAGTTGCAGCCTCACCAGTACCCTGTACAGCTGCAGCAAGACCTCCCTGCTTTTATATTCTATCCCCCTCGCTATAAAGACCAACATTCCATTTGCCTTCTTGATCACCTGCTGCACCTGCAGACTGGGTTTTTGCGATTCGTGCACAAGGACCCCCAGGTCCTTCTGCACTGTAGCATGCTGCAGCTTTTCACCCTTTAAATAATAATCTCTCCTACTATTATTTCTACTAAAATGGATAACCTCACATTTGCTAACGTTATACTCCATCTGCCAGGTCCTCGCCCACTCGCTCAGCCTATCCAGATCTCTCTGCAGACTTTCCACACCCTCCACGCAATTTGCTTTTCCACTCATCTTCGTGTCATCAGCAAATTTCGTTACCCTACACTCAGCCCCCTCCTCCAGATCGTCTATGTAAATGGTAAACAGTTCTTGAAGGGCTATGGGGCTGAAGCAGGTTACAAAGATAGATAGGGATGAGGCTATGAAAGAATTTGAAAACAAGGATGAGACTTAAAATCAAGGTGATGCTCAACCAGTCTATGAGTGTAATGAATGAACAGGATGTGGTGAGAGTAGGACATGGTGATTAGAGTATTAGTGGCCTCATGTTTATGGATAGAAAAATGGGTAAGGTTCACCAGGAGTATGTTAGAATAGTCAATTCTGGAGGTAAGGAAGGTATGGATGAGGGTTTCAGCAGTGGACGAGCTGAAGCAAGAATAAAGTCAGATAATGTGACAGGAAATAGCAGCCTTTGTTCTGGGATTGAAATAGTTGTCAAAAGCACATGGTAGATATTCTACTAAACTAATCCCTTAGAAAAGAAATAATAGCCTTTAAAATAGTATAATACCCACTTAGTAAATACTCCTTTAATGATTATGAATTTGAATAACTACTAGCTATGCTTCAAAAGAAATGGTAGTGATAGGCTTGGTTAAGCAAATCATGCTCTGTTTTTGTTTGAAGGGAACTAAGGGATGTGGAATTAGGATTGGATAATGGAGGATCGCCCATGATCCTACTGATGCTGGAGTTTGCTCATGGATCTGTATGACCTTCTCCTGCTCCCATTCCCATTTCTTAATGTCCTTATTGAATGTGGCTTGGCTTCATGCAATAGGTTCCAAGACTAAACTGAACAAAAACAATTGCAACACTTCAAAAAAAGTATGCTTGAAATATGGCTGTTGCTAACAAAACCATCATTTATATCCTATAATAGGCAAAAAACTTGCTGGGATTTGAAACAAGAACAGAGGAAGCTGGAAAAACTCAGCAGGTCTGGCAGCATCTGGAAGGAGAGAAAGCAGAGTTAACATTTTGAGTCCTTTTGAGTCCTATTCTTAGTTGTTCTTGAGAAAATGGTGTTGGGCCATCAGGTTAGATGGGGATATGGGATGGGATTTTCCAGCTGTTCCTGCTGATAGGATCTTCTGTCCCATTGATGATAAGCCCCAACTGTGGGTTCCCCGGCAGTGGAAGATATGAACAAGGGAAATTGTACTGACAGCAATGGGAATGGAAGAGCAGGCCACCGCTGCAGAACAGGGGTGGAGGGGGGAAGAGAGGAGGAGGAGGAGGAGGTTCTCACCCATAGTCTTTATCGTCCTCTGGCATTCTGATTAATTCAGTATTACACTACAAATTATTTTGTTTGTCCTAAGTAAGAAATAACTAGTCTTTGCTCAAAGATTTTGTGATACAAACCTGAGTTAGGAAGTCACGAGACGCTAGTGCGCTTTATTGTTGCATGATGCAGTCCCACAACAGAAAT
Organism: Carcharhinus amblyrhynchos; assembly: GCF_965287045.1. Classification (NCBI taxonomy): domain Eukaryota; kingdom Metazoa; phylum Chordata; class Chondrichthyes; order Carcharhiniformes; family Carcharhinidae; genus Carcharhinus; species Carcharhinus amblyrhynchos. The sequence continues at coordinate 13,518,720 of NC_137341.1, forward strand.
CTAATGGAATCACCATTTTGATTTTTATTTTTATAGAACTTGTTTGCCCCATCCTGATCTTTTAACAGCACTTACCCATTACTTCTACAACTTTGTGCAATCAGCAAATCCTCATGAACAAGCCTCAAACTTGTGTGTCAGGCAGGGAACTTGACCCCTGTCCTCACATGATGTCCATACTCTTAAGCGAAGCCTAGATGATTTTCCACCTCTGACCCAATGCGTGCATGAGCCAACTGGAGTATCTTGACAGCTGCCAAGATTGAGCTCAGTTAACTCAGCACCATCTGGGGATTTTACTTGGAAGGTTCCTGTTCTATGTGGCTCAGTTACTGAGTGTTTAAACAGCTGAGCAATCAGGAATCTTACTTCAAACTTAAATTTTAGCATTGCCTCCAGCAAAATGCTGTCTCTGTTTAGCTTCTCATTTGTGCCCAAGGATTATTAAACAAGGAGGAGTTGGGTATACTGATGAACCTGTTTTTGAGTTGTCTAGAAAGCCAGACTAATACAAGACCTACATGTTGCAGCAGTTCCCTACGAAACGTATAGGTTACAGCAGTTTGATACACAAAGCAGAAGTATAAAGTGCTGTGGGGAAATATGACAGCCCAGCAGACTGTGCCCTTCTCAATTTAGAGCACAGAAAAACTACAGCACAAGCAGGCCCTTCGGCCCACAAGTTGCGCTGATGATATTCATACCTACTAGGCTTACCTATAACCCTCAATTCTATTAAGTTCCATGTACTCATCCAGAAGTCTCTTGAAAGACCCTATCGAATTTGCCTCCACCACCACCGTTGGCAGCCAATTCCACTCACCCACCAGCCTCTGAGTGAAAAACTTACCCCTGATATCTCCTCTGTACCTACTCCCCAGCACCTTAAACCTGTGTCCTATCGTAGCAACCATTCCAGCCCTTGGAAAAAGCCTCTGAGAATCCACCCGATCTATACCTCTCAAGATCTTATACACTTCTATCAGGTCACCTCTCATCCTTCGTCTCTCTAAGGAGGAAAGACTGAGCTCCCTCAACCTATCCTCATAAGGCATGCCACCCAATTCAGGCAATGTCCTTGTAAATCTCTTTCAATAGCTTCCACATCCTTCCTGTAATGAGGCGACCAGAACTGAGCACAGTATTCCAAGAGAGGTCTGACTAGGGTCTTATAAAGCTGCAACGTTATCTCCCGACTCCTAAACTCAATCCTTCGATTGACGAAGGCCAGTACACCATATGCCTTCTTAACCACATCCTCGACCTGCAAGGCCAATTTAACAGTCCTATGGACCCAGACCCCAAGGTCCTTCTGATCCTCTATACTGCTAAGAGTCTCACCCTTGATATTATACTCCTTCATCCCATTTGACCTGCCAAAATGGACCATTACACATTTATCTGGGTTGAAGTCCATTTGCCACTTCTTCACCCAACCTTGCATCCTATCTACGTCACGCTGCAACCTCTGACATCCCTCCAAACTACCTACAACACCACCAACCTTCATGTTGTCAGCAAACTTACCAACCCATCCCTCCACTTCCTCATCCAGGTCATTTATAAAAATTACAAACAGCAAGGGTCCCAGAACAGAACCCTGGGGCACTCCACTGGTGACCAACCTCCATGCAGAAAAAGACCCATCTACAACCACTCTCTGCCTTCTGTGGGCAAGCCAGTTCTGGATCCACAAGGCAACAGCCCCTTGGATCCCATGCCCTCTCACTTTCTCAAGAAGTCTTGCATGGGGAGACCTTATTGAATGCCTTGCTGAAATCCATATAAATCACATCTACCGCTCTTCCTTTGTCAATGTATTTAGTCACATTTTCAAAGAACTCAACCAGACTCATAAGGCATGATCTAGACTATTGTATGTAGGCGATAGAAGATTAAATGGAAGAATAAACAATTACCTCTGACTCCGATATTTCAGTGGGTTTCTCTGTCAAAGTTGTGCTTTCTGTTAGCACAATTCCATTGTAGTTATTACATAAATCCTCGTCGGAATAGCGTAACCCTCCTGGGCTGGGCCTGGGTGGAAACCTAGCAATGCAGTGAGAGATGAGAATTAGGAAGATTAGCACCTACCCACAGTAAAAATGCAAAACTAATGGAATCATCATTTTGACTTTTTTTTTAAACAGAATTTGTTTGCCCCATCCTGATCTTTTAACAGCACTTACCCATTACCCCCACAACTTAGAGCAATGAACAATTCCTCATGAATGAGCCTCAAGCTTGTGTCATTATTGTAAAATAATTAGATGTTAAAATACAATTTCAGATTTAAAGTCCAACTGATTGCTAATATTTTGTTAGATGATCATGATAGGAAAGAATGGTTTAGTTTGGTATGCAGAATGATGCATGGATATTAGCAGTAAATTAATAAAACTACTTACCTGAGAATAAGGTGACAAATCTATTTAGCAGACTATTTAAACCAAGAAAGGTCATACTCCATGTGAGAGGCTATAATTTATTGCTCGACTTATGTGCTTGTATGGAATTTAAGCAGTAATACGAAAGTTGCTATATAAATCTGAGTCAGATCTGACCAGGCTCTAGAGAAAAGCAACGTGACATTCCATGGAGGGGATTGTGCATACGCTTTGGATCCATTATTGCATGGAGGAAAAATTCCAGTGTATTGTCAAACTGGGTTTACAAGTGCTTCAAAATAATATCAGAAATAAATGAAGGCTAGTGATGTCAAGAAATAGCTCAACACACTGAATACAGACAAGATTCGGGGCCCTGACTATATCCTGACTGTAGTGCTGAAGATGTGTTCCAGAAGTATCTGTGCCCTAGTCAAGCTATTCCAGCTGAACAATTTCTTCCTGATAAAGAAGGAAGTTGCCTAGGTATGTCCCGTTTGCAGAAGACAGGACAAATCCCAATTATTTCTTCATGAATTTACTCTTAATCATCAAAGAGATCAAAGGAGTCAATGGCAGTGTTTCCAAGCAGCACTTACCCTCTCAAAGCTGCAGTGAGCTGGTGAGTTTTGACTAGTTCCTGCCCACCCCTGCTGCATCTTTGCTCATACCCCACAAGAGTGCTATCCAACCTTTAAAATTAACATTAAGTTCCATGGGCTCTGGCTGCTGATGCAGAAACATAAATAATGCACACAGAAACAGAGAAACCCTGCAGTGCAGAAAGAGGCCATTTGGCCCATCAAGTCTGCATCGACCACAATCCCACTCAGGCCATACCCCATATCCCTATCTATTTTCCCGCTAATCCCCCTAACCTATGCATGTCAGGACACTAACGAGCAATTTTTAGCATGGCCAATCAACCTAACCCGCAGATTTCCAATTCTGCTGTTGGAACTTGTGTTGCACTGGTAAATTCCACCCATTAACTTTGTTTTTCTCTCTCCCCAGGTGCTGCCAGACCTATTGAGTATTTCCAGCATATTCTATTTTAATTGTAGAAAGTTCTGTCCTGTGTCTTAAGACTGAAACCGTGGTATAAATGCAGTGTTAAACATAGAGCTTAGCTGCAACCTGGTGTGACTCCTTACCTCGTGCCATTCTTCTTGCAAAAGTTGCTCTTGACAGTCAGATGTCTGCTGTGCAGCTCTAGTGCAGTAAACCCTCCATTATCTAAGGTGAGAGTTTCTTCCACATTCGTACTATTTTTACCTGAAGCACAAGACATTTACAATAAATGAGAAATCAAGTACTTTTTATTGCAAATAAAATGGAAGACTTGATTAATGGCCAATATGTAGTTGATGGACAGAAAATCTAGCCCCAGTTTCTATTGCAGTGCTGGGTTAAACTTGTAGTTTTATGAACAGATGCTGCTGAAAATAAACCATCTAGTTCAAGCAAAAGTAAATGGTTGGAGAACAAGCTCAAATGCTTTTATTTTAAGGGATAAAAAGATAATGGAAAGGCACACTGACTTTTAAAAAATAACTACTTCTGTGAACTGTTGATAGTCAATCAGATGATAGGCTGCTGAACAATGACAAGGCCATTATGTAGGTTAAAAAAATATATTCTCGATTGCTAAAATAAATGTGTTTATGTTGACCACATTCAAAGCCACCAAGTCCAATTACTGTAAGTAATTGACCTGAGGCCAATCAGAGTTTACTTGATGGCTACTTGACAATTGCAGGTCCTTACAAACTTGCAGTTCCTGCTCAGATGAAAACTTCAAATTGACTTTGGTGGCACAGTCATTAGCACTGCTGCCTCACAGCGGCAAGGACCCAAGTTCATTTCCGGCCTTGGGTGACTGTGTGGAGGTTGCACGTTTTCCCCATGTCTGCACGGGTTTCCTCTGGGTGCTCCAGTTTCCTCGCACAATCCAACGATGTGTCAGTTAGGTTGATTGACCATGAAAAGTTGCCCTTGCTGTGCCAGGGTATATAGGTTAGGGGGATTAGCGAAGTATTACATGGGGTTACAGGAATAGGATTGTTGTTGGTGCAGACTTGATGGACCAAATGGTATCCTTGTGCACTGTACAGATTCTATGACGGTCTGTCTTCTTTTTATTTTAAAGTATTTTTTGCGCTTGCAACTACAGCAGATTATCTCAATGATATTTAGATGTACACAGAATACAAATTTCAGAAATGAGACATCAGATTTTTTTTAACATCAGAAACCATAAATGATGACAAAGTTAAAATTCAACAAGTTTCGTACTTGACTGCCTGACAATAGTTCAGGGGAAGAAATGGAGGAGATGTGGACAAAAGCACACAGGAGGCTTTTGAAGGAGGGAAGAGAGCAAGATGCCACCAGAGTGCAAGGATGTAGTAGGTCAAAGATTCTGCAGCAGGGGCAGGAAGAGCATATAACAGACCAGCGACAGGAGGGCAGAGTGTGAAAGCCAGGATGTAGAACTGAATAAATTAGACACATATAGGGAAGAGTATTGATGGATATAAAAACACAAACATAGATTGCGAATATCATATTCTTGAACCCTGGAAATAGTTTAAATATAGGACTTGGTAGGAATAAGACAGAAACAGAAGATTTCCAGTTGAACCAATGCTTATGCAAGTAACAGCGTAGAATGAGGAAATAGTGGAGAAATCAAGCCTGGAGTGGATGAGGGTCTTGGCAAGTGTATGGGTAAATGTATGCCACTGGTGATTTGTTGATGAATTAGATACAGGCTTTCAATGAGGTTCACTGAATTCAGCCTTGATGAATACTTTCTGCAAAGCTGAGTACAATGGTTTCAGTCCTATTCCACTGCAACCACAAGGCATAGTGACAAAGGACATTTGTGTTTAGTGTACTGGAGACTATCCAACCTATCGTGTATTCATTCATTCATTCATTCATGACGATGCATGGCCAGCATTTATTGGTGGTGGTTGGGTCTATGACATCACCCTGAGCAACTCCTGCAATGATGTCCTGGAACTGAGATGATTGACTTCCAACCACTACAATCAGCTTCCTCTGTACCAGGTTTGACTCGAACCAGTGGAGAGTTTTCCCTCTGATTCACATTGACTTCAGTTTTGCTATGGCTACTTGATACCATACTCAGTAAATGCTGTCTTGATGTCAAGGACAGTCACTCTCACCTCACCTTACCTTTGGAGTTCAACTCTTCAGTCCATGTTTGAACCAAGGCTGATCAGGAGCTGGGTTACTTGCTCGGCCATTTCAGAGGGCCAAGTTGAAAGTCTGTGGGTCTGGAATTGCATGTAGGCCAGACCGGATAGGATTGGCAGATTTTCTTCCCTAAAGAATCTATTGTGAGTCAGATGGGTTTTTACAACAATTGATGACAGTTTCATATTGATATTAGTCTTTAATTCTAGATTTTATTTATTGAATTGAAATTCCACCACTTGCCATCATGGACAGGATATCCACAATAATCATGGAATGTTGTACTTCCGAATACTGCCAGTAAAGCACAGTGAATAAGTAAGGAACATCAAGGAGCCAAGGACAGAGTCCTAGGGCACATCAAGGTTAACTCATAGGTAGGAGCGGAACGGTGTAGGGAAATGCAACAAAGGAAAGGCAGCAGTGAAAGGTAGAGTTGTTGACATCCCAGGAGAAGTCGTCTGCTGTTGTTCGTATCTCACTTGTGATTCTGAGCAGTGTAATCTTGATGCAGTGGTTGGGATGGAAACTAAACTGAAAGGATTCAAACAGGTGAGTGCAAATTTAGCTTGCAATTTTAAGAAGTGGAGGTTAGAAACAGACGTTGGTTTGACAGTGAGGCAGGGTGATCACTCCTCCACTATTTTGTGATGTTGTAAGCAGATAGTGAGACTACGTGAAGACATGCAATAACTTTGCATTGATAATTGAATAACAAAGGATTATGAGGCACATTTGCACTAAAATTTCAATTTTAAAACAACATTTTGATTAAAATGATTAAAATTCTCCACATTATAGGCAGGTGAGTATCTTACCTGTGTTGTTCTTGAACTTCTTGCTCTGCCCGTGTAGGATCAGCCCAAACACCATGAGCAGAATGAGAATAAGACTGCAGAGAGCCATCACGACCAGAAACCACCACTCTTCATAAAAGGGAGGATTTCCCAGCTGAGCTGAAGGAAAATCCACAGGTAACATTTAGTATAAGTGACTGCGCTCTAACATGATATATTTCCATGGCTGCTTCTTCACCATCCTGAATTTTTTCACCAGTGGGAAGTTGGAGGGATTGCATGCAATGTGTTAGTGAATAATTAACCATAGTCCACAAGGACCATAGGCAACTCCTTCCATTAGAGAGAGGGGTACAGGAATATGCAATTTGTTAAATATAGCTTGATGTCAAGAAATTGCAAAGTCACAACATGACCTATACATTACACACATTGAAGCTCGCATGCTACTGCCGTGAACATTATAACATGACTAGGCCATTTAGTCCCGAGTCTGATCCGGCATTCAATGAGATCATGGCTTAACTGTGACCTTAACAAAATTCTATCAATCTCAGAGTTAAAATGAACAACCAAACTGACATCAAATGTGTTTTATGGAAGAGAGTTCCAAACTTCTCACACACCTTGCATGTAGAAGAGATTCCTAACCTCATTCCTTAAAAGCCTGGCTCTATCTTTTAGGTTATGACTCTCGACCTACACTCCTCAACCACTGAAAATAGTGTCAATGTATCCTATTTGTTTCCCTTAACATCTTCAATGTCCAGAAAATCACCCTGTAACCTTCTCAATTCCATGTCATATGATTCTAGTTTGTGTAATTTCTCTTCATAATCTAACACTTACAGTTGGTTATCAGGTAAACTCTGTGCTGCCCAGAACTGAATACACTACTGTAGACACAGCTGAGCTCTGAAGAAGAATCATATTCAACTCAAAAGATTGACTGGATTTTCATCCTCAAGTAGGAAAAATTCTCGGCTTGGCCTGCCAGCCTCAGGAGAAAGTGCCTGCCAAGGCAGGATTTTCATTGCTGAGGGCTGGGTGTGGCCCTCAGTTGGGCCAGCCAACTTGGGTAGAAGTGCAGAGGCAGGCTGCTTAAGGTCATTGCCACAGTGGAAAAATATCACACAAGGCCCCCTGGTTCCCCCTTCCCATCCATGCCACCTCAAGCTTTGTTCTACCCTTCCATCAATCCCCTCAGGCTCTGATGCCCAGCTCTGGTATTTTCATGTCCATTAACCCACTGTACAGTTTCTAGAACCAGTGGACACCACAGTGTAAAGTGGGATGAGTAGGGAAAAAAAACTTCGAAAAAATGTAATAAGTTAATAAATTTCTTCTATGAAAAGAAAGGTCTGGACTGAAATCTAATAAAAGAGTCAATCATTCAGACTCTCTGAAGTTTCAAAAACCACAAGCATCTGAAATCACTTAACTTATGTCAATAAACATTGTGAAATTGACAGCAGAGACCAGAAAGTCTGAGTTATCAAACTTTCTCTGCACCTGGGAACAGGTGTTCTATTATTCAAACAGATGTCTTGGCTCTCAGCCACGTCTCATTATGTATGTTTGGCTAAGAATCCAGACATTTGCTAGAACAACAGTCAACATGACTGGTTAAAATCCAGGCCATTAACTCTACTTCTCTTTCCACAGATGCTGCCAGATCTGCTAAATATTTCTAGCACTTGCTGTTTTTATTTTAGATTACTATCTGCACTATTTTGCTCTTATTATATGACTGAACCAAGGCTTTGTATGGTTGCATCATAACTGCCATCCGCTTGCATTCTAGTTCTCTAGATATAAAGACCAGCATTCCATTAATCTTTTTTGTTATTTCTGTAGCTGTCCACAACATTTCAACAATTTACATACATGGATTCTTAAGGCTCTTTGCTGCTCCACCATTTCTAGCCTTTTGGCATTTGGAAGCACACTGATCTACAATTTTTACATCCAAAGCAGATAACCTCACATTTGCTGATACTGAAATATATTTTGCTTCATATTTCGATTATCATATGAATCACAGAATCCCTACGGTGCAGAAGGAGGCCATTCGGCCCATCGGGTCTGCATCAACAACAATCCCACCCAGGCCCTATTCCCATAACCCCACGTATTTACCCTGCTAATCCCCTGCCACTAAGCACAATTTAGCATGACCAATCAACTTAACCCACAAATCTTTGGACTGTCAATATGCTGCTACATACACTGCTAACAATGTCACCCTTCTTTGTGTTACTGGCAAACATGGATGTGTGGCTCTCTATCAAACAGCCTACTAGGGGACAAGGCAATTCTGGATTTGATGATGTGTAATGAGGCAGACTTGATTAGGGAACTTAAGGTTTCCTCGGGTGGATGTAGATGTTATAGGGGGCATAACTATAAGGTTCATGGTGGGAGGTAAAGGAGGGATGTCCGAGGTAAATTCTTTACTCAGAGTGGTTGGGGTGTGAAATACACTACCTGCTGTGATAGTGGAGTCGGACACTTTAGGAACTTCCAAGCAGTTATTGGATAGGCACATAGAGCACTCCAGGATTATAGGGGGGGGATAGCCTGATCTTGGGATTGGACATAGCTCGGCACAACATTGAGGGCCAAAGGGCCTGTACTGTGCTGTAATGTTCTATGTTTCTATGTAAATCATCAATTTCATTAACTATTAATAAATATGATTAGTTAAGGCCCGAATACAAATTATTTTGGGATTCCCCTAGCCCCATCTTGCCAGTTAGAGTACCTGCCCCTTATCCCTGCCTCTGCTGCTCAGAAAATTTCTTAACCATGTCAAATGTTTGCCTTCAAATCCATGAATTGTAACTTCAGCTGACAGTCTCTCGTAAAAACATTATTGAATACCTTTGGAGGTCCATATAAATAACATCCCTGTCCACTATTTTAGTCACCTCTTCAAAAAATTCTATCAAGTCATAAGGCTAGGCCAACATTTTACAAATCCATATAGATTCTCTCTGATTGGCTGAAAAATCTCAAGGCATTCAGTCGCTCTATCCTTCATTACAGACTAGCAATTTCCCGACAACAGATGTTCGGTTAACTAGTCTATTAATGCCCCGGTTTTCCTCTCCCACGTTACTTAAATAATGGAATGTTGTGCAAATTTCCAATCAAAAAGAATGGTTCCTGAATTAAGAAAACTTTGAAAAATTATAGTTTACCTGTAGTGCCTAAGGTACAATTGCCGACTGCGACTATACTGTCAACTTTTATTAGTCTAAAAATGATTATTTACGCTACCGTTTTTACATGAATCCTGTCCCCATCAACCCTGTGACCACCAGTTTCCTCCTTTTTGCCAGGGCCCTAGTCCCAGCCAGTTTGGGTGCGGTCCATCGCAATGGTACAGTTCCTTCCTGTGCCACCACTGGTCCCACTGACACATGAAAGTGAAATTTGTTCTGACACCACTCTTTCTCTAATCTGTTTATCCCTACATCAATGGCAGGAGTAATAATGCAAAGATCATTACTGTTGAGATCCTGTATTTTTTTATTTAGCACTACACTCCTGGTAGTCTGAAATGGATCTTTCCAACTTAGATCACAATGACTGGATCCTCCCCACCCCTGCTGCACTCTCCAATATCTGCTCACGTTGGTTCAAGATGTTCTGCATCCTGGCACCACATAGTCAACAAACCATAAGGAGCTCTTGATCCTTCTTACAAAAGCCATGCCATTTATCTCCCAAATTACTGAATCCACGACAAATATCATATTACCCCACTTACTCCATGTAAAAAGCCTCCTTCCTCAAGGTGCCTTGGTCAGCATTCTGAGTGTCCTTCCAATATTCTTCATTCCAATTCACAATGGTAGCACCATACCTACTAAATAGTAGAAGATTTGGAAGATTCTCATTTTCTATCCCACCTGATTGCTCTTGCTCTGTATGCTGCCCATTATCATTAACACTAACCCTATAATAATTCTGCACCCTTGTACAAGATATGACTGGGTCTAGGGCAAACTGTCCAGAGCCTCTTTTTCCTCTATACATTTATTCCACCCCAATGTTACACTGCCTTCAACTGCTAGTGAGCAAACATTGTGTAAATGTTTAAGTTATGGAGAAGTGAAAAAAAATTCCTTTATTTGATAAAATAAGAGTACACTGGTACTTAATGAGTCACGTTGCAGCTGATGGTTGTGACTTTGAACGAATAGAAAATGGCAATACTTTCATTGTTACATTCTCAGCACAGCAGAAATTAGCAGGCAGTAGAAACACACACATCACCCCCCCCTCAATGCACAGAGTTGATATTCACTTATTATGATGATGAAGAGACATCAGAATTCTGTCAATATTCTATAACCTATAAACAGAAAGGGGACAAGAACATTCTAGGGAATTCACTCTTTGGTAACTCATTCCCTCACGATGACCAATTAGTTGGATTAAGTAGTCAGCAGAACAAACAGTTAATTACCTGATCTCACAGTGGATGGTGTGCTTGGTTCTCCATATCCAAACTGATTGACTGCGATAATCCGAAACTCATAGCTCACTCCTTGCTTCAGTTGATCCCGACTAAGCACATGTGCTGTTACATCACCAGGGATATCCTTCACAAATGTATCCCACAATCCTTCATCTTAAAAGGCATAGGCAAAGTAACCAAACATTAAAAAGCAGATACGACAGCAAAATAATTGTCAAGGATTTCAGTTCAGCTAGTGAACATTAGCAATGATTTTTAAACATATTCATCCTCCTTATATTAGCTTCGTTTTGATACCGTCTTATCATTAATAATTTTGGGAGGAAGAGGAGACTGTCTTTGCTTGGTTTAGCCCTTACCAATCAGATCAGATCGCAGCATTTTCAGCAATGCTTTTGTCTTGCACCTCCACCATCGTTTTCCCAGGGAATTAACCTTGGTCCCCTTCTTCTTCCTCATCTACAAGTTGCATCTTGGTGATCGCATCTACAGTCAGGGGATCAGCTTCTGCACTTATGCAAATTCAACCTCTCCATTGCTTCTGCCCTGCTAAAACTGCTTCTCAGACATTTTCATATTATTACCAAATTTTACCACCATGACCAAATTTTCTACATTATGTCTCAGAACCTTGGGTGGAGGCCGCCTGCCATTGGCCAACAGTGGGATCTTTCAGTCCTGATGCTGACAATGCGGTTTCTTATTGTTCATACCTCCACTGCTGGAGAACTTATGACTGGCACACATCTCTGCAGGAAAAGCCACAAAATCCCACCCATTATCTTTATTTCTTGCCAACAACTCCTTTATCTTTACAACCAACTCTGTCCCAGCCCCCCAACTACTGAACATGTTGATTCAATTTTTTACATTCTATTCCACCCCATGCTGAGCTTTGAACCCATGTCCTTTCTTTAGGAGCACCTACTTCTACACAACATTATTCATCCTCTGCCCATTTGTTGCTCAAACCCACTGTCCTGGTCACTTCCACGGAGCACTATTCCAACTGTCTGGTTTCCCATCATCCACTCTATTAACTTTAGTTCATCAAAATGGTGTTGCCCATTACCTATCCTACTCCAAGGCCCCTATCTTCACTGACCATCACTGGCTCTCAGTCCCCTATGCCTCAGATTTAAAACTCTCATCCCCATGTTACATCTCTCCCTATCTTTGCAATACCTTCCAATTCTGCACGTCCTGAACACTCTATTGTTCTGACTCTGCCCTCCTGTTCCTTCATTCTTCCATTAGCAGCTATTCCTTTATCTATTTAAACTCCATGCTTAGGGATTTTCTCCCCTTAGCCCTCTGCCATAAAGCCTTACTCTCCCTCTTTAAGATTCACTTCCTTAACCAAGCTTTTGGCCCCTTTACTTAATATCTCCCTTGGTTTGGAATCCATTTTCTTTGGGACTTTTTTCTAAAGGTGCCACAAAAATGTTTTATTTTCATTTCAGAAAATATCTTCAAGATTTACTCTGTCACAGGTTTATTTTCTTAAATATCCTACCTTTTAGGTGTGCTAAAAGGGTTGACAATATGGATTCAAGCTTTACTTGTTCTGAAACTTACATTCTCAGGGTAGGTTGTACGTTGTTTCTAATAGGAAATTTAAAGTAAAAAAAGCAACATCTACAAAGGAATTCTCTTACAGGGATGTTCTCATTTAATACATTTTACTTAAATTCAGGGGAGTTAGTGTGCCACTGTCATTATTTAAGAGAATTCTGCTTGAAGTCAGCTGAGCTCACCCGAGGGTCGTGCCTCAATTACGTAGCCTTTTAATGGTCCAGCTCCAAGCGAACCCTGTGTCCAATGAATGGTGAGGGTAGATGCTGTTTCACTGATGGAGGGGTTTAGCGGGGGGCCAGGGGAACCTGTGCAAAAAGTAAAGAACTTATTCCTATAAAAGAACAAAGGCAACTCACACTCAAATACTGAGTTCTTAGAAATTTACTGGGCTATGAGATTATACAGTGAAATAAAATAAATGTTAGCCAACACACATGCACACAATTCTCTGCAACTCACTGGGGCAAATGGTTCCAACCATCACGGAATCGTAGCTGGCAAGGAGCAGAGCATGGAAAGGTTTATAGATCTCGGGCGAGATTTTCTAGTTGAACATGGGCGAGCATGGCTGGAACATTGTGCCCACTGTCTCAACTGAATCAGAGATTACACTATTGATAATCACCTGTTTTGGACAGGAGTATCTGATAATGCACCATGAAAGCTTACCTTTGATTGTTATTACAATTCTGCAACTAGTTTTCAGGTGGCTGTCACAATTCTTATCAATAAAGCCCTCTGTTCATGATGCAAATGGAGACCTGAGGAACTATTGCAGTTCAACTCTGCCACGGTCTTAAGAATTATTGCCATTTGCTGTGGTGGGGTGAGGGTAGAATTGTGGCAAGGGAAGATAGAGAGAAACTTGGGTCAGGCAGGCCCCAAGTTTCCCTGTGGGGCTGAAAAAATACTCAAGTTCCTGCTGGTCTATGAGGAAGCCCATGACTCCAGTTAAAATGGTGTTTTGATACTATTGATGTCATTAGACCCCTATATTTCCATTTTAATGAGGTTCCCGCTTTCCTACAATGAGCATCCATGATATTCCCAAAATATAACATATGTGGTGGGAACTCAGTGGTAAAGCCCAGCCCCCATTTTAACATCCCCACAGAATCCCATTCAGCTGGACAGGGATAAAAGTGCATTTGCGTTCGCTTTGTGACTGCTTCTTCCCTGTATGCCTCTATTTGTATGGCTCTTCAGTCCAAGCCTCCTGCTTCTCTGAGGTGGAGAATGCCTTCCCCCTTACTTTGGAGAACAGAGAGGTGTGAACATTTGTGGGGAGGTAGGGAAGGGTAGCTCAGTACCCCAATGCTGCAGCTTCTGATATCTTTTCTTTCCTCTCAGCTCAGCATACAAATGGTAACACTCAATCAACGGTTGGGCTGTCCATTTAAAATATTGCAGCCAGCTTGAAGCTTCTCCAGCATTAGATTTTTATTCCTGCTCTCTCAGAAGCAGACTCCCAAAAGGAAACAAATTGCTCTCCATGAACATTTAAAAAAAGGGCACCGAAGAACATTGTACTATTTCTTGATAGTGTGCCCCTGGTTGATGGAAGTGAGTCTCTGCCATTATTTCAGTGATGGACTGGACAGCAAGGAAAATGCAGGCCCTTATTAGACAAAATGTGTCATTAACGTTTGGTCAACATTTGTGTAACTGAAATATGTAATTATAAACTACCAGCAACACTTAAATTATTGATCCATGACAATTTCCAATTGTATGAAGACAGCTGTTAATTAAAGGACTCTCTATCTGATCATTTGTATTTAATCAGCCATGATTGAATGGCAGAGTAAACTCGGTGGGCCCAGTGACCTAATTCTGTTCCTATATTTTATGATCTTATGGTATAATGTGTTGGATGATTTTAAAAAAGTCTGGAAATGGTGACAATTTCAACGAGACCAACATTACTTAAAAGGGTTGTCCATTTCCACGCGCACCTAACACCATGGTGTCATACTCTGAACTGCTCTGAACAGGCTGAAGTAGTCCTGAGCACACTTAGGAATGGTTAGTTATTGACTGAATCAGAAATTGCCATGACAATGTTGCTACTGAGGAGTCTGAGGAAACTGCTAGCTACAGCACAAACCATCCTCATTAGATTTCATGTGAACCCACGTTTAAGGCTCTTCTGTTAAATATACTGTTGAGAGTAGGATCACATGTAGCTGGACTGGAGAATTACTGTGTGATGTTACTGATCTACCATGCATTAGTGAACTTTATTAGATGCCCAATTTTACATTCCACAAAGTGAAAGAGCATCCTTCAACGCTGTTGGAAACACAGATCTTAAAATAAAGCATGGTTTCTCTCTGCCTTCCTCAATCCCACTAATTAATTCCTCCCATGCAAGGACATGCTTCGATTAGGAGGCAACCTCTGCTCAGTGTCCTGTCAATGTCATTCCATTTGCTAAGAGTTAACAGTTAACTGAGTGGAAGCTAACTCTTTTTTCTTTTTGTTTTGGTGAAATGCCTGGCTTTTGCTACTGGCCTCCCTGACAATGTTGATATCTGAAATTCATCTGAGATGACAGTTTCCTCTGTGTGCTGGATGTAACATAGTCACAACTGTGTTCTCTCATGTGTTCCAATAAGTAGCTGATGACATGCTAACACATATGCAGTGGAATTCTTCCCAAATAAAATATAATGAAAATTAACATTCAGGGAGAAAATAAGCTTGACTGCTTTTGTACAAATTTTAGAGTTGGATTAGGGATACAAACAGAATTTAAAAACTATACCAAAGGGATGATAAAGGAGGAAAATATTTTGTGGCTCTTAATTTTTGTCAGCCCACTCAGAAATGATTACTCTACTCTCAAACTACTAAGAATTTTTTCAGATTTCATATCACAATGTCATGCAGTGACTGGCTATGTTGGAATAGTCTGTTAACACTCCCACAAGGTTAATACAAACATATACAATACCCACTTGGGTAAGGCTGTTTTCTGATGCCACAACTGCAGAGGGCGCACTTGCTGCACAAGCAGTTACAGTGCCTGTAATGTTACAGACAGCTATGTCCCAAATAGTTGCTTGCACCTAAGATGGCATGTAGATCCAATGAAGACAGCAAATAACATGCAACACTGTTCTCGTTTCTTCCTGCTTGTTGCTCCTCCCTCCTTCACAACCTCCCACTTGCTGTTTGAGAGGGAGGAAGGGATGAGCAGGGAGTGGAAGGATGGGGAATTGGTAAGGGCAGCAGGTGTGGGAACAGGAAGCAAAATGGAGCTTGAACAATTGGGAGACACCAGGAAATGGAAGGTAGTTGGTGGCAATAGGAAGTGGAAGGGAGCAGGAGCGGGCAAGATATGGAAATGAACGATGACGACTAGGAAGGAATAACAAAGGGAGATGGACAGCATGGGAAGCAAACAAAAGGTGCACAACAATGATGTTGGTGGCAGAAGAAACTGCGCATGCATTAATTGCATATATGGATACTGACTCCTGTTCAGTGGCAGGAATTGCAATATTTGAATAAGGTACCAGGCAATGGCCAGGCACCTGTGAAACTAAGGCCCATCAAAAAATCAATACATTTAGGAGAGAAAGGGGAGGGAGCAGGCAAAGAATAAAGCCCTATGCATCATAAAAGCTAGGAAAATATTATTTGATTTCCATAAATGCTCACAACCCAGCACAGCTTTGACCATTTTCCATTTATGCAGTTCATCTCATTTCAGAATAATTACCATTTCTGAGAGATTGACAACTTATATTGTCAGCTAAAAGCTCAATGATGTGAATGGAACTGTTAAATCTTTTTTAAAAAATCCCAAAATGCATTTTTTTGGTTATTTTGCATTGCAATTTGCCAGACATTAAGAATTGCTCGAGAGAACAGGCACATCAGCACAGTGATGCTTCTCTGCTTAAGAGTGCACGGACTGAGCTTCCCATGGGTTGGAACCAATGGGAATCTTGAGATTGCACTAGTCAGCAATGCACTCAATGGCGTAACCATGTCAGAGATGATCCTCCACATTTGGGCTTGGGATGCTGCCAGCCCAAACAGAGAACTAACAGCTCTGGAGCCACAGCAGCCCAATGAGAAGTGAATACTTCTGACCCAGATCAGGGACAGGGAGGGGCATCTCAACATGGAAATGTCCTTGGACATGTGGATATCAAGAAAAAAGTTAAGAGAACTGAAGCTGGTAGAACACCTTGGAGCACAGGGATAGCCTCTTTGGATGATTGGCATGCAACCTTTCCTCCTCATGGCCTTGTTAATGGTGCATGGAGCTTCTAGCCCCCACATCACTGCAGAAAAGCCACCTCCACTGAGCTGTCAGCCTCTAAACATGATGAGAGGACACTCCACCAATGGTAAAATTATGCTGAGACCTCTCAGTTGTCCTTAACTGCAGCCTAACAATGTTAACTCGGAGTCTATGTCTTTTCTATGCCTTTCAGCTTTGACAAGGGTCATTTGGACTCAAAACGTTAGCTCTTTTCTCCCCTTGCAGATGCTGTCAGACCTGCTGAGATTTTTCAGCGTTTTCTCTTTTGGTTTCAAATACCAGCATCTGCAGTAATTGGCTTTTATTAATTAATGTTAACTCGTTATCTGCTTCTACGGAGCAGACAACCAATCCTAATCCCAGCACATTCTCGGGAAAGCTCCTCAATGGTGGGACTACATTGAGGAGACGTTCCAATGTGGCATCCCTTATTTCCCCATTCATCCACTGTCCACAATCATGTGGCTGGGAAAATTGAGTCCGATGCATTTGGGGGATATCAGTGAAATAACAAAATGAGTGGAAAATGAGATAAACGATTTAAACCTCATCTTAACACCTGTATTTACTGAAACAATATTTTCCAAAGTAACCGACAAACATTATAATCATTTTGTCAATTAACTGATCATCAATTTGCAGCAAATGCACAGCGAGTTTGAATTGAATGGACATTTATGTTGGTGCTTAAAGTGGAGAGATCTAATGAATGCACAGAATGCAATTGGGATTTCAGGATTACTATGGAACGCTCTGGTCAAGTACAGCAATTTATGCATAATTACTAGTTTCACACTACAGGCTCCCTTTGGATTGCAGCCATTGATGCTGAAGTGAATGATTATCTGGTTTGCTGAATCTGAAATCAATTGCTTCAGCTACAATAGGCTGGATTTAATGAAGGAGACAGCGCTGTCACCAGCCAGCTGGAGAGCTGGCAGGAGCCCTATGTCACCTCCTTTGGGGAAGGCCTGTCGCTTTAAGTGCCATTCAGGCACTTAATTGGGTAGCAGGGTGCCTTTCCAGGGAACAAGGACCCCAGAGTTGATGTTCTGCCTGTTGAGAGCTGCTAATCAGAGGCAGTAAAATCAAGGAGGCGCAAGCAAATTGCAGTACAACACCCACCTGAGGCCTAGTATTGATGTCGACCACAGGCAGGTGATGGCAGGAGGATGTCAGAGATAAGAGTAGGATTTAGCAGCAAGAACAGGGGTAGCTCCGAGCCAACCCCCCTCTCTTCCCGGTGCTGGGTTCCTCAATCAGGCACTGACTGCCTTTGAACAAGGGAACCCACGCCCACCCCAACTGGAGCTCACAGGCAATCAAGCACAGATATTGCTCCCTGCATGGTGAGATCCCTACCCACTGCTGGGTTAATACCAGCTGCAATGGAATGGATCTTTAAGTGGGTCCACTAGTCTTTTCACCCACCACCCTTCTCCGGATGCTTGCTCCTGTATTCTTTCTTCTGTTGCTTGTCGGTGGTCTCCTGATTTTCAGAACTTCTCACATAATCGACAAGCAGTCAACTACAGAGGACCTAACTGCTATAACAGGGAGACAGTGCTGTAATGATATTGACACGGTACTAGTAATCCATTAATGCCATGTAGATCCAGGTTCGATTCTCACTACAGCAATGGTGAAATTTGAATTTAATAAAAACCTGGAATTGAAAGTCTAATGACTGTGAAACCATTATTGATTGTCGTAAAAACCCATCTGGTTCAGTAATGTCCTTTAGGGAAGGAAATCTGCCACCCTTCTTGTGACTCCAAAGCTATAGCAATGTGGTTGACTCTTAAATGGCAAGTCACTCACTTCAAGGACAATTAAGGATGGGTAAGAAATGCTAGCCCAGTCAATGATACCTACATTCCCTGAATTAATAGAAAAAAGACCATAAATTTTTATAAATGATACATGGTCTGATATCATGTAATCAAACCGCCAGGAAGAATTACATTAATAAAGCAATTTACTACCATCCCTAACATTGATTGATAGTTGGTGTAAACAAGATGCAAGCAGCACTCAGGAAGATGAAATGCTATGGCATAATTTGTCCAAACAAATATTGTTTTAATTGCAATTGTTACACAATAATATTTTTGTAATTGATCTTGTTGCTACTGATTTCTTTTGGTGAATGAAAACGATCATTTTTTAAACCACTCCCAGAAAAAGCAGGAGATGATTGGGCTAAGGGGTTTAAAATGTTGTAATCAAGAAATCCATCCCCAGCAAGTACCCACCATTTAAATGATGGCAGATTATGTAGCGTGCAAGTCTCCTGTCTTGGAAGTGGAATACTTGGTAATATTTAAATCAAGTTCCAACAGTGCAGTTTGTAGCTTGAATGAAACAATTGCCGGAGTTGAAGAAACCTAGCAGTGAAATGGAACCAAGAGCAACTGGCTCCAGCAGACATGGGCATTTTAGAACACTGTGGGCCAGACTTGCTCCTCAAGCAAACCTTTGAACTCTTTTTTTCCATGTGTGTCTACCCTTACCGCCACAAGTGAATGACTACTGTCTCAGCTCCAACTAATTCCTGATCTCTGGCCTGCCCTGCATTACTTGATGTTTCCCTCAAACACAAGCCTATCCCATGATCTAATCGCCAACCCAACTCCAGATCACTGGCCTGCCCCACAATAGACTGACAACAAAAACCCCTAGCCCCACGATTGTCAAACCCCCACTAGCCACACCCACACCCCCCTCCAAGTCTTTGATGTCTTCTGATTGTGGTGAACCATCACAGCAGTTGCCCCTTGCCAGCGGCGTGCCTGCCTGGTTGCTGGCCAGGCTGCTCATTGGACTAGCTGGCTGACAGGCAGGAAATGGAAGACAATTATAATGAAGTCCTCCTCCAAAATTGCTAGGATATCTGCATCCCTGTGACACCCCACATCCACCTCCTCAACAAACATATCAGGACTTGAGTTAATCTAGTAACATCGACATCCAGAATAACACAATTTGTGAGCCTTACCTTCCTCAGGTCCCGGTGTAACATTAGCCTTTATCTCAGGCCCAAAGGTGTAGGTTTTGGCTTGGACATGAAAACAATAAGGGACCCCCTTAAACAAGTCCCGAACCTTCAACCAACGTTGATTGTTGCCTCGAAGATCAACTGTCACCACTTTACTCACACCTAAAATATAGAAAATAAATGAATCAAAAGAATACCAAAATTGGTACACAATGTCATATGTCAGAACCAGATAAAAATGAAACAATTTGGCAACAGGCCAATTTGAGTTTGATGCTTAGGGTTGCATTGCCTCATGAAAGATTAATTAGAAACTCACCAGGGGTAATTTAAATTCTGTTCACAAATTTAAAACAGACCAATGGAAATAGATGGGGAGATAGAACCTCCACAGTACAGAAGGAGGCCATTCAGCCCATTGAGACTGTAACAACAATAATCCCACCCAGGCCCTACCTTGTAACTTCACATATTTATCCTGCTAATCCCTCTAATCTACGCATTCTGGGATACTAAGGATAATTTAGCACGGCCAAGCAACCTAGCCTGCACATCTTTCGACTGAGAGAGAAAACCCACGCAGACGGGGAAAATGTGCAAACTCCACACAGATAGTGACCTGAGCAAGGAATCAAACCCGGGTCCCTGGCACTGTGAGGCAACAGTGCTAACCACTGTGCCACCCATAAAAGGAGGCCATTCAGCCCAATAACAATTCCACCCAGAACCTATCCCTGTAACCACACCCATTTACCGTGATAATGATCCTGAGGCTAATGGTCAATTTAGTACAGTCAGTGCACCTAATTTGCACATCTTTGTGACTGTAGGAGGAAACTGGAGCACCAGGAGGAACCCACGCAGACATGGGGAGCATGTGCAAACTCTGCATAGGAGGACACCCAAGCTGGGAATTGAACCTGGATCCCTGGCACTGTGAGGCAGCAGTGCTAACGGTCTACCACCATGCTGCTCAACTCATATTGGGGTTCCAGGGGAAAATACGTAAAATGGGTTGTTAATTTGCTAATATCTGTTTTACATTATTGTACAAAGTTAAAATTACACTCAGGTCTGGATTTTTTTCTCATTGGGCACACTGGCCTGAGAAGCCGATGTGAAATACGTTTCTGGTTGCAGTTGGCTCTGGAGTGCAATTTCATGTTGGCTGACCAATGAATGACCATCTAGTGTGAAATGTGCGCTGTGAAAGGCTGAGGGATATCGGTGAAGACGGGAAGAGGATAGACACCAAGAAGATGGAGAGTGCAGGCTGACATTTCTAATGCGCTCCCTCTTCAGGGGGACAGCTCTGCAGAGTTGTCACAGATCATCTGCTGACCTGCGAAAAATGTTGATGTTAAAATGAGTATCTAGGCAGCACAATCACGCACAGACCTCAGTCCCTAGATACACCTGTTAATTTTATTTCAGCCCTGATGTTTCATCCAGCCCTGGATCCAGTTTGCAGCTAAAATATAAAGACTGTCTGACCAATTGGCCCGCTTGTTAAACATAAAGGCAGATGGGCCACATACAATTGTGTTTAATCGGCCCTTCTATGGGATAAGTTGCCTGCTTGATTGTCGATGGGCTTACTTCCAACTCTCATGTGTGCACGTTGACTGAAATATTATGTTAGTGTGCAATGATGTTGGGTCATGTGCCCGCTCAAGCCCATGGCCTTGCTTCTTTTGGAAAAAATTATCAAGCGGATTCCTACACAGCAGAGAAACAGGTTATTCTATTGAACACTCTATCCAACTTTTATAGTAAATACTACACCTTGTACTGATTCCAGTGGCTCATAAACCAATCTGTATCCCTCGAGAACTCCATTAGGCATAGTTGGCTCTCCCCAGAACACTTTCAAGGTAGTGGTAGTAACTTCTGAAAATGTGATATAACTGGGAGCACTTGGAGCTGGTGAATCAGCAAAAAGAAAAAGATGAAAATATATTATAATGCAGCAGTTTCAATTTTATACAGTCACTGGTCAATTTTAATTAGAATTCTCCATCTCAACGTTATAAGTTTGAACATTACAGGAAATATACCCATTAAACAGGTAAATGGAGGCAAATGCATTTCCCATGATGTGAGCACTGCAACCAGCTCAGATGCTCTCCTCCTGTAGAAACATACATTTCACTCTGTGGTGAAGGTTTTCCTTGGTATGTAAATTAAAATTTGCCGCAGGGTCTGTTACAGGCTGTGTAAATATGATTGCCAAATACAAATTAGTTATGTTAAAGACTCACAATTATTAAAGAATTATGCAGGAAAACTCTGATAGAAGAATGCATTTGTAAGTGAGAAGTGAAATTGGCTAAAAACTGGTTCCGTCTGTTTAGATTGTTAGCTGATTGGAATTGGTCCAGAGGTGACTACTCTGAATAATCCCGATGACTGTGCCAATGTAGTTTTTAATCAGAGGTTTCCTGAATAATTCTTTAACAACTGTCTCTGGTATAACCAGTTCATCATAACACATTACATTAGGCATCTGTAGCAAAGTCTGCAGCAAATTTTCATTTACAAGCCAAGATAAATTCTCACCACAGAATGAAGTGTATGTTCCTACAGGAGGAAAGAATCTGTTCCAGCTGCAATGCATACATCATGGGAGACAGATCCAATGTTTGTGCCAAAGGCAGAGTCAATACCATCTGCTTAAAGATTTTGGTTAGTTGCTCTGCTGGTTTTAATGTCAGGTGGCACAGTAACAATTAAGGAACCATGACTTGAGCAGATTCATAAAATATTATGTTGCTCTCAGCGACTACATTGGCTTTCTTCAAATTGCACCATTTCCAACAATCATTTTACAATATTGATTGATGGAGGGGAGCACAAAGCGAATGACGGTTATTTGTCTTCTGAATTATTCCTGCTTTCCCTATCGATGACAGCAAATTCTTGTTTAACATGAAAATCAAACAAATAAACACAAATGTAAGTTTCCTCCTACTGAGGTGAAACACTTTTATCGGTGCCTAATAACAAGTAAATTGAAACAGGCATTACAAAGGATTATGAACCAAGATTAAACATGCTCCTTGCAACGATTCCCACTGCTTCTTGCTCATTTTCAGCAAAAGAAAACCCTCCCAGCCTTGCAACCAATAGTACATGCTGCATTAATTTAGTGTTGGATTAAATGTCTTTGTATCATCAAGTGGCTGAAATGAAAAATGTAAGAGGATATATGAGTCAATGCAAAAAATTGTTACATAGCCAGCCAGTATCAAGAGTACATCACAAATGGGTGGGCAACTAAAACTGCAATCGTGAATTTAAGATAAAACAACCATAAGTGGTGTAATATTTTTATATTGATGTGGGCTTGTTTTTTTCTTTGGTTTTGTAGAAAGAATGATGAACTGTTTAGATCTAACATTTCCCTTGCACGTGGACTGTTAACTCTCGCCTGTGAACTTATTTTCTTCGTGAAAACAGAAAAAACACAAATTTGTTTCTATGTTTATTTAACATTTCTTCACCTTTGTGCATTGTTTTTCAGTGAAGCAAAATAATCGAGAAAACTGGAGGATCATAATCACAACTGGTCCAGTCCTGTAGAGACTGACTGTGAGCTGAATGATTATATTGTTCAGTCAATTTGTTGGGAGTTTTCATTCACTTGCTCAAGAGTCAGGTGGAAATTTCGTATAGGAATTTTAAACTGTGGCTATCTTCATCAGCAATTAAATAAACTGGGATGAGTTCTTTATCATGAAAACAGATAATTCATTCTATGCTGATATTTTTAACAAATGTATTTAATTTTGTTGAATAATCTTCTGCAAACATTTAACCAAAAGTCCCAAACACAGATCAGATTTTTGTAACAGCATATCAACTCTAAAATGTTTGCATCTTCAAATCACTGATCCTACATTAAAGGATGTAATAGAATAATAAGACCATAAGACATAGGAGCAGAATTGGGCCACTCAACTCTGCCATTCAATCATGGCTGATATTTTTCTCATCCCCATTCTCCAACGTTTTTCCCATAACTCCTGATCCCCTTATTAATCAAGAACCTATCTATCCCTGTCTTAAAAACACTCAATGACCTGCCTCCAAAGCCTTCTGTGGCAAAGTGTTCCACAGGTTCACCACTCTCTGGCTGAAGAAATTCCTCATCTCTGTTTTAAAGCATCGTTCCTTTGTGCCTTCTGGTTCTAGCTTTTCTTACTAATGGAAATATCCTCTTCACATCCACTCTATCCAGGCCTTGCAATATCCTGTAAGTTTTAGTGAGATCCCCCCTCATCCTTCTAAACTCCAATGAATACAGACCCAAAGTCCTCAACTGTTCCTGATATGACAAGTTCTGCATTCCAGGGAACATTCTTGTGAACCTCCTCTGGACCCTTTCCAAGGCCAGTCCATCCTTCCTGAGATACAGCACCCAAAACTGTTCACAATACTCCAAATGGGGTCTGACCAGAGCCTTATACAACCTCAGAAGTACATTCCTGCCCTTGTATTCTAGCCCTCTCGACATGAACGCGAACATCGCATTCGCCTTTCCAACTGCCGACTGAACCTGCACATGAATCTTAAGAGAATCTTGAACAAGGATTCCCAAGTCACTTTGTGTTTCTGATTTTCTAAGCATTTCCCTATTTTAGAAAAAATCTATGCCTCCATTTCTCCTTCCAAAGTACATAATTTCTTCTGAGTTTTCATCATAATTTTATTACATTAAATTATTAATTGTTACATTAAAACATTCAACCTTCATTATAGTTATCCAGCTATTGATGCCCTTTTTATATATTGTTTCACTAAATTTAAATTCATGGAACTGATTCATTATTGACAACTAACTAATTAGAAAATAGAATAATGCGGCCTTGGAATCTTAACTGTCACAATATAGGCTCGTATGTTTCGATGAGAATGCAACAATTAGTAAACCGAATGCATATATTTGTGAATCGCAATGAGGAAAAAATAACTTGAACCTGGCTGTTACAAGAATACCAAAAATATTTAATTTTTATTTGTTTCCCATGTATTATTCCCCATGATTCATAGATACTTTTACATTGAGAACATGTCCATGAGGCATTCTTCAATACAGAAGGCCAGATTTATAGCACTCTTAATTGCCATGATTTAACAACAGTGCCATTATCATTATATCATGCATTTACCTGGATGGTAGAATAGTCTTTACTTATCCAGCAGTTTGATATTCCTACCTGCATAATTCTAAGGATGCAGGGGGGCCACACTTTTGTGGATCTTGTGAACTGCTATTGGATATAACATCTGCTGCACATTCTTCGCAAACATAGGGCATCATATCCACTTGCCCGGACATGAGCCTATTGTTTGATTATTCTACTTCTAACTATGCAATAGACACAATAAATAGCAACATCAGGCTATAAATTACTCTTGTAGAAATGCAATTAGTTCTAAGAGAGCATTTAGGTTATCCCAGCAGAGAGAAAAGTAATACATCAGTCCTAGACACTTGAACTCTATTACTACAAACTGGCAGGCAATTATAATTCCTTCTTTAGCTATGTTGTTAGAAATATAATTAGCTTGTTTTTATACTCATCACAACTACTATTTGAAAAGTCACTGTGTAAACTGGGGAGGGTCCTGATTTCTCAAATATATGGGTGCCCTATTAGAAACTAGCCTGCAACAAGGTTGTAACAGATCAGGAAATGAAATGGTTGGAGTGAGGCATGTACGTCTCAGATCTGTGCTGTTGTCCCCATTGTGACTCTGGGATCATATTTCAAACTGAAGCGTTGACAGCCCTCCCCTATCCTACTTAAATGGTCATATTTCACATCTGGCCTTTAACATTGTCAGCCAAGTATGCCAGTTATCCCAACCATTCCCAAAGATATACACTTTCTATCAGGGGATGTTAGATATTGATTAGGACTTAATTTTTCTTTCAATGCAGGGTACTACTCTAACTGTAGTACTTTGGCAATTGTTGTCTAAGATCAGTTAACTTAGCAGAGACTGGTGAATGAATTTGAAACCTTCCTAACTATATTGTTAAATGGATCACAAGCTAAATGGTGAAAAATGAAATTAGATACCAATCTTTCTTTCATAACAGGTTTATTTACAGATTGCATTGTTACATATGTCTGTCTTTGTTTCGATCTTCACGGAGGAGGACGTGAATAGTTTGTCGGGTGTTAGCGATGGAAAGATGGTAGGAGTGGAGGGCCTGAATGACATTATTGTTACTAGAGAGGCAGTGCTCGACAGACTGAAGGGACTGATTGTGGACAAGTCCCCAGGACCGGATGGAATGCATCCAAGGGTTCTGAAAGAAATGGCGGAGGTGATAGTGGATGCCTTGATGATTATTTTCCAAACGTCGCTGGATTCCGGGGAAGCGCCGGAAGATTGGAAAACGGCTAATGTTACGCCGTTGTTTAAGAAGGGTGGCAGGCAAAAGGCAGGAAATTATAGGCCGGTTAGTTTAACGTCTGTTGTAGGTAAAATGTCAGAATCCGTGATCAAGGAGAAAATAGCGAGGCACCTTGAGGAGAATTGTTTGGTAGAGCAGACGCAGCACGGTTTCGTTAAGGGGAAGTCATGTCTGACGAATTTATTGGAGTTCTATGAGGATGTGTCTAGGGCGGTGGATAAAGGAGAGCCGGTGGATGTGGTGTTTCTTGATTTTCAGAAGGCGTTTAATAAGGTGCCGCACAAGAGGTTATTACAGAAGGTCAGGGGGCATGGAGTTGGGGGTAGGGTGTTAGCGTGGATAGGGGACTGGCTGTCAAATAGGAGGCAGAGAGTGGGGGTCAATGGGTGCTATTCAGATTGGCGGTTGGTGACTCGTGGAGTGCCCCAGGGGTCGGTGCTGGGGCCTCAGCTATTTACCATTTATATAGATGATCTGGAGGAGGGAACTGAGTGTATGATGTCGAAATTTGCTGATGACACCAAGATTGGTGGAACGGCAAATTGTGCGGAGGGTGTGGAGAGTCTGCAGAAGGATCTAGATAGGCTGGGCGAATGGGCCAGGAACTGGCAAATGGAATTTAATGTTGGCAAGTGTGAAGTTGTCCAATTTGGTAGGAATAATGGTAGGAAGGACTATTACTTACATGGCGAAAAACTGCAGCATGCGATGGTGCAGAGGGACCTTGGGGTCCTTGTGCATGAGTCGCAAAAACCCAGCCTGCAGGTGCAGCAGGTGGTCAGGAAGGCAAATGGGATGCTGGCCTTCATAGCGAGGGGGATTGAATATAAAAGTAGGGAGGTCTTGCTGCAACTGTACAGGGCACTGGTGAGGCCGCAGCTGGAGTACTGTGTGCAGTTTTGGTCGCCGCACTTACGCAAGGATATTTTGGCCTTGGAGGGAGTGCAGAGGAGGTTTACTAGGCTGATACCGGAGTTGAGGGGGTTGAACTATGAGGAGAGGCTGAATAAACTAGACTTGCACTTGTTAGAGTTTAGAAGAATGAGGGGAGATCTCATTGAGACATATAAGATGATGAATGGGATGGATAGGATAGAGGTGGAGAGGCTCTTCCTGCTCAGAAAGGACAGTAGGACTAGAGGGCACAGCCTCAAGATAAAGGGGGGGGCGCGGTTTAGAACGGAGTTGAGGAGGAACTTCTTCACTCAAAGGGTGGTGAATCTCTGGAATTCTCTGCCCGTTGAAGTGGTGGAGGCTACCTCGCTAAATTTATTTAAGACGTGGGTTGATAGGTTTTTGATAGGCAAGGGGATTAAGGGTTATGGGGAGAGGGCGGGAAAGTGGAACTGAGTCACGACAGATCAGCAATGATCTTATTGAATGGCAGGGCAGGCTCGAAGGGCTAGATGGCCTACTCCTGCTCCTATTTCTTATGTTCTTATGTCTTCTGTCAACTAGCCGTCATGTCCTAGTCTTTATTTATGTGTTCCAGGTTTGTAATTAAACAATGTTCTTCACACATACATCTTAACAATATACATAACATTTACAGAGTCCCCTTTAAACAAAAAATTAATGACATACGTAATTGCAAAACAAATTAAAGAACAACATGATTTTCCACATTTCATAAAACCCATCATAACGCAGGAAATCAATCTTCTAGAACCTCCAACAATTTCTTCAAATGATCATTATTTTTGGAAAGCAGTCCAACAATTGGCAGATCCATTTTATCTTGTTATGGCCAGCGCCAGGTTAGGTTCTCCAAAAGTTGCTAATCTGGACATGATCCCTCAATTGATCACTATCTGGCTGGGATACTCCCAAAATTGTTACAAACCTGGTGAGGGGAGATGACTGGCTCTAGTATCTTACTCAACCAACCCTCTTGCTGGTCGTAACAAGGTTTAATCTAACAAAGTTCACTTTCTCTTGGATAGCTTTTCCAGACCCAAAGGTTATGTTTAAAAAGGAGCCAACTTACTAATTAGACTTTGAGTTAAGAGAGTGAATTTATTAACTGCTAAAAAGGTAAGTACAGAAGTGGTAAAACACATTAATCTACATCCATATGGATTAGAACTAAGAATTAAGTCCAACAGTAAGTAAATATAAATAAAAGTTATATGGAACAGTCCTTGATTTGTAAAGAGGAGCTGATGACTTGAGGCTGTTATGAATTGATTCCAGCATTGCTGACTTCTGCAGGTGAGTAGTTGATTCTTTGATCCAGATGTTCTGTAGCTTGGTGTAGAAACCTCAATTCATTTTTTCCAGCTCCAGTCCTTTTTTGCTGGCTGGTTGACTTCCACAGTCAGAGAGGAAGTTTTATATATTCCTACAGAAGATGGCTGTTTTTGCAGGGATCCTGCTGTATCACATTTTTTGTGTGCATAAACTTCCAGTTGCTTTTCCTCATAGCAGACACACAAACAGACTATGAAGACAAACACAGGAAGCTCCACAGACAGCCATGCAACCAAGCTTTTAACCGCCTTCTTGTGTGTTCCAACCTGGAATCCATTAATCTGTCCAGGAAAACAATTACACCCAGGGTTTTTGTCATATGGCCATGGGAGATCACCAAAAGATCTCCCTGTGGGCCTCGTTGAACACAAGTTCCTCTATTAAGCGAGTGGAGGCTTGCCCATTAAGGAAGGAGTAGAGTGGGTTTAAAACCAACTGACACCAGTCAGGCTGGCAGCTGGAAGACTTCAGGGCTGACCCGTATACTGTAGCTGCTGAATGGCACTTTGAGCACATTGTAAATAAAAGATGATGGTGACGGAAGATTGGCCTCAGTAAGATTATTACAGGCTTTTAGATGGGATAGCCATTAAGTTCCTTTGCTTTAACAGGAGATGGTAATCAGTCCTTCAGTGCTTTTAGAAGTACTTGGTCTGGAAACATGGGAGGGGTTCTGTTGTCCCTCAGAGCAACACCCTGCAGCCATTCCTGTCAATGGCTTAACTGTACACTCTCAATCATTGGTGTTTGCGTCCATTTTAAAATATAAAACTCAAGCCTTTTTAAATTCCAGTATTTCTATATATAATTCAATGTTTTCCACAGCTCTGACAAAGGGTCATGTAGACTTGAAATGTTGGCTCTTTTCTTTCCCCACAGATGCTGTCAGACCTGCTGAGATTTTCCAGCTTTTTCTATTTTTGTTCCATGTTTTGTTTCTCCATTATCATAACAATCCTAGAGATCTCTTTTCTCTCTAGCATTCCTTTGACGCTGGAAGGTCAACCAATCTCAGTTAGTGTTACTACTGGACTGGAACATCCCAGAATGGAACCCTGGTTCAAAAGACATTTTACTTTTCCAAGAAAACATGGAGGAACAGAGTCACAGGACCACCAACAGGAAAAAAAACATTTATTAAAAATGAAAAGTTTGATTTTCATACAATATGCCGTCACTCCCATGTATCTTCACAAAGGTACACAGATTTCAAGGACAACACCCACTCTGAAAGTCACTCAATCGAGCTCCTGTGGATTTCTCCTCAAGTTCCCCCAGATGATTGTCAGGTGGGTATTTCCAAACTCCATCCTCAAAAAGGCACACTTTAAAATGTTCTTTCAAACAATGCCTTCCCTCAGCTGTTTTCATTAAGGATCCACCTCCAGGTTTCCAACTCTCCTTTCAGTATTTCCTGCGTCTTCAATTGCCACAACATCCAAAGTTCTACACAAATACCCAGGTACTCAGTCCCCAATAAAATACTGTAATTTCCAAAGGCTGGAAGTAAGGATACCAAACTTATGATTGCTTTCCTCTAGCCAATTTCAACCAACCTACACTTCCAGCTCTGTCTTTAGGTTCAGTGACCAATATCCTGTTCTAACAGCAGTTTCTTTAACTTCAAACTTCCCTGAAACTTCTAATTTTTAGAACGCCCACCTCCCACCCCCACCAAACGCTTCAATAAGCTTTATGCATTCATCATTAACCATCCCTATATCCTTTTGTAGGATCTATAACAAATAGGGGTTAGCAAATTGTCCATGTAACTTTATGACTATTTGCTTTTTTTCTCAAACTCCGATCGTATGATCTCATTTTGATGCAGAATAACTGGTTTTGTTAAAGGGATAAAAGAATATCCCGATGGGATAAATTACAAATCCATTGCCATTCCAAAGATTATTGCTTTGTCATGTTCATTTGTTCTTTTTCAAGGTCAGCAGCAAAGGTTATCTCACCAGGTACTAAATCTGTACCAATTCCCTAACATTTACTCAATCCTTGTTGCCGATGAATCTAAATAATATTTTAACCAATCCACACACCATCAAAGTACGACCACTATCCAAAACAGTCCAATTAATCCGTGACCAGAACGCTCATTAGCAGGTTGATGCTTCTTCCCTCAGACTGATTAATATTATCACTTACTTTGGTATAAAGGGTTAATTTTAAATATGTAAGTATACAGTCTACATCGTCAGTGATGTAAGATCACATGATAACAGAGCATAGAGAGACTGAGATCCTCATGGAGCATCGTGCAGAGACTATCTTGTAAATAGTTAGCATAAAGTTAAATACAAGATAGAATTTGCTAACAGTATTGTATCCAGCCTTTTCTGTAAGTCTAGGATTAGGATGACCACACACCAGACAAAAGGCAACTCCAACAGATGGTAGCAATGGTTAACTACGATGAAAGGAGCAACGAGCGAAGAGTCCAGTAACCGGCAGAAAAAGCAAGGGAATCTACTTCAGGCCAAGAACAGCACGTGAAAATGTCCAACTGTACTCCAGACAAAGCACAGAAAAAGGAAGAGATGGAAAAAGTCCTATCTCTACCAGATTCCTTCGACGAAGTGGAGCTCCTGGATCAAGCCGAAAAGTGGCAGAACTTATATCAGAGGTTTATTAGGTACAGGACAGCATCAGGACTAGCAAAGAGCAAATAAGTACCTTACTATACGCCATCAGAAGTAGAGCAGATGAGGTTATGGTCTGACAGAGCATAAACAAAGACATGGCACTGAATGCAAAAGTCATTAAAAACACCATTACAGAGCGAGCAAAATTTAATAGGTGCATCCAAAGACCAGCAGAGAGTGTAGATTCCTTTAGTAATGAGCTATATTGATTAGTTGATGATTGTGAATATGGTGCCCTGAAAGATGAAGTGATTAGAAAATGCATTGTCTGCACACTCTGACATTTTGCAATCGAAGGAAGACTTGACCTTATCGAAAGGAGTACAAATAGTGAGGCAGAGAGAGAAAAGAAAGCAAAACAACAGTTTCACTTGAAGTGAGAAAAAAGCTTGTGGAGAAAGCAAGCTGACAGGAGTCCAGTTTACAGCACAAAAAAATTGCAGCACCCCCAATCCCTAATTGCCATTATTTAGCGTTCTCATTATCATGGGAAAAGCTGCACCGGCACAGCAAATGCCACACCAATAATGTGAAGTGTCATCCCTGTAAGAAGAGAGGCCACTTTAAATCAGTTTACTACAGCAAACAGCTTTTGATGAAATAATTAATGCAGGAACAGCCAAAATCATGTACCATCCAGGAAGTTGAAGACATTCAAGATGATAAGAAATCAATAAGAACCATTCTTGGAAGAAGTCAGGGGATCAAATGGAAATGGTTTGCGGACACTATGGTCAAAGGATATAAAACAAGCTTCAAGTTGAACAATGAAGCATGAGTTTCAATTCTTGCAGTGACAGGAAAGTGATTAAAACCAGAGATACTTCAGCCTTCGACCATAAGACTCCATGATCCAGCAGATATTCAGCTGAAAGTCAAGGGACAGTTGACTGTAAAACTCCAATATAAGGAAAGAGAAATGACAGAAAACTTGTATGTAATTCACAATCAAGAACACTCATTGTTTAGCTGGAAAGATTTATGACTTCTCTTTAAAGGAGATGAATTGGAAAACCTAGAGGAAACCAGACAGAAGAACAGGTGAAGGAACCAAGTGAATATGTGCGGGGCAAGCGGCAAATAACAGCAGATGCATTATCACACATTCCTGTTGGAGAGCCTGAACTACGAACAAAAATCATACTGAGAAGGTAAAATCATATTCATTTATAACATAATTCTTACCAGCAACCATATGGAAACTAACTGAAATATGTCACGCACAGAAAACAGATGGGAAATGTGTAAAATCAGAAAATGTATAAAATCAGAGAATGTGTTCCTAAGGATAATCTAAAACAGTACTGTGAACAATGTGGACATCTCAGTTTTATAGACTAGAGTCCTCAGACTTGAAATCCTTCAAAGAATATACCAGTTGTGATGGGCATTAAATTCTGTTTGGTGGCAAAGGATTTCAAAATCACCAGGGGACACGATTTTGACTGCATCATCTGTGCAATCCATCAATAAGGGGAGGAATCTTTGATGGTATCATCATTGTCGCCCAGTCTATCGGAATGTCTTGGAATCGATTTATTCGAGCTCAAGAAGAAAGCATTCCGCAGAGCTGTTGAGTTTCAGATGGAGTAAAGTTGAACATCTTCACGGAACAGGCTCAGAAGCCATCATCAATGCACTAAACAAACTCTTTGCTACACCTGACATTCCAGATCTCGTAATTTCAGAATGGTCTGTAGTTTGCAAATTAAGGAATTTATAGAAGACTATGTATTTGTCCACATAAGCAATTCACCTAGTTACCCTCAAGTGAGGCCGAGAAAGAATCAAAGGTTTGTTGAAAAAGAAATGACCATCTCAACTTAGCACTGTTGAGCTACAGTTCCACACCACCAAAGGATGGATTAACTCCTTCAGAATCACCAGTGGGAAGGAAATTACACACACAATTTCCTATTTTTCAAATAAGCTAACATCATCCCTAAAAGAGAAAATGAGGAGAAAGATGAGCATCGTGCAAATCAGAGAAAAATTACCTTCAACACCACAGAGTTCTCAAAATATCAGATAAACCAAATCTGGATTAGAGACCAGACTAAAGAAGGTGAAGTACTGGAAAAGACACAAATTCTGAGATCTCATCTGGTTCAAAAAGAGAATGGGGTAGTGAGAACAGACAGAAGGACCTTCATAGATGACGACCATCAATTGACTGGACTATCATTATGATCAAGAAGACAACCCGAACAAAGAATCAATAGTCTCTGAAGACTCATAAGCCACTCCACATAGTTCAAGCGAGAACAGGCAAAAACTTATCCAATGCAACCTCAAAGAAAAATCCAAATGAGGTCAGAGAGATTGAGAGAAACCGCCACAATGCTGTAAACCAGAAGTGAAGGCAGAGTCTTTGTAGAGGGATGTACGTTAATGTAAATAGCATTTACTGAGTTAGAGGTTTAGAGGGAGATGTCGTGTTTAATCTGTAAACATATAGTCTGCATCATCTAATGACTGATGACTAAGTGACTAAGCACGGAGAGAGACAGCACCATGTAGAGAATACCTTGTAAATGGTCAGCATATTGTGTATTGCTTCTAGAATTATCTGTAAGCCCAAGACCATTACTACCACATACCAAACCAAAGACGGCAATAACAGATTTTAAACTTTAGAATTTTCTGTATCACAGGTCGCTTCAGGGATCCTGCTGTTGTGCTTTGGATAATTTATCCCATAATGAAAGTTTGGATCACATCTGAAACATCTATTAATAATTCCCTGGGCATTCCATGGGTTCACTTGTTTATTGTTACTACTACAATCCTGTCATCTTCTAGAGATGCCATAAATGTCTTCATCCTCATTCCTTTTGTCTATCCTCCTTTTGTTGTACTGATGCCTGTGCCCTGAATCTGAACAACCACAAAAGGCTGTATCATTGAGTCCTCCCTCCTTTATGACACTGTGGAATGTCCTATTTTGTGCCATCAAGGCTGCTGAAAATGACTACTTTCTCAGGAATGTTTTTAAAACATCATCCTTCTTTTTCTCTTTGAGAATCTAACCCCCACTAAGACTGGGAGCCTATCCATGTGCAACACCTTAGCACAGTCTGAAAATTTTAATGTGAGCGCTGAACAAGGAATAGATCACCTCTCTTTTAAATATTATCCATAAAGCTTAATAGAAATGTAATGTTACCCGGTATCCAACTGACATGCTGCTCGCTTGCAAAATACTTTGCTTCTAACTTTTTGTTAGGAAGTGACAATGCCAAGACTCGACCTTGTTTTCTCTTCAGTAAGGACGTAACCTGTGTCCATGTACTTTTCCATTCCTTTAAGTTCAGATTCAGAGATCATCGTTGGGTAATCATTCCTGACAATTATACTTGGTTTCAGCCATTCTTCACAGAAGAAATTCAGATTACAATTTTCTCTAGAAATTTTTTTTTTGATTCAAATCTTCTCCTTTAGGCAACCATTTTGTACTACCGTGTTAAATTGCCTGAGCCAGGTGGTGAATAACGAAAATAGACACCAATCCTTTTCTTGATGAGTTTATTTACAGAATGCAGCACTACATATGCCTGCCTTCTACCTACCACTCTCTCCATTTCCCAGCTGTCTCTGTTTAGAAGTCATCAAAGGAACAGGCCATATATAATCCTACAATGAAACTAGCTGGCATACAATAACATTTCAGCAAGTTATGTACAGAAGAGTAAGATGAGGATGTAAATGTTGATAACATCTGGATGTTATGAGCCTACGGATCTTAACTTTCCTTCAAAGGGAGATATGAAGCTCACGTAATATTAAGCACTTTCTCCAAATTAAGATTGAAAAGAAACAAATCAGAGAACAACTGTTCAGGTCTCATCTCATCTCCGTCAGACATATGGTATAAGGGGACTCCAAAACATGCCACAGAGTTCAGATAGTTAGGGAAAGGCAAACAATACTTCAGTAAACTGTGGAATGGTTCAATGATTAAGCAGCCTTAGGAGAATGGGAAATAGTTACAATAAATATGCTGGTTAATGCTGTTATGTATTGGAGAGTCAAACACTCAGCTTTGAATGCAAGCTCCACATGTTGAAAAGACTGTAAATGTTACAAACAATAATTGGTTTCTCAAGATATGATTCAGTAATTATTTTAGAAGTATCATGAAAAAAGCAGAAAAAAAGTCTGCCTTGTTCCTTGCAAAAAGCAGTACAAACCTACCTTAAACCTTAAGTATAGAAGTAGAGTTGGCAATGATTCATCTTCCTAATTGTCAGGTACATATCTCCTACAGATAACAATTTAGTTCTAAACTTGGCAATTAATCAACAGTATATTGTTTAGGAAGCAATTTATCACTATTGTAACAGAAGAAGAAAATAATGAAGCAGGTATTATATTAACAGCCTTGAGGTAAAGTCTAGCGCATCTCAAACGTGATAACCCCGAGACCAATTCAGCAGTGACTCTTTGATACATTGACTGAGAGATAATATCTGGATATAAAGTCTCACCTCAGCTCTGGAATGCAGGTCTTTTGTTCATGTTTGAACCAAGGCTGTAATGGGGTCAGGAACTGAGTAGCCCAGGCAGAACCCAAACTCAGCATCAGTGAGCACTTTATTGATAAGCAAGGATTGTTTAAATTGAACTGTTCATCACTTCCTTCCATCGTTTTATTGATGATTGAAAGTAGACTGATGAGGTGGTATTTAGCTGGGTTGTAAATTGTCCTGCTTGTTGTGTAGAGGACATACCTGCATAATTTTCCACATTTCCGGGCAGATGCTAGTGTTGTAGACGTACCGGAACAGCTTGGATAAGGGCATGGCAAGTTCTGGAGCACAAACCTTCCTATTGCTGGAATATTGGCAGAGTCCACAGCGCCTCATGGATGCCCTGTCCAGAGTTGCTAGATCGGTTCAAAGTCTATCCCACTTAGTGCAGTGGTAGTGTCACACAATGTGATGGAAGGTATCCTAAGTGTCAGGATAGGATTTTGTCTCCACAAGGACTGTTTGGTGGTCACTCCTACCAATACCATCATGCGTGGATGCATCTACGGCAGACTAGGTTGTTGACATTGATGACTCCAAGGCAATTCTCTCCCAACTGTAAACTGTGCTGCCACCTCTGCTGGGTTTGTCCTGCCAGTGGGACATGACTCGTAATGATGGTGTCTGAGACATTGGTATAATTCTGTCACTATGACTATGTCAGGCTGTTGCTTCCCTAGTCTTTGAGACAGCTCTCCCAATTTTGGCACAGGCCCCCAGATGTTACTGAGGAAGACTCTGTAGGGTCGATAGGACTGCATTTGTCATTGTTGTTTCTGGTGCCTAACTCGATACAGGATGGTCCAGCTGGTTTCATTCCTTTTTGTAGATTTTGTAGTGGTTGGATAGAAATGAGTGGCTTGCTGGGCCATTTCAGAAGGCATTTAAGTCACCCACATTACTGTGTGTCTGGAATCACATGTAGACCAGTCTACATAAGGACAGCAGGTTTCCTTCTCTGAAGGACATTGATGAACCAAATGGGCTTTTATGACAAGCGACACTGGTTTCAGGCTAATCATTTTAATTCAAGATTTTATATTTGAATTGAAATTCCACCACCAGCCATGGGTCCATAGAGGATTGCTCTGGGTCTCTGGATTACTAAGTCCAGTGATAATACCACAATGGCACCCACCTCCCCCAATTGATTCAACATGGTTTCCTTTTCATAAAACATGTTGACTCTGCCTGGTTGCTTTCAATTTTTCCCCAAGACAA
This sequence comes from Carcharhinus amblyrhynchos, assembly GCF_965287045.1. Taxonomy (NCBI): domain Eukaryota; kingdom Metazoa; phylum Chordata; class Chondrichthyes; order Carcharhiniformes; family Carcharhinidae; genus Carcharhinus; species Carcharhinus amblyrhynchos. Next base: position 13,555,557 of record NC_137341.1, read on the forward strand.
ATGTTAAGCTGACTAATCTGTAGTTTCCTGCTTTCTGTCTCCCTCCTTTTTTCAATAAAGAGGTTACATTTGCTATTATCCAATTTAATGGCATCTTTCATGAATCCAGGAAATTCTGGAAAATTAATACCAATGCAACAACTATTTCATTAGCTGCTTCTTTTAAGACCCTCGGATGAAGTCCATCTCAACTTAGGGATTTGTCAGCCCGCAGCTCCAACAGATTACTCCATAAATTTGCTTAACAAGTCCCTGACAATTGTAATTTTCCTAAGTCCTCCCTCCCTTCCATTCCTAATTTACAGCCTTTTATGGAAATTACTTTTATCCAGTATGATGAAGACCAATGTCAAATACCTGTTTAATTTATCTGCCATCTCTTACTTCTCATTGTTAACTCTCCAGATTCACTTTCTATAGGACCAACACTCACTTCAGTGATGTTTTTCTCATTTAAGTATTTATAGAAACTCTTAATTCTAATTAGCTTTCTCTTGTACCTTAATTTTTCCCTTCTTCTTAATCTCTTTCTCACTCTGTTCTTTACATTCTGTGTACTCTTCTGATCTGGCACCTGTCTTTGCACAATTATGTTTTTTCCTTCAATTTCATACTACCTATAACTTTTTTAGTTAACCACAGATGGTGACTCTTTCCCTTGAGACCTTCCCTTCTTGTTGGATTTTTTTTTGTATATTCTGAAGTACCCCTTTTAATATTTGCCACTGTATCACTATTGACCTATCCCTTATGCTCATTTGTCTATTCGCTTGAGCTAGTTCTGCTTTCATTTCCTTACAATTGCCCTTATATAAGTTTAAAATACTAGTCTTGGAACTAATCTTCTCTCCCTCCAATTGAATGTAAAATTCAATCATATTATGATCATGGCGACCCAGAGGTGCCGTAAATTTGAAGTTATCAATTAATATCTTGTTGCTTTATCTTAATTTCTTTCAGGAATCCTAACATATTTTACTTGTGATCTCCAAGCTTATGTATTGTGTAAGCTAATTTCCACATGTCCTTTTTTTCTGCGCTGCAGGAGATAGCAGGAGGAAGTAAATTCACTACTACTTTAACAAGGATGTTTCAGTATGATGCTGAAGGAAGGCATGGCATTTCTGAAAGTGGCTACATGGGCAAGATGCAGAATAATAGTTCTTCTTTCTAAAGGCAACATAATACAATGAAATATCACAGTCAAATAATGTAGGTGACATATGACGAACTGGCCAAGTGCTGCTATATTCGATTGTGCATTTACCTTATAACTCTATTGTTAACACCAGAATCAGAAGTTACTACTTTTTCCTGGGTATGGATAGACTGAGTAATCCAGCCCAACTTTATAGGTCTAGTCATGTCATTTACCAGTCATATTCAATAGACTTTCCTGAGATACTGACAGAATTCACCTGACAAGAAATTAAGTATGGCTTCCAAACTACTATGCAACTATAAAGAAGGTTTATTGCCCTATGTGTAACAATCCTGTAATCCACTGTGTAAATACCAGGGGCATAAAGACCATTTGCAGTGTTTCCATGGATTATCGGGGTACCATGGAGATTTCAATAATAACTATATTTGCATAATACGATTACTGTATATCACTTTGATAAAGGCTCTGAATATTGCATAAAGAGTAATTCATTCTCTTACCGGCCTGATGTGTCCTTCCCTCAACTGGGTCACTCTTGGGTCCATCCCCAGCAGCATTGAATGCTGACACACTGACCATATACACAGTATAGCTGGTCAGGTTTTTAAGTCTGATGGTGTTCTCTGGGAGGAAGAGGATCTTCATCTTCTGTGTTTCATTCTGGTCCTGCAGCTCCCAGTAATGAATCTGTAAATGAGTTATTCACAGTTTTTATAAAAGATGAATAATGGTAAGATGGAACAATAATAGAAGTATTCAGTATTATATGTAATACTTATAAAACATAAAGTGAAGATTCATGCTGATTCAAACATGCATCCTAAACTAGTCAATTTTTTGTCCTGCTTGATTCTTTTCTGCAGTACAAGATGCTAGTTATCCTCAGCAATTGCCCATGTGTCCATTTTTCACCTATCAGGTTAGACACAGGTTGTTTCATCATGAAGGATCAGTGCCGAGTCCTGTTGTATCCAGTACTCTAGGTGTGATCTCATCAATGCCCTATACAGTTGTTGCAGGACTTCCCGACTTTTGTACTCCATCCTCCTTACAATAAAGGCCAACATTCCATGTGTCTTTCTACTTATTTGTACCTGCATGATGACTTTTTAATGTGTCATGTAAAAGGATTAAGGATTGGGTTTTTAATGGTGTACTGTTTTTATAATTACTGAATGTCAAATTACATATGATTTTAAAATTCACATCTTTTTAAAAATAGTTCTTTTTCAAGTTTATTACATTTTAGCTTCTATCTTAATCCAATCATAGTCACCTATTTCAACACCTGAAAATTTAAATTAAAAGTGAAGGATAATCAATTAAACAGTATTGTCCACTGGCTTGATATGGATTGATTTAGCATCTAGACAACTCATGTGATCGTTAATATAGCGCCTCACTGTAGCAGCCTGGATAAAACTCTTTGGTCATTGGGGAAAATCTGATTATTACAAATGAAAATGATCAATTCTGATTTTTCCTTGTTACTGCAGAATTTGTCAGAAGTGCAAATTAACCAATTTCCACAGAACCCAAGTGTCAGAAAAGCAACTCTGGAATGTAAAGGAGCATCATTGGGGTGTTCTCTGTAAGTATAACATTGATTTTATAACACTCAGAGGGACCTCACCAAAGCCGTTAAATCTAAATTTACCTTGTAACCCTGTATCTTGCCATTCTGTGACTCTAGTGGGGGAGGATCCCATGTAATTTCCAATTGAGTTGCTGTGAGAGGATGTACTTTTACATTCTGAGGACCTTTTGTAGGAACTGGTGGGGAAACAATACAGAGATTCAGTGATGGTCAAATAAAGCAAATAAAAGGCCAAAAGAAAAGCAAAATAGTTGTCCCTCTTGCCATCATTTGCTTACCTGCTTCTCCAACATAGACCTCTTTAGGGCTGCTGGCAGGACTCTCACCCACTACATTAAAGGTTTTCATTAGGATTTCATATCTTGTATATTTCTTCAGTTCTACAGAGTAAAATAATGCAAAAACTTTGCTACATATTTCAAATAAGCATAATTATAAAATTAGCCTTGACATGTAATTGTCATGAAAGTTTTTTATCAAAGGAGAACAATGCTCTGAAAAAAGGAAATAGGAAAGTGAGAAAAATTCTTTCAGAAAAAAAAGTCACCATTTTTCTGGTGATTTCTAGTCATGTTGGATCTCCTGTCCTGAAAAGACATGTTCAGTTGATTATATGCATGAGCCTGTCTTCTTGCACACTTCACTCCGCAGTTATCACTGAGCAGAGTGAAGTGTAGCATTCTTAATGTTTCTCAACCAATCCTGTCACTCAAGCTTAACTAAATTTCAGTAGTTGCCAGTACTCCAAATCTGTCAAAGCCCTGCATATTTCTCCCATTTAAACGGTTTGTATACTTCCAAAAAAACTGCGATGTTTGCTAAATTGAGAGGCAACATTGCACAATGCACTACTTCCAACCAAGATCTGCAGTGACATATACTTACATTAAAATGTTTTGTGTTTGCGGCAGGTTATTCATAATCACATACATTTAAAATATGAAGAATGTATTTGAATATTTCTGGATTTGTACATAACATGGCATAAATATTTGTATAGATTTTTATTTGCATGTTAGGCTCAGTAATGTATACACATGTGCAAGTGTAGGAAATTTTGATATATATGCTCTTTAAGATATAGCAAAATACTAATTGTGGCATCAGTAAAAGTATAAAAGTGAAGGGCAGTTTCTCCCTCACACAAGGGGTGATCTGATAAACAGGCTGACCAAGATTCCTCATAAAAAATGTTGCTTCAGCAGGCTGACAAGAGGATTGGCAGGGGCATTGACATTGTCAGGGCATGTTGACATGCCACATCACTGTAACTGCACAGTGAAAAGCAAAGGATGTAAGAAATGGGTATGGTTGTATAATGGTTTACTGTGGGAGACGTGTTGAAAACATAATTTCCATTTAACTAAATTTAACATTTTTTTCTTCCTTTGATTTTAATGTTTACCTACCCAGTCAAATGAAAAAACAAAAAAAAACAATTAAAATAACTATCAAATCTATTTAATTATGTTTTAACATGATTTGCTTATTTCTTTGAATAGAGCTAGGCAGGTAGCTGGCTCATTGCACAGAAATAATTTTAATGGCTTGCAATGTCTGAGGAAAGAACAAAGGAGGGAAAGAATAAATATTTCAATATAATTGCACAATTAAGCTGTGAAGTTTATTACCTTGCTCTGCCTCTTTCAAAAGCAATGGGTGGAAATGAAGTTAGCTGCTAGCAACAGGAGATAAGGAAAGGAGAGAAGTAAGGGAATTAGTGTCATAGGCTCAGGACCATAGGCCTGGATTTTCACTGAGTCAGGGACATGGGGACCCTTTAAAAGGGCAGGGGGTACTGCTTTCGACATTTTGAGCCCCAATTCCCAGGTTGTCTAATTTTCTTCAAATGGTGTGGCTGGTTCCTGCCAAAGGCTTGACCCAGCACTTCCAACCTTGCCAGTTCCATCACTGAGATGTATGAGTCCTACTGATCCACAATTTTTATGGAATTGGACTAGATATTTAAAAGGTCATGGTTCACGACCCCAGAGATGCGTGCTTGAGAGGACCTTTTAAAAGGTAAGTTCATATGGTCTTCGTCATGTATCCCATGCCAGGTTATGTTCCTCATGCAATCATGTCCTCTTATGCCTCCATTCCAAGCACTCCTTCCACTCACCCCCTACAGCCCTTAACGCTAAACTAATTCCATGCCCATTAACCCACTATACATTGCATAGAATCTATGCACCCTATAGTGACAGGATGTGTAAGAATGCTTTCAGAAGTAATTCATTCATAACTTTCTACTATATTGAAAAACTCATTCCACTAGAAGGCAATGAGTGTGTCAATCATCCAGACCCTTCAAAGTATTAATAATAAAATCTCCAAGCCCTTGAAATCATTTAACTTTGTGTAAGTAAACATTGTGAAATTGACCACGGAGACCACTTGAGCTGACAATCAAGCAATGTTTTCTCTGGGATGTGCTGTTTCAACAACAGTATTGATGGTCTGAACTTTCAGCTACTTATACATAATTAGGCATGACTGACGACACTTGTTGTTGAAACACCAATGCTCCAGAAAGAAACATAAATTACTTTTAAAAGCAATTTTTAAAAAATCCTACTGTACTCATATTACTATTTGGTCTTGGATTGTTGGTGCCGCGACCGCAGTCCATGTGGTGCAGGCGCACCAACAGTGCTAATAGAAAGGGAGTTCCAGGATTATGATCCAACAGCAATGAAGCAGCAACTGCATAGATCCAAATCAGGGTGGAGTATGACTTGGAAGAGAATTTGAGAGGTTGTGGTGTTCCAATGTATTGCGGCCCTTGACTTTTAAGGCGGTTGAGCTCACTGATTTAGAAGATGCTATCAAAAGGGCCCTGCTGCTGCTGTGCATCTTGTAGATGGTTCGAACTGCTATCACTGTGCATCGGTGGTGGAGGGAGTGAATGATTCAGGTGGTGGATGTGGCGCCAATAAAGCGGGCTGCTTTGTCCTTGACAGTGTCAAACTTCTTGAGTGTTGAAGGAGCTGGACTTATCCGGGCAAATGGACAGTATTCCATCACAATCCTGACCTGTGGCTTGTAGATGGAAAAACAGTCTTTGGGGACTCAGGGGGTGGGTTACTCTCCACAGAATTCCCAGACTCTAATTTGTTCTTGCAGCCACAGTATTTATATGGCTGGTTCAGTTCAAGCTCTAGTCAATGGTAACCCCTAGGATGTTGATAATTCAGCAATGGAAATGCCACTAAATATCAAGGGGAAATAATTAGATTCTCTCTTGCTGGAGATGGCCATTGCCTGGCATTTGTGTGTCGTGAATGTCACTTGCCACTTATCAGTCCAAACCTGAATATTGTCTAGGTCTTGCTGCATATGAACATGGACCGTTTCAGTGTCTGAAGAGTCACAAATGGTGCTGAGCATTATGCAATCATATGCCAATATCTATACTTCTGACCTCTTGATAGAGGGAAGGTCATTAATGAAACAGCTGAAGATGACTGGGCCTAGGACACAACAGCTGTGGTTGTTGGAAGTCAAGCATCCCAGGACTGAGATGCTTAATCTCCAATAACCATAACTATTTTCCTTTGTGCTATGTATGACTACAACCAGTGGAGAGTTTACCCCTAGATTCCCTTTGACTTCAGTTTTGCTCAGACTCCTTGATATCAAGGGCAGTCACCCTCACCTCACAAGTTCAGCTCTTTAGTCCATGTTTAAACCAAGGTTGCAACGAGGTCAGGAGCTGAGTGTTCCCAGTGGAACTCAAACTGAGTTAGTTATTGCTGAGTCAATGCACTGGTTATTCCTGAGTAAATGGTGCTTAATAGCAGTCAATGACATCTTTGATCACCCTGCTGAAGATTGAGAGTAGACTAATGAAGCGGTAATTAGCTGGATTGCATTTGTCCTGCTTTTTGAGTACAGGACAAACCTGGGCAATTTTCCACTTTGCTGTGTAGATGCCAGTGATGTAACTGTAATGGAACAGCTTGGCTGGGGCATGGTTAGTTCTGGAGCAGAAGTCTGCAGTCTTAGTGCCAGAATGTTGTAAGGGGCCACAGCCTTTGCCATATCCAATGGCTTTAGCCATTTATTGCTATCATGTGAAATGAATCAAATTGGTTGAAGAACTGACATCTGTTATGCTGGAGATCTTAGGAAGAGGATACAAATGCTTCAGTCTTGTCTTTTGCAGTGCTGATCTTTCCCATCATTGAGAATGGGGATATTTTTCCAGTTAGTTATTTACTTGTCCACCATGATTTACAACTGGATATGACAGAGCAGCAAAGCAAAGATCTGACCAATTGGTTGTAGGAGTTCTTGGCTCTGTCATTTGCTTGCTGTATCTGCTATTTAGCATGCAAGAGGTCCTGTGTTGTGGCTTCATCGCGTTGACACCTCATTTTTAGATATGCCTTCTTAACCAGGTAATTCATGGCTTAATGGTAATGGTAGAGTGAATAGGTTGGGCCATGAGGTTACAGATTGTGGTTGTATACAATTCTGCTGCTGCTGATGGCCCACAGCGTTTCATGGATGTCCAACTTTGAGTTGCTAGATCTGTTTCAAATCTAACCTATTTAAAACGATGATAATGCCACACATGATGGAGGGTATCCTCAATGTGAAAACAGTACTTTGTTTCCACAAGAACCGTGTTGTTGTCACTCCTATTAACACTGTCATCGACTGATGCATCTGTGATGAGTAGATTGATGAGAACAAGATTAAGTAAAATTTTCCCTGTTATTGGCTCTCATATCAGCTCCCAAAGTCCCAGTCTAGCAGCTATGTCTTTTAGCACTTGGTCAGCTTAGTCAGTAGCGGTGTTACTGAGCTTGGTGAAAGGCATTGAAGTGCCCCTTCGGACACCATCAATTTTAGCCCCGGTTGTTAGAAAGGACTTTGCGGGGTTGACAGGGCTGGGCGTGTCAATGTTGTTTCCAGTTCTGAGGTTGATGACAGGTGGTCCACCAGGTTTCACTCCTTTTGGACTTTGATTTGATTTATTATGGTCACATGAATTAATATACAGTGAAAAATATTGTTTCTTGCATGCTGCACCGCCAAAGCATACCGTACATAGAGAAGGAAACGAGAGAGCGTAGAATGTAGTGTTACAATCATAGCTAGGGTGTAGAGAAAAATCAACTTAATGCGAGGTAGGTCCATTCAAAAGTCTGAAGGTAGCAGGGAAGAAGCTGTTTTTGAGTCGTTTGGCACGTGTCCTCAGACTTTTGTATCCTTTTATGAAGAGGAGTCTGACATAGATGTCTTTATTATCTAGGTATTCCCAGGATTGAGTATAAGGCCAGGGAGATGGTGTCTGCTGTGGACCTGTTGCAGCGATAAGCGAACTGTAGTGGATCCAGGCATTCTGGGAGGCAAGAATAGTTTTGTACCATTACTAACCTCTCGAAGCACTTCATAACGATGGATATCAGAACCACCAGACATAGTTATTAAGGCACACTGCCTGGCTTTTCTTTGGTACCAGGATGATGGTCATTTTCTTGAAGTAGGTATGGACCTGAGATTGGTGTAAAGACAGGTTGAAGATGTGTGGGAATAGCTCCACATAGGTCCACACAGGACCTGAGTGCTCATCTGGTACCCAATCTGGGCTAGTTGCTTTCTGTGGGAAATTGCGCTCTGACGTCTGCAATGTTGACTTCAGTTACAGGTTTGTCCGAGGCTTCCGGGATGGATGGCGTGTTCTCGCTGACCTTTTGCTCAGAACGGGCATATAATGCATTGATCTCATCAGGGACAGTTGATTTGGAACTGGTGATTTTATCTGACTTCATCCTGTAGCTTTTTATGTCTTGCAGACCATGCCATAGTTGGCTAGAATCCAGTTGGCTAGCCTGGGATTCTAGCTTGATCCAGTACTGACTTTTGGCATCTTTGATGGATCTCTTTGTCGCAATTTGACACAAATGAGTGGCTTGCTGGGCCATTTCAGAGGGCACTTAAATGATGACCATACTTCTGTGGGTCTGGAGTCACATGTAGACCAGCTTTCTTTCTCTAAAGGACATTAGTGAACTAGATGGGTTTTTACGACAATCAACAATGGTTTTATGGTCACCACTGGATTAGCTTTTAATTCTATTTTATTAACAATTTAAATTCCACCTAGGTGCAATTTGAACCTTTATCCCCATAGCATTAGTCTGGGCCTCTGGGTTACCAGTCCAGTGACATTACCACAACACTGCCACCTCATTGTAAATTTCATTAGTTCTTTACTGTGTATAATGAGTCAGTGGACATGAAAGTGCAGAGGTTGGCTTAAGTGGAACAAGGGCAAGTGGAAAGGCTTGGCATTATTCCCTATAGCTTGGCACAGGGGACATGTGGTGTCTTAGGAGGTGGGTGGAGGTAGTGACGTGCCATGGATGGGCATAACCCATCCATCCCCGAATTGAGTCTGCGGGAAGTGAGGGGTGAGTGCTGGAGGGCTTTTGTGTTTTTGTTTTAACTAGCACTAAGTCCCACAACACTGATGTGGGTCTTTTAACAGCCTGTCTCCACATCCTCCTGCAGTTGCCTCCGAACCTTTTCCCAGATTGGCTGCTCCCCCACCAGTCTCCATCCACACCCGACAATAAGATCATGCCTTTGCAGGCATCTCCTCCTGAGGCAGGCGGGCTGAACTGGAAATTAACCCAACTCCCACTATCTGCATCGAGGAAGAAAATTCAGGCCAGAGTCATTTATAGCATAGAAGGAGGCCACTTAGACCACAGAGATAGAAACAGAAAGAAAGAACAGAAGCAACTGAATTACAGAAATATTTACAGATAAAATATTTGTTGAAGTCAGATTAAGTGATTTGATCTCAAATGTATCTAATCCACTTTGCAGAAATGGCAAAGTGGCACATTGCTTTCTAGCAGTTTAAGAACACTGAATTCAAAAGAGGGTACAGCATAGCCAAACCATTGACTTAGTTAAGTGAATTTGAATACTTGTAAATCCTGAGCTATGTAAAGAAATAAGATTATGACAAGGGAATAAGAACATTAAAACAAAAGGAGGGTGTGTCTACACTTACGTGTTAGTTCGAACTCGGTTACTGTGGAGCTGCTCACTGTCTTGAAGCTACTCTCAGCTATGTGAGGCAAGCAAAGCAAAATAAGTGAATCCGGGTTTAGAAGATTAGTATCTGCAAATGCTCACTGACAACACAGAGGATAAGTATCAATTAACAAGACATAAAAAGTGACAAAATCTCCTTTTAAGTATATTTTTGAAATTAATGATATACTCAAATTCCAATTTATAACAGCTGTTGACATTGGAAAAACGTCAGCGCTACATTTATGGCAAGACACGTTACAAACCTATTTAAACATGTGAAACGGCGTTTATTTTTCAGTGTCTCAAATTGAAGTTGTGTTTTCAAATTAAAGTGAATGACACTTGATGCTGTTAGTTAATACTGCTCTTGAGACAAGGCATTTTGTTCACTCATGTTTGATTTTCCTAATCTTCAATACTAAAACATCTCTGTAAGCTGATTACTTTTAATAAAATCAAAGAAATTTAAACACAGGAGGCTATTTCAGCTTATCAGGCCTGTGTTATTTCAAACTCGTGCAGCTATCTATACCCAATACTCTTTCCCCATAACCTACCATATTTTTCTTTGAGTGTTAAGCTTCTTCTTAAATACAGTGATTGAATAAACTTCAATTGCCATTTATGATAAAGTATCGCAGTCTCAACAACACTTTGCATGAAGCACATTTCTTTGAAATTTTCCCTTTCGGTGTCCTTTCGATGGCTCTCCTGAAAAATCCTATCAATCAATGTCAATTGGAAGAAGCCCATTAGGGCACTAATGGGCAATACTAAATTAATTTAGTACTAACCTTAAATTAATATCCTGCAATGATTAATTGACCAGTTAAAGTATTAAAAGTATCTTTTACTGTTTACCTCTTAAATATTTTAATCATTTTGAACATTTTTACTAGGCTTTCCTTAACCTTCTCTGTTCGAGTGAAACACCTCTGGCCAGCAGGTCCATCAGCATAGCTGTATTCTCTCATCTCTGATTCTATCCTAGTAAATCAGTCACATCTTTTCGATGGTGGCTCTGTGATTCCTATAAAGGAATGTCCAAAACTATACTGCTTATCAACTGTACTTGATATCGGGTGGGATTCTCCAGCCGCACTCGCTATAAAACCAGAGAATCCCGCCCAAGGTCAACGGACCTTTCCGTGGTCCACCCCCTGCCCGCTACAATTCTTGTGGCATTCGGGATGGGAGAATTTCACCTATCATCTTACTAATGGCCATATATACTATACCATGAATTAATAAAAAAGAATGTAGAATTATATTTGCCTTTTTAACGTATTTTCCAAATTCTAACCCTGCCTGTGTATGGGTACCTCTAAATAGTCTCATCTTCACCTACAAAAATTTTAGCATTTACAATATTGGCCAGAATTTTACATCCCCACTTCAGAGTTATCACTGAACTGCTTTTGCCACATAACTAGCTACTTGCTCCCTGAACATATTTTAAAATTACATACTAGAAGCAGAGGCTAACTGAGGAGCTAATAAGAGTAAGGAAATTAAAGTAATTAGAATCAGCAGAATAAAGAAGAGAAACTCAGGGTACTAAAATCCAACAAATCCCCAGGATCTGATGGCCACATCCTAAGGTTTGAAATGAGATTGTTGCAGAGATAGCTGAAGTGCTGGCTATGATTTTTCAAAATTCCCTAGATTTTAGAACGGTCCTGGAATATTGGAACTTAGCAAATGTAATACCGCTATTCAAGGAAAATAGGGAGAGAGAAAACAGGGAACTCCAGGTCAGCTAACCTGACATCAGTCAACCAAGTGCTGGAATCTAACAATGCACTAGAAAAGCCTAGTGTGATTAGAACAACTCAACACTGTTTCACAAAGGGGAAATTCTCTCTGACAAATTTATTAAAGATTTTTGACTGTTATTCCTGCATAATGTGGCCGTAGGTCTAACAAAGGATGGGCACTCTAATTTTTAACATAACAGAATGAAAGGACAATATACCCTGATCCAAAATGGAGTCTGGAAGCCAAGTGACCTCTTGTGTGTTTTGTATTGACACAGGGACAGGCATATCTGGGCAAATCTCTGGGAAGTCACTTATTATTAAAACTACCTACCCAGGTGCTGATTACCAGCCTTCTCCATACAATGGTTGTTACACCTGTTGGCTGAAAGATGAGCTTAAATAAAGATATTTGGAGGATATTTATAACGGGAACGTTGATGGGATCTTAAAGAACCTCAAATGCTGAGACATCAACTATTATGCGGACAATGGAAACAACAATTCTGTGGTAACATGACAGAAGCTGGTTCATGATAGAAAATACCTTATTAATTCACCAGGACAACCCAGTATAGGAAGTCTAGGACACGTAGTAAATACCCCGTGCAGAGACTAATTCACTTTATTTGCAAAATTCTAATTTTTCACAACATGGGTTTACTGCAGAACTTCGACGGGAAAGGCTTTGTTTCTTGGATTAAACAATTGTAAGCTCTTCACCAGAAAGCTCCATTCTCCTTTATTCTTCAGTGAACTAAAACAGAATTCTCACGCCTGAAACGTTTCCAATTACCATCTTAAGAAAGAGTGATTTCTCAGACTCTTCTAAAGCTATCAGTGCATGCGGTTAGAATGTAACAGATGATAACATGGGATCTGTTGTAATGACCACTGGAAACATGCTGCAACGATCAGCTGACCCAGTAAACTGTGTAATCAATGACAACATGATGTGGTGGTCAGCTGACTCTCCAAATTATGAAGTGTTCCGGAATAGATTTTAAATTGCTCTGAAATGGATTCCCGGAATGTGGTCAACTAGCAGCAATTAAATATGCCCGTGGGATTTATCTGAAATGCTCCTGTTCTCTTGCCAAATGATTCAGTATGAATTTGCTCTTCTGAGCAAGTCAGAAGGACGTCTGCTAGAAGCCAGTGCGCTTCTTCTTGAAATATGCAGATTGAAAACTCCACTTCTTCAGTCAGGTTTGACTGCTATTTTGGCCAGATATCTGTGCGAAAAAGCTGTTTTGACTTTCCTTCTAAACCAACCTAGTGAGAAGAGGATTTGGGCCAGAATACAATTGTAGGGATGTACTTCTAAGGCTGTATAAGGATCTGGTCAGACCCCATTTGGAGTATTGTGAGCAGTTTTGGGCCCTATATCTAAGAAAGGATGTGCTGTCCTTGGAAAGGTTCCAGAGGAGATTCACAAGAATAACTCCTGTCATGAGTTAATATTGAGATGATTCAACCTCTGATCTTCACTCTTGTCTATGTTTGATGGACTATTCATCAACACTTCCTCACAGCGCTGAGATTAAGAATTCAGTGAGTGGTTGCAAATCCATATCCTGCCATGCTATGGCACTGTGTTATGAATGCACTACTTCACCATCCTGCTGTGACTGTCTAACTTGACAGGTGCAAGCTGGTATTATTCTTATCACTTTATGCTCGGTATTAAGACCCATGCAGTGGAAACATTAATTCAGAAGGTCAGTATTTGTGAGCATGCTGCAATAGATACACAGCAACACATTGGATAGCAAGAAAAATTAACGTCTGTTACCCAGCTGAATGAAACCCTGGAACTATTTTTGACTGACATCTTGAATACACATTTAATATTCCATTATGGGTTTACAAATTGAAATCTTAAAAGTGCTAAAGGGCATTGGCTTTCCATTTCTGGGACAACAGGACATATTTGTTTGGCTTAAAATGTATAATTCAGAATTGAGAGTACAAACAAAGACAAATTCCTCCTTTCGTTGTTTAGCCGGTGCAATAACAGATCTGTTTCTTTTTGGCCACTGCAGATATTACTAGAATTTCTTTTATCTCTGGTTCATATTTTCTCTGACTTAAAGTCATAAAATGTTCCTATCAATGGACCATCTCTAAAACAACTTGCTTGTTGAAAGGATTAGTTAATTTATGCATTACACTCCTCAAACGACTATGACCAAAATTAATCAGATCAGCACGCCTTTGGTACAGGTGAATTGGAAGAGGTACACTTCTCCTCTTCTTCTAAAGCAGCACGATTTTTGACCTTGGTTATCTGCAAATTGAGCCATTCACAGTGAAAAATGCAGTTACAGAGGAAGGTCATGGAATAAAAATTCATGTGCGTTCTGCCTGTTAGTTAGGCATAAAAAGGCGCAAAGGAGTACAAAATTATGAGGGACCTAAATAGGGTAGATAGTAAAGAATGTTTCCCATAGCTGAAGGATCCATTATTATGGGGCACAGATTTAAGGTGATTGGTGGAAGGATCAGAAGAGACATGGGGAAAACCTTTTTCACCCAGAGGGTGGTGCGCACCTGGAATTCACTGCCTGAATTGTTAAGAAGTACCTGGATCTGCACTTGAAGTGCTGTAACCTGCAAGGCTACTGACTGGGTGCTGGGAAGTAGGCTCAAAATGAGTTACTTCTCTTTTTGGCCAGTGCAGATATGATGGGCTGAATGGGCTCTTTCTGCACTGTAATGTTTTCCACGGTTCTTCAGTTTTAAAGTCTACAATTTGGTAGTGGGACAGCTCATACCCAAATCAAGCACCCAAAATCAGCGTTCCCAGTGAATGCCCTAAATAACTGTTACGCCCCTAAATTATTTAAGGCGCATAACTTCTGCAGAAGGGCCCCACTGCAAAGTGAGTTGGCAATTCTTGTCACAGGCACTGGGCCTATCTCGCTTTCAGTTCTTCAGCACACCCTGTGCCCTCAGCTTCCAACAAAAGCAGGCAGGTTAAAAAAGAAATTTTGTTGAAAAACTCCATCTCATGGAGTCAGGAGGAACAACAGTGATTCTCCAACACTACTGGCACTGCAATTGCCCCACCCATACACCACTTAAACCCTCCATCCCTGGACTTACCCAAAGGTTCTCGGCGAGTCAGGAGTCTGACATTTATGACTTTGCTTGGGAAGCTACCTATGACGCACAACCAATGCTGGTAGTTCAGGCTGAGTATACCAATGGGCACCGGGGTCCAATTCCATCGCCTTTTGGTTTGGACATGAAATGTTTTTTGTACCAAAATAGACTCAGTTTACTTTCATTCTAATCCACAGGGGAAGGCTGTAGACAGTTTCTCCATCCCTCTTCTGATTTGTATGAAGGTATAAACAAAATAATGTTTGTGTTGCAGGGGCTGGGGGTTAGAATTTAGGTCCAACAAGTTAATTCACAATCTGGGTAAACATTTATCCCTACCATTAAGTACACCTAGGTAGTTTCAACTGTGTTGGCTGTGACAGGCATATAAAAAATTGACATCACGTTAGATATTGAGAAAAATCACTGATTGAACCATGAATTCTGGCAGCAGTGAATAACATGGGGAAAATATGAATAAAAGAAGAAGCCAATTTAAAAAATGTTGTGTGCATAGCATCAGTTTGGCTGTAAATAGATGGTCAAATTATTCAAATTCTGACTGCAAAACATCCGTGAGGCAACCATTCACATGACATATATCGCATTCAAAGCAAGGCCGTAGACAATCTCCAATCAACACAAGTGTTAGATCTATCATGTCAGAAAAATATACATGACTGAAGAGCGAGTGGTAGACTCCACAATTGATATGATAATGATGCTATATGTTTGTATAAAAGCAATATTTGCATTTTTATTGCTTTGTCAGAAATAACATTGTCAAGTTGGACATAGTGGAAACCAAGCAGTCAGAATTTAAAGCCCTATAGACATATGCATTAAAACAACAAAAGGTTTTAGGAAAATATTTTTGAAACAAATCAAGGCTGTCCACAGATCTGTCATCTGCTGTTACTTACGGGTTAGCTCTGTCTGTAGAGAAGAAGGCTCCCCAGTGGACTGTGTGTTGAATTCTGGCATATTCTCATACACAAGCTCCCTGTAGTAAATGCGGAATCCCAACAATATGCCATTAAAACTTTCTTCTTTTGGTGGCTAGGGAAAAACAAAACATAGAAATTATTCTGTTTGTATCTTCATATTATCTGGGTAATTTAATTTGGTTTTACTTCCGTCATACTACTTGTTCTCCTCCATCTCCTCAAACCTAATCAATTCTCCTGATTGCTTCTAGAGTAAAAAGACATACCTGAAGAATTATTAACCATACAAATGGGAACTGGTTAACTCAAATCCAAACTAAAATAGTTCATTCCATCTGAAGCAGTAACGGTGTTAAAACAATGGCCCTAAATGCCCATAAAATGGTGAGCAGAAAAGTCACCCAGTGATCATGGTCATAAAATACAGAGTGAATACAGCATAGATTGAGGCCATTCACTTGTAGTGTCCATGCCAGCTCTCTGCAAGAGTATCTCACCTCAGTCCCACTCACTCACCTTTTTCCCATAGCCCTGCAAACATTTTTCTTATAACACCAGGTTAAAGTCCAACAGGTTTATTTGGTAGCAAAAGCCACTAGCTTTTGGAGCGCTTGCTGCTCCTTCGTCAGGTGAGTGGGAGTTCTATTCACAAACAGGGCATATAAAGACACAAACTCAATTTGCAAAATAATGATTGGAATGCGAGTCTTTATAGGTAATCAAGTCTTCAAGGTACAGACATTGTGAGTGGAGAGAGTGTAAAGCACAGGTTAAAGAGATGTGTATTGTCTCCAGCCAGGACAGTTAGTGAGATTTTGCAAGCCCAGGCAAGTCGTGGGGGTTACAGCTAGTGTGACATGAACCCAAGATCCCGGTTGAGGCCGCCCTCATACGTGCGGAACTTGGCTTTCAGTCTCCGCTCAGCGACTGCGCTGCCGCGTGTTGAGAAGGCCGCCTTGGAGAACACTTACCCGAAGATCAGAGGCCGAATGCCTGTGACTGCTGAAGTGTTCCGGAATTACCCAGATAATGTGTTCTCCTTTAAGGTTGGAATGTTAAGGGATTTTTGTGAAGGGTTCAAAATGATAAGAGTTCTGGACAGAGTAGAAAGGCAGAAGCTGTTCCTGTTTGCAAAAATATTGAGAACCTGAGGACACTGATTTCAGTTGATGGATAAAAGAAGCAACAGTAACATGGAGAATCTTTAATGCAACCAGAATTTAGGATCTGGACTTCCTGAGAGCATGGTTGAGAAAGGTTTAATCAGAGCCTTCAAAAGATCATCAAATGGGGAGAAAAATGTTATGATGTGGAGATGCTGGCATTGGACTGGGGTAAACACAGTAAGAAGTCTCGAATGTATCCACATAATTGAAGTGAAAACTGCAAACAAACCCAGCCAAGTTCCATTGTTTCCACATTCCAACTTGAAAATTGCAAGGCATACAACATCCTAAATGTTGCCTTTGGTGGGAGTGCAGCATGAGCCAACCCCCACCTATCTCCATAACTTACTGTCTCCAACTTATCATCACCACCTCTTAAAGACTGCCAAAAAGACCAAGACAAAGTGAACATCATTCACTAGCTCACTGGGCTGCAAAAACTACCTCCTTCACACTTTTGCCGAAGCACTGGTCTTCTCAACAGCTGAGCGTGTGCATGGGCCTCATGCATCACATCAAATAAAGTGACACACACAACTTCATTCACTGAAGAGGATCATCTCTGAGACTTGAGATCAGCTTCAGTTCAGTTATTACCAATCTTTACAAATATCACCTCTCCTTCCATCTGACAAGCCGCAGTATCACACAGAGAAATAACTTGTATCAGCAGCAACTTGGACCTTTCCCATCCATAGAGACCATCAGGACTCCCAACTCACCACATGGCTCTGCGAAACACTTTATAGACTTGAATCAAACATCTCCAACTCCAAAACACTGACAAAACCTGGAGGAAAGCTGAGACAGAAAACACCTTCCGAAGAAACACGTGAGCCAGAAATCTACCACATCCCCTGCCACAGATTCGGAGCAGGCGAGGTTCCAACAATGGAAATCTCTATTGACCTTGGACGGGAATTTCTGGTCTTGCTCGAGCGAGGTTGTAAAATCCCACCCATGGTCTCTGACCCAACATCTCAACGATCTGCCTTTAATTTTCAGAGGTGCATCAATAGAATATGGATTGGAAATGGTCACTTGATATACAAGTGGCACTTCAAAACCTTACCTGGCTGCCACTGCAGAAACTCTGGCCAAACCATGGACCACGTAATAACACTTTACCCCAATTCAAGTTTGAGGGCAACATTCTGAAGTTACGCTTGCTCTCCAGCAAGGCACTGGAGTGGTTAGAAAATTTGGCATTAAAACTGACAATAGCTCCTGCTCTTAAAATCATACAAAAGACTGAAGTTTTTCATAGCCAAAGCTATGCTCATGAACATTTTCTGCACTCTCCTCAATGCCTTTACATCCTTCCTTAAGTGTGGAGCCCAGAACTAGACACAATAATCAATTTCAGGCCAAATCAAAATTTTGTGCAAGTTTATCATTTCTCTGCTTTTGTACTCTTATATCCCTATTATAAAATGCAAGATCCCGTATTCTTTATTAACCACGCTCTGCCAGCTGCTCAACAACTCCTATTGCGTGTCCAAAGAGATTAGGATTGGTTTGCTTGTGATGTCTGTCATATTAAGAAGTTACCCAGCATTCAGTGACTAAATCTGCACATAAAGAATGGTCAATTGAGAACAAAGTTTCAGAAAGCAATTGGTGACTGTGAAATTATCCCGGAGTGGTATTCAGAAAATGAAGGGAGGAACCTAAATGAGGAAAAGACTTAGCAAACAGGAGTTTCATTCACTGTTTCATTTATTACCTTGAAACCCATCACATATCTGTAGTAATGTAAATGTGGTAATTCACTTCTATTTTGATTTTGTTCTTCAGCATTCAAATGAGTTATTTTCTTTTATTATCTGCTGTGGTATCATCGTGATTGTATCACTGAATAAAGAATCCAAAGACCAGAACTAATATTCCAGAGATACAGGGTGAAGTTTTAACTCAGTCAAAATCAATCCACTTGCACAGAGAGAAAATCAGTCCAAATGAGTTCAAAATTCACCCTGGCAGTTGAGGAATTTAAAATCAGTTAAATAAATTCTGGAATCAAAAATTTCTCTTAGCAACAATGCTCATTTTTGTTCAATCCCAACCATTTACAAACATCAGTTAAGCATAAAATGAACTGGTGAGGTATACTTTTACCTACTCTGTCATAGACAAATCTAGGAAACAGAACTAATTTATAAACTGTTTAAATTGACCAATAACAGTCAGAACAACTTGTAGAATTTAATAGCTAACTTATCTACTATTTGTAAGATGATTTTGTGCATGTAATAAAGTGTGCCATCTGGAGTGTGATACATACCACTGACTCTTGAATGGGTTTGCTCAGGATTCACTGAATGAAATGCTATGGGGTGATGGGTATGAGCAATAAATACAGGCCGTGTCAGGGATACCAACATCTTGTAAAATGAATTTTCAAAAATCCAACAGTCCCCAAAATTGGGTGTGGGGGTTGTGATTAGCCCTTGCCCATTGATTGCAATGCACACATCACACCCATTATGCTGTCTGCTTTTTAAAATGATATCAGTCCTGTCAGCACTGATTGAGCTGCTGGTTGTCTGGTCATCTGATGAATATCATGAGTGACTAGCAGCACTTAAAACTAGTCTGCATCTTTTAAAGGTGAAGTTCATTCTGACTGAAGATGGTACCGACAGCCATGTAGGAATTTGATTTGATTTTGACCAATGAAATACTGAATAATGGCACAATGATCAGGCTCCAAGTTTTTGGAGATTGTATTAGAGGCTTTGGTGGAGAAGTGCAAAGGGCGGGTCTTGTATCTGCAGGGGTTCATGAGATCTTCCAAACACATGCTTAGAAGGCAGTCAGAGCAAATAGTGCAGGTATTGCCGGAAGTCAGCCCCGAGAACTCGGATGCTGTGCCGCAAGAGGTTCAACACTCTCATATGTGGTCTATGTCACTGAATGTGTCTTCAAATGTTATATATCACTCTCTGCACCACTAACCTCACACACTGCTCAATGTACCACACCTCGCCATTCAGCTATCAACAATCAGGCTCATACGTGACAATCATATACATCACTACTCCCTCACTCACTTAGCGTACATATTCACTCACATCTTACAGTTTACATGTACTGGCAGCTATTTAAGCCATGACACTCACATAAGATAAACAGACTGCACAACGTTCAATGACACAGAGCAGGAGCTAACTGGCGGGTGACAGTCACACCTACATAGCTGACCACTATGCAGGAGATGGTGCTGGCCTTTACCAAGGTGCTTACAATTGAAGCTGTAGCCAGCAGAGAGGCTGAAACTATCAAAGATGGCATCTAATTATGCATTTCACATTCCACCTCCCTTCATGACATAATCTATTCTGATTCACAATATGCAGCTGGTGTAAACACGTGCGTCTTACTTTCCCCTACTCCTCAAATTACAACCTTGTTCTTGTACTTTCTTCCTTTCAGATACCCAAGGAGTGCAGCATGGTTAGGTAGCGAATGAACAAAAACAAGACAGTGATAATGAAAGCACCATCATTTAATTTCACACTTGCAGCTAACAATTCAGATACTGACACGAAGTGAGTGACTTAGAGTACAGCATAGAGGTAGGAACTGCACTTGGAGAGACATTGGGCATGGGTGGCTGCCACCAGAGCAGGGGGTGGGTGGGTGGGGGGGTGAGGATAGTGCAGGTACTGATCAGGTGTCATTAATGTTAATGGTTTTCCTTCACAAATGCTGCCTGACCTACTGAATGTTTCCAGCATTTTCTGTTCTTATTTCAGTTTTCCGACACTCACATGTAGCAAAGGTACCAGCTTGTCAGAGTGCAAGGCCTCACATGGGTTCCACTGGAAACAGAAAGTTGATGGGTATGCAGTCATCAACTGCATGAGAAATGCTTCATTCACTGGAAACCTGCTGTCTAGGATTATGGAGTTCAGGCAAACTGGATGCTGAAAGAGTGAAATCGCTCTCAGCTGTGCTTTAGAGCAAGGTTGTGCAGTCAGTGGCATCTTGCATCAAAGGAAGTCTGCAATCCCAGTGAAGCTATGTGTTCACTCTGCTGTTTTCTCTCTAGCAAGAGACCATGAATTGTCATTACCTCTTTGTGAATGATCTCCCTCTTGTGGGGATGGATGGCAAACAGAAACATTGCAAATATCTCCAGCCTGGATGGATGCTGACACAGAAACATTCACTGCCATTATTACCCTCACAGTTACCGAGTGCTATTCTCAACCTGCTCTGAGGTTGCAGTTATTGTTGCAGAAGATTTCGGATTTCAGTGCGGATGTTGCACACACTTTCTTTCATAGTTCAGTTAGGAGAATTAAGCCTTGGAGAAAATGGTCTTCTGCTGGTTATTACATTAGAGAGGATGACTGGAATTCAGGAAACCAGGACGTTGAAGTGGCTTGTGTTGGGATAAGAAATAATAAAGGCAACAAGTCACTTGTGGGTGTGGTATACAGGCCCCATAATTGTAACTACAAGGTAGAACATAAGAACATAAGAACATAAGAAATAGGAGCAGGAGTAGGCCATCTAGCCCTTCGAGCCTGCCCCGCCATTCAATAAGATCATGGCTGATCTGTTGTGGCTCAGTTCCACTTTCCCGCCCTCTCCCCATAACCCTTAATCCCCTCTCTTATCAAAAACCCATCAACCTGCTTCTTAAAAATATTTAGCGAGGCAGCCTCCACCACTTCAACGGGCAGAGAATTCCAGAGATTCACCACCCTTTGAGTGAAGAAGTTCCTCCTCAACTCCGTTCTAAACCGCCTCCCCTTTATCTTGAGGCTGTGCCCCCTAGTCCTACTGTCTTTTTTGAGCAGGAAGAGTCTCTCCACCAGAGTATAAAAGAGATAATGGAAGATTGTCAGAAAGGAATGGTAATAATCACAGGGATTTCAATCTACATACAGAGTGGAAAAATTAGATGGGAAAAGGGAGCGTAGATGAAGCATTCATGGAATGTTTTCAGGATAGTTTCTTGGAACAGCACATTCCGGAGCCAACCAGAGAGCTAGCTATACCAGACCTGGTATTGTGCAATGAGACAGGATTAATTGATAACCTCATTGTAAAAGCACCCCTCAGTAGCAGCAATTATATGATTGAATTTTGTATTTAGTTAGAGGGAGAGAGGAGTGTGTTCAAGACTAGTACTTTAAACTTAAATAGAGCCATTATGAGGGTATGAAAGCAGACCTAGTTAAAGTGAACTATAAAATGAAGTTAAGGCAGAGGTCAACAGATGTTCAGTAGCAAACATTTAAAGAGATACTTCAAAATACACAGAATAGACACATTCCAATGTGACAGAAAAATTCCAACACGTGGGCTCACTGTCCATGATTAACTAAAAAAAAGTTAAAGGTAGTATCTAACTTAAAGAAAAAGTATAATATTACTCAAAGTTGGGTGGCAGGTCAGAAGATTGTAAAGAATATAAAGAACTGTAAGGAATGACAAAAAGGTTAAGATGAAGGGGAAGATTAAGGACACAATGGAAAGCTGATAAGAAAATTAAAAATAGATACCAAGAGCTTTTATCGATAAGTTTTTTAAGAAGTTAACAAAATGAGCATTGCTTCTACAAAAAAGTGTATTGGTGGAATTGATATTGGAAAATAGGGAGACTGAGGATGACTTAAACAGGATACTGTGCATTAGCTTCACTAAAGCGGACACAAGTAACATACCAGAAACAGGAAATGGAAGGGAGCATTCAACTTAGGAAAAGTATAGTCACCAGGGAAGTGGTACTGTTGGGCCTGTGGACTGATACATTCCTGGGTCCCAATCGATTTCGCCCTAAGGCCTTGAAAGAAGCGACTAGTGAGGCAGTTGATGCATTGGTTTCAACTTTCCAAAATCCTCTAGATTCTGGAAGGCTCCGTTAGATTAAAAAATAGCAAATTATTCAAAAAGACAGCAAGCGGGAAACTACAGGCTAGTTAGCCTAACATTTGCCATAGGGGAAATATTAGAAGCCATTATTAAATATGTTACAGCAGAGCACTTCGAAAATTTCAAAGCAGTCATGTAGAGCCAACAGCTGTGATTTTCTGCTCCCACTCATGGCGGGTGGGTTTAGTGGCACAAGTGGAAAATATCGTGAGAAGTCCCTGGACACATTTCCTGACAGCCGAAACAATGGACTAATCGTCCCCTTACTCCAGTGATGAGACACGTTTCCCGCCATCCAATGTCAAGAATGGCATTATGATATATTAGCATATCTTTAGCGGGCCCATACACCAGAATCACAAAAGACTAGTATAGCTACAAGAAATAGTTCGGAAAACTAATAGAATGTTATCATTTATTGTGAGGGCAATTAATTACAGGGAGGTTATGCTTCAGTTGTACAGGGAATTAGCTAGACCATGTTTTGAATACTCTGTACAGTATTGGTCTCTTTATTTAGGTTCTTCATAGGATGCGGATGTCGCTGGCAACACTACCTGTGATTTCCCTGGAAATTACCTTGCTCAGTAATTTCAGAGATCAGTTAAGAGACAATCACATTTCTGTGGGTCTGGATTCACATGTAGGCTAGACCAGTTAAGGGTGGCAAATTTCCTTCTCTGAAGGACACAGGCAAAGCAGATGAGTTTTTACAACAATCAATGATTGTTTCATCATGGAGATTAGATTTATTATTATCCAAATTCAGATTCCACAAGCTGCCGTAACAGGATTTGAACCCATGTTCCTGGAGCATTAAACTGGCTGTCTGGATTGTTGGTCCATTACCACCATGCCACCACCTTTCCAAGGAAAATTTAAATGCATTAGAAGGAATTTAGGAAAGACGATACTAAACTAATATTAGGAATGGACAGGCAGCGTTATGAGGAAAGATTGGACAGATAGGCTTATATCTATTGAAGACTCGAAGGGTAAAAACAATTCGATTGAAACCTTGAAGATCCTGAAGGGTTCTGTCAGGGTGGATGTGGAAAGGATGTTTTCTCTTGTGGGAAAATCTAGAACGTGGAGTCACTATTTAAAAATAAGGGATCATTCATTTAAGGCAGAGATAAGGAGAAACCTTTCCTTACAGTAGGGTGAGAATCTTTGAAGCTCTCTTCCTCAAAAGGTGGTGGAAGCTGACTCTCAATATTTTTGAGGCAGGCCCAGACAGATTTTTGATTAACAAGGGAGTGAAAGGTTATTGGGAATAGGCAGGAATGCAGTGTTGGGGTTACAATCAGATCAGCTAGGATTTAATTGAATGGCTGAACAGGCTCAAGCGGTCAAGAGGCTTACTCCTGTTCCTAATTTATATGCTCTCCCCCTTCCAGACCTTTATCCTGCTTTGTGTGACTTTTGTTCATTTTCCAAATCATACTGTATTCCAGGTCGGACTGGAACAGTAGGAGGTGGGTATGGAGGAGGAGGCACGGGTTGGGGAATGCCTCCTGATGCACCCAAGGCTGGGAGCAACTAATTTGTGTTAGAACTATGAAGTCAGCAAAAACTCCTTGAGGATTTGCTATAGCTGTCTCAGTAACCTCCGGAAACTATAAAGTACTTGACAACGCCAAACACTATTCAGAAATGAAGCAACAGCCAGAAGAAATCATACAGCAATTAGTATGCAAGTAATTGATTATCCTTTTAAATGGTATTGCTGAGGAATCCTCCTTGCTGCTGTGCACATTTTCAGCTACGCAAGGTGAAGGGAAAGGATTAGCTGGAGCATTGCGCTGCAAAATGTTGCTATTGTTGTAAAAACAGCTTTGCATGGAGGGCTATCAATCCTGCGTATTTCTGCCATGACAAATAGGAATTATAGAACTTTTTCAAGATATGTTTCAAGACAGGAATTCATTGTCACATTGTGAATAACTTCATTCATGTTTCCTGATGAAACCAGTACTCAAAAGGTCAAGCCACTTCACAGGACTGTACAGATTTTACACAGACAATATTTTTTGACACATTTAGAAGATCCCAGTTTTAAGTATGCAACATTGGAAGTCTGTAGTCCATTATTACATGGAAGGTCCATTTTTTAAATAAATATTAGATGTTTAGCCAGTGCTGGTATCACATTCAAAGCTCTTAAAACAGTTACAAAGTAACACATTATGAATATAACATGCTGAGATATAATGATTATCATGCCCTGATTACAATGATTGGTTGTCTTATGTTTTATAACATTGCTAATGATGTCCTTTCTACAATATAATTTAAATAATACATTGCAATAACTGTTAAAGTGCTCTTTGTTTATCATTAGCTCAAAAACACTTTCAATACATAAGGGATTAGTTTCAGCCCAAAGAACACGACTTGCCTGCCATTGAACAAGGACCGAGGTAGTTGTGCGTGGAATCACAGAAAGAATAACTGGTGGCTCACTGGGAACTGAAAAACAGAATCAATTGAACAACACATTATAATTTTATGTTTCGTGTTGACCCATTAGGTTCTGGAATGACATTGAGGAGGGAGCAGTATCTCTATGTTGTATGTGAGGTGAATCCATAAGAGTGTTTTTATATGAGTTTCAAAATGGTGTTACACTTCGGAAACCATTTTCTTGTTAAGCTTAGTATCCCTAACCAATTCCCCCAATGATAACTTTATGAGTATCAGTTTTCTTCTGCTTATGCTCCAGCGATATACTTTGGGACATCACTGTATTAAAGATGCTAAATAAACTCAAGAGTCCTTTGTTAGCACCTTGCAAACAAGCTACCTCTACAATCCAGAAGAACAAACATAACAAGTGCACAGGAACATTGATACCTGCAAGTTCCCATTCCACGTCATAAACCATCCTGGCTTGGATGTATATATTAACATTCCTTCATTGCCACTGGATCAATCTCTTGAACTTCCATCCAAATAGCATTACCTATACCATACGACTGCAGCAACTCAAAAGGTGGCTCACCAATACCATCTCAAGGACCAATTTGGAATCAGCAATAAATATTCATTTTGTAACACTCATATCACATGAATGATTTTTTAAAAATTGTGATTTGTTATTATTACTAAATTCTGTACTCTATTGGATTGCAAGAACAGATACAGGTATATATTTCACTGTATAGATAATGCACTGAAAAATAAGGTTTAATACTGTTTCCTTTTGGCAACTCAATTTCCAATAAGGTTCAACCAAGAAATACTGCAAGATTATTGAGGGCCTCAATGCATTCATTGTCAATTGGCCAAACAAAACATTGACATCATCTCTGTGCCTGAATTAGATGAACAGAATATACTTCAACAGCTCACTGCAGATTTTCTTAAACAATACAAGATAAGTTAGGTACTAAATGGCCCATCTACAAGTAAGATTTATTTGTTTTGACAAGAGATTAAATTACAGACTGTGTGAAGATTATGTATACATGAAATATGCCATAATTTGAAACTGTTTTAAGTAAATCTATTCTTCACAGTCAATCATTTATCTCACTCTTTTGTCACTGGTTGTTGCTTAGCAGTGAATTCCTTCTTCCCTTCTTTTGCTCTCTGGGGAACTGAGTTTATCATCCTGCACAACTGTTGTCTTAATACAACTTAGTTGATGCCCAATCAAGATTTTTTCAATTTAGATAATCGCAGGTAAATATTAACAGTCTATTAATATGAGTAGTTTTTTTCTATCTAAGTAGATGAGAAACAGAAATAAGATGTAGCAAAACTTGAGAACTAAAATGGAGAATTTTCATATGAGCACAGTAGAAGGCTGATAAGTTAAAAATTCAGATAAGAATCATCCTTACCATCCTGAAGTGTTGTCACTGGCTCTGTTGCTGCACTAAAAGCACTGTCTCCAATATCGTTAGTTGCCATTATTCGTAGCTGGTAGGAAGTGTAAGGCTTTAAGCTGTCAAATGACAATTAACAATAAACATTGCAGTACTTTAATTTTCCTTGCAGCATTGATTCTATAATACATAAAGTGTATCAAAAATTCTGCACCATTTCAGTAATGAATTGTTTCAAAATTCATAAAACTTAATATAGAAGAATGATTGAAAGCATATGCTTCTATGTTGGTTAAATACAGATTTATGAGCATTGACATCAGTGTACCAGAAAAGAGTACAACTAAGATCTTGTCTTGATAAAAAAAATGATGACAGCTCAGAGACTTATTGGAACTAGTGGTCAGATATCTATGACTGAACTATATCAGATTATGCAGAAATGTGAATCTCCATGCATAAAATTGCAAAGTCTCCTTCTGTTAAAAAAAAGACATCTCACAAATACACAAAAATAAAGAGTTCAAAACTCAATTTTAAAATTCAGCTTGGTTAATCACGAGTGAAATCAAGAGGTGCTTCTTACATAAAGGGTAGGGGAAATCTAATAATCTCTCCTCTAAAAGGTTTAGGATGCTTGGTAAATGGAAATTTTCAAGACAGATCAATAGGTTTTTGTTCTGGAAGGGTATCAAGGGATATGGATCAAAGACATGTGAAAGGAGTTGAGGCCATAATCTAATTGAATGGAAGGACATAGTAGAGAAACTGAATGCTCTACTTCCGTTGCTATGCTCATTTACAAAAAAAAAGGGGTTTAAAACCTCATAAGAACTGAAAAGTAGCAAAATAAAAGCATAAACTATTGTCAGAAAGCACTTTGGGAAAAATAATGCATTAATATGGAATAATATCCTTGAGGAGAAATTTCAAACCTTTCTAATAAGACGCAAACTTGTCAAGTGTTTGTGCTAATAAATGTTGATCCAGAAACAATCACCTGATCCAGAAAGCCAAAACATGGGAATCCAAGATAATTGTTTGATGAATGAGGACCAAGTTAAAAAGTTTAATCCTTATTGGAGAAAACATTTGATAACATTAGCAATTCTCTGCTGATGACAGCTGCATTAGAAAAATCCAGCACATTGCATATAATGTAATTACTTAACATGCAATAGAAAAAGAGTTGATATCATGGAAGGACCACAAAGCCCAGGAAAGAGGGGAAATTTTAAGTTTTTTCATGTCCTCTGAATACCTCAATAATGTTTTTGTTGCTAATTATACTATAGGTAGCTGCTATTATTAGAACTTATACTAAAAAGGAAATAAGAGAGTCAAAGAGAATCAGGAGAACACATTAGCAACTATTATCAAAAATGACCAAGATGTTATTTATAAAATATAAATAGTAAAAGTACTGTCTGAGGAAATGTAGAGTCAATTGGAAACCAAAAAGGAGTTCTTCTTGTGATGACAAAGTATATGGCAGAGTGCTAAATGAATACTTATGATCTCTCCTCAACAGCAGAGAAACTAGACGATATGAAATACACCAAGCAGAGGCATTTGAAAGGTTGACGATGCACAAAATGGAAAACTAAGCTGATTCAAATAGGATGCACCCTGGGTTGCTGAGGGAAGTTAGGCTGGAAATTGTGAAATCTCTGGTCTTGGATATGGGAGTAGTGTCAGAGAACTGGATAAATGCAAATATTACATTCCTGTTCAGAAAAGGGGGAGGAGGATAGAACTGGCAATTACAGGCCAGTCAGCCTTAACAAGGGTGTGGGGAAATCATTTAGAAGCATAAACCAGGACAAAATATATTAGCAATTGGTGAAATTGGATTTTTATCCAGTTCTCTGACACTACTCCCATATCCAAGACCAGAGATTTCACAATTTCCAGCCTAACTTCCCTCAGCAACCCAGGGTGCATCCTATTTGAATCAGCTTAGTTTTCCATTTTGTGCATCGTCAACCTTTCAAATGCCTCTGCTTGGTGTATTTCATATCGTCTAGTTTCTCTGCTGTTGAGGAGAGATCATAAGTATTCATTTAGCACTCTGCCATATACTTTGTCATCACAAGAAGAACTCCTTTTTGGTTTCCAATTGACTCTACATTTCCTCAGACAGTACTTTTACTATTTATATTTTATAAATAACATCTTGGTCATTTTTGATAATAGTTGCTAATGTGTTCTCCTGATTCTCTTTGACTCTCTTATTTCCTTTTTAGTATAAGTTCTAATAATAGCAGCTACCTATAGTATAATTAGCAACAAAAACATTATTGAGGTATTCAGAGGACATGAAAAAACTTAAAATTTCCCCTCTTTCCTGGGCTTTGTGGTCCTTCAATGGGATGCTGGCCTTCATAGCGAGGGGGATTGAATATAAAAGTAGGGAGGTCTTGCTGCGGCTGTATAGGGCATTGGTGAGGCCACAGCTGGAGTACTGTGTGCAGTTTTGGGCGCCGTACTTACGCAAGGATATTTTGGCCTTGGAGGGAGTGCAGAGGAGGTTTACTAGGCTGATACCGGAGTTGAGGGGGTTGAGCTATGAGGAGAGGCTGAATAAATTAGGCTTGTACTCGTTAGAGTTTAGAAGAATGAGGGGAGATCTCATTGAGACGTATAAGATGATGAATGGGATGGATAGGATAGAGGTGGAGAGACTCTTCCCGCTCAGAAAGGATAATAGGACTAGGGGGCACAGCCTCAAGATAAAGGGGGGGGCGGTTTAGAACGGAGTTGAGGAAGAACTTCTTCACTCAAAGGGTGGTGAATCTCTGGAATTCTCTGCCCGTTGAAGTGGTGGAGGCTACCTCGCTAAATATTTTTAAGAAGCGGGTTGATGCGTTTTTGATAAGAGAGGGGATTAAGGGTTATGGGGAGAGGGCGGGAATGTGGAACTGAGCCACGACAGATCAGCCATGATCTTATTGAATGGCGGGGCAGGCTCGAAGGGCCAGATGGCCTACTCCTGCTCCTATTTCTTATGTTCTTATGTTCTAAATCATGTTTACTCAACTTTATTGGGTTCTTTGATGAAATAACAAGAAGTTAATGAGGTGGTGAATTTCATTTCGTATATTTGAACTATCAAAAGACATTTTGGATTGCACAACATAATACATTTACCATCAAAATTTAATCTCCTGGAATTAAAGTAGTACTTTACATTATTGGTTAAAGGACAGAAAGGAGACTAGTTGTTCTTCAGACGAGAGGGCAGTGTTCCCACAGCGATTGGTATTGGACCAATTGTTCTATTTGATATACATTAATAATATGGTTTTGTGTATATCAAGCATCTTTTCCAAGTTTGAAGATGACATGAAACTTAGAAATGTAGTAAAAAAAAAAATCAGGCAGATAATAACAGGTTCCAGGAGGGTATAGACTGGTTATCAGGCACACAGTAGATGAAACCTATCACTAGATAACATGAAGCAATTAATTTTGGTGAAAAGAATGGAGATATGGTGTGTAAATTAAACAGCACAGTTTTAAACAGAGAACAGGAATAGATACGCCTAGGTGTGTACAAATCTTTGAAAGTGGCAGGGCAAGTTGAGAAGCTTTGAAAAAGGATTACAGGATCCTTGGTTTTAGAATTCAAAAGCAACTTAAATGGAATGTTTATAAAACACCAGTTAGCCCCTAGTTGGAATACTGTGGCCAATTCTGGTCACCACACTTTAGGAAGGACGTCAAAGCCTTAGTGAGGGAGCAGAGGAGATTTACCAGACTGGCAACAGGGCCACAAGACTTCATTTATGTGGAGAGACTAGGGAAGGTGGGGTTGTTGTCCACAGAGAAGACAAAAGTTAAGCGAAAACAAAATAGAGAATTTCATAATCTTAGAAGGCTTTAATAAGAAGAAACTTACCAATGACAGTAGGGTCAATAACCATAGGGCACAGATGTAAGGTACAGTAACCAGCAAAAGAACCAAAAGCTACACTAGGAAATAAAACAGTGTAATTGTGGCCAGGTGGCCAACAGCAACAATGAGTACAAGTGAGAGTCAAGCATGCTGGGAATTTTGGTCAAGTTATATTAAATACAGATGCCAGTTAGAGAAGGCTGCATCAGCATAAGAACTAGGAGCAGGAATAGGCTATCTGGTCCCTTGAGCCTGCTCTGTCACTCAACAAGATCCCTGGCTGATCTTTTTTAAGACTTAGCTCCACTTACCCGTCTGCTCACCATAACCCTTAATTCCTTTACTGTTCAAAAATTTATCTATCTTTGTCTTAAAAACATTCAATGAGGTAGCCTCAACTGCTTCACTGGGCACAGAATTCCACAGATTCACAACCCTTTGTGTGAAGAAGTTCCTCCTCAACTCAGTCCTAAATCTGCTTCCCCTTATTTTGAGGCTATGCCCTCTAGTTCTAATTTTACCCATCAGTGGAAACAACTTCCCTACTTCTATCTTATCTATTCCCTTCGTAAACATATATCTTTCTATAAGATTTTTTCTGAATTCCAATGAGCCCCAGTCTATTCAGTCTCTCCTCATAAGCCAACACTTGCAACTCTGGAGTCAATCCAGGGTGAATCTCCTCTGCACCCCTTCTAGTGCCAGTATATCCTTTCTCAAGCAAGGAGACCAAAACTGTACACAGTATTCCAGGTATGGCCTTACCAGTACCTTCTACAGTTGCAACACAGCCTTGCAGTTTTTAAACTCCATCCCTCTAGCAATAAAGGACAAAATTCCATTTGCCTTTTTAATTACCCGCTGTACCTGTAAACCAACTCCTTGAGATTCTGCAAAAGGACACCCAGGTCCCTCTGCACAGCAGCATGCTGCAATTTTTTGACATTGAAATAGTAATCCATTTTGCTGTTATTCCTACCAAAATGGATGACCTCACATTCACCAACATCGTACTCCATCTGCCAGACCCTCGCCCACTCATTTAGACTATCTATATTCTTTTGCAGACTTTCAGTGTCCTCTGCATACTTTGCTGTGCCGCTCATCTTACTGTCATCTGTGAATTTTGACATGCTACACTTGGTCTCCAACTCCAAATCATCTATGTAAATCATAAACAATTGCAGTCCCAACACTGATCCCTGAGGCACACCACTAGTCACTGATCGCCAACCAGAAAAACATCCATTTACCCCAACTCTTTGCTTTCTGTTACTTAACCAATCCTCTATCCATGCTAATACATTACCTGTAACACCGTGCACCTTTATCTTATGTAGCAGTCTTTGGTGCGGCACCTTATCAAATGCCTTCTGGAAATCCAGATACACCATATCTACAGGTTCCCCAATGTCCACTGCACATGTAATGTTCTCCAGAATTCCACCAAATTAGTCAAACATGACCTTCCCATCATGAACCCATCAAGTCATGACCTGTCCTATAAGATGTGATCCAACACTTCCTGTGTTGACTAAGTAAGGATGGTTGCTTGGACTATACTAGACATTCTGGAGCTATTGTTACCATATATGGTAAGGTTATTTAATTTACATGGAGCTTGGTATAAACATTTGGGAGTTGTTTATGAGTAACTCCAATGGCTATAATTGAAAATTGTGATCAGTTTCTGATGGTATCATTGGCTGAGTGCCAGAGAATTTTCCGGAACATTGTGCAAATGTTAGGATAAGACATGTTTGAAGTCTTCGTCCTCAGTGGAAACTTTAGACTCACATTCACAATGTGTGCCCTGAAGATTTTATTCAGAGAAAGACAAAGAACTATGAGGGAGATTCATACTAGAGAGAAAGCCTGGCCAGTTTGTCCAAGTGGGTAGTATTTGTTTTCAGTCAAAAGATTAAAATTTAAAGTTAAACTAGAGTTAAAAGAGATTGAAGTTAAATGAGTTAAAGTAAGTGTTGCAACTAATCTGAGTTTATGTTGAGTATTAGTACCTCAAGTATTTAATAAAGAGGAAGGTTTTGTTCAAGTTAAGTTTTAGTTGACCTTCTGACACTTCATTTGTCATATATGGGGAACTATCTGGGGAAAAGGTTTAACTTTGCGGTTGAATAACAATCTTCTGCCTGAAAGAGTGGTGGAAGCAGATACAAAAACAACTTTCAAAAGAGAACTGAATAAGTGCTTGAAGAGGAAAGCTTTCAGGACTAAGTGGAAAAAGCTAAGGTGAATTGGACAATCTTTTAAAGAGCAGCACAGACATAATGGGTTGAATGGCCTCTCCTGTACTATATCATTTTAGGATTCAATACAAAGTTTGGATGTGTTTGAATTTTGAAAATACGAAACAGAATATCTGAGATTCTCCACCATGTTTGAGATGCAGGTTTGTTGAAAACAGCCTTTGGGAATAGCTCTAGGTAGCAATGAAAGAGTGACAAATGTCCTTGTGTTGGACATTTCTGCTATGCTCTTTAAGCAAGCTTGTGTGCAGACTTTAGCAATGGAATTCTTAAGCGGACTATTGTTATTTGCTTTACCAATAGTATAAAGTAACCAGTTGATATTATATATGACACTTGTCTTGGTTCTAAGGTTGGCGTATTGTTGTGTTTTTTATTGCAAGTTTGTAAGGTAAGGCTACCTTTATTGTTAAAACCACAGATCTGATTTCAAGGAGGAACACGACAAATTATATCAAATCATATCAAATTATTCCTCTCACTCAATATCAACGTCCACTCCAGTGAGCGAAGAGTGTCAAAAATCATATCCAAGGGAGGATGTTGCAAGACTGTATAATGACAGAAAGTGCAGGAACATTTTTTTTGCAGGAACTGATGAAATATTAGCTTTCACAATACTTCTCCTGCAGTTTCTGATTGGGCCCTGATTTCCAACATTTTTTGTTCTGAGTTTAGGTTTCCAGGGATCCTGATTTATTTTTATTTCTCGATTGGCAGGCGAAGAGTAATTTCATATTCTTTATATATAAGCTATAGAATTGTATTCGCAATAAACAGACTGTACATATTACCGGTCTATCACATATGATGTAGCATCATGATTGATTGAAGAGGTGTGTGTCTGCCACTCCTTGTTAGGTAGTTCTTTTGTTTGCACTGTGAAGTAGCGGATTGGCGATGAACCATCACTGCCAGGTTTCCACTTCAACAGCAAGCTGCGACCACAAATCTCAGACTGAGGTATTGTCAGGTTGGTAGGTGGCTGTGGGCGATCTGCAAAATAAAAAAGGTTTCAGAAGCAATTCTGTCCTGCAACTGTCCCCTAAATACTACAGGTGTCTTTGCACAAGAGCAGAACAAAACCAAAAAAGTCCAGGCAGACTCAAGATCTGTTTTCCACCACAACTTTTGGGTGAATACAGGACCAGGAAAGTGAGGCCTACATAACCAAAAAAGAATTATTCCGCATACTACATGTAATGAAATTATAAACTCATTGATAATGAATGGACTTATGATTTCATTGCACATAATAAATCTTCCCTACAATTTAAACAAGGTTGAGCTAATTAATGTTTCGGTTAATATCTAATTTCTTAATCCATCTACACAATAAAGAAATAGTCATTGTTTTAATTAACTGATAATTTTATTGCAAGTTTTCCATGAAGAGTTAGCTACTGGGTGTGGTTCTATGTTCAACCATACCCAAGTATTGATGGGCCTGAATTTAAATTATCTAACTACAATTGCAAACCTCAAATTGCCTTCCAGGAGGAATAAAAAAAGTTATTTGACCCACCCAGCTCATAGGTCCTGAAGGAACTACCATCTAAGTTCCATGATAGAAAGTGTGTTCCAGTAGTATAATGTATGTGGTATAATGGGGCAGCACGGTGACACAATGGTTAGTACTGCTGCCTCACAGCGCCAGGAACCATGATTCAATTCTGGCCTCGGGTCACTGTGCGTTCTCCCCGTGTCTGCGAGGGTCTCCTCAGGGTGCTCCAGTTTCCTCTCACATTGGCCTTGCTAAATTCTCCCTCAGTGTACCTGGACAGGCGCTCCAGTGTGGCGACTAGGAGATTTTCACAGCAACTTCATTGCAGTGTTAGTGTAAACCTACTTGTGACACTAATAAATAAACTTGAAATTTTAATGTGCCATCATAGTACATTATACAACTTTTT
This sequence comes from Carcharhinus amblyrhynchos, assembly GCF_965287045.1. Classification (NCBI taxonomy): domain Eukaryota; kingdom Metazoa; phylum Chordata; class Chondrichthyes; order Carcharhiniformes; family Carcharhinidae; genus Carcharhinus; species Carcharhinus amblyrhynchos. Next base: position 13,590,159 of record NC_137341.1, read on the forward strand.
TTTACGGAACTGTTTCTCCCCACCTTGTCCTCTTGCCTTACATTTAATTTTCTTTGTTTTTGCCTGCCAGATTGACAGTGTTGCTTCATATTGCTGAAGAAATTGATCTTGATTTTAGGCACCTAAAGTGTCTGAAAGAGCAGGCACAGTCAATCGCACATTATTATCAGGTTCAAGCTCTGCAAAAATGGGACTCATCTTTTAACTACGAAGCTGCGGTTCTGGATTTTAATCAACACTCACTCTACTCTCCTCCCTCCCATTCCCTCCAAACAAACTCGCCAACTCTTCCTCACAGTGGACCCCCAACCCCATCAGAAACTCTCTCTCCCTCCATGATGCAACCTGGCCTGCATACACTCTCCCTCTTTGCAAGTCTACAACCCAATCCCCTCACACACTCTTCCCGTCCCCCCCAACTCCCCATGCACTCTCCCATTCTCACACTCATTGGGCTTGTCTATGGTCTTTAAGGCAGTCTCCTGCCTCATTCGTCTCCTCATGGCTAAAGCTTCATTTGGGGTGTCATGTCTCACGCGCCTGTCGTTGCTGGCCTGGGCTGAGTTGCAAATCTGCTCGCCTCGCCTGCTGCCCTGCTGAAAAACTTCAGCAGCCACTCCCTCTTTGCCTAGTCATCTGTCTTTGTTCCTTATGCGGGTGCCTTAAGTTATTCATTTGTACAGTTCGTACCAGTGTGTTCCTGCTCTTTCAGACTTTCTCAAAAGTGAGTCTATCACAATTGCAGAGTAATCAGGCTGTGACTGGATGCCCAATGCATTGGCTAGCGTGGGAGGCCCACTAGACGGGCCCTGTGCCTGGCTATGGTCTGTTTCATTGTGAATCCACTTCTGCACCCAATTGTTAATGAATTGCTGCCAAACTCCTATCTGAAAGTCTGCCCATGTATTGATCACAAATTGTGAAGATCATCCCCAATCAGTTCTAAGTTTGCCTTGCTTTTGTTTGAATATATGGTCCTTCATCCTGGTATCATGATTGAACTAGAAATATTCCAGTTTTAGCTTTTCTATAATATTTACTGTCTTGTAAACAAAGATCAAGTACCTTATTCACTCCTCTCAATTTTGAAGAGCCATCTTTCCTCAGTGTCTTCTGAGATACTAAGAATCAGGCTCAGGATTCTGCTTTAAACCAGTCAGAAATGGAAAGGGTGCTCAAGAAGTGGTCTGACCAGAACATGGCATTAATGAGACGTTCACTGACTTGTACCCTACAGATTTGGCCACATTGTTCAATGTTCTATTTGCCTTGATGATTGGTGCACCAAAGGATTGTATATTTTAGAGAAATGATTTGCTAACTGGCCTAGATCTCTTTCAACTTCATCCATAGCTGCATCAACTTCAAATAAAATGAATGATTGAAATTCTAATTTTCCAAGAACAATTAAACTATAAAATGACTGACTGAAATATTTGAACTCAAACTCTGAGTGTCTCAGAGCGATCCTGTTATGAAGTCAAATGGGGAGTAATTGGACTAGAACAGTAAATGGTCTTTCAGCTCATTTAAAATTTTAATAATTTGGCCCATTGGTTTCACTAGATGTAATAATACTAATTGAAGATGAAAGGGAATTATAATGAAATTCATAGCTAGTCTCTACTAACTGAAGTGTGCCGTTGACTGTTCAAAGCTTATCAGTTACTAGATGTATTGGTTCAGGGCATGGCCTCCCTGTTTCATAAGCCTGCATTGATTTTCATAGATAAATATCAAGTAAGTAATACTTTTAGAAGTTATGTTGGGAACAACTGATTTTGTTTGCTGTGCTGTGCATGAGCAATACAAAGTTTATTGATTGTATAGGTGTAAAGCAACAATCATCATTGTGCAGTTTTTGATGGTTCAGCAAACATTTACCTCTCAACGTGCTCATCCAGGATTCAGTAAAAACAATACAGTTCAGCATTTTATTCTATTTTGGTTTGTCCCTGCTGCCTTTCTGTCTGTTTCGCTTGCCACTGAGGAAGTGTGAATGTTCAGCAGTAGTAAACAGACAAACTATAAAATGAATTGATGCAGAAAAAAGTGCTCTGTGTCCTTCTAGCTTGGCGACAGCACCCCACTATTTCTTAATTTCTCTCATTTTCTTTTCTGTTCTCTTCAAGTTTAATAATCTGCACCCTGGGCTTAGGCCCGTAACTTGCTTCTCATTCAGATTTAGTCTTTTAATTCTCTTATAACATCTTTCATCATGAGGCTTGTTGCCTTTGGCCAAAATGCTACTCACTAATGATAATTAGGAAGCTCAGCTAGATAGTAGAAGCTCCAAAACAGAGGGATTCAATATCTATATTTTAAAAATAATCTCCTCTGTACTGAAGTTTGTGCCTCATGTTTGTGGCATGATTCTATGATCATTGGCAAAAAACATTTAAAATAAATAAATGTATTGGGTGAAGTGTGGATGATAGAAAAAAACTAAGCTACGTTCTGTGAAGAATCAGAAATATTTCAAAACACTTCACTATTCAAAGAAGAATTTCAGTGTTCAGCTGCTGTTGGAACCAATATGCTGCAGCTATTTAACACATAAGATCCCACACTAGGGATGAAATAATTGTGCTATTAATCAGTTTCCAGTTACATTGGTTGAGGGAGGAGTGTTGACAAGGATACCAGGAGAAATGCCTGCTCTTGTTCAATCTTTAACATCCATTTGATGAAGCGGACGGGATCTTGATTAATGTCTCATCTGTTGGCTGGAACCACTGCAGATCTGCACTGAAGTGACAGTCTAATTTATGTGCTAGAGTTGAAGTTGTCAGTCTAAAGGGACCCAGGAAGTCCAATAGTGGAGGAGAAATTTGTATGATTAGTGGCACTTCTGTCAAAGGATTCTACTTATCTCTTAACTGGAAAGGTGTAATTCAGAGGTATATATCCTCTCTCTAGAAAATGTTGATTTGATATTTATGGGTAAATTTTCCAGAATTTTATCATTGCTCCAGGTTATGCTTATGTTCTGTCATCTTTGATTTGGTAGACAACATATTTGATTTATTTATAGTAATAACAAATGAAAATGATGATTAAAACAGAGCAGTTCATTACAGAACCCCTTTGTAATAATTTTATTCAATTTAAGGGAGAGACAGTGGAGTAGTGGTAACATCACTGGACAACCAATCGAGGCGCCCAGGCTAATGCTCTGGGGAAACAGGTTCAAATCCCAAAGAGGTAGCTGGTGAAATTAGAATTTGAATTCAATTATATAAAGCTAGTCTCAGTAATGGTGAACATGAAACTATCACTATCATTGATCGTTGCAAAAAATCTCGTTCACGAATGTCCATTAGGGATGGAAATCTACAGCCCATATGACTCTTAACTGCCCTCTGAAATGGCTTGGAAATTCAATCGCAATTAAGGCTGGGCAACAAATGTTGCAGTGCCAGTGATGCTCACTTCCCATGAAAAAATCATCCAAGCACTCTGACAAAACATTCCTTAACACTTACTCTTGTATTTTTACCTCCTACTTGTATGCTCAGTGGTGTTTGCAACTTAAAAGGGGTGTCTATTTAGGGGGGAGGCGATGGCCTAGTGGTTTTTGGGGGAGGCAATGGCCTAGTGGTATTTGGGGGAGGCAATGGCCTAGTGGTATTTGGGGGAGGCAATGGCCTAGTGGTATTTGGGGGAGGCAATGGCCTCGTGGTATTTGGGGGAGGCAATGGCCTCGTGGTATTTGGGGGAGGCAATGGCCTCGTGGTATTTGGGGGAGGCAATGGCCTCGTGGTATTTGGGGGAGGCAATGGCCTCGTGGTATTTGGGGGAGGCAATGGCCTCGTGGTATTTGGGGGAGGCAATGGCCTCGTGGTATTTGGGGGAGGCAATGGCCTCGTGGTATTTGGGGGAGGCAATGGCCTCGTGGTATTTGGGGGAGGCAATGGCCTCGTGGTATTTGGGGGAGGCAATGGCCTCGTGGTATTTGGGGGAGGCAATGGCCTAGTGGTATTATCGCTTGACTATTAATCCAGAAACTCAGCTAATGTTCAGGAGACCCGGGTTCAAATCCTGCCACGGCAGACGAATTCCATAAAAAAAATCTGGAATTAAAAGACTTGTGATGACCATGAAACCACTGTTTTTAAAATCTATCTGGTTCACTGATGTCATTTAGGGAAGGAAATCTGGCATCCTTAATGGGTGTGGCTTACATGTGACTCCAGAGCCTCAATGATGTGGTTGACTCCCAACTGCCCTCTGAACTAGGGATGGACAATAAATGCTGGCCAGCCAGTGATACCCATGCCCCACAAATAAATAATAAAAAAAACACACCCTATAACTCTGTCTGTATTTCCTAAAGCCACCTCAAAATGCGTGTGCACATTTAGTGAGTTGTCAACTACTACCCCCACATCTTTTTCAGGATCCATACATGCGCATGGTTAAAAAGAAGAGATTTTAAACTAACAAAAATATACTTGGGTCATTTTTGGATTTAAAAGATTTATGGACTGCAGGATGCATCTTGTTAGTTTGCTAGTAACAGTAGCAAGACTTATTACTGCATCATAAAAATCTTTCAAAAGAACACACAATATTTATAGTCCACTTAAATTATTAAATTTAAACAACTATTAGCATATAGTGCAAAATATCCTTGACAACATGCTTTAGTAGTGAGAACCTATGTATAAAAAAAGACTTGCATTTATATAATGCTTTTCACAACCTCAGGATGCTCCAAGGCATTGTAGAGTCTATGAATACTTTTGAAGTTCAGATACTGTTGTAATTTAGCAAAAGCGACAGCTAATCTGCACACAGCAAGGAACAACAAACAGTGATGTGATTATGAACAGATAATCTGTTTTTGTGATGCTGATTGAGGAATAAATGTTGGCCAGAACCCCGGGGGTAACTCCTTTGCTTTTCTTCAAAATGATGTCATGGGATCTTTTAATTATCTGAAAGCGCAGGCAAGGTTTTGGTTCAATGTCATAACAACATAAGGAAAGGAGCTGGAGTCGACCATTCAATCCCTTGAGTCTGTTGCACTATTCAATATGATCCTGGCTGATCTTCTATCGCAATTCAATTTTCCTATCTGTCCCCCTATCCCTTGATTCTTGCAAGAGTTCAAGAATCTGCTCATCTCAGTTTTCAAAAGACTGAACAATGGAGCATCAACAACTCTGGAGCCAATTCAAAAGATTCACAAGTGTCCGAGTGAAGACATTTTTCCTCATTTTGTTCCTGAATTATTGATGCCCTTATCCTGAAGCTGTGCCCTTGTGATATCTCAGTGTCTATCCTGTCAAACCCCTTTAGAATCTTGTACGCTTCAATGAGACCAACTTTTATTTTTTTGAACTCCAGAGAGTAAAGGTCCAATTTACTCAGTCTCTAATAATACTATAATCCTCTCATCCCAGGAACCAATCTAGTGAAACTTTGTTGTACTGCCTCAGAGGCAAATATATCTTTCCTTAGATATGGATGCCATCATTGCATACACTACTTCAGGTGTGGTCTCATTTGAATGTAGCAAGGCTTTTTAATTTTTGTACTTAATCCTCTTGCAATAAACGCCAACATGCCATTTAGCACCAAAGGTGGTGGCACAGTGACAGTGATTAGCTCTGCTACTTCACAGCGCCAGGGAGAGGGGTTCCATTCTGACCTTGGGTGACTGTGTGGAGTTTGCACGTTCTTCCCATATCTGCATGCATTTCCTCTGGGTACTCTGGTTTCTTCCCACAGTCCAAAGATATGCTGTTTAGATGGATTGGCCATGTTAAATTGGCCCTTATTCTCCAAAGATGAAGTGGATTAGCCATGGTAAATGTGCAGGGTTATGTGGTGGGTGGGCCTGGGTAAAAAGATACTCTTTCAGTGAGGTGGTGGAGACTCAATAGGTCAAATGGCCACTTTCTGCACTGTAGGGACTCTATGGTTCCATGGAATATAGACCCAATTTGTTCAGCCTTTCACAAGCAATCTCTCATTCCAGGAACCAATCTGGTAAACTTTCACTCTTCTGCCCCAAAGGCAAGTATATAATTTCTTAAATATGGTGACCAAGGCCTGGATTTTCATGTAGTTGAATCATTTCAGGTGGTCTTTAAAAATAAACGATGGGTGGAATTCAATGCCAAAAATCCCACACCCACTCCTGTTTCTGACAAATATTGCTGGTCCACACTCAACACAGTCACCCTTGCCTGCTCCATTGCAAGGATGGACATTGCAAACACTCCTCAACCTGCTCCAGAATTTTGATGGTGCCAGGCTTGATTTGTTTGCAGATATGGCTTGCATCTCAGAAGAGTTTTGAACCACAGGGGAAACCCTAGTATCCTGTCAGGAACAAAATTCAGCATTTCAACATTCCCATTGAAAAACGCTGCCCTTCTTCCCATCTCATAAAGCTGTCAATCAATAATAGGCAGTACAGATTCCGTTAAGGAAACCTTCAAATCACTCCAAACCAAACCATTGGAAAAACACATGTTTTGCCATCTGTTCAAACTGCTTTGTAGATACAGTTACCAGATGAGCGCACCACAAATTCTTGGTTGCAGTCCTAGAATTGCTAATGGACTCAGCAGCTCTTTAGGCAACATTAACACAGTTTGCAAGGGGTGTTTTGTTTGATTGATATTTTTATTAGCTCATAATGGCCTGGTCTGATCTTTGTTTGATGTATTTATTTACACAAGATTAAGTGCAGTGAAGTGGATTGAAGCTTTTTATCAGCTATATTAATGGTGCCAGTTGATTGACACTTTTAAAGGGTCACAAGGGGTTGCAATGTTTTCAGAGATGAGTTTCAAAGTATGTTTGCTTATTCTGTCAGTTCCAGGAGCATTTCAAAGACTTGCCAGACTTGTTACTGGCTTGTTGATTTTGTACATGGAGGATACTGGAAGGGTCACAGTATTAAAGCTGCATGGGGTACTGAAGGGGTATAGGAATATGAGGGGGTATGGAGGAACAAGGAAGGACCATTTGGGGGCAAGGTGGGGTGGCAAGATGTGAAGACTTGAGGGCCAACCAGGTTTGGTTACAACTGGGCCAATCTCCTAGTAAACTAACCTATCAATCTCTCCATCCACTATCTCTGTTGCTGCCTTGAGCGAGTAACCAGAGGAGCAAGCCCATCTCCAGCCTATTTCCACCTTGCCAGCATAAAAACAGGGGCGGCTTCCAAATGGCAGGGTCGGGGAAAGTCCTGACTCCTTGAAGAAAATCCATGCCCAAAACTATGCACATACTCCAGGCATGGGCTCACCATAACCCTATACAACTGTAAGGAGACTTCTTTATTTTTGTACTCCAATAAAGCCCAACATGCCATTTACCTTCCTAATTGCCTGGACATCCTATCATCCAAAAAACATGTCATGACACGTCAGCATTTCTCAGTACTGCGCTGGAGTGCCAGCCTTGATTTTTGTGTCCAAATCACTGAAGTAGTTTCCACAGAGCTCTACCAACTGAGCCACAGCTGAAATTTAAGAGAATCTATAAAGCGAACTTCAGCTGACATATGGAGACTAGATGAATGTAAATTATGAGTAATCATTTCTTTGCAAAATTTGCATTTTTTTAACCACGTTTAAATGAGTATTTTCATGAAGAGAAGGATAATATTGCTAAAGATGGAAAAGATCATATTAACACATTACATCCTTTAAACTAATTGCAGACTTCTTTCGAGAAAGGCTGAATGCAATACTTGTACAACACCTTCAAGGGATTATTTCACTGCCAAGATTATAAACAATGTCAGATGGCTTCGCAGGAATGGTGCAAATCTCTTGCTGTGATTCTGAACATTAAATGAGTTAGTGGGCTATCTGCACAGAAAAAGTTAGATGTGGAATTGATCAGTCAATATCTCAGGATCTTGAGGGAACACACAATTTGTGTAATGTTAGTTAACTAATCAATTTACCTTCTGACTGGCTTTTAGAGAAATGTCTTTGCTTTCTACTCAATCTTACGCACTTGGCTTAGTTTTGTTTACTACTTTTATTTTAAGGAAATACAATATCTCTCATCTTATCACCCTATTTTAAAGATGAGTGCACTGATTAATAAGAGGCCGTTAAAAGTAATCATGAGTTATATGGTTCACTAATAAGGTTAACATTTATTGACAATCCGCATCCGGAAGATGATGGTGGGCTGCCTTCTTGAATGGCTGCAATCTATGTGGAAATTGCTTCTCCAAGTGGCAGGGTGCATTTAATCAGGATGGGAGGATGGGAAGCTTGCTACCTTCCCGCCTTCATCCCAGTTAAGTCTGTGGTGGGAAATCTCATGGAGGGTCTTCTTGGCCTGCTGATAATTAAGGCCTTTAAGTGGGAATTTAATGCCTGCTTAAGGGCATCATGCCACCACCACTGGTATTAACCATGGTGTGCTGGGGACATGATAAGCAAACGCTGGCATGTTTGCTTGCAGGCTCTGAAGAGTGGTGCCTTGTTTAAAGGCACTAAGTGAGGGATCTGGCATTAGGAAGCAGTGGACCCAGTGAAAGCTGCCCTCTTGCTCTTGTTGTCAACCCACCTCCTCTGCACTTCCCACCCTGCGAGCCCTGAACAACTTCTTGTGCCTCTCCTGAATCCGAGGCCCCAGTTGGGTGCAATGCCCGCACCTTCACTGCCTTCCTGTGGCACTGCTGAATATAGGATAGCAGCAGTTCATGTCTGCTCACCGGTTCTGCTCTGGCTACTTTGGTGTGCCACCTTATCCCTCAAAAGAGGGGGCAGAATGCCAATGGATGTTCATTCATCCATTGTCGTAGAGTCTGACAACGCTACGACAATGGATGAATGAACATCGTTTGACAATCACCACGCAAGACTGTTCCCTCCCTGTTGGCGAACACTTCAGCGGTTGCAGGCATTCGGTCTCTAATCTTCAGGTAAGTGTTCTCCAACGCAGCCTTCACGACACACGTCAACACACAGTCGCGAGCAGAGACTGATAGCCAAGTTCTGCACACATGAGCACGACCTCAACCGGGATCTTGGGTTCATGTAGCACTATTTGTAACCCCCATGACTTGCCTGGGCTTGTAAAATCTCACTTACTGTCCTGTCTGGAGACAATACACATCTCTTTAACCTATGCTAATGCTATCTCCACTCACATCGTCTGCATCTTTAAGACTTGAATAGTAGGTTAGTTGTAAAGACGTGCATTCTAATCAATATTCTGCAAACTGTGTGAGACTTTATATGCCCTTCTCTGATCAGAACCTTCCATACACCTGACAAAGGAATACTGTTTCCGAAAGCTTGTGAGATTACTATCAAACAAACTGGTTGGACTCTAACCTGGTGTTGTGAGACTTTACCCCAGTCCGACGCTGGCATCTCTACATTTCTTGAGCCCCACATGATGGTTCTCAGCATCATGGGGCTGACAGTAACATAGTTAGGCCATTTGGCATCACTGGAAACATTGAGAATGATATTACATTCCTACCTTGTGCCCCTTCTCAGCTCCCAGCACATCCTCATCCTTCTATTTGACTTGTATGGGTACTCTGTCAGAGAGTCAGTGCAGACTCAATGGGCTGAATGGCCTGTTCTGCACTGTAGGGATTCTATGATTCATAGCAAAGCTGCAGATGGTGTGAATATGGACCTCTTGCTTCCCACTCCACCCACTTCCTTACTCCAACCTTCCCTTTCTAATTTTCTGCTTTAAGACACCCAAGATCTATCATCCGTCCACCCAGAGCATCCCATTGTGGAAGAGAGAAAGCAACTCATAGAAAGGCCTTGATCTCACACTCATAGCCACTAACTCAGATAATGGCAAGGGTCACATTTTGGGAGGATATACAGAGTTGAAATCACTTGTGGTGAGTTATTGAGGCCTGAGTGGTCCCAGCCGTAGCAGGAAAAAGAATGATTATTTTATCAATTCATTGCAGAATGAGAATGCTGATAAGGTCTACTGCAAAGCGTTCAGGTGAGGACCTCGATAGAGTGGCATACAGAACAATGGGCATGCGCGCTCTGGCTGACCTTCCAGGTAGTGTCCTGACAATGTCATGTAGTAATGAGGGGTCCAGTTCCAACCTGGCAGAGGGTATGATGCAGAGCTTTCCCATTCTTCTCCATCTCCTGGACATTCTGCAGACTCAGGGGCACTCCACAGCTGCTACATGCCTAAGCAGCCCTTGTGTAGACAGACTACTTACACCTTTGCCATCCCTGTGAGTGTGCAGCAACACTCCAGCAAGTTCAGGCATACACAACAACACCTTCAAAAACAACACACCTCAGAGCTTCCAGACAGTTTGCAACAGCAGGGAGTACAGGAAAGAGATATGGAATCTAGTGAAATGGTGTGATGACTATAATCACTTCCTCAATGTCAGTAAAATGAAGGAAATAGTCGTCGATTTCAGGAAACGTAGTGGAGGACATGGCCCTATCTACATCAATGGTAAAGAAGTGGACATGGTCAAAAGCTTCAAGTTTCTAGGTATTCAGGTCATCAACAACCTGCCCCGGTTCAACCGTGCTGATGCTATAGGGAAGAAAGTCCACCAACACCTCTATCTTCCCTCACCTGATGAAGGAGCAGCGCTCCAAAAGCTCATGCAACCAAATAAGCCTGTTGGATTTTAATCTGGTGTTGTGAGACTTCTTACTGTATTTTCTCAAGAGGGTGAGGAAATTTGCATGTCTGCTATGACTCTGACCAATTTTTACAGATGCACCATAGAAAGCATCCTTTCTGGCTGTATTACAGTTTGATATGGCTCCTGCTCTAACCAAGACTACAAGCACGTGGTCTTGGTTGTGAATGTAGCCCAGTCCATCATGCAAAACAGCCTTCCATTCATTGATTCCCCCTACAATTCCCGCTGCCTCTGGAAAGTAGCCAGCATAATTAAGGACTCCACATACCCTGGAAATACTCCCTTCCATCTTCTTCCGCCCGGAAAAAGTTACAAAAATCTGATGACGTGTATCAACCAACTTAGGAACAGCTTCTTCCCTGCTGTCAGATTTTTGAATGGACCTACCTCATATTAAGTTGATCTTTCTTTACACCCTAACTATGACAGTAACACTACATTCTACACCATCTCCTTTCCTTCTCTCCTATGTACTCTATGAACAGGATGCTTTGTCTGTACAACATGCAAGAAGCAATACTTTTTACTGTTCCCAATACATGTGACGATAATGAATCAAAGCAAATCAACAGCAGTAGTTCTTAAAAATGGCCTTATGTGTAGTTTATGTGCCTGGTTATTTAAGGAACCATTGTGCAGATTCCAGCTTGCAGAATCACACTTGATTGGCAAGTGATTGATCAATTAGTTACCTTAACCCACATGGTCCAATGTGGTATTTTGTTGTTGCATCAACTGGTTGCAATGTCAGAATAGCACATATTCACAGCGTTCTCATACTCACACTGTGGCCGTTTCCACATGCACCCTTTTCCTATTGGAATGGAGTGCAGGTCATGTAGTAAACAGCCAGCAGAGCATCAAGCCCGAGCAAAGTCATGCTAAGCCTCTGCAGCGCTGCAAAAATACTTTACAGGTCATTCTATTTGTGCTTGTGCTGAACTGCATTTCATTACTAATGTTTTTCAGTTTTGACAATAATCTGGTAAATTTTGGTGAAGAAGCCTCACAGAAATACTAAAGTGTTGTTATGCATTTTCTCTGGCTTTCTGAGGATCTTCAGCTGAGATTAATGCTGAGAATCTGAAAACCCTTTGAGCCAACACCACTATGTGGGATCCACAGTTTAGATGTGAAGTTTCTAACCACTGACAGTTTCAATTCTAATGTTCCAGCAATCCATAGCTTAATAACTGGTAAAAATTCCTACTTGGATACTAACAATTCCATTACAATTGAATAAAAATGACTTTGCTGAACTGCTGAAGATGATAATGTTAATGACACTTGGACGAAACCACTGCAGACCTTGTCTTCCTTGCACAATGGCTGAAATATGACAGTACTAGAAATGACAATTTTGAGGCGCCTAAAGACACTGGGGATCGTTGAAGAGCTGACTGACTACTGTAATGGGGGGGACAGTAAAGTTGTTAGCCTGAAAAAGATGATTGTATCGGCTGAGGGACTTCTACACCCTGCAGGTTTTGATAATGTATCGAATTTAAATACATCAATAAAATGGATATAATTTCTTCACTTTTTGCAAAAGTGGAGTTGGGAACATTCAGTATGTTACCAAGGAATTTCGCAGTGTTATCAGCCATTGACAACACTGGAATTAGAGGCCTTCAGTGGATACAGAACAAGAATTATTCTAATCTCCAAATTTACACGATTCTGTCAATCTTTTTTGGGCTATACATGAAGGTCATGAAATATTTTCTTATTTTGAAAGGAACATAAGAAATTCAGTCCTCCATTTTGAATCTAACAATAACCACAACATCTGATACTTCACCTCTTGTTTCTGTGGTGATGACAACTGCCTCCACTGGCTCCCCCCAGCCCCGACGCGTCTTTGCAGACACACGGAAGATGTATGGAGACTCGGGTGTCAGCTTTGTTGCAGAGTACTGTCGGACATTGGAGCTGACTTCTGTGATAATGAACTTATTTGGCTCAGCAGCTGCCAGACGGTAAGCTATCCGATAACCTGCAAAGGGAAAACATATATATTGCAGTTTAAATAGTAATACATATTTAAAAAAAGGAAGACAGTGAAAAGGGATTACAAAAATAGGATATACTTGTCAGAATATTATCTAACCAGTTTTTAAAAACATTTTGTTTTCACCTTTTTTTGAACAATATGATGCAATGCATTTAAGCAGCATTTTAACACAATGAGGATCTCCCAAAGCACATCTACATTTCAACAAAACAGAGCACATTATAGCATGACGATTTGAGATTATTTTTGTCACTCCAATTTTCCATTCTCCTGAAGGCAGTGACTCACACTGGGAGACCAGCCAATCTCCAGTATCTCGCCCAAGTTGCTATTTGCCATGTGTAGGCCCAAACAGCCAGCATTTGCAGATTATTTGACTGTGGGCAGCACCAAAGATAGTTCCAGCGCTGTACTCATCTAATGTTACACTTTTATCATATAACAGTCAGGAGCAAGAACCTCAGTTGAATATTCCCCTCTCTTCAACAATACTGAGACAATTATAACATATTTGTTGTGCTTTTTGGCATGATCAACTAAAGAGGACAGGCTAAGAACAAAACTGGCATTTCTTCTGAATGCTGGATCAATTCAAAAATGTGCAGTTCATTTACCATTTGAGCCAATTAGTTGTTGCAACAATGGTTAGAGGGTTTAATCAAAATATACCATTTAAACTGTCTGGTTCCTTACAAATGTGATGAAAGGAATGAGAAATTATTTCCCAAAAGACAGGTTTACTGTTGAATATTCCAAATTGCATGCATTCTCAATTGTCACCGTTAGCAAGAGTAATGGTGATACCGGAAATGTGTCAGAGCAATCCTGACCAGCAATAAAACAGCACTATAATATGTACTATAAGAGTGACAAAAGATGCACGAGTATGAGAAAGGATAGAAAAGAAGGAACTTGAACAAAAGGAAAAATATAAGTTATTCGTCTAGATTTTGTGAAATTGTGAAGTGTTCAGTGTCAACATTCCATTGAAATAGACAACAACTACTGGAGCCTGCTCATAGACAGAATAACACAAAAATCCAGAAGGGGCTGACAACAATTCTACATTTCTCCAGAGGACATATGGTAGAGGCAACCCTTCAGACTGTAATCAAGGAACTAATTAACCAGAACACCCGCACATACACTGTTAAGTCTCACTATAGAATTCCTTAAAAATGGTCACAGCATCATGAAATGTTTGCAGCACAGGAGGCCAGTCAGCCCATCATTTCTATACTGGCTCTCAGCAAAAGCAACTCAGCTAGTCTCAGTCCCTGCCTTTTTCCCTTGACTACGCATTTCACTTCACATAATTATCAAATACCCTTTTAAAACTCATGATTAAATCAGCCTGCATCACAATCTCATGCAATACATTGCAGCTCAAAACCACTCACGGTGCAAAACGATTTTCTCGTGATACCTTTGGTTCTTTTGTCATTGATCTTAAATTGGTGTCCTCTGGTTCTCGCTCCTTCCATCAATGGGAACAGTTTCTCCTTACCCCCTGCATCCAGATGCCTCATGATTTTCAACACGTCTAACAAATCTCCTCTCTACCTTCTCTTCTCTAAGGTACAGCCCTAGCATCTCCAATCTACTTTCATAACTGAAGTTCCTCTCCACATACCTTCACATCCTCCCTAAAATGCGGTGCTTAGAATTGGACACAACTCCAGCTGAGGCCAAACCAATGTTTTATAATGCCTTGCTTTGGTACTCTATGTCTCCATCAATAACTGATGTGGAGATGTCGGTGCTGGATTGAGGTAAGCACAGTAAGAAGTCTCACAACACCAGGTTAAAGTCCAACAGGTTTATTTGATCGCACAAGCTTTCGGAGTGTTACTCCTTCAGATGAATGAAGAGTTGTGTTCACAAACAGGGCATACAGAAACACTGACTTAATTTACGAGATAATGATTGGAATGTGAGTCTTTATAGGTATTCAAGTCTTTACAGGTACAAACAATGTGAGTGGAGAGAGGGTTAAACACGTGTTAAAGAGGTGTGAATTGTCTCCAGGCAGGACAGTTAGTGAAATTTTGCAAGCCCAGGCAAGTCGTGCGGGTTACAAATAGTGTGACATGAACCCAAGATCCTGGTTGAGGCCGCCCTCACGTGTGCAGAACTTGGCTATCAGTTTCTGCTCAGCGATTCTGCGTTGTATGTCGTGAAGGCCACCTTGGAGAACGCTTACCCGAAGATCAGAGGCTGAATGTCTGTGACTGCTGAATTGCTCCCTGCCAGAAAGAGAACACTCCTGCCTGGTGATTGTCAAGCGGTGTTCATTCATCTGTTGTCGTAGTGTCTGCATGGTCTCGCCAATGTACCATGGCTCAGGATATCCTTTCCTTCAGCGTATCAGGTAGACAACATTGGCCGAGTCTCAAGACTATGTACCAGGCAGATGATGTTCTCTTGTGAAATGATGGCATCCATGTCAATGATCCAGCACGTCTTGCAGAGGTTGCTGTGGCAGTATTGTGTGGTATCATGGTCACTCTTCTCCTGAAGGCTAAGTAGTTTACTGTGGACAATAGTCTGTTTGAAATTGTGCAGTTGTTTGAAGGCAAGAAGTGGGGGTGTGGGGATGGCAAGACGTTTGTCTTCATCAATGACATGTTGAAGGCTCCAAAAATGTTGTAGCTTCTCCGCTCCAGAGAAATACTGGACGACGTGTCCCGTGTTTGTCTTCTAAGGAGGTCAGTGCTGTTTTTCGCTGTGGCACGTCGGAACTGTCAATCAATGAGTCAAGTGCCATATCCTGTTCTTACAAGGGCATCTTTCAGCATCGGTAGGTGTCTGTTGCAACCCTCATCTGAGCCTACCCTGAGGGTATGGAGGGTTTGTCTATAGGTGATGGCTTTTTTAACATGTTTAGGGTGGAGAAGTGGAGCATCGTGAGGTTATCCGTGGACTTGCAGTACAGCGGAGGTGCTAAGGTGACTGTCCTTGATGGAGATTTGTGTCCCGAAGAATGTAACCGATTCTGGAGAGTAGTCCATGATGAGTCTGATGGTGGAATGGAACTTGTTGATGTCATCATATGGTTGTTTCAGTGATTGTTCGCCATGAGTCCAAAGGAAGAAAATGTCATTGATATGTCTAGTGTATAGCGTTGGTTGAAGGTCCTGTGGGGTGAAGAGATCTTGTTCGAACCTCTGCATGAAGATATTGGCATATTGAGTGCGAATTTGGTCACCTTGGCTGTTCTAGATGAAGAACTGGTTGTTGAAGGTGAAGACATTGTGGTCCAAGACGAAGCAGATGAGTTGTAGAATTGCACCTGGAGATTGTCAGCTGTTGGCATTGAGTACTGAGGCAGTTGCAACAATGCCGTCATCGTGGGGGATGCTGGTGCAGAGTGCCGAGACATCCATTGTGACAATGAGTGCTCCTGATTCAACTGCTCCATCTGTGCTGAGTTTCTGTAGGAAGTCCATAGTGTTGCGACAAAAACTAGGGGTTTTTGTACAAAAGGTTTCAGAATACCCTTGACGTAGCTGAAGAGGTTCTTATACAGGGTCCTATTTCGCGATATGATGGGATGGCCGGGTGTGTATTGACACAGACTTCTTTCTATCCATCTATAAATGCCAGGATCCTGTATGTCTGATTAAGCACTTTCTCAACCTGTCTTGCCACAGAGGTTCTTGTCCAGCTGAGGTCTTCAGTACAGATCAAGATCAAGAGCAGCTGTGGTCCAAAAACTGGCCTGTGGGGAAACCACACTACACACCTTACTCCCATCCAAAAAGCAACAGTTTTTCCTTCTTGGGTTGTGGGCACCAATCACCCATCCCTATTGACCCTACTTTCAGTACAACTCTCTTTCCCGTCATTCAGCCAACTCTGTATCCATGCTGACACTGTTACTTTTATTCCATGATCTCTAAATTTGCTGTCAAGCTGCAACATGATACTTCAAATGCCTTTTGGAAGTCCTGGAACACCAATAAACTGCATTAGTTTCATCTATCTTCACTGGTAAGTCATCAAAAAAACTCTGTTAAACACAATTTTCCCTCAGTAAATCTATACTTGCTTTCCACATTTGTCCAAGTGATTGTTAGGTTTGTTCTGCATTGACACTTCGAAAAAAGTGCCCCACTGTGAAGGATAAACTGACTGTCCTGTAGTTGTTGGGCTTATCTTTATATCCTTTATTGAATAAAGGCATAACATCTACAATTCTCCAATCCATCCCTTCATCTACTAAGGATTGGAAGATTAATGTAGATAAATGTGAGGTTATCCACTTTGGTAGCAATAATAGGAAGACAGATTATTACTTGAATGAGTGTAAATTGAGAGAGGTGGACAGTCAGCGAGACCTTGGTGTCCTCATGTATCAGTCGCTGAAACTAAGTGCACAGGTACAGCAGACAGTAAAGGTGGCAAACGGTATGTTTGCCTTCATAGCTAGAGGATTTGAGTACAGAAAGAGATGTTTTTACTGCAGTTGTATAAGGTGTTGGTGAGGCCACACCTGGAGTATTGTGTGCAGTCTTGGTGTCCTTATCTAAGGAAAGATGTCCTTGCTATAGAGGGGGTACAGCGAAAGTTTACTAGGCTGATTCTTGGGATGGCAGGTCTGTCGTATGAAGAGAGACTAAGTCAGTTAGGGATTGTATTCATTGGAGTTTAGAAGAGTCAGAGGGGACCTCATAGAAAATTCTAATATTACCTAATATTAAAATTATAAAATTCTAACAGGGTTAGACAGGTTAGATTCAGACAGAATGTCCCCAGTGGTGGGGGAGTCCAGAACTAGGGGTCATAGTTTGAGGATAAGGGCTAAACCTTTTAGAACTGAGGTGAGAAGAAACTTCTTCACCCAGAGAGAAGTGAATTTGAATGTGTGGAATTCACTACCACTTACAGTAGTTGAGGTCAAAATGTTGTGTGATTTTATTAAGAAATTAGGTATAGATCTTGGGGCTAAAGGGGTCAAGCAATATGGGGGGAAGGTGGGATCAGAATATTGAATTTGATGATTAGCCATGATCATAATGAATGGCGAAGCAGACTTCTGCTTCTATTTTCTACGTTTCTATATCATGGACAGTGCTACCACAATTTCCACCCTTACTTTCTTCATCATCACTGGATGCAACTGATCCATTCCTGGTGACTTATCAACCATAAGTTCAGCCAACCTCTCTAAAACCTCCTTTAAATCAATTTTTAGCCAATCCAGTTACAGATCCATAAATTCATAACTTCCTCATCTTCCACTATGAGATGATGATGTGTTGAATGAAATATAACTAAGTTTTCAAACAGCATACTTTCAACTTCATAATTACTGAAAAAGAGACATGCTGTCATAGCTATTCATCTTGTATTTGTCAGGACAAAATTACTTTTAAATATCCTCCCTGCCCTTGAAAAGCAAATTTTATATTTATAAAACATCAAAAGTTTCTATAATGATAAAAAGTCCACGTGTTTTAAATTTAATTTTGTTTAAAGTTTGTGTATTTTACCTTTTACCTTAATCCAATTGATTGCGTCAACATCCTAAAACTCCCTCCCTAACAGCAGTGTGGGTGTACCTACCTCACATGGACTACAGCGATTCAAGAAGGCAGCTCACCATCATCGTTCCTTTCCAAGAACAATTACGGTTGGACAATAAATGCTGAGCCAACAAAGCACATATCCCTTGAATGAATTTTAAAACAATCATTCTGAAATTTATCAAAACAATTTAATGTGCTTTTACCTCCCTTTTATGTGTGAATACTTTCATTGGTTGTTTCTCTGCTTGCTGAGGTTACTAATGCTGGGGAAATGGAGAGCTGTGAGGCTAAATAAGTCAATAAACTCTCAGTGAAGAAAAGCTCTGTGCCATGGTTTTGGCTTCAGCAACTGACTTAGATCCTAATAACACCCTCGACTTGGCTCAGATTTAAATCACCATTGGGAAAAGCAGATTCCTACCACAGGCATCACTGGATCATTGTGGACAGTGACAAGTTCCATTGTTTCCCTGTTGACCACAACATCTGAAATATATTTCATTCACATTCAGGAGATTCTGGCAGATTTTCTGCGTCGGTAGCAAAGAGAAAAAATTAAGAATGGGAATTTGTCCTGATTGAGATGGAGATATGAGTCACTTCAGCTGCGCAACATCACACAAATTGACAGGAAACTTTATTGTCAGGAATAAATCGTAGTATTTTTCTGTTGGCCATATTCCTGTTTTTTAAAACTGTTAGGAGTATGTAAGTGGTAAGTGAAGCACAGACAAAGTGACTGTGAAAATCTAAACTGTGGGTTTGATATGGTAATGAGTCCACAAATACTTCAAAACTGGTATTTACTTATGGTAATTTAGCAACAATGTTTACAAAACCAGAAATAGGTTTGAATGGGCTGCTGTGGTTCAAAGAACAATATAAGCAGGGTGGAAAAGAAAGGTGTCATGGGTAAAGTATTGATAGATTTTTCTTTTAAATTCTAGAAGTTAAAGAAATAAAGTTAATCATTTCTGGGAGACAGCATTTTTAAAGAAACTGAGCGAGACAATGGAAAGATCAAAGGGAAAGTCTGTATTTAAGGAGATACTGAAACCTAGGGGGTAGCTGTTTTAGATCTCAGCAGATAGCAGGAATATTTGGTTGACTCCCAGCAAGCAGTGTGAACAAAGCTTGATCTGAAAAGCCAGTTGTTGCTAACCTCAGAGGCCACTCCAAGAGAAATTATGTGGTATAAACTACTGACTTTTATAGATTTTAAAATCTGTAAGGAGCTGGTGAACAGATACAGGGAATTTAGCTCTGAAGGTAATTAAATTAAGATTGTGTGGAACTGTCTTAAAGTATTAGTACTGAGTGAAGCCATTGCTGTGTTTAAACATAATTCTATTTTGTGCTTTTTTTTCCCTATTTCTTAATAAACATTTACTTTCTTATGAAATCATCACAAATAGACAGGGACATCATTTCTGGATTTCAAAATCTCTCCTCATACTCTACAAATTGCAAAAAAAAAGTGAGGCAGTTGTTTCAAGCTTCCCTTCTGGGATTTGGATAGCTCTGCACTTGCCATCAGCCGTGTCTGAACGTTATTGTCTCATTACCAGAACGTATCTTTCTGATTACATAGAAAGGCCTTTTCCAAGAAATGGAGAACCCCATTCTGCTTGATTGTCAGGCTTTTATAATTATTGATAAATTATCCTATTTTGTCTGGGACCAGAAGAAAGTAGGAGATCTTCTCAATCTCATGGACATTAGATTCTGCAAACAAATCTCAAGCCAATTTCCAAAGAACATAATTTTAGATTTCATCTCAAATTTATAAGTAATCCAGCAAACCCGTTCAGGGACAGTCTGTAAGGGCAATGTGGAATGTCTGGTACAGCTTGGATATGCTGATGCTGGATCTTAACTATATTCTTGGGGCAGTGTTGGGCAAAGTTTTCCAATGTATCAAATCTATACCTCATTTAACCTAGGAATTCCTTACACTGTGCCTCTCGAGATGGATTATGTTGTCTAATGCATTTCATCATGAATTTGGATGCTCATTTGTTTTTGCTAATTGAAACTGCTGCATGTATTCTTCTTACAAATTAAATCAAGAAAAAAGTACAGCAAAAGCCAATGGGTGATTTACTATAAACATAATATGACACCTCAGAGTCAGCCTGAAATTGTAAAAACATGGTGAATGTCTCTGGCAGTCATCAACAATACCAGTCCAAGTGGGACTGCTCCTACTCCCCAATGGTTTACTTTTGTAGCTTGCCTTGAGAAGTGTGATTTTTGCGCTGCGGTTGTTAGTTTTTGCACTCTCCTGAGGCTTGTGTTGAATGAGGCTGATGCTGCTTTAGAGCAGATTTTAAAAACTGAACAGACTGCATTTTTTTAAACTGTCAGCAATGTACAAAGTCCCCTTTGTATTGTTGTGGAATCAGAAAATCTTCAACTGTTTAAATAACAGCAAATGTCTAGGCAATTTCATGGTACTAAAAGACCACAATCTGTTTCTTATTAATGTCATTTTTAAACTCACACACAAGATTAAAGTTGAAACAACTGAAAAGAGTCATTGAAACCTGAAAACAGAGATAACACTGACAGTTTGAACCAGTGTAAAATAATCCCTTCTGCTTTTTGGCAGTGATTGAAGAAAGTATGAACACAGTAGCTGTAAGGAAGATGAAAAATACTCAGGAAAAGATTACTCATGCTTCTAGATTGAAGATGGTACAAATCTCTGCCTTATTTAAGTTTTATTCCAATGATTCAAGTTTGAATTAAAAATCTTGTGTGAAGTCTGTTTAGAATATAATTCTAGTTTGAATTCAGATTGCAGCATTATACTACCAGTACAGCTGTTGATCTTACAATATTATTCTGCAGGGCATGTATTTTAAAATAAAACTATTTTTAAAAAAATTCAGCATGAACTTTAGAACCTGATTTGAGATTCCTTCATCAACATTCTACTTTTCAAATTTCTAGTGCCTCCAGTTGCAGCGACACTCAAGAAATGTTATGTCTGCTCTATTCATAATGCATGGCACTTAATACCATGGTGTATTATTAGATACTTCTTTAAACTGTACCTTAAAAAGTTGAAGTGCAATGAAAACATCCAATAGTGTAATACACTTCAGCACCAGTAAGTGTCACCAAAAGACAGCTTGTTTGTCCTTTGTCTGCTTATTTACCCATCAATTATTTATGCAGAGTGTGTTATTGCCCAAAGAACAAACATGCTATAGCATTAATTTTCAGTGTGATTCTATGTAAAACATTGTCACTTTTGTCCTATTCCCGCACAGGCCTCAAAATAGAGACAGTATGAAATGTTACATCCAAATAGCACAAAAAGAAAAATTTTGATGATTGGCTGAGTGCAGAAGAACAATTATTGGCACAGTAAAATTGCTCATCAATCACTGGTGATGTTTCCTTTCAGTTGAAAGACCACACACAAGAACAAAGGTTTCAAAGAGGAAATTCAAAAGAAAAAAAGGTTGGGAGAAAGACAAACTTAAAACAAAGTTATTCAATAGCATTTATTATAGAGGCTTTAATCTCATTTGCACATTCTCCTTCTTACCTAGAATGATGCCATTGGGGTTTTCCGGTGTCTGCCAGACAACTCTGAGGGATGTTAACTGGACTTCTGGGAATAACAATCTAATGGGGGGACCTGGAACTGAAAGTGTTAAAGAGTGAGACATGATATAATCACTTGTCAAACCTTATTCCTTAATTTGAAGCAAAAATTTGATTTTCTTTATTGATTATTGTTGCCAAAATCTCTGTTTTGGACTCATCTTCACTGTCCTTAGGATATAATATTCAAACCAGGGATTAGATCAGTTCACAATTCCTATAATATTCCATGCCATTACTAATACAAAATAAGCTGAAGTTTATTTATTAGTCACAAGTAGGCTTATATTAACACTGCAATAAAGTTACTGTGAAAATCCCTTAGTCACCACATTCTGGTGCCTGTTCGGGTACACTGAGAGAGAATTTAGCGTGGTTAATGCTCCAAACCAGCACGTCTTTCAGACTTTGGGAGGAAAAAGGAGCCAACCGGAGAAACTCAGGCAAACACAGGGAGAAAGTGCAGACTCCACATAGACATGACTCAAGCCGGGAATCGAACTTGGGTCCCTGGCACTGTGAGGCAGCAGTGCTAATCACTGTGCCAATGTACTGCTCTCAATGTGGTAGAGAGATACACAGCACATTGTCCTTACAGTATGAACGATTTGAATTACTAACAATTTTGCAAGTTTATTTTGCAATTTATTTTGAATTATGCATTTACTGTACATTTTTCACTTTTCCATTTGGGATACAGTAAAGAAGGTGCTATTCCAAGGGTTACAGATGGCAGGAAACCAGCATGTTATCCCAAGGAGTAGGAAGCTATCTGAGATCTGCGACTCTACCACACAATGTGTCCCTGAAGTCAGCTAGTCCATCCAAGAAGTCATTGAGCAGAAGTCATGTATTTCAGCAGAGAGGAAAATGCCATCATAGGGTGAGTTACTTTGAACCACTCCTGCCCACTTCCCAGCACAACATCAAGATCAGGTTTTGGTGAACGCTTGAAGTAAGTCTCCAGGCTGTCATCTTGGCCAGGGATGGTGTTTCGCAGAGGAAAATTCCAAAGAGGGGAAGGAGAGAGAAAATTAATTAACGACTACATTTTTGTAGTGTATCATAGCAGGTAAATTTGTGTAACAAATTCAGGTTCAATAGCATCACAGTTGCTCCCAAGTTCGAACAGAGGCGCAATGTGTCCTCCTGACGTTCAAAGTGGTCGTCCTGACTTTCATAAATGGCTATTTCCTCCTTTATTCAAAGGCTGACTAACATAACACTAGATTGTGAGGCTTTACATGAATCATTAAGCTGCTTTATTTCACACTAATGTGCACAAAAAGAGAAACAGTATCAAGTTTCACGCAGCTTAATTGGCATAAATTTTGTGTAATGATATAAAATTGTTTTAGTTATGACTCCAGCCAGTGGAGCTTTCCTCCTGACTCCCTTTTAATTAAATTTTGGTGAAGTTCCTTGATGCCACACTTAATCAAATGCTGTCTTGATATCAAGGTCAATCACTTTCGCCTCACCACAGTACTAGATTCATCTTACTTGACTTAAACATAGGTCTTCTAACCTTCTGCATCAGCAAAACTGCTCTCAGGTTTCTCTTTAAACAAACTTGACTTCTCTTATCGAGTTTCTGTCTCAAAGGAGCCTCCTTTTGCTGCCTGAGCTGCATCATGTAGTGTTCAATGGTTTAGTTAATCTGTATTTGATTGTGTTAGTCTGGTAACTGGTGTATGCACACTTTCTTAATTGCTTGTGACTGGCTGGAACCTCTGAGAGCTGAAATAGACACAATAAAAACTTCCAGAAAACAAACATCTGCTTCCAGTTCCCAAATTGCCCAAGTTCATAAAAAGCAGCGCACATCCAATATGGCCAAATTAGTGCCACATCAGTCTATTCAATCATGACAATGCTACCAAGCAGCACTTAGCAATAACCTACTCACTGATGCTCAGTTGGACACTTGACCGCATTATAGCCTTAGCCCAAATATGGACAGAAGAACTAAATTCCAGAGGCAAGGCAAGAATAACTGCCTTTGATATCAAGGTAACATTTGGCTAAGTGTGGCATCAAGGAGTCTCAGCACAATTGAAATCAAGGTGAATCAGGAAGAAAACTCTCCATTGGCTAGACATAACTAGTACAGAGAAGATGCCTTCAATTGGTATAGGTCAATCATGTCAGACCCAAGACACTGTTGCAGGAATTCTTCAGGATGGTGCCCTGTGTTCAACCATCTTCAGCTGCTTAATCAATGGATTACCCCCAACATGACATCAGAAGTGGGGATGTTCAGTGTTGTAATCTAACTATAACTTACAACTATAATTGTAATCCAACCATCTCTCCTTGATATTCAAGGCATCACCAGCACTGAATTTCATCATATATTTCCTGGAGTTACCACTGACCAGAAACTTAACGGAGCCAACCATATTGTGACTAGAACAGCAGCTCAGATATTAAAAATTCTGTGGCGAGTAACTAATCGCGTCTCCCCACAGCCTGTCCACCATCTACAAGGCGTAAATCAGGAATGTGATAGAATACTATCCACTTCTCTGGATGAATATAGTCCCGACAACACTCAAGAAGCTCAAAACCATTCAGGACAAAGCAGCCCAATTGACGAGAATCCCATTGACTACCTTAAGCATTCACTCCCTCCACTAATGGTGCACATGGCAGCAGTATGTACTGTTTATAAGACACATTGCAGCAACTCGCTAAAGTTTTTTGGCATCATCTTCCAAACTACACACATCCTGACTTGGAATTATATAATGCCTTTCCTTCCTTGTTAATTGGTAATTAGCCGTCATCCATAAAGGTCCATAGGCATCTATCTCTGTTAGAGAGAGTTGGTTATATAGATTGAGGGGCACCATTCCACATCAACTATTAGTCAAGACAAAGCATCCATGAACTATCAGAGCTGGTACAGGTAAAATACCTGAATCTCTTCCCAACAGCACCATGGGTGACCTGCAGCACATGGACTGCAGTAGTTCAAAAAGGTTCACCAAAAGTTCTCAAAAGAGAGTTAAGAACTGGCAATAAATATGGCCTTATCAGTGACACTTACGTCCCTTTAAAACATTTTAAAACATATATTTAAGATGGAGAGATAGATTCTTGGTCACCAAAGGAATTAAGGAATGTGGGAATTAGTCAGGAAAGTGGAGTTGATATAAAAATTCATCCATGATCTTATTCAATGGCTGCGCAGGTTTGGTGGGCTCAGTTGCCTACTCCTGCTATTCCTACTTATGCTCTTTTGTTAAAAGAGTCCATTAATGGTTTGATTCTTATTATGATCAGGAAGTTATGGCAGACAAACATTTTAACATGAGGTCTCCAAAATCTGTAGTTTTTGAAAAGGCACTTCTTATCACAACATAGGCATCTATCAGAAATCTATACTGAATTTTATGAATGGAAGATTGTTCTAAGCCAGGCTAATTCCCATATCTATCTGATGGAAGATAAATTCAATTAAATTCTATCTGAAAAGGAAATAAAGCAACACCCTTAATTCAAAGTTCATGTGGCTATTCAAATGTGCTCTTTGATGCCTAGATATCTTTATTGCAATAATAAATGAAATATTTAAGTTTTGTCAAAAGGGCAAAGTTTACTCTCACAGGAATTCTAGGGGCGAGAAATTGCTTTTCAATTACTATCATGCTAACACCAATATTGTCCTGAAGGTACAAAGGAGAAAATAATATTGATAGAAATCCAATGGTAAATAGCAATAGCGCAGCAAATTTGATTTTATGATTGCCAACATGTCTATAATTAATGCAATACTTCTGAGGGAAAAATAAAACAGGAAGAGCTGCAACAGAAGTGAGAACGTGACATGTCCAGTTTCAGAGTTGTTCTAGTCTACAATAACCAATCAAACTGACCCAACATGGTCAACATAGCATGAAATAATGTGATAGATTGGCTTGTAATCATCACTGGAATGGGCAAATGGTACAAAAATTGTGCAGCTAATGCTAATTATAGCGGTGCAAGCTGGAGGAGCAGAACTCATCTTCAGGTTGGGCACATTGCAGCTAAGTTCAGCATCTTGAGAGTTTGACCTTTCTCCTCTGTTCCCACTTTCCTTTTTTTTGAATATACCACGCGGGTGTTGCCTCAATGCTAAACACATCTGTCTCCCTCACATCAGGCTATCTTTTGTTCTTAAAAGTTGCTCCTTGTGGTTGCAGTTTTTAAATTCCCCCCCTTCCAGTTTTGGTGAAGAGTCTATGGATTGAAAACGTTAGGTCTGTTTCTCTCCAGATAGATGCTGCCAAACCTGATGAGCTTTTCCTGCATCCTGTGTTCTACAAAGATATTTTCACTCGATTTTTCTTCCTCCATACACAAGGCACCATGGTTAAGACAATTATAAGGTGCCCCTTCAATCAGCCAATATTTGCTGTGCTGAACTCCTTGCAAAAGTCCAAAGAGTCCTCTCTAACTGATTTTCCCCAGATTGATTTTTGAACTGTCATTGAAAGGTAAATTGAAAAATGGTGCTACTAACATTCATATAGGAGACCAGCTTCCAACCTCCCTGCTATATCTCACTAAATCCATCCCATCCTCCTCCATCGTAAACACCCCCTAATATCACTTCCTCCTCTAACAATCTAGCCCTGCCAATTACCCTTGAATCCACCATTATTCATGTTAATATTATTGTCCTTCCCCGTTGAATACAATAATGTTGGTGTCTCCAATTCCCTTTGTTAAGTTGAATCCTCCTCTTCTCAAGGCCGCATGCACCCTTATTTTCTGGGATGAACCTCCATTCTTCCAAAACTGCCTCATGATTTTTCAGCTCCCAGTTTACAGGATGCAGATGCCTCCCTTGACCACGACTGTGCCATCAGCCTCAGTACCAAGCATCTAACGTCCAGGTTCAAGTTCTTTAGGCGACTGACCATATAGTACACCAATTTCATTGCCCAGAGAGTCCTTTTCCTGCCCAGGGCCATGACCAAAATAAATATGCCATGCAGAGCCCTCTATCATGGTCCACATAAGGACAGTCTTTTCAAAATGCCCCCGACAAACATGGACTGAGACCTAGAGCAGTTTCAGCCTTCTTTCTAGACAGTCTTCTAACTCTGGCCACCCCACAGGGCAGTCTTTCACTACTCCACTTTGCTCTTTGATCCCAAAACCACACATCTAGCCTCTTCTTTCCCATGATCCTTCTCCAGCTCCAGTCCTACTTCTATCTACCCCCTTCTCTCTTGTGTTACACCACTCCCCCAAGTTCCAGTCCAGCTTCCATGTTCTCCCTTTCCTCCAATGTTTCCTAATTCCACTCAGTCTTGTCTCCATCCTCCCCCTTTTCTCCTGTGTTTCAGCACTACCCTTCCTCCAGTCCTGTCTCCCTTCTCCCTTCCCTTCCATGATCCCCCAAAATACCCTAGTCCTCTGTCTTCCCCTGCCTGTTGTTCCTGCCTTCCTTGCCCAGCCTTGGGAGCAACTTCAGATACAAGCACCCAAAATCCTGCATCCTCTCTCTTAAAGGTAGGCAAAATCTACATACCTCAAAAGTTGTTCGTAAACTGACACTCACCAGGTGCAAGTAACTTACAGTCAGGGAATAGAACATTCTAAGAATAAGCTGGCAGAGCACTTAATTTGAAGAGAGAATGTGATTCTGGTGATTTGGCCTTTTAACGAGCATTCATGAGATGCAAGTAAAGCTCCTAACATTGAAGTGGGAAATCTGACATGCTTTTAACCCACCATCAAAGTTGGGAGAACAAAGTTTCAAACTAATTTCCCACTGGTGAAAAACTGACTTTTGTCATCACACCCTCTCTGCCTGCAATGATTCCTGCCACTGGTGGGAGTAAAAATGTCCACCAATTAGTAGGGCTAATTGAATTGCTCTACCAAAGGACCAAAACCAGAATAATGGGTTGAATGGCCTCTTTCTGCAGGACATTGGTCAATGGTTCAAATGTCATCACTACACTATATGGAACGTTTCTTATATATTGAAGGAGATTGGAACCACAAGTACCATGGAGATTTATACATCACAGTTAGGCACTGATCAAGTCAGCCACAGTTAAGTAGGTTTAATTTTTCAGTCCAAAGTCCGATCCAAGGTAAAATCTTCCTAAAAATAAAGCAGCAAACTAACTTAATAGCAACACACTGCAGCTTTCCAGCAAACCTCTTTTGTCCCCCTCACAGCTAACACATGAC
Organism: Carcharhinus amblyrhynchos; assembly: GCF_965287045.1. Taxonomy (NCBI): domain Eukaryota; kingdom Metazoa; phylum Chordata; class Chondrichthyes; order Carcharhiniformes; family Carcharhinidae; genus Carcharhinus; species Carcharhinus amblyrhynchos. The sequence goes on from NC_137341.1 coordinate 13,618,165, forward strand.
TGACCTGCAGGTCAATACGAGACAATTCAATGGGATTAAAATCATAGCTGTGTACTTGAATGGTTTTCCTACTCCCAATAGAGATTAGACTGAATTTTGAGATAGGCGGAAAACAGAGAATAAAACACGGTGAATTAGACATCAAGAGTTGTAACCATTTTTTAAAAATATTATCAGTTTGCAGTGATTCTGTGTTTTTAACCACTGTAACCTCAAACTCTTTTTCTCTTGCCAGAAAAAAACAAAGATCTTGTCAGAAACACAAAGAGACTTGGGAATCGCTGTTCAAGATTCTCTTAAGGTTGATGTGCAGGTTCAGTTGGCAGTCAGGAAGGCAAATGCAATGTTAGCATTCATGTCGAGAGGGCTAGAATACAAGAGCAGGAATGTACTTCTGAGGTTGTAATAAGGCTCTGGTCAGACCCCATTTGGTGCAGTTTTGGACCCCATATTCAAGGAAGGATGTGCTGGCCTTGGAAGGGAACCAGAGGAGGTTCACAAAAATGATCCCTGGAATGAAGAACTTGTCGTATGAGGAATGGTTGAGGACTCTGGGTTTGAACTCGGAGTTTAGAAGGATGAGGGAAGATCTTATTGAAATTTACAGGATACTGCGAGGCCTGGATAGAGTGGACATGGAAAGGATGTTTCCATTAGCAGGAAAAACTAGAACCAGAGGGCACAACCTCAGGCCAAAAGGACAATCCTTTAAAACAGAGATGAGGAGAAATTTCTTCAGCCGGAGAGTGGTGAATCTGTGGAACTCTTTGCCAGGTCATTGAGTGTCTTTGAGACAGAGATAGAAAGGTTCTTGATTAATAAGGGGATCAGGGGTTATGGGGAAAAAGCAGGAGAATGGGGAAGAGGAAAATATCAGTCATGATTGAATGGCGGAGCAGACTCGAGGAGCCGAATGGCCTAATTCTGCTCTTACGTCTTATGGTCTTATTTTCAACAAGGCAATCAATTGCTTGTAAAGTTAAGAATTTTCATTGGAAAGTAAGTGGAATTTGACTTTATCATTCAACTTTAACCAGTGGTCCCGTTGAGTGTGGAAAAATGTTCTTCGTATTTATTTAAGGGATGTGGATGTCATTGCCCAGGCCAGCATTTATTGCCTATTCCGAGTTGGCCCTTGAGAAGGTGCTGAAGATTTGCATCTTGAACAAGTCCATGTAGTGTAGAAACACACACACAGTAAAGTCAAGGAGGAGGTTCCATGATTTTGACCACAACAGATGGCGAGACATTTCCAAGTCGGGGTGATGGATGACACGGAGGGGTACACTGAGGTAGTGATGCTTCTAAGTGGCTGCTGCCCTTCCTTTAGATGGTCTGCCCCCTCCCCGCTGCCCTGCACTCCCTCCCTGAGTGACCTAATTCTGCTCCTATGTCTTATGGTCTGGCATGAAGCTTTGAAATTGGTGTCCAAAGTTCTGTTATTTATCTATTAGTATCCCTTTACATATAAATTGCATGACTGCCATTAGCCCATCTTAAGAGAGTTGCCATTTGCTAAGCACTGGTAGGCTGAATCCATGGGTGGAATTTAATGTTGGCAACAGGGAAGCTAGTGAGAGACCTATGTCACCTACATTTGGGAAGACACACTGAATTAAGTGGCAATCTGGACAGTGTTGAGCCTTGTCCAGGATTAGGGACACTGGAAGTGGGTAGTGAATCCCCCAAAGACCTCCAACCATTTACAGTCCAACAGTTATGCATTGCCAGTCATGTCATCATGGAGGCTGTAGTCGCTGCTGGTAATAATAAAGGTCAAAGAACAGTGCAGCACAGGAACACGCCCTTTGGCCCACCACGTCTGCACCCAATACATAGCAACTCTGCAAACTAAAGACCTTTAGCCTCCACACAGTCCGTATCCCTATATTCTATGCCTATTCATGTATCTGTCAAGATGCTTCTTAAATGTTGCTATTGCATCTACTTCTACCACCTCCTCTGTAGCACATTCCAGTCACTCACCATCCTCCATGTAAAAATCTTGCCTCTCATATCTTCTTTACACTTTCTCCCTTTTACTTTAAACCTATGTCCCCTAGAAATTGACATTTCTACCCTGGGAAAAAGACTCAAATCTCCATTCTGTCCATGCCTTGCTTGTAATTTTGTAAACTTCTATCAGGTCTTCCTCTCTCTCTCTCCTCCCCCTCCCTGAGCCTCCAACTTTCAAGTGAAAACAAAGTTTGTCCAATTTCTCCTCATAACTAATACCATCCAAACCAGGCAACATCCTGGTAAACCTTTTTTGTGCACCCACTCATGACCCAGAATCACCAATGGACCCAAGCCAGAGATAATTGATAGGGTGGTGGGTGCAGTAAGGTCAGAAGGTAGCTCTTAAGGGCTCCCCCTTGTTGATGCCAGGTCCTTTGATCTGGCACTTAAGTGTCTAACAATGAGGAAACACCCTGGAAGTCCACAAGCAAGTCCGGCAGGGTTTGCTTTCTGAGGTTCCCGCTTAGACAGCCCCCCCTCTTGTAAGAAATGGGGGAGGGCAGGTGGGAAAATGAGGCTCTTAAGTGGATATTAATTGCAGTGAAGCAGGAAAACTATCTACGAGACTTGGAGTTAATCAGGGCAGAGGCAGGAAGACAGCGAGGTCCCCAACCAATTACCCTCCCACTTGATTAAATGCCCCTCCCAATATCAAATTTGCCATGGAGAGGGTGTTAAATTCCATCCCATGAGAGCAAATTAAAATTTAAAGTCTTCTGCTAAACATCTTATTTCATTACTAAATCTACTTATGATGCACATTTCTTAACATTCTTAAATAAATCCTTGATATAAATAAGAAAAGTCTGGTCAGTAGTATTAATATAAGCACAGGTCACTTTAGTTCAGTGAATGATCCCAATTTGGTTTATTGCACCACCACTAAAATGGGTTCTCATCCAAGATTGATTTACGGAATGTAATTGGGACTATTCTTGACAGCTATAAAGATAGATTTGACTGCAAAACAGATCTTTCAACAGACAAGCAGCAGCAAAGCAAATGCAGACAGGAGTTTTCAGCAGTGTTGTCAATGGCAACATGATCACATACAAAACAGTTGTATCCCCATGGCTTGGCTTGAACGAGTATGAGGCTTTCAGAGGTAATCAGTAAATATTTCTTTCCATTTTTGGGATCAGGCAGATTTGTAGGAACACTGTCAAAAAAAAAATGGCAGCTTGGCTTTTTGAATAAATCTCTTTGGCAAAGTTCAATTTCTCCCTCAGCCATATTAATGAAAAAGCCTGATTATGCCTGTTAAACCTTTGGCACTGCCTGGAGACTTGTAAACGGGAAAACAAAATCAAATTGCTTTGATGAAATTATTTTGCCCCGAAACAGCTGTTTTATTTTGGTGAGGCAATATTTGTCATATTGCTTGTTACCCAAACATTTTGGTATGACCTTTCAAATTTAACTCCTGTCACATGTTGTCATCTCAATTATTTTCTTCTCTTGTGCAAGTTCAGACACAAACACCTGTAGCACAGTTGGTTGTGGCCTAAGTTGGTCAGAGTTCCCACCGTATGGAGAACGTGGTCATGCTACTTATTATATCTCTCCAGAATGCTGCATTGGCGATCAAGCAATCCTCAGCATGGCCTATCCACAATGGGACTGGAAGCCACTGAATTCGCCATTTGCACTGGTGGGACCGAAGATCCGTTGGCATGAAGGGCTGGAAAATTCTGACCTAAGTGTCAATCACACTTTTTAAACACCAATTTCAAAGCTTCATCTGTGCGGAATGTTTTGATTATCTTTAATATCGAAAATTTAGTACCACGCCATGACCCTCGAGTCTGGTCAACAGATGCTAAACTAAACAAAATGGGTCACTGTCTGTGTGGAGTTTGCACGTTCTCCCCGTGTCTCCGTGGGTTTCCTCCGGGTGATCTGGTTTCCTCCCACAGTCCAAGGTTGTGCAGGTTAGGTCGATTGGACATGCTAAATCGACCTAAGTTTCAGGGGGATTAGCAGTCTAAGTATGTAAGGTTACGGGAATAGGGTGGGATTGTTGCTGGTGCAGGCTCAGTGGGCCAAAGGGCCTCCTTCTGTACTGTAGGGATTCTATGATTCTACAAAATCAGCAATTTCTGCCTAATTATGATGGTTAGTTACTGCAACAATGCTCAATTAATACTAATTTTTGACATCCCAAAAGATGCGTTCAATCCGTGTGTGTTCAACAATGTGGATCCACATCTGATTTAGATATTTTACTTCCTTCCAATTAGATGATCATATCTGGCTATACGTAATTCAAAAATTAAACTATCACTTATCTACAGTCTGTCCAAATCAACCAGGATTTATATTTTAAAAATATTTAAAATTTGTGGATTATTCTCACTCCAGATCTGAATCAACCAGGATCTTGGGGAGTGTCCCAGTTTCGCATTTCAACTTGAACATTTTGTTACTCACTTAGTTAGGAACAGCCATTTCTCACACTTCAGTAGGCATTTCCTTGCCAAGTCAATTGTAACATAATGACATTGCGCTAACATATATTTCCAAACTATCAGATTAACAACTACACAATGTAATTGTAAACCAAAGTACGTAATGCATTTGAAACTGCTGATATACTGAATAATTGTTATTTAAATGACTTGTCTTGGAAATGGGGAAAAACTGAACATTTGCCAATGTTATCAAACTGGGAGGGACTGCAAATACAGAGGAAACGCTTACCAAATATAGAAGGACCCGCAAGAATATTGGACCAAAATGTAGTGGATGCCATTTAATGTGAATCATTGCAAAGTTAAGAAGTTAGGAGATAGTGATAATAAATGTTAAATGGTGATATTCTTTGGATCTAAAAAATACAAATAGGTTTTTTTTAAATGGTGAGAGCACAGGAACTGTGGAGAAACAGTGGGATTTACATGGTCATTTACACAAGTCATTAATACTAACAAACAGCTATAATAATTTATCAAAAAGCGATGGCATAAGCGGGCTGGAATACAAAATGAGGATGTGTTTCTTCAGTTGTACAGAACTTCAGTCAGACTTGATCTAGAGTACTGTGATAGATTTTGGTCATTCCTTGGAAGAATTTTGAGACAGATTTGCCAGAATGATATTAGTGCTTAAAGACTTAATTTGTGAGGACAGATTGCATAAACTGGTTTATGAGTTTCAAAGGTTTAAAATTATATGGAATACAATCAGATGGATAAGAAAATTTTCTCTGCTGTGGAATTCAGAGCAAGATTAAAGTTTATTTTATTAGTGTCACAAGTAGTCTTACTGCAATGAAGTTACTGTGAAAATTTCCTAGTTGCCACACCATGGCGCCTGTTCAGGTACACTGAGGGAGAATTTAGCAATGCATCTAACCAGCACGCCTTTCAGACTATGGGAGGAAACTGCAGCACCTGGAGGAAACACAGACAGACATGGGGAGAACGTGCAGACTCTGCACAGACAGTGACCCAAGGTGGAAAATGAGCCCGGGCCCCTGGTGCTGTGAGGCAGCAGTGCTAGTGTAAGGAAATTTGTACTCAATATGTAAGCATGTTAGTACTTAGAGAATTTGTACTGAACAATTGTACCTAAACTGGGTATGAAATATGGAATCGCAGATAGTATTAGAGTGTCTTCCTTGAAGTAGAATTAGGATGGGTAAGTAGAATTGGGATGGGTAATCAAGTATAGCTGATTTGTAACCTAATATAATCAAGTGTAGCAAATGTGATCAGAACAGGAGACCCAGAGAAGTAGTATAGCAGTTACTTATTAGCACATGCAAACAGCAGTCACTTGGGGAGACAATGGGTACTATACAGCTGTCCAGCTTAATATATGATCGTAACAAGCAAGAAAGAATAAAGTGAGCATGTTTTTCTTCACATTCGGCCTAAGTCAGCTAAACCACTATTGTTGTACAAGCAGAGTCGTAAAGATAAGGGCAAAGGATGTAACCACCATGGTTTCGAGAGGAAAAGAGACGTAACAATGGGTGACCAATCTCAAGCAAGGTAAATAAGGGGTCAGTACAGAAACAATGGTGGCTAAACGAGGTCGCATTGTAAAGACAAGATAAGAATCTTGAGATATGGAGCTGAAATGTGCATAAAAAGACTGTAAGCCGAGGGCTCTGTGGAGTGTTCCGGACACCCCGGCTTTATTCTCTTGTACTGGAAAATAAAGTCTACTGCTTGGAAGATTACAACTCAGACTCTCTGTTTCAATCGGGCTACATAAGTTGTCGTCCTGGGGAACCACGACACTAGCCACTGTGCCATCCCCTTAAATTGAAAGGTAGACCATTTAGGAGTAAAATCAGGTTGCACTTTTAGTGCAAATAGTAGTAGAAATCTGGAACTCATTGTAGTTTAATTGTTAAACTATGTATAATTAGATATGATCACCTAATTGGAAGAAAGATATAAATGCTGAATCAAACATGAATCCACGCTGACTGCTGAGCGTTCATGCATTTGAAGCCAATCTTTGGGACTTTTAATGACTGCAACTGCAATTTTTAATCATTTGGATTAGGAAGAAGTTGCTGGTGAGTCCATTTCTTTAGTTTTTGTTGCTCAGACTCTAGAATGCTGAGAGAAGAAAATTCTCTTTTTCCCTTTGCAGTGTCTTAAACAGATCATTATGGTGTGATACAAAGTGTTGATTAAATAATAGCATCACATTCACATGCAGATGAAGTTCTGAAACTTTTGTTTAAAAATTAGAACTAACACAATTGTTGATGTTGGTGGCAGTCAGATTCTCATCAGGCTAACCTTCCACCATGATTTATTTGATCTAAAAGCAGCATTTTGAGGGGGTATAAAAAATAGCATAGAACTCAAGCAAATTGAATTTTGAAGACAGCGATTGCTTGATTTTTGCTAGGTAAGGGTTATCAAGGGATATACAACAAAGCGGTCCAATCAAGTATACGTATGTGAACACTACCACCAGGAAATACCCCTCCAAGCCACTTATCATCCTGACTTGGAAATATCTTGCCATTCCTTCATTGTCGCAGGGCCAAAATCCTGGAATGGACTCTGTAACGGCACTGTGGGTATATTTACACCACATGGATTGCAGCAGCACAAGAAGAGAATTCACAATCATCAGTTAGTAATGGACACAATAAATGCTGGATGCTCACATCCCATGAATTAATTTTTTTAAAATGTCTAAGTGGAGCTAAGGTACAGAGCAGCCATGATCTAGCTGAATGGTGGACAGGCTCAAAGGACTGAATGGCCTATTCCCAAGTACATTTAACAAGAGAAGGATTTTGAGATGCTGATGGATAGATCGCTAATGCCATCAGCAGAGTACAAGATAATAATAAAGACAAACTGTATGTTGAGCTAAAAAACTAGAGGAATAGAGCACAAATCTGTTTCTATCCTGTGAATACTTCGTAATCTGTTTATACACAGAGCAACTGATCCATCCCAACCTGGAGTAATGTGTATAAATCTGGCCATTATTTTATTAGAAATGTATCCAGGCATTGGGTAGAATGGCGTAAAGAGCAATTCAATTTCTCACCGTTGGTAAACACCTGAAATATTCAGGGAGCTTAACATTGAGGAAGATTTAACTGTCACCTATCCTACATAAAGGTAGGTAGTAAGAAGTTAAGATGTGGACAGCACGGTAGCATAGTGGTTAGCACTGCTGCTTCACAGCTCCAGGGACCTGGTTTCAATTCCTGGCTTGGGTCACTGCCTGTGTGGAGTTTGCACATTCTCCATGTGTCTGCATGTGTTTTCTCCGGGTGCTCCTGTTTCCTTCCACAGTCTAAAGATGTGTGGGTTAGGTTGATTAGCCATGCTAAAATTGCCCCTTACTGTCCTGCAATGCATAGGTTAGAGGGATTAGCTGGTAAATATGTAGGAATCTGGGGGAGGGCCCTGGGTGGGATTGTGGTCGGTGCAGACTCGATGGGCCAAATGTCCTCTTCTGCACTGTAGGGTTTCTATGGTTCTGTGGAGAAGAAAGTTTAGATTTTAACTGCTTGAGGCTGAGGGTAATGACCCTATAGAATGGACTGCCAAGTGTAACACACTAATTGTTTCAGCAAGTTAAAAAAACAGATAAATATTAGAGGTCATCATATTTCCTAGATATTGGAATTCTGTCTTCACATGCTGGGATAGACATCTCCCTATCTCACCCAGAGTTGAGACCCGTTGGCTACCCTCACCTGGTTTAGCCGGCTTGTCGAGACCGTTGCCCAGGGTGTGGCCGCTGTCGCATGCAAATAGCTACGGGGAGCCACAGGTGAGAGTTGAGTGTCATGTGGGGACAAAGGATGGGCAAACCGCCCTGAAAGGACACAACATGTTCCCCCACCATAGATAATACCCCTCCCTGACACCCCATACATGAGACCAATAGAAGGTCCAACAGTCAAGAAGGCGGTCTCTGCAAGCGTCGTGGAACGCAAAGAGCAGGGCAAGGCACAGAAGAGGTCCTGGTCATTCACTGGGCTTCGTCCCACCTCCAGCTGTCTTGACTCTTGTCTTGCCACTGGATCTGGATGGGAATTGGGAAGAGTGAGTGAGGCTGCTGCTGCACAACGCTCCCTCACTTTAATCCCCCACAATGAACAACCCGGATGAGATGAAAGACAAGTTCTACGAAGAACTAGATGCCCTACTATCAGCAGTGAGCAGTACCGACAAGCTGATCTTGCTTGGCGATTTCACAGCAAGAGTAGGGTGTGACTCTGCAATCTGGCACGGAGTCATTGGGAGGCATGGAGTGAGCAAGTGTAACAGTAATGGCCTACTCTTAATGAAGACCTGTGCAGCACATGACCTCCTCATCACCAACACAACCTTCTGTCTGCCTACCTGTAACAAGACCTCCTGGATGCACCCCCGCTCTAAGCATTGGCATCTTATTGACTATGTCATTGTCAGGAGAAAAGATAGGCAGGAAGTCAGAGTAACAAAGGCCATGTTTGGTGCTGACTGCTGGACAGATCACAGGCTCATTGTCTCCAAAATGAGGCTCCGCATCAGACCCAAGAGGTGGCCACAAGGAAGCAAGGTTATGAAAAGAATCAACGTGGCCAAACTTAAGAACCCCATCCTAGCTTCAGCACTGGCTGAAGACTTAGAAATTGAGCTTGCTGACCTACACCTCGCAGGCAGCACTGAGGACGACTGGGAACGCTTCAGGGATGCTATCCATACATCCGCGCTGAAGATGCTTGGGCCCACCAACCGCAAGCAGCATGATTGTTTCGATGAGAATGATGAGGAGATACAGGCTCTACTTGTTGAAAAGCACCATCTTCATCAGGCCTGTTAGAATGACCCATCTTCAGCTGCCAAGAAAAATGTTTTTACCAGTGCTCGCAGGATAGTCCAGTATAAACTGCGTATAATGCAGGATGCCTGACTGAGCACCAAGGCAGATGAAATGCAGGGATACGCTGACAAAAATGACTTGAAACGGTTCTATGAAGCCCTCAACACACTCTGTGGACCTCAATCTCTCGGGAGCTCCCCCCTCCTGAGTACAGATGGTACAACTCTCATTACAGAGAAGGCTCAGATCCTGCAAAGATGGGCTGAACACTTTGAAGCCGTCCTCAACCGACCGTCATCTATTAACGATAAGGCAATAGACAGGATTCCCCAGGTTGATATCAGCAGCGCCATGGATGACCCACTGGTAGTAGCCAAAGTCATGAAAGCTGTCAGCCAGCTATCCAGCGGCAAAGCCCCAGAGGCAGATGCCATACCCGCAGAGACCTATAAAGCTGCTGGTCCTGCACTTATCAAGAAGCTCACCGAGTTGTTCCAGTCCTTTTGGAAGCAAGGATTCATTCCTCAGGAACTTAAAGATGCTTCCATCATAAACCTCTACAAGAGGAAGGGCAATTGGCAAGTACGTGACAACCACTGAGGAATCTCGCTGCTCTTCATCACAGGAAAAACCCTCGCAAGAGTCCTGCTAAATCGTCTGGTCACTCAACTGGAGCTAGACCTGCTTCCAGAGTCACAGTGTGGCTTCCGCAAAGGTTGTGGGACTACTGACATGATTTTTGCTGCGCGCCTACTTCAGGGGAAGTGTCAGGAGCAGAATCACGAGCTCTACACAACCTTAGTTGACCTTGCAAAAGCCTTTGACACTGTAAGCTGACAAGGCCTGTGGAGGATCATGTCAAAGTTCAGCTGTCCCCCCAGATTCATTCAGATGGTACGCCAGTTCCGTGATGGTATGATGGCCAGAGTACTGGATGGCGGAGAATCCTCTGAGGCATTCCCAGTCACCAATGGCATCAAACAGGGCTGTGTGCTCACACTGTTCCCAACATGATGTTTACTGCCATGCTGAATGATGCCTTCCAGGACAGTGTTGCTGGAATCAGCCTCAAGTACAGAGTGGATGGGAAGCTCTTCAACCTGAGGAGACTTCAAGCTATTACCAAAGTGAAAGAGACTGTTCTGAGAGATTTCCTCTTTGCCGATGACTGCGCCCTGTATGCTGGCTCACAGTCAGAGATGCAAGTCAGTATGGACAAATTTTCCACTGCTTGTGACAACTTTGGACTCACCATCAACATTAAAAAGACTGAAGTCATGCACCAGCCTGCTCCTCATGTACCACGCACAAAATCCATAATCACAGTCAAAGGGCAGAAACTACAGGCAGTGGACCAGTTCACTTATCTTGGCAGCACCCTCTCCCAAGCAGTGACTATTGATACAGAAGTTAACTGCATAATAGCAAAGGCAAGTTCTGCTTTCGGTAGACTGCGCTCCACTGTATGGGAAACATCGAGAAATCAGCCCAGCAACAAAACTGAAGGTCTACAGTGTCTTGGTACTCACTACCCTCCTGTATGCCTGTGAAACATAGACTGTATCGAAGGCATGCAAGACAACTCAATCATTTCCACATGACTTGTCTTCGCAGAATATTACGCATCCGATGGCAAGACAAAGTGCCAGATCCTGAAGTTCCCTCTAGAGCAAGTCTACCATCAGTCCGCACACTGCTGATGAGAATGCAGATCCGGTGGGCAGGTCACGTCATCCGTATCTCAGACGAGCGCATACCCAAGCAGCTCCTTTTTGGGGAACTCTTTGCTGGAAGACGCTCGCATGGAGGGCAGAAGAAACGTTTCAAAGACACACTCAAGGCCTCCCTGAAGTCAGTTGACATTGACACGACCACCTGGGAAACACTGGCACAAAACTGCCCTACCTGGTGCTGCCTCATCCACAAAGGCTGTCAAGCTCACGAAGCAAGGTGTATTGCTGAAGCACAACTTAAGCGTGAGCGGTGCAAGTCCAAAGCCACCAGCGCAACAACTACAGTGTCTACACAAGTCTGTCCAATATGTGCCAGGACATTCCGTGCCCGAATTGGCCTGATCAGTCATCTTCAGACACACCGTAACCAGCCTCAAAATGACTAATGGTGTCGAGGTCCTCATCAATGACAATGGACGAACAACAACAGACATTGGAATTAGCTAAAATGCCCTTTTCTGGTCTTTCACATTCATACGTTCTAGATGTTACTATACTATTAACTACTCAATTTCTACTAAGCAATTAAAACTACATTAGAACTACTAACAATTAAAGTTGTTTGTTGGGAGGGTAGGCTGGTACAGTGATATTCCACCATCCTTTCACCTCTGGGACCTAAAGTTGAATGCAGCTCAAACTGGTTGGATGAGCTGACCCCCTGTTTGCTGGTTATATGTGAGCAATGTGAAATAATTTGCCCATTGTTCTTGCTTTTGATTGTCACCAGTGATCTTATTGAATCTGAACGTGGGTGTCAGATTGCTATACGTTTAAGTGGTTACATGATTGCTTTAAGAGCCGATCATGTGATTTGGTGGTGATGTCATTTGGGTGTTTCACAGGCTGCTGTTTTAGTTTCAGTCTCTACTCTGTGCAGTCAACATTTCCTACAATAAACTGGTTATTATTTTGAATCCACCTGTGTAACCACATCTTTTTTCTTTTTTGTTTAAAACTTACAACCCCAACATAGTTAAGACATTACACAGATGCACAAAGGTTAGAGACAACTTGATGCTCCAATAATCATGCATCCACCTGGCATTCAATTATAGAAGCCCAGGTAATCAATAGGCATTTGGATGAGGAACCAGGGAGTGACCCATGCTTATTGACCTGAATTAGCACACAAGGATTACAAGATAAAAGAGGGGAAGAGGACAAATTGGGGAATTGTTCAATTAATCATAGAAAAAAAGATGTTGGCACTATAGTCTCTTACTGCCTGAATGCATAGTATTAGTTGTCCAAAATAAGAATCTTTTTAAAGAAAGTTAATTCTCTGATTACTTTAAGGTGCAATAAAGCCATCTCTCAAACATGTAGTAAATCAGTCAACAAGCATTTCCCATGTATTAATAAACAGCAAGACTCTGGCAAACAGGGGTTGGAAATTTTGAGATTCTAAATTTAAAGCTTTTGCAGAAGTGCCATAAGTTCATTTTTGAAACATGAGCTTACATTATCCAACAAATCTTTAGCAATGAAGTATATTGTGGGTAGGATGCATCTGAGACACACAAGCCTTATGAAAGCTTGTAAGTTAGAACAACCATTCTCGGAGACACATATTTTTCCCACTTCTCTATGAGGCAGTTCATGAATGAACGTATCAATTAAAACACTTCCTCAAAGGTGAATATTTTTAGTTTTAGGAATTAAAAATGTTAGAAGTTAGATTGAGGACCCTGATCAAGAAATTGATAAAGAGCCTAATGTAAAGGCAAATCAGAAAATACTAGGTTAATTTAAACTGTGTTTATCTTACAAGGTCAGAGCTGATGGTGAATAAAAAAACTTGGAACAACGAGTCATCCACTTCTAAGCTTGTAAATGAGCCAGAAGATCTGGAGAAAGGCTTGGAAATTCCACTGGCAATATTAATGATCCACGTTGGTTACAAAATCAAATGAATGTTGAAAAGTTTGTTTATATTTCTGATTAAGATCATCCCAAAGCATGCCACAATGTCACTGACATGAGCTATAGGGCTAGAAGGCCCCTTTTTAAACTCATTTGTGTGTGTTTGTTAACCGAAGCAAGCAGCTCAACTGGGGAAACGGACAGGGGCAGTGTAGCTTTGCTGTGGGACAGACTGCATTTGATTTGATTTATTATTGTTACATGTGTTTTATACAGTGAAAAGTATTGTTTCTTTCTCACTATGCAGACAAAGCATACTGGAAGGAAAGAATGCAGAATGTAGTGTTATGGTCATAGCTAGCATGTGGAGAAAGATCAATTGAACGCGAGGTAGATTCATTCAAAAGTCTGATGGCAGCAGGGAAGAAGCTGTTCTTGAGTCGGTTGGTACGTGATCTCATACTTTACTATCTTTTTCCCAATGGAAGAAGGTGGAAAAGAATGTGTTTGAGGTGTGTGGGGTCCTTAATTGTGCTGGCTGCTTTTCCAAGGCAGCGGTAAGTGTGGACAGAGTCAATGGGTGGGAGGCTGGTTTGAATAATGGACTGGGCTTTGTTCACAACCCTTTGTTGTTTCTTGTGGTTTTGGATAGAGCAAGAGCCATACCAAGCTGTGATATAACCAGAAAGAATACTTTCCATGGTGCATTTATTAAAGTTGGTGAGAGTCATTATGGATATACCTAATTTTCTTAGACTCCTGACAAAGTAGAGGTGTTACATTAAGTGGAGGCATTATACAGCTAAAACACGGGTTGCTTCTCCCTTCCAGTTTTCTCCCAAAGGTACTGACCAGTTGCATGATGCTCAGTTATTTTTCCAAGCAGTCATTTTTAAAGTGAGAACATTCATTGAAAGTGCCGACAAACAATTTATCCAGAGGACAATTTTAATCAAGCTCAATTCCGTTCTCACCAAACATCCATCTCTGTGTACTTCCAGATCATCCTGAGAATCTTACCATGGAGGATAGCTGAATTGTAGAAAACAAGGGCTTGGCTAATTTTCTCTTTTGAACCAAAAGGCACTGCGCCTAGGTGTAGCATTCTAACCATTAGTTTGGGATTATAACGTACCTATCAATACTCGTACTGAGCAGTGATGGAATTGGTCAACACCATTGGGAGAAGACAGGTGGGGGGGAAACAATTCCTGTTATTTATTGTATAATGTAATTCTTTTTCAATTGCAGTCACCATTTTCTAACCAATCCTTAGTCTCAGGTCTCATTCTGGTTGTAACTGAGAAGTAGCTGTGGGAACCTAGGGAGTCTTAAAGAGTAATTTTGAAATAGTGAGGTAGCTTACTATGACAGCATCAAGCCATTGAAAACATTTGGCTGGTCAAGATGATAAAGATTATCAACAGAAGAACATCTGTTTCTCCCTCATCTAACCAAGGCAGTTATAATAAAAGGCACAAGGGCCTTTAAATATGTTTTTTCAGAACTTACCATCATCTTTTGTCCTCTCTATTAGAACTGGTGAACTTGGCACTCCATCCCCAATTCTGGTAAATGCCAAAACTTGAATCTTGTATTGACTGTATTTCCTCAGTCCATTCAGGACAACAGATTGTGTAAAATTTCCTTTCACTAGATGAGTGTGAGTAGCCGATTCAGAATCTTTCTCTTGGTACAGGATCTAGGACAATAGACATATATACATATATTTTAATCTACAACAGTGAAACTATATTTTCATGACACCATGCATCTTTAACTTTGAGTGAAAGGTATTCAGCTCGCAGATATGCGCATCTTTTCCAAAATAAAACTGAAATATGTTTCTTAACAATAAGCAATGTTATGTAGAAAAAGAGAAATTTACAAAGTCAAACATCTTCTCTTCAATGATAAGGTTCTTGAAATGAAACATCAATTTAAAAGGAAATTGTTTTTCTTTTCCAGTTGGTGTCTTAATCCTGCCCAAACCTTTAAGAGGAAAAACTTGTATGTGCTCCGCATGAAATTAATTTATAGTTTGCAGCACAAAGAATTGCCCACAGTGCAACACATGATGACATTAAACTACAAAGCACAAGGTCGATGAATTGTGCAACCTAAAATTATGGTTAAGCAGCCAAGATCTTATCAGACAGCTTGACAGGGTTTAGACCTGGGCTAATCAGTGGCAAATGAAGTTCAACAGAGGCAATTGCATAGTATGGGGTACTAGAAATAAAAGTAGGAGGCTGGGGTAGAACTAACTGAGAGACGAAGTATGAGAGGGGACCTGATTGAGGTGTATAAGATGATGAGAGATTTTGATCAGGTGGACTTTCAGAGGCATTTCTCCAGAGCGGAAATGATTGCCACAAGAGGACATAAGTTTAAGGTACTGGGGAGCAGGTATAGAGGAGATGTCAGGGGTAAGTTTTTCACTCAGAGGGTGGTGGGTGAGTGGAATCGGCTGCCGTCGGTGATGTTGGAGGCAAAACCGTTAAGGTCTTTTAAGAGACTTCTGGATGAGTACATGGGACTTAATAGGATTGAGGGTTATAGGTAAGCCTAGTAGGTAGAGATAAGATCGGTGCAACTTGTGGGCTGAAGGGCCTGTTTGTGCTGTAGTTTTTCTATGATTCTAACTGAATCAAAATTAAAATCTGTGTTTATTCCGCCCTGAAGCAAAAACTCTTTGACAGAGGATCACAGAAACTTAAAGTACGAAAATGTCTCGAACGAGTGTCTCAGGATGGTGGATAAGAGGTTGCTAGGTGTAAAAACTTTAGTACAGTTGAACTCAGCTATACGGCTCAGTGATAGGACTCTTGCTTCCAAGTCAGCAGGTTGTGGTTTCAAGCTTTACTAATTAATTAAAATAATCAATGCAGTACAATTGTGCAAAACTATTAGAGGTCTGGTGAGATATTAAAGTCCTATTTATCAATTCAGTTGAATGTAAACAATTTGACTGCACTATTTAAAAAGTAAGTGAATCCTCCAGGTGTGTGACGTAATATAAACCAACATCAAAAAATAGCTGAACCGAACAACTCATTTCCATTGGTCAGATCTTGCTATGCTGCTGCATTTGCCTATGGGGCAAGAGTGACTACATATCAATAGCAATTCACTGATGACAATGAATTTTGGGATGTCTGAGAATGTGGAAAGTGCTAAATAAGTACATGTTATTTTGTTCACTGTAAGACTGGTATTTTGGAAAAATGCGAGCAAATGGGCTAAAAGCTACTTTCATCTAAGCTTAACTTATAACAGCCTCTTCCTGTTCTTAAAAAATCTTATATTCTTAAGAAAGCTGGTTTGGAAAATGCTTATATTTATATTGGGGCTATTTTGAGATTCATATTAAAACACATTAAAGGTAAACTTCGTTTCTAAACAAAAGAATACGATATGGCTTGTATGAACTCATGAAATAATTCACAGGTATTGCAAATTTCAAAGCCATCATACTCTTTTGATTCAGTTCGTAGATTCCCTTTCATTAATGACTTTTGCTGATCGTGGAAAGGGTGAAGTTTACCCTGCAGTTACCAAAATCCCCTAGTCCTCAAACCATTGAGTTGTAATCACAGGTCGAAGGCTTAACCTAACTGACTGTATTGACACAGTGACTACATGAGCAGCAGCTGGAAACTCTGATGAGTGGCTCGCTTTGGGAGTTCTCAAAGCCTCTCCATTGTTATACAATGTTCAAGTCAGGAGAGTGATGAAACAATCACTACTTTCTGGACAGATGCAGCTGCAACAACATCCAGGACTCTTGACAACATCCAGGAAAGAGAATTTCACTTGATTACAGTCCTGTCACTGGGGTATCCATCTCTTTCATTTATCAGCACACAATTGCCGCAATATGTACAATCTATAGGTTGCAATGCAGAACCTCACCATTGTTACTCCAACAGTACCTGCCATCTATGACTCCGATCATCATGAAAGACAACATTCCAACATCCCTAATAACCTAAGTGACACATTATCTTGGGCATGTGCTGCCATTCCCCCATCAGCGGTAGGTCAGCTACCAGCACTTTGTCAGTTCTCCTTAAGGATGAGCAATAAATGCTATCTTGGCAGCATCATCCGCAACTCGAGAACAAATAAATTAAACACCTAGCAAAATGATGTGTTTATAAAAGCACATGACTCTTATAAATAGAATAGGCCATGAAAGGCAATGAAAGATGAGTTTAATTCCCACTCATGAGACAGCCCATAACTCAGTTATGGAAATAAATAATTTGATCACCCTCTGCAGCATTTACTCTATTTAGTCACTCTGATTGTTTTAACCCTTTGATTTTTGTGGTAATAAAGGTTCTTTTCATTTTTCTAGCAATATGATGTCTTCAGGAAAAAAATAGCTGGGTTACTAATTTACATTTTAATTCCCTTAAGCACAAAAGGTTAAGTAGAGGTTAAAAAATTTTGCTTTACACCCTTTCGTAACAGATAAACTGTACAAGTTAGGCCAGAATCCTTTAGTGCCCACCAGAATGTATAAGATATTATTCACTTAAATTTACTAATTATAGTTCATGCCCTTTTGAAATATATTTGTTAGCAAGGTAACAATGTTTTTTTTAATTCATTCATGGGATGTGGCCTTCACTGCTGAAGCCAGCATTCGTTGCCCTCGAGAAGATGGTGGTGAGCTGCCTTCTTGAACTGCTACACTCCCTCCCTAACAGCACTGTAGACATACTTACATCTCAGGAACTACAGCGGTTCAAGAAGGCAGCTCACCACCACTTTCTCAGGGGCAACTAGGGATGGGCAATAACTGCTGGCCTAGACAGTGATGCCCACATCCCATGAATGGATTTAAAAAACTGCTCTGGAGAGGGACTGCCAGGATTTTGACCCAGCAACAGTGAAGGAACAGCAATATAGTTTCAACTCAGGATGGTGAATGGCTTGGGGAGGAATTTCCAGGTAGTGGATTCTTATGAGTTGCTAACTTGTCCTTCTAGATGGCAGTGTCTTGAGTTCGGAAGGTGTTGAATAAGGCGGTTTGGTGAATTCTTGTAGTGCATCTTGTAGGTGGACACACTGCTGTCACTATGCATCAATGGTGGGAGGGAGTGAATGTTTGTGGAAGTAATGCCAATCAAGTGACTTGTTTTTTTTCTGGATTGTGTCATGTTTCTTCAGAGTTGTTGGAAATGCACTTGTCAAGTGAAGAGTATTCCATTACACTCCTGACTTGTGCCTTGTAGATTCTAGATAGGCTCTGGCAAGTCAGGAGGTGAGTTTCTCGTGCAGGATTCCTAGCCTCTGACCTAATGATATTTGTCACTTGTCAGCCCAGGCCTGAATGTTGTCCTGGTCTTGTTGCATTTGGACGCGGACTGCTTCAGTACCTGAGGAGTTGTGAATAGAACATTGAGCAATCACCAGTGTGCAATTATCAGTGAATGTCCCCACTTCTGACCTTACAATGGAAGAAAGTTATTGATGATGCAGCTGAAGATTGCTCGGTTCGGGATAGTCCCCTGAGAAACTCCTGGAGTGCTTCCTGGAGCTGAGATGAGTGACCTCCAACAACCACAACCATCTTACTTTGTGCTACGTGTGACTTCAAACTACAGAGCATTTTCCTCCCTGACTCCCACTGACACCAGTTTTGCTAGAATTCCTTGATGCCATATTCAGTCAAATATGGCCTTGATATCACTCTCACCACACTTCTGGAGTTTAGTTCTTTTAATCATGAATGTATCAGGCTGGTGTTGCAACCCCCTAAAGATTCATAGCAAGGAATTAATTTGAGGGACAGAGTTACAAAAATAATGAAAGTTATAAAGATTGCACCATACTAATGACACAGACGTGAACAAGGTATTCAGAGTTCAGCAATGGAGCATTCAGCATATGCAAAGCTGAGCTGAAGCTGATTGAGGGCTGAGGCAGATTTCATGCAAAAGCATTTTAGGTCATAGCTTTCATACTAACTATATAACTCCATCTTCATTTGGAATAACTACATTTCACAGCAGGAGAATTAAAACTGATGAGCTGAATTTCATAGGTACACAGTATAACAATATATAAACCTACTGTCAACCCCAATCTGTACACTGCTGGGTACGTAGGAACAGTCATTTCAGCGGCTTTTGCCTATCCAGCCATTCTACTAGATACTGTCTAATCTGTACCCGATCTTCATTAATATCCCTTTGCCTCACAATAAAATCTACTGAATAACAATTTTTTTTAACTCAAAATGCTGTAGAATGTTGAATTAAAAGTTTCTCTCTGTTACCGATGCTTGCATAACAATGCTGGGAGAATGTTCTGAAGTTGATCATTGCAATTTAAGCTTCCTGGTTTTTCTCCATCAGGATATTGCAGGTCCCTTTGTGGTCAACAGGATGTTGCCGCCTAATTGTTTTTTCTGCTTTTCCTAGGGGATTGCATGGCTGCTGGTGGCACAGGAACATTGGCAGCCGTGGTTCCCAGTTGTAACACAGATGAATAGGAGACTTGTGAACCTGCTGGTCAATCTTTTTAGTTATTTGTATATTAAAGTATGGTACACAGTACAGTACCTTGTATCCCAAGATTAGTCCATTTTGATCAGATTCTGGGACTGGTCCCCACATGACCAGAATCTGTGTGGAACTCACAGCCTCTGCTGTAACATTTCCTGGAGCAGCTGACGGAACTGAAAGTAACAACAAGAAATATCATTGCAAGAGTTAAACCATAGGAACTATTTTGGTTTCCATGCTCATTAAACGTTGAGGCAGAGGCCAATAGTTTATTTCCTTCTATACTTAAGTAAATGGGTATCATGGATCTGATTCTCCATCTTATTTGTGACCTCGCTGCTGCACGTGCAAATGAGAATTTGGCCCTCCGCCCAAAACTTCATTCCCTTTCAGCGGCACCAGTAAGACAAATAAAAAGTTGCTTATCCGGTACAAAATTTACATTACTTTTTAATTGATGCCTTTTCATAATTCTATTGTACTTGCGTGTGTCACTATTAAATCTAAAACATATTAAAATGGAAGTAATTTAAAATCAGTTTTGCTGAGATTGCTCTTATCAAAGGTATCAACTTTGGTTTTGCTTTTTATTAATGCATCTTCAATAGGACCATTTTTATCTCTCACACTCTTATCTAGGCCAATGAGGCAGTTTAGACAATGCAATGTACAACTTAAGAGTCCATTCAGATTATTAGCTAACTCGTGACAATATAATTTTATGATTTTGTTGCAATTAATTCAGGATTGTATCCCAAGTTTGTTTCTGATTAACTGCAAGATTACAATGAATCACACTGCAATTCCTCACATGAAGCATCACTGATCTCTTCCACGATATCTAGGAGAATGTATTGCTGAAGTGAGAAGATGATCAATTGCATTGTCACACATCGCTTGGAGATCAGGTAAAGAGGCATTATTAAAAACAGTCAATGGCCACCATCTCAAACAAGTAATAAAACCTTCATAGTAACTCATAGCTGAATTAATTATCTCAGGTGGGTGCTCTCGTATAGGAGAAAATCAACCAGAACTCCAACTTCTGCCAAGTAAACAGTAAATCCTAGTGACGTTAACATGAAATTTTAATTATTCAACTGACTTCCACCTCATATCTGATTGTATGTTTTATATCTAGTACCTAGACACCGAAATTACTAGCGTGCATACAATTTTTTCAAAAAACATCAAAGTAATAGACATTGACATTTCAAGAGTGCCTAACTCTTCTTCAGAGCTCTGAATAAATCATATTGAACTCAAAATGTTAACTATCTTTCCCTTTCCGCAGATACTGCCAGACTTGCTGATTTTCTCCAGCATTTTCTGTTTGTTTTCAGATTTCAAGCATCTGCATTTTCTTTTATTAAGCTAACAGTCGGTTTGTTTTTGCTCCTCCTTTTCCATCTTAACTTATTTACTTTTATTTGCTTAATCATTTTCTCCACAAGCCTTACTACAAGTGAAATCACTGCATAAGGTATACGCGATAGTTTCACAAAATTAGGGAGCATGCCAGAAACTGGTAATTGGAGTCACAAGCGATCAAAGTAACTATTATATCAAATAAAGAATTTCCATTTATATAGCACCTTTCATGACTTCTAAACGTCCTGAAGCATTTCACAACCAATGAAATATTTTAAAAATGTAGTCACTGTTACAACTTCGGGAAATGCAGCGAACAGTTTCCACATAGCAAGATCACACACATCAATAAGATAAATGACCAGGAAGCTCTGTCAGTGATATTGGTTGAGGGATAGACGTTAGCCAGCATAGCTCTGTCCTTGTTCAAATAGTGTCATGGGACCTTTTATGTTCATTGTAAATTTCAGACGGGGTCTCAGCTTAATGGCTAATTCAAAAATGCACATCTGACAATAATGTACTTCTACAGAATCAGACTGGAATATTATTTCAGATTATGTGCTCATTATATGGAGTGGGGCATGAACCCACAATCAGTTGATACAGAGGTAAATTGACATCAACTGAGTGAAGACTGGTAATCATTATAAGACTGAAAGCACTCTTGAATAAGAACAAAGTTTAGAGCAAGAAAAGGCACGTTAATCTCACTGCATCCAGACTTCACTTATGATTATTTTGTCAAGCTCCCTCACCTTACAATAATTATCAAAGTACAAAGGAAAAGTGAAATTGGATATTCAAAACAATGAACTCAATCAATATTTTACTTCTAATTCTAATCACTATGTATTCACAAGCAGGCAATCAGAATTGTACAAATAAAATCCAGTTTTTTCTTACTTCCATAAGTAACTCTTGTTGATGGATGGTCTCATAGGTGTTGGCAAACCTTCAATACTTAATAACCATTCTTCTTAGGTGAAGTAGGGTTGCAAATGTAAATGGGCTGTTTGCTCATGCAAGGCATCACATTCAAGTCTCTACACCCATGCACTTTGTAACAGGGGCCATGGATAGTAACTGGCACTGAGAACAGGACTCAGAACACTTTAACTATCCTGTTGGTATTGGTATTGGTAAGCACAAACCAAAGTTCTCCCATTCTAACTTTGGTATTGACATTCATGATATTAGAGACTTACTACAGTTTGCGCATTTAAATATGTTTAATTTGGACTTTAAACTCAAGTTTATAGTTTAATCCTTGCTCAAGTCACACTCTACTTAACACCACCAATTTTATTGACAGAGGATGTTTCATTTGTAACTGTCTCTACATTTTCAGGATTTTGCTGTCACATTCCACTATTTAATCAGCACAGACTGAGTTGGATGTTCTGTAGCTATCATTAAAGTCTGCCTCAGGGCTTGCACTGAAAGTACTGATTCTCCCCTGAGATTTAGGATATTTTTGCTCTATCCAATTTTGAACCAGGTTAAGGTAAACAGAAATCACTCGGAAAAAAAGGCACGCAAATTCAACTGTCTGACAAATGATTTAGTCACCTAGCTGTCTAGTGAGGTGCAACTTACCCAATGATTTTAATTTATTTTACATTATATTTATGTGTTACCCATGCCTCAGTTTGTAGCATACTTGCCTCTGAATCAAAAATTTCTTGGTTCAAGGGGTCCAGGGCTGGAGTACAAAAATTAAGGCTGGCACTCCAACAAAGTACTGAGAAAGTGGTGCACTGTTGGAGGTACCCTCTTTTGGGTCAGACATTAAACCAATGATCCATCTGTTTGTTCAGTTGGATATAAAAGCTCTCATGGCACTATTTCAAAGGAGAGCAAGGGAGTTACCCAAAGTGTCCTGGCCAATATTTATCTAATCATGTGCATTTTGTGGTTTGTGGGAATTTGTCATACGCTCTTAACACGAATCCTGAGGTGCATGCTTTAGTTTATAAGAAAGAATAGCTGTTACTAACTGGGGAAAGATTAGGGAGTTATTCTTAAATTTATAAGAATAATTTACACTGATTTGGGGGAAGAAAAAGGAAGATCTGTCCTGTGCTCTGTGGTTTTGTGAATAAATCTATTTTAAGGAGAAGACTGGCTCCAGATTTGTCCTTTACTCAATGTATGAACAATAATTTTAACATGTGTAACTTGGCTGTTGTGCTTCCTACATCACAACAGTGACTACATGTCAAAAGTACTTAATTAGTTGTAAAGTGGTTTGAGACATTCACAGTTATGAAAAACACGATATAAATGCTAGTCTTTTTTGCCTTATTTTTAAAAAGCGAGTTTTGAATGATATACAATGAGCAATATACAATATGTAATTTGGAAAATCGCTATTAATATTCTTACAAAGCTCAAGTCTGTGGTTTGGTGGTACACTGCTTGTTATACCTCGATGTTAATGAGATGTTATCTAAAGCACTGACTTTCCTTTTTCATTTTTTTAAGAATAATATTGCACCAATAGATTTGAAAAAGTAATGCTTTTAAACAATGCTGCTTTTTTAAAAACTTTCATGTTCTTTGTGTATTTCTGATGCTTTAAACAGCTACATTTTTTAAGACAGCTTTCATGTTCTCCATGCATTTCTGATGCTTTTGAATATTTTGTTTGAACTCTGAATGATGATGACACCACTGAATGAGTTGGCTTGGGCGAGTTACACAGCTCACTGAGCCCAGCAGTAGTAGGAATCTGAATTAGCATACATGGTTGCAATGACAAAGCTGCTGAACACTGTAGGTGAACAACTTTAACTCCACTGACATTAATTCAATGCCATCTGAACGTCAGTCTGAATCATTCTGTAAAGCCAGCCTCTATCAGCACCAACTGTACACTATACTGTACAAATATCAAAGCAATGTTGGAAAATATTACAAATTATGTTTAATATGGATTGGAATTTCTGTAGGATAATTGTGAAAAAAAGATAACAATGCTACAGTGTATCATATTGCTTTTGCATCCTGGATCTGAGTCCACAGCCCTGGTTTTACCAGCACGGCTACCCTGAAATTGGGGTGGGCAAGGCTCGCAGACCAGCATTCCCTGTTGGCCTCGGATGCGATCTTACAAGCTTTGGGCAGCTGTGCTGGTAAAATCAGGGCCCATATCTTATATGAGCATCCAAAACAAGACTCTGCCCAGATTCTGTTATAATCCAGAAATGATGTGGAGATGCCAGCGTTGGATTGGGGTAAACACAGTAAGAAGTCTCACAACACCAGGTTAAAGTCCAACTCACCTGACGGAGGAGCAGTGCGTTTGTTACCAGATAAACCTGTTGGACTTTAACCTAGTGTTGAGAGATTTCTTACTATGATAATTCAGAAAGCCAGTTGTTGGGCCAATCTTTACTCAGACTAACATTTATTTACATAGTGAAACATTACATGCTCATACCTCCTAATTTAACACCCCGCCCCCAGTTTCAGTAGTGTCTCTGTGTGCTCATGTGAAACACTAAAAAATGCCATCCACCCTCATATAATTAAACACAACTGATTTACAATTAACAGATTCAATCCAGTGTTTAACAGGATAACTTACTGTGTTATACTGCTCCAAGGGCATAAAATAGAGAACAACCCATTAGCTTGGTTGCGGTGCAAAATGGATAAAGAAAATCATACATGCAGTAGAATATGATTCCCAGAGGCTGCAGTTAAGGGTCAGTGTTGGGCCAGAAAGAGAACAACTTAACCTTGTATCCATCTGTGCTATGCCTGACTTAGTAGTACTTGATGCTCAGAAAATTAGGAAAGTATTCTACTTCCCAGTATGGACATTTCTCGCCTTAATACGATCTAAAGTTTGCACAAAGAATATATTTTTAATAACAGCATGAAAATGGCCGTTTAACTCTTGCTGCCTGCCCCATCATAACTTCCTAAACCTGTTTTTTGCATCAGTACCTGATTCTCTTGTACGCCCTCGGACTTGTTTGCTCCAAGGTCCTGAACCAATGGCATTAAAGGCTTGGATCTGGAATATATAATCAGTCCATTCTTCCAGATCTTCAATGGTGGTTTCCCGTTCCAAGCGATCATTAATAATATGAGTTACAGGTGTTCCCAGACCATCCAGTCTCCACTTTTTAATTCTATATCCAACTGATTCGGGGTTACCGTTATACTCAGACTCCGGAAGAGGCTGCGAACAAACAGATTTTAAGCAAATTCAGAAACAAAAGATACATGTTGATTAACATACAATTCTGCTCTGTAGCCAAGAGTGGTGCTTGACAACTTTTATCAGCAATCAAAGTCATTAATTGTTTCAATTTAAATTTTTTTTGCTCATTCCTTTGAAGATGATAGTCAATAAAACTTGAGATTGAAGAGAAAATGGAGCCTGTAAAATGTTGGAGAGGATTAGGAGGGTAAATATGTGGGGTTACAGGGATAGGGCAGGGCCTGAGTGGGAGTGTTGTCAGTGTAGGTGTGATGGGACAAATGGCCTCCTTCTGCACTGTCGATTTAACGATAACTATGATGGAGTAAACTCCAGAAAAAGATGGCCAACTGAGCAAACTCTTTCAAGTGTTCTTTTCTCCTTGACTGATTTTCCTGTAATCACTATGAACAAGTGATCAACACACTTTGCAGCAGGAACAAGAACAACTGCCCAAACAAATCTGAGCAAAATACCTTCTTCATGGGGGAAAGCCTTCCCTGGCAATAACAACAAATTGTGTGCTTTTTATAATCTGGATTTATTTGTTCTAGTATACTGTCCTGTGCAACTTTCTCTTAATGTTTTTAAAAAAAAGATGAAACAATTGCAATCTCTTACACTTCCAAAGTATGTTAAAAGACCCAAGAAATAGAATACTAATTCAAAATTGTCAAAAAATTGATTGTTATTAAAGGCTGACCATAATGCATTAATCTATTAAAATAATCAAATGCTTTCGTATTGAACCTTAGGAAATGGCTTTGAAATTTAATAAGTAAGACTTGCGATTGACTCAGAGAAAAGAGGAACTTTCTGATATATTTCGAATAGAAGTTTCAGCAAAATTGGTATAGAGTCTATATTGTACATATCGCGTAACTGCAAATCAGAGAAGAAATAACTGCTGCAAACTATAAAGGTCAGGTCATTTTGGGAAGGTGCGAAATATTTGTTACCAGTGAAAGATGCAGGCTATTATTTTTTAGTAACAATGATTTAAAACAAATCTTTTCACCCATCCTCAGGGCTAAGCTTTGGGGCTTTCACTAACAGCTTCAAAAGAAATTTCGGAATTCTGCAGAGGATGGGAAATTCCTCCTTCATTCGGACACAAGATAACAAATCTTTGCCATGTGTTGAGTTCGTCCTGTGAGCTGAGCACTAAGTTTGCTTGAGGCACAGTGCTGTTGAAACCTCAGGTGGTTTTTCTTGGCTACTCAATAGCCAAGCAATCAGCAGCAGGCTAGCTGGAACTTTGCCAAAAATGAAATGTTTCAATGAAGAATACTGAGGAACTATAATCAGTATTATTTCTTTTTCCTTTGGCTTTACCACAATTCTAGGAGTCTGGGGGGAACAGAACTAATCATTTCCTTCACTCAGAGCATTGATAAGTTGCTCATTGATGAGGTCTTATGATCTGTGCAGAGTCTGATGACTTTTAAGAGAAATTTGAACTTCCAGTGAATAGCTGAAAGGATGAAACAGCAGGATCTCACATGTTAAAACTGTAATGATCGAACTAAAAGCAACATTTACTAAATACTGTTAGTTGGCGCTTATACTTTAGACTGCAGAACAGAAGCCTGAGGTTCAGGTCAGTCTGGTAGGGGGGCTAGTTTGGGGACCAGGAGGATGGTTGAGGAGGATAGAAAGCTAGTCAGAGGGGATGGAAGGGTAGTTGTGGGGATAGGGGTGTACTTGGAGGGGGGGGGAAATCAGTTGACAGGGGTTGGGAAGGTAGTCTGGAGGTTTGCGGGGCAAGTTTGGAAGGGTCCTGGAAGATCCTGTGGATTAGAACTGCAATTATCCAGGGGTTAGAAGTGGTTTTAATTTGAAATCTAATTTTCTGGGTAAATAGCTGGGAAGACAGTCTGAACAATCCACAGTCTTTGAGCAAACTCGGAGTTGCGGCAAGTTCCCTGTGCAGGGTAATTGTCCATCGAAAGTTTAAACATCCTAGGAAGTTCCTGTACAGGCCTTGCATGGGGACTTCCAGGAGGCATCCTCAGAACATCCTTGATTCCTTGGAGATTGGAAGTTATGGGTCTCTGTATTTTATTAATCCTTTCCCATCATGTCAACACAATATCTCCACTTACCACCCAGCGAAGCCATAAGCTTGTCTCACTTGCTGTTCGCACTGTTACGCTAGCAGGTGCGACATCTGGTGGAGCCTGCAGAGTTTGGATTACGCGGGAAGGCCAACTTACAGGGCTAGAGCCCACTATGTTCACCTGCTTTATTCGAAACCTAATGACAAAATAATGATGTGCATTTAACACAAGGATTAAGTTCACTGTTCAGAGAAAAATCAAATATAGATTTTTACAAGACTACCAGAAGCACAAATGCAATTTTCCCATTAGGCAGGTAGTCAGGCATATTATGTTTACTTATTAAATTTGATTGTCCATTCAACATGATTGAAATCATGTCTCTTACCAAGGCAGTCTAGTGACATAGCTAAATTTTTTTTGTTGCGCTCTAGTGATTGAGAGATGTGTAAATAACACACACATGCCCCCACAAGAGTAAGTACAGAAAGCTGAAGACTAAGTCATAGTTATTCTTAAATTTCTTGCTTTTTCTCCTTCATGCACCATAAAATACTGCATCTACCAATTGCCTCTGCCAAAGCATGTCCATGGTTAATGTTCACAGGTGAGGTCAAGAAGGGAGCATTTTGACCAGACAAAACATACCATCTAATCCTGACCTCATCCTGTGTCCAGATGCACACATTTTACAGTGAGGGTTACTGGACAGCATTCAGTCGTGAAAACCTTGGCTTACACCCTCCACCCAACACCCTGTTTCCCTCACTTGTAGTAGAAGTCCAAAAAACTTCTAACAGATAATAGTGAAATCAGCACACATCAGGGGTAAACAAATCCTTTGTATAGGTCAGTATCCCACAAACTTGTGCACCTATATAGCAAACAATCAGAGGTACAATTGCCAGTTGACAATTTCTAATTAGAAAGTGGCAACAAACTGTCTATTCTTCCAGCCACAATTTGTTGCAGGGTCATCAGGAACCCATAAAAAGAGATAACAAAATAACATTTTTAAATGGTCACAAAAAACAGGCAACCAAAATTTTGGAAAGGTAGCAGGATGGGACAAACCTCTCATTAGCTTTTGGGTGTATTGTGAATTTTGATGCTTAGATACTAATGTTATTAGCACATAAAATAAATGTTTTAAATGCTTTTGATTCTTTCCTTTCAAATCAGTTTAACTGAAGTAAATAAAATATCATTCAGGAGGAATCATCCATTTATTATTTTGATATTTTTCAGTTATCACAAATTTTCTAAAATGGAAACAAGACCATGAGGTAAATCAGTCTCCTGAATTATATTTTTCCCCCCCCACAGGAGCAAGTTATCACATTGATTGGCTGCAAAGGAGCACCACGTGACACCAAGCTACAGAAATACCAATCTAAGGAATTTCTATTTATGCAGATTAATGCACTCCCTAACGAGTAATGACAAGCTTGAGCAAAATCTCACCCTGTGACTGTCATTAAATGGAAAGCTTTATGTACATTTAAAGGAATTCTATCTAATTTTTTCCTTATTTCTAGTTTGAAAATCTTAAGTAAACCACTCATGGGAAAAAAAGCTATGCCAATCAGATGTTCCATCTAGCTTACTTCCAAATACTACTGATCAATCATGGCGAACACTTGTCTTAAACAGAACAAATACTAACTATAGAAAAGGCACAACAGAAAACTACCCCAGATACTGGTTAGATATTTGATAGGGAACTTTAGTCAATTATTGTAGTACCTGAATAAAAATGATAAATCCATTGTCCGAACAAGCATGACAGATCCATTACCCACAAGAGACAAAGCCATTTTCAGAAGTTAAATTTACTTCCAAATTTCAGCTTATGGTGCAGTGATTGGACTTGTTGTTTTAAGAATGATAGAATGTGAAATCATTTTTCAATACAGGTGAAAAATATCCAAGTAACAAAATGCGGCTGAAGTCATCCAGAAATATGCTTTGGTAGGCAGAAAGAAGAATGTGGCTTTTTTGCACCTCACAATGAAAGCGTATTTGGATTCCAAAGGTGCAACACTATTTTAATCACAAGAGTGACATTTTGAGCTGCAAGTAATTAATTAAATAATTTCTATTTGCCATATACATCTGCATTATGAGTACAAGTACAAGTCAGTGAGTTTCTTTTTAATGTTCCTGCATGCTGCTAAAATGGATGAGCTGCCAAGACCACCCACATAACAGAGTTTGCATCTCCAGAAACAAGATGACCAGATTGCTCCTGAGTGACAGAATAAGTATCGTGAATGGAATTGTGTCAGTTTAGTCTTAATGACCATACCACAAATGAATTAATTTTTTTCATATTTCATTTTGTTATGACAACAAAGGGCCCTTCAAAAGCCTTGATTTTCCCTTGATGACATGGATGCTTCAAACTATTTCCTTGGAAGTTGCTGGTTTGCAGCAGGGACAAGAATGCCCAGTTGAAAAGCAGATGGCAGAATGTTGACATAAAACATACATCCATAAAGTATGGGTACAGCTTGGTCTACATTTACGAGGCACTACAGAGGTTATCTTGAAGCAATCAAAGAAAACTGGTGAAATATGTTTCTACTCATTTCCTTTAACAATAGAGTTATAGTTTTTCTTGTTCCAGTGAATTTTTGTACTCAATGTGAACAAAGTAACAAAGTTTGGGGCAGCACAGTGGTTAGCAATGCTTCCTCACAGCTCCAGGAACTCAGGTTTGATTCCTGGTTTGGGTCACTGTGCAGAATTTGCACATTCTTTCCGTGTCTGTGTGGGTTTCCTCCCACAGTCCAAAGATGGGTTAGGTGGATTGGCCATGCTAAATTGCCCTTTAGCATCACAGAGACTAGACAGAGTAAATGCATGAAGTTATGGGGATAGGACCTGGGTGGGATTGTGCTCATTGCAGACTCAATGGGTCGAATGGCCTCTTTCTGCAACTGTAGGAACTCTATGATTCTGTTCTACGATTTTATGAAAGTATCTTGGGGAACAAAATCATTTTTTATTAATTTTTGTCACCCGCTGTCAGGTGGATTGACATAAAGCCCCATCTATACTGTCCAACAATGTGTTAATCCCAACCTCTGATGGAATGCCCTTTATTGAACTTACATGAATGTTTTCACTTTTCCTTTCTACCACCCTATGCTATCATACCTGCCTTCAGACTCCCACAATTATTCCACATGCAGACCTTATTATTCTCTGACGCTTTCTTATTATTCTTTGACGCTCTGGCAGGCAAAAGGCAGGGAATTATAGGCCGGTTAGTTTAACGTCTGTTGTAGGTAAAATGTTAGAATCCGTCATCAAGGAGGAAGTAGCGAGGCATCTTGAGGGGAATTGCTTGATAGAGCAGACGCAGCAAGGTTTCGTTAAGGGGAAGTTGTGTCTGACAAATTTATTGGAGTTCTATGAGGATGTGTCTAGGGCGGTGGATAGAGGAGAGCTGGTGGATGTGGTCTTTCTTGATTTTCAGAAGGTGTTTGACAAGGTACCTCACAAGAGGTTATTGCAGAAGGTAAGGGGGTATGGAGTTGGGGGTAGGGTGGTAGCGTGGATAGAGGATTGGTTGTCAAACAGGAGGCAGAGAGAGGGGGTTAATGGGTGCTATTCAGATTGGCGGTTGGTGACTAGTGGAGTGCCCCAGGGGTTGGTGTTGGGGCCTCAGCTATTTACCATTTATATAGATGATCTGGAGGAGGGAACCGAGTGTATGGTGTCGAAATTTGCTGATGACAGCAAGATTGGTGGAACGGCAAATTGTGCGGAGGGTGTGGAGAGTCTGCAGAAGGATCTAGATAGGCTGGGCGAATGGGCCAGGAACTGGCAAATGGAATTTAATGTTGGCAGGCGCGAGGTGGTCCACTTTGGTAGGAATAATGGTAGGAAGGACTATTACTTACATGGCGAAAAACTGCAGCAGGCGACGGTGCAGAGGGACCTCGGGGTCCTTGTGCATGAGTCACAAAAACCCAGCCTGCAGGTGCAGCAGGTGGTCAGGAAGGCTAATGGGATGCTGGCCTTCATAGCGAGGGGGATTGAATATAAAAGTAGAGAGGTCTTGCTGCAGCTGTATAGGACATTGGTGAGGCCGCAGCTGGAGTACTGTGTGCAGTTTTGGTCGCCGCACTTACGTAAGGATATTTTGGCCTTGGAGGGAGTGCAGAGGAGGTTTACTAGGCTGATACCAGAGTTGAGGGGGTTGAGCTATGAGGAGAGGCTGAATAAACTAGGCTTGTACTCGTTAGAGTTTAGAAGAATGAGGGGAGATCTCATTGAGATATATAAGATGATGAATGGGATGGACAGAAGTGGAGAGACTCTTCCCGCTCAGAAAGGATAGTAGGACTAGGGGGCACAGCCTCAAGATAAAGGGGGGGCGGTTTAGAACGGAGTTGAGGAAGAACTTCTTCACTCAAAGGGTGGTGAATCTCTGGAATTCTCTGCCCGTTGAAGTGGTGGAGGCTGCCTCGCTAAATATTTTTAAGACGCGAGTTGATGGGTTTTTGATAAGCGAGGGGATTAAGGGTTATGGGGAGAGGGCGGGAATGTGGAACTGAGCCACGACAGATCAGCCATGATCTTATTGAACGGCGGGGCAGGCTCGAAGGGCTAGATGGCCTACTCCTGCTCCTATTTCTTATGTTCTTATGTTCTTTCAACCTATTAAGTCAGGGATAGATGAAAACCAAACAGCAATGGCACAGTGCTAACATTCTGATGAGTCATTTGCCCAGGTTCTTTCATTTTATTTTCCACAGAAGCTTTATGCAAGAGTGAATAAAAATATAAAGACTGTGCTTAACTTAAGGTTAAAACAAATATAAAACTCTACATGCCAGTGTCTGTTGACTCACCTGTAATATGTATAAGGAGTTAAATTTGGGATCTCTAACATCTGGGCATCTGGTTCATTCTCTGCTTCATACAGTAAAACCCACTCTTCATCTTCTCCAATCACTCCAATCTGAGGATAAAAACATGAAATGTAATTGATGCTGGAATCTATGTAATAAAGAGGGAAACATTGTTAGACTATTGTTAAAATAGGAGATTCTATCATTAATATAAGCAGACAAGTGATAGATAAAACATTTTTTAAAAATTGTGATTCTACAGTTTTAATATGTGATATTTTTGTTTTAGAAAGTTAAAACAATTGATATTTAGCTATTACAAAATCAAAGTACAGTAAAGTCATAATCCAGATAATGCAATTAATTTGCTGCATCCATTTTAAAGTTTAGGTAGAATGTAATATTAAAATAAATGCTTCTTTAAAAACAGATTATATACAAACTATTTGTGTAATAATAATTTCATATCCTCATATACATATTGCTAATACCCAAAGAATTGAACATTAGACTGCTCCATGCTTGCTTTTTCGATTTAGCTGAGAAAAGACATATTAATTTTGGATGTGTCAGGTATTTTCCACCTTAGTGAAGAGGAACTCCTAACTCCAAGGTCAGAACTTGTTGCTGGTGATAGCAGTATCTTCAGTTAATGTCTGTAAATTTGCATTGTCAGCACACTTGTGATTTTCCCCAATCTTCAAAGATTAGCACCAGGAATTTCCTGCTTGAGTTCGAGCAGTCCAATGCTCTGTTTATAGAAAGTAGTTTCTCCAAATGAAATCAATCAGGCACTTAACTGGGCAGAGGTAGCTCTTCCATCAGGGACCACAGGGATTCACTCCGAGGAACTGCCAGCCATTGCTCTGCAGCACCATGCAGGAATCGGTAATTAATGTTTACTGCCATTTGAGGTTGAGGATTGCCGATGAACCCAGGCATGAGGTGAGTGATGGCAGGAAAGGGTATCACAGAATGGGGATGTGTAAGGAGGGGGAAATGGAAGTCAGCAGCAAGGGCATGAGACTGGCTCTCTGTGGTCTAACCTCTTCCCAACACTAGGTTCTTTGATTAGGCACTGAGTGCTTTTGAACAAATAGAATCATCCCTCCCCATTCCCCCGAGAAGTTTGCTAGCAATCCCGACAGTGTTTGTTTCTTTATTGGGCTTCCCGCATATCTAGTATCCCTGCCTGAAGCTGCGTGAATAATGGCAGCAATAGGCTAAGGCCCTTAAGTAGACATCAATTGTCCACTTAAGGGTTCAACTGGCAATTGGCAAAAAAGCTGTCCACAAGGCTTTCCAATATGGATTTAACTGGGACATGTTTGGGAAGGCATTGGGGTCCCCACAAGCTACCCATCCTCCTTCCAAATTAAATTCCCCCTCAACAAACTTCCACAGGAATGGCATTAAGATCAGTCCTATATCTCCTACTTGTCACAGCACCAAGGTCTCATGCAACACAATGCCATCACCCAACTAACTGCAATTTCTGACACTCAGAATTATGCATAACATCTGGATACTCATCCTCATACAATATTGTCAGGCACACATCCAAACACTGCAGGACAAAGACTGTGGCTTCTTATGTCATTGTGAAGACTAAAGGTGACATTATGTTCCTGCCTCATGTCCTTTTCAACTTAAGCCCAGTCTCTTCCTGCTATCTTGTGTGATGAGCAAGCTGCTGATGGTGTGAGTGTGGAATTCTTGCTTCCCACCCCCACTTTCCTCACCAATCTTTTCTCTCAGCCAAGCCACAGCTGCATAAGAATAAGAAACAGAGCAACAGCAACACAATGCAAATGAAGAAGCTTGTCGGTTGATCTGATACTCAGATCTAGTAGCTCAGCTAATGGCTCTTTGCATACATCAGGGTGTGAAGTACAGGAGTAAGATCAGAACATGTTGAGTTATGAAGGCATGAATGGACTGCACCCAAGAGAGGGAGAAAGAGTGGTTTATTTGCCACTTCACTAGAGGGTAAGATTGAATATGGGTTTTGCTGCAAAGAACTCAAATATGGACCTTGACGGGGCAGCATACAAGAGAGCATTAAGCTCACCGAGGTACTGGGTGCATTAGCTGCTTGCCAGGCAGCTTCTTGTCAAGGAACATGGAGGAGACAGGTTCCCAAGTTGACAGGTAACATGAGCCTTTGAATGGGCAGGTTACCTACTTCTTTACAATCTCTGCCAAATTAAGGAACTCAACGGAGTACCTCCAAAAAAAAACACCGGAGAGCTTCCAAACACTTTGTAATGGCAGATGTTGTTAAAAATTGCCATACCTCCAATTTGGATGCCTTGGTCCTTTATGGAATACTCATGCAGCTCAACACCAGTTGATTCTTGGGAGACTGACAAATTAGTTGCCAGGACTTGCATGGTTCAAATTTGGTATCCTGGTTTCACATCAACTGACTGAGCTACGTGAGACCACAACAGCATCAATTCACAGCCTTTCACTACACATTGAGGATGCTGGCTTGGTTGCCATTTCTAAGAGAGAATGGCGGAGGCAGTGCAGTGGAGTTGAATTTCTCACCTGTATTTTTTCAGCAGATGCAGCCTGACCTGCCATGTGATTCTAGCATTTTCTGTTTTTGTTCCTAACTCTTTCCTCCTCATGCCTAACAGCCTAATCATCTCTCATTGTTGGGTAATCTTCTCTAATCAAAGGTCCCAATCCACAATCCCCATTCTTTTCAGTCTGGATTAGTGATGCTCCTTCATCAGAGGTATATCCGCAATCACTATTGTGATTTCTGGTACTTTCTCTGGAACCATGTTACTATCTCCCCTTACGCACCTTCAAAAGACTATCTCTAGTTGTGCCTTCAGTCTCTCCTGAATTCATTTCCATCTTGCTCTTGTCTACATGTCCCCCTCTATCATCCAACAGCATGAAGAAAAAAAACACAATGAAGCTGTCATTCATCTCATTCGCTGCCTGGTGAGCACTTTATTCTGTTCAATTAACTGCCACATTTGTCTTTGTAATAACACTGACAACAATCCAAAGGTAACTCATTGGTTGCGAAGTGCTTTTTGATGTTCTGAGGACATGATAATGTGCAAGTTTTTTCACTTAAAAAATGGTATCAATGAGGAGTATTATATAAATGTTACTGTTGCTGCTGTTCTCACTGAAGAAATTGAGTGCACCATAAATTGCTTATTAGCAAACATCAGAATGTATAATTATCTTTTACTCCATTTGCTGAGTGTTGGCACTTCTTCAGTGAAAGCAGACTCATTAGTTAAAAAATTGGCATTCGACCAATTAATTCTTGAACTGGGGAAAAGTGGAATTGCTCCTGGGATTTGGAAAGAGTTGTGCAGCTGATCTTATTGCTTGTGTCAAAGCACTTTAATCATAAACATGAATCTCAGCTTGATGTTTGTCTAAACCTTTCTTTCTTCGAAATGAAAAAAAGTAAGAATACCTTATGAAAGAGTGTGATCTGATACTTCCTCAGTATAGTTCTATATTGTACTGCAATGAAATTTAAAACTTTCCAGACTTTGTTCAGTTTCTAGCAGATTGAAATCTATTTCCCACAGATTTGTTGAAAAATGACTTTAAGTCATCAGTAAAATGTTGGTCGTTTGTTCACTAACGTGGCAACACACGATAAGAAATTTTTTCTAAAATATAGAGTACAGATATTTATGACTCAAAACAACACAATTCTTCATTGTTAACTGGTAGATCTACCAGGTGAATTAGAAAACTCAACTTGGTGATAGGGAGCTGATAAGTTGCTTCAAGCAAAATACAAAGGTTTAATCAATGGCTAACTCATACTCAGGTTTCTACTCACTCCCTATTGACTTGCTCAATTGAAATATGCTAGGTTCTGTGCTATTGCTGAAATGTACTATTTTGCATAGTACTACATCTAAAAATATGCCACAGACCTGTCCTTCCACTATCCATTTTGAGATAGACGTTTTTCCATCAAACCCTGGCCGGAACTGCAGCATGGCTGATCGGGGACTAATATTTGAGATTACAAGGTTAGATGGAGCACCAGGGAGTTCTGAAAAAAAGACAGAAATTTAATACATAATATCATCTCTTTTATTTTCCTTTCACCTTGAGCACCAACAAGGCGGCAAACAGGATATTACATTACTGAAAGTAACTGAAGGATAAATCGTGCAACTTGTGCAATGTAGAGCCTGAGTTATATTCTTATTTATTAATAAATCTTAATCAATTAAAATGATTAAGTTGTGAGTAAGTGAAGATTGTCAATTACACCCCTATTAGAAGAAAAGATGTCTCACCTGGTGGCACTCCAGATGAGATGGTAGATAATGTCATAACTCCAATTCCAGCTGCTGTCATGGCTGCCACTTCAATGGTGTAGGTGGTCAGGGAACTAAGTCCTGTTACCTTATATTCATGTGTTGTATTTGACAATTTGCTGCTCAAACGACTTTCATTTCTACTATGCACTTCCCAAGAAATCTGGTAACCTGTACAGCACAGAAAGGTGTTCAACGGAGATTGATTTCTGTCAGTATTTTGTAAGTACGCTGGTATCAATATAGAATACATGCTCCTTCAGTGAACACTACTCTGTTTGTCAGTCTGTGACATGATATATTTAAGATGTCATGCATCAAATTCTTTCCACAGAGAAATGGATCTGGCAATAACGAAATGAGCAAATTCACAAGGCAGTTTTGAAGACAGTTCATGTACAGAAAACAAATTCAGAGAATACAGTCTGAATATACAAGTCGTTAATAATGTCCTTGTGCAACTTTTAACTTTAATAACTCTGGACGTACACACAATAATATCAATCTGTAAATGATATCTGAAAGCATAATTCACAAAGTTTTTACACAAGAGTTTAAATTTCCAGACTTCCACATAACTGTCATATTTTGTGATACATGGTTGAATCTGATTTTCCAACCGTTCCCCTTTTTATCTTCTGCATTATTTTCCATCAGTTTCAGCATCATTAACAGCATTAACAATAACATTAATATTAAAAAAAAGCTTTATGAATTATCCCTGGAGCATGCACCAAAACTATGCAGAGTAGGCAGATTGTGGAATCAGTCAGCGTGTAATGCTGATTTAATTTTAGTGGTGCCATCTTCAACCTCAATACTTCAGCTAACGTCCTGTCTTAGCTTCGCACAACTGAACATGCATTCAGCAGCTGGAAGGAACCCCCACCAGTGCTACTTGAAGGGATCATCAACCATTTGCAGGTTAGTTGCTGTTTGATTTCTCTCAGCTTTTGCTGTGCAGATAGATGTGATTTGTTCTGCACTTAAAAGTTGAAATGGAGATGAAGGGAGTGATGTGGCACATGATGAAGATCTTGGTTCTCACTTCAGGGTTTGATCCACAACATTTGCCCAGTTGTGGTTGCTTTAGCTTTTGTTGTCTTTGGCCAGCAGCAGGATGGTGAGAATGAGGACAGTCAACATAGAGTAGGACCACTTTTAGAGTCATAGAGGTTTACAGCATGGAAACAGGCCCTTCGGCCCAACTTGTCCATGCTGCCTCTTTTTTAAACCCTGAAGCTAGTCCCAATTGCATTTGGCCCATATCCCTCAATACCCATCTTATCCATGTAACTATCTAAATGCTTTTTAAAAGATAAAATTGTATCCGCCTCTACTACTACCTCTAGCCGCTTGTTCCAGACACTCGCCACTTTGTGTGTGAAAAAATTGCTCCTCTGGACCCTTCTGTACCTCTCCCCTCTCACCTTAAACCTATGCCCTCTAGTTTTAGACTCCCCTAAATTTGGGAAAAAATATTGACTGTCTGGTTGATCTAAGCCCCTATTCCTATCCCCCTGATCCAGGAAGAGGGGGAGAAGTGTTCTTGGCAGAATGCCATATCCATCCAGAGTCTCTTGGAGTATTTCTCTGAGTATAACCTGAGTGAGGAACAATGTGAAACCATTCTTGTTTCATTAAGGATGTGCTGATGGAAATCTACCACTTCTTACATCCAGATCTGCAACCTCACTGCAGACAAGGACAGAGCTGTCAATGTCTGTGAAAGTGACCATGGCCTTCAACTGCGTTGCATGGATTGATCTCATGTTGGAGCAGCAAACATCTCCAACATCTTGCAGTTTGCCATACGTACCAGGATGTCATCCATGTACTGTGTGCAAAAAGAGGTGAATACATTGCATTCTCTCTTTCCAGAAAGAAACTGGTGAAGTGAGCATGTGGCTTTGCCATGAAAGAAGGCTTCCTCATGGTGCAGGGTGCCAATGACTGCATGCATGTTGCTTTCCAGGACATCACATGTAAATTTAGAGAACGACCGCAACTGCAAAGGATTTCACTCTCCCAATATTTGGCCAATCGGCAATCATCCTCAGAAAAACATGCAGTTCATTGCCTGGTATTGTGGCAGCAGGCATGAAAGCTTTATTCCTTGCCAGTCTGCAGTACCATCAGCATTTGAGGCACCATGAGAAATCAGAAGGTGGCTACTTGGTAACACGTCTCATGACTATGCTCTCAATCCATAATGACACGGGTAGCATGTATATAACGACAGCCATGCTGCAACATGAAACATCACTGAGTAGACTACCTGTATGCTTAAACAACACTTCTACAGCACGAACAGACATGCAAGAGTCCTGCAGTACTTGTCTATGAGACCATAAGACATAGTAAGCCACTTGGTCCATCGAGTCTGCTCCACCATTCAATGAGATCATGATGTGATATTCCTCAACTTCACTTATCTCCACAAGTCTTGATTCTGTTACTAATTAAAAGTCTGTCTATCTCAGTCTTGAGAATACTTAATGAAGCAGCCTCGACAGCCCTCTGCAGTAAAAAATTCCACAGACTCACTACCCACATATAAAAAATTTCTTCTCACCTCTAAGGAATCTTAAATGAGTGACTCCTTACTTTGAGATTATGTCCTCTTTCCCAGACTCTCCCATAAGAGGAAACAACCTCTCAGCATCGACCCTGTCAAGCCCTTGCGAATCCGATATGTCTCAATAAGGTCACCTCTTGTTCTTCTAAACTCCAATCAGTACAGGCCCAACCTACTAAACCTCTCCTCCGAAGAAAGTCCGTCTGTATCTGGGATCAATCTATTGAACCTTCTCTGAACTTCCTCCAATGGCACGGATATGAGACCAAAACTGTTCACAGTATTCTAGGTGTGGTCTAACAAGCGCCTTGTATAGTTTTAGCAAGACTTCTCAATTTTTATACTCCATGCCCTTTGAAATAAAGGCCAATATTCCATTTGCTTTCCCAATTACCCACTGAACCTGCATGCTAGCTTTTTGTGATTTATGCAAAATGGACCCCGAATTCCTCTGTGCTGGAGCTTTCTGCAGTCTTTTTCCATTTAAATAATATTCAGCTACTTTATCCTGCCTACCAAAGCACATAGCTTCACATTATCCTACATTACGTTTCGTTTGCCAAGTCTTTGTCCATTCACATAGCCTGTCTACATCTCTTTGTAGATTATTTTTGTCATCTTCACTACTTTCTTTCCCACCTGTTGTTATGCCATCTGCAAACTTGGCAACAGTACATTCATTTCCCTTGTTCAAGTCATTAATGTATATTGTAAATAATTGTGGCCCCAGCACTGATCTCCATGGCACTCCACTGATTACAAATTGCTGTCTTGAAAATGCCCCTTTTACCCCAACTGTTTTTCTTTTATCAGTTAACCAATTCTCTCTCTATGCTAATATAGTAGCCCAAACACCATGTTAGAGCACATTACATGATTCATCGTGGTCTGCTGCCTCACATACAATTTTGCTTTCATGAGTCTTTGCCAGCAGGTATACAGTGGGCAGCTGAGGAGGAGGGCAAGAAGAAGGGAGGAGGCAACCACCATAGCCTTTTTCAATTGGCTAATTTGTTATCAGCTCAGTTGCAGTGAACGAAACCCAATTCCTATCAATAGTTCCACACTTTGGATGCAATCTTTCCAAAAAACATTTGAAAAGGGTTGATCTTACCAGCACGCCACACCAGTCGATTGGTACGGTGAGCCGGTAAGATTGGGAGAGAGGTAAAAGAGGTTTCTCGCTTCTCATGATGTTACCGGCTGGCGTAATTAGCCTTGCATCTGGGAATATCTGGGAACATTGGCAATATTCATTTGCCAATTTTAACATTATTAGTGAGCCTGGGACGCAATTACCTGGGCACACTTTCCTTAATGATGGCATGAATGGAGGTCCTCACCAGCGAGGATCATGTATGGTCCCTACCAATGAGGACCTGATGTAATGGTGTCGCCGGAGGGACCGGAGGCCATTGAAGACCCATGGGTGGTTGGGGGCAAGGCCAAGTGCCACTTGGGCAGTGCCAGCCTGGGACCCTGGCACTACGCACCAGGCACTTAGAATGTTTTGGTCAAATCACCCCCTACATAATTGTCTGTTTTTGGCGCAGCAATTTTTCCATACAATCAATTATTTTGGCAGTTGGAAATTTCGCAGAGGGAACGTGTGTATGTGTGTGTGTGTATGTGTGTGGGGAGTGGAGGGAACGGCAGAGGGGTGCAGAGCCTAAGCTTGTCAGGGAAGACAGCTGCAGAAATAAACAGAATTTGTTGACTCCATAAAATTGCCTCAGGCAACCTTCTTAGAAAACAGTCCACTCTCAGTTTGAGGGAGAATATGAAGCAAACTGTACTGGAATTCAGAAAATTATTTTTGGATTTTGGCATCAGCTGCCAAAGGAAACTCAGTACAAAATAGTGAACTGTGAAAATATGGAAGTACTGTTCACTGGAAGACCTTGACAACAATTCATTCATAATCTATAACAGATGTTAATGATAAGGAGAGTGAGTGCGATCTTAGAGATTGGCGCCGATTTTTTCGGCAAGTCGCAATCTTACGGCAGTCAGTGCAAAAACAGAGCCTCAATGCAATTCTTGCCAGTGGGGGGGGGGCGGCGTGGTGTGAAGCCTAACGATGACATTAATATTTAAGTCGGCGATTGCGCCAGGAATATGGCTTTTGATGTGGATTACCGAGCACAAAAACCTCGCACACTATCTTCTTGGATCGCTCCTCAGCTGTTCACTGCTCCTTCCTCTGTCACTATCACAGACCCCTCTTGCCACAACGATGAAATAGAGCCACAACAATACAAACCAACTTTATCAATCAAACTATACAAAAGTGAATTAACCAATGATGGTGCCTGCCATCTGTCAACTTTTATTGAGTGCTCCTAAGCAATACCACCCCAGTGGCTACTGCATGACTGGTGGAAGGCTTTCAATAGGAAAGACCACAGTTGCCTTGCAGGATGTTGTCTGGCCATGGAAGGTCTAGGCTTTGGACATCATCTCAGCACAGGCTCTGAAAGTACAGGCTAGGTAACGGCAAGGGGACTGGTGGAATGGCAGTGATAAGAAGGCAAATGCTGTCATCTCAAGACAGAAAGAGAAAGGGCAGCTAGCTTGTGCTCCACAGTGCCACTGCCGCTCTCCCAGGGCACAACTTCAGCAATCCCAGTTACTTGTTGGAAGACAGGTTGCTGTGGGATGCTGCAAACTCTTTGAACACTGGTATCCACAGAAATGACGATAGCAGTCTAAGCACTTGTGGCAGCAAGTAGAATCAACAATTCCACTCAAACAATGGGCTCCCAGCTCTGCACAAAGCCACATGCTCCTCCATACTCCTCGCCAGTGGTTTACTGGCAGGCCTGCCAATGCATCAATCATCTGTGTGGGTATCTTCAACCTTTTTCTGTAGAAAACCGAAGTGCTGCAAATATTCAGCATGTCTGGGAGCATCTGTAGGGTTAATGTTTCAGCTCGAATTTGACTTCTTCAGAATAAAAGAGTTGGGAACACCAGAAAACTACCTCACGAAGAACATGCAGTGTCAGCATTTGAGCTGGTGACTGCAAGTGTGAGAATGAATTATGGCGTTTC
Source organism: Carcharhinus amblyrhynchos (assembly GCF_965287045.1). Taxonomy (NCBI): domain Eukaryota; kingdom Metazoa; phylum Chordata; class Chondrichthyes; order Carcharhiniformes; family Carcharhinidae; genus Carcharhinus; species Carcharhinus amblyrhynchos. The sequence goes on from NC_137341.1 coordinate 13,660,072, forward strand.
TTCATCACAAAAACATTCGTCCTTTAGAAGCAGAGAAAGGACAAATTATCATGGGAAATGAGAAAACAGCAGAGATGCTGAACAAATGTTTTGCATCTATCTTCACGTGGAAGACACAAATCATGTACTAGAGATAGAGGATAATCAAGGTTAAATAAGAGTGAGGACATAAAGGAAATTATCATCAGAGAAAAAATATTGGAAATATTTAAGGGACTAGAAGTCAATAAATCATCAGGACCTAATGGCCTACATGCCCCAGTTTGGAAAAAAATAGCTGTAGATAGTGGAAGCACTGCTTATGATGTTCAAAAAGTTCCTAGATTCTACAACAGTCTTACTGAGTTGAAAGTCATTCAAGAAACGTGGGGAGCGGAGAGAAAACAGAAACTACAGGCCAGTTAGACTGATATCAGGCATTGGGAAAATGTTAATCCATTTATTAATTTAATCTATTCTGATGAGTAAACCAAAGCACTTTGAAAACCAGAGCATGACAAAGTCAATGTGGTTTTGTGAAAGAGATATTAGGAAAATTTCTTGGAATTTCTTCTGAGGAAACAACTTATAGGGTAAGTAAAAGGGAACCAGTAAATGTGGTATACTTTGATTTCTAAAGGGCAATCGATAAGGTGCCACACACAAGAGATGGGCACATGGAGTGGGGGGTAATATAGTATAAAGGATTAGTTAATGGAAATAAGAATTAACAATAAAAAGATATTTTCACGTTAGCAAACTGCCATAGAGTGACATAAGTATTAGTATTGGGGTGATATGGTGGTGCAGTAGTTAACACAGCTGCCTCACAGCGCCAGGGACCCGAGTTGGATTCCTCACTTGGGTCACCGTATGTACGGAATCTGCATGTTTTCCTATGTCGGTGTGGTTTTCCTCTGGCTGCTCTGATTTCCTCCCACAATCCAAAAGATGGGCTGGTTAGGTGCATTGGCCATGATAAATTCTCCTCAAAGGACCCAAACAGGCACTGGAGTGTGGCAACTACAGGAGTTTCACAATAATTTCATTGCTGTGTTAATATAAGCCTACTTGTGACACTAATAAATAAACTTAAAACTCAAATATTTAATCTACGTTAATGATTTAAATAAAAAGAGAGTAATGTATCTAACTTTGCTGATGATTGATTGTTAGCTATGGAACACAGAGGTTCTGAAAAGACATGGTCTGGTTGAGTGGACAACAAGGTGGTAGATGGAGTATAATGTAGGGTAGTGTGAAGTTATTTACTTCGGTGGTAAGAATATATTTTAAATGTTGGTATCAACAGATTGAGGCGTACTTGTACGAGGAACACAGAAGATTAGCAGGAGGGTATAGCAAATAATTAGGAAGGCAAATGTCATGTACTGTGTTGCAAGGGGATAGAAGTACAAAAATAAGGAAGTCTTGTTATATTTTCCAGCCTTCTGGAATCATACCCCCTCATCAGCAAGAGATTCATAGAATTCATAGAAACCCTACAATGGAGGAAGGGGCCATTGGCTCAATGGGCCATTTGGCCCATTGAGTCTGCACCAACCACAATCCCACCCAGGCCCTACCCTCATATCCCTACATATTTCCCCATTAATCCCTCTAACTGACACATCTCAGTGGTAATTTTTAGCATGGCCAATCAACCTAACCTGCACATCTTTGGACTTTGGGAGGTAACCGGAGCACACGGAAGAAACCCATGCAGACATGAGGAGGATGTGCAAACTCCATACAGACTGTGACCCAAGCTGGGAATTGAACCCAGGTCCCTGGAGCTGTGAAGCAGCAGTGCTAACCACTGTGTTACCATGCTGCCCATACCACTGTGCTACCGTGCTGCCCATCTTGCCGACTGGAATCACTCATGTCCCTATCAACGGGATCCAGCCTTGATTACCTTGCCAGGATGAGGGAGAATTGGAGGCCATTGAAGCTCCTAGGTGATTGGAGACATGGCTGAGCAGTTTTAAGTTATTGGACGTAAAGAAGAATATTGCAGATGCTAGAATCTGAAACAATAGAAAATGCTGGAAATTCTCAGGAGGTCTGACAGCATTTGTGGAGAGAGAATAAAGCCGACATTTCGAGTCAGGATGACCCTTTGTCAGAACCAGGGTGCCCAACCAGCACCCTGGCACTGCCTACAGGACACATTAACCGTGCTAGTGTCAAACAGGTGGGGCCTAAGTAAGGATGGAGCAATGACAGGGGGAGGGATCTGCAGTGTGGTGGGGAGGAAAATCTGCAAGAGAGAGGCAGGGGTGATGATCGGTGAGGGGATAATTCTGCAGACAGGGATAATCGGTGGGGGTAACTCTGCAGATGGGGAGGAGGGAGGTGTGATTGGTGGGGGGAGGTGGAGCTCAAGCTCTGCAGACGGGTGATCGGCAGAGGAGACTTCTGCATTCAGAGGTGATCGGCGGGGGAGGGGAGGGGGGGTCAGGGAATAGGAATTGGCACAGAGGAGCATTAGTGAGGGAAGGGGTGCCAGGAGATCTTTCAGTGTATTGGGGGATAGGGTGCCTGTGCAATGGGGCCCCAAGTGCTCTTCAGCTGGCTTCACTGGTGAATTTAGGTTCTGTCCCCTCCCCCAACCCCGCCCCCACTGTGGTCTTTTTTTGCACTAAGTGTGGTAAGATTGCGGCTCGTGGCTCATCAGAAAAGACTGGTGTCATTCTCTCTCCGTTTCACACTCATTCGGCACTTAGAATTCTTTTGTAAGATTGTGCCTGTGCAATCTGAACATGATTCATTTTCCTTGACTTGTGATACTATATCCAGTTCCTCAGGACTAGCCTGTTGGCAATCATTGTGACAGCTATCTGCTCCCAATGCTTTTGCATGATCTATAAGGGGCGGGCCTCTTATCCCATGGATGCAGGGCCCCTCTCTTTTCCTATCCACATCCTTAATTAAAGCCTCCAGAGCTGCATCAGAGAACATTGGAGCCCACTCTCTGCCACGTTGTGCCACTGTTGTTTCTTTCTAAAGGAAAATTCTCTGTCAGAATGACTTCCATTCAGGACCTGGTTGGCTTTAAGCAGCACAGGCTAACTTGATCTCATGCAGGCCTCTCACAATTTTGTGCATGCTGTTTAAGCATGCAACCACTCAACAGCCAACCTCAATCATGTAAATGAGCAAGGAACACAAATTTTGAATGCTGCTGATAATGGAAGCCATGGGAAAAGATTAATTGCACATCGTCATCCCTGTGCACATGTTTATAGTTTGTCTGAAGCTGCAGTTTTAACTCTTTTAATTGTTGCTTCTCAGACAAAACTACTGCTAGGCATGTAATGTTATGGGAAGCTTCCTTTCATTGGTCCCTTTATTTTGAAAGCAGCTAAGTAATGGCAACATATTTGCAGTTGAGGGTTACAAAGTAAAAGGCTGATTCTACAAAACATCCAGAAACACTTTCAAGATTTCTATAGACAGATTAATTCCACTCCTGTTGCCAACATATTCTGAGGGATTAAAGCACAAGCAGAGTAGAAATTTGGCACGTACACAGGGATCAACCTGGAGTGTAGTAGACTAAATGAATATTGCAAACTGATTTGTAAGGTCAGATGAGGGTGCATCAGAGTAAATGTACCAAACTGTATAATTATGTGGTTGAGGGAAATATTATTGCAAGGTGTGAAGCAGACTATATTGCTCCAAATGTATTTTACTGCCTGGGCACTTTGCTCAGATGGACCATGGGTGAGTTGCTGGTGGGAAGGGAGACCAATGTATAAACTCCACACCTGCAAAGGAACCTACCCAATTTTCAACCCATTAATTTAAAGGTATGATGCTCCTTTACTGCTATGCTTTACCCCTCTAATTCTGTATGTTTTTGCCTCGTAGATGGGAACAGGAAAATTTACCACATATACACAATATATAAAAATTAACTTCAAATTTCTTTAGAACATTTTGATGAAGCATTTTATATGCAAAAATGTTTAAAGATACCATGATTGTTTATCTCCCAAACTGCTGCCAGCAAGCACATAACAAAACTCAAATTGCTGAGTATGGCAAACATCTTAGAACACAAATGTCATATTTGGCCACTGGCCCAAACATCTGCTGTTTATAGCAATTGATAAACATCGAAGAGAATTAAGACAGAGACATTTTTTTGTTGTCTGCAGAGTGCAGCTTCTGTGTTATAATGAAATAGGTCTGACGGTGCATGCTGTTCCTTCTAGCTTTGATCTTTAAACAGCCTGTGTTAAATAGCTTAGAACTGGCAGGAAAAGCAGACACAACATGTGGAGGTAATGGTTTTGAGTGTGATGACAGAAGGTATTGGAAGGTTGCCAAACTAAAAACAGAGGGAGCATTAGCATGCAGTCAATTTTTATGCATCTCAACACCAAACACAGGTAATCCCTCAAGTAATGGTTAAAATTGCATGTCAATTGGCATTTACCATAGGTCACAACATATCATTTGACCTCTGAAGCCTCCAAAACTACTTCCCAAAATGGGGATCACCTTGTATACCGAATATAAGAATGTGAACGATAGATGTTGGTGTGGGTGATCGCCATTTGAAATAGAAAAATAACAGCATTCAGTACAACTGAAATCAACATGATAGATTTATCAAATATATTAATTCCACTAAGAAATCTTCAACCACACTAAAAACATTTAAACTATCAAGCTTTTGTATTCGGCATCCAATGCAAAGTATCTCATTTTAAGCCAGTTTTAAGCTAATGCACCTAACTTTCAGTGAATTATGTCAACATAGTTAAAAACAAACATCTTGGGTTCAGCAAGTGAATTATTGGACATCTTAGAATGGATTTTTGTATTTCAGTAGGTCAACAAAAACAGTATGTACTCTTAATATTTAAGGTATTTAGCTGCAGAAACAATGTAGGGAAATGTGTGCTTTTAACTGTGTTAACATGCTGAAATACATGCCAGCAGGAGCAATTTAATTGAAAGCTATGTACCTTGGTGGCAGGCCAAAGAATTAATCCCAATTAGTGGAATTGACACTGAACATTCACACTTACAAATTTAAAAATATTAAGATAGAACAGTTTCTAAAAACCTATATACATACATATACCCATTTTCTTTTACGTTTAATGATCTGACCATAAAGAGTTTTCATATATTAAGACAAATACTGCAAACTAAAACAAATTACCTTAAATTCCAATATGTGTAGCCATGGCAACAATAGCTAAGAACAACTGGCAACAGACATGGTTAACAATAATTATTTGTTCTACTATAGGGTCTGGATTTAAATTTGCATAGTTTTATAATAGATAACTTTGTGAAAAGGTTTTTGCACCAAAGATGGAAGATAGTAAGCTTTAAGTTTGTAACACAAAATGGTAGCGAAGAACTGACACTAAGGCCCTTTTGTAACAAGAGCTAATGTGTGAGGCTCAGCAGTCCGGCCAAAAGTTCATTGACTTTTAGCAGGACCAGACAAACCCATCCACAGACATTCAGGCCAGATTATTAGACAGTTACCAAATTCCTGGCTTTCATTAGAACAATTTCAGAGTTAAAAAATTTATACAAGATATAAAAGTTGTGTTCTCAAAATGAGATTAAACACAGGTGACAAGACCCTATTAGCACACGGGAGGGAGGGTATTGAATCTTCCAAATCCCATTTCAAACGGTAGCTCTAGCTAGGTAATTGCATTCACAGAATCCCTACAGTGCAGAAAAAGGCCATCCAGCCCATTGAGCCTGCACAGACAACAATCCCACCCAGGCCCTATCCTCATTACCTCATGTAGTCACCCTGCTAATCCCCTTAACACTAAGGGACAATATTTCAGCATAGCCAATAAACCTAACCTGCATATCTTTGGATTTTGGGAAGAAATCGGAGCACCCGGAGGAAACCCACGCAGACATGGGGAGAACATGCAAACTCCACTCAGACAGTCACTCAAGGCCGGAATTGAACCCAGGTCCCTGGCACTGTGAGGCAGCAGTACAAACCACTGCACCTCCCTAGTGCAAGAGGGAGAACACGCTTTTGTGGAATTCATTCATTCAGGTTTGAAGGTCTTTTGGATATAATAGTATGGTTTCTTCCTTTTGGGTTATTTTATTAAAAATCAAACTACGGAGAAAATGTTTGGGGAATTATACAGATACATGCAATGTTTTAAAAGTGAGAAAGTTTAATTATGTGGATGCACAATTCTTATACATCTAATTCTGTATTATAACTTCAGAATTCTACATTACAAAGAACAAAAAAAATTACAGCACAGGAACAGGCCCTTCGGCCCTCCACACCTGCACCGACCATGCTGTCTATCTTAACTCCTTACCCTTCCAGGGACCATATCCCTCTATTCCCATCCTATTCATGTATTTGTCAAGACGCCCATTAAAAGTCACTATCGTATCTGCTTCCGCTATTTCCCCGGCAGTGAGTTTCAGGCACCCACCAACTTCTGTATAAAAAACTTGGCTCGTACTTCTCTTTTAAACCTTGCCCCTCACACCTTATACCTATGCCCCCAAGTAATTGACTCTTCACCCTGGGAAAAAAACTTCTGACTATCCACTCTGTCCATACCCCTCATAATCTTGTAGACTTCTATCAGGTTGTTCCTCAATCGCTATTGTTCCAGTGAGAACAAACCAAGTTTCTCCAACCTCTCCACATAGCTAATGCCCTCCATACATGCAACATCCTGGTAAATCTTTTCTGTACCCTCTCCAAATCCTCCACATCTTTCTGGTGGTATGGCAACCAGAATTAAACAATATATTCCAAGTATGATCTAACTAAGATTCTATAAAGCTGCAATAGGACTTGCCAATTTTTAAACTCAATGCCCCGACCGATGAAGGCAAGCATGCCTTGTACCTTTTTGACTACCTTCTCACCTGTGTTGCCACTTTCAGTGACCTGTGTACATGTACACCTAGATCCCTCTGCCTATCAATACTCTTAAGGGCTCTGCCATTTACTGATTTTTCCCATCTATATTTGACCTCCTAAAATGCATTACCTCCCATTTGTCCGGATTAAACTCCACCTGCCATCTCTCCGTCCAAGTCTCCAACCGATCTATATCCTGCTGTATCTTTTGACGTTCCTTATCGCTATCCACAATTCCATGAACCTTTGTGTCGTCTACAAACTAACTAATCAAATCACTTACATTTTCCTCCAAATCATTTATATATAGATATATAACAAACAGCAAAGGCCCCAGCACTGATCCCTGAGGAATGCCACTTATCACAGCCCTCAATTGAGAAATGCACCCTTCCACTGCTACTCTCTGTCTTCTATGACTGAGCCAGTTCTGTATCCAGCTTGCCAGCTCACCTCTGATCCTGTGTGACTTCACCTTCTGCACCAGTCTGCCATGAGGGACCTTGTCAAAGGCCTTACCAAAGTCCATATAGACAACATCCACTGCCCTATCCTTATCAATCATTTTTGGCCCTTCCTTGAAAACTCTATCAAATTAGTGAGACACGACCTCCCCTTCGCAAAACCATGTTGCCTTTCACTATTAAGTCCACTTATTTCCATGTGGGAGTAAATCCTGTCTCGAAGAATCCTCTCCAATAATTTCTCTACCACTGACATAAGGCTCACCAGCCTGTAATTAATTACTTGGATAATCCTAGCTGCCCTTCTTAAATAAAGGAGCTACATTGGCTATTCTCCAATCCTCTGGGACCTCCCCTGTAGCCAGTGAGAATACAAAGATTTCTCGCAATGCTCCAGCAACTTCCTCCCTCGCATGTCTCTGTGGTAAATCCCATCAGATCCTGGGGACTTGTCTACCTTAATGTTTCTCAAGAACCCCAATACCTTCTCCTTTTTGATCTCAACATGACCCAAACTACCTACACACCCTTCCTGAGACTCATTATCCAGTCATTCTCTTTGGTGAGTACTGATGCAAAGTACTCGTTTAATACCTTTCCCATTTCCTCTGGCTCCACGCATAGGTTCCCTGCCCTGTCCTTGAGTGGGCTAACCCTCTACCTGGCTACCCTCTTGCTCTTTATATATGTATAAAAAGCCTTGGGATTTTCCTTAATCCTGCTGGCTAATGACTTTCCGTGACCCCTTTCAGCCCTCCTTACTCCTAGCTTAAGTTTCTTTCTACTTTTCTTGTATTCCACACTTGCTTCGCATGTTCCCACCTTTCTAGCCTTGACATATGCTTTCCTTTTCTTTTTGACTAGGCTCACAATGTCTCTTGTTATCGAAGGTTCCCAAAACTTGTCATATTTATCGTTCATACTTCCAGGGATATGCCGGTCCTGAATTGCTATCAACTTAACACTGGAAAGCCTCCCATATGCCACATGTTGATTTGTCCTCAAACATCTGTCCCCAGTCTACATTCTTCCTAATATTATTGTAATTAGCCTTCACCCAATTCAGCACCTTCACTTGAGGACTACACTTTCCTTTATCCATCAGCACCAGTGTGGTCACTGTTTCTGAACTGCTCCCCTACTGAAATGTCGACAGCTTGGCTGGATTCATTCCCCAATACCAGGTCCAGTATGGCCCCTTCTTAGTTGGACTATCTCTATACTGTTTCAAGAAACCCTCCTGGATGCTCCTTACAAACTCTGTCCCATCCAAGCCCCTAGCACTATGTGAGTCCCAGTTAATATGGGGGAAGTTAAAATCTCCCACCACAACAACCCTGTTACTTTTACACCTTGCCAAAATCTGCCTACATATCTGTTTCTCTATTGTTGGCTGTTGAGAGGCCTATAGTAAACCCCCAACATTGTGACAACACCCTCCTATTCCTGAGCTCTACCCATATTGCCTCGCTGTATGAGCCCTCCGAGGTGTCCTCCTGTAGTACAGCTGTGATATTCTACTTAACCAATAGTGCAACTTCCCCACCCCTTTTACATTGCTCTCTATCCTGCCTGAAACATCTATATCCTGGAATGTTAAGCTGCCGATCCTGTCCTTCCCTTAACCAAGTCTCTGTACAACTAATTTCCATTTCTCTGTAAATAAAATTTATTTTAATTTACTATCTGAACAGTCTTGTTTTACACCGTGGGTCTAGTCTGATTTGAACTTTAGAGTTAAAATGAATTACTGGTAAATTGGATTGATTCCAGTTGGGCACTGATCCAAAAATCCTTACAACAGAATTAATTGAGTTCATTCTGCATCACATTGGCTATGACATCATTGTAAGGCTTCTGCTCTAGATCAGATTTAGCACTTTCAGAATCACCTTCCTCTCCAACCATTGAATTGGATATTTCACATTTTTTGAATGATTTGATAACAATTTGTACATTAATAGCATTTCATGACTTGATGACAAAATTACAGAAAAAATAAAGCAGCATGCACATATCTACTCTGTGAAGACTTTTCATCAGCATCCGTCTATTCCATTCTGCACAAACAAGACTCCTCAAATAGCTTGTTGAGCAACACATCCAAAGGTTGAACTATGGACATTCAGACCATCTGGCATAACTGCAATTTGGATGTTAATTCATCACAGGCTTTTCATCCCATCAGCCAAATGCTGTATATTTTGTGCAAGCCATCAGGACACCTATTCCACATATTACTGCTCCATAACTTCCCTTCCTCCTCATCTATCCAACTGCTACCATGGACATGAACAAATAGCACAGAACTTGACTTTTGGCATGGCTTTATGTTTGAAGATTACCAAGGCTTTAATTTTATTCTATCAGCCATACAGGCTCGTACCACTGTGAATCTGATCTTCCATGATTCTCATGACACTGTTTACTGCACTCCACAGTTCAGTTGCTTGACAGATCGAAATTTATGGGCATTTCATCCATGTTGCCAATGTGACATAAGCGCTCGTGTTTTTGCTACTGTCTGATGATGAATCTCTGGAAAATCAACTTTGGCAAAGTACACTTTTGATAGTCTCTTAGCAATCTTGGCTGTCTACCACAACACTAGATCTTTTCATCCCATGAAGTGGCTGCCACCAGGTAGCTATTGTTCTGAAATCTGTGCTGGACTCAGGGTTTGATTTTCCCAAGTTTCTGCATTTCTGGAGATGATGCAACCATCCTAAGGATTTTCAAAGACCTATTCTGATATACTTTCTTACGATCAGGCCAACGGCTAGTCCCTGTTCTGATAGCACATTTGGTCTTGAGTATCTTCTTCAGGGCGCATTCCTTCTTCTTTCATTCCCTCACCAGTTTTTCACTAACATCAAATTCCCTCACTGCTGCACATCTCTTTGACAAGTTAGCAAACGTTATGACTTTTAGCTTGAAACTGACTTTGTATTTCATTATTTTTGCCAAAGGTCATGTTTTTGCCATTTGTCATGCGCAATCTATGTAGGCATGTCTTAAGCCCCCACATCTTGTTGTTAATAGATCCCAAGCACCAACTTATAAAGTGAGAAATAAATGCATTTCTAAGGTGAAAAATTTGAGACTGGCTCCGAATGTGAATATAGCGTTTCTTATAAGGAAGGGGGATCAACTTATACACTGTGTTCTATGGTATGGGTAAAAGCGTAGAATTAGAAAAACATTTAATGTTTTTAAGGAAGGATAAATAAAAAGCTAAAATGAAATATGAACAAATTAACATTTCCTTTGCAGCATACATTTATATTTTCCATCAATAAATCATTGCCATCATTGGATTTCATGAACAGAGATATAATTTATTTTCCTATCATTAGCATGAAATTAAACACGATAATAGGATATTGACTTACGTGGGTTAATTATACCATAATTGTTATGGTTCAATTAAGAAAACTGAAACATAAAGCCTCCAACTAAATTATTGAAGCTGCATTAGAATACAACAGAATTCATTAGTAACTGATATCCACAAGATTTAAATGACTGAACCTGGCCAGAAGCCTTAAATTGATCAATCACTATAATTCTAATTCTTACAATGTATGTTTTACTGTTTCTGCTTTTAACTAAAATAATCTAAATCCAAAACATCTGTCAACAAATTCTAGCTCAGATTTCTGGATTGGATTGGTAGGAATTAAACTGATCTTCGTCTGCCCGCATTAACAATTCTTGTACTGTACAACAATAGATTTTTTATATTATTCATTCTTGGGATATGGGCATTGGTGGAAAGGCTAACATTCATTGTCCATACCTAACTGCACTCAAGAAGGTGTGACTTCTTGTTGAATGGCTGGAGTCCAAAGTGCTCCAACAGTGATACTTACAAATTAGTGATTGCTGCACCGAAGAGTTACTATTGGATGGACATGACTTATACCCAGCCAGTTTTATTGCCCGTGCAACTTTTATTTTGACAAAAATCAGGCGGAGTTTTAATGGGCAGCCAGATTCACTATTGTGTACTTTAAATTCATGTCAGAGAATTAACTGGAATATTCAGTGTGAAAATGTGCACTCATTACCAATTTAAAAATCACAGCTGGGAAAGAGGCCACCCAGACCACTCTGGTGCTTACTCCCTAAAAGGGGAATAATCCAAATCCCAAATGCCTGCTCATTTCCTTATGCCCTCCCCCCCAGATTTCCTTCAACTATTTAACCTTCTTTTAAATGTGAATGTTGCCTCTGCTTCGATCACTATCATATGCTGTAGCCTCAAAAGTTGGTAAATATGTTTCTCGTTTCGCTGGAATCTTTTTTGTGGACAAAATGGAGTCCTAAACCTATGAAACATGTGACAGGAATGGCCATCTGGAGGAAAAGGGATGACTGCCACCTAAATTGTTCCCTGGTGTTCAGTAAGATGCCTGCAAGGCACTTTGGTGGTGAGCAGTAACCTAACAGCGGTCAGCTTATTAGGATTAAACAAGTCATTGCAGATGACTTTGAGTCCTACTTGTAAGGGTTTAATCATCTTTTACTGTTCATTCGAAGTTGGATATTCGAAAAGGAATATTAACACATCAGGAGACTTTTGGCACAAATTGTCAAGACCTTAATGATATTTATTGTGAAAATTCCCTGAGAACTTCACCCAGTTATTCTACCTCATTGGGCAGCTTATAGGAGTCCCCAGGAAAAAAGGAAGTGCTTGGTCATGGGCACCTTGCAATGGATCCCTTTTGGTTGGCAGACAAAATGGGAGAGGATAAGGTCAGGCAGAGCAGCAACAGCTACTGCAGAAGAGAAGAACAGATCGATACCTAGCTTGTAGGGAGAGATACAGCACAATTCTCCTCCTCTGGACAACTTGTGTGGAGCTAGTCATCTCTCTGTGCAGCCACAGCACCTCAAGCATTCTCCTTCTTCACCTCCATCTCTTTCTCTTCCTTCAATAAGCTGTATCCTTCCAGGATGTCATGCCTGTCAAGGTCCACACCACTCTTGAGGACCAATTTATGGTAAGTGTAGCAGATCACTGGAATGAACAAGACATTTGCAGGATTATATTGCAGGGTGCCACATGACTAATTTAGGCATCGGAATTGGATCTTCAGAAGCCCAATGGCTTGCTCAATTGTTGTTCAACTGAAAGCTTTGGTTCTATTATCATCATGCCTCTGTCTTGAGCTCTCTTCAGGGATGTGTTGCTATCTCTGGCCATCTCCTTCTGGATATCTTTTGTTCCCTTGAAACTATCGATAGAGCTTGAGATTGGAATGAAGAGCTACAACAGGCAGGTCTGGCAGAGGTTGAAGGAATCATGGCAGCTGCTGGGAAAATGAATACATGTATACAGGAAGCTTTTAGAAAATAAACATTGTTAGGAATACTCAGTTCAGTAGTGTGCAGCTGCTTACAAGATGCTGCCGAGGTCCACAGTTGAGCATTGGAAGGTACCAGAAACAAAGATGTTCCAGGCCACAGTGACATTGCTGGCTACTGGCAGGTCATGGTGAGCAGTGCTGAGAGACCTTCAGTCATGAGGGAACAGGTCTCTACCTGAAAAGTTGCAGTCTCCAGCAGCATTGGTTTTTGATCATCGCAAGGTAGTTCCTTTTCACCAGTAGATCCTACGCTGAAAATATGGTTTCTGTGCCTTTCTTGCTCCTCGTCCCCTTTCTCTCCCCTCTGTTGTCCAGGAATCTGCACTTACTGCAGAGGTTGTTGCTCCACATTACCATTGGACCCCAAATCGCAGGGTCCTGCTCCCATTGCTAGCTGCTGCCTTCCTTGTATCTGGTGGTCCAGGATTGGTTGGAAGCCTTTTCCACCTTCTCTTATAGACCCATGATGCCAAGAGGGTGGCAAACTCTTGCCGTGTATAAGCCCTTACTTACCACTGCCACCACAAGCAGTGTTGAACCAATAGTACCTGTGTGCCAAAGGATGAGCCCCTCTCTGCAACTTTCATCTTTTCCAGGGGCTCACCAAATTCCTTGGGGCCCACCTAATCCCTTGGGGTGGTCTTGACAGGCTGCCTGCTGTGAGTCCATTCACCTGGTATGGCCCAGGCAGCACATACAGCCTACGTGCCATCAAAGTCAGAACATGTCCCTCAGGGAGCACCGAATACTTCATTTAACAATCTAAACTGCTGTTATTAATGCACTGGGCAGGATCTTGGGGTTGCCCTATCCCTATTTAATTTGTTCATGGGATGTGGGTGTTGCTAGCTGGGCCAGCACTTATTGTCCATCCCTGAGGACATTGAAGAGTCAACCACATTGCTGTGGGTGTGGAACCACATGTTGGCCTGATCAGGTAAGGATGTCAGATTTCCTTCCCTAAAGACACTAGTGAACCAGATGGTTTTTTGCAACAATCAGCAATGGTTTCATGGTCATCATTAGACTTTTAATCCCAGATTTTTATTGAATTAAAATTTCACCATTTGCCGTGGTGGAATTTGAACCCAGATCTCCAGAGCATTACCTTGGGACTCTGGATTATTAGTCCAGTAACAATACTACTAAACCACAGTAGACTACAGACTCCTCCTGCCCTTGTGAAACTCACTGGCACAGGAAGGGTACTAGGAGACCAGCGTGATAATTGGTGTTGGTATTTTCGTCCCCCATCTGCTTCCACTCCTGGAATGCCTGAAAATTCAGTAACTTGAGGCTGCCTCTAAATTTCTGTAGGGTTTTTCAAATTATTTTGTGGGTTATGAGCATCATCGGCTAGGACGGCATTTATTATTCATCCTTAACTGCCCTTGAGAAGGGGGAAAAGACAGAGAGAGAGCAAGGGAAACAGAGGGGAAAGAGACAAAAATGAATAAGGAAAAATGGAGGAAAAGATCAAGAAGAAAGGCAAAAAAGAAACATGAACCAAGATATGAAGGAAAGGGTGAAGAAATGCATAATATAGAGAATTAAACATATGAAAGAGGAAAAACAAAGAAAATAAGGGAACAAGAGAAGGACTAAAAAGGTGAAAGAGAAAGGGGAGAGAATCATAGCATCCTTACAGTGCAGAAGGCCATCTGGCCCATCGATTCTTGTCATGATGTGGGGATGCAGGCGTTGGACTGGGGTAAACACAGTAAGAAGTCTCACAACACCAGATTAAAGTCCAATCAATTTATTTGCTAGTAAACTCACAAGCTGTCGGGGTTTGCCTCTTTGTCAGGTGAAACTGACGAAGGGGCAAACCCCGAAATAAATTGGTTGGACTTTAACCTGGTGTTGTGAGACTTCTTACCATTGATTCTCACCAACTCTAAGAGAGTACCTTACCCAGGCTCCTTCCCTGCAACCCACACATTTACCATAGCTAATCCATCTAATCTAGACATCTTGGGACACTAAGGAGCAAGCTAGCATGGCCAATCCATCAAACCTGCACATCTTTGGAGTGTGGAAGGAAACCGGAGCACCCGGAGGAAACCCACACAGATATGGGGAGAATGAGCAAACTTCACATAGACAGACACCCAAGGCCAGAAATCAAGTCAGGCCCCTGGTGCTGTGAAGCAGTGCTAACCACTGTGCCGCCCCATGAAAACAGAGGAAGGAAGAAATGGGAAGAAGTTGCACAAGAAGAATGGCAAGGGAGCAAAGCAACCTTTTTTTGTTGACTGTAAACAATGTCACTGGAGAGGAATGTGCAACAAAAATATCCTATATTTTTTGTCTGCTTTGTGAAGATGCTGGACATCAAATTTCTTTGCTATTTTCTGCTGTTTGTTCTTGAATTGCTGCCAATCAGAAATTCCGCATCTTGAATATCCACAGGGATTGTCCTGCTGTTATGTCTTAACTTGTAAGATATCCTTTAAGACAATCATTTCACTATTTTCCAATTTCACACACACCCTAAGGACTGGATTGGCTTTTTTTTTCATTTTACAAACAAGTTTCTCTCACTTGTATTTGAGTAATCATCAATTCCCTCAGATTTATTCACATTTTAAGAGCTTTGAAACTGGATGATTAATCGTTAACCTGCTGAGTTGATAGATCCTATTCGGCCTAAATTAGTATTTGCCTGGTCTCTTTCTTGCTAGTTAATGATGTTGTGCTTCATGTACATGTATGCAAGCCAGCTATACCATCTTGATTTATTTTTTTGTAGCAGCAATGGCAGTCTGAGCTTAGCAAATCAATTTGCTTTTCTCATTTCCTTACTATTTCCACAAACTAACTGTCTGAATGCAAAACAATGTACTCGGATTTGCACAGCTCTTCTGCAGGTAGGATCATTGCAATATATAGAAGCTGACCTCCTCTTCGTGTCTGGAAGATACTTTAAGCCATCTCAATAAGAGAAATTAAGGAGCTAACCATTTTCATAATATTTTCAACTGTTTTGAATGTCCTGTACAAGGGTACAAAATCTAATCTTTTGAGGAATAACCTCAAATCTCAGAACAGTTTAAAAAGACAGTGACTAATGACCTGTATACATTGTTACATGAAGCTTTTACCATTTCTTCCTGGGGCACTCATTTGGAAAGTTGAACATGTATGAATGGTTATTAAATCACCAAATTAAATCTTCTCCACCCCCATGAGGCTGATGCACTGGTTATTGTTCTGTAACATACTACAGCATCTAATATCTCAATTGCATTCGCAACACTTTGCTGAACAACGAGAATGCTTGTGACTTGAGGGTTAATTGCCGATCTGCTCTATTATTAGATCTTTTTTTTCATAAATTAGTATTTGCTTTCAATCTATTATACTGAAATTGAAATGGGCAGGCTGGCTAACCGAGTTAGGATGACATTGGCACCAAGGGTAGAGCTCACTGAGGTATTTTAATGAACTGACTTTTAAAGAAGCAAACTACATAAATTCCCAATCAATAATATTTATAACTTAATGCTAGCAGAAACCAGACTCTCAAATAAATTTGCAATCCCACACGCGCCACCACAGAACATTCTGTTCCACTTTCTTTAAATTCCAATCCGACACTCAGGTCATTGCTAATATAGTGGGCACCAACTAGGGCCTGAATTCTCAGGAAGGCAAACGCTCAGCGCCCCTCACCCTGAAAGTCAGCGGGAATGCATTTCTGCCTACTGCCCTTTTACCCTTAACACCAGTTGGCAGCATTCCATTCTCACTTGACCTAAGTTCTACTTTGTACAGCTGTAGGCAAATCAAACTGGCTTTCCAGCCCCTCCAAGCGCAATGCTGAGATCGCTGGAAGAGATACTGCTGCAGTGTCCCTCAGCCGACGTCTGCACTTCATCTAAGTACGTTGGATCCTGAGACTTAGGTTCAGAATAGTAGAGGGTGTCCAGGGGAAGATCGGAGTGTTGGACATAGGCTGAAGCTGGGGGATGGGGGAGGGCTCAACCTCCCTGGTCCCTGAGAGGAGAGAGCCCCAGTCTGAAGGAGCCTTCCAAATGAGGTGTCTCGCCATCTTCCCATCTGAGAGAGAGAGTGAAAACCTTTTCAGTTTCCTACTCTCAGTGATTGGGTGCCTGTTAGCCTAAAAATTGAGGCTAAATGGGAAAAGGCCATTAAGTGGCCACCTAAGGGTCTTAACACAGGCCTGGGTGGTTTCCCATTTGAGGCCCTGCCTGCTCCACTGTAAAATTGTATCAGAGACAGGGTGGGTGGGATCCCAGAGGGAATCCCGACCATTGTACTGTTCTGTTTTGCGCACCCCATCCTCTCAAAGCCTCAGAACCCAATGATTGCACAGTATAAAATTCTGGCCTAGATTTTTGACATCTGCCAATGATGTCAACTGTTAAGAACAGTTTGGAATGACTCTCCCTCCTTTTATTGCCCCTTGATAAAGTAAGAATTGTGTACGACGAGAACCTCAAATATGAATCGTACCACTTCATGGCACAGTGCACAAAATTAAGGGTATTGTTAGATGGTATCAAAATGTAATAATTAATTTACTTACGTAGTATCTTTTAATGTACAGAGGCACCCAAAGCACATCACAAAGTACTAGGGAAAAACAGAGATGGAGCTAAACGAAAGAAAGGACAGCCTTGAAGCTACCCGTGCAGTGGTTTGGATAGGATCAGGGTTGTAGAAATTACAACACAGTGGGAGATTGCAGAGAAGGACAAAACCAATCTACAATAAGATTATGGGTGCAAGGGTATTGGTCGTAACTAACTGGCCATTCTGGAAGTCAAAGCAGAGTCACTGAGTGGTTGAGTCCATCAGGCAGAGGGCAGGGGGTAGTGAAGTTAGTGAGAGTGGAGGATAGGATAGCTTAGTTTATTATTCTTGAAGAAACAAAAAAGTGTGCCCTAATAAACCTGTCAGGGAATGTTGAGGGAGGAACAGAGGATATCTATGGGCTTGTTCAATGAAAGTTCAAACACTTATGCTTAGAACATGAAAATTATGAACCTGCCAGTTTTCTTCATCCACTCAAGGAAAGCTCCATCCTAAGTTATCACTGCCAAAAACTGACTGAACTCACTGCAGTTCAGTGTAGCAACTTCAAGTATCAGGAAGATAAATGGAGTCCGCACATCCGGTTTCCTCCCACAGTCTGAAAGATGTGCTGGTTAGGTACATTGACCATGCTGGACTCTCCCTCAGTGTACCCGAACAGGGGCCAGAGCATGGCAGCTAAGGGATTTTCACAATAACTTCATTGCAATGTTAAATGTAAGCCTACTTGTGGCATTAATAAAAAACAAGTTGAATCTATAGCCCTTGGATTATAAAGTGAATGCAATTACTAGTAGATTAATCAAGGTCACGAACGTACATCCATTTTCAAGCAATTGTGTATGAGTGCAAGAACAGGTCAATGCCAGGAAATTAAAAATCCCTTGCCTTTTAAATCAACTTTAAGAAAACAAAACAAAGGAAAAACAGCACATTGCTTAACAATTAAATCAAGAGCACTTGATGAACCATACTGTGAATGATCAACTTGTGACCGATGAACTTTTCTCAGCATGCAGATGCACAATATGCAAATTAACAGTACTTGTATGGTCATCAACTTAGAGATTTGGACATAATTCCATCAAGCAGAAAATCCATTAAAGATTGCAGAATAGTTACACCAGGCAACCTCATTCAATTGCTGGGAGGATTTGTTTACTCAGTATATTTCTCACAGACCAACATTTTGCAAGATGTTCGTGACTGGGTCTGATAGATATGTAGCCATGGCTTGATAGAAAGCACTTTAATCCTCTTAAACATTCTAGCGTGCCAACATAGTTGTGCCAAATATACAACACTCCTAATTGTTAAAGAGCACGGAAAGAGTAAAGGCAAAACTTCTTATTCAAAGTTCTCTCCCTTCTTAGACAAGGGACATCAACTATTGTTTCTGCTTGAGACTACCTTGAGAATCACTTTCTTTAGCTATGTACATGACTTTTATCTCTTACTTCTTTTATAAAGACAAGAATACAAATTAAGATGGGACAAAAGAAGGTTTAATTTTGTAGAAGTTGAAAATAATTGTGGCAAAAGTAACAGCAGGCTCTGGGAGATGATATTCCGGTATCCCAACTAACAGATGACATCTTGGTCACAGAGCACTTAAAGGAAGAGCTTGAGTTTGGCAATGTAAAAGAAAATAACACCATGATCCAGGAGCATACAGGACTGTGTCTGGGTCTATATTACGAGAAGTCAGAAGACCTGGCAGCACCAAGGTGAATCTTGATGTCTGGGAGCATTGAGGGGTGTGGTAGGGTGATTTCTGTGGCAGAATTTAATGTCCTTCTCCATGATAAGTTTAGAGGTGAATTTAATCAGACAAGGAGGATGATAGGTAGAGACTCTGCCACCTTCCCACCTCCAGCCCGGAAAAGTCAATGGTGGCTGGGTGGTAGGAATAATGGTAGGAAGGACTATTACTTACGTGGTGAAAAACTGCAGCAGGCGATGGTGCAGAGGGACCTCGGGGTCCTTGTGCATGAGTTGCAAAAACCCAGCCTGCAGGTGCAGCAGGTGGTCAGGAAGGCGAATGGGATGCTGGCCTTCATAGCGAGGGGGATTGAATATAAAAGTAGGGAGGTCTTGCTGCAGCTGTATAGGGCACTGATGAGGCTGCAGCTGGAGTACTATGTGCAGTTTTGGTCGCCGCACTTACGCAAGGATATTTTGGCCTTGGAGGGAGTGCAGAGGAGGTTTACTAGGCTGATGCCGGAGTTGAGGGGGTTGAGCTATGAGGAGAGGCTGAATAAACTAGGCTTGTACTCGTTAGAGTTTAGAAGGATGAGGGGAGATCTCATTGAGACATATAAGATGATGAATGGGATGGATAGGATAGAGGTGGAGAGGCTCTTCCCACTCAGAAAGGACAGTAGGACTAGGGGGCACAGCCTCAAGATAAAGGGGGGGGGCGGTTTAGAACGGAGTTGAGGAGGAACTTCTTCACTCAAAGGGTGGTGAATCTCTGGAATTCTCTTAAGTGGTGGAGGCTGCCTCGCTAAATATTTTTAAGACGCGGGTTGATGGGTTTTTGATAAGCGAGGGGATTAAGGGTTATGGGGAGAGGGCGGGAAAGTGGAACTGCACCACGACAGATTAGCCATGATCTTATTGAATGGCGGGGCAGGCTCCAAGGGCTAGATGGCCTACTCCTGCTCCTATTTCTTATGTTCTTATGCCCCTAAGTTGGCATTTATTTCTCACTTATGATCTTCATCCTGCTATCACACATATTCACCAACAACAGATTGGGGATTTGCTCTGCAGGAAGCTCGGAAAGGAAACCCTGTTGGGTTTGTTTGTGGCCTTCTGAAGTGAGGGGGCAGGGGAACTCATTGCCAGATACTTACTGTCTGGTTGAGGGATCTAGCATCAGGAAGGGAGGCTCGCTAACAGCCAATCACCAGCCCTTGTTGCCAAAACCTCTTCCCATCCTTGCTCTTACTGCTGAACCCCTCACATCCTTTCACCCAATTCCCTCCTGCAATCACTTATCTTTGGCCTGGGATCGGCAATACCAAGTCTTGGATGGGAGTCATACTAGCAGCAGCCACCGCTCACAGGTGGCATTGTTGTTCAATACAGCTTCTAACCTTTGATTGGCTGGCAGCTCACTGCAAGTGGGACATCCATGCCTGGCTTCCCTGGTACTGGGGAAGGTTTGCCACTGTCCAGTTAAATGTCTGAGTGGTACTTAATTTGGCAGGCCTTCCCTAAAAGAGACAGTATGGAGCTCTCGCCAGCTCTCCGACTGGTGGATGAGTCCCCATTATCTCTAATAAATACAGCTCTGGAGATCAATATTGAATGGGAAGAGTCCATAGTAGAATCTGGATCAGTCTACACCTTGCTGTCAAATGCTGTTCTTAGACTATTGTTCAGCTGGTCTTGCCTCAGAGTGAAGGTTGTGAATTCAATTCCCTTCTTCTGGATGACATGTTAAACACATCCCCACCCTTTCAGATGGATGTCAAAGATCCAATGGCACTATTTTGAAGGAGAATTATCCCCATGTCCTGACAAATACTTATCACAAATCAACGTCACAAAAAAAATCCGATCTGTTATAATGAAAGATTATACCATCGGCAATTTAGTAATGGAACACGATTATTCACAGTCCATTGTCTCATGGATCTCCTCAATCTGCAGTACCTTAATGCTGTTAAGCAGAAAACATCATCAATGTGGTATGATAATATTATGCTATGTAATGTGGTAATATTGTGCTATTAATATATTTTATATTTAAGGGAGGAACTGCTTTAAGTGGCCATGTTTTGTTACAAGCAGTCGGTTTGTTTGAGGGAATGCCGCAGATGCTGAGAAAACATAATACTTAGTCATTTTAGCCATGTAAGTGTTTATTTAACAGAAATCTTGATGAGCTTTAGTTTACCAAAGAAGAGATCCCTTGAGGCATTTTCTTGATTAAAGTAATGGAAAAGTGAATTAGCTATTCAGGGTCATATATTCATGTGGTATTGGGTTAATGGGAGGAGCTAGGTTTGTGGCTGAGGAAACAGCTTTCTGAGTTCAGTTGCTGGAGAGGGTTGTTTAAAGATAAAAGCCTACAAGCAGCTCTGTCTCTTTCTCTCTAGAAAATCACTCTGGGAGATCCAAAGCTGTTAGCCCAAGTCAAAGTGCCTGGATTTGCTAACTATTTATAAAGAGGGGTTTAAGTCAATAAAATAAATATTGCTTGATTGGAACTGAATACTACGAAGTTAGAAATTAGAGTTTGTTCCACTTCATGTCTAAAGATTGTTCAACAATAAGGAGTTAAATTGTTTAATTTTGTTAGAGGTATCTTTAAACTATGTCATAAATAAAGTTTGTTCTGATGAAGATCCGTAATTTGTCAGCGGTATCACTCTTAAGGTGATTCCTCACACTTATACCAAAATAGAAAAATTGTTGTCTGGTTTCTGGTCTGGCACCCTAACAACAGGGCTAATTGATTTCAACAAAACATTTGACTGTCTAGATCATGACATTGTTATCAATAATCTCTTCAATTAGGAGTGAGCCTATCACGTGTACACTGGATCTCACTGATTTTCTAAACAATAGACATCAATGTGTTCAATTCAAATCAAGTACTTCCAAATGGATAACACTACATGCTGGGGTTTCACAAAGAATTATTGAGGCCCGATTGCATTGTTTATTGCATTGTCAAAATGTATGTATTGATTAACGATAAATATGTGGATGAACTGACCCTCTTGGAGTAATCAAGGCACCTCACCTGCGAGAGGCAATTACTTTGTTGAGTGATTCACTGTCGTCCATTCGTGTGAAATTGAACCTTCAGAATTGCAATGCTTTGGAATTGCATTACATGGGAAACCTTCCTGAATCACTCCCTTCAACAATATAGATGATGCTGAGATTGCACAACAAGTGTGTATTAAACTGTTAGGAATCTACAATCCAAGTGATCGCAAACGAATTTACCTAGTATCTGAAATGATTGAGAGAGAAAATGGAAGTCTTCATAAGCTCCATCTTCTCAAGCATCACAATATATCTCAAACTGTCCTATTCGTGAGTTCAATAATTACACAAGGCCTATTGTCAAACACACAGCAGTGGTTTGGAAAGCTGGACTTGCAAAAGAGCAAATCACCATGCTTAAAATCATTTAGAATCAACCACTGAAATTGATACCAGGTAATGCGTACCAAAGCTACTCTGACAATCAAAAGACTTGTTGAATGGCAGAAAGGACTCTTCTAGACTTTGGAAGAAAACACTTGAATCACACTTTCCATTACTACTAGTGCAAAGTGTGCTTGAACACTCTTGTTGCTAAGAGTTCACTAATTCTGAAATTGATAGAGCTTAATTGGAAAATTAATTTCGTAATTCAAAGAGTTCAACTAAACAGAATGCTAATAATCTGATGATTTAATACATATAGGTAAAGTGAAAAGTGTTTTGAATGACATATACTGTCCTCCGTCTATTAAAAGATAAATACATTTTTTGTACCTGTCAGAATCCCATTTTTTTCTTGCGGTTCTTGCCAGCTGACTTTCAAAGAAGTGTCAAGTATTTCCGTAAAACTCAAGTGTCCCACAGCTCCCGGGCCTGCAGAAGTTTTAAATGTGATAGTTAGAGACAATGGCTGACTTCTGTGTTTGCAATGGGTAAACCATGAAGAACAGTGGGTTACTGCAAAAAGAAAAACACTGTGGAACACAAGGTTACATAATCCCTCAAAAATGGGCTGTGTTCTCCCTATATCACGAGGTTGTTTCAAATAAACCATTTCTTATAGTGTCACTTATCCTATTTGTCCTTCTAATGTAACTAATAGACATTTTTAAATGCCAATCTTGGGAACAAACAAAATTACTGCTGCAACCTTTTCATGTATGGCACAAGACATTCCATCTATTTTATTTTCCTTGCATTGTACAAGTGCTAGATTGAGCCATAGAACAGTACGTTGTCAAGAATGACTTCTATATTTAAGTAATGAACTTGGATTTGTCTTGCTCGAATTGGGTATTCTGCAGTCTGTAGTGAAGGGTGACTAGAACTCAATTCACAATGGAATAGTTGGGGGTTAATGATCCAAGAGTGCCTGTCACATAAACATTTCAGCTGTATATTAATTTTTTTTAAACTTTTTTATAATAACTAGTTTGATTTAAACCAAATTATCCTATACTGGCAATTGGTGAAAGTAATTTGTCTGGGATCGCACTGCAGTTTTCAATTTATTTTAGCCCTCGTATTTCCTTCACCTGCAAGATAAATCTTTTTTAAACACATCCACTTTGACTGTCAGTGCATGCTATTTCAGAAATAGAACAGCTCCAATGGTAAATGGATGTAAATCAAGAAATGGATAAGAAAACAAAGCTTTGAACTGCAATATTATCAACAAGTGTTAAAACAGATAAACAACTCAAAAAAAACAGCAAAAAAAAGAGTAAAAGGAATGATCATGGGAATAGTGAGCTCAGAAACAAGATGTACAAATCCCTAAAGGGTATTTTAAATTGGAGTGGGGGGATGCCTGGAGTATTGTACTGGAGAAAAGGAAAATACGTGACTGAAATTCACAAGGTGCAAATGAAAGCAAAACTTTGGAGCAAGTCTCTCTGACTGCATGGATTTCTGCTTCAGAATTTTATTGCAGAAACCAAATGTGCACAAACAACTGCAAGCACAAATTATAACAATCATTTTACAAAACACAATTCTACAGTTCTATGGTTATCTAGTTTTACACTTATGAATCTTTGTCTTCTCTATCCAAATGAATGTGTCTTTTAATTTTCCCCAATTAATTGAATAGCAAAGTTAAAATATGGACCTCCTGTCATAGTCAAAAAGAGGCACCAGTGTATATAGCCTGAGATGGCACAATGACCAGATGGAGCATTGGAACTCTAATTAGAAGAAATAATCGAGCTGCCTTGATCGTGTCTTCACTCTCGAGACAATGCTAATTGCACCATATTGATCAGAATGTGCCAGGTTTGACTCACATTCTGATGTGACGAATCGAGGGTTTTTCCATACTAGATACTATATATGCTTAAAAGCTTTGAAATGTTATTGAGGGTCTGCCTTAGGACCATTATCCTTTTGCTCTAGGTATGAATATGACTGTCCATTTTGGATTATGCTGAGTTGAGTAGAGGTAGTAGTAAAACAGTTTAATGTATAAAGTCAGAGCCTGTGGAGTCAGGAAATAAGTAACAGAACAGATGGACATGGCTAAAGGACAAAAAGGAGAGTGCAGGGATAAAGGGTAGCTATTTAAAGTGACAGAAGGTGAAAATGGAGTCCCACAAGGATCAATGCTTGGATCACAGTTGTTCATGATTTATACAAATAATTTAGACCTAATTTCTAAATTTATGGATAGACAACACGATCTGCAAACACATATTTGCATGATGAGCATACAATTGGCAATGAATTTCAATGTAGGTAAGTGCGAGATATTACTTCTCGGCAAGACTTTTTGGCAAGAAAAGAAAGGAAATCAAATATTATTTGAAAAGTGTCAATCTAATGGGTAGAGGAGCAAAGTGATCTTGGGTATACAAGAGCATAAGTCACTAAAAGCAGATTAACCAAGTAAAAAAAAACCAATCACCAGGGATCAATTGATGGATGGATCAATTGAAAAGTTGAGAAGTTATGCTAAACCTGTATCAAATCCTGGCTAGACCACATTTGCCATAATGTATTCAATTTTGGTTACCATAATATAAAAAAGATATAGCGGCACTGAAGAAGCTCAAAAAAGATTTACACAGATAACATCAGAACTGTAACATCATACCCATCTCAAAAGAATGAACAAGTTTGGCCTCTTTTTCTTCAAAGGTGAAAGCTGAGAGGTGACCTAATAGGGTCCTTCAAACTATGGAGACTTTTGATGGAGGAGGCACAGTGATACCCCTCACTGAGGAGCAGTTAGATCAGAGACAACTAATACAAGATTGTAAACAAGACCTCAATAGCAAATCAGAAGAAACTTCATATTCAGAGTGTTGAGAATGTAGAATTCACTATCTTACTGAGTAGATGAGGCAAATAGCTCAGATGCAATTAAGGGAAAGCTACATGAGCATATGAGGGAGAATGGAATAGAAGGTTAAGCCGAACAGAATTCAATGAGGAAGGCTGGGAAGAGGCTGAAGTGGAGTATGAATGTGGAGATGGACTAGTTAGACCAAAGGGACTGTTTCTATGCAGTATATTCCTGTAGTTAGTTAAGTGCTGATTTGATTTTGAATTATTATTGTCACATGTATTAGAACACAGTGAAAATTATTGTTTTTTGCATGCTATACAGACAAAAGCATATCATACATTGAGAAGGAAAGGAGAGGGTGCAGAATGTAGTGTTACAGCCATTGCTAGGGTGTGGAGAACGATCAACTTAATATGCATTGTTAGACAGTTTAAAAGAGTTAGATACAGTTCTAGAAGCATAAAATGAGAATAAAAGAGGATTAGAGGATATGCTGGTCTCCTTGCTCCAGCGTCATCTTGAAGTACTGAGGAACATCTGCCAGAACCCTCAATCCTGACTCCAGCAGAGTATCCGGAGTCATTTGCATATCTCTGCTGTTTACCAAACGAAGCTTGGGCTAAGTGCACAAAGTAGTAGTGAGGCTATCAGGCCAAAAACATTTTTTTTTAGCCTTACCAGTGTCATTATAGAACATAGAACACCACAGCACAAACAGGCCCTTTGGCCCACAAGTTGCACCGATCATATCCATACCTACCAGGCCATAGAACTATCTGTAACTCCCAATCCCATTATACACAATGTACTCATCCAGAAGTCTTTTAAAAGACCCCAGTGAGTTCGCCTCTACCACCACCGACGGCAGCCGATTCCACTCACTCACCACCCTCTGAGTGAAAAACTTAG
This sequence comes from Carcharhinus amblyrhynchos, assembly GCF_965287045.1. Taxonomy (NCBI): domain Eukaryota; kingdom Metazoa; phylum Chordata; class Chondrichthyes; order Carcharhiniformes; family Carcharhinidae; genus Carcharhinus; species Carcharhinus amblyrhynchos. Next base: position 13,686,277 of record NC_137341.1, read on the forward strand.
CCCTAACATCTCCTCTGTACTTGCTCCCCAGCACCTTAAACCTGTGTCCTCTCGTAGCGACCATTTCAGCCCTGGGAAATAGCCTTCGAGAATCCACCCTATCGATTCCTCTCAACATTTTATAAACCTCTATCAGGTCGCCTCTCAACCTTCGTCTCTCCAGGGAGAAGAGACCTAGCTCCCTCAACCTATCTTCATAAGGCATGCCTCCCAATCCAGGCAACATCCTTGTAAATCTCCTCTGCACCCTCTCAATAGCTTCCACATCCTTCCTGAGTGAGGAGACCAGAACTGTGCACAGCACTCCAAGTGGGGTCTGACAAGGGTCTTATAAAGTTGCAGCATTACCTTCAGCATTATGAAGGTGTGTGAATCAACAAAGGTGGCTCTGGACCCAGACTGCACTGCAGAAAGGAGCTGGCATATCTCACTGAACCGAGCAATCAGGCTTTTCAGCATGATCCAGGCCAAGGTCAAAGAAATGCCCTGCCCTCCTCTGAAGGTGGGCAATGTTTGAGTGGAAACCAACAATGAAGGCCTGAAGCTATATTCCTGATGAACTTATGCACGAGTGCACCAATGGGATTTGGAATAAGGGAATTTGATTCATTTATACTTGCTCGCGTGTTACTGCCAAGTTACAGGCAGAAGACCGGGAGAAATTCTACATGAATTCCAGAATGCAAATGCCCATAACTAGAGTTAATTGCTAGTGCTAAACAATGCCACCTAGATGATGAAGTGACAGTGCAATTTGAAACAATATCGAAGAGGAAGGTCAGCATCAGAACCTGGCTGTTCAACATTTGGATGATGATGACAGGAATCCTGCCAAATGCTGGTAGAGCATTAGAAGCATATGAAGACAGTACCAAAGTTCTCAATAAACAGCAATATCAGCAATAAATGGAATGTTAGCATTTATTGCAAAAGGACTGGAGTGTAAAAGTAGAGAAACATTGTTGCAGTTGTATAGGGTGTTGGTGAGACCACATCTGGAGTAGTGTGTCGCTTGGGTCTTCATATTTGAGGAAGGATCACATAGTAGGCAGTTCAGAAGCTCACCAGATTGATTGCAGGGATGAAAGGTTGACAAATGAGGAGAGATTAAACAGTTTGAGCTCATACTCATGTTTAGGAGGATGAGAGGGAATCAAATTGAAGTATATAAAGTATTAAAAGGGATTGATAAAGTAAATGTAGACCAAATGTTTTCCTTTGTGGGGCAATCTAGAACAAGGAGTTACAGGTATAGGTTGAGAGGCAGTAGATTTAAAACTGAGGTGAAAAGAACTCGTTTCTTGCAGAAGGTGGCAAATTTGTGGAACTCGCTGCCCCATATCACAGTGGAGTCTGAATCATTAAGATAGATATAGTTCTAATTTTAAAGAACGGGTTGAAGGAATATGGGCAAACAGGTGGGGAGGTGGATTTGAGACCAGTAAGCAATCAACCATGATCTGACTGAATGACGGTGGAGGCTCAAAGGGCTGAACTGCTTACTTTTGCTCCTAATTCCTATGTTCCCAGGTAACATCAGAACACAGGAATTAGGACTCTCTTCCCAACAATTTGCTGACCACTCAGCTTCTCTTCACTCATGTTAACTGATTGAAGGAGACAAGGGTATCCACTCTTAAATCTACCCTCTCAGTAAACTAACTCTTGACCCATCTGTCTTTGCAAACAACAGCTCCACGTTAAATTTCTCTTTCCAAAGTCCTTGACTGTGTTGTGGCTTCCAAAATCCATGCTCATTTTCCTAGTGCTCCATGTTTAAATTGCTCCAATCAACTTTTTGCTCCTGCCACAACAACAAAACAGCTTTTTGCAATGACAAATGACATTCGATTTGAGTATGATGAGGATAAATTATCCCTCCACATTTAATCAACTCATCTGCAGCCTTTGACAGAATTGATGACATCGTCCTCCTTCAAAGCCTTTCTATTGCTGCTTGACTGGGTGAGACTGTGCTTGCCAGGTTCTATTATATCTAGCTAATTGTGGCTGGAGAATTATCTGCAATTACTTTTCTTTCTGCTCCCTTTGGTGTCCACCAAAGATCTGTCCTTTCCTATTTCCTATCATATGCTGACCCTCAGCAATATTATTTGGAAATACAGCATCAGTTTCAATCTGTGTGCTGATAACATCTAGTTCTACCTCTCCACAACCTCTCTCAATTGCTCCACTCTCTAAATTGTCTGACAGCTTGTCCAGCATCCTACAATGCTTTTGATCAAATACGGGGGAGGACTATTATCTTTGATCCCCACAACAAATTCTGCTCCCAAGCCACCTGTTCAGCATCTACAAATCACAAGTCAGGCATGTGATAGAATACGCTTCACTTGCCTGGATGAGTGCAGCTCCAACAACACTTGACACCATCCAGGACAAAGCAGACTGCTTGATTGGTACCCCATCAACTATTCTCCTTGACTGACGTGCAATGGCAGCAATGTGTACCATCTACAAGATGCATTGCAGCAACTCACCAAGGCTCCTTCAACAGCACCTTCCAAACTCTCAGCTCCCACCAGCTAGAATGGCAACAGCAAAAGATGCATGCAAAACCACCACCTAGAAGTTCCCCTCCAAGGCACACACCATCCTGACTCAGAACTATACTATCATTTCTTCACTGTCAGTGGATCAAAATCCTGGAACACTCTCTGTTACAGCACTGTGGATGTACCTACACTGCATGGACAATAATGGTTCACCACCATCTTTTCAAGGGAATTTAGGGATGAGCAATAAATGTTGGCTTAGCCAGTGCCCACATTCTATTAAGAAATTAAAAAAATTCCAACTCTATCCTTCTAGCTGGCAATTGACCAAGAAACACTCATCCCTGTTTTTGTTACTTCTAGACGTGACTATTCCAGCTCATGCCCGGTCAGTCTCTTACTTTCCATTCTCTATAAACCTGAGGTCATCTAGAACTCTGCTGTCAGTAGTCTAACTATCACCAAGCCCTACTCACCCAACACTCTTGTACTTGCTGACCTACACTGACTCCTAGTTAAGCAAAGTATCGATTTAAAAATTTTTACCCTTGTGTTCAAATCCCTCCATGGCTTTGACCCTTTCTATTTCCATATTCTCCTGTCCCACAACGCTCTGAGATATTTGCACATCTCTAATTCTGGCCTCTTGAGCATGCACAATTTCAATCACATCACCACTGGTGGCCTTGCCCTGTCCTGCTAAGGTTTGAAGTTCTGGAGTTCCCTTCCCAAACCTGTGCTGTATCTCTCTTTTAAAATGCATTCTCTTAATTTAAGGAACATTCGTTTAGAATGTTCCTTAAATTCTGCTTCTTTCACTAAATGTTTGATCATCTTCCCTAAAATCGCCTTATGTGACCCAACATGAAATCTTCTTGCTATATAAATACAAGTTGTAATTGTTTCTGTAGAATGGCATATCTTTTAGCAGAATTTTGTTTTATTTGTTCAAGGGATGTTGGCATTGCTGCCTGGGCCAGCATTTATTGCCCATCCCTAGTTGTCCTTGAAGGGGCAGTTAAGAGTCAACCAAATTGATGCAGATCTGGAGTCACATGTAGGCCAAATCACGTACAAGGATGGCAGATTTCCTTCCCTACAGGATATTGGTGAGTTGGATGGAATTTATAACAATCAACAATGGTTTCATGGCATCATTAGACTTTTATTCCAGATCTTTACTGAATTCAAATTTCGCCATCTGCAAGTGGCAGGATTTGGACCTGGGACTCCAGTGCATTACTGAGAGTCTCTGGATTACACGTCCTTGTTCTCAAGGGGAACAATGAGGGGTTCATTGTTCCCCTTCAATGAACAGCCCTTAATGCACATATATGTCTCCTTCAATAAGGAGACCAAATCTATGCAATACTTAAAAAAATTATTTAATGGGATGTGAGCGTTGTTGGCAAGGCCATCCCTATTTGCCTTCTATAAGTTGGTGGGGAGCCACATTCTTGCATCGTTGCAGTTTATCATCTGCAGGTACACTGACCGCGCTATTAGGAAGGGACATCCAAGAACTTGACATAGAAACAGCAACGAAATGGTTCTATAGTTCCAAGTCAGGTGGTGAGTGGTTTGGAGTGAAACTTTCAGGTGTGGTGATGCCTTGCATCTGCTGCCCCTTTCCGCCTAAATGGTTTAGGTTGCAAGTTTGTGAGTTGCCCTCAGAGGAGCCTTGGTTGAAGTGTGTCTTGCATACGGTGCACACTGCTGCCACTGTGCATTGGTGGTGGAGGGAAAGCATGTTTTAAGGTTCTAGGTATGCTCCCACCACTGCCCCATACAATTTGAGCATGTCTTCCCTACTCTATCCCCCTTGCAATTCCACTGGCCTTTCTAAATTACTTGCTGTACTTATGTGCTAACTTCTTGTGATTCATTTCACCCAGATCCCACTGCAGCATTATCTCCAATTGAAGTAAACATTTAAATTTTCTGGGTTGCGACTGCATTGGTCAATTAGAAGGAGCAGAGGATTTTACAACCAAACAAACAGATGGAGAGCCAGAGTGAAGATTAAGTTTACGAACAAAGTCAAATCAGTATTTGCTAGACATCTGAATGTGGCTTCAAATTGGCTCCAACATGACCGCAGATGCTTTCAGTTCTCACTGTGAATGTGACTCAATATCTGTCTAATATGCATACAATGTCAAACAACTGTTTTCAAATACTTACTATCTTCGTGGGTCTGAATGAGTTTGGGTGGACTCTTGGGACCATCGCCTGGTGTTGTAAAACATAATACGGAGGTGTAGTATTTTGTGAACTTGTTGAGACCTGTAAAGAATCCTTCATGACGTGTTCCATGGAAATCAGGAGTAATGGTCACCACTGCAATTGCATTTGGTGAGTCTACAGTCCAAATAAGGAGCTGATGAAAAAAAGTTAGAATAATTATGAATAGAGAAAGATTATGAATAAAAAAATTTTCCCATTCTTACTTCAAGATATATATTGAAACATGATTCTACAAGTAATGGTGACGTTCCAGTAATTCAGCTTCATGATCACTTTATGTGCAAATTTTGACAGGGTATTCAATGATGTTGGTCATTTCAGCCACAGCAATTTCCTTTATCCTACATTCAAAGTGCACTTTCCAACAGGGGTTTCTGAAGGGGCAATGAGCAACCAGCCTTTCCAGCCCAAAGATGCAGAGACCCTTTAGGGATGAGATCAGTCAACTCAACACAGACCAAAGGTCAAAGGCTGCATTCAGATTTGCCTGTTTCAATGCTATTATGTGCCATGGCGGAACAGTAGTTAGTACTGCTGTCTCACAGGGCCAGGGACCCGGGTTCATTTCTGGCCTTAGGAATGTTTACACATTTTTCCGTGTCTGTGAGAGTTTCCTCCGGGTGCTCTGGTTTCCTCCCAAAAATGTGCTAGTATGTGGATGTGCCATGCTAAGTTGCCCCTAAGTGTCGCAAGATGGATTAGTCATGGTGAATGATGGGGCTACCGAGACGAGACAGGGAGAGGGTCTGGGTAAGACACACTGTTAGAAATTTGAGCTCAATGGCCTTCTTCTACACTATCAGGATTCTATGTGGCAGTATATTTATAGAATCATTAAGTCTCAAAATGAAGCCATTCAGCCAACTCATCTGTGCCAGCTCACTTCAAACAATCCAATCAGTTCCATTCACTTGCTTTATCTCTACAGCACTATAAAGTTTATTTTCCTCTAAATGCCGATCCAATTTCCTTTTGAAATCATTGATTGACCATGCCTCACCAACTTCCTCAGGGAAATGGAACCAGCAAGTTTCAGCTCGGTCATTACCACGTGCAGTGAAAAATGTTCATCCTCATATCCCTGCCTGTATCTCTTGCCCGAAACCTTAAATTTGTGCACCCTAGTCCTTGCATCATCAAAGAATGGAAAAGCTTTTCATTGTCCAAGCTTGTTTCTGATTAACCGCAAGATTGCACCGAATCACGCTGTAATTCCTCACATGAACCAATACTGATCTCTTCTACGATATCTAGGAGATGCATTGCTGAAGTGAGGAGATAATCAATTGCATTATCACACATTGCTTGGAAATCAGGTAAAGAGGCATTATTAAAAACAAATCAACTGGCCACCATCTCAAATAAGTAATAGTACCTTCCTGATAAATTATAACTGAGTTAAGCATCTCAGGTAGGTGCCCTATGTGCTCCAGTATAGGAAAAAATCAACCACAACTCCCAACCTCCGCAAAATAAGCAGCAAATCCAAGTGGTGCTAACATATTTTAATTATTCAACAGATCTCCACCTTACGTCCCATTTTATATTTAAATTTAGTACCTATGCATCAAAATTACTAGAAAATGCTGAATAAATTCAGCAAGTCCGGCAGCATCTGTGGTGAGAGAAACAGAGTTAACGTTTCAGGTCTGTATAAAACTTCTTCAGTGTTATAAGAGAGGAAGAAACGTAATGGTAGAAAAGGATGGAGTAGGTGGTGCAAAATAGGTCAGTGAAAGGTATGAGTTAGGAGAGATTACACAAACATACTCAGGGCAAAAAACAAAGCAAGTGTTAATGTCAGAGAAGAAACTTGTCCATTCTAAGCATAGACGCCCTTTCGAGCACACCATGCCAATCATGTTTCACCCCAAACATTACTTCTACCATTTTCATTGCTACTGATATTTTATCAGCATCCTCTTCCTTACTAAACACCAATACAAAGCAGTTATTAAGAATTCTAGCCTTGCCCTATATGTTTACGCATTCTGTTGGTAGCCTTCCATCATGTGAGAAGATAGTTTGCACTTTGGTAGTCAAATTTATATTTCCCCTCATCTTTTCTGATGCTGGTCCATTCAGCTTCCAGTCATTGTATCCACATCTTCATAACTTGCTTGTTGGTGGCCTTGTCATGGAGATAGGGCTTTTGAGCAGGTCATGGTCCTGTGTCCAGTTCACCATACAGAAAATCTTTGGGAATATAAACATTATCCATCTGATGAATGTGGCTGAGCCATCAGAGATGTCATTGGTTTACTAATAAGTGTATGCTGATGGAACTAATCTGCTCCAAGATCTCACTGGATTGCCAACCTTCTCCTGCCAAGAGAGGCCAAGGATATGTCCAAGACAGCGAAGTCGGAAGTTGTTCAATTCTTTCTCCTGCCTGGTGATTGCTATTCAAGTCTCATCACAGTGGAGTGGTGTAATAATTAATTCACAGACTTGGTTGACTCGCAGTCTGTCAGGTTGCTATGTTGCTCATGCCCTACTCAGCTTGGGCATGACAGCTGCAGCTCTTGTAATGCAAGTGCTGAATTGAGTATCAAGTGCAAGATTGCTGGTATTGTAGAGTCTAGACATGTGAAGTTATCATCAACCTCCAGCTTGTTGATGCTGATGGCACATGTCAACATCACGGACCTTGACAGTGCATTTTTTAAAAAGGCATCATCAATGTATTCAAGGGACACGGGCTTCACTGGCTACGCTAGCATTTATTGTCCATCCCAAATTGCCCTGGAGAAGATGCTGATGAGTCATCTTCTTGAAATTTACAATCCATGTGACGTGGGTACACTCACAATGGGGGAGGGAGGGGAGAAGAGCTCCAGGATTTTGACCCTTGGAATAATGATACATTTCCAAGTCGAGATGGTGAATGGTTGGAGGGGAATTTCTAGGTTGTACTGTTCCACGTACCTGCTGCTTTATCCTTCTGATGGGAATGGTCATGAGTTTGGAAGGTGCATCATCTCGATGGTACTGTATGCTGGTGATGGAGTGATTGAATGTTTGTGGAAAGGATGCCAATCAAGCAGGCTGCTTTGTCCTGGATGATGTTTGGAGCTGTAATCATCCAGCTAAGGAGAGAGTATTTCATTGCATCTTTGGTATAAATACATTTTGGGAAGTCAGGAGGTAAGTTACTCACCACAGTATTTCTAGTCTGTAACCTGTGCTTGTAGCCACAGTATTTATATGGCTAGTCCAATTCAGTTTCTGATCAATGGTAACCTCTCTGGATGTTGATAGTATTAGGAATTTGGGAAGTTAACAAAGTTAACAGTTGAATTTATGATGAAAACAAAATAACACAGATAAGTAATAAGATTAGCAGGTGTCTAGAGGAATAATGAGATGCAATTTACCCAGTAACAAGGTAAGCAGGCATCTAGAGAAACAGAGATGCAAATTAGCATATCAGAATTATTGCTTACCAGAAATTAGTATACAAATGATAACTTTTAAAGGTAAGACATTTGAGAGATGTAGACAAGTGACTCCACAGGGTGGAATATCAAACTGAACAGTATAACTGACCCTCACTGGGGAAGGAGGCTAGTTTTCTATCCAACAGATAGACTAATCTTCAAAGAGCCCAGTTCCATCAATGATCAGAGTCGTGGCAGCCTGCTCCATTTAACATTTTGAGCCAAGGCAGATTGCCAATATTGTCTTCCAAAAGATGCTGTTTTGTGCCTTTGCTAAACCAAGAAAAATCATTTTCCCAGACTTGGTCTTTTAAGCTGTACTGCGTAGTAACTATGCGCTGGATTTGACTTACAGAGTTACTAAACTGGATGTTGTTTGGGAAAAGGGGTCTCAGTGAGTTCGGGGAAATACATTTTGGGAACAAGACATTGTTTTAGATAAAACAGTCTGTTTAGTTATTAACATACTTAAGTGTCATAGTGTAGTCTTGTGTATTTTCTTTCCTTATACTTCAATGAATACTCATTAATTATTTATACAACAACTAGACTTGTTCCTCACATTATTCCATGCAAATATACACCACTAAAGACTGGTGTTTTAAGTTATCCTTCATGATTTTGAGACATTCTTGCAGGGAATATCAGCGAGGTTCTTAACAATAGTAATGTTGATAGTCAAACAAAGCATTTTACAAGTGGGGAAGAGTCTGTACATTTGCTGATGACAGTGTTCCTCAATATGGAAAATTAATGTCATCAGCATAAAGCTGGTGTGGGATTTGCATATTTGTCTTGGCTTACAGGCAGGTGTCAGCTCTGGTATCTAAGTAGATCCTTCTGTAGATGAACACAAGTCCTTGATAGCAGCAAAGAGAAGAATATGCAAAGAATATTGATGCCAGAACACACCTCTGCATGACCCCAATGCTGATCTTAAAGAGTTCAAATGTTGCCCCATCATAGCTAACCTTATCCCTCAGTTAGCAGGGAGGAGATTACATTGAGCTGCTTTCGCAGCCAAGGTTTGGCAGACACTTTTCTTCAACATATTAAATAGATCACCACAGCTCACATGGTTACATGCATTGTTACGGTTGATGGAACAATATATCATGATTTTCTTTGTTCATGGCATTCTCTTGTAGTTGCCAGATTGAGACAATCATGTACTGGATCTTGCAGTTCTGAATCCGTTCTGGGATTGAAGCATTTAGCCAAGATCTACAGTCTGATACCAGAAACATGGGGCAAATACTTTTCACGCAATACTCATCAGGGAGATACCTAAGTAGTTGTGGTCACCCAGGTTCTTCGTGCAAGGTCACAATCTTTGCATCACACATAATCTAGGACACTGCCACTGCCCCTCCTTCCATCAGATACAGAGATGTTAATGAAGATGCTACAGCGGTATCAATTTCTTGTGCTTCAATAAGTTCTGGTGGTATGGCTTCGTTCTCCGGGGCTTTGCCAATGGAAAACAAGTCAACAACTTTGCTAAGCTCTTTCTTTGCGGATTCGATATCTAGCTCTTTCATGAATAGAAGGTCTACGGCTTCCTCGGTCACAGTCTTCCCATCCACTTCTCCAACTATTTATTGCCTTCAATGATGCTCTGCTCTATATTTGTTTTTAGCATAGCAGTGTTCTTTGCTGACAGACTTGCTGCCTTTTTGATCCTATCATACATGTCCTTAATGTTCCGTGTATCACAGGACATCTGGATGTGCTGACAAAATTGTAACCAGTACTTATTGGTGCAGTGCCTAGTGGTCTGCTGGCCTTTAGTTCAAGTAATTCTTAGTGCATTCAGAGTTTTCTCACTTGGATCGCTTTTGTAATTAATGAGGGCAGATTGTTTGGCTTCAATAGCAAGTTCCAAAGCAGTGATTCTAGCTCAAACCGGTCAAAGTTTTTCCATCCTTGTTTCCTATATGTTGAGAGTTCAACCTTGTAAATGGTGTCTTAAAATATCTTCTATTTTGCTTCTGAAGCAGTGGGAATTTCAGGGAGTGCTTACTCAGCTGAGTCAAGGAACGGTTGGTTCTTATCTGTACAGGAAATATAGCTGACACTGAAATGTAGACAGCCTTTCTGCTTTGAACAGAGAAGCTTCAAGGATTGCACCCCGACCTTGGTGCCCTCAGGCTGCGAACTGTATTGCAATCAATGCTGTAGTAGCTGCATTTGTTGAGGATGCTGTTAAGAGAGTCATGTTTGGTGACGATGAGAAACAGCTGATGCCAATATTCTGGCCTTGGATGTCTCAAGGATACCTAGTAGCATGGGTTATTCTGAAAAGGTATCATTACACAAAGTTAAGTAGTCTCTATCATTTGAATTTATCTTTCTCATGATGTGATGTCGGAGTGAAGTGGGCCATGTCTCATGGTTCATGCCAGCTCTTACATTGAAAATCTATTAGGTAATGCTGTTCTGTCTTTGGACTTCTGTTGACAGTAATGTCGACTTCCTTATGGAACTGACATTTCATCTGTGTAGTGGAAAACAACACAGATATTCATGTGTTAACTGGTCCTGTTTGAGTTGAGAAGCAGATGGCCTCCCAACCATTTGTCAAGGATTCTATCACTGAGATCAGCTCCTTACATCAAGATTCAAAATACGCGGGCAGGGGGACATTGGTGGATGAATTTGCAATGGAAACCTCAAAGAAAATCTGTGAAATCTCAAAAGGGACGTAAAAATTCACGCAAAGTCAACCCCTGCATTTCAATTGGAGTAGCAGTGAGCATGAGAAACAGAATCCATGAGGACTTGTTTCTCTAATTACAGGTTCTCTCTGGTCTGGCACAGTGGTTAGCAGTGCTGCCTCACAGTACCAAGGACCAGGGATGAATTTTGGCCTTGGCTGATTGCCTGTGTGGAATTTGTAGGTTCTCCCCATGTCTGTATGCATTTCCTTGGGGCACTCCAGTGTCTTCCCACAGTGCAAAGATGTGCAGGTTGGGTTGATTAGCCATGATAAAATTGTCCCTTAGTATCTCAAGATCTGGGAGATTAGCGGTGTATACACGTGGGGATACAGGGATAAGGCCTGGGTAAGATGCTCTGTCGTAGATTCAGTGCATGATCGATGGGCCAAATGGCCACCTTCTGCATTGTTGGGATTCTATGCTCTTGTTGTTCCTAAAAAAACAGAATCTATGAATGGAGGAACGGGGAGAATCTGTGATTGGAGGTCAAGGAGCAGATTGCAAATTACAGTTAAGTATTTTTCAGCCGAAATATATTTTGCAATTACATCCATTAATTTGCATGAAAGCTCAGAAGATTGTATGATAACTAAATCAAAATACATTCCACAAAAAGTTCTTTGCACTCTAACACTGAAGTACTGAATTGCAGACCATTCCCTTCCAAGCAGCCCCAATTGTTTTCAATTTATAAAACAGTTCTGAGCCACATGAAGGCTCAGTTATGCTGTGATTGAGGGCTCAGAACAGGGTTAGCAAAAGGAAAGCGTCAGGGGAATCAGTGAATGGGAGGATGCACCAAACAGGATAGATGACGAGGGAGAGGGTCTTGGAAGGCAGGCAGTGACCAGAAGAATTGAGGAGGGAGGTGACAAGCAGGGAGGACAGGGAGGGAGAACGCGAGTGGGATGGTCTGGGGTGACAGGCAGCAAGTGAGAGGGAAGGTTGTTGGGGGGAGGGTGCGGTGCAGCAAGTGGAGGAGGCAGTCAATTGGAGAACTGAGGTTGGAATTGTCGAGCAAGAAATGCAGAGAGCAGATGGGTCAGGGAAGGCAGCAAATGCGAGGGTCAAGGAGAGAGGCGTTGGCAAGTGGGATAGGCAGCGAGGGAGATGGCAAGGCAAAAATAACGTATTAAACCATTCTTTTTAATAAACAAATATGTTTAGGATGTAATATGTTGGTAGCCAATATTGTGGAATGAAGAAGAAAATGGTTGTGACATATCAGCTATATGTAGCCAAGTCAGTTGGAGAGTGCATCAAATGAATGCAGCCAAGTATTTTCTGGATGAGGGAGAAAAAAAAAAATCAATGAGCATATGACTAAGTCAACACTTCTCATGTGAGATTACAAATCAAGATAATGATCAAGGAGTCAGTCATTTGGTTTCCCTGACTGAGAATAATGGCATGCTTGATGAAATGTGTGAAATACATCCAAGATGAGAAGGAGGCGGCCGTTTGGCCTATTATCTTGGAAGGAGCTATCTAACTAGCTCTCCAACCATGCCCTTTCCATATAGACCTGCAAATTTTTTCTCTTCAAATATTTGTCAAATATTCTCTTGCAAGTCATTGTTCTGCTTTCACTCCCCTTCTAGACTGTAACTTGCCGTTTAATTGTTTTTTCAATGCTGTCTGTGGTAACTTGACCACAGAAAGGAGATCAAAATGCGTTGTGAAAGTTCTCTCATACAAAGAGTAAAATCGTTTAAAGTATGGACTCAAAATTGGGAGTAACTAGTTAAATTGAAATAACAGTCTCAGAAAGCATAAGTAACAGGAGTTAATGTACGAAATATACACAGGTAGCTAGAGCAATAACTGATGTTGTCACAGCACTTACTAATATCAACAATGGATTTAAATAAGATTACTTATATATCATAATAATAATATTCAATAACATGGTCCTTCATTGTTTTTCTAATTATCTTAAATCTTGCCTTCTGGTGACTGACCCTTTTGTCACTGAAAACAGTTCGTCCTTCATGATTTTATCAAGCGCCTTCATGATTTTATACATTTCCCCAAAGTTGATGCTCTAATTGTTGCAATTGGCAGGCTGCTGAAGAGACTCAAACATGGGACAAGTTCCTCTTGCAAGAACTGCTATACATCTGTTTATGTGGTGACAGATTTGTATAGTAGTTTACACAATGAATGGGGAAGATACTGTACAGTGAATTTATCCCAGTGTGACTGAATTCATTCATACCAGCTGTGCTTATTATTTTTCTGATTGCATATTCTATTTCCCAAGTTCCATATTCTGCAGTGTCCCATTGAATTTCACTGCTTGGTTCAATCATTCATGAGTGATATAAAGCTGCCTCAGCCATGAGGGTCTGCAGAGATGTGCTATGTATTACCATGATCAACCATGCAGAAATTCATTTGGTGTCTTACTAACTTAGATAAGCTGCTTCTTATGCCTGTCTGTTTTCTCTTTCATTTTGTCAAATAGTTGGGATTGAAGATGAATCTGATCTTAAGTTTATCATTGGGAATTGTTTTTGAATCGAAATTTGAGAGAAAACATCAATGAATTCAAAGAATGGTATCCTGAACTCCAGGTAAAAACCAAAAAGGAGCCCCATAAAACCAAATAGTAGCAATAAAAAAATCAAAAGTTGCCCTTGACAAAATTAAGCTAGGCAATATTTTTTGTTAAAAGGAGCCCCTGGCCTATATTCTGCTCATGTTTCCTTCCAACTCTGGCAGATGAACCACTCTCAGCAAGTCTTGTCTTGTGAAGGGAAGATGTGCCAATGTTCAACCTATCAAGTTCCATGTTGATCACAGCTATCTTGCAGGTGTTGTCAATTAGCTGCAATTTGTCTGTCATTTCTGTAGATATCGTCTTGATGTTCCAGCTTGCCAGCTAAAGAGCTGATATCTTCTATCTTTTCCTTTGTTTACCTGTTGTGATGGATGTGATCTACTTGTTGAGCTGAGAGTCAAAGTTCCAAACACCCACTGAAGCAAACGAACTGAGGCGGCTCAGCACCTCATGAATCAGAAGCTGGTTTAAGGCAGTTGACTAGTGGGATGCAATGGTCCCTCCTACTGTCAGAGACAGCCCATGGCACCTGTTCTCTAATCAATCAAGTTGGGCTTATCACTCATAACTGCAGTCTCTCATGTCACAGTAATACACTACAGCAAAATTGCAGTGTCCTCTCTAGCGCATAGGTCTGGCAAAATTAATGGAGACTCTGGGCTGCCCAAACATCATGAATCCCCTTCCCAGCCTCCCGAATTGGCCTAAAGAAGGTTTATCCAACCACTCTGCGTAAGGGAGGGGTCACGTAACAATTTTCACAAATTTCACATGAATTAAACAAAATTAAACATGAATTTCAAAAAAACACTTACGTTACAAAATAAACAATGTGCTGAGTAAACAAATTCAAAGCAATCACTGATAACTGAAAAGAATGAGTAAAAAATAATGATGATGATTAGGGTGCTTGAGTGTGACCATATGTGTATCTGGTACACTCCTAATCTCAGGAAGCTAGCTCATTCAGCCAGTATGGAGTGGGTGGCAGCGTGTGCTAGAATGTGGTGTGGGAATCTTGGGATTAGGAGCGAGTCAGACACACATTCACTTTCTTCTCTGTCTCTCTCACACACACCCCTGCTCCACTGCCTTTGCTCCCGAGGCCTACCCACCCCCTCGCTCTGAGGCTGTTTCCACAGCCTTGCTCAGAGGTCCATTATCTCCCCTCTTGCATTGAAGTCCTCCCAACCCCTCACTCTGAGGAAAACTTGCCCCACTTGCTCCGAGGACTGCTCTTTCACTTTCTCTGGAGCGTATTCTCCCCTGGCTCTGAAGCCCTCCCACCTCCTCACTGAGACCTGCTCTCCCCTTTCACTCCGAAGCCTGTTCCTCCTCCCTTGCTCCACAGCCCGCGCCCCCCTCCCCTCGCTCCGAGGCCCGGTCTTCCGCCCTTCGCTCCAATACCCGATTTTTCCCCCCACTCCAAGGCCCACTCTTCCCCTTTCATTCTGAGGCTCTCTCCCCCTCACTCCAGGCCAGCTCTTCCCTCCCACCCCTCACTCCGAGGGCCTTTCTTCCCCCCGCCCCTCGCTCCGAGGGCCTCTCTTCCCCCCTCGGTCCGAGGGCCTCTCTTCCCCCGTCTCTCGCTCCGAGGGCCTCTCTTCCCCCGTCTCTCGCTCCGAGGGCCTCTCTTCCCCCGTCTCTCGCTCCGAGGGCCTCTCTTCCCCCGTCTCTCACTCCGAGGGCCTCTCTTCCCCCCGCCTCTCGCTCCGAGGGCCTCTCTTCCCCCCGCCTCTCGCTCCGAGGGCCTCTCTTCCCCCCGCCTCTCGCTCCGACGGCCTCTCTTCCCCCCGCCTCTCGCTCTGACGGCCTCTCTTCCCCCCTCGCTCCGACGGCCTCTCTCTCTTTCTATGAGACCTGCTCTTCCCCCCTTGCTCCAAGTCCCACTCTCCCCCCTCGCTCCACATTCTACACTCTCCTCTTGCTCTCGTCCTGAGCCTGACCTTAAAAATTTACTTCCCTGTGGGTGTCTGCTTATCTAATCACAGGCAGGTTTCTCCCTGCATTGGCTGCTGATCAGACCCAGACTCTGATTGGAGGAGCAGCTTTACAGCCATTTTCAAATGTGAGTTGAAGTTTAGTGGGCCGTGTCCCAAAGCTTTAGGGGTCTACAATATAAATTGGATAAGCCTGGTCTACAGGAATGCAGAGCACAACGTCTGTCATATTTAAGCATTGCTCTGCCTTTGGGCTCCACAGTAAGAAGTCTCACATCAGATTAAAGTCCAACAGGTTTATTTGGTAGCAAACGCCACTAGCTTTTGCAGTGCTGCTCCTTCATCAGGGCTCCACTCCATGTTTTTTGTCAGGGTTTTTGTTCTTATTCTTCATCTTCCCTGTGGTATCCACTTGGTAGTGCAGTTATTTGCTCGTAACAGAATTTGGTTCTGAGATCCAGGTGTGCCTATGCCCTAACATTTCAGGGAACCAAACTTACAAGTTCCTCTGAAGCTATAGCCTGTGGCTGCAAGGAATCCTAATTCCGCCCGTCAATATGGGCAGAAAAAGAATTTAGCAATGGAGACGTTGTGTGTCAACAGTGAGAATTTTATACATTAGACTCTGCTTTTCATGTCGCTTCCAGCCAGCAGTGAGGGCTAAAAATAAGAAGTTCACTGGCACAAAGCAAGAAGCACACTAATTCTCTTTAGCCACCATGCACCTACACACTAAGCCAGTGATAGGCAACCTAGATCAGTGACCCCCTCTCATCTCAGATTAAAATTAGGCTTGTTCACTAACCATAATTGCATGAATAAGATTAAATACATGTAATACTAAATATTTCATAACAAGTTATGGAAAATGCTTAATCATTTATAAAATGATGGAATTGTCAACTTCAAATGGTAAAAACAAAATAAATATTTACGCTTCGGACGCAGAGGGAATACATGGCTCTCACAGTCAATGTTGTGTGCAATCAGCACCCATCTCACTTTACTGGCCCTTCCATTACATGAGTATCACTTCAGTCATATCGATAGGAAAAAAAACTATGCAGATGGAAATCAGGGAATGTGCATGGGTAATGGTCAACCAAAGTCTCTTGGGCCACACTCAGAACCCAGATGGGCTGCATGTAGCATCCGGGCTGCACTAAGCGCACCACATTGTCTTGTTGACACAGTCAAAGTATATATCATCACCCTCTTTGCTCCTGAAGCTTAACCCAATCCCTTATTTGCTGCCAGACAGCTCTTGGGTTTCCAATTTACATCAATTACCATCGTATTTGCCAGCCTTATTTCCCTCTTCACATCCCCGCTCCCCCAACATACTGCATTTGGCCAAAGAAAGGTTTCAGTCATATATTTTTGTATCTAAAACTACACAACCGTTTTTTCAACTTTTAGTTTTCATATTCTGTTTAATTACCTTGTAACCTTGGTTGATACCATTTATGAACTGCTGCGGAGGAGGATCCCATGTAAACTTGATAGCAGTGGAGTTCACAGCTTCAACTTCCACATTCTGTGGGGGTGCTGTCGGCACTGCACACAACCAGAACAACCAGTCACATTCTTTTTCACTTCTCAACTACCAAATATACCTAATAACAGTTAATAAGCTTTGCAAATTATAAATTGGTCTGAACTATAGCTGCAAGACAACATTTAAATGCACAAACATCCTTAAATTGTCAAACTGACAAGCATTTTCTGTTTTGCAAAGTTCTGTGAGCAAGGAACAATAGAGTCTGGACTATTTGAACTGTTATTTACTTAAAGAAATATGATATTTTGCCCTTAAAATGACACAGTAATGCTGGAAAGGAATATATTGTGCATTATATTGTTTAATACTCTTTGCCTGATAAAACAGTTCATCATCTGACTTAGTGAGAGAAATGTCACAGGAAATTGCATGGAGCCTGAAATTCACAAGCACATGCCAACCTGCAAAGTTCCCTGACCAAACAGTAATTAACCTCTCAATGCCAGGAGCTACTGTTTACTTGAATGCAATTAGGCTTTCTGGCCTTAATTGGTCTTCATAAAATCAAAGCAGAATAATACCAATGGCCTAGGAGATCTGTTAAAATGTATTTTGTGTAGAACATCACATCTCATTGGAGGAATGTTAATGAAAACTAGTGGGAGTGGTGCAGGCTAATTCACCTTTCCTTTCGGGGGGTAGTCTGTCTGAAAGTCTCACTCTGCACATTAATCCATTTGAAATGCTCAGACTAGCAATCACAATGCAGTTGTAGAAGTAAAAGGCATATCATGTGGAGAAAATACACGCCAATATGAAAATACCACTGAACAGTCAAGTCCAATTCCCCAAGCTATACTGAAACTTGTTTCCTTTTACTTTGCACTATAAAACTTAAAATTTTGGTTTATAAAATATAATAATTTTAAAAAAATTACTTCTGGCAATGTTGGAATATGGGATGATGGGGTTCAAAGTCACATCCATAATGACTTCCTAATCATCTGTGAGCCAACAAGAGTTGGCTAAACATTATCAATTGGAAGGATAAAAAATCTGGTCAGTCATTTCTTGTATACATTTTCTTAATTGTGCCACTAGCATGGTCTGCCCACATGCTGCCTACTCATTGTGTCAGCTAAAGAAATGGAGCAGGTCACAATGGTATCTTACCAAGGGGAGGAAATAAAACTTAAAATTTTCCTAAACCTGACTGTAAAATACAAGGTTAACATCAGAAGCATACATGATATTAATGGAAAACAATGTAACATCACATGAAGAGATGCAAGAGAAATATGGAAGGTGAAGCTCTAACTTTGTGTAGAGGTCTACATACGTACACGCTTGCTGTAAGTAAGACTAATGGTTTTGAGAAACTACAGACTTGAGTAGCATACCTTGGGAGAATAGGCAACCCCCCAATGCTTTTCTTGACAGTCACACAGCACACCAATGGCTGGTGTCTAATTCGAACAAAATTCTGCAGCAAATTATTGCATAAACTTGAGACTTAATCAAGCTGCAATTCATCCATTAGTTTTAAGAGTTATTCAAGGTAATCATGCAGATGGTTAAGATTTAACATTTAATAACCCTGATTCACTAATTCAAGGACACTGATGTTAATCTGGTACCCAACGCTTCATTCATACAAAGCTTCTTTGGGGACCACTGAAAGTTCAGAAACTACAATTTCAAATTAGAATGCAGTGGAGCTGTGGCAAAGAGTTTCCAGGTGGAAAAATCAAATGAGAAAAGTAACTGCAATGAGACTAACACGTTCAATTACCATTCCTGCCTTTATGACAAAACAATTGAAAGAAGTCAAACTGACTGGAAAATAAATTATGGAATTAGTGCTTGGACTTGATAGGGAGAAAGCTTGGTTATTTTAATTACTTGAAGTTACTTGTTCAAATTATTATTCATGTTGTGGCAATGCATACACAGACAAAAACAACCTACTGGTCTCAAAGCAGTTGCTCATGGACTTGATCATTATCTTGAAAACAAATACATTATCATAACACTATTAGAATTCTGGAACCCAGGAAAACATTTGGAGTTACTCATGTTAATTTTTGTAAATATAATGAGCCAAAGACTTGATTATCTTACCACTGGTAAATCTTTGTAACTGGTTCTTCTCCTACAATTGAAACAATGGAAACATAAAATGTTGAAGAGTGATTTTGAGGTCTCACTCTGACTCATTACTGGATAGCTGCAAAGTAGCAAGTCTGCTGCATCTGTCCAGTACCACTGGAATTCCTTGGTCTGGGCACTTGTTGCAAATGCCTGACAAAGGGAAAGAGCCTTCCTAACTGATGGCCTCAGCTTTCCTGTTACTTCTGAAATACAGCAGCGTGATTTTGGAATGGTGGGGGCTATGTTTCTGGAGAGGTGTGGGGGAGAAATGGTGGGGGGCGGGGGCTATGTTGCTGGAGGGGTGTGGGGGAGAAATGGGGGGGGACTGTGTTGCTGGGAGCCTGTGGACAGGGAATGGTGGGGGCTATGTTGCTGGAGGGGTGTTGGGGAGGAATGGGGGGGCTGTGGAATTGCTTCAAGGCCTGAAGATTGCCTCATTATATTGACAATAGTTAATGCAGACCTTCTTGGTGATTCTCAATGGCTTGTTGCTGGATCCTTCTAAACCTAATTTTAGGCTAATCGGCACCCTATAGCCACAGATGAAAGGGAGCCCAGGACTGACCGCTCTTGTTCTTCTAGGTGGCAGAGGTTGCAAGTTTGGAAGATGCTGTTGAAGCAGTACTGCTGCATTGCTGCAGTGCATTTTTCATCTTGGTACTATGACCTTGGTGGGCCTTTGGTGAAAGTTTAAGGTTCTGGGTGTGGTACCAATCAAGAGGGCTGCTTAATCCAAGATAGTGCTGAGATCGCGTGTTGTTGGAGATGCATTCACTAAGGCAAGTGGGAATATTCCTGAATTGTGACTTCTAGATAGTGAATAAGCTTGGGGCATGAGGGGCAAGGTATATTTTGCAAAGTTTTCAGCCTTTGACCTGCTCTTATAGACACAGCATTTATGTCGCTCTTCCAATTAAGTTTCTGCTCAATGGCAACCCTCAGATATTGATGGCTGGAAATTCAGCAATGGTAATGCAATGTCAAGGAAAGATAGTTAAATTCTCTCTTGTTAGAAACGGTTCTGCTTTTATGTGGCAGGAATTCTGTTTGCCACTTACCTGTCTAAGCCCGAAAGCTGTTCAGGTCTTGCTGAATGTGGACATAGACTGCTTCATTGTCTGAAGGATTGCAAATGGAACTAAATATAGTGCAAATCATCACAAATATCCCCACGTCTGATGTTATGATGGAGAGAAGGTCATTGATGAAGCAGCTGAAAATTGTAGAATTCTGATAGTGCAGACGGAGGCCATTCATTCCATCCAGTATGCACCAAGTCTCCAACAGAGAATTCCACCCAAGACCTTTTCCTTAACCACACATATTTACCCTGCTAATCCCCCTAACCGACACATCTTGGGACACTAAGCAGCAATTTAGCATAGCCAATCCACCGAACCTGCATACCTTTGGACTGAGAGAGGAAACTGGAGCACCCAGAGGAAACCATGGTTGAGCCTAAGACCTTGCCCTGAGGAGCTCCAGCACCAATGTCTTTGGCTGAGCTGATTGGCCTGCAAATACCATAACCATCTTTCTTGGTGATAGGTATAACTCCAATAAGTGGAGGATTTTCCCCTGATTTTCTTTTATCTTGCATTTTTACTCAGGTTCTTGATAGTACAGTCAATCAAATGCTGCCTTGATGACAAGATCAGTCACTCTCATCTTGCCTCCATAATTCAGATTTTTGGACCCATATTTGGACCCAGGCTGGAATGAACTTTGTAGCTGGTGACCCTG
Source organism: Carcharhinus amblyrhynchos (assembly GCF_965287045.1). Classification (NCBI taxonomy): domain Eukaryota; kingdom Metazoa; phylum Chordata; class Chondrichthyes; order Carcharhiniformes; family Carcharhinidae; genus Carcharhinus; species Carcharhinus amblyrhynchos. The sequence continues at coordinate 13,707,098 of NC_137341.1, forward strand.
ATGGAACTCAAATGGAGTGTCAGTCAGCAGGTTTTTGGTGAGTAAATGCCACTTGATAACACTGTAAATGACACCTTCCATAAGTCTGTTGATGATTGAGAGTAGACGGATGATGTGATAACCAGACAGCCTGGATTTGTTCTGCTTTTAGTAGATAGGACATGGACAAGTTTCCACTTGGTCAGATCGATGTCTGTGTTAAAGCTGTATTAGAACAGCTTGTCTTCAGAACTACATCATGGCCTATACTTTTTGCTGTATTCTGGGCATGTGCAGACTTAAGGGGTTGCTGACAGAATGAAGTAATGATGGCCAACACTGGCAGTTTGCCATCAATACTATTCCAAAATCCAGGCCTACCTTTCCGTGCTGATTTTTCTGTATCTTATCATCTAGTCTCTTGCCGAGAAATTGAGAATTTTCAGACAGCTGCTCATTGACTGAAACCTACCTCAGATTCATACTCTGAAGGGACAGATCATATTATACCCAATTTCACTTTAGCAGCTTTATTTACATAAACTTCTCATGTCAACTAATCTCAGGCTATGCCGATTCTGACCTCTTCTCCACGGCAAGTATCTGAGCAGGGGGTTTAAAGGAATAGTCCAGATTAAAACGGGTTTGATTTACGCAGCTCAAAATCCCAGATTACTGGAACAAGTGCCACAGGAGATCTGGTATTAAAAATACATTTGTTCTGCAATCGCTGTAGCGATGGGTCTTACTCTCAGGACACATGAAAATTTGAATTTTTCAGCCATCCCGTTGATGAGATTCATCAATCTTCAGATAATCTGTTCCATGGGAAAACAGTGATATTAAACATAAAACAAAGACAGGGTGGGTTTGATCATTTATAATACTTCTGCATTTCACCACAACTCCACTAAAGAAAATTTGTTTCCATTTCACTGAGCAAAGACGGACATCAATGTCAACTTTATCAAATGCCTGGGGCTCACTATGTTGCTGCCTAGTTGAAGCAGCTGTAAATAGGACAATGGCAGCTCCCAAGGGAATGAATGCCAGTGAGTCAGGAAAGACATAATTTTCTGAAAAGTAAATCTTTGAAATGATTTTCTCACCTCCCTGCAGTGTATACTCAGCTGCTGCCCTGCTGTATGCACCAAGCCCAGCACTATTGTATGCTGCAACTTGGATTTCATATTGGGTCCAAATGATGAGGTCCTTAAGCAGGCAATAGGTCACTTCAGGGCTAGTGATGTTCTTAAGCTGGTATCCACCTGGAAGACCTGCAAGTCGATACCTACAAACAAAGAGTGAAGCTCAAAAGTGGCATTATAGAAATTGCAGTAGGATTGGATGCACTTCAGACGTATAAATAAAGCAGTGAATGAAGTTAGCATGCTATGATACAGTTATACAACTTTAAATAAATATAAGTTGTAACAATATGCTATATAGAACATGTCAAAAATGGTCCAGATCTTATATTTTTTCATACCTCTGAAAGGAATTTTAACACTTTGTAAAAGATTGTTAATAGTTCACTATTATTAAAAGTGATTTATTTTCTAGTTTGGAGGACACCATTAAAAAATATCACAAAATACTGAGACGTCGATTTCCCAATGTTTATATTGTCCCTAACATGATAATTAAAGCAACACATTTGATAATTGTGATGGGCGAAAATAAAAAGAGGTAGATTGTGATCACTTTAATATATCACTGCTTGTTGACTACATAGATATAAATATTTATTACCTTGGGACTGGGCATAAACTGGTCATCTGTGCCACTGAATTTGTCAAATATTTGGTATGGAAATAAGACCTGGTTTATAGCATGTATTGCTTTTACAAAGTGGGAAAATTTAAATAACAATTTTGAAATGTTTTGAACATTTCTGAAAGCACCAAGGAATGAACAGCAAACAAAACTCAAATCCAAGTTCAGGGAGTTAATTGACAAACCACGTTCTTCTGCTTTTTACAGTTGCTTTATCGTATCATGCCTGTCCCTTGAACTAATTTTATTAGTTGTTTTTCAATATTGGTGTCATTAATATCCTGGGATAATTTGGCTGTTTTCATTAGAACTTCTCTTCAGTGTGATCATTGTAAATCATGATAATTGTGATAAATGAAAAGAACAGCAGTGGGCTAAACTGCTGCACGCCATCTCCACCATTGTCTACACCTACCCTGCACAGCTGTTAAGATATTCCATCTGGAATCATTGCAGGGGCAGTGGGAATTGCACCACATTCTTCATCAATTTTTTGCAGCTGATTAAAGCAAACAATGTTGAGACCAGGGAACGGATCATCTTGGACCATGGACACTCAGTGTCAGCTTCAAGCATGCCAATGACAGTGCAGTACATTAAGACAAAAAGATAAACTCCTTTTTACCACTACTATGATACGCTACACCATCATTTGATTGTTTCCATTTCCCACATCTGCAGCCCCCATGAGGATGACAATTTCATGTTAATTTGGGTCAAATTACGAGCAATTTTGTGCTGTGTTCTATGCACATTAGCAACTAGATTGTGACCAACTGAAATCAGCTTCACATGGGACTTTTACAGCCAGCAGAGAAAGCACATTTTCATTCATCAGTCCATGATAGATTTAATCTTGATCCCAGAGGTGCAAAAACACTGTTAACCTATTGCACACAGCAGTCCCTCCAAGAATTGACTCAACGCAACATTTTTAAAAAACCTGGGGAAAGTGTTCAGTTTCCACAAACAATAGTTACAACATCAATGGTGGTTTACAATGTTATTCTGAACTTGCACTGTGTTATTTTATTAAAACTTCCTTTTCTAAAAGAAATCATTCCAGATCTTTTCCCACCCTCATTGATTGGGGGAATCTGTTGGCAGGCAAAGGGACATCTGGTAAGTGGGAGGTTTTCAAGTGTGTTAACCAGGGTTCAGGGTAAGCACATACATTTTAGAGTGAAAGACAAGGTCCAGAAGAAAAAGAAGGCATATGACTTGCACAGACAGCTAGGATCAAGTGGACCCCCTGAGAGTATACAGGGTGTCAGAGTTGAGTTAAGAGAGAAATCAGGAGGGCAAAAAAGGGACACAAGATTGCTTTGGCAGATAAGGCAAAGGAGCATCCAAAGTGCTTCTGCAAGCATATCAAGGCAGAAAAATCCCCGAGACCTGATGAAATGTATGCCAGGACATTGTGGGCAGCTACGTCGGAAATTGCAAGTCCCCTAGCAGAGATATTTGAATCATTGACAGGCACAGGTGGGGTGCCTGAAGATTGGAGGGTGGCAAATGTTGTGCCTTTGTTTAAGAAGGGCTGCAGGAAAAAGCCTGGGAACTACAGGGCAGTGAGCCTAATTGTCTGTAGTGGGTAAGTTATTAGAACGTATTCTGAGAGACAGAATCTACAGGCATTTAGCGAGGCAAGGACTGATTAGGGACAATCAGCACGGCTTTGTGAGTGGAAAATCATGTCTCATGAATTTGATTGCGTTTTTTGAAAAGGTAACCAAGAAGGTAGGTGAGGCCTGTGCAGTCAATGTTGTCTACATGGACTTTAGTGAGGCCTTTGACAAGGTGCCACATGGTAGGTTGTTGCAAAAGGTTAAATCTCACAGGATCCAGGGTGAGGTAGCCAATTGGATACAAAATTGGCTTGACGACAGAAGACAGAGGGTTGTTTTCAAACTGGAGGCCTGTGACCAGCGGTGTGCCTCAGAAAATGGTGCTGGGTCCACAGTTATTTGTAATTTATATTAATAATTTGGATGAGAATTTAGGAAGCACGGTTAGTCAGTTTGCAGATGACACCAGATTGGTGGCATCTGGTGTCATCTGAAAAAGGTTATCTGGATTGCAACAGGATCTTGATCAATTGGGCCAGTGGGCTGATGAATGACAGGTGGAGTTTAATTTAGATAAATGCAAGGTGATGCATTTTGGTCGATTGAACAAGGGCAGGACGTACTCAGTTAATGGTAAGGCATTGGGGTGAGTTACAGAACAAAGAGATATAGGGGTTAAGATTCATAGCTCCTTGAAAGCGAAGTCACAGGTAAACAGGGTGGTGAAGAAGACATTCGGCATGGTTGGGTTCATTAGTCAAAACAACTTCATTAGTCAAAACAAAGAAGTATTCCAACTTCTTGTTGTAGTCGGAATACTGTTCTGGTCATCCTATTATAGAGAGGGTATTACTAAACTAGAAATAGTACGAAAAAATTTGCTAGGATCTTACCAGGACTTGATGATTTGAGTTATAAGGAGAGGTTGGATAGACTGGGACTTTTTTCCCTGGGGTTTGGGAGGCTTAGGGCAAATTTATAGAGGTCTATAAAATAACATGGGGCATAGATAAGGTAGATAGTTAACATCTTTTCCTAAAGATAGGGGAGTTTAAAATTAGAGGGTATAGGTTTAAAGTGAGAGGGAAGAGATATAAAAGGATCCAGAGGGGAATTTTTTCACACAGAGAATGCTGAGTGTCTAGAAAGAGCTAGAAGTAGCAGAAGTAGCAGAGAAGGGTACAATTTCATCTTTTAAAAAGCATTTACACACGTTCATGGTTCTGATGGGTATAGAGGGATATGGGCCAAACATGGGCAATTGGGAATAACTTCGTGGTAAAAACTAGGCAGCATGGACAAGTTGGGCTGAAGTGTTTCCATGTTGTAAACATCTATAGCTTCTGTTGTGCCATGTATGAAGGTAAAATACATGTTTAATGTAATGTAAAAAGACCAATAATTGATAATACATTAAGATTCCTAATGACTTGCTACATTTTTCTTTAAAACCTTTTGCTGGCAATTCTCCTACCTGGATTCCACTTTTTTATCAGGGGATTTTGCTTGATTTGGGAGAGTTTATTACAACTTTACACTTTACCTGAGGATGTATCCTTTAAGGACCCCATTGATCTCTTGCTCTGGGGGAGGCTGCCACTGTACCATTATGGATTGGTTTGTTCGACCACTGGCCACAATATTCTGAGGAGGACCGCTAGGAGGCTCTTCAGGTAATAGAAGCCTGAAACAAAACATATTGTGCAATGCATCAAAATATTAGATAAGCAGAAAGCTAGAATAACACATTATCCTATTGTTGAACAGTCCATGTATGTAGGTAAGAAAAACAGTCAAATATTGGCGCTACCTTTTCCAATCTATGTTCTTTAAAACGTGAATAAATTGCACCATGGAGAATTAGAAAATGCTCTGTGACCTGATTTAAAGTTGGTTGGGGGGCAAGGAAGCAATGTTGCCTTTAGGAAGGTTTTTTAGCAGTTATTTTGCTTTGCAAACTCATTTCTAGAACTTCTGGTGAGATGCTGAAATTTTCCACATCTGTGAAGAAGTCATATTATCTGCTTAAACAGTTTAAAAAATATATCTTTCTTAACAAGATAGACTTAGGGATGTGGTTCATCAGAAGCAAACAACTTGATGTTAGTAAAAATGTTTGGCAATGTCCCTTTAAAACTCATTTCTGAATTGCTGGGCGGGATTTTCCAGCCCTTCCCGCTGGTGGGACCAGAAGTCAACGGGGATTTAAATGGATTGCTGCATCCAGTGCAAAATAGCCCTTGATAGGACTGGGAGGTAACAGCAATTAACTGTGTTACTCTCTACAGATGCTCCATGACCTGCTAAGTATTTCCAGCATGTTTGTTTTTATTTCCGATTTCCAGCATACTCAATATTTTGTTTTTGTCTCTTTAATACTCTGCTAGTCAGTCTACTTCTATCAATTTCTCAATATCTTTAGGTTATAGTTGGCCTGCCACTGTTCCTCAAGATTATTTGAATTTGAATGCTTTCCAAAATGGGACAAATGTTATTTTATGGGAGAAAGGGGTAATGCAAAGATATGGAGAGAAAGCAATATGAAGGAAGAAAATTCAACACATTTATTGAACCAAAATAATTGAAGTCCACACACATGATGCCCTCCATCTGTGCTGTAACCACTCTATGATTCTGTAATAAGTGTGAGTGGATGTGTGCATTTATATTGCTTTTTTTGCTCAAGTCCTTCCCGTTCCTTTCACATAGTTGGATGAAGAGAAAGATTGAACATTCCTGCTGATGAAAAGAGTCATTCGTTACCTTATATGCGTGTTTTTACCAAGTTAAGAATAGAAGAATGGAAAATGAATTAATTTTATATGGGTGAAAACAATTTGTGCTAATTTCCATAGTGGCACACAATTAATGATGTGATTATCCCTAAAGATAAGGGCCTATAAATTGGATCAAACCTGAATTGGATTGCAATCTGGGTTGCTTGTTGCCGAAACTAGCTGATAGTCCACTGGCCTTATTCATGTATCGCCCACAAGCTGCAGGGATCAGTTGCAAACCTAAAGGGTTTGATTCTACTTGTGAAGTACATAATATAAACAGCTTTTTTTTTAAGCATTTCCATTTTCTCTCTAATAACAAAAAACAGATTCCCCAGATATATTAAGTATTTTTAAAATATTTTTCTCAATCACACAGCTTTGAGAAAACCATTGGATATAGCTTCTAAACACAAAGGAATCGAAACAGTTTCTCCTGATCATTATTATCCACATTTTCCTTAAATCCAAAAACAAACCAGCATTGCAGCTATTAATAAGAAATTGCAAGCACACAGCTGTATTTGTGGCTGATAAGAAGTGGCAGTGTTTGAATTCACATGTCTATTTAGGCGATAATATTATCAAAAGTTTTTCCTCCTTTTTTATTAAATTTTAGTGACGTCAGTTGCAGCTCTCACCATCCCCCACTCCCCCTTCCTCTTAAAATCATTTTTGATTTTCTTCAAGTAACAGTAAGGATTTACACGATTTTGAGCGTGTGCTGACATATGTTGAAATTCTAAATTCTCAGGGCAATTGTAGGAACATAGGAGCGGGAGCAGATCGTTCAGCCCTTATATATATTTTATACTCCATACCAAAATCATTCTTTTGATGTTCTCCCTGCTCACAATCTGGGGGAGGGAATCGAAGGGGAGCTTTGAAGCACTGCACTTAGTCAATCACCGAAAACTTAAAAGGTGGATTTTTTTTTTAGTTCTTTTCCCAGTAAATAGGAATGGATAGATAACTAAACTTGTCAACAATAATTAGTGCAGAATAAATTTGTTCGTTCTTCATAAAGCTATAATTCATTTGGCATATTATTTGCAATCAGAAAAAGCATTTTATCAATTGAAAATACACATCGCCTACTTTTGTTTCAAAGAACTGTGACCAAACAAGCTTGGTGAACAGTAAATTGCTATTGAGTTTTGCATTCCCTTATATGATGTATAATTTATGTAGAAATTACAGCATAGAAAATGGTTATTTAGCCCAACTGGCCCACATTTTAAATGTCTTCTCACTTTATTTCTAACCCTATTAGCAAATTCTTCCTCTGTCATGAGCAAATCTACTTGTCACTTAAGTGCATCCGTACTGATAGCCTCAACTAGTCCAGTAGTGGGGAGTTCCAGCTTCTCAATTCTCTGAGTAAAAAAGTTTCTCTTGAATTCCTTGACTGTCTTAAAAGAACATAAGAAATAGGAACAGGAGTAGACCATGTGACCCCTTGAGCTTGCTCTACCATTCAGTACAATTGTAGCTGACCTTCAATTTGAACTTCACTTTCCCACTCATTCTCCCTATCCTGAGACACCAAAAGTCTATCTAACTCAGCCTTAAATACATTGAAGACGGAGCATTCATAACTCTCCAGACTAAAATTTCCAAAGATGATAAACGTTGGAGTGAAGAAATGTCTCCTCATCTCTGTCCTAAATGATCCTAAGATGATGCTTATGTGTTCCATGTTCCCCAGCCAAGGGAAACGTAGATTTTCGGAGCTAGAGTATGTCATTTGGCCTGTTGAGCCTGCTCCACTATTCATTTTGATCATGGCTGCTCATCACTCATTAGCCTGATTCTGCCTTGGTCCAATATACTTTGACCACTTTTGTCTCAAGAGCTATATCTAACTCTTTCTTGAAAGGATACAATGTTTTACTTCAACTGCTTTTTGTAGAAGCAAATTTCACAGGCTTATCACTCTTTAAGTGAAGAAATTTCTCCTCATCTCAGTCCAAAAAGGCTTACCCCTTATCCTTAAGATTATGACCCCTGGTTCTGGAATACCCCCACTATCGGGGTCATCCTTTTGGCATCTACCTTGTCTAGTCCTGTTAGAATTTTATAGGTTTCTATGAGACACCCCAACCCCCTCATTCTTCTGAACACCAGTGAGTCCTAATGAACGCAATCTCTCATCATACATCAGTCCTGCCATCCCAGGAATCAGTCTAGTAAACCATTGTTGCACTCCCTCCATAGCAAGGGCATCCTTCCTCAGATAAAGGAACCAAAACTGCACACAATATTCCAGGTCTGGCCTCACCAAGGCTCTGTACAATTGCAGCAAGATATCTCTGCTTCTATATCAAATCTTCTCTATCCAAGTGTCACGCTCTTTCCCCATTGACCTGAAAAATTATTATTTTTCAATTTCTATTTGAAATTTACTATTGAATGTGTTTCCACTATTATATCAGGTATTGCATTCCAGATTATAGCAATTCCCTGTGTTTTAAAAATTGTTCTCATAGCTATCCCCACATTCTTTGGCAATGATGTTGAGGTTTCAGTCTACCTTGCCAATACTTCTCTCAAGCCCTTGACTGCCTTTAGGACATCAGCCTGCTTGTTCAGCATCAAGGCATAAAGGAATCATAACTTTCTTTCATTCATAATTAGGAAGGGTGAAGGCATTTTCTTCCACATTCAGATTAAACTCTGTTCCTTACCACCAATACAATGCTTTGCCCTGTCCATCTCTTTTTCAGAGCAGACTATTCCGAACCTTGTTTGAGTTCTGTTTGAGCCTAGCTTAAATCCTTCAGATTCTGTGTGCTTTCAAAAATATTTGCCTGTCCCTCTCCAAGCCTTTAATACTCAATGCCATGTCGGATATATGATTTATTGGATGAGGCATAAACCATAGCCTCATCGGCCCTCTCACTTGGATATAAGAGATCCCATGGCACCATTTAAACAGGAACAAGGTAAGTCCCCTGGAGTTCTAGCCAACATTTATCCCACAATCAACACCACCAAAAAACAGAATATCTGGTCACTGTCACATTGCTGTTTGTAGACCTTGTTTTGTGTGAATTGCACACAGTATTTCATGCATTAAAACAGCAACTGTGTTTCCTTGGAATTTGGGGTTTAGGGAGTCACTACACTTTATCCCTTTTCTCAAACTCTGAAATGATTCATAGTGAAATCTCTTATTGCCCTTGTTGGACAGTGAGTATACTTTATTAAGTAAGACATGACACATGCTGATGTCAGAACAATAATATTAAAACTCAGCAACATTACAATTACAAGCTGATACATCAGGCAATGCAGCATGTCCACATGGTCCCTCTCCAAGGCCCCTATCTGTTGGAAGATCCTGGGCCTTCTCTGGCTGAATATTTCTATCCTTACCCAGGGAATATTTTTAATATACATTCTTTTATCATCTCATCATTTCACTTCATATAATTTCAAAGCCAAGCAGTGAAAACATGGCCAAACACTTGGTGTCTTTGTTTTTTATTAGCTCATTCTTGGGGTGTCATTGTAATGTACGCTGGGTAAAAGCAGTTGAGAAGTAACTTGATGAGAATTGTGGGTTGAGCTGTCATTATTCATGAAGTGGAGATGCCAGCATTGGACTGGAGTAGGCACAGTAAGAAGTCTCACAACACCAGCTTAAAGTCCAACAGGTTTATTTGGTAGCACAAACTTTCAGAGCACTGTCCCTTCATCAGGTGACTCACCTGATGAAAGGGCAGTGCTCCAAAAGCTCGTGCGACAGAATAAACCTTGAGGTATAGCAAATTATCTGTTTTTCAGCTTTATTAGATTTTTGAAGTTTTTTTGTCTTAACTTCTTTGATCAATAAAGGCCTGACCCACAATTCCCTTCAAGTTACCTTGCTTTTACCCAGGGTGTATTAGAAATATAGTTCAGAATAACAGTGAAACTAAAGAAGTGAACAGGCAACTAAAGTATTTGAATTAATTCCCATTAATCAGCAAGAAAATTCAATGTAGAGATTTCCAGGTTTCTTGCAATTTTTAAAGTACTTTATAGACTTTAAGTGCTTTGGGATGCACTGAGGTGGTGAAAGGCAGCATATACATGGAAATCTTTCTCTTATTCACTTCCAGACCACTATTCTAGTGTACTCCTTGCCATATTTAGCCTATTTCCAAGACATACTAATCCCATTCACTCATCATTCCTGACCACAATGACCTACACTCATTTCCATTGTCCAATGCACTAAATTCATAATCCTTGTTGCATTTATAAATTATTTTATGGTCATGTCTCACCTCATCGCTGTTAAGCCCTTCATGTCTTAAACCTTCTCCTGAATATTCTGTTCCTCTGCATCCTTCTGTGCATCCTGCTCATCTGTCATCCCATTTATTTATTATTTATTCAAACTCACTCCTCAAATTCCCTACAAATCACCTCAAAAATCATCTTTTTGAGGAAGCCTATTTCTTCCTCTTCACTGCTGATCTCGCTCACCTAGGTTTGCCTACGTTTTCCTTATATCCATCACAAATTTCAATTCCACCATACTTGGAAATACATAACTGCTGTTGCTATCTTCTCACCAAGTGCTTTGGATCAAACTGAAAGTGACTCTGCAAACTTTTTCTGTTCCTTGGGAAATAACAGACCTGTTGGTTTCCGTGCTGTATTGTCCTTTCCCCAGCTGGTTCACTGCGCACACTCGAAATTGGTATGAACGAGCTGGTGTCAAACCACTCACGGTAATGTGCATCACTGCTGGATTAATGTTAGGTAACCGTACTTTCCACGGTGAGTCTACAGAGTCAAACAAAATAGAAAAGACAGTTCCAAGGATTGGTTAGCACATCTATCAAGTTTAAAGTTCTTCCCAACATATGTTCACAAATGTCAAGACGCTTCATTGTAATTGTGGAAAGCATTTAAGTCAAATTGTCTTCTTGTTTATTTCATAGAATCCCCACAGTACTGGAGAAGGCCATCTGGCCCATCGAGTCTGCAACAACCACAATCCCACCCAGGCCCTATTCCTGCAACCCCACACATGCACCTTACTAATCTACCTAACATTTTTGGAGTGTGAGAGGAAACCAGAGCACCCAGAAGAAACCCATGCAGACATGGGGAGAACGTGCAAACTCCACATAGACAGTGACCCAACTTGGGAATCGAACTCAGGTCCCTGATGCTGTGAGGCAGCAGTGCTAACTACTGTGCCCTTGTAACCACTCTTTATTTCACGTAATCAAGTTATCCTCAAAAGGGTACTACTATCCAAAAGCATTTCTGAGGGTGTACATCATCACATATTCATTTCATTTTGAAATGAATATGTGATGATGTACACCCTCATTGAAAAAAAACACTCTTTGCTGCTTCAGCAGCTGAACTACGATCCTGTGGGTTGAGACCCTGAGGTCAGGATCAAATGGTATTGCACTTGATGGGGAGCAAGCACTTTGCAGTTATTTTCTCTGAACCCAGACAATCAGTGGGCAGAAGGTAGGTTTGCTATTCAATAAAGGAAGCTCTTGAAGCTGAAAGATCAATACCAGGTCTGCAGCAGCTTATTGTTCAGGTCAGTGAGAGAGGGGGGGAGCCTCCATTTTGAAATGTTCTCTCTCCAATTTTTAAAATCTTTGCCATCAATAGCCAGGCCATCACTGTGAAAGGAGAGTTTTTTCATAGCGGAGTCTATGCCTCCAGGTATGATAAGGAGTGCCTCAAAGACTGCCTGGAATGCTGGATCTGTGATCTTGCTTGCCACCAAGAGATTGTATTTCGGTAAATGGTCTATCCCCAATGCTTTAGGGAAGCCCGTAGACTGAAAGTCTCAGTCAGCCTGTGGCAAAGTTCAATAACATGTCTTTAAAGGTCCTTATTTGGCCATCTACTGATTGCAGGTGGTTAGCCCTGTCATCAACCACCCCTCCCCTCCCTCTACCGTTTTTGGAAAAATGGTGAGAGAGCAGGGTAGTGCCAACAAATCAACACTCCAGTGGATATTTGCTCTCTGCTACAGCACTTGCCTCATTGAGTCTAAAAGTCCTGCCTCTGATCTAAGATGTGGGTTTTGAAAAGGGGAGATATGAGAGATATGGACAGGTTTAGGGGAGGGAAATTCTAGTTACAGCCTCGGCAGCTGAAGGCAAGGATGCCAGTTGTAGTGAAGGGAAAACTGGAGGTGGGCATAAACACATGCTCATAGCACAAAAATATTGCTATACATATATCCATTCACCAAAGTACAAAATTGCAGAAGCAATAACGATTTTTAAAAAATTACACTTCCAACCACTAATCCTTAGGTAGCACACTGCTCTCTCTTGTACGCCGGAATTTTATGTACACTCCCATCCCACTGGGAGCAAGGAGCAAGTTGGGGCATGTGCAGTCAGGTGGAATAGCAAGGGTGTACCATGCCAGATGCTTTCTTGCCTCCACTGCCCAGCAGTAGGAAAGATGGTGGTCACTTAAGGGCCTAATTGCAGCTAACAAATGATGCTGAACAATTTTAAATACCTCTGCCAAGAATTGTACGACCTTGCCAACTTAGTGCAGGTGAGATTAAAATCAGACAAAGCCGACACCCTGAATTTGACCCAAACTGGGATGCAGGTAACCTGTCACAATATCTGAGGGACTGTCCGATTATTTTTGATAGCAGCATATTTCCACATTCAATGTTGTACCTTCAAGCTCACCTTATTAAACTAAAGTTTTATTGTAAATGTTTCTTATATATCATGGACAAGAAAAACTTGGTCATGATTGTTGTTGTCAGTGCAGAATTCTGCCAACCTGCCTGCGTTGTGTTTGGTGGTGGTGAATCTGGCAGAAGTGAAAATGTCTAGGGTAAACTTATATTGCAATGACAAGTTAGTGGAGGGCCACTCTTCCCCTGGCAGATGGTGGGAATACCACTGGCATTAATTTGAATCTCAGAATGCTCATTACAGCAGCTGCCTGCCAGTTTCCCATCAGGACTTTCCAATCTTGTGTCACATCGGCAGGAGATCATGTCGGTGTCAAACCCAATTTCTGAAGAGTGGCATGCACAAGATTGCCTCAGTTCGCTAGACTTTGAGGGGAGTGCAACACAATCATAGTGCTGGTGTGCTCCTAAGGCAGACTGATTCCAGCCTCAATGTCCTTACTGAGCTGGTCTTCATGGACAGCACTTATCTGCTGGATCCATGGACAGTGTAAGGTAGGGGTGGGGGTGACAAGGGCTCTCAACAGCAGAGGGGCAAGGAGGTGGATGCAGAAGATGAATTGTGAAAAGCAGAGAAAAGGAGACAGAAAGGGGACAAGTGGAAGCTGGACCCTGACAAGGTTGCAAACACGGGGGTCAAAGGGATACTACACAGTTTACTGATAGGAAAAAATTGTTCCCATGCCATAAGGATTAAGAACCCGAGGATATAGATTGATAAATGTTGCAACCACAAGGAATTTTTTTTTCACACAGTGAGTGGTTATGATTTGAAGTGCGCTGACAGCCTGGTGGAGGCAGAATCAATTGAGGCTTTTGGATAATTATCTGAGAAGTAAATGTTTGCAGGCCAACAGGAAAAAGGCAAGGGAATGGGGCCAGAAACGAAATGCTCTTGCAGAGGGCCAACTTTGACATGAGGGGCCAAACAAAGGCTACTTTAATCATACTATGGCCATAATTTTTCAGATGGCGGGAGCTTACATTAAGGCTTTGGCCCCCTCATTTGGGAGGGATTCTGATGGAGGCTTCCACACCACCCCTTCCCAGCCCAGATTATTTCCAGCCTTCCCCCATGGAGCCTCAATCTCCCGCCCGCCTAACAATTAAAGCTGAGTGGGAACAGCCCTTAATTGGCCTTGTAAGGGCCTTAATTGGGGCAAGGGCAGGCTTTCCAACTGAGGTCTTGTCCATGGCAGCATAGAATTGCTGCAAGGTCAGGTCAGACCAGAAAACAGAGGAATCTCAATCCTGCAATTTCACCAATTGCCCCCCCACCCCCAGCCCGGATGGAGAGTGTACAATTCAGGCTTATGGTTTATAAGGAAATGTCTCTTAAGTTAGGGACAAAATGTGTGGTTCCTTCCATTCTGTAATCAGCATGTTTGTGCGCAAGGTGCATGTATTTCTTTCCCCTCAGTGATTTTTCCGAAATTAAATAAATATCCTCGGATTCTTAAGGTTATTTATTATCGCAGCGTCAGAGGGTCAGTCAAGACAATGGTTTCCCGACAAAAGAAACTTCAATCTGGTAATTCTATCAAAAGCTAATGGCTGGGACATTATCAGTCATGAAACAAAAAGCTAGTTCCAGATACACACCCCTTTTGACAATGTTGTGGAAAAAGGTTACATGACACAAGAGACCATTTTGAAATCTCTATATTCCTTTTAGAACCAAGGAACCCTTAGATTGCTGTTTTAACACCAACTGGAGGGAAGTTCAGCAGCCTGGCTGGATAAGCATCTCTTATATCTCAGAAGCCTGCTTGATTTTAATAAATCTCTGATCCGCACCTACCAAGTGATCTAAGCACAGAAATGCCATCATGTCGAATTGTCATTCACTTCAAGGACTCTTGATTTGTTGGCTCCAGCCAGAACTTCATCTGGGCTGAGTTCCGCCACAAAGGAATTACCGTCTGGACTTTGACTTTTCGGACTTTGGAAATCACATAAACTAATTAATTTGTGGTTCTTTTATTGTTATTGTCCATAGTTATAAATCTTCCTCTCATCTATCCTGCCCTTATTGTACATGAGATAGGGATACAAGTGTGTGAGATATCATATTTTTTTGAGTGGTGAAGGGTAGCATCACCTAGTATTAAATAGAGATTGTTGATGAAGGAATTCCCCCCAAACTTCCTGTCCGAGGACTGAATCGCCTTTTCGGGCTTCCTCCCTGTACCTGGAATACACCTGCCAGCCTGAAAACTGAGCCTGAGCAGAAATGTCTTGAAGTAGTCAACAACTGGCCACTTATGGACCTCAACAGAGCCAAGGGCTGATTGGCCAGCCTAGGCCTTGCCTGCTCCAGCATAAGAATGCAGAGAAGTTAGGGAAGGTGGGAACCTGGTGGGAAGACAAGGAATTTTACAGTGTCCCCCATTCCCCAGTTTTCTTCAGAGTGATAAGAATAAATTTCATTTGCCCCATTGTCTGAATTGTTTTGAAGTCTGTTTAAATGTTGATTAACCAGCGTGTGAGAAGTGGTAAAATTCAATGATGTGTGGAGCAGGTAAGCATGAAACCATTAAGTTTCAACAAGTTGTGCAGTTCCAACAACACAATTGTGGTTTACTAGTGGATCATTTTATCAAAGATAAAATCTTGATCAATTTTGACCAGAAAAAATGTATTTTTTTAATTCTCACCAGAATGCCTTAAAAGGAAGAATGAAAAAATATCAATGTGTTTTTGGCACATTTTAGATGGCCAACCTTGTTTAATTAAGTGCTAATAGCATCATAGTGTTTGTTTTGGAAAGGTTATTAAAACCACAAATGAATGGAATTTCTCCATAAATGTGAGCAGAACTAAATTAATGCTATAGAAATGATACGATTTCTAAATACGAGATTAATGTATTACTCTGCTCCTTTCATCATAGACAATGACTTGTTTGGTTCCCTTACAGAAGGCATCAGGACTTCCTATTAGAATTTTTTTAATTAACTGAGAAAACAAAGATAAACTAAATTAGAAAATACTTAATGGGGTAATAATACAGGAATCAAAGTTTAAAGACTATTTAGTTCAGTTTTGGAATTCTACTCAGCTGCTGAAAAGATGCATTTCATTTTGATCTGCAGAAGTTATAATGGTGCACTTCATGTGACAAATTTATTTAAGTCAGTTACAATTCATTACCAAGGGAACGCTTTGACCCCTTATTACTGCAAAAGAACTAAAGGTTGAGACATTGAGCAGAGGAAAAGGAGGATGATTCTGGATCTGAAAATCCTGTGCAAGAGGATGAAATTAGGCTAATTTTCAATGGTGGAAAATTTAAAGAACATGATCCAAGTCTTAAAATGCAGAATGGGAATGATAACATAAGATTTAGACAAAGACCATGATCTAGCAGCCCCATTAGTCATGGGCACAAATGCCGTTATAATAAATCTCGACAGCTGTGACATAGGTTCACTCACAGTGATTCCGTGAACCTGACTTCCATAATGTTAAATGCATTTTAACAATGGGCTTAACAATGCAATGTCTGTCCAAAATATCTCTTCACCCCTTCACGGCATGATACCACAGCAGCATGAATCATGACTGGTTTTCAAAAACAAAAATTAGTCGTGATGACCACATCAGGGGTGTGTTGGTCCCAGGAGTTCAGGGATATGATGGGGCATTTCCCCAAGCAGTGCATTGGCACAGGGGCATGGCAGAGAGCACATGCAGGGGATTACTCTTTTATTCAGGGTGGGGAGGGGGCAGTTCTCCTTATTTATGTGTTTAAGCTTCATCCCTCCAACGTCTGAGAGATCCTCGCCAGAACTCTGAAATTGCACAGAGCGCCGCTTAATCAGATGAAGAAAGGAGACTGTGAAGCCAGTGACTTTCACACAGCTTTTTTTGCTTGATCCAATATTTTGCAATGTTGGGAAGATGCACCCACTAATTATACTTCTGCTCTAATTGTAAATTCAAGCTCCTACTTTATTAGGGAAGAAATACTCAACAGGTTGCAAGCAATCAGAGACATTAAGAAAATGCTTTTTCAAGAGCAGTTGATGGTTAGGGCTGGATTTTCCTTCCGGAGATGAGATTAGGGCTGTTTCCAGGTGTTGAATGTATCCCTGAAGGAGAATGGTCACTCAGTGGTTTTGCCCTGTTAACTATCCTGCAAACAATTAAGGATGGCGGGCAGGTTCTTGAATGTGGTTGGCCAATAAGAGGCCTAGCATCTGAAAGAAGTAGCAGGTTGCACAGAAGCTAAATGAGGGAAAGGGTGGCCACAATGAAGGCTCCCTTTCTCAAACTTCTTAAAATCTTAAATTGAAAAATTACTTTGACAACCAGGCCACCACTATGAGGGGGCAGGGAAAGACAGTCTCTCTGGCAGGTGGCCAGTGGCTGATCGTGCACCCAGCCATGCATTGACTACTCCTCCAGGCAGCTGCATTGTCTCCCCATTACCTGCAGGGGCCTGGAAGTTGACTGAAAATTATAGCCATTCTTCTTTAAATGGTCTCAAAAACCCGATAGGCTACTGACTGCTTGTGGGATGGTAGCCTGATTGGCTACTCACTGACGGTAGCCGTGGCACCTCTCAATTCTGGATCTGTAAAAATGACAGAGTTGCAGATGGAGCTGAGGAACTACTGAACTGGTCAATGGGATTACTTTTCGATCTTTTCTGCCATGGCTCCCAGCCCTGGCAATAGTTGAAAATCTAATGCATAGAAACTAGGCAGGCTTATGCAATGTTAATTGACTTCAGTTGAAAGGAGTATATGGTAATTTGCTTAAAAATGTAACTGATGCTATAGAGACAAGTGTAGGTATGTAATAATCAGTATGGCAAGTGGTGAAATGATGAATACTGCAATTGCACCATTAGCAATTAGTCAGTTAAATGTTCTACCCACTTAAACTTTGAGGTAATGCTCCTGCTGTGATTATAATTTATGAAGAGACAAATGTCATTGCCTGTTTATACTCACATGCTAATTGACACTGTTCAAGATGGAGGATAGTATAAGAGAGATGTAACATATGAGATGAAATTCCAGTGAAGAAGGTGCTGAACAGGGTATTGAACAGTGCATACAAATTTCAAAACAATGGAGCTGCATTTCTTTGAACATAAGAACATAAGAAATAGAAGCAGGAGTAGGCCATCTAGCCCTTTGAGCCTGCCCCGCCATTCAATAAGATCATGGCTGATCTGAAGTGGCTCAGTTCCACTTTCCCACTTTCTCCCCATGATCCTTAATCCCCTTGCCTACCAAAAACCTATCCACCCGTGTCTCAAATATATTTAGTGAGGTAGCCTCTACCACATCAACGGGCAGAGAATTCCAGAGATTCACCACCCTTTGAGTGAAGACGTTCCTCCTCTACTCTGATCTAAACTGCGCCCCCCCTTATGTTGAGGCTGTGCCCTCTAGTCCTGCTGTCCTGAGCGGGAAAAATCTCTCTACCTCTACCCTATCCATCCCCTTCATTATCTTATACGTCTCTATAAGATCCCCCCTTCATCCTTCTAAATTCCAACGAGTACAAACCCAGTCTATTCAGCCTCTCTTCATAGTTCAACCCTCTCATCTCCGGTACCAGCCTAGTGAACCTCCTCCGCACTCCCTCCAAGGCCAAAATATCCTTGCACAAGTGCGGCGACCAAAACTGCACACAGTACTCCAGCTGTGGCCTCACCCGTGCCCTGTACAGTTGCAGCAAGACCTCCCTGCTTTTACATTCAATCCCCCTTGCTATAAAGGCCAGCATCCCATTTGCCTTCCTGATCACCTGCTGCACCTGCAGGCTGGGTTTTTGCGACTCATGCACAAAGACCCCCAGGTCCCTCTGCACCGTAGCATGCTGCAGCTTTTCGCCCTTTAAATAGTCGTCCCTCCTACTATTATTCCTGCCAAAGTGGATAACCTCACACTTGCTAACACTGTACTCCATCTGCCAGGTCCTCGTCCACTCGCTTAGCCTATCTAGATCCCTCTGCAGACTTTCCACACCCTCCACACAATTTGCTTTTCCACTTATCTTTGTGTCATCTGCAAATTTCGACACCCTACACTCGGCCCCCTCCTCCAAATCATCTATATAAATGGTAAATAGCTGAGGCCCCAGCACTGATCCCTGGGGCACTCCACTAGTCACCAACCGCCAATCCGAATAGCATCCATTGATACCAACTCTCTGCCTCCTATTAGACAGCCAATCCTCTATCCACGCTAACACCTTATCCCCAACTCCATGCCCCCTAACCTTCTGAAGCAACCTTTTCTGTGGCACCTTATCAAACGCTTTCTGAAAATCGAGAAACACCACATCCACTGGTTCCCCTCCGTCTACCGCACTAGTCACATCCTCATAGAATTCCAATAAATTCGTCAGACACGACTTCCCCTTAACGAATCTGTGCTGTGGATTCGTTAAGGGGAAGTCGTGGCCATTTTTGGCCATTCCACTAGCCTATCAGGAGGCAATGGAACAGCTCCAGAATAAGACAGGGCCTAGACAGTCCTGGTCTTGGTTGCCTTCATGATTTTCTATGGCCTCGTCAGGAGTAAAGTGTTACCCTCCCTGCTGCAAGGTTAGCCATGTTAGAAGAGATGGAACCAAAGTGCTGGGGATTCCTTGACTGAGAGTTTCCATTTTGTCAGTATGAAGGGTCTTTAATCTGTCTTTAACAAGGAAGAAGGTGCTGCCAAAGTCATAGTGAAAGAGGGGTAGCTGAGATTTTGGATGGTTTAAAAATTGAGGGGATTCTAGAAAGGCTAGCTGCACTTAAAGATATTAAATCACCAGGAGTGAATCAGATGCATCCAAGGATGCTGAAGGAAGGAACAGTGGAAGTTGCTGAAGCACTGGCTTTTAACCCTCCGTACGTACATGGGTGGTGCCAGAGCAAGCTTGTTCCAAAAAAGGAGTAAGTGTCATTTTAAAGCTGGGAAAGAAACTTTTCATATTTGCTTTGAGCCCCTTAAAGAGGCACTATTAGCCTATCTTGGAATTTCTCAGCAGTTCAGGGGCACAATAAAACCAACTGTTCTCAAAACTCTTGCTGTTTAGCTCATCTACGGCTAGTGTGGAATTTGCTGGGCTGCAAACAATTCTCATGTTTTATTTTACACTATTGCATATCTGTTTATAGACAACAGCTAAAATATGACTGCCTCTTTAAAAGGACAACAATGACCCTAAAGTGAAGGGTGACCGAAAACTCATTTCCTTTTAAATTATGGCAGCATGGTACAACTTATTACCTTTGGGAATTAAAAACAAGCCCTTGTAAACTTTGAAATGAGATAGTCCAGCAGCTGAAGAAAATACCATTACTATACGACAACTGATATAGAAACCTATTAATAATTTGAAATTTTGTTAGAATCTGATATCTTTTTTAACATTTATCAGGACAAATATGAAAAAGGCCAGTGGGTTGGGGGGGGGGAGGAGAGAAATGGACGTGTATTTTAATGTAAGGAACTTAAACAGTGCACACCATCTGACACAAAAGACAAGGTTAAAAGAAACAGATACAAACCATTTTCTAAAGGAACAAAAACATTTAACAGCCATAAATTCTTAATAAAGCAACACAGTGAAAGGTTCAGGAAGGGGAGGGAGAACATGTTACAGTCGTACAGACATATATTGCTGAATGGGAGGAAACGTAATATTCCATTATTAGGTTTGTTTAATTTTAACAACTTTTGTTGCAGTGATGTCAGCAAAATAAAGTCCCATAATCAACAATCACACTAAAACTTAAACCTAATCATCACTAACTTGCACATCTTTTACATTCATGATTTTGGATTAAACTCGTTGCTGCTGTTAATAAACTGGCTGAACATTCAGATACCAAAAAGTATTCTCCATCCTAACTTTTCCCCAATTTTCATACAGACTCTTTGTCCTAATCTTTCCCTTATTGCCTAAAGATGTCTAGGTTAGGGGAATTAGCATGGTAAATATGTGGGGTTCCAGAGATGGGGCCTGGGTGGGATGCTGTATTGGAGAGTCTGTGCAGACTAGATGGGCAGAATGGCCTCCTTCTGCACTGTAGAGATTCCACGAATTTCCAGTGGCACTCTCCTCCCTAACCTTTCCCCAATCTCCAGAGGAAAACAGCAATCTCACAGGTACAATGGGCTGAAAGGCCTCCTTCTGTATTATTTCATTTTATTCTATGAAACTTCAACAAGTTAAATCATGTCCTCAGAAAGAAACCAAAAAGGGAATAGGTTCAGAAAAAAACTGGGAGAAATGCTGCACTTAAGTGAATAAATACTAAAGGAGAAAAATGTGGAAAATTGCTTTCACTACACAAAATTATGACTCTCTAGTTATCAGAGAATTCACTGCCTAGCAGGGTAATTCAATTTTTAATGTCCCTTCAGTTACACAACACCTACCACAATGCAAATCAAATTAATTGGAATTACTTAACTAACATTAAATAAGGCTTCTGTCAGCAAGAAATTACATACAATCAATGCTAATTGACATCCTTTTCATGGAAGATGCTCATCAACAAAACTGATAGTCTATTACTTTATAAAGCATTATTTGCACAGTTGACAACACTGTTAAACACAGCAATGCAAAAGTAGTACTCACTGTTTTCAGACAGCTCCACAATATAGTGAAGGATGTGGCTGTTTCCATCAAAGGGTCGTGTCCATGATAAATCCACTGCTTGACTGCTTGAAGAGTTCAAACTTGCCTGCAGATTTCTGGGTGGGTGAGGGAGTTCACTAAAAAAAAGTGAAGAATAATGACGGATTAGTTGATCCACCATTGTTTATACATGTCAAGACCAAGTCTGGTCTCAGGTGCAGTGTGATTAGAAGTCAGCGGATGATTGTGTAGGATGGACCAAAATGATTTAGGCATACATTCTGTTTGGATTTTTAATTAACACTTTGATTTCATATTTTGGGCTGTAACTTGCAAGCTCCAGGATGTTAGATGTGAGGGTGGGCGTGCAAGGCGAGGGGGTGGGCATGCGTGAGAGTGGGGTAGTGTCGTATTCCAGTAATGCGTTGAGAAACCATCCATGAAACCCCATGTATTTACCATGGTTAATTTCCCTAACCTACACATCTTGGGACTCCAAGGGGCAATTTAGCATGACCAATGCACCTAAGCTGCACATCATTGGACTCTGGGAGGAAACTGGAGCACCTGACGAAAATCCATGCAGACACGGGGAGAACATGCAAACTCCACATAGAGAGAGTGACTGAATGGCCTCCTTCTGCATTGAAACTAAGCCCCAGTGCTGTGAGGCCCCAGTCAGTGTGCTATGTGACACCGTGGCGCCCAACTCCACCATAATTTGATGAAGCTTGACTGCAAAATCAAAGCCCATGGAATAAATGGGACAGCAGCAGCATGGATACGAAGTAACAGAAAACAGGATAAATATTGATAGTTGTGTTTCAGAATGGAAGGAAGCATGAGTAGGATTTCTCAGGGGTCAATTGTAGGAATACTGCTTTTCTTGATGTGTATTTATGATTAGACTTGGGTGTACAGGGCACAACGGCAACATTTTCAGAAGACACAAAACTTGGGGGTACTGTGAACTTTGAGGGTGGCACTGATAAAACAGACTTCAGAGACACAGAAAGTTGGTGGAATGGGTGGACATGTAGTAGTTGAAATTTAAATCAGAGAAGTGTGAAGCGATATATTTTGGTCAGAATAACAAGGTGAGGTAATAGAAAATAAAGGATCTAATTTTAAAGGGTGTTCAGGAGCACTGAGACATGGGGTACATGTGCACAAATCATTGAGTGAGACAGGGTAGCATGGTAAATAAGGTATATGAGATCCTAGACGTTATAAATAGAGACATAGCGCATGAAAGCAAGAAGGAACCTTGTGGTGATTATTTCTTTCAGGGCAACACAGCAGAATAAGGGGCAATCACCACAAACCTTCGTGTAACACTGGTTTGGTCTCAACTGAAGCATTGTGTCAAATTTTGAGAAGTATTCTTTAGGAAGGATGTGAAGACATTGGAGAGGGTACAGAAAAGATTTGCAAGTTTGGCTTGAGGGATGAGGAACTTTAGTTGCACGGATAGACTGAAGAAGCTGTGCTGTTTTACTTAAAGAGAAGTTTGAGAGGAGATTTTGTTCATAAGGGCAGAAGGATCAAGAATCAGAAGACACCCAATTAAGGTGACTGGTTAAAGAACCAAAGGCGACATGAGAAAAACCTTTTTACACAATGAATGATTAAGATCTGGAATGCACCACTTGTCAGTAAGTTGGAGGCAGATTCAATTGTGACTTTCAAAGGGAATTGGATAATTAACTCAAGAGAAAACATTTTCAAGGCTATGAGAAAAGGGCAAAGGGTAGGTCTAGCTCAAGCTTATCTAAACTACAGCCCAGGGGTCTGATTTGGCCCCCAAAGGCTCTCTATGCAGCCCCCAGCACCAGTTTTCAAAACAAGTGAGTTTCAAAGGAAGGTTATTCTTGGAGCTATTCCTCTCATCACAAACCAGTTCTCTCCACTCTTGCTTCTGATAAGCAGACTAATGAGTCTACATGCAGCAAATGGAGGAGTGAAATAATGTTTGATTGGAGGAGTATTGGTCTGTTGAGAGCTACTAGGCCAAGGGAGGCAAAGCAACATTGAGGTTGGAGCTTAAGCAGCCAGATACAACTGACCTGAAGCCTGGGAGGGTAAGTTCGAGTTGGGGCCAGGGAGGGGGGTTTAATATCCCCCTCCTCCCATGCCAAAAGGTTGGACAAGCATGGTCTAGTTGAATTGCTGTTGCACAGAGCTGGCATAGACACAAAGGGTTGTGAACTATGATTCTACGAAGTTGGAGGAGTAGTTGACCTGCGATGTTTTGTTGCTAGAGTGAGGACAAAGCCCACAAGAGCCTCGAAGGAAGTTTGGACGGCATGGTAGCATAGTTGCTTCACAATTCCACAGATCTGGGTTCGATTCCTGGCTAAGGTCACTGTCTGTGTGGAGTTTGCACATTCTCCTTGTGTCTGTGCAGGTTTCCCTTGGATGCTCCAGTTTCCTATCACAGTCCAAAGATGTGTGGGTTAGGTTGATTGGCCATGATAAAAATTGCCCTTAGTGTCCTGAGATGCGTAGGTTAGAGGGATTAGTGGATAAATATGTAGGGATAAGGGGGTAGGGCCTGGGTGAGATTGTGGTCAGTGCAGACGCAATGGGCTGAATGGCCTCTTTCTGTAGGGTTTCTATGATGACTCTATGAAGTGGTAGCAGGCAGATTTTTATTTTTAAAGTGAAAGATGCGTATTTGGCCTGGCTCCCCCGGAACCATCAAAAAAAAATTCTGTGGGCCATTTTGAGCAGCCATCAAGTGTCCCTTTTGGGACTGCTGGTGAGGCTGTTCAACACCTGGGACAAATCTCAAAGAAAGTTCACCCATTTATACGTCCAACTAAAAACTCTTATCAGCGGATGGAGAATGAACATGAAGGAGGTCGAGGCGCTGAGCCCCCATTCACTGATTTTTAATTGCTGACTGCCCTTTTTTCAGAGAAGCAGATGGCTAGCAACTGAAAAATTGCTCCCGAGGTATTTGTCTGCCATACAGGCTCAGCAGCTGAGAGTTGTAAAACTAAAGTGCTACGATGCCAGGACTGCCAAGAGGATATAATTGCAAGTTTACATAGGTGTTTTCCATTATAAATGTGGTCATAGGAATTTTTAGTGTGAACATAAAAATAAACACAGAATATATGAATTTAAAATAGTGACTGAAATATGCCCACATGTCCTGGTCTAATGATCTTCCAATGTCTAAAAGCTGCTTCACGTGAAGACAATGTTTAATCTTGTTAGTGGTATGGCATACTAGGCATAAACTGGAATTACAGATAAATAAATGGAAACATTGGCAATGATTTTGCAATTTCAATTGGAACTTCAATCTAAGGAAACACGATTTTAGGCCATGTAGCAGATTGGGCTGTCTGTCATATCTTTAATGCTCTATAAAGGCCATAAATTTATTCCCATTGTACATACGCATAACAAGTATAAACCGTAAGTACAGAAGCTACAATAAGATGGAATTCTAAAAACTCATGAGAAGTTTGTATGAGATTCCTCAGTCTGCTATCTAAATAAGAGATTAACCATTTATTTTTAATGAGCTAACATATTTGTTAAAGTAGCCAAAACCTGTACATTAATAAACATTTGTTTTGAAAATGCTATCAATACAAAAACAAATTTAGCAGCTAAATTTGACTGTAATTCACCATGACTGCATTGGTAAATTGCACTAAAGATTATTACAAAAAAATCACTGTGAAACCATTAGGGAAATATCAATTCAGCTTGATGGGAAATGAAAATGTGTATACTCACATGACTTCGAGACGGGCCGTTCTGGAGTCGTTTCCTCCCAAGGACAAAACCTCACAGGTGTAATCACCAATGTCACCTGACCAAGTTTGACTAATGTGAAGTGAGCCATTTTGCCCTAGGGAAATTCTTGGTACTGTATTTGCATTAATGATATTTCCATCCTTCTTCCAGAGAAACCTAAAAAAAATAAACACTTACAAGGCTCCACAAAAGTAACAATTAAAACAATGAAATGGCACACCCCGCACACAGGTAGGCTTGGGACAGTTGGGAAATAAAAATGAAAAATGTCAAACCCGAACGCAATCTGTCTTAAACCTGCCCATTTCTGGTTTTAACAGATTTGGGCTGGGCAATCGGCAAACAATCCCATTCTGGGAGGTGATTCACTCACTTAAATATTTTCATGAGATTACTTTCAGATTTCCTTCTCAACATGAGTTATTCTGGCCAGAACTGTCCCAACTTAGTGAGACTTCATGTCATCTAATAATTATTGCCTCAAATGGATTCAACTCATATAGATAGAAACTGAGACGTAAATTATTGCAAAAATGTGCTCAAATAAGCATATGAACATAGAATCAGAACTGTGCTTTGTAACATAAGCATACTTTAACAAGTAGTTAAGAATCAAGTACAAGACACTGATTCTACTGCTTGTGTGAGAAGTAAACACAATAAGAAGTCTCACAACACCAGGTTAAAGTCCAATAAGTTTATTTGGCAGTAAACCCACAAGCTTTAGGAACGCTGTTTCTTCATCAGGTTCCTTCCTCACCTGAAGGAACAGCATTCCGAAAGTTTGTGGGTTTACTACCAAATAAACTTGTTGGACCTTAACCTGGTGTTGTGAGACTTCTTATTGTGTTCACCCCAGTCCAACACCAGCACCTCCACATCATGTGTGAGAAGTGACAGAGACAGATTAGCAGCCAGGACTGTTCCTTCCTATTTTATACATAGATGTCGAATAGTTTCAAATTCATGGCAAGTTTACCACTGTATCTGATACAAGTGAAATTGGGAATAAAACTGCATGCACATAAGTTTAAGATATCCGAATTCAGCATTTGCTGTGTTACCTGCTTGAGATAAACCTACTGGTATTCATTGGCAGTAGACCAGTTGTAGAATTCAGAATTGAGCAACAACAATTTGCATTCTCATAGCAGTATTCATGTAGAAAAATATTCTGAGGTGCATTACAGAGGCATAATAAAAAAGGTACTGAGCCAAAGAAGGGGATAATAGGAAAAGCATGTGATTCATGCTGAAAAATAATGAGAGCTATGTGTTTTTTTCAGTTAGTTACAAAATGCTGTGCGTGTAAAGAACGTCAAGGGACTTATTGACAATGAGTAGCCATGAGGAATATGATTTTGTTGCTGTGCAGCATTTCAGTTTTTTTTAATGAAGATGTGCTGTATACAATATTAATTTTACACAACTCATCTGGACAAATATTACTTTTTAATGTCATCTGCTGAACATATGTAGAACCTTTTGAAAAGAATGTTTGCTAAACAAAGGACACGAGCCCACAGCAGCAACTGTGTTGCATTTGTAAAAGACACAATATTATTTACAAGTCCACAGAGCACTCAGAGATAGCAGCTAAGATAAATCCAGATTGATACCAGGAGAGGTCAATTAACTCAGCATTTTGGGGGAAGTGTACTAGAATTGAACCAACAGTGAGAGAGACATCAGACTGACAGCCCCCCCACACTTCCTTTGAAACCTCCCTCATCAAAGCTGAGTTGTTTGTGATTTAACCCAGCAAAAAATCTCACTGCTGTAAATCAAGAGTTCTTAAAAGGAGGATTCCAGCACCATTGTGTCCAAGAAAAAACTGGATCAACCAGCCCCAACTGCAGAATGACTGCTTTAGTGAGAAACACAAGTACCAGCAGCTACTGTGGAAAGTGACCCTTCAGCTGTAAAGAAGCATTTGAACTATCTGTGATATTACTTTATAATTAGTCAAATTTTAAGATCTGATTGTCTGGATAACTATTTATTTGTATGCTGGGAGAGGTAAGGGGAATGGGCGTGTGTGTGTTGGTTTTGCAAAAGTGGGTAATTGGACATATTCAAATCTTTAAAACATTTTGTTAATTATATCTGCATCTTTATCTAAGTGAGTTTTAACAAATAAAACTATTCCTTGTTCACTTGATTGAAGAACTTGGCTGGTTTATACTTAGTTAGATATATATTGAATCAGCAATATCATCTTTTTAAATTCAAACTCTGTTATAACCAACCCATGAGGGGAACAGAGAGAGGAGTCAGATCATCCCATGAAAGCCGGTCATAACATTATACAAAGCCAACTATTTGGGATGGTTATCTTAATTACTGATTTTGTACCAGACTGACTCACCGGATTGTGACCCTGGGATCATGAGATGCTCCACATATTAGAACAGCTGTTGTTCCTTTGATTACACTGCGGTCCTTGGGTGGGTCAGAGATGACAGTACGAGCTAGAAGAAACGTAAAAAATTATTGATGCTGCTCCATATTTCACCAAACTTTGCAATTTATATTAATTCATTACGACATAGAGGACACCTCCTGATTTGACCGTAAAGAATATCCCAGTACTCCTTTCAGAATCTTAAATTGCATTGACTCAACTGACATGCTGAGGGGAAAATAAACAATTTCCTCTGACTAACATCTGACTATATATGACTGTAAATCATATTGTGTCTTTCACAAATGCAACATAGTTGCTGCTGTGGGCCAGTGTTCCTTGTTTAGCATATGTTAGTTTCCTCTGACTAACTGGAGGATTACACATTATTTGTGGCTTCAAATGGTTTTAAAATTTTAGTTACAAAACACCTGTGATGTAGTCACACATTAATCTGATGCAGGCTTATTCAACCCGCAGCCTACAAAACCCCACTCGCATGTCCTGTGGAGCAAGTTTCAAAATGCCAGTAAGATGGGTAAGTAGAGTGGAAGATCTCTTTTAATCACAGGCTGTTCCTCTCTCGTGTTTGCTGTTGAGAATATCTTCAAGCGTGATAGGGCAATACTCTGATCAGAGGATCAGCGAACCTTTGCAGCAATGGGCTTTTGGGTTGGGGAGTGAGATACTGTGGAGCCTGGGAGGGCAGATGGGGAAAAGACCCTGTGGGGCCCAGCTGGGGGAGGATGCGTAGGTAAGGAAGGAGGCTGGCTGTGGAATCTGCGAGCAAACAGGATGGCTGCATTGTCTGGGATGGTACAAGCTGACTATGGGGCCAGCTCAGAACTTCAGTGGCCTTCGGGTCAGCAGCTCAAGTGGCAGTGTATTGTGCAATGGGCATGATCCTTCTCCACACCTGAACTATGACTGTAACACCACATTCTGCACCCTCTACTTTCCTTCTCCTCTTTGTACTCTATGAAAGGTATGCTTTGTCTGTATAGCATGCGAGAAGCAACGCTTTTCACTGTTTGTCAATACATGTGACAGGAGTAAATCAAATTCTCCATTGAGAGAATGACGTCTCTTTTGGAGAGGCAGCACCAGGAACAGAATCCGGGGTTGAGACTCCTGGGATCATGTTCAGACCTGCTCATACCCTGGCAGTGACCTCTGAAGGACACCGCTCGTGTGACAGCTGGATGAAACACCTAGTTTCTCAGCTAGGTACCAGTCCATCAAAGGTGAGCAGAGAGGCCCAGACATGTCTCACGTTGACGGAAGAGCTGCCTGTTGCCTTTGTGGCTCTTCTCATGGTGCTTCAGACAAAGGTGGCAGCTCCTCCACTGGCCCTTTGCCAGTGACTGCATCATCTTCTGAGGCTGCAACGTATGAGGAATTCCCAGCCATGTTGCTAGGGCATTCTCCAAGTGGTGTTTCTCAGGCACTGTGGTCCAGAGGACAACTGCCAAGGTCATCAAGGCTAACACAGCTGCAGAATCAGTAACCTACCTCCAATGCCACTGCCAGCAAGAGGAAGGGATCCAGGTAGCACGTGCAAGCATAAGTTTCAGAACGGTAAGGAGAGGGCGGGGTTTTTCACGAGTGACGTTTGCTCATTTCATCACTGCAATATATTGCTCTTGTGTTAACTGTAGAAAACAGGTTATGGTTTGTTCCTTGCTTGCATCTCTGTAGTAAATATTGATCAGGATTTTGCGACAATGCCCTAAGTGTCCTTCATGTTTTCCATAGATGCAGACCTCATTGGTGCCTCATGACAACAGCATTACAGACGTTTTGAGGTGACACTGAGGTCATGGCACTATATTATCATGATGTGTACAAAGGAAACACAGTAAGAAGTCTGACAACACCAGGTTTAAGTCCAACTGATTTATTTGATAGTAAACTCACTAGCTTTCGGGGTTAGTCCCTTCGTCAGGTGAATGGGAACTCTCCATTCACCTGACGAAGGGACTAACCCCGAAAGCTAGTGAGTTTACTATCAAATAAATCGGTTGGACTTAAACCTGCTGTTGTCAGACTTTTTACTGTGTTTACCCCAGTCCAACGCCGGCATATCTACATCATGTGTACAAAGGAGGCAGTACGCTTGCACTCAGGTGAAAGGCAAGCCTTGGCAGCCTAACTGAAGGAGTGTTGAATCGAGGTATCCCAGCCTCCCTGAATTTTCCTTATGTCTAGCTCCTTATCCTCATCCTGTGCCTGCGTGGGCTCTTCATCAGATCCATCTGCAGAGTCTTCCCCTGTGGGTATTCCAATGTTCACCTGAAATAGTCCAGGCAGCTGAACCTCAACTTCAGTAATTCTATTGTCCTCTTAACCACAGCCTTTGTGGAAGCATGACATTGATTACACCTCTCTTCTGCCTTTGTCCTGGGACGCCAGAGTGGCATCATGAGCCACCTTTTCATCAGATATCCTTTGTCAGCCAGCAATCAACTATCCAGCTGAACTGGAGACACAAACAACCCTGGCACCCAGGAGTGTCACAGAATGTATGCATTATGGGAGCTGCCTGGATACCTTGCACAAATTGAAGAATCCAGGTTTTGTAGTCGCATACTATCTGCAAATTTATGAACTGGTAACTGTTCCTTTTCACAAGGACACCTGACGAACCTGCTGGAGCTTTGATGGCCACAAATGCAGTCTATAGCAGGTTGGATTTGGGGGAAATCCATCAATAGCTGCAAATCATCTGGCTCACTCAGTTTGGCTGGCTTGGCCCTTGTGGTAATGAATGAAATGTGTGGACACATCTTAACAGAGAATCAGTTGAAAGCTTGATGCACAGCTGATTGGCACATTCCACACAGATCCCCCACTGACCTCTGGAATGATCTGGATGCGCAAGAATGAGGGCAATTATGACCTTCAGGCATTGAATGCCCACCCACACACCTGGAGGCAATTTCTAGCCCTGTCATGTGACACAACATCATGATGTCCCTTGAGAGGCTGTCCTTCTGCGGCACTAGATCTTGGACATGTTGATGCAACTAGATTGCTACCTGTACACTCTGACAGCAGGACAATAGCATCTTCTGTGGTGCTGTCTGCCTTGTTTTCCCTGCTGGCCCTGGACCCTCTGTCTGTGCATCCCCTTCCCACAGGTCTCATCCTGTGATGCTGCTTGTGAATACTTGGCTTCCTCTCCCTTTTGTCCCTCTCTTCCTCAGAGGAGGAGATGCCATCCCTGCACAGTACACAATCCCCATCAGTTGAAATTCAGATAGCAGTGCCCCATACACTGCAGGCTGCACTGGGGAGAAGTGCTCCAATGGAGTTGACCAAACAAAAGTCCTCAGAACAATGCTAACAAAGCAAATACTCCAGGAAGAAGAGGCCTGAATCATCAAGACTAAAGCAACAAACTCTCATCTACACTTCCTAACAACTCACAAAGCCGATGCTCCAACCCTCTTTTATCTGCCTAGCCACTTGCCCATGCACTGATCTAAAAATTGCATGGGCACTGTAAAATTACAGTCTGTTGCCCTTCTAATTGCTTTAACCAGCTGGTTAATTGTTGGCAGGCATGGTTTCAACTCCATCATGTGCCCAACAACTGAAATATTGCATTCTTTTGGGTAGGATGTGTGTCCAAAGGTAACACAGAAAATTTTGGCCTATTTCTGTCTATCTTCCCACAAAACCTCCAAGATTCAGCATTTTCAATCATCTTCTCTCCTAATTTCTATTTGCTGATAGAAATAGCTATTAGAACAATGCTGATTATTTTCTCTATCAATAATGCTATTACATTCATGTAACTTCTTTCAGCTCATCATTCTTATGGTGCACATTTGATTTCTAAGAACTTGGTAAAACAATAAAGGGGCCAAGGGAAAAGCTGTGACTTTTTCCAAAGCATGTTATTCTGTGTAGATTGTAATGCTACTGATAGAATCATTGAATCCTACAGTGCAGAAGGAGGCCATTCATCCCAACCACAATCCCATCCAGGCCCTATCCCCATAGCCCCATGTATTTACCCTAGCTAGCCCCCGACATTAAGAGGCAATTTAGTATGGTCAATCCACCTAACACACAAATCTTTGGACTGCAGGAGGAAACCGAAGCACCCAGAGGAAACCCATGCAGATATTGACAGAACGTGAAAACTCCACAAAGACACTGACCCAAGCCGGGAATTGAACCCATCTCCCTGGTGCTGGAGGCAGCAGTGCTAGCTACTGTGCCACTCCAAACTGTTTAATATCAGTCCGCATAGCAATTATTAAATCCAGAAAAATGAAGCATCAGTCTTCTTTAAGTTATTTAAATGATGAATATATTCTATTCCATGAGAGCATAGAAAAAGGAGGCATAGGCCTTTCAGCCCCTTGAGCCTGCGATATGCTATTCAATAAGATTGTAGCTGATCTGATTGGGGCATTGACTCCATTTTCTTGCCAGCCCCTCATA
Organism: Carcharhinus amblyrhynchos; assembly: GCF_965287045.1. Lineage (NCBI taxonomy): Eukaryota > Metazoa > Chordata > Chondrichthyes > Carcharhiniformes > Carcharhinidae > Carcharhinus > Carcharhinus amblyrhynchos. The sequence continues at coordinate 13,739,132 of NC_137341.1, forward strand.
ACCTTTGATTTGGAAGATAAAAAATCTATCTAATCTTAGCCGTGAATATATTCAAAGATCTAGCTTCCATTGCTCTCATTAAAATTTAAAAGGTAAAATCATTCAGAGATTAAGTTTTTCCTCATCATATCTTACATGGAACTCCCCTTATTCCCAAACCGTGCCCCTGTTTTTAGATTCTTCCACAAGGAGAAACATCATCGATATACTTACCCTGCAATCCCCTTCAGAATATTGTTTCAATGAAATAATGTCTCATTCTACCCCAATGAGTACAGACCCAGCCTGCTCAATCTTTCCTTCAAAAACCAATCCTTCATCCCAGAAATCAAACTAGTGAACCTTCTCTGAACTGCCTCCAATGCAAACATATCTATCCTTAGACAACGAGATCAAAATTGTATTGAGGACCACAGGTATGGCTTCACCACCATTCCATACAACTGTGGAAAGGATTCCCTCTTTTTATACTCCATCCTTCTTGCATTAATTAACTTTTTTTATTTTTTGTTGAATCTGCACACTAACATTTTGTGAGTCATATATACGAACACCCAGATTCCTCTGTATCACAACATTCTGCACTCTTTCTGATAAAATATTTTACTTTTCCATTAATTCCACATAAGGAGCTGGTTAGCTCAATTGGCTACATGGCTAACATATGGTTCAGAATAATGCCAACAAGTGATTCAATTGAATTGGTTAATTGAATCAATGGTTCAATCTCATTCTGACTAAAGTGAACTTGGGATATGCACTGCTCTCAAGAGTGGAAGGTGCTATTGTTGAGAATGAAGTAAAAGCTGACAATGAGCAAGGACCTGTGTTTGGGAAGAGCATACTATCCAATACTCCATCTGCCAAATTCTTCCTACTTAGTTAACCTATCCATACCTTTTTACATTCTTTCTCTGTCCTCCTCACAACTTTCTTTCCCACCTATCCTTGTATAGTCAACAAATTTGCCTACAATACACTCTTTCCCTTCATCCAAGTCAGTAATATTGATTGTAAACACTAAGTATTGATCACTGTGGCAACCATTAATTACAGTTTGTAAACCTGAAAATGACCCATGTATACAAATTCTCTGTTTCCTGTTAGCCAATCCTCTATCCATACTAACATATTATCCAAGCACATGGGGTGCAGTTGCATGGATAGCAGGCTCCCATGACCCCACATACACCCATGGGAAACCGCATTGGTATTGCTCTATGCCAATCTGCCGGGCAGACAAAAAGCTCTGCAAGATGGATTCAAGAGGGTCATGTGGGACTTTCATCCCTTGCTGGGGAAGAAGTTCTGACAGCATCAGGGAGACACTGGTGGAGTTACTGAAACTACAGGAGATGATGATGATCACGGTACATGGGTCCCTGTAGCAACAAAATCTAGGGTCTTGGGCCAGGAGGGTTTAGGAGAGTGAGGGGTGAGTGAGGGAAAGGAATGGGTAGGAAAGAAAGAGTAGATCAATCTAAGATGTTGGGGGGCTGCCCCACAATCGAACAAGGGGCAGCCCCAAAGAGCAACCCCTCCTTCCTTCAGACCCTTGAAGCATTTGATTTAAAAACAAAATCGAGCTTCCTGCTCCTGTCTGGCTGCCCACGCCAAATGTTTTATGGTGTAGATAGCATATTATCTGGGACAATTGGTTTAAATAACAAGTCTAATTGACTCTTCATTTAAATAGGGCAGACAGGCTACTGATTTTGGTGCCCTGCCCTACATTACTTGTCACTCAAGCAAAACACCCACGGGGGGTATGTAAAATTCAGCCAATGAACTCGAGTAGTAACCTTTTATGTAACGTTGTTGAATGCATTTTGGAAATCCAAATACACATTTACCCACTCCCCGCCAACCTAACCTGTTTGCCATCTCCTCAAAGAATTTAAATAAATTTATCAAACATAATTGTATGTTCATAAAGCCATGTTGACCCTGTTTGACTGTATTATGATTTTCTAAATGCTCTGATACTTTCTTAATAATGGATTCCAGCATTTTGACAATAACAGATGGTAAGCTTACTAACTGCCCTACAGTTTTCAGCCACACTCTTTTTCCGAATAGGGACGTTACATTTGTTGTTTCCAATTTCGCCACGACCTTTTCAGAAAGTATGGAATTTTGGGAATATTGCATCCAATACACCCACTATTGTGGCATCTACTATTTTTAACCCTCTATCGGATGAAAGCCATCAGGTCCAAGTGACTTGTCAGCCTTTAGTCCCATTAATTTTCCTCATACTTTTTCCTCAAGTGATACTATTTGTTTTAACTTTCTCCCTTTTTCCCCTTGAATTTCGACTATTCTTGGAATTTAGTATCTTTGACCTTAAAGACAGATAAAAAATATTTGTTCAATGTTTCTGCCATTTCCTTGTTTCCAGTTATTAATCCTCCAGTCTCTTTCTCTACGGAACCATTGTTTACTGAAGATATTCTCTTTCTTTTTATATATTTGAAGAAATGTTTGATGTCTATTTCATATGTCGAACGAGTTTACTCTCACGTTCTCTTTGCTTTTTTTAAGTCATCCTTTACTGGTTTCTAAAATTTTCCCAATCTTCTTAACTACCATTAATTGCATGACACGATGGCACAGTGGTTAGCACTGCTGCCTCTCAGCATCACGGACTTGAATTCAATTCCGGCCTTGGGTAACTCTGTGTGGAGTTTGCATATTTTCCCTGTGTCTGTGTGGGTTTTCTTGGGTGCTCTGGTTTCCTCCCACAGTCCAAAGATGTGCAGGTTAGGCAGATTGGCCATGCTATATTGCTCCTTAGTATAAGGGGGTTAAGGTCTGGGTGAAATTAATGGATGGTGCAAGCTCAATTGGCCAAATGGCCTCCTTCTGCACTGTCAGGATTCTAATCGTTCCAGTATATTTACCATTTTTTAAATTTGAGACAATCATTACCTTCCTTAGTTAGTCACAGATGACTTATCCTTTTCGTAAAGTCCCTCTCTCTCAATGGGATATGTTCTTGTTGAGAGTTATGAAATATCTCTTTAAATTTTAGCTTTTAAACCATTTTTCAAGTCAATGTCATCCAGCTATGCCTTCGTATTCTGTAACTGACTTTATGTCACTAGTTTAAGACACTAGTTTAACACCCAATTTTCTCACATTCAAAACTTAATATAAAATTCTGTCATATTGTAATCACTCTTCCTGGGGCATCTCTTACCATGAAGTCATTAATTAATCTTGTCTCATTGCACATTCAAAAGTCTAAAGTCACCTGTTGGTTCCATAATACATCATTCTGAGAAACTGTACCAAATACAAACAAAGAACACAAAAAACTACAGCACAGAAACAGGCTCTTCAGCCCTCCAAGCCTGCACCGACCTTGCTGCCCAACTTAACTAAAACCCCCTCCCCTTCCGGGGACCATATCCCTCTATTCCCATCCTATTCATGTATTTGTCAAGAAGTCCCTTAAAAGTCACTACTGTATTCGCTTCCACTACCACCCCCGGCAACGAGTTCCAGGCACCCACTACTCTCTGTAAAAAATCTGCCTCATATCTCCTTTAAACCTAGCCCCTCGCACCTTAAACCTGTGCCTCCTACTAATTGACTCTTCCACCTGGGAAAAAAGCTTCTGACTATCCATGACTCTGTCCATGCCTCTCATAATCTTGTAGACTTCTATCAGATTGCCCCTCAACCTCCACTGTTCCAATGAGAACAAACCAAGTTTCTCCAACCTCTCCTTATAGCTAATGCGCCCCATACCAGGCAACAGCCTGGTAAATCTTTTCTATACCCTCTCCAAAGCCTCCACATCCTTCTGGTAGTGTGGCAACCAGAATTGAACACTGTACTTCAAGTGCGGTCTACTAAGGTTCTATAAAGCTGCAATGTGACTTGCCAATTCTTAAACTTAATGCCCCAGCCAAAGAAGGCAAGCATGCCGTATGCCAAGCTGACCATCTTCTCCACCTGCATTGCCACTTTCAGTGACCTGTGTACCTGTACACCCAGATCCCTTTGCCTATCAATACTCTTAAGGATTTTGCCATTTACTGTATATTTCCTACCTCTATTTGACCTTCCAAAATGCATTACCTCATATTTATTCCGATTAAACTCTATCTGCCATCTCTCCACCCAAGTCTCCAACTGATCTATATCCTGCTGTATCCTCTGATGGTCCTCATCGCTATCAGCTATTGTGTCGTCAGCAAGCTTACTAATCAAAATCAGTTACATTTTCCCCCAAATCATTTATATAACAAATAACAAAGGTCCCAGCACTGATCCTGAGGAATGCTGCTTGTCACAGCCCTAAACTATGAACTCAGTCGACCTTTGCCAACTTGATTTCTCCAATCTATATGATTAAAATTACCTGTAATTATTGCAGTACTTTCTAACAAGGTCCATTCTTTCTCGATTTACACTTTGCCCTAGTGTTCTCTCTGTGCGGGGCCTAACATCCTCACTTTCCTTTTCCGAGCTATTTCTTATCTCTACCCAAACTGATTTTACAATCAGATCTTCTGAGCCAAGATCATCTTTCAATGTTGTGCTGATTTCATTCTTTATTAACAAAGCTATGCCATTTCCTTTACCCTGCTTCTCTCCTTTTAAGTGTCAAATACCTTTGAATATTCAGTTGCTAGCCTTCATCATCTTGTAATTACATCTTTGTAATAGCCATCATATCATAACTAGTATTTCTATTGTGCCACCAATTCATCTATCTTATCAAAGTTGTGCGTATTCAGATAAATAATTTCAATCTGTCTTTTTACTGTTTTTCCCTACTCCAACCTGGTGCATTCTTAAGTTGATAAGCTCTGCCCTTTCTGTCTCAACAATACTCTACATTGATAGACTGCACAATTGACTCATCCTTTAACTTTCTAAATTTCACCTCACCTGAAACTCTCCCTCGAACCAATTTGGTTAAATCCCTCTCATTAACTGTAGTTATTTAATTTTGCCAAGATACTGATCCCGATGTCTTTGAGTGAACAATCTCTCCCCAATAGTGGTGCCAATGCCTCGTAAATTAAAATCTATTTCTCCCAGACAAATCTTAAAGCCATACATTCAAATCTGAGACTACGTGGCTGTCAAACGCAAAACTTGTGCATGTAAAAGCTAACTGAAATTGTTTAGTGGCACACATTTACTTGTTTAAACATAACTTGGGGTTAACTAGCTGGTATTATTTTTACAGGTGGCAACAATTTACTGAATTGCATTTCTCAACTACATGCTGATATTGTGTAAGATATTACTCAAACAAGCACATAACCAAATTAATTTTTTTCCATGAAACGTGGTCATTTCCATTGCTTTTATCACAGAAATCCAACATACTGTAAGAATTAAGCTGAATGGCCTTTTTCCATTCCTATGTTCCTGGAAGCAACCTTTTGAAAAATAAGTCACTAAGTAACTGAAAATGGTATATTATGCACACCATATGTGCAATAATTGGGTAACGCCATCTCATTTAAACTGCCACTCTGTTCACCTCCATATCACCAAAAGCTCAGAATGGATATCATCTATTTAAAATGACAGTCTGGATCATTTAACAAACATTCCTCTTTCACCTTAATTGACAATTAGTTATTTGGAAATGTAAATTATTCTGGTGATCACAATAAGTATTGTATTTATGATGCAGACAGGGGTTGGATTTGCTATTTCCTGCAAGTGTTGATGTTTAACACATCACTCAGGTGAATGGAGAAGATCCCATGCCTCTATTTTAAAGAGGAGTATGGAGTTATTGCCAATGTTTTGGTGGCACAGTAGCACAGTGGTTAACACTGCTGCTTCACAGCGCCAGGGACCCAGATTTGATTCCGGCTTGGGTCACTGTCTATGTGGAGTTTGCATGTTCTCCCAATGTCTGTGTGGGTTTCCTCCGGGTGCTCCAGTTTCCTCCCACATTCTGAAAGAGGTGCTAATCAGGTGCATTGACCCAGAGCATGGCGATCAGGGGAATTTCACAGTAACTTCATTGCAGTGTTAATGTAAGCCTTATTTGTCTCTAATACATAAACTTTACTTTTAAACTTTAATTTTTATCTCTCAAATAACGTTATCATAACAGATGACCTTATTATGATCACATTACTGTTTGAGATTTTGCTGTGGGCAAATTGGCTGCTAATTTCATCTATTACAATAGTGCTTACACTTCAGAAGTATTTTATTGGTTGTAATGTACTTTTGGAAAACCATGAAAGGCACTATATAAATGTAAATCTTGCTCTCCTTTGGTTGATACTAAAATGAATAGTGAGTGCAACAGGATTCATGACCTTTCCAGCATTCCTTTTGGATTCTAATCGAGAAGCAGAATACTGTGGAAGCTGGAAATCTGAAATAATAAAAGCTGAAACACTCATTAAGGGTAGCAGCATCCAGAGAGAGAGAACAGAGCCAATATCTCCGAATTCTCTCTCCACAGATGCTGCCTGACCTGCTGCACGTTTACAGCATTTTCTGTTTTTATTTCCTTTTAGATTGTTTCACCATATAATATAATTGTATCAATATAATTTAAGCTGTATTACATTTCATTTATTTTAAGGCAATCTTCTTCGCTTCGCTTTCATTCTATATCTATCATGTGTTTCACATGAATAAATTCCCAAAGAATACTCCTTCTTGAAATATTGGCTTCATTTTTTCAGATGGTGACTGATTCAGGATTTTGCTTAAATCTCACAACGCTGCTCAAATCTGAGGCCGGTAGCAGTTGTGTCAGGGTAGGCCATCTTGAAAAGCATTTCCATCCCTATAAAACAATAACTGGCCTTCCAATGGAAGCAAGTTTGGGATAGAATGTACAGTCTTGCTCCAGTTTCATTTTATATGAAACAAAACACCATCTCACAGAGCCCGAGTGAAAAAATATCTTAAAACTATTATAGAAAATAATAAAACTTGACATACAGTGATGCTAAAAGAGTTGGGATTCAAAAATTATACTGAATGACAAATGGGTAGGGGAGTGGTACTAAATGAGCTGCTGCAGACAGTGCCTAACCATTCTATGAATATGTTATGAGGCTTTGTCTATCATCTGGTGTGGATGCTCAGATGTCCAAGGATTGTTTTGTCAATTTTTCCCTGTGCGATTTTCATTCATTTTTGACTTAATTTCTCTTTTTTAATGATGGCAGTGGAGTCTGTTTCTTTTCCCTTTAGTTCCACCTGTTTGCTTCCTATTTGACCTGATGCCATGACCGTATGCCTTCTTTCAACAGATGGTATGCAAGAGAATCAATTTTCTTTTGCATATGTGTAAAATTCTCATTATACAGCCCTTTGATTTGTTTGATGTGCCTTTTTTTTATTCAAATACTTTGACGTTTAATAAGAATATGTTTGCATGTTTTTGTTTCTTTTGGGCAAAGCAAAATTCTGTGTTGATTGTCTGAAACAAATGATAAGTTGAAAGACAATGCTTTTTACATTTTTCATATATCATCAGGTTGTTGCATTTTGCACATCTAGCAAAATTAAAATGATCCTCCATTTTTTCACAAGTGATGTTATAAAGTCTCATTCCAGCAACAATGAGCAAAGTATATTAATCCAAAGCACCAGCACAGTATTGTTTCCTCAGTGCTTCGCTAATGTTAGAGCAGTTACTATGGTTATATTGAATGGCACAATGATGCACGGCAGGAGCTTTTAAGTGATATCTAATGGGAACAATGGGGGTCCCCTCCGCCGGCTGATCAGCCGGCATAAGCCCCCGCATCATCTTTTTTGGGAAGGCCTCGCAAATTAAGTACAATCAGACACTTAATTGCGTAGCAGTGAGCCTTTACTGGGATCAAAGATCCTGGGGGTTGATATCCTACCTGCTGAGAGCTGACAGGGAATATTTTTGTAGCTTTTGGTGCTTTATTGCCAAACAAAATCCAATTCAAAACAGATCCAAGATGATAAGGCAGACCATTCCTCCCATCTTGGGCTTTGAGGCTGGTAGCTGATTGCTCAGTAGCACCACAAGGGAAATGGTGGCTGCTGCTAGTACGACTCCTGAAACTTGGGATTGTCCATGGAATCAGGCACAAATGAGTGATGGTGGGAGTCATAGGAGAGGGAGGTTAGCAGCAAGGACCTTAAGGTGCCTCCAATCCCAATGCCACCCTCCTCTATCAAGCAAACTGCTAGGTGAATGTTGGGATGAGACCCTTAAGTTAGTATTAACAAGGGCCTCAATCAACGGCACATTGGAAAGGCTGTCCACAGTTCTCCCTGTTGTGGCCTTAATTGGGTGGCTGATAGGAAGGTGGTGGGGCTTTACCTCCCACTTGATTCAATGCCCCTGCCACCTCTAATGGGGGAGGGAATTAAATCCTGCCTTCTAATAGTACACAAGTGTTAAATTATTATAACACAGGTTGTAAATTATTACATTATAAATATATACTTTCCATTGAAGTTAAGTCAAATGTGATTTTAATTATATCCTTCAATTCTAGCAACTAGGCCTTTTTATATAAATATTTAAACCGTATGACTATCAAAATGCACTGGAATAGATGGAGCATTATTTGCAGTTTTTTTTGGATAGCACTGAGTACCCTCATACTTTCTCTTTAACATGTATGACTTCATTTTTTAGCCATCTTGTTCCCAAACACCTGCCCATGACTCAGCCTCAGTTTTCCCTGTTCGCAGCCAGCAGAATGCATGTGAGATGCTTGCCATTGCCAAGACAGTCTAATTAACTGATTATTATTTACAGCTTATGGGGAAGAAACATTCTCTCTCATTAGCATCTTAACTATCTGTTGTCAACTCTTTTTTAAACTTATGCAAATAGATGAATACACTAAGCTTTAAAAACGTCACACTTAAGGGCATAATCTTATGGTTTCAACAAGGCTCATTTGCATTTTTCATATCTTCAGAAGTTTTCAACAACAATTTTATAATGGGTATAATGTCATACCACACTCCTGTTGATACTAGCCACTATTACACATATGCTGCTGGCAGGCAGCTTAATGCCAGCAGCAGCTTAAGGGCTATAGCTGCTTGATTAAGCCATTAACAATGACAGGTTCGTAGCTACATGGAGCAATATTTTGCAACTGGACTACCAATAGCTGGAAATACAGGTTGGTTTCAAAGTCGTGTCAATATGTTGATGCAAAATCTGTTCCTGTTGTACTGTAGTAGCACTGAACTCATTATTGTGCTACAGCTAAACTTCTTTGCTTTCTTCCTTGTACTGCATATTGCCTTCATGAAATTTACTTCTGCCATACATTTTCCTAATTGACCCAACTGCTATTCCTTAGACCAATGCAGCTTGAACACAAGATGTCTTATGTTCTTTATCACATGCAACTCCTTCATCCTTAAAAACTGCCATCTCCCTTCTTTTAAAAGTCAACACTCAATCCCTTAGTTCTCTTCAATTACTGTCCCAATTTTAACTCTTTTCTTCATAAGGGTATTAACACTTTAGCGCAATTTTCATCCTCAAGGCAGTTAAGGGGAATTGGGAGAATTCCCACCTTGGCCTACCTACCTCAAGAGAAAGTGCATGCAAAGGCAGATATTCTTTGCTGGGGACGAGTGCAGACTGGATCCAAGCCAGCCGACCTGTAAGGAGTGCAGAGACAGCTACAGATTGGAACCTCACTATGGGGTTCATTGGTTCAAGAAAATGTACAATAGGTCAACAAACATGGAAGTTTGGCATGGTGGGAGGAGCATGAGGAGCCTGCTGAGGTAAGTGGAAGAGCAGAGTTTGGCTTGGGAACATGAGGGTGATTTTTGAACGTAACCTTTTAACGGATCCCTCATGCACACAAAGGTTTACAACTCCTCTAAGGGATCTGAACCATGACTCCTTAAAAACTTGCCCTGACTCCATGAAAATCGCAAAGGAATAGGACATACTTGTCTCTGCGATGTAGTCATTCAGGTCAGAAGAATCAGTTGCAAGATTTTGATAGGAACCAGCCTACACCCTTTAAAAGCACTTCTGAAAACTAGACAGCCTGGGATTGAGGTCAGGAATTTCTGAATTGAGACCCGGCTGCTATTTTTGAGGGGCTCCTGAGTCAACACAACTCGATGAAAATCTATGCCTTTCTACAGGCATCTTGCACCACTCTATTTTTGAAGTTGTTCAGTCTAGTTTATGCCCTACCTACCACCTTAACATCATTGTAGTCAAAGTCATCCACGTCCTTTGTGATTACAAATGTGGCATTTTATCCTACTCTGTTCTCCTTACCTCTCCATAGCATTCATACAGTTGACCATTTAATTATCTTCCACATCATTGCCCTACAAGGTTTTGTACCAACAAATCCTAGTCAGCAAAGACTGCTACCCTGATCTCCACATAATTAAAACTGTAGCCCTCTCATACCCCAGCCTCACTTTAATAAAAATGGTTACAAGTAAAGCTGACTGTGAAGTTGTTGGATTGTTGTAAAAACCCAGTTGTTTATTAGTGTCTTTCAGAGAAGGAAACTCTCAATCTTATCCAGCATGGTTTACATGTGACTCTAGTCTGACACAAGCTTAGATGACTCTTAATTGCCACGTAAAATGGCCTAGCAAACAACTCCGTTCTATCAGATCGTTACAAAGAATATCAGGTTCCTGCGTTTCAGAAGAATTATCAAAGCCTCCTGATGACAAATATTGATTAGCAATAAATAAAATTATTTTTAAGAACACATATACACTAGATATAAAAAGGGGCAGGTGAAGAGAGTCTGTATAAAAATATGCATATTATATACATGATATGTACAATGAAAAGTGTCCACGAAGTACAAAAATAACACTCAAGCTGGTTGCAATTCTTGCTGTCCAATGGAGCCTATTTCCCAATCCTGCTTTTGTTTGATACAATGAATGGTGCCCAATAATTAATCTGATGGTTCTTCTCATTGAAGCTGCTGCAACGAGAAGCAAAAAGGAGCTGGTAGATATATTAAACCAAATAAAAATAAATTAGTACTGAAGGGTGAATCTGTATGATATAGGACCGCAAATGTTAATCAGGTTCCATATGCTACCAAAGTGCTGAGGACTTTTGTAAAACTAATATATATTTTTTACAGAGGGGCAGTTCAACATTAGGAAAGGGAACTAGCAGGAATACTCTGTGTCAGAGTTACTATACGTGAAACAAACAAAATATTCTCAAAACTTCCAAAGAGTGACAACCTTATTGAAACATACAAGATGTTTAGAGGTTTAGATAGGGTGGTCAGTGATAGCCTTTTTCCTCGGATGGAGAAAGCTAGCACGAGGGGGCATAGCTTTAAATTAAGGGGTGGTAGTTATAGGACGGATGTCAGGGGTAGGTTCTTTACCCAGAGGGTGGTGAGGGATTGGAATGCCCTGCCTGCTGCAGTTGTAAATGTGCCTAGTTTGGGGGCGTTTAAGAGATCCGTGGATAGGTTTATGGATGGAAAGGGTTTGGTTTAGGTTAGAGGGTCATTGCTTTTTAACTGGTCGGCGCAACATCGTGGACCGAAGGGCCTGTTCTGCGCTGTAATGTTCTATGTTCTAACCACCACTGGGTTGCTACTCCACTGAATTCAGCATTTCTCATTTCAGTTTCTGAACCGGGACTGCTCAGATATACAGAGCGTACCCGTTCTGGGAGTCCCTCATCATATTTCAGCATCACTGGGGGAAGCCAAGTTAATCCTCTTTTTATGGTACCAGCTGACTTACACTGAAAATGAGAGGTTCCAAAGCTACGTTGAGAAGGTACGGAGCGAGGGTATGCAAGGGTGAGAAAGTACGGTGGCAGGTCAGTGGGTGAGGGCATTGCAGGGCAGGTGGATGAGATGGTATGGTGGCAGTGGATCGAGGGTAGGATGGCAGTTAAGTGGGTGAGGTGGTAGGGTAGTAAGTGGGTGAGGTGGTAGGGTAGTAGCTGGGTGAGGAGAAAGAAAGGCAGGTGGGTGGGCAAGGGATAGGGCAGCAGATAGATGAGGGAGTAGTGTGGGTCGGATGGGTGTGGGATAGCATCAGGAGTCGGGACGGGACGGTGGGGGGGGGGGGGGGGGGGGGGGAGGTGGTGGGTGAGTTATTAGTATAGTTACCCAGGAGATAGAAGTGTTTTTAATCCTCTGGATAGCTAGTCTGATAAGTTGGAACCATCCAAAATCTCCAACTCTAACTCAGAGATTTAGAGGATTCCAGACATGGGAAATTCAGACTTCCTAGGCAATTTCTATGTAGTTATTGTGTGGGGTTTTCCGAGGGGCACCACTAGGGTACGATGATCTGGGGATCAGAAGTTCTGAGCTGTAAGTTACATCATACGTACAGCATGGAAACAAGTTATTTCTCCCACTGTCGAAGCCAGCGTCAATGTGCCACATGAGCCTACTTCCTAATGCTTTCATCTAACCCGGTCAGAGTACACGCCTATTCTTTTCCCTCTCCTGTCAGTTGTGTAAATATAAGTTGTTATTATTGTTATTCATGTGCTTATCTGAATTCCCCTTAGATGCATCTTAGCAATTTGTCTCTGCTACCTCTTGTGACCATCTTATATTCACAATATTAGTTTTGGTTTCTGTCACAAGTGGAAAAATCTTTCCAAGTGGACCCTAACAAACTCTTTCATTACCCCCTATTTATTCATCTTTTAACCTTCTCTTTTCTAGAGAAACTCAGCCAGCATAGCTTTTCCTGATAGTTATAATCCTCTCAGTTTTGGTTTTATTTTTCATAATTTGTTCTGCACCTGCCTCCAGTTTGTTTTGAATAATATGGAGCCCAGACCTGTGCATAGGACTCCACTTCTGGTCTAACCAAAGTCCTATATCAGTTTGAAAATGGCATTCTTGATTTTTTAAAAAAATCAATTAACCTGCATTATTCTTTGTAATGACCTATACCCTTAAATCCATCTGCTCTATCCCATTTTGGCTTTTGCTATCCAAGAAATATATGGGCTCCTCTCTCTGTCCATAAAAATATGCCATCTCACATTTACTAAGTATTTCTTTCAGTCTTCTTTAGACTTCTGCTGTTTCAAGCTTAGAATTATAATAGCAGGCACTGATAGGTAAGTAAACTCTCTCTTACTGGAGCTGTTAAACCTATGAAGCATTGTGCAGCAAAGTTTTATAGATGGCAGGGCTTCTTGCTCTGCCATCTATAAAAGACAGATGACTTGCAGTTTTATGGTCTCAGCAGTACCCCAGGGAATGCTGGCCACTGCTGGATCTGCATCCAGTTCCAGAAAACAAACAGCTGGGATCTGGATGAAACTAAATTTGGGGGATCTCAGCAGGGCCAAGGCACAAGGCCCTGGGGATGGGGGCAGGGTGCAAAGGCTGGAGGGTACACCTGGGGTGGGAGAGGGGACCTGCCTTGGAAAGGGCTCTCAATCAGAAAAGGAAACCCACAATGGAGGCACATCCCTCTCCTGTCTGAGGTCCAAGCATGATAACCTATTGGCCTTAGAAAAACCAAGTGCACAATGCAGGTTTAGCAACAAAACAAGTATCTGCAGCAGTTATAAATGTAGTCGTGAAGCAATTGCATGCATGCGGGCAGCACGGTGGCACTCCTGACTCACAGCAGCAGGAATCTGGGTTCGATTCCAGCCTTTGGTGACTGCCTCTGTGGAGTTTGCATGTTCTCCTTGTGTCTGTGTGCATTTCTTCTTGGTGCTCTGGTTTCCTCCCATAGGGGTTGGTTTGGATATGGCCTCAGAAAATGACTGGTAACAGCCTGAATTTAATTTTCAATGGTAAGAGCAGGGGGGGAGAGAAAAAGAGTGTGGGGATTTGGTGTGGGAAGGCAGTTAATACAGGGCTGGATAATAACTTGCTGCCGGTGGGGGTGAGAGGATGGAGAGGAATTGGCTGCTAGTGGATGAGGGGGAAGAAAAGACTGGCTGCTCATGGGGAGAGAGGAGCTGGCTGCTGGAGAGGAACTGCTTGCTGGAGTGACTGGCTTCTGGTGTGCGTGTTTGAGAAAGACTGCATGTGAGAAAGCCTGTGTGTATGCACGTACGAACGTGTGTGTGTGTGTGTGTGTGTGTGTGTGTTCATCACTAGAGTTTCTCAGTAGCACCATGTCAGTAGCAAAACCAACAAAGACACATGCTCCAGATCTAGTTATGCCCCTTGCAAAGCTGTTCCAGTATAGCAACAACACTGGCATTGACCAAGCAATTTGGAAAATTACCCAGCTATGCCCTGTCCACAAAAAATCTGAACAAATCCAACTCAGCCAATTACCGCCCCACCAGTCGACTCTTGATCAACAGCAAAGTGATGGAAGGGTCATTGACTGCTATCAAACAGCACACAAGCTACACAAATGACTACATCCAACAAGAAAATATCCAACCATTTTCTTGCCATTAAAGACCATTATCAACATCCTGTGGGTTACTATGGATCAGAAACTGACCTGCACCAGCTATATAAATACTGTGGTTACAAGAACATGTCAGAGTCTGGGAATTCTGTAGTGAGGACTCACCTTCTCAGTCCCAAAAGCCTGACCACCATCTCCAAGGCACAAGTCAGGAGTGTGATGGAACACTTCCAGTTGCATGGATGAGTGCAGCTCAAACCACACTCAAGAAGCTGAATTCCATCCAGAACAAGGAGCCTTCTGATCAGCATTCCATCTACCACCTCACTCCCTCCACCACTGACACACAGCGGCAGCAGTGTGTATCATCTACAAGATGTGTTACAGCAACTCATGAACTCTTCTTCAACAGCACCTTCCAAACCTGCAACTTTTACCACCTAGAAGAACATAGGCAGCAAACGCATGTGACACCACCACCTGCAGGTCTCCCTCCAAGTCACTCATCATCCTGACTTGGAACAATATTGTCATTCCTTCATTTTCAGTGGATCAAAGTCCTGGAATTTGTTTTGTAACAGCACTTGGCTGTACCTACACCACACTGACTGATAGTGGTTCAAGAAGGCAAATCTCCACTATCCTCTCAAGGGCAATTAGGAATTGGCACTCAACACTAGTCTACCCAGCAACACCCTGTGCAAGGATGAGAAAAAAAGCTCCATTGGCTCCAAACAGCCCACTTTTTAAAAACTTTATTTATTAGTCACAAGTAGGCTTACATTCACAATGCAATGAAGGTAATGTGAAAATCCCCTAATCGCCACACAGGGCACCTATTCGGGCACACTGAGGGAGAGTTTAGCATGGCCAATTCACCTAACCTGCACATCTTTGGACTGGGAAGAAACCAGAGCACCTGGAAGAAACCCACACAGACACAGGGAGAATGTGCAAATTCCAGACAGATAGTGACCTAAGCCATGAACCAGACCCGGGTCCCTGGCACTTTGAAGCAGCACTGCTAACCACTGCCACTATGCCACAACGGGGGAGATGCATCTTGCATTTAGAACATTTGTATACAGTCAAATTTAGAACATTGGAGAAAAACAGAAAAGAGGTCAAAAGTAACTATAATTTTGTTATTTCTCAACATCTAATTTTTCAGTCAGTATCAATTATGAGATTCTCGTTAATTGCACCCTCTGGTTCAAAACTACTGCAAAATCAACAGCAGGTTAAATGAATAAATATTTGATTGCAGGATCTTTACTCATCCTTCCTGTATCAAATAAATTATGTATCTTTTGAAGTTTGTAGATAGTTTTAGAAAATACGTACAACATTTAACAAAAAAGTAACAATTTCTTTTGTAAAACTCCTGTAGAAAATCTGGTGTCATGATAAATGAAAACACAGATGTTACTATGTGTATAATTTATATACCTGATAAAATTTTCATTGTTTATAAATTAATTACACAAACGGAATACTTCTATGGCAGAGTATTACTTAGTTCTGGGAATTAGATAAATGAGCAAGTTCAGCACCATGAGGGAAAGATACTTTTTGTTGTTTCACAAAACAGGGAGTGAAGACAACTGAAAGTCCAGAGGCATTAGCTGGATGGCATTAATGTGGTCAGTGCAGACTCGATGGGCCGAATGGCCTCTCTCTGCACTGTAGGGTTTCTATGATTCTTTCTCTGATTCTAAATGGGTGAGCAGTTGACAAGTTTTAAGGTTTAATTTTTCTCTGAATGTGTGTGTGTGAGTGTGTGTGTGTGTCGGAGGGAGGGTTGCAAGTACCACCATCCCAAGCAAACAAGAAGGCAGAAGATGTCTCTGTCACAAAATTGCACTGGTTCAGAATCATTATGTTGGAGTGCAAGTTAGAAAGATTCCAACACATAAGGGAGGCAGAGGAGTTTCTGGGCAGTTTTATACAGTCACACCCCAGAAGACAGAAGGAAAGGAAATATGTGACTGAGAGGGAGCCAGGTTGTAGGCAATCAAAGGTTGAGGAGGAGACTCCACAGGCACTCTCATATAAGTATGATGCAGTCATATTTGTGAAGGCAATAAAAGACACCCCACAATGCAAACAGACTAAGACAATGTGACCCAGAATGCTGTCCATGCGTTGGGGCTGGAAGATAGTGAAGGATTAGAATTTTAAAAATTGGTACTAGTGGAAACAATATAATTAAAGGAATATTTAGCATTGTCTACAGTCAAGAATGAGAATCTGAAGGGCTTCCCTCTGACAGGGATATTTCCAAGCTAGAGAGAAGCTTGGAAGTGAGGGGATAAACCCAGTTGTGGTGAACCAAATGACATAGGCATTAACAGACAGGAGGCCTTACTTCAATTAGAGAAATACTTCAAATGAAAAAGCAGGACCTCAAGAGGTAATAATCTCTGGATTATTGCTTCAGCCATATGCAAACTGACATAGAAGCAGATAGATCAGGCAAATTAACTAGAGGGATGGTGTGGGGGAAAGGGATCCGCTTGATGGAATGCTGTTGTGGGACAGCAAAGAGCTGTATTGATGGGACCTATGTCCTAGTAGAAAGGGGAAACATAAAGATAGCAAAGATTTTAGGGTGTGGGATGAGAAATCCACAAGAAATACCAGCAACCTAAATGTAAACAACACAAGTAGGAGATCATAGGAAAGAATCAAGTAAGGGAGGATACTGATGGCAAGGGAATGAACGGAGTTATTGAATGAAAATGTAAAAAGGTGGTTAGACATAAAATGAGAAGGAATCTTTTAAAATTGAGTTTAAATGACTGTACAGCAATGCACAAATGTCCATAATAAAACAGTGGAACTGGAAACAAACATGCATTAGGAGGAACCAAGCATTGTAATGATTACTGAGTGAGAAAACAGGGAAGTAAAGTATCTGTATTTATTCAAGGTAACATAACGGCAGTAATAAAAGGGACACAGCTAACAGAAAGACAAAGATAGAATCCATATGGTTAGAGATAAAAGATAATACAGGCATTCCCTGTTTATAGCATGTTCTAATAGCGTATTTTAATTTAAGCACAATTTGTAAATTAGGTGCATTTCTGAATGATGCTGTGGCCATTCGCAGTGGGAGTTGGTAAGCAGGCAGGTTAGTGAGTGGGAGAGAAGTGCAAGTGTGAGGATGGAGGAACAGGAGGGTCGGTGACTGGGTGGGTGGGTTGGCAAAGGGGAGATGCAGCAAGGGGGAGAGGTGGCAGTAAGAGGACCAGGAAGAAAAGCATCAGGTTGCGGGAGGTGGGAAGCAGGACAGCTGGCGAGAAGTGGCAAGCAAGAGTGGATTTGAAAGAGTTAGGACTGTAAGTTATTAAGAGTTAGCAGGTTGCTAAGGGTCCCAAGAGGATTTTTGAACCAGTTGAATTCAAGGCATCCAATAGGTTTTTCGTGTTAAAAGTACAAGGCAGGAACAAAAAACAATAAATTTCAACAACTCTGACATAATTGAACAGAACAAGTAGGTAAAAGGGAAGTGGCAATGATGTTCCTCTACATGATGAATAGGACTCCTTTCTAACCCAATATATAAGTCCAACAAGGAGTGATTCATAAGAACATAAGAAATAGGAGCAGGAGTAGGCCATCCAGCCCTTCGAGCCTGCCCCGCCATTCAATAAGATCATGGCTGATCTGTCGCTGCTCAGTTCCACTTTCCCGCCCTCTCCCCATAACCCTTAATCCCCTCTCCTATCAAAAACCCATCAACCCGCGTCTTAAAAATATTTAGCGAGGCAGCCTCTATTGGATCTGATGAAAACAGTGTGAGAATCCCGCCCAAGATGTTTGCACTGCTGAGAAAGAAATGTAGCACCGAAAGTTATTTTGCAAAAATTAGTTTAAAAACAGTGAATTCTGAAAGACTATGTTGATATGGATAGGTGGAGCTGGAGGAAGGAGAAAGGCTAAAATGAAGAGCTGCTGCTATTAGTAGTCTCCTGGCAGCAAGAGTATTTTAACTGTATTTTAGCTATTAATTGCCCCTCTGTAGTTGAAGCACAGGATGCTCAAAAGAAGTCCCAGAAGCTGTTTGCTAACTCTGTGTTTTTAGGAGAAATCCTGGGGAATTGAGGTGGTGGCTGAAGGTCACTGGTTCCATGCTGGAAGGGTTATGGCTCAGAATAAGCGCTAAGAACTATTTAAAGCTTGATGTAGCTGGGGAGATTGGAACTTGGGGAAATCCAAAGTTGGTGCCAGCCCAGCGAAGCTAGCCAGCTATTAATGAGCTGAAATTGTGCCATGAAGTAGAAGCTACAGTGCAGACTAAGAAATCCAGGGGAACAAGAGTCTCAGGACATGAAATTGAAACCTCTGGAGGTGTGCAGTCATCAAGGCAGTCCATGTTGGAGCAGTTTGGAGAGAATTCAGAGGCTTGAGTTTTGAAAATGAAAAGTTTGGAGTCCTGCGTGAGAGACAGAGGCAAACTTTCCCGTTCCACCTGGCATGGGAATCATGGCAGGCGAGGGGCGGACCATGAATAGGTCCATTGACTAGGACAGGTTTCCCCACTTTCAGGGCAAGCACGGCCGGAAAATCCCGTTCACAGTTTCAGCAGGATTGACTGTATCACAGTGTTTATTGATGTCAGGGCTGGTTGTTGCGAAATCTGAGAGGTACGTCTATTTATTGTACTGTGTGGTATGTTTGACTACTGGTTGCCTGTTAGTTCACATCTACCTCATATTAATGCTGAATGTTAGAATATAAAATAGATATTGCAAATTGTTTCATCTTTTTGATCTTGCATAGCAAAGTTGATTTTTGTCTGTTCTCTTGAATCTCAAACTTTGTCTACTGGTCCCTAAAGGATTGTACCCAAAACTTTGATGTCTCATCCAGGATCATTACAATGGATAGATAGAATAATGTCACAGATATTAATGGCAGAAATATTACATCATTATTTCATTTTGGTATTTACCATGGAGATAAAACAGATAGACAGGATATTGATGAGATGAAATCCAAGGTAAGTGGCTTTTAAATTAAAGAGATGTATTGAACAAACTAAACAAACACCAGGACACAAAATCCCTGGTTCAGATGGATAGAATCTACATATTTTAAAATAATCTAGGGAAGAGATAGCAGAAACATTACAATTCACATTCAATAATTTGTTAGAAACAGATGGGAGATAGCTAATGTAATTCTTATAGTCAAGACAATGGATTCCAAACTCTTTACTTTTGAAGATTAAACCTTTGAATTCCCTCAAAGCTGCTTCCAACTCAGACTGTCTCAATGATTGCACACCTCCTGTAGTCATTGAAAGGACTGGTGACCATCAGTTAGTATATGACAGATTATGCAGTTTATTTGGAAGCAGCTAAATATGGAGAGTCCTTCAATGATGTCCTTCAATCACTTCCAGCTCTAGAATCCACTCTGGCTGCAAAAGTCCACGTTCTCCACCAAAATCCCCATGCTCATTCTCCACTGGGCAATCAGGTCACATGACCCTCTTGGTGCATATTTCTACAAGGGGCTAGTTGCTACATCCCATTCCTTTAGGATCCTTATTATACATAAATAGTCCTACAATTTTCAAAACATTAGTATTGACAAACACTTATAATAATTCATCAGAAACTCTGTGTCAGGGGATGTTTTCTTTCTCTGGGGGTAACATACTCAACTGGTTTTGTTTACAGTTGTATCATGAGGTCTCTCCTCTGGACTCGGGTGCAGCACTTTGGCCTGCCACTGATCAGTCACTTCATCCCTTGGACAATCTTCTTCACAAACTTGTCCTGCACTTTCACCTCAGTACAGTGACAACTCTGCCTTGTTTTCCCCCTCCCGGCAAACTTTGGAACTACCAGGCTCAACCTGGCTCCTGGCTGGAGCTATTCCAGCAGGAGTATATAGAACATAGAACACTACAGCACAAACAGGCCCTTTGGCCCACAAGTTGCGCCGATCACATCTATACCTACCAAGCCATAGAACTACCTGTAACTCCCAATGCCATTAGATCCCATATACTCATCCAGAAGTCTTTTAAAAGACCCCAGCGAGTTCGCCTCTACCACCACCGACGGCAGCCGATTCCACTCACTCACCACCCTCTGAGTGAAAAACTTTCCCCTAACATCTCCTCTGTACTTGCTACCCAGCACCTTAAACCTGTGTCCTCTCGTAGCGACCATTTCAGCCCTGGGAAATAGCCTCCAAGAATCCAGCCTATCTATTCCTCTCAACATTTTATAAACCTCTATCAGGTTGCCTCTCAACCTTCGTCTCTCCAGGGAGAAGAGACCTAGCTCCCTCAACCTAAGGCATGCCTCCCAATCAAGGCAACATCCTTGTAAATCTCCTCTGCAACCTCTCAATAGCTTCTACATCCTTCCTGTAGTGAGGCGACCAGAACTGTGCAGAGTACTCCAAGTGGGGTCTGACAAGGGTCTTATAAAGTTGCAGCATTACCTCCCGACTCCTAAACTCAATCCCTCCATTAATGAAGGCGTACACCATACGCCTTCTTGACCACATCCTCCACCTGCGAGGCCGATTTAAGAGTCCTATGGACCCGGACCCCAAGATCCTTCTGCTCTTCAACCCAGCTAAGACTCCTACCCTTGATATTGTACTCCTGCATCCCGTTGGTCCTGCCAAAATGGACCACTACACATTTATCCACGTTGAAGTCCATCTGCCACTTCTCCATCCAGTCTTGCATCCTATCTATGTCACGCTGCAACTTCTGACATCCCTCCAGACTATCCACAGCACCACCAACCTTCGTATCGTCGGCAAACTTACTAACCCATCCCTCCACTTCCTCATCCAGGTCATTTATGAAAATGACGAACAGCAAGGGTCCTACAACAGATCCCTGGGGCACTCCACTGGTGACCGACCTCCATGCAGAAAAAGACCCATCCACAACCACTCTCTGCCTTCTGCAGGCAAGCCAGTTCTGGATCCACAAGGCCAAAGCCCTTTTGGATCCCATGCCCTCTCACCTTCTCAAGAAGTCTTGCATGGGGGACCTTATCAAACGCCTTGCTGAAGTCCATGTAAACCACGTCCACCGCTCTTCCTTCATCAATGTGTTCAGTCACATTTTCAAAGAACTCAACTAGGCTCATAAGGCATGACCTGCCCTTGACAAAGCCATGCTGACTATTCCTGATCATTCTAAACTTCTCTAAATGCTCATAAATCTTGTCCCTCAGAATCCTCTCCATCAACTTACCAACCACTGAGGTTGGACTCACCAGTCGGTAATTTCCCAGGTTATCCCTGTTCCCTTTCTTGAAAATAGGAACCACATTTGCAATCCTCCAATCCTCCGGAACCTCTTCCGTCTCCATCGACGATGCAAAGATCATCACCAGGGGCTCTGCAATCACTTCCCTCACCTCCCACAGTAACCTGGGGTACATCCCATCTGGTCCTGGTGACTTATCTATCTTGATAGCATTTAAAAGTTCCAACATATCCTCTTTCTTAATATCCACATACTCAATCTTTTCAGTCTGCCGCAAACCTGTAGTACAACCTCCCAGATCACTTTCCACCGTGAATACTGAGGCAAACTACTCATTAAGCACCTCTGCCATTTCTTCCGGTTCCACACAGACATTTCCCCCTTCGCCTTTTATAGGTCCTATCCCTTCTTTTCTCATCCTTTTACTCTTCACATATTTGTAGAACGCCTTGGGATTCTCTTTAATTTTACCCGCCAAGGCCTTCTCATGTCCCCTTCTGGCTCTCCTAATTTCCTTTTTAAGCTCCTTCCTACAAGCCTTATACTCCTCTAGATCCTTAACATTTCTTAGCTCTGTGAACCTTTTATACGCCTTTCTTTTCTTCCTGACCAGGTTCACCACAATCTTCGTGCACCACGGCTCCCGCGACCTACCAAAACCTCCTTGTCTCATCGGAACGTTGTCGTGCAGAGCTCCAGTCAAACATTCCTTGAAAATCCACCACCTTCCTTCAGTACTTTTCCCCAAGAACACCTCCTTCCAGTTTACTCGTCCAATTGTCTGCCTGATGGCATCATATTTCCCCTTACTCTAGACAAACACCTTCCTAGCCTGCCTGATCCTATCACTTTCCAATGCTATCGTGAAGGAGATAGAATTATGATCTCCATCCCCGAGATGCTCTCCCACCGAGAGATCAGTCACCTGTCCTGGTTCATTAGCCAGCACCAGGTTTACAGCCTCTCCTCTCGTAGGCTTATCCACGTGCTGTGTCAGGAAACCCTCCTGAACACACCTAACAAACTCCTCCCCATCCAAACCCCTTACCCTAGGGATATTCCAGTCGATGTTTGGGAAATTAAAGTCTCCCATCACGACAACTCTGTTATTACTACATCTCTCTAGGATCTGTTTCCCTATCTGCACCTCAACTTCCCTGTCACTATTGGGCGGCCTATAGAAAACACCCAGCAAAGTTATCGACCCTTTGCTGTTCCTAACTTCCGCCCACAGAGACTCCGTAGACAGTCCCTCCACGGCATCCACCTTCTCTGCAGCCATGACACTGTCCCTGATCAACAGTGCCACTCTGCCACCTCTTTTGCCCCCCTCCCTGTCCTTCCTGAAGCATCTGAATCCCGGCACCTGAAGCACCCAATCCTGTCCCTGAGACATCCAAGTCTCTGTAATGGCCACCACATCACATTCCCAAACAGCAATCCACGCCCTAAGCTCATCTACTTTGTTCACTACACTCCTGGCGTTAAAATAGACACACCTCAGACCCTTGGTCTGGGCACTTCCCTTCTCCATTACCTGTCTAACCTCCCTCTCATACTGTCTATAGTCCTTCTCTACCTGGGAGCGAACCTCCTCGCTCTCAGTCTCCTCATCTCTATTCCCTCCCCCCAACCTTTCTAGTTTAAAGCACCCCCAGTAGCCCTAGCCAATCTTCCCGCCAAGATATTGGTCCCCCTGGGATTCAAGTGCCACCCGTCTTTACTGAACAGGTCACACCTGCCCCTAAAGAGGTCTCAATGATCCAGGAACCGGAATCCTTGCCCCCTGCTCCAGTCCCTCAGCCATGCATTCATCCTCCACCTCATTCCATTCCTGCTCTCACTGTCCCGCGGCGCAGGCAGCAATCCTGAGATTACTACCCTTGCGTTCCTCTTTCTCAGCTGTCTACCTAATTCCCTATAATCCCTTTTCATGACCCCTTCCCTCTTCCTGCCTACGTCAGCGGTACCTATATGAACCACAACCTCTGGCTTCTCACCCCTCCCCTTTCAGGATGTCTGGGACGCGTCCAGAGACATCCCGAATCCCAGCTGCAGGGAGGCAAACTACCATCCGCAACTCCTGTCTGCATCCGCAAAAACGCCTATCTGATCCCCTCACTATGGAGTCCCCTATTAACACTGTCTTGCTGCTCTTTTTATTACTTTTTTGACGTACTGGGTCAGGCTCAGCTCCAGAGACCTGGCCACCACTTTCTCCCCCAGGTGAGCTGTCCCCCCCAGCAGTACTTATTTTGAAGGGGGACATCCACCAGCACGCTCTCTATCACGTGAGCTTTCCCCTTCCTAACCGTTACCCACTTGCCTTCTTCCCGTTGCCCCGGTGTGACCACTTGCCGGTAGCTCCTGTCAATTACCTCCTCATTCTCTCTAATGAGACAAAGGTCCTCGAGCTGCGGTTCCAGTTCCTTAACCTGGTCCCTTAGGAACTGCAGCTCCACACACCGAGCACAGATATGGATGTCTAGGAGACCAGGGGCCTCCAGGACCTCCCACATATTGCACTGGCAACAACATACTGGCCTCACGCTCATACTTGCCCTTTTTTAGAAATACAGGGAAAAAAGTAATAAAAACTTATAAACTTACCTTATAATCCTCACCAGTCCAATTTATGGTAAGGAAAAATAAACTACCCAAGTCCCTTTGCAAACTACTTCCGGTATCCGGTATAAAATTTAAAAAAAAACAAGCAAAGTTAATTTAAAAAATTGCTTTAACTTACCCACAAGCTCTCGTCTTACAAACCACTGCCTCTCTTCAGTGCTCCCAAGGAACAATGAGTAGGCGGAGTGATTCTATAAGCTAACAGAAAACATGACACTTTGGTTTCGATTGAAGCAGGTGTTTGCTTCTTCATACCAACCTTGAACATTTGCACCGTGTTCAGCAAGCCTATTTGCTGAGGGGTGATAAAGTTCCTTACAGATGTGTTTTACGAACTGCTAAAATTCGGCACTTGCGAACGGCGTTCCATTTGAGATGAGCACTTCTGGTACACTGTAGAATCATACAGTACCTACAATGCAGGAATCCTTTCGGCCCATCAAGTCTGCACTGACTGTCTGACAGCGAATCTTACCCCGGGCCCTATTCCCGTAATCCCACATATTTATCCCAAAAATCCCCCAACCGACACATCTAGGGACACTAAAGGACAATTCACCGTGGCCAATCAACCTAACCCGTACAGCTTTGGAGTATGAGAGGAAACCAGAATACCTGGAGGAAATCCGTGTAGATCAGACCTCGACATTTTGTTTGCTTTGTAACTTTTGGATGATCTTCTTGGCACACTCTATTGCTGTTGCTATTTCTAGCACCTTCCTAAAAGTCAACTCAGACTCAGCCAAATGTTTCCTTTCCATAGCCACATTATGTACACAGCATAACAATGTCATTTTAGGCTGATCAAAGTTGCAATGCTCTGTAATCTGCTTAAGCCTTCCTAAGGCTGCAGCTGTCTTCCTCAGGCCCACCCAGTCAGTTTGGCCTTATAGCTTTGAAGTGTTATCAAGGTTTTAGGGTGGTAGTACCCTTTGCTAGCACAATGAGTTCTGAAAATGTCTTTGTGTCAGGAGCATTCAGAGATGCTAAACTTCGGATCAGGTTATACATCGGGGTTCCACATGCGGTAAGTAAAATGACTTTCTTCTTATCCTCCCTTTTATTCCATTGAACCTGAAAAAGTACTTCAATCATTCCACCTACTGCACTCAGTTGTCAGTGGTCATATCAAAGGCTTCTGGCTCCCCACAGAGAACCATTTCTACTCCCTCTTTTTCAGCCTTGGATTGATCTGTTTTACTCAGCAGTTTTGCAATGACATTCTCTTCAAATTCCTTGCTGCAACTGGAGTCACTCTGATCTACCTCGTCGCCAGTGTTGTAATTGGAAGGATGGATGAGCGCCAATTAGTATATCAAACTATAATGGTTTATTTACACGCAGATAAATATACAGAGCACTTTCACAATGTTAACATTTGCAGCTCTATGACCTACTCTGGCTGCAAAAGCCCATCTCTTTGCCAAGATCTCCATGCTCATTCCCCACTGGGCAATCAGTTCACATGACTCGGTGTGCAGCCCGAAAAGGGACCAGCCTCTACACCTCTCAAGGACTTCCAACACTGCACTCCAACTTCTGCTTAGTGGTGCAATTTCAGTTTTTTAATACCCAGCAAACTTCACTGAGCTGACACAGCCAGTGGATTTTACCAAACTCTTATCTCCCCAGCTATACCAAGCTATAAATGGCTCCCAGGGCTTCCTTTTTCCAGCACCGGGCCAGTGACCTTCTGCCACCTTCCAGAAAATTACAGAGCAGTCTGATTACAACCAGTAGTAATTAATGGAATTATTATTAAAAAAGAGAATAGAAGGACATATAGAAATGAGAAATATAGTAATGAACAATCAGCATGGATTTCAGAAGGGAAAAACTTTCTTGATCAAGCTTACTAATTTTTCTGAGAAGATAAAAGGGTACTGGACAATGGTAATACAGTGTAAAAACCATCTAGATTTTCAAAAAGCCTTTGAAAAGTTGTTTCATATGAGACCACTAAATAAAATTACAGTATGTGGATTTCGGGATCAGGTGGCAGGATTCTTCAAGGGAAGATCTTAACTAGAGACTTGTGAAGTCACCAAGAAATTCCACTAGAAATTCTGAAAAAACTTCTTTATCCAAAGAACGATGAGATTGTGGAATTCATTACCACAAGGTGCGGTTGATGCAAATAGTACAGATGCATTTATGGGGAAGTTGGACAAGCATTTGAGAATGGAATAGATGGTTATGATGGTAAATTTAGATGAGAAAAGATGGGAGGAGGCTTGAGTGGAACATATGGGTGGCACTGTAGCACAGTGGTTAGCACTGCTGCCTCTCAGCGTCAGGGATCCAGGTTTGATTCCTGATTTGGATCACTGTCTGTGTGGAGTTTGTACCTTCTCCCTGTGTCTGCATGGGTTTCCTCCTGGTACTCCGGTTTCCTCCCACATTCTGAAAGATGTGCTGGTTCGGTGCATTGGCCTGAACAGGTGGCAGACTGTGGTGACTAGGGGAATTTCACAGTCACTTCATCGCAATGATAATGTAAGCCCACTTGTGACTAATAAATCAACATTAATAAATCAACATTACATTTAACTTTAAACATCAGCACGGACTAGTCAGCCCAATGGCTTGTTCTGTGATATATACCTTACAAATACATTGCTTAACAATTGCAGTCATTTCCAGGTCTGCCTACAAAATATGAACAAACATATTAAGCTGGTTGCTAGGTGAGGGATGTACTGGACGACAGTTAACCTACACTGCTCAGTTTTCAAACATTTCTATGTGATGAAATATTGGTAAAAACACAGGGTTTTCATCCTGATTGCTGAAAGTATCAGATACCCAAAAGGAAAACAGTACAATTGCTACGGAGAACTATGTTTTATTTGCATTCATGGCAATAATACAAGAAAATACGAGTGTCATGGTTCAAATCACATACCATTTTAAAAAACTGGGCTTTCCCTAGAACTCAGAACTTTGTGCCAAGTGTTCTGCAACAACAACATAACAATCCATCTCTTCTAATGAAATCAGTGCAATTGAAATCTGAACAGAGGCTCTTCTGTCCCAACAGAACAAATGTACATTTTATCACCTGTCACAGAGCATGGGAGTGTTAATTAGTGAGAAGCTACAACATCATTTTTACTCAAAAAAAGTGTATGTGAGAATGATGCAGACTTTCTGACTTTCTTGTGAAGCTTGTAAATGTACACATGGCTTTTAAAATAAATTGATTTTGGTTAAAAATAATTGTATTTCTTTTCTAATTAAAATGCATTTTTAATGGG
This sequence comes from Carcharhinus amblyrhynchos, assembly GCF_965287045.1. Taxonomy (NCBI): domain Eukaryota; kingdom Metazoa; phylum Chordata; class Chondrichthyes; order Carcharhiniformes; family Carcharhinidae; genus Carcharhinus; species Carcharhinus amblyrhynchos. The sequence goes on from NC_137341.1 coordinate 13,766,609, forward strand.
AAACAACTGCTGAACATTTCTACTTCATTAGTTTAAAAGTTGACTTATGTAAATAAATAATTAAGTAAGGATGTATAAATACAAATTTTAATTATTGATGTATAACTGTGAGGCATAATTGTTTGAACAGAATGTGACTGAATTAAAATTAGTTCCGAAAACGCTTTAGAGGAGTTTTGGATAGTAGAGTACATTGTGGAGTTTGATTGTGTGCAGGAGTGGAGAAATTAACCAAGAAGAAATGAGCAATGGGGAAGGAGGGAGAACGTAAAGATCTCATGATGGCAGGCAGAGAAGCAAAGAAATGCATGAAGAGGAGAAAAAAAATAGAAGGCAGAGGGAAGACCAAGGGGAGGGAATCTGGACCCTTGCAAGACTGCATGAAAAGCTCGCAAACAACTGGGTTAAAGGGGTAACACACTGTGCATGTCCTTCCAATAACAAAGACTCCAGATGCAGTTTTTTTTTAAACTTTATTCCAATCCAATCAAGTCAAATTAGATGCAGTTTTTTTTTGAACTTTATTCCAATCCAATCAAGTCAAATTAAACCGAATTCAGAGTCCCAACAAGTTGGGACATTCCCGATCCAAGCTGACAAGACAGGGCTCTCACCTCCTGTCTTGGGCTTGATCTACATGATCCAAGCTGACTGGAGTAGGTGTAGCTCCTCCTCCAGGGCTTGATCTTATTTGCAACTTAGCCAAATGGCCGAGATGCCGCTTTAAAAAATTGCTTCAAATGAAGCTGAAATGTAACCTAATGACTTCAACCAAGTGCAGCATGTCGATACTACACTTGATCTTAGCCAAAAGGCTTTTGTTTAATGCCTCAGCTAGATGCAGTTGGTCAAGATTTAATTGGGGCATGCTTGCCTCACAGATGATGGGCTAGGGTAGACGGTAGTTTAACTGAAGAACAAACTTCTTTTTGATGCTGCTAACCTTTTTCTTTTGAGTTGCTGAGTGTGTTGAGCTGGTATCTAAATATGGCGGCTGGACTTTCAAATTCACCAGCTGACAGCGTACAGACAAATCAACTGCTGGCCCACTGGGAGATTTGGATGGCAGCTTGCCTGTGCATACTTAATGCGGTTCCAAGTGCAGAATCTGGCAAATAGGAAAGGTGGTGCTGGAGCTGGAGCTGCTCGCCACTGTACTTTATCTCAAAACAGAGAATTCCATCCTAAGTTTATCGTTACATCAATTAATTTTATGGGTCTAACATTTTACAAGGGTTCTTTCAGTCTCTTGTTGTAATAGGACAAGCAGCAGGTTACGTTGATAAAGCTTATATAAAATGAAACCGTTGGTTTTACAATTAAGGACCAAAAACGAGGAAGTAATTCTTTATAAATCACTGGATAGGTGTCAGCCAGAGTATCATGGTCAATCTGGGTATCACACTTTAGGAAGAATGTCAAGGCTTCTGAGTGGAGGTTTATCAGAATGATACTGCAGGAAGGTGTTTTAGTTATGTGAAGAGGGTAGAGGAGTTGGGATTGACCTTTTTAGAGGAGACAAAGTAATGGGGAGATTTAATAAAGCAGTTCAAAATAATTAAATATAAATATATCATTAAATATAATGAAATAAATTAAAAGAAAATGTTTCCACAGGCAGAAGGGTCTGCAATCAGAGGGCACGAATTTAAAATAAAAAGCAAAAGAACTCAAGAAAAGATTTTTTTTTAAATGCAGTGTGTTATCATCATCTGGATGCGTAAAAGGACAGTGGAAGTAGATTCAGTAGTAATTTTCAAAAGGAAATTAGATACATACTAAAAAAAAGAAAAAAATTGCAGGGCTATGGGGAAAGAACAGGAGAGTGGGACTAATTGGATAGCTCTATCAAAGAACTGATACATGGACAATGGGCTAAAGGGCTTTTTTATGTGCTGTATGATTCTATGATCTCTGCTGATGACCTTGGAAAATGCTGTATTAGTTGTTTGCATCTATTTATGCTCTTGTTCTGAGGGTCCCACTAGCCTCCTAGCAGAGTTTCCATGGGAAAGCAATAGAACTCCCACGGAATTTCAGAACCCTGATTTTTGACCTTGTCTGATACGTGATTGTTGTAAGTTAATAAAATCAGTTGCAGGATGAAAACATGAAGATAATAAAATAATTTTTTTTTGGGGTGGGGAATTTAAATTACTGCAGCCATAGCATTACAAAATATAGTACATGGCATCCAAAGTATTATAAGAAGGGGCGTAAAGTACAAAAGTGATGTTATAATGATGTGGTATGCAGTGAGATTTTCTCTGCTATTGGCAAGGGTGATGTCGGGCAAGAAAAGCAACGTTGAGCAAGCTGCAATGGTTGCTTTCTCCGTGGTATAGTTCGGGACTTGGAGGAAAAAAAAAACTCCAGGTGTGGGTTCCAAGACATATCATGGCGGGCAGCCTCTGATTCATCCACCCCACCCATCAACAAATCAGTGACCTGATGATCTGGGCACCATTTTTAGGTGACCTCAGTGCACAGCTAACAAACCAGGAAACAAGCTTCACCAGGTTCAGCCTTGGCATCAGACTGTAACATGCTGGCATTATCCTGGCATGACCTTCTCCCCACTGAGTGCTGCATTTATCTCTGAGTGGAAGTACTGTTTGCCAGGGGCACACTTTCTGAGGCCAATCAAGCTTTTTGCTGTTTTAACATCACGCTGCCAGGGATGTATTTTTACGTGGGGGTTTTATAGGCCATACGGGCCTGTTGGTGATGTGTTGGTTTATTACACGAAGGTTCACAACGTTGCATGGTGTGAAATGCAGCCTCCCCAATAAGAGAGGGAGGGGACAATTGCTTCCTGCTTTTATGCCAGTGTGAAATGTGACTTTGATCTTCTTGGGATATTTTCCATTCTGCCAATTCAAACAGGAGAGGAAAATCCCGGCTGTAGAAATGATTGGTTAAGGCACAGTTAGAATACACGGTTAGATCAATGGCACCCTACTTTAGAAAGGATCACAAGGAGAGAAGATTCAATCCATAATGAGATCAAAAATGAGATGCTTTATAGTTTTTGGAAAATGGGACTGGCGACGAGATGGAAATACTTTTGTGGCATCAGGAGAAGCATTTGATGCAATTTAAGCCACCTTCTTGTTTTTCCAATCTCATCACAGCTTTTAAATAAAATTGGAAAGACTCAAAAGAGCAATTAATTGTCTGTTGCCATGTTACATGTTGAGAGCATGTCGTATTTAGTCAGAATGCTGTATTTTTACTTGACCCAGTTTAACTGATTGCAGAGAATGAGTCAAGGTCTTTACACGATCATTCAGAAAGCATTCCTCAAGCATAAACATATAAACAGAAAATTATATTACAAAATGTACAGGGCTTCTGCAATGAAAATATTAAAATAGAACAATGGGGTGTTCACTTGAATACATACTTCCCAACAACTCTTTCTGATTAGCTGGATGGCTCTGAATCGAGTTACTGAGAAAACCACACCAAGTAGTTTCTGTCTGCCAGATGTGAAGTGTAAACTTTTTTCTTGAACGGAAAACACTTCCATACCCAAAATCCAAAAAAAAATGGGTGCAGCCCAAGTGTGGACTGCTTGATGTGTGTAGGAGTGCTGCTGGCTATTTAATCACTAGCCTAAAACTTAAGCTTTGCAGAGAACAAACATGTCCACTTTGGTAGGAATAATGGTAGGAAGGATTATTACTTACGTGGCGAAAAACTGCAGCATGCGACGATGCAGAGGGACCTCGGGGTCCTTGTGCATAAGTCGCAAATACCCAGCCTGCAGGTGCAGCAGGTGGTCAGGAAGGCAAATGGGATGCTGGCCTTCATAGCGAGAGGGATTGAATATAAAAGTAGGGAGGTCTTGCTGCAGCTGTATAGGGCACTGGTGAGGCTGCAGCTGGAGTACTGTGTGCAGTTTTGGTCGCCGCACTTACGCAAGGATATTTTGGCCTTGGAGGGAGTGCAGAGGAGGTTTACTAGGCTGATTCCGGAGTTGAGGGGATTGAGCTATGAGGAGAGGCTGAATAAACTAGGCTTGTACTCGTTAGAGTTTAGAAGAATGAGGGGAGATCTCATTGAGATGTATAAGATGTTGAATGGGATGGATAGGATAGAGGTGGAGAGGCTCTTCCTGCTCAAAGGACAGTAGGACTAGAGGGCACAGCCTCAGGATAAAGGGGGGGGGGGCAGTTTAGAACAGAGTTGAGGAGGAACTTCTTCACTCAAAGGGTGGTGAATCTCTGGAATTCTCTGCCCGTTGAAGTGGTGGAGGCTGCCTTGCTCAATATTTTTAAGACGCGGGTTGACAGGTTTTTGATAGGCAAGGGGATTAAGGGTTATGGGGAGAGGGCGGGAATGTGGAACTGAGCCACAACAGATCAGCCATGATCTTATTGAATGGCGGGGCAGGCTCGAGGGGCTAGATGGCCTACTCCTGCTCCTATTTCTTATGTTCTTACGTTACGGTTACAACTGGCCATATGGCTTTCTTCTGTGCTGTATGAATTTATGTAATTTTCCTGCTGTTGTTCGGGCACAGCAACCCTTGGTCCCTGTCTTGTGGAGTACCCTGGAGCCAATTGGGAATTCTCCAGCTCAAGTGGAAATATGCAGGAAAACAGGCATTGACTGTCAGCTTAATAATTGGGAGATGTGGAAAGAAACCATTCTCAACAACAAGAATAGTTCTAGCACAATAGCAAAATGAAAGAAACAAAACAGCCGCCAAAATATTAATCCTTCTTTTCTGTTTTCTAATACTGAAGACAACTTGTACATTCCTAGCTTTTAGTTCAGTTTTTATTTCAGGTTTCCACAACGTGCACTTTTTCAAAAGCAGTCCAACTACATGTTTCAATCCTTGATTGAAACAAATGTCCATAATATAGTATTTTATACAGCAGAAAATACATCAGGGGCAAAACAATCTACAATTAAACCCAGGAAAATCTGAGCTTTCTTCATGGTGGAATTTTAAAAATGCCTCAGAAAAAGGACACAGAACACCTGCTTCTGCTTTCATTCTTGTTTGCCCCTACCCTAGTTAACAGCTAACCCCTCCTGCAAGGAGTTTCAAAAAGCTTTCAGCAATGCAACAAGGTCCTCCTTCAAAACATCAACTTATTCTGCTCTGAGGTTATGCCTCGTTTGCTTTTAACATTCAACTGACTTCTGTCAAAGCCTTTCTGAAACCATTCTTTTTCAAATGAGCTTTGCACAAAAATCAGCCTACAGGTGCTAAATGGACGGATCAATTTCTGAGAATGTCACGAATGATCATGTGGGTTGCAGATGTAATCGTCAATGGCAGTAGATGGGGCAAGCAATTATCCAGAAAGGCACTAAAATGGGAATTAACTCAAGATTTATACTCAGGACGAAAGCTAGTGACACGCACGACAAAACGTTAAGTGATCAACAGAAACTGAATGAAGGCTCCAAAAGTTAGCTGTATTTAAATCACTCACTTTGACAATTTACTGACGCTTGGCATGTTAAAAATCTATTAGCAACTGCATTTTCTGCCAGAGGTTTATTCCATTTCTCATGCCCTGCTGAAACTTAGTTTTGCATTTAAGTCATATTTGCATTTGTTGTATTTTTACCTTTCTCTTGAGCTATCTCTCAAATTATGTCCAATATATTTTTAAATGCAATTTTAAAAATAAATAAATTTTACTTTTTCTATTATATCTTGATTATTTACTCATACTCTCTCCAGGCACGAAAGGGTGGATGTGAGGGGGGGAGGGACAAACATGATCTGTGTTCTGATTAGGCAGGGAGAGATGTTCTCAGTGGGGCAATAGTGTTCATTTATTGAGATGAAAGTGCTTCTCAAAACTCCAATCTGGTGCTTAGAGAGGTGACAGAATTGACCTTAGATGTAACAATTACAGCCATGGGACTCACCCTTGAGTAATAAATAAATACGTTCCCTTGTTGCATCATGTTCATAAATGGACTATACTTCAGAAAATCAAAACTAGCTTGCTACCTGTAAATAGTAGTTAAATATTCCCTAATGGGGGTAGAACATTTATCTGGTGAATAGTTAAGTCATATAAACCAGTACAACTTTAGGTGCAAGACCAAGGCCAAGCTGTGATTCAGTTTCTCTCCACCAGAGTGACAGTAGAGGCACTACAATTAGCCTCCCCTCTCTTGGTGGGGAATATTGGTTGGGTTTCCCGCTCCAGATTGTGAACCCTTCTGAAAAATTAGTACATCAAGAATTACACAGAATAATAGCCACTCAGCAGAAGTACTGGAAAACTGCCGGCATGATGGAATTATGCCCCATAAGGGTCACATGAAGGCATTAACACCTTCAGGAAAGTAATGAAGGAAACTGCTGAGACCCTTTTGAAAACATATTTGCTGATCCCAATTTCATTTTCATTCTTATTTCTATGTACTTACTCCACACAGTGAGATTGGCCGATGCATTGACGGCTCCTTTGGAATTCACTGCAAAGCAGGTATACACTGTGGCATCTTGAACAAGCACTGGTTTTATCAGCAATCCACCCGATTCCAAAAGTGCAAACCTTGGAATTTGTATTGAACCACTCGCTAAAACCTTATTGCCTGTTACAAAAAAAAAGCTAGTTAGTAAATGTGGACATGCAGCAGGCAGCTCCTAGGAATATACAGGTATATTAATGTAGACAATGCACAAGATACTGTAAAATGAAAGGAAGAGTGAGAGAAAAGATAACAAAAGCAACTTTTTTATATTGTGCATTTAATGTGTTAAAGCATTCTAATTTGTACTTCTTCAGAACACTAACAAACCAAAATTTAGCATTAAACCACTTAAGGAAGCATTAGGATAAATAACTATCATCAAATAGGTAGGTTTTAAGGAATGTTCTGAAGGAGAAAAGAGAAGCAAAGTGGTTTAGGGAGAGAATTCCAGAGCTGAGGTCCTTGGCATGGCCACCAACACTCGAGCAATTAAAATCAAGGATGATCAAGAGGCCAGAATAAAGTATACCCAGATATCAGAGGATTGTAGGGCTGGAGGAGGATACAGAAATGGAATGGGGCGGGAGATGTGAGGTCATGGCTGCAAACAAGTAGGATAATTTTAAAACTGTAGTATGCTTAAACAGGAAGCGATATATGTCAGCGAGCACAGTGATGGTTGAATGGGACTTGGTGTGATAAATCATGTCATCTTCCTGGGTTATAAAGCTGATCTGCAATTCATCAACCTGTATCAATTTTTGTAAAATTTTAAATATTAATAATTGATGTTTCTCCTGCAAAGTGGTTGCAGTGATGATAGAGCACCTTTGATTGGCACATTGCAATTGTAATACCCCTCCCAGTGAGTTTTTCAGCTATACAGCTGAGGGAGAAAAATGTTAAATGGGTGAGATAACCATCAAGTTAGTGACGTGTGATCCCTGCCGGAAAGTGAAGTTGGCAATGGTCTGGAGGAAGGCTACCCACCCTGTCCTTTGTAATATGCATGATCTACAGGATTACATGCATGAAGGAAAGGGGGTACGTAATTGAAGGAAATTGGGAGTAAAAAGGTGAACATTTCTTCACAATATAATGAATGCCCCGACAAAAGTTTCACATTTTAATTATAAAATTAATTATCAAATCAGAAGAACTGTTTGCAAGTCACAAAGCTTCTTTCTTAACTTTTAAGGCCCTTATAAATTAAGAGGAAATAGAGGATAGGTATGAATCTTTCGAGAAAGGAAATTGTGATCCAGCTGGAGACTGATTACATACTTTCATCATATCCGGAAAAGCCTGGAGTTAACAGAATGTAAAATCTGTACTTATAATCATTCCCACTCAAAGCATTCTGCAACAGACTCCCCTGTCAATCATTACTGCTTCTGGGAGGCGAGAGATCGAGTCCAAAATTATACACAGAATTACATACTTCTAAAAGAACAAACTTTCATTATAGCACTGCAGAGTTCATAAAAAGGGAGGTTTTATGGAGGCAGTTTGGGTGCTAGGATTGGATGAAATAATTTTTCTTGATTGTTGTTGGCAGTGCATAGAAAAGCAATTTTGATATTGACATTATTACATCTTTGACAGAGTGAAAATTGAAAGCAATTTGTTCCATTCTTCCCCAAATAAATATTTTATAATATTTGCCTGTCTTCCATGTGATGCCAGGCTTTGGTGCTCCTGAAACTTCACAGTGTAAAACTGCAGCTGTTCCATCTGTTACAGCAGTATCTGATGGAGCTCTGATGAAGGATGGTGCAATGTCTGAAAATATGAGAATAATTGCTTTTAGAGTTTCTATTTTGGATACAATAATAAACCTAACTTGTTTTGATACAAAATCCTTTTTTATTACATCCTGTTGCATTACCTCAATTATAGACAAACTTCCTTCCCTTTCAAGCTATTTGTGTGTATGAGTAGCTTGGTAATTACCATATAGAACATGGTGTGCATCTTGTCTCATCACATATTTATCTCTTGTAAGGCCTCATGTATAGAAGATGAATGATAATTTCTGGTTAAGCCCTTAGTCTTGTTTGCCAGCTTTCACTATCCATTCAATATAGAAACTATCCTTTCGAAATTGACAACTTAGACAGCAAGTTGTTGTTAACAAAATTACTGCCACCTTAATAGAAGCCATCTTTTCGGCTATTCTGGCACCTTTGCGCCTTTTGATCTGAATGTGTCAATCTTCACTGTCCAAGATTGCAAAAGGTGGTGGTATGCACATTTTTGTGCATCAACTATGGCTAATTTGGCAGCACTCTCTCCTCTGAGTAAGGATCTGGATTCCATTCCCGTTGGGGCCAGAGCATAAAAAACAATCAAGGTTGACACTCAAGGAACGCTGCACTATCATAGGGGGGTGCTGAAGATAAAATTTCAAATGGGAGCTTAGGTAGTTCTTTGGTAGATATAAACCACCCAACGTGGTATTTTGAAGAGGGCAAAGCATTTTTCCCTGTTGTCCTGATCAATACAAATTTCTCAATGAACAACGCAGATTATCTGGGCATTACTACATTCTGAGATACAGAGCACAAATTGGCTGCCTTGTTTCGTACATGGCAATAGTGCCTATACATCAATCTTATTGGCTGCAAAGTACTTTGAATCACCTGGCAGTCATGAAGTCATGAAAATTGCTATATAAATGCAAGTCTTTCTTTCTTGTGGGGAAACTTTGATAAGGCCCATACTTGGGTGCAGGTATTACAATGGATGCCGAGTTGAGTTGAGGCAGGAAACATACAAACTTTGTGCTATTATTTTTCTCTCCACAGATGTTGTCCGACACGCTGGGTATATATAACATTTTCTATTTTCATTACAGATGTCCAGTAACTGCAGTGTTTTGCCCTTGCGTTAATATGATTTCCTGCACAGTTACACATCAAACGTATATTCATTGAGTGGTAGCCATGGTGGTTGTGGTACATTTTGCCATTAATATGTGGGGCCCATAGCACCTCTCGCATGTTGTTGATGGCACACTGAACTCACTTTATCGGTCTAAGAGGAGAGTATTTCATTGCACTCCTGACTTGTGCCTTGTAGATGGTGGACAGGCTTTGGGGAGTCAGAGGTGAGCTACTTGCCACAGTATTCCTAGCTTCTGACTTGCTCTGTAGCCACTGTGTTAATGCGGCAAGTCTGGCCTATATTCCCACTTCCTGCTTTCTGCCTGCCATTCTACCTTTTAGTTCAGGAGTGCTAGATAAATTTAAGCTGGTTCATGCAATATTATTGTGCTCTTTCATTTTCTTCATTTGAGATTTTTGCTTTTCTAATCCTGCAGCTGCAATAACTTGAAGTAAGAGATACAACTGATGGGAAGGCTGCTTGGAGCAAATCCTCTCAATTTGCAGAAGTACACTACATTGCACAAGAAATTACATAGAACTAGCTAAAAATCATATTTGTTGTTGCTAAATCTTGAATAAAGGTTCATTGGTGCTTCAAAATACATTCGCATATAGTTCTCAAACTTTAGTTTTGTGAAACTTAGTTTTTGATTGCTTAAACATTACTGGAATATAAACCAAAACTATACAAATGCCTCGAAGCAGCTCCAGCTGTGTTTGCCCTAAGAAAGGGATAATGATGGAGTCAGTGGATCGGAAGAATTCTGAAATGTGTTTACATGGAAGGAAATACCATGTATGAACACGTTTATCTTTTGAGATTTGAAGTACTTAATTAAGCTATTGATAAACAAATCAACATACTATCTACAACAGTAATTTTGTTAAAAGAATGTGAAATATCATAATTTTAAAAACTGCTAAGCTTCATATGTAATGAACATCTCTATGTTTATAGCACACTTTAAAGCAATTAACAGTGTATATTATTTTTGAACATTGGGTTGCAATATTACTGAAACAAATCAATGCTATGCATGAATCAGGACCTCCATGCAATTAAATAAGGAAGAAAGCAACTGGGAACACACAGTAATGTGCATGTCTCAGGAATGTGTTTATCTGAAGTTAACTATAAACTCATTCCACTATTCTACTTCCCTTTGACCTTAGTAGCCAGAGATAGGCTTGCAGTACCACCGAAGTGCAGCGAGGCCAGATTGATACTGATACGCTCCTCACAGAGACCAGTAACTTTTAAGAAGACATTTGAACTTACAGTGAATGACTGAAAGGATTGCACAACGAGATTTCAAGTTTTAAGAATTTTACTGTCAGTTATAAACTATTTCAGTAGGCAATTTATAATTGAAACTACAGAAGATAGCTCCCATTTAATCTTTATAAATACCAAAACTCCCCCGGCTACAATTATTCTTACTTCTGTCCAATAAGCGGACATTTGATTCTCCCAGAACCAGTCAAAAACGATTCTTCCCTTACAATGGCTTGCTTCCTTTCTTTTTCTTTCCCAACCAGGTAACTTCCAGACTGACTTTCGTGGTGAGGGACATACAGGAAATTCTCTCCTCTAGCCAAAGTTAGGCAAGTCTTACAGCTTTGTTTGAACCCTCATGACTTGTATCATGCAATCTGAGTTTCAGCTAAGTTTTTAAGTTTATTTATTAGCTTCACAAGTAGGCTTACTTAATACTGCAATAAAGTTACTGTAAAAATTCCCTTGTCGCCACACTCCAGCACTGTTCGGGTACACTGAGGGAGAATTTAGCGTGGCCAATGCACCTAACCAGCACATCTTTCAGACTGTCGGAGGAAACCCATGCAGACACAGGGAGAATGTGCAGCCTTCACGCAGATAGTGACCCAAGCCAGGAATTGAATCCAGGTCTCTGGCATTGTGAGGCAGCAATACTAACCACTGTGCATCCCGTGTGGTAAACAACAGGGACTTGCTGCCCCCTATTTCTCTCTCTCTCTCCGTTGATTCTTGTCGGCTGAGCCTGTTGTGAGGTTCAGTACAATGTTATAAACCAATACCCACTATTAGCTGCTCTGATCTTTGTTCACAATTGTGAATATCTTGCACCTTCTCCTCTGTAAGACATCCTGGGCCGCTCTTTAATTATCAAGTCATCCATGCTTGTTGTCAGCAGAATTCAGAACAGTCACACAAACCATTTCAACACTGCATTTTACCCCAAATGAAAGACACTGACCCAAAACATAACAATCCTCCAACCATCATATTTGTAATAATACTTACTGGTAACAGTGAGATATGAAGACGTTTGAATATCTCCTGCTTCATTCCTAGCAAAACACTGGAATATTCCCGAGTCTTCAGGGACCAGCCCCTGGATCTGCAGGATCCCGCTTACCATCTCCTTATATCTGCTATTGTTCAACATTAATACTGGGACTGAATCTTTGTACCATTCCAGACTAGGTACAGGTATACCTGCATGTAACAGTTAAACCGATAAATGAGTGCCCTCTTTTTTAATACTTCAGAATGAAAATACTTTTCCAACAGTACTGTTCCTCTTTAAGTCATCCGCAGAAGTAATAAACATTTACAAAAAGAGGATATGATTACTTTGCTCTCAACTCACCCATAGCTCTACATGGAATATCAACAGTTTTTTCTACTTCACCCTGAATCTTCTGGTCAGGTTCTGCAGTGAAATATGGTGGTTCTATGGGAGAAAACAGTGTTGATGTTAAACGAAAAATCAAATGCAGAGATATCCTAACCACATATGGGTACAAGGAGGTTTTGGAAAAAATCCATAATGGACATGTCATGTGTAATTCCTTAACTGCAGTCACTGGGAACCTTCACTGAATCATCCTGGTAAACTGTCTAAGTTCATGGCAAGATTCTCTAAGTTACATTTCAATTGTGGGCATCAGTGGCACAAGGACCATGCACCCTGATGACGAGTTCATAAAGTGCAGCTGAAGATTCTTTTCTGGGGTTCATCCTCCATTCACTAATGCAACCACTAACTCTCCTGAACTAATGAAAAATGGCTCCAGTGGAGCCATTTTTATAAACGGTCTCAAAATAAAATTAAATTGGCCTTTTCTTCTGATAACACAGAAGCTGGTCCACACAACCATTGATTGTCAGATATTATGCCTGGCACAATCAATCATCAGATCTTAGTGAAGGCCTGCTGCATTGGAACTCCTAAAGAAGAGAGTCCCAGCCTCAGTCCTAAACCCCATTACTGTGATAACCATGGTTATAACAGGCAGACGTTGCCAGCAGAATATGAGAGGAATCCCTAAAGTAGTGCTCCAATAGCCATGAATTTTTTACAGCCATTGAGTGTAAAAGACAAAATATGAATGCAGATAGAAATCTATTACTTCAGCCATCCCAAAATTGTATGAAATTAGCCTCAGCATTTATCTCTATTAATTAACTATTTTTAGGATTGCAACTGGACTGTTATGCCAAGATAAATAAAATCGTCCTTATTCACTGCAGAAATGTAAAAGCTTTATTGAAAAGCTACTGGTTTTGCTTCATATTAATCAACACCATAAAACATACTTAAAAAGTGAATGAAAAATTTCAATGATAGAAATAAATATTTGCATTTCAAGAGTTGGAGAGAAAATTCATTCATCAGAAAATTAAACATGAGTCGTTACCTATAATGGATAGGAAGGCATGTGCATGAACAGCAACACTGCTGCTCTGTGATGTGGCCTCACACTCATACATGCCAAGAACAGCTGAAGTTGGATTTAAGATTGTGAGTCGCCTTCCAAACACACCAATTCCACTGTTGAGTTTTACACCATTTCGCTTCCAGGTAATACTCAGTCTGTCCACAGGTCTATTGGAAATGAACAGAAAGAGCATTAGTTTCTATGCAAACATCCAATCATCCATCAGTTCTACTGGTGAAGGAAGAGAGATGTAAATATATTGGCCTGGATCTCGCTAACAAAAATATCGCTGAAAAAAGAGACATGGCATTGAAGCTTTTTGCCTGGCACTCATCAGGGCAAATCACAAGTGTACTAAATTTCAAAGGATACAATAAATTTATACTGCATGAGAAAAGCGCGCTGATTGGCTGACAATTGGCAGGGGCATTTCATGGAGAATACATCAAGGAATTTGTTTAAATTTAAACGAAGCAAGTTGAGTCCAATTAGCTGAGGCATTGCCATAGGAAATATACTAGCTAATGGTTATCCTCAGCTTTGATTTAGTTGAAAATGGCAGAATGTCTACACATAATTTTTTTGCTTGTAGCGGGCAGGAGCCTGATATGTATGTGGTGTCGGAATTTCAGTGCCTGTATGATGCCAGGTTGTATGTCCCTTCCTAAAAGGGATAAATAATGAAATAGTAGGTGCATTTGTTTTAATTTTCCAAAATTTCCTAGATTTGGTAAGATTCCATTAGATTGAAAAATAATGAAGTAAATCCTTTATTTATGAAAGGAGACAGAAAGCAGGAAGCTACAGAGTAACTAGCTTAATATCTGTCATATGGAAAATCTTAGAAGCTATTCCTAAAGATGTTGTATCGGGATACTTGGATAAGCTCAAGGTAATCAGGCAGTCATGGCTTTTTGGGAGGAAAATCACATTGACTAGAGTTATCTGAAGAAGTTGCAAGTGCTGTGGATAAAGGGAAACCATTAGATGTACTGTACATAGACTTCCAGAAGTTATTTGATAAGGTGCCTATCGTAGACTAGTACATGGATAGCAGATTGGCTCGCTAACAGGAAACCAAGAGTACGTATAAATAGGTCTTTTTCTGGTTGATGGGATGAAATAATTAGCATGCCACAAGGATCAGTGCTGTAGCCTCAATTTTTTTACAATTTTTATAAATTATTCAGATGAGGGAATTGAAGGTACAGTTGCTAGATTTACCGATGACACAGATAGATAGGAAAATAATTTGTAAAAGGACATAAGGAGGCCACAAAGGGATGTAGACAGGCTAAATGAGTGGGTAAAGATCTGACAAATGGAGTATAATGTGGGAAAATGTGAAATTGTCCATTTTGGCAAGAATTAAGAAAAAGCATCTTATCCAAATTACAAAAGATTGCAGAGTTCTGAGTTGCAGAGAGATCTAGTGGTCCTCAAGCATAGATCAGAAAACCTTAGTATGAAGGTACAGCAAATAATCAGGGAAACAAATAGAATATAATTGTTTATTCCAAGGGGAATTGAATGCAAAAGTAGGGAGGTTATGCTTGTTTTAGAGGATATAACTGGAGTAATGTATACAGTCTCAGTCTCCTTATTTAGGTAGGAGTTAAGCAGGTTGGAGGCAGTTCACAGAAGATTTAATAGACTAATACTTGAAATGGGCAGGTTGCCTTATGAGGAAAGGCTGAACAAGTTAGTATTGTATCTGCGGGAGTATCTTAGCAAAGCAAGAGGCGACTTGATTGTGGGTCCTGAGGAATTTTGACAAGGTGGACTTGGAAGGGTTGTTTCCTCTTCTAAGAGAATCTTGAACCAGGGGTCACTGTTTAAAAATAAAGTATCACCAATTTAAGACAGACTTGAGGACGATTATTTTCTCTGAGGGTCTTGAGTGTTGGGCACATCCTTCCTCAAAAGTGGTAGAAGGAGAGTCTTTGAATATTTTTGAGGCAGAGGTAGGTAGACTTTTGCTAATCAAGGGGTGAAGGGTATCAGGGTAGGCGAAAACATGGAGTTCAGGTTACAATCAGATCAACTATGATCTTAACAAATGGCAGAGCACGGTCAAGCAACCAAGTGGCCTACTGTTCCTAATCTGTATGTTTGTATGTCCCACTGCGTGTGGATCATGTCAACAGCATGACCTTTTGGTTGTTCACAACAGGCAGCATACTGATCATACTGAAACAACCCATTTAGAAAAAACAAAATATAGTGTCTAATCACATTAGATGTGGTTCCATGATTAGACAACACTTAATGGAAAATGCTGCGTAGGCTAAGGATTATAAGAACGTTTTTAAGATTTTGAGTTGGGACCACGATGTGACTCACTGATGGTTGCTAAAGCCACATATATTCATATGTTGGGCCCTGTCCTCTGCAAACAAAAATAGCACGTGAAGGTATTGCACCAGAACTAAGCAAAAGCTCGGAGGACAACTATTCCCTGAAGCATTTCCCACAGCAATGCCTTGACCAGAGTTACCTTGCATGATCTGAATTTAAACAAAACTTGGAAGAGAACTCTTTCCTGGTGCATTTTCCACGGAAACATCTTTTCCAATCACAGTCCACTTGGCCATCAATAAGTACACTTTTCTCATGCAATATACATTAGTTGTTCCCTTTGAAATTTGGTATATTTGCCATTCTGTTCTGATGAGAACAAGATGAAAAGTTTCTATAAAACATATATATATATAACAAGAACAAAAAATAATGGAAAGCTTAATTCACACGCTACTATCAATATGTAGATTGCCCACATGGCAAGGAAGCTGTACCTCATGAATTGTGTATTGTCAGAAGTTGCTGGATAATTTGATGCATTTTAGCTTTGTGGAAATGGCAGTTTACCATTGACCTCATGAATTTGCTGCATTTACACATTAATTGCAAATTAAACTCAGAAAAGTAGGGCTCGGAATTAACACACACATATATTTTTAATGAGGAGAATTGTCTGCCTACAATGTGACTCAACACCTCCAGACCAGTATGGGAACAATTTAATCTGTGATTGCTCATTCTTACAGGTTGTTTGAGACTGAAGCAAATACATTTTTCTTTGTACTTTTGCTTTTGCCTTCTTTTTCTCTTAATTCAATATTTATTTCCCTTTTCATTTCACTTTCTGTAGCTTATTTTACTCTGATTCAGCCTATTTCTGCCTCTATTGTTACAATCTTTTTCGCAAACCTTAAATCCCATTGACTAAGTTCAGTCAGTCCTGTTGTTCACCACTCCGCTCAGTTTCCAGCTCAGACTTCAAGCAACTTGTAGGGACAAAAATATTTTAAGTGTAGGGAGAAGTATCAGAAATGAAACAGCCTGCTCAAGTAAAATCTGGGCAATTAAATCAAACCAATGTAGCAATTTACTGGTCACTTTGATCTAAAGTGGAAAGCATTGGATAAAATTTCATTAATATTGTTACAGACTGGACAGGGATTAATTTAATCAGCAGTAAGTTCTCTCATCATCAGTCCCTAAATATAAGGTGTTTTGAATTGTTTCCCCCTTTATGAGCAGTGACATTTTTCCAGACGTCGCTGGATTCCGGGGAAGTGCCGGAAGATTGGAAAACAGCTAATGTTACGCCGTTGTTTAAGAAGGGTGCCAGGCAAAAGGCGGGGAATTATAGGCCGGTTAGTTTAACGTCTGTGGTAGGTAAAATGTTAGAATCCGTCATCAAGGAGGAAATTGCGAGGCATCTTGAAGGGAATTGCTTGATAGGGCAGACGCAACACGGTTTCATTAAAGGGAAGTCGTGTCTGACAAATTTACTGGAGTTCTATGAGGATGTGTCTAGGGCAGTGGATAGAGGAGAGCCGGTGGATGTGGTCTTTCTGGATTTTCAGAAGGCGTTTGACAAGGTACCTCACAAGAGGTTATTGCAGAAGGTCAGGGGACATGGAGTTGGGGGTAGGGTGTTAGCGTGGATAGAGGATTGGTTGTCAAATAGGAGACAGAATGGGGGTCAATGGGTGCTATTCGGATTGGCGGTTGGTGACTAGTGGGGTGCCCCAGGGGTCGGTGCTGGGGCCTCAGCTATTTACCATTTATATAGATGATCTGGAGGAGGGAACCGAGTGTAGGGTGTCGAAATTTGCTGATGACAACAAGATTGGGGGAAAGGCAAATTGTGCGGAGGGTGTGGAGAGTCTGCAGAAGGATCTAGATAGGCTGGGCGAATGGGCCAGGAACTGGCAAATGGAATTTAATGTTGGCAAGTGTGAGGTGGTCCACTTTGGTAGGAAGAATGGTAGGAAGGACTATTACTTACGTGGCGAAAAACTGCAGCAGGCAACGGTGCAGAGGGACCTCGGGGTCCTTGTGCATGAGTCGCAAAAACCCAGCTTGCAGGTGCAGCAGGTGGTCAGGAAGGCGAATGGGATGCTGGCCTTCATAGCGAGGGGGATTGAATATAAAAGTAGGGAGGTCTTGCTGCAGCTGTATAGGGCATTGGTGAGGCCGCAGCTGGAGTACTGTGTGCAGTTTTGGGCACCGCACCTGTGCAAGGATATTTTGGCCTTGGAGGGAGTGCAGAGGAGGCGGGCTCGTTGGGCCGAAGGGCCTGTTTCCCGTGCTGGGTTGTTCTTTGTTCTTTGTACTAGGCTGATACCGGAGTTGAGGGGGTTGAGCTATGAGGAGAGGCTGAATAAACTGGGCTTGTACTCGTTAGAGTTTAGAAGAATGAGGGGAGATCTCATTGAGACGTATAAGATGATGAATGGGATGGATAGGATAGAGGTGGAGAGACTCTTCCCGCTCAAAAAAGACAGTAGGACTAGGGGGCACAGCCTCAAGATAAAGGGGAGGCGGTTTAGAACGGAGTTGAGGAGGAACTTCTTCACTCAAAGGGTGGTGAATCTCTGGAATTCTCTGCCCGTTGAAGTGGTGGAGGCTGCCTCGCTAAATATTTTTAAGAAGCTGGTTGATGGGTTCTTGATAAGAGAGGGGATTAAGGGTTATGGGGAGAGGGCGGGAAAGTGGAACTGAGCCACGACAGATCAGCCATGATCTTATTGAATGGCGGGGCAGGCTCGAAGGGCTAGATGGCCTACTCCTGCTCCTATTTCTTACGTTCGTATGTTCTTATATTTGCCAACCTCCTTGGTTTTGATGGGATCCAATTTTCTATTAAAAACCCTCCAACAAACTCGAGACAGGATGTACACTCAAAATGCAAAAAGACTTGAAAAACCCTTCTCATCTCCAGCTAGTAAAGAGAAGGATGGAGAAAAGAAAGATTTAGAGTACAGAAACCACAGGCAAATGAAATATTGTTTCAAGTGGGTTCCAGAGGCCAGATTCAAGGTGCAATGAGGTATTCCTTCAAGGAAATCAGCAGGTTGTAAAATTCAATTTCCTGGTAGTTGACTTCACATAAGATAGTCACGCAAAGGTGAATCAATATTATAAGCAACGACACAGAACCTCCAGCAGAAATAGGGTATATGGAGCCAGGATCTTGGGGTCTGGGTTCATAGGACACTCAAAGCAGCTTTGCAGGTGGAGTCTGTCATTAAGAAGGCGTATGGTACTGGCATTCATCAATCGAGGAATTGAGTTTAGGAGTCGGGAGACAATGCTGCAGCTGTATAAAACCCTGGTCAGACCCCACTTGGAGTACTGTGCTCAGTTCTGGTCGCCTCATTACAGGAAGGATATGGAAGCCATAGAAAGGGTGCAGAGGAGATTTACAAGGACGTTGCCTGAATTGGGTAGCATCCCTTATGAGGATAGGTTGAGAGAGCTCGGTCGTTTCTCCTTGGAGAGACAAAGGGTGAGGGGTGACCTGATAGAGGTGTATAAGATGTTAAGACGTACTGAGAGTGGATTCTCAGAGGCTTTTTCCCAGGGCTGAAATGGCTGCCACAAGAGGACACAGGTTTAGGGTGCTGGGGATGAGGTACAGAGGAGATGTCAGGAGTAAGTTTTCCACTCAGAGAGTAGTGGGTGCATGGAATCGGCTGCCGGCAGTGATGGTTTAGGCAAATTCGATAGGATCTTTTAACAGACTTTTGGATAAGTACATGGAACTTAGTAAGATAGAGGATTATAGGTAAACCTAGTAGGTAGGGACACGTTCGGCGCAGCTTGCAGGCCGAAGAGCCTATTTGTGTTGTAGTTTTTCTATGTTTCTATGTGTCCTATGTGGGCCAGAGCTGCTGTGGTGTGGCCTGCTAGTTAGATATTAAACAGCAGGCTGAGCTATGCAGTTCCACAAGCCAGAAGCCCATGTCAAATGACTGCCAAATCTCCGTCATCTTTAACAAAGGATGTCTATCCAGAGTCTGGAATTAGGCTTGGTCTTCACGTCTGCCATATGGTAAAAAGGAATATTTGAGAGGCCATTAGCTTAGATGTTCCGTTTCTACTGGCAAGTTTGGAAGTAGCCAAAGCGTATCTATAGATATTTTATAAAAATATATAGCATGAGGTCTTAGTCTCTCACAATATTAAAAGTAAAGTAGAAGAATTTTGGCTTCATTTAAAAGCTATTAATAGACTTTTCCAAATGAACTATTTTCATTTACCCAAAGGCAGTTTACTATAAAAGCACTATTCACAAACTTTGCCTACATCCACCACACTACTGAAGAGAGATCAATTATGCAATATGACTCTCCCATTTTCTGCCCCCTTTTTAGGTCTTCATTTGGTAATATCATCACAGGACAATGGTTAAATTGTTTTTTAGTTTGCCACAACAAAGTATCAAAGAATGTCACTCATCATTCTTCAACTATATTCCCTTTCCTCTGGGGAATAAACCTAACATCTGCTTGACAACGTCAACACAGTAAAAAGTCTGACAACACCAGGTTTTAGTCCAACCTATTTATTTGATAATATGATAATAATTTATTTATTATGATATATTATATATATTATTATATGATATAATATGATAATATTATTTGATAATAAATAGGTTGGACTAAAACCTGGTGTTGTCAGACTTTTTACTGTGTTTACGCCAGTCCAACGCCGGCATACCACATCATGACAACGTCAAGACAGCTTGCTGGATGTGAGAAATCACATTGTTGTAATTCCTAAGAGCAAACAGCTCATTAACTGTCCACGGGGATTGGGCAGAGGACTGGAAAGTAGTGAATGTTGTTCTTCTCCTCAAGAAAGGAAATAGGAATGACCCTGGTAATTATAGACCAGTTAGCCTTACTTCAGTGGTCGATAAGTTAATGGAAAGGGTGCTGAGACATAGGATTTATGACCATTTGGAAAAATGTAGTTTAATCCGAATAGTCAACATGGTTTCATGAGGGGTAAGTCCTACCTCACAAATTTGATTGAATTCTTTGAGGAGGTAACTAAGTGTGTAGATGAAGTTAGAGCAGTTGATATCATATACATGGACTTTAGTAAGGCATTTGATAAGGTTTCCCATGGTAGGCTCATGAAGAAAGTAAGGAGGTGTAGGATAAAAGGAAATTTGGCCGATTGGATAAGTAACTGACTCTCTCATAGAAGTCAGAGGGTAGTGGTGGAGGGAAAATTTTCAGACTGCAGGCCAGTTACCAGCGGTGTACCACAGGGATCAGCGCAGGGTCCTCTGCTAATTGTGATTTTTATCAATGACTTGGAAGAGGGGGCTGAAGGGTAGGTTAGTAAATTTGCTGATGACACCAAGATTGGTGGAGTAGTGGATGAAGTGGAGGGCTCTTGCAGGCTGCAAAGAGACATTGATTGGATGCAGAGCTGGGCAGAAAAGTGACAGATGGAGTTTAAACCTGATAAGTGCGAGGTGATTCATTTTGGTAGGACAAACGTGAATGTGGATTACAGGGTCAATGGCTGAGTTCTGAGGAATATGGAGGAACAGAGAGACCTTGGGGTTCATATCCACAGATTTCTAAAGGTTGCCACTCAAGTGGACAAAGCCGTGAAGAAAGCTTATAGCATGTTAGCATTTGTTAACAGGAGGTTTGAGTTATATGCCGTGGGGTTATGCTGCAACTAAATCGGACCTTGGTGCGACCACATTTGGAATACTGTGTGCAGTTCTGGTCACCTCACTATAAGAAGATATGGAAGCATTGGAGAGAGTGTACAGGAGATTTACCAGGTCGCCTGGTTTGGAGGGTAGGTCTTATAAGGAAAGGTTCAGGGAGCTGAGGCTTTTCTGTTTAGAGCGGAGGAGGATGAGAGGTGACTTAATAGAGTTTTATAAGATGATGAGGGGGATAGATAGAGTGGGCGTGCAGACACTACTTCCTCAGGTGGATGTAGGGGGCATAACTATAAGGTTCGTGGTGGGAGATATAGGAGGGATGTCCGAGGTAGATTCTTTACTCAGAGAGTGACTGGGGTGTGGAATGCACTGCCTGCTGTGATAGTGGAGTCAGACACTTTAGGAACTTTCAAGCGGTTATTGGATAGGCACATGGAGCACACCAGAATGATAGGGAGTGGGACAGCTTGATCTTGGATTTGGACATAGCTCGGCACAACATCGAGGGCTGAAGGGCCTGTACTGTGCTGTACTGTTCTATGTTTCTGTGTAACACTCATTGGTACAGCAGTTAATCAACAAATTCACTGTAGCAATGGACTGCTTGCAGTTCCATACTTCAAAGCATCAATTAACCATATAATCCTGACAGTGCAAAAGAGTCCATTTGGCACTCACTCTATGAAGAGAGTATTTTCCTCAGGTCCTCACCCCGCACTAGCCCTGTAATCTTTCATTTTTATCATGACTAATCCCATCTAACCTACACATCTTCAGACAGTAAGGGCCACTTAGCATGGCCAATCCGTCTAATTTGCACATCTTTGGACTGTGGGAAGAAATCAAGAGCACCCACAGGAAACCCACGCAGAGACAAAGAGAATGTGAAAACTCCACACAGTCACCTAAGGATGGAACTGAACCCGGGTCCCTGGAGCTGTGAGGCAGCAATGCTAACCACAGTGCCACACCTAATCATTAGTGTTGTTTCATATAATGCAGTATTTCGTTCATTGAGCTTTCTTATGTAATGATGCATCAATACTTGGCTCCAAGCTGGCATTATGATTCAGAAATCCTAGAGACCTTTAATAGAAATGATGAAAGGACATCTAAGACAACCTCAGTAGAAATCCTGGCAGATATCTGAGAATATGAGAACACTTCTTGAAGACAAAATGTACCGCTGATAATTATATTCACCTTCTTTGCAGTGCTTCATATTGTGTTGTGGATTGTAATGTTTGCAAGAGTTCAAAGGTATCTACTTACAACTAAAATGAAACAAAAAACATGATTAAATCTCTTACTTTTAAAACATCCAGAATCATTGTGATTTATTTCTGTTCTGTCAGTCAGCCTTCAATATCAGATTGCTAAAAAAGCCATAGCCTCAGTGCTTTGTAATATAAAACACAGGATATAGATTATACAGTTCAATGTTAATGGTTATTTACTACTACCAACACTAACATCTGGATTACCACATATAGCTCTCTAAAACTGTAAATCACAGGAGCAAAGATGCAAAATATTAGACTATGATGATGGTTAAACTTACACTAACAACACTCTAAAATCGATGCCCTAAAATTGCCTTAAATATGTCCTCAGTAATCAGACTGAATTCTAAGAAAGGAAAATGCCAATTAAGCCATGAAAGCTTATATAAATGAAACATTACTCAACAGGTACAGAAAAACAAGCCATTAAGATCACTCGTGACTTGTCAATGGAGCCATGAAGATATCCTGCCTTACCTACTTCTGTACACAACAAGCAAAGTGCCGAGAAGCTAAGGAATAAACAAGTGACCTGGCATGCATGACCCATACCAGAGCACCATTAATTCTGATGTCATCAAGTGTGCCAACAGAGCTGTGTGAAATGGTTGACACAGAATGGCTAACCTCTTGTGCCACTCAGGTTGATCAATACAATCAAGGAAGCTTCTTTTAAAAATTAAAAAAAAGGTGATAATATTAGCATTCAAGTTTTCAGTACTTAATATAGTTTTTGTTATAATAGAAGGCTCAGGAGATTTTGTCTAGATTGCTGCTTCGATAACATCAAAGATGCAAGAATGGTGGAGAAGGATGATGTTAACAGGGCAATTATACAAGCTAGGTGCAGGTTACAGCTGGCCTGGAAGTACAAGTTTCCATAAGAGCACGGGAGGTAAGATTTAAGCCAGCAAGTCAAGACAGATACTGTTATGATCCATAGAGGTTGAAAGATTTTAAAAAGAGATCAACTTCTGACGACTGACAATAACTACTGAAGGACGTAATCTCATGTTTTAAGACTTTTACTATGCAAACCAAATAAAATCAGCATAGACCACATATTATTTATACCTAATTAATACTTTCAACTGAAGAAAAGGTACTTTTGTATTAACTAATACAATTGAGATATACAATCTGTTGCAATATCTACTTTCAAAAAGTCATGCACGGTTAGCTTCCAGCCATAAAACTCAAAACTGTTGCAATCAGGCATGTGGATTACAGCCTACAGACTCTCACACCAATCCATAAACCTGACTTCCAATAGATTGTTGAGCCTCTGGCCCTGGGAAAGGCTGTGGCTTTGTGAAGTATGGAAATGCCATCCTTTCTGAGGTTGATTGCATTAGTCCTCCTAATCCTGCTACACCACCAGTGCAGTAGTTGTTACCTGTCAGTTGGCCAGCTTACACTGCTATCATCTATGCTGAGGTGTTGTAGTCCATAACTAGGTGTCTTAGGACCAGAAATGCTTGCCATTCTTCTAAAGCTATTTGCATCGGCCCTTACTGAAAGTCAGCAGTATTCCACCAGCCATGCTGCAGCCATTCCATAGCACTGCATGGGAGTACGATGGACAAAGCTGTACACAAGGCAGACACTCAGGGAATGAACAAAGTTGGTTGACTGACTGATGTACACAATATAGAACAGTTTGATTTAGAAATCTGGTTTGGAATGCTGATTCCGTGCAGGGCGTTTATTTTTGCATTGTGATCAAATGGATGGTGTGAAGATAATGGCAGAGGGATGATAAGTTATGGAATTGTTAGTGAGAGGGGAATTTGGGTTGCAGTTACTGGTATCGCATTCAAATTAATTCATCATAGACAGCTCTGCAAAAAGGAGCTGTGGAGATTGCCTCTTTGTCTCCTCGTTTTTATGTCCCTGCTCCTGAGATGCTAACTATACAGCTGTTGGCAAGGGCTATCCCTTCATAATAGAAAGATTGCGCTTCATGAAACAAACCACAAATCTTGACATCTGCTATGCCAAGTACTGCAGGGTTCTTCAAGAGCAGTACAAGAATCTCAAGTATTGTTTCAACATGTCAATGATCTTCTTTATTATATACCATGAGACAACATGGCTTCCATTGATTGCATGCTGTGTATGAGAATGTGGGTTGTGTGCTCAAGTCATCAGTCATATGATCAGCAGATCACCTTTGACACCCACAATCATCCTTTGGCTTGTCATAATGGTTCAAATGCATAGCAGACTGCTGCCAGAATAACAGACACTGATTTGCCTGATTCTCTGACAGTGGTCACACCCCTTTAGGATGCTGTGGGACGAGAATACACATCAATTGAAGAATAGGCAGAGTTGACATGCAGCACCTGAAAAGTGTATGCAGTCAATGGTACCTTGGAGAAGTTGTCAACCTCGTGAAGCCACATACAAGATCTGCCTGCTTCCCTCTAGAGAATTAAATGTAGTTATCTGTCAATAAATAGATAGCCTCAGTGACATTGGTCAAGCAATGGCCAGCATCAAACTGGAAAATGTTTTCTATATTGAGGTCTAGCCTGGAAAATCCAGACACCAAGTTAATTGCCACTGTCACCTTGACAGCCACTGACAAGAGCTCCTTGCCTTGGTCTGAAGTGTGGGCTGAAGCAGATGGCAGATTTCAGCGAGGATGCTCTTACAGAAGCACAGACAGCTCTCACATTACTCCCTTTACACCATATAGCCTCCTGTTCAGAGTACTTTTTCCCCTCCTTCTCTCCCACCATTCACCTCCAACTTCCTGCAGTTTGTTCCACTCTGCACACACTCTATTCATTCCCCAAGTCATGCTGGACTCCAAGAGAAATGGATACAAGTGCACCCATGTTAGGGAGCGACTTGCTGGTGCAGAAAGCAGAGGTCAGCAAGAAGTCCTTCAGCACCTACCACATGACTTTCCTTTGTCACTTGAAACAACCATAAACGATATCAAACTCTTGTTGAATTATAACAAGACGAAAAGAAAATCAATCGGCATCTAGCCTGTAAGTATTTATAATTCCCTTAAATAGTGTCGATGGAGAGGGGATGGTCATTCCTGTGCTGAATGTGTGTTTATATGCATGATTATGAGACTATATATGCAAGCTTGAGCGTCGAAATGGCAGTGTTGGTATCAAATCAATTTTGTATGCTGATTAACATCATAACATACCCACTCTGCAATCTTCCACAAAGCATTCTCTTTTTGTACATGAATGCCCTGATGTTAGATGTTTGGTGCAACATTTTTATTTCAAATGGCACACATGACACCCAAATAGTGGGCGCTATGATCAGTGTCACACTGAAATGGTCAAGAGTGGTAGTAAACAAGGATCATTTATACAGACACTTCAAAATCATGCCTTATTATACTTGGAGCAAACACTTAATGTCTTCCCTCTCTAAATAAGAAAGTGTTGTTGTTTTCCTTGTAAAGTTGGTGAAATGGGCAAACATGTTTTCCAAAACACGCAAGCACAATTTGAAAATAAATGGTAATTAACAATGAGCTTGGGTGCATTTTCAAGGGCACCTTTCAATTTTCAGTTATTATAAGAACTGGATAAAGAGTAGTTGCTAATTAGTTGCACAACTTTGTTCTAACAGATGTTTGTTTCCATACTCTGAGTTATGGTGAGAGTCTGGAATAACAGACGGAATTCAGTTCCATTGTGTCCATTTTAATTGTATTCAGTATGAGAATTGAATTATATTTATCATGAATTTTATAGCCCATGCTTTTCTGTTTGCATGGGAGGTTGATTTCAATCATATAAGATAGGCGGAAGTGTCCATTTATTGGCAATATTTCAACTTATATATAAAAGGCTTTGATTACCTTCCCTATCTCTCAGCATTTCTGTATTGGGTTATTGGTTTGATATTTTTAAAAATCAATTGTGCTCCCACTAGAGATGCAATTATCAATAAAAGGTCAAATATCAAAGTTAACATACAGAAATGCAGCAGCACAAACAAATAAATGAAATGTAATAAATTAACAATGGCAAAAACAGGCCAAAATTAAACTACACCACAAATCATTGGCGTTAAGTAAATGGAGATGTTGCCAGATGTTACGTGGGTGCATTTTCGCAAATGTCTAACAGAATCTAATAGAACAAAAACAGGGCTGAAAATCTGCAGGTCATAATCATAATCTGCAGGGCCCCATATCTAAGGAAGGATGTGCTGGCCTCGGAAAGGGTCCAGAGGAGGATCAAAAGAATGAATCCTGGAATGAAGAGCTTGCCATATGAGGAATTGTTGAGGACTCTGAGTCTGTGCTCGTTGGAGTTTAGAAGGATGAGGGGTGAATCTTATTGAAACTTACAAGATACAGGTAAGGCCTGCATCGAGTGGATGTGGAGAGGATGTTTCCACTAGTAGGAGAAACTAGAACCAGAGGGCACAACCTCAGGCTAAAGGGATGATCCTTTAAAACACAGATGAGGAGGAATTTCTTCAGCTAGAGAGTGGTGAATCTGTGGAATTCCGCTGCAGAAGGCTGTGGAGGCCAGGTCATTAAGTGTCTTAGACAGAGATAGATAGGTTCTTGATTAATAAGGGGATGAGGTTATGGGAAAAGGCAGGAGAATGGGGATGAGAAGAATATCAACCATGATTGAACAACGGAGCGGACTCAAAGGGCCGAGTGGCATAATTCTGCTCCGATGTCTTATGGTGTATAATTCTGGTTGTTACATTAGAAGGCTCAGGCTGCTTCAATGCCAATGTTGCTCTGGTTGAAGTATGTGTGGTCAGTGTAAGTGCACTCCTTTAGTCAGAATAGGATTGCTAGTGCCATCATGAGTCATTTGCTGCCATTGGAGAGGGCGGCCTGCCTGAGCATCTGCTAACTTCATTCACAGGAGGTGAAGTTTCTGCTCCTTTCTTTTTGGGTGGGGGAGGTGGAAGTGGCAGCAACAATCCCTCCAGAAGTTCCAAACTGCAATTTATGCTGGCGGATTTCCCATTTCTGTTGTCCAATTGTCAGGATCCTCATTTGATTACATTTAAATGTAATTATCAGGCCTTTACATCCAGCCGTTCCACCCAATAGATTGCCCGTTCACACTGGGGTGAGGACACGCTCCATGAATTGCAACATGTCCCCCACAGAGTGTGCCTGGTAAATAGAACCTGCCAGAGGAGTTCAAGGTGAGTGCTTAGATCAATGGGGAGTGGGTCAAGCCTGGGCACTGCCTTGTAACACTGCCAAGAGACATTGCCAGGGATGTTCTGGGAAGTTGTGGGGCAGGGGGGAGCTGTTCCATGAGGTGGCTTCTATTTTAATTTTTTTTGTATCGGGGTGCCCGTGATCTAAGTTGCTGGCTAGCATGATGTAGTGGGATTCACCTCTTAGAACTTTTTTTCCTACATGCCTCACAATACAGCGGAGGAAGTGGCTTTGGGGCCCGCCTTCCAGTGTTTTTCTCGCCTTCTTCCATGTTGCAAAAATAGAAAATTCCTCTCCTAACTACTGCAGATCCATACTTTAGATAATCAAACTGCACAGAACAAATTCTTAAATTTTTGGGTCTAAGCCACTACACCGATTAAAGGGATGCTGGAGTGCCTAACTTCACACGGTGTGGCATTCTCCCTACTGGCATACTGGGCCAAAGGCGAGAGAACTTCTGGCGTGGAGGGAGATCCTTCCTCTAGCCACGTTCTTTATCTTGTAAAGTTCTGCCTCCGACAAGGTGATTATGAAACTCCCTGAAATACCTTCTGGGAAGTTCTTCATAACTAGCATGAGTTACAGCTGGAGAGTGGCAGAAATGCCGACGAATTTCAGCCACAAGTTTCTCAAAAGGTCATATGTTAAGAACATCATGTGCACATTTATACAATTTTCAGTCAGATTTCATACCATCCCAAGCTGTTTTCTTTGACCAAGCTTAATTAGATCCACCCACTGCCACTCGTAAAGCAACATTTTGACAGTGCTATAGTGAGTACTGCTACTTAAAAAGAGTAAAACTAGACCAAGCGCCCCAATTGTTCAGCAGATTGTTTAAACTGTTGGGCTTTGGATGAAGCGTACAGAATGCAGTGTTCACTATGAAGACCTCTCCTCCTGAAAGCAGCTTTGGCAGGGTCTTCTGCTCCTGCCTTGGAGATTGTTAACAACTCTTCTACTGGTTATCCCGAGCATAGCTGGAGAATGACACGGGTTGCAATGCTGATAAACACAATACAGGAAATCATGACTCTTAGCTTCACTATCTCTGCTGCTCTCTCTTCTGCCTCTGTTCCCTTAAAGCGTCATAGCTTCTTTTTCTGTCTGCTTCTGCTTGTTCCTCTCTTTTGTTCCTTTTGGGTGGAGGTAGTAAATGGTATGGTGTAGACTGGATCCTCACCATGTGCAGTATGGTCAAGGTAGAGACACAACAGTAACTCTGACCCATTTCTATTGCTGCTTCCTGATTCTGCCCAATTTGCAACATCAGATGGCTAGGGGAATTTGACACGGAATCCAGATGTAATTCAGATAAGCATTAAAATTAAGATCTTTATCTATCGTTGTAAATGTATAGCTTTGACCCTAACAGTCAATGGAACATGGCTGGGATAATAAGCTGGCTATGATAAATCACTGTGTCTATATTTACAGTGTCATGCTTTAAGTACTCCCTTTTATGTATGGCGACATTACAGTCTTCTGTTTGGCAAGATGGTGTAATTACAGTGTGACAGGCTTTTGCAAGCAAGTTTCATTGTAAACGTGGGCATTATAATTTATAATAGAAACAGCTGACAAAGTTTCTTCAGAACCAAAAAACTTTCAAAAATATATTACTGGTTGATCACTCATGATGATAAACACAATGCTATATTGATGATTGTTATCTTCACTATTTGTGTTGCTCTCTCTTGATCTCTTTACTGCCTCTGTTCCCTCAACTTGTCATAACTTCTTTCTCTGACTGTTTCTGCTTGTTCCTCTCTTTTATTCCATTTGAGTGGAGGTGTTAGATGGCATGGTATATTTTGGAAGATAGCAGAACTACCAACGTTGCAAGCTGCGAATAGGGTGGGAATGTAATTTGCAAGAGAACTGTGCCTCAAGGCCGAGACCTTCCTATCACCCCTCCCATCTCTGTTATTTATGTTTATCCATTTCCTCACACTTCCTCCTTACCCCTTCACCTTTCTACTATCCCACTACTCCATCATTCTTAAAGTGGTTTACTTTGCTTTGAGAATTCAAAATCGTTTTCAAAGAAATAGAATTAGAATAAAGGAAAAATCTGTCTGTCTAGCTGTGAGTCCCTCTCATGCTTTAAATACAGTTAGAAGTCTCACAACACCAGGTTAAAGTCCAACAGGTTTATTTGGTAGCAAGAGCTTTCGGAGTGCCGCTCCTTCATCAGGTGAGTACAGGATTTGTTTCACAAACAGGGCATATAAAGACAAACATGATAATAGTTGGAATGCAAATCTTTACAGATAATCAAGTCTTTACAGGTGCAGACAATGTGAATGGAGAGAGTTAAACACAGGTTAAAGAGGTGCGTATTGTCTCCAGCTGGGATAGTTAGTGAGATTTTGCAACCCAGGCAAGTCGTGGGGGTTACAGATAGTGTGACATGAACCCAAGATCCCAGTTGAGGCCGTCCTCATGTGTGCGGAACTTGGTTTTCAGTTTCTGCTCAGCAATTCATTGTCATGTGTTGTGAAGGCCGCTTTGGAGACGCTTACCTGAAGATCAGAGGCTGAATGCCCTTGACTGATGAAATGTTCCCAGCAGGAAGGGAACACTCCTGCCTGGCGATTGTCGAGCAATATCTTTTCATCCTGGTCATAGCGTCTGCATAGTCTCGCCAACGTACCATGCCTCAGCGTATCAGGTAGACAATGTTGGCCGAGTCACAAGAATATGTACAGTGTACCTGATGGATGGTGTTCTCGCATGAGATGATAGCATCTGTGTTGAGGATCCAGCACGTCTTGCAGAGGTTGCTGTGGCAGGGCTGTGTGATGTTGTGGTCAATGTTCTCCTGAAAGCTGGGTAGTTTGCTACGTACAATGAGGTTGCGCGGTTGTTTGAAGGAGAGGAGTGGATGTGTGGGAATGGCTGTGGCAAGATGTTCGTCTTCATTGATAACTCGTTGAAGGCTCGGAGAAGATGTCGTAGCTTCTCCGCTCCGAGGAAGTACTGGATGACGAAGGGTACTCTGTCCGCCACGTCCCGTGTTTATCTTCTGAGGTAGTCGGTGCGGTTTTTCACCATGGCGCGTCGGAACTGTCAACCTATGAGTTGAGTTCTTCTGAGGGTGTTTTTCAACACCTGTAGGTGTCTGTTGCGACCCTCCTCATCTGAGCAGATAGCTGTGTATATGGAGGGCTTGTCCGTAGCGGGTGGCTTCTTTAACATGTTTAGGGTGGAAGTTGGAGAAGTGGAGCATTGTGAGATTATCTGTGGGCTTGCAATACAGTGAAGTGCTGAGGTGGTCATCCTTGATGGAGATGCGTGTGTCCAAGAATGCAACCAATTCTGGAGAGTAGTCCATGGTGAGTCTGATGGTGGGATGGAACATGTTGATGTCATCATGTAGTTGTTTCCAGCGATTGTTCACCACGAGTCCAAAGGAGGAAAATGTCATCAATGTATCTAGTGCGTAGCATTGACAGTCCTGCACGATGAAGAAATCATGTTTGAACCTGTGCATGAAAATGTTGGCATATTGAGGCGCGAATTTGGTCCCCATGGCTGTTCCATGTGTCTGGATTAAGAACTGGTTGTTGAAGGTGAAGACATTGTGGTCCAGGATGAAGCGAATGAGTTGTAGAATCGCGTCTGGAGATTGGCAGTTGCCGGTGTTGAGTAGAAGCAGTTGCAGCAATCCCTTTGTTGCGGGGGATGCTGGTGTACAGTGCCAAGACATCCAACGTGACGAGGAGTATTCCTGGTTCAACTGCTCCACGGGTGCTGAGTTTCTGTAAGAAATCTGTAGTGTCGCAACAGAAGCTCGGGGTTCTTTGTATGATGGGTTTCAAGATGATCTCGACGTAGTTGGAGGTTCTCACACGGAGTCCCATTGCCTTATACGATGGGATGGCTGGATGTGTTGGCCTTATGTATCTTCAGGAGGCAGCAGAGATCTCCAATGCGAGGAGTACATGGGATGAGAACATGGAAGGTACTCTGAGGGTCCTGATCAAAGGCCTTGATCAGTCTGTTGAGTTGACGGGTGTGTTCTTTGGTCGGATCTGCGGGTAACTGTGCGTAGTGTTCCTCGTTGTTCAGTTGCTGATACACTTCTTTGCAGTAATTTGTTCTGTTTAGTATGACGGTGGCCCCTCCTTTGTTTGCTGGTTCGATGACAATGTTGCGGTTAGTCTTGAGTGCAAATGGCGTTGCGTTGTGCTTGGATGACGTTTGAGGCTGTCTTATGAATGCAGCTGATGAATCTGGCATTCATTAAACTCCTGGAGACTTGGACATGCATGTTGAGTTCAGGGCAGTGGCCTTGCAGAGGAGTCCAATTTGATTCTTTCCTCTTCGGTCACTGCACTGTGGATCCCTCTGTTGGCTGTTCTAGCTCATTAGCTGTCTCATCGCGTTCACTGTTGGCCTCTTGGGGTTTGTGGAAAAACTCCCAGAGCCTCATTCGCCTGATGAATTCCTGTGTCTGCTGTGAGACTGATGGGGTCCATTTTGGTGGTGAGGCAACCGAAGAGGAAAGAGTTGAACTACGGAAGATTGCTGCCCTCCACTCGACATGTCTGCCCAATCCGTCAGGAGGTGCATCAATGTCAGATTCATCAGCATCACTGCACACGACAACTCAGAATTGTGAGCAGAAACTGATAGCCAAGTTCTGCACACATGAGAATGGCCTAAGCCTGGATCTTGGGTTCATGCCACACTATCTGTAACCCCCGCGACTTGCCTGGGCTTGCAAACTCTCACTAACTGTTCTGGCTGGAGACAATACATATCTCTTTAACCTGTGTTAACCCTCTCTCCATTCATATTTTCTGTACCTTTAAGACTTGATTAGCTGTTAAGACTTGCATTCCAACCATTATCTTGTAAATTGAGTTTGTGTCTTTATATGCCCTGTTTGTGAAAGAAATCCCATACTCACCTGATGAAGGAGCAGCGCTTCAAGAGCTTGTGCGACCAAATAAACCTGTTGGACTTTAACCTGGTGTTGTGAGACTACTTATGTGCCTACCCCAGTGCAAGGCCAGCAACTCCATATCATGCTTTAAATACATAAACCTCTATGTCTGCCAAGTGGGCATTAAATTAGAAGCTCAACCTTAGAATTGTGTGCTATTAGTTTTGACCCTCAGTAGGCTTTAAAATGTTAACTTTTTTAAAAAATGAAGACTAACTGGCTATTTCACTCCCCTATCCCCTTCAACTTGAAACATTTTCTGACATTTATAGAAGATAAAGAATATATAACAGGTGTACATCATCATTTCTTTACAGACCAGTATTCACCAATTTATACCTTGATTCCCCCTCTCACTAACCTTGCATTGGCAACACATTCTAGAGTGACCTCACTTGTGCCAGCTGCTATGCTTGTGTTTTTCGGAGGAACAACAATTGTTGGTACCACAGGATCATCAGGATCGTCAGCATCTGCATGGAGAAGAATGCAAGTTTACAAGCAGTGATCGAAGGCTAAAGGATATTACCCAATGTTATAGCAAATGTTCTGCGAACAACAATATCAAACATTCTGGCTCTTACATTTATTAAAAAAACCTGTGCTTCAAGCTTGAGCACAAATCTGAAGATATTAGAAACAATGTTGATAATGTTCAAATTCTCCTCAATTATGAAAATTTTAAAGCAACTTTTAAGTGTAACGTGATTGTTTAGTAATTGTTTTTAAACCAGAAACTACAGAATCATAACTGAAATTTACTGAGTCTCATATTATAATTAAAAATAGGCCCTGGAGTATCAGTCACTCTGTCATGCACACAGAACAAAAATAAATCTGATTTACATGGTAGGATATCAAAAATAATGAGGTGCAAATTAAGAATAGGGAAATGCCATATGACCAAAGCAAATAATTTCCTCTCAGTGATAAGAAAATGCTAAGAAAAACATCTGCTGTTGACTTTGAATTATCATTAAAAAGTAATGTTCACTTTGATTCTTGATTTAATTGCACAATCAATTTTAGGATACAGTTTGCAGCCATTCAACTTCAGTCACAAAGTCACACCGTATTCCAGGATCTTCTTTTGTCATGGATGTGGACACCACTAGCAAGCTAAGCATTTATTGTCCATCCTTAATTATCTTTCAGAAGGGGGTGGTGAGCAACTGCTCGTACTGCTGCAGTCCATGTGACATAGGTTCTTCCAAAGCATTGAAAGGTAGGGAGTTCCAAGATTTTGACCCACAGCCAAGGAAGGAATGATGACCTAGTTCCAAGTCAGGATGGTGTATGACAAAGTTGGTGCTCCCACCTGCCTGCTGTGTTTGTGCTTCTGGGTGGTAGAGGTTGTGGGTTTGGAAAGTGTTGTCAAAAAAACTGCAGTGAGTTGCTGCAATGTATTTTGTAGATGGTACACACTGTAGTCACTGTGCATGGGTGGCAAGTGGAGTGAATGTTTAAGGTGTGGATGGGATCCCTGTATGTTGTTTTTGGCCTAGATGGTGTTGAGATTTTCGAGTATTGTTGGAGCATGACCACCCCTTCACAAAACCATGTTGCCTTTTGCTAATATGCCCACTTATTTCCAAGTGGGAATAAATCCTGTCTCAGAGAATCCTCTCAAATAATTTCCCTGCCGCTGATGTAAGGCTCATTGGCCAGTTATTATCTGGATTATCCTTGCTGCCCTTCTTAAATTTATTTTCCACTCACCTACTCCCCATGTTGCCAGGTCAAAATTCTCCTTCCACCCCCCACTACTTACTCACTCTATCCTCCACACATCTGCCCCGCTCCCTCCAGCTTCCACATTTCCCCCCGAGCTTCCGCCAACTTCCACATTCTCCCTCTCCTTCAGTGTAGTCTCCACACTTGCCCCTTGATCATTCCAGCCTCAACACACTCCCCCTTGCTTCCTCTAGCCTATACATTTCATCTCCACAGCTCCCCCCAGTATTCACATTTTAATCCCCCCCCCGCAATTCCTGTCCTTCCCTCCCAATCTCCAGGCCCCCCTCCTCTCCAATGAACACTTCCCTCCAGCCTTTCCCTTCCTCAGACTCTTTCTCTCGGCTTGCAACCTTCCCCCTCCCTCTCTCCTCCCAGTCTCTCTCTCCCTCTAGCTGCTTCCTCCCACCGCCCAGCCTGTCCTCCCATCCCCTCTCTGCCACTAGCATCTTGTTTGCTCCCGCCAGGCCTAAGGGCCTCACCTCCACATGTCTGGGCTAGCCCCCAACTGCATTCTGGACCGGACCCCCGACCTCGCTTTGGACTCGGCCCCCCATGTCCAGGCTCTGGGCTGGGTCCCCCGACCTGTCTCTGGGCTGGCCATCCCCGACCTGGCTCTGGGCCGGGCCCCCCTGACCTGACCCTGGGCCGGGCTGCCCCCCTGACCTGGCTCTACCTTGCCTTGCTCCTGTGCTGGACCCTGGCTGTATATAGTATCACATTTTGTTGTGCTCATTGCAAGACAGCAATTGATGACAATGATGTCAGTTGATAACGAACATTTGACATCGCAAGTATCGTTCTGAGTGAAAATGAAATAGAATGACAGCCAGATAATTGCTTATGAGTGCAAGTGATATCAGATGATGACAAAATAATTGCAATTGAGTGCAGTTGATGTCAAATAAAAGCCGTTGAAAGTAGATGATGTCAAATGCTATGAGAAAATTGAATAGGGTAGAAAGTGGAAGACCATCTAGGGTGTGCGAAAATCGAGATGTCTGGACCCCAGCAGTTTGGAATGAAAGAAATTCTGCTCAAATCCCCTCCTGTTTTCTTGTCAATGCTTTTTCAATGCATGACCTTTTGTTATTGACCCATTCACCAGATTAAATAGCTTTGTTATATCTACTCTATGAAAACCTCCCACCATCTTATAAACCCCTATTCGGTAGCACGTTTTGGGTCTTATTTTCTTTCCTTTGATGTATATTTCTACCATTTTCTCCAGGCACCAAAGATCAAACGCATTTGCGTTTCGACTGTGGATACTGAAAATTAAACTGGAAACACTCAGCAGGTCAGGCAGCACCTGTGGAGAGAGAAACCCAGTTGATGTTTCAGGCCTGTGACCTTTCTTTTTTTGGTTTTAGTGTTCCATCCCCATTCTGGCATGAATTTGATGAGCCAGTGGCTGCCTCCTGTGCCGTAATTCTGACTCCAACTACTTTTTGTCACAGCGCAATTTTCTTTCCTGCTGAAAGACCTTCTACTTGTCAAATAATAAGACAAGTCTTAACTAATAGTGAATTGACTGCAAAGATAAGCAACAATTCTGTCATGTAGAGTGCTTTAAAGTCTTGGTTTAGAAATTCCATGTTCTCTTCAGCAAAATTGAAGCATACAGTTAGAGGTGTTGAACATTTTGGCATCAAATAGGGCGGAAGCAGTTTATGTCAATTCTTCATTCCAAAATCAAATCCTTCTGAAGTCTCCGCCACTTGGCAGGCAGATCACATAATGGGCCCGAGTCCTGAGTAGTTTCAAATACATATATTATAAGAAGGACCTGTAGCACTACAACTGCGTGTTTCTTGTTTTTGCACTCACAAAGCACCTGAGGCCTGAGGTACGCTTGGCAGACAAGTGGAAATAAGGTGTTGAGCCTAAAGGATATGAAGAGTTTCACTTGTGATTTCCGCAGCTCAGAATGATTATTTGCAGCAAGCTTTTTGGCATGCTACTGACGCAGACCTGGATTTCCTTCTGATCTTGTGAGAATCCTGAAGTAATTTTCAGCATCTCCTCTCACTTACAATGCGCTCTTAAGAGCAAGCACAGCATTCTCCATAGGAATTTTCATGAAAGGAGGAGCAACATAATTTGGACCTGGAAGGAGTTTATAGCAGCGTGGTGGCACAGTGGTTAGCACTATTGCTTCACAGTACAAGGGATCTGGGTTCAATTCTGGCCTTAGATGACTGTGTGGAGTTTGCACCACCCCTCTGTATCTGTATGGGTTTCCTCCAGGTGCTCAGTTTCCTCCTACAGTCCAAGGATGTGCAGGTTAGGTGAATTGCTCAAACTAAATTACCCATTAGTATCCCAAGATAGGTTAGGAGGAATGGGGTAAAATGCATGTGGTTACGGGGATAGAGTTATGGGGATAAGGCCTGGGTAAGATTCAGTGCAGACCCGATAGGCTAAATGACTTCATTCTGCACTGCAGAGATTCTAAGAGATTTACCAGAATGATTCTGGGAATGAAGCTTGACGTATGAGGAGTGTTTTGAGGACTTTCTATCTGTACTTGATGAAGTTTAGAAGGATGAGAGGGATTTCATTGAAACTTTCAGAACATTGAAAGGTCTGGATCGCTTTTTTTCTGTTAGTAGAAAAGACTAGCATCCAAGGGCACAGCCTCAGAGTAAAGTGTCGACCCTTTAGAACTGAGATGAGGAGGAATTTCTTCAGCCGGGGGAATGAATCTATGGAATTCATTGCACAGAAAGCTGTGAGGCACAGGTGATTGAATGAATTTAAGACAGGAGAAAGATAGATTTTTGACTGGTGATGCTATGAAAGATTACAGGGAAAAGGTAGGGGAATGGAGTTGAGAAACCTATCAGCCATGATCGAATGGCAGAACAGACTCAATTGGCAAATTAGCCTAATAAGCTCCTATATTTAAATCTCATGGTCTTTATCTTATGATGATTTTACTTCTTTAAGCTAGCATTGTACTTGAGTATGAGTTACCATTGTAAGGACCCTGAGGATAGTGGCTTCTAAATGTTTGTAATTTTTATCAGCAATGTCACATTGATGTGAAGGGAGTTGACCATGTATATGCTTGTCAGCTTTTGTTCATAGAAAATGCATCTTGCTGTAGGTTTTACTGAACAGTAATTTTTAAATTAATTTCTTGTATATATTCCATATGTCATAACCCCATTTCTTTACAATTCAACATTATGCATCCTGTCATTTGCATTGGGAGCCTGTCACTAATTCAAAAGAAAGTTCACTGCAATCAACTTGTCCTGCATGGCGCAATACAGCAGAAAATCAGCTTTGTGCTGTTCTTAAAATTTCAAATGAAAAATGACGTTAAAGTGGCAGTTTTATTTTCAATAGAAATAGCGAAGTAGACTTTTTATGACCATGGCAAAAAATAGGACAGTGCTAACACATGGCATAGGAATATCTGACCCAAAAATCTTTTAAAGGCTTTCACCATATTTTATGATCAAAAAAAATCATTGTCCCTACTTCCAATAGGATGCTGGCACACGTGAAACTTTCCCAGAGTAGTTGACCACACTAAGCTAGAAATCTCAGCAAAGGCTGCAACTCAAGGAACTACAGGTGTTAAAAGCAGAGGATTGTTCATAGTGGTGATGTGCTCTTTCATTTTATCCCATAGAGTTGGAAATGCTACTACTCCAAGGTAGGATTTCACCCCCTCCCACCAATCTTCTGCCCCTCTTCAAATTCCACTTGCTATACTTTGTAAGGAAGATAATGAGGCCACAATGTTGTAACCCTATCACAGATCCACATTTTCTGCAAATGTGCTTACCCCATTGAGAGATTAACTTTGTAGAGTCACACCATAAATGTAACAGCAACTGAGAATAATGGACTGAAAGACTAGCCAGGAAATAACCCAAACCAGTAGGCTACCAGTAATACCAGCTAATCTGCATGGAACAAAATACAGGAGAGATTTACAAGTGGGAAAATTGAAGCAAAAAAGCATCCTTCAACCATTATGAACCTATACAACAGGGCTTTTCATGGAGCCATTTTACAGAATGGACAGGTGTACTTTGATTGGAGCCTTACCTGGAGATTTGAAATTTGATTTTTAAGTAAGTTACTTATCTATTTGAAAGGCTTCAGCTATACCTCTTGATTGCTCATGAGAAAACTGAGTTGCAAATCTATTGAATGTTTGATTTTCCAACCTGCATATCTCTCAGAATCAACCCTTCCTTCCCTTTTAATTCCTGTTTATCCAGACTATGTTTTCTAGACAGCATTATAATATTGGGAGCTACTTATTGTCACTTAAATGCCTACAAACAGCAGTGACTCCAGCTTTGATCAGCTTTAAATTTTCAGAACACTTTTTAAAAGTAAATTGCTCTTTACACTATGCACGTCAATTTTGCTTCATTTACCTCGGCATATTGCAGGTCTTTAGGAAAATTTCTGCACTTTGAAGTGTGACTCATTCCTTATTACCTGTTATCTGGTTCAGAGCAGTTGTTGGCTGCGGTACTCTTAAATTTTTTTGGACAAATCTTCTTTGGCTGAATTCTTATTTTTTCCACTTCTGTACACAACATCTTGTAGTGCGATAAAAACAAAGGCTCAGCTTGTTACCATACAGAACAAAATACAATTGTTTTGATTTATGGGACACCTAGTCACAATGGACACTTCATGCACCAGGACCAATAAAATCAATTTAAGTTACTTATCTTCAGTCACTCCATCCCCATAAAAAAAACTTCTGTGGATGCCCATAATTGGCGCAAAACGGTTTTGAGCTAATGCAATAACTGATATAAAATGACATATCCCAGTGTAATTTTGAACAGCTATGGAAAACTTTGCAAACTTATCTTCTGTGCCAATCCTTTTATCACAGATTTATTTTAGTAGCATGTTTTTAAGGCAAGGATAGATAATTTTTTGAACAAAAATGAAATTAAGGGCTATGGTGAGCAGGCAGGTAAGTGGAGCTGAGTCCACAAAAAGATCAGCCATGATTTTATTGAATGGCGGAGCTGGCTCAAGGGGTCAGATGGCCTACTCCTGCCCCTAATTCTTATGTTCTTATTAAAATCAGAATTTCAAAAAGAAACAGGCATTCGTGTAACATCTTTCACAAAGTCAGGACAGATCAAAATGCTGTCAAACCAATTAATTACTTTTAGAAGTGCAGCCACTACTGTAAAGAAGCAAACATGTCAAGGAAGTTGCATACAGGAAGATTCTACAAATAGTAATGAAACCATATATAAAAAAAATGACCAGATGATCAATTTCAGCAAGATCAGTTGAGGGTCAGGATGTGGAAAAATCTCCTGCTCTTCAGTAAAATAATACCATTAATTTTTATGCTTCCTTAAAGGTCAATGAGGCCTCAGTTTAATGTCCCGTTCAAAAGCAACAGTATGAAACTGCCTTAATACTGTACTGAACTGTCAGCTAGGATCTTGAGTTCATGACTTTGGAGGGGTCCTGAACCCAAAACCTTCTTACTCAGGGAAGAAGACTGCTTATCTGTAAATGAGAGCAGGAAAAATATTTCCATCTAAGTTTGTATCACTTTGGTGTCAAAGACATCTCACTGGCCTCCATAAAAGTAGCATTTTGGAGTGGTAAAGAATGCTTTCTGTTGAAGATGTTGCGTAATATTTGAAAAATGTTACAGGAGGCACAATGCAGAAGGTTTGAATAAGGGTTAATCTCTCCAAGTTCAGTGGCTGGAATTACTTTTTTCCCCACAAGTATTCAAGAATAACCCAGAATTAATCTATTATTAATGCTTATCCCAGAGTAATCCTTTAAATTTAATTCTAATAATCTATCATTTCCAAATAAGCTTGTCTAAGTGTGAGAAGGGTGATAATTACATGAACTCAGAAAATTGCCCACATATGTTTTTTGTCTACTTAATGACGATAAAATGACAATTAAGCAAAAAAAAAATTGCCTTAAGACCATATTAAATGTACTTGGTTTCCATTTATTCAACATCACATTTTTTGAAGAGGCAGCATTTGTATAATTGCCTGCACGTTTCAAAATAAAGAGCAAAATAATAAAAACTGCATTCAGTTCTAGACCTTGGCATCATTTGACAATAGGGTGGCATTTTGGGGAGCATATTGATGAGGAGAGAAGGTCATAGCCTACAAGAATAGAGTAATCTTGCCACAAAGTGTAATAGCTACACATTACTGGTTCACAGACAGCTGTCCTTGCTGTAAGGCACCACATCACAAAACAGAACATCATATTGTCTGCAACAGTGAAAATCTAGATGGGAAGATGATTCAGTTGTAAATGTGCATGCTGCTATTAAGGTACAATTTTCCTAGATAGTCATTCCTGTCTCTAAACACCAGAAATCACTACCTGTGAAAAACTCCCAGCAAACCTCTCCAAAGTACTTTTTTGGACTCCAACCATTCAATTAATGTTGCAAAATTAAGTCTAATGCAATAAATTCCTCAGTGAATTGCGTGCCCGAGGTAACAACCTATTGTTCTGAATGCTGACATATTGCATGATATGAAATCTGAAGTATTCCCTTGAACATGAATAAAACAAAGCCCTAACTAACATTGTGCTTGTTAGGGACGTATTTGTGTGTTAGTATATATGCATGCATGTATTTTCATCGCTCAATGTTGCTTTGAAGATAACAAACTTCTAGTGCCAAAGTCAGAACACACCGTCTGCATCATAATAGGAACTGTGTTTAAGAGCTTTAACGTTCACATACACTTACATTATGGCTACCATTTAGTTAACCCAGCTCTTGAGATTTTCATCTCTATATGACATCCTGCTTCATTACATGTATTATTTAGCTGTGTAACCATTGATTTAAATTGTAAGGGATAAAAATTAAACAGTTAATGTCAGCAGTGACACAGAGTTGTGGGCTCAAGAAGTTTGAGCACCAGGTTTGACACTTCTATGGAGAACTGGGGAAGTGTTGCACTTTCACAGGTGCTGTCCATGAGGTGAGACATTAAATCGAGACTGCATCTGTCCTCGCAGGTGGATGTAAAAGATGACCAGGGTGTGTAGTGGCCAATGTTGTGTAGCTTGTCCCTCAATTTAAGAATGATGTCTTCTCAGGGTATTAGGTTTCTACCATGAGCCTTCATGAGACCAAACAGACTTATTCTTGACCAGTAAATCTTGGGACACATTTCTTTCTCTGCATTGAGACACTGGGAGTCAAATCATGATGCAGTTTGACTGCACGTTGCTGCTATGTGATTGGAAGCAAGCTCCTCCCAGTCATTAATGTCTTTGGTGCCATACATCAAGGAGAGGTTCTGACAATCTTTGAAGCATTTCATTTTCTTCCCCCCCCCCCCCCCCCCAACAAAATGATGGTCACTTGATATTTGAGAAAACAGGACTTGGTGGGGAAGACAGCTTTCAGCCATGCAGAGTGTCCAGTTCACTAAAGTTGGAATTTTTAAGATTTGTTCTTGGAATCTTGCCATCACTGTCTAGGGCAGCATTTACTGCCCATCCATAACTGCCCTTGGGAAGGTAGTGGTGAGCTATTTTCTAACTCTGTTACACACTTATGGTGAATGAACTTCTCTCCATCATAGTGTACTGCAAGAAAGCCCACATGAGGAAGGGAGTTCCAAGATTTTGGCCTCTTGATAGCAAAGGAGAGATGCTTCAAATTCAGGATGGTGTGTGACTAAGAGAAGTTGAAAGGGGGGTTGTGCCATACATCTGTTGCCCTTGTCTTTCCAAGTGATAGAGGTTGCAGATAGGGAAGATGCTGTTGAAGGAGTCTTGGTGAGCTGCAGTGCACCTTCTTGATGGTATAAAGACTGACATTGTGCATTATGGAGGGAGTGAATGTCTAAAGTGATGGATGGAATGTTAATCAAGCAGGCTGCTGCTTTATCCTGGATGGTGTTGTGCTTCTTGAATGTTGTTGGAGCTGCATTCTTCCATGCAAATGAGTGCATTCCATCACACTCCTGATTTGAACCTTGTAGGCTCTGCAAATCAGGAAGTGCAAAATTCCCAGCATCTAATCTGCTCTTGATAATAACATCTGGAAGAAGCACTAGAGGTGGCAAGGGCACAGAATATACTCTGGGTAGGGGACTTCTGTGTCCATCATCAAGAGTGGCTAAATAGCACCATTAGTGAACATGCTTGCTAGTCCTAATGGACATCAACATGGTGGAATAATGATTCATCAGTTGAGGGGATATGACTGGTGGTAATCAG
Organism: Carcharhinus amblyrhynchos; assembly: GCF_965287045.1. Taxonomy (NCBI): domain Eukaryota; kingdom Metazoa; phylum Chordata; class Chondrichthyes; order Carcharhiniformes; family Carcharhinidae; genus Carcharhinus; species Carcharhinus amblyrhynchos. The sequence goes on from NC_137341.1 coordinate 13,809,051, forward strand.
CAGGAGGTTTCCTTGCCTATGTATGATCTGGTGCCATAAGAGTTCATGAGATCTGGAGTGAATGTTGAAGACTCCCACTGTGCAGGGTGGGCCTGTCCTGCCGAGTGAGTCAGAAGACACCCAGGAATGGTGAGATTGGTGATTAAGACAATGCCTCTAATGTATGATTTGGGGAATATGACTTTGTCAGGCTATTGCTTGACTAGTCTATGAGACATCTCTCTTGGCAAAAGCCTCCAGACGTTAATAAGCAGGATCTTACAGGGTTGACAATTTGCCTTGGTCATTTCCAGTGCCTTGGTTAATGCCAAGTGGTCCATTTGGTTTCATTCCATTCAAAGTTATCCAAATGAAGGTCTTCCTTGGCCATTTTGAGAGCCGTTAAGAGTCAGACAAATTGCTGTAGAACTGTACACAACGTGTAGGCCTGACCAGATAAGGACAGCAGATTTCCTTCTATAAAGGTGATTAGTAAACCAGATGGGTTTTTATGACATTCAACAATGGTTTAATGGATATCATTTGACTACATTTTAATTTCAGGTTTTTAAAAGTTTTTATTGACTGAATCTAAATTTCACCATCCACTGAGGTAGGATTTGTATCCTTGTTCCCAGAATACTAGCTTGGGCCTTGCAATTAGTAATCTAGTAATATTACCACTGCTACTGCCTCCTTGAAGCAGAGCATTTGCGCGAGATTTGCCTGAATGATTGTACAGCTGGCTTCAAAAAAGACACTGATGGTTGTCACATGATTCTCCCATTGAATCTAAAGGATGTGGCAGAGGCATTGCTGATGGAATTTTTCTAGCATTCTTCTGTTTTGCAGATACTGGGCGTGATCTTACTACCCGTTCACACCATGCTCCCCCTACAGTGAAGACAGAGAATCTGGCGGCAAATCAAATCTTCATTCACCACAGCAGGATGGTAAAATCCCCCTGGCGTGAACGGTTGGAAAATTATGGCCACAGTGTCCAGGTCTTACAGCAGTTCAGGAGTGTGGTGACAATAACTGCCTTCTACATTAGGACTTTCCGTGGAGAACATTGTTGTCAAAAATTTACTGCTCTATTTAGTGCAGCCGATCCAGTATTGGATCTCTTCATTAATGGTGGCCATTGACAGAGAAGGCTGCCAAGGTGTGGGAAGGGTGGTGGAATATTTGGCTGACCAGGTTTGCGTTCATGAATGAGTTTTGTTTTGGCAACCATCAAGGACAGGGTGAGTTTCATCTATTCAGAATTGAAGACATTGAAAGTGGCTGGCAAATCCAGTGAGGGTCAGTGGATTGTACTCCAAAGATTCGGATGTCCAAGAAAATTTATCATAATCCTGCAACGCTTCTTAATGATATGACTGCAACTTGAAACAGACTGGAATTAAACAAGGTAGTGTTAATAGCACCCAAACAATTTACAATCTACCTGACATTTAATCTCATTGAAAATCAACTATCCTTTGGTGTCAGCATTAAATAGCACCTAAGTAGAAATCTCTATAGCTCCATCACCTCCGTGTCAAAACTAATCTGACCACCATAAATATACATGATCTACAGTGCGTGGATGACTGTGGTGCTGTTGCTACTCTGTACCGTACACGTAAAGCACTCTTGATCTTTTCAATTCTGCACACAGTACAGGCCAATATTTATCCCTCATCCAACAGCACAAAGAGAAATGAATGTTCTAGTAATTATCACATGGTTGTACATAAATTGACTGCTGTGTTTCCCACATTAAAGTAACTGCACTTAAAAGTAGTTAATTGGCTACAAAATGCTTTGGAATATTCACAGAACCACAGAATCCCTGCAGTGCAGAACAGGCCGCTCGGTCTATCAAGTCTCTCCCGATTCTCTAAGTGAGCAACCCACCCAAGCGCTCCCATCTGCCCTATGTCCATAACCCCATACATTCACCATGGCTAATCCACCTAAACCACACATCTTTGGACACTAAAGGGCAATTTAGCATGGTCAATCCACCTAACCTGCGCATCTTTGAACTGTGGGAGGAAATTGGAACTCCCAGAGGAAATCCACACAGGCAGTCACCAAGGTCAGAATCAAACCTGGGTCCCTAGTGCTGTGATGTAACAGTGCTAATCACTGAGCTACCGTGCTGCCCTCATGAGGTACTTTAGAATGACAAGTAAAATAAGGGAGGTTACAAATGTGCTAATTTGATTATGATACTGTTACAATCCCAGTTGGTGTTCCTATTAATCAAGAAGATCCCAGAATGGAACTCCAGCTCTGAAAACCATCACGGTTTACTTTAAGATGATGTGGAGGAACAGAGACACAGGACTACCAATTAGTAAAATGAACATGAAAAGAATACAATACTCCTTCATCGCTCCTTATCTTCAGAAAAGTATGCATATTTCAAGGGTAGCAACCTACTCTGAAATGGAATGGCAAATGCCACTAAATCAATCTTTCATCGATTTCTCCCCAAAAACCCTGTAATTGTCACAAAATTTCAAACAATGCTTTCCATCAACAACAAAAATAGAAAATTCAGAAAAATCTCAGCAAGTCTGACAGCATCTGTGGAAAGAGAATCGAGCTAACATTTTGAGTCTGGAATGATGAATGATCTATGATCCACTCGTAGCAACGGTTGAGGGAGGGAGGAAGGGTGCAAAGCGAGTTGGAAACATGGGGGTGATTCTCCCAAAGTGCTGAACTGGTGGGAAAACTGTTCTCGATCACGACTGTTTTTTCAGTCCAGCTTCACACTCGAATCTCCGCATTTTGCAATGCAGAGGTCTCAACTGGGAATATCATGAAAAACCCAGGGAGGCAGGGTCTATTTGCACCAGAAGCTGACAGTTCTGGAACTCTGTGCATGCGCAGTGGTCCCAATCTGTCAGTCTCCCCTTTTGCTGGCCAGCTCGATTGCTGACCAGCCTGGGGGACCCCCGCATTGCTGCTGCCCTTCCAGTGCCCCCCAACAACAATTCCCATGCCAGCCCTGACTGCCGTGCACCCCCCCCCCCCCACCATTCCCCCACCCCTGGAGCACCCCAATGTCCAGTCCACTGCACCCAGCAGTGGCGATACCAGCCCCCAGCCCCCACCCCTCCCCAATTGCTGGCCTCCCTCCAGTCCAGATCGATCTCTCTGCAGAGTGGCAGTGGGACCTCCCTCACCAATTGTCCCTAGGCATCACCACCTTGGCACTGCCTGATGCCTGGTGGGGCAGTGCCAGAGGGCACACATCAGCACTGCTGGGGCCCAGGCTCAGGGGGCACCGACCCCCACCGCCTGACCCCTGGGGGCCCCGATTGCTCCTATTTCACTCCGGTGAGGTCTCCTGCTAGTTCCCCAAATGCGGGGAGCTACCTAAACCCATCGGAATGACGTACCCCTGGCAGGATGAGAGATTTATCGGGGTCAGCACAGAATGGATAATCATATTGAAATTATATTTAAAACATATTCAAATTACTTACTGCACTTCCTGTCAGACTTCTGCGCGTTCCCGGTGGTGCCATATTCTTCCAGTTGGGAGATGCGCGCGGGTCATAAATATCACGGCGATTCCGCGAAATGGCCATCAAAATAGCATCTCCCAACCCGACCCGACCCGCCAGAAAAGTTGCGGGTCGCAGTGGGAGAATTGGGCCCATGATTGCTGTTAAACTGGGCTTTGCTGAGGCTATTTAACTGAATATTAACATTACTATTATTTAAATGTAGAATTTTGGGTTTCCTATCTAATCAGTGAGTGTACGTGCAATCTGCATCACTGTTTAATAAGATTCCAGCAGAGTGGCTCTGTCCTTCTTTGGTTCTCTGTCACCCCAGTGACCAGCCATCTGGCAAAGGAAGAAGCTGCAGCCAGTCTGTCTTCAACGTAGTTTACTCACAAAACTCAGTCTAATACAAGTTCAAACCACTTTGCCCCATTCACATAGATCCATGTGCAAACTGGTATATGTGGGCCTTTATCTTTTCCCAATTTGCAGCAGTTTCTCTTAACCACGAGAGCGTACATTCAATTGTTGCAGCATTTGCAATATTAACACCCAAGACTTCAGGAATGAAAGTGAGATATAGGATATGTGTGGGCACATCTCCCACACCCTACCTGGTTCTTTGACCCTTCCTTGGAGGTGATGCTGATACTGTAAGGACCCATAAAGAGCGTTGTTTTCTGCAGATGGAGGGAAGAAGCCAGCCTCGCAGAACAAGCAGGTGCAGATGGAAGTCACAATTACAGTGAGCAGCAGCAGTCTGGTTCCTTGAATCTGGATTTAGTACTGCAAGAGGCTCAATGACCTCAGAAGGGCAGGGGGGTTAAGTGGAGTGGTGCCTCACTTTGAAGTGTCATTACCCATATTCTGACTTGCCCAGCATTACCCTGCACAATACCTCTTTGACCAGTAAATCGTATAGATCCACATCTCTCTCTCTGAGTTATCCCTCAAATTCCCATTTGAACAGCCAACACTCCCCTCAATTTATCGACATCTCACACTGAGGCCACACAATCACGCTGCACAAACGTCGGTGTCATTCCATCCGTTTCAAAGATTTCATTTGTCACACTGATTACTCGTTGCTTTCTCTCCTTGCAGAAGGTGATGCACAACTTCCCAGGAACAAAGGGCAAAAGTTATGGTGACCTTGATAGCAATTGACAATGTGCATTCATTTGATCCTCTTTGAAGGTCTACTCTGAGGAGGTTGCAGGTGTCACGTAATGAACTGCTGCATAGCCTGAGCCACCTGTTGCTGCATCATTTTGAACAAGTTGATGCTCAGCCAACGTTCCCTGTCCCTGACATTATGCACTTTGAATTGGAACTTTGTGTTCATGCTGTTGTGTTGTGTGGAGCGGCGTGTGGATGTGGAGATGTGACAAGTTTCTGTTACTCTTGCTATTGGCAATACTCCTGCAGCTCTTGATATTGTTACTATCCGTGTTGCTCCTTCTCCTTTTGTGATGGTATGGTTCTTGCTGCTCCTAGCCGTTACTGCTTTCAGACCATGCCCTTTGAACACAAGCCTTTCAGCCTTTCATACAGGCAAGGAAGCAGCTAGACAATTTCATTATTTAAAAGTTTTCCAGCCTGTCAATTCCATTGATGAATGAATCTCTGCTCTGCTCTTGACTTGTGATCCTGGTAAGTTCCACAGATCTTGAGAAACTCATGTGCTGGCTTTATCAGCTGGGATGCTGTATTAAGGACTGAATTAAGCAGTTCTTTATATTTTAACATTAATAAACCTAACATCTTCATGGGGCTTCCCAACAGGCTGCAAACACACTGCCATAAAAAGCCAGAAATGAGCGTGATCATGTCTTCTATTAAATATATTACTGATTCTAACACAGACTGGCATTTTTTGGGTGGATGGCCACCATCCTCCCCTTCCAGCTGCACCTTAGGCTTCCATGTCAGTTAAAATTCTGCTCTAATCATTAGCAGGATATTTTATTCAGTGGCATCTCAACCAAGTTTGATCCCATCTTCACCCAATGTTGACATATGCAGCTTCAGCAGTAATCCCTCGATACCAAATGAAGGAAGGAACCACAGCTCACATTATTCCCCTCACTAGTCCACGTTGTTTAAGTTAACCATCACATCTCTATTATCATCATTGCTAAGATCAGCCGACACAGCACAGATCAAGCACTCAAACCCAAGGCTTTCCTTGTCTGCATGATTGCATGAACAGAGAGAGTATTTATAAACATCAAGGGATCAGTCTACAAGTACCTTAAGGACTAAGTAAGTTAAAATGGAAAAAAAAACACTGAAAAAGACAGTGAGGCAATTCAATGAAACATCCTTCTCAAAATGAAGAAGTTAAATCGCTGAAGTAGCATCTTGTTGAATTGTCAAACAAGCCTAAAAACTTTAAAGAAACTATGGTGAGTTAAGATCACAAAGAAGGTAGTCAAATCACAGTTTAAAAATGAACTTCTTCATATAAATGAATAACAAAGTTTAACGACAACAGTAACTCAGCACACAGTAAAAACTATGAAAATAGAAGTGCCAGTAAAACAAGTCTTGCTTACAGCGCTTGCATTTTCTGAAGTTAAGGTCTCAAGGTTGCAAAGTTCTCTGTGCAGGTACAATGGCTTCCACTGTCAAATTGCCAAAGTTTGCTCTAGGAGGAGAAGGAAAGGTTCCTTTCTTCTAGATCTGCAGGAGTGGCACTTTCAAACTGCCTAGTTACTTATTGCGGAAGCCATGGCTGTTCCTAAATGTCTTCCAGCATTTCTGTGAGTTGAAGCTTCTTCAGATGGTTCTCTATACATCTGCTAGCTTTCTGCCTTTTTCAATGTTTTTTGCCAGTACTTCTATTATATGACCTGTACAAGGTGACCTGTACACTTTCCATACAAGGCCAGTGGTAATTCCATTTCAGTTATCTGAAGTCTCCTTACCCATTGTAGTGATCAAAAAGATCAAGGTTGTTCACACCTTACAGTGGCTTATCAGTTAGTGTCTTTGATTTTGGAAGAAAAGCCATCAAGTCAATGAGTTTCTATTTACTCTTTTGAACACTCATTGACTTTTAAACATATATGTCTGAAAATGTCTCCTGTTTGTCAGGCTGAAGGGATTCCAGCTAAATCCATTTGAGAAAGTCATGTGACCCTCAGAGTCCAACTTGGAAATAGTCTTTAAACTTTAAAAAATGTGACTTTCAAAACTTAGTTATGAAAAAATTGTAATATCAGAATTGTGCATCATTACACTATCATGTAGAGAAGTAATGATCTGAGAATTCTATTCATACACACTTAGTTTATGATCGGTATTGCTTTCTTGCATCCGTTTTATAGTGACACTACTTTTGAAGTCTCTAACACTCAGTTGCACTATTTGCCTTGATAGGTTGTGGGTCCCAATGGAACCACCCAAATTGCCAATGTTTTCCATGGTAATTATATTATTAGTAACTCTCTACTACTGAAACAAAATCTACAAAAATATGAGCACTTTTATTTTCGCAACAATGCAATTTAAATAATTATAGAAAAGCAAACAAAATAAACAATGTAAAAGGCAAAAAACAGCATTTCTAAAGTTCCTAAAGTAGATAACATAAATGCTTTGTAAAATTAAGCATAAATTAATCCCTATCCTTCACCAAGCACTGTTAATATGCTATTGCTGAAACATAATAATGATTATGGTGAATTTGTTGAAATGTGACATCGACAGAAAATGAAGTATTCACTCAGATTTGCCGATCTTCTCAAAATGATGTTTTAATTATTATTGCATACTTTCGTGAGCCAATGAATCCTTTGAAGGAAGCCAACTAAATCATGTGTTTTCAAGCTTATGGAAATAATCCAATTCCTCATTGAAGTCAAATTAATCAAAAATTCTGTCAGGGACTTAAGTTTTTCCAAGAATGCAATGAGTAATGAATTGATTGGAGATAGTCAGCACGGTTTTGTGAAGGGTAGGTTGTGCCTTACTAACCTTATTGAGTTTTTTGAAAAAGTGACCAAAGAGGTAGATGGGGGTAAGGCAGTTGATGTGGTATATATGGACTTTAGTAAGGCGTTTGATAAGGTTCACCATGGAAGGCTTCTGCAGAAAATGCAGATGTATGGGATTGAGGGTGATTTAGTTAATTGGATCAGGAATTGGCTCGCTGATAGAAGACAGAGGGTGGTGGTTGATGGAAAGTATTCGTCATGGAGTTTGGTTACAAGTGGTGTGCCTCAGGGATCTGTTTTGGGGCCACTGCTGTTTGTAATTTTTATAAATGATCTGGATGAGGGTATAGAAGGATGGATTAGTAAATTTGCTGATGACACCAAAGTCGGAGGAGTGGTAGATAGTGAAGAGGGGTATCATAGTTTACGGAGAGACTTGGGCCGAGAGGTGGCGGACGGAGTTTAATGTGGAAAAGTGTGAGGTAATTCACTTTGGCAGGAATAACAGATGTGTAGAGTATAGGGCTAACGGTAGGACTCTGAATAGTGTTGACGAACAGAGCGATCTAGGTGTATATGTGCATAGATCCCTGAAAGTTGGAAATCAAGTCGATAAGGTTGTTAGGAAGGCATACGGTGTCTTGGCGTTTATTGGTAGGGGGATTGAATTTAGGAGCTGCAACATCATGTTGCAACTGTACAAAACTCTGGTGCGGCCGCACTTGGAGTATTGTGTACAGTTCTGGTCCCCACATTATAGGAAGGATGTGGAGGCATTGGAGAGGGTGCAGAGGAGGTTTACCAGGATGTTGCCTGGTATGGAGGGAAGGTCCTATGAGGAGAGACTGAGGGATTTGGGGTTGTTTTCGTTGGAAAGAAGGCAGCTAAGAGGAGACCTTATTGAAACATACAAGATGATTAGAGGTTTAGATAGGGTGGACAGTGATAGCCTTTTTCCTCGGATGGAGAAAGCTAGCACGAGGGGACATAGCTTTAAATTAAGGGGTGGTAGTTATAGGACGGATGTCAGAGGTAGGTTCTTTACCCAGAGGGTGGTGGAGGAATGGAATGCCCTGCCTGCTGCAGTTGTAGATGCGCCTAGTTTGGGGGCGTTTAAGAGGTCCGTGGATAGGTTTATGGATGGAAAGGGATTGGTTTAGGTTAGAGGGTCATTGCTTTTTTCTTAATTGGTCGGTGCAACATCATGGGCCGAAGGGCCTGTTCTGCGCTGTAATGTTCTATGTAGCTCTATGTCTTCAATCATATAATCCTGTGTAAGGATCATGGGAATAAGAAAGAAATAGGGAACTTGCATTTCCAAAAAGCCTTTCAAAATGTCTCAAAGTGCTTTACTGCCAATGAAGTATACTTGAAGGATATGACTGCAAGGTTGAAAATGTTGTAGCCAATTAATACATAGTAAGATCCCACAAACAGCAATGAGTCAGTGTCCAGCCATTTTGATATTTTAGCCATGGCTACAAAGAATGGGGCAAACAGTGATATAAAAGATGAATGTCTGAGGAATGGAAACTTTGGAAGGATAGTCTCATGTCTTGAGGAAGCTACACAGATTGGGTGAGCAAGATCATAAAGGGATATAACCACAATAATGAGAATTTTAACTCTGGGAAATTGGGAGAACAAGGAATCAATGTCAGACAGCTAGGTCATGGATGATTGAAGTTGAAGCAGGAGATATGGACAACGAGGTTTTGGATGTTTAGAGGGTTTTTCATGCATGGCGGAATACTGAGATCTACCAGAAAGCACTACAATTGAGTCTATCGGTTGCAATGGAAAATCCTACCCAAAGGCTTTGCTCTTTTGGATAATCTTGGGGTAGTTGGGCCAGATTTGATTAAAATGCTTTATTCAAAATAGTAGGTGTTTAATTTTAGAAGCTATCAAAATTATATGTAGAGATGTCACCCTATAATCATGAACAGCAAATTAAATGAATATTGAGATAGTTCATCAAAATTATTTTACAGTACTTTGTCTTCATTGAAATTAAAGCATAAAATAACAACCAGGATAAATGAATTAGCTTAAAAAAAATCACATCAGCAATGTGAACAATTTTCTATTCCAGTGATTATTTTTAAAATATGGCTGACTGTAGATTTATAGGCAAAGAATTCAAATGCAACTCCAGCTTTTATCTTAAGAAAATGACAATTGTGAGAACATAATTTGGTTCAGTGATTATGGCTGCTACTGTCCTGGAGTTGCTATTCATAGTTTAGTCAAAATTATGATAGCCTCTAAAATTACGTTGGTTTGCAATGGAATTGTGGCACTATTAATGGCAATGTAGTACATAAAAGTAAATGACTCTTTGCTTACTTACAACAAACATGGTGCTGGAGCCAGTAAACATGGAACGAGAATTCAATTAAAAAAAATTACATTCAGTCATGAAAAATGAGGAGAAGAGCAATTAGAAATGACAATCAGTAAATGCTTTCAGTTAAGTTAATGTATTAGTTTCACAAGTAAGCTTACATTAACACTGCAATGAAGTTACAGTGAAAATCCCTTAGTTGCCAAACTCCGGTGCCTATTTGGGTACACTGAGGGAGAATTTAGCATGGCTAATGCACCACACCAGCAGGTCTTTCAGATTATGGGAGGAAACTGGAGTACCCAGAGGAAACTCACGCAGACATGGGGAGAATGTGCAGAGTCCGCACAGACAGTGATCCAAGCTGGGAATGGAACCTGGGTCCCTGACACTGTGACATAGCAGTGCTAACCACTGTGCCACCGTGTCACTCCATGTTCAAATGCCATAATGAATATCACTATGAGTTTAGCTAGAATTTTATATGCAGTCCAGATGAATGTTTGAAAAAAAGGGTGCTTCTTTAAAATCAAAATCACATGCATTCAATTCATTCTGATGAAAACATTTTCCTCAATTGTTTAGCTTTCCTTTCGCATGTACACCTTCAGCACCAAAATATTCCTTTATATTTCAGAAAGATAATTTGACAATACTTTGAGATGTTTCCAAATCCTTACTAATACCATTTTTAAAAATAAAATAAGACCAGTGACATTATTTGTTGCTAAAATTTGGCTTCATGTTCCTTTAAGAACACAACTTATATTTCAGCTGTCAGGTTAATTAGATGCTGACAAGCCTTGCAAAATCGTTAGGTCATTTAAAGAGATATTATTCAACTATGAATTTCAATTTATTTCGAACAGTGTAAGAGACTAAAACATCAGAGTAGGAATGGGAAGAGTTATAGTCATGATCTACAAATAGTTCAGATGGTATTTGTGAACGGAACAAGATGTTTGGCAAATTAATCTGCAATTTGTCTCCCCACCATATTGGAAGACACTATGTGCTGAGATGTAGAATGTTAGGTTAGAGGGAGAATTATTGTTTCACACAGGAGGCGTATTTGGGGTCCATGATTAACTGTGTAGGAGGAAGTCAATGTGATTGTCCAGACAAGTGCCAAGGGAAGAGCAGTGGAGGAGTGGTGGAATAGTGGAGTAGACTTGAATTTTGTGAATGGAACAGATCCTCTAGAAAGCAAAGTGGAAAAAAATGATTCTAGGATAATGCTAGAAATAACAATTGGGGTGGAATGCGAGGTCCAGGGAACTAAGACACAGTTGTGAGGAGACAGTGAAGGGCCAAGAAGAAAGTATGCACAAATAGGATAAGAACCAGCCAAAAACCCTGTTAACAAGAGCAGAGAAGAATCATCAACTGGAGAAAAAGGATATTTCAGAAACTCGGGTGTGGAAGTTGGAACCGCCCAGTAACATTTAGAGACGCTAGCACAAGAAGCACACAAAAAGCACTGCTGCATTGGTAACAAAGCTCAGCAGGAATGGAGTTGAGGGTATGGGAAGGAGGAGCAGGAAAGTTTTTGAGTAATCCGCTCATCTTAGGCAGCATAAAAAGGAACATACTATATTTGTTTCTGTAAAACACTCCAGCATTCCAGTACTTTCTCTGCATCATTTTGGCTCTAACCTCAATTTGCTCTCTCAGCTGTTCCTCTGCTACTCTTTAGTCAAGTGTCAAACAGTCCAGGGTCGTTGTCTTCTCCAGGGCCACATGATTAATGGCATTTTGTACCAGCTGAGTGCTTACTCAGTGTTCATCTCAAATTCTTACTCTTGAGTTACTGGTTAAAAGTGATTAAGTATTTATTGCAGTTATTGACTCTTGCCAAAAGATTAAAGAACGTTAGCTGCTCCAGTGACTAATGTCAGCTAAATTTGCAGATGCAATACATTTATACTACCGTTGTACAATATCTTATATTACATTAATATTACAGATCATAGAATCACAATATGGTTTCCTTACAGATGGCGGTCATTGGCCCATTGTTTCTGCGCTGGCTCTCTGCAAGAGCAACTTACCCTCTCCTGTTCCCCGGCCTTTCCTTGAAGCCATGCAAATGTTTTCAATTCAGATAATGAACCAATTCTCTTTTGAAAGTCACTATTGAATGTGCTACTCCCACTATCTCATGCACTGCATTCCATATCCTAACTACATATATTAGCGCATTATGTGCGCTGGCATCTATCACACGTAAGAAATCCGACAGAGTCCTTAGTGGAAGTTATTCAGTAAAATAACAGAATGAAACAAGTGATAATATTTGCCAATCTAGAGATATTAAAGTGCTCATACTACAAGCCAACACTCAAGGTATTGTATTAAAGGCTCAGAGCAGTGTCAGCTGTGGCTCAGTTAGTAGCACTCATTTCTGAATCAGATGATTGTGGGTTCAAGTTCCACATCAGAGACTTGAGCACATAAGGATGTTAGATAGCCCAGCGTAGAATGGCAGAGTGCTACATTGCTGGAGATTGAACCTTTCACATGCATTATTAAACCAAGGCTTCATTTCTCATCTCAAATGGGCATCTCAAAAGTTCAAAAACAACTGTTTGGAAGAGGAATTGGGGAATTTGCTCGGTATTATGGCCAATGTTCATGCCTTAACTAATGCTACAATAGTCAATATCTCATTATTGTTTAGGGATCATACTAAATGCAAATGGACTGTTGCATTTCCTACACTACAGTAAATGAAGCACTTTTGAAGTGTCGTAAAGTGCTTTGGGAGATTCTGAGGTTCTGCCAAGGGGCCGAAGAGGCTGTGGAAATACAAGGTTTTCCTTTCCTCTTTAGGGTTCCAAATACGTGACCTTTCTGAATGAAAGAACTGCTGCACTGAAAACATGATTCTCTAGAAATCTCTAAGACTATAGGGGTGGTTTTTCCCATTCTACCCACCACAGGGATTGGAGCAGGTGAGGGGCATGGAAACGGACATGGAAATGTCCATTGACCTCAGACGGGATTTCCCAGTTTTGGGGTGAGCACGGTCGGAAAATCCCACTCTTGAATATTGTGATCCAAATGAAAATTTACACCACAAAACTTACCTACTAATGCAACTCACCAGTCTCAAAGATTGTAAACAATTATGCAAGATTCAATGCCAAAACAGTGCTCTACATGAACAGGATCTGGAACCTGATAGGGGCAAAGTACCTATTATATTATCAACCACAATTCACAATTTTAAAAATCCTGGTGTAGAGATATTTAAATGATTGAAGGTAGAGACCATATGGCGAATTTTCACCTTCAAAAGAGATTTCCCACAATCTGTGGAACTCACTCATTTTTTATTCCATTAATTTCAGACTGGGGCAATCCATTCCACTCGACTACCTTACAGACTTTTGCAATTATAAAATGCAAGATCTTCAGCTATGTCAGCAATTCATGAGTCTACCTGTACAGTTAGATTTGCATGCAGGGGCAGCAGATGGACGTGCTCCTCCACTGGTTACAGTCACTCCCAGGACAGGAGAGCGGCAGTGTGTTTCAAGATGTGTTAATAATGGACCCAAGTTTCTCTAATGGAAGAGGTGCCACTTGACATCCTGTCCCTCCATTCTGGCCTGCACAGTCTACTGAAGTAAACAGCCTGACATAGTCATACTGACAGTCATACCTTAGTGTTCCAGATAGCACCACCCCTAGGTATGTGGCGGCAGCACAGTGGTACACATTTGGAAGGGATTTGCCATGGGAAGCCTCAACATTGACCTGGGGCCCCATGAAGTCTCATGGCATCAGATCAAACATGAGCAAGAAAACTCCTGCTGGATATCGTCGATCATCTCTCCTCAGCTGATGATTCAGTATTTCTCTATGTTGAACACCACTTGAAAGAAGCACTGAGGGTAGCATGTGCACAAAATGTACCTCAATGAACTTCAATGTCCATTACCAGAATGGCTCAGTAGCATGACTATTCACCAAGCTGGCTGAGTCCTAAAGGACATAGCTGCTAAAGTAGGTCTGTGAAAGGTGGTGAAATAGCCAAGAGGGAGAAACCTACTTGGTCTCTTCCCGCCAATCTATCTGTCACAGGGGTCTGTTCTTTGCAGACAGAACGAACATGTACATATATTGCATCTGTTTCAGCTAAACAAAACAAATGATAGCCATTTGCTGGTTCATTCCTCAGGGCAATGCCACACCCAATCATAGACAAGCTACTTGGTTTAAAGTTTCGAGCAACGCTTGGCACTTAACTGCCAGTCACTATTAACTGCTGCATTCTCCATGGCAATGCCTCTATCAATCAGCGTCCACTTAACAAAAATCAGCAATCTCTTCTCATCCAGTATAAAATAGTTGTTTTCCCTGATATTGGTATTCTTGCAAATTGTCCTGATGAGTACATGACAAAAAGCTTCAACAAAAAGTCCTTTTTTCAGTAATACTCAAATTGTCTATGACCAAATGAGTTCAAGCATCATCCTTGTAAAGAGATGGCGAACAGTGAAAGCAGCATTTGACAAATGGAACTAAGTGATCCCACAATCAATGGATCAGATCGATCTTCTGCAGTTCTGATACACCCTACTCATCTCAGTGATAGTGGACAAACAATTGGAGAGAAGGCATCAGAAATGTTGCCAAATTGAATGATATGAGCACCCAGCACACCAGTGCAAAAGACAAGGCTGAAGCACTTGCAACAATCTTTAGCCAGAAGTGTCGATTGGGTGATCCGGCTCATCCTTTTCCTGGGATCCCCAGCATCACAGTTTTCAAGCCAGTTAGATCACGCCATGTGATACCAAGATTGAATAAAATATTTAAACTGTTTTCCTCATAAATCAGACACTGCTCTATTGTTTTATGAGATGACCAAAGTAGCTTGAAATGCAGATTTATAAGCATTTAAAAATACAGACTAGTCCACGTTAAGTAAACACTGGATGGGTTCATATATAGGTCACTGAAGTGTCTGCAGCCATTGAGGTTCCTGCTTCCTCTTGCTCGAAGGTTCATCTGTACAGTTCAACTTTCTGCCTCTGTTCCTTTTCGTGTTTTTGCCCCCACAATTAAGACAAAAAATTTGCCATTGCAGTGAGAAAAACAGTTAGAATTTTAACTTTTCTTAAAATTCAGTTCGGAAAATAAAAAGGTACACTTAAGAATAAGTGGAGAAACTGGTGGATAAATGTCTCCCAACTGATTCTGAAGTCTCAACATGACAGAGTATGCTGATGCTCATTGTGCAAACAAAGGTTGAGGTCAAATAGCCTCAAGTATTCTGTGCTGGAAACTATGTCTCATCCCATTAATCATGGCTTTAGATACAGCTTTGAGAAAGAGGACTGTTTTACATTTGGAGAGGGAGCATTCTAATTTTCAGCTTGACAAAGACTATCACCTGAATCTTACGCTCCCTTCTGATGGGTCCTGAGACAGTTTGGAGGGGGGAGCATGAAATTGCATGGACAGGATTCACTCTGGGTTCCTGCCCGCCCTGGTTGCGATTTGATGGTGGGCAGAGAAGGTCTTGAATGGGAAGCCTGCCTTTGTTGCAATTACAGCCCTTAACTGGCCACATAATAGCCAATTAATACCCTTTTCCCCACCAGCCTGAATCTTGAGGCTGGTGGGTGCCCTTCCTCTCCCTTAGATTCCTACCACTTACCTCGCCTCTCAGTCCTGGCGGGGCAGAATTTCCTTACTTCCCATGGTCTCCCATTCTGTAGCTTGGGCTTCTACATCCTTTTCATCTAACCTTGGCAGTGCTTGAGTAAATTTAAACATGTCCCCAGTACACCTTTGGCTAAGAAGGGCCAAATCTTCCCCACCACTTTCCTTGTCACCCTCCTCAATTTTTGCCTTGGCCTCCATAATTTTAAATTGATGTTCTCTTTTCAGTTACAGTTTCTGAAGTTCAAAGACCCTGTCTTTCCCTTTTCTCTTTCTCTCTTTCATTTGCTTCTAATTCAAGCTGAGTTATTCCTTGGCAAGTTGCAATTGTTTTCAGTTCTTCTTCTTGTTGCAGCTATTTCATTTGTAATGAATTTAAACCAATTCTAATGATTCAAGCTGCGCCTCTCTGACAAATTCAAATGCTATGCATTTATCTCTACCTTCCTCGCCCCTCCAGGTGTGGCCAACTGCAGCTTGTTTGCCAAATCCTAAAGCTTTGTTTTAACCATCACTTGCAAACCACTCGAAGTCACCTCGTCCATATCCAGGAAATCTTTGGTCACTGAAAGAGCCATTTTTCACAAGGCACTCCCTATTTAACTAAAGCAACACCTAAAAGAATGCACCAGTTCCCCACACTCAGTATCCTAAAGTCCAATGATCCCAAGCCAAACAACAATTATACTTTTTAATCCCAGCAGGAGCCCGCAATTTTTGTTGGGCTCCAGGATATGAACCTCAAGTTATTTTAGGACAACAGACTGGACCCCAACAATTTTCAAGTTTGGCGTACATGTGAGGATGGAATATTTCGCTCCAGGAGTAATTCCGTTGTCAAAGTAGGGATCTTTTAAAATAAACCAAGCTTTATTTAATGACACAGTTTAAATATAACTAGCAAAAGAAGGAACTTAACTATTAACAGTTAAACGATGCTTAAAAATGAATAGGAAACAATTTTAATTTCTAACTGATCACTGCTTCAGTTCCAAACAAGCAATATTCTTCTTACAGACTTAAATGGCATTTTAAATACAGTTAGCAACAATAAATATGCTTGCTATAATGTGTGTAAACGGTCTTGAGGCTTTCAGAAAGAAATAGAAGGCAGGATTTTACAGACTCGCTCGGGCAAGACCAGAAATTCCCACCTGAGGTCAATGGAGATTTCTGCTGTTGGACCCTTGTCTACGCCAATACAGTATCAAACGAGGTGGTAGAGTACTGGCCAGAGTTCCAGAAGCCTGCAAAATCCTAACCAGTCTTCACTGTTAAACTAAACTACTTTCTGCAAAATTATTTTTCTCTCTGCTGCAGACATAGGACTGCACGTAAACCACATCATCACATAATCATGTTAATCAGAAATCCCAAAGGAACTTAAGTAAACAAAAGTCCATTAACTCTACTTAACATAACCACTTGCAAGGTTAAAATGAATAATTATCCTGCTCTCTCAGCATCGAGTTGCATTCCCTCCAGACAACCTACAAAATAAAACTGAATTTTTAAATATTCGCCTTCAATATCCCAAAAAAAACACATATATATTTCCATCTCAGCTGCACTATCACCACCGCATTCTTATGGAGGACAAAATCCAGTCTTCTTAGAAAATGCAACATCTGTCAGCTCCCTGTGCTTTTTCATTCGTTCATGGAATGTGGGTTTTGCGGGTTAGGCCAGCATTTACTGTGCACCCCTATTGGCTTTGAGAAGGTAGTGGTGAGTGGCCTTCTCGAATCTTTGCAATCCTTGAGGTGTAGGAATATCTATCATTCTATTAGGAAGGGAATTCTAGGATTTTGACCCAATGACAGTGAAGGAACAGTAATACCTTTCCAAGATGACATGGCAAGAGTGGAATTTCCAGGTGGTGGTCCAAAAGAGAAAGTATTAGAAAATCTCAGCTAGTCTGGCAGCAACTGTAAGGAGAGAAAAGAGCCAATGTTTTGAGTCTAGGTGACTCTTTATCAAACCTCTTTTCTATCCTTACAGACGCTGTCAGACCTGCTGAAATTTTCCGGCATTTTTTCTTTTGGTTTCAGATTCCAGCTTTTGCAGTAATTTGCTTTTTTCCAGGTGGTGGTGTCCCCTTGTGCCTCTTGCCCTTGTTCTTCTAGATAGGAGTTGTCATAGGTCTGGGAGGTGATATTCAAGGAGCCTTAGTGAGCTCCTGCAGTGTGTCTTTTAAATGGTACACACTACTGTCACTGTACGACAGTGGTGGAGAGAGTGAATGTTGCAGGAGTGCCAGTCAAGCCGGCTGCTTTGCCCTGGATGATGTCAAGCTTCTTGAGCTGGAACTGGAGCTGCATTCAGCCAAGCAAATGGACATTATGCCCCTGACTTATATCTTGTCATGATGGATGAGTTTTGGGGAGTCAGGTGGTGGATAAATTTTGGGGAGTCAGATGGTGAGTAAATTGCCACAGGATTCCTCGCATCTGGCCTAGCCACATATTTATATGGCTGATCCAATTCAGTTCCTGGTCAATGATAACCCCCAGAACGTTGAGAGTGGGGGAGTCAGTGATGGTAATGCCACTGAATGTCAAGAGGTGCTGGTAAATTTTCTCTTGTTGGATGGTCCTTATCTGGCACTTGTATGGCACAAATGTTATTTGCATTTGTCACCCCAAGTCTGGAAATTGTCCAGATCTTGCTGCATATTAATGTGAACTGCTTAAATATCTGAAGTTATGAATGTGCTGAAGCAATCGCAAACATTTCCATTTCTGACCTTATGAACCATAGAATTCCTACAGTACATAAAAAGTCATTTGGCCCATCAAGTCTGCACTGACTCTCTGAAAGGGCATCCCAACGAGGCCCACCCCTCTGCCCTATCCTTGTAACCTCACGCATTTAACTAATCTACTTAACCTGCACATCTTTGGACTGAAAGGAGAAACTGGGACACTCGGAAGGAAAAGGTAGAATGTGCAAACTTTACACAGTCACCCCAAGGAAGGTCATCGATGAAGCAGCTCAAGATGGTTGGGTCTAGAACACTATCCTGAGGAATTCCTGCAGTGATATCCTAGAACTGAGATAAGTGCACCCCCCCCCACCCCCAACAACCACAACCTTTCTTCTTTATGCTACATATGACTGCAACCAACTCAGTGTGTTCTCCCCCACCACCTTTCCCCTACCCAATTTTATGATTTCCAGTGTGGCATCAAGATACCATAGTTTCGCTAGGGCACCTTGATGCCACACCTGCTCAAATGCTGCTGTGATGTCAAGGGCAATCATTCTCACCTCACCTCTGAAGTTCAACTAAAAAGGTCAGGAGCTGAGTGATCCCAGCAGAATCTAAATTGAGCACCAATGAGTAGATTATTGCTAAGCAAGAGCATTGATGATTACTCCCTCCACTGTATGCTTTTTAATTTTGGTTTTGATGGTTATGGACCTCACCAATCAGTGATTCAGATAAAGACTGGCACCACAAACTGAGAAATAATACAAATGAAAGACATTTTATAAATAACCTGAGAGCTGAGACACAGCAACATGAGTGTCCTTCAGATATTCAGCAGATCCATTTCACATGAAAAAAAAGCATCCCCTGAAACCTTGGACATGGATGATGAACTGAGTTTAAGTCTCTGCGTGAGGGTTACTTTCAGATATGGGTTAGGGTTTTCAAAATTTTCAAAATGCATTTATCTTCTTCATTTAGAGTCAGGGCGATACAGGCCCTTCAGCCCAATCGGTCCATGCCGACCATGGGACCCTCCCAGCTTGTCCCAATTGTCCCCATTTATAGTTATTTGTTATTTAATAACTCAGTAAATATCAAGATAATCAGAATTGGAAAATATGCTGATTGATTAAAAGAATGTACAATCTAAAATATTTAAGGTTCCTGTGACATATAGAAACTTTACCAGAGTATGTCCGATTTGCCTTGTCTACTGCCAGGTAGTGTGAAAACACAAGAGAACAAAGAATGGACATAAACTTTAGAAACAAACAGCAGAATATAAAAGCTGAATATAAATACTAAATTTTTACAGTAAAACCCAATCATTTCATATCAAAATCTTAATGTTTCAACAGTAACAAATCATGTAACATCACCCATCATTATTTTCTTATAAAATATTAATTAATATTTTTCTACTGTTGGTTAAATATTAATTATGCAATAATTTTGATTTATTACAAGTTGCAATGTCGGCACACCAAGGTCACTGTCACGGGATATATTTGAAATAATCCTTGACTGCCAATAAAAGCTTACATACAGTGGGCTAGAACAGAATGAAAGTTTGCCTGTGATGCATTGTGATTTACAAATCCAGACTATTCTTAAAATCAAGGAGTGAAAAGAGTTAATTATCCATCAAGTAGTACGACTGTGCACCTGTGTGTATATCAGTCAGTAACCCTTAAATGAGAAAGAGAATAACATGAATGAGAAAATTAAGAATCTGTTCATGCATATTCACCAATTCTCTTGCCTGTGCACAAATTGGTTACTTACATTTCCCACATTTGTAACAATTACATCTGTTCAAAGCTGTGAAAGACTTGAGTTTTCAAAAGGCAAGTTATAAATGCAAGATCTTTGCTTTTCTTTGAACTTTTGCTAGGTCTATGTCCACGTTCCCTATGGAACTTCATAGAATCCCCACGCAGAAGGGGGCCATTCGGCCCATCAAGTCTGCATCAACTGTCTGATGGACACCCCACATTTACCATGGCTAATCCATCTAACCTAAACACCTTGGTACACTGAGGGGCAATTTTACTATGGTTAATTTCTACTGTGGACAAAACCAGAACACCTGCAGAAATCCATGCAGAGCCAGGGAGAACGTGCAAACTCCACACAGTCACTCAAGGCTAGAATTGAACCCAGGTCCATGGCATTGTGAGGCAGCAGTGCTAATCACCCTGCCACCCAAAGACTTTCTGGCTTCCCTTCAGTCCAACTATCATTCATCTTTTGCTGGATTCCACTATGCATCCTCCCCATAGAGCACCTACTGCTAAGGCATTAGCCCAAGCCTGTAGATCAGTAGTTCTCATCATGTTTTCATCTGCAAGTCACCTAAACTGGATAAAAGACCAAGTAGAGCGCACCTACTTATTCTACCCCACTGTTTTTCACTAGCCACCATAAGAAAAACTCATTAGAATGATAAAAAACTGCTTTCGTTGAGGCTTCAATGAGTTGATATCTGGTTTCAAGCTGAAGAGCTTCAGACGCATGTCAGGATCCACATTCGTCACGTTCCTTTTTGTCTGCAGACCATGTGTTGAAAGTCAAATCTCATAGTTGTGTGTTGTAAGAGCAACGTAAGTCTTGCTCAGAAAGCAACACTGTTGCTTATGACCATTCGAGTCACACACATGGGAATCAGTCTAGTTGTGTAGTGTCAGACAAGTGGTGGCAGTGAGGGTGCTGCCCTGGTCTCCTGTGTGGTTTTGGCTGTGGCGTTGCACATCAGTGATGCATTTTGGACTTTTCCATGGACCACACTTTGAGAACTGCTGTGTTGAACCAGTCACTCAAGGTTTGACCTTCAACTCCTCCTCACTGCGCATCACCACTGAAGATAATTCACAATTCTATCTTGCTGCCAAGTCAAAAGGTAAAAGCAGCCAAACCATACTCTAACTGAAAGTAAGGAATGGAATGGAAACTTCAGGCAACCTAATTGCAGGAACAATTCCTACAGTTGCCTTTGCCTCAGGTAACCTGTCAAATTTTCACAATTGCCTCAGTTTCCCCAAAACCTATTTCACTTCCGAAGAACAAGCCTAGAATCCTGTTGCATCTGAGCCAACCTGGAACGTTAAACTATCTGTTCTCTTTTAAATGTCACCAATCTGCTGTTCACTTTAGTATTTTCTGTTCTTATCTTAAAATTTCTCGCATTTTGTGACTTTTCTTTTTATCTCTACTGATGGAATGCTTCTGTCTGCCTTACAGCAACAAAAGCTATCTGATGACCATCACCAACCAAATTAGCTGGCACTCTTCTTGAAATTTATAGTTGCTCTTTTGGCATTTATCAAATAGGGCTATTGAGTAAAGGATTTTTTCCTCTTTGACACAATTTCAAATATTCTAGCAGTCACAGTGTCACTATAATCACAAGATTGATATTGGACATGTAAAATTAACACAATTTGAATTGGCCCTTTTGTTTCCCCATCAAGTGAGAGCCATAAATCATGACAGTGATAATTGAAAGGGATCAACAGGAACAAAAGGCAAAAAAACCCGAACCCTTCATCTGGGGAAAAATGAAACTTCTTACTCGCAATAGTATTTGACCTGAGGGGTGTTGAGCCAGAAAGGATTTCAGGAAAACAATGAATTAATGATATTTTGCAGTATTGTTATCAGTATAACAATATGTGCATATAAATATTTAAAATTAGTAGATTTTATTCTATACCAGTTTTGAGTAGGGGTGCTGAATACAAAGTAAATACAATCTCTGCAAGGAGACAGCTTCATATGATGCACAGAGGGAAGGTTAGAAACAGACTGATACATAATATTGCACAAATAATTAAGGGGCAATAAAAAAGAGTACGAGAAATTCCATGATATTTAGCTTTAAAAAAGGTAATCTCAAAATTGGGGGCTGCGGTGTATGAGCTGACTGACCATGATACTGTAAGAACAGGATGCCATTCAAGTGTGGGGACCACATAAGAATGTAGTGGCAGTAGGAAAGATAGCATGAGGGGGATTGACACTGTTCTCTGTAGTAAGGATCGCGAGTCCAGGAGGTGGTGTTGCCTGCCAGTGCCAGGTTCAGGACATTATTTCAGGATATTGTAACATAGGAGTCAGACCAAAGGAAATTCACCGGGCTAGCTCATGGGATGAGAGGATTGTCCTATCAGGAGAGACTAAATAGTCTGGGTCTGTATTCCTTGGAGTTTAGAAGAATGAGGGATGACCTTATTCAAACATATTAGCTCCTGAGAGCGGCTTGACAGGGTAGGTGGTGAGATGCTTTCAGTAGAGGAAGAGTCTTGAACAAGGAGACACAGCTACAAGATAAAGGGCAGGTCATTTAAAGCTGAGGTGTGCAGAAATGTCTTCTTGCAGAGGGTGATGAATCCCTGGAATTCTCTACCCCAAAGGATAGTGGAGACTAGATCATTTGAAGTATTTAAAGTGGAGCTGAATAAATCTTTGATGGATCAAGGAACAGAAGACCATGGGAAAATGGAACAGAAAAGTAGTTGGGGCCAGCAAAGATCAGCCATGATGCTACTGAATGGTGGAGCAGGCTTGAAGAGCTTGGTGGGTTATGCCTGCTTCTATTTCTAGTGTTCCTGTGAATCTGGATACGCACAGCATTCAAAACAGAACAGCTGAACTGACAATGCAAACAGAAATAAGTAGCATCTGATAGCTACCATAGAGACATGTCAACAGCCTGGGTTCAATTCCTGTACCAGCTGATGTTACTCAAAGGCCCTGTCTTTTCAACCTTGTTTCTCACCTGAGATATGGCAAGCTTGAGGTTAAATCACCACTAGTGAAATCACCTCAAAAGGGAGAGCAGCTATGTTTATCTGAGATTATGGTGTCTTTACTTTATGATTACAGGATGACATAGATTGGAACTTGAATATTGAAGGGTACGTGACATTTACAAATACAGGAAGTTAAGAGCAATTGGAGGGATGGCTCTGTTAATCAATATGGTATTAGCATATTAGAGATAGATGACATAAATTCAGGAAATCAGGACGTAGAAGAACTTTGGGTTCAGCTGAGAAATTACATAGGTAATAAATCACTTGTGGGAGTGGTGTACAGGCCCCCAAGTTATAATTACAGAGTATGGCAGGGTATAAAAGAAGAGTTAATGGGAGTTTGTTAAAGATACTGCAATAATCCTGGGGGATCTCAATCTGCATATAAATTAGGAAAATTAAGTGGTCAAAGGTAGTATATGCTGAGGAATTCAGGGGCTGTTTTCAGGATAGTTTCTAAGCGATCTCGAGCCAACCAGAGGACAGGCTATACTGGACCTGGTACTGTGCAATGAGATAGGATTAATTGATAACCTCATTGTTTTAGGAGACCAACCAAGAAAGCATTTGAACAATCAAGTCTGGAAATAACAAAAGACAGATAAGGGTTTCAGCAGAATATGAATCCACAGTAAGTGCTGCCTTCCAATCAAACTATAAATGCAAAGTCTGAGGCTAGGAAAGACCGGGCAGGCTGGTGTTATAAATTTAATTGTTGTCATTAGGAATTGGCACATTGTTTGCTTTCCTCCCCAACATGTTATTTCTTTGCTTGCACAATCAATATAGCTTGTTGTGCTTCGATCAAAGAGAAAGTATGGCAGCCTTTCTTCGAAATTTGGATTATTTTCATTGGGCATTAGCATACCTTTTGTATATATTACACTCCAATTTCATTTTACTGAATTATTTCTTAAAATTAGGGAAGAAATCTACTTTGTACTGCTGTTTGTATCAGTAGTAATTTGTTAGACAATGGAGTAATATGTTGTGATGTCTGTATTCACAGATATTGATTTCATAAAGAGTTCCCTCACTATAAAACCAGAATAAAGACACGTATCTTGTAGTTAAATTGGCTGGGAAATGTATTAAGTTAATGGCACATCTTTTACTGTTGGATTTAGGCTTTGAAACAACACTAAACTGCAAAAGTATTTTGTTTCTGTTGCTGGCAAATTTTAATTAGTAAAATCATCCTGGGCATTTCCAAGCCAGTTACTGGGAAATGTGGACCCAAAGCACTAAACTGCTCCAAATTAACAATTCCGGCTCTGCTATTAATCACCTTGATGAATACAAAAGTGTATTTAAAAAGAAGAATCATGTAGGAGTTTAGAAAACTGACAATGACAATTGACAATGGATGGAATGACACTACTGCCAATTAAAACTGAGCTCATTATAGAAATAGCAGAATTTGAGGACAAATTCTGGCACTATAACATGCTGATTAGGTGTAATCATGCTCTGTTTGGTGTCTGCAACTACAATAAATTATGTGATCTCAAAATCAATTCGCCATTGTCCTATAAGAGTAGAAGTAATTAGTTGCTATTTTATGAGACATTAAAATGAAAGTACATGAAGTACAGAAAGAATCTGACATGTTATTAATTTTTTTCTTACTAATAAAAAAGGCTATTACACAGTACTTAACTCATCTTAATTCAGCAACAGCAATATAAATCTAAAATTTTATAAAGTCAACATGACTAATAGAAAGTTTTAAGAGCCTCCCATTGACATAACTGGCAGAAACCAGTTTAAGTTCCAAACAGCAGCAAAATTAGTTTTGGATAGCCAAAATTACACATCACATTAAGAGAAAACAAAGTTTTCTGAGGCATGCTGTTGGTACTAATCCAGTTTCTTACATCAATGAAATTCTGCAAGCTGCCAATGCTAATACTGTGGATTCTGAATTGACACTGCAGAAGTACATATTAACACCACAGGATGGATTTTACATAGGGGCACATTACCCACACACAGACCTTAAATTCAATCAGCACCTTGATAACATGAAATCTAACTTTCCCACCACAAAGCAGATCCTGCCAAAGGAGATACCCCACTTGCTGCCAGATGCTGCCAAAGCTGCTGGATTGCTCGGATTATTCCCCCTTCCTCCTCCCCACCTTCCTTCACAGACCAAAGTAGATGCAACAGAAACAGAATGTTTCATATAGTTAACTGCCTGAAGAGGCAGTTAACTGTCAACTGAAGGGTCTCAAGGCAGCCTGGCTGCCTGATGTCTTACACATCTCCCAATAATATAAGAGTGGGCAGGAAGATGTATTACTTTAATGACCCAGAAGAAGGTAGTGAAATTCACCCCCATCTACATCAAATTCTCAAACAAAAACAGAAATCATACAAACATATGAGGATGCAGAAGCAGAAGGGCTTGAGAGTATAATTGCTTAAATCATTGAGGATGGTTTGAGAGTGTGGTTAATAAACATAAGGCTTCCTGTGCTTTATACATAGGGGCAGAGAGCAAGGAAATTATATTAAACCTGCATAAAACACTGGTTCAGATTCATCTGGAACACTTTGTCCATTTCTGGGCACCACATTTTAGAAAGAATGTGAAGACACTAGAGAGAGTGCAAAAAAGATTAATAACAATTTTTCTCAGGGATGAGAAACTTCAGTTATGTAGTTTGGAGAATTATGTAGATAGCTTGGAGAAGATAAAATTGAGAGGAAAGTTCAAAATTATGAGGGGTCTGGACAAAATAGATAGGGAGAAATTGTTCACATTGACGGAAAGGTCAAGAACCAGAGGGCACAAATTAAAGGTAATTGGGAAAAGAAACAGTGGCAAAATGGGAAATATATTTTTATACAGCAAGTGGTTACGATCTGGTCTGGAATCACTGCCTGAGGGTGTGGTGGAGGCAGGTTCAATCGAGGCACTCCAAAATGAATCACATTATCTGAAAAGGAAAATGTTCAGGACTATGGGAAAAAAATCGGAAGAGTGGCCACGAGGTGAATAGTTCCTTCAGAGGGCCAACACAGACCCAACAGGCTCAATAGCCTCATTTTGTGTTGTAACCTTTCTATGGTTCTATGATATCTGCAAGTTTATCAACATCTGAAAAAAATAACATTTTGAGTAGAAACACCTCTTTAGTACTGGAAAAATAGTCCATCTTTTATATTTCCAGCTGTTGATGCACTTTCTGCATATTTCTACCATTTTATGGTTTAATTTCAATTTTTTGTCTCCTTTTATGATCACTTCTCATACTGTCTTACAGTCACAGTGTTTTTCATAGCTGAAATTAAGGAGATGCTTGGGGCAGCACACAAGTGGATAATAACTATACAATTCTTGTCCGATATGTACTATTCACAATAGTCAGGACTGGAAAAATATTAAGCCACCATTTGCCATTTACAGCATGATCAATGTTTTAGGCAAATTATCAAGTTGGGTTAAAAGATCACACACTGTGCCTGAATTGTGTCATAATGCCCCTCCTCTTTCCCTGAGTCTGAATCTGTAGTTTGTGTTGAACTCTGAATTGCAGCACTGAAGAAGAATGACAAACAATTTTATCCAGTCCCAATTACTGAATTTATTTCCCATTTTATAATTGTAAAATGGCAGAGATCAGGCTGAAAACAAGGCTTCACCAAACATATCAGTGGTCAAATCAAATATAACTAAATGGGAAACAGCATTAAAACCAATGTTGGCAATGTTGACAAATTATATCAACCAATGATGAACTGCAAATTACAAAATGTTATTCAAACAATTTATCTGCGAATTCTCTTCAGTTATATATATTTCCACCTTCCACTCTATTATTACTTTCTATCATCCAACTCGCTGTACTAGATGAGAATCCTATTGATCAATTGATCTCTCACAGAAGTTACTTCATAACAAAACTTGCCATTGTGTTGAGAAATAAAGGACAAAATGCAACTAAAGGGCAAAATGCAACTAAAGGACAAAATGCAACTAAAGGACAAAATGCAACTAAAGGACAAAATGCAACTAAAGGACAAAATGCAACTAAAGGACAAAATGCAACTAAAGGACAAAATGCAACTCTGCTCCGTGAAATACTATTCATATTGGGTAGTCATACAATTTTAACTCTTGCACAGTGGCACAGTCATTGGCACAGTGGTTAGCACTGCTGCCTCACAGCGCCAAGGATCCAGGTTTGATTTCCGACTTGGGTCACTGTCTGTGTGATGTCTCCACATTCTCCTTGTGTCTGCGTGGGTTTCCTCTCGTGCTTTGATTTCCTTCCACAGTTCAAAAGACATGCTGGTTAGGTGCATTGGCCATGCTAAATTCTCCCACAGTGTACCTGGACAGGCGCCAGAGTGCGGCGACTAGGGAATTTTCACAGTAACTTCATTGCACTGCTAACATAAGCCTACTTGTGGCACTAACAAATAAACTTGACTTTTACTTTACTCTATCATTTGTCTTAATTTCACCTCATGTGGCTTGAGATCTAATTAACTTCCTAACACACCTCTAAATTGGGTTGGAATGTTTTACTACATAAATATTTGACATAAATATAAATTGTTAGTATTCCAACCATTGACTATACATGATTACAGTGAACATCTAAAAAATCAGTTGCATTCAAATTTCCCACATTTTGATGATATTGCTTCATAATTACCCTGTGGTAGTCTGAGGCTGCATTTATGGCTTTCAAACAGCTGCAAGAAATTTGTCCAAGAAATAAACATAACTACAGCAGTTTACTGCCAACGCATGTAGGTTCTTGCCAAAATCAATACTTGCATAAACCTGCCAATTCCCTGAAATTGATTGTGTGTTTTATTTTCCTTTCAGAAATCTGGCCTCTTGAATTTTTCTGTTTCTACAAAGCCCAAAATCTATCAAGCTGGCAATTGCACACTTCTTCCAAAACTTCCAAAGCAGCAAACACCAACATCTCCAATGTGATCCCACCAAATAAATTTGTATGTATAAAAACTTGCTTCCTCCACTGCTGAATCAAACAACTCACTGACACAGAGATAAATAATAGATGAAACCTTTACAAGCAGCTTGCTGTTGAACTGGGTTCAAATCTCACCATGACAGGTGGCGGAGTTTGAATTCAGTAAAAAAAAATCTGGGGTGGGATTCACCAACTGCGCTTGCCCCAAAACCGGAGAATGCCGCCCAAGGTCAATGGACCTTTATGTAGTCTGTCCCCCGCCTGCCCACAATGATTCCTGTGGTGGGAGGGATGGAAGAATTCTCCCTTGGAATGAAAAATCTACTGATGACCATGAAACCATTGTTGATTGCTAGAAAAACACATCTGGTTTATTGTTCTTTAGGGAAGGAAATCTACCATCTTTACGTGCTCTAGCCTATATGTGACTCCAGAGCCACAGCTATACAGTTGACTCTCAACTGCCCTCTGGCAACTTGGGATAGCAATACATGATAGCCAGACAGCAAACAAATGAATAAAAAAAACATTTCCCTCCCAATTTGACCCGAAATTAAAGTTCAATGTTGGGAAGGATATGTTTAAAGCTCATGTTTTTATCCATCTGCTGCTGCTAGACACCCTGGAATCTCATGCAAAAATATACTGGGATTGCTTTAAATATGCATGCCACCCTGCTTAAGGGGAAATAGGCAACTGAAATTTGGGATAAGTAGTTCATCCACTGGTGGCCCCAGAATAATGAGGCATTTAGTGGCCTTGCCCAAATTAGGTGGGACATTGTTATTGGTTAAGTCTGGGTTTAATGCCAATTTTAGGGTCATGGCGCAAATTTTGTGCAGCAACAGATGAACAATTTTGTGTTCAGCAGCCTAACCAACAGTCTTAAAATGGATTGCTTGCAGGTGATTCCAGAAAGGATTTATTTTACTTTTTCTTGTAAGGATCCAGGATGATCTATGCTAATGAGATCTGTCCACCAACGTGGTTCAGGCTCTCGTTGTCGCGATTGAGCAAGTGTTATAGATTGTAGGGAAGTGGTAGGATAACCCCCTCTTAGCTTCTGAAATGTGTTTTAAAGAAGTGCTTCAATGCCTTTGAATGCTGTGAACCTTAAGAACAGACAAAACACATTTTCTGTTAAGTTTCAAAAAAAGGAACAAATGCTTATTTCTCAACACCCAAGTGTATTCACAACAGCACCAATTCAGACATGCACACAGACATGCAGACACAGAAGATTACAAAAGAGATAGCATAAAAGGTTTTAAAAAGTTCAAAAATTTATTGTTATACTTGAATCTTTTTGAGATTGAAACTTGAAATGTTTTTGGGCTGATGATTCCCTTTTGGTTCACTGAAGGAATGGCGGCTCAAAGTTTCCAGTGACAAATTTGCAGTGGTTTACTATTTGCAACAGCAACTTTCTGGCTTTGCTTGGTAGGAAGCAGTCAAGCTCCTATAGAGAAGATCTAACATGATTTTTCAAATCATTAGGTAAAAGACTTGTCCCATTTCACTACCTACTTACTTTATTATTTATCCGTGACACAAGTAGGCTTACATTAACACTACAATGAAGTTATTGTGAAAATCCCCTAGTCGCCAAACTCCGGTGCCTCTTTGGGTACACTGAGGGAGAATTTAGCATGGCCAATGCACCTAATCAGCACGGCTTTCGGACTGTGGGAGGAAACTGGAGCACCCGGAGGAAACCCTTGCAGACGCGAGGAAAACATGTGGACTACGCAAAGATAGTGACTCAAGCTGGGAATCAAATCCGGGTCCCTGGAGCTGTGAGCTACCAGTGCTAACTACTGTACTTTCACACTAAGAATACAAAACAAATAAATTTGCAGTGGTTTATTATGTGCAACATGGCAACATTGACCAGCTGAGAGACTGAACAAAATGCAGTCCTGGATGTAATTGAGAGCAGAAACAATAACAGCAGAATCAACCCCTGTAATCACTTGACAAGTTGTTGGTATCTCAGCAGGTTGAATGAATTGCCAAATCCCTTCCCACAGTCAGAGCAGGTGAACAGCCTCTTCCTAGTGAGGACTTGCTGTCAGCAGTATAGATGACTGAGTGAATCCCCTCACACACACACTGCAGGTGACAGACCTCTCCCTGGTGTGAACTTGCTAGTGTGTTAGCAATATGGATGACCACCTAAACCTCTTGCTGGGTATTTTAGTCAGGGTCTTTCCTTTCCTGGGCTGGACTTCTCCTTCCAAGTATCTTTGTCTCTAGGACTGTTTGACTAGCTCTCAAAATGTGTGTTAGTAAATGTTCCTTATTACAACCTAATTTCTGTCAGGTGACCATAAGATTTGCTCTCCCAACTTCCACACAAATGGTCCCCAATGACTTAAGTATTTACACCCGATCAGGTGCCAGTTTTAGCCATGTGACAGAATGGGTTTCTCATCACCACCTTTCAGTATATTTCCGTTCTGCAGTCAAGGTGGCTGCAGGGGCATTATGCACTAATTTCTACAGGTATTTTTTGACAACAGCCACCATTAAATCCACAGTTGCATTTTAATGTCTTCTTCATGGAATATCCCAAAAGTTGTTTGCATTTTAATGATCTTTTCAAACAAGCAGGAAACTTCTAGCCTCATGCAGTTTCATGTATAATGACAGACAAGAAGGGAGGTCATCTGACCTCTCAACTCAGCTTCAAGTTTTTAGGTGTCCAGATCACCAACAACCTGCCCTGGTCCCCCCATGCCACGCTATAGTTAAGAATGCCCACCAACATCTCTACTTTCTTAAAAGACTAAGGAAATTTAATATGTCAGCTACAACTCTCACCAACTTTTACAGGTGTACTATAGAAAGCATTCTTTGTATCCTGGTTGTATCACAGCTTGGCATGGCTCCTGCTCTGCCCAAGACTGCAAGAAACTACAAAAGGTTGTGAATGCAGCCCAATCCATCACACAAACCAGCCTCCCATCCATTGAGTCCACACTTCCCACTGGCTCAGCAAAGCAGCCAGCATAATTAAAAACCCCACGCAGCCCGGACATACTCTCTTCCACCTTCTTCTTTCGGGAAAAAGATACAAAAGTCTGAGGTCACGTACCAACCAACAGCTTCTTCCCTACTGCCGTCAGACTTTTGAATGGACCTATCTTCCATTAAGTTGATCTTTCTCGCCACCTTAGCTATGACTGTAACACTACATTCTGCACACTCTCATTTCCTTCCCTATGAATGAGTATGCTTTGTCTGTACAGTGCAGAAGAAACAATACTTCTCACTGTATACTAATATATGTGACAATAATAAATCAAATCTTGTTTAAGCAGATTGCCAAACTCTATTTTATTTTTAAAGATAAGGTGACCAACTTCCATAAATCCATGGGTATAATGATGTGGATGTGACAAGACGATGTGATCATAATGATTACCGTCTACTCGATTACCAGAAGTCAAACATGTTTCTACAGCCCAACTTCTAACTGCACAGAGTCGCAGTTAGATTTGTTAAATTTCCAGGCTGCTTTTACAGTCAACTATGTCCCAGCACTTAATTCTCTTCATTAGACTTGCTGAGAATCTCTTAGTTGTGCAGGACAGAATGCAGACTGTGGTGTTTTTGGATGTACTGAAGTTTAACGAGGTTGGGGAAAGGGAGGCCAGCCAAGAGGGAACTGCAATATCACAAGCATAAATAGAGGTTTCAGTAACAAAATGGATTTAGGTGGGGCACAGTTGGCTGAATCTGTGGAAATGGAAGTAAATGCTCCTTATGACGGATATTTTTTAGGATCAGACGCACAGCTGGGGGTTGAACAGACTGCTGAGACTATGTACAATTTGGTTCGGCCTAGCAGAAGGGAATGGAGTCAATGGCAGGAGTCAAAGCTGATGATGTTAGTCACATTGATGACTAACTGGGGGAAATTGTAAATCATTTAAGATTGGATCTTGGGCAACTAGTTTGACAACAAAACAGCAGTTGAGGTTTTGAGAAGGTGGTGGAGACGCAGAGTTGAATACCATCTGCGCACGTGTCTGCTGAGTTATTTCCAAGGGATAGAACGTAGACAAAGGGGGCCAAGAGTAAATATTTGTAGTATTCATGTGGGAATGGCAAGAGAAGTCATTGCTGGAAATGCTCTAGTTAGAATTCAGACAGGTAAAAGAAGACGCTGCAAGGGAAATCCCATCAAACTGAACCTGAACAGATGCGGAGTGTGGCGACGAGGGAATTTTCACAGTAATTTCATTACAGTGTTAATGTAAACCTACTTGTGACACTAATAAATAAGCTTAAACTTTAAGGAATGGTCTTGGACAATATATTGACTTGCACTGGAATGGCTCTTTTGGGCCTGAGAATAAATTTCTGTTCTGCGATGCAGAGATCTGTTTCTGCATTTGTGTTTTCTGCTTACAAGGGGATCTCTGTGAGCATGATAACGACTCAGGAATCTTGTTAATATTCAATTATTATCATAATACCTAGCTGGTTGTAATAATATACATTAGAAGGGCTGAAAATAATTGGAAAGGATTCCTTTTGTGTATGAATGTTACGGGTTTATATGAGATTGTGAATGGTTATTAGTTTCTGTTAAATATCTTATGGAGATGGGCCTGGTGCATCTGTTCAGCTGCCTCTTCTGATTCCCTTCCATTCCTATCCAACAGCCTAACTTCTCTTGTTTATTTCATATTTCCCTTCATACTCTACAAGGTCATCTTGTTCTCTTGACTCTATTCCCACTAAACTGTTGACCCAATTTCCCTGTCTGGCCATCACGCTACTAGGGTTCCCTCTCCTAAAGCTACTACCACCTTTCCTTCAGATCTATTGTCATCATGCCTCACTTCAGAAACCCCTCTTTTGACCTTGGTGCTCTTGCAAACAGCTAGCCCATCTCGAACGTCTCTTTCCTCTCAAAAGTCTTTGAATAGATTGTTGCCACTTAAATCCCTGACTAATTCTCTGAGTTTAAATCCCTTCAATCAGGTTTCTGGCCTGTCATAGTACTGAAACAACCTGTCTCAAAGTCACAAATGACATCCCATTTGACTACAGCAGTGGTAAACTATTCTTCCTAACTCCTCTTGACTTTTCACATGACTGCCATACTGCTCCAATGTCACTCCTCTGTTGTCCAGTTGGGCATGACTCCCATTGTCTGCTTTCATTCTCCTCCATCCAGTCGTAGTAAGGTGGCAAAGGTGAGGCGGGGAAGAGAAAATATCCAAGCACCCAGAAAAATATACTATACAACTTCAATGTTCATGTCCCTCTTTAGGGATTCCTAAATCTACTACTGAAAAATACACACTTCTATGTACTTGAGCATTAATTCCTCCAAGTGATGGAAAGCTGGGAATGCCTGAAGGTTAAATCACAGTAAACTCATGGGCTATAGTACACTTACTGTAACAATTTGATCTTAAGACTGCCAGGTTTTGGTTTCACAAAAAAATGAAATCGAAAATCATGATTTCTAAAGCTATCAAAAATCCTGAAGACCCATGTAATAAAAACTAAATTTAACTTATTCAGTCACCTTGGTGATGACACATGAAAATTAAAGTTTTTCTTTTTGAGCTGTCAGCATTTTTGCAGCTGCATCAGCTTTCTATTCATCAGGTTTTATGCATTTTCTTGGTTGTTATGCATGCATAAAAACAATGACAGGCATATTTCTACTAAAACAAATGTTATGCAATAAGGCTTACCCAGTTCACAGATGAGTACATAAACTTTACATCATTTGTTAGCTAGGTCACATAGGAAGATATATTTTGTGGTTGCACAAATTTAATCAACTTTGGAAATTTGTGTGTGAACATTCTTGGAACATCATCATACAACATGCATATACTTCAATGGGTTGAATATTATGGGACACTATGATTCCCATGTGCCCCCTGACTAGATGGTCAGTGGGGAGACTGCCCATAATTCTGACAGCTGCTCCTCAGCAATTTATGCTGGAAGCAATGTTATTTGCTTTAAGATATGGCTTCCAACCCTTTCTCAGGAGAATATCCAGTCTTAGAGAGCTCTCAGCCAGATGGATGACAGGTAGTTCTATAGTCCCGACAGCCTAGATTGCAATGGTGGCCACTGCCTGGACTACAGGTAGTCCTATTTAAAAAAAAAGTCTGGACTAGTAGGTAAGTCCAGCATATTGCTGGGAGCAGGCAAGCAATCCTTGGCAAGGGGTGGGCGAGGGAAGGATGGAAGGCCAGATTTGAGAACTCAGGGTGGTAGGCTAAATCACGGGTGAACTATGATCAGCAAGGGGCATTTTGGGAGGATATCTCTGATGGGCTAGAGGAAGTGCAAAGGGGAGGTGCAAAGAGGAGGATCGCCCCCCGCCTCCCTCCCCTCCACCAGCACCAGTTCTCCCACCTACAGTTGCCAAATTTCTTCCCCCTGCCACAGGTAAACTATCAGCAGAGGTGAGATGAGACCTTTAAGTGGCCATCAATGTGGCCCAAGGGTGCACAGCTGACACCCACTCCATCCTCTACGTAAAATTTCAAATTAAGAGTTTGTGGGTAGGTGGCAGTGACGTGATCTGTTGTATTTTATAAGCCAGGATCCCTTAAACCTCCTCTGGTGGGGACCGTAAAATCCATTCCAAAGAAAGAATTACAGCACAAGAGATCTGAATTGTTAGAATAGAAACTAGAAACTCTACAGTACAGAAACAGGCCACTTCTTACTTATTTCACCGCATAACGGTCATTAAAGAGTATGTCAATAATCTTATATCTGCTGATTTGATCTCTAGTAAACTTTTCATTACTAAACTAGTAAACTTTTCATTATTAACCACAAAATCATGTCAAAGCATTACAGTACCAGCAAACGATAAATATTATGAACAATTAGGCGTTTTTTAATAAGTTCACATTGAGTTTTACAGTAATCTTCTAAAAGGAAATTTGCATCGACTCAGAAGGTTCTTTCCTCTAGGTGAATTACGCACTATTTGTCACTGTACCATATCCATTATTTTAATACCATATCCATATACTTGACAGTAAGATTCTTCGTTTTAGCATGGTACCTAAAATATATGCCATACTCTCATTTCATCTCTCAAAACATTATAAAACAAATGCAATTGCATTAAATAGCTCATTCACTGTTACTGGGTCAAAATCTTGGAACTCCCTCCCTAACAACACTGTGGGTGTATCAACCACATGGACTGCCTCAGTTCAAGAAAGAAGTTCCCCAGCACCATCTCGAGGGTAACTAGGGATGGGGAGTAAGTGATGACCTTCCCAATGACATCCACACCCCATGATTGGTGTTATAATCCAGATCAAAAACTCCAAGATATTTGATGAAGTCAGCTTAGGTCATAGGTTTTGCACTTTGAATTTGGTACGCCCACAGTGTTGTTTGTGAGGGAGTTCCAAGATTTTGACTCAGTGACAGTGAAAGAACTGTTTAATGCAATTGCAACAAATTACTTTCGTTTTGTAATGTTTTGAGAGATGAAAAGAGAGCATGGCATATATTTTAGGTACCATGCTAAAACAAAGAATCTTACTGTCAAGTACATGATTAAAATAATGGATATAGTGTAGTGACAAATACTGTGCAATTCAACTAGAGGAAAGAACCTTCTGAGTCAATGCAAATTTCCTTCCAAAAGAATACTGTAAGCGTGTTTCATTCCAAATATGATTCAAACAACCCACTAAGGAGCTTTTATCAAGCAAAATTTATTTAAGAATGCAGTGAACACATAGAAAGAAAATTAGCAATAACTTTTACCCATTATAAACAAGAAAAAAGACAACCATTATATTGTACGTATTTTAACAACTGAGTGCACTGTCCTAACCAAACAAACCTCCGAACAAACATACACCCATCTCAGGTTTAACACAGAAAATAAGAATGCTCACGTGGTTTTGCAGCTCTGCAACACCTACTGTCAATTAGAACAAAGAAAATTACAGCACAGGAACAAGCCCTTCAGCCTTCTAAGCCTGCACCAACCATGCAGCCTGACTTAAGTAAAACACCCAACCCTTCCAGGAACCATATCCCTCTATTCCCATCCTATTCATCTACTTGCCAAGACGCTCCTTAAAAGTCACTACCGTATCCACTTCCACTAATCCATTGGTTGGAGAATTGAAACTCTAGCTTCTCCATTTTGGAAATCCCAACACATCACAGTAGAGATAATGTCACTGCTGACCTCTAGCTAACAAACCACTAACAGCAAAACTTTCACTCCAGGAAGGTAAGGAAACCTGCTTCCAGATAGCCAGCAAAATTCCAGTCAGAGAGACAAACACACTGCCTTCAGCCTGGAATCCAAACACCTTCCAATGAGCCAGCAGCCAAAACTGAAAGTAAAAAAACTCCTCGGAAAGAAAAAAGCTGTCCCATTTGACCTGTCAATCAATTTTCCCACAACAATTCACAAAGGATCATAAACTTCCAGAGAGTGGATTAGGCCCAGATTAAAAATAAACAAAACACAATTTAAACCATTTAAGCAGCAACTGATGCACCTGGGGCAGCAAAGTGGTTAACACTGCTGTCTCACAGCACCAGGGACCCAGGTTCGAGCCTGCACATTCTCCCCTTGTCTGCATGGGTATCTTCCAGATGCTCCGGTGTCCTCTCATAATCCAGAAGATGTGCTGGTTAGGTGCATTGGCCATGCTAAATTCTCCTTCAATGTACCCGAACAGACGCTGGACTGTGGAGACTGGGGGATTTTCACAGTAACTTCACTGCAGTGTTAATGTACGCCTTCTTGTGGCTAATAAATAAACAATAAAATATGCTTCACGGGGCCCACAAAGATAAAAAAACTTGCTTACGAGCAGCAGAGAACATAATAAAAAATACATTTCTTAAAGCTATAGTAGCATCAAGCTGGGTAATAACAAAGTTACACATAGAACATAGAACATTACAGCGCAGAACAGGCCCTTCGGCCCACGATGTTGCGCCGACCAGTTACAAAAACAATGACCCACTAGCCTATACCAATCCCTTTTCGTCCATAAACCTATCCAGAGATCTCTTAAACGCCCCCAAACTAGACGCATTTACAACTGCAGCAGGCAGGGCATTCCAATCCCTCACCACCCGCTGGGTAAAGAACCTACCCCTGACATCCGTCCTGTAGCTACCCCCCCTTAATTTAAAGCCATGCCCCCTCGTGCTAGCTTTCTCCATCCGAGGAAAAAGGCTATCACTATCCACCCTATCTAAACCTCTAATCATCTTATATGTTTCAATAAGATCCCCTCTTAGCCGCCTTCTTTCCAACGAAAACAACCCTAAATCCCTCAGTCTCTCCTCATAGGACCTCCCCACCATACCAGGCAACATCCTAGTAAAACCTCCTCTGCACCCTCTCCAACGCCTCCACATCCTTCTTGTAATGCGGGGACCAGAACTGCACACAGTACTCCAAGTGCGGCCGCACTAGAGTAGTGTACAGTTGCAACATTACACTGCGACTCCTAAATTCAATCCCCCTACCAATAAACGCCAAGACACCGTACGCCTTCTTAACAACCTTATCTACTTGATTCCCAACTTTCAGGGATCTATGTACACACACACCTAGATCCCTCTGTTCATCCACACTATTCAAAGTCCTCCCGTTAGCCCTATACTCGACACATCTGTTGCTCCTACCAAAGTGAATTACCTCACACTTCTCCGCATTAAATTCCATCCGCCACCTCTCGGCCCAGCTCTGCAACCTATCTAAGTCTCCCTGCAGACTATGACACCCTTCCTCACAATCTACCACACCTCCAACTTTGGTGTCATCAGCAAATTTACTAATCCACCCAACTATACCCTCATCCAGATCATTAATAAAAATTACAAACAACAGTGGCCCCAAAACAGATCCCTGAGGCACACCACTCGTAACTGTACTCCATGATGAATATTTACCATCCACCACCACCCTCTGTCTCCTATCTGATAGCCAATTCCTGATCCAACTTCCTAGATTACCCACAATCCCATACATCTGCATTTTCTGCAGAAGCCTACCATGGTGAACCTTATCGAACGCCTTACTAAAATCCATGTATACCACGTCAACTGCCTTGCCCCCATCCACCTCTTTGGTCACCTTCTCAAAAAACTCAATAAGGTTAGTAAGGCACGACCTACCCGCTACAAAACCATGCTGACTATTTCTAATCAATTCATTACACTCCAAATAACTATAAATCCTATCCCTAATAATTTTTTCTAAAACCTTGCCCACAACAGAAGTAAGACTCACCGGTCTATAATTCCCGGCAAAGTCTCTGTTCCTCTTCTTAAACAATGGGACAACATTCGCTATCCTCCAATCCTCCGGGACTACACCAGAGACCAATGACGACCTGAAGATCTGAGCCAGAGGCTCTGCAATCACCTCTCTAGCCTCCCAGAGAATCCTAGGGTAGATCCCATCCGGACCAGGGGACTTATCTATTTTCAGCCCCTCAAGAATTTCCAGCACATCCCCTTTATCAACCGTAATACTGTCTATTTTACACCCCTGCAACCCAATGTCCTCCTCAGCTATATTCATGTCCCCCTGCGTGAACACCGAAGAGAAATATTGGTTCAATACTTCTCCAATCTCCTCCGGTTCCACACACAACTTCCCCCTGCTGTCTGTAACTGGCCCTAATCTTGCCCTGACCAACCTTCTGTTCTTGACATACCTATAGAACGCCTTAGGAAATCAAAATTGAATGGGAATGAAGCAGATAAATCCATTGCTACAATGAAGTCTTCCCTTAACTGATTTCCACCACACATGGTTAAAATGTCCTGCCATGAGTCTCCAATTTTACGACAAGAAACTTTGAGGAAAATCTCCATTTTGACACAAATGCCGTGTGAGTTGGGATGTGGGGCAAAAAGTCACACCCAATATTGTACTCAGGAGCAAATTAATTATACACAGGCGAGTTTCTCTCCAACTCACATGGTGAGTCTGGAACTGATTAGTCAGCCCTGTCCTCACCTAATGGGTTCAAAGGTCCATGCGCCATATTTAAATGCTACCCTTATTCTCTTTAGCCTATCTTTGAAAAGAAGATATCTCCAGGTAGCTGTGTCAAAGAAGAAAGATGCCCCAAAGTTTAGTCATGTCTCCTTGGAGGTCCTCATCAATGAAGTGCAGTAATATTGGAATGTCTTTTATCCCAGAGGCGAGGAAAACCATCAATCTCACCTTGCTGGCCTGCAAGGCTATTGAAAGGGCAATCAGCACATCGGCAGCATCTTGAGAAATGCCAACTAACATAGGAAGATTCTGCCAGGCTAAGTCAATCTACAGCTCATTCCAATCTCCTATCTCATAATGGCATCATGCATTCAAAAGGTTACACTTCTCAGGAATCTCACACTGTAACATCTGACCACACATCACCACTGTTTCTGGGCATTTCAACGTTCTCAGCATTTCATCCATGATGTTGCACAAACTCCATCCTCACCACTTATTGGGGTGGGGTCGGCACACACTGCAGATGCTTCCCACTCCCTCCTCCATCCCTTTTCATCACATTCTATCCATTTATCTTCATGCAGGCCAAACTTGCCCATAGCAAAAGGAAGAGATCCCAGATTGGAAAAGGAAGAACTAACATGATAGAGTTAATCAAATTGATGAACTCAATGGTTGGCACTGCTGCTTCACAGCACCAGGGACCTAGGTTCAATTCCCGGCTTGGATCATTGCCTACGTAGAGTCTGCATGGGTTTCCTCCGGATGCTCCGGTTTCCTCCCCAGTTCAAAAGATGTGCTGGTTAAGTACATTGACCCGAACAGGTGCTGGACTGTGGCAACTAGGGGAATTTCACAGTAACTTCATTGCTGTGTAGGCCTACTTGTGACTAATAAATAAACTTTAAAAATAAATAAACTTTTAAACTTTAAATTGGAGGATGATGCTGCTGAGTTGGAGGGTGAGGATAAAACTACTCCTGTGGGAAAGGAGAAATCAGCTTCTCCAAGCAAACCAGTATAAGTGAATCTCCATGATCACACACTGACATTTTCAGTGAATGAGTTGCAATGTTGTATATAGTTCATGAACTCAAGTCTATCTGCTTTCTCTTATAGGCAACAGAAGGTCCAGACACACCTTCATACACAACATAAGCTCCAGACCCCAAGCCATCTCAGATAAGGAAGCTGAGCAGCCATTAGCAGGCAAGCCATCACTGCATTCTCCTGCACCCTCCACTAGCTCAGAGACACACAACCCAGTAAGTCCCAATTATAGAGTAGGCACTGGGTCACATTCTGGGGGAACACCTCACTGATATGTCCCACCATCAGTTGGAGGCAGTGGCAGCACAAGTCCCTGGCATCTGGAGGACCTCTGGAGATCAAGGACCTGCTGAGCGTCTGATGATGAGCTTCTGGAAACAGATTACATGCTAGAGATGCAAGAACAGGTAATGCACCTCCTGATTTGCCAAAGACTATCAATCATCTACAAAGCACAAGTCAGAAGTGTGATGGAATACCCTGAGCTTCCTGGATGAGTGCAGCTCCGACAATACTCAAAACGTTTGACATCAGCCAGGACAAAGCAGCCTACTTGATTGGCACCCATCTATCACCTTAAGACAGTCACTCCCTCCACTATCAACATATACAGTGTGGGAGTACGTCCCATCCACAAGGTGCTCCTTTGACAGAACCTTCCAATGAAATATCTTTAGCATCCACGAGGACAAGGGCAACAAATGAATGGGAACACCACCACATGCAAGTTCCCCTCCAAACGGCAGACCATCCCTCCTTGGAATTATTTTGATATACCTTCACTGTCAAAATCCTGAAAATCCTATCGCAACAGCATTGTGCATGTACAAACAGCATATGGACTGCACAGTCAAAACTTTAAATTGGCAGCTCATCATCATCACTATCTCAAGGACAATTAGGGATGGGCAATAAATGTAGGCCTAGTCAGCGATTCCCTCATCCCATGAAAGAATGAGTAATAAAAAAAACTCACAAGAATTAAGGTAGAAAAGCTTCTTCCTGCAGTTGTATTAGCAGTTGAGATTGACAGCAGCAAATGCCAGCAATTGACTTTTGCACATAAATAATGCTGAAGTCAAGGGCTGAGCTTAAAGGAGTAATTTCTACTGTCACTGCAGTAAAGGCTGAAAGAAAGGAAGAAGAATGTGATGACAGAATGTATGAACTAGTCACCCACTCTCAATAGTGAAATAAAGTGTCTCAATGTTCTGCGAGTGAAAGTGTTGATACCCAAGTGCAAACAAATTTCAATGCATTTCAGACTGCAATGAACAATTAAGTAGAGGGATCATTAGCAAAAAGCAATTGAAGATCACTGACTGTTGTGATCCTCTATTTATTTTCATACTTTAAATACTTAAAGTACGTT
This sequence comes from Carcharhinus amblyrhynchos, assembly GCF_965287045.1. NCBI lineage: Eukaryota > Metazoa > Chordata > Chondrichthyes > Carcharhiniformes > Carcharhinidae > Carcharhinus > Carcharhinus amblyrhynchos. The sequence continues at coordinate 13,850,421 of NC_137341.1, forward strand.
TAAACCCATTTGATTTATATTGGAATAATGCATAGACTACTTTTTAAATGTTGAAAAAGGTTTTCAGTTACTTTGTGACTTTAGTGTATGATGTTATAATACTGCTCTACACTTTCAAGTTTTTTAAATGAATGAATCTAGTTTGTTACACATACTATAGTAAATCATAATTACAAAATGTACAGGTTGACTTTATTAATCAGGAATATGGCTGCATGCAGAGTGTGTTTGGCATATGTTCCTTGCAATTTCAATGTATTAAAGTTTCTTGGTATTTTGATATATTATGGGTTTTGATATTACAAACATTTGATTAATTATTTTTTCCACTTTTTGAACTGATATATGGAGGCCATACTTTAATATAATTCTGCCAAGTTCACTTACTGTCAGCTACTGATGATTAATTGTACCCTACTTAGTTTCTGCAATTAGCTGTTGGTGCCAATAATCCTGTTCTTCTGGGAGATCGGATGTATACCAAAGAGGCACGTTGGAACCCCACAAAGTACTAACATGCCAACCTCCCTGAGAATTTGAACTTCCGACAGTCAATTTCCCTGCTCAAAGGGACCCTCCAGGAATATCTCAGACTCTGAGCGAGATCAGAGACTTCGGGTAGTTCGGTGGTACTTACCTCCGTAGTTGCCCAAGAAATGTTAGACAACAAATCCTAATCTAATTCCTGGGTAACTATAGAACTGAACCCCTTATACTCACATTGACCTGTGCCCCCATCCTGAACTGCCCCTTGATCCTTGATTAATCCCCCACCCTGACCCAACTACCTTTCTCGAGCATGCTAACACCCCACCACCTGACTAGCTCCCAACCTAACTATCCTTCTGACCTAAACTAACTACCCCAACTCACCTACCACCTTACCCACATGCTACATTGCCCACTTGCTCCCTTCCCGTCAGCCACCTCACTACCATGCCACCTTACCATCTATTTATCGCCATACACACCTACCACTACAACCATCTGCCACCTCATGCACATGCCATCCTACCCACCTGAAACTCTACCTGTCACTGCCTTCTACTCTAACCATTTATCATCTGACCCACATGTTCACAACCCATCTGTTACCTCAGCCACCTTCTACCTTATCCACCTCACTCATTCATCCACTGACTCATTCATTAACATTGATCTGTCTATTCATTGACATTCATATTTTATCTTTAAAGAAAACTTACCATATTGCAGCTAGTGCCATAAAAGTGGGGCGTGGCTTGTTTCACCCAACCCCAATTCCCATGCTCCTATGCTGCAATGGAGTTCTGTATTGGACTGCATGTTCTGCATTGCTCGAGCAGCCAAGTTTGGAAGGCGCAGCCAGAAATGTGAAGCAATGCAGTACATAGAAAATTCTAGGATGATGACCACTTTGTAGAAGTCCAGGTCCCTGACACCATAATCATATCCTGGTACTTTGTTTCAAGTGAGATTGAACAAATTTGTGCATTAAGTTGTCAATTTGATATGCAACACCAAAAAAAGATTAATTGTGATGTTATTGAGCAAGGTCATCTCACCTCATTTTCCCATTATATTCCTCATGCAATCTACATGACAACTAAACTTGAAAAGACAAAAAGAGATCATATTACAGTTCCATCCAACAACATTCTGCTTTCAATGTAGGGTCTCACATGACCCTCATTGTGTTGTTTTGATTGATCTTAAAAAAAATTCACATCATGAATTAATTCCACCTTGCCTTTCTTCTATTTTTAATATTCTATTTTAATCTTCTTCCTCAACTTCATCGTACTTAACCTTTTGTATGTTGAATGCCTTGTTACATTTATAATTCCAACATTTTTAATTTTCTGTCTTTGTTTTTGATTTACATATTTATTAGCTTCCATTTAGCCAGGCTAGTCTACAACAAAGGGGAGAAGGTGCTTACTCTTTTTGTTTTACATCAGTGTTTCCTTCAATCCAAAAATTACTGATGAATAATACACTGAAAGCTGTGGTTCTAGAATATACTCTAATTACCAGGCTGTCACTCTAAGCTTGCAGTTACTGAATCATGCTACATACTAATAATGAGTTCCACCTATACCTCCTTTTTCCAGCACTTTTTATGCAAAGCATTGTTAGTTTAATTTTAAATAATCACCTACTTGTGTTTGACCTCTATTCTCAAACTGCATCTATTTTTGAAGTTGCTGTAAAGTGATGTATAAGGCAAGTAATAATCTCCATAGCACATTTCAGATCTTCAGGACTTCCAAAGCTCTTTGTAGCCATTGCATCACTTCTGTAATCTTTTTACATGGGTAATGTGAAAAGCAACTCGGAAAGCGAGCTGAGTCAAAAAGTACTGTGTTTTGGCAAAAATACATGCCAAATAAGTAATCCCCAACTCCCTGGGATCTTTTGCATCTACCTGACCAAATAGCAAAGACTAAAAAAAAGGCAGTCCTGATAATGCAGGACAGTGGCACAGGCAGCTTGGTGGTACAATGGTTAGCACTGTTGCCTCACAGCACCAGGGACCCAGATTCAATTCCGGCCTTGGGTCACTGCCTGTGTGGAGTTTGCACATTCTTCGTGTCTGCGTGGGTTTCCCCTGGGTGCTCCGGTTTCCTGCCATACTCCAACGATGTGTGGGTTAGGTTGATTGGCCATGCTAAATGCCCCTTGGTGACAGAGAGACTAACAGGGTAAATATGTAGGGTTAGAGGGATAGAGCCTGGGTGGGATTGTTGTCGATGCAGACGCAATGAGCTAAATGGCCTCCTTCAGCAGTGTAGGAATTCTATGATTCTTTCAGTTCAAGGTTGATATTTTGGCCTAGATAATGTGCTCATGTCCTGGAGTGGGACTTAAAATCATACAATTGAGAGTTACTCACCAATTTACAACTGGTAATTTGATTAGAAATTTTAAATCAGTGGTACTGATGTACTTACTAATCATGCCCTCTTATTTAAAAGTGCAAGTAAAGTACAATTTAAATGCCAAACATTACAGTATTAGCAAATATCTTTTTACTGTTTCTTGTAGTGAACACAGAACATAACAGGGCAAAAGAAACCCTAATGGGATATAGATAATCAATTATTTGTCCATTTTAATTATAAGCTTAATACTGTTAATTTTTCTTGTACAATGCTAATCTTTTCCTTTTTCCTGCTGCAACAGTTCAGAACAAATTGAAATATGCAATGAAATATAACTGCTCATAATTTAAAAACCACTTAGCACATCTGTACATTTTCTGCAACTGGAGGTTTCGAAATAACACACTGCAGCCAAGTGTAGATGTTAAGTTCTCACTTTGTCTTCCCACTGGCAAGTTATCACACCTCCACAGTTTTACCAGTATTGCCATGAGCATTTCAATAAGCATTATGGCACATAAAATGTTCACAGTACATCCACATGAACAGCATCTATCACTACTATATTTCTCGGCCTTCCAAACTTGGATTTACAGAAAGAAAGAGCATTATATCCCTTTCAAAATTGGACAATAGGAAGAGTGTAGGTTGAACAACACAATACTACGGTGAAATAATGGGAACATGACAATACAATGAGAACAGCAAGAAATCACAAAATTACTACCAATTTTTAAAGAACTATTCCTTTCATTCACGCAAAATGGGTGCCATTGTCCCTTTCTAATTTCCCTGGGAATATGGTCTGAACTACCTTCCATGTACAGTCCATGTGGCGTACGTACACACAGGGTTATGACCCAGCAACAATAAAGAACAGCTCTTTATGTCGAGCAAGATGTTGTGTGATTTGGAGGGAAAACTGCAAATGGTGGCATTTCCACGCATTTGCTGTCTTTGCTCTTCTTGCATGTAGAGGTAACCGGTTTGGAGTGTGCTATCAAAGAAGCCTTGGCAAGTTGCTTCAGCGCACACCACAGGCTGGTGGTGTGTGGGGTGCCAATCAAGCGGTCAGTTTTGTTCAGAACGATGCTGAACCACTGGTGTGATGTTGGAGCTCCATTCATCCAGGCAAGTAGAGAGTATTTCATCATATTCCTGACCTGTACATTGGTGGAAAGGTTTCCAGCAGTCAGGAACTGAGTTACTCACTGCAAAATACCCAGCCTCTGACTTTTTCTTTCAGAGAAAATGATTGCGAAATACACATACGATTATGATAAGCTGATTTAAATAAAAAATAAATTTAAGGATATTTATACATAGTCTTCTCTCAAAGGATAGTGAATCTGTTGAATTCTTTATTACTGTAGAGACTGGATCGTTAAGTTTGCTCAAGGTTGAGACAGATAGATTTTTAATCGTTAAGGGAATCAAGGGTCATGGAATTAAGGCGAAAAGTGAAGTTGAGGATTATCAGATCAGTCATGATTTCATGGAATGGCACAGTCGACTCAATGGGCTGAGTGGCCTACATATGCTCCTACATCTTACGGTCTTATGGTTTACTCTTAAATTTGGAGTGCTTCCAATCCTCTAACCTGCACAGCAAACACAAGGGAAAACAAAATAAAAAAAAGTTGGCTTATTTTTATACACACTCACGTGTGCAAGAAGGGTTTTGGAACATCTAGCCCTTCTGCACTCGCACAAAAAATGGGGAATAAGGAAAAGGAAGCGGGTTCAGTTATGAATTTATGTGAATCAAGAGTCTGGAATCAAAAGTCTAACGGAGTTTTCCTTCAGAGCAGAAGTTGGCTGATTGTACAGTGATCTTGTCTTGCCAGAAGCAAGATTTCCTCGATAGGAGAAGGCATATATGAATTAGTCTTGGAGGCACAAGTTCCAAGGTTCTAGTAACTTTTTTATTGCCACCTGCCTGATGGTAGACAGTGCAGGCTCTTTGCCTAGTGTCCTGTTCTTATACTAGGTCAAACAGTAACTGACTAAGGTCCAAAGTCCATATAATTAAAGCAGTTCTGATGTACCAATTCTTGGTCATGTGACACTGGTTTCAGGTTGTTAAACATGGTCCCCTTGTTGAAATCATATTAAAACAGTCAATGCTTCGGCCATTTGCACATTGTTGGAGATTAGGACTGGTGAACAACTGTCTTTGACCGTGGTTGGTTGGAACAGGCAGATCATCTGCTAGGCTTATGTTAGCTTGGCTGCAATGTTTACGTGATGCAAAGACTGCTACATTTCAGAGTTGTAAGCCTTTGTTCACTTTGAAACAGCTTAGAAACGTTCGGAAACCAGCATGTAACCAAGTACAGCCAACTTATCAGCTCAGCAATTGTCCATTTCGAAAGCATTAATTGATTAAAGGAGAACAAGGAAAAGGAAAGCATTAATTGAGTAATAAGGGGGTCGGGGTTATGGGAAAAAGGCAGGAAAATGGGGATGAGAAAAAAATCAGCCATGATTGAATGGCAGAGCAGACTTGATGGGCTGAGTGGCCTAATTTCTGCTCTTGTGTCTTATTAATAAAATGTCTTTATGAAGTAGTCTGAAGGTGAGAAGGTACTTTTTTTTTTGCATGTCTGAACCATGACATGAAGGACTGAAATTTTGCCCCATAAATTGATGTCAGATTCAGTCTTGCGATCATTACAGCTGCAAAATCAGGTCCTTTGACCCTATCACAGAATCACTGAGTCCCTCCAATGCAGATGCACCCATCGAGTCTGCACCAACAATCTCACCTCAGCCCTATATCCGTAACTCCACATATTTACCCTTCTAATGTTAATAACTTAGCGTGACCAATCAACATAATCTGCACATCTTTGGACTGAAGGAGGAAACTGAAGCACCTGGAGGAAACCCATGCAGACCCAGACAGAATGTGTAATCTCCATATAGACAGACCCAAGGCCACTAGGTGTCTAGATCATCAACAACCTGCCCTGGTCTCTCCATGCTGCGTTCTTGTTAAGAAAGCCTACCACACCTCTACTTTCTCAGGAGGCTAAGGAAATTCGGCATGTCTGCAACTACTATTACCAACTTTTACAGATGCACCATAGAAAGCATTCTTTCTGGTTGTATCACAGCTTGGTATGGCTGCTACTTTGTCCAAGACTGCAAGAAACTACAAAGGTCGTGAATGAAGCCCAGTCCACCATGCAAACCAGCCTCCCATCCATTGAATCTGTCTACACTTCTTGCTGCCGTGGAAAAGCAGCCAGCACAATCAAGAACTGCCACACAGCTCAACATACACCTCCTTGTGTCAGGAAAAAGATACAAAAGTCTGAGGTCACTTATCAACAAGCTTCTTCCCTGCTGCCATCAGACTTTTGAATGGACCTATGTCATCTTAAATAGATCTTTCTCTACACCCTAGCTATGACTGGATCACTGCATTCTGCACCCTCTCCTTTTCTCTTTTCCTATGTACACAATGAACAATATGCTTTGCCTGCATAGCGCATATGAAATAATACTTTTCACTGTATATCAATACATGTGACAATAATAAATCAAATCAGTTGGTCACAGGTCCCTGACACTGTGAGGCAGCAGTCCTAACCACTATGCCACCCAAGTATTGGGTCCTCATCATTAAAATAAAAGTCTAACTACAAGCAGGACCATTTTATTGCAGAATCCATGAAAAGCAACCACATTCCACAAAAATTATCCTTCTCCACTGCCATCTTGATTCCAAATCACGAATATGTGAATGTGTCATGCTTTTGCAAGTCTAGAGATTAGCAGTTCCTACTAATAGAATGCAGCACAGTCTGGTCCCTGGAGTAGCAATATCATCAAATAGCAGCAGGGAACAAGGGTCGAGGGTGCACTAAGGCAAGATAGCTCAAAGGAAGGATGCCAATGTAAACTGATAAGGAAGACTGACTAGTAAACAACTTAATCAAATTTGACAACCAAATGTATATGAGACTGCAATTTTATTTCAGAAAACAAGCAGAAATGCTTACAATATCTACAATAAACGACTACAATTTCCAACGGTAATGAGTTTACATCGAGTATTATCCAGAGGCAGTATTTTAAAAATGTGAAGGCTAAAGCTGATTCGTTTCTGAACTCTCATCACATGCAGAGTTTGATCCTGGCTGATGCCAGTGCTTTACCCCCCCAATTATTGACCACAGGCAGTTTTTTTTTATATCTATCTTGCATTTAAAGTGTTTATCTAAAACTGCTGAAAGATTTACTTGTCTTAAGTTTGAGCTTCATTAAGGCAATTTGTCAATCAACTACAAAATATCAGCAATCAATGGTAAAAGCTAGGGAACCACAATGGAGTAGCATCCCAACACTTCCACCACTGGGAAACAACTCAAATGCCCTCTGAACGAAGAGGGGGGTCTTTCTGAATGATTAATGGGTTTATTTCCCAGGACACTGATATCAGTGGCAAAGAGATCAGATGGCGAAGGCACTGACTGAATGGAGACACCCAATCTGCGACTTCCTGTGGGACCACCACAACTACACAAATTCCATGACACTGTCTGGCCAGCAAGAGTAAACGAGGCCCCTTAAGGGTTCAACTGTTGCAAAAGAAATTTTCCCTCTATTATTTGACACATGCTTCACCTGTGTAAAATTTTATTTAAAGATCACTTTCAAAATCAAGGTGCCCTCGTAGTCTGCTTACTGGTTTGAACAAGATTTCTTTACTGCACAGGATCTTCAACCAATGCTATTCACTGGACACATTGATGACATTTTTTTCCTTTGGACTCATGATGAACAATCACTGAAACAACTATATGATGTCATCAACAAGTTCCAAGCCACCATCAGACTCACCATGGACTACTTTCCAGAATCGTTTGCATTCTTGGACACATGCATCTCCATTAAGGACAGTCACCTCAGCACCTCACTGTACCGCAAGCCCACGGATAACCTCACGATGCTCCACTTCTCCAGCTCCCACCCTAAACACATTAAGAAGCCATCCCCTACGGACAAGCCCTCTGTATACATAGGATCTGCTCAGATGAGGAGGATTGCAACAGCCACCTCCAGACGTTGAAAGATGCCCTCATAAGGACAGGATATGACACTTGACTCATCAATCGACAGTTCCAATGCGTGACAGCGAAAAACCGCACAAACCTCCTCAGAAAACAAACACGGGACACGGTGGACAAAGCACCCTTCATCGTCCGGTATTTCCCCAGAGCGGAGAAGCTATGATGTCTCCTCCAGAGCCTTCAACATATCATTGATGAAGATGAACATCTCACCAAGGCCAACTCCATACCTCCACTTCTTGCCTTCAAACAACTGCACAACCTACCCAGCCTTCAGAAAAGTGACCACGACACCACACAACCCTGCCACAGCAACCTCTGCAAGACGTGCCTGATCATCGACACGAATGCCATCATCTCATGTGAGAACACCATCCACCAGATACACACTACATACTCCTGCAACTCGGCCAATGTTGTCTACCTGATACGCTGCAGGAAAGGATGTCCCGAGGCATGGTACACTGGGGAGACCATGCAGACGCTACGAAAACAATGAACACCGCTCGACAATCACCAGGCAAGACTGTTCTCTTCCTGTTGGGGAACACTTCAGCAGTCATAAGCATTTGGTCTCTGATCTTCAGGTAAGCGTTCTGCAAGGTGACATTCATGACACACGACAGCGCAGAGTCTCTGAGCAGAGACTGATAGCCAAGTTCCACACACACATGACGGCGGCCTCAACCGGGATCTTGGGTTCATGTCACACCATTTATAATGCCCACAACTTGCCTGGACTTGCAAAATCTCACTAACTGTCCTGTCTGGAGACAGAGCGACCGGACTTCAAGCACTGAGTGTCCTTTTGCCTCAGAAGAGAAGGGAGGAGAGCAGGAGAGTAATAGTAATTGGGGACATGATGGTTAGCAGGACAGATAGGAGGTTCTGCGGCAGCAAAAGAGATTCACGGATGGTATGCTGCCTCCTGGATGCAAGAGTCCGTGATGTCTTGGACTGTGTTTTCAAGATCCTTAAGGGGGAGGAGGATCAGTCGCAGGTCGTGGTGCACATTGGTACCAACAATGTAGGTAGAAAGAGGAATGGGGATATAAAACAGGAATTTAGGGAGCCAGGCATGAAGCTGAAAGCTAGGACAAAGCATGTGTCATCTCTGTTGCTAATGCCACGTGCTAGTGAGTTGAGGAACAGGGAGAGAGTGCAGATTAACATATGGCTGAAGGGATGGTGTAGGAGAGAGGGTTTCATTTACTTGGATAATTGGAGCAAATTCTGGGGAAGGTGGGACCTGTACAAACGGGATGGTTTGCACCTGAACCAGAGGGGCACTAATATCCTGGGAGGGGAAATTTGTATCTGCTCTTCGGGGGGGGGGGGGGGGGGGGGTGGTGGTTTAAACTAATTTGTCAGGGGGGTGGGAAAATGAGATGTAGTCCAAAAGACAGTGTTGAGGATCGCGAGGTACTAAGGAAGGTAGCATGGTCACAGAAGTGTACAGGTAGACATGGTGGATTGAAGTGTATCAAGAGTAAGGTAGGTGAACTTTGAGTGTGGATTGGTACTTGGGACTATGACGTTGTGGCCATTACGGAGACATGGTTAGAACAGGGACAAGAATGGTTGTTGGCTGTTCTGGTGTTTAGATGTTTCAGTAAGAGTAGGAAAGGTGATAAAAGAGGTGGAGGAGTAGCATTGTTAATCGAGGGTGATCTGCCTACTAAGGTAATATGGGCAGTAGAAATAGGAAAGGATCAGTCACGTTGTTAGGAGTTTTCTATAGGCCCCCAAATAGTAATAGAGATGTGGAGGAGGAAATGGCAAAGCAGATTATGGATAGGTGTGGAAGTCACAGGGTAGTTATCACGGGCGACTTTAACTTTCCAAATGTGGATTGGAACCTTTATAGGTCGAATAGTTCGGATGGGACACTTTTTGTACAGCGTGTGCAGCAGAGTTTCCTGACACAATATGTGGATAAGCCGACAAGAGGTGGGGCCACCTTGGACTTGGTACTGGGTAATGAACCGGGCCAAGTGTTAGATTTGTTTGTGGGAGAGCACTTTGGAGATAGTGACCACAATTCGGTGTCCTTCATTATTGCAATGGAGAGGGATAGGGTCACATGACAGGGCAAGGTTTATAATTGGGGCAGGGGTAATTATGATGCGATTAGGCAAGAATTAGGGAGCAGAAGATGGGAGCAGAAACTGTCAGGAATGGGCACCAATGAAAAGTGGAACTTTTTCAAGCAACAAATACTGCATGTCCTTGATAGGTATGTCCCTGGCAAGCAGGGAGGAAATGGCCGAGTGAGGGAACCATGGTTCACAAAGGAGGTTGAATGACTTGTCAAGAGAAAAAAGGAAGCGTGTGTAAGGATGAATAAACAAGGTTCAGTTGGGTCGCTTGAGTGTTACAAGGTCACTAGGAATGAGTTAAAGAAAGGGCTTAGGGGAGGTAGGAGGTGGCATGAGAAGTCCTTGGTGGATCGGATAAAAGAGAACCCCAAAGCTTTTTATTCTTATGTGAGAAATAAAAGAATGACCAGGGTGAGGTTAGGGCCAGTCAAGGATAGTAGTGGGAATTTGTGCATGGAGTCAGAAGAGATAGGTGAGGCGTTGAATGAATACTTTTCTTCAGTGTTCATGAAGGAGAGGGGCCATGTTTTTGAGGAGGGGTGTGTGATACAGGCTGATAGTATGGAGGAGGTAGATGTTCTGAGGGAAGATGTATTAGCAATTTTGAAAAACCTGAGGGTGGATAAGTCCACTGGGCCAGATGGGATACTTCCTAGGATATTTTGGGAGGCAAGGGATGAGATGGCAGAGCATTTAGCTTTGATCTTTGGGTTCTCACCATCCACAGGTATAGTGCCAGAGAACTGGAGAGTGGCAATTAAAGAACAAAAACAGCCCGGGAAACAGGCCCTTCGGCCCAACGAGCCCGCCCCGCCATTTTAACATTACCAGTGCCCCCCTCCACCCATGACCCTTACCTATTGTTTTATGGCAATCCACATTGAGGGAAACTAATTTAGGGACAATTTATTACTTCCAATCAGCCTAATAGCACATCTTCGGGGTGTGGGAGGAAACCGGAGCACCTGGAGAAAACCCACGCAAGCACGGGGAGAATGCGCAAACTCCCACAGACACTGGCGCAAATTCATGTGTTTGCACAGCAAACAGTGATAGTCACTGAGCTGTCGTGTTGCCCAGCATCTGGTCCAGTTTAAGCACACACTAACGACATGAAATGTTGTTCCTCTTTTCAAGAAAGGAAACAGGAATGCCCGTGGTAACTATAGGCCAGTTAGTCTTACTTCGATGGCCGGTAAGTTAATGGAAAGGGTCCTGAGAGATAGGATTTATGACCATTTGGAAAGATTCAATTTGATCCGGGGTAGTCAGCACAGTTCGTGAGGGGTAAGTCCTGCCTCACAAATTTGATTGAATTCTTTGAGGAGATAACTAAGTGTGTGGACGAAAATAGAGCAGTTGACGTTGTATACATGGATTTTAGTAAGGTGTTTGATAAGGTTCCCCATGGTAGGCTCATGAAGATGATAAGGAGGTGTGGGATAGAAGAAAATTTGGCCAATTGGATAAGTAACTGGCTGTATCACAGAAGTCATGATGTGGGTATGCCGGCGTTGGACTGGTGTAAACACAGTAAAAAGTCTGACAACACCAGGTTTTAGTCCAACCTATTTATTTGATAATATACTCACAAGCTTTCGGGGTTAGCCCCTTCGTCAGGTGAATGGAGAGTTCTGGCCTCAGACAGAGCACATAAAGCACAGACAGTTTAGAGATTACTGATTAGAATGCGAATCCTTACACCTAACCTGCTGTTCAAGACCTGAAGTGGCTGATAATGTGAGTGGAAGGAGCACTGATCACAGGTTAAAGAGATGTGTATTGTCTCCAGACAGTACACTAAGTGAGGTTTTGCAAACCCAGGCAAGATCTTGGGTTCATGTCGCACTATCTGTAACCCCCGTGACTTGCCTGGGTTTGCAAAACCTCACTTACTGTACTGTCTGGAGACAATACACATCTCTTTAACCTGTGATCAGTGCTCCTTCCACTCACATTATCAGCCACTTCAGGTCTTGAACAGCAGGTTAGGTGTAAGGATTCGCATTCTAATCAGTAATCTTTAAACTGTCTGTGTTTTATATGCTCTGTCTGAGGCCAGAACTCTCCATTCACCTGACGAAGGGGCTAACCCCGAAAGCTTGTGAGTATATTATCAAATAAATAGGTTGGACTAAAACCTGGCGTTGTCAGACTTTTTACTGTATCACAGAAGACAGAGGGTGGTGGTGGAAGGAAAATTTTCAGACTGGAGGCCAGTTATCAGCAGTGTACCACAGGCATCAGTGTTCAGTCCTCTGCTTTTTGTGATTTTTATCACTGACTTAGAAGAAGGGGCTGAAGGGTGGGTTGGTAAATTTGCTGAGTGGATGAGGTGGAGGGCTCTTGGAGACTGCAAAGAGACAATGATAGGATGCAGAGCTGGGCCGAAAAGTGGCAGATGGAGTTTAACCCTGATAAATGCAAGGTGATTCATTTTGGTAGGACAAACTTGAATGCAGATTACAGGGTCGATGGTAGGATTCTAAGGAATGTGGCGGAACAGAGAGATCTTGGGGTTCATATCCACAGATCTTTGAAGGTTGCCACTCAAGTGGGTAGAGCCGTGAAGACGGCTTATAGTGTGTTAGCATTTATTAATAGGGGGTTTGAGTTTAAGAGCCATGGGGTTATGCTGCAACTATACCGGATGTTGGTGAGACCACATTTGGAACATTGTGTTCAGTTCTGGTCAACTCATTATAAGGATGTGGAAGCATCGGAGAGAGTACAGAAGAGGTTTACCAGGATGCTGCCTGGTTTGGAGGGTAGGTCTTATGAGGAAAGGTTGAGGGAGCTGGGGCTTTTCTCTTTAGAGCGGAGGAGGATGAGGGGCGACTTAACAGAGGTTTATAAGATGATGAGAGGGATTGATAGAGTGGATGTGCAGAGACTATTTCCTCGGGTGGATGTAGCAGTTACCGGGGGGCATAATTATAAGATTCATGGTGGGAGATATAGGAGGGATATCCGAGATAGATTCTTCACTCAGAGCGTGGTTGGGACGTGGAATAGACTGCCTGCTGTGATAGTGGCGTTGGACACTTCAGGAACTTTTCAAGCGGTTATTGGATAGGCACATGGAGCACTCCAGAATTATAGGGGATAGCTTGATCTTGGGACTGGACATAGCTCAGCACAACACTGAGGGCCGAAGGGCCTGTACTGTGCTACAATGTTCTATGTTTCTCATGTTTAATACACATTTCTTTAACCTGTGCTTAATGCTATCGGAGCCAAAGAGGGATGATATCGGAGCCAAAGAGCAGAACGTGGAATCGTTGTGGGTGGAGATTAGGAACAGCAAAGGGAGGAAGACGCTGGTGGGTGTCGTCTATAGGCCCCCGAATAATGATCTGGAGGTGGGGCGGGCTGTTAACACGCAAATAAGTGCGGCGTGCAGGAATGGGACGGCAGTAGTTATGGGAGATTTCAATCTGCATATTGATTGGTCGACCCATGTTGGACGAGGTGGGCTCGAGGAGGAGTTCTTGGAATGCTGCCGGGATAATTTCCTTGAACAGTGTGTGTTGGAGCCGACGAGGGAGCGAGCTATCTTGGATCTGGTGCTATGTAATGAGGCGGGTAGAATTAGGGACCTTGCGGTGAAGGATCCTCTTGGAGAGAGTGATCATTGTATGGTGGAGTTTCTGGTGCAGATGGAGGAGGAGAAAGTGGGTTCCCGGACACGCGTCCTTTGTTTGAATAGAGGGGAGTATGGTAGGATGAGAGAAGAATTGGCAAATGTGGACTGGGGGAGTGTGTTGGAAGGTAGGTCTGCTGAGGAGCAGTGGAGGATCTTTAAGGAGATCTTTCTTGGTGCTCAGCAGAAATTTATTCCGATGGTTAAAAAGGACAGTAGGAAGAGAGGTAATAAGCCGTGGATAACGAAGGAGGTGAAGGAAAGTGTTAAATTAAAAGCGGAGGAATTTAGAGTAGCTAAGAGCAGTGGGCGAGAAGAGGATTGGGAAAGGTTTAAATGTCAACAAAGATTGACAAAGAAGTTGATAAAGGAGGGTAGGAGAAGCTATGAGGCTGGGCTAGCACTTAATATAAAAAAGGATAGCAAGAGTTTTTATAAATATATAAAAAGGAAGAGGCTGGCTAGGGTGAACGTTGGTCCTTTAGAGGATGAGAAAGGGGAGCTAGTGGTAGGGGATGGGGATATGGCTAAGGTCTTGAATAACTTTTTTGTTTCTGTCTTCACGGAGGAGGACGTGAATAATTTGCCGGGTGTTAGAGATGGAAAGGTGGTAGGAATGGAGGGTCTTAATGACATTACTGTTACTAGAGAGGTGGTGCTCGACAGACTGGAGGGGCTGATTGTGGACAAGTCCCCAGGACCGGATGGAATGCATCCGAGGGTTCTGAAAGAAATGGCGGAGGTTATAGTGGATGCCTTGGTGGTTATTTTCCAGACGTCGCTGGATTCCGGGGAAGTGCCGGAAGATTGGAAAACGGCTAATGTTACGCCGTTGTTTAAGAAGGGTGCCAGGCAAAAGGCGGGGAATTATAGGCCGGTTAGTTTAACGTCTGTGGTAGGTAAAATGTTAGAATCCGTCATTAAGGAGGAAATTGCGAGGCATCTTGAAGGGAATTGCTTGATAGGGCGGACGCAACACGGTTTCATTAAAGGGAAGTCGTGTCTGACAAATTTACTGGAGTTCTATGAGGATGTGTCTAGGGCAGTGGATAGAGGAGAGCCGGTGGATGTGGTCTTTCTGGATTTTCAGAAGGCGTTTGACACGGTACCTCACAAGAGGTTATTGCAGAAGGTCGGGGGACATGGAGTTGGGGGTAGGGTGTTAGCGTGGATAGAGGATTGGTTGTCAAATAGGAGGCAGGGAGTGGGGGTCAATGGGTGCTATTCGGATTGGCGGTTGGTGACTAGTGGGGTGCCCCAGGGGTCGGTGCTGGGGCCTCAGCTATTTACCATTTATATAGATGATCTGGAGGAGGGAACCGAGTGCAGGGTGTCGAAATTTGCTGATGACACCAAGATTGGGGGAAAGGCAAATTGTGCGGAGGGTGTGGAGAGTCTGCAGAAGGATCTAGATAGGCTGGGCGAATGGGCCAGGAAATGGCAAATGGAATTTAATGTTGGCAAGTGTGAGGTGGTCCACTTTGGTAGGAAGAATGATAGGAAGGACTATTACTTACGTGGCGAAAAACTGCAGCAGGCGACGGTGCAGAGGGACCTCGGGGTCCTTGTGCATGAGTCGCAAAAACCCAGCTTGCAGGTGCAGCAGGTGGTCAGGAAGGCGAATGAGATGCTGGCCTTCATAGCGAGGGGGATTGAATATAAAAGTAGGGAGGTCTTGCTGCAGCTGTATAGGGCATTGGTGAGGCCGCAGCTGGAGTACTGTGTGCAGTTTTGGGCGCCGCACCTGCGCAAGGATATTTTGGCCCTGGAGGGAGTGCAGAGGAGGTTTACTAGGCTGATACCAGAGTTGAGGGGATTGAGCTATGAGGAGAGGCTGAATAAACTAGGCTTGTACTCGTTAGAGTTTAGAAGAATGAGGGGAGATCTCATTGAGACGTACAAGATGATGAATGGGATGGATAGGATAGAGGTGGAGAGACTCTTCCCGCTCAAAAAAGACAGTAGGACTAGGGGGCACAGCCTCAAGATAAAGGGGAGGCGGTTTAGAACGGAGTTGAGGAGGAACTTCTTCACTCAAAGGGTGGTGAATCTCTGGAATTCTCTGCCCGTTGAAGTGGTGGAGGCTGCCTCGCTAAATATTTTTAAGAAGCGGGTTGATGGGTTCTTGATAAGAGAGGGGATTAAGGGTTATGGGGAGAGGGCGGGAAAGTGGAACTGAGCCACAACAGATCAGCCATGATCTTATTGAATGGCGGGGCAGGCTCGAAGGGCTAGATGGCCTACTCCTGCTCCTATTTCTTATGTTCTTATGTTCTCTCCACTCACATTGTCTGTACCTTAAGGACTTGACTAGTTCTAAAGATTCACACTCCAATCAATATTCTGTAAATTGAGTTTGGGTCTTTATATGCTCTATTTGTGAACAGAGCTCCCTACTCACCTGATGAAGGAGAAGCGCTCCGAAAGCTAATGGCCTTTGCTACCAAATAAACCTGTTGGATTTTAAGCTGGTGTTGTGAGACTTCTTACTGTGCGTACTGCCTCAACAACAGCTCTCGTTCTCAATAATACCGCCAAATCAGAGCTGCTGGCGCGCTGACTGGGTTGACAGTAGGGAAGACCTGCCGTCATTTTAAATTTGTCACTTCCCTCTTCTGCTGGGTTTTAACGACAATATTGTGGAGGAGTCCCACATCCATCCCAGGTGTGCCATTCATGCAAAAATCATCCAAGAAGCGTAAAGAACCTGCAATGCTCCCGCAGAATTCTGCCCTGTATTTCTGATTTAAAAGTTTGAACTTTTAGTATAAATTGTGAACAATAGTGGTCACAGCACTGATCTCTGTGGTAGCCCTACTTTCCACCTCTGCCATTCTGAATAGCTATGTTTTACCTCTACCTTCTACTATCTCTCCTGCAGCCATATAGTTATCGACTTTGCTACTTACGCCTCTGCACACTCTGACCTATGCAAACACGTAACAAATCAAAACCAACATACTCAATAGGGTAAATTTTGCAAGGTTTATAGATCCGTTTAATAGTCATGGATGAGCAGAGAACTGAGGACTGCTGGGATTGCAATTTTCCAGTACGTGCTGACTTGACTTTTCATGACTCATTTTCCCTACTTCTATGCAATGGAGTGGCTGTATCTTCATCTGTACCTTCCAATTTCAATTCACAGCTCAACAACTTTGAGCTAGGCTTATAAATAATGTTAATTGAAACAATACTTAATCTGATAACTGGAACGAAGTCTTATTTTTATGAGACTTGCAGGGTTCATGGGTGCTGTTATGAAGAATATTAATTAGATATAATTTACACATGCAAATGATTTTAATTAGAAGTGAAAACACCAAGCTCCATCCATGTAACTAGGAAAGTGGAACCCTTATGCTGTGAGATAAATTAACAACTTGATTAATATCCCTATGGAATTTAGGTTAATTATATAAAATTGGTGCTTGCACTTGAAATAATTTTTAATTTGTTTTCTTGCAAAGCTGTATATGGATAGGAAATAGACAACTGAGATTGAAATTTACAAGGATTAAGCTTATAACAAAGTTTGCTTTTAAATTTTAGGGACTAGATTCAACATGGATGATGCAGTGAAATCCCATTCTACCTATTAAGAACATGAATAGATTTCAGCAGTCAGCATTTAGTTGCAGGTTCAAGGGCCAACACTGCTCATCAGCAGACACAGGCATCAAAAACTCAATATTTTCCTTTTACAGAAGATGGAAGAAATATCAACTTTTAGCCAAATCTAATGACCAACTATAAATACGGTTATACGTGCTTTGATCACTGATAACAAAAAAACTAGTCATAATGCAGTTGATGATTAGCACCTCTCAACTGGCCTGATGGTGCCCTCAATGTTAGGCACACAGTACCTGATCGAGGGACCTGACATCGGAGAAGCAGGATTGATACAGAGCCACACCCTTTCCTTATCTGCCCCATCCCCTGTGACTCCCTTTTTGCCATTGTTCACTTGTTAGCCAGGGATTCTGAGCCAGCCCTCGGCCTCTCAGCACTTGTGTCAGCAGTCACAATACGTCCTTGAAGCTGATGAGTACTGAGAGCTGTTTATCTCAGATTGGATGGCAGCTAAAGACAGGCAGGGCTTGCATCTGGGGGTCTTTCATCTCACTTAAGTACCTGCTGAGCCTCAATTGATAAGTCTTCCAGGAAGAGGGAATGTGGGGCTTTTGTGGCTCTCCAGCCAGTTGTGGAGAGCCCACAGCCTCAGTTAAATCACAGAATCCCTACAATGCAGAAGGAGGTCATTCGGCAATTTGAGTCTACATCGACAATAATCCCATCTAGGCCCTATCCTCGTAACCTCACATATTTACCTCACTAATCCCGCTAACCTATGCGCCCCGGGACACATAGCATGGCCAATGCACCTAACCTGAACATCTTTAGACTTGAGAGGAAACTGGAGCACCCAGAGGAAATCCACGCAGACACAGGGAGAACATGCAAAATGCACATAGTGACCCAGGCCGGGAACCCAGGTCCCTGGAGCTGCGAGGCAGCAGTGCTAACCACTGTGCCACCCTATTTCTCAGTTACTAAATTTTCTCTCATTGTGCAAATTTCATACTGTCTCATCCTTTTTCTCTCCAAATGTAAGACTTATTTGTGTTTCATAGGCTCTCCTTTTCCCTCACATTCGCCTTGGAGACATGGAAGATGAGTCAGGACGACAACACTAACAGATCTAGAAATGAGTTAATCTCTTTGGAGTTTGAGGCTGGGGTGTGTCTCACCTTGTTTCTTTTGCACAAAGAAGCTTGAGGTTGAATTTAGGACTGGGTAAGAAGGAAAAATAAGCAAGGCCCTGTGATGTAGCTCTAATTGTATGATTGTTATTGTTGTGTCAGCATATATCATGAATTATGACTTCTGGACAACAGTTATAATTCTATTAAACAGATTAATATTTCTTGTATATAGTTTCAACATTTTTCATGTCAACATCATCTCAGATAGGAGTTTAAAATTGCATGTTTTACTCTGCTCCTATTTTTAAATACACAAACATTCACAGCTAAATTCAAGTATCCAACATTGGTAATAATTGATTCTCTACACTTCATGCTGGCAGGCCTTTCTGATTGCCAAAGATGAGGGGCAAAACATATGTGGAAGTATCTTGGCATGAAAACAGCAGTCTTCCATCAATGTTTTACGCACCATTTCAATATGGTAATGAAAATTAGATTCAGCAACTTGTAGCTGTAATCTGGGAATGAGATCACAGAGTGTTCCTGCCAGAGACACTGCTGCACTCGGAGTTGTAAACCTGTTATTTGGTCTTCACTGTACAGGTGAATTTTTGCGTTGAAACGTTAGTGTGAATAGCAAAAAAGAGTCACTCAGTAACTTCAGTTCAACGCATGGATATGCGAGGCCCGATTTTAGCTCCTGATCTATGGCAGTCTGTGTCCGTCACGTACTTGCTCTTGCCGGCTGGAAGCTCAAGTCATTGAATAGCTGAGCCTCACTTCTGCTGCTGATCTGCAGATGCCAAGTGGGAACTTTAGGCCAAGCTGTCAGTTCTGAGAGGGCGGCAAATTGACTGGCTTTCATACTAAGCCAACTGACGGTTGGAGCTTGGGGAGGTGGAGTTGATCCACGGGTGTCGACAGACAAACTTCTGAGTGGCTGGGATTTTATTTTTCTTGACAAAGGGCACTCCTGATCCTACTGCCCCGCCAAAAGAAAATTCAATATTTCCTGAGCTCTTTTGTGAGTGGTTTCCCATTGTCCTTACTGGACCACTACCTATGCCCAATACAAATTGACAGAAGATAGGCTTGGCACATTTGTACAATTGAAGTTGGTGCTTGAGCCACATTTGTGAAGGTCCTGGGTAAACTGGCGGGTAGCAGGATTGGAGTGAGAATGTTACAGGAATTGTTAAATGGGATAGATTTAGAACATACCTAGAAGCTCAAAATTGGATATCTAAAGATACTGTGAGCCATCATCAGCCAGCAGCAGAATATTATTCAATATTATTCAATCTGCACCCTGTAACCTGGCATATCCATCATTCTACCATCAAATCAGGCAATCAACCCGGATTCAATGAGGTGCAGAAGAGCACGCCAAGGTCTACACCAGGCACACCTGAAATGAGGTGCCAGCCTGATAAACTACAATGCAGGACCACACGTGTGTTGACTGGCAGAAAGCTAGACCGAGTTAAGCAATTCTGCAACCAACAGATCAGGTTAAAGCTTCGCAGTCCTGCTACATACAATGAACAGTGGAGGACAAGTGGCCAACTAACAGTAGGAGAAGCATTGCATGGCACCAACATCAGTCACTTGTCAGCCCAAGCTTGGACGTCGTGGACATAGTCTGCTTAATTATCTGCAATACTGCACATGTTCACACTAAATTACACAGGAAATATTTACTGTATTATTATTCTCGACCTTAGCATGCCTTAACGAGAACATAAAAACATTGTTAGATGGACATATTCAGTTCCACTCATGTTTGCAGATGTTTAATCTAATGAGATACAAATACTATTTTTTCCTAACTTGTTAGATTGGAAAAGAGTAACAAGTAAACCAGAATTTCCAAATGCAAAATACAATTACATCTTTTTAGTTTGAAAAGGAGTATATCAAATACTTATTTTCTGCCTCAGTAAGAAAAGAATGTAAAATAACTAAAATTTCACCAAAAAGTGGCATGCATAGCCGAATGTGATTACAAGTATTCGAGTACTTTTTCCATTTACATCTGACACAGTTACATTGTTATTTGTAGAAGTCTTGTGCTTTGTGCAGAATTATGCAGAAACATTACTCAGCATGCAAGTTTGAATTACTTCCAACTATCACCATACACGAGATTCAAGTCTTTTTCGAGTTTTGTTCAATCCAATTAGCACAGGTTCATAGCTTTAATATATACTAAGCCTAAATTGAATTTTCCAATTGAAGATATGGACAAAGATTTAACAGACATTAAGGGTTGTTGGAAAAGACACAAAAGAATTTCCAGGAGTCTAGCATTAATTTGTAGCATTAATTTAAAGCATATTCTGGACTCATTTTTGGTAGTTTGCTTTTTTTCTCCCTCCAATATTATTGAAACCATTTCCTGTGGGCCAACATTTTCAATTCCCACAAGGCAAACTGGGAATTAACTGCATTTTTATTTTTTGGTAAAATAAAGAAGATTGCTTTACTAACAAAATCATCAAATGGAGTCGCCCGTTGCTGCAAATGTAACAACGCTTTTTCAAATTTAAAGATGCACAGGCACCCCAGAGCCTAGCAAGGTCAGAATTTTACAGAGATTCCGAATGAGCGATTTCCTCATGATAGCAAGGGGATTTGCATAAGAACAAACAATGGTGCGAAGACAGTGTGGAGGAAAATCCATTTCTATCTGCCTTTGGTCTGAGAAAAACATCTGCAAGAAAGCAGACCTAATATTTCAATTAGCTAAATGAGCTGGTATAATACCTCCTCCAAGAGAGGTTCCCGGCACTATCATACAGGACACCTACTCTCAAATTTGACAGCTCCACATCAACAGTCCTGTCTATGTCATCCCCTATCTCTCCATAAATTCAATTCATCACTGTATAGAACTAGGATCCCATTCAGGTCACCAAGCAAAATCAACTTTATCACTTGTGCCAAACTATGCTGAAACGTAGTTAGTATCATTAGCATTGGTTCAAGAGTCAGCAAATTATTGTAATATAGTATTATCTTTGCACTGAAGTGCCTTGTATCTCATAATACTCAAGTCGTGACATGAGACCACAAGAGGAGACAGCTTGTGCTACTCAGCCTGCCTCCATGCCTTTTCTGCCATACATACAGAAATCAGAGGGGGCTGGTGGGAGGGACAAAATAGGCTGCTGTTTCTGCAATTACCAGGGCTCTGCAATTACCTGACCTCCTGAAGGCCGGTCAAATATTCTTTCTCCACTGAATTTTTATGGAGCCAAAACTGTAATGCAGACTCCTTTAAGCTTGTTAAATCCTGCAGCAGAATACTACTTCTCATTCTAATGGGCAAGCTTCCAATTTGAGACATTGGAGCCCACCTAGAACACAATAATGGCAGTGACCTTGTTAATTAAAGCAGGGTAAAGCTTCCTAACATCAGGTGGGCACAAATGTCTTCACCACAATTCCAATCAGGCATGAGCCCTGTCTATATACTGCAAGTTCTTTCTGGCGTAGCATCATTCACAGTCTCATTATTGGACTAAGATCCTAAGGGTTGGGAATCAGGAGCGATGAATATTTGGCAAGAGATACAGTATCTACACTATCATCCAAAGTTAAACTTAATTCTTTTCGTAATTATATTTTGCTTGCAAGTTCCAAAAGCACGCTTATAACTCGTTTCAGTTATCACTGGTACGGATTAGACTCGACAGAATCTTCCAACTGCTGTGGTTTCCTGGTGGCATGGAGTGCAGTCAATGAGAAAGATCTTCGAATGGCTCACATCCTCCCGTCACAAGAAACACAGGTGTTGACAGACAAACTTTTGAGTGGGCAGGATTTTATTTTTCTTGACAAAGGGCATTCCTGATCCTACTGGCCCCACCAAAAGAAAATTTTAGATTTCCTGAGCTCTTTAATGAGTGGCTTTCTAATGTCTTTACTGGACCACTAATTATGTCCAGTACAAATTGTCAGAGGATGAATTTGGCACATTTGTACAATTCAAGTTGGTGCTTCAGCCACTTTCATGAAGGTCCTGGGTAAACTGGTGGGTAGCAGGATTGGAGTGAGAATGTTGTAGGAATTGTTAAATGGCATAGATTTAGAACAGACTTGGAAGGTCAGAACTGGACATCTATAGATAATTTGGTCCACTGGAATTTGGAGATGACATGGATACCCGCTCGAAGCCAACATGCCCTCACTGAATATGCAGACCAAGTTCCAATGATGTTACTGTGGTCCAATTTATTATTTCATCCTCTGGATCCAAATGAAAACATTGGTCCTTGCATCATGCCTTAGGCTTAATCACCCTTTTTTTGTTATTATTAGTTTGTAGGAAGTCCATGTGACATATTAGCTCCACACATTGGCAAACACTGATAGCCAAACAAAGGATAATCATGCAAGTTATACAGCAGTTTAATCACTTTAGTCAGCCACTTTTCACAGTAACTTCATTGCAGTGTTAATTAAGCTTACTTGTGACACGAATAAATAAACTAAATGCTTCTGAACTGTTTCCAGTCTGATCTGTAACTAGCAAGAGGGATTGCATCGTGCATGGAAGTATTTATGCAAGTATTGGTTCATGCATGTAAGTATCCAGGCAGCATGACTTAATGACTATTCATCTGCTGGCTCTGACATCCATCATTATGAAATGCTTTGAAAGGTTAGCCATGGCACGAATCAATTCCAGTCTCTCAGATTGTCTGGATCCACTACTGTTTGCCTCTCGCTGCAACAGGTTCACATCATCTCCCTGGCCCTACACGCAACCCTGGAACCCTTGGATAAGAAAGACACCTGTGTCAGATTCTTATCTGTTGACTACAACTCAGCCTTCAACACGATTATTCATACAAAATTCATCTCCAAACTCCATGGCCTGGGGGACAGCTCCTCCCTCTGCAACTGGATCCTAGACTTCCTAACTCACAGACCATAACCAATAACAATAGTCAACGACACCTCCTCCACAATTATCCTCAATACCGGTGCCCCACAAGGCTATGTCCTCAGACCCTCACTATACTCCTTATATACCTATGACTTCGTGGCCAAATTCCAGTCCAACTCAATTTTCATGTTTGCTGATACCACCACCACAGTGGGTCAGATGTCAAACAATGACGAGACGTACAGGAATGAGATAGAGAATTTGGTGAACTGGTGCAAAAACAATAATCTCTCCCTCAATGTCAATAAAACAAAGGAGATAGTCATCAACTTCAGGAAGTGTAGAGGCGGACATACCCCTGTCTACATCAATGGAGACGAAGAGGAAATGGTCAAGGACTTCAAGTTTCTAGGTGCCCAGATCACCAACAACCTGTCTTGGTTCCTCCATGCCAACGAATGCCTCTACTTTCTCAGGAGTCGAAGGAAATTTGGCATGTCTGCTATGACTATCACCATAAAATGCACCATAAGAAGCATCCTTTCTGGATGTAACGCAGCTTGGTATGGCTCCTGCTCTGTCCAAGACCGCAAGAAGCTACAAAGGGTTGTGAGCATAGCCCAGTCCATCATGCAAACCAGCCTCCCATCTACATCTCCTGCTGCCTCGGAAAAGTCACCAGCATAATCAAGGACCCCACTCAACCTAGACATACTCTCTTCCGTCGGGAAAAGATACAATTGTCTGAAAACACAGAAGAACAGCTTCTTCCCTGTTGCCATCAGACCTTTGAATGTACCTACCTTATATTATGTTGACCTTCTTCTACATGCTAACTATGACTGTAACACTACATTCTGCACACCTTCCTTTCCTTCTCTCCTATGTACTCTAAGAATGCCATGCTTGTCTGTATAGCACGCAAGAAACAAAAGTTTTCGCTGTAACCTAATACATGGGACAATAATAAATTTGTTTGAATCATTGGAGGGGGGGGGAAGAGACATTCAAGAAGCAGTAAGAAAGTTCCAAATCATCAATGATAATTCCAATGCCAGAATTACTGTTATTACACATCTCTGCCCTTGATCATACTACATAACACCCTGCTGGAAATAGTTAGCAAATTCTGTCTTCTTAGATCCATGGTGACAGACAATCTATTTCTTGAATCAGAACCTGATACACATACAGGGACAGCAGCTCCCACCTTTGGCCATATCATCAAACCTGTGTGGGATAACATCAAGCTGATTCCCAGGACCAAGACCAAGGTTTATAAGGCCTGTGTTCGCAGCACCTTGCTGTGTAGCTATGAAATACAGACAATTTACACATTTCAGGAAAGGAAACCCAAAAACTTTAATCTTCAATATTTGCAGGGCATTCTCAGCATTTCACAAAGGTCAAAATCAGAAAAATGCTTGCCCCCTCAAAGACAAGCTTCCTAAATACGTTGGAACTCAACAAGCAGAGGTAATTTCACTGGCTTGGGCACATTCACAGGATGCAAGATTCTCCCATACCCAAGAATTTTCTGCATGGCAAAATAGCCTGAAGACCAGAAGGATACCCAAAGCTTGGGCTTAAGCATGCTGGCGAGCATGGCATGAAGACCCCAAGCATCAATTTTCACACATGGGAGACACAAGCAGACCACACAGGAAAATGGTGACATCAACCATGGCATGTGCCACGATAATTAGTGCCTTCAGCGACTTGGCAATCGGTATCGACATCAAAAACAATAACCAACAACACCTAATAACCCCTTATGTTGCAGTACTCACAGCAGAACCTGCCTTTTACATACTGGTCTCTCAAGCTATCAGCACATGTGCGCCATATGAAGCTGCCCTTCTCTGAACAGATTTGATTTGTTAAATGCCCATCATCTAATGTAAATGGAAGGATGCCAATGAGACAGGAAAACTGTAAGTATTAAGTAATTTATTTCAGCAGTCAAGTAAATCATTTCATCTTTCAAGATTAAAGTGGGATGTAAGATCCTACCAACAGCTGCAGATTCATGAACTAAATCGTCAGATCATCTTTAAGCAGAAAATTTAGATGCAATTTTTCAACTTTTCTGAAGATCTCATGAATCTTTGTCAAGGGCACTGTCAGTTATATACAGAAATTTTATCAGACACATGAAAAAATGGCAAAAATTCATCAGAACAATATGTGCTTGGTGTACACCTCCTAATAAATAGTACTGGTCATAATTGTTTTGCTTATTGGCAAATTGTGAATTTATAAACATGGGCAAAAGATGCATCATTTAAGAGATATATTCCATTTGCATCAAAAAATAAACACAAAAATAGACTTTCACTTTGTAAATTCATTTGTTTTTGTGGGAGGAATTATACAAGTCATTTTTCAGTGCAAATCATTCATGGCATAGACATTTTTATTCATTAGTAAACAATGAAAACATTGACGCTCCGAGGACTTTTGGGGCGAGCTCATTATATGCAATCAATTTAGTGTAGCTGACCACTGATTTGAAACTATGTTGTTTATTTTTTCTAAACTTTCAGAAATATGGAAAACCAATTCTTTATCTTGCCAGATTTATTACTGCAGGATTAGTATTCCAAACTAAATTCAGAAAATTCATGTTATTAAACAATGTATTTCATTTTTCAATGTTCTGTTACTACGTGGCACAATAAGGGAGATTAATTGCTATAGTAATGCATAAATGTTTTTCTTATTTTGCTGGGAAGGTGACAGACTGCCAGTGCTGGTATACATAGCATTTTGCAATAATATGAAGATTCTTACACAAAGCATACTGCTCAGCAGTGGCAACATTGTACCAGGTATTTAGGCTGTCATAACATGAGTTCTTTTCAGAGCACTATGTCTACATTATTTTAAGGTATTGCCAGAAATCAGAAAATGGCAATGATTTTTCTCTATCTGAAAGGGTGACCCCATTAATTGTATGATGATGGGAAATAATATATTTTCTACAATGGAATCTTATCTGATCGTCATTTGCAGCAATTATTTGCCTTTAATAATCAAAAGCTGCTTTTCAAAAACTACATATTAGCATGTTGCGTGTACTTATGGTAATCTGTGTAGTTTGGTTGTAGAGATTGGATGAGTTGCAGTTCTGCATTGTTGAGTGACAATTACCTCAGTTACAATCATTAATTTGTATGATACAGCACACAAATGACTTGCTAATTGTTTTTATTTGGCTAACTGCAAAGGATTCTAAGGATGATTGCATAAGATACATTCCATCACAATGAGTTTCTAGTAATAAAACAGATTTTGAAAGGAGTCAGAGCAGGTGAGAAGATTAGATACTGTATCCCTGGATGGGATGTTATTGGCCCTCAGGATGGGAGGCCAGAAAGCTGTAAATTGGGAGTCCCACCCCTGGAAGATTTCACAGGTGGAGGACAGGAAGTGGACAGCAAATTTCCATACATAAAGGCCCAAGTATGCACCATTTTACACTGCATTCTGGATTGACAGGTGGCAGATTGACATTCCGCTGTTTGAGGAAGCTGCCAGCTCAACAGGAGTGGCCTCCGAGCAGCAGCCTAGCGAGAATATTTCATGACGCAAAGGAATCCACAGACCCTGCAGCCCCATGCAGCCAGAGAGGCCTCCCCAAGAACTCTGTATTTTTTCTGTTTTACCTGCTGTTGGCCCCAGATCTGCTTCAGTGGTGGTGCTGCTGAGATTGCTGAGCTACCAATTCCCAGATTAGACTAGCTGCTCATGGGGGGTTGCTTACTATGATCATATTGAATGTCAGAACAGGCTCAAGGGGCAAAACAGTTCAGCCCAAGCTCCTACTGCATATGTTCTTTTGCTAGGCAGTGGTTGGTGTCAATGTTCAGTGCTTTCAACATTGATACCAGACCCCACAAAGTTCCACAACATTAAAGATGGGCACGAAACCTCTGATTATCATCTACTGCCCTTCCTCAACTGATGAATCAGCATTCGCCCATGTTGAATACTACTAAAGGGCTGAAAGTAGAAAGTGCAGAAAATGTACATTGTTTCGACATTTCAACATCCATTAGAAAGGATGACTTCGTGACACCATCCCTAACTAAGGTGGATGAGTTCCGAAGGGCATTTCTGCCATTCTGCACCTGAGCAAAGTGGTGAAAGACCGCTAAGAAGGAAAACGCTGCTTGACCTCATCTTCACCGATCTGTCAGAGATTCATTTGTTCTTGATAATGTTGGTAGCTGTGACTATCAATTACCTCAAGTTCCTGTTGGGAGTTAGTCCTAACTTAACATGCAGGGCACAATACTCTATGGCATTATCACTGTGTTAAATGGGATAGATTCGTAACACATCTAGTAGCTCAAAACTGGGGAGGCACGAGAAGCTGTGGATATCAGCAGCAGTAAAGTTGTATGCCACACAATCTGTAAACTTCACAATGCAGCGAATCCCCCGATGTTTAGTGTCAAGCTAAGGGATTGTAGGCGAGGTGCATGCCTAAAAATGCAGTGTCAACATGGGGAAGTTACAACACAGGACTACCTACATGCTCAACACTCCATAGACAGAGCTAAGAGATCCCACAATCAACAGATCAGGTCAAAACTATGCATGTCCTCACATCTGCTTGTGAATGGTGATGCACAATTAAACAACAAACAAGTGGAGAATGATACACAAATATCCCCAACCTCAATATTGGTGGAATCCAGCATATTAGTACGGGAGACAAAGCTGAAGTATTTGCAACCATTTTTAGCCAGAAGCACTAAACGCATGATCCAACTTGGCTTCCTCCAAATGTCCTTATCGTGACAGATGACAGTCTTCACAGGATTCAGTTCTCTGCACAGGATACTAAGAAAGCACTGAAAAGGCTCTGGGCCCATCCCAGCTGTAATGAAGAAGATTGATATTCCAGAAACAGCTGCACCCCTAGCCAAGTTATTACAGTAAAGCTACAGCCCTGGCATTTACCTGACAATGTGGAAAATTGCCCAGGTTTGTCCTGTCTACAAAATTCAGAGCAAGACCAATCCACCAATTAAACCCCAATCCCAATCTCCCCAACCAGTTTGCTTTCAATGGTCAGCATAGCAGTGAAAGCTGTGGTCAACAATTCTTTCAAGCAACATTTACTCACCAATAACTTGCTCATCAGTGCTCAATTTGGGTTGTGACAGGACTACTTGGCATCTGTACAACCTTGATCCAAATGTGGGCAAAAGAGCTGGGTTCTAAACATTCAGTGAAAGTGACTGTACTTGGCATCAAGAAAACACTTGGCTGAGCCTGGCATGAAGGAATCCCAGGATAAATGAAGCAAAAAAAAAGGGTGGTACAGTTGTTAGCACTGCTGCCTCATGACACGGGTTCAATTCCAGCCTAGGGTGACTGTTTGGAGTTTGCACATTCTCCCATGTCTGTGTGGGTTTCTTCCAGGTGTTTCGGTTTCCTTCCACAGTCCAAAGACGTGCAGGTTAGATGGATTAGCCATGGTAAATGTGTGCGGTTAAAGGGATACTATGGGGGCAAGGGCCTGAGAAAGATGCTCTGTTGGAGAGTCAGTGCAAACTCATAAGAACATAAGAACATAAGAAATAGGAGCAGGAGTAGGCCATCTAGCCCTTCGAGCCTGCCCCGCCATTCAATAAGATCATGGCTGATCTGTCGTGGCTCAGTTCCACATTCCCGCCCTCTCCCCATAACCCTTAATCCCCTCGCTCATCAAAAACCCATCAACCCGCATCTTAAAAATATTTAGCGAGGCAGCCTCCACCACTTCAACGGGCAGAGAATTCCAGAGATTCACCACCCTTTGAGTGAAGAAGTTCCTCCTCAACTCCGTTCTAAACCGCTCCCCCTTTATCTTGAGGCTATGCCCCCTAGTCCTACTGTCCTTTCTGAGCGGGAAGAGTCTCTCCACCTCTATCCTATCCATCCCATTCATCATCTTATATGTCTCAATGAGATCTCCCCTCATTCTTCTAAACTCTAACGAGTACAAGCCTAGTTTATTCAGCCTCTCCTCATAGCTCAACCCCCTCAACTCCGGCATCAGCCTAGTAAACCTCCTCTGCACTCCCTCCAAGGCCAAAATATCCTTGCGTAAGTGCGGCGACCAAAACTGCACACAGTACTCCAGTTGCGGCCTCACCAGTGCCCTATACAGCTGCAGCAAGACCTCCCTACTTTTATATTCAATCCCCCTCGCTATGAAGGCCAGCATCCCGTTCGCCTTCCTGACCACCTGCTGCACCTGCAGGCTGGGTTTTTGCGACTCATGCGCAAGGTCCTCGAGGTCCCTCTGCACCGTCGCCTGCTGCAGTTTTTCGCCACGTAAGTAACAGTCCTTCCTACCATTATTCCTACCAAAGTGGACCACCTCGCACTTGCCAACATTAAATTCCATTTGCCAGTTCCTGGCCCATTCGCCCGTTCCTGGCCCATTCGCCCAGCCTGTCTAGATCCTTCTGCAGACTCTCCACACCCTCCGCGCAATTTGCCGTTCCACCAATCTTGGTGTCATCAGCAAATTTCAACACCATACACTCGGTTCCCTCCTCCAGATCATCTATATAAATGGTAAATAGCTGAGGCCCCAGCACCGACCCCTGGGGCACTCCACTAGTCACCAACCGCCAATCCGAATAGCACCCATTGACCCCCACTCTCTGCGTCTTATTAGACAACCAATCCTCTATCCACGCTAACACCCTACCCCCAACTCCATGACCCCTTACCTTCTGCAATAACCTCTTGTGAGGTACCTTGTCAAACGCCTTCTGAAAATCAAGAAACACCACATCCACCAGCTCTCCTCTATCCACCGCCCTAGATACATCCTCATAGAACTCCAATAAATTTGTCAGACACGACTTCCCCTTAACGAAACCGTGCTGCGTCTGCTCTATCAAGCAATTCCCCTCAAGATGCCTCGCTATTTCCTCCTTGATGACGGGTTCTAACATTTTACCTACAACAGACGTTAAACTAACCAGCCTATAATTCCCTGCCTTTTGCCTGCCACCCTTCTTAAACAACAGCGTAACATTAGCCGTTTTCCAATCTTCCGGCACTTCCCCGGAATCCAGCGACGTTTGGAAAATAACCACCAAGGCATCCACTATCACCTCCGCCATTTCTTTCAGAACTCAATGGGCTGAATGGCCACTTACTGCACTGTAGGGATTCTATGATTTTATGAATAGAAATTAGGGAAAAAACATGCAACTGGCTGGAGTTGTAGCTAACATAAGGAAGGATGGTTGTAATTGGAGGCCAAACATCTTAGCCCCAGGTAATCATTGCAGGAGTTACACAGGGTAGTGTCCCAGGGCTTCAACTATGAGCTTCCCTCCATCAGAAGTAGGGATGTTCACAACGTGCAATTCCATTTGCAACTCCTTAGATACTGAAGCAGCCATGCGCATATGAAGCAAGACTAGGTCAACATTCAGACTTCGGCTAATAAGTAGTCTCACAACACCAAGTTAAAGTCCAACAGGTTTATTTGCTAACACGAGCTTTAGGAGTGCCGCTTCTTCATCAGGTGAAGGAGCAGTGCTCCGATCGCTTGTGCTACCAAATGAACCTGTTGTACTTTAACCTGGTGTTGTGAGACTACTTACTGTGCCCACCCCAATCCAACGCCGGCATCTCCACATCATCTCCAGCAAGGGATAATCTGACCATCTCCTGTTGATATTTAACTTTAATACCATCAAGTATTAAATATGATTTTGTGAATAGAAATTAGTGGAAAAACACCTGACTGGCTGGAGTTGTAGCTAACAAAGATGGTTGTAGCTGGAGGCCAAACATCTTAGCCCTACGTAATCATTGCAGGAGTTATTCAGGGTCGTGTTCTCGGGCAATCTTTAGTTGCTTCAACTATGAGCTTCCCTCTATCAGAGTCCCTCACCATCAACATCCTGGGGGTTACCATTGACAATAAACTGAACTGGACCAGCCATATAAATACTGAAGCTTGAAGATGTCAGAGGCTGGTAATTCTGTGGCAAGTTACTCACCTCCTGACTCCCTGAAGCCTGTCCACCAGCAACAAGGCACAAGTTAGGTGCATAATGAAATACCTTCCATTAGCCTGGATGAATGCCCAATAGCACACAAGGGGCTTGACACCATCAGGACAAAGCAGCCAATTTGATCGATATCCCATCTACCACCTTAAACGTTTACTCCCTCCATCACAGAAGCACAGTGGCAACACTCCGTACCATCTTCAAAGAGGCACTGCAGTAAACTTTCCTTTAATGGCACATTCCAAACCAATCACCTCTATCACCGAGAAGAATCAGGGCAAGAGACACATGGAAACACCGCCACCTTCAAATTTCTCTCCATCTTGACATGGAGCAATATCACCATTCCTTCACTGTCACTGGTTAAATTCCTGGAGCGCTTGAACTAACAGCACTGGGGTTTAGTTACATCACATGCATTGCAGCAGTTCAAAAAGAGATCTTACCACCACACTCTCAATAGCAATCAGAAATGAGCAATAAATGCTGACCTTGTCTGTGACGTTTATGTTTCATGAACAAATTAAAAAATGTCAGTGGTTGTTATTCTTTTGATATACTGATCTGTAGGTTACCCTGATCATTTGTCAAAATCAATCACTGTAACAGGATTCTGGTGCAGAACATGAGGCTGCACAGTAAACAGTACTCTGGGATCCATCCCACAAATTGTAGTTTCCAAAACAAACAGAAATACTTCAATTAGCGGCAAATGTGGCATAAACGTCTTGGGTTCTTTTGCAGAATTCTCTTTCACACTTGCTGGTTTCAATTTCTTTTGAATGAAAAAAACAGTCAATCAGGAAATATCCTTCTGAGGACAAATCTGATGATTCCAGGGCTCGACCTTGCTAAGTGAAGCTACTTATTGGAACAATCAGTATTTGCTTAAAAGCATTGACACCTGAAGAAAATTTTCCTCTGACATTTTTGACACAGAAAATATTTATGGTATGTAGAGATTGGAGACAAGGAACCCAAGCATTTACACCAAACAAGCAAACTGCGCCAAGATTTAATTGATTGGCTTACCAGACACTGATTCTATTGCTTTAAAATTTCTTTTCTCAAAATGTAATCTTGAAGTTAAAACCTGAACAGAACAACTAGTATGATCAAAACTATCAACTGAAATAAAAAAAGCTAAAACCACCAGGGGAATATCACCAGTAAACTGTCGGACAGGAGAAAGGAACTGCTATGAACTGTCAACACTGGCACATTTAGTTAAGCTGACCGTGTCTTTACTCAATAAACTTCCAATACAGTCATTGTGGATTAAATTTTCATCTGGGAGCAGAGGTATGTTTCAGTGCAAATGGCCACTTTTTTTTAAGAGGAAATCCATTGTCCTTCTGCATTCTTTACACCATACCATGTTTTCTGGTCTTTCTGCTGGTCAGGAATGCTCTGTGTATAAAATGCACAACTGCACCCACTGTGGTTGGCTTCCCAATTTAATGGGGGTGGGGGTGAGCAATGGATTTCTTCCTGCAAATTATTTTCATCTGGCAGCATGAAAACCCATTAAAAGCAGAATGAAGTTTGAAAATGTGTGAAGAAAATGGGATGTCTGCAGGGGAGTCGTCAATGTTCTGAAAGGTGAGCATAAAATGTTCTGATACTTCCAAAGGGCACTATTAGGTGCCAAGTTATAATGTGCATGTGTTTCAATGCAGCGACTGATCATGATGGGTCTGTCCTGCAAAGATAAATTAATCCTTACATTAACTAGCATTGTACAATTGTACACATGCTTTACAGTACTTTCCAAATGGAGAAAATCCCATCATATATTAAAAAATGTAAAAGAAAAACCTTCTATTCTCATGTTGTGATCTGATTTAATTGGACTGGTCCTTATGGCTGTCTGAAAGTAGACAAAATGGTCTGTGCTTGTTCCCCCTTCATTGCTTGACAGGTATTCTGCTTTGAAATAGAAATAGAAATCTGTTCTGTCAGTGGATCTCGAAGCTTTTGTTACAACAGCTGTTCCATTATGAATGCTTCACTGCATTACAAAAACTTGAGCTCAGTAGGTAGTCATATTGATCAAAGAACTATCGAAACGTTTACAATTTTATAACGCCAGAAAATGGGTTTGATGTGGCTCCTTGTTTATTTACAAATCTAATAGACACTTAAATGATTCCTACTTTTTCTCTTAGATTTTTCGATCCAAGATCAAGGAGAGTGAGTGTGAATTCAGGGTTTCTTTAAATTATTAGAGGTTTAACTGTTTTTCAATTATTTTAAAACAATGCAGATTACATGGCTTCTGAGAGACCTGGGGGTGCAAGTGCACAAGTCTTTGAAGGTGGAAGTACAAGTGGACAAGGTTGTGAAGAAAGCCTATGGTATGATGGCCTTTATAGGAAGGGGCATAGAATGTAAGAGCTGGAGTCTAATGTTGCAGTTGTATAGAACGTTGGTTAGGCCGCATTTGGAGTACTGTGTCCAGTTCTGGTCGCCTTACTACCGGAAGGATGTGGAGGCTCTGGAGAGAGTGCAGAGGAGGTTTACCAGGATGTTGCCTGGTACGGAAGGACTGGGTTATGAGGAAAGATTGAAGAAATTGGGGCTCTTTTCCCTTGAAAGACAGCGACTGAGGGGGGATCTAATAGAGATATATAAGATTATGAAGGGTATAAATAGAGTAAACAGAGGTAAGCTATTTCCTATGATAGAGACACATAGTACGAGGGGCCATGGGCTTAAGGTGAGGGGGGAGAGGTATAACACAGATATTAGAGGGAGGTTTTTCACACAGAGGGTAGTGGGGGTATGGAATGCTCTGCCAAGGTGGTGCAGGCAAGCATGCTCGAGTTGTTTAAGAGTAACTTAGACAGGCACATGAGTAGGTTGGAGATGGGTGGATATAGGAGATTGTTTTAAATAAGGTTCATTAGCATTGGGGCATCCCTGGTAAGGTAAATGGATATGGTATGATAATAATGTTTTTTCTCTTTTCATTCACAGGTTTTAAGTCGGTCCACCTTGTTGTCCAATGAGGGGCATACACACGATGGGTCGTTTCAAGATTGGCCTAGTGCTTCATGTCATTAGTGTGTGCTTAAACTGGACCAGATGCTGGGCAAGACGACAGCTCAGTGACGATCACTGTTTGCTGTGCAGACACATGGATTTGGGCCAGTGTCTGTGGGAGTTTGCACATTCTCCCTGTGCTTGCGTGGGTTTTCTCCGGGTGCTCCAGTTTCCTCCCACACCCCAAAGATGTGCTATCAGGCTGACTGGCAGTAATAAATTGTCCCTAAATTAGTTTCCCTCAATGTGGATGGCCATAAAACAATAGATAACAGTCATGGGTGGAGCGGGGGGGCACTGGTGGTGTTAAAATGGCAGCGCGGGCTCGTTGAGCCGAAGGGCCTGTTTCGTTCTTTGTTCTCTTTGAGAACTGTAAATAGTGTATTACAAGTGAGTGTCTATGGAGGAAGTATGGAGGGGGCACATATAGTTGTATGGGGCGATTTGGAAATGTGGCGTGGCATGGCATTGGGTGGCACAAATAATGTGAGGGGCATGGATCAGGCACAGGGAATGTGAAATGCCATGCCATGGGGTGTGAGGGGAGTAAAGAGAGTGAGATTTAGAGGGCCTTTAAACCATGTTGGCAGCTGGATTGTTGTGGTGGAGAACCAAGGAAGTCCAACTAACTGGCCCATTTCCTCACCCGTACTCCATTCCAGTTTGCAAAATGCACTGCACATCCAAATGTGTGAAAAGATGAAAATAGTAAGCAAGTCACAAATGGGTCAGGGGTGCATTTTGCAAGCCACTAAACTGCGCAGATCAGGTTTTCCTGAACCTAGATGAAAATTCAGCCTCACATATCAACAATTATTTCAATGGCTGTAAAATTTGAAAGGTCCAATATAAATGCAACTCCAACTTGTCTTGTCAAGACAGCAATGGCCATATCATGAAATATGCTCCTTCATCAGCCACATTAAAACTCTCTACTCTTGAAGAATTTACTTGCAGCCATACTAATTCAAATGATTTTCTTGAAAACCTGAAGAATCTTCACAGCAAATTGGCTATCAGTTTACCCACATTTGATCTTGATAATTAATGGCAGATCTCCAGAGGGTTCCCTTTTGATCCCCATCCCTTTATGCATCTGAGTTGCTGAAAATATCAAATATTCATATGACAATATGTTCCTAGCCAGAAACATTTCATCTTAACATCTGCTCGTGTTATCGAACACTGCAACAGTAAAGCACTTCCCTTTCTTTCCCTTGCAGCAATCTTCTTGCAGTATGCATCTGTAATCAGTAGCAGTCAAAATCACAGTATCTCCTTCCAATGAATTAGATATTAACATAACCGTCTCCCATTAAAACCAGCGATGTCAATCATAAGACGACCCGGTTTCCGATCTTTAAAATTAGCCATTATGAAAGTTTATTCTTCAATGTTGACAATGACATTGGGTTCCTTTGAATGTAAAGCATAATCTGAGAGGATAGTCAAGGAAATCGGTAAAATGCTAGCTTGGAAGAAAGAAGGGGTAGGCTGCAGTGGAGAATACCAGCACAGACTGGTTGGGCCAATTGGCCTACTTGCATGCCATATATCCTACATTGTCGACATCTAAGTGCCTTGCAGGTGAGCACAACCAAACACAGTCTTCCAAACTTCCTAATGACAGCAACAGTGGAAGATTTTGTTGGATTCAGGTTAAACAAGTCTATAACATTGCCCAGCTGCTCCCTTCGCTTTTGGCCTCTTGCTATTCTTCCATTAATCCATCCAGTGGTTTGTAGGCATTCTAACCCTTCTGCAAGGATAGCATGATTGAAGAATTCAACTTATCGTTTTCGGATATTATCTAAAAGTACTCTAGTTCTTCCAGGTATCCTTCAGTTCTTGTTTGTTCTCCACCCAGCTTACCCTTAGGATTTTTCTCAACCACATTTCAAAGCGGTTTTTTGCTCCTTCCTCTCTCCCAATGCTCCAAGCATCACATTCATAATTCATTCCTGACCAGACATAACATTTTAATGTGCAGAATTTAATTTCAAGAATCAAGCCACATTTCGAACAATGTTGTTAAGTTTGTAAAAATTGGCTTGCCCAAACCACGGGAGAGTGAGAGCAGAAATGGAATGAGGTGGAGAGTGAATGCGTGGCTGAGGGACTGGAGCAGGGGGCAGGGATTCCAGTTCCTGGATCATTGGGACCTCTTTAGGGGCAGGTGTGACCTGTTCAGTAAAGACGGGTGGCACTTGAATCCCAGGGGGACCAATATCTTGGCAGGAAGATTGGCTAGGGCTACTGGGGGGGCTTTAAACTAGAAAGGTTCGGGGGACGGAATGGAGATGAGGAGACTGAGAGCGAGGAGGTTAGCTCCCAGGTAGAGAAGGACTACAGACAGTACGAGAGGGAGGTTAGACAGGTAATGGAGAAGGGAAGTGCCCAGACCGAGGGTCTGAGGTGTGTCTATTTTAACGCCAGGAGTGTAGTGAACAAACTATGTGAGCTTAGGGCGTGGATTGCTGTTTGGGAATGTGATGTGGTGGCCATTGCAGAGACTTGCATGTCTCAGGGACAGGACTGGGTACTTCAGGTGCCGGGATTCAGATCCTTCAGGAAGGACAGGGAGGGGGGCAAAAGAGGTGGCAGAGTGGCACTGTTGATCAGGACAGTGTCATGGCTG
This sequence comes from Carcharhinus amblyrhynchos, assembly GCF_965287045.1. Lineage (NCBI taxonomy): Eukaryota > Metazoa > Chordata > Chondrichthyes > Carcharhiniformes > Carcharhinidae > Carcharhinus > Carcharhinus amblyrhynchos. The sequence goes on from NC_137341.1 coordinate 13,887,436, forward strand.
CAGAGAAGGTGGATGCCGTGGAGGGACTGTCTACGGAGTCTCTGTGAGTGGAAGTTAGGAACAGCAAAGGGTCGATAACTTTGCTGGAAGTTTTCTATAGGCCGCTCAATAGTGACAGGGAAGTTGAGGTGCAGATAGGGAAACAGATCCTAGAGAGATGTAGTAATAACAGAGTTGTTGTGATGGGAGACTTTAATTTCCCAAACATCGACTGGAATATCCCTAGGGTAAGGGGTTTGGATGGGGAGGAGTTTGTTAGGTGTGTTCAGGAGGGTTTCCTGACACAGCATGTGGATAAGCCTACGAGAGGACAGGCTGTACTTGACCTGGTGCTGGCTAATGAACCAGGACAGGTGACGGATCTCTCGGTGGGAGAGCATCTGGGGGATGGAGATCATAATTCTATTTCCTTCACGATAGCATTGGGAAGAGATAGGATCAGGCAGGCTAGGAAGGTGTTTGTCTGGAATAAGGGGAAATATGATGACGTCAGGCAGACAATTGGACGAGTAAACTGGAAGGTGGTGTTCTTGGGGAAAAGTACTGAAGGCAGGTGGCGGATTTTCAAGGAATGTTTGACTGGAGCTCTGCACGACAACGTTCTGATGAGACAAGGAGGTTTTGGTAGGTCGCGGGAGCCGTGGTGCACGAAGGTTGTGGTGAACCTGGTCAGGAAGAAAAGAAAGGCGTATAAAAGGTTCACAGAGCTAAGAGATGTTAAGGATCTAGAGGAGCATAAGGCTTGTAGAAAGGAGCTTAAAAAGAAAATTAGGAGAGCCAGAAGGGGGCATGAGAAGGCCTTGGCGGGTAAAATTAAGGAGAATCCCAAGGCGTTCTACAAATATGTGAAGAGTAAAAGGATGAGAAAAGAAGGGATAGGACCTATAAAACGTGAAGGGGGAAAAGTCTATGTGGAACCGGAAGAAATGGCAGAGGTGCTTAATGAGTACTTTGTCTCGGTATTCACTGTGGAAAGTGATCTGGGAGGTTGTACTACAGGTTTGCAGCAGACTGAAAAGATTGAGTATGTGGATATTAAGAAAGAGGATGTGTTGGAACTTTTAAATTCTATCAAGATAGATAAGTCGCCGGGACCGGATGGGATGTACCCCAGGTTATTGTGGGAGGTGAGGGAAGTAATTGCAGAGCCCCTGGCGATGATCTTTGCATCGCTGATGGAGACGGGAGAGGTTCTGGAGGATTGCGGATGAGTCTAACCTCAGTGGTTGGTAAGCTGTTGGAGAGGATTCTGAGGGACAAGATTTATGAGCATTTAGAGAAGATTAGAATGATCAGGAATAGTCAGCACGGCTTTGTCAAGGGCAGGTCATGCCTTACGAGCCTAGTTGAGTTCTTTGAAAATGTGACTGAACACATTGACGAAGGAAGAGCAGTGGACATGGTTTACATGGACTTCAGCAAGGCGTTTGATAAGGTCTCCCATGCAAGACTTCTTGAGAAGGTGAGAGGGCATGGGATCCAAAGAGCTTTGGCCTTGTGGATCCAGAACTGGCTTGCCTGCAGAAGGCAGAGAGTGGTTGTGGATGGGTCTTTTTCTGCATGGCGGTCGGTCACCAGTGGAGTGCCCCAGGGATCTGTTCTAGGGCCCTAGCTGTTTGTCATTTTCATAAATGACCTAGATGAGGAAGTGGAGGGATGGGTTAGTAAGTTCGCCGACGATACGAAGGTTGGTGGTGTTGTGGATAGTCTGGAGGGATGTCAGAAGTTGCAGCGTGACATAGATAGGATGCAAGACTGGGCGGAGAAGTGGCAGATGGACTTCAACGTGGATAAATGTGTCGTGGTCCTTTTTGGCAGGACCAACAGGATGCAGGAGTAGAATATCAAGGGTAGGAGTCTTAACTGGGTTGAAGAGCAGAAGGATCTTGGGGTCCGGGTCCATAGGACTCTTAAAACAGTCTCGCAAGTGGAGGATGTGGTCAAGAAGGCGTATGGTGTACTGGCCTTCACTAATCGAGGGATTGCATTTAGGAGTTAGGAGGTAATGCTGCAACTTTATAGGACCCTTGTCAGACCCCATTTGGAGTACTCTGCACAGTTTTGGTCGCCTCACTACAGGAAGGATGTAGAAGCTATTGAGAGGTTGCAGAGGAGATTTACAAGGATGTTGCCTGGATTGGGAGGCATGCCTTATGAAGATAGGTTGAGGGAGCTCGGTCTCTTTTCCCTGGAGAGACGAAGGTTGAGAAGCAACCTGATAGAGGTTTATAAAACGCTGAGAGGAATAGATGGGCTGGATTCTCGGAGGCTATTTCCCAGGGCTGAAATGGTTGCTACAAGAGGACACAGGTTTAGGTTCTGGGAAGCAAGTACAGAGGGGATGTTAGGGGAAAGTTTTTCACTCAGAGGGTGGTGAGTGAGTGGAATCGGCTGCCGTCGGTGGTGGTAGAGGCGAACTCGCTGGGGTCTTTTAAAAGACTTCTGGATGAATATATGGGATCTAATAGCATTGGAAGTTACAGATAGTTCTATGGCTTGGTAGGTATAGATGTGATCGGTGCAACTTGTGGGCCGAAGGGCCTGTTTGTGCTGTAGTGTTCTATATTCTATGTTCAAACCTTTTTTGAATTTCAGTGGCACTTTTAATGTTGGATGTTATGTGTTTCCTAGATAGTTGATTTGATTAACCTATTCGAAAATGCTGCTCTTTAATGAAATGTTGCATATTGGATTTTTTTTCTCTGTCATTACCATGGTGAACACAGTAAGAAGTCTCACAACACCAGGTTAAAGTCCAACAGGTTTATTGGTAGCAAACGCCACTAGCTTTCAGAGTGCTGTTCATTCGTCAGGTGAATGAGAGTTCTGTTCATAAACAGGGCATATAAAGACACAAACTCAGTTTACAGAATAAGGATTGGGATGTGAGTCTTTGCAGCTAATCAAGTCTTAAAGGTATAGACAATGTGAGTGGAGAGATCGTTAAGCACAGGTTAAAGAGATGTGTACACAGCTGTATACAGGCGTTTGCTACCAAATAAACCTGCTGTTGTGAGACTTCTTACTGTGTTTATCCCAATCCAATGCCGGCATCTGCACATCATGATTACCACGGTGCACATCATCTTGCATTGGAGTATTAACCCGTGTCTACTAGTTTCCTTTATAATGATCTTGATTAATTTTTGAAAAACTTCTTCATTTTGTTGCTCTAAGTATGGTGTCATCAGCATAGTAGATGTTGCAAGTTACTCTTCCTCTGACCATTAAACCATCCATCCTTTCTGGGAATACAATCACTTAATAGACAGAACAGTCTATCAATAGTCCAGTGCAAAAACAGTTTTGTTTAACCCTTTTTGATTGTTTCCTAATCATTGATGTGTGTATCTATGTCCATAAGAGAGACAGACAAAATGTGAGTGGAGAAAATAAGTGTGTGCGAGTGCATGTGCATGAATGTGCATGCGCGCGTGTGCACGCGTGTATGTGCAAGTGCGCACGCATGTGTGTGAGCACTTGAGTGACCACGTGCGCGCTAGTGACTGCACATGTGTGAGTGACTGTGTGCATGATTGCGCACGTGTGGGACCGTGTATGAGAGATTGTGTGCGTGTGTGTGTGTGTGTGTGTGCCTGCGCGTGCACGTGCAAGAAAGAGTGAGGATGTGTTTGAGAGTGAGTGTGTGCACATAAGGGACAGTTTCTTTTCTCTTATCCTTCATGGGATGTGGGTGTTGCTAGCACAGTCAGCATTTGTTGTCCATCCATAATTGCCTCCGAATTGTGTGGCGGTCAGCCAGACCAGGGAAGGATAGCAAATTTCCTTCCCTAAAGAGCATTAGTGAAGCAGATAGATTTATACAACAATAAGCAATTCTTTCATGACCATTATTAGACTTATAATTTCGGTTTTTTGTTTTTACTGAATTCATAGTTTACCATCTGCCATGGTGGGATTGGAACCTGGGTTCCAGAGCTGTAGCCATTGGTCTCTGGATTACAAGTCCAATGATAAGACCACTATTTCATCACATCCATGCGTGTGTGTGTGTGAGAGAGAGAGAGAGAGTGACCGAGTGAGCGAACGAGCGAGTGAGCAAATGTGAGCGTGCGAGCGAACGTGAGCGTGCGCATGTGTGAATCTGGATGCATGCATGTAGATGCATGTGTGTGCATATGAACGTGAGTGTGCATATGAATGAGTATGCCTGCATGTGAAGGTGTGTGAGAGTATGCATATGAACGTGTGCGTGCATGTGAATAAGTACGTGCGCATGAACGTGCATGTGAATGTGTTTGTGGCTGTGACCCTGTGCGAGCGAATGTGTGCGGATGCACACATTTGAATGTGAGAATTTGAATGTGAATTTGAATGAGAGAGAGAGAATGAGTGAGTTTGTGAGAGTGAAAATGAGTGCATGTGGAAGTGAGAATGAGTGAGAGTGAGAATGTGAGTGTTAAAGTATACGTGAGCAGTGAGCAAATGAGTGAGTTGGTGTGAATCAGTGTGTGAGTGAGTGAGGACGACAGTGTCTATGAGAGAGAAACAGTGAATATGTGAGTAAGAGTGTGAGAATGAATGTGTGAGAGTCACAGATGAGGGTGTGTGCAAGTGAGAATGAATGCACTTGAGTGGACGTGTGCATGTGAATGAATTTGTGAATGAGTGAGTGTGTGTGCGAGTGTGAGAGTAAAGGAGTGACAGAGAGTGTATGCATGAGAGAGAAAGAGAGACAGTGATATGTGAGACAGTATGAGTAAGAGTGAGTATAAATGAGAACGAGTGTGAAAGTCACAGAGTGAGAGATAATGAGTGAGAATGTGTGTGCGTGTGTCAATGTGTGCATGTGTGAGTGAGACTATATGTGAGAATGAGAGACATTTGCGCATGTGTCTGTGCACATCTGTGAGGGAGCGGAAGTGCGAGGGAGCGGAAGTGCGAGGGAGCGGAAGTGCGAGGGAGCGGAAGTGCGACGGAGCGGAAGTGCGACGGAGCGGAAGTGCGACGGAGCGGAAGTGCGACGGAGCGGGTGGGCGTGCGTGCGAGCGAGTGGGCGTGCGTGCGCGCGCAAGTGAGTGGGTATGCGTGCGTGAGTGAGTGGGAGTGCACGAATGAGTGGGTGTGAGGTTCAGAGAGAGAGTGTATGAGGGACAGAGAGAGAGTGAGAGTGTGTGTTAGAGTGTGCGAGTGTGTGTGTATGTAAGAGAGAGAGAATGTGTGTGTGTGTGTGTGTGTGTGTGTGTGTGTGTGAGAGCACATGCGCGTATGTAAGAACATAAGAAATAGGAGCAGGAGTAGGCCATCTAGCCCTTCGAGCCTGACCCGCCATTCAATAAGATCATGGCTGATCTGACGTGGATCAGTTCCACTTTCCCGCTTTCTCCCCATAACCCTCAATTCCCCTGTCTTATCAGAAACCCACCTACCCGTGATTTAAATATATTCAGCGAGGTAGCCTCCACCACTTCAACGGGCAGTGTGTGCGAGAGAGAGTGTGCGTGCGAGCATGCGTGCATGAGAGAGATTGAGCGTGAGTGTATGTGCCTGTGACTGGAAAGTGAGTGAGTGTTTGTGAATGGGAGAGCCCTCTGCATCCAGGAAACAGGTCTGTTCTTTCAGAAATGAGCTGATCCTGACAGTGGCCTCCACCTAGGGAGATGCGACTCGGTGTTGTGATGCAATTACCAACTGGAAGCATTCAAGGGGCAGCTGTATTGCAGTAGGATGCAGCATACAGGAATACACCACCTGCTCACTGGGAAAGAGAAGTACATTCTGCAGATAAATATCACAGTAGCACTGAGGTGGGGTCGTGTCAATCCACTCCAAGCCTGCATTCCCTCAGAAAGAGTGATCTATTTTGCTTTTCAATTAATGACCTTTCTTCCTTTATGTTATCACAAGCAGGAGTGAATCCAGCGATGGCCTCCATTATAGAATCTCAGCACCAGGACCACAGCCTCTTCAGACTTCCCAACTTGATAAATATTTCATGAGAATCAATATTTTGATAACTTAAAGCCAAATTCTTGAGGAATTTAGAGGTTTCTATTAACCCCAGAAATTTTGTTAATCATTTATCCTACTTGAAGCACAATCACAATACCCAAAACAAAAAAGGTTACATATATAACAAAATGATAACTGGTCAGATTACCTGATTCAACAGATAATGTGGCAAGAAAAAGACAGTTGAGGTTGCAGGCAAGAATTTCTTCCTTACTCAATACGATGGACAGCAATGGATTTAATCAGCAGCAGTGCTCCTGAGATGAAATTCGATTTCCATGAGGGAACTGTAGAATTTCAGAAAAAAGCTACTCGACCCATCATTGTATCTGCACAACTCTCAGAATGAACTAGCAACATCATCCTATTCCCCATACTCTTTTTTAAAGTTCAGATATGAAAGTACGATGAAATCTATTTCTGCTGCTGTTTCTGGTGGGAACATTCAACACCCTAACAACTTTAAATTCTTATCAATAGTCATCATATTATCAGATTTCATTTGGTTGGGAAAACTACCGTTTCAGATTCCATAGCACCTGCTGTAAAGAATGAGCTCAATTTTCAGATACAAAGGAAGATTTCAGAAATGAAGATTGCGATGTGCTGATTAATGGAAATAAGTTACAAAAGAAGAAAAGTAAGATTATTTAAACAAAGTCAGAAAATCTTATTCCTTTTCATAAATAAGAGAACGTGTACTAAGATGAGATCTATATGACTTAATGAAGGCACACAGGAAACAATGGAAAGATTGCATATATGTGGTATCAAATACAGCTGAAGTTAACTAAAGCTACAATTAAATGTCAAAAATGCTTGTGTGTGTGTGTGTGTGTGTGTGTGTGTGTATAAAGCTTTACAAACTTTGTGTGAGGCCAGAAAAGCCACACAAGTGTATTGAAAGATTGAGCAAAGTCGTTAGGTCCGAGGAGTAGAATATGACCGAAATTTAATATATTGTATTCGTCTCCAATATTGAAGACTGTTGTGTATTCATGTCAATTCTGTGTTTCCTAACTGGCAGCTTTGCAATGGAACAGGAGCACATTAAGAAATTGATCACATGCTATCAGTGATAATGTCATCAGCCATTTGTGTTGGTATAGGGGCAACCTATTTTAATAGTATTAACATTCTTTTAATAAAGCTCTTAGTTTTTTTAAACCTTCAAGGCCTACAGTCTATCTTTTAAAACCACCACAAAGATTAGGCAGTGGTAGATACAAATGCTTTAGCTATTGACTCCTCAAATGTAAATACAGAAATGGCCTTCGCTTAGTTTGAGGCACTGAAGATTGATCAGGTTGCATGATATGATAACATTTCACCTAGATGTGACAACATTTCACCTTCCACTTTCTTTCTTCAGGAAAAAGGTACAAAAATCTGATATCACGTACCAACTGACTCAAGAACAGCTTCTTCCCTGCTGCTGTCAGATTTTTGAATGGACTTAGCTTGCATTAAGTTGACCTTTCTCTACACCCTAGCTATGACAATAACACTACATTCTGTACTCTCTCGTTTCCTCCTCTATGAATGGTATGTTTTGTCTGTATAGTGTGCAAGAAACAATACTTTTCACTGTATGTTAATACATGTGGCTACAATAAATCAAATCAAATCAGAGTGCTGTAGAAAGTCAGAGAAGTACTATCTGAGCCACAAAGTTAGCTGACCAACAATTCTTTGAGATCTGGACTAGTTTTCATTGACTGGAGAAAGAACTTGATGCATTAATATTACATACATGTGCCAAAACCCATTCTTTGCTATCTAGATAGGAACACAAATAGACCATTCAGCCTCTTGGACCTATTTTGCCATTCAAGTTAAATTAGAGCTGACCTGTATCATGTATTGTATTGGCTCTTATTGGTCCAGTTTTGTTCCTTAACCTGTCAGTAAAGTTTTATGTTATTCACGTTTTAATAGGTTTGAATTAAATACCTAAACTATTGCATAATGAAGTTTAAGTTATGCTAAAGGTTAATGATTCAAAGTACCACATGATTCGAAATAAACGCCGATCAGTACTAATATTTATCACTTTATATTTATCACTAATATTTATCACTATCAGCATATTTTTAATGATGTTAGGGGACTCAAATGGCTAATACATAAGAAAGCAATGTAATAGTAAATTTAGAAATAATAAGCTAAAACATTTTCTTACGGCCCCTGCATCTCAAAATTTCCTTCTATATCACTGCTGTTTACCAAGTGGCAAGGAACTTGCACATGAATTAGAAAACCAAGGAACCATAGGTTTGACGGCAGGAGATTGCTTTTCTCAAGAGTGTTCATCAATCTTTGCTACAAGTTGTGGATTCTTAAACTAGTATATACATTTTTGTTCCTGAATTGGGCAGCTGGAGTCAGCTCGCTGACTCCAACAGCGGAAAAAACTCCCCTGACCTTTGTCCTGCAAGAGGATGGGTGTAACACAGAGTTGGGCACACAGCCACGGGAAGCACTAGAGATGCAGAGGCAGGCCCCATGTGGGAAAAACATCTTGGGTAAGAAGTTATACAAAGTCAATGTGTAAGCAGTTCTTCCTGTGGGGCAGGACATTCACAACATTGCTATTAGCTGTGGAAGGTGACTTCCATCAAACGTCTGCTGAATACTTATTTTCATAGTTGTCCAACAAGTTGCTGACATTGGAAGAAACAGTCCTTTATGGGTCTTCCCTAAGAAAATATTGAGATTATAATCATCTTGTAATAAAAGAGCACACTCAAATAGGATAAGACAGACAAAACTTCACAAGACTCAGTCATGAATGCATCTTGGCAGCAACAGCTGCTTTTGAGGCCCTGCATTGATTCAGATTAACATATTGCCTCAGGGTTGATGGTTATACACTGCATGCAAAAGCTTTGCAAATACCCATCATCAAGTTAGCAATATGCAGCATTGCTTTGCCCATGACTTGCGCAGCAGGAGAGTGTCATGGCAGACTACCGTGATTCAGAGGAAGCAGGCCGGTAGGAGCCCTCTGGAGCACAACATGCCATGTTGACATGACAAGAACAGATGCCAATACTTTTGGCAAATAAAACCAACTAAATCAATTAAACTAAAGGACAAAGCAAGAAGGGCAGTCCACCCAAAAAAGGGAACTTCTTGAAACAAAGAACTAAGTGGAAGGGAAGGCAGTCTGATGCACATATTACACAATGCCAGAATTGGCCGATCTGCTTGTCAAGTTGTTTTTGTGGGATCTCCCATCTCAATAATGTTCTTGGTCTGCAAATAGCTGCTATTATATTACCATGTGCAACAGCCTCAAGAGGCTCAACAGCCACCTTCTAAAGTGGTACCTCTTGTCACACAGGAGTGCCTGTGGTGAGGACAAGAATAAATGGGGCAGCCATAAATTCCTCAGCATGAATGCATCATGTCAGCTTCATGAAAAACATGCACATCTGTGCAGGAACACTGAGCTGTGGTCACACACCACTTGCATGTCCAGTAAGTTGGAGGGCTTTCTGTTAACAAAACAATCTGGCTGATGAAGTGATGACCTTATTAGCCATGTGTGTATCAAATTGTCCATTCTCTGAACTTACATGAAGGCCCAGGCCCACTCTGTTTGCAACAGTACATCCATTGGAAAGTTAACATGATCCTCCACCTGAGCAAAGAGTGCATCTGTGACAGCTGTCATGCATCAATGGGTAACTGATTAGGAAATGCCCCAGGTGCTTGGAAGGAACTGGAGGATAAAAAAATGAGGGACAGTGCAACTGGCAGAGCATGGAGATCGGGTGACGATGGCACCAGGTATTTTTGCATCATGGTGCATATCTCTGCAACCATTTCACTAGCAACTGCAGCCTTTGTCTTATCTAGGTCTCAAAGGATAGCTATACACTTACTTTGGGGTAATACCTGATGGTCCTCCTCCTCCTCTTCTTCCTGGCTCTGCCAGCTTCTGCCCGTATTCGCTCATTCCGACTGCACATTGTTTTTGCTGCCCTGCTCTGAGAGGCAGTGGGATGGTGCCACGTTAATGTTTTCTTCTCTGCTCAATCTTCTCTCAGTGGACCTAGGCACTCTAACCTGCTTCTAAGCTGGCTGCCCGAGTCAGGGAGTTATCCTTATGGGTCAAACAGATGTGCCATTCCAAGCCCACAAGCCAGTCTCTATTTTCATCTGGAGGTCAACCACAAACCTCAATTTGTGCTGGTAGCTCTTCACAACAAAAGGACATCTTTCTACTTCTAGTGATGAAATATCTTTGAGCTCAGCCACTTGTTGAAATGTCCTGCCTGATTAGGGAACTATGCGTGTCAGAAGTCCTCTTTAACATACCAGAGAAATTGACATCAGTCGAAAATGGGAGTGGGATGATCCAGGATCCACCTGCATTTTGCAGTTTTCACGGCTCCGCAGTAATTCAGGATTCAAAAGAAACTGAACAAGGGTCTGATAGAGGCTGATATCATTGCGTAAAAAGGTAGGTGGAATTTTGAGTGAAATGACTCACAGCTGATCTGATCTCTTGGAATTCATTTTGAATGCCCTTAGGGATCAGATAAAAATTTCCATGAATAATTCTTTCCCTGAACTGGCTCAAAGCTTTTTAAACACTTCTCCCTCATGGAGGAGATTACATGATTGTTGCTTGCTGTGAACCACAGGAGCCAGAGAGCTCAATTATAACATGACTGTAAGGAACAGGCTCAACATACTAACTGGCATCTTCTGTCCATCATTTTCCTATGTTTCTAAAACCTGACCACTGGTTTTCGTAAATAGGGCTGGACATGAAAAAATAGGAAGTGAAAGAAAGAAACAAAAATAATCTAAAATATTTAGAAAATAGAAATGAATGACTGTGTTTTTCCATCTCAAACTGAAAACAATCAAAAAAATATTGATACACACATCCTCCTCATTTTTGCTCATTTTTTACCCCCTATAGGACTTTACAAGCCAGGAATCACTCCTCAAGCAAGCAGATAGGGAATTTTACAAGTACCAGGTTCTCAACTGTACATACGTTATTTCCCCTTCCCTCTGAGTGACCAGCCCTGTTCTAATTTTTGACTAGTTCTTGATTTTGCTCATTCCATCACTTGGTACTGATCGACTATTCAGGTGTTTGCATGTGATGATTTCCATGGAACGCTGTTTTATGAAATAGCTGAGGAAAGTAGCCATCCAATCTGTTGCCAAAAGCCATGCAGATATGTGCCAACCCACAACAGTATTGAAGACTTGTGCTCCAGAACAAGCTACCCCCTTAGCTAGGCTGTTTTACTACAGCTACAACACAGCCATTCACACAGTAATGGGCAAAATTGCTAATTTATGTCCTATACACATCAAGCAAGACAAATCCAACACAGCCAATGCTGCTCCATCAGTCTACTCTCAATCATTAGCAAAGTGATGGAAGGTATTGTGGTATCAAGTGACACTTGCACAGCAATAACATGCTCACTGATGCTTTTCACGTTTGTAGCACAAAAGAAGCTGACTGTGGTTGTTGGATGTCAATCATCCCAACCCCAGGACATTGTTGCAGGGTCATATCCTCAGTTCAACTGTCCTCAGCTGCCTCACCAATGACCTTCCTTCCATAAGGTCAAAAGTGGGGATATTCACAGATGATTGCACAACATTCAGTACCATTTGTAACTCTTCAGCCTGTGTCCAGCAAGACCTGGATAATATCCAGGCTTGGACTAACAAATGGCACACAATATTCACACCACAGAAGTGGCAGGCATTGACCATATCCATATAAGGGACAATCTAAACCCTCTCATTCAATGTCAATCATTCCAAAGATGTGTGGGTCTCAAGGACAATTAGGGATGGGCAATAAAGACTAGTCTAGTCACCAAACCCTGCATCCCTTAACCCAAAAAAAAGGCTTCCACTCCCTCTCTCTTTTCAATTTCCATCTTCTCCTTCCCATTCAGAATCAGTCTCACACTCAGAACCTTCAGCTTAACAAGATTTTGCCAATCCCCTCCAATTGGATCTGATCTATCATGAAGTTTTGAGGTCCAGTTAATGTTTATTGGATTCTCTGATATGATTGATTTTGGAATGCTTGGATGCTGATTTGGGGATATTATTGGTTGACGGAATATTGTACTACAGCTCTGTCATCTGACTTATCAGAATTTCACAACCAGCCCTTAGTGTGATTTGTCAGGTGGACAAAATTCAGGCAAGTTTAAACAAGGATGGTTTCTGTCTAATGAACCTACTAGCGTCTGATCCCAATTGGTACCATTAGCAGAATAATCTAATTGTGATGGAAACCTGCCTCTGGAGGTCTTGTGAACAACTTTTTCAAATAAGTTAATGAAAATTGTTCTGCAATGATTATTTTCTCCTATGAAAAGGGGGAGTATGTAAAGAGAAAAATGCTTCTCTGAACTTTGTTTTCACTTTAACCAACCCATCGCTTAAGGTGCTCAGTTAATCTAAAACTATTATTTACAAAATTATTCAGGCACTGGATGAATGTATAATGTAAGTTGTTGGCAAAGGAAGTACTTATGTATTTTTGGTCATGTTGGCTCCAAAATTAATTGGCAAACTGCTCATGTTTTCAGCGATATTGGTGCCATTTCAGATTCACAATGGCATCCATGTTGCACGTGCACAATTCTGGTACAGCTGTCCTTCTGCACAGGTTGTTAGGATGGATGCAAGGACCATGTGCTGCAAATGTGCAGAGTAGGTAGAGTGTTACCTTAGCCACTAGCTATACAGGGAGCAGTGGAGGAAGAGAAGGAAGAGGAGGAGAAAACCAATTTTTCCTTTTTCAAACCAGGCTCTCTGTGGTTTGCTGTTAACAACTGTTTTACCAGTGAATGCAACACCAATTCCCCATTCACCAAAGGTTCCACTCCTTCCCTTCTCTCTCATAATAGCATCCTCTTAGCTACAATGATGAAGGAAAAAGCACTATTAAAAGAACAAACATTCCACACCAACTTCCTCAAATTATCCAGTATTATATCTAAAATCTAACTATCTTTGTGCATTCCTTTCATGCCTAACTTGTGGGTGCCTTTGCATGTCTTAATGTTCCTATGCAGTGTTACTCTCATGACTTCAGCACAGCTCACTAGGAGACTGCAGACAACCTCCCTGGACTGCACCACCTTGGCAAAGGACACAACAGTCTGAGCTAGCTGGCAGACAGGTAACACCAAGGGCACTGGTTGAGTGGTAGTGGTGGGAAGATGAATGCTGTCCTGTTAGGATAACAAGAAATAGGAGTAGGAATAGACCATCAAGCCTGCATCACCATTTAACAAAATGATCTGACTGCAGCCTTTGCTCCACTTTCCTGCTTGCCAACTATCCTTCGCTCACTTGTAGATCAAAAATCTCTCCAGCTCATCATTGAATGTAATCAATGACCCAGACTACACTGCTCTCACCAGAAGAAAATTCCAGTGATTACTGACCCCCTGAGAGCAGAAATCCCACCTGATCCCTAAATGGGAGGCCCTTATTTTAAAGTGTGCCTGAGCTCTTGGTTCCCCCACAGGAGAGTACATTCCCCTTGGGATTTACTCTGTCAAGTCCCCTCAGAATTTTTTACGTTTTGCTAAAATTACCTCATATTTGTCCAAACTCGTATAGGCCTAACCTGCTCTCATTAGACAACTGCTTCACCCCAAGAATCAGCCTTAAGGTTATTTTCAGAACTGCTTCCAATGCAAGAATATCCATCCTTCAGTAAGGAGATGAAAACTCTATACTTTAAGCTAGGTGTTGTCTTATTAATGTGTCGAACAACTAAAGCAAGACTTTCCAACTGTTATTCTCTATCCCCCTTGGAATAAAGACAAACATTCCATTTGCCTTTCTAGTTACATGCCGCACCTGCATATTAACATTTCTGTAATTTATGAACAAGGACACCCAGATCCCTCTACACCGCAGCATTCTGCAGTCTCTTTCCAGTAAAATAATAATACGCTTTTCTATTCTTCAGGTCAAAGTGGATATTTTCCTAAATTATACTCCATCCGGCAAATTTCTGCCAACTCACGATCTACTTATATCCCTTTGCAGATGGTTTGTGTGCTCTTCACAGCTTGCTTTACTACCTGTCGATAACATCAGCAAATTGACACAACAATACTGTCAGTCCCTTCATCCAAATCATTAATATTGTGGGGAGTCCAGGAAATGAAAAGCAATCTAGAACTTTATTCTTATGGATTTTTTTTCCGCTGAAACAAAAATATGACTGCTACAAGTCACAAGCCCACAAGGTAGTCATTTTGCCTACAAGTTACTAACAGCAGTTAGAAGAACAAAATCAGTTAGTGGTATCACACAGACCACTTGTAAACACAAAATCAGAAGAGTCTCACATCGGAACTTCTTATGCCTACAGAGCTAATAAACTCATATCACACCTCCAAATTTCCAGGTCAGGAATGTTACTTGTGTCTGAGTGGTTCGTCTCAATAGCGGAGTCCAGTGTGCAGGCCGGCAGCGAGGCCAGGCCGGGGTGCAGGCCGGCAGCGAGGCCAGGCCGGCAGCGAGGCCAAGGCGGGGTGCAGGCCGACAAGGAGTGAGGGAAAGAGTACAGAGACTGTAAGGAGTGAGGGGGAGTGTGTAGATCAGAGGGTGTAAGAGGGACAGTGCGGGTTCTGGAGGGAGCAAAGGGGAGACTGTGGAGGCTGGAGAGAACACTTTTTTTGACCTAGACTTGATAGACGGAAAGTATAAACCCTGAGGCTAAAATTATTTTTAAAAACTGACAGGGATCAGGTAGTGCTCTCAAGCATGCACTATAGAAATGAACAATTTTTTTGAACTAAATGAAAAATGGAATAAATCAAATATTATTTAAGGAAGTAATTTCCTTGCATTTTCAATGCAGGTTGCTGGCCGAACTTGCGAGCCTGGACAAATTTGAGTATACTATCAAATTTGATATCAAATTCATTTCAAGTTAGAATATTGATGTCAAATTGTAACTGAGAGCTTTGAGTGCACATGAAAGCAAACATGAAGCATCTCCAAAGGTTCCTCAGAGAACGACCTCCATAGCTACAGCACTGAACAGCAGCAGTGCTCTGATAAATTGAGCAGGACAGGCACCACATGTGAGGTAATATACATCATTGAACACTCTTGTACCCTTGTTCTCTCCCTTTCTATCCCTCCAGACTCAGCAGGCAGCCAACACGTGGATAAATCAGACTGCAAGTGAACCAAAACAGAAGATGCTGGAAAATACATAGCAATCTCATTGGACTAATTTGTGTGTTCAAGAACCACAGATATGTAGCTTTCGTGGGAGACAGAACGGATTATGGATTTCCATCTTTAAAAGTAGGGGTTGAAAGTCCAAGAACAAGCGGCACGGTGGCACAGTAGTTAGTACTGCTGCCTCACAGTGCCATGGATCCAGATTCAGTTCTGCCCTGGGATGACTGTGTGGAGTTTGCACATTCTCCCCATGTCTGCGTGGGTTTCCTTTGAGTGCTCCGGTTTCTCCCACAGTCCAAAGTTGTGCAGGTTAGGTGGACTGCCTGTTCTAAATTGTCCTTTGGTGTCCCCAGATTTGTAGGTTAGGAGTATTAGAACTCCTGCACTGTAAGTATTCTATGATGCTGTGATTAATGATGTCATACGTTCAGGTAGCGAATGGCTTGATTTACCTTCTAGTCTTATAAAATGTGAAAAGTGGGGGTCCAAATTTCCTTTGGACACTCTTCTGGCAATTACATCATGGTCATATATATTACTGTACTGTCAAAGTTTGTAGGATCAATGGGAGAGCAACTAAAATTCATGACAGCCAAATGCAAGTGCCATTTCGTATGCTTCCACAGCAGCGATATGTGCCCAGACATCTGGGCCTCTGCTACCAGAGGTGGGGATAAAAGAGAGCTGAGTGAAGGCTATCCAGGCATTCCCAGCCTTCCACTCATGACTCATGCAACCATGATCCCCACAGCAAGATTGGTTTCTTCTGGGATTGAGGTTTCAAATAAGTAAACCAAGTCTACAGACGAACCATAGAAAAGTTACCGTTCAAAAAGAGGCCACTGAGCCCATTGTGTTTGCGTCATTCAAAAAAAGAGGAAAAAGAAACAAACTGCTCATTTTTGTCCACCTGTCCTGCCACCTTCAAGGACCTGTGGACATAAATTCCAAGGTCACTCACTTCCCCAACCCCTCTCAATATCTTTCTGTTTATTAAGTGTTCTCTTGATTTGTCTGTCCTCTCCAAATGTCATCCTCTCATATTTCTGAACTGAATTCCATTTGTCATTTCTCTGCCCATCTGGCCCTGGATACTTTCCCACCTTCAAGGATGCCAATCCCTCCAGTACTTCCTCTCTCACCAAGCTTATTGCATTTAATATTTCAAACACCTCTTTAATGAGAATGTCAGCATCATCACTCTCTTTAATGAAGACAAAGGGGTCATTGAGCACCCTGCTCATATTTTTTGAATCAACCCAGAAATTACCATGTGCATCTCTGATAGGCCCTATATTTTCCTTAGTTATGCGCTTGCTCTTAATGTACTGATAAAACAATTTAGGATTTTCTTTGATTTTACCTGCCAATATTTTTGTATCCTCTCTTTGCTTTTTTAATCTCCAATTTTACTTCAACCCTGTACATTCTACACTTCTCCAGGTTTTTGACTGTATGAAGTCTTCTGTTTCTGTCAGAAGCTTTCTTTTCCTATTTCATCATGGCCTGTAGTCTTCTGGATCACCCAGGGGCTATGATTTTAGCAGTACCATTGAGCACAGTGGCACAGTGGTTAGCACTCTGCCTCACAGTGCCAGGGGCCCATGTTCAATTCCTCGCTTGGGTCACTGTGTGTGGCGTTTGCACATCTTCTCATGTCTGCGTGGGTTTCTTCCGAGTGCTCCGGTTTCCTCCCACAGTCCAAAAGATGTGCTGGGTAGGTGCACTGGCCATGTTAAATTCTCCCTCAGTGTACCTGAGCAGGCACCGGACTGTGGTGGCTAGGGGATTTTCACAGTAACTTCATTGCAGTGTTAATGTAGGGACATGTCTACACTGTGCCTTTAGAATTTTACTTTTGCAATCCTCCCACTGATTTGACACAGTTTTTTCTTGTAATAGCTGGTTGGGCTTGTTACATACTAGCTAAAACAAGTTCTCTCGAATGCAATTCAAGAATTTTGTGTCCTCCATGCCCTTCACACTGTTCGCATCCTAACTGATATGAGGGTAGTTGAAGTCTCCAACTTCACATCGAGGACTGAAGGGCCTGTACTGTGCTATACTGCACTATGTTCCATGTTCTACTGTTTTTGCACTCAATATACCTACGTTTCCTCTTCTAACTCCCTTCCATTATATGGGAGTTGAAAGTGCTCCTAGCTTTTTTATTTCTGAACTCGACCCATATGGCTTAATTTAATGCTTCATTTAGTATATCATCTCTCCTCAGAGCTGTGATCCTTTAACCAATAATGTTCCACCCTGTCTTTTTTATCCCTTGCTATTTTGTCTGCAAACTCTATATCCAGGGACACTGAGCTGCTATTTTTGCCCCTCCTTCCGCTAGCTTTCCGTTATAGCATGCTCAGTGAAAGGACAACTTCCAACAAAGGGAGCCCTGCTCTCCTTTGCCTTATAACAGTGGATGGAGGGTCAGTCTCTTACTAAGTATCTAGCAGAGCCTTGGATACAGCAGAACCCAACATAATTTGATCACAACTGTGATTCTGCTACAGTCACAACAGTTGAGGGGTTAGATCCCTTGAGGAAAGTCAAGGCCTGAATTTTTCTTTATCTCGTGAAATGAATTGGACAAATTTCCATCTGTTGAAAAATACCACAATCTTTGCAGACTAAGATTAACTGTTGTTGAGTTCAAATTTCTATTTTACACCATTTCTTCTATTACTTGTGGCAGAAAATTACATTGCAAACTATAATCCTTAGATATATTACCAAGTCTGACTCTCAATTTGTGTTATGCCATGCCATGCACATTTTTAAAATCAACCAAACTGGGAAATGAGAAAGGAATCAGACACCACTGTTTGGAGGTCATTTCTAACCAACAAATTACAATGAGATGATTGTACAATTTTCTAGATGAGCTGAGACTATGGCATAAAATAGAATGCAGAGAGTTCAAAAGAAGCACATGCTTCTACAACATCTATATGTACCCAGAAATATAGGCCACTCCTGCTGAAGGTGGGGAAAGTGGAGGGCTGGGAGGAGGTTTCCCAGACAACCCCTACCTCACTGCTCACGAAGTCAGTCAACCACAATCCCCAGAGAACAGTTTATTTTCTTCAGGGGTTGAGGCCCCTTTTGTAATCTAGTGATTTCAAATTCACATGAGCAGAATAAACCATGTATTCGGTGAAAGGGGAAATTCCAGCACCAGAAAATTCCAAATCATGCAGAATTTATAATATTAAACTTGCCTTCATGACAAAGGATATCAATTTCAAAACTTTTGACAGTGTTTGTTCCCTATTTCTAAATATTCAGGAAATGCTCTTCAACAGAACAACCAGGACAGATACAGCTACAATACTAAGATGATCATAACTCTTTTGTTATATGGTCATGTTATATGTGAATATTTGGGACACTTATTTTGATCACCTCATTACCTCGAAGTACAAATTACCAAATTTCTGTGATAATTTTTAAGTATATGTAAAACACTAAAGGACAAAATTTGTACAGTTAGTATTTGGTCACTATTTGGAAATACAAAGATATTTTCATGGAGCTGGGAAGACTCTATGGAGGGATGAAAATAGTAACCGAGATACAATTCCCAGATTCCCCACCCCGTTTCTGTTCTCATTTTCATTAGTGCCTTGAAGGGTGTGGCTGGTTCAGGTCAGATGGCTCCTTCACAAGAAAATGCCACAAATGCACAATGAAGTTTGGCTGAGAGCCATCAAATGCATAAAACATGTTGAAATAGCTGAGCCCCAGGGAAAACGTTGTTTGATTGAAAGCTCTGGCTTTCTGAACCCTCCTATCAAAGGCATGTTGTTTATTTACATAAGATAAAGAGATGTGGCTCACACGGTGAAGCCTTCCATTGTTTGCTGGAGCAGACGAGTGAAGGAGCAGAGAGACAGATAAGAAATTACCTGTTAAAAACCTGTTTAAATAAGTTTAAAGCACTTTCGTAGTAAGAACTTACCTTGTAGAACTGTTTGTATCATTTAAAAGCATTTTTGCGGGCTTTTTGTATCTACCGCTTTAAGAATTCTAAGGGAGTGGATAGCAGGGAGTTGTGGGGGAGCAGGCTTTAAAACAGCGCCAGGTTTAAGAGGAGGCCTGGCGTAGACAGCGGGCAGCGTTGGAGCGGGCAGCGGAGTGAGTGGGAAGCAGAGTGAGCTACTAGGGCTTAGGAGCAAAAGGGCTGGGGAGAAAAAGGGCCAGGTAAGTTCATGTTGAAATTTTCAATATTACTACAGTGAATAATGGAGGGTCTTGTGATGTATTGTTTCTGTATGATGTGGGAGCTGGTGGACCCCAGGGTCCTTCCCAGTGACCATGTCTGCAGTAAGTGCAGGTTGCTAGAGGAGCTCCAGCTCAAGGTAGATGAGCTGGCCTCTGAGCTACAGACACTGAGGCTCATCAGGGGGAGAGAGGGTGCCATTGTCAATGGGGAGCAAGTGACATCCACCCCCCCTAGACTGGCTAACTCTAAGGGTCAGGAACAAGAGGGGGGTGGGGAGCGGAGGAAGGGGGGTGGGGAGCGGAGGAAGGGGGGTGGGGAGCGGAGGAAGGGGGGTGGGGAGCGGAGGAAGGGGGGTGGGGAGCGGAGGAAGGGGGGTGGGGAGCGGAGGAAGGGGGGTGGGGAGCGGAGGAAGGGGGGTGGGGAGCGGAGGAAGGGGGGTGGGGAGCGGAGGAAGGGGGGTGGGGAGCGGAGGAAGGGGGGTGGGGAGCGGAGGAAGGGGGGTGGGGAGCGGAGGAAGGGGGGTGGGGAGCGGAGGAAGGGGGGTGGGGAGCGGAGGAAGGGGGGTGGGGAGCGGAGGAAGGGGGGTGGGGAGCGGAGGAAGGGGGGTGGGGAGCGGAGGAAGGGGGGTGGGGAGCGGAGGAAGGGGGGTGGGGAGCGGAGGAAGGAGGGTGGGGAGCGGAGGAAGGAGGGTGGGGAGCGGAGGAAGGAGGGTGGGGAGCGGAGGCCTCAGCCTCTCAATCTGCATAACAGGTTTGAGGTTCTTGCTTCCAGTCTGGACGAGAACGAGGGAGGTGAGGTTGGTTAGCAAACTGCACACAGTAGTGATGCAGCAGGACATAGGCAAAGAGAAGGTGAAAAGGAACGTAGTAGTAATTGGGGATAGTGGGGTGAAGGGTATTGACACTGTCCTTTGTCACAATGACAAAGTGCACAGAAGGGTGTGTTGTCTGCCTGGTGCTCGGGTCCGGTATGTCGCATCTGGGCTGCAGGGGAACCTGGAGTGGGAGGGTGAGAATCCGGTCTTTGTGGTACATGTGGGTGCCAACGACGTATGCAAAATGCGAAGTGAGGATCTGGGGAGGGAGTATGAAAAGCTGGGAATGGAATTAAAAAGTAGAACCAACAAGGAGGTTATCTCTGGGCTACTGCCTGAACCGCGTGCAGACGGGCGTAAGGTTGATAAGATTAAGGAAGTGAATGGGTGGCTCAGGAATTGGTGTGGGAGGAATGGGTTTGAATTTATGGGGCATTGGCATCAGTATTGGGGTAGGTGGGACCTGTTCAGGTGGGATGGGGTTGGTCTGAACCGTGCTGGGACCAGAGTCCTGGCGAATCGTGTAAATAGGACTGTAGACAGGGCTTTAAACTAATGGGGGGGGGGATGCGCGAGGGTAGGTGACATTACGGGGTCTAAAGTTAAGGAGAGGGTACAGGTGAGGGAAGAGGCCGAAGACGTCCCAATAATAAAGGGAGTAGGGGGCGTGAGTATGGTTGGTGGCGTTCTGGCAAATAGGGTCCAGGTGAAGGCTGGGATGAAGGCACTTTATCTGAATGCACGAAGCATTCGGAATAAAGTGGATGAGCTGGTGGCGCAGATCAGCACAAATGGATATGATCTGGTGGCCATTATAGAGATGTGGCTGCAATGTGACAGGGACTGGGAGCTGAATGTCCAGGGGTATCAAGTGTTTAGGAAGGATAGGCGGGAGGAAAAAGGGGGGCAGCGTAGCTCTGCTGATTAAGGATAGCATCAGGGCAGTAGCAAGGGATGATACAGGAACCAAAGAGCAGAATGTGGAATCGTTGTGGGTGGAGATTAGGAACAGCAAAGGGAGGAAGACGCTGGTGGGTGTCGTCTATAGGCCCCCGAATAATGATCTGGAGGTGGGGCGGGCTGTTAACGCGCAAATAAGTGCGGCGTGCAGGAAAGGAACGGCAATAATTATAGGGGATTTCAATCTACATATTGATTGGTCGACCCATGTTGGACGCGGTGGGCTCGAGGAGTTGTTCTTGGAATGCTGCCGGGATAGTTTCCTTGAACAGTGTGTGTTGGAGCCGACGAGGGAGCGAGCTATCTTGGATCTGGTGTTATGTAACGAGGCGGGTAGAATTAGGGACCTTGTGGTGAAGGATCCTCTTGGGGAGAGTGATCATTGTATGGTGGAGTTTCTGGTGCAGATGGAGGAGGAGAAAGTGGGTTCCCGGACACGCGTCTTTTGTTTGAACAGAGGGGAGTACGGTAGGATGAGAGAAGAATTGGCGAATGTTGACTGGGGGAGCGCGTTGGAAGGTAGGTCTGCTGAGGAGCAGTGGAGGATCTTTAAGGAGACCTTTCTTGGTGCTCAGCAGAAATTTATTCCGATGGTTAAAAAGGACCGTAGGAGGAGAGGTAATAAGCCGTGGATAACGAAGGAGGTGAAGGAAAGTGTTAAATTAAAAGCGGAGGCGTTTAGAGTAGCTAAGAGTAGAGGGCGAGAAGAGGATTGGGAGAGGTTTAAATGTCAACAAAGATTGACAAAGAAGTTGATAAAGAAGGGTAGGAGAAACTATGAAGCTGGGCTAGTGCTTAATATAAAAAAGGATAGCAAGAGTTTTTATAAATATATAAAAAGGAAGAGGCTGGCTAGGGTGAACGTTGGACACTTAAAGGATGAGAGGGGGGACTTAGTGGTAGGGGATGGGGAAATGGCTGAGGTCTTGAATAACTTTTTTGTTTCGGTCTTCACAGAGGAGGACGTGAATAACTTGCCGGGTGTTAGCGATGGAAAGGTGGTAGGACTGGAGGGTCTCAATGACATTATTGTTACTAGAGAGGCAGTGCTCGACAGACTGGAGGAACTGATTGTGGACAAGTCCCCAGGACTGGATGGAATGCATCCGAGGGTTCTGAAAGAAATGGCTGAGGTGATAGTGGATGCCTTGGTGGTTATTTTCCAAACGTCGCTGGATTCCGGGGAAGTGCCGGAAGATTGGAAAACGGCTAATGTTACGCCGTTGTTTAAGAAGGGTGTTTAAGAAAGGCAGGGAATTACAGGCCGGTTAGTTTAACGTCTGGTGTAGGTAAAATGTTAGAGTCCGTCATCAAGGAGGAAATAGCGAGGCATCTTGAGGGGAATTGCTTGATAGAGCAGACGCAGCACGGTTTCATTAAAGGGAAGTCGTGTCTGACAAATTTATTGGGGTTCTATGAGGATGTGTCTAGGGCGGTGGATAGAGGAGAGCCGGTGGATGTGGTCTTTCTTGATTTTCAGAAGGCGTTTGACAAGGTACCTCACAAGAGGTTATTGCAGAAGGTAAGGGGGCATGGAGTTGGGGGTAGGGTGTTAGCGTGGATAGAGGATTGGTTGTCAAATAGGAGGCAGAGAGTGGGGGTTAATGGGTGCTATTCGGATTGGTGGTTGGTGACTAGTGGAGTGCCCCAGGGGTCGGTGCTGGGGCCTCAGCTATTTACCATTTATATAGATGATCTGGAGGAGGGAACCGAGTGTATGGTGTTGAAATTTGCTGATGACACCAAGATTGGTGGAACGGCAAATTGCGCGGAGGGTGTGGAGAGTCTGCAGAAGGATCTAGACAGGCTGGGCGAATGGGCCAGGAACCGGCAAATGGAATTTAATGTTGGCAAGTGCGAGGTGGTCCACTTTGGTAGGAATAATGGTAGGAAGGACTATTACTTACGTGGCGAAAAACTGCAGCAGGCGACGGTGCAGAGGGACCTCGGGGTCCTTGCGCATGAGTCGCAAAAACCCAGCCTGCAGGTGCAGTAGGTGGTCAGGAAGGCGAACGGGATGCTGGCCTTCATAGCGAGGGGGATTGAATATAAAAGTAGGGAGGTCTTGCTGCAGCTGTATAGGGCACTGGTGAGGCCGCAGCTGGAGTACTGTGTGCAGTTTTGGTCGCCGCACTTACGCAAGGATATTTTGGCCTTGGAGGGAGTGCAGAGGAGGTTTACTAGGCTGATACCGGAGTTGAGGGGGTTGAGCTATGAGGAGAGGCTGAATAAACTAGGCTTGTACTCGTTAGAGTTTAGAAGAATGAGGGGAGATCTCATTGAGACATATAAGATGATGAATATGATGGATATGATGGATAGGATAGAGGTGGAGAGACTCTTCCCGCTCAGAAAAGACAGTAGGACTAGGGGGCACAGCCTCAAGATAAAGGGGGGTGCGGTTTAGAACGGAGTTGAGGAGGAACTTCTTCACTCAAAGGGTGGTGAATCTCTGGAATTCTCTGCCCGTTGAAGTGGTGGAGGCTGCCTCGCTCAATATTTTTAAGACGCGGGTTGATAGGTTTTTGATAGGCAAGGGGATTAAGGGTTATGGGGAGAGGGCGGGAATGTGGAACTGAGCCACGACAGATCAGCCATGATCTTACTGAATGACGGGGCAGGCTCGAAGGGCTAGATGGCCTACTCCTGCTCCTATTTCTTATGGTATTATTTGTTCATTTACACATGAGGTTTCAAGTGCCTGCAATTTCTGCTATTGATGCTTTAAAGGGTCTGGATGATGGCATTTTTATTGGTCTGTAGTTTTAGGAAAGTAATCAATGGATGAGTGCTTACTTTTAAAGCTATTTTTCACACATACCAACAAGAGAGAATCTAACCTTTTCCTGGTAATATTCAACCGCATTACTATCACTGAATCCACCTCTATCAACATCCTGGCAATTAATCAATGATGTGGACCAGGCATATAAATACAATAGCGACAAGATCAGAGGCTTGGAACTTACCTCCTGACTTCCCAAAGCCTTTCCACCAACTACAAACCACAATTCACGAGTAATGCAGTATATTCTCCACTTGCCTGGATCAGTACAGCTCCAATCACACTCAAGAAGCTTGACACCATCCAACACAAATCAGTGTGCTTGTTTGGCTTCTCATCCGCCACTTTAAATATTCACTCCCTCTATAAATGATGTCCAGTGGCAGCACTGTGTATCACAGATGTTAAAACGCACTGCAGTAATTCACCAAGGGTCCTTTGACAGCACTTTCCAAAACTGCAACATCTACCATCTTGAAGGACAAGGGCAGCAGATACATTACTGTTGCTAGGTCAAGATCCTGGAAGTCAAGATCCTCGAACCCCTCTCCTCATGGCACTGTGGGTGTACCTAAACCACACAGGCACAAGACGACAGCTTGCCACCATCTTCTTGAAGTTAATTGGGGATGGACAATAAATGTAGGTCTAGCCAATGCCCAACTCATGAAAGAATAAAAAATAAATACTTCAATATTTTTACTATTAAGGGTATAACAATGACAAGTCAGCTTTAGAATTTTTGGTCCATTGTAAGGTTCTTTGGTTCTGTGCAGAACTATACCTCATCATGAGTTATTCCTGCATATGAATATGCTTAGATTTCTGAGGTTCAGGATTGGTTGAAACTTAACAGTAATTTTGGAGGCCACAGTGAAAATAAAATACCCTATCTCTGTGGTACCTTTTCGATAAAACTTTGAGAGTAAAGAGCTGGAACGTTAAGTTTCTCACTACATGATCTTGACTTTAACTCTACATAAATCAATGTGTTTTGAATGGATTAATATCAGCCCAATATTGAGATCTCAACTGATTTAAGTGTTTGCCTCTATTTGGACCAAGGATTCTAGAGCAGACTTGTCATTGTATACAT
The DNA here is from genome assembly GCF_965287045.1 of Carcharhinus amblyrhynchos. Lineage (NCBI taxonomy): Eukaryota > Metazoa > Chordata > Chondrichthyes > Carcharhiniformes > Carcharhinidae > Carcharhinus > Carcharhinus amblyrhynchos. The sequence continues at coordinate 13,912,514 of NC_137341.1, forward strand.
TTCGTCGTCAAAATATTTAAGTATATCAACTAAGGCAGGAGGCGTTCCACAGTTAAAATAATGTCCAACTGGATGACATCTAATGCAAAGATCTACTGACTATATCCTTGCCCATTTTATAAACAACTCAGCAGATTGGTTGGCTGTATTCTCAAGTAGATCAAGTGGATACTAGGGATGTCCCACATAATATCATCACATTCTCAGTTTCAGACTTAAGATCAGGGCAATCCATGCAAATAAGGTGTTTAATTTGACCATTTTCACATACTCTCAAGCAGTTAGTTCGCAGCATCATTGGCAAAGATGTGTGAAGAGGATCATCCACACATTTTTGCAGTTGATGCTCAATTAGGGAGGCCAAAGAAACTTGAGTAACTTGGAAAATAACGTGCTTATGTTTCTGTAAAAAATCATCTTCAAATTAAATGAATGTGAAGAAATTTCAATGGACAAATTGTTTCTTAACCTTTGTTTAAAAGTAAACCTGTTTGAGTTTCCAAAGCTCAAGTCACATACAAAACAGTAAAGTTTCAACCTGCAAGGCAACTATTTCCACTAACAGAGGGATCTAAATAGCTTTCATTAGAAGAGAAAATTGTGGCTGGATAAACAGATTTGATGGGATTGTGATGACTGATGTTAAATGTAACTACAGCTTTGAAAGTTTTGAACTAATCATAATTGGACCTTATTACAGCTTGACCTTGTATTAGTTCAAAAACCAGAAAATTCTGTCCTAAATCTATCATATGTAATGCAATTCAGTCAATTTCTGTAGTTTGTACTGACTTAACAAGGAGCATTTGCATATAATGTGAAAAAAAATGAATTCAGGATGTTGCAAAACTCATGTTAAGAAGATTATATATAGGAACATCCTGTTCCTGCTGAATTCAAATACAATTCATTTCATTTTCACACTTACTTGTGATTTTCAGGTGAATAAATGGACTAGTCTTGTTTTCCCCATTCTTTTCATTGACTGCTTGTACATAGTAATTTCCTGCGTCTGCTGCAGCCGTTGACAGCACCACCAGGTGATTCTCGAGAGTAACAGCTCTGTTAAAAAACACAAAAGCATGAGTGCTGTAGCCTAATCTTCGATCAAGTCAAACCATTAGAAATCTATAAATATAAGTTAAATAAGCAGAAAAAAAATGTTGAGAATTACTGCATGTTGAAAAGTGATCACATAAAAGAACTAGTTTCATATATGTGCATAACTAGTTTCATATGCATATCAAATCATCCCAAAGCATTTTATTTTCATTTGCAAGAATGCACCCAAATCTTCTATATGTGGAAGGATTAAGTTTTATGCCCCAATCTTTGAGTGATTATCAAATAGCAATTCCTGTCAGTGCACTCTCAGCTCCCACTATTATTTTCAGAACTTTCTCATCTGAATTTACTCAGCTGATTTTAAAATCACCAGTGCGTATATGGCCTGGAGTTGACAAAGCAACAGTTAATTGTCATGTAATTATCCCCTCTTGAATTATAAAATGTAAATGGTAATGCTCCCTCTTGACCTTAGCCCAAGCGAATTATCACAGATCTGTGATGTTCCAGCATCCAATAGTTAGAGGGAGAAAATAATTAAAGTCAGCAGAGGAAGTCAGGTTTGAGGCCAAGCGAAGACCCAAGTTAAAAACAAGACCAGCTGATCTCATCTGGCATTGTTCATGGTGAATCAGAGGTTCTGATAAGGTGCAAAAGCAGAAGCCACAAGAGCAATATTTCACTCCACTAGGCAGAGAAGATGGACATCATGATCCGGATGGAAGGAGATAAAACGCCAAACATTGTCTGCCATTCGACCAAATCAGCTCTCTCATGATGTCCAGGCATCAGTGCCTCAGGAGGCTCAGGCTTTCCTGGTAGGATATCTGCAATCTCCAGGAACAAAATCTCCTTATCAATTGAGCAGGTGGACAGTGGCCAGTGTCCAGAAGATTTCAACCAAAATACCATTTGTCAAAATTGTTGTATGCAAGAGAGAATCTCATAATGCCTTTAGGCACTTCAGAAAGTGTTCCAGGTCAATCATTCATGACATTGTTAGATACTGTGATATGGGGATCCTTATTTCAATGAAAATATGAGCCAAATGGGTTTAATGGCTTTCCTTGCTCCCTTTATCTTGTGTCATGATCTACATCTCCCAGCTTTTAAAATACTTTGTTTTTATGGATTAATTTCCTTTTCTAGGACTAAATCAAGTCCATCTCACAGGGCATTTCCTTCAAATTTCGAATCATCCCAGCCACTTTTCACTCAATCCACTCTCGTACATCAATCCACATCTGTAACCATGGATTGAAGTTTAGTTTTATAACTTACAGTCAACTATATAGCATTTTTATCTTATAATAAAGGATTAATACTGCAGCTACATTTGAGCATCTGTCAGCCTGATTTCAAAATATTTAGCTTACAGCCAATCTCTTGAGATCGCGCAGAGCCATGTAGCAAATTTGAAGTGCAGTAAAGACAGATTGACAGCTATTGAGAAAACCTGTGGCAATGAGGAGTTTTATTTGAGTTAGTTTTTTTTAAACACAGGATTTTATAAATCTATATAAGAACATCAATCTAAGTTTTCGCATGGAAAATCAGGAGTGATACACAGATCACAAAATAAAAACGGACCACCTTTCAAGCCAAACTCAAAGAATTTGGGTCAGATACACAACAGATAATAATGGCAAACCAGTTAACAAATGAAGCAAGAAAATCCTCCCACAAATTACAACCTGACAGCAACCAGAGACAACTATTTTTTCTCAGCTAATAGGCTGATATTACTCTTCCTAAGACAGCAATGTTGAAACCTCTGTTGCAGCAGCTGTTCACATTAAAATGTTGAAAAGATACAGGATCTCAATCTCCACATTTCTATCAAATTTTCCCAGGAGCAATAGACTGCTGGTTTTCTTATCCCAAGTATCACAGGGGTCTAACTATTTTTATTTGTACTTGAGTGACATAAATTGTAAAACAGGCCTGACTTACAATCATAGTTATAGCCTGGAGTTCTATCTCTCAAAGTACAGGATTACAACTCTCCATGTCACAATATGTTTGTTGCTCTCCCACTCGTATTGCAATTAAAATTGCTTTTTAATTTTTATTTAAATGTCAAATATGTGGCACAGGTAGAATTGTCTTCCATTGGCTTCTCAGGTTCTCCCAGCAGCCAAGAGAAAGCCACTGCAGCATAGAAAAGTTGGGAATTTACCCAACGGTGGTTATTTTATTTTTTGTTCACCACAAATAGGAACATTCAGAACTGCAGCAGAAAATAAAATCCATGAATTAATCTCCTTTGGATTCCCAAAACTGCAGAAATTTTATGTTTACTTCAGTTCAGAAGTTATTTACTGCTCATAGATTGCCGACCAAATTCAGCCTACTTTTTAACTGTCCACTGGCCTTGAATAGTGGGGTTGACTGTCAGACTTTGCAGCATCTGGCGCAGATAGCGTCAATCCTGGTGTACTGCATGTGGGCCTAAAAATCAGTTTTGCACCCAACACTAAACAGTTTGACACTCTCCTGGCCTCTTTCTGAGGCACAAACCAGATTGTGCCCAGAAAGGGTGTGAGCCCAATTTGCACAAGATTGAGTGGATTTCAATCTCCTGTGAGAGTTTGGCACACGATCGCATCCCCCCCCCCCCCGCTCCCAGAATGCTCCTACCTCTCTGGTGAAAGGTAAAGACTCGCATTCTAATCAGTATTCTGTAAACTGTGTGTGCCTTTATATACCTTGTTTCTGATCAGAACTCTTCATTCACCTGACGAAGGAACAGCGTTCTGAAAGCTTGTGGCGTTTACTGTCAAATAAACCTGTTGGACTTTAACCTGGTGTTGAGAGACTTCTTAGTGTGTTTACCCCAGTCCAACATTGGCACCTCCATATCATACCTGATGTCCTGACAGTGCCAGTTGGGCACGACTAGTGTGCAAAGGGCACTATCAAGGCAATGGGGCCTGAGTGGGGGCCAATGCGGATGGAGGGTCTGATGCTGAGGTATGGGAGGCAGAAGGGGGGGGTATCATGTGGCAGGGCTAGGTCATGCAGGGATGGATCATGAAGACAGTCATGATTGGGGGGCATGTTGGGTGTCATGGTGGGGGTATCTATCGAAGGACCCAAGGCTGATGACGTGTGTCACGGTGGGGGAATGTGCCAGTGCAGTGGGTAGGTTGCCGATGTCCGTGGGAGGGAGGGAGTCTCCCAGTGCACTGAGAGATCAGGGCGGTCTTGCAAAACGATGCCCAGAATTTGAAGTTAGATTCACCAGCATGTTTAAGTCCCCTTTTGGTTCGTAATGCTTCTTTAAAGTGCATTTAACTACATTTAAAGCACTACCTGTCAACACCAGGTAGTTTCTGCATTATGACAGGACCAGTTGTTTAGCTGAGTCTCCAAATTTCTTTTGGGGTGGGCATGATCTGGGTATTACCTTGCTAATGTTTAATACTTACACATGTCGACAACTCCAAAATTACCACAGTGTCAATCATGTTCAACTCCCATCAGCTTTCATCAAATCTCTGGGTTTTTCTCAGCAGGTATCAGAAACATTGGGTGGAATTCTCCTACCTTGAGACCCAGTGCGGTGACAGTTGACACCTTTTTTTTGCTGGTCAGAAAAGGGGATCCCCATGCCAGATTCTGCACGTGAAACCTCAGTAATTAAGCACAGACAAGTACCCCTCTGAGTCACCTTGCAGGGTGCCAGAGATTCATTCACCTGCCGCCATCAGCTGGGGGGGTAGTTGCAAAGGTCCAGGTGCCAAATTTAATACCAGTCTAGCAAACTCGTATCACTCTCACTAGTCCACATATCTTAACCAGAGTGAGCAAGATGTCAGCAACCCAGAAAAGACTACCAGCTCTCAAAAGCAACTCTGTTCACATCTTAATCACCCTCCCCCTAAGTCCATCACCTGTGAGGCACCCAGGCCCCTTTTGGGCACCTAGCAACTGCATCTGAATTCTTTGTGCATCCCCTTCCAGTAAACAACATAACATCCTTTTAATCTCCTTGGTTGTGAGCTTCTCGTGCAGTATTGTCAGAGCCCAGTTTCTCTCCCCCTCGATCTAGTCTCTGCCTTCCATTGTTCATTTTCTTCATTCAGCTCCTTCCACATTAGCCCTGATCCCACCCTCACCTCACACTCCACCCCGGTCAAACTGCAGACTTTTTTGTGGCGCCTGCACGATTCCCACAGTACATTCTGTCCAGATAAGCGCCGGTGTGTGACACCAGGAGGAAGAAGGTCCCTATCCTTCCCATCCCCAGACACAGTACTGATGTGAGACAGCAACACACGAGGTTCCATGGGTCCAGCAGAACAGTGCTCTGCTGTCCATGAAGGCCAGCTCAGCATGGAGATGGAAGGCAGGAAGTGGTCTGTCCCAAAGAGAGTGCTGAATAGCACATCAGGAGCAGTGTATCACTTTGGCAGTGTTGCACCCATCCCAAGGTCTCAGAGAAACTGAGGGCTGCCTTTTGCATGCTCCTCATTAAGCAATCAGATTTTAGACCAACATAATTTCCTGCTGATGTGATAAAAGATTGAAAAGCCTCCTGGGATGCCGATGGGCAACTCTTTTAATGATCATTCATGAGATACAAATGAATGCAAATGACATTCATGCCACCAGCCAGCTAGAAGATCGACCCGCCATTGTCCTGACATTGGGAGAATCGCCACATGACTTTATGCTGGCAGGGTTCCAACATTTTGGCTCCCGCTAGATTCTTCACTCCCGTCTGTCACCAAATCTGCTGCGGGTGGGATGGGAGAATTTTACCCATACATTCTGTTAGGTAGAAGTGTCTTTTACGGCACATATTTTAGACCAATATTTGGTTATCACAAATTGTACAGGCTCAATTGTATATGGAACAGTGTTGGCTCCTTTTTGTTGATGATAATGACATGGCATTTACAAACTGAATAATACTGAAATTACATCCAATGTAGGAATAATGCAGGTAACGTATCTTGTGCTTGTCCATACAGAAATGTGACTGCAGCAATAATAAATGATAACCAGCTAGCATACACATTAAGAAAAAGCAGCGTCTTAATGAAACAATTGCAAAAAACTGTCAACAAATAAAAATAAAACAAATCATAAGAACAACCACCACTAACAACTAAACTAAGTTACAACTCTCAATATCAACAGAATGGGTCGAAATTTGTTCATGTAGCGCTACCTCTAAGTGGCGCCATGCAAACATTTCCCCCTACTGTCCCACAAGCTAGACTTACAAACCAAATAATATGCACCTGAGTGTTCCAGTCTGAAGAAAAGTGAACAATCATTCTGTGACATCAGGACCTGGTACACAGTGTAGGAGTGAGCTGGCAGTGACTAATGTCCAACATCAACAGAATCCACTGTCTTACCAGGGATACCACCAGAAAAGCTGATCAGCCAGCTGAACTCCAGCAATGTGTGACGAATGAACAGAACATTTCTTAAACTGGACATCTTGTTGAATAAATGCTATTTTTAAGATATAGTGGATAACTAGGTCCGCTTTCTTCAGGGATTTAACAAGGACCTGTCCCTGTTTGTAGACAGTCTGATTTTTATGAGGAGATTAGGCCAGAAAATTTTAAAAATCAGCAGGCAAGGCTGCACAGCAGCTTTAAGTTCTTTAACATTAACGTAGAAACTGAGGTTCTTAATGTTGCGAATGAAGTTGTGGTGGTGATTGAAGGTAGAGCTTAAAACCATCAGGTCTATTTATGTGACAAGACTCAAGAGCAAACCATTCTACTGGACTCAAAATCACAAATAGCCTTACAGCACCAATAAACACTGAAGTTTCCAGCCTACATACACTTCACTGTATCCTTAGCCATCAGAACAAGCATAATTAAGATGAATCTATTATTCATCCAGATAATTTTACAAGCAAATCATCATCCAGTTCAAAAATGAAGTAAGATTGAAGTAAGCCAGTAATGACCTCAGGCTAATGTGCAATAGGGCAACAGGACTGGGGACAACAGAGGACATTTAAGCTCGGAAAGGGGCCGATCAGATCAGGAAATGGGGAGGTAATTGTCTCAGGAAGGAAGGCAACTAGTTCAGGTTGGACCAGGAAAGGGCGATCAGGTCAGGAAGCAGAATGATCAGATAGAGCAAGAGGAGGATGATCGGTTGAGGATAGATGTGTCCAGGGTGGATGTTGCAGTGATAATCAGGGTTGGGCGTGCAGCAAAAGACACTCACATTCTTTTCAGCTGAAGACAGGACTCCTCATCCACCTGACTTCACATTCACTTAAGTATGCTGTTGATTGCGGCCTGACAAAATGTTTCTTCAGGGACTACGTGTAGGTCTAGATTTCCTGAGGTCAGTAACAGTATATTGCAGTAAGGATCTTGCACAGTGGTTTGGCCCACTCAATCTGTCCGCAAAGAGATGATGCGTGTTTCAGACTGCAATTTTTTGACTTATATGGAGGTGAACTCAGGATAATCATGCATTTCTTGCTCTCCAATTAAGAGACCAAGGAAGCCATTGGGGGTCTGAAAAACTGACAATCCATTACTAAGCCACTGTGTACTTTTCAAATTGCAATGGTTTAAGTTGTGCATAATTACGCTTGCATAGAATTTTAATTTTGGTTATTTAACCAAGTTGTACAAAAGTTGCCGATCATATTCTGAAATGTTATCAAAAATATATTAAGCCACTGTGAGTGTCACACCCTGCTGCAGAACCAGAGAATGTTTTCTGGTATTGAAGGGTTTTATTCTAATGGTAATGACTCACAACTGACCCTGTCAGATCGTTTCCTGAGAAATATAGCTCCTTGGCTTCCAAAAATCTGCAACTTAATTTACGAGTAAGCTAATGTGCAGAAGCCTGGACTTACACAACCCTGAGAGCTGATGAATGAGGAGCCTAATCCAGAGATATATCCAAGACAGGTGAGTGAAACAGATTTATTTATCTACTTGATTAGTTTTTTTCCAATTTCTCTGGGCAGTGCCACGAGAGATGTACCAGTATAATTAGCACTTGCTGCCTCAGAACATTTAGTAAACCCAATAATGCAGTAATACTATTGCAAAGATGCCATTTTCTATATTTGTCTTCACTACTTCTTTTATAAAACATAAATGCAAAGTAAAATAATTAGTACATTGGATAACAGATTTTGAACAAGTAATTTTGTGATTTAATTGATTAAATTGGTCACATTGCTCTACAATTCTATCAATAGAACAATTTCTATTTGAAATTGGTGGCCTATAACTTTAACTGTAAAGTGACCATTCATCAAGTGCAAACAAGCCTACTAAGCCCATGATGTGGCAGACAGGAAATACAGGCATGTATTCAGCTGGTCATACCCACTATATGGTGAAGGAGAAAAAATGATGCAGTGCCCATCCTTGATGCAGTGCCCTTCCTTGATACAGGCATTTGACCCTTTCCAAATTCACGTAAGAGGTCCAGGCATCTGTTTGAAGCTTGACTGCAAGAATGGTTTGTCCTGAAGTAGCTGGCTGCAGATGTGCTCAGAAAAAACAGATGTCCGTCACCAACAATGCAAGCATTAAAAATACTCATCTAGATAGAGGTGAACCTTTTCTGAACAGGCCTTTAAATCATGTAGGCCACAACATTCCCCAACACAACATCAGATCACCATCTCCGGTACTTCCCTTCCCTTCCATGACCTGTGTCTCCATTTCTAGTAATACACTGACCACCAAAATTCATTACAAGCCCACTAACTACCACAGATATCCTGACGAGAGATCCTCACACCCTGCTTTCTGTAAGGGCTCCATGCCATTCTCCCAGCTGCTTTGCCTCTGGGCATCTGTTCCAATGATACCAACTTCAAAAATGGGGTCTCTGACAGACCTAACCTTACCCACCAAGTGTGAGGGTACTCCACCAGGATCAACACATTTCCCTTATCCCTTCTCCTCCCTGCTAGACCAATCCTTGTGTCCTCGCTTTTCACCCCACCAGTTTCTGCATTCAAAGGATCACCTTTGCCATTTTCACCAACTCCAGCATGATGCCACCATCAAACATATATCTTCCCCTCAGCCCCGTGTCAGCATTCCACAGGAATTGTTCCTTTCATAACACCCTGGTCCACTCCTCCTTCACCCAACTCTTTCCTCCTTTCCCATAGCATCTTCTCTTGCAATCACAGAAGGTACAACCATGTGTCCCTTCACCTCCACACTCCTCACCGTTCAAGGCCCCAAACACACCTTACAGATGATGCAATGTTTCACTGGCAACTCCTTCAGTTTGGTCTACTGTATTCGCTGCTCCCAATGTGGTTTCCTCTACGTGGGGAGATTAAACACAGACTGGGTGGCTGCATTGCGGAACACTTTCACTCACACAAACATGATTGCAATCTTCCTGTTGTTTGCCAGTTAAACTTTGGATCTTGCTTTTATGCCCACATATCCAACCCTGACCTGCTGCAATGCTCTAGTGAATCTCAATGGAAACTGAAAGATCTCATCCTCCCATTCGTTATGTTATGGACTCAATACTGAGTTCAACAACTTTAGACTGACCTTAGATGACTCATTGTCCAATTTTTGTCCAAATGCAAAAAGCACCCCTCCCACACAGGGCCGTTTGTCATAAGTTCTTAAGTTTTGCTTTCACTGAGTAAACTTTCATTTTCCCATTAACATGTTCTGACATCTCACTTTTCTGCAACTACTAGCATCTTCTCCGGCCATTAACGCTTTCTCCCTCTCGTGATCTACTCATCTTTGTTGCAATCTCTCCTACATCCCCCACCAATCTCTGACTTTCTACTCCTGCTCCAGCTACAATATCCCCTTTCGTATAGTTTCTTCCTCCCTTTAGCTTTGGAGAAAAGTCATTTGGACTCCAAATGTTAACTTTATTTCCTCTCTTCACAGATGCTGCCAGGCCTGCTGAGCTTTTCCAGCATTTTCTGTTTTTCTATCAGGTCACCCTCACTTGTGTTTCTCCTTCTGGTTTTTGACATCGTTCCACCTTGCCACACAACTCCACACAGTGCTAGCCACCAGTGTTCCTCCACGGATGGCGCCCATCATTGTCCTCCCCATTCCCTCTATCAGCACAATTTTTCATTACACCATCTCCACCCAATTTCATCCACTGTTTGCTCTAGGTTGTGCAGCAACCCTGAAATTCTCTCTAAGGTTGAGCACAAGTTGGACCCTTTAAATAACCATGTGTGCACATGCACAACCACGCAAAAAGTTTTAAAGGGTTCATGCATTAAAATGAATAGGCCATGTGCAAAAAAGAATTGGAGAGGACAAATGAACAGCCCTACCTGAGCATCCAACCCTCCCAACCGAGGTCTTCACTTACCAGAGGACCACAGTGATGATAGCAGTTACTGAATCTTTATTTTTTCACCAGTGACTGTTTACTCCCTGCTTGTTTACTGAAGGTAAGGCCCGAAGTCCAATGTTTGAGATGCTTCTGGCCTTAACTTTCAGGTGCAGCAACTGAATCCAGTTTTCCACCCCCTCAAAAACATCTCACAAAAGGCATATCATTGTCTGAATAGGTCTGTGATTTTAAGGCAAGAATAGTGTGAGGTGAGAGGCTGTTCATCAGATACATTCAACTGCTTTAAACTGTCTATTCCATTCAGAATCACCCCCACTAGAATAATTTTAATTCGATTAGATACACATTCAAAATTATTTTGAACATATGCTACCTCTGAAACATCATTGCTAGGCATAAAATGAGAGTTAGATTATCAAATCCACTTCTGGAAATAAAAAGTTATATTTTATGGTTGCCCATTATAGAGTCTCTATTTCATTATCATTATATGTCAACTTAGTTTAAAGTTTTCATGATGAAATACATAATAAAGCGCCTAAAATTACATACCTGCATACAATTTCGTAAGAAATAATACATAAATTCATTATTAACTGATTGAGCACAATTACGGCAATTCTACAAAATGCCTTTTGTTTTATACAATCACCTCTGAACCACATAGATTGGTGACAATATTGATAGCAATGAAAATGGGTGCAGACCTAAAACTGATGAATTGCTGAGCAGATTTTTATTCCCACCTTTATTCAGCAGAAAAATACAGTGGAACAGAACATGTGCAAATACTGTAACATGTGTATTGGGACAGGTTTTATTTGGCATATTATATCACCGAAATTTCCGTCAGCAATATCAAACCATGAGAAAAAGATGCTGACTTTGAAAATTCCTGGCACACATTCCAGTTACACCAGAATTATCCCTGGTGGAGCTAGCTAATCCCAATGTTGTGTACGGGAACTATGGGATGGTGCATTATCACAGGCTAGAACCCTTCTGAGACAGCTATCTGCCCACTTCATCAGTGAACTGAAGGGCCCTTACCTGTGTAATAACTTTTTTTTCACGTTATTGATTTATATTCAGGGCATTTATGAACTTCTCAGCTTTTGTGGGCAATATCAGCTTTTTTTGAAGCTATTAGCCAATACTTTCTTGGCTGCCACATACGAAATATTAAATATCAGGTGTTGTAATAGTCTAGCTATTTAGCAATGTCATTTCTTAGCTTGATAACTGCACAAAAAACGTCTGCCCGCCATCCACATACGGTATCTTAAATAAATCTAATCTGAATGGAAAACATATTTTTATTTCCTTGAAAGCAATCTTTGAGCTAAGTTGACAATGTCAACGCATGTAGAAAAGGTAGCAAGACTAATCTCATCTGAAACCGCAATCTCAAAATCAGCCATCTCACTTTAATTTCTGCACGTGCATTTTCTAAGCATATACAGCAACTGTCACAAAAATAACAGGATTATAAAATCAATTATTATCTAAGTTCAATTAAAGCCCCAGTCCAGCATGCTGGACTGCAACTTACAAGCAGAACCAAATTATTTGATGATTATTTGTTGTTGGAAACAAAATCATTACTCAAATGTTTCTGAATTTCAGTTATCTGTGTGATTGTTACACTTTCATACACACATGACTTCTTTATCACCTCACTTTATAGAAAAAAGGCTTGGCATGAACTCTTGCTATTATTTCCACTTGGGCACAAGCACTGCCAAAGTCTTGGGTTACTATCCGTCCATCCAATCCGTTTCCTCTGCTTTCCCAAAATCATTCCATTTTCCAATCAGACTGCCTTGATCAGCATTATATCTAATGAATCTCTCTTGCTCACAATAACATGTCACCTTAGTCAAATCACACAATGAAACAAGTTTTCCCAACCAGAAATCATAGATGAACAGGGATATCCACTACTTGCTAAAGTCTATGTCTGAAGCGTTCAAGTCAGGCGACCCTGACCGATACAAGAAAGCCAGATACCATCGAAGGAAATCCATCAAAGATGCCAAAAGACAGTACTGGACCAAGCTAGAGTCCCAGGCTAGCCACATGGACCCCCGTCGACCATGGCAAGGCCTGCAAGATATAACAGACTACGAGAAGAAGGCATGTAAAATTGCTGGCTCCTACGCAACCCTCCCTGATGAACTTTATGCATTCTGTGCCCATTTTGAGCAAGAGGTCAGTGAGAACACACCCCCACCCCCACACTCTGGAAGCTTTGGATGAACCTGTACCGAAGTCACTCCTGCAGATATCAGAGCAGCCTTCTTGAAGGTCAACCTACAGAACGCAACTAGCCCAGATGGATACCCGGACAAGCACTCAGATCCTGTGTGGCTCAGCTGGCAGTGGTATTCACAGACGTCTTCAACCTTTCTTTACAACAATCTGAGGTCCCTGTCTGCTTCAAGAAGACAACAATCATCCCAATACCAAAGAAAAGACAAACAGCGTGCCTTAATGACTAACATCTGGTGGCTCTGACATCCATCATTATGAAGTGCTTCAAAAGGTTAGTCATAGGATGAATCAATTCCAGCCTCCTAGATTGCCTGGATCCATTACAGTTCATCTACCACTGCAACAGATCCACACAGATGCCATCTCCCTGACCCTGCCCTCAACCCTGGAACACTTAGATAACAAAGTTATGTGTGTCAGATTCCTATTTATTGATTACAGCTCAGCTTTCAACATCATTATTCCTACGGAATTCAGCTCCAAGTTCCATGGCCTGGGACTCGACTCCGTCCACTGCAACTGGATCTTGAACTTCCTAATCCACAGACTACAATCAGGAAGGTCAGGTAACAACTTCCTCCACGATCATTCTCAACACTGGTGCCCCATAAGGCTGTGTTCTCAGCCTCCTACTGTACTCCTTATACATCTATGACTATGTATCAAATTTCCCTCCAATTTGATTTTCAAGTTTGCTGATGACACACCATAGTGGGTTAGATCTCAAACAATGATGAGGCAGAGTACAGGAATGAGATAGTGAACCTGGTGAGGCAACAATAATCTCTCCCTCAATGTCAACAAAATGAAGGAGATTGTCATCGACTTCAGGGAGCATAAAGGAGAACATGCCCCTGTCTACATCAACGGGGACAAATTAGAAAGAGTCGAGAGCTTCAAGTTTTTAGGCGTCCAGATCACGAACAATCTGTCCTAGTCCCCCATGCCAACACTATAGTTAAGATAGCCCACTAATGCCTCTACTTTCTCAGAAGACTAAGGAAATTTGGCATGTCAGCTACAACTCTCACCACCTCTTACAAATGCACCATAGAAAGCATTCCTTCTGGTTGTATCACCACTTGGTATAGCTCCTGCTCTGCCCAAGACCGCAAGAAAATACAAAAGGTCGTGAACATAGCCCAATCCAACATGCAAAACAGCCTTCCATCCATTGACTCTGTCTACACTTCCCGCTGCATTGGCAAAGCAGCCAGCATAATTAAGGACTCCATGTACCCTGGACATACTTTCTTCCACCTTCTTCCGTTGGGTAAAAGATACAAAAGTCTGAGGTCACATCTTTTCCCCTGTTGCCATCAGACTTTTGAATGGACCTGTCTTGCATTAAGTTGATATTTCTCTACACCCTAGATATCACTGTAACACTATATTCTGCACTCTCTTGTTTCCTTCTCTATGAACAGTATACACAAGAAACAATACTTTTCATAGTATACTATTACATGTGACAATAATAAGTCAAATCAAATCAAGTTTTCATCAACACCTCTACAAACCACTTTATGGTGCTTAGAAGTAAAGCTACTCTTCAGTAGGTTTTCAGCCTTGATCTTCTTTGGTATCTCGAGTATTTTTCATTATTCAACAGCTGTCCTGCATTAAGAAAATATCTAGAAAATATCCTTCAAACATCCCATGCACTAATAGTGAGCATGGAAATGAAATTAAATCACTAAATCTGGAAATAAATTTGCATCACAAGTGAATTCATAAACATAATGCAACTTCTGTAGAAAATTATGCTCCCAATCCTAAAATCTATTGAACAACACAAAAATTCCTACAATTACAAAAATCTAACTACCTCTGGGTAAGCCCATCACTAATAAAAGCTACAGATTCCTGACTTGACTATATGACCCTGAAGTGCCAGTTAGCGGTGATAATTCTGGGGCAACAGTTCTTTTTAGCTTTCGTTCTCTAAAATGGAGTAAACCATTGGCTGAAGACTGATGTTCTTTCACTTACTTCACGTGTTCAGCATTACCAATATAACCCCATTGACATCTGGAAGCAAAATGCACAAACAAAATTTTTTTGCTTTTCACAAAATGAAATAGGAAAGGTGTGCAATGCAGAGAATGCAGCTTTCTGAAAAGCTCGGAGTGGTTTGCAAATGACTGAGCTGGAATAAAAATTAGTCACACGATGAGTAACATCACTTGATATGGAGATTACACCTAAATTGCTCTTTAAAAGAAATCAGACTTTTACAATTACTGAAGAACTATCTAGCAACATAACAAATATTTCCAAAATAATATGATATTATCACATATAATAGCCAGTGCACTTAATATCTGAGGGAGAGTACAGTACAATCTCTGATGATGTTGCATTATATCCATTAGCTGGAGTTCACCTGTCCTTTATGTTGTATATGACAACCTAGCCAAGACTGTCAGAACTGGCATCATTGTCATCATAATTGAAATCATAAATTATAGCATGGATTTAGCCAAGCAAATTCTCATGACCATTTAATTTAGACTGGCAATTACCTATACAATTCAGTCCATTGAAATCCAGATCAGGTTTCTCAAGTTTTGTTGAAAAACTGCTGTCCTTTGATGGTCAGATCAAAGCCATTACACTCTGAATGTAACACTGCTTTAACTTTTTTTTTCACAGCTTTCTTCCGAAAGTCTAGGAAGATAAGCAAAATATTTTGCACAATCACTACATCCAATAACCTTTGCATCTATAACCTCAGTCCCCAAACCATCCTGAAAGTTCAGCGTATGTCAGCCAGCCACACTTTCCACCTTTGGTGGAAACATCTATATCTTAGAGTGCAGCCCACATATACTGACTGCTCCACCAAAATTGCATCAATTCAGCACTTGAGATATAAATGAGCAAGTGTCTACTTCAACACAGTGCCAGGCGGATTTAACTTATATTAATCAGCAATTAGGACCAAAATTGTGTGCTAAAACCAAACTTCCAAATAATTGCAATACTCATTTAGCACCTCGTTTCATCTTTTCACCAAAATGACCACCACTTATATTACTCAGAATCAGATTTCCTGCAATTTTTACCCTACTGTTGCAGCAAGTTTCTGATCATTTGTACAGAAATCTGTACAGGTCTGTATATTTCCAAATTTATTTTTTGTAAACTGTTCAAAGTAGACCATCCAACACCCACAATTGTCCAGCCTAAAAGTCAAAATGGCCCGGATTTTCACAGAGCCTTGGAGACTCCATTAACCTTCCAAAGTGGAGGTTGGGATCTGGATCCAGAAATCAGTCACACTGTTATTTCCAACACATCCCATTTTTGCTGCTAGACAAATTCACATGTGGGAAATTCAAACATGGCAGAGCCATTGGATTCTAACCCTATTTTCGCTGCATCCAGGGCCTTAATCAGCATTTTGAGAGTAACTTTTTTTAAAGATTAGATGTAAATGCTTTTGAAAGACAAAAAGAGTCTGTTGCATTATCAAACAGTACCCCAGCACTTGCAAAAAAACAACAGACTGCCTGTGTCAGTGAGGGTTAAAATATCTGGTCCAGCAGTTACAATAACTATTCACTGGAATTTTCCTAAAGGCTATCTTTTCTTTATCTTAAGGGATCCGAGAATTGCTGGCAAGGCCAGAATGTTTTACCCATCCTCAACTGCTTTTGAACTGAGTGACTTGTCAGGCAAGTTAAGAGGGAAGTTAAGTGTCATTTACATCATTGTGGATCTGGAATCACATGTCAGCCAGGCCAGGTAAGGACAGTAGATTTCCTTTCCTGAAGGGTATTAGTGAACCACTTGGATTTTTATATCAATCAATAACAGTTTCATGGTCACTATTTTTGAGACCAACTTTCAATTCCAGATTTTGTTAATTGGATTTAAATTCCACCAGTTGCCACGGTGCAATTTCAATCCACAACACACAGCATTAGCTTTGTGTTCTAGATTACTAGTCCAGTGATCCACCACTAGGCCATCATCACCCACAATCTTATAATTAACCTGGCCCTGACCTCTCAATTTTACAGACAACTCAAAGAGGTTATTAAGGAGTTGGCTGTCTTTGATGTGGGGTTGTCACCACAAGGCTGTTTTCAGGAATTAAGTTTTGAATGGGCTTCCATAAGTGGGATTATTTATTATGTAATATTTACTGTAAAAGATATTTAGAACTTTTAGTACAGCTCAACATGGCTCCTGAATTCTGAACATGGTGGATATTCTGGGAGTTGGCAATGAGGGCCCAAAGTGGCATGAGTTGATAAGCTTGCTTGCATTGGGAGCGAAAATCTTGGCCGATGTAGAAGGATTGCTTTATTAATAACCAAAATTTCCTTTCAGAAACAACAAAATAAAACAACTGAGCTGTAGCCTGGATTATTTGACCATCCAAAGCAATGGTGGATGAAGATTAGAAAATCTGATAACAATCTGAAAAGAACAGAGAGTCAGCAAGGTTTTTGGACTTGAACCCTAGCCAAGTTTCCCACAGACTCTACCAGGAAACCTAGCCTGTGGAAATTAAAAAGAAAACATTAGTTAAAACGGAGACACACAAGCTCTTTGAAATATTTTGCTGACCAATTCATCTCCTGAGAGCGAATTAGTTACCCAGCACAACACTCTTCAACTGCATTAACATCAGCTAGAGGCAAGTTTCCCACTGTTTTTATTTATATCCCCATCTGCCTCCTCCCTCACACCAACTGGAGGGGTTAAAATTACTCTCATAGTTTTGAGAAAATATTTTGCTGTTTCATGAAGACTAAAACTGCCATCTCAATCTCTGTGATCAGTCAGTCTGCAAAGAGATCAAACAAGAAAAAAAGGCAAGGACATGGAAGGCATTTGGCTTTTCCCAATGGCTGTGTAAGCTTTGATACTTTAATCCCGCCAATTGGTTTTATCATGTATTGCCACCTCAGGTATATGGCTTGCAACTTAATATCTCACACTGGGAATTGTTCGAGTATTGATAGTACAAACAGCTTCAAAGCTGGAACAGAAAATATCAACTATATGATGTTTTTAACACAAAAAAATCTAACAACATAGTGGCATAACATAGCAACCAACGTAACTGAATATCAGGCACTGCAAAAAATAGTGGTAATCCATTGCTGTCTGTTTTACGCCATCGTCCAAGGTCGTTAAGTGTCCAAATGATCAATTTTCACAGCTTTCCTTAACTGACAACATTGGAATTTATTAACTGCCAAAACTATTTGAGTGATAACAGTCAAATTAAAAACACCCAGCACAGTTTGACATTAATTTCAGACCTGAATTTTTGGGTTTGATATTTGTATAAAGCTCTACTAAAATAAACACTTCACAGAGCAGAAAAAAAATTACTGAATAATTGACAGACAGCACTAATAGACTGCATTGAGAATTTTAAACTTGTCTCATGCAGATACATTTTTTGAATTCTGAATTCGTTAGGAGTGCGTGACCATTGAGCTAAAGAATTATAGGCATAGAACATTCATTAGCGATAAATGGGGGAAAATATTCCAACTTAGTTTATTTAAAAAGGAACAGACAATTTAGATGAGCTGATCGAAAGTCCTGATATTATTGTGAAAACGTCTGCTATTTAATGTCATTAACTTACATTAAAAACAGACACATGCAGCAACTGAAATCCAAACTATTTATGAATACACAACTTTAATATAAGGCCAAATTAAATTATATTTCACATTTATCAATTGTTAGAAATGAAACTGGTTTGAAAGGTACATTAGTTTATCACAATTGCACAAAGATTAAACAATATAGACTTTAGTTCCACATGTGGTCAGTAAAATAATGTTGCCACTTTATGGAATTGTCTAAGCACATCTGATATTCATGTCTGTTGAAGTCAATGGAAGTGACAATTGGGAGAAAGGATAACAGATAGCTAATCCAAAGTCAAACACTGCCCTTTAAGTGTTTTGCGTTGGGAGCTGACTTGACTTTAGCAATTGCCCCATGCAATAGAAGATGTAATCCAATTTAGCACAGCAATTAATGTGAAAAATCCTAAGTTACTAGTTTTACTAACCATCTACCCAACTGCAATATAAATTCACAGAACATTGAGTACCTAATCATCCTGATAATGACTTTCTTTCTGAAGTATCATTTGATATTTTAAAATCAGATGTCATTTTATTTATTAATTCCTTCCAACTGTCACTTTTTATACACAAAATGTTTATCCCTATCCACCATGCATCATCTTTTTACTGTCACATTATTCAGGTGCAAATGCTGACAGTTCCTTCAAAATGGGAAAGCCATCAAAAATCTCCATAACTGCAACAGTCATAAATGACTAAAGAACATCATGATGATTTTTTTTTGCACTCCTTTCTTGGAGATCGGCTATAAATCAGCATATTTTCCAATGCAGTAATATCTGCTTCAAGAAAATTGACCAACTCAAACTACACTATCAGATAAATCCAATTCTAATGTATTATTTTCATCTGATATACAAACCTCAAGGAATTATCAAGTATTATCACATTCTTCATTGACTTTTTTCATCTACAGGGAGGTGTGGAGGTGCATCCCAAATAATATTTTGCACCTATTTCTAAGACTGCAATTTTGCTGACCACTTCTGAAACATTAGAAGATGTTGATATATGTTACATACTGCATGGGTAGTCTACTAAAATGAGGACAATGGTAGTGTATTCCTTATCCGCGCATATGACTTGTGCATTCCTGCTTTTTCTTTGATCTGGACATCTAATTCAGTCCACCAGAAGTATCTTCTCGTGAGTTCTTTAATTTGAACTAAACGTGAAGGTTCTTCATGTAAACTGTTCCAATATTCATTGTCGCAAGAAATTATTACCCTCATTCCCTACAACAAGCATCCATCCCATACTGTTAACTCAAGTTTTCTCAAAACACACGGCTCTAATTTGGAATATGTTCCCACGGTCCTGCCTTTTAACATAAGAACATAAGAAATAGGAGCAGGAGTAGGCCATCTAGCCCTTCGAGCCTGCCCCGCCATTCAATAAGATCATGGCTGATCTGTCGTGGCTCAGTTCCACTTTCCCGCCCTCTCCCCATAACCCTTAATCCCCTTGCCTATCAAAAACCCATCAACCCGCGTCTTAAATATATTTAGCGAGGCAGCCTCCACCACTTCAATGGGCAGAGAATTCCAGAGATTCACCACCCTTTGAGTGAAGAAGTTCCTCCTCAACTCCGTTCTAAACCGCACCCCCCTTTATCTTGAGGCTGTGCCCCCTAGTCCTACTGTCCTTTCTGAGCAGGAAGAGCCTCTCCACCTCTATCCTATCCATCCCATTCATCATCTTATACGTCTCAATGAGATCTCCCCTCATTCTTCTAAACTCTAATGAGTACAAGCCTAATTTATTCAGCCTCTCCTCATAGCTCAACCCCCTCAACTCCGGTATCAGCCTAGTAAACCTCCTCTGCACTCCCTCCAAGGCCAAAATATCCTTGCGTAAGTACGGCGACCAAAACTGCACACAGTACTCCACTTGCCACTTGCTTAATCTATGTCCCCTTGTAGCAGCTTCCTTATGTCCCCTTCATAATTTAACTTCCTATCTTTGTGCCTAAGCAAATTTAACAACCATGCCTTCATTCAAGTCATTTATGTAAATTATAAAAAGTCGAGGCCCCAGCACTGATCCTTATGGCACACCACTTGTTTCAATTTGCCAGTCAGAAAAAAGATTTGTTAATGCCTAATCATTATTTCCTGATGGCAACTAAACTTCTATCCATGCCAATAATGTTGCCCCATACACCACAAGCTTTTATTTTCTACAATAATCTTTGAAGCAGTGTTTGTCAAATGACTTCTGGAAATCTAAATACAGTACATCCACTGGTTCCTCTTTATTCACAGCACACGAGCCGACGAGGGAGCGAGCTATCTTGGATCTGGTGCTATGTAATGAGGCGGGTAGAATTAGGGACCTTGTGGTGAAGGATCGTCTTGGGGAGAGTGATCATTGTATGGTGGAGTTTCTGGTGCAGATGGAGGAGGAGAAAGTGGGTTCCCGGACACGCGTCCTTTGTTTGAATAGAGGGGAGTACGGTAGGATGAGAGAAGAATTGGCGAATGTGGACTGGGGGAGCGCGTTGGAGGGAGGGTCTGTTGAGGAGCAGTGGAGGATCTTTAAGGAGATCTTACTTGGTGCTCAGCGGAAATTTATTTAATTAAATTTAATTAAATGGTCAAAAAGGATAGTAGGAGGAGAAGTAAGAAGCCGTGGATAACGAAGGAGGTGAAGGAAAGTGTTAAACTAAAAGCGGAGGAATTTAGAGTAGCTAAGAGTAGTGGGCGAGAAGAGGATTGGGAGAGGTTTAAATGTCAACAAAGATTGACAAAGAAGTTGATAAAGAAGGGTAGGAGAAACTATGAAGCTGGGCTAGTGCTTAATATAAAAAAGGATAGCAAGAGTTTTTATAAATATATAAAAAGGAAGAGGCTGGCTAGGGTGAATGTTGGTCCTTTAGAGGATGAGAAAGGGGACCTAGTGGTAGGGGATGGGGATATGGCTAAGGTATTGAATAACTTTTTTGTTTCTGTCTTCACGGAGGAGGACGTGAATAATTTGCCGGGTGTTAGCGATGGAAAGGTGGTAGGACTGGAGGGTCTTAATGACATTACTGTTACTAGAGAGGCGGTGCTCGACAGACTGGAGGGGCTGATTGTGAACAAGTCCCCAGGACTGGATGGAATGCATCCGAGGGTTCTGAAAGAAATGGCTGAGGTGATAGTGGATGCCTTGGTGGTTATTTTCCAGACGTCGCTGGATTCCGGGGAAGTGCCGGATGATTGGAAAACGGCTAATGTTACGCCGTTGTTTAAGAAGGGTGCCAGGCAAAAGGCGGGGAATTATAGGCCGGTTAGTTTAACGGCTGTGGTAGGTAAAATGTTAGAATCTGTCATTAAGGAGGAAATTGCGAGGCATCTTGAAGGGAATTGCTTGATAGAGCAGACGCAGCACGGTTTCATTAAAGGGAAGTCGTGTCTGACAAATTTACTGGAGTTCTATGAGGATGTGTCTAGGGCGGTGGATAGAGGAGAGCCGGTGGATGTGGTCTTTCTAGATTTTCAGAAGGCGTTTGACAAAGTACCTCACAAGAGGTTATTGCAGAAGGTCGAGGGACATGGAGGTGGGGGTAGGGTGTTAGCGTGGATAGAGGATTGGTTGTCAAATAGGAGGCAGAGAGTGGGGGTCAACGGGTGCTATTCGGATTGGCGGTTGGTGACTAGTGGAGTGCCCCAGGGGTCGGTGCTGGGGCCTCAGCTTTTTACCATTTATATAGATGATCTGGAGGAGGGAACCGAGTGTAGAGTGTCGAAATTTGCTGATGACACCAAGATTGGGGAACGGCAAATTGTGCGGAGGGTGTGGAGAGTCTACAGAAGGATCTAGATAGGCTGGGCGAATGGGCCAGAAAATGGCAAATGGAATTTAATGTTGGCAAGTGTGAGGTGGTCCACTTTGGTAGGAAGAATGGTAGGAAGGACTATTACTTACGGGGCGAAAAACTGCAGCAGGCGACGGTGCAGAGGGACCTCGGGGTCCTTGTGCATGAGTCGCAAAAACCCAGCTTGCAGGTGCAGCAGGTGGTCAGGAAGGCGAATGGGACGCTGGCCTTCATAGCAAGGGGGATTGAATATAAAAGTAGGGAGGTCTTGCTGCAGCTGTATAGGGCATTGGTGAGGCCGCAGCTGGAGTACTGTGTGCAGTTTTGGGCGCCGCACCTGCGCAAAGATATTTTGGCCTTGGAGGGAGTGCAGAGGAGGTTTACTAGGCTGATAGCGGAGTTGAGGGGGTTGAGCTATGAGGAGAGGCTGAATAAACTGGGCTTGTACTCGTTAGAGTTTAGAAGAATGAGGGGAGATCTCATTGAGACGTATAAGATGATGAATGGGATGGATAGGATAGAGGTGGAAAGACAGTAGGACTAGGGGGCACAGCCTCAAGATAATAGGGGGGCGGTTTAGAACGGAGTTGAGGAGGAACTTCTTCACTCAAGGGGTGGTGAATCTCTGGAATTCTCTGCCCGTTGAATTGGTGGAGGCTGCCTCGCTAAATATTTTTAAGACGCGGGTTGATGGGTTTTTGATAGGAGAGGGGATTAAGGGTTATGGGGAGAGGGCGGGAAAGTGGAACTGAGCCACGACAGATCAGCCATGATCTTATTGAATGGCGGGGCAGGCTCGAAGGGCTGGATGGCCTCCTCCTGTTCCTATTTCTTATGTTCTTATGTTTCTTCCTCAAAGAACACCAATTAATTGGTTAAACAAGACTTCTCTCCCTCAAAACCATGCTAACGCTGCCTGATCACCTTGGAATTTTTCTGCGCCCTACTATACCATCTTTAGTAACAACTTCTGATCTTTTTCCTGTGACAAATGTTAAGGTAACTGACATACAGTTTCCTGAATTCTATCTCCCTCCCTTCTTGAATAAAGAGTTACATTTGCTATTTCCTAATCTAATGAATCTTTCCCAAATCGAAACAATTTTGGAAAATGAAAAAGTAACCATCTCACGTTCTTTAATACCAGAGGATGAAGTCCATCAGCATCCAGAGACTTCTCAGCTCGCAACTCCAACAACTTAACTCAGAATTCCTTAACTGATGATTGCAATTTTCTTGAGTTTCTCCTTCCTTTCCACCTCTTAACCCACAGCCCTTTCTGGGGTGTTACTTATATAGTGAAGACTGATGCAAAATACCTGGTCAATTTGTCTGCTATCTCCTTATTTTCCATTATTACTTCTCCAGGCTCACTTTCTATCAGAACAACATTCATTCCTTAACTCTTTTTAAAAAAATCTGTAGAAACTCTTACTATCTGTCTGTGTATTTCTGGCTAGCTTTCTGTTGTATTCTAATTTTTCCCTTCTTATTGTTGCAGTTATTCTTTGCTACTGCATCTCTATTGAACTATTGCTTAACCTAATTTGCCAGTTCACTTCAGCTTTCATACACTCATAACTGCCCTTATTTAAATTTAAAATACCACCCTTCTATCCCTCAAACCAGATGTTAATGCCAATCATATTATGATCGGTACTACCAAAAAGCACCTTTGTCATTAGGTCATTAATTAATCTTATCTCATTGCACAATAGCAGGCAAGTATAACCTGCTCTCTGATTGGTGCCAAGATGCGCTATTCTAAGGAATTATCCCAAAAACATTCAATTAATTCCTTATCTAAACTACTTTTGTCCATCTGAAGTTCCAGTCTTTATGTAGATTAAAATCGCCCATGATCATCACTGTACCTTGCTGACAAGCTCCTTTATTTCTTCCTTTATACCCTGTCCTACCAAGAGGTTGCTGTTAGACGCCCCAGAAGTGACTTCTTGGCTTTATAATTGCTCATTTCCACTCAAATCGCTTCTACCTCCAGAGAGTATGACCTCCGAGATTCTGCTTTTTAATATTGTGCCTCACTCCTTATACTCTTTATGTAGCACCTCCACCCTTGTCTTACCCATGTCACTGGTACTTACATGGACCATGACCACTGGACCCTTCTTAAGCAGATAACTGGAATCTTGGCACCAGGCAGGCAAGGAACACAACCATTTGGGCTCATGCTTTTGACTGCAGAGAACAATAACTATCCCCTGGACAATGCTGTCTCCTGTCACTACATTTCTTTTTGCTCCCACGACTTGAATGGCATCATTCACCTCGTGGCATGGTCAGTCCGCTCATTCATCTTGCAGTGCATTTCCTCATCCACAGAGGTTGAAAGTACCTTTGGACAAAGTGAGGGGCCGAAGTTTGTCCTTCACTACATGCTGGTTCCCCCTAACTGCCTGGTGCGCAGACACATCCACCTGTCGTTGGTCTGTGCTAAGTTCTGATTAACAGGGGCCAGGGGTGGGGGGGGGGGATGTTTTGAACCACCTCCCAGAACAAAGTGACAAGATAACTCTTCCCTTGCCTGATACGCTGCAATGTCCACATTTCAGACTCCAGCTCAGCACCTCAGAGCTGAAGTTGTTGAAGCTACAAATATGATTGTCAGGGATTGCAGTGCATTCTACAGAGTCAGGCATGCTGCAGTCATGGCACACCACCAGACCTATTACTTCTGTCCAACTTGATTTATTTAATTAGTCAATTAATTAATAATTTAGAAAGAACAAGTTACAGAAATTCACACTGCATAGTTTTGCCTTCTTAAACTACTGAAGGCCACGTGGTGTAGGTGCGCACTGTGCTGTTAGGAAGGGAGTTCCAGGATTTTGATCCAGTGACTATGAAAGAATGTCAATATAGTTCCAAGTCAGGATGGTGCATGACTTGGAGGGGAACTTGTAAGTGGTGGTGTTTCCAAGCACTTGCTGCCCTTGTTCTTCCAGAGGCTTGCAAGTTGCTGAGGAAGGAGCCTTGGTGATTTATTGCAGTGCATCTTGTGGATGATAAATACTGCTGCCACTGTGTCAGTGATGGAGGAAATGAATGCTTCAGGTGGTGGATGGAGTCCCAGTCAAACAGGCTGCTTCGGTTTGCATAGTGTTGACTTTCTTGAACACCACTGAATGGCATCCATCCAGAAAAGTGGGGAGTGTGCCAACATCCTCCTGATCTATGCCATGTTGATGGTGGACAAGTTTTGAGGAGTCAAGCAGATGAATTTCATGCCTTTAACCCTGCTCTGATAGCTACAATATTTATATAGTTGGTCAAGTTCAGTTTCTGATCAATAGTAATCCCAAGATGTTGACAGTGAGGGAATCCAGTGATGGTAATACCATTGACTGTCGAGGGAAGATGGTTGGATTCTTTCTTGTTGAACATGGTCATCACTTGTGTGGCATAAATGGTTCGTGCTACTTATCATTCCTTCCTGAATACAGACATGAACTGCTTCAATATCTGAGCAGTCATTAATCATGCTGAATGTCGTTCAATCATCAGCGAACATCCCCAATTCTGAACTAATGATGGTGGGAAGGCCATTGATGAGGCGGCTGAAGGACAGTACCCTGAGAAACTCCTGCAGCAATGTCATGAGGTTCAGATGATTAACCTCCAACAGTGTGGTTAAGATCAGCATGCTTACTCGTGGAGGGGCATTCACAAATCCTAAAATCCAAAAGATGTTATCCAAAAGCATTTAAGGTAGGAATTATGTGCAGTCTGTGTCAAACTCTGCTGACGTCACAGGGGTTGCATCACATTGGAGGAGAAGAAAAAGGGTCAAGATTTGTAGATGCACAACAGTGAATGGGTGATTTACACAATTTAAGTCTTTTTAAGATTTTTAAAAATTTTTCTGTAAAACTGAATTACTTGTTGGCATTGATCATTGAATCACAGAATCATTGAATCCCTTTAGTGCAAAAGGAGGCCATGCAGCCCACCAAGGCTGCACCAGCGCTCAGACACCCAGGTCTGAGCCCATAACTCACACGAAGAGCCAATGCACCTAACTTTCACATCTTTGGTCTGAGAGAAAAAGCCGGAACACCCAGACACGGAGAGAACGTGCAAACTCCACACAGACAGTTACCCAAGGCTGGAATCACATCTGGGTGCTCGGCACTGTTATTCTGTATTGCACATTTTGGCCAGCTATGTGTCAACTGTCTTCTTACCTGTGATGAGCAGTAAGACAAAATTTAAAGATAAGCGATAGGTGTCTGTGGGTGCTTTCCTGGCTGTATATTGACATTGTCTGGGAGATAGGAAAGGTGCAAGTGAGTTTAGAATTTGGCTGTCAGGTAGTTTCACCATTTTCATCAATCTTAATGCCAGAATTTGATCACTCTGGACACCCATGAGGTGCCTCCATTGGAATCCTCACCATTTTGAGTTCTTCCTCCTCTGAAGAGACAGTGCATGCAACGGGTTATTCCTCCTGCAGGTCCTCACTGTAGAGCTTTGTGGTGAAATGCACAGCACATCACCTTCCTTCTCAGTAACCACGTTTGGGCATACTGAAAGATTCCACCAAATAGGTCCAGACACCGTAAAGCATACTCGATTGCTAGTTTGTCGACAGCTATCATACTCAGCTGGGTTCTACTATATCGCTTCTGGGCATCACTGTCTGGGTTCCTAATGAATGTCTTCAGCAAGGTCCTTAGTGGGTAGCATGTGTCTCAAAGGACCCAGTTGTTAACTCTGCTTCAAAGTATGAAGAGCTCAGGGAGGATTGACTGGCGCAGGACGAAAACATCATGCCAACTCCTTGAGAATCTTGCACATTAGGACCTTTTCATGGCTGCACACATCTGCCTATTGATGGAGCAGGAGCCTTAACATATGATAAATATTCTAGGGTAACCTGGAGGCAAGGGGCTGCCTTGATTGTTAAGTGTGCAATCACTGATTCCCGTTCATCTACAAGGAGCCAGCAAGAGCCGCAAAGTCTCGCTCCAGTTTATTCTGACAGGCTTCATGGTTGAAGTCATGGCCCCAATCAACAAGACATTAGTCACCTGAGTTCCACTCACAGGCAACAGACTGTGGGATTCTGCAAATATCTCCTGCAGATTTCTGGGAAAATCCAGAATCAAAGAAATTAAGGGTGGTGATGACTTTGGCAGGAATTGGCAATGTGTGCCCATCCATGTGTGCAAATCTCACCCCTCACCTGACGTGCCACCCTGAGTTTCCTGCTTGGGCATGTCCGGAAGCTTACCCTTTGCCTATAGACAGTGCATTCACACTCATGCCTCTTGGGAGCTGGACATCTGTGCTCAACTCCTCTCCCCTAAAAGTAAGTCACTGCTGTTTATTTTATTCCTCACCTGACATCCAAAATAAAGTTGAAGAAGCAGCACCCATGCTGCAATGATGGTTAACAGATGCAAAGTGTAGATCACATGCACAAAACTCAAAGATAATAGAAATGACCTCCAAAGCATTGGATATCACCTCTCAGGTATGCACACTCTCACAAGGAAAAGCCAACACTTCAGTTTGGAAGCTGGTGTGAGTTCTTAGTATTTACAAGATTTTTAGCCATGCCTTTTGCTCAGCCCCCTGAATTCTCACTGTTCCCCGGCCTTGATTTCATTATTGAGTTCTAGGAAGACTGGAAAACCCAGAATTTTGAAAAATTTGAAAACCCAAATTGAAAACAGCCACTAATTGCCGATTAACATATTTCAATTGGCAACTCGCCCCTCTCCCAAGGGCTCCTTCAAAGGTTTCTCACATGAAGTTAATGGCAGATGCAGTGGGTTGAAGCTGGCTCCCCATGCGGTCAATTTTAGCCTTATAAACCAACCATCCACTACCAAATCTGCTCAGGTTAAAATTCTTGCAATGGATTGAGAAATAACTGGGCTTTAAGGGAGGTGGATCGATTGTAGATGTAAAACAAGTCCCATCCACATTCTGCAGGGCTGCTTTGGCTATGAGGAGTTTGAATCATAGAATCATAGGAAGAATGAATGTACTGAATCTTATTTGCTGTTGTTGAAAATGAGGATAATTTTTCTGTTGAGGGTATCATCCAAGACATCTGAAATAAAGTATTTTCTCTGCCTGGTGCCATAACTGGAAATGTCAACATCAAAAAGTCATGAAATGTTCCATCACAGAAAGCTGCGTCCAGTTATTTAGAAGGAATAAACTTGAGCACTAACGGTTCTTTCCAATATTTAAATTTCAAATTAGGAAGAGATGTGTGTGGCTCTTTGGCACTGGAAAACATCCATAACTGTCGAAAATAAGGAACAATTAAAATCATAGTGTGATAAATACAAGATTTCCACCACAGTCACTGTCCCTTTTTAATGGAATAATCAATGAATTCTAAGAGCTAGGTTATGTGAAGAGTCCTGTGCTGAATTCAGAGCAGATGGGAATAAAAATAAATAAACACTGCATATGCAAAGATAAAGAGAAAAATGCTGGAAAAACTCAGCAGGACTGGCAGCATCTATGGAGAGAGAGAGAGAGAGTGGATGTTTCAAATTCATATAACTAACAATGGAGAAATGTGATGGATTATATATAGTATGAGGGGGGTGGAGCATCTGGAGGAGAGTAGAATATCAGTAATTGGTGGGAGCTAGGAGGGATTGCAACAAAGATCTGTAGGTCACAGGACAGAGGAAATTTGAAAGAATAACTTCTTTTGTACTAAATCCATAAAATTAAAACAATATGCAGTTGTTTCTGTCGCATGGCAATCTACTGACGTACCAAATTTCAGCAATTGGACATGAAAACCGAGTTAAGTTTATAAACATATCTGTTGAATATATGTAGTAGATGCATGAAATGAGGAGCACCAGCTCATGGATTAGATATTAATAATAGAAACAAGTGCCATGGATGCAGAACCCAATGTTTAAACTACCATAGTACTGAGGCAAATGCTAATATTATCTCAGGCGACTGTTTTGTGATCAGGAAATCCAACAAAACAAATTTCCCTCTAGTCCTGCCATAATTGCCATAGGACTTGATTAGTACTTTTTATCTCAGTTTCCTGGCGCAACCAATCAGGAGGCCATTCAGCCATTGAGTTTGTACTGACCACAATCCCATCCAGGCCCTATTCCCATAACCCTCATTTACCCAATTAATTTACCCTCTGTCACTAATGTCAATTTAGCATGACCAATCAATCTAACCCCCACATCATACTTGATGGGTGGTGGGGGAATAGGCCTTTGGTACAAACTGCAGTCAGTAAGCAGGGTGGAGGTGGGAGTTGTGGGGAAGGTTTGTGAACGGAGGGGAGACTGGAAGTCTGGTGAAGGTGAGGATCCATTTCATGGCGCAGGAGGAGGAGGAGGACCTGAAGGAAGTTGGAGATTGGAGAGCAAGATCTGAAGGGAAATGTTCGGGGGGGGTGGAATCTCAAGACAAGACAAAGCATAAGAACTGAATCCAGCAGATGACTGTATAAGTGGAGAGGCATTTTACCACCTGGAACCATATACTTTCTGCTGCTGGCTATTAGGGGTGGCACAGTGGTCAGCATAGCTGCCTCACAGTGCCAGCGACCCAGGTTCAATTCCAGCTTCGGGTCAATGTCTGTGTGGAGTTTACATGTTCTCGCCATGTTTGCGTCAGTTTCCTCCGAGTTTCCATCAAAGATATGGGGGTTAGATTGATTGATCATGCTAAATTTCATGCTAATGTTTTGGGCGCCGTACTTACGCAAGGATATTTTGGCCTTGGAGGGAGTGCAGAGGAGGTTTACTAGGCTGATGCCAGAGATGAGGGGGTTGAGCTATGAGGAGAGGCTGAATAAACTAGGCTTGTACTCATTAGAGTTTAGAAGAATGAGGGGAGATCTCATTGAGACGTATAAGATGATGAATGGGATGGATAGGATAGAGGTGGAGAGACTCTTCCCGCTCAGAAAGGACAGTAGGACGAGGGGGCACAGCCTCAAGATAAAGGGGGGGCGGTTTAGAACGGAGTTGAGGAAGAATTTCTTCACTCAAACGGTGGTGAATCTCTGGAATTCTCTGCCCGTTGAAGTGGTGGAGGCTACCTCGCTAAATATTTTTAAGACGCGGGTTGATGGGTTTTTGATAAGAGAGGGGATTAAGGGTTATGGGGAGAGGACGGGAATGTGGAACTGAGCCACGACAGATCAGCCATGATCTTATTGAATGGCGGGGCAGGCTCGAAGGGCCAGATGGCCTACTCCTGCTCCTATTTCTTATGTTCTTAAATTGACATTAGTGACAGAGGGCTTAGTCGGGTAAATGAGGGTTACGGGAATAGAGCCTGGATGGGATTATGGTCAGTACAAACTCAATGACTGAATGGCCTCCTTCTGTACTGTAGGGATTCTGTGGATTCTATAAAATGTCTTTTTATTATAACGTATTATATAGCCTTCATTTTCATCCTTTGGACATTGCTACCTCATTGTATCATATGCACCAACAGAAAATCTCTGGACTCTCAACTGTCCTCCATTTTCAGCCAAACTTCAGATGTGGCATCCCCCTACTTTTTATGGATAATGTAGATACCATTACCCTCAAATCAGTTCCGTTACAGATACTTAAACATTAAATCGTGATTTTCATTGAAAAATGCAAAAATAATCGATTAGTTCTAAATTACAAATGATAACGCAAGATTGGGCGGCTCGGTGGCACAGTGGTTAGTACTGCTGCCTCACAGTTCCAGGGACCCAGGTTTGATTCCTGGCTTGGGTCACCGTCTGCGTAGATTTTGCACATTCTCCCCTGGCTGCATGGATTTTCTCCGGGCACTCCGGTTTCCTCCCACAGCCTGAAAGATATGTGGATTTGGTGGAGTGGCCATGTTACATTGAATCAGGGACTAGCTAGAGGAAATGCATGGGGTTATGGCCTGAGTAGAACTGTTGTCGATGCAGGCTTGATGGACCGAATGGACTCCTTCTACACTGAAGGAGAATATGATTCCTTGGATTGTAATCAGACAGCTAAAATCCTGTTAACTTTTAAAGACCTAAATATGGAGGATTCACATTAATTAACAGCCAAACATCCATAACTATGAATTAATTTCAAGCTGTCCCAGTATAGCCTGTCTCAAACCATCACAGAGCTTGCTCAGCTCTTCAGCAATACCTTCTAGCAAACAAACAGGTATTTTTGTAACTACGAATTTGACTTTTTTTCATTTAATTTTGCATTGTTCGTATTGACAAGGGGTTTTCTGTTGCTTGGATACCAGGTCACACTGTCATTGCAATCGCGGCACTGGGACATTCCAAATTCACTCAGAGTCTCACTGCTCTGCTTCTTAGCCTGCTGAGGCCAGATAGAGAAGGGTTATCTGAAAACTCTGTAGGA
The DNA here is from genome assembly GCF_965287045.1 of Carcharhinus amblyrhynchos. NCBI lineage: Eukaryota > Metazoa > Chordata > Chondrichthyes > Carcharhiniformes > Carcharhinidae > Carcharhinus > Carcharhinus amblyrhynchos. Next base: position 13,943,980 of record NC_137341.1, read on the forward strand.
TATAATACAATTAATGATGGAACAGCTCTAGAAGCCGATTAAAATAATTCACTTCATAATAATCGAACCCCCCTGAGTGCAGAAGTAGTGTTTCACAAAGCATTTTCCCTAACTACACTGCACAAGGTTATTCAAGGTTTTTACATATAACAGTGAACTACAAGGGGAATTCTTAGTAATATGTTCATCACTGTAATCAAACTTGCTACCCATTGCTTTCCATCACGTTTGGTTCACATTGTGCCACAAGTAAGGTTAATAAAAATGTTAATTTGAATTTTTGAGGAAAGTGATATTTGGAACATGAACTCAAGTCAGATAAATCTGCAACACTCAACTTGCCACATATTTTATTCAATTTTTTTTAACAGCAGCAGGAAAGGGGTTTGTTCTCTAAGTGCAATTTTTGACGTTGCTGTTGCTTTATGTCATACTAATAAGCCAGTAAGAGATTGTTTCCAGCACTACTACTTCATGTGCTTTCATAGGTGTATCTACACAGATGGACAGCAATAGTTCAAGAACGTAGTCTACCACTGCCTTCTCAAGGGCAATTTGAGGTGGCATAAATGCTGGTCTAGCCAGCATCACTTGCATCTCATCAAAGAATAAAAAAGATGCGCATAATTGTAATTAGGCAATAAGTCCTAGCATTCATCATATTCACACAAAAAATAAGAAACACACAAGGCATTGGTGAGACCGCACCTGGAGTATTGTGCACAGTTTTGGTTTCCTTATTTGAGGAAAGATGTAGTGGCACTGGAGGCAATTCAGAGGAGGTTCACTAGATTGTTTCCAGGGATGAGGGGTTTGTTGTAGGAGGGAGATTGAACAGTTCAGGCCTAAATTCTCTGGAATTTAGAAGAATGAGGGGGGCTCAAATTGAGGTATACAAGATGATAAAAGATATCAATAAAGTAGACATGGAGTGGATACTTCCTCTTGTGAGGCATTCTAGAATGAGAGGTAATAGTCTTAGGAGAAGGGGTAGCAAATTTAAAACAGAATTGATGAGAAACTACTTCTCCCAAAGAGTTGTGAATCTGTAGAATTCACTACCCCAAAGTGCAGTGGATACTGGGATAGTGAGTAAATTTAAGGAGAAATTGGACAGATTTTTAATTGGTAATGGGTTGAAGGGTTATGAGGAGAAGGCAGGAAAATGGGGATCAGGAGCATATCTGCTGTGATCAAATGGCGGAGCAAACTCGAGAGGCCAAATGGCCTAATTCTGTTCCTATATCTTATGAACTTATATGTTTGTGAGAAAGAAATCCTACTCTTCATCCTTGCAAAGTATCTATTTCAAATTCTTCCCACTACTTCTCCACTTCCTGCCAAACATGTCTCTAGTCAGCTCCTTCTTTGGCACATCTCTTTCTAATATAATCATCCTTATTGCAGCTTATATCCAACCTCCTTGCACTCATCCCCACTCACTTACCCCAGCTACATCAATATTCACTAATAGCACATAGGAAGTCATTGCTACAAAGGTTGGTGGCACAATGGCACTGTGCTTAGCACTATTGCCTCACAGCGCCAGGGACCCAGGCTCATTTCCAGCCACTCTCCCTGGGTTTCCACCATGTGCTCCAATTTTCTCCCACAATCTGAAAGGCATAGTTAGGTGCATTGGACATACTAAGTTCTCCCTCTGTACCTGAAAAGGAACCGGAGTGAGGCGATTTGGGAATTTTCACAGTAACTTCATTGCAGTGTTATTGTAAGCATACTTGTGACTTATAAATAAACATCAACACACATTAGGTTACAAACTGCCTGTGCACCCCATCATCCATGCCACAAACATGAGAGATATAGATTTACAACAGGCTACATCATAAAACTTGATCATGCTTTCTAATGGAAAATCTGGCTTTTAATCATACTTTGGAATCTTTTAAGAACATAAGAACATAAGAAATAGGAGCAGGAGTAGGCCAACTAGCCCTTCGAGCCTGCCCCGCCATTCAATAAGATCATGGCTCATCTGTCGTGGCTCAGTTCCACATTCCTGCCCTCTCCCCATAACCCTTAATCCCCTCTCTTATCAAAAACCCATCAACCCGCGTCTTAAAAATATTTAGCGAGGTAGCCTCCACCACTTCAACGGGCAGAGAATTCCAGAGATTCACCACCCTTTGAGTGAAGAAGTTCCTCCTCAACTCTGTTCTAAACCGCCCCCCTTTATCTTGAGGCTGTGCCCCCTAGTCCTACTATCCTTTCTGAGCGGGAAGAGTCTCTCCACCTCTATCCTATCCATCCCATTCATCATCTTATACGTCTCAATGAGATCTCCCCTCATTCTTCTAAACTCTAACGAGTACAAGCCTAATTTATTCAGCCTCTCCTCATAGCTCAACCCCCTCAACTTCGGCATCATCCTAGTAAACCTCCTCTGCACTCCCTCCAAGGCCAAAATATCCTTGCGTAAGTACAGCATTTTCCACCAAAATAATTTGTAAAATGAGTTAATTTAAATTTTCTCAAAGCATGAAACATTCATCCAAATTAGACTAAAAAGATGTCTAAGAGAATATGAAGGCTAAGATACAAATGTACCTTAAATGATATTATTATAAGCAAATTGATATTTTATCCATAAACAACTCACACATATTGTACTGGGGAAATTCTGGGCCTGGGAATACATCTGATGAACTTTCTCTTTCTCATTGTGAACAACAAGAAATAAAATAGAGACACAAGCAGTCTAGCAGAGGTTTTTTGGAAGTAGAATACTACCAGGTAGCCAAGCAACAGAGGCTGAAATACAAGAAAAACCCTTACTTGCATCAAGTAAAATGACCTATTCATATTGATATGTGTTCTTTATATTATTGCACAAAGGTAAGTTATACCAGTTGAATTAAGTGAGTCTGAACGTACCTGCCTTAACTGTGCATTCATCCTACTGTGAAACAAATTAGATTATTGATTTATTTTGTTATTTTGTAAAAGTTTAAAGAAATACAAACACCCTGAAATTAACCAAAAGAACAAGTTAAATTATTTCATGTTTTTTAACAAAATTATACTTCATCATACTTATAAAGCAAGCAGCACTAAATGTTATAGCTCACAAGGACTTAGATTATCAACGCAGTTCTACTTTTTACTCCATATCACGAACTCCCCTATCTTACAAAATCTTAAAGGCAGAGTCACTTTTCCTGGGATGAACCTAAACAGTATGTCAAGCCACCTTTAGTATTCCAGCTATTGCTCAAGGTACCAATGACATGGGGATCCTCCTACGAGCTTTTGGTTGAGCAATCCTCCAACTTTTTTTTTTGAAAAGGCCTCACAATTGTGGGAATTTCAGCTTCTTGTCCTTGCTTTTGACATGGACTACTCTTCCTAGTTTACTCCCACAACTTCTGTGAAGCTGTTTCTAAGCAAACTGTTCAAGCTGACTGCTTTCTGCTACAAGGTTGTGGCCTGCTTCTGTGAGCAAACATGGATAAGCTGAATAAAGAAAGCTTCTAAGCAAGGTGTCACCTTGAATCACTAACTTTACGGTAAATGTTTTAGGATGATTCAAAATTTTACCTTCAATCCAACTCTTTAGATTCTGCAACCCACATGAATCACTTATATTTCTAATGGGGTTTTATGATGCCCCCCCCCCACTCCCAGAATCTCTGGCACTGTCCATAAACTATCTTGTTTACAATCTTTTTTTTTAACCTATTTATTTGGGAACTATGTACATGATTCAAATTTTTGACTGAAGTAAGCTTAGACTTTCTGGTTCGGTCACAAGTTCACAGATGGGTCATCATTCACTTCTACCTTTAATCTTGTAACTCTGCCAAAAAATGTTGATGTCATTTGACATAATCTGCATTCAACAATGTTCATTTGCACCTCATCTAATATCAGCTGCATTCAAAAACAATTATTTGATATCATTTACACTCAGAACAATTATTTAGTTTTTATTTGATATTATCTCCACTCAAAAACAATCGTTCAAGAATCATTTAACATTCCAAGCAGTGTAATTTATTGTAATTAGCAAATCATTCACCTTAAAAATCCTAATACCAAATATGATCAAGTTCGTTCTCCGTGTTGCTTCAAAAATTCTAAAAGGAAACTAATTTTGCAAAAATGAAGCATTGTTTTAACAAATCTTTAATATGTAGTTTTACTTTTTTCCTAACTTATAAATAGTGAAGCACATCACTGTCCCTTTCACCCCTCTCTGGATAGCAGCAGTTTTCTTTATCCAACTCCCCTTTCCAAATTTTCCCCTCTCCTACCACTCCTTTCACCCTCTCTCTCTCTACCGTCACCCCTTTCTCTTTCTTTCTCTCTTTCCATCCCTGAAAAGAGAAGATTGCATGACCAGCCAAACTCAGAGGCAACGATGAGACTGGTCTTGCTGCAATTTTCCAGTTGGCATTGGCTGACAAGTTGGGGTGAGGGAGTTGGAGGGGGTTGTTGGGCCTGGAGTTTGACAGTGGGGATCTGAATTGGCGCTGCTGCCTGGAGAAGCTGTCAGGAAGGGGAGGACCCTCCATTCGCCTGACGAAGGGGCAAACCCCGAAAGCTTGCAAGTTTACTATCAAATAAATCGGTTGGACTTAAACCTGGTGTTGTCAGACTTCTTACTGTGATTACCCCAGTCCAACGCTGGCATCTCCACATCAGGGAGAGGAGAGGCATGTATTTGGTGCAGAGGCCCAAAACTGGTGGGTGGAGGAGTTGGTGGGATGTCTGCCTTGTGCCATAGGACCCGAGACTGGCAGGGGGTTAAATGAGAGAATCACTGGGGTGCACAGGGCTGGGCTACCAGGAGGCGGGAGGACCACTTGGGATGCCAAGAGTCACACCAATCATTCTGGATCCTGCATGTTTTCTGCCTGTCATGGCAGTCAATGAATTAATAAAAAGATTTAAGACCAGATGGGGATCTATAGGTGATCTCTAGCACTTAGAGTAGAAAGATTTATTGGACTAAATGAGAAAACAAATAAGTTCATACATTATTTAAGCTGTGAATGCCTTTGTACTTGCCAATGCAGGTTGCTGAGCACATTTGATGGTTTTGAGCGTACTTGATGTCTTCAAACACACATGACACTTCTGACTACATTTGATGTCAACGATGGCAAAATGTTGCTGATGAACGATTAATTCCAAATTGGAACATCTGATGTCAAATAATTGCTAATCATTTTGAGCTCATTTGAACACAAAAACAATGTCAAATGTTTTTGCTGTGTTAGCTAAACATAGGTTGGCTTTTAACTGTAATTAACTGTAAGATTGTTTGAATTGCGTTTATTTCAAGATTCAGTTTCTCAATCAGAAACCTTCACTTATTGACAGTTTAAACTTTAATTTTGAAAACTAAAAGTTATATTCAAAAACATTTGAATTATGAACTGAATTCTTGCAACATGGTCAACTATAATCTCGGCAAATGTTTCCCCAGTTGCCTTTGGAGACATTAAAGGGACACACATGCAAAGAAATACTCAGTTTCCTTCACTGCCACGGGTGATTGTGTGTTTGAGTTTGCAAGCTGTCCCTGTGTCTGCATGGGTTTCCTCCAGGTGCTCTGGTTTCCTCTTTCAGTCCAAGTATATGCAGGTTAGGTAGATTGTTTACGTTTAATTTTGTTTATTAATGTCACATATAGGCTTACATTAACACTGTAATGAAGTTACAGTAAGAATCCCCTAGTTGTTACAGTAAAAATCCCCTAGTTGTCACACTCTGGCATCTGTTTTGGTACACCAAGGGAAAATTTAGCATGGTAATGCACCTAACCAGCACATCTTTCAGATTGTGGGAGGAGACTGGAGCACCCAGAGGAAACCCACACAGGCACAGTGGGAACATGCAGACTCTGCACAGACAGTGATCCAAGCTGGGAATTGAACCTGGGTCCCTGGCGTTGAGAGGCAGCAGTGTTAACCACTGTGCCACTGAGCCGCCTATGGCCATGCTAAATTAACTCTTAGTGTCGTGGGGATATGGCGATAGGGCTTGGGTGGGACGGTGTAGGCGCCATGGGATGAATGGCCTCTTTCAGCACTGTAGGGATTCTATAAGAAGCTACTACTACTTTGGAATATGCAGTTGTACAACTAGACATAGAACCGTCTGAGTTGATTCCTACAAAAATAAGGTGCTCAGAACACTTACAAGACTGACTGATGGATATGCTCCTCCAGGTACTACGTTAAAGGGCCCAATCACCAACACGTCTAGCCCTAAGCTCTGGTCTCCCACAGCATACAATCACCCACCTTCTTGTCTGCCACTCCAGGATCTCCACACCTACTTACGTAAAAGCTACTGCAGACAATAAATGTGACATATTTTCTCTCCATTTTTTGCCTGTGGGCTCCATGGCAATGAGAGTCAAGGTCCAATATCTGGGACCTTTGCACTTCACTACTGTGACACAACAAGGAAGAAATATCAAAAATGAGTGCACCCAAATTTCTAGGCTCTAATATTTTGGCTTTATTGTTGCATATCACAGTTTTTATGAGATAAAATGCTAATGTTGTTTGGACCATGACAGAAGCTCAATAATTTAATGGTCTGCACTGTTTTTATAAGGCTCGAAACTAGAAGCTCATTTGAAAATGTTTTCATGAAACCTTCTCATACTATACTGTAAGAGTCAAGGAAACCTTTTTATCAATTTCTTTTCAGAAATAGGAACAGATAAAGGTTCAGTTAAAAAAAACTGAAAGCGAAAGAGCAAAAAACCTCCAAACATAAGAAAAGGTTTGTAATGCAAATGATGAACAAAATGGATAAATGAAGCCAGACTGAATAGAACAAGACAATAAATCGCTGGTAAAAGTTATTGATGCAGCAATTGTTCTGTGAACAAAAGATGGAATAAAATGTTAAATAAACATTACTGAAATCTTTCCGTCCTGCCAAAGTCTTTGGTGCTTTGCATGGCTCACCAGGCCCCTTGCTGGGAAGGGCCAGAAAATCATGCACCCTGTTTCCAAATACAATAGAGTCCCACTATTTGCAACTTCCTCTTTCACAAATAACTTTGTACACTAGTTCACTCATTATAGGCGCAAATGTTCAGTAATTTAAAAAAATTACAAGCCATGTTTAGAAAATTACCAAAAGAAGAAAGAAGGCCTAAATTTAAAAGTCACAAAGTTGTCCGTGATGTACTTCCTGCAGCAGAAGGTGCATGCGTTGTCAGCTATTGTTTGTACATCAGTGTTCCTTGTTACTGCGACTTAATTCCTGATCACAGTCCATCCCCACTCTCAAGTAAAGCATTGTGTGATTAATTTCACATTTTTTGTTTCCAATTTCTTCACTAAGTTTCTCTTTACATTTATTAAAAATATAGTTTTTATTGGCTCTGACCCTTTATTCATGTAAAATTTTTTACTATGGCTGGAAGTGTTCTAATTGACTCCCACTGTTGTCATTCATGATTTTGCTGTTTGCAAGGTTTCATGGGAACATAACCCCCCCGTGAATGGCAGGACATTACCATAAATGAATAGAAGGGAAAAAGAAGGCATAATAAGAGTTGGCAGGATACCCTTCTCTAAATAGTTCATTCCTCAAGAGAACATGAAGCAAAATGTTGAAACTTAAAATCATCCCTCTATGAAAATGAATAAGGCCCCAGATGACATTGCATCATCACCAATCTAGCTTCTGGTTATGCACTATCCTGTTTATTCCCCTGTGGAAAAACATCCAACCTCCATCTGTGCCTTCCCTCCCCATTCTGTGCTTACCCAGTCCAGGGTCAGGAATGGTTGTTGCAGGTTCCGGGGTTCAAATGCTTCAGTCGGAGTAGAGAAGGAGGTAGAAGTGGGGGGAGGGGTAGCATTATTAGTCAAGGATTGTATCACGGTGTCAGAGAGGAAGTTTGATGAGGACTTGTCTGTTGAGGTAGTATGGGCTGAGATTAGAAATAGGAGAGGAGAGGTCACCCTGTTGGGAGTCTTTTATAGACCTCCTAAAAGTTCTAGAGAGGTCGAGGAAAGGATTGCGGAGACGATCCTGGATAGGAGTGAAAGTAATAGGGTAATTGTTATGGGGGACTTTAACTTTACTAATATTGATTGGAATAGCTATAGCTCTAGCTCATTAGAGGGGTCAGTTTTTGTACAAAGCGTGCAGGAAGGTTTTTTGACTCAGTATGTTGATAGGCCAACTAGAGGTGAGGCTATATTGGATTTGATGCTGGGAAATGAGCCAGACCAGGTGCTAGGCTTGGAAGTTGGGGTGCATTTTGGTGATAGTGACCACAATTCGGTTACGTTCACCTTAGTGATGGAAAGGGATAGGCATGAACCTCCGGTCAGTAGTTTTAGCTGGGGGAAGGGTAATTATGAGGCTATTAGGAGAGAATTAGGAAGCGTAGGTTGGACTAGGAGACTACAGGGTCTCGGAACGTCCGAAATGTGGAGCTTTTTCAAGGAGCAGCTACTGCGAGTCCTTGATATGTATGTCCCTGTCAGGCAAGGAGGAATTGGTCGAGCTAGGGAACCGTGGTGCACTAGGAAAGTTGATTCGCTGGTTAAAAAGAAAAAGGAGGCTTATGTCCGGATGAGGCTTGAGGGCTCAGGTAGTGCACTAGAAAGCTTTAGATTGGCTAGGAGGGAGTTAAAGACTGAGTGAAGAAGGGCTAAAAGAGGACATGAGAAGACTTTGGCTGATAGGATTAAGGAGAATCCTAAGGCGTTCTATAGATATGTTAAGAACAGAAGGTTGGTTAGGGCAAGATTAGGGCCAGTGAGAGACAGCAGTGGGAATTTATGTGTGGAACCAGAAGAGATTGGAGAGGCATTGAACCAATATTTCTCTTCGGTGTTCACGCAGGGGGACATAAATGTAGCTGTGGAGAACACTGGGTTACAGGGTTGTAAACTGGACAGTATTTCAGTTGACAAGGAGGATGTGCTAGATATTCTTGAGGGTTTGAAAATAGATAAGTCCCCTGGGCCGGACGGGATTTACCCTAGGATTCTCTGGGAGGCAAGAGAGGCGATTGCAGAGCCTCTGGCTCTGATCTTCAGGTCGTCGTTGGTCACAGGTATAGTGCCAGAAGATTGGAGGATAGTGGATGTTGTCCCATTGTTTAAGAAGGGGAACAGAGACTTCCCCAGGAATTATAGACCAGTGAGTCTTACTTCTGTTGTGGGCAAGGTTTTAGAAAAAATTATTAGGGATAGGATTTATAGTTATTTGGAGAGTAATGAATTGATTGGAGATAGTCAGCATGGTTTTGTGGAGGGTAGGTCGTGCCTTACTAACCTTATTGAGTTTTTTGAGAAAGTGACCAAAGAGGTGGATGGGGGTAAGGCAGTTGACGTGGTATATATGGACTTTAGTAAGGCGTTTGATAAAGTTCACTATGGAAGGCTTCTGCAGAAAATGCAGATGTATGGGATTGAGGGTGATTTAGGAAATTGGATCAGGAATTGGCTGGCGTATAGGAGACAGAGGGTGGTGGTTGATGGTAAGTATTCGTCATGGAGTTCAGTTACGAGTGGTGTGCCTCAGGGATCTGTTTTGGGGCCACTGCTGTTTGTACTTTTTATAAATGATCTGGATGAGGGTATAGTTGGGTGGATCAGTAAATTTGCTGATGACACCAAAGTCAGAGGTGTGGTAGATAGTGAGGAAGGGTGTCTTAGTTTACAGGGAGACTTGGACAAGTTGCAGAGCTGGGCCGAGAGGTGGCGGATGGAGTTTAATGCGGAAAAGTGTGAGGTAATTCACTTTGGCAGGAATAACAGATGTGTAGAGTATAGGGCTAACAGTAGGACTCTGAATAGTGTTGATGAACAGAGGGATCTAGGTGTGTGTGTACATAGATCCCTGAAAGTTGGGAATCAAGTAGATAGGGTTGTTAGGAAGGCATATGGTGTCTTGGCGTTTATTGGTAGGGGGATTGAATTTAGGAGCCATGAGATCACATTGCAACTGTACAAAACTCTGGTGCGGCCACACTTGGAGTATTGTGTGCAGTTCTGGTCCCCACATTATAGGAAGGATGTGGAGGCTTTGGAGAGGGTGCAGAGGAGGTTTACCAGGATGTTGCCTGGTATGGAGGGGAGGTCCTATGAGGAGAGACTGAGGGATTTGAGGTTGTTTTCGTCAGAAAGAAGGCGGCTACGAGGGGACCTTATTGAAACATATAAGATGATTAGAGGTTTAGATAGGGTGGACAGTGATAGCCTTTTTCCTCGGATGGAGAAAGCTAGCACGAGGGGGCATAGCTTTAAATTAAGGGGTGGTAGTTATAGGACGGATGTCAGGGGTCGGTTCTTTACCCAGAGGGTGGTGAGGGATTGGAATGCCCTGCCTGCTGCAGTTGTAAATGCGCCTAGTTTGGGGGCATTTAAGACATCCGTGGATAGGTTTATGGATAGGGTTTGGTTTAGGTTAGAGGGTCATTGCTTTTTAACTGGTCGGCGCAACATCGTGGGTCGAAGGGCCTGTTCTGCACTGTAATGTTCTATGTTCTATGATAACACTGCCAAGATCTGAAGGGAATAATGAATACACAACCAGGAAGCCCCTAATTGATACTATCTGACTGTTCTTTGTGGATCATGTTTCTGTCTGGAACCTTTCCCATTCTCTTTTAACATTCTCATGGTCACTATATAGTGAATAATTGCATACTTTCCGATGTAGTGTAGAGCAATGGCCTGAATACATATTATTTTATTCAACTTGGTAAATCTGTTTGACTTCTATTGAGCTTTCCTGAGCCTGCTCCTATTTCTTATGTTCTTATGTAAAGCAAATCGATTTGCTATGGAGGCAAGAAGATACCTGTACATGCAGACAAGGCTGATGGTTTCTTCTCCGTGTATGTTACCAATGGACAACAAAAAATAAACTATTTGCAAACTTATCTGGAGAGTCTTATGGGAAATTGCTAGTTCTCATGTACATTAATTTGATATTTGAAGGGATACTGGTCATTTTTAAAAATTGATTCCAACAGAAAATGTCGACAAAGGTAAGACCATCCCATGATAACAAAACAAATAGCTGACTCTTGTACATCTCATTGTACCTATTTAAATTAATTCAAAAATAGATTTAATTTGTAACCATTATATTTTCTAAATGTGTAGATATCTTATCAGAAATGGTCAACACCAACTGTGCACCACAATGGTTTCCATAATAGTGGATTATTCGAGTCAGTCATTACAACATAGGAGTATGTGGCCCATTTATTCCATGACAGTTCTCTGTCAAGCAATCCAGCCAATCCTATTTACCCATTCTATCCCCATTGCCTTGTAAGTTTTACTCTCTTCAAAAGCCACCTGATTTCTGGTTCCACCACCTACTTAGGCAGCAAATTCCAGGTTGCACTTGTTGCATAAAGAAAGTTCTTCCTCACATTACCCGCTTGTATTTCTTTCCCAAAACCTTAAATCTGTGTCTCCGAGTTCTTGCGTTATCAACCAACAGGAACAGCAGCTTTCCTTTGTCAATCTTATCTAAGCCTGCCATTATCTTGTACACATCTATCAAATCTCCCCCTAACCTTCTTTGTTCCAAGGAGAACAACCCCCATCTTCTCCAATATAACTTTGCAGCTAAGATCCTTCAGCTTTGGAACCATTCTGGTAAATCTTAACTATGCCCACTCTTTCGTTCTCAATGCCCCGATATGAACCACTCCATTTTAGGTCCCTGTGTCCCTGTACACACTTTAGAACTGTGTCATTCATCCCTTCCTGTGCCTTCCTTTCCCTTCTAGCAAAATGCATCATTTCACACTTTTTATATTAAACTTCATCTGCCCACTTGTCTGCCCATTCTGCTAGCCTATTTATGTCCATTCTGAAGCCAAGTGGTATCATATTCACTGTTTGCCTCTCCTTGGAGTTCAGTATTAGTTGAGTAAAATGTGGAAATTTTACTTTGCATTCCAATATCCAAGTTATTTCGATTTATCAAAAGTAACAGTTTTCCCCAGGATTGACTCTTGGGGAAACCACTGTCTAACATCTGCCAGCCTGAACAACAATCAGTTATGGTTCATTGTTTTCTGTCCTTAAACCAATTTTTTACCTGAGCTGAACTATGCTGCATTTTCTTCATTAAGCAAAAAATGAATTACAGAACCATAGAATCTCTACAGTGCAGAAGGTGGCCATTTGGCCCATCAAGTCTGCACTAATTTCCCAAAACAGTACCTTACCCAGGACCTCCTGCCTGTCCTATTCCCATTACCATAGCTAATCCATCTAACCTACACATTTATGGACATTAATGGGCAATTTAGCATGGCCAATCCACCTAACCTGCACACATCCAGACCACATTATTAAAAAGGTTAGACAACTTATTCAAGTGCTACAATTTCGGGAGGTGCTATGATATATTTTCCCTGATCCCCACCAACACACGCTGTTGGTGAGGATCATTGGCCAGAATTTTACACATACCAACCACACCTCTGGGAGTGGTCTGGCAGGTCAGGGGAAAACTCGGATGGCATGCCTTTTGCCTACCCTTTCCAATGGAATTTTACCAGTAGTGGGGTAGAGGTTTCATGCAGCTTGATGGCTGGGCTGCAGACTTGGGGGGAGGGTCCTCCCAATAGACGTCGCTTTATCAACAGTGATTGCCTGTTCCTCCCACCCTCCAAGTCATAGTCAACCAAGCAAATAGTGGCAGAAGCCACGTAACAGTTTACTGTACATAAAATGAGGCCATGTCTTCCAGCCCTGCAAGGCAAGCTCAGCCCTGACCTTTCAGCTAGGTCACCTCCTCTGCAAAGGAGTTTGTCCATTAAGATCATGGTCAATTCTCCTGGCCCTAACCGAGGGATACTGAAGCCAATTCTGATGCCCGTATCATCAACTCATTGAGATCAATGGTTTGGCATGAAGTGAAAAGTGTGTGGGTTTTCGATTCCCACCCCAACCTTTCTAGCACACTAGATAATACTCTAATCAACCAATTAACATACATTCCTCCAGGCTGTAACTAACAGGTGCAAGGCTGTCATGCCAGTTGATAGAGGTATTAAGTTTATTTATGAGCATCATAAGTAGATTTGCATTAACACTGTAATGAAATTACTGTAAAAATCCTCTAGTCACCACACTCCAGCGCCTGTTCGGGTACACCAAGGGGTAATTTAACATAGCCAATGCATCTAACTAGCACGTCTTTCAGAAAGAGGGGACTTCACAACCTAACCAAAGCACCCTGGACAAGGTTGCAGCAGAGGTCAGAAGCCATGAGGTCATCCAAAGAACCTGGATTCAGTGTCAAAAATGCCTCAATGATTTTTTGAGATCTGCATGTGAGGCTCCATTACAGAAGAACATACATTGAAGGTTTTGGGAAAGCTCTTTTTCGGTATTGCCTGTGTACTGTCCAGGAGCGCACAAATCTCATTGTACATGTACCTCCTAGGAGGATATATTTATTTTTGGCCGGTGGTGGGGATGTGTGCAAGGTCCACTGCTTAATGAGTACTATTCAGTGTGCACATTGTGGAATATGAAGGAATGAATGTACAGCAGAATCTAATTAATCAAATGACAGACTGTATTGCAGGAGGAGGGTGCACATGCCAAGGACAGCAGCAAAACAGCAGCAAGTGTTACAAACCTGGCTATCATCCCACCAATCGAGGACCTTGCTATGAATGAGTGAAGCTAGCCCATTGCCAAAGGTGAGATAGGAGGATGGTGAAATTGTAAAGAGCATTATCTACAATTGAATGAAAGGGCTGTTAAGAGGGGAGGATGCCCAATGTCTGGAAAACAGCAATTATGGTTTGATATTTTGTAAGCTCATGCATCAGGAAGGAAAAACTTGCTGCATGCTGGATGTGATGAAATGCAACCGAAGAGTATTATATGATATATAGCACACAGTGCTACCAACATGCAAGTCCTTACATACACCATATTTCTGTTCCTTGCACAAGTGTGTTATCGGCTGCTCATGCCACAAGCATGAGGAGAAAAAGGAAAATTCAAAGAATGCTGTGGCACCTCCTCCCTCTGCACCAAGCACATCAGTATGATATTGTGCCTCAGAACAAGGGAAAGCACAATCTGATCAGAATGTTGCACAGTCATGCATGTAGTTGCAAAAGACTGTGATGATGCAATGGAGAGAGGCAGCAGGCTGCATTATGCCATCGAGGACCCTGCAACAGCTTGAAATGATTAGGATGCAAAACAATGCAATGCAAGTGACCTTCGAGTCAACTGACATTGGATGACCACCCATCCAGTTGGAAGCAAAGTCCCCATCCATCATCTCACAATACAGAGGTCACAGTAGGTACTGATAGCCTGAGTCTCCTCCAGCACCGTGCATCAGTCATTTGCAGTATATCATTCTCACCCTTTTTTTCACAATTGGCTGGATATTGCCTCCCTCAACACCTGTATACTGCAACATCCTGCCCTCCTCTGAAGGATGCATCGCCCACAGAACAAAGCACAAAGTTGCAGTGCAAAAGAAGCACTAACTACAGGCAAGTTTCAAGACTAAAACCCTTATAGATGCCAGTGAATATTCACCTTTCCCGAAGAATTCACAAAACTAACAATAGGCTCCATGACTGAAGTCACACACTGACCCGACTTTTCAACCACCCTGACAAGAAATGAGTTTCCCATCTGGTATTTATTCCATGCTGGGAGCATATTGTTGTATGCAGTACATATTACTGCAATCAATTAGACTGCTAATAAGTTCAACAACTCTTTAAGTAATAATTTTAGAATGGCAGGCAGGCTTCCAATTTCAAGGGCCAGTCTCCCACCGTATCATTGCTCACCAGCATGTTGATGTTGGGAAGGTATTGTGTCACTGCAGGTGTGGAGCAGTCCCGTTTCCAGATTATTATTCAGCATGAGGACGCTGTCCTTTCAGATCAAAACAAATTTCAAATGGACGGAAAATACCTTATGGAGCTTGTTTATAAACTTTGGTGACATTCAAAAGCTGGTCTAGTTTTGTGTTGCTATTATTTATTCACTACAAAAACTGGCACAGAATTCACAATGATTCCAACAGATCTAATCAAGAAACTTTATTCTTCAACAAGTTCAGTGACAGAGTTTGGAAAATAGTTATAATTCCACTTTCACTTAATTTGTTACTATTAGTTTGACATATATAAATCAAACAGATTGACACATTCCTTAAGCATTTAAATTTCTATCATGTATCCTTAAGCAGTTGTATTTCTATTATGTATCCTGTTTGTTGTGTGAGAATGCTTATTTCAAATCACATGTCTGCACATGAATATGCAATATTGGAAATTAAACCAATGGGCTCACCTTTTCTTTCTGCAAAATTATCAAATGAAGAGTTATTTTTCTAAAGTCCTTCATTAAATATATTAAAATAGAAATATATGCAAGTGCATAAATATTATGCAAAAAACAAAAAAGTTTCCTTCAAATGAAGACAACCCAATCATTCCTCTTCTATTTACTCTTCTTTATTAATCATCTTACAGTTCATGTTAAAAGATAAATGTGGTAGGACCACAGCTGAGTGTAGAAAATGCAACTTTAAAGACTAATATTAAGTCAAGTGGTGTAATTTATGGATGAAATTTATGGCAGCATGGTGGCACAGTGGTTAGCGCTGCTGCCTCACAGTGCCAGGGATCTAGGTTCAATTCTGGCCTTGGGTGACTGTATGGAGTTTGCACTTTCGCTCCATGTCTGTGTGGGTTTTGTCCAGGTGCTCCAGTTTCCTCCCACAGTCCAAATTTACGCAGGTAGGTGGATTGACCACGCTGAATTGCCCCTTAGTGTCAGGGGGATTAGCAGGGTAAATACGTGGGGTTTCAGAGATTGGGTAGGATTATTATCAGTGCAGGCCCGATGGGCCAAACTGCCTCCTTCTGTACTGTAAGGATTCTATGATTCTATGAAACAATATACCACCATTTTCTCACAAAAGACACAATATTTATATCTAATGTAATGCAATGCAAAATCAACATTTTGAGTGAATGCTCCTAACAAGTGAATACAATAATTTAGCAAATAGGTCATTAGTTTTGCCAAACACAATTTAAATGTCTGTTTTAATTAATTCTGTGTATCTATGATAGAGCATGAAATGATTTTGTACAAGTCTTTGGACATACTGACTGATTACAACATTAGATAAAGAAAAATAAGACAAAAATCAATAGAAAGGTCAGCATTGGCTTTGAAACTTAATCCAAATTGATTGGGTCTGCCCATGTAAACAACAAGTGAATGATATATTCTCCGATCATAGGTTATGTTACAAGGTAAAAATCAATGCACTTCAACAGGGGTTAACGACTACATCAATCTGTAAGTAAAAAGCACGACAAGCTCCCTTGTTTTATTAGGCTGATGTTCAACATGTCAGGTTTAAGATACATGCTCTGCCAATGTCAATCAAAATTAGACATATCCATAATGATCTATCAGTCGGGTTGACATGGTAATTAACAACTGATTACTCCACCATTAACAGAAATACTGCTGACTTTCAAGTCTGTGTACAGAAGTACAATATCCCATTTATATTGCAGAACTGTTACAAGTGGGGGTGGTTTATATTGCGGAATGGATTTGGAAACCAATCTGTCAGTGGAACACCTTGCCCAATGTTGGAAGGCTCCAGATGTGAAAAGGTGTAAACCCTATTGCTGGTCTATTTAGGCTGGCTGAGTTCTCCCATAAGCAGAACAAATCAGCAATCTTACACCAAACAATGCACTTCGTGGCTATCAAAATTTGTTAACAGTATTTCTATGCCAGAGGAAGGAATGAAACCATCTTCAGGTATTCCCCACTTCTAGATCTACAGCACCATGTCATTTACATCACAGTGATGCACCCAGGAACTGCACTGTAACCTAAACGGAGTATGAGACTTAAGGTGCAATCTTACAAAAATAATTCTAAGTGCCGAACGAGCAAGAAAAAGGGAGAGTTTCAGACTCGTTTTTGGGTGAGCTTTAATATGCAAGCTTATGGTACTCTGTAACTTTATGAACAGAAGTACAAGTCTCACCAGTAAAGCGGGGGAAGAGAGTCTAAACTCATCAGTGAAACCAGCTGCAGACTGCTCAGAGCACCATTGCTCAATGGCACCCCATCTCCCACTGAATTGGGAGACTTCCTGCCAACCCCCCCTTCCCACCCACAGAGGTCGGGACTCCATTATCACCCCCTCCATTGTAACATGGGTTGCCAGCACTGGGGCATCGGAACTCTCTGATGAGTCCCCTTTACGATCCCCTCCATTGCCCACCCTGCAAGCCTTCAACCGTGCACACCCCATCCACCGTGGCTGATCATACTCCCATCTGTGGAGCTCCCCGCTGCTGCCCATCCACCCCCCATCTGCAGAGCTTCCCTTGCCGATCACACCCCCTCCCTTCACTGCGGAGCTCCCCCTGCCGATCACCCCCCCACGTTGCAGTGTATGTTTGTGCCCTTCAAAAATGTGCCCATCCAAAACGTACTGCTTTTTATGGATAAATGCATTCTAGGTTGGTAAATTTTACCCTTTAATAATCATTGATTGTAACCTTAAGATTGAAAGCCTCATTGAAAATGGCCATATGTTAACTACTTGGATGGGAAAGGAAACCAATCAAATCAAAGTATGCATGTAGTGTACAGGTAGGTTTATATCTGTACAGGTATACAGGTAGGTTTATATCTGTACACACTACTAATTAGTATTTTCCCAATGAAATCAACAGTTGAATTGGAGTGCAGAAAACACACTGGATTTTGTATTTTAAACATATGAAAAAGGGGTTCCTTGCTAATGTATTTGCTTTGCCATCTTTATTTGGGCTTTAGATTTTAATTTGGAATAAAGCACAACATATGGTAATTTAGTATCTATTAGAATTTGAATAACTGCACTTTAATATTGAATGCCTTCTCACAACAGTTGCCGAATCATATTATCAAAGTACTTTCCTCAGTATATTCAGTAGTTGAATAAGTGCAACATTACAGTTTGCAGGTAGTTAAAAGAAAGTAACTCCCAAAATACAATTTGTGTGTCAATATTAACATTATGGAACTTACTTATCTTCACATAGGGCCACTGTTTAAAAATAAGGTGTCAATAATTTTTTTCCTCAGAGGGTTATGAGTCTTTGGAACACTATCAAAAAATGATGGAAGCAGAGTATTTGAATATTTTTAAGTACATAGATTCTTCATTAACAAAGATATGAAAGGTTATTGGGGATAAACAGGAATGTGGGGCTGAGATTACAATCAGATCATCCATGATCTTATTGAATGGCGAGCAGGCTCCAAAGGCTCCTGCTCCCAATTCATATGCTCTTCACGGAGGAGGTGCTGAAATAATCTATTTTGATCCATGCTGTTTTTAAGACTTAAATTCTTTTCACAAAATAAAATGATCATCATTTGAAGAAAAAGTCCAATGAAGGTCAGAATATGATCTGAGCAGAAGTTGTGTTACTCAACCTAAAAATCACCAGATAATTAAATTGAATCACTCACATTCGAATGATATTTTGAACTGCAGTCACTGCTGTGTTGTAGGCAAACACACAGTCAATTTGAACACAGCAAGATCCCATAAAAACAACTGAGAAGTGATCAATCTGCTTTTGATCTTGCTGATTGAGGGAAAAATGTTGACCAGGCCATATGACTCTTCTTCAAATAATGCAGTGGGACAGAACAAGCAGTGGCATCCAAAATAACATGTCTCCCAAGTAATGAAAATGGGAATTCACAAGGGGCTGCTGCTTGACAGTGACAGTACTCATCCAGTATTTTGATTACGTGTCAATTCATGGGTCATAAAAGCCATTTCCAATCCTTTCCTCATTTGACCTTCATTTTTTCATCAAAAATTGCTGAATAACAATCAGGAATGAAAATCCTCGTTCATATTCCCTTGACTGAAGCCAATTATAGCAAATCTGCCACTAGTCCAGAAGAAAGCAGTTAATTCAGCAGAAAATGGAGTAAACCTGGAACTTTCTAGCTTTCTATCACTCAATATTTATTACTCCATTCAGGTCTGTATACCTACATAGGTAATTTTAACCTACTAAGTCACATTTTGAATAACTTCAATACACTCCTCACTTGTATCTGAATTTACTGATGTTTAATTAAATATAGGGTTAAAAGTAATTACATCCAAATTTACAGATAATACTAAAAATAGGAGTTCAGCGAATAATTCTAAGCAAACTAGATAATTGGAAAAGTACAGACATTTGGGAATGGGTTCATAAAATTTTCAAGCAACACTGCGAATAAGGCCATAAAAGGCTAATAAATGCTGATTTTGCACATGCACTCATTTTTTAATTAAAATGTTTCCATTTTTTAATCAATATGATTCTAGTGCATAATAATTACATTTCAGATCATATGTATGAAGACAAAAAAATTAAGGTTAGTATACAATCAATGGACTTGTAAACAAAATGGTTCAGCTGAATTGTGAAAGTTGGATTTTGAGTTCAGCTTTAATATCAAGTTATGGTATTTCTGACCTAACATTACATGATTCACGTGCACATGTAAAATAAAAGCCAAACAGCAACAAAATATTATATTTGTGATTATCTACATCATTGTATTTAAATATATGTTTACCACCAGAGTGGCGGTGTGAAGTTGCCTTAGCCCCACATGACCATTGGCTGCTCTCCTCTTTGATGCAGGGGGGGGAACTGACAGGTGATTTTAACTCAGGTTCACTACTCCTCAGGCAATGAGCAAGGTGGAGTTGGGGGGCCTTCATGAATAACCTGTACAGGTGAAGCTGTGGTGGCATTCATATAATAAAAGTGGTAAAATCTATTTTTCATCTAATACATGCATCTTTTAAAGTGCATTGGAATAGGACACTAATATCTAGAAATCTGGATGCAGACATTTTATTTCAGGCCCCAAGTATTTGTAGACAGCAACATTTCTCTTTAAAATAAGGGCGTCTTTGAAAACGCTTATATGTCTACAAGAGTGGCAGATATTTATGAAGAATCATAATATTCCATCTTGTTAGCTAATGAGAAAGAAGTAGTTGGCCAGCATAAAATATTATCTTTGTTCAGTTGGTATCAATCACAACTTTAAGTTGGTTAGTTTCAGTTCAAACACGACACAAGAACTCGAGCACAAACTGTAATTTGACACTTCAGAACCATATTCAGAGTGCTGCTGCATTGTCAGAGACACCATTCATCATGTGAGATGTTAAATCAAGATCTTGTTCTGTGGGAATTTCAAATAATATTAAAGATTCCAGAGTACAAATTGAAAAAGAACAGGGAGTTGTCCTGGTGTTCTCACATTGTTTCCTTGACCACCACTAACAAAAATAGATTAGTCATTCTCCCTATTTCTGTTGGTGCAACATTGCTGCTTTCAGAATGGCCACATTTGCATTTACTTCCATAAAAAGTGACTGTATTTCAGAACACAAATTATTCTGCTGCACATTCTCCCCGTATCTGTGTGGGTTTCCTTCAGGTGCTCCAGTTTCCTCCCACAGTCCAAAGATGTGCAGGTTAGGTTAATCAGCCATGCTAAATTGCCCCTTTGTGTCAGGGAGACGAGCAGGGTAAATACATGGGGATTACATGGCTAGGACCTGGGTGGGATTGTTGCCGGCGCAGATTCAATGAACTGAATGGCTTCCTTCAGCACTGTAGGAATTCTATGATTGTATTAAGTATAATCGGATATTTCCAAAAAACACACAGCGACACTCTATGTATACAGGCTCTTTCTGTCTGAAATTCTATTTTACAAACAATCCAAAAAATCCTGACAATTCCCTTTTCATTTTGTTAAACTATGCTGCAACAAAAATAATTGCAGCAAAGCCTGCAGTGGAAATTGGGGCACGTGACGTGCTTGATTGCAAAGGGTAATTTTGACAAATTCCAATGGTACCAACAAGTCATTTCTAATCTCTTAACTACAGCATCATTTATTTAATTCATGTATTTTTAAAGCAGAATGAATGTGCAGGAAAATTTGTCAATACATCAGGGAAACGCACCATTTAAAATCCTTCATATTACTGTTCTTTTCTTACAAAACACCATTCTCAAGAGATTTATGAGCATTATTAACCCAAACAGCACTAAAAGATTAAGGGATGCAGAATATACACAATGTGATTGAAGAAACTTATGAATGATCAACATGAACTGAAATAGTCAAGATTTTCTAGTTAACCTGTCCAGCTAATCCTCCGGGGGTCCCCAAAAGATACCAATCTTCAGCCAATTCAATTCACTCCAGGTGATATCACGAAACGACTGAAGCCACTGGATTTTGCAAAGGCCCCAACAATATTCTGGCAATAGGACTGAATACTTGCGCTCCAGATTTGCCAAGCTATTCCAGTATAGCTATAACACTTCCATCTATTCAGCAATGTGGAAAATTGCCTCGGTATGTCCTTCTTACAAAAAAAGGCCAATCCAATCCAGTCAATTACTGCCCCATTAATCTACTCTTGATCAACACTGATGGAAGGGGTCATCAACAGGTCAATCAAGCAGTACTTATTTCGCAATAACTTATTCACTGACAGTGTGGGTTCCGCCTGGGTCATTCTGCTCCCAATCTTACTGCAGCTTTGGTTCAATTATGGACAAAAAGGGCTGAACACCAGAAGTGAGATAAGGTGACTGCCCTTAACTTCAAGGCAGTACTTGATTGAGTATGGTATCGAAGAGACCTAGCAAAACTGGAGTTGATGGGAATTGAGGGTGAGCTTTCCATTGATTGGAATCATACCTAGCACAAAGGAAGATGGTTGCGGTTTTTGGAGGTCAATCATCCCAGTTCCAGGACATCACTGCAGAGGTTCCTCAGGAGAATGTACTAGGTCCAACCATCTTCAGCAGTTTCATCAATAACCTTCCTTCCATTGAAAGGTGAGAAGTGGGATGTTCACTGTTGATTGCATAATGTTCAGCACCATTTGTGATTCAGATACTGAAGCAGTCTGAATCCATATGCAGCAAGACCTGGATAACATCCAGGCTTGGGCTAATCAGTGGAAAGAATATTCATGCCACACAATTGCCAAGCAACGACCATCTCCAAAAAGAGAGAATTTAATCATCACCCCTTGTTATTCAATGACATTACCATCACTGAATCCCCTATCATCAACATCCTGAGGGTAATCATAACAGAAATTGAACTTGACTAACCATATAAATACTGCAGCTAAAAGAGCAGATCAAGGGCTAGGAATGCCTGCTACGAGTAACTCACCACCTGACCCCCAAAGCCTATCAGACATCTTTAAAGCACAAATCAGGAGTATAACGGAATGCTCTCCTCTTGCCTGAATGAGTGCAACTCCAACAACACTCAAGAAGCTTGACATCATCGAGAACAAAACAGACTGTTTGATTGGCACCCAATCCACAAACATTCACAGTGGCAGCTTTGTGGGCTTCTGCAAGAAGAAATATAGGAACTCACCTATGACAACAACATCTAACCCCACAACCACTGCCACCTCGAAGGACAAGAGCAATATACACATGGGAAAAGCACCAAGATGGGAGCTCATTGCCACCTTCTCAAGGGTAATTAGGCTGATTAATAAATGCTGGTCTAGCCAGTGAAGTCTGCATCCAATGAATGAATTAAAGAAAAGTATACACAGTAAATATTTCACACTAATAATCTAGCTAATTCAAACAACAGATTAGAGAAATATTGTGATGGGTCGAGATATTTCAGCCATAGATAGAAAAGGTAAAGGAAGAGGGAACAATGCCAAGGTAAACAAGACAGATGCCTGCAACTGAATTTGAACATACCCTTTGATGATTATGCCTTTCAGTTGTGATAGAACTACCAGGTGCCAGGTTTTTAATTTTCTCCCCTTCCCACTACAGAAAGCTCCTGTCAGACATTAGGGAAAAGAGGCAGATGATCAATATGGGGGCTAGTGGCAGTCTTGCCAATCTGCATCTAAATTCCTCCATTTGTACATAATATAATACAGGCAACAATTTAGAAATAAACGACCATTCAGAAGTTGGCCCCACAATAGTCTCCCGAGAACATTGCTGGATTCTTACAAATGTAGCCAATATTAATAAAAAATTCCACTCTGCAAATATCATGCATATACATTTTATTTTCACTTCATCAAACCAAATCAAATCAAACATGAATTAACATGTAAACCATGGTCAATATAAATTATACAATATACTGCAGGTACAACCGAGATATATCCTTACAGATTTACCAGGCAACCCATTCAGCTTACACAGCACCAATTTCAGCCACAAAGTCACTGAAGACCCTGATTCTTCTCAGGTAGAAATCCAGCTCCTTTTCTTCAATGACTTAGCCAATGATTTTTATCTCACCAGCACCCACTCAACCCAAATTCCACTGGCATAATTTTCACAAAACGACGCACTCTCAAAACTTTCACAGCTCTGCTCCAGTCAGTCTTAATTGTGTGGAGACAGAGGAAGCCCTTGAACTGAACCGTTGGTGATGACCTTATGCTTTGTACTTATCTCTGGATATTCAATCAATTTTAATGAACAGAAACAGTGCAACCCTACTTTGATGACTATCCACTCCTGGATCCAGGCTTTGGGTTCTCCTTCTTCCACTCATGAGGAGCAACTGCCTCTTTGCTCATTATTGCCAGCATTATTGTGGGGGGTGGGGTGGGGTTGGGGGGTGGGAGGGCGTGGAAAGAAGAAGATGATGATGATATTCCATCTAGTTCCATAATACAGCCAAAATCAGCAATCTGCCCACTATTTTAACTAAGTAATTAATCAGCAATTGAGCTTGCGACCAAGTCAATTGATTTGAATATTATGCTGCCCACATACAGCTGGCATGGGCAGGGGGTTGGAATCGGAAGGACATTTTTAAAACGATATGGAAAAGGCAGGATGGAAGGGGCATAGAATTCAGGATGTGCCCTATGCACACCTGGGGCACCCTACTTCCCAAGATACGGATGAGTTGGAGTGCAAGAAAGACGTAGAGAATCTGGTGCAATGGTACGATGACAACACTCTCTCCCTCAATGTCATTCAAATGAAAGAGACAGTTTTCGACTTCAGGAAACATAGTGGAGAACATGCCACTATCTGCACCAAGAGGTGAAGTGGAAATGATTGACAGTTTCAAGTTTCTAGGTGTTCAGATCACCAAGAATCTGTCCTGGATTCTCATACTGCGCTTTAGTTAAGAAAGCCCACCATTGCCTCTATTTTCTCAGAAGGCTAAGGAAATTCAGCAAGTCCAATACAACTCTCACCACTTTTTACAGATGTACCATAGAAAGCATCCTTTCTGGGTGTATCACAGTTCAGTACTTTGACCCAGAGTAACAAGGGAGATAGTAGGGCCTCTTAAGGATCAACAAGGTAATCTATGTACGGATCCACAATAGATGGATGAGATCCTAAATTAATATTTCTCATCAGTATTTACTGTTGAGAAAAGCATGGATGTCTTGAGGAGTATACATACTACAGGGCAGGAGCTGCTGGCAGTCTTAAAGCGCATCAAGGTAGATGAATCTGCAGGACCTGATGAGGTATATCCCTAGATGTTGTGGGAGGCTAGGGAGGAAATTGCGGGTCCCCTAGCTGAGATGTTTGAATCATTGATAGTCACAGGTGAGGTGCCTGAAGACAGGAGAGTGGCAAATGTTGTGCCTTTGTTTAAAAAGGGCTGCAGGGAAAAGCCTGGGAACTACAGGCCAGTGAACCTCATATCTGCGGTGGGTAAATTGTTGGAAGGTATTTTGAGAGACAGGACCTACAGGCATTTACAGATGCAAGGACTGATTAGGGGCAGTCAGCATGGCGTTGAGAGTGGAAAATCACGTCTCACAAATTTTTCTGATTTTTTGAAGGGGTAACCAAGAAGGTAGATGAGGGCAGTGCAGTTGATGTTGTCTACATGGACTTTAGCAAGGCCTTTGACAAGGTACTGCATCGTAGGTTGTTGCATGAAGTTAAATCTCATGGGATCCAGGGTGAGGTATCTAAATGAATACAAAATTGGCTTCTTGACAGAAGCCAGAGGGTGGTTGTAGAGAATTGTTTTTCAAACTGGAGGCTTGTGACCAGCGATGTGCCTCAGGGATCAGTGCTGGGCCCACTGTTACTTGTCATTTATATTAATGATTTGGATGAGAATATAGGGGGCATGGTTAGTAAGCCTGCAGATGACACCAAGATTGATGACATGCTAGACAGTGAAGAACATTATCTCCAACTGCAGCAGGATCCTCATCAATTGGGCCAGTGGGCTGACAAATGGCAGATGGAGTTTAATTTAGACAAATGCGAGGTAATGCATTTTGGTAGACTGAACCAGGGCAGGAGTTAGTCAGTTAATGGTAGGGTGCGTTGGGAAGAGTTACAGAACAAAGTGATCTAGGGATGCACGTTCATAGGTCCTTGAAAGTGGAGTCACAGGTGGACAAAGTGGTGAAGAAGGCATTCAGCATGCTTGGTTTAATCGCTCAGAACATTGAATACAGGAGCTGGAATGTCTTGTTGAAGTTGTACAAGACATTGTTAAGGCCAAACTTGGAATAGTGTGTGTAATTCTGGTCACCCTATAATAGAAAGGGTATTATTAAACTAGAAAGAGTGCAGAAAAGATTTACTAGGATGTTACCAGGACTTGATGAATTGAGTTATAAGGAGAGGCTGAATAGACTGGGACTTTTTTCTCTGGAGCATAGGACGCAGAGGGGTTACCTTATAGAGGTCTATAAAATAATAAGGGACATAGACAAGGTAGGTAGTCAATATCTTTTCCCAAAGGTAGGGGAGTCTAAAACTAGAGCACATAAGTTTAAGATGAGAGGGGAGATACACAAAAGCGTCCAGAGGGGCAATAATTTCACACAGAGTGGTGAGTATCTGAAACAAGTTACCAGAGATAGTAGTAGAGGCGGGTACAATTTTATCTTTTAAAAAGCATTTAGATAGTTACGTGGGTGCAATGGGTATAAAGGAATATGGGGAAAATGTGGGCAGTTGGGATTAGCTTAGTGGTTTAAAAAAAATAAGGGTGGCATGGACAAGTTGGCCGAAGGGCCTGTTTCCGTGCTGTAAACCTCTATGACCCTATACAGGGAAGGAATGAAGATATCCACCGGGGAACCGGTGGATGTGGTGTTTCCAAAAGGCGTTTGATAAGGTGCCTCACAAAAGGTTGCTGCAAAAGGTTAGGATGCACGGAGTTGGGGGTAAGGTGTTAGCGTGGATAGAGGATTGGTTGTCTAATAGGAAGCAGAGAGATGGAATCAATGGGTGCTATTCTGGTTGGCAGTTGGTGACTAGTGGAGTGCCGCAGGGATCGGTGCTGGAGCCTCAACTGTTTACCATTTACATAGGTGATCTGGAGAAGGGGGCTGAGTGTAGGGTGACAAAATTTGCTGATGAGTGGAAAAGCAAATTGCGTGGAGGGTGTGGCAAGTCTGCAGAGAGATCTGGACAGGCTGAGTGAGTGGGCGAGGACCTGGCAGATGGAGTACAATGTTAGCAAGTGTGAGGTTATCCACTTTGGCAGAAATAATAGTAGGAGGGATTATTTTTTAAAAGGCGAAAAGCTGCAACATGCTATGGTGCAGAGGGACCTGGGCGTCCTTGTGCACAAATCGCAAAAACCCAGTCTGCAGGTGATCAAGAAGGAAAATGGAATGTTGGCTTTTATAGCGAGGGGGATAGAATACAAAACCAGGGAGGTCTTGCTGCAACTGTACAGGGTACTGGTGAGGCCGCAGCTGGAGTACTGTGTGCAGTTTTGGTCACCGCACGTGCAGAAGGATATATTGGCCTTGGAGGGAGTGCAGAGGAGGTTCACTAGGCTGATACCGGAGATGAGGGGGTTAGCCTATGAAGAGAGACTGAATAGACTGGGTCTGTACTCGTTGGAGTTTAGAAGGATGAGGGGGGATCTTATAGAGACCTATAAGATAATGAAGGGGATAGATAGGGTAGAGGTAGAAAGATTCTTCCCGCTTAGAAAGGATAGCAGGACTAGAGGGCACAGCCTCAAGATAAGGTGGTGGTGGTGGTGGGGGGGGCACAGTTTAGATCGGAGTTGAGGAGGAACTTCTTCACTCAAAGGGTGGTGAATCTCTGCCCATTGAAGTGGTGGAGGCTACCTCGCTGAATATATTTAAGTCACGGGTAGATAGGTTTCTGATAGACAGGGGAATTAAGGGTTATGGGGAGAAAGCGGGAAAGTGGAACTGATCCACTTCAGATCAGCCATGATCTTATTGAATGGCGGGGCAGGCTCGAAGGGCTGGATGGCCTACTCCTGCTCCTATTTCTTATGTTCTTATAGTTTGCCCTTCCCTGTGAAATTTAGCCCGATGTTTTTTGTTCAGCAACACACGACAACAAAGGACCTTTTCAAACAGTCCTGTGGCTCCAGGAATACATGTCGGAGGCAAGATCTACTCACAGTGGCAAAAACCAGGATCTAGAGACTGATCATCTACTTAGTCTCATTGCGTTACTGGTGCCCAGTACAAACATCTTATTGGAGAAAAGAGTACAAACAGAGGACCCCCCCGCCACACAAAAAAAATATTCTGAGGAGACATCAAGATATAATAGAACTATTTATCGTTATTAAGCCGGATGAAAAATACATTTAAAATATTTGCTTTTGGCAAGAAAATCCAATTTTGAATAGGAAATTAGATATGATATATTTAAGATCTAAATATTGAATTTAGAGCGAATGCACAAGCTCAGGTACAAAACCTCAAATCCAACATCCTTTGGACTGAGACCCTGGTGGATTTCAGATACTATTGGATTTCAGGTCAGGCAGTTCTGGTCAAGTTGGGTGGGGTGAGGTTAAGGGTCGCCTGGAGCGCAAGACAATGTGGTACACAAAATTACAAAGTTGGTAACTAGTCTGAAGCCACACTGTGCCAATGAAGCACCTAGCAGAATTGTCCAGGTAAATTAATTTTTACTCAAGTAAAATTGATGCATGAAGCATTATAGAAGGTCCAGTTTCTGGGCGCCACCAGTTTTCAGGTAGCCAGATTTGAAGTATTCTACCTGTCAGTTAGTAATTTCCTCAGAGGATAGTAATATCAAGAAGCCAAGCAATGCTTGTTCCAAAAGCCATTCATTTAATACAACATAATCTCTCTTCATTTCCAACTCTGTAAATGTTTCTGGGAGGTCTTGTGCCTCTCAGCCAGGAACTCCAGGTTCAACTCCCACTCCAGAACTTCATGGCCACGGGAGATGCATTCATAATGTGGCCAAACAGGTTGACTATCAACCTGCAAATCTTTCCAACATGCCTATGGCAGATGGTCAGCTTAACTTAATGCCAAATGGCACCTTTTCAAGCTATAGCTTCTGGCTTCAGAGCAGGAAAAAGAAACTATGAAAAACAGATATCAGCGTGTGCTTTGCCTAATTTGTGAATTTCTAGACAGAAAAAGTCTTCTTAGTGTAAGTAAAATGGATGAACTTTTTTTATGCACTATGTCTCTAAACTTGCTCCTAAACTATTAAGACTAAGCTGTTTCTTTTAAACATGTGTTAGTTATTCTGATCATGAATATATTAAATGAGTGAAAATAGCAACTTATTGAAGCAATCCAGTGACAAAGCAGATTGGAGTACCTCTACAAATTGAGAAATTCTCCCTGCCCACTCCTGACAGTCAATTAGCAAAGCAGTGCAGAGTAGCTCTGTTCATCCCCTCAGCCACAGAATAATACCCAATATCAATATAACCCAAGAAATAAAAGGAAATATAAATAACAATTTCTATTGCTTGTTCCTCGCTTTCACTTCAAAATAACAGTGTAGCATGAATTTGTGTTAGATAGTGATTCAAAATAGTCCTAATTTTCATCCTTACTGAACTCAGTGGAAAACAAAACTAGCCCAACAGCAAAATAGATGGCCACTTCATTTAATGCCAATGCCCACGAAGAATTTTACAGTCCGGAGTTTTTACTTTGTTACCGGATCCAGAAGAAAATATTGAAAATAATACAGAGCCATACAGACTGTAAAGTTCTGTAATCAATTCCCGCTAATTGTTAGGCTGGGTTATTTTGGCATATGGAAGGTACTGAAATTGGTCTCAACATCATCGTAAGAAAGAATTGGAGGTGAACCAGCCAGGGATTCTGTTACCGTTTGCTATTCAAATATGATCTTCCTGGAAAATGAAATTGTGCCAGGAATTTGAGCGTGACAGATATCATTTCTATTTCAGAAAGGTGGGGTCAATTTTATTTGCTTCAGCTGTTGGTAAACAAATGGAGCCATAATGTAGGACAAAATTATCAAGAACAGGAGGAACCAGGTTACTAAAGACCAGTCAACAGAGGCTTCTGAGAGACAAGTCATGCTTGACTAACCTCAGGATTTCTGATGATGTTAACTGAGGGGGACATCGGAATAAGAGCAGGGCAATCAGCCCCACAAGCCTATTCTGAAATTTAATGAAATCATGACAATCTGCATCTTAATATTCATACATCCATTTTGGTTCCATAGCCTTTAATAGTATTGACTAACAAAAATCAACCTCAGATTTAAAACTATCTGCTACTACTTGTGGGAGAAAATAGCGCACTTCTATCACTCTTTCATTGCAAAATTGTTTCTGAATTTGTTTCCTGAATGGTCTCCTTGACCAGTTGTCCTAGTTAGCAAAAACATTTCCCTCCCATTTCACTATGTAAATAATGTTCAGACCTATCCTTCTTTGGTCCAAAATGGATGGCCTCACACTTACCAAAATGCCACTTTTTTAATAACTCACTTCATCTAGCAACGTCTTTTAGCAACTTTATGCTCCCAACTACATCTCTTATATGACATCAATCTTTGCATCATCAACAAACCTGAATATGTGGCACTCCATTATGTTACTTAAGTCAATAATAAATATAGTGAATAATTGAGGCCAGTTCAATGATTTCTTTTCCGTTCCACAAGCTTCAATTTTAACTGGATCCTTTGTGAATGCCTTCTGCAAGTCCAACTAAACTGCATCCACAGGCACTCCCATGTCTACCTTTCAGTTACTCCTTTAAGAAAGCTCAGTTCAGTTTGTCAGACATGACCTAACCTTTTAAGACAGAATAGATAAAGGAAATGAGGTACACATGATTCGAAGGAATTTTAGAAAGCAGCTGCAAAATTAAAGAAAGTGGCTTTCAATAAAGATCATGGCTTATGTATTTAAGGAGAATGAGAGAGAAAATTGCAAAAGAGAATTCAACACACCAATAACCCAAAGAGAAAAAATTCCTCCTTCTTGAATGGGACACTTGTCCATTTAGACTGTGCTCCACAGTTCTGTGCTGCCCCATGAAAGGAAATATCCTCCCAGCACTTACTCATGGAAATGTAGGCAAGACATTTGATTTTCAAGTTTGTCAATGACACCACTGTGGTGGGTTGGATCTCAAGCAAGGATTAGATGGAGTACAGGAATGAGACAAGGAGTCTGGTGAATAGTGTGAAGACAATAATCTCGCCCTCAATGTCAGTAAAATGAAGGAGATAGTCATCAATTTCAGAAAGCATAGTGGAGGACATGCTCCTGTCTACATCAACTGGGATGAAGTGGAAATGATCAAGTTTTCAGGTGTCCAGATCGCCAAGAGTCTGTCCTGGTCCCTCCACGCTATAATTAAGAATCCCCGTCAAAACTTCCACTTTCTCAGGAAGCGAAAGAAATCCGGCATGCCCTCTTTGGCTCTCACCAACTCTCAGAGATGCACCATAGAAAGCATCCTTTCTGGATGTATCACAGCTTGGTATGGTATCTGCCCTGACCAAGATCACAAAAAACTACAAAAGGCTGTGAATGAAGCCTAATCCATCACACAAACCAGCCTCCCAACCATTAACTCTGTCCAAGCTTCCTGCTGCCTCAGAAAAGCAGCCAGCATAATCAAGGACCCTGTGCACCCCAGATGTACTTGCTTCCACCTTTTTCCATCAGGAAAAAGATACAGGAGTCTGCGATCACGTACCAACTAACTCTTCCCTGCTACCATCAGACTTTTGAATGGACTTACCCCGCTTTAAGTTGATCTTTCTCTCCACCCTAGTTAGGTAGGGTGCCTCACAAACCTTATCGAGTTCTTTGAAAAGGTGGATAAGGGTAAGGCAGTTGACGTGATGTATATGGATTTTAGCAAAGCATTTGATAAGGTTCCCCATCGTAGGCTACTGCAGAAAATGCAGATGCATGGGATTGAGGGTGATTTAGCAGTTTGGATCAGGAATTGGCTAGCTTATAGAAGACAGAGGGTGGTGGTTGATGGGAAATATTCAACCTGGAGTTCAGTTACTAGTGGTGTGTCTCAGGGATCTCTTTTGGGGCCACTACCGTCTGTCATTTTTACAAATGACCTAAATGAGGGTGTAGAAGGATGGGTTAGTAAATTTGCTGATGACACCAAAGTTGGAGGAGTTGTAGACAGTGAGGATGGATGTTACAGTTTGCAGAGGGACATCGATAAGCTGCAGAGCTGGGCTGAGAGGGGTGGCAAATGGAGTTTAATGTGGAAAAGTGCGAGGTGATTCACTTTGGTAAGAATAACGGGAGTACAGAATCTGGGGCTAATGGAAGGACTCTTGGTAGTGTCGACGAGCAGAGAGATCTCGGTGTACATGTGTATAGATCCCTGAAAGTTGGCACCCAGGTTGATAAGGTTGTTAAGGTGGTGTACAGTGCGTTAGCTTTTATTGGTAGAGGGATTGAATTTCGGAGCCATGAGATCATGCTGCAACTGTACAAAACTCTGGTGTGGCCGCACTTGGAGTATTGCGTACAGTTCTGGTCTCTGCATTATAAGAAAGATGTGGAAGCATTGGAAAGGGTGCAGAGGAGGTTTACCAGGACGTTGCCTGGTATGGTGGGAAGATCTTATGAGGAAAGGCTGAGGGACTTGAGGTTATTTTCGTTAGAGAGAAGGTTAAAAGGTGACCTAATTGAGGCATACAAGATGATCAGAGGGTTAGATACAGTGGACAGTGAGAGTCTTTTTCCTCGGATGGTGATGGCTAATACGAGGGGACATAGCTTTAAACTGAGGGGTGGTAATTATAGGACGGATGTCAGAGGTAGGTTCTTTACTTAGAGGGTAGTAAAGGCGTGGAATGCCCTGCCTGCAGCAGTTGTGGACTCGCCAACTTTAAGGGCGTTCAAATGATCAGTGGATAGGCATATGGATAACATTGGACTAGTTTAGATCAGACGGTCATTAGATTCATTCCACTGGTCGGCGCAACATCGAGGGCCGAAGGGCCTGTACTGCGCTTTAATGTTCTATGTTCTATTTAATACTGTGACATTACATTCTGCACCCTCTCCTTTCCTACTCCCCTGTGTACTCTATGAATGGTATGATTTGCTTATATAGCTTGCAAAAAAATACTTTTCACTATATCCCAATACATGTGACAATAATAAACCAAATCAAATCTGACTTTCACATTCACCCTCACACTCAAACGCCAAGAGGGCAGCCTGCCACCAACTTCTCAATAGCAATTAGGACAATAAATGCTGGAATGAAAACAGAAAGTGCTGAATAAATTCAGCAGATCTGGCAGCAATTGTAAAAACCTAATTAACATTTAGAGTCCAATATGGCTCTTCACTGAAATAAAGTTGGCCCTGCCAGTGATGCTCACATCTCATGAAATAAAGAACTCCAACAAAACACTGTGATGCCACATTAAGAGGATTGAGTTTTAGTTGCCACATTACAGAAGGTTTAGTAGATATTAGATACGATTACATGTAATTATACATATAAAACTGTGCAAATGTTATTAAAGTTATCAAACTCGTAAGAAAAAAACTGTGGGCCACAGTGAGAGGATAAGTTACAGTTTTGGCTGCCATATGATATAAAGGTTATTAAATATTCCAGGATTAGGATAATCTCTATTACTATAAAACACTGATGAATGGCTGTGCATATTGAGCTGCCATCCACCCTTAGGAATGTTAGGTGACTGACCCAAGGGAGCATCTCCTTGATCAGGTTATTGGAGATGGTAATGGAGTTCAGCAAGGAGAGGTCGGGCTGGAAGTTGTCTCCGGGCGGAGCCTGCAGGTCATTCCTGGGCACATAATGGTTGCTAAGGTGGAAGCAGGCTGCTGGCTCATATGTTTAACGCTCATGTTCAGGCAGTCCAGCTGCTACAGGAGGATCACACTGTCAGTGAGGAAGCCGAGCTCACTGCCTGACAGATTGAGGGTCCAGAGGGCTTGCTGGTGGCGGAGCTTATTGAGGATACTGGCTAGCTAGTTTGACCTGAGCCCAAGGCTCTGGAGCTGGCTCAGGCAACACAGCTCAAGCAGTAGTTGGTGTAGGCCAGCCCCCAGCTCCAGGTGATTGAGCGGCAGCAGCTGGTACATTCTAGAGGCCAGGCCACCCTCAAAGACCCAGTCTTGGACCTCAGGATGCTGCAGCAGTAGCACTAGCTCCCTGTGCCACTTGGGCAAAGCCAGCTGGATCTCTGGCCACATTGCCTTAGTAAAAAGTCTGACAACACCAGATTTTAGTCCAACCGATTTATTTGATAATAGACTCACAAGCTTTCGGGGTTAGCCCCTTAGTCAGGTGAATGAAGAGTTCTGGCTTCAGAGCATATAAAGCACAGACAGTTTAGAGATTACTGATTAGTAATCTCTAAACTGTCTGTGCTTTATATGCTCTGTCTGAGGCCAGAACTCTCCATTCACCTGACTAAGGGGCTAACCCCAAAAGCTTGTGAGTCTATTATCAAATAAATCGGTTGGACTAAAACCTGGTGTTGTCAGACTTTTTACTGTGTTTATGCCAGTCCAACGCCGGCATACCCACATCACATTGCCTTAGCCAGAGCTGCCATCACAACTGGACATGAAGCAGCAGAATGGATAGCCAGTCGGCAGAGTTTGTCATCCAGCAGTGCAAACAAGGGTGCACTGCACCCTTCTGACAATACCATGAGAATGAGCGTTCTTCCCTGCTTTTTTTGCTGCAATAATGAGCATCTTCTAGAAGGACAAGCAGAGATGTGAGAACCTGCTGCTTGTTTTGCAGATGCTAAGAGGGAGTAGAAGCAATCAGGGTGAAAAGCTGTTGAATTAGATGTAGAATAGTAGCATGTGAATATGCAAAGGCCAGCAAGCTTGAAGAAAACATTTCTTTAACCTATACTTAACCCTCTCTCCACTCGCATTGTCTGCATCTGTAAAGACTTGATTACCTGTTAAGGCTTGCATTTCAACCATTATCTTGTAATTGAGTTTGTCTATATATGCCCTGTTTGTGAACCAAATCCTGCACTCAACTGATTGAAGGGGCAGCGCTCTGAAAGCTTGTGCTACCAAATAAACCTGCTGGACTTTAACCTGGTATTGTAAGACTTCTGGCTATGAACAGAAAGCTTTATCTGTATAGCTCACTAGAAAGTTGCATTAGATCTGAAAGTTGCACTAGATCCAGGTCCTAGGAGTTCTAATACTCCTAATATTGACAGTCACAGCATTCTCTATATGTTTAGTAGCATTGATTTTTCAGGACCCTCTTTGAATTGGCTAGGAAAACAACATTCTTCCATGTCCAATCCTCTTTTAGAAGGACATTCACAGAGGCTTGAGATATCCTGGAAGCTTCCAATACTCATGCAGAATCACTTCCTTCATCCACGACAACAAAATCAGCCAGCCAAATTGCAATTTAAGTTTTACAAGGAACATTCCAGCTTTAATGGAATGACACACTTGCACTTTAATAAGGTGGGACACCTTTTGGGAGACTATAGCTCCACAGTCTTGGGCAACGGGTGAATTTCATTATTGTCCCATTATCAATTCACCCAGTATGAAAATTACAACTTAGATTGTTCACTCCACACTTATTAATCTACAACAATAATTCATACAAAGGCATCTGTCATGTGTTAAGGTAACAATTGGAAATTTTAACAGAAAAAAAATCTGGCTACAGTTCCAGAAATGATTTTCAGATCGAACATAACACATTAATCAATGAAAAAATGTATAATGTAATTACAAAAATTAATTACGATGTGTAATTAAAAATGAAAGTAACACTCAAAAACACTCACTTGAAAGCTATTACCGAAGTAAGTTATTAAGAAAGAGATGTCAAATGTCATGAGGAGTATATAAAATCATGCACTACTTTTCCCCCATCTCATTTTCTTATAACCTTCAAAATAAAAGCACCGTAAATGATGTAGCGATTTATAATTTAAAGGAATAAGGCACCTTTTGAATTTCAAGTTTGTCCTAGTTTTGTTTTCAATTCCTCCTTAAAGTATAAAAGAATCAATCTTAGGCAGTGGTGTGTATAATAAAATATACAGGCTTAATGATTCCGAAGACCCATGACAGTTCTAACTAACCTGGTCTTCAACTTCCAAACAAAATATCGAATATGGCTGTACATATTGTGTAGAACAGCATGTTTACTGGCGAGATGATACTATTGTATGGCAACAATTGAAATTGCATGTTGCTCTTAATCCCACCTGCCCTGCCAACTACCTGCCTTTTTGTACTCTTTCTATTTTCTCCAAAGAACTTTGCCGTTCTTGTCTGGTCATATGTACTTGCTGGTCAAATTGCACAAAAAAATCATGGAATTTCAATCCAGGTCAAAAAAACAGTTCCCAGGATCATGTGCCAATTCAAAAAACATCACACAAAAAGCTGGTCTTAGGTCATATCAAATTGACCAGAGTACACCCATTTAGAGACTTTCGATGATATTCAAAAAAAGCTTTTTTATAAAAAGAAAAGGTACAAAGATGATAATGGGCATATTTTACAAGTTTTTGAACATAACTGACTGTTACACACCAGCATTACTGGCAAATGGTTTTGTATCATTTTCTGAAGCAAATTTCAATTATTTAAAATCAAGTTACTCAGAGACGGTTGACAAGACGCTGATTAAAAATGTTTTTCAGCTGATTAATCAAACTGCACCAAATTATCACTCTTCAAACATATTAAAGAATTACTTTCTAAAATGCTGTACGATTGCGTTGATTCTAGGTAGATTTTATGTCCTGTAACATGCAAATAAATTTGTGCGAAACTTGAGAGGAAGAAACTTGGAAAAACAGAATAATTCCAATGATCTAAACATGGGTTTTAAGCTTTTACCCAAGCTCCATTCAATTCAAACCTCTTAGCGAAGCTGTTTCTAAATGTTCTGAAGCCTGTTTCAGTCCAATCCAGTAAGAATGCACAAACTGCATTCAAGTGTCAATCTTGTGTCAATGGCAGCAAACTGAATTCAAGCTCCACGCCAGAGGCTTGAATACATAGTCTACTCTTACACTTCATTGTGATAGGAAGGGAATGTAGCAATTCCACTGGCACTGTCTTTCAAATGAGAAATCAAACTGAAGCCTTCTCAGTTGGATATGTAAAATTCTATGGCACGATTCAAAGCAGGTCTGGGGAGCTCTCATCTCTTGGCCAACATTTACCCCTCAAGTAACACTACTAAAATGATTATTAAATTACTGATTTCAGTACAGTTTTGGGATCTTGCTGTGCAGAAAACTGGTGCTGCATTTCCCTTCATAATATTGCAACAGTGACTGCACTTCATTGGCTACGATGAACTTTCAGGAATGTAGAGGCATTGTGGAAGTAATGGACAAGTAATCCAGAGCCCAGGCTAATACTAACAGGACCTATGAACACACAAATTAGAAGCAGCTGTGAACCACTGAGCTCCTCAAGCCTTGTTTCTCCTTTCAATCAGATCATGTTGATCTGATTGCAACCTCAACTCCACATTCCCACCTACCCCCGATTACCTTTCACCCATTTGCTTATCAAGAATCTATTTACCTCTGTTTTAAAATATTTGAAGATTCTATTTCCACCACTTCTGAGGAAGAAAGATTCAAAGACAAACATCAGAGAAAGAAATTCTCTTTATCTCTATCTTAAATAGATGACTCCTTAGTTTTAAACAGTGACCCCTAGTCCTAGATTTTTCCACATATCTACCCTGTCAAAACCCTTCAGGATCTATACATTTCAATCAAGTTGCCCCCTATTTTTCTAAACTCCAGCAAATACAAGCCCATCATGTTCAATCTTTCCTCAAAACACAACCTGCCCATTCAAGGTATCTGTCAAGTAAGCCTTCTTTAAACTGTTTCCAACATATTTACATTGGAGGAATCTTTAATTTCAAATAATCACTAAGGGAGGAAGAAGAGAATTTAGAAGAAACACCTTCACTCAGATGATTATTCAGAAATGGAATGCTTACCAAAGGAAGTGCTTTTTATTCATTTACAGGATATGGGTGTCACTGGCAAGGTCAGCATTTATTGCCCTTGACGAAATGGCTGTCAGTAGCTTTCTGAATACAACAAAATGGCTTGTTGGATCATTTCAGAAGGCAGTTAAAAGTCAACCACATTGTGGTGAACTTGGGAGTTACATAGGTCAGATGTGATAAGGAAGACTAGTTGCTTTCCCAAAAGCTTCCCTAAAGGATATTGAAGCAATTGGGTTTTTATGACAATCCAGTGGTTTTGAGATGGATGAGAGAAACATTTTATGGAATTCTCATCCCCAGAAGGTAGTGGAGGCTGGGTCTTGGAAGGTTATCAAGGTAGAATTAGGCAGACTTTATTAGGTAAGGGAGTCAAAAGTTATGGGGGCAAACAAGAGAGAGGAGCAAAGGTCACAACCAAATCAGCCATGATCTTATTGAATGGTAGAGCAGGCGAGGTGGGCCAAATTGTTTGCCTCTGCTTCTATATTCTTATGTATAGGAGCATCGCCACCTGACAACTGCGCTCCAAACCATATACCATCCTTTCTTACAACTGTATAATTGTTGCTTCATTGTCATTGGTTCAAACTCCTGTAACTCCCTTCCTAATAGCATCGTGGATGTACCTACACCACATGGACTGCAATGGTTCAGGTCAGCAGCTCACCAGCATACTCTCAAGGGCAACTAATGCTGGCCTAGCCAGCAATACCCACATCCTGTGAAAGAATATATTTTAAAAACCTAAAAATGGAGGTTGCAAATACGGGATCAAAACTTCCAGGTTGCCCAGCATCGGATTTGGGAGGTACTGCAAAGATGTGCTCAGGAATCCCTCTTGGGACTTCCCAGGTAAACATTAGCATGGCAACTGCATCCCCCAGTGTTCAACCACCTGGCCCCTTCGTACCCAATGTAAAACGCAACCCCCACCCCTCCCAACCTTCAATTTCCCCCAACCGCTCAAATCCTACTCACTTACTGGGGATACTTAACTTCTCTTTGGTCTGTCAATGTCAACTGGACCTTTAAATTTATCTGCTTCATGGTAATTAGTGCTGAAAAAAAAAGGGGTTCATACTCCCTCATTCCAACTCTTTGAGATTTTGACACTGGGCTCTCTGGATCTCACCGGCCCAAGTCAGAAGGTCAAGTGAGACAAACACAGAACAAATTTGGAATAGGTAAATAGGCACAATGCCAAATGCCATTTGGAGGGAGTTACAACCCAGAGAGATACTTTATAAATGTACAGCTCTTTTTAATCTAGATTGTTCTATCATCCTCCAAGGACAACAAAACAAGTTTCAGCAAAATTAAAATGTAATTCTTTATATGTCCAAAAAAAAGTACTTTGCATTAATAGGAAGATATTTTCTGGTTCTATTGCGATTTCCAACAGCTCAGCTGTCTTCCGATATTTTCAACAGAACAAAATTCAAAATATTTGCAAGAAAGAAAGGAGGATGCAATTACCATGAACACTAAATTGCCTTCCAATATCCTGAAGGTTAAGTTCTTTTCAGATGACTAAATGTTGAAAGATAACTGATAATTTCAAATAAATTAAGACAGAGAAATTCATTTTAAGTGTGGAAAAAGCATTAAATATAAATGTAGATAAGGAAATGACCAACGAATCTTTAATGAATTCCATGCTGGAAAAAGTAACAAGCACCACTGAATTTCCAATTCCAAGCATAAATGCCAATGCACTGATTTCAAACCATATATGTATAAACTCAGTTGCTTGGCAAAACCCCAACTGGACTGGAATCAAATCAGGTATTTTTTTCCAGGAACTGTCTCGTAATTAAACTGCCCCAAAGCTAAGTTTCAACAAGACATACAGATAAAAGACTGAATCAATTGCTTTACAATATACACCTTACGAAAATCTATCACTATACAGTGGTTTATATAGTCTCCAAGTAGGTCTCTAGTACTAATTCATTCTTAAACCTCAATAACACTTGCTGGCAAATTATCCAATCATTATGGATAATGAAGCCAAACTTATCCTCTCCTCATCCAACATTCAAATATCGTATTGAAATTAGGAGGGGCAATCCTGGCAGATTTCTCTTCCTTAGCACAGGTGCACTTAACACAAATCTATGAGTATAGCTCAGTACAAAATACAGTGCAATTTGGGAACTCCAATTCAACATTTTGTGATAGTTATTAAGATCAATTAAAAAATTAAATTAGATCAAACTCACTTTGCCAAGAGCAACTAAAATTCAAAGAGATGGTTAAAACATGAGACGCATTACAAATATTTCATATATCACTCTGTTTCTTTACCCAGTTTTTTCCTGCAATTATAATGGAAGCCATTTGTGGCATACCGAGTTACACAGAAGAATTTGAACAGGATCCAGAATAATTCACTCTGAACAAAATAAACAAGTTCAAAAATAGACAGAATTTCTGTTTTTTTTCTTTTTTTTTATTGCTTGTCTCAGTTGTCTTTGCAATTACAATGTAAATTGCTTACAGCAGAATAATCCATTCAGACTGGTTTGTTTGCCCACTTTCCCTGCTACCCATTGCAATCAAACAAATCAGGTTGGCCTGAACTAAACATTAAAGGCTGAGAAAACAAAATAACAAATTCAAAGCCAAGCCTTTCTTAAGCTATAAGTACTGACCACCTTAATCGTTCTCGCTAGACTTTCTCTGTCTGCACATATTAAGATAATATTGCAACAAACTCCAAGTGCTGGTCAAGATGAGATCTTTGCTTCAGCAAGGTCTGAGCTTAATTGAACCAAGTACAAATGTGCCTTCATTCACAGGCTATCTTCAAAGCAGCATTCTCAGGCAGCTGTGACTGATTCACTCGATGGAAGATGCTAACAGGAAGAAAGAGCAAGTGAGGTTCCATATGGCATCACTAAGTCAAAGCAGCTTTGTCTGTTCTGAAACTGGTCTGGGGAAACGGATAATCTTGTCTGAACAAGCAGAGACGGAAATGTGCTTGGCTTATGAAAATTTGACATGTGATGAGTTACCTCATCAACTGGGAAAAACAGGCCTGCTGCAGGTAGATCACGGTGCAATCATTTCCCTGGATTTTCTAATATTGTTATAGCACTACTTCTGGTCAATAAAAGATCTGCAACTAAAATCTCCTTTTGCGCTCAAGTTTGGCAGCTGACCAGCAATGTCACTCTGCTGCAGATTTTACCGTGGAAGATGAAAGAATGATCCCAGCAAAGCCATTTGTGTGTTTACAAATTAATCTGTAGAGACAGTGGATCCAAGTACAACCTTTCAGCCATTCGGCATAGCCATGCATATTCATTGTGTATAGACTGAAAGATTTTTTGAAAGGGGCAATTTCTAACAAAAATGAGAATATAGCAGCTTGCAGGAAAACATTCCGAAGTGTTTATATCATTATATTTCTGCAACCTAAAAAGCAGATGCTTGGGAACACCACTACCTGCAAGATCCCCTTCAACTCACAGAGCATCCTAACATGGAACTATATCATTAATTCACCGTTGCTGGATCAAAAACCTAGACCTCCTTCCCTATCAGCACTTTAGCAGTACCCAAACAAAACAGAACACAATGGTTCATAAAGGCAACTCCACCATTACCTTACCAAGGTCAATTAGGGATGGGCAATAAAAGCTGGTCTTAATTGTAACAATAACATCCAACGTGTACTATATTGCTAAAACAGTGACTTACTCGCTATTTAAACTGCAAGAGCACATTGCTAATTTCTAATTACTCTCATCAAAAAGGTCTTGCATCACTTCACACACTTAACTTTGTGATTAAGAGTTAAGTATAATTTTGAAAAGTGTAAACAGTGCAATTAATAAATTATTTTGATAAATATTAAACTTTGCAGTTGATTATTAAAAGGTCAAGTGTCATTAGAAAAGGTGGTCTGTGACTGATTGTGCAAGATTTTAATATATTCCAGACTCGCACAGAATTAAAATTGGGCCCATTGTCTGTGACAACATAGATTAGATAACAACCTTTTGCCAGACTTCAAATCAAGCCCAGACAACAATGAAGTCACAATCTCTTTCATATTTTATTTGTAAAGGAAATTAATTTAGGTGACAATCAAGTTCCAAACAGGCATGGACCTACGACAGAAAACATCCTCAAAGTTGGTACTAACAAGTACAAATTTCCAGTACTGGTTCTTGGTATACACTGGAAGCATGTTACAAAATCGTGCACTCCCAGACCATGATTATGGTAATGCGCATCAAGGTTGGCTGCAGCAGAACGTTAACTGCTGATATTTGAATGCCACTCAGAATCGGAAGCACTACTAGTATAATATCTATAGAATCTTGGTGTCAAGAGCATTGTTGGAAAGGGTGAAGATGGTTTTACCCTCCGTTAGACTGTCTTTGCCTGACTTTGGAATCTAGCATAGATATCCAGAATTTAAAAGAAAAGCAAACTGTTCAACAAACAGTACTTTTAAAGAAAGAAAGGACCTTATGACTACATCAGATTAGAATCCATCCTATAAAATGCTCCATGTGGACTATCATCCTTGCGGAAAATTGAGGAATAAGCAACACCACAAGTGCTCATGGAGAAGTGCATTTGTATTGTGGTTTTCATGTCAAGTTGTTCCAAAGCATTTCACAGTAAATCAATTGCCATTTAGGTAAATGCAGCAGCCAAATTATTGTTGCACAAACAACGATTGAAACAACAGCTTGTTCATCGGGTTTTGTTATTGGTGGCTGAGGGATTAATGTTAGCCAGGAAACGAGAAAAATTCTCTAGCTTTTAAAAATGCCAGGGGATTTTTTACGTTAGCTGAACAAACTCAAAGGATGTGACCTCTAATAAAATCAGGGTTGATTGATCATAACCATTTTGGTATACTGGTGTAGATCTGGTACATATGAGAATAGCATTAAGTCAGACAATAATTGAGAGTGCATGGGCAGTTAAAATCCACACAATCAATATCCACTTTTTAGTTAACTACTGCATTTTGTTATGAATATTTGAATATTTTTATTCACTGTTATATTTATTGGTTATATTAAGGGATATAATTTATATTTAGTTTTAGTTGAGCTTTTATCTATAAAGCCAATTAGTAACATAATTCAATCAATTTGACTAATAGTTACAATATCTATATTCCAATAACTGATGTACTGACCTGTACTTAAAATAACTATTGAGTGTAAAATTTAACATTGTATTATATTTATATTACCCTGTACATTTTAATCCTTAGAAAATTATTCCTTGAAGTATTGATCAGAAATTCAGTTAGCAACTGTAGCCCTATTCCTAAGAATAATATAATTATTTACTCAAAATCTATGCACCTGAGAATGCTCCAGAAATTTGTTAAGCATTTTGAAGGCAAAATGATGAAGTTATTAAAGACTACAAAGGTTTGTCCAACAAGTAACACTGCATTTCTTTACCCTATGAATGATAAAGAACATACTGTGT
Source organism: Carcharhinus amblyrhynchos (assembly GCF_965287045.1). NCBI lineage: Eukaryota > Metazoa > Chordata > Chondrichthyes > Carcharhiniformes > Carcharhinidae > Carcharhinus > Carcharhinus amblyrhynchos. The sequence goes on from NC_137341.1 coordinate 13,986,835, forward strand.
TGGCAAGCAGACTCCAGAAATGGTAAAAAGCTGGTTCAAGCCCATGAGTCCACACATGGAAGGCTCTTGGTTTCAGTAGGGCATTCAGTGGAGGTCAACAAGCATCTCACCAAAAAGAGGTTTAGAAAAATAGGGAGGAAAACATTTGGTTTGTGCTACTTATGCATAACTCCCATCAGATGATTTTTATACTACAAGCAGAAAGCAGGCTGATATATACCTTCTCACCTAGAGGGGTGTATGGTGCACCACTACATATTTGTAAGGTTTGTACACATTTTATTTATTCAAAATTACGTTAGATAGTTAAATATATTAAATACAGCCAAATATTCACAGGCCAGACATCCTGCCCTAGGTGCCAATATGAGACCACTGATGACATATATTGGTGACCCTGTTGGAATATATGGAACGAGGGTACAACACCTCATTAGTACCAGTTTGTGTGTCTGTCCCACTAGAGATGAACGCATCAAGGAAATCTCAGCATGCCAATGCCTAGAGTAGAAGAGGGAGGAAGTCACCAACCTACCTGCCACCCACCACTCAAAGTTAGTCAAAAGGTTTTAAAAGTCTGATGATCCAGCAAATGACTTCAAAACACCTCACACAAAGCCCCAAAGCCTGTCCATTCTCACTTGCAGATGTAAATGTAAGGATGCACCTGTCTTCATTTGATATTTTGGCTTGCAGCTGAAATCCCAGGTTGGGGCAATAAATCCCAGTAATAATTCCCATGCAGGAGACCATATTTGGGATGGAAAGAGGCTCTGCCTCAAAAAAGGCATCCCAAAAACTGGTGACAAAGATCGGGAACCTACTATCAGGCTGCATCCTATTCTGATTCTCCATGCTGCCAAAATATGTTAAGCATGTGCTGACATGATTCAGTTCCATTTCCTTTACTGTGTTAGTAAAACCAGTTTGAGGTGCAGTAAGGATTCTGAAATACCACTATCATTAAAGGCAGTCCTCGGACCTATGACACAATTGATTCCTAATAAACCACATTGCAAGTCTAAACGTAATAAGCTGGAAACAATTTTTCTGTGTGAACAATAGTACAAATGAGGGATTGGTTCCTGAACCAAGGTGGAAGACATACATGGGGTGCTTGGCTTTGCTAAATGCTCTCAACTCTTACACTGTCAAGTCGCTGAAGTAACTGTTGATGCCAGAGTGCCTTAGCTCAAGTTCCTTGGTTAGTCTGGGGGACATAATGAGGCAATCAATCACTGTCAGTTGAGTGCTTATTAAATACAACATGAGCATGTAAATGCTTAAAAATTACACCATTTCTGCCAAAAAATATATCAGTATAAAACACGTTTCCAACTCAGAGCAAATGGTTTGACCTGTCCATTAATACAGATACTCGGCACTATACATCAATGTGCACACATGAACATGCTGGTGTGACATTGTAAAGTTGAAATGAAGTGACATTAGTTGCAATTCAAACATTGTAAAGTTGAGGACTCCCTTTATGGAAGGGCCAAAAATCTTCAAGAGTTTTGCCAGTCTGCTGGAAATCTGTTACTTGGGTACCAATGTCGAAGGCTCAAGGCTGAGAACAAGGACACACACTACTAGAAATTGTTCCATGAGCATCACTAAAAGTACCCTTAATATCAAGGACTGCATTTCTTGTTTGGCAATAAAATATCTCTCTAAATATCAATTCCTACAATAAGTCACTTAATACATCTGATGAGTTACATTTGAAGTTTATGTTTGCAGATTTGCAACTCGTTACTTTTTGTAGTTTTGATTCTAAACCTGTAGCAGAAGGCACCAGATAATGTTAAAAGAAGAGTATTGCATTTATATAGCAATTTCAAAATCACTGGACATCTCAAAACACTTCACACCCAATGAAGTACTTGTCAGTGTTGAAATGTACGAAAAGAGATTTTAAGTGGTGTTTCAGGGACACAGTAAGAAGTCTAACCAGGTTAAAGTCCAACAGGTTTATTTGGTAGTAAAAGCCACAAAAGTTTTAGGGACAGGCAGGGAGTTGGAAAAGCTGGCAAAGTGGTGCAGAAAGGCATCTGATAGCGTACCCACCATCATGTTATTTTGCCAAACCTACTTGCCCTCTTCAAGGGTGCAACCATTGACATGCCCTTGTTCTCAAGTGATGCATTAGCAATGGCCACCGATAGCAGCAGCATGGCTGAGCTTCCAGCCCGCTGATTAAGTCTTGGAGGTGAGCACCCTGTTTAAGGGCAGAAGTCCTGTGTCTCACCACCATCAGGGAAGCAGGGATGCAGCCTTCTTTCAGCCCTAATAGCAAGACTTCTGCTACCTCCACAAAAATTCAGCAAAGAAAGTTTGATTTACCTAAAATAATAGACTGCAAATAACTGGAAGAAATATTTCACAGATAGCTGTGATTCACTCCATTAGTTTTAAATAGATGTGGAAACATTTGCTAAATGTAACAACCCCTGATGTTACGTGTCACAACAACTGTCCTTTCCAAACGGCAAAAATATCACATTGGACACAGACACCAATTTAGTGAAAAAATATTTAATTGATTTTTTAAAAATTCATTCGTGGGACATGGTCGTCACTGGCTGGCCAGCATTAATTGCCCATCCCTTGTTGCCCAAGGGCAGTTGAGAATCAAGCACATTGCTGTGGATCTGGAGTCACATGTAGACCAAACCAGGAAAGGGCGGCAGATTTCTTTCCCTAAAGTGAATCATATGAATTATAAGGGAAGTTTAATCTAACAAGCCTGCAACCTATCCGCTGTTAAAAGTGTAATAATGTTCAAGTAAATAGCAACATGGTGTATCTGCATAACTGTAATAACAAATATTTGGCAAATTTGACTCGATTGGAAGAATTGGAGAAATTGCACTGGGGAGTCAGATTCAACAGAGTTCAATAATCCCTGCAATAATGTTTGGAGTTCATTAATTCTGTTCCAAACCAGTTCCAAATGAAAAACCATATAAACAATGAAATCCTATATTCACATTTTTACTTGTCAGAGAATGCAATGTCTCAATATGGTAGCCTGGCTTAAATGCCTTTTGGTGATGTTTTACTCTGTAGATGAATGACAACCTATCCAATCCTCTTGAAAACTCTGTCAATGATGCAAATCTTCAACTATTATCAATCTTGGCCTCACTGTCTTCTCTATTCCCTTCAATAAAACTCTGTTAATAAATCTATCCCTTTGATTCCTCTTTTGTTTCATATGCTTCTTTTCTGCTCAACTACTATAGAACTCAAGTTTTCAAGAGTTGGATGCTGGGGAGTTTCCAACACCTCGCTCACTTAGGACTTCCAGGATGAAACTTTCAAAAACACAAAATAAAGGATTCAGAGACAAAACTTTTTTCCTGCTTTGGTCCCTGTTGCTTTCTTCCTTTTATCTATTATTCTTTCTCTGTCTTTCATTCGTCTGGTTTTCTGTTCTTTAACCTTAATTCTGTTTCTTACCTTCACTCCATTCCTAATTTATTGCTTTTTTTATTCCTCCAAAGATACATGCTTGCATTTGTCCTCACTATTCTCTACCTAACCCCAAGTTTAGCAGATTCTTGACCAAAATAAATCTATCCCTTTGATTCCTCTTTCGTTTCAGATGCTTCTTTTCTGCTCAACTACTATTGAGCTCAAGTTTTCAAGAGTTGGATGCTGGGGAGTTTCCAACACCGGAGTTGAGGGGGTTGAGCTATGAGGAGAGGCTGAATAAACTAGGCTTGTACTCGTTAGAGTTTAGAAGAACGAGGGGAGATCTCATTGAGATGTACAAGATGATGAATGGGATGGATAGGATAGAGGTGGAGAGGCTCTTCCCGCTCAGAAAGGACAGTAGGACTAGAGGGCACAGCCTCAAGATAAGGGGGGGGTTTTTTTTAGAATGGAGTTGAGGAAGAACTTCTTCACTCAAAGGGTGGTGAATCTCTGGAATTCTCTGCCTGTTGAAGTGGTGGAGGCTGCCTCGCTCAATATTTTTAAGATGCGGGTTGATAGGTTTTTGATAGGCAAGGGGATTAAGGATTATGGGGAGAGGGCGGGAATGTGGAACTGAGCCACGACAGATCAGCCATGATCTTACTGAATGGCAGGGCAGGCTCGAGGGGCTAGATGGCCTACTCCTGCTCCTATTTCTTATGTTCTTATATAAATTTACTTTGGATTCTTTTCCCTTTTTTAAAACAGCCCTGACCTAATTATGTTGGAGCAACACTCTTAAATTTAGCAGTAAACAGTATTTCACATTTATGTCTTTGAAACATATGCTAGGCTCAAGTCACATGACAAATACATTCTTATCAAGTACCATTCCAACATTTTAAGACTGACTAAAACTTCAAACATTGAACAAATGACAATTAAGGACCCAAAGTCACAGTCATTGTGAGAATCCATTTCTTTCCATTTGTGGGAAATGGGTGTCGCTGGCTGGCCAGCATTTTATTGACCATCCCTAGTTGCCTGATGGCAGCTGAGAATCAACCACATTGCTGAGAGTCTGGAATCACACATAGGCCAGACCAGAATAAGGTGGGCAGATTAGTGAACCAAATGGATTTTTCCGACAATCGACAATGGTTTCATTGTTATTAGTAGATTCTTAATTCCTGATTTTTTTTTTATTGAATTCAAATTCCACCATCTGCCGTGGTGGGATTCAAATCCAGGTCCCCAGAACATCAGCTGAATTTCTGGATTGATAATTTACCAATAATACTGCTAGGCCATCACCTTCCCTCCTTACTAAAACTAAACTATAATCCCAAGATTCTGTGAGTAGGAATCAGTCCTAAATCATTCAACAAAGACAGAAAGTTCCTTGAAGTTGCTCCTAGTCTGTCCTCATTATGTTAAGTACGGCAGAAACTCCATTTGTGGATCACTTCTGCTGCATGTCAGAAAGATTATAGTGGCAGGAGGAGCTTGGGAAGGATTTCTGGCCTTAATCTTATTTTTGTCATTATATCAGACTTAAATATATTGTAATGTAAGCAAACTGTTCCTTAAAACAACTATCATGTCAAGCTTCTTTTACTGCTTACTTCTTGCATTGAATTAAAGCAGATATGAATATTGACTGTAGATAATAACTGCAAAATACCCTCCTTTAGTCTCCTCTGTCAAAACAAAATGATTTTCATTCATATTAGTGACAAATCCTGACTGAAGCGCAGTCAAGAAATACATTATTACTAATTTTACGGAGTACATTTTTTGGTGAGATAGTGGATGCAAGATTTCAAAGAGCACATTGATATCTGCATCCAATTAATACTTCCAGCACACAAAGCTCGATGCTCTAAGTGTGATTTTTAAAAAATGTGCCACTTTTATGAGAATAAAAGACATTGCTGCCCTTTTATCATCAATTTAAATTTTTTAAAAAATCATCAATGTTACAGCCATAAACATGCTCACTCACATTCTGTTGCTGGGGATAATCTTTTGGCCATCACGGAACCACGTCATTTGTGGTTGTGGGTAGCTACTAATGTCTGGAGATTTTAGTACAGTAGCCTGACCCAGCGATACTGTGATCTGTTGGTCACCTCCTTCAAAGTTTCCCATGTCTGCAGAAAAAAATGAGGCATTTCAATTGAAAAACAAGAATGAGAAAAGAGAGAAGAACTAAAAAAGTGGCATAACATCAATGCTACATCTGTAATTAAAACCTTAGGGAGCAGGTATGAGGAATATTTATTCTTGCTACCTGCATCAATCTATGAGCTCAACTTAAATTAAAGCAAAATATTGCTGATACTGGAAATTGGTTGAAGAAAGGTTGAACAATTTAATGCTGTCGAAAAAGGGGCTGGAGCAAAATAGATCAGAGGTGGGTAGGAAATCAAAGGAGATTAAATGACCAAGATGTCATGGAATACAAGAAACAAGGAGTATTAATAGTACTAATAGTATTAGTATTAAAAGAGTAAAGCAGATGTTAGTAACAGAATAAAGCTTAGCAGCAAAAATAGCAGAAATTTACATGATAAGGGGTCAACTTTGTAGCCCACCATTAATGAACAGTAATTCAGATGTCAAAGAACAGGGCCACTGTATAATTCTGCTCACCCATGTTATTTATTTTTCTCTCCTTTCTATGGCACTGTATTTCAACCCCAGACTAAGACTGGCTGTTCAAAAGCATCTTATAGCAACCTCTGTTTAGCACCTCTCCTTCAAAGGACAAAATTAATGAACAATGTGTGTGATTTTTCATTTAACATGTACAGGCATATAATGCAGACGAGAAAACTAGCATTACAGGAATCATCAGACGTGGAAGGTCTATCATTGTTAGCTCAAATCCATCACAAGGAAATGACTTTATTTTTATAATTGATACCTTCCACATTTACCTTCAGCTTGCTAACACGAAAGCTGTGATTTACCTTTATTTCAACTTTTCATGAAATGAATGTATAGAGTGTGTAATCAATTATGTACATATGGTGTTGTGACTGGTGGGAGCAGTTAGTTATGATTTTGACTGGAAGACCAGGAAAATTGAATAATGCAAATTTCGAATGTAACCTCCTGATGTTCCCACTGATGTGTAGAGGTAGATTCAAGACTGAGACTGGGACCAAAATTCTCCTGTCTTGCCCACCGCAGGAGTTGTAGCAGGTGAGATGGGAAATTCGGTGAACCAAAGTTGCATTGAGTTCAGGCAGGAATTTCTTATCTTGAGGTGTGCATAGCCAGAGATTCCTGCCCTCAGTTTCGACTTAAATGACAGAAACCATTTGTTTTTGAGTAACATTTGAATCAGTTTAAATTATTTTTAATTTCAACATGAATTTAGACTTACATGTGTTTCACTATTAAAAACATACTTTTCACCCAGAGATAGAGATTTGTTTTTGAAAACATGATTCCCTAAAAGTGTGTATCACAGATATGCATCTAAGCATCCTAAAAATCAGTTAGAGTTCTAATGAATGTGTTGGATCAAAAGTAAGGATCATGTATTTGACAGCTTGACACACTATTTTGACCTCTACTTTTGCAGCCAGTAACATTTCTCTTTTCCTACTGTCAGGTGAGCAATCCATTTCCTCAATGACAATATTATTGGATGATATAGTAGCAGATATCAGAGGACTTTTAAAGCAGATAACAGGCCATTTTTAATTCATTCAAAACCCATCCACTTGCATGGAGTTAAAATCAGACTCAATATTCTTTTTAATGATGTGAAAAAAATAAGAAATTCTGCCAAACTGAACACAGTAATTTCTGTATTTACCAGTTTACTGTTGGTTAACTCAATTGGCTGGACGACTGGCTCACGATTCAGAGTGACACCAACAGCACAGGTTCAATTCCCGTACTGGCGGAGGTTCCTGAACTTCCCAACCTTGACCCTCAGATTAAATCACCACCCCTCTCTCTCAAAAAGGGGGAGAGCAGCTTATGGTCCTCTGGAACTTCAGTGACTTTCATTTTACTTCACTTGTAAGATTCGATCTGTTTGCTTTTCTTAGCATTTAATGTTAATTTTAAGTTTTTGAATTGTCACACATGAATGGTGAAATGTTTAATCCAGAAATAATTAAATCCTATATTAATTTCTGATTTAAAATAATGTCAGAAAAATTAACGATTGCACTAATTCAGACTTTAAAAATTAAGTATTTTTACCATGAGATTCTAACCTAATCTCTCTCCCTTAAATACACCTTGAATTTGAGCTGTTTTTGTTCATCCAAAGTCTTGATTTTGAATCCTCCTTTGCACTACTTTGAGCTTCCACCAACATTTCCCAGAGCTAACAGATTGCTAATTTGATTAAATATGAGCTACATCTGGATTAAGTAGCCATCTGTTAACATGCCCGTATCTTTTATTAAACATGGAGATTCACAAATGGAAGTAAAAATAATTGAACTTAGATTTCTTTCCCCAAGCATAAATCACTTTAGAACATGGAAGTTGTTAACTGGAGTTTCAAAATTCTGTAATTTCATGCATGAAATTTAAGCGCAACAGCAGCTTCGTGTCATGATTGTAAATATCTCGCACAATAATTCAGTCATCCAAAAGCAGACATATTTTCAAGTTATTTTGACTTGTTATATTGAAAGCTTCTTTGATTAGGAGGTTGGAATTAGAAGATTCAGATCAAATCTTGCAAACATAGAACACTCAATGCTCCATGGAAAACAAAAAAAGATAGAGACTGTCTTACGTACACAAGAGTAATTATATCATGCAATAAATACAAGTCATAACTACCAGTGTGTAACAAGGCAGAAAACTGGATCTGCAAAGCACAAATACCACGTGTTGCTGCCTAACATGCCTCTGCCGTTTATGCCTTGGTTCTTTTGTTCAATGGTTTTGTGCATAGAATACATTATTTTTCTTCGCCAATTTTCTATCCTTCTGAAAACATCAAATCAGAATCTGATATTTGGACAGCATCCATCATCTAGTATTTTGCCTTGGTGACTGACCTATTTGTGCAGGCTTAGAATCTTTGTGAACTAGCATTTCCCCATTTTGACATTCTCGCTGAGCCTTGTTTCTGTCCTCAGCAGATATCCATGCAGTGTACTTTTCAGAAGATCCCGAACAGCACTTAAGATTGGAAATGCTGGCTGATATCACTCCTCTCCAACTCTGGCCAGTTCTGCACTTGTCTGCAAATCCACCCAAAAACAGTTAATTCTACATTGCTAAGATACCAACCATTGTATATCAAAGCTGTGCTCAACATGAATTGACCATCAAACCCTTCATACTCACTGACCAAAGAAATTTCAGCAGATTATCACATTATTCACTCTCACCAGCACAGCAGACATGGGCAATTCAGCTCCTTGAGCCTGTTCTGTTGTTTAACTAGGTCTTGGCTGATCTTCCACTTCAATGCCAACTTCCCACACTATCCTCATATCCCTTCATGTCACTGGTATCAAGAAATTTATTGACTTCTACTTTGAACATACTCAGTGACTGAGCATTCACAGCCCCCTGGCTGAGAGAATTCCAAAGATTTACCACCTCTGGACTGAAGAAATTCTTCCTCCTCTCAGTCCTAAATAGGCTATCTCTTACTCTGAGACCATGTTCCCTGGCTCTGAATCCCCAACCAGGGGAAACAATCTTCCTGCAACTATCCTGTGAAGCCCTGTTAGAATTTTGTGCACTTCAATGAGATCATTAATCGGGTGAATCTTTGTTGTATTCCCTCTATTGCTAATATATCCTTCCTTGGGTAAAGAGACCAAAACTGCACAAAACACTTAAGATATGATATCACCAAAGCTATATAGAACTCAGCGAGCCTTCCTTATTCTAGTACTCAAATCGCCTGATGATAAAGGATAAAACATAATTTGCCTTCCTAATTGTTTGTTGCATCTGCATGTTAGCTTTCAATAACTTAGGAACAAGAACACCCTGGTGTCTTGGGACATCAATATTTCCTAATCTGACCCCATGTAAAAAAAAAATACTCTGCATTTCTGTTTTGCCTATCAAATAGGATTACCTCCTACCAAAGTGGATAACTTTACATTTACCATATTACATTGCTGTTGCCACTCACGTCGTCAGATTCTTAGGTTTAGCAACAGCTGGGGAGGAAACAGTTAAAGTGATCCACACCTAACAAGACCTGTCGATGAGAGTGAGATGAATATAACATGACTAAGCATTAAGTATCTTTACATCAAAATACATGTTAAAAGTATTTCAATATCGAATCACTTCAGTCAGAAATGACAGAAGGGATCCTGTGTGAGAACCTCTCTGGCTACGTCGAGGGCATCCTGAAACCCAGCATACAAAGAACCCCAGCTTCTGTTGCGACACTATGGACTTCTTACAGAAACTCAGCACCCATGGAGCAGTTGAACCAGGAACACTCCTTGTCACAATGGATGCCTTGGCACTCTACACCAGCATCCCCCATGATGATGGCGTTGCTGCAACTGCCATAACTACCAATCTCCAGACGCAATTCTACAACTCATTTACTTCATCCTGCACCACAATGTCTTCACCTCCAACAACTAGTTCTTCATCCAGACACATGGAACAGCCATGGGGACCAAATTCGCACCTCAAAGTGCCAACATCTTCATGCATAGGTTCAAACAAGACTTTTTCACCGCACCAACCTTCAACTGAATCTATACACTAGATACATTGATGATATTTTCTTCCTTTGGACTCATGGCAAACAATCACTGAAACAACCACATGATGACCTCAGCAAGTTCCATCCCAATGTCATCCCATGAACGATTCTCCAGAATTGGTTGCATTCTTGGACACAAGGAAGTGGAAGTGGGGGGTGGTGGTGGTTGTAAAGACCCAGTAATGGAAATGGGTAGCATATTGCAACAGTAATCTGTCGTAATTTGGACTGACATATTAATATCAAATGAAATCAAATTAAGCTAATTAGTAGGAGTGTCTGAGATAAGCAGACAGTATAATTATATTGTATTTTGGCTCAGTGCCTCCGATCTTCAGAGAAATCTTTTAGTACCAGCAGGTGTCATTCAACCCTTAGGGGAATTCCTGTGGCCAAGGTTAGTGTCTTGGTTGTCTTGTATGTCTTTTATGTTTTAAAATAAACTCTGAGTATGCCTTTTAAAAATCAAAAATATTGCTGTTGTGAGATTAATTCTAAGAGAATCTGGCCACCATTAAAGAAATTCTGTACAACATATCTGGTCCCCACATCCAAATCATCGAGATAACATTGTGAATATCTGGGGCCCAAGCACAACTCTTTTGGTACCCCAACTAGTCATAGCCTGCCAACCTGAAAATGATCTGTATATCCCCACCCTCTGTTTTCTGTCTGTCAACCAATCCTCAATCTATGCCAATACACTACATCCGCTGGTTGTCCCTCATCTATTCTACTTGTACCAGCCTCAAAAATCCTAACAAGTTTGTCAAACCTGATTTGCATTTCATAAGTTATGCTGACTCTGCCTAATCTAATATTTTCTAAATGACCAATTATCACAACATTTTGAACAGATCTAGAATTTTCCCTACTACTGATCTCAGACTAATAGATTTGTACTTCCCTGTTTTGATGATTAATTCTCCAGGGCAATGTATTGATGATCAAAGTCAAGCTGCCTGGTTTAAATTACAAACAATTCTCAGCAGTTATCTGTCAGTCACCATCTGCAATGCCTCTACCAATCAGTGTGCACTTGCCAACCAATCAGAGTTCTCTTCTCATTAGCATAAATTGTTGTTTTTCCTGACAGGGGTGCTCTTGTAAAATGTTCTGATGACTGCAAGACAAAAAGTTTTGGCACGTCTCTTTTTCGAGCCATATGATTCCTTATTCACAAAAGTAAACTATGGTATATTTTTCCAAAAAGAAAAGAAAAAGGACAAAATACAGCATGACATAGATGGATTACTCTCTTTTCAAGAGCCAGTGCTGAAGAAGTTTGTATCTAGTAGTCAATAGCAATCATCTCCATTCAGGCAATAACTACGTAAATTGTACTTACTTTTTAAAGTTAGATTTAATTAATACTTTAAGCTTGCAAAAGCTGTAAGTAAACAGCTCATTCTTGGAAATTGAAATGAATTTAAAGCATTCAGATCGCTTAATAGGATAAATCACTAGATGGTAAGACTGAGCTACAGAATCACAAAGAGATAAGGCTCATAACGAAGTACAGAAAATAGGGAAGAACATTTATATAAAATTGTTTACAATGTTTTGGAATGAAAAGGTATTATTTGTGAAATGTAAAATCATCTGAAATTTCACCTCACAGGCTCATTGGCTCTAATCTGATCATAAACCACTGTTCCAGCAAACCTGAAACCTATCTGATGAACTGGTGGGGTCACTTCAGACTGCAACATATCGTAGAGCATCATGGTATAGCATCCTGTCTGATAAAAAGCTGACAGTCCAAAGGTCCGGAGTTAACGGGAGTAAGAAAATACTTCCGCTCCTCCAGCATTTCCTTTTACTCCTCCTCCACACCAACCCCCTTCCTCCTCCTCCACCACCACCACCACCCCTCCTCCTCAGCCCCTCCCCTACCCCCAACTCTGTCCTGGTGTTTCAGTCTCACCGACATCAGAGAAGAGCTGTGCGTAATCATGGTGGTGTGGAGGGTAGGTAAGTGGAGCAAGGGAGGCCAGCACTGGGGGCACTTTGGGGGGCTGCGATGGAGTTATGGTTAAAACTAAATCCAAGCGTGAGAATGATTTAAAGACTTCAGGTCTGCAGATGGAACATCAGATCAAAGATGGTCATGGAGCTGAAGACAAACATTGGAACATATCTTCTACTCATGGCATCAGAGGGAGTGTGGCCACACTTGGAATGCTCCACATCACTCGACTTCTGCAGTCCATTCACCAATAGATTAATGCTAGTTGCTAAACAGGGCCAGGGTCCAAAGCCGATTAAGTCCGAGGATGAGAACTTTGCCCTAAAGAAGGAATATAGTGAGGGTATCTTCTCTGACGTTTAAAAGAATGACACATAATGTCATTGGAAGTTTTGCAGTACTCGAAATCTGAAACAAAATATAAAATGCTAGAAATACAAAACAGGTCAGGAGAATTAGTGAAGGGAAACAGAGTTAACACTTTGGGTCGATGTTGACATGTCATTAAAACTCATCAGGATAGGATTTGGAAGGAGATGATGTCAGTTTTGGTGAAGAGTCATCACCGATCCAAAATATTAATTTGCCTCCTTGCCACAGATGCGTTCTGGCATCCTGAGCAGTTCTATTTGAGTCTTCAACCCTATTCTAACTTCATTGCTTTCTATTTCCCTGATTGTGGTAGGCACATAGTTTTACATACAGTCCACATATTCAGTGGTGTAAGTCGACAGGATTGCCCCTTAGCGTCAGGGGGACTAGCCAGGGTAAATGCATGGGATTATGGAGATAGAGCCTGGGTGGGCTTGTGGTCAGTGCAGACTTGATGGGCCAAATGGCTCCTTCTGCACTGTGTAATTCTATGATTTTATATACAGTTATCCTGAGATTGTGGCCATTCATTCCAGACCCCCAGGGAGAATGTCATTCCTGTAAGCAGTCTGTCCACCACAATCATAATTTTATACAATTCAACGAGATTCTTTCTCATTCTTCTAAACTCCCCAGTGAACACAAACTTAATTGACTCAATCTTTTCTCATACAACAATCCTACCACCCCAGGAATCAGTCTGGAGAACCTTTGCAGCACTCTCCCTAGCGAGTATATCCTCTCTTAGATAAGGACACCTAAACTGCACACATTAGTCTCAGTGTGGTCTCACCAAGGCCTGGACAGCTGCAGCAAGAAGACTCCTGTACTCAAAATTACTGTCAAAGTGAAGGCCAATTTGCCATTTGCCTTCCTATCCGCTTGTTGCACCTGCATGCTCATTTTCAGTGATTGGTGTATATCAACATTTCCCAATAGATCACCATTTAAGTAATACTCTGCCATTCTGGTTTTCTAACAAAGTGGACAAACTCACACTTACCCACATTATACTGCATCTGCCAAGTATTTGCCAACTTATCTAAATGACTTTGAAGCCTCTTTACATCCTCCTCCCATTCTTATTCCTGTCTAATTTTGTGCCTTCAGCAGATTTGGAAATATTACATTTGATTCTCTCATCCAAATCACTGATCTAAATTGTGAATACTCCCAGCCCTAGCACTGATCCCTGTAGTACCCCAATAGTCACTGAGTTCCACTCTGAAAAAAAATGATTTATTCCTACTCTTTGTTTCCTGACTGCTAATCAACTCTCAATCCATATTATCCCAATACGTGTTTTAATTTTCACACTAATCCCTATAGTGGGACTTCATCAAAAGCTTTCTGAAAATCTAAATACATGATATCCACTGGTTTTCCCTATCTATTCTACTAATTATGTCCTCAAAAAACTCCAATAAATTCGTCAAACATGATTTACCTTTCATAAATCCATATTGATTTTGTCTAATTCTGTCAATATATTCTGAATGTCCTGTTATCACATCTTTTATAATAGACTTTAGCATTTTCTTTACTTCAAACATTAAGATAACCCTGTTTTCCACCCCCCCTTGGCTTTTTTAAGCGGCGGTGGCACGGTGGCAGATGGTTACCACTGCTGCCTCACAGCACCAGGGACCCTGGTTCGATTCCCAGCTTAGGTCTCTGTCTGTGCGGAGTCTGCACATTCTCCCCGTATCTGCATGGTTTTCCTCCAAGTGCTCCAGTTTCCTCCCACAATCTGAAAGACGTGCTGGTTAGGTGCACTGACCCAAAAAGGTGCCAGAGTGTGGCAACTGGGGGACTTTCACCGTAACTTCATTGCAGTGTTAATCTAAGTCCTACTTGCGACTAATAAATAAACTTCACTTACTTTAAATAGCAGTGTTATGTTTGTCGCTGTCAAATCTTTGGGACAGTTCAGAATTGAGACAGAATTTAAGAAGGTGACAACCAACACAACCACTATTTCCACGGCTACCTCTTTTGGTACCCTTGGTTGTAGAATACTAAGCTCTGGGGATTTATCGGCTTTCAGTCCCACTAATTTGTCCAGCTCATTTTTTTTTTAAAATCGAATACAAATTTCTCCTTCTCACTCCCTAGCATTTTTAGGAAGTTATGTGTGTGTTCTCCGCAAAGACAGGACTAAAGTAGTTGTTTAGTTGCTCTGCCATTTCTTTGTTCTCTATTATAAATTCTCCCATTTCGAACTGTAAGAAACTTACATTTGTTTTTACTAATCTTTTTCTTTGTACATACTTATAAAAGCTTTTATGTCTGTTTTTAAGTTCTTACGCTTGTACTCTATTTTTCTCCTCGTATCCAATCTCTTGACCCTTCTTTGCTGAACTTTAATCCATTCCCTATCCTCAGGCTTACCACTTTTTCGACAACTTTACATTGTTCCTCTTTGGATGTAATACAAATATTTTGTAGCCATGGTTGGGTCAAATTTTCCTGGTGTGTTTTTATGCCAGAAAGGAGTGTATAACAATTGCAAAGCATGCATTCATTCTTTAAATATTTATCATTGTTTATGCACCTTTTAGTGAAGTTCCCCAATCTATCGTAGCTAACTCACCCCTCATACCTTTGTAATTTCCTTTGTTTAAATTTAGGACCCTAGTTTTGATTAGGACTACTTCACTTTCGGTCCTAATGAAGAATTCCATCATGTTATGATCACTCTTCTGTAAAGGAACCTGCAAAATGTATTAACTAACCCCTTCTCATGAAGCAATACCAAATCTAAGATAGCCAGATCCGTAGTTAGTTTCTTAATGCACTGGTCCACAAAAACATCGCGTATACACTCTAAGTAATTCATCTGGCACAGTGTTATTGCTGCTGTTTCAACAGGAGGTACATTTCACGATACAGTCCTGTATGCCTTCTTTTTTTAAACCAAAAGGAACTGCTGAGGTCTACAACTTAGATACTGTGCATCATGGTGGAAAAAGTGACATCCACTTACATGCTACTTGTACTTGTGTCTTCCTCTGTAAAAGTGCTCCACGTCTGTTCCGCACCACACACTGGTAAAACCCAGTGTCAGAGCGCTGGAGAGATGGAATAACATACCTTGAACAAAAAGAAATGTTTAACTTAATATATGGAACTCACGTGGGCAGGAATTAACCTGAATAGAAGCCAGTAACTTCCTCTTTCCTGTTCCACTGACCATACTTTAATTAATTGTCACTTCTTTTCACTAGCAAAATTCAGTCATTTAATTCTGTTTCACCCTTTGTAATGCTATGTCTGGTTTACATATTGGGTAACTCGAGATTCAATGATGAGTCACAAATGTACTCGTACAGGTTTTAATATGTTGGCAGGCTCTTTTCATCACATTAGAAGTCTTGAATAGATGGTGTATGTTTCGAATAAATTCAAAATTGTGTTCACACCAACATAAACATACAGTAGGATAAGCAAGTTAGAACTTGTGATCACTTCTCAACAACATCTGTATTAGCCATTTTTCCAGAATTGAAATACAATGGAGTTCATATGACTCTGTAAAGGAGACACAGTGGATCAAATAAGACAAAAATATTCACATATGCATAGCTCAATATTATAAAAAAAAACAGAAAATGCTGACAGCACGGAGCAAGAATATCGAGTAGTTTTGTACTCCACTATATAGAAAAGATGTTGTTAATTGAAAGAACTCGGTGCAGATTCACTGGAAACTGTCAAGTACAAAAACTTGGAAAATTAAAACCGTTTTCAAAAGAATAGAGTTAATTCGATGATGAAATAGAAGTGTTTAAAAATTATGGAAGGATTGTCGAGATTAAATAGAGAAGGCTGTTTCAATCATTAAGGGATCTACAACAAGGGCACAGAGACACGATTAAAGTGATAGTTTTAACCTTTTGAGGATTGTTCTTAAATCCTGGTGGCCATCTCCAGCTGCTTGCTATTTTGATTCCACCTGCCATCTAGTTGTCCTTTCTCTAAGTTTCAAGTTACAATTGATTCGAGACACACAAATGAGTCACAGGACTTAAAATTGCCCAAACCTCACCTTGCCACATTCAGGCTAGGCTCTAAGACCATAAGATACAGAGGCAGAATTAGGCCATTTGGCCCATCAAGTCTGCTCTGCCATTCGATCATCACTGATAAGTTTCTCAGCCCCATTCTCCCACTTTTTCTCCATAACCTTTGACGTCCTAACCAATCAAAAACCTATGTATCTCTGTCTTAAATATACTCAACGCCTGGGCCTCCACAGCCTTCCGTGGCAATGAATTCCATAGATTCACCACCCTCTGGGTGACGAAATTCCTCATCTCAGTTCTGAAGGTAGTCTTTAATGTTCTGCCCTCAGGCCTTAATCTCGCTTACTAATGAAAACATCTTTCCCAAATCAACTATATCCAGACTTTTCAGAACTCTAAGTTTTAATGAGATCACCTTCATCCTTCTAAACTCCATCAAGTACTGACTCAGAGTTCTCAAATGCTCCTCATATGTCAAGCTTTTCATTCCTGAGATCATGATCTGAACCTTTTCAGGACCCGCCCCAGGACATTTTTCCTTAGTTACGGGACCCCAAATTACTCACAATACTCCAAATATGGCCTGACCAGAGCCATATAAAGTCATGGCAGTACATCCCTGCTTTTGTATTCTAGTCCTCTCGAAACGAATGCTAACATTTGTCATTCGAACTACCAACCCAACCTGCAAGTTAACCTTAAGAGAATCCTGAACTAGGACTCCCAAGTCTCTTTACACTTCTAATTTCTGAATTCTCTCCCCATTTGGAAAATAGTTTACACCTCTATTCTTCCTACCAAAGTGCGTAACCTCAGACTTTTTCACATTGTATTCCATCTGCCTCTTCTTTGCTCACTCTCCCAACCTGTCAAAATCCTTCTGCAGCCTTGCCCACCTCCTCAATACTACTGTGCCTTCCACTTAGCTTTGTACCATCTGCAAACATAACCACAATGCCCTCAGTTCCTTCATTTAGATCACTGATATTATGTGAAAAGCTGTGGTCCCAACACTGCCCCCTGTTGAACTTCCCGAGTCATCGGCTGCCATCCTGAAAAGGGCCCATTAATCCCTACTCTCTGCCTTCTGCTAGTCAGCCAGTACCTTGCTTTGGTCCACACTGGCATCATTCCTGCTCCAAGTTACAATCAGAACATATGAAGGAAAGATGTAACAAGTGGAGCAAAGGAAACTATTCAAAGGTAAGATTATGAGGTTGTGCAATACATCACTGACCATTAGTTGTCAAATGACCAGCCAGCTCTGGTGGCAAGAAATAATTCTAGTCTTTTTTGGAGTTATGTTAGCTTCAAAGGGACATACCCACTGACAGAAGAGTGAACAAAGTCAACTCTTTGTGACAAGACTTAAAAAATATAGTCCCTGAATCAGAAATAGTATTCACTTCATATTTTTGCCTTCAGACAGCCCTTGATTCTGCCATTAACACTTACTCTGGATCAATGGTATATCTCTTTATGGCAAACATTACCACTCCTTTTCCCTTTTCTTCCTAGATATATTTGTTATTTAATGTCTCCAGTCCTCTAACCTATCTCTGACCTTCATTTTTTGTTCTACCTGATCCGCCCACTCCCTTTTTCAACAACTGTTTCTCTCTCCACAGGTGCTACCAAAACTGTTGAGTTTTTCCAGCAATTTCTGTTTTTATTATAGTATTCAAAGATGCTCTTGGTGAGCAATAAATCAGACTAGTTTACTAATGGGAGCTGGATGGATCGATCAGATCAATCAATTTGTTCCAGATAAAATTGCAAATCAACATGCTAACAGATAGTAATGCAATCTACAATATGATCAATTAGATTGCCAAATTATATTGCAAATTTTCTGCCATTGCTTATCTGAAAATGTTTTACATCAATGCGGAATCAGTATTAAAACTGGTCAACAGCTTTTAATTCAAATGAACAGACCCTGTTTAAATATCCAAATAACTGAAATTTTGCTGAATTCAATTATAGAACAGTCTTCACTGTATTACCTGTATTCACCAGAGAATGCTGTAATAGCTGTATCATTTCGTAACCATTTGAACTCAAGTGGCCAACTTCCTTCTGCCAGGCATGTCAAGACCAGGCGATTACCTTCCAAGTGTACCTGTGGTGGCCCTGGCTCAGTCTTAAAATAAGGTGGAACATCATCTGAAAGAAAGAATGGGCATGTTGTAAACTTACACTGCGTCAGAAGTTAGTGGTATCATAGCCATCTCAACATAAATACATCCAGTTCAGATTGACAGTCCCAGCAGACTGTACTGGATTATAGAAAAAGTTCAACAACAGCTCTCAATAGCAATCTTAATAATACAATAAAAATGATTGTCTTCATCCAAGTATGTCCATTTCCAGACACCTCATTTATCTGCAATGACCATAAAACTGTTAATGTGTCATTCATCATGTGGGTACAAGGACCAATTATATGCATGCTCTGCTCCCTGTCGTGCAGGTTGCTCTGTGCTGTGCTCAGAAGATTCAATAATAAAGCCGCAATGCATAAGTTTAAAAATAGCCCCCTATCATTTCAGGGACACCCCAGCTGCAATTTTATATGCTTCTCCCCTCCCCACACTCCATTCTGTGTGCTACCCCTGCTCCTCACATTTCCCAGTACATAGCTCCAGTCCCTATTTCACCATTAAAAGTCACTTCCATTACTTTTCAACAGTCTCTGTACGAGAAACAAGGAAACAGCAATAAAACATAAATGCAAATACAGAAGGAGAAATCATATGATAGCCATGAGCAACACAAAGTATTTTATTTTCAAGGTACAAGTAGCATGATAATGATGTAATGTTTATAATGAGCTTTTATTTAAATGATTGCACAGAGATTGACTGATAAAAAGGAAAAACAACTAATTTCTCCTAACAGATTCAGCCCCTCAATATACTTACAAAAACACACACGTGGGCAAACATTCTTGGTGTGACTAATGGTCTAAAACGGAAAGAAATTCAGTGGAGTAAATGTCACTGTCACAGTGTTGGTGTGTAAAGGTTAAAGAATCTGCTGTAAAATTGCCCAAGCCAATAACAATATCAGAAGGAGCAGGAGATGTAACAGCTGTATAAAAGAACTGGTGCAATCTGCTTTATTTTCCTTGACAAATGAATTTATTTCTATGCTTAGGCAGCATTACGCACAGCAGAAATGCCACATTCTCTCATGGTGTACAGTGTACTGCATACAATAATCCAACTATGGTTTTGTATTCATCTACCCACCCTCCTGGCCTACATTTATATTCCCTTTACCTCTTGCCATAAAACAAATATTTTGTTAGCTTTTCTTTAAAGGCCTTATCCACCTAGGCCAGCATTTTTGTCCACCCCTAAGTGCCTTGAGAAGGTGGTGATGAACTATCTCCTTGAACCACTACAGCTCACACTGCCGTGAGGAAAGGAATTCCAAGATTTTAACCCATTGACAGTTAAAAGAATTTTTTTTTGTTTATATCCAATTCAATTCAATCAAAATCCAATTCAAAGTCTCAGCAAGCAAGACATTCCAGATCCAAGCTGAGGAGGCAGGATTCCCACTTCCTGTCTTGGGCTTGATTTACATGATACAAGCTGATTGGAGCAGGCATGGTCCTCCAAGGCTTGATCTCATCTTAGCCAAAAGGCCAAGATGCTGTTTTTAAAAAATTGCTTCAAATGAAGCCTCAATGTAAACTCATGACTTCAACAAAGTGCAGGATGCCAAAACCACACTTGATCTTAGCCAAAAGGCTCAGTGATAGTTAAAGAATTGATATCGTTCCAAGTCAGGAATGTGTGGGGCTTAAAGGAGAATTTGCAAATAGTGGTGTTCTGATGTGTCTGCTGCCCTTTTTCTAGGTTTTAGTGGTTGTGGGTTTGGATGGTGCTGTCAAAGGATCCTTGGTGAGTTGCTGCAGTGCATCTTGCAGATGATATGCGCTGTTGTCACTGTGCATTGGTACTGGGGGGAATGAATGTTGAAGGTGATGAATAGGGTGCCAATCAAGTGGGCTGTTTTGTCCTGGATGGTGTTAAGCTTCTTGAGTGTTGTTAGAGCTGCACTCATCCAGGCAAGTGGAGAGTATTCCATCACATTCCTGACTTGTGCCTTGTAGATAGGCTTTGGGGAGTCAGGTGGTGAGTTACTTGTCGCAGAATTCCCAGCCGCTCCTGTAGCTATACAAACACTGAGGCTGCAGCATTTATATGGCTGGTAAAGTTTCTGGTCAATCGTAACCTCAGGATGTTGACGACATGATCTAGAATTCAGGTTCTAATCCCTTCTGCCTATTTCCTTTCCTCTTTTAAGATGATCTTTTAGGTCCTTTTCACGAATAAAGTTTTGGTCACACTTTGTAATTTCCCTTTCTCAGGCTTGGGGGTCTGTCTTTCTTAAATCTCCATGGAACACCTTTGATGTTTTTCTACATTCAAAGCACCAGGTAAATTGTTGTTACGTAAACAAAAACAATAGTCAATTTATGTACAGCAAGGTGCCACTAGCAGGAAATGAAATAAATAACCGATTCAGGCAAATCGTGTAAATAGGACTGTAGACAGGGCTTTAAACTAATTTGGGGGGGGGGGGGGTGCGCGAGGATAGGTGACATTACGGGGTCTAAAGTTAAGGAGAGGGTACAGGTAAGGGAAGAGGCCGAGGATATTAAGGAGGAAATTGCGAGGCATCTTGAAGGGAATTGCTTGATAGAGCAGACACAGCACGGTTTCATTAAAGGGAAGTTGTGTCTGACAAATTTACTGGAGTTCTATGAGGATGTGTCTAGGGCGGTGGATAGAGGAGAGCCGGTGGATGTGGTCTTTCTAGATTTTCAGAAGGCGTTTGACAAAGTGCCTCACAAGAGGTTATTGCAGAAGGTCGAGGGACATGGAGTTGGGGGTAGGGTGTTAGCGTGGATAGAGGATTGGTTGTCAAATAGGAGGCAGAGAGTGGGGATCAACGGGTGCTATTCGGATTGGCGGATGGTGACTAGTGGAGTGCCCCAGGGGTCGGTGCTGGGGCCTCAGCTTTTTACCATTTATATAGATGATCTGGAGGAGGGAACCGAGTGTAGAGTGTCGAAATTTGCTGATGACACCAAGATTGGGGGAACGGCAAATTGTGCGGAGGGTGTGGAGAGTCTGCAGAAGGATCTAGATAGGCTGGGCGAATGGGCCAGGAAATGGCAAATGGAATTTAATGTTGGCAAGTGTGAGGTGGTCCACTTTGGTAGGAAGAATGGTAGGAAGGACTATTACTTCCGGGGCGAAAAACTGCAGCAGGCGACGGTGCAGAGGGACCTCGGGGTCCTTGTGCATGAGTCGCAAAAACCCAGCTTGCAGGTGCAGCAGGTGGTCAGGAAGGCGAATGGGATGCTGGCCTTCATCGCGAGGGGCATTGAATATAAAAGTAGGGAGGTCTTGCTGCAGCTGTATAGGGCATTGGTGAGGCCACAGCTGGAGTACTGTGTGCAGTTTTGGGTGCCGCACCTGCGCAAAGATATTTTAGCCTTGGAGGGAGTGCAGAGGAGGTTTACTAGGCTGATACCGGAGTTGAGGGGGTTGAGCTATGAGGAGAGGCTGAATAAACTGGGCTTGTACTCGTTAGAGTTTAGAAGAATGAGGGGAGATCTCATTGAGACGTATAAGATGATGAATGGGATGGATAGGATAGAGGTGGAAAGACTCTTCCCGCTCAAAAAAGACAGTAGGACTAGGGGGCACAGCCTCAAGATAAAAGGGGGAGGCGGTTTAGAACGGAGTTGAGGAGGAACTTCTTCACTCAAAGGGTGGTGCATCTCTGGAATTCTCTGCCCGTTGAAGTGGTGGAGGCTGCCTCGCTAAATATTTTTAAGACGCGGGTTGATGGGTTTTTGATAGGAGAGGGGATTAAGGGTTATGGGGAGAGGGCGGGAAAGTGGAACTGAGCAGCGACAGATCAGCCATGATCTTATTGAATGGCAGGGCAGGCTCGAAGGGCTGGATGGCCTACTCCTGCTCCTATTTCTTATGTTCTTATGTTCTTATATCCCAATAATAAAGGGAGTGGGGGCGTGAGTATGGTTGGTGGCGTTCTGGCAAATAGGGTCCAGGTGAAGGCTGGGATGAAGGCACTTTATCTGAATGCACGAAGCAATCGGAATAAAGTGGATGAGCTGGTGGCGCAGATCAGCACAAATGGATTGGTCGACCCATGTTGGACGCAATGGGCTCGAGAAGGAGTTCTTGGAATGCTGCCAGGACAGTTTCCTTGAACAGTGTGTGTTGGAGCCAACGAGCGAGCGAGCTATCTTGGATCTGGTGTTATGTAACGAGGCGGGTAGAATTAGGGACCTTGCGGTGAAGGATCCTCTTGGGGAGAGTGATCATTGTATGGTGGAGTTTCTGGTGCAGATGGAGAAGGAGCAAGTGGGTTCCCGGACACGCGACCTTTGTTTGAACAGAGGGGAGTACGGTAGGATGAGAGAAGAATTGGCGAATGTTGACTGGGGGAGCGCGTTGGAAGGTAGGTCTGCTGAGGAGCAGTGGAGGATGTTTAAGGAGATCTTTGTTGGTGCTCAGCAGAAATTTATTCCGATGGTTAAAAAGGACCGTAGGAGGAGAGGTAATAAGCCGTGGATAACGAAGGAGGTGAAGGAAAGTGTTAAATTAAAAGCGGAGGCGTTTAGAGTAGCTAAGAGTAGAGGGCGAGAAGAGGATTGGGAGAGGTTTAAATGTCAACAAAGATTGACAAAGAAGTTGATAAAGGAGGGTAGGAGAAACTATGAAGCTGGGCTAGCGCTTAGTATAAAAAAGGATAGCAAGAGTTTTTATCAATATATAAAAAGGAAGAGGCTGGCTAGGGTGAACGTTGGACCCTTAGAGGATGAGAGGGGGGACTTAGTGGTAGGGGATGGGGAAATGGCTGAGGTCTTGAATAACTTTTTTGTTTCGGTCTTCACGGAAGAGGACGTGAATAATTTGCCGGGTGTTAGCGATGGAAAGGTGGTAGGACTGGAGGGTCTCAATGACATTATTGTTACTAGAGAGGTGGTGCTCGACAGACTGGAGGGACTGATTGTGGACAAGTCCCCAGAACCGGATGGAATGCATCTGAGAGTTCTGAAAGAAATGGCAGAGGTGATAGTGGATGCCTTGGTGGTTATTTTCCAAACGTTGCTGGATTCCGGGGAAGTGCCGGAAGATCGGAAAACGGCTAATGTTACGCCATTGTTTAAGAAGGGTGGCAGGCAAAAGGCAGGGAATTATAGGCCGGTTAGTTTAACGTCTGTTGTAGGTAAAATGTTAGAGTCCGTCGTCAAGGAGGAAATAGCGAGGCATCTTGAGGGGAACTGCTTGATAGAGCAGATGCAGCACGGTTTCGTTAAGGGGAAGTCGTGTCTGACAAATTTATTGGAGTTCTATGAGGATGTGTCTAGGGCGGTGGATAGAGGAGAGCCGGTGGATGTGGTCTGTCTTGATTTTCAGAAGGCGTTTGACAAGGTACCTCACAAGAGGTTATTGCAGAAGGTAAGGGGGCATGGAGTTGGGGGTAGGGTGTTAGCGTGGATAGAGGATTGGTTGCAAAATCTCACTTACTGTACTGTCTGGAGACAATACACATCTCTTTAACCTGTGATCAGTGCTCCTTCCACTCACATTGTCAGCCACTTCAGGTCTTGAACAGCAGGTTAGGTGTAAGGATTCGCATTCTAATCAGTAATCTCTAAACTGTCTGTGCTTTATATGCTCTGTCTGAGGCCAGAACTCTCCATTCACCTGACGAAGGGGCTAACCCTGAAAGCTTGTGAGTCTATTATCAAATAAATCGGTTGGACTAAAACCTGGTGTTGTCAGACTTTTTACTGTCAAATAGGAGGCAGAGAGTGGGGGTTAATGGGTGCTATTCGGATTGGCGGTTGGTGACTAGTGGAGTGCCCCAGGGGTCGGTGCTGGGGCCTCAGCTATTTACCATTTATATAGATGATCTGGAGGAGGGAACCGAGTGTATGGGGTCGAAATTTGCTGATGACACCAAGATTGGTGGAACGGCAAATTGCGCGGAGGCTGTGGAGAGTCTGCAGAAGGATCTAGATAGGCTGGGCGAATGGGCCAGGAACTGGCAAATGGAATTTAATGTTGGCAAGTGCGAGGTGGTCCACTTTGGTAGGAATAATGATAGGAAGGACTATTACTTACGTGGCGAAAAACTGCAGCAGGCGACGGTGCAGAGGGACCTCAGGGTCCTTGTGCATGAGTCGCAAAAACCCAGCCTGCAGGTGCAGCAGGTGGTCAGGAAGGCTAATGGGATGCTGGCCTTCATAGCGAGGGGCATTGAATATAAAAGTAGGGAGGTCTTGCTGCAGCTGTATAGGGCATTGGTGAGGCCGCAGCTGGAGTACTGTGTGCAGTTTTGGTCGCCGCACTTGCGCAAGGATATTTTGGCCTTGGAGGGAGTGCAGAGGAGGTTTACTAGGCTGATACCGGAGTTGAGGGGGTTGAGCTATGAGGAGAGGCTGAATAAACTAGGCTTGTACTCGTTAGAGTTTAGAAGAATGAGGGGAGATCTCATTGAGACATATAAGATGATGAATGGGATGGATAGGATAGAGGTGGAGAGACTCTTCCCGCTCGGAAAGGATAGTAGGACTAGGGGGCACAGCCTCAAGATAAAGGAGGGGCGGTTTAGAACGGAGTTGAGGAGGAACTTCTTCACTCAAAGGGTGGTGAATCTCTGGAATTCTCTGCCCGTTGAAGTGGTGGAGGCTGCCTCGCTAAATATTTTTAAGACGTGGGTTGATGGGTTTTTGATAAGCGAGGGGATTAAGGGTTATGGGGAGAGGGTGGGAATGTGGAACTGAGCCACGACAGATCAGCCATGATCTTATTGAATGGCGGGGCAGGCTCGAAGGGCTAGATGGCCTACTCCTGCTCCTATTTCTTATGTTCTTATGTTATCTGCTCTGGTGAGTTAGAATGCAGTGAAAACTCCTTGTTCTCCTCTGAAAACTGTCCTAATCTTGCACTTCAATGATCTGTGTATTTTATAAAGATACTTGAGTACCTGGGTTACAGATCACTACTTCCATATACAGCATGGTTTCCAGCAATTAGAGTATAGTTTAAATAGAATAAATCACTTATCAAATTTGGTGCACACGTAATCAATTATTTTTAAATTATCAGCGTGACAAATCGATGTTCGTGCATTTGTGGTGACACCCACCAATTGTTTTTGACGGGACCCTGGGGCTATGAAAGATAGTAATTAACCAAGCTTACTGAAAATCCAATCATTGGTTTTTAAATTACTGCAACAAGTCACTGTACACAGATGCATAATGTGGCAATGCAGATGCCTTTCTGTAAGTCTATTTTTAAACTAATTTTAATATCAGATACCATATTTATAGGGATCTATAAATTCTAATATTGCAGATGGGAGAGACCTTCCCAATACGTAGTTACAAATCTGATGTATGATGCTGTTAAGGTCATATACATCGTAAAGAAAACACTCAAGGAACTATCCACTGGTCACAGTAGGCACTCCATTCCGACTGATTCAGTAGTGTGAGTCACTGAGTTGAACGTACAGAGCCCATAGAACACGTTAAGAACATCTGAATTCCTCACAAAAAAATCCACTAAAAAGATGGGGTTGGTAAGCAAAAAAGTTCGTTATGCGGCAACTGATGAACAAACTGCAAAATGTAATGATCACGGTATAAACTGGGAGGGCAGTTTCAAGAGAGAGCAGGAAACCCCTGTCTATGCATCCATTACCTCTAGATTTGGCTATTCCAATGCACTCCTGGCTCATCCCCCACATTGTGCCCTCTATAAAGGTCATCCAAAAAACTCTACTCCGTGTTTTAACTCACAGCAAGTACCATTCCTCGAATACACGTGTGCTTGCTGACCTACACTGGCTCTCAATTAAGCAACATCCTGATTTTAAAGTTATCACTCTTGTTTTCCAATCCCTCTGTGGGCTTGCCTCTTCCAATTGCTGTAATTTCCTCCAACCCCATGCATTTCGAATTGTAATTGCACCATAACTGGTGGCCATGCATTCAGTTGTTTAGGCCCTAAGGTCTAGAATTGCCTCCCTACACCTAACCACTCTACCTCATGGTCCACTTCATGTTAAAACACTTCTTAAAACCAATTCTTTGACCAAGCAATTGACCTAACATCTCCTTAAGTGATTTTGTGTCATACTTTGCTTTATAATGTTAAGTGCCTCGGGATATTTCGTTATGTTAAAACGGCTATATAAAGTTTGGTTCTACACAGAGAACATAGAGAGAAACTGTTCACATTGGTGGAGAATCAAGAATCAGAGGGAAACAATTTAAGGTGATTTGCAAAAGAACCAAAAGCATAATGAAAATTTTTTTTTAAAACAGTCTTTAAGAAGTATTTCAATGGGCTCTTGAAGCATCATGGCATTCAAGGCTACAGACCAAGAGCTGAAAAGTGGGATTGCAATGGATAGGTGCTTAAGGGCCCATGCAGACACGATGGGTCAAAGGGCCCCCTTTTGTCGTAAAACTCTATGACACTGAATGGTTAGTAACTGAAATGTCTTGCCTGAGTACTGGAGGCAAATTCAATGATAGCTTTAAAAAGGGAACTGGAAAGCAGATAAAAAGAGAAAATTTGTAGCGCTGTGGGACTAGCTGAGTTACTCTTGCAGAGATCCAGCATAACCACAGAAGGCCAAATGGCCTCCTTAAGTTATAATTATTCCATGATTCATTTCCAAGTACCTAAGATTAAACATGCTTTGTCTATAATTCAAATACAGTCTCTAACATCAATGTAAAATCAGGAATAATATATTCTGGAGTTAATTCTCCCCTTCATTTCCTGCCAAGGTTCATTTATGTCAGAACCATCCCAGCTTTGGTCATTACTTCATGCTTTTAATAACTATAATTATGTATCAGCAGCTTTTTTCAGACAATATTTTGTAAATGTATAAGGTCATTACTGGGTGAGATTTGAAATTTGACAATGAGCCTGGCAATGTTCCCATGTTCCAAGTCTACAAAATACTGTCAACTGACGAAGAAATGTTTCCAGAGAAGAATGAGTGCTGCACTAACCAACCAAAAGGGTTGAGGCTAATTTATGACCCGATTTCATAACTTGCTCCTTCAGATTAATAATAATCAGTCTGCAGTTACAGGCAAATCAATTTTGTTATAAACAGTGTAGGGAGCAGCATACAAATTAAACCAAACGTTCAAGTAAACTGACATTGAAATTTATTAAGCCATCATAATCACACCATCAATCAGATTACTGTCCAGCAGCAAAGGGATTAAAAACATCCGTGTGAATGGTGCAGTCAGCCATAGCAGGTTCTTCATTATGACACACTACTTGCCAGACAGTGAGTGGTATTGCCCTGGGTTACTAACCTTTTTGTTAAGGCAGCCAACATACAGAGCACCTAGCTTGCATTGGCATGCATTGTACATACAATGATACAGCCAAGTGGGCCATTCATCCAAAGAACTATCCAATCAGTCCCACATCCCCTGATCTTTCTTTATTGTTCTGCAAGTTTATCCCCTACAAGTATTTTTCCAATACGAAAGTTATTAGTGATTCTGCTTTCACCATACTTTTAAGTAGGACATTCCACATTTTAACAACTCTGTATGTAAAAATATTTCTCATCTCTCCTTCAAAATCCATCAGCATTTTGAGTACCTCCATTAAGTCCCAACGCCATTCATCCCCCAAACCTTGTCTGCTCTAAAGAGAGCAACTCAGCCTCTCCACATAATTTAAACCCTGCACTATATTGGTTTCTTGAGTTTTCGCTTACATGAGGTTGAATTCAATTGCTGCTCACTCATTTCTCACCTGAAAGCAGAACATTGGGTGGGCACCTCAGACATCCCTGTAACATCCAAGGTTAGTTTATTTCCATTTTCACTAACTTTAAACAAGTGTCCAGCAGTTCCATCCAGAATAGGTGGGAAGCTGTTGAAATATGCTGATCAATATCTACTTGGAATACAAGTCAACTGTCATTTTCATGGAGAAATGGATGGAACCAATGCTCCCTTTAAGCTATGTGGCAACTTAGGAGTCACCATGCAGGCCATGCACAGAAATAACCGTGCATGGTCATGAAAAAAAAATAATGGCCTCAAAACTGATGCCACAGAGATCATATTTGTCTTCAAACAAAATCTGAGAGTGCAGGGACTGAGCGAGAGGTTCCAGGATCAGCAGTGCATGAATGTATGTTGAAACACTGCTCTAGGAAAGCAGTAAGAGTTAGTTTCCTAGAAACTACCGTAACGGTTAAATTAAATCATTAAGAAATGAAAAGATTGTGGATTTTACAAAATTAATCGTTGAATTCTTCTTTCGATATAGCTCTCCAGCGAAGTGTCAGTGCTGATTAACATGGCCATTACTACCCAAACTGGAGGCAGCATGCTGAGCAGATTAAATATCAATCGGTAAGGCAACTATCAAAATTAAATAGATTGGCTGTTGCAGCTTCAGGTGTGCAGTAAATGGCTGTGCCCAAATTGTGGATGCAAAACACTCTAGGAGATCCCCTGGTGTGATAAATACACTTATTACATCCAGGTCAGGGTGAAACAATAGTTGCTTAGGGTGATTATTCACATTGAAGTCAAAGGCTTGAAGATTGCAAATGGTATCCAGGCAAATGAGTCACCAGCTGGGCAACTAATAAACCACTCAACTGAATCACAAAAACATCTCCTTGACTGACATATCACAATGCACTTCCATTTTTACTGACCATGCAATTATTTAAATAGGAGAAAAAGAGCCACATTAGAACAATAATTTTCGGAGATATATTCAAATTGACAAGGCTCAGTAAGTTTTCAATTTTTTTGTAACCCTGATGAAGCCATCAGTATACTTGTTGAGAGCCCAATCTAAAAGGTGAGTGTAATAATCTCCTTTAGAGTATATGAATCCTTACAGAAAGAAAAAGAAACCACTTGCAATTACATAGCACATTTCACAACCGCAAAATGTCCTTAAGTACTTCACAAATAATGAAGTCATCACTCTTGCAATGTAGGGAATTATGGTTGACAATATTGCGCACAGCAAGATCCCACAACAATGAAATAAAAGATTAGATAATCTGTTTTTGGTAGTTCTGATTGAGGGATAAATGTCAGCTCGGGCAGTAGCAGAATTCTCTTGTTTTTCTTTGAATCATGTTCTGAGATCTTTTACCATCATTTGAGAGAATGCACACGTCTTGGTTTTCATACCTCATTCAAAAGACAGTGCAGCAATGATGGCATGGTGACGCAGTGGTCAACACTGCTGTCTCACAATGCCAGGGACCCAAGTTCATTTCCTGCCTCGTATCTCTGTCTGGAGTTTACACTTTCTCCCTGTGTCTGTGTGGGTTTCCTCTGTGTGCTCCAGTTTCCTCCCACAGTCCAAATATAAGCGGGTTACATGGATTGGTCATGCTAAATTGCTCCTAGTGTCACAGGAATTAGCAGGCTATATGTGCGGGTTACAGGAATAGGGCCTGGTGGGATTGTGGTCAGTTACAGACGTGATGGGCTGAACGGTCTCCTTCTATGGTGTTGTTGTTCATCCGTCGTCATCGATGAGGACCTCGACACCATTAGTCATTTTGAGGCTGGTTGCAGTGTGTCCTAAGATGACCGATCAGGCCAATGCAGGCACAGAATGTCCTGGCACATATTGGACAGACTTGTGTAGACACTGTAGTTGTTGCGCTGGTGGCTCTGGACTTGCGCAGCTCACGCTTAAGTCGTGTTTCAGCAATACACCTTGCTTTGTGAGCTTGACAGCCTTTGTGGATGAGGCAGTGCCAGGTAGGGTGGTTTTGCGCCAGCGTTTCCCAGGTGGTCGTGTCAATGTTAAGCGACTTCAGGGAGGCTTTGAGTGTGTCTTTGCAATGTTTCTTCTGCCCTCCATGCAAGCATCTTCCAGCAGAGAGTTCCCCAAAGGGGAACTGTTTGGGTATGCGCTCGTCTGACATATGGATGACATGACCTGCCCAACAAGTCTGCGCTCTCATCAGCAGTGTGTTGACTGCTCAAGAGAGAATTTGTGTCTGGTACTTTGCCTTGCCACCTAATGTGTAATATTCTGCGAAGACAAGACATGTGGAAATTATTGAGCTGTCTTGCATGCCTTCGATACACAGTCCACGATCCACAGGCATACAGGAGGTTAGTGAGTACCATGGCGCTGTAGACCTTCAGTTTTGTTGCTGTGCTGATTCCTCGACGTTCCCATACAGTGGAGCGCAGTCTACCAAAAGCAGAACTTGCCTTTGCTATTCTGCAATTAACCTCTGCATTAATAGTCACTGCTTGGGAGAGGGTGCTGCCAAGGTAAGTGAACTGGTCCACTGCCTGTAGTTTCTGCTCTTTGATTGTGATTATGGGTTCTGTGTACATGAGGATCAGGCTGGTGCATGACGTTGGTCTTTTTAATGTTGATGGCGAGTCCAAAGTTGTCACAAGCCATGGAAAATTTGTCCACACTGACTTGCATCTCTGGCTCTGAGCCAGCATACAGGGCGCAGTCATCGGCAAAGAGGAAATCTCTCAGAACAGTCTCTTTCACTTTGGTAATAGCTTGAAGTCTCTTCAGGTTGTAAAGCTTCCCATCCACTCTGTAATTGAGGCTGATTCCAGCAACACTGTCCTGGAAGGCATCATTCAGCATGGCAGTAAACATCATGCTGAACACTGTGGGTGCTAGCACACAGCCCTGTTTTACGCCATTGGTGACTGGGAATGCCTCAGGGGCTTCTCCGCCATCCAGTACTCTGGCCATCATGGAACTGGCGTACCATCTGTATTAATTTTAGGGGGTTGAGGGGGGGCTGAACTTTGACATGATCCTGCACAGGCCTTGTTGGCTTACAGTATCAAAGGCTTTCGCAAGGTCAACAAGGGTTGTGTGGAGCTCACGATTCTGCTCCTGACGCTTCTCCTGAAGTTGGCGCGCAGCAAAAATCATGTCAGTAGTCCCACAACCTTTGCGGAAGCCACACTGTGACTCTGGAAGCAGGCCCAGCTCCAGATCAGTGACCAGACGAATTAGCAGGACTCTTGCGCAGGTTTTTCCTGTGATGGAGAGCAGTGAGATTCCTCAGTGGTTGTCGCATACTTGCTTATTTCCCTTACTCTTGTAGAGGTGTACGATGGAAGCATTTTTAAGTTCCTGAGGAATGGATCCTTGCTTCCAAAAGGACTGGAACAACTCGGTGAGCTTCTCGATAAGTGCAGGACCAGCAGCTTTATAGATCTCTACGGGTATGGCATCTGCTCCTGGGGCTTTGCCACTGGATAGCTGGCTGACAGCTTTCGTGACTTCGGCTACTACCGGTGGGTCATCCATGGCGCTGTTGATATCGACCTGGGGAATCCTGTGTATTGCCTCATCGTTAATAGATGATGGTCGGTTGAGGATGGCTTCAAAGTGTTTAGCCCATTTCTGCAGGATCTGAGCCTTATGAGAGTTGTACCATCTGTACTCAGGAGGGGGGAACTCCCAAGAGATTGTGGTCCATAGAGGGTGTTGAGGGCTTCATAGAACCGTTTCAAGCCGATTCTGTCAGCATATCCCTGTATTTCATCTGCCTTGGCGCTCAGCCAGGCATCCTGCATTTTACGCAGTTTATTCTGGACTGTCCTGCGAGCATTGGTAAAAGCATCTTTCTTGGCAGCTGAAGATGGGTCGTTCTGACAGGCCCGATGAAAACGGTGCATTTCAACAAGTAGAGCCTATATCTCCTCGAACCAATCATGCTGCTTGTGGGTGGAGGGCCCAAGCGTTTTCAGCGCAGATGTGTGGATAGCATCCCTGAAGCGGTCCCACTAGTCCTCAGCGCTGCCTGCAAGGTGTGGGTCAGCAAGCTTGATTTCTAAGTCTTCAGCAAGTGCTGAAGCTATGCTGGGGGTCTTTTGCTTGGCCACATTGATTCTTTTCATAACCTTGCTTCCTTATGGCCGCCTCTTGGGTCTGATGCGGAGCCTCATTTTGGAGACAATGAGCCTGTGATCTGTCCAGCAGTCAGCACCACACATGGCCTTGGTCACTCTGACATCCTGCCTGTCTTTTCCCCTGACAATGACATAGTCAATAAGATGCCAATGCTTAGAGCGGGGGTGCATCCAGGAGGTCTTGTTACAGGCAGGCAGACGTAAGGTTGTGTTGGTGATGAGGAGGTCATGTGCTGCACAGGTCTTCATTAAGAGTAGGCCATTACTGTTACACTTGCCCACTCCATGTCTCCCAATGACTCCGTGCCAGATTGCAGAGTCACACCCTACTCTTGCACTGAAATCACCAAGCAAGATCAGCTTGTCGGTACTGCTCACTGCTGATAGTAGGGCATCTAGTTCTTCATAGAACTTGTCTTTCATCTCGTCCGGGTTGTTCATTGTGAGGGCATAGGCGCTGATCAGGGTGGCTTGACTTCTGTAGTGAAAACTGTAATGTCATAAGCCGGTCATTCACACCCTTGGGTTGACGATCAAGTTTCTGAACAAGGTGACTCCTGACGATGGATCCAACTCCAGCATCATGACGCTCATCGCTGCCGCGACCGCTCCAGAAAAACGTGTATCCACCTCCAGTTTCAGTCAACTGACCTACATTGGCAAGACGAGTTTCGCTCAGGGCTGCAACGTCAATGATGTATCTTGCAAGCTGTCTGGCAACTAAGGCTGTTCTTCTCCCTGGTCTGTCTGCTGTAGGGTTGTCCAAAAGCGTGCGCACGTTCCAAGTGCCAACGGTGAGCGGTGTCACCTTGTGTTTTATTTTGTGTGTTTGACCGCAAGATAGGATCCCCGCCAGCCACAGTAAACTGGGCAGGGTGTAGCGAAGCAAGCAATGTTTAGGGCACCTTTTCTAGCCCTTTCCTCATTCTACGGAGGTGAGCAGTGCGTTCCTGAAGAGGACTGCTTAGTCGCCCAGGTAGATGCCAGGTTCCACTGCTGCTTCGGTCAGCGGAAAACAGTCAGTAGACCTGAGCCGCCTGCATGCAGGTCCATGACTACAGCTCCCAGTGTATCCACACCTGCTGCTTCGCCGCTCGCCCGTCGCCACAGGATTTCAACACTGATGATGATGGTGTTGAAACTAGCACTGGATTTGGATTAAAGTGAGGGAGAGTTGCGCAGCGTCAGCCTCACTCTTGGAAGAGTGATCTAGATCCAGTGGCAAGGCAAGAGTCAAGACGGCTGGAGGTGGGACGAGGCACAGTGGATGACCAGGACGTCTTCTGTGTCGTGTCCTGCTCTTCGCATTCCACGACGCTTACAGAGACTGCCTTCTTGACCATTGGAACTTCCATTGGTCTCTTCCACTCAATCCACCGGACTCTGTCTTCACATGCTGGGATAGACATGGGGTGTATGTGGGGTGTCAGGGAGAGGTAATACCTTTGGTGGGGGCACATGTTGTGTCCTTTCAGGGTGCTTTGTCCATCCTTTGTCCCCACCTGGCGCTCAGCTCTCCCCTGTGGCTCCCCATAGCTGTTTGCATGTGACAGCGGCCACACCCCAGGCAACGGCCTCGACAAGCCGGCTTTACCAGGTAAGGGTAGCTGACGGGTCTCAACCCTCGGTAAGATAGGGAGATATCTATCCCAGCATGTTCTGTACTGTAGGGATTCTATGAGTTCCTCAGTAGTGCAGCGAACTGTCACCCTTGATAATATGTTGAAAGTCCTGATTTTAACTCAGGCACCAGAAAAATGTCCAGGTCTCATCAGTATGACACACTTGAGATTTTAACTGCTGAACTTCATCTGCACAACACGAGTCATTCCCAAAGCTTGGTGGCTGGTCAGCAGGCAAAGGCAGAATGTTGGGTAGCAGAAGGCTGCCACTGGAAACAACAACCACCTCCCACTCACAGATAAATCATGGGGAGGGGGTTTTTGGAGGGTCTCCAATCACCTTGGGGTGTAACTCCTAGGACCACAGAAGGCAAGTTAAAATGCAAGATTTCAGTGAAGGATTGGTAAGCCAGGTGACTATAACTTCTTGTCGCTAAGCTTATGCCAGTGGGGTTAGAATCATATCTCTGGAATTGGGCTTCAACCCATACCTTTGACTCAGAGGCATGAATGCTACCACTAAGCCAATTCACATATATTAATCTACATGAACAATAAATCCATGTATTCTTCCAATTTCCTTTCACTATTAAAGGTTACTGACAATATTTTGTAATATAGATTATGTTTCATGACACTGAAAAATCAGATGAAACCAGTTGAAAACTGCAACTGGATCGAACTGGTCTCACTGGAACTAACAAGAACCAAATCTAATAAATTGGAAGCAATTGACTTATGAGTTGGTGTACCAGCTGCCATGCATGCACGAACCAGTTGGAATTTATTGGAACCAGTTGACATATCAGTTGGTTCAGGTGGAACCAGTTAGCAGGCACATAATTCCAGCTGGTTACAGCTCTAAGTATGTGGAACCAGTTTGCTGACCAACTCCCCACCCCCGCCCCCAGTCTCTGTTGCGTCTTCTGATGCCCGTAACATAAATAAAGTACACTTGAATCTCGCTCTTTGCCAATCTCTTTCTTTCTCATTCCCCCTCAGTCTCTCTCTCTCCTCCAATTTCTCCCCAGCCCCCTCTCTCAGAATAAGATCTCAGCCACTTACAACTGGGAAACGAGAATTGCTTTCAAAGATTGTGGTAAAGAATTTCAAACATTCACAAAGTGCTATGGATTCTTAGTCATTGAGTATATTTAAGTCACAGATTCTGAGATTTGATAAAGGGAATCAAGGGATATGAGTATAGAACAGAACGGAACAGCTAAGATAGTAAACCCATTGGTAGAGCAGATATGGGGGGGGGGGTGGGGAGAGGAGACACAAGAGGAAACAACTACATTTTTAAACAAAATGGCGATAATAACATTTTTCTTAGAACTCCAAAAATGAAATGCTTCTTTATGTCACAATCAGTTATGATACGACAAGGTCAAATGATACTGAATGTAAAATCTTAAAAGAACAGTGATTTCATTGATCTTACCTATATTAGATACTAAAAAAAAATCTAAATAATGAAGAGGAAATATTAACTTACTTCTAACTGAAGTGCTAACCAAATATGCTTTGGGATGAATGTGTCATTTTCAGATCAGCAAATTGTAATTAGTGGGGTGCTACAAGGATCAGTGTTCAGGCCTCGATTATTTTCGATCTATATTCATGACTTGGGTGAAGAGACAGAGTGCACTGTAGCCAAATTTGCTTATGATACAATGATAGGTGGGGAAACAAGCTGTGAGGAGGACACAAAGAGTCTACAAATGGATACAGAAAGAATAAGCGGGCAAAACTTTGACGGATGGAGTACAATGTGGGAAAATCCACCTGGTGAAGAATTAGAATTTGAATGGACAATGACTACCAGTTAGAGAGAGGAATTAGAAAGGCAAATAAAATGTTAGTCTTTATTTTGCAAGATGGATGAAGTATAAAAGTAAGGAAAGTGGTGGAAGGTGTCGTCGATAATACTATCGAGCAAAACTTACTAAAGTATCACCTCAGGAATTCCTGGGCACAACTATCTTCAATTGCTTTACCAATGACCATATTTTCAACATGAAGTCACGAATAGGATGTTCACTGATCACTGCTCAATGTTCAGCACCTTTGAGACTCTTCAAATACTGACCCCTTGTTCATATGCAGCAAGATCTGGATAACATTCGAAACACTGAGATGCAAGCTCCTAGCCTTGCTGCTACCCACCAGTACCTCTCTCCCAGCAGCCCCCAACCCAACATTACTTAACTGTGTTTGGACTCACCCACAAGAGGAAACATAATTTCCACGTTCACCTTGTCAAGACTATCCAGGATCTTACATACTTCAATCAAGTCACCCCCTCACTCTTCTAAATTCTAGCAGAAACAAGCCCAGCCTGTTCAACCAATCCTCATAACACAACACATTCATTTCAAGTATCAATCTAGTGAACCTCCTCTGAAAACTCTCCAGTGCATTTACATCTTTTCTTAACCAAGGAGGCCAAAACTACACAAAGTATTCGAGATGCAGTATCACCAATGCCCTGTATAATTTAAGTATAACATCCTCACTTTAATTTTCAATTCTCTTATAATAAAGAATAACATTACATTAGCCTTCTTAATTACTTGCGGTACCTGTGTACTAACCTTTTCTTTCTCCAGCTAGTCCCTGTTCAAGTAATACCCTGCCTTTTTATTATTTCAGCCAAAGTGAACAATTTTGCACTTTCCTACATTATATTCTATTTACCGAGTATTTGCACACTCACTCAACGCACCTATATCCATCTGTGAACTCGTAAGTTCTATTCACGATATAGTTTTCTTCCAATTTTTGTCATCTACAAATTTAGCGACTATGCCTTTGCTCCCCTCACTTGAGCCATTGATATAAATTGTCAAAAGTTGGGACCACTGTAGTAGTCCATTCATTACATTCTGTAATTAGAAAAAGACCCACTTATGCACACTGTTTGCTGCCAGATAGTCAATTTTCTAACTATGGTAAAATGTTACCTCTACGCCATGAATATTTATTTTCTGCAATAACCTTTGATGTGGCATCCTACCAAGCACACATCTACAGGCTCCTCTTTACCGTAGGCACTTGCTACTCCATTAAATAACTACAATATGTTGGTTAAACGCCATTTCCCTGCCACTTGGTACTGCCAGATCTGCTGAGATTTTCCAGCATACTCTCTTTTGGTTTCAGATTCCAGCATCCACAGTAATTTGCTTTTAACCATGCTGAATCTTCCTGATTATTTTGTGTTTCTCCAAGTGCCAAACAAAAATCGAATGATCGAATCTCGCAACTTCCCCGTGACAGACGTCAAGCACCCTGGCCTCTAGTTTCCTGCTTTGCTTCCTTCCCTTCTTGAATAGAGGGGTCACATTTACTATTTTCCAGTCTGATGGAACCTTTCCAGAACGTAGGGAATTTTGGAAAATTAATGCCAACACATCTCCTACCTCATTAGCCACCCCTCTTTTAAGACCCTTTGATGAACTCCATCAGGATTTGGAGATTTGTCAGCTGCATCAGTTTGCCCAGTACCACTTGGCTAGTGATTGTAATTTCACAAACTTCCTCTCTCACTTCCATATCCTGATTTACTGCAATCACTGGAATGTTTTCCTGTATCTTCTATGTCAAAGACAGAAGCAAAATATTTGTTCATTTCATCTGCCATTTCCTTATTATCCACTATTAATTCCCCATTGTCACTTTCTAAAAGACCAACACTCACTTTATTCACTCTTTTCATGTTCAAATAATGGTAGAAACTCTTACATCAGTTTTTATATTTATTGTGCTACCCTGCACCTTTAGCTAGCTTCCTCTACTTCTTGAAGGTTAGATAATCAATATCACATTACCTTTTACTACACCTATTATTTGATTTAGGAGGCCAACGCTGCAGAATTTGCCTTCTGTTTCAAACTGGGTTTTGTTGACCAGGAATCAAGTGTTGTAAAATATAACCATCACAACCTCCTACAGGCTCCGAAACTAATCCTCTGTGGCATTTTTAGTTGGCAGTGTGAAGAACACACCCATTTCCTTTTTAAAACACAATGATGAGAATTCTACATGTTTGAAATTACTCCAAGTTGCAATTTTGCATTTTGCAATGTTTACTTTATGAGGTTATTTCAGTCATTATTATCCAAAGTCCGGCTATGCAAATATGAAATGGAAAAGTGTACAGAAAATACAGGACTCTGTTTCTCTCACGATACTGCTGCACATATCAGTAATATTGCTAATTGTTGCGTTTCTTGTAGACGTCTGAATGATTTCTGATGGGAAGCTAATGAGTATCATGCCAAATCCTGAAACCTGCTTGTCTGTAAAGACCTTACCCAACTCCATAAACACTCCTCTGTCTCGATGGGATTGCATTCTCCAGCACAAATGGAAATGCAGGATTGAAAGGTCTTTCAATTACTCAAGGGCAAGGGGGGATTAGGTTTCTGGCACACAGCAAATCTCTTCATAACTTAATATTTTCTATTAAAAAAGCAATCTGGTCTAAGTGCTGTCCAATTTAATTCATGAAGTAAAAAAGATTTAATTCCCTTGTGGTGAACTGCACTATCTCATATAGCCAATAGGGTCATTATCCTAACTGCCTAGCTACTCGTTGCAATATTCATCAAAGTATGTCCATATTTGCATCCTTTGCTTCTCAGGCCTTCAGAACTAAAACTGAGATGACATCAGCTTTCCTACAAGGCTGATTTTCAAATGAGCTTTTATTTCCTGACAGGTCTTGACAAAATGTCATGGACCTGAAATATTAACTCTGTTTCTCTCTTTACGGATGCTGCCATACCCGTTGACTATTCCAGCATTTTCAAGGCTTTTACCTCAGATTTGCCAATACTTTGTTTTGTATTTTTTTAAAAATGCATTCATGCCTGGGCTGTGACCACCACTGATAAGGTCAGAAATTATTGCCCTGAATGATTTAGAGTCGTGGCTGTTCCTGCAGTGCTGCAAGGTACAGAGTTCCAGAACTTTGACCCAGCAACGATAAAGGAATGGAGATCTGTTTCCAAGTCAGGATGGGAAGTGATTTTTTTTTCAGTTGTTGGGCAATGATCCTCCCATGTGCCTGCTGCCCTTATAGAGATTGTAGGTTTTGGGAGATGCTGTCAAAGAAACCTTGGTGATCTGCAGCCATGCACATTGTATATGGTGCGTATTACAGTCAATTTGGTCATGGGAGCAAATGTTTAAGATGATGGCTCTGGCGTCAATCAAGCAGGATGCCAGAAGTGCAGAGTTCCACATCAGGAAGGTATTGACAGGCTGGGTGTTATTCTCTTGAAAAAAAGAGGTGAGGGGGTGACTTCTGAAAGATCTAAAATTGTGAAAAATATTGATAGAATGGCTACAGAGAGACTGATACCTCCTCCAGAAAAGTGTGTGACTGGAGGCCATCCGTATTAAATAGTCAATAAGAAATCGAATAAGGAATTTAAAAAAAAACTTTTTTACCCAAAGATTAGTTTGAAGTGAATAGCATAGATACATTTAAGGAGAAGCTAGACAAGCATTTGAGGGAGCAGCAAATAGAGAGTCATGATGATAGATTTAGATGAGGAAGGATGGGAGGAGATTCAGGAGGTGCAAAAACATTGGCATACGCTGGTTGGGTCAAATGGCCTGTTTCCATGCTGTATATTCCATGAAATCTAATAGAAGATTGAACATTATAGCCCTCGATATTGCATCGACCTATGGAATCAATCTAGGTCCATCTAACCGATACTATTCCAATATCATCCATATGTTTATCCAATGACCATTTAAATGCCCTTCATGTTGACGAGTCCACTACTGTTGCAGGCAGGGCATTCCACGGCCTTACGACTGAGTAAAGAACCTACTTCTGACATCTGTCCTACATCTATCACCCCTCAATTTAAAGCTATGTCCCCAAGTGCTAGCCATCTGTATCCAAGGATAAAGACTCTCACTGCCCACCCTATCTAATCCTCTGATCATCTTATATGCCTCTATTAAGTCACCTCTTAATCTTCTTCTCTCTAATGAAAACAGCCTCAAGTCTCTCAGCCTTTCCTCATAAGACCTTCCCACCATACCAGGCAACATCCTGGTAAATCTCCTCTGCACCCTTTCCAATGCTTCCACATCCTTCCTATTATGCGGCGACCAGAACTGTACGCAATACTCTAAGTGCAGCCGCACCAGAGTTTTGTACAGCTGCAACATGACCTCATGGCTCCCAAACTCAATCCGTCTACCAATAAAAGCTAACACACCGTACGCCTTCTCAACAACCCTATCAACCTGGGTGCCAACTTTCAGGGATCTATGCACATGAACACCGAGATCTCTCTGCTCATCCACACTACCAAGTAACTTACTATTAGCCCAGTACTCTGTATTCCTGTTACTCCTGCCAAAGCGAATACTTTACACTTTTCTGCATTAAACTCCATTTGCCACCTCTCAGCCCAGTTCTGCAGCTTATCTCTGTCCTTCTGCAACCTGCAACATCCTTCTGCACTGTCCACAACTCCACCTACTTTAGTGTCATCTGCAAATTTATTAACCCATCCTTCTACACCTTCATCTCGGTCATTTATAAAAATGACAAACAGCAGTGGCCCCAAAACAGATCCTTGTGATACACCACTAGTAACTGAACTCTAGCATGAACATTTCCCATCAACCACCTCCCTCTGTCTTCTTACAAGTAGCCAATTTCTGATCCAAACCGCTAAATCACCGTCAATCCCATGCCTCCATATCTTCTGCAATAGCTTACCGTGGGGAACCTTAACCTCACGCTTTACTGAAATCCATATACACCACATCAACTGCTTTACTCTCACCCATCTCTTTGGTCACCTTTTCAAAGAACTCAATAAGGTTTATGAGGCACAACCGACCCTTCGCAATGGAATGTTTTGTCCTGGATCATCTCAAGCTTACTAAGTGTTGCTCAAGCTGCATTCCATCTAGTCTTTTGAGAAAATGTTCCATTTCACTCTGGATTTGTGCCTCACAAGTGGTGCAAAATACCCATCCTCTGCCCTGAACTTGTAGCCACAGTGTTTATGTAACCAATCCAATAGTTATTTTGGTCAATGATGATCCACAAGATGTTGACAGTAGGGATTCAACAATGCTAGTGCTGTTGAATGGTGAAGGGAGGAGGATAGACTATCTTTGATTGGAGATGGTCATTATCTAGCAATTACAAGGTCATAAGATACAGAAGCAGGAGTAGGCCACTCGGCTCATCGAGCCTGCTCCACCCATGCAGTAAGATCATGGCTGATCTTTGTGATCTTAACTTCATTTTCCTTCTACATTCGTCATCTTTGACAGGAAAACTTAACTGTGCATTGAGAGAGATACACGCCAGTTTACAATCAGAGCACTGTCAAAATTATGGGAACTGCCATCTCTTTCCTTGTCCATAGCAGTGGAATGAACTAAATTTATTTCAGAATGGTGTCTGTGATAATGGCAGCCTCAAAGAGGCTGAATTGGATCATCCACTCAGCACCTCTAGTTGCAGAGAACTGTAAACAATTCAGCCTTGCCACTTACATCCACACGCTATGCTCCACTGTCATTAACGTTGCTGTTGCTTTCCAAACACAGATAAGCAAGACCAGCTAAGGACAGCAGACTTCCTTCCCAAAAGGCCATTAAGCAAACCAGTTGGATTTGTGTAACAATCAGTTGTTTCATGGTTGCTTTTTATTCCATTACTTAATTGAATTTAAATTCCTTGTTTACTGTGTGGGGATTAAGCTACTCATGTCTTCAGATATTTAGTCCTGTCTTCTGGATTTCTCCTCCACTCACCGTACCACTGTACTAAACAAATACCATCTCAGGAATAAAATCTTTTTTCAGGCAGACAATTCAATCCGTACTCGCTTCAAGGCACTCAAAGAGGAATAAAAAAAATGCCTGCTTAAGATGGCGAATTCATATTTAGTGCAAACATATCTTGATATTTTAAAGCAGCAACATTATTGAAACAGCTAAACATTTCTGATTACTTGCATGGAATAGCATTTGATAAGTTACATGAATATGTAAGAAAAAGTAAATGAACACAAACATAACTGACAAAACACATTTAACTTGATTTTGTGCAGTAAATATTAATGCAGATTTTGCAGCTATGGCAATGTACTCAATTTTTATTAATTTTGTTTTGGCCAATAGCAACATAGACACAGTATAAAATGGAATTACAATTCCTACATTATAACAGAGTGCTTACTTTGAAATATACTATTGGTAAAGATTTATGAGCAAGTCCTTCCATAAAAGCAACTGTGAAGAGCACCAATAATTTTAGTTATCCACAAGCAAAGCTAAAGGCAAGTGGTATTCACTTTTCTAAATATAAATCATAACAGAAATATTTTAACTAAATGACAGCATTTGAAGTTACAGAAATGGAATAAGAGCCAATCGACAATTGCAATAAGAGAAGGCATTCAAATTTTTTGCCCCTGAAACAAGGAGAAAACAATTATTTTGTACTTTATCTCTGCTACATCATATCCTTCCCCATCTTTAAATCAAAAGAGAAATCTTCCCTTTGTTGTAGCACACTTTTTTAAATGTTTTCAA
This sequence comes from Carcharhinus amblyrhynchos, assembly GCF_965287045.1. NCBI lineage: Eukaryota > Metazoa > Chordata > Chondrichthyes > Carcharhiniformes > Carcharhinidae > Carcharhinus > Carcharhinus amblyrhynchos. The sequence continues at coordinate 14,029,577 of NC_137341.1, forward strand.
TATGCTGTGACTGAAGTTTCATTGGACAAGATCGCATTGCAAAATTGCTGGCTTTTAGCACAAAAGCATAAAGCACAACATTTGTCAATGTAGTGCAGTCTCATATTTTGTCCTGTGTATTAAATCTTTGGTTTATAATGTCATTGTCACGCCACGAATTACATATCATGTTCTTCACTGGCTAACTGTTTACATATCTAAATATCTACATTTTTTCTTTACAAACTACTTATTTCCTCTTTTTATTATTCTCAATATTCTTTGCCAGTTCAAAGTTTTGTTTAATTAACTGAATTGCTTCATTTTAGGGACGTGCCAATGAAATCAGATTTTCTTTGGCTGATTCCAAAAGAGACATTAGATGAAAATATTCTCCCAATGCCATTAGTTATAATTTAGTCAACTGATGAATTATTTAAATTTAACAATATCACACATTTAAAATACAACTTGGCTATTAAATTTGGCATGGGTAGAAGTAATGATAGCTTTTTGAAGTTACAGTACTTGCTTGTACCTATATTCTATTACAGGGTATGAGATACTATTTGGTATGTCTCAATAAAGTTTTAATAGTTTAAAATCTGTATGCATTTATTGACAACTATAAACAGCAAAGGGTTAAAGCTCAGAGCAGTCTCCAAGCTTGCTTGTTCACAAGGCTCCGTCTACAGACTGACCGCTAGGTGTGGGTCATGTGTCTTCTTACATCAGTATGTGGGCAATACATGACTACATCCCACATAAACCCTTTACGTACCAGATTCTTACACTACATATTTTCCTCAATGAATCTCCCCAAGTGGCCCATAAGCCGCGAGCGAGTGTTTACATTTGTGACCTCCTTTTAAAATTTGCGAGTGATTCATTGAGAAATTACCAGGGAAGCTTTAGTCTTAATCAAGATAAAAGTTAATTTATTTCCAAACTGTTGCTGTAAGTCACTGAGGTAAAAGAATTACTCACAGATTACATATAATGATTAAATGTAGATAAAGATAGAAGGATAAAAAGGAAACTTAGTTCCGTGTTTTAAGATGTTAGTGCAGGTCTACAGTTAGTAGTTAAAGTGTTGATTGTCTGCAATGAAGGGATGAAGTTGAAGAGTTTAGTTCAGCAGTTGTGATGACTTCTGTAGACCATGAGTTGGTATTTGCCTTTTCAGGGGGAGTCAATAGGTCAAACAGGTTTTGGGAGAGAGAAACAGTTTCTTTTTCCTCATTAGTTCTGCTGTTTCAATACTTTAAAATTGCTCAGATTCTTTTCTGCAGAACAGCAGTTTATTTCTAGAGACCTTCCTCTTTGTTCTTCCTTGCTCAAGAACACTCTTTGACGAAGTCACTCAGAGTGCTTCCAGGGAGTTCTGCATACATGGCATCACAGTCTATCTTTATCCCAACCAAAGTAAAATGACTATGTTAGCTTCAAATGTTCCAGTAGGCAAAGAAATTAATTATGTTGAGGTCCTTTGAAGTCCCTTCCATCTCCTGTTTTCTCAGGAGCTAAGGTGTCTTCACCCCTTTAGAAGATTCAGCAGACACCGCTAGAGGAGTCTTGCATTTTAATAATTCTGCGATCAGTTCTGGAGATAATAAAGCTTGACACGGTCTGAACAAGCACAAAGGTACCAAAATGTCTGTCCACACCTCTATTTTGAAAAGGACCTTTAAAGCCATTTTAAATGTTTGAAGGCAAAAATGTACGTTTAAAATGGCTGTCCTTAAAATCTATAATGTTATAATTTTGATTTAATTTATTATTGTCACAAGTGTTGGTATACAGTGAAAAGTATTGTTTCTTGCAAGCTATACACATAAGGCATACCATACACAGGGAAGGAACAGTAAGTAGTTTCACAACGCCAAGTTAAAGTCAAACAGGTTTATTTGGTAGCACGTGCTAGCTCATGCTACCAAATAAACCTGTTGGACTTTAACTGGTGTTGTAAGATGACTAACTGTGCCTACCCCAGTCCAACGCCAGCAACTCCACATTAAGGAAGGAAAGGAGAGAGTGCAGAATGTAGTGTTACAATGATAGCTAGGGTGCAGAGAAAGATCAACTGAATGCAAGGTATATCCATTCAAAAGTCTGATGGCAGCGGAGAATAAGCTATTTTTGAGCCGGTTGGTACGTATTTTCAGACTTTTGTATCTTTTTCCCAATGGAAGGTGGTGGAAGAGAGTATCTCTGGGATGTGGGGGGGTCCTTGATTATGCTGGCTGTTTTTTCTGAGACAGTGGGAAGTGTAGACAGTGTAAATTAATGGGAGGCTTGTTTGAGTGATGGACTGGGCTTTGTTCACAAGCCTTTGTAGTTTCTTGCAGTCTTGGACAGAGCAAGAGCCATACCAAGCTGTGATACAGCTTAAAAGAATGCTTTCTAAGGTTCATCTGTAGAAGTTGGTGAGACTTGTAGCAGACATGCCAAATTTCCTTAGTCTCCTGAGAAAGCAGAAGCGTCGGTGGGCTTTCTTAATTATAGCATCCGCATGGAGGGACTAGAACAGGTTGTTGGTGATTTGAACACCTAAAAACCTGAAGCTCTCAACCATTTCTACATTGACGCAGACAGCTGTATGCCGTCCACTGCACTTCCTGAAATCGATGACTGTCTCCTTTGTTTTGCTGATATTGAGAGGGAGATTATTGTCGTCGCACCAGTTCCCCAGATTCTATATCTGTTTCCTGTACTGTATTCATCATTGTTTGAGGCCCAACAGTGCTGTCATTAGTAAACGTAAAAATTGAGGTGGAGGGGAATTTGGCCGTAGAGTCAGAGATGTATAAGGAGTATAGTAAGGGGCTGAGGACACAGCCTTGAGGAACACAGGCGTTGTTGATGATCATGGAGGCATTGTTGCCTACTTTTACTGATTGTGGTCTGTGGGTTAGGAAGTCTGATTACCAGTTGCACAGGGCAGAGCCAAGCGCCAGGCTACGAAGTTTGGCAATGATTGTCATAGGAATAATGGTGTTGAAGGTTCAGCTGTAGTCTATGAATAGGAGTTTGACATGCATGTCTTTGTTATCTGGATATTCCAGGTTTGAGTGTAGGGCCAGGAAAATGCTGTGGACCTGTTGCAATTCATAGAGTACATGAGAAGAAAGAAAGGAACAGGTGCAGAATATAATATTACATTCATAGCTCGGGTGTAGAGAAAGATCAACTTAATATAAGGTAGGTCCATTTAAGTCTGATGGCAGCAGGGAAGAAGCTATTCCTGAGTCCGTTGGTGCATGTCCCCAGACTTTTGTCTTTTTCCCGATGGAAGAAGGTGTCAGAGAGTATGTCCGAGGTAGTGTGAGAGCATGGGATGCTGGATTTGACAAACATAAATTGAAATGTATGTACTTGGCCTAAAAGATGCAATAGAATAACGGACAGCGACATCAAATGGGAAAAGGGTGTACAGTTTCAGTTCACCTTTGAAACACTGAGCACAAGATGGCTAAATTTAAAGTTAGGTTTGTATATGAAGGAGGAAAGGATCACAATAAAGACCCCTTTAACTAAAACGGACTTTTATGGGATGATGAGAAAACCATGTAATATTTTTGGGATAGATCACATTGACTTTGTCTAGGCCAATACAGTGTTCCTTGCACAGCAAATGAAAAAAAACAGGCAGATTTCCCATTGAATGGTCTCACAGTGCAATACTAGGTGGAATGCAAATTCATATAAGATAGTCATACTAAAATAGATGTAACAAAAGTTGGCAAAGCCTTCCATTTTCAAAAGAACTTGAGATTATGGTGCGCAGTTAATTTAATGCAAAGCCAATCAACATTTCTTCAGGTACCAATGAAACAATGAAAGTAAAACTGAATCCAATTGATGCATTTTCACTTTCGAAAGGAACTTTCAAAGTGATAATAAAAGCTATTGTTGAAAGATAGAACAAATGCTACTGTGCCTTCTGTCACACAAAAATGAAAAATACATTTCATTTGTCATAATTGCTGCACCTGCTTCTTGCCATAAGGGGAATATAACTAAAATTGTGCACAGAATCATTCCAGATATGAGAATAGAAAACGTAAATATAGGTGGTTATATAAATTGTTTTGAGTCCATCATAGAGTGCTCTCCCCACCTCACACACTATTTTCTCTCCCTCCCCGCTTTAGGTGCATCAGTACAGCAAACAGATACCCCTGCTACCAGCTCTTGCCTTCTAATCAACATCTTTGTGAATGAGGTTTGGAAATCATAAAAGTGAGCCCATTCCCCTTTATTTTATGGCACAGATTTCTGAAGTTTCAATATACATGTCTCTATTACCAGCTTTGCATATTTCCATAGAATCATAGAAACCCTACAGTGCAGAAGGAGCCTATTTGGCCCACTGAGTCTGCACCCAGGCCCTATCCCTGTAATCCCACATATTAACCCTGCTAATCCGTCTAACCAACAAACATCCTGGGACATTAAGGGGCAATTTGGTATGGCCAATGCACCTAACCCATACATCTTTGGACTATGGGAGGAAACCAGAGCACCCAGAAGAAACCCATGCAGACACAGGGAAAATGTGCATACTCCACACAGACAGTGACTCAAGCCAGGAATCAAACCCCAGTCCTGGAGCTGTGAGGCAACAGTGCTAATCACTGGACCAACGTAGATTGTGGATTGCAAAGTGGGTTGTGTTCAAGCCTTGATCAGTTAATGGTAATCAAAATATTTGATTCAAGTAAAAACAAAAAAAACGCACAGAAGTATATATAACTTCCCTTGAAAAATACTGAGAAGAATAAATAAGCCATTCAATAAATAAACCATTCACGGTAAACGCGGGGTCACTTCTAACATTTAAGAAAAACTTGCACGGGTTCATGGATGAGAGGGGTGTGGAGGGATATGGTTGAAGTGCAAGTCAGTGAGACGAGGCAAAAAAATGGATCGGCACAGACAAGAAGGGCCAAAAGGGCTGTTTCTGAGCTGTAATTTTCTATGGTTCTAAAAGTCAATCATTATGAACACAGGGTCGAACGCAATTAGATTTATCCTGGACATTCTGGGCACCACATCAAGGAAGTATGTACTGACCTTGGAAGGACTACAGCAGAGATTTACCAGAATAATGTATGAATTCCATGGGTCAAATTACAAGTAGAGTTTACACATATGAAGGTTCTAGTCTCTGAAATTTAGAGGTTCAGGGAGTGAGTTGATTGAGGATTTCAAGATATTAAGGGGAACAGACAGGGCAAATAAAGAAAAGCTATTTCTCCAGGTTTGGCAGTCTCAGATTAAGGGACATTGTCTTCAAAAATTGCCAGGTCTTTCAAGAGTTAAATTAGGAAATGTTTCTATACATTAAGATGTATACATCAGGAGTTAAATTAGGAAATATTTCTATACATTAAGGGCGGTAGAAGTTTGGAACTCTTCCACAAACGACAATTGTTTGTAAATCAGTTCGTGATTTTAACTTGGAATTGGATAGATTTTGCTAAGCAAAGGTATTAAGGGATATGGACCAAAGGAGGGCACTTGAAGCTCTGTAGTAGAAAAGCCATGATCTCACTGAGGCCAGGCTCAAGGAATTAAATGTGCATTGCCCGTAATAAAATACTTCAGAAAGGCTGGTTAAACAAATGGAAAACACAACTCAATTTTGATTATGACAGTACACATTGAATGGAAAAATGCCAACAGGTGAGGAAGATGATGGCCCAGACATATTACCACGAGACTATTAATCCAGAAACTCAGCTAATGTTCTGGAGACCTAGATTCGAATCCCACCACGACAAGAGGTGGAATTTGAATTCAAATTAAAAAAAACTGGAACTAAGAATCTATTGATGACCATGAAACCATTGTCGGCTGTTGGAAAAATCCATCTGGTTCACTAACGTCCTTTAGAGAAGGAAATCTGCCATCCTTACCTGGCCTAGCCTACATGTGACTCCAGACCAACAGCAATGTAGTTGACCCTTGGGCAACTAGGGGTGAGCAATAAATGCTGGCCAGCCAGTGAAGCCCATCTCCCGCAAATGAATGAAAAAAGGGAGACGAAGGGTCAGATTTTGGTACCAAAGCAGGTAACTTGAATTGGAGAATTTCCCAAACCTACCATTACATACTATTTTCACTCCACAGGGATGGGGGCACGATATAGTAAGGCCTGAAATCTCCAGAAGCAGGTTGAGTGCCAAGGATGACCGGTTAAAAGAACTGCCTTGGTTCACCGAAACTTCACCCCAGTTGTCTGATGACATTTTAAGCCTTCTAGATCTCACACCCCATTCCGCTCTTGCCTTTCAGCCAAGCAAACCCAGACTCAAAAAGGATCATGTGAATAAGTCTGTTCAAACAGGCAGAGAGAAGTTGCTTGATTGAACATCTCTAAGATGTTACAAGATATTTTTCTGTGATAATTTCTGTCAATGTTTATTTGCACAAGTTTAACAGGAGGCAAATGTTTAAAGTTTCTGATATTGATACTTTAATGGTCTACCTGATTGACAATTTTCTTAGGTTGAAGGAATATCATTTTTTTTTTCAAAACATTATGAATACGTATTTTTCCTGAGCAGTTTTAACTCACGCCATTGCTATTATAGAAGTTCATTGCTTCTATACATTGTATATACTGAAGGACTGGTCACAAAGGGCATGAGTTGGCACCAAGGGACAATGGTCGTAGCTGAGGGGACATGAGTTGACATGGAAGGGGCATGGATAACACCTTTCAAAGTTACTTTGCAATAGGTTCCTGAATTCAGACTATGATTCACAACTCCTCTGAGGTGCTGTGAACCCTGAGTCCTGGAGAAGCTGGTCCAGCTCTACAAAAATTATAAGGGGCTTAGAGATGCCGATTCTTACTTTGGAACCAGCTAAACTAGGAATGCAAGATTTGCTCCCAAAAATTACACCAGTTAACATTGGGCATGCTGAGAATGGGGCAGGAATCCTGAAATTGGGACATAGGCACCTGCCATTATTAAATGACTTGGGAATCCTTCTGGCTTCATGGCAATTCAGCCTCAAGTGAGGAATTTTCCCAAAGGGAAGTGAGTTTGGGTGCACGTCAGTAGTTAAATCCTCTAAGAGTGGCTTTAAGTTAGAATCCTGACATCATCCACTCTTTTCTGGGATGCGACTGGAGGTGAGCAGGGAACATCTGTTTTAATTCTATATCCTGGACTTAACAGCGAGGACCCCTGTTTGCTAAACTGCCAGGGATGCCCCAAGATCACCAAGGCAGGTGTGCAGTGGGAGGAGCTTCTTCAGTGAAACCAAGTTGGAAAGGCTTTGACAGTGAAATTTCAGCCATGGCTATGAAGAGACTGCTGGTCAAGCACTGTTTCTCTCAGAGAGTACTAACACTGTTTGACATGCAATCACCAACTTCTTCAAAGGTACTTTTCTGTCCAGCTTCACCCACCTGCTACCACCATTCATCAAGGCATGACATGCATGCCAAGAGGAAGAATGAACAGAGCTGGTGTTGACCTGAGGCGTGCTGTGTGAAAATTGCCAACTCTGGCTCAAAATATCCCAGGTGACATCAGCAAAAGAGACATCACAGGAAGCTCCCGAAAGTGACAGCAAAGAAAGCCAGCAGTATAGCACAAAACCTATTTAAAAGGCAAGCTATGTCACATTTCAAGGCAGCTTCACTGAAATCTTCCTGATATTTCAATGCAAGAAATTATGGTGAATTAAAGTCTCCAGGAAGTCACATGTGGACAAGTGCAAATACATCTATAATGTTCTATTCTAGAGGAACAACGTTTCTCTGAAGTCTGTGAATTGCCCCATTCCCTTCAAAACCCGAATTCTGTCATAGTCTTTCAAACCAGTGTCTGACTGCCAGTCATAAGCATTTTCCTCCTGGCATCAAGCAAATCACTGCACACATTCAGTGCCAGCTACCTGCATTAAAGATGGCACAGACTAAACAAATACAGAGAGCTTCCCACCTTCACTTTCCCTCTTTCCCTGCTCCCTTTGCCACCTTTGTTGCAATGCATAATGATATCATTACGCACACAGAGACGAGCAAACAAGGAAGCAGGCACATACCAACTTCCCAGAATGTTTTCTTTGGGCACTGGGAATTTGATGCCAAACCCAATAGACTTCTGACCATAGGGTTGGCAATCCTATTTGCTGGTGAAGTCATGTGGGACTTGGCATCTCAAAGTATTATGCACTCACTTGTAATTTCCTCCTGGCATCCAGGATCCTCTTGATGTACTGTCAGCAGGTTGGAGGGACCACATTTCTGCTCAATTTCAGCCTCAGTGCCAAGGACTCAAGTTTAATTCCTAGCTTGGGTCACCTTCTCCCCATGTCTGTGTGGGTTTCCTCCGGGTGCTTCGGTTTCCTCCCACAGTCCAAAAGACGTGCTGGTTAAGTGCACTGGCCATGCCAAATTTTTCCTCAGTGTGCCCGAACAGGACCGAAGTGTGGCGCCTGAGGGATTTTTACAGTAACCTTATTGCAGTGTTAATGTAAGCCTACTAGTGACACTAATAAACAAACTTAAACTTTATTACCATCCGCACCTGCTTGGTTGAAAAGGCTGTGCACTTCCTCCCAACCTTTAAAGAGCTCACCACTCTGTAGTCCCTCAGATCCTGCAGCAGAACCACTTGTGACAGTTTTCCCAGCTCTCAGTTCCATTCCTGTGGTTGCTGCAGGAATCAGCCTTAAAAATCCAAGTCATAGTGAGCCATTGTAAAATGTGTCACAATCCCTTAAATTAGAAATCCTTCCTTTGACAGAATCAACATGTCATAAGAACATAAGAAATAGGAGCAGGAGTAGGCCATCTAGCCCTTCGAGCCTGCCCCGCCATTCAATAAGATCATGGCTGATCTGTCGTGGCTCAGTTCCACATTCCCGCCCTCTCCCCATAACCCTTAACCCCCTCTCTTATCAAAAACCCATCAACCCGCGTCTTAAAAATATTTAGCAAGGTAGCCTCCACCACTTCAACGGGCAGAGAATTCCAGAGATTCACCACCCTTTGAGTGAAGAAGTTCCTCCTCAACTCCGTTCTAAACCGCACCCCCTTTATCTTGAGGCTGTGCCCCCTAGTCCTACTGTCCTTTCTGAGCAGGAAGAGTCTCTCCACCTCTATCCTATCCATCCCATTCATCATCTTATACGTCTCAATGAGATCTCCCCTCATTCTTATAAACTCTAACGAGTACAAGCCTAGTTTACTCAGCCTCTCCTCATAGCTCAACCCCCTCAACTCCGCTATCAGCCTAGTAAACCTCCTCTGCACTCCCTCCAAGGCCAAAATATCCTTGCGTAAGTGCGGCGCCCAAAACTGCACACAGTACTCCAGCTGCGGCCTCACCAATGCCCTATACAGCTGCAGCAACACCTCCCTACTTTTATATTCAATCCCCCTCGCTATGAAGGCCAGCATCCCACTAGCCTTCCTGACCGCCTGCTGCACCTGCAGGCTGGGTTTTTGCGACTCATGCACAAGGACCCCGAGGTCTCTCTGCACCGTTGCCTGCTGCAGTTTTTCGCCATGTAAGTAATAGTCCTTCCTACCATTATTCCTACCAAAGTGGACCACCTCGCACTTGCCAACATTAAATTCCATTTGCCAGTTCCTGGCCCATTCGCCCAGCCTATCTAGATCCTTCTGCAGACTCTCCACACCCTCCGCGCAATTTGCCGTTCCACCAATCTTGGTGTCATCAGCAAATTTCGACACCATACACTCGGTTCCCTCCTCCAGATCATCTAATGTAAATGGTAAATAGCTGAGGCCCCAGCACCGACCCCTGGGGCACTCCACTAGTCACCAACCGCCAATCCGAATAGCACCCATTAACCCCCACTCTCTGCCTCCTATTTGACCACCAATCCTCTATCCATGCTAACACCCTACCCCCAACTCCATGCCCCCTTACCTTCTGCAATAACCTCTTGTGAGGTACCTTGTCAAACGCCTTCTGAAAATCAAGAAAGACCACATCCACCGGCTCTCCTCTATCCACCGCCCTAGACACATCCTCATAGAACTCCAATAAATTTGTCAGACACGACTTCCCCTCATCCTGCTCACCCTCCTGGATTCGCTGAGGAATTCAGAGGTAGGATGCTCATGTCATGGCTCAGTTAGTGTCTTGGCAAAGACTGCGGGTGCAATCTATCCAGCTGGGAAGATAGCTTGCACACCAGGCACAAACCAATCTCATGCCTAAAGCCATCATCCTGACCCTGCTTTGCACCCTAATTTAAATATTCATATCTTCACTTGAATGACATTAACGCATCCGCCACAGTCGCTTCTAGCCTCCTGAATGTTTCACCCCTCATTAGCAAAACCTCTCTCAGTGATAAGAATCATTCATGATCCCCAACCAGTGGGGGCCAGATATGATGGTGGCGCCAGCGGTATCGCAGGCAACTGAAATCCATGGGTGGTTGGGCATGTGGCTGGGCTGTCCCCATTGGATATTGTCAGCCTGGTACTGCCCATTGGGCAACCTGGCAGTGTCCACAGGGCACCATAACAGTGCCGAGCAGTGCCATGGAGATGGAGCCTGAGTGGGAATGGGGCTACGGTGGGGGGAACAAGGGGGTGAACAGTTTTCAGACTTTGTTGATACTATACACCACAGGCTAGAAGGTCTCCTGTGCTGTAAACTTTCATAGGTCCAGAATTATATGTTTGAGCTCTATGAATATATACCGTAAACATGAAAGTCTAAGAGGAACAAGAAACTAAAACATAAGCCTTCCACATTTAAGCAACCAGACATTGATATTCCCTCCATCCTCACAAATATATTAAGGAATAGTGGTATTGACCCACCAATGCAAGAAGTGGAAGAAAAATAGTTTCAAGCTAAAATTGCAATTATTATTAAATTATTGTGGCAAATACTGCTTCCAACACAAAATAATTTTTCAATAGTTTTGCAGCATTTATAACATTGGCCACACCTAATAAATTTAACAATAACACTGGCACTGCCACAAACGCAGAAGCTGGCTTCAATTCCTAATCATACTTCCAGCTTTTAGTTTTCTTCCTTAATCAATTCCACTTATTGTGTATTTAGCTGCTACTTCATTTCTTCATCGCCCATTAATTTTAATTTTGAATTCAGTAATTCAACCCACTGAATGGGAGGATATAAAAATAAACAAGTGAATGCGTCAATCAGAAACTTATAAATAAATCTCAATAAAATGGTCACTGAAAACGTGATTTGCTGCACAGTAATTGCCTAAGAAAACCATCTGAAAACCATAAGAGGAGAAAAAGAATCTTATATTGAAAGTGATGCTTTTTTTCCATCACTTCACATTTATTGTCACAATTTTAGCCTGCAGACAGAAATAGAGATCAATGATATAAAATTCATACACCAATTACAGGGAACGGTAAATGGATATTTATCCTTCTGAGTTCAAAGTCATTAAGATTACATGACCATGAGAAAATGCCATTGTTAATGGCGTGGGATTGGGATTTAAAGGTACTGGTGCAATAAAGAAACTAATTTTGTCACAAGTCTTTTGCACGCCTTTGCTTATCTATTATTATTCCAGAATCCATCCATGAGCATAAGCTTGCAGCTAGCATTTTTTCTAATATAAAGTTTTTGTGGAAACATGGTACACATACAGTTCGTGGACTGCAACATGATTATTATAAATTGCATGTTAACGTAACTTCTACATCAATCAAACATAGGAACCCATATCCATTTGCAAGGGAGATAGTAATTGCTTTTGTCTGTCCCATTGAAACATCCATAATCCACTATAAACCAGGTAACAAGAAGGAACAAAATTTCAATATTGAGCTGTCAAAAAGAGAAATATTATCAGTGTAACTTTAGCTCTGGGATGGAGTTATATTCAATTACGTAAAAGAAAATCTCTAAGGGGAGGACAGTGAGAGTTGATTTCTTCATATTTTGCCACTTGTCTTTCGTGATTAAGGCAGTTCCATACAATATTTCACAGGCTAGTGAGTTCAGTTTATCAGATGGCTCGAACATGGTTCAGAGTAACGCCAACAGTATGATTTTGAATCCCATTCCAACTGAGGTAGACTTAGGAACTGTTTCCTCATTCTGCTCATGAGAGTGGAAGGCAATGACAACCCAACACTAATAAAAAAAAGCAAGGTTTAAATATCAGGAGATGAAAAGCCTTTGGGCACAGTACAGATAATATTTTATATTTGATCTGCACCTCCCAAGCAATTTATAGTGAGAGAAAATAACTTCCTGTACATTACTCTGAATAAACCAAAAACTATATGGCAAAAGATTTATCTCATGTACCTATGTAAATATAGACCCATGATTTCTGTCTTAAAATTTTCTAATTTTACATAAATCTCCTGCAAAAGTCAACCTTTGTTTTTGAGGGATCAAAGCTCATTGGCTGTCCAGTTGCCCCGCCTCTCCACCTGGAATCGCTTAACATACTTATTCTGCCCCCTCCACCTGGAATTCCTTAACACACCTATTGACAAAGGCAACAAGTAGAAAGACATTGTCCAACAAAACCATGGCATCAATCTGCTTCCCTGCTGGGAGCTATTTGAATTGACAGTCTCACAACACCAGGTTAAAGTCCAACAGGTTTATTTGGTAGCACAAGCCACAACCTTTCGGAGAGCTGCCCTTTTATCAGGTGAGTGGGAGTTCTGTTCACAAACAGGGCATATAAAGACACAAACTCAATTTACAAAATAATGGTTGGAATGTGAGTCTTTACAGGAAATCAAGTCTTAAAGTTACAGAGAATGAGAGTGGAGACAAGGTTAAGCACAAGTTAAAGACATGTACTGTCTCCAGACAGGACAGTTAGTGAGATTTTGCAAGACCAGGCAAGTCTTGGGGGTTACAGATAGTGTGACATGAACCCAAGATCCCAGTTGAGACCGTCCTCATGCGTGTGGAACTTGGCTATCAGTCTCTGCTCACAGACTCTGCGTTGTCGTGAAGGCTGCCTTGGAGAATGCTTACCCAAAGATCAGAGACCGAATGCCCGTGACTGCTGAAGTGTTCCCCAACAGGAAGAGAACACTCTTGCAGTGTTCATTCCTCTGTTGTCGTAGCATTATCATCACATCATGAACATCGTCATGAACATCACTACAGACAAACCAATTTAAAGCGATTCGTAAGCTACAACTGCGACCTGATCTGACAACAATCTGCTAAACTCATCCCAGTGCACACGGGCTCAGAACTCCTCCTTCTGCAGCACACCAGACCTTGTCAGGGTACACCCATCTGTGTCAGAGGTCAGGTCAGGAGCAGCCTGCTAACCAATGGATGCATCAAGATAGCCAATCCATGTAAAGGATGCTGTATGGACCCAAATCAAGAACACTTGTAAACCCCTCAGAAATATTACTCACCTAAAAGTAGAACTTTAACTTTTTGGCTCAACAATTGCTTTTATACAGGTACATACAGTGCTTTTGTAAAAATTTATCTAACTGCCTGGGATAATGCTACAAATTGTGAGTGCAACATTACTTTGAGAGCCAGTCTCATGGCCATGCTCAATTTAGTCTGGACATCCATTTGTACTTCTGGGTTCATTTGCATATACAGCAATTGGTAACTTTATTTTGAAACAATTCAACCAGTAGCAAAACTGAAAATCTAGAGAGGCTTTGACCTAACCCATTTGGATATGCAGAGTCTAACCAGAGATGGATCACTTTTTCCATTTTGAGAAATATGAAGACAAATAAAGGCAACAAACACACAGTCTGATCTTTGCACAGAATTCAACTTTTATAAGCAAAGCCAGAAAATGCTCGGAAATCTAAGCAGGTCTGATAGCATCTGAGAGAGAGAATAGGGCTAACAGTGAATCTGGATGACTCTTCATTATATCTCTAACTCCAAACCCTAAACATTAACTCTATTCTCTCTCCAAAGATGCTGTCAGACCTGCTGAGATGTTCCAGCATTCTCTATTTTTGTTTCAGATTCCAGCATCCACAGTAATTTGCTTTTATTTCATAAGCAAAGGTTTAGTTTGAACCAAAACAGGACCTATTATTCACAACAACAGGGGCAGAGCTGCTCCGAATAAGCAACAAATCCTTCCACCTTTTGGGCTCATAGGAGAACATGACTCATCACAACACACACATAAAACATAATACTAAATGCACTAGGCTAAAACTTCATTCAAACTGACTGCACAGATACAAGAGCCCATCTATTTTCCACGTCTCCATTCCACCTCTGTTCTTTCCACAATGTCCCACCCGGCTCCCTTTAGTACAAATACCACATTTCTTGGCCAATCCTTTAACAATCTGTTCCTCTGTTCTGCCATTCTCACATTCTGATTACTGAATGGACACTCTCAGCATCTTCTCAGCCTTCTGTATCCTCATTTACATTCCCTTTGTCCAATTCCACACCACCTCCCCCCAACCTGCCCCCACGCCAATAGTATAAATCTCTGCTGATTCTCTTTGTTCTCAATGCTGATGAAGGGTCATCTAAACTCGAAAGGTTAAGTCTATTGTCTCCCCACAGATGCTGTCAGACCTATTGAGATTTTCCAGCATTTTTTGTTTTTGTTTCTGATTCTAGCATTCACAGAATTTTTCTTTTATTTTTGCTTGAGTTTTTGATGAGGTAACAGAGAGGATTGATGAGAACAATGTTGCGGATGCGGTGCAAATTGACTTCTAAAAGATATTAGTTAAACTGCTGCACAACAAATTTGTGAGTGAAGTGAAAGCTCCTTCAATAAAGAGACTGTAGCATCATGGATACAAAATTGACTTTGAATGACAGGAATCAACAAAAGTGGCGTTTTTTTTTACGTAAGGTTTACAATAGAATTCCCCAGGGATCAATGTTAGGACCTCTGCTCATTGTGATTTATATTCATGAACTATACTGCAATGTGACATGTACCATTTCAAAATTTACAGATGATATGAAATCTGCAGTATTGTGAACCACAAGAAGGATAGTATAGAAATTCAGGAAGACAGGGGCACAAGTGGCAGATGAAATTTAACGAGAAAAAATATGAACTGATTGATTTGTTTCTCTCTCTGTTCTCCTATCAAAATCAAAGTAAAAGAAAGAGTATAATTCTAAAGGCAACGCTGGAACAGAGGTCTGGATTTACTTATGCATAAATCATTGTTGCTGGTAGAACAGGTTGAGAGAGGGGTTAATAAAGCATACCCAATCCTGGACTTCACAATAGAGATTAAGTACAAAAACAACGTTACACTAAATCTGTTAAAACATGGGTTTGGCCTCAACTGGAGTACTGTGTCCAGACAGGGAGAAATTATTCCAATTGGTGGAAGGATTGAGAACCAGAGGGCGCAGATTTAAGATAACTGACAAAGAAGTAGACTGTACAGAGACAAGAGCCTTCCTTGATCTTGTACATCTCCTTCAAGCCTCCAACCTGGATAGCAGTACATTTTCACAGATGCAGATACAGAAATTTTATTCGGTTGCAATACTGGACCTAAGTACAAATTTATGTAAAAAGTTATATCTTACAGAAATTCTTATAACTTGAAACCAGACTGATTTTCAGGTCAGTCACTGTCAAATTACCATTTATTTATTCGGTTCCATGATGGTTGAACAGGAAAAAAGAAGCTAAAGTGACATGAGGAAAAGCTTTTAGACACAACAAATGGTTAGAATCTTGAATCCATTGCCTGAGTGTGTGGTAGAGGTATTGTCAATTCAGGCTTTCAAAAGTTAATTGTGTCATTACCTGAAAAGGAAAATTTGTGAAGCCACTGGGTAAAGGCAGGTGAATGCCACTCAGTGAAGGCCAGAACAGACACAATAGTACAAATAGTACAGTACTGTAATTATTCTATGAGTCTATGGAATTTAATGTTGGCAAGTGTGAGGTGGTCCACTTTGGTAGGAAGAATGGTAGGAAGGATTATTACTTACGTGGCGAAAAACTGCAGCAGGCGACGGTGCAGAGGGACCTCGGGGTCCTTGTGCATGAATCGCAAAAACCCAGCTTGCAGGTGCAGCAGGTGGTCAGGAAGGCGAATGGGATGCTGGCCTTCATAGCGAGGGGGATTGAATATAAAAGTAGGGAGGTCTTGCTGCAGCTGTATAGGGCATTGGTGAGGCCGCAGCTGGAGTACTGTGTGCAGTTTTGGGCGCCGCACCTGCGCAAGGATATTTTGGCCCTGGAGGGAGTGCAGAGGAGGTTTACTAGGCTGATACCGGAGTTGAGGGGATTGAGCTATGAGGAGAGGCTGAATAAACTAGGCTTGTACTCGTTAGAGTTTAGAAGAATGAGGGGAGATCTCATTGAGACGTATAAGATGATGAATGGGATGGATAGGATAGAGGTGGAGAGACTCTTCCCGCTCAAAAAAGACAGTAGGACTAGGGGGCACAGCCTCAAGATAAAGGGGAGGCGGTTTAGAACGGAGTTGAGGAGGAACTTCTTCACTCAAAGGGTGGTGAATCTCTGGAATTCTCTGCCCGTTGAAGTGGTGGAGGCTGCCTCGCTAAATATTTTTAAGAAGCGGGTTGATGGGTTTTTGATAAGAGAAGGGATTAAGGGTTATGGGGAGAGGGCGGGAAAGTGGAACTGAGCCACGACAGATCAGCCATGATCTTATTGAATGGCGGGGCAGGCTCGAAGGGCTAGATGGCCTACTCCTGCTCCTATTTCTTATGTTCTTATGTTATGTTCTTATGTTCTTTCTGATCACCAATACAGATGTTTTCGGCTGAATGGCCGCCTGCTATGCTGTGTTTCCACAAACTAAAGATTAATGCCTTGACGTCTGACCATGGAGGAAAATGAGACATCTTTGAGGAAAAGCAGTCTAGACACCATCGCATGTTGAAAAGAGGTGTATTTAAATAGTGTAGTTCTCGTTGGTTAAGACAGCATCAGTAATTAATATAGTTACAATATAGTAAAGTAGTTTCACATTGCTCATGCCCACATTTTTAGTCTGTCCATGGTTTATAGTTGCACTCTGCAAAATAGATTTCAGCCAACTGCATCATTGATGACTTGAAGATCACTCATACGAATAGAATAATAGGTACATCAAGACAGGTTTTTGAAAAAAAAACAAATAAACAAAGAGAGAGAGAAGTACTGCTTTTCAAGCCCTTGTACTGACTGAATACATGAAGGATTTTAACATATCCTCAAAGGATGCATTCAACAAAGAACATTTTGTTACAAACACAAGAATGTAAAACAATGCTAAAATCCAAGTAGATGTGACTTCAAGATTAAATTCTACACTTAAACCAGTCATATGTTTGATTATATTTAGAAACCGGACAATGGCTGGTTCACAATTTATTTAATTTTCTGACATTTATTGACAAGTTGCAAAATCAAAGTTCTGTTCAAGCACATATGTTAAACACTCCATAGCGCTCTTAATGAACATTAGATAGATCAAAGCCCTTACGCTCAATTAAGTATTTTTGAATCTTGCTCACTGTTCTAATATTGGAAATGCAGTAGCCAACTTGCACACAGCAAGCTCCCATAAATAGCATGTGATAACAAGCTCATACAACAGAGTGGGTCCTTGTCAAATAAAACTTTTCAGTTGCCAGATGAGTGGCTTCTCTCCCACCTAGCCTTGCGCACCTCCTACAACCTTTCATAGACATGAAAACATGGGCTGGATTTAATGTGCTCTTACCAGATATGTTTTCGGTGGGGGAGCATGTAAAATAGATCAAGTGGCGAGCCTACCACCTTCCTGCCCACCCCAAACTGACTCCTATCTTATGTTAGGTGGCTGAAATCAACAGAACACTAGCCATGTGTAAATAAATAAAGATCAATTAGACTTGTTAGAAAGTTGATTGACCTGAATTATACACGGCTCACACAAAAATACAGCTGGTGTGGACAGGCTGGCTGGAGTGGCCAAACCATTTTTAAAACTTAGATGAAAAACGGCAAGGGCAAGAGTAACTCATCTGTGTTCATCGGGGCACCGTCCCCAAGATATCATTCTTTCCATGCTGTGTGCCCTCCAAAACCTGGCCCAGCGTCTGTAACTCAATTCTGGTGCTGCTTGCAGTGTTGGAAATGCAGTCAGATTGGCCAGCAGTTCCCAAGGGCAGGACTTCCTTCCACGATAAGGCACAAGTTCCACGCTCAACCAATTAGTCCAGTCCCAACATGTATAAGCTATAGCATGGACTTCAGCTGATTTTTTTCTTCCAGGAATGTTGAGTTTGGTGAGCAGTTCCACTTTTCCTCTAAAATGCATCCTAATAGTACCGCTACAAGGCAGACTGTATACTTCAATCAACATTTTTGATCTAAGTCAGTTGTTTATTCCTCTCTCCTGACGGCAAGCCCAGCTTGCTTACACAAATGGCTCCATGTACTAAGGGCAATAATAAGATTTACAGGAATTCAGGCCTTTTTTTTAAAAAACGATAACTTTTATTATTTTGTAATTAAGAACAGTCAATCCTCAACTAAATTGAGGGAAGAGTCTCCAAAATCTCTGCTTGCACTTACTAGATTTACTCAAATCCTGTCTGTTGCCAGTTGGTCAGATGGCATCTCCAACAAAAGCCACAAATCAAGCCAATACTCAAACCATCTTAACCTTCTGTTTGAAGGAGAGTGACCAGCAGTCAGCACTCAGTAAGGTTAAGAAACGTAATGGCTTTTTTAATTCAAGATTTAACATAAAACATACATGCTGCAATATTGGAGAGTCCACTTAAATTATGACCTCCCTTTAAATTAAGCCAACAACCGCAATTAAATTCACCCTTTCCTTTTTTCCTTTCTGCAAGATTACATGATCAAATATTGACCTATATAAAACAATACAATGTGGATAACAACATTCTGACCAAACAAGTAAATGAGTGCTTTCACATTCATTAGGGAAATGAACTTGGAGGAATCTGTAACCCAGGCAATATGGTACTGAAGAATAAAAGCACACACTGCTAAAATTAACACAATCACTGACTCATCCAAAATAATGGTCATCTTTATCCATGTTATTTCATTCTGCCAAATGTCAAGCTTCCTTCTTGAAAACATTTGCACTTCACTGTTCTCATTTTTAAAATATCATAATAAAATGATATAAAATGCTGCAATCCTTTCACAGTTTTCAAAACCATTTTCCTTCTTTCTTGAAATGCGTGATTGCTGCTGACTCCCAGGCACCATTTCCTCTCCAAATCCTCTCATAAGTAACCATTCTTATTATGCAAGTCCAAGTGGTGAATACTCCTCAAATTTCACTGCTCCAAGGAAAACAGCCCTGGCTTGTTCAAACTTTCCTCACAGCTGTGACCCTCCAGCCCAGGCAGCATCATGATTCATTTTGTCTGCGTCTTCTCCAGTGCAATCACATCCATTCCTAAAATGTGGTGACCAGAAATGTACGCAGTACTCCAATTGTGGTTTAACCAGCATTTGATACAATCCCAACATGACTTCCTTGCACTCAAATATATGTTGAAAAGGCAGTAAACACAAAAGAGACAAGTAAATTGAGTAACTAGAATTTTCTGCCAGATTGCTGGATGCACAAATACTACAACTGTTTACAACTTAAACATACTGCAGAAAAGATTCAGAGCTAAAAATTTCAGAATATTGAAAACTTAAGCTAGGGCCATGTTCTTTTTTACACTTCCAGCATTCTGATTCTGACTCATGAGTGCAAGTTTGAAGTTAATTCCAAATTTTGACAGTGACATATCCAAATACACCCAAAAAGCAGATGCTTTTGAGATAGCAAAATGACTTTTGTTTGCATCTTCCTTTCTTTTATAGAAACTGTTGGAATTTCCACATTGTAACAACAGCAAGCATTGCATAAATGAAAGATTGATTCCGAAATAGCAAATCACAGCACTTTTAGAGAATTAAACATTGGAGAAGCTGTTCATGTAACTGTTTCTTATCCTTAATTTTCTTCTTGCTTTGCTTTTTAAACAAATATATTTTTGTCATTTTTCTTGCTCTCATTTTTATTGCAGAGATTTTTCAATCAGAAATGATGTTGTGACTTTTTCCGGATATAAACCAGGAGGAGCGGAAGGATAAGCATGATAAGGAGGAGGATATCTTGTAGCTTGACCTTGTAACTCTGACTTCTCTTGTTGGATAAAAAAATCTTGTTTTGTTATACAAGGGATAAAGGTTCTCAAAGGTTGAAGTTGATGGTACACAAAGCATTCTTCAATGTACCAAAAGGAAAAGTAATGACAGGAATTCAAAGCTGGTGAGCTGCCCAGGTATCTTTTGTGCAATGTCTGCCAAAAGATTTAAGCCATCCAAACACAGTATGGATAATACTCTCTGTTGACCAACTTCATGATATTAAATACAACTCCTCTGCTTTCTTCAAGATAATCCGATTTCACAGATGTAATTTTGATCAGCTCATGATTAAGCAATCAACTAGTTAAATTAACAATGTCCTACAATGCTCTCAACCATTTCCACTTCATTACCATTGATGTAGACAAGGGCATGTCCTCCAGTATGCTTTCTGAAGTTGATGCTATCTCTTTCCTTTTGTTGACATCGAGGGAGAGATTATTGTCGTTGCACCAGTTCACCAGATTCTTCATTTCTTTCCTGTATGTGTCACATCATTGTTTGAGACCCGACACACTACAATGGTGTTATCAGCAAACTTGAGAATCAAGGTGGAGGGGAATTTGCTCACAGTCATAGGTGTATAAAGAATATGGTAAGGGGCTGAGGACACAGCCTTGTGGGGCACCAGTGTTGAGGATGATAGTGGAGAAGGCACTGTTGTCTATTCTTTCTGATTGTGGCTTGTGGGTTAGCAAATTCAGGATCCAATTGCAGGGGGAGGAGCCAAACCCCAGACCACAGAGTTTGTCGATGAATTTCATAGACATAATGGTGTTGATGGCTGAGCTGTAGTCCAGAAATAGGAATCTGACATAGGTGTCTTTGTTATCTCGGTGTTCCAGAGTTGAGGGCCAGGGAGAAGGTGTTTGCTGTGGACTTGTTGCGGTGGTCGGTGAGCTGTAGTGGATCCAGGCAATCTGGGAGGCTGGAGCTGATTCGTGCCATGACTAACCTTGCAAAGCACGCCACAAATGATGGATGTCAGAGCCACTGGACGATGATCATTAAGGCACGCTGCCTGGCTTTTCTTTGGTACTCGGATGATAAATGTCTTCTTGAAGATGTCTACGAATACTCCTACCAGTAAGTCCTTGCAGGATTTGAGTGCTTGTCCAGGTATTCGATCCAAGCCGGTTGCTTCCCATGGATTGACCTTCGAGAAGGCTGCTCTGACGTCAGCAATGGTGACCTCGGGTACAGATCCATCCAAAGCTTCCAGGATGCAGGGCATACTGTCACTGACCTCTTGCTCAAAATGGACATAGAAAGCAGTGAACTCATCGGAGAGGGGTGCATTGGTGCCAGCTATTTTAATGCCTTCATCTTGTCGCCTGTCATGTCTTGCAGTTCTTGCCATAGTCAGCAGGGGTCCGTGTGGCAAGCCAGGGACTCTAATTTGTTCCTGGACTGTCTTTTGGCATCTTTGATGGATCTTCGATCGTATCTGGCTTTCTTGCATAGGTCAGTGTTGCCTGACTTGAATTCCTCAGACCTGAACTTCAGCCAGCATGGATATCCCTGTTCATCCATGGTTTATAGTTGGGAAACACGCAGATTTGCTTCTTCAGCTTTGTACTTGAGTAGCAAAAGTAGTTTTAAAACAGATGGGAACCTTAAGAAGTATTCAGTGGCACACCCAGTAAATCAATTTGTATCAGCTGCTTAATTGTGTTATATAACTCCTGTTTCGTTATATTAATGAGGCTCCTTCTTGCTTCAGACATGAAGGCTGACCGCCTGAATTGAGATCTGCTCAATAATAACAACAAGCCTGCCTTTCATGGAAAGGCACTACTAAGTTTCATTAAAATACTTTTTTGTTACCATCCCATTCAAGACACAAGACCATTTGGCCCATCATGCCTGCACTAGCTCTCCAAACTAGCATCATGACTCCATGCCATTCCCTGTAATCCTGCTCATTGTTTCTATTCAAGTAATCATCTAATCCAAGGGAACAGTGCCAACATCTCCTGGTAAATGTTGTTTCTCATCCCTGGAACCATTTGTGTGAACTTCTACACTGTTTCCAATGCATTAACATCCTTCATTTTGCACAAAAGTTCAGCAAGAAGAAAAACTAAGCTCTACCTGAAAGCAGTATGTATTAGGATTTCCAGCTTTCACACAAAAGTTTACAGGAAGGCAATGAAAGAAATCTAGAATACAGATGCTTTTAAGATAAAAGCCTGAATTTTCTATTGAAGTAACCATATCATGTTTTGTTTCATAATGCTCCTGCGAAACACCTTACTGTGCTAAAGCTGCTTTATCAATGCAAATTATTGTTTTTTTTAAGTTAGACATTTATAAACCAAGAGACTTCTTGACTGGTAAATTAATTTATGTACCAAGGGCATACAAAATTTATAATAAAATGGATTAATTATAATTGTCGTGAACTTTCACAGTAACATTTCAGCAGTATCTGTAAGGTCCAAAGTTCAAGGCATGTATGGATTTTGAAAGAACTAACTTGCCTAGACCTATCAGGCAGAAAAGAAAAAGTGGTCAGTGGTGTGATAACCCCCATGAGTCCTACGGGGAATCACTAACTGATCTCCCTGTCGGGCCCATTGAATATGAGCTCCCTTTGCACCAGGCAATGAATTGCCAAGCTGGAACTCATCACCTGAACCCTTTATCAGGCAGACATTGTTAAGGGTCTGCAAAACTTTTGTCCCAGCTGGAAATTGTATACGTACACCACAGATTACAATAAATACCATTCCTTTCCAGTCAGACTTCCTGAGTTATTACAAATGACATTTGCAAAGAACAGGTAGCTAGCTCCTTCTGTGTCACACATACAGCCTGGAGGAATACAGTACCTGCACAAATAGTCGGCAGTGCACATTTAAAAAAAAAATCAATCTTTTACTGGGACCCTTCAAATCGCCAGTCTCTCTCCTTCATTTTGCAGTGAGGGGGGTGAAGGAGAGATGGACCCTGTTGAATAGGAGATCATTCTTCTGGCTCATAGACAGGAGAGAAGGTGTCAATGGAGGTGCCTAGCTCTCCAGCGATGCATGCAAATCCCTAAGAGGGGAGCAGGGCCTGCACAGCAGGCAAAGGGGGTACCCAGTGAGCAGTTACTTGGAGGCATCTTCCTTGACCCAGGTTTGCACTGCCAGTGCCTGAGATTCCTGCAAATAACTGAAAATGAGTGTCACTGAAGACTTCACCTGTCAAGGGAACTGGTTACTCTGCAGGGTTTGGTGACACGGGGAATTGGAGGTTATTCACAATCAGTTGCATTAAAAGTCACAGCTATGCTTACCTTTTACACAACCTTCACCTTCCAGTGCTCCATGGGTGACCCTTCTGACATATTGTAAGCCTTCATGCAAGTGCAGCTAGGAGGTGACGGATGCAATCCTTTTAAGGGCACACAACTTTGTAAACTTTGACTGTGATCAGGTAAGCCAGAATGGAAGAGGCAGGGGATTTGTGCAGTTGTCTAGGTTTTCACACTGGCAGGATGCCATCAGTTTG
Source organism: Carcharhinus amblyrhynchos (assembly GCF_965287045.1). Lineage (NCBI taxonomy): Eukaryota > Metazoa > Chordata > Chondrichthyes > Carcharhiniformes > Carcharhinidae > Carcharhinus > Carcharhinus amblyrhynchos. Next base: position 14,053,205 of record NC_137341.1, read on the forward strand.
ACTCACATGGCTCCCAGATCCACAGGGCATCAAGGAATAGATTTCATTAAGTGCAAGGGATTCCACTCCGTCAATGTTCAATAAGCACATGAAGCGAATCCTCCACCTGTGGGCTCGGTTCCCTGGAAGCATGCATAACTATTGCATTCACACAAATACACACTCAGATCCCTGACATTTTTAATATCCTCAATGACTAGAGGATTGGTTCCTCGGGGACAAGGGCTACCCATTGAAGATATGACTGATGGTGCTAGTGTGGAGGCGACAGAGTGCGATTGAAACTACATACAATAAGGCTTATGCTGCTACATGCACTTTGGTGGAACAGGGAGGGTGAAGACGAGGTCCTGGTGCCTGGACCGGTCTGGTGGAGAACTGCAGTACAGTCCACAGAGAACGTCAAACATCATGGTCATCTGTTCCACTTTATACAACCTGGTGCTTTATTGGAGGGGGAACTGCCTGAGGAGGTGGTGACAAAGCACCATGTTTTCTTGCATAAGGAGAACATTGAAGTGGACAAGAAAAAAGAAGTCCTGGAGGAAGAGGATTTCAGCAATGAGCCAGTGGTGATGCCAGATAGAGGACAAAAGCCAAGGTTACACACATTATCACCTAATTCCTGGAAGATGATGAGGCCAACCAGTGAGGACAACCCTTCATCCTCACATCCCTTCTGTGAGCATGGCTCTCCCATGTGACGGATGGCAGGGCACAACTGCAGAGATATGGCTTTATCATGGGAAAGGAGCAGTTGCCCATTGTCCCTACATTGCAGGGGTATGATGATGACTTGCAACTGGGGCAGTGCACAGATCATAAGAACATAAGAAGTAGGAGCAGGAGGAGGCCATCTCGCCCTTCGAGCCTGCCCCGCCATTCAATAAGATCATGGCTGATCTGAAGTGGCTCAGTTCCACTTTCCTGCTTTGTCCCCATAACCCTTAATTCCCTTGCCTACCAAAAACCTATCTACCCGTGACTTAAATATATTTAGCGAGGTAGTCTCCACCACTTCAACGGGCAGAGAATTCCAGAGATTCACCACCCTTTGAGTGAAGAAGTTCCTCCTCTACTCTGTTCTAAACTGCGCCCCCCTTATCTTGAGGCTGTGCCCTCTAGTCCTGCTGTCCTTTCTGAGTGGGAAGAATCTCTCTACCTCTACCCTATCCATCCCTTTCATTATCTTATACATCTCTATAAGATCCCCCCTCACCATTCTAAACTCCAGCGAGTACAGACCCAGTCTATTTAGTCTCTCTTCATAGTCCAACCCCCTCATCTTCGGTATCAGCCTAGTGAACCTCCTCTGCACTCCCTCCAAGGCCAAAATATCCTTGTGCAAGTGCGGCAACCAAAACTGCACACAGTACTCCAGCTGCGGCCTCACCGGTGCCCTGTACAGTTGCAACAAGACCTCCCTGCTTTTATATTCTATCCCCCTCGCTATAAAGGCCAGCATCCCATTCGCCTTCTTGATCACCTGCTGCACCTGCAGACTGGGTTTTTGCGACTCGTGCACAAGGACCCCCAGGTCCCTCTGCACTGTAGCATGCTGCAGCTTTTCGCCCTTTAAATAGTAACCCCTCCTACTATTATTCCTGCCAAAGTGGATAACCTCACACTTGCTAACATTGTACTCCATCTGCCAGCTCCTTGCCCACTCGCTCAGCCTATCCAAATCCCTCTGCAGACTTTCCACACCCTCCGCACAATTTGCTTTTCCACTCATCTTTGTGTCATCAGCAAATTTCGACACCCGACACTCAGCCCCCTCATCCAGATCATCTATATAAATGGTAAATAGTTAAGGCCCCAGCACCAATCCCTGCGGCACTCCACTAGTCACCAACCGCCAATCAGAATAGCACCCATTGATACCAACTCTCTGCCTCCTATTAGACAGCCAATCCTCTATCCACACTAACACCTTACCCCCAACTCCATGCCCCCTAACCTTCTGAAGCAACCTTTTGTGCGGCACCTTATCAAACGCCTTCTGAAAATCGAGAAACACCACATCCACCGGTTCCCCTCTGTCTACCGCACGAGTCACATCCTCATAGAATTCCAATAAATTTGTCAAACACGACTCCGTGCTGCGTCTGCTCTATCAAACAATTCTTCTCTAGGTGCCTCGCTATTTCTTCTTTGATGACGGATTCAAGCATTTTTTCCAACAACAGACATTAAACTAACTGGCCTATAATTCCCTGCCTTTTGCCTGCTACCTTTTTTGAACAGCGGCGTAACATTAGCTGTTTTCCAATCTTCCATCACTTCTCCGGAATCCAGCGAAGTTTGGTAAATAATCACGAAGGCGTCTACTATCACCTCTGCCATTTCCTTCAGAACCCTGGGATACATTCCATCTGGTCCTGGGGACTTGTCCTCAAAGAGCTACTGTTTAGCTGATGGCAGCTCACTTATTCTCAACGAACAGAGTAATATCATGGCAAAACCGTATAGAAAGTTTCACCTTTTCTGATCTAAGGTCATCCTTGGTAACCTGTAGCCTTGAGGTTCAGTGTCACTGAAGGTTGACACTAATGTAATAAGGGGAAAGCATCAGGGCAAAATGTGCAAAGAGCACACACTGACAATGACTGGAATGAATGACAGTAGTCCCTTACAGAGCCCTGTGGGGACATCCTCATTCTCTACGAGAAACAAGCATAACTACTGCAGTCACCAATGTGCTGGCTACTTTGCACAAACCACATGGAGGAAGCTCTGAACTGAGCACCCAGCCTTTTTTGGTACAGGAATCAAGTTTTCTGGTCAGCACTATAGGAAATCAATTCATCAGAACAAAGAGCCACAAAAAAGCCACAATAAGTGAGAGTTTATTTACGGAGATGTCTTCTATCTACAAATGCTTAACACCTGTGCTCACTGAGTGCGACAAGACTGATGGACTCCCTGTGCCGCTTCCCTGATATGTCTGCAAGAGAAAGGAAATTTCAATAGTGCTTGGCAGGGGCCTTTAGATGCAACCGAACAAATTTTCTGAACAGCTTCCACATGGCAATAATGAATAATGACATCTCACAATGGGTGATGTAAGATTCAAATGTCTGCAAAATGCACCAAAATAAAATTAGTTTTTGAACAAAAAATATTCAGATGATTGCATGAAATGTGCAGTTATGTAAACATTTCCTATTTTTGCATTACAAATCTATAGAATATCTAGTAATAACTGAAATATCTCCAAGCTGGGACATAATACCCTGATCTAAAAGTCTCTCACCTGCTTCAACTTATCTGCCGCTGAAACCCTCATTTCTGCCTTGATTGCCTCTAGGCTCAGCTACACCAATAGTCTCCTGGTAGACCTCCCGACCTGTATAAACGTGAGCTCATTCAAAACTTGTCATCCAGATTGCATGGCTTTAATATGACACCCGAGTAGGAGATTATGTGGCACTGCTCATCTGTAAAATCACAATGATGTTTTCACGCATGGTTTTCCCAGAAGCTATCAAGTTAGATTACACTGTTATATGTACAGAATGTGGACTGAAGAATTATTTATCCTGAAATAGAGTACTCTTAAATATACTAAAATGGAAATTGTACTGTTTGCTAGTCCCATCAATTATGGGACAGACAAAGATGATGCTTCTGCTTGAAGTACTGCTGCTGTCCCCGAAATACTTTACAATATAACCCTTTCAGATAAACATATTGCGATCAGTAGATAAATACAGACATAGATGGCCAGACAGAAATAGTTTTTCTTCTACCACTTTTACCTGTCTGTCTTTCTCTCCTCCCGGGGTTGGGCAGCATAGTGGCATAATGGTCAGCACTGCTGCCTCACAAGACCAGGAACCCAGGTTTGATTCCGGCCTTGGGTCACTGTCTATCTGGAGTCTGCAGTCTCCCCGTGTCTGCGCGGGTTTTCTCTGGGTGCTCCAGTTTCCTCCCACAATCCAAAAGACGTGCTGATTAGGTGCACTGGCCATGCTATATTCTCCCTCAGTGTAACCAAACAGACGATTTTCACAGTAACTTCATTGCAGTGTTAACATAACCCTACTTGTGGCACTAATAAGTAAACTTTAACTCTAATAATCACAGATTCTATTTTTCAGAAAGTTACCAAATCTGTTCTGGATTTCTGTACTATAATCTCTTCACCAGGAATGTTGAATGGAGGTAATAGGAAGTGTTCTACTATAGAGTACACTGTACAATAGGTTTAGCTGAGAAGGTACAAAACTCTTCAGATAAGCAGAGTGTGTCACGGACATTGGTTTAACTCCAGCTATGAAATATTTTACAGAAGTACCGTACTACTTGCAAGGCAGGCGAGCTCTTCCGAACCCCCTTAGGAAAGCGAAGGCCAAATCTGCATGACATATATTACGGATTCGATTCTGGGGCCTACCATGTGTCTGACGGGTGACTTCCAATTCATGCCATTTTCAACTGCTTTTTGCCAATTCCATCACTGTTCTAGTAGGAAGATGGCCAACAAAGATTAAATGAGGCTCGGGAGTTGACATAACCCAGGCTTTAATTCTACAGCAATGGGTGAATGTCAAACTCACTTTATCCTCTTCCAATCCAAAGTTCAAATCAGGGTCCTGGAAATGATAATCACCCACAATGCTGTTTGGAAGGGAGTTCCAGGATTTTGACTTAGCAACAGTGAAGCAATGGCAATATAATTCCAAGTCAGCATGGTATGAGACTCAGTGGGGAACTTTCACATAACAGTAGTGCCATGCATCTGCTGCCCTTATTCTGGCTGAATAAAGGGTGCTGATTTTTTAAAATTTGTTCTCAGTATCACTGGCAGGACCAGCATTTGTTGCCCACTTGTTGAAGTGTTCAGAAAGAGGCCAAGTGTGGAAAATTGAACTTGGAACCCAAAATCAAGAGCTGGAATAAAACGGGTATCAATAAGAGGGAAATAAACAGACCAAGGCAAAGGATATAAGGCAGCTCAGTACAAAATGTATTACAAATAATACTGCAATTCCAGTTCATACTTCCATTGCACTGGCTGACTAGACTAGCAGAATTTAATTTTCATATATTCTGAAGAAGTCAAGTGTTTAATACACATGGGATGTCATCACGAAGAAAGGTTACTGTGAATATTTTTACTCCTTCACTAGTAATGCCAGCCTCATAACTCCTCTCGTTACATTCCTTAGCATGACCTTGAGCTGCATCTTCTGAAAAGCAGTCAATTCAGAAACTCATTTAATGTTGAACCTTATCCTTGACAGAGAGATGGAAGTAATTACAGCATCTTGGGCTAAAATCTCTCTCTGAGGGGCATCAAAAATAAAAATAAGGGTCAGGATCTTCTGAAATAAAAGCAGAAAATGCTAGATAAACTCAACAGGTCTGGCAGCTTTTGTGGAGAATGAGAAACAGTTAAAATTTCGAGTATGTATGACCCTGCACAGTCTGTTATTTCATTTCAGGTTTCCAGCACCCACAGTATTTTGCTTTTCTGTCAGGGTCTTCTATTGGTTACTTCACTAAAATCTTGCAAATATAAGTCAACAACTGAAGCAAACTGAAATTCTTACTACTTCACACTGACCATAATTATGGTATATAACTGCTGGTCAAATATGTGGCTCAATTTCTAACAATTTTTGAATTGCAAAGAGTAACACCAACGTACAGCAAATACACACACCTGAACACATATTTCCAAAGAACACTACCCAGTGGTTCATCTTATTACTCTCTGCAGGGCACTGCCAGTGCTTTTCTTGCATGCACCATTAATCAGTAACTCCTTTATTGTGTTGCAGCACCACGAGTACAATGGACAAATACAATAATCAATGTGCGTCCAGGGAAGATCGAGCATAAGTCAAAGATAGGGTGTTCCACACTGTGAATCCAAAGCTTCAAAGAAAGACCATTTCAACTGCGATTCTTTTCTTTTTATGGTTTATTTTGAAAGAAGTATGCCTAACAAAAATAAAGGTTGTATGTTGAATACTTTCAGTAGAAATTCAGTAAATTTTATACCTGTATATTTAACTTTACCCTCCAAATCTCCTGTTCTACTTTCCACAAAACGGTCTCACTCCTTACTTTGAACTACATTCAATTAAATATACAATGCTGCAGAGAGAGGACACTGATAGGGTGGTTCCCCCAATTGCAGGAAATTTCGACCTCTTGTTGCTAAAGGCCTTTCATTTTCTAAATTCTTCTGCCATTGAAAACCTTAAGAAAAATCAGTTAAATTAGTTAAAAACTGGGGCAAAAGGTTATTTATGCATGGCTTGCTTTGCTTGTAAGTGGAAATTGTCCCAAAGTTATGAACTGGCATTCACAAGAAGATAAGTTATGGGGGCCGTAGTTATGGGGGATTTCAATCTGCATATTGATTGGTCGACCCACGTTGGACACGGTGGGCTCGAGGAGGAGTTCTTGGAATGCTGCCGGGATGGTTTCCTGGAACAGTGTGTTGGAGCCGACGAGCGAGCGAGCTATCTTGGATCTGGTGCTATGTAATGAGGCGGGTAGAATTAGGGACCTTGCGGTGAAGGATCCGCTTGGAGAGAGTTATCACTGTATGGTGGAGTTTCTGTTGCAGATGGAGGAGGAGAAAGTGGGTTCCCGGACACGCGTCCTTAGTTTGAATAGAGGGGAGTACGGTAGGATGAGAGAAGAATTGGCGAATGTTGACTGGGGGAGCGCGTTGGAGGGAGGGTCTGCTGAGGAGCAGTGGAGGATCTTTAAGGAGATCTTTCTTGGTGCTCAGCGGAAATTTATTCCGATGGTCAAAAAGGACTGTAGGAGGAGAGGTAATAAGCCGTGGATAACAAAGGAGGTGAAGGAAAGTGTTAAATTAAAAGCGGAGGAATTTAGAGTAGCTAAGAGTAGTGGGCGAGAAGAGGATTGGGAGAGGTTTAAATGTCAACAAAGATTGACAAAGAAGTTGATAAAGAAGGGTAGGAGAAACTATGAAGCTGGGCTAACGCTTAATATAAAAAAGGATAGCAAGAGTTTTTATAAATATATAAAAAGGAAGAGGCTGGCTAGGCTGAACATTGGTCCTTTAGAGGATGAGAAAGGGGACCTAGTGGTAGGGGATGGGGATGGGGATATGGCTAAGGTATTGAATAACTTTTTTGTTTCTGTCTTCACGGAGGAGGACGTGAATAATTTGCCGGGTGTTAGCGATGGAAAGGTGGTAGGACTGGAGGGTCTCAATGACATTACTGTTACGAGAGAGGCGGTGCTCGACAGACTGGAGGGGCTGATTGTGGACAAGTCCCCAGGACCGGATGGAATGCATCCGAGGGTTCTGAAAGAAATGGCGGAGGTGATAGTGGATGCCTTGGTGGTTATTTTCCAGACGTCGCTGGATTCCGGGGAAGTGCCGGAAGATTGGAAAACGGCTAATGTTACGCCGTTGTTTAAGAAGGGTGCCAGGCAAAAGGCGGGGAATTATAGGCCGGTTAGTTTAACGTCTGTGGTAGGTAAAATGTTAGAATCCGTCATTAAGGAGGAAATTGCGAGGCATCTTGAAGGGAATTGCTTGATAGAGCAGACGCAGCACGGTTTCATTGAAGGGAAGTCGTGTCTGACAAATTTACTGGAGTTCTATGAGGATGTGTCTAGTGCGGTGGATAGAGGAGAGCCGGTGGATGTGGTCTTCCTAGATTTTCAGAAGGCGTTTGACAAAGTACCTCACAAGAGGTTATTGCAGAAGGTCGAGGGACATGGAGTTGGGGGTAGGGTGTTAGCGTGGATAGAGGATTGGTTGTCAAATAGGAGGCAGAGAGTGGGGGTCAACGGGTGCTATTCGGATTGGCGGATGGTGACTAGTGGAGTGCCCCAGGGGTCAGTGCTGGGGCCTCAGCTTTTTACCATTTATATAGATGATCTGGAGGAGGGAACCGAGTGTAGGGTGTCGAAATTTGCTGATGACACCAAGATTGGGGGAACGGCAAATTGTGCGGAGGGTGTGGAGAGTCTGCAGAAGGATCTAGATAGGCTGGGCGAATGGGCCAGGAACTGGCAAATGGAATTTAATGTTGGCAAGTGTGAGGTGGTCCGCTTTGGTAGGAAGAATGGTAGGAAGGACTATTACTTACGTGGCGAAAAACTGCAGCAGGCGACGGTGCAGAGGGACCTCGGGGTCCTTGTGCATGAGTCGCAAAAACCCAGCTTGCAGGTGCAGCAGGTGGTCAGGAAGGTGAATGGGATGCTGGCCTTCATCGCGAGGGGCATTGAATATAAAAGTAGGGAGGTCTTGCTGCGGCTGTATAGGGCATTGGTGAGGCCGCAGCTGGAGTACTGTGTGCAGTTTTGGGCGCCGCACCTGCGCAAAGATATTTTGGCCTTGGAGGGAGTGCAGGGGAGGTTTACTAGGCTGATACCAGAGTTGAGGGGGTTGAGCTATGAGGAGAGGCTGAATAAACTAGGCTTGTACTCGTTAGAGTTTATAAGAATGAGGGGAGATCTCATTGAGACGTATAAGATGATGAATGGGATGGATAGGATAGAGGTGGAGAGACTCTTCCCGCTCAAAAAAGACAGTAGGATTAGGGGGCACAGCCTCAAGATAAGGGGGGGCGGTTTAGAACGGAGTTGAGGAGGAACTTCTTCACTCAAAGGGTGGTGAATCTCTGGAATTCTCTGCCCGTTGAAGTGGTGGAGGCTGCCTCGCTAAATATTTTTAAGACGCGGGTTGATGGGTTTTTGATAAGAGAGGGGATTAAGGGTTATGGGGAGAGGGTGGGAAAGTGGAACTGAGTCACGACAGATCAGCCATGATCTTATTGAATGGCGGGGCAGGCTCGAAGGGCTAGATGGCCTACTCCTGCTCCTATTTCTTATGTTCTTATAAGTAGCTTATTTTCTTTTCCAAAATGTGATCAGTTTTTTGTAAAGGTCCCTTAATGACAACTCCAAATGACTGAATGGGATGTAGATGCTACTCCTAAAATTGGCTTAATACTGGTATTTCTGCATTCGCAATGCTGTTCATAGAGGCATTGTATTATTTAACTCAGTATTCTTCAGTATTAAGTACATTAGGACTTGCAAATAAATTATAAGTGGGTGCAATTTTTTCTCCAAACTTCAGGGACAGTCGCGATGTTAAAATCTGGATTCCAAAAGGGGAATTTTTAATATTTCATCAACTCAAATATTTTTCTGATGACATCGTTGGCCATGTACCAAAAGTAGGGAATTAATGAAAAAATATGTACACATTAAATGTTATGCTAGTTTTATCCCTTTAATATTGCAGTGAAAAGATTTTCAAAAATTCAACATTGCCCTCATCCATATAGAAACTAGTAACTGCAATGGACACTGATTTGTTGTTGTAATAGCAATTGTCATTGTAATGATCATTACAACATAGATAATTGAGTACTAGGAGAGTACTGTACAAGAACCTTAATTCGTCCACACCAATTCTGAGCCTGACAAGAGCATGAGTTCTCAACAACAAGATACTATGTCTGTAAATTGAAAATAGATAAACTGAATGAACAGCAGGTCATGCAGCATACATGGTAAAAGAAAAAAATTGAAGGAAGTGTCAACGAAACAAAAAATGTTTTAGGAAGTTTTGTTTGCAAATTAAAAATACATCAAATCCATATATCTCTAAATCTCATACCTGTGTACATTTCACATTTTTTTTTTGGAAATCCTTATATTTCAGCAATTAGCATTGAAATTGTAGTTATATATAGCATCCTGTGTATAAACAGCTGCCTGCCATCTGTTATTAAAGAATCCACTGCGAAGTAGTGGTGCAATATACCACAAGGAATCCAGTTCTGCTTACCATTTTTCAATTTTATTTTTCAGCTATTTGCAAACCACTTCTCCCAACAGAAAAAAAATACCACAGGCTCCATGTAGTACAATGGCCTCGCCTGCTTTTTGTTGCTACCACCTCCTATTGTGCCCCACTTCTTCAGATCCTACTGGACATTTTTGTTTTACTATGGTCCATTTCCACTGTACACTCAATAGCTATCTCTTCCCACTCAAACACTGACATGCTGACACGGAGAAGCACACATTCAATAACAGACTGGTAAGCATCAGGTCATGCAGAGAGAAAAAGTAAGAAAGTAACAGGCAAGGGTTCTTATTTATTTGTGCCTGGGATGTGGATCATATAGATAAGCTAGCATTTATTGCTTCTGCACAGATGTCCTGAAAGCATCAAGTTAAGCACATCATGTAATATTCTTTCCTTGGGGGTATTAGCGAAACAACAGGATTTTTATAAAACTCCGGCAGCTTTCATAGCTGCTTTCTGGTGCTACTCACAAATGACCAGATTTATTAAATTCAGTTTCCCAAGTTGCCCTGTTTCAGTTTGAAATCAGAGCCTTAAATTGCTCACCCAGGACTATAAACATTAGGCTCAATATACAATACACACAGGTATATTTTCAGATGGGACAAGAGCTTAACAGGGACAAAATTGTGGGGACAATGGAAAACTGATAAGAATTCTTCTCCAAACATGTGGACAGAGATGAGGTGAAGATACAGGAAGGCTCTAATTTGGGAAAAGACATGGGGAACCAACAGAAAAGTCAGCATACTTGGAACAAATGTCAGGTGAGAAATTGGACTAATACATCATTGAGAGACAAATATTGTGAACAGACATCATTTTAAAGGGAGAAATGAAACTAAGCAGAATCAAATATATGTATGTTGTATAGGGTAGGTTTGACTGAATTAACAGAAAGTCAGACAAATCGCTCAAATTAAATATATTTTACATTCTTGAGAAAAAAAATGCTTGCATTCATGCCGATGAATTACCCATTGTACCTCTGAAATGCTGCAAGAACAAGAAATGACCATTCCAACTGCAGACAACTGAATGAAAATCTAAAGAGAATCAAAAGTCAAAAAGCAGTCTCAGTAGTTCACAGGTAAACAATCTATGATACTTAAAAACAGTTAAGTAAACAGAGCTGGAAGAAGCTGCAAAATTGACTCATCTCAACTCATTAGGCATTGACAAGATGAGGATAAAACTATTCACAACTGCCTCAAACAAAGCGAACCAAAGCAAACATGAAGAAAGGGCTTTTAAACTTAATAACTTTATTAACAATTTGTCAGTTTTGAATCTTAAAAAATGTTAAGAGAATCCACAGCATCCCTCCTTTGCAGAAAAGGAAATAAGAGCATTGGCTGATCAACTGGGAATAAATCAACAGGAATCATAGGGATTTGAGGAATTCATGGCTACTGAAGGAAGGAAAAAAAATCGTTTTAGCAGTAAACACCCTTGCTGCAAGAAACGCTGAGTGCAAAAGGGGATTCTGTGCAATGAATAGCATTACAGTGAAACGGACTGCACTTAACACACATCATGCAGTGGACTTGCTATTCATTTCACATATGGGACCTCAGTGGAATCCCAGACTAAATGTGGCTTGGAAAGGGCCAAAATGGAGCATATTTATCTCAAGGGATGGCACAACAAAGACAGGGAAATCAGTTGTAAGGGCCAAAACTGGAGTTTCTAAAAGGTTGGTTTGGCTATATTCCAATATTTAAGTTTATTCAAGAGCTTTAAGTATAAAAGTCACGGAAAGAGATCCATGAAGTTACATGTCTAAGAGTGGATGGGCGGGGAGGGAGGATGGTGTTGCGGTACGATTGTGCTGGTAAGAAATTTAAGTTACTTGAGAGAGTCTGAACCAAGACAAACAAGTCACAAAGTAAAATCATTTTTAAAAAATATCACTGGTGTACAAGGCTGGTGTACAAAAATACAAACAAAGCAAGAGATTAGCTCAACAAATGAGAAGGATTAGCAACAGACAATATAGTATAGAGATAAACATTACGTCAACAAATTAATGCACAGAGACATTAATGCAAAGAAAACAATCTAGTAAAGAAGGTCGATGGTGTTGTGGATGGTCTGGAAGGATGTCAGAAGTTGCAGCAGGACATAAATAGGATGCAGGACTGGGCGGAGAAGTGGCAGATGGATTTCAACGCGGATAAATGTGTAGTCGTCCATTTTGGCAGGACAACGGGATGAACGAGTATACTATCAAGGGCAAGAGTCTTGGTAGTGTTGAAGAGCAGAAGGATCTTGGGGTCCGGGTCCACAGGACTCTTAAATCGGTCTCGCAGGTGGAGGATGTGGTCAAGAAGGCGTATGGTGTACTGGCCTTCATTAATCGAGGGATTGAGTTTAGGAGTCAGGAGGTAATGCTGCAACTTTATAAGACCCTTGTCAGGCCTCACTTGGAGTACTGTGTGCAGTTCTGGTCGCCTCACTATAGGAAGGACGTAGAAGCTATTGAAAGGGTACAGAGGAGATTTACAAGGATGTTGCCTGGATTGGGAGGCATGCCTTATGAAGATAGGTTGAGGGAGCTGGGACTCTTCTCCCTGGAGAGACGAAGGTTGAGAGGCGACCTGATAGAGGTTTATAAAACGTTGAGAGGAATAGATAGGGTGGCTTCTCAGAGGCTATTTCCCCGGGTTGAAATGGTCGCTACGAGAGGACACAGATTTAAGGTGCAGGGAGGCAAGTACAGAAGTGATGTTAGGGGTAAGTCTTTCACTCAGAGGGTGGTGAGTGAATGGAATGGCTGCCATCAGTGGTGGTGGAGGCGAACTCGCTGGGGTCTTTTAAAAGACTTCTGGATGAGTATATGGGATTTAGTGGGATTGGGGGTTATAGATAGGTCTATGGATTGGTAGGTGTTGATGTGATCGGCGCAACTCGTGGGCCGAAGGGCCTGTTTGTGCTGTAGTGTTCTATGTTAAAACAGACATAGCTACAGATCAAACAAAATAGAATGACAAACACAAAGTTCGGGGAGCATAAGATGCACAAAGAACACCATCACTGGGGATTTACTCCCAAGTAAAATTGTGCCTATAACTTTTTCTAAAATAATACGCATTGCAAAAATACAGAAGACTAATGCTATATTAAGTTGACCTCCAGTCATCTTTATTCAAATAGAAAAGACAGAAAGATATCAACTTTGGGAAATGGCTGCAGTATTCACATTTTGTCAAGGTAGATTATGCAAGCCATAAGTAAACAAACTATTTTGCAGCGTTTGGAAATGAGATTGCTTTTACAAGGAAAAGATTCTTTGCAAGTCACCAAAATCAGATCATTTGCTTTTTCATGGTTTGGCCAATTCAGATCTTATTTACTTTATAATTTGCATTACAAGGCAATAAAATACACCTTGGAATGGATCCAAGCTTCTGCAACCACACTAGCTTCACTGTAGCAGTTACTCAGATCCACTCATATTTAGTACCAACATCCTTTACTTTTGTTAAACTAATTGCTTATGAAACCTTATTGGCATTAAGATTCTTAGCACACCAATGTTTAAAAATATGGAGCAGATCACAAACAACTCATAACCCTTAACCTGCAGAACGAAATTACAATCAAATTCCATCAATCACACTGCACAAGTGAATGTAGCACTCTATTCAATAAACACCTTAAATCATATCTTACAGACAACTCACTCATTAGATTAGTCGATGATGAGTTGGTCCCTTAGCTGAGTTCATCGACAGGCATACTGCATGGCAATAAGTCAAACTAAATTAATCCTATGATTGCTAATACAGCTGCACTGTTCATAGGATATGCCACACAGTTCTTGAGATCCAATGACTTTGAGGGTGCAATTAAATATAGAACATAGAACATAACAGCGCAGTACAGGCCCTTCGGCCCTCGATGTTGCGCTGGCCAGTGGAACCAATCCAATGACCCTCTAACCTAAACTATTCCAATGTTATCCATTTGCCTATCCACTGACCATTTGAACACCCTTAAAGTTGGCGAGTCCACAACTGCTGCAGGCAGGGCATTCCACGACCTTACTACCCTCTGAGGTAGGTACTACCTACCTCTGACATCCGTCCTATAATCACCACCCCTTAATTTAAAGCTATGTCCCCTTGTGATAGCCATCACCATCCGAGGTAAGAGGTTCTCAGTGTCCACCCTATCCAATCCTTTGATCATCTTGTATGCCTCAATCAGGTCACCTCGTAACCTTCTTCTCTCTAATGAAAATAACCTCAAATCCCTCAGCCTTTCCTCATAAGACCTTCCCACCATACCAGGCAACATCCTGGTAAACCTGCTCTGCACTCTTTCCAATGCTTCCACATCCTTCCTATAATGCGGCGACCAGAACTGTACGCAATACTCCAAGTGCGGCCACACCAGAGTTATGTACAGTTGTAACATGACCTCACGGCTCCGAAATTCAATCCCTCTACCAATAAAAGCTAACACACTGTACGCCTTCTTAACGACCTTATCAACCTGGGTGCCAACTTTCAGGGAGCTATGCACATCTACCCTGAGATCTCTCTGCTCGTCAACACTACGAAGAGTCCTTCCAATAGCCCTATATTCTGTACCCCTGTTACTCTTACCAAAGTGAATCACCTCACACTTTTCTGTATTAAACTCAATCTGCCACCTTTCCGTACAGCTCTGCTGCTTATCTATGTCCCTCTGCAAACTGTAACATCCATCCTCACTGTCTACAACTCCTCCAACTTTCGTGTCGTCAGCAAATTTACTAACCCATCCTTCTACACCCTCATCTAGGTCATTTATAAAAATGACAAACAGCATTGGCCCCAAAACAGATCCTTGAGGTACACCACTTGTACCTGAACTCCAGGCTGAATATTTGCCATCAACCACCACCCTCTGTCTTCTATCAGCTAGCCAATTCCTGATCCAAACTGAGTGAAAAACAAGAAATGTGGAATATAGCTGAAATAAAACATCATAAGTTCTCCATTTTCAGTATAACCTGACACATTATGTTACTGTGGTCACCATATTGTGGTTATAGGCACTCTTCAAAATTATTCAAAAGTGTTTAATATTAGCCAGATCTAATTGTTGTGGAGCAAAGCAGAAGCAAGGCATTTTTGAAGGCATATATGATGCTGAGCTTTATAAATACAGTAGAAGTGTAGAGTACAGAACAAGGAAGTTAAGGTAAACCTTTATAATTTGATTCAACCTCAATTGTAGACCAATTCTGTTCACCACACTGTGAAGACATTACAGAATGTCTGGAAAAGATTTACAAGAATGGTTCCTAAAATAAAGGAGTTTACTTATGGAGAATAGATCAGAAAAGCTGAGGCTGTCTAATTAAGAGGAGATTTGATGGAGGTGTTCAAAAACATGGGAGGATAGGGCCGAATAGACAGGGAGAAACTATTCCCAATGTCAAAGGATTGAAGGGGGGGGGGGGGTCAACAATTTAAGATGGAATGGTGAAAAAGGGAACATGATGAAAAATTGAGTTTGGTAACTGCAGAGTAAACCATGGCTTCAAAGACTATTTGATTAAGCACCTGGAGAGAGAAAACTTGCATAGCAATGGGGGAAGGGCATTAGAATGAAACCAGTTGAGTGGTTATTGCAGAGAGCTAGCATCGGCATGGCAGGCTGTTACCATTCCAGTGACTGTATAAGGTAAGCAGGAAAAAAGGGTAAGTATCAAATGAATAATTAAAAAAAAACTCCTATGCACCTCCTAGCAGCAGCACTACAATAGGTTACCTCTATGAAGAGAGCAGATGCATAGCAATAGCGACAGAGCTCCTTACAAGAAGGAAGAAGAAAAGTACTCACAAAAGTGAACAAGAAATCCTATCCTAATAAGTAATTTACTATTTGGTTTGAAGTTTGTCCAAATAATTCTGGGCTATTCCTTTTTGAGGGTAAATACTTAAAAATATACTTCAGTAATCATAATCAAGATAAGGCACTACTTCAGTAAAAATAAAAAAGGTCATTTTAAGGTAATTTAGCCTATCTTCAGTTCACCATGGTTTCAGGAAGACTGAAGATACAGCATATAAAACGAAAAAACATACTCCCACCATGCCCACCACCAGGACACTGCCAGTTAAATCATTTTAAAATCAATGCACTTCAGTCAAAAGAAATTTAGACATACAAATCTATCATCAAGTCATCTGGCATAGCACGATAGCACAGCACAGTCACTAAAATTGGCCACTGTATTTGATTACTGGCATTGCAATACTGCTATTCTAAAAATAGCACACGGTAATTTATAATATATAACTAGGAAAATTAAATAATTGTTCTACAGTAAGGAACACTGAAATCAAATTGCAGTATAAATAGAATTTATTGAGGTATTGGAATGAGGGAGTGATGAACTAAATGTTTAAGCCAAATCATATTTCGTTTAATTGGGGTTTGATCTTAGAGAAATTTTGAATTATGAAGAATGCAGTTTATTAAACCAAGCAAAAGACGACAATTTTATGAATGCGCACAATGGAAGGGTGCCTCATTCAACTATACATATTCCAAATTTGTAAAACTAACACTGCAGTCTTAGACTAATTTTAATTCCATCAGAGTTAATCTCAGCTGGTTGCAGCACATTGTACAGTGATAAAAATTTTAAGTTTGAAATCTATTGACATTTTGCAAATTTTATACAAAAATATACAATAAGTCTTAAAGCTTATCACTGGCTTCTGATTCCTAAACCAATCTGCCAAGGATAGACAGTTTCTGCTGCTGACCTACATGATTTGCAGCGTGTTTTCTTGAGCATGCTGCACTTCAATGGACAGCTCAGCAGTAATACTCCACACAGATCTGAATACACTCTACTGACCATATTTGTTCAGTTTTCTACCTTGATTTTGATTAATTGTTGTCTCTGGTTATGTATGAAGAGATGCTCATCAGCAACTGAGAGGCAGTCAGCGCCTGCTGCAAGGAGCACTTCCCTTAACAAGACTCCGTCTTCAATGCGAGTGGCCTCGACCCCATCCCGCAGTATGCTTCCCCCATCACCTCAGCACAAGGCCGTCAACAGCTAGAGGCACAGTAGACACAAAAGGCAGTACCAGATCAAGTGAGAATTCCAGGCTAGCCACAGAGACTCCCACCAACTATGGCATGGTTTGAAAGACATAACAGGTTACAAGATGAAGATACATAAAATCACCGGCACCAATGTACCCCTCCACAATGAGCTCAATGCATTCTATGCCCGTTTTGAGCAGGAGATCAGCGAGAGCACACCCTTCACCCTGGAAGCCTAAGCAGATGCCTGAGATCACCATCGCAGGCATCAGAACAGCCTCCTTAAAAGTCAACCCAGGGGAAGGGACATGCATAGATGGGATACTCAGACAAACACTCAGATCCTGTACGGACGAGCTGGTGGGGGCATTCACAGACATTTTTAACCTCTCTTTACAACAACCTGAGGTCCCTATCTGCATCAAGATGATTACCATCATCCCAGTACCAATGAACACTATCGACACTTCCTGCCATCTTACAAAAGCAACCAACATAATCAAGGACCTCGGACCTTCACAAACCGGCCACACACTCTTCCACTTTCTCTTATCGGGAACAAGATACAAAAGTCTGAGATCATGTACTGACTGACTCAAGAACAGCTTCTTCCCTGCTGCCATCAGACTTTTTAATGGACCCACCTCACATTAAGTCGATCTTTCTCTACATTCTAGTTATTACTGTAACACTACATTCTGCATTCTCCTTTCCTTCCCTATGTATGGTGTGCTTTGTCTGTATAGCGAGTGAGAAACAATACTTTTCACTGTACACTAATATATATGAAAAAAAATCAAATCAGATCAAAAATCCGCTCTGGGAAGGAGCAAAACACCTCAAATTTTATCACCAAAAGCAAACTGAAGCTGAGCGCTGACACAAAAACAAGTGTGTGGCAACCTGGACACTTCACACACCAGCTCGTCCAACTGTCTGCTCTACCAGTGACAGAGACTGTAGGTCCCACACTGAACTCCACAGACATCTAAGAACTAATTTTTAATGTGTAAGCAAGTCATTCTTGACTCCGAGGAGCTGCCCAAGAAGAAAACCTGCGTTAATGGTAAGCAACTGAACACCCAATTCTGCCTCCAAGGTGTTGGCCAACAGAACAGACATCAAATGTACGCATTTCAATCAATGCCATATCACTGCCACTGACATTGCAAGTTTGGATATTATTCCTTTGACTTTCTTAATCACAGGTTGAAATATTTCTTGGTTGGTAAAATAATTTTAATATAAAAGCTAAGCACATTCAGATATTCAGATCCTGAAGCAAATTGTACAAGCCTACTCCTAATTCTCCTTGTATTACATCAATAGCATAAAAAGCAGCAGTGAACGTTAGATAGGCTCTCGTAGGAGAAACAGAGTACTGCAGAAACCAAGGCCTAAATGTACATGTACCCAGCAGCTTATCATCAACCACAGTTGCTTTGACTGTGATTTCCCACTCATTGACAAGAAATTACCATTAATAAATCCACAATTCACTTATGATTCCCATTGCATGTGAAATATACCTAGTGCTGTAAGGCTTAAAAAAAACAATGCCATCATTTATATGGTCCCATTTGCTACCAATGTAGAAATTGAGGAGGTAGGTATTTTCCATAACAAAGACATATAAACATTTAATTCTTGATTAGATAACAGAATTACTCTCTGTATATAATTCTTAACTCTCAATATATTGGCACCTGAGCTTTGTTAGAAGTTATTCCATCTTGAAATCACTTCTGTTAGATCTGCCCAGCGGTGGCACCATTTGGCAACAGGCAGTAGCCAAGGACTTCACGACAATTCAAGTTATCTACTCCAACAAGCAACAAATTTCTAAGTGCTCCTAAAGCATCAAGTACCTAAGTGCTGTAACAGGGAATTTAGAATAACTGGGACTAAAAGACTAAGAGATCAGGGTAGATTAATTTAGAGTGAATTCACAAAGTGCCCGGAATATATTTTGTTTCAGCATGATTTGGACAGGCTGTGTGCATCTGCATGGCAGATCAGTATAACCTGGATAAATGTGAGGTTATCCACTTTGGTAGCAATAATAGGAAGACGGATTACTTGAATGGGTGTAAGTTAAGAGATGGATACTCAACGAGACCTTGGTGTACTCGTTAGAGTTTAGAAGAATGAGGGGAGATCTCATTGAGACATATAAGATGATGAATGGGATGGATAGGATAGAGGTGGAGAGACTCTTCCCGCTCAGAAAGGATGGTAGGACTAGGGGGCACAGCCTCAAGATAAAGGGGGGGGGGGGGCGGTTTAGAACGGAGTTGAGGAGGAACTTCTTCACTCAAAGGGTGGTGAATCTCTGGAATTCTCTGCCCGTTGAAGTGGTGGAGGCTGCCTCGCTAAATATTTTTAAGACGCGGGTTGATGGGTTTTTGATAAGAGAGGGGATTAAGGGTTATGGGGAGAGGGCGGGAAAGTGGAACTGAGCCATGACAGATCAGCCATGATCTTATTGAATGGCGGGGCAGGCTCGAAGGGCTAGATGGCCTACTCCTGCTCCTATTTCTTATGTACTGTCTGCATAGAGACACAGATAACCACTGTTAAAGAATTTAAACACGGTGTTTTTAAAAACATTTAATATTGTGTGTTAGAAGTATACAGCTTGACGAATGACACATTGCTCTAAGGCATGATGGGGATGTAATAAAGTAAAATGAACCATGTTCCTTGGAACCATGTGGCTGTTGAGCAAAGGGAAAACAAAACTCTCATCCATGTGGGCTACAGATAGTGCTAGAGGTCCAAGACAGTTGATGAATAGAACAGACATTCCACCTGATAAAGTATCAGGTGACTGCGAGAAAAGCTTCCAAAGTCCACATACTCACAGAGTCCCATGCTGTCAGAGGGTAAATTTAATTGGCCAAGGTAAATAATTCATACTAAGATTGATTGGCTCATACCAGGTTGGTGTGAGCAAATGACTTTTGAATTTTATATAACTGCAATACTGAGAGTAATGTAATTCCAGAGTAGATTTGGAATGCCCCAAATCTCTCTCCCATGTGCACGAGCCAAGCTTGGGACATAAAGAAACATCTTTAACCAGAATACTATCTCCACAAGTCTTCGTGTTGCTAAGAAAGCCAGCATAATACACAGTCTCTGAAAAAAGCTCCAACAGCACCCTCAGATATTTGGATAGGCATTGTGAGGAGGGGACACCTCAAGTGAAGTACATGTCACAAATGAGAAAGGGCAAAAGAAGAAGGAACAGCAAACTGTCTAATATGGCATCATTAAACAGCACTCTGGTGCTTGGGGAAACGGCTGATACATTACCAGGCTGGCTTTTGGAACAGGAAAAATTAGAAAAATTCCTTCATGAAATATTTTGAGAACATTCAAATATCTAAGTCATTCACCTGATGTGGAAATATATTACCATTCCTTCACTGTCATTGGATCAAAATCATGGAATTCCCTCCTTAACAGCACTGTGGGTGTATCTATCCCTCAGGGACTGCAGAGTTCAAGAAGACACCCCTTCTGAAGGACAACTAGGGCAATAAATGCTAGCCTAGCCAGCGACACCCATATCCTGAATGATGAATTAAAAAAAGGCAATCCCTGGGGCAGAACTTGTTCAAGAAAGTGAATATTTAGCATGAGACTGAACTAACATGATTAGTGTATTGTGGTGTATTTTTCTTTGCTGTCAAATTCAACAAAGCAACATAAAGTGGGAGCAATGGTGCAAGCAAAGGCTATCCATGAAAGGATCTCAGTTATATCCAATCCCAAATCTAATTTTGCAAATTGGCAACAGTAATCTACAAAACAAAATTGCCACAGGACATCTTCATTTGGCTAATAATTTAGAATATTGTCAACATTGTTTAAATTATAAGAGGCATTACTTAAATGAAACCAAGACATTTAGATTTGCTATTTTTTAGAAGGAGATTATGTAGAGGAATTTTATCAATCTGATTTTAACTCAGTTTAGTGAATGGGTTTTGAGTGAGATAAATCACACCTAGTGTCTCCCACTTATTTGTGTATTTTATTTAAGAAAACATAGACATTGGCCACATTTAATTACTTTTAGATTGCAGTCTAATCGCTTGCCAACATCACTAAAATATGCAAGAGTAGAGCTGGATATATTATGAACAAGATCCTAATTTGTTCTGCACCTGTCAATATTAAAAATGTGTGAATATCACACAAATGAATACCTC
Organism: Carcharhinus amblyrhynchos; assembly: GCF_965287045.1. Classification (NCBI taxonomy): domain Eukaryota; kingdom Metazoa; phylum Chordata; class Chondrichthyes; order Carcharhiniformes; family Carcharhinidae; genus Carcharhinus; species Carcharhinus amblyrhynchos. The sequence goes on from NC_137341.1 coordinate 14,074,313, forward strand.
ATATGAAAGTACAGGTGTACTTGGCATTAATACGCTGCAAGTATGCTTGCCCCTTTCCCCAAAACTGCATTACAGTATATTAATAAAATGACTAAAAAGTAAGTAAAAATAATTTTAATTTTGGAATTTTTTGGTCATTTCTTGTGTTCAAGATGAGGGAACATAATACCTCAAAATGGAATACTTTGGTATTTCACATAAAGATACAGAATGAACTCGGTTTGCTATTCTCCTGCTGCACCAAAACATTATTTGTTATTTTTTCACCAGCCATCCTGTGCCAAATTGTGTTCATCAGGAATGGGTTTGTTTTGCAGAAACTGGATTAAATCAACCATAACTCAATTAATATAGAAGTCAGATAGTCCAAAACAGACTTTCATTTTGACAACAAAGAACTTAACCCTGCGTCTCAACGTAGTTCCTTCCATGGTGTTAGCATACAGTAAATTAGATTTTGGACGCACCTCAAAAAGCAGGAAGGTGAAATCTGGGGCTGGGGGAGATTACAAATACAGGGAAGGAAAAGACCACAAAGGAATTTAAAAATGGCCAAGTGAAATTGAGCTACTGAAGGAATTGCAACCAATGTTGACCGGCAAGAACAAGGGTAGTGGATTAGTGGAGCTTGTTGTGGGATAGTTCTGCATAACTGAAATTTAATTAGGTTGAATTGGAACCGAGCCAGGAAAGAATTGTAAAAGTCGAGTCCAGAGGTGACAAAGACATAAATGAGGGTTTCAGTAGCAGATGTGCTGAAGTAAGGACAATCAAGATAGACACACAGTTATGGAGGTACAAATAATGAGTTTGTAATGAGAGGTGAAGGCAAAGGATTTGATCTTCCAAATATTCATGGAGAGGAAATTACGGTTCATCCAAGACTAAAGAAACAATTTTAATCCCATCTGTCCAGCAGTAGTTATTGCCCACCAATATCCCACAAAATTTTAATCTGCTCTACTGAGTGTCTGAGAAGGACAGCTACCTGAATCTGATAAAGTGCTTCTTCAATAATGTATACCAGGTGCACTGTTCTTTTCAATTTATGGTATAATTTGCTGCCACTCTTATTATAAACCCATTGGTGGCCAATTTGTAGGAATCTTGGAAATCTTCAGGAATAGGGGGAAAAGTCTGCACTGGTTGGAATCATACTAGCAAAAATATGGTTATGGCTATTGGAAGCCAACCATCCAAGACATCACAGCAAGAGATTCTCAGGGTAATGTCAAAGGCTCAACCATCTTCGCTGTTTCATCAACAACCTTAACTGCAACATAACATCAGAAGTGGGGATGTACATTGATAATTGCCTGCAATTAACCATCCAAGTCACACATCAAGCTGACTTGTTAATATATTGCCATTTCTTCACTGTTACTGGGTCAAAATCCTGGAATTTCACCCCTACATTGCTGATGTGAATGTACTGACAACATGCAAATCGCAGCAGTTCAAGAAGGTGATGAATCACCAATGACATAAGGGCAATTCGGGATTGGCGATAAATGCTGGCCTTGCTAACAATACTCACACCCCAAAAATGAAACAAAAAAGAAATCTAGGAGTTAGTTTGAATTAATGAAAGCGGGGCCTGGCCACTAATAGCAGCTTGGTTTGCAGTTTAGGTCACAATGCTTCAATGTTTGCAGTTTCAGAATGAGCACTGCTGTTCCTGGAAGTCAGTGCAAATCTAGTTGTATGTAGAAGAAACCTGGAGGCAAACCGTAGCTCAAAGGGTTAGTCACCCACCAATTCACTTGACCTCAGATCAGATATGTGCTGAGACACCAAGGGAAAGGGAGGATGGAAGTATCTGAGAATCTCATCCCTTTTCCTTAAAATTAAGTTGCTCAGTTAAAAATGACAACTGCTGTCACTGCACAATTCATTGTTCTGAGCTTTTACCACCTTTCATCACCCCTGGCTCATGACTCAAAATGCAGAGTCAGATTTCAAACTCGAGATTCGCTATCAGGTGACCTACAGAGTAAACATGGGTATGCTTACTGCAAATAAATATGATTTACATTGCTGTTCAACTCTGACAGATGTACAACAATAGTCAAGCAGCAAAGAAATGAATAAAATGAACAGGACAATATGCAGCAGCACTGGCAAAATCACTACTCAGCTCCACTTTAGTAAAATAAGTCATAATCTAGTGCAGAATGTGATTTTGCGATTTCATTTATTCATTGAATTTCTTTTTTATTGGCGTGGGAGAAGGATGCACCAAAAAGGGGCCTCAGAATGCATATATGTGCAATTTCAAAGGTTCACATTAATTACTTTATGGAGCTCCATGTTAATTCTTGTGCATGCATTGGTTGCTGGGATCTTGCACAAGGGCTTCATGAACATAAAACTCCAATCTGGGGGGAAAATATATTAAGCCGACATTGGTCCTATAAAATAAATGTTCAATAGCATGTTGTTTGTTTGCATTATACAGAAACATGTCAGAAATCTGAACATGGAATACAATTGAGACATTGGATCATTTGAATGATCTTGAAGACAAGTTTCATGTTCCTTGGCAAATTATGGTAAACTTATAGTGCTATATACATTCAAACAAGATTTTGAAACTCATTCCTCAGCGAGTACATATTTTGCTTTCCCGGTCTCCGATTTACAATTTTGAAGAAGATTAGATCCTAGTTCGTGGCTGATCAATTATTCTCCACTTGACAAATTCATAATTTATTGCTGGGCTAACAGGGAAAGTGTGGAACAGAGCTGTTTCCCCACTCAGCAATAACAACGACGATAGAAAATAAGCTTTGCACCAAGTGCCTAGAAATCAAATTCCATACAAAGCAATCCACGTTATTTCTAAAACCCCTCCCAGAATGTTCTACCTCTAAAAGTACCATAACATGGAATCCGCATTAATTTTCTGACTATCATTCAAATGACTAATGTGGCATATGAATTTGACTGTCAGTATGTCAGGTATGTGGACTGGTGGATCTTATCAAATAGCACGTCCCTTTGGCTTTGACCATACTCAACCAGCCCATGTTTGAAAAGCTCAGAATATAGTGTGAAATACTAAATGCGATTCCACAATCGGATAACAGTTTCTAAATAATCCCAGCTGTGCTAAGAATTACACTAACAACCAATTTAAGATTATCAATTGGGTTTGCAGTGTGGTTCATTTAGGAGTGATGGAAGCTACATATATTCACACAAAAGGCCCTGTTCTTTGCAAACAATAAGAACACGCCCACACGATGCATCATTTTCAACTGAACAAAAGCTTGAGAACAACCATTTTGTGGTTCATACCCAATGGTAATGCTTTCAATTTACCTGGTTTGAATTTAAACAAAAGCTTGCGAGTTAACTGCTTCTTGGTGCATTTACTTTGGCAATGCCTTTACAAGAGCCCACTTGCTAACCAATCAGCATCCTCTTCCTATGCACCATTTTAGATTTGGTATTCTAGCTTCTTCCTGATGAATCCATGATGAAATGCTTCAACAGCATGTCTTTTTTTTAAGCAATAATTTACATTTAATAAAGAAAAATGTCTCAAAGCATTTTGTAACTGTAAGGAAACTAGATAATTAACCAAAGGAATAAGGCAACCAAAGTATTGATCGAAGTATGAACAGGAAGTGAAGACAGTTTAGGGAGAGAGTTCCACATGAAATTTTAGAGAAAGAGGTATTGTAATGCTGAGTATCAGTTGCCACTTCCTACCCCACTCTCAGTCCCTGCTGCTCCATGTAGCCAGACAGAATGTGGGATATATCCAAGTAAACAAAAGCAGTTAAAAACAAGACATTCAGTGACAATATAGAGGTTCACCTAAACGAAAAAGAAGTAATTGGATAAATTATTTTTCTTATACACTAAAATTTTCAATGTGTATAGTCAATTCTTAAATTCAGTGATACTTAGTGCCACGCAGCATAATTCCTTAACAGAATTACTTCCACACAGATGTTAGAGCCACATATTTATAAAGTGAAAGTAAAAAGGAGAGAGACTGAAATGGTCAGAGAAGTTCTTTGACCATTTTAACACGTTTGTTTTCTCTTTGCTGTGGTTTATCAGTTGGTGTTCAGTGAATTAATTGGGGATTAATTTGTTCATGTAACTTCATTCCTTGGTGAGCTCTGTAGACTAACTGACTCTCTGAAGTCAGCAGCCCACAGACCCCACAGGTGGAGGCTCTCCACGCTGTTTGCCTCGAGGGGATTCAAGGCAAGTCTGTGGAGTCACTTAGAAAAACAAATTCTCCCCTAGGCTATAAAGAGCAAAACTCGTGGGATTAGTTTTGGATTTTGCTCTATCAATGGTCCAGCACAGAACAACCTTCCCGTGCGCTGAAAGGCTCTATATTTCTGAAAGACTCTGTGGATATAACAGAAACATTTTGAATTTGAAACAGAGGAGGTCGAGGGGTAATTTACTTGCGAAGTATAAAATTACAAGGGGCCAAAATCGATGGAGTGGATAGGAAGGATCGATTTCCTTTAGCAGTGTAGTCATTAACTAGGCTACAAAGATTTCAAGTAATTGGTAGAAGGATTAGAATCATAAAATACCTACAGTGCCGAAAAAAGACATTTGGCCCATCAAGTCTGCACCAAATATCCAAAAGAGCATCTTACCCAGGGATTTTGCCCCATCCCACATCCCCATAAAAATAGGGGAAGTTAAAGCAAATACTTTCACCCAGGAGTCTGATAATGAGGATGGAGGAGGTAAAGAGACAAATGATTGCATGGGAAGGTGCTGCGGGAAGAGAACAAGGGGTTGGGGGTAATGGAGAGTAGACTAGGGAGCCTCAGAGGCTGTGGTTCCTACGGAATGCCGATCGAGGGGTAAGGGTAAGATGCGTTTCTGCCAACTTCAGCGTGATGTCACCCCCTTTTCTGTTCATTGTTTTCTTTGCTTGTCCCAATGCAACTCCCCATTCCCCCTCCCCACTGAGCTTAACCTTTGTTCTCCTTTCAATACACACTACTATCTTACATTTATGCCACTATCGATACCTTCTTTCATCCTGAATGCTGCCATTAACACTCCTGTTGTCTTCTGCCCACAACATCTTTGTCAATCTGTCCTGAACTCCAAACTATCCCTGATCTTCTATTCTATTCCACCTTCTCCAAACCTCAACTTTATGATCCAACACATTTCTATGCCTTGTCAATTTTGAAAAGTCAAACGGACTTGAAACATTATATTTGTCTTTCTCTTCACAGATGCTGCCAGGCCTACCGAGTTTATCCAGCATTTTCTATCTTTGATATAGCTAGAAAGTAGGATTAGGCTGGATAGCTCTTTATCAGATGGCATAGGCCCAATGAACCAAATGGCCTCCCCCGTGCCATGATTATTCCTAACTCCAGAATGCTAAATAAGATTACAAGGCAATGGTGAGCATGAGTTTTCGTAAAGAATACACATGGTTTTAATAATCAGTAACATCTTGCATATATTCCAAGGTAATTGTTCTCCGGAGCATTGACCCTGGTGGCTGTGGCTGTGGTGAGTGACTGATTTAAAGTAAAAACCGCTTTTTTCCTGTACTTCCGGGTCTCGGGGCTTGTTAGAGTGTAGTTTACTTCCGTACCGGAAGTTAGGCCAGGGGACTGTCGTTAAGGGGGAGCGTGGGGTGTAAAAATAGTGGTAGCAGCATAGAGCGGGCAGCGTCGGGAGCGGGCAGCGGAGTGAGTGGGAACTGAGTGAGAAGGGCTTTGGCTCGCTGGGCTTAGGCAAGGGCAGGCTTAGAGAAGGTGAGTGACAGATTTCTACCTTTGGGAGCTTACAGGAGGTTGGGACATGGCAGGGAATATAGGGAGGAATGTAAGTTGTGTCAGGTGCCACATGTGGGAGTTCATGGTGGTGTCATGTGTCCCCAAGGTCCACATCTGCAGTAAATGTTTGGAACTGCAACGCTTGAGGGCCCGGGTCAGGCAACTCGAGGGGCGGCTGGAAGATGCGTTTCTAGTCAGGGAGAACGAGGAGATAATGGCTGGGAACCATGAGAAGGAGGAGGTCTCAAGGGCTGAAGAGAAGGGAGGATGGACGACTGTGAGGAGGGGAAAGAGGAAAAAGAAGAGCAGTCAGGGTCCCCCAGCCTCCCCAGAGGCCCCCCAAGGTTCATCGACAGGGGCACAGAAAGACAGGCAGGAGGGGGAGACTAACTTAGAGGGACAGAAGGGGGCCGGTAAGGTGATAGTGGTAGGGGACGGGAGGGTCAGAGGTATCGATAGGAGGTTCTGTGGACAGAGGCGTGACTCCAGGATGGTGGTCTACCTCCCTGGAGCAGGGGTAAAGGACGTAACGGACAGGGTAGAAGGAATTTTGAAAGGGGAGGGGGCACAGGCTGAGGTCATAGTACATGTAGGGGAGGGGGACATAGGAAGGAGCAGTAGGGTAGAGGTACGTAGGCAATTTAGGGAGCTGGGGGCCAAACTAAAGAGTAGGACCTCCAGGGTGGCAATCTCTGGGTTGCTGCCCGGTACAAGCAGGGCAAAGAATGAAGAGATCATGCAGCTGAATGCATGGTTGAGGGATTGGTGTAGGGTAGAGGGCTTTACTTTTGTGGATCACTGGGAGGTGTTTAGGAGAGAAGGGCAATTGTACAGGAAGGGTGGGGAGAATTTGAACGGGAGGGGAACTAATGTCTTAGTGGGGAGGTTAGCTAGGGTGTTTACAAAGGGTTTAAACTAATATGGAGGGGGGGTGGGGAGGTGGCTGGGAGAGAGTCGGGTGAAAGGAAAAGTATCAGGGAGAAGGAGGTTCCGAGGGACACTTGTGGGTTGAACTGTGTCTGTTTCAATGCTAGGAGTGTGACAGGGAAAACGGATGAGCTTAGGGCCTTGATGTGTGTGAGGCAGTTAGATGTGGTGGCTGTAACAGAGACGTGGTTAAGGGAAGGGCAGGACTGGCAGCTGAATGTTCCTGGGTACAAGTGTTTTAGGTGTGACAGAAGAGGGTTGAAGAGAGGTGGAGGGGTGGCACTGTTGGTAAAGGAAAACATCACAGTAGTGCAGAGGGAGGACAATATGGAAGAGATAGGGATTGAGTCGCTGTGGGTGGAGTTGAGGAATAAAAAGGGAGAGATTACATTGCTAGGGGTGTACTATAGGCCACCCAACAACCCGAGGTCAGTGGAGGAAGGTATTTGCAGGGGCATTTTGGATAGGTGCAGGAAGAATAGGGTGGTTGTAGTGGGTGACTTTAATCTTCCTGGAGTGAATTGGAGGGGGCCTAGAGCTGGGGGTACGGAGGGAGAGGAGTTTGTGAAATGTGTTTTGGAAGGGTCTCTAGAGCAGTATGTAACTAGTCCGACTAGGGGAGAGGCTATACTGGATTTAGTGTTGGGTAATGAGCCGGGGCAGGTGGGAGAGGTAGAGGTAGGCGAACATGTGGCTAATAGTGACCACAAGTCCGTCTACTTTAGGATAAAAATGGAAAGGGACGAGTGCCGGCCGAACGGGAGTGTGCTGAACTGGGGAAAGGCGAGCTATAGCAGGATTAGGAGGGAGCTGCAGGACACTGATTGGGAAGGACTGTTAGCTGGCAAGTCCACGGTTGGCAAGTGGGAGGCTTTTAAAGGCAAAATGAAATGGTTGCAGGGGAGGTATGTTCCGGTTAAGAGGAAGGATGGGAAAGGTAGGATTAGAGAGCCGTGGATTACAGGGGGTATCGAAGACTTGGTCAGGAAGAAGAGGGAGGCGTATGTTAGGTTGAAACGACTGGGTACGGAGAGTGCGCTGGAGGAATATAGAGAGAGTAGGAGGGAGCTAAAAAGGGGAATTAGAAGGGAGAAGAGAGGGCATGAAATGGCTTTGGCTGGTAGGATTAAGGAGAATCCAAAGGCATTTTATTCCTATATTAGGAGCAAGAGAGTAGTTAGAGGGAAAATTGGTCCTCTTAGGGACAAAAGCGGGGAGTTATGTATTGAGTCGGAGGGAATGGGGGAGCTCCTGAATGAATACTTTGCGTCGGTATTCACAAAGGAGAGGGGTTCGGAATCATGCGGTCTGTTAGAGGGAGCTGAGGATCAGTTGCAGGAAATATCTATTACGAGGGAGGAAGTGCTAGGGCTTTTAGGTAGCGTAAGGACGGATAAAGCTCCGGGGCCTGATGGTATTTATCCCAGGCTGCTTAGGGAGGTGAAAGATGAAATTGCTGGGCCTCTGGCGCAAATCTTTGTCTCTTCTTTGGACACAGGTGAGGTCCCAGAAGACTGGAGGGTGGCAAATGTGGTACCGCTGTTCAAAAAAGGTAGTAGGGATAACCCTGGGAATTATAGGCCGGTGAGTTTGACATCGGTGGTAGGGAAATTAATGGAAAAAGTACTTAGGGGTAGGATGTATGAGCATTTGGAGCGTTGCGGTCTGATTGGGGATACGCAACATGGCTTTGTTAGAGGGAGGTCTTGCCTTACGAATCTGGTGGAATTCTTTGAGGAGGTGACAAAAACGGTTGACGATGGGCAAGCCGTTGATGTCATCTATATAGATTTCAGTAAGGCGTTTGACAAAGTCCCTCATGGTAGGCTGGTAGAAAAGGTTAAGGCGCATGGGATACGGGGTCAGGTAGCTAGGTGGATTGAGAACTGGCTGGGTAATAGGAGACAGAGGGTAGTTGTGGAGGGGACTTTGTCCAGCTGGAGGCCAGTGACCAGTGGTGTGCCGCAGGGCTCGGTACTGGGACCTCTCCTCTTTGTAGTCTACATAAATGACTTGGAAGAGAGCGTAGGTGGTGTGATCAGCAAGTTTGCTGATGACACCAAGATGGCAGGGTTGGCGGGTACTTAAGTGGATTGTCAGGTGATACAACAGGATATAGATAGGTTGGTGCATTGGGCAGATAGGTGGCAGATGGAATTTAATCCTGACAAATGCGAGGTGATGCATTTTGGAAGGAATAATGTAGAGAGGAGCTATGTGATTAAAGGTAGGCAAATTAGGAGTATAGAAACACAGAGGGACCTGGGAGTGCAGGTTCACAAATCCATGAAGGTTGTGACACAAGTGGAGAATGTTGTCAGGAAGGCTTATGGAATGCTAACCTTTATAGGAAGAGGTATAGAGTTTAAAAGCTGCCGTCTAATGCTTCAGTTGTATAGAACGTTGGTTAGACCGCATTTGGAGTACTGCGTCCAGTTCTGGTCACCTTACTACCAGAAGGACGTGGAGGCTCTGGAAAGGGTGCAGAGGAGGTTTACCAGGATGTTGCCTGGCATGGAGGGGTTGGGTTACGAGGAAAGGTTGGAGAAACTGGGACTGTTCTCTTTGGAAAGACGGAGATTGAGGGGTGACATGATAGAGGTATATAAGATACTGGAGAGAATAGACAGGGTCAATAGTGAGAGACTGCTCCCTAGATTGGTTACGAATACAAGAGGACATGATTTAAGGGTGAGGGGGGAGAGGTATAATTTGGATATGAGAGGAAGGTTCTTTACGCAGAGAGTAGTGGGGGTATGGAACGCGCTACCGAGTGGGGTGGTGGAGGCGGGAACGTTGGACTTGTTTAAGGTTCAGTTAGATAGGCACATGAGTGAAACGAGGATGGAGGGTTATGGTAGGGGTTATTGAATAAGGGTTAGAACCTCGGGAGACACCGGAAAGGCAGGCTTGTGATTAACGTTTTTGTCTTTTCACTCCGCAGGTGAAGGTCCACCTCGTTGTCAAACGAGGGGCATGCACACGGTGGGTTGTGCGTGGGCTGCTCCTGGAGGTTCCGGGAGTGGCCTAGTACTTCGTGTCGGTGTGTGCGCTTGATCCTGGACTGGTAGACGGGCGCCGCAACAGCTCGGTGACTAGCACTGCTAGCTGTGCAGATACATGGATTTGGGCCTGTGTCTGTGGGAGTTTGTGCATTCTCCCTGTGGTTGCGTGGGTTTCCTCCGGGCGCTCCGGTTTCCTCCCACACCCCAAAGATGTGCTCTTAGGCTGATTGGTTTTACCAAATTGACACTATTCTCCCCTGAATCTGGCTAAGTCAGGGGTTCTAATTGTAGATACGCAGGGTAGAATAGGTGTAGGGTGATGCGGCGGCGCGGGCTTGTTGGGCCGAAGGGCCTGTTTCCCGTGCTGGGTTGTTCTTTGTAATACTGCATTGCAACACGTACAGGTTTTCCTTTGCGTTTCATGAATGAAATTACTACATTATGTTATGGCTTGGCTATATTTCAGAAGTCCTGATCTCAAATATAACAAAATCCTCTGAATACAGAAAAACTGTGCTCTCCAAATTGGTGCCACTTTAACACACCAGCCCTAGGCATATCTTTATGCTACCAGAATCTTGAAATTATTCAGTACAACTTGGCAGGGCACATAATCCACTGCACTTGGCATATTTCCACTCCCAACCAGATTTTACAGGTCACATCCTGTCCCATACAATCTGGCACATCACTCTGTTTTACTTGTCAAGTGAATTTAAATTTAACGAGGAACAAAGGAGGCCAGAATTATTTTTTAGCTTGAAGAAATGCACTGTATACAGATATCGGCACAAAAGAATCAAAACGTGCTTTAACACAGAACATCAACTCCCTTACTGAGTAAAAATCTCTGTGTAACTGAATTAGTTCCACAGATGTACAGGAAAAAAAAACAGGGTTAAACGTTTGGGGAAGAAAACAGGATTCTGTCTTTTTACTACTTTTGCAAACTCTGGCTTTATCTGCTTGCGCACTTTTTTGGATGTGTGCATTGTCCCTTTCTGCCACACTCTGATTATCATTATCCTTGTTGCTACCTTGTCCTTGTCTTGTCCTGTCCTTTCCCTTTAATGTGACGTCCTCCCTCCCCGACTTTAAAGCTTATATGCCCCGTCTACCACCCTAATCATACAACTTACCAGAACACTGTTCCCAGCAAGGTTCAGGTAAAAACCATCCCATTGGAACTATTCTACTTTCCACAATACTAGTGCCATGCCCATGAATCAAAATCAATTCTTCCCACACTAATTTAACATCTCATCGAAAAGACGTTCCCTCTGAATTGCACCATGTGTTGGTTTTGATTATGCGAATTAACCTGGAACCACAATGTTATAACTTAGGGAGGCAAGCGCATAAAATATAGGAACAGAATTAGGCCAGTCAGCCCAGTGAGTCTGCTCTTCCATTCAATCATGGCTGATACGCTCCTCAGCCCCATTTTCCTGCCTTCTCCACATAACCTGTCTTACTCCTCAAATTTATTCACTGCCCCAGCAGCCACCCACTCTGGGGTAACGAATTCCACAGATTCACAACCTTTTGTGAGAAGTAGTTTCTCCTCAACTCTGTTTTAAATTTGCTAACCCTTATCCTAAGACTATGACTGTTCTACAATTCCATACAAGACAAAGCATCGCTCCAAGTCTATTTTAACCATTCCTTTTATAATCTTGTATACCTCAATTTGATCTCCCCTCATTCTTCTAAATTCCAGAGACCTAAGGGCCTAAACTGTTCAATCTCTCTTCACACAACAAACCCCTCATCTCTGGAATCAGAGGCAAGCTGTCATTATTCAGAGAAAAAAAAGGTACTGGAAATACTCAGCAGGTCAGGCAACATTGATAGGAGAAAATCTTTTACCATGAATTTTAAGTGAGCACAAATTGCCCACAGTGCAATTCAAATTGCTTAGTCAAAAAAAGGGAAGAAAAAAATTTAATCACAGAGAAGAGAAATTCTTACTTGGTTTTTGGTTTTAGAGGAGTTTGTTTTAAACAAATCTGACCTAACAGCCTATAAGGCCTTATTATTTTAAATTTCAGCACAATAAGTCCTATCACTTGGAAACTTCAGGATGAAACCTTATTTGTGCAAGATGTGTGTAATTCCTACATTTGCAGCCTTATTGTCTGTGCTCATTTTTGCCAGCCCAAACTCATGGAAATCAACAAGGAGGCACCATGCCTCTGGCTACAGTTTGAAAAAATGGACTTGCAGCAAATATTAAAGATAAAGTTTAAAATTTATTAGTATCACAAGTGGGTTTACTTTGGCACTACAATGAAGTTACTCTGAGAATCCCCTTGTTGCCATACTCAGGTGCCTGTTCGGGTACACAGAGGGACAATTTAGCACAGTCAATGCACCTAACCCGCACATCTTTTGGACTGTGGGAGGAAACCTACGCAGACACAGGGAGAATGTGCAGACTCCGCACAGACAGTGACACAAGCCAGGAATTAAACTGGGTCCCTGGCGTTGTGAGGCAGCAGTGCTAATCACTGTGCCACTATGCTACCCTTGTGTATTCATAACGGAAAATCACACTTCAGTTCTAAACTGGTGTTAGCATTTTATTTTCTGATCTATATGGATCCAACACCACTGCAAAGTACTAATTGAAATTGGCATCTCAACTCCTGAATTGAAAATAAGAGGTTACAATACTTTGCAACATGGGCAGCGTACACTACAGCAGTCGCTTTTTGTGATTAAAGACCATGACTTAAGGGTTGAAAATGAACTGCTTAACTCTATTAATGAATTTGTGTAAACAATTGTGCCTCTTCACTTACCTCTCTTCATAATTTTCAATTTTCTATGGAAGTACAGGTAAAACAATATTGACTCATACTTATTCCAAGGAATTGTTTCACGGGTATTTGTATCACTCCAGTGCCTATCCCAAAACAGCTGCTGGAATCTAGTCTAACTACTGGCAAACCAAAGGCATCACAGACAAACCCAATTCTTACCCCCACCCAAAATCCACAAACATATATTTTGCAGGAAACAATAATTGGCTGTGAATATGAGTGGGTTCTGGAGATGATTCTAAGTATTTCCAAGATATGGATACCAAAGTTAATTGCAGCTCTTTGACTGTTGCCCATTTGACGTCAGTGCAGACTGGGAATGAAAGCTGGTAAAAGGAGAAACTTGCATTTTCATACATAATCATTCACGTGCTCTGTATACCTAACAGTGCCTTACAATCAAAGGACTAATTCTGCAGTGGAATCACTGTTGTTATAAAGCAAATACAACAAACAATTTGAACATAGCAAAATCTCATAAACAAAAGGCTATTAGTCCATTTTTTTTAAAATTGCAGGAGGAATCTTGGCCAGTGCACCAGAATTCACTGCTCCACTCCAAAATTTGAACCCACAACTTTCTGACTCTGGCCAAATGAATCAAACCGGGTGTGGTATTCATTAATCACAACTGAGCTGCACAATCCATCTTGTTTATAAAGCATTCTGTTAAATTTATTTTTGTCAAATTCATAGGTTTAAATTTGTGTTTGGGTTAGATTTAAATGCAGGTGGCGGGATCTCACCTACTTGCTGGAGTATGGGTGAGAGTCCTGCGTGACTTCCTTTGAGGAAAGCTTGCCATATTATGTGAGGATCAGGCACCGAGTGTCCAGTGGCAGGTTTTCCTCAGTATCGAGGTCTCTATGGGCAGAAATTCTGCCCCCTTGGAGTCTCTGCCAACTGGGGACTCTTCATTGCAGGCATCAACACCAGACAGCAATGGTAAATACCATGGGATGGAGGTCACAGCAGCCAGGATGTGGAGGAAGGGGGGTTGGTCAAAAGGGAAGGGTATAAGGGTGGCTCCCAGCAGACTCCCCCACCCCATCCCCAGGAAAGTCCACAGCAACTATTACAAGGTTTGCTTTTAGGCTGTCCACATGTCAACTACCCCATCTGCCACCCACCACGGGTTGAATATTGTTGGGCAGAGTGACACTGTTAAATGGGCATTAATTATCAACTTAAATGCCTTAATTGCAGCAGAAAAGCCGTTTATGAACCTTGCTTCATTGGCGTAAAGATTTATACTTTATTGAAGTGAATCAACATCATAGATTTCAATGAAAAAGTGTGCAAGCTGCAATTTTACTTAAGTCATAAGCTATCTAATGGATATAAACAAACGATGGGCAGAATTTTATCTTCCCATTGGGTTGGATTGGCAGGTGGACAAGGGTATAAAAGAGGATGGCACAGCATTTAGCACTGCTACCTCACAGCGCCATGAATCTGGGTTCAATTCAGGCCTTTGGTGACTGTCTGATGCAGTTTGCAAATCCTCCCACATCTGCGTGAGTTCCCTTCGGGTGCTCCACTTTCCTCCCACAGTCCAAAGATGTGCAGGTTAAATGGACTGGCCATGCTAAAATGCCCCTTAGTCCCAAGATATATAGGTTAGGGAGATTAGCGAGGTAAAGACATGGGCTTATGTGGTAAGCAAGGGTATCAGTCAGTGTAAACTCGATCGGATCAATGGCCTCCTTTAGCACTGTAAGAATTTTATGATTCTAGGGCATATTTTCATGGGTATCATTCCCAGCACCTACCCCTCACCCCAGGCCCACCACAATTGCAAGGAGACCCACCTGCTCTTGGGCTAATTGAGGACCTTAATGGCTAAATAATGACCACCTAAGTGCCTTTTTCCATCCACACTATAAATTGGACACAGGTCAATGCCAAGTTTGAAATGTACCAGTTCTCACTTCTCAGGCTATTAGAAAGAGGTGGGGTACTGTCAGGTGGAGGCTGTTGTAGGGGTGCCTGGGCCTCCAAGGCTAGCCCAACTGAACTTGCTTTCTCATGCAGCTCCAGTGAAGGTCACCACTGAGGACAAAATGCAGCCCTTGAAATGGCTCTTGCTTTCAAAGACATTGCTGTGACCAGAGACAATTTGATTGGCTGGAATCTCTGGGCGGAAGTCTCATCCTGGCCTTAATTAATGCATTAACTGACTGCAGGGCAACCAACTGGAAAGAGGCTAGCCACTGACAATTTCCACAGTGGAACGGAAGCCTGCCCTGGTATAAAATTCTGATGTGGATATGCCGGCGTTGGACTGGGGTAAACACAGTAAAAAGTCTGACAACACCAGGTTTCAGTCCAACCGATTTATTTGATAGTAAATTCACTAGCTTTCGGGTTAGCCCCTTCGTCAGGTGAATGGAAAGTTCTCGATTCACCTCTCACTCACTCGCCATTCACTTGACAAAGGGGCTCTCCATTAAGCTAGTGAATTTACTATCAAATAAATCGGTTGGACTGAAACCTGGTGTTGTCAAACTTTTTACTGTATAAAATTCTGCCCAACGATACTAAATTTATTCTTCGAGAGTCTGATCCTGCTGTCCTGCCACATCTATGATGATGTAGCTGCTAAAGAGGAAATTCTTGGCTCACAGTTCCAAGTTTGCTTAATAGTACATCAACCAGAGGCATTGTTTAATGCAATAGAATAGAGGCACTGTGGTTAGTACTGCTGCCTCACAGAACCAGGGATCCGGATTCAATTCCGAAGGGTCAGCATCTTCTTTACTTCAGGACCAACAAGGCCAGCCAAGCAGAGTGAGTCAGAGGCTTCGCTGCAATTGCACAATTTCCTTCAGGGAGCCATTGACTGATCACATGTGCCCATAAAGGTGCCATCTGGGAAGCCAAGTGCCTTTGTCAACAGAAGCAGCTTCCAATCACTAAACATACAGATCACTTGTGACCATAAAGTCAGATACTGAAGATTTGAACCAGCTATCCAGAAAGCTGCCATGATCCTGTGTCACTCCAAGGTGCGATGGCTGTTCCACACAGACATCCATCCAAGATTGAAACTGGAATCAATACTCACCCTGGCAGGGTGCAGAAGGTTATTGCACATTTTCCTACACTGGATCCAGGTCCAGCAAACAACGCCTGCTGACAACTTGTCCTTTGTCATTTGTGACCTCCTCTTCCTGTCCTGCAGCAGCAAGATGTGTTGGTAACCAACTGCCTCCAACAATATCCTTTGGCACTCATTGGAAAAATGGGAGTTGACAGGCTCCAAGCCATGGGCTCCAGGTACTAAAGAGATTCTGGACACCATGACAGATTCAAAACTCAAGTGATATGTCCAAGAACTTGACTTTCAAAACAATTCCCTGAGTAGCTGAGTGTGGACTTCCAGCCTTCAGGGAACTGCATTTAAACCACTTGTTCACATCCTTAGTGGTCCTTGTGCCTGCCTTCTTCCTTATCCCTCTGGTATGCTGAGCCTGTTTCAGTGTATGCTCCATGTTGGCTAGCAGTTAATTAGCCAGTCAGTGTGAAATTGACATGGGGAACCAATTACAGGCGGGAATGGATTTCACATCTGCTTCTGATAGAACTGATCGCACTCGCCCAACAGACTACTAAGTTCAGGCCATTTTACTGCTTTAGCCAGCCAGAAATCTCAATGACCCAGGTGTCAAGAGTCAAACTGGTTGCACAACTCACTCACTGGCCTCTTCGATTAGGAGATTAGATTTTTTGCTATCAATCTGTGGCATAGATTTCTCTTTTTTGAAGCTAACTTGAACTTGACACCAAAGGGATCTCTGAGTACCCATCAACAGCAATGTTATCAAGCAAGGTAAGCAAGCAATCACAATGAAGTTTCTCATAGTCAATAACCAAAGTAGTAAATGCATTAATTACTATTCACTTTAAAATTACGGAGAGAAAAATAAATGATTGGGTCATACACCTGGGAATAAGATAGAAGACAAAACATCGGGGAACGATAGGAATGTAGATATGTTACGGCACAAGCAATCTAGAGGCCTGGACTAATGATATGGAGACAGAAGTTCAAATACCACCACAGCAGCTAGGGAACTTAAATTCAGTAAATTAAATGCATCTGCAGTAAAAGGCTAGTATCAGTAATGGTGGCTATGAAAGTACAGAATTGTTATAGAAACCGATCTGATTCACAAATAGGGGAATTTAGGGGAAAAAGAATGTGCTTATTTGGCCTCATCTATATGTCATTACAAACACATAGCACTGTGGTTGCTGGCCTGTGAAAATGATATGGAGATGCACGTGTTGAACTGAGGTAAACACAGTAAGACGACTCACAATACCAGGTTAAAGTACAACAGATTTATTTGGCAGTAAATGCCACTAGCTTTCAGGGTTTGCCCCTTCATCAACCTGGCGTTGTGAGGTTTCTTACTGTGAAAATGAGACAGCAAACCATAATTACAATAGCAATTCGAGATGGGCAATGCACACATCTTGTAATTTTTTTTAAATGTGAATTTTCTACGTATGTGTAATAATTTATATTACATATGTAAAATATAAACACCATTATATTTATAGTATATGTTGTAAAATTAGTTGGTCAGGGCCAGTAAGACTGTTCAGCAGAAAGTAGGGTACACTGTTACAAACCCAGTTACACCTCATTCAGCAGGGTATAACTTGTTCAAGCAATTTTGCAGTGCAACTAACAGCAAGAAAACAGCAAGTTTGCATCAGTCCAGTAATTTGTGCCTGAGTGCAGTCTGAGGGTTCTTCAAACGTGCACCCAATGGGAAAGCTTACATACAAACAGTTAAGTTACGAGCAGTACGCCCACTCAGTTTCTCAAGCCCACTCCACCTTTCAAGAAGATCATGGCTGATCTGATTGGAATTTCAACCCCACATTTCTGCCTGCCCCAATAACCTTTCATCTCCTTGCTTACCAAGAATCTGTCTAGCTCTGTCTTAAAAATATTCAAACGCTTACAGTGACTTTTGAGGAAGAGAGTTCAGAAACTCATGATCCTCAGACAAAAAATTCTCCTCGTCGCTATCTTAAATGACAACCTCTTGTTCTTAAATAGTAACCCCTAGTTCTAGATTCTCCGACAAGAGAAAACATCCTTTCCACATCCACTCCATCAATACCCCTCAGGATCTTTAAGGTTTTGATCAAAACACTCTTACTCTTCTGAACTCCAGTGAATTCAAACTCAATCTCTCCAACCTTTCCAAGTATTATGGCAACTAATTGTCTGATGACTGCAAAATCCACCTGTGGCTTCCAGCACCGGTGATGGAGCACTCTCCTCTGACTTTCTAGCCATGGAGGACCTGTTGCCTCCTGACCACTCTTTGCACTGGAAAGTAATTGGACCCAAGATCATTAACTTGGTTAGTAAACCTTCTCTGAACTGCTTCCAATGCATTTACATCTTTGCTTAAATAAGGAGACCAGTACTATACACAATTCTCCAGGTGTGGAGAATACCCTGCACAACTTTCCTATTTTTGAAATCAATTCCCCTCGCAATAAATAACAACATTTTATTAGCTTTCCTAATGATTTGCTGTACCTTTCTGGAGTTCTGAATTTCACTGCGCATCTGTGGACTGCCGAAGTTGCTATAAGTTTCAGAGGAACGATGACAACTGCTGAGAGTTTTGCCAATATTTGACTGTTAAATCCAGGCAACCAATAATTCACTGAGAGAAGTGAGTGATCACTGCAGGGCCAAGATTTTCTTGGAGTCTTACCCCATTGTAATGACACATCTACAATTTAGTGCCTCATGAATAACCCAAATGTGAAAGAAAATTACGGAGCAAGTGTTATGTTACCTAATAGACAGAGGTTTACGGCCCCTCCCACCAACAGGGTCTTCTGGTCCTGTCGACGTCAATGGAGTTTTGAACAGCTCGCTGCATTTTTTGTCCCTGCCCATGCTGCAAAGGGGCCATAAAATTCTGCCCAACATTTTATGGGGTCACTTTATTTGCTGAGAAGAATCGAATGATTTAACATAGCTCCACCCCTATTAAACTAAGGATAATCATAATGTTCCTGAAAATTAATTATATTTTGAACTCAGGAAACCAAGTTCATGATCTTAGGTTTAATTACTTTCCAGTGCAAAAAGTGGTTGGGAGGCAACAGGTCCACCATAGCTGGAAAGTCAGAGGAGAGTGCTCCATCACCAGTGCTGGAAGTCACAGCTGGATTTTACAGTCATCAGACAATTAGTTGCCATAAATCGTGGCTTTCCCATCACCCCCAGTGACAGGATATCTTGCCTTCTTAAACTGCCAGTCAGATAGATGGCAGCTGTCCACTGCCATCCGTACCACCAGTGAGGGTGGCCATTGTTGACTGCAGCTAGACACCAAGGCTGTAGGCTGAACTAGTAGTTAAATAGGGTGGTACTGTTGGGGCCAGTCTGGGGGTTGATGAGTTATGGTTTTTAGAAGGAGCGCAGATATGATCAAGCAAGACAGCACTCAGCTATTTACCATTTATATAGATGATCTGGAGGAGGGAACCGAGTGCAGGGTGTCGAAATTTGCTGATGACACCAAGATTGGGGGAAAGGCAAATTGTGCGGAGAGTGTGGAGAGTCTGCAGAAGGATCTAGATAGGCTGGGCGAATGGGCCAGGAAATGGCAAATGGAATTTAATGTTGGCAAGTGTGAGGTGGTCCACTTTGGTAGGAAGAATGGCAGGAAGGACTATTACTTACGTGGCGAAAAACTGCAGCAGGCGACGGTGCAGAGGGACCTCGGGGTCCTTGCGCATGAGTCGCAAAAACCCAGCTTGCAGGTGCAGCAGGTGGTCAGGAAGGCGAATGGGATGCTGGCCTTCATAGCGAGGGGGATTGAATATAAAAGTAGGGAGGTCTTGCTGCAGCTGTATAGGGCATTGGTGAGGCCGCAGCTGGAGTACTGTGTGCAGTTTTGGGCGCCGCACCTGCGCAAAGATATTTTGGCCCTGGAGGGAGTGCAGAGGAGGTTTACTAGGCTGATACCGGAGTTGAGGGGATTGAGCTATGAGGAGAGGCTGAATAAACTAGGCTTGTACTCGTTAGAGTTTAGAAGAATGAGGGGAGATCTCATTGAGACGTATAAGATGATGAATGGGATGGATAGGATAGAGGTGGAGAGACTCTTCCCGCTCAAAAAAGACAGTAGGACTAGGGGGCACAGCCTCAAGATAAAGGGGAGGCGGTTTAGAACGGAGTTGAGGAGGAACTTCTTCACTCAAAGGGTGGTGAATCTCTGGAATTCTCTGCCCGTTGAAGTGGTGGAGGCTGCCTCGCTAAATATTTTTAAGAAGCAGGTTGATGGGTTCTTGATAAGAGAGGGGATTAAGGGTTATGGGGAGAGGGCGGGAAAGTGGAACTGAGCCACAACAGATCAGCCATGATCTTATTGAATGGCGGGGCAGGCTCGAAGGGCTAGATGGCCTACTCCTGCTCCTATTTCTTATGTTCTTATGTTCACCCATTCCAGTGGGCAGGCACCTCCCTGGGACAGAGGACAGACACCCACTCAACCCAAGCCCGTAGGCAGGCAGGCATGCTTTACTGGGCAACCTCTTTAGCTGGTGGTGCCCCTACACCCACATCAAATGCTGCAAATTAACAGTCACTGTAAGAAAAGACCCGTAAGTGGTCATTAATTGATCACTTAAGGGGTTCAATTGGCCCAAGGAGAGGACAGCAGCCCAACATATCCTTTTTCTGTAATATGAAATCAATAAGTGGGATATTTTAAATTACTGACAGACACCACAGTAACCTTCATAATCTCCTTTACGGCTTACAACTTTACAACTTCCAAATCGGATTAAGAACAAGTGAATATGAATGAATATGAATACATAGGTTTGATCATATTTTAACTCAAGAGTCATTATAAATGTAAAGCTTCAATAAAACTTTAAAAAACAGTTAGATATGCTGATTAAATACATCAAAGAGAACTAAAACAATTCATACCAGTTAATACTTTGTTTAATTTAAATCCAAAACCCTACTACATGTGCTTGTTCATCTTCATTAATAAACTGCAGGATAATGATTACACAATGCTTAGAGATAATGTTACAGCACACCCGACTATCTAAGAAACATCAAAGCAAGGAGGGAAATAATAAATATATTGCCTAACGTAACAGCATCTTGTGGGATTACTGGCATCAAATGAAATCTGCAGCATTACACTTACTGGGTCATATTTACAGTCATTACACAATTTAAACATTTTGATCTAAAAAATAGGGCTGTGTCCAGTAGGACTATTAGAATGGTTTATTTCAATACTATGACTTGAGAAACAGTATATCGCACAATAAATGTCTTCAATTCACTATTTTCACTCTTCCAGTGATCTTCTTTTTCCCTTATAGTCTCAGTCTTTTTGAAGGGGAATGAACATCCTCATACTCAAGAGGTCATTATTCATGCGTAGGCCTTGACAGATCAGCTCAGCATAGTTGGCAGCATTCTCATCTATACTCAAAGTTGTAAATACAAGCCTTACTTCTGGACTTCATATAGCTGGTAGCTAAAAGTCTTTGGGCTAGGTACTATTCAAATCAACTCGGTTTTCACAAAGTAAAACCTAGCCTACTTATATGCTTGCTGCAATATAGATTGTCCTGGAACAGAAACAGAAAATGCTTTAAACACTCAGCAGATCAAGCAGCACTTCTGGAAAGTGAGGCAAAAATAGAAAGCTGAATTATCCCTATAGACACAGGACCCTGATTCGAAACTACATGCAAGTCCCATGTCTGTGTATAGACTGACTGTGCTGCCGACGTGTTACGCAAGGCAACTGCATGATTAGCCCCTTCCAACTTCATCATCCAATTAAGGAAAGTGGACGCATCGGGAAAGCAAAAGGCCCAACATGGCGCACGGGTGTCTCAAAATGAGGACATTCACAAAGGCCCGTTTCTTCCGTAGTAAAAAAGATAACAATAAGCTGTGAGAAGTCTTAGAGTGGAGGGTTGGCCATTGTACAAGGGTGCATTAGGGTTAGGCTGCTCCTGAACCTACGAGCATTGGAGCCCCATTATGCTCCCAATTAATTCTCACATGATACCAGGAAAGGTGCAATGCTACAACAAAATAATCCTTGATTAGGGCCTGAGTTAGTTATAATACCTGCTGACGCCTGCTGATTCCTATTGCAGCCAACCCCTGAGCAGTCTCCGAGAGATTTTCCCTCTACTTTCTCATGCTCTTCCCCATTACTCCCACCTCCAAATCCAGCCCAACGCTTTAGACTGATACTCCTGCAAAAGAAATTGTGAGATGATAGCTGTTTTAGCCAAATGCAAAGGTAGGGCAAAGTTTGGAGGGGGGGGGGGGGATAAAAATAAACTAAATTAAAAGGGGAGGCTTGTGACAGGGTGGAAAACAGGGGAGATTAAATGGAAGAAAAAATGATGGTAAAAGGCAAAACGAGATGGTAAAACAAAATATGGTCCAGTAGAGGTATAAATAGGAAGAGGATAATCATGACAACAGCTACCATCTGAAAATCTTAGGGGCAGTGGTGATGATCTGGGAAGATGGTACTGTCGCTAGGAATCCAGAAGGCCAAGTTACATGCTCTGTAGTCAATGGTTTAAACCCAATCCAGCAGCAGGCGGAATTTAAATTCAATTCATAAATCTGGAATGTACTACTTGTCCAATGATGATTTCAAAACTATTCTCAAGTGTCACAAAAACCCAAATAGTTTTCAACTGCTTTGAGGTAAGGAAATCTGTCATTCTTACCTGTATGGCCTACAAGTGACTCCAGATCCACAGCAATGTGAAAGCCTCCCAAATGCCCTCTGAATTCGCCCAGAAGGCCAATCAGTTGTAACAAACAAATCCAAAGTTTCAAAGCAATCCAACTCAGTGGGTCACCTAGCATCAACCTAACCAACAGCATAGCTAGCCCTGTCAGCCCTGCAAAGTCCTGAAGTTGTCCTTACTAACACCCAGGGGCTTGTAACAAAAATCAGAGAGTTATCCCACAGACTATCAAGCAACAGCCTGACATTGTCTATCAGGTATGATTCTGAGAGTATGACTGTTGTAGACACCACTATTACAATCCCTGGATACGTCCTGTCCCACAGACACGAAGAGTCACCAAAGTTGACAGCACAGTGATATACAGTCAGGGGGAGATGACCTCGAGTCTTCAGTATTGACTCCCATAAAGTTACATGGCATCTGTTCAAACAAGGGCATGGAAACATCTTGCTGGTTACCACCTATAGCCATCTCTCTCCGCCGATATATTCAGTACTCCTCCATGTTGGGAGCAAGCAAGGGCAGAGAATGCACTCTAGATGAGGGACTTCAATCACCAAGATAGCTTGGCAGTACTAATAATTACCGAGTTGGTCAAATCCCAAAGGACAATTGTTAGACTGGATCCGCGGCAGGTCGTGCGGGAACCAACGAGAAAAACTACATGCACTTATCCTCCACTTGTCACAAAGCATGCATCATCGACAATGTTGGTAGGAATGACCACCACACAGTTCTTGTGGAGTTGAACTCCCATCCTTGTACTGAGGATACCCTCCATCATGTTGTGCAACCCAACCATCATGATAAATGGGATAAATTTTAAACAG
The DNA here is from genome assembly GCF_965287045.1 of Carcharhinus amblyrhynchos. Taxonomy (NCBI): domain Eukaryota; kingdom Metazoa; phylum Chordata; class Chondrichthyes; order Carcharhiniformes; family Carcharhinidae; genus Carcharhinus; species Carcharhinus amblyrhynchos. Next base: position 14,097,493 of record NC_137341.1, read on the forward strand.
ATCAAACAATGCACAACTGGTAAACCATTAGGCAGTGGGTCATCAACAACAGAATTGTGTTCAACCACAATCTGTAACCTCACAGCCCAGTATGTCCTGCAATACCATTACCATCTCAACACTGATTCAGTATGTGATAAACACAGTAAGAAGTCTCACAACACCAGATTAAAGTCCAACAGGTTTATTTATTATTTTCTTCCTTTGGACTTATGGTGAACAATCACTGAAACAACTACATGATGACATCAACGAGTTCCATCCCACCATCAGACTCACCATGGACTATTCTCCAGAATCAATTGCATTCTTGGACACACGCATCTCCATTAAGGATGGTCACCTCAGCACCTCACTGGACCGCAAGCCCACGGATATCCTCACAATGCTCCACTTCTACACCCTAAACACGTTAAAGAAGCCATCCCCTACAGAGAAGCCCTCCGTATACACTGGATCTGCTCAGATCAGGAGGATCGCAAGAGACATCTCCAGACGCTGAAAGATGCCCTCATAACAACAGGACATGGCGCTCAACTCGTCAATCGACAGTTCCGATGCACCGCAGCAAAAAACTGTCCTGACCTCTTCAGAAGACAAACACGGGACACGGTGGACAGAGCACCCTTCATCGTCCACCGGAGCAGAGAAGCTATGACATCTTCTCCAGAGTCTTCAACATGTCACTGATGAAGACAAACATCTCGCCAAGCCAATCCCCACACCCTCACTTCTTGCCTTCAAACAACCGCACAACCTCAAACAGACCATTGTCTGCAGCAAACTATCCAGCCTTCAGGAGAACAGTGACCACGACACCACACAGCCCTGCCACAGCAACCTCTGCAAGACATGCTGGATCACTGACACAGATGCCATCATCTCACCTGAGAACACCATATACTAGGTACACGGTATATACTCCTGCAACTCGGCCAACATTGTCTACCCGATACGCTGCAGGGAAGGATGTCCGGAGGCATGGTACATTGAGGAGACCATGCAGATGTTACAAAGGATGAATGAACAGCACTCGACAATCACCAGGCAAGACTGTTCTCTTCCTGTTGGCGAACACTTCAGCGGTCACGGGCATTCGGCCTCTGATCTTCGGATAAACGTTCTCTAAGGCAGCCTTCAGGACATACAAAAGCGCAGAGTCGCTGAGCAGAAACTTATTGCCAAGTTCCGCACATGAGGACGGCCTCAACCGGGATCTTGGGTTCATGTCACACTATTTGTAACCCCCAGGACTTGCCTGGGCTTGCAATATCTCACGTATTGTCCTGTCTGGAGACAATACACATCTCTTTAACCTATGCTTAACGCTATCTCCATCACATTGTCTGCACCTTTTAAGACTTGAATAGCTGTAAAGACTCGCATTCTAATCAGCATTCTGTAAACCGAGTGTGCGCCTTTATATGCTCTGTTTGTAATCAGAACTCCCCGTTCACCTGACGAAAGGGAAAAGCCCCAAAAGCTAGTGATCTTTGCTACCAAATAAACCTGTTGCACTTTAACCTGGTGTTGTGAGACTTCTTACTGTGTTTACCCCAGTCCAACACCAGCATCTCCACATCATCAATATGTGATACCCAGAACCAAGTGATTCCATAACCAACAGGTTGGATTTAAGCTCTACAGCTCTACCACATCCATCCCGTCACAAAATCATTTCACCCACACACAAACTTGCAAACATAATGTATAAACATCTTATTTAGTTACACAAATGTTCGAACATACATGATTGGGCACTGACTTTGGAAAAGGTGACCAATGCAATTGGTTTGTTTCCTAAAATTTGCAAGTGCACACATGGGTTGGTGTGAAGGGAAATGCAAAACAAACATACAAACTGTACATGACTGCTTATTATACTTACCCAAAACATAAAACAAACACAGAGCAATTTAAAACAGGCTTTAATTTCTTTCAGTTAATAGATGAACAAAGGTCTGTGTACAACTGAGTGTTGTTGTTGATGAGTGAAAACTTCTGCTTTCCTCTGTTTGACCAAAGTGGGGAAAAGACACACCCATCGAGGGCTAATACTATACCTGTATGGAACTGGTTTGAATTTAAAGTGGCGGGGTGGCGGGGGGATATTATCAGTTTAGTTATTTATTTGAATATATAATAATGAAATGTGTTTCATGTTATTTTGTACATTAATATTCTAACGTTCTAATGATCAAGATGTCTTGTAATGTTTTATGGGACAATTTATGTTCGCAAATGTTTAAATAGTTTAACCCGATGAGAGGGGCTTATTTTAATTAATACTGGTTCTTCCACCCGAAGGAGTTACCCTCCCTCAGATTACAATAATATTGTTGCTGTCTGCTTCATGATGAACATGGAAGCTATAGGGTTAAAGAGTTAAGTTCCACCCTAGTTACCCAAGAGCTTTTGTCCTTCATTCTGCTCATCCATCTGAGGGCAGTGATCAGTCTCAAGTGTAAATTCACATCCTAAGAGGTAATAGCACAAACTGTCCAAGGTCCATTTGATTGCAAATCCTCTTTTTCCACAGTGGGGTATCTGGTTAGGACTGGTTGACTAACAGAAAGCCAAGAGTTGAGGTAAATGTGTGTTTTTCTGGTTGGCGATCAGTGACTAGTGGTATGCCTCAGGGATCAGTGTTGGTACCGCAATAGTTTATGATTTACATAGATGATTTGGAGTTGGGGACCAAGTGTAGTATGTCAAAATTTGCAGATGACACTAAGACGGGTGGAAGAACAAAGTCTGGGCATTATGTTGGCACAGTGGTTAGCATTGCTGTCTCTCAGCGCCAGGGACCAGGGTTTGATTCCAGCTTTCAGTGACTGTCATGCAGAGTTTGCACATTCTCCATGGCTGTGTGGGTTTCCTCCGGATGCTCCAGTTTCCTCACACAGTCCAAAGATGTGCAGATAGGTTGATTGGCCATGCTAAATTGCCCCTAAATGTCTCAAGCTATATAGGTTAGGGAGGTTAGCAATGCAAATCTGTGTTACAGGGGTAGGGCCTGGGTAAAATACTATGTTGGAGGGTCGGTGTAGGCGCAATGGGTCGAATGGCCTCCTACTGCACTGCAGGCATTCTATGGATTCTAAATAAGTGCAAGGAGCTTGTGATTTCTTTGTCACTAAAGTTCAGAACATCTGTGCAACAGGTTCTGTCTGTCTCTTTCTCCCTCAGCGAAGACCAACTTCTGCTCAGGATCTTCTTTGTCTTAGCCCTAAACTCATCTTATTCTGGTCTCTCCCCTATCATCCCTCATGCTTTCTCCAAATTCATCTTGTCCATGGGATTCAACCCTACTGCAAATAAACTGCTGGCCAGCTAACTTCCTTTGCTGAGCTCATGTTAGCTGATACTGCCAATGGTTCCCTTTTCACAAATACTGTCACCCATCCCCCCAAACCTGCTGACATTATCCATCTCTTCCTTGATCTTTACGAACTACTGGTGCATCTCCAAACTGATTTTCCTATCCAAAATTCCTGGATGCAAGGAATTAAGATAATACCTACATTTTGATGATCACGTTGACAGATTTTTGCATGTAGTCTGCAGTGAACTGGAGAGTCAAAGGTGGTCCCACGAAAACCAATGTAAAGTAAGTAAACTTGTGTTGTGCCCTGACTTCCAGAAGACATCTGATGAAATTCTACTCACAGACTATTACTTAAGCCATATTAAAACCAAGAGTCTAAGTAAATCTTTAAAGATAATTCAGTTGAAGAGTGGAAAATAATAAATCTTAGTGATCAAATGGCTGAGATGGGGGGGGGGAGGGTTGATGTAAGAACATAGGAACTAGGAGCAGGAGTAGGCCATCTAGCCCTTCAAGCCTGCTCCGCCATTCAACAAGATCATGGCTGATCTGAAGTGGATCCCGCTTTCTCCCCATAACCCTTAATTCCCTTGTCTGTCAGAAACCTATCTACCCGTGACTTAAATATATTCAGCGAGGTAGCCTCCACCACTTCAATGGGCAGAGAATTCCAGAGACTCACCATCCTTTGAGTAAAGAAGTTCCTCCTCAACTGTGATCTAAACTGCACCCCCCCCCCCCCCACTTATCAAGGCTGTGCCCTCGAGTTCTGTTATCCTAAGTGGGAAGAATCTCTCTACCTCTACCCTATCTATCCCCTTCATTATCTTATGTGTCTCTGTAAGATCCCCCCTCAGCCTTCTAAACTCCAACAAGTACAGACCCAGTCTATTCAATCTCTCCTCATAGGCTAGCCCCCTCATCTCCGGTATCAGCCTAGTGAACCTTCTCTGCACTCCCTCCAAGGCCGATATATCCTTCCGCAAATGCGGCGACCAAAACTGCACACAGTACTGCAGTTGCGGCCTCACCAGTACCCTGTACAGTTGCAGCAAGACCTCCCTGCTTTTATATTCTATCCCCCTCGCTATAAAAGCCAACATTCCATTTGCCTTCTTGATCACCTGCTGCACCTGCAGACTGGGTTTTTGCAATTCGTGCACAAGGACCCCCAGGTCCCTTTGCACTATAGCATGCTGCAGCTTTTCGCCCTTTAAATAATAATCCCTCCTACTATTATTTCTACCAAAGTGGATAACCTCCCATTTGCTAACATTATCCTCCATCTGCCAGTCCTCCCCCACTCGCTCAGCCTATCCAGATCTCTCTGCAGACTTTCCGCATCTTCCACGCAATTTGCTTTTCCACTCATCTGTGTCATCAGCAAATTTCGTTACCCTACACTCGGCCCCTTCCTCCAGATCATCTATGTAAATGGTAAACAGTTGAGGCCCCAGCACTGATCCCTGCGGCATTCCACTAGTCACCAACTGCCAACCAGAATAGCAGCCATTGATTCCAACTCTCTGCTTCCTATTAGACAACCAATCCTCTATCCACGCTAACAGCTTACCCCCAACTCCATGCACCCTAACCTTTTGCAGCAACCTTTTGTGAGGCACCTTATCAAACATCTTCTGGAAATCTAAAAACACTACATCCACCAGTTCCCCTCTGTCTACCGCACTAGTCACATCCTCATATAAATCCAATAAATTCATTAAACACGACTTCCCTTTAACGAATCCATGCTGCGTCTGCTTGATCAAACCGTTCTTTTCTAGGTGCCTCGCTATTTCTTCTTTGATGACGGATTCTAGCATTTTTCCACCTACAGGCGTTAAACTAACCAGCCTGTAATTCCCTGCCTTTTGTCTGCTACCTTTTTTAAATAACGGCGTAACATTAGCTGTTTTCCAATTTTCCGGCACTTACCCGGAGTCCAGTGAATTTTGATAAATAATTACTAAGGCATCCGCTATCACCTCTGCCATTTGTTTCAGAACCCTGGGATGCATTCCATCCGGTCCCGGGGACTTGTCCACCTTCAGTCCCGTTAGTCGATCAAGCACTACCTCTCTGGTGACAGTAATCGCATTAAGGACCTCATCTCCTACCATCCTTCTATCTTTAATATCCGGCAAGCTATTTGTGTCCTCCCCCGTGAAGACCGATACAAAAAATTTATTTAAAGCCTCAGCCATTTCCTCTTCGCCCACTGCTAAATCCCCCCTCTCGTCCTCCAAGGGTCCAACATTCACTCTAGCCAGCCTCCTCTTCTTTATATATTTGTAAAAACTTTTACTATTATTTTTTATATTTAGAGCAAGTTTAGCTTCATATCTATCTTTCCTTTCTTTATCACCTTCTTAGTCATTCTTTGTTGTTTTTTAAATCTTTCCCAATCTTCTAATTGCCACCATTTTTAGCCGCTCTGAACACATCAGCTTTTAATTTAATACTCTCCTTTATTTCCTTAGATAACCATGGCTGGTTATCCCTTCTCCTACAGTCCTTCTTTACCATCGGAATATATTTCTGCTGAGTACCGAAAAAGATCTTAAAAATCCTCCACTGTTCCTCAGCCGTCCTACCAACCATTCTGCGCCCCCAATCTACATTCGCCAATTCCGCTCTCATCCTATCATACTCCCCTCTGTTCAAACAGAGCACACAGGTTCGGGACTCTACTTTCTCATCCTCCATCTACATCAGAAATTCAACCATACTATGATCACTCATCCCAAGATGATCCCTCACAAGAAGATCCCTAATTCTACCTGCCTTGTTACATAGTACCAGATCTAAGATAGCTCGCCCCCTCGTAGGTTCCGTTACATACTGTTCAAGGAAACTATCACAACAGCATTCCAAGAACTCTTCCTCAAGCCCACCACATCCGACTTGGGTCATCCAATCAATATGCAGATTAAAATCCCCCATAATTATCGCCGTTCAATTTCTGCACGCATCAATTATTTGTTTGTTGATAGCCCATCCCACCTCAAAGTTATTATTTGGGGGCCTATAGACCACACCCACTAGCGACTTTCTCCCCTTACTATTCCTTATCTCCACCCACAATTCCACGTTTTGCTCTTTGGAGCCTATATCTTCTCTTACCACCGCCCTGCTATTATCCTTAATTAACAGAGCTACCCCACCCCCTTTTTCCTCCCATCTATCCTTCGTAAACACCTGATACCCCTGGATATTCAGTTCCCACTGCCTGTAACCCTGCAACCACGTGTGTTGCGGTTGGGTGCTGGAAGAACAGCAAGTGTAGGTGCTTCGCACAGATATATCGAATTATGAATTAGACACCCACATAATAGTGGAGGCAAAAAGCTCCAAACCATTCAAAAGCCAATTAGATACTCTTCACAGTTATTCTAGATTGAGGAACTAAGATGGACTAAAGGGAACTAACAGTGCATAGAAGAAAACCATGGAGGAATTTCCAACGCATTAAAAATACCACAGAGCAAATTATCCACTCTGGTATTGAAAATTTCAGCAGATGATGTTCCTGGAATTGGAAGAATTCTTACTTTTGTTTTTTCTCAGTTGTTTTTTATTCCCAAAGTAGCAGCCCAATACACAATTCACTTGAAGAATTAGTGCATGAAACTCTAAGTTCATTTAAGTTACTATTAAAATATAGTTGCAAAGTTATTTAATGCATTTGGGACATTTTGTCTTTGAACACTCTCCTTGATAATTCTGTAGTTTTTTTTACTAGCCCTAAGGTAAGAGCTGAAATGTTGTATGGATAATTCTGCTCTCCTGCACTACAGTTGTACTACCCCCATATGAGGTATGCAGTCAGTTCACAGTTTTCAAATGGCAACAGCAACAATGGTTTTCCTCAGAAATAACAAAATGTAAAAGGGGAGGTAGGCTTGTCAACCCTTCCAGATTGATCTGTCGTCTCCAAAAACCACAAAGTTAATCTAGAAGACATTGTTGCAAGCAAGTTGGGAGATTTGTTATAAGGGAATTAAACTGTTCTTTTTTGAACATTTTAATTTACGAGTTACACAATTATTTAAGAAGTTAAAAATTGCCTGTTTGACAGACACTCAAGAATCAGCCATCACGTAATGAAGAATCCGTTCACCTTCCACATCAGTGTGGAAACATGTACAAAGGTGAACATGTTGGGCAACCAGTCCAGAGAGTGAGAATGGGGAGTTAATAGCAGATAATCAGGAAATTGCAGATGAAATGAACAGATAATCTGCTTCTGTGTTTACTATAGTGGACACAAGAAACACTGCAATAATAGCTATATATCAGGAGGTGGAGAAAACCGAGGAACTTAGTGAAATTAAAATCATCTGGGAAGCGATACTGAACAAACTTGTGGAGCTGCAGGAACAAGCTCTCCAGAAGAGAGGTAATAAGCCGTGGATAACAAAGGAGGTGAAGGAAAGTGTTAAATTAAAAGCGGAGGCGTTTAGAGTAGCTAAGAGTAGTGGGTGAGAAGAGGATTGGGAGAGGTTTAAATGTCAAAGATTGACAAAGAAGTTGATAAAGAAGGGTAGGAGAAACTATGAAGCTGGGCTAGCGCTTAATATAAAAAAGGATAGCAAGAGTTTTTATAAATATATAAAAAGGAAGAGGCTGGCTAGGCTGAACGTTGGTCCCTTAGAGGATGAGAAGGGGGACTTAGTGGTAGGGGATGGGGATATGGCGGAGGTCTTGAATAACTTTTTTGTTTCGGTCTTCACGGAGGAGGACGTGAATAATTTGCCGGATGTTAGAGATGGAAAGGTGGTAGGACTGGAGGGTCTCGATGACATGACTGTTACTAGAGAGGTGGTGCTCGACAGACTGGAGGGGCTGATTGTGGACAAGTCCCCAGGACTGGATGGAATGCATCCGAGGGTCCTGAAAGAAATGGCGGAGGTGATAGTGGATGTCTTGGTGGTTATTTTCCAGACGTCGCTGGATTCCGGGGAAGTGCCGGAAGATTGGAAAACGGCTAACGTTACGCCGTTGTTAAAGAAGGGTGCCAGGCAAAAGGCGGGGAATTACAGGCCTGTTAGTTTAACGTCTGTTGTAGGTAAAATGTTAGAATCCGTCATCAAGGAGGAAATAGCGAGGCATCTTGAGGGGAACTGCTTGATAGAGCAGACGCAGCACGGTTTCCTTAAAGGGAAGTCGTGTCTGACAAATTTACTGGAGTTCTACGAGGATGTGTCTAGGGCGGTGGATAGAGGAGAGCCGGTGGATGTGGTCTTCCTGGATTTTCAGAGGGTGTTTGACAAGGTACCTCACGAGAGGTTATTACAGAAGGTCAGGGGGCATGGAGTTGGGGGTAGGGTGTTAGCGTGGATAGAGGACTGGTTGTCAAATAGGAGGCAGAGAGTGGGGGTCAATGGGTGCTATTTGGATTGGCGGATGGTGACTAGTGGAGTGCCCCAGGGGTCGGTGCTGGGGCCTCAGCTTTTTACCATTTATATAGATGATCTGGAGGAGGGAACCGAATGTAGGGTGTCGAAATTTGCTGATGACACCAAAATTGGTGGAAAGGCAAATTGTGCGGAGGGTGGGGAGAGTCTACAGAAGGATCTAGATAGGCTGGGCGAATGGGCCAGGAAATGGCAAATGGAATTTAATGTTGGTAAGTGCGAGGTGGTCCACTTTGGTAGGAATAATGGTAGGAAGGATTATTACTTACGTGGAGAAAAACTGCAGCAGGCGACGGTGCAGAGGGACCTCGGGGTCCTTGTGCATGAGTCGCAAAAACCCAGCTTGCAGGTGCAGCAGGTGGTCAGGAAGGCGAATGGGGTGCTGGCTTTCATCGCGAGGGGGATTGAATATAAAAGTAGGGAGGTCTTGCTGCGGCTGTATAGGGCATTGGTGAGGCCGCAGCTGGAGTACTGTGTGCAGTTTTGGGCGCCGTACTTATGCAAGGATATTTTAGCCTTGGAGGGAGTGCAGAGGAGGTTTACTAGGCTGATTCCGGAGTTGAGGGGGTTGAGCTATGAGGAGAGGCTGAATAGATTGGGCTTGTACTCGTTAGAGTTTAGAAGAATGAGGGGAGATCTCATTGAGACGTATAAGATGATGAATGGGATGGATAGGATAGAGGTGGAGAGACCCTTCCCGCTCAGAAAGGATAGTAGGACTAGGGGGCATAGCCTCAAGATAAAGGGGGGGGGGGGGTGGTTTAGAACAGAGTTGAGGAGGAACTTCTTCACTCAAAGGGTGGTGAATCTCTGGAATTCTCTGCCCGTTGAAGTGGTGGAGGCTGCCTCGCTAAATATTTTTAAGACGGGGGTTGATGGGTTTTTGATGAGAGAGGGGATTAAGGGTTATGGGGAGAGGGCGGGAATGTGGAACTGAGCCACGACAGATCAGCCATGATCTTATTGAATGGCGGGGCAGGCTCGAAGGGCTAGTTGGCCTACTCCTGCTCCTATTTCTTATGTTCTTATGTAAATCATGATGGATTTCATCCTCAGATCTTAAGAAGTTGGCAAATGAGATAGTACATGCATTGGTATCAATTTTCCAAAATTTGGTCGATTCTCGAAAGGTTCCATCAGACTCAAAAGCAGCAAATTTATCCCCTCCATTCAAGAAGGGGGTGGCAGAAAACAGTAGGCCAGTTAGCTTGTCATGTCATTGAGAAGATGTTAAAGTCGACCATTGAAGAGAATATACAGAAGCTAAAGGTAATTGGGAAAGTCAGCATGGTCTCATGAAAGAGAAATCATCTTAATCAATTCACTCAAGTAACATGTTATGGATAGACGGAAGTCTGTAGAAACAGTGTACTTGGATTTCCAGATAGCGTTTGATAAGGGTTCACATCAAAGGTTATTGTAAAGAAATAAGGTGCAGGAGATAACATATTAGCTGGATAGAAGATTCACCACATGGCTGAAAATACAGTGTACGCGTAAATAGGTCTGTTTGATTGACAGGAAGTGATGAGTGAAGTCCCGTAGGGGTCTGTGCTGGGATGTCAACTTTTTACAATTTACATCAATGACTTAGATGAGGGGAGCGAAGGCATGGTGGCTAAATTTGCAAAAGACACAAAGATGAGTAAGAAAATATGTTCTAATAAAGACATGGAGTTTGCAGATGGCTATGGATAGGATGAGTGGGTGGGAAAAAATCTGGCAGATAGAGTACACTGTGGGAAAAGTGTGAAGTTGTTTACTCCAACAGGAAGAATAAAAAAGCAAACTATCACTTAAATGGAAAAGAATGCCGAAGTGTAGAGTGATTTAGGCGTCCTTGTGCACAAATCACAAAAAGCTGGTATGCAGGCGCAGCATATAATCAAGAATGCTAACGAATGCTATCCTTTATTATGAGAACAAGTGAATATAAAATAAAAATACTATGATTCAGATATACAGGGCATTGCTGAGACCATATCTCAAATACTGTGCAGTATTAAAATTATTTAAGGAAGGATGTAAATGCATTAGGTTCAGAGGAGGTTTACAAGATTGATACCTGGATTGAGTGGGTTGTCTTATGAGGATAGGTTGGACAGGTTGGGCTTGTTTTCACTTGAATCTAGAAGAGTGAGGGGTGACTTGATTAAAATATGGAATAATGGCCACTATTGGTTTGGTGTGAGAACATAAACAATGAGAATATCAATTTAAGGCATCTTGTGAAGCACTGGTAGCTGCTCCAGAAGCCAAAGTGCTTCTTCCTGCCATTTTGTTGCAGATATTGCTTGGACAGATCCATCAAGCCATGACCCAGGACTCTGAAAATACACACATTTCGTTAACTATGTAAATAATAATGTATCTTTGAAAAAAATAGTGACCGAATAGATGCCCACTTGAAAAAGCACACAAACTACAATCTGTTACGATCTGAGTAGGGACAGTTTGAAGAGAAATTTGAATACTCAGTGATTTACTAAAATAAATTTCACAAGATTTCACGTTCTTAAACAAAAACAATTATTATTAAATATGTAAAAAATAAAGAAATCAAGCACCACTAACAATACTAAATATCATGGAGGGGAAGAAAGTATGAATGGGGAAGGTTGCATTCTGACACTTGACAAAGAGCAGAGGGTGTGGGGTGGTTAGCATTCTTAGCACCAGGATGGGAAACAATATCTTACAGAATGATGGAAGCCATTTGGGACAGAATGGGAGGAGCACCATGTCAAGAGGCACTTCAGTTTACCTTGTTGACCTTGCAAAGTTTGTCCTTGCACCCAGACCAGGAGGGGGAGGGTATGTCAGGCCAGTCTCAGTTGTACCCAGCATATTGAATGTCACAATGCATGGTATCAGGAAAGTGAAGCAATGACACATATTAATGTGGGAATAATCCTGCAAAGTGGCACTAATTGATCTCCTCATTTTAATTCTTGTTCACAGTGTGATAATTCCCCAGAGTGATAACAAACTCCAGAGCAATTGGGCGATCAGATAAGCTTCAGAAGCATGTTAGAATTGTGGTGCTGGATGGTTCACAGAATAGCAGCCTCAGGCCCCCTTAAGATAATTTAATTTCCTGATTACACATTTACCCTCAAGTTTATTCCAAAGAGTGGAGGATTAGAATGCAGCAAATGAGAGTTCCAGCCCGCTGCTGAAAGCAGCACAGAATGCTTGGCCAAAGCAATGTCATAGCAGTCAGTCTGATATAGGGGGCAGTTTGAAATGCGCCCCCACTAGCCACCTTTGTGCATAGGCAGCTCACAAGACCAAGGGTGGACAAACCTCACATATCTTAGCTGCAAATGAGAAAGTATCAGTTTTGCCAATGTTACAGTTCCAGGTGGTTTGATTTGATTTGATTTATTATTGTTACATGTATTAGCATACAGTGAAAAGTATTGGTGTTACTACTGGATGGGAAGGTCCAGAACAGAATGCTGGCTCACAAGATCATAACTCTTACTCTTTTTAAAAAAACATGGGGGAACACAGTCATAAAACTGCCATTTAGATTTTAACAACACTTAAGTGACTTATAAGCTTCTTTGTTACACATCAAGTCCATCAGTCTTTGTGGTATAAAGGGAATTCTGGGAAGGCAATAAACTGAGCAGTCTTGAATCCTGACGACCAGCAAGGGTCAATTAGGATCTGTGGGCTCTATGAATCATGGAGTTCCTATGCAAAGTGTCTTGGTGACACTGGGCGGTATGCAGGGGGGTCATGCAGGAGTGGATGGTGAAATGGGTCAGCCAGGGGACCCATCAGGAGAGCTCTGATGCAAGCGATCCATGTCTGGGTGGTCAGAACTTGCCACCGATGAGGATAGGGTTCCAATATGGTCCAGCGGTGGGGAGCAATTGCCCGATGTCTCTTTCTTCTGGTTAAAACCAACAACTCTGAGTTATATAGTTATAGACCTAATTTACATGGTTACACAAATTGAGGACAAAAAGCGAGGTTGAGAGATGTTTCAGAGCTTCGGACATAGGCAACTGAAAGCATGGCCTGCAATGATGGAACCATTAAAATTTGCAGTGCATAAGAGGTCAGAATTAGAAGAGCACTGATCTCTCAGAGGGTTGTGGAATTGGTAAAGTTTCTAGAGAAAAGGCAGTATAAAAACCAGAGGACTTTGAAATTTGAATTTTCAAATTCAGTTGTTGCTTGACTGGGAATCAGTCTATGTCAGAAGATGAGTGATGGGGGAACAAATTTCAATGAGTTAAGGCACAGGCAGCAAAACTTTGGCTGACCTAAAGGGTCAAGGAGGATAGAATGTAGACCAACCAGAAGTGCATTGGAACAGTCACATTTAGAGGCAGAAATGAGGATTTCGCCAGCAGGTGAGCTGAGGTGTTTCTAATGTGGTGGTGTGGGCTCAATGGGCTGAAGGGCCTCTTCTGTGCTGTATGATCCGATGAGACAGGGTCAAAGTCAGGCCACGTTACAGAGGTGGAAATAAGTAGCTTTGGAGATGGTATGAAAATGAGCTTGGAAGCTCATCTCTGGATCCAGGGTGGTACCAAGATTGCCAATGGACTGTCTTAATCTCATTTATCTTAATTTCATTTATCATTTGATAATTTAACGCAGATGGGAATTGTTCCACAGAGTAGAGCTCGTTTTAACATTACTTTTTTGTATAACCTTTCTTAAAGTATCTCAATTTGTATATCACGTGAAATTATGAGGTACTAAATATTTAGTTATTGACTTTTTTTTAAAATCCAATATGTCTTAAATGAATGCTAGTTTAAAGAGCTGTTCCTGCTGAGTGCAGCTTGCTGCCCCACCCACCATATGTTCTGGTTGAACATTGTGCTTGTTTGTCAGACTGGTTCTGTTTGGGGCTATTGAGTCAGACAGCAGCATCCTTGTTGAACCTTGTCGTTGTCCCAACCAGCACCCTGACAATTGCAGTCCCTATAATTAATGTCATAAAGTTTATTGGGATTGTTACTGTTTGGCAAGATTGTAAAAAATACTGGCCAGTGGTTAATGAATGTGGGTGTTATAGAATTGATCTACAAGTTCAAGCCATTGTCAAACAATGCAAAAAAAAAACCAAACACAAATACAGCAAAATTTATTGCTGTTACGAAGGAAATGTTATGACTTACATTTTTTATAGAAGGAACAATTGAGCAGAAAAGGAATAAAAGCCTTCAAGTAGTTTTGTCTCCATTATACTATTCTGGTTGTATCTAAATACAGAAAGCAATATCAAATGCTGTAAAGTTGACATTCTCCCACAAATAAATGCGACTGGAGTCAAGTACTTAAGAAGATATCCCGAGCTGAAGATGATCAGGCTCAATGGCTTTACCCAGTCGAACATCAGTAGAGATTTGGGATTGGTGCCTTTCTGAACCTTCAGAGAAAGGTTCATTTTTTTCAATTAAAAAAAATTCTCACCTGTTTTTTGCTGTCAATAATTATTTGAATATCAACTTTTGATGGGCAGTTTTGATTTTCACTTGGTATGTGTTGATTCGTATATTCTGTACTCATTCAGTTATAACATTACTGCTTTAAATCAGTGCAATTATGATAATTAAGCTGTGAAATGTTGAAATGTGTCACAGCATACTTTGCCTGTTAGAAACATTTGCAAACTTTTCTCGAGCTCACCTGATGAAGGAGCAGTGCTCCAAAAGCTCATGATTCCAAATAACTTTAACCGAGTGTTGTGAGATGTCTTACTATGCACATCCCAGTCCAATGCCAGCATCTCCACATGGAGTTTATGTTGGGCTTCACTGGAATATTAAACAAGCCAAGGGCAGAAATGTAAGCATGAAAGCAAAATGGTAAATTGAAATGGCACGCAGCAGAAATATGATGACAGACGGAGCAAAGTTGTCCCGCAAAGCGGTCTTCCGTCTGCTGTCAGCACATTTCGACCTCAACAATGACAATATTTTGTTGACTTGTGCAGACTTACCCATAGCCACAGGCATAACAATATGCTTTTGCTACTTGTGACAATTAACCTTCAGAGACAATGACCCGAAATAAATCTGAGATGGTGAGACATTAATTGGAAGTAGAGGAAAGATGTTGCATTTTGGACCAGTTGAGCTTAACGTTCACTTCAATTCTGACTTTTCTGTTCGAATAGAAAGTGGCTTCTCTTCCCCCGCCCTACATGTTAAATTGGGTTCCAAAATATTAAACACAACATGGTGCATGTGTGGATCAGTTTAAGATTATTAGGTTCAAAGACTTGTTGCAGACATTATTGTAGTGTACTCTGTTTTTAATTGTTTCCTGATGCACATGGAGCTTTTAAAACATTGTGCTCTCTGTTCATTTATAAGGCATATGATGTGAGTGGCACACAATAACTGAACTTAATTAAATCCCAAAATATACTTTATAATTTTATTACTTGCAGAATATTTATAATATTTATTTACTTGCAGAATATTTATAATGAGTTAAGACATTGACAAAAATATTGCAAGATAACTTCTCTGTGGAAAATAAATGACTGACATGTAACATGCCGTGCACTAATATTGTGATATTATGTCATGTACAGTTACCTACTGTCTAACTTCAAACTTGACTTGGGCTCCTGGGAGTTGGATCATGAGTTAAAAACTTGCCCACTGCAAAAATTAGGCCTGGCAATTTTAACTCCTGGGCCTTATTAACATGCTGTTGATTCATCTCCAGTCTGGAATAGGTGGAAAGTGGTTGTTGATCTCCATAGAATTTGCTGATGGCACAAAGATGAGTGGAAAAGCAAATTGTGCGGAGGGTGTGGAAAGTCTGCAGAGGGATCTGGATAGGCTGAGTGAGTGGGCGAGGGCCTGGCAGATGGAGCACAATGTTAGCAAATGTGAGGTTATCCACTTTGGCAGGAATAATAGTGGGAGGGAAAATCTGCAGCATGCTACGGTGCAGAGGGACCTGGGGGGTCCTTGTGCATGAGTCGCAAAAACCCAGTCTGCAGGTGCAGCAGGTGATCAAGGCGGTGAATGGGATGCTGGCCTTTATAGCGAGGGGGATAGAATATAAAAGCAGGGAGGTCTTGCTGCAACTGTACAGGGCACTGGTGAGGCCGTAGCTGGAGTACTGTGTGCAGTTTTAGTCACTGCACTTGCGCAAGGATATTTTGGCCTTGGAGGGAGTACAGAGGAGGTTCACTAGGCTGATACCGGAGATAAGGGGGTTGGACTATGAAGAGAGACTAAATAGACTGGGTCTGTACTTGTTGGAGTTTAGAAGGATGAGGGGGGTTCTTATAGAGACGTATAAGATAATGAAGGGGATGGATAGGGTAGAGGTAGAGATTCTTCCCACTCAAAGGACAGCAGGACTAGAGGGCACAGCCTCAAGATAAGGGGGGGGGGGGGCAGTTTAGATTGGAGTTGAGGAGGAACTTCTTCACTCAAAGGGTGGTGAATCTCTGGAATTCTCTGCCCGTTGAAGTGGTGGAGACTACCTTGCTAAATATATTTAAGTCACGGGTAGATAGGTTTTTGGTAGGCAAGGGAATTCAGGGTTATGGGGAGAAAGCGGGAAAGTGGAACTGATCCACTTCAGATCAGCCATGATCTTATTGAATGGCAGGGCAGGCTCGAAGGGCTAGATGGCCTACTCCTACTTCTTATGTTCTTATGTTCTCTCAGAATATGTAATCCAAAAAATGGTGTCTTTTGTCCAGGTCATTACATAATATGGATGTAAACATACAAATCAACCTTTGAAGCCGTGCAAATCCCTAAACAAGACTATAAGTGAACTGCTGGTGTAGGCGATCACCATTTTGGAATGTTGTTGACATTCAACACAATGGCAGTGTCTTAAATTGCCACACATTTTCGCAACAGAGCATATCTTGAAGCTTGATCCCTTGCATCCAGTTATAAGGGACCGCTAAGTAAAACATGCATTTGTGGGGCGATACATTAAGGCTGGCTACTAATGTGAATTCAGCTTGCCATGGCTGGGGGGGGGGTATGGGGACAGACAGGGAGGCCCCCCCACCCCCTGTTGACTTATATGTCCAATATATGCAAACATATGATTTTTGGGGACAGAACAATTGGATTATTTTATATGCCAGATTGACTTGTATGCTGTGACATAGTGTTTCTGATTAAATTATTTTTAAAAACCATTATAGATTCTCCTAACAATAACTGCTTTTTTGGCATCCCATGTTTTAATAATCCTCTGTTTTAAGGTAAATCCTAATCTCTTCCATTGTTCTTTTGATGGCCTTAAATTTTTGCCTTCTAATTACTGATTCACCCATCAATGAAAATTCTGAATAGCTCTAATAAATCTCCTCTTAACGTATGTTCTAATCAAGAGTCCAAATTTCCCTATTCACTCATCATTACTACATGTAACTAAAAACACTTCTACCTCTCGTGATGCCAGTGAATCTCTTCCATAATACTCTCTGATCTTGAAAGGTACCCAGATCTTGGATTACATCTGTGAGTGGTTAATGAACACCAATCACATGCAAAACTGAGCATTTCACTTCCATTTCCTGTTTGACAAAGGTAATCATTTGAAATATTAATTGATCATGCATGCTGACTCCTGACCATTGAAATGTGTAATCCATTCATCTATTGACTTCGATTTCCAATGTTTTTCTTGTAAATTCAGTTTCCATGACTTGTCGGCTACAATTACTGTAGAGGCTTAGGAAAAACCCTTGTGAAACATCACCACTGTAATCTTGTATATTCCAGCATGTCACCCAAGAAGAATTTTATAAAACCTTCACAGCTGATCTGGGATTTTTGTTATCGATCTTAAACATTGTTCTCTCTTTCTTCTCTAACTCAAAGTTAAGCAGCCTTTTTATAACCACAACTACGTTTAACCAGTTTTTTAAAAAAATTAATAAACTGAAGTGTGAATGGAGTAATTTCTTATTAAATTGGCTGAGCAGCAATCAAAATTGAAAATTTTGCACTTTGGCTAGATTTGACTAACTATCTATAGGGGTGGGCCAACATTGGCAGGGTGAGAACAACTCTCACTCAGGTAAATTGGAATCAATGATTGATTGGCAAACTGTAATAGAACAATTGGCTGCCTTTTAAAAGGAAATATCACAGATTATGATGTATTGTTAACTTGGTGAATAAGATGGCCCAGTCTTTTTCAGCCAAGAATTGTACATTTGCATAGACATCAATCCACCCCTGCCTGCCTTTCCAGCTCTGAAATACTACAATTGCATTAATTGTTGGCCTCAATTTTTCACAGAAGTAGATGTCTGTTTTACCTTGTATTACAAGTTGGTATGTGGGATGTGTTGCAAAGATGATGCATGGGAGTTTAAGATGTGACCATACAAAGCATGCTGGGTGGCAAACAGAAATTGTTTCTCAAGCAAAACAGATGAAGTATGAAGCTATTTTCAAGCTAAAAGTTTGAACATTTGTTAATCCGACAAATAACTGTGCCACAGCGAGAGAATGTGGTGTTCTTGAAATACAGGTGTAACAACAGAAGGACGAATCTGTCCTGCAGAAGATGCCCAAAGACGAAATCCACCATCAGAACAGGGGCCAATCACTGGTCTGACCTGGTCCCAAAAATCGTCAGAGTGGTCACATCACCACCAGATGTGCAATACATACATATGCACTTTTCAAAATCAAATACAAAGTCCAGAGATTTCAAATTCCACTTTATGTGACAAAATTTGTTGCGGCCAAGATCAAGATTGCTCAGAAATAATCAAAAGACCACTGCTAAAATTACCAGATTCTTGCAATTCTTCATCTGGTAATGATAAAACCAAGTACCACTAAGTCACTGTGGTAACAGGGATGAAGTGCCCATGAATTTTGATATTTCCAGCAGTCAAACAATGAAATGGAAAGCCTCAGGGAAGAGTCCTACTGAAGAAGGCAGGACAAGCTTCATGGCGGGGGTATGAGCTTGTAAGACTGATGGAGCAAATTTAAAATCTATGGTAATTTTCAAACAAGAAAGTGCGCCGAAAAGGAAGTTCCCTGCAGGAACTTTTGTACATGTCTGTGACAACTGTTGGATGGATGAGGGTGGAGTGAAGTTTTGGATCCAAGATGTATGGACTAGGCTTTCTAGGGGCCGACAGAAAGATTTCAGCTAATTAATGTGGGATAATATTTCACCTTAAGTTCACACTTCACGTCGTGAGGTACGACCAGTATGCTAAATGGGCCAGACTTCAAACAAACCTAGAAACTCAGAACTGGACATACATCAGCAGCAGTATTGTTTAAACCAAAATCTGTAACCTCATGGGTCAGCATATTCCCCAATCCACAGTACCATCAAACTGGAGGATCAACCCTGGGTCAATAAGGACTGCAGAAGTGCATGCAAGAGCAACAACACCAGATATAACTAAAAATAAGGTGTTTGCCTGGTGAAGCCATAACACAGAACAACTTCAGATTGTTCAAGAAACGTGAAATATTCAATTTAATGGATAGAGAAAATGAAGCTTTGTTGTGGAAGAATGATTCTGAAAGTGAAAAGCACCACATCTGATCCAGAATCGGATCCTTATGATGCTGATGCAATTATCAAAGTGACTCAGAATTCAGTAAATGCTTTTTATGGTTTTTAAAATTCTTTCATTGTGGTTTAAGGTATTTTTGTACAATCAATTCATTCAATAAATCATGGCACATTAATTTAATATGAATTACTGGTGTTGTGCTTTATTTTCACATTTCAAATCGGCAACTCCCCATACCCACACACGGTTCACATTTTATACTTCCCATATAAATTGACCCCTGTTTTTGGAAGGGGTTTTGGAGGTTTTTCAAAGGTTAACTTATATGCCACATCCTACCATAGTTCTATACATACCAAAGAGATTCTAAAATTGATGAAGGGGTGATATTACAAAGACTGAAAGTTCATGCAACACTAGTACAGGATCAGGTGTGTCCAAGGATGCTGAGAGAAGCAAGGGTGCAAATTGAGAAAATACTGAACATAATCTTCCAATCCTTCCAGATTTAAGGGTGGTGTCAGACCTCTGGAACATTACAAATGTTATATACTTCATTAAAAAGGGTGCAAGGATAAGGCCAGCCAGTTTAAGCTGTCGTGGGAAGCATGTAGACACAAATAACGTGGACAAAATGGCACTAATTAAAGAAAGCCGGCACTAATTTATTAACGACAGAGTTTTTTTGATGAAGCAGCAGAGGGTTGATAAGCGTAGTGTGGTTTATTTATGTGGCAATGAATTCCAAAAAGGTTAACAAGCTTGTTTGCAAAATAAATAAATAAAAGGAACTAGTGGTCACATGGATTTGAGAGTGCCTGAGTGACACAAAACAGAATATTGGGAAAGGTCATTTTTTGGATTTGTAGAAGGTATACAGTAAGGTTCCCCAGAGGTTGGTACTAGAACCACTATCTTTCTTGATCTATATTAAGGACCTGGACTTGTGTGTAGGACACAATTTAAATATACCTGGAAGACAGAAAACTGAGTATTTTGATCCGTGAGGAGGATAGCAAGTTCAAGAGGAATAGAACAGATTGGTGGAATGGCTGGGCAAGTGGCAGATGAAATTCGATACAGACTACGGTAGGAAGAATGAAAGGCAATATAAAGGGTATTCTAAACAGGCGTATGAGCAATTGGACTTGGGACAAATTGATGAAGCTGGCAGGGCAGGTTAAGAAATCTGTTAATAAGGTGCATAGGGTCTATGCTGGGGCATAGAGTATAAAAGCAAGTATATTACGGCGAATGTTTTATAAATATTGATTTGGAATATTGTGTCCAATCTAAGCAGTGTACTATTAGGAAGAATCTGAAAGCTTTAGAGATGCAGAAAGGATTTACTAGAATAGTTCCAGGGAAGAACAACTTCAGTTTCATGGACAGATTAGAGAAGCTGGGGCTGTTCTCTTTCGTGAAGAGAAGACTGAGGGCAGATTTGACAGAGGCTCAGAATCATGAGGGGTCTGGACAGAACAGATGCAGCAAAACAATCCCCATTGATGGAAGGGACAAGAGTCAGAGCACACCGATTTGAGTGAGTGACCAAAGAATCAAAGATGACATAACAAAAATTCTTCTTTTACATAGTGAAAAAGATCAGGCAAGTGCTGTCTGAGACTGTGATCAACAGATTCAATTGACTTTCAGAAGGTGACTAGATTATCTGATGAGAGAAATGTTGTCGAGCTATGGGGAGAAGTCTAGCTGAGCATTGAGTCAGCATCGTCGACAATCCACCTGTCTGACTCCTCTTCAGTCATACAGGCTCAAGATGCTAACTGTTTCCCTCTCCACAGACCTGCTGCTGAACTGCTGAGTTCTTGCAGCATTTTCTGCTGTTAAATCACGAAATAGTTGAACATATTTTGAGCTACCTGTTGTAAAGCTGTGTACAAAATGTAAATTACATATGAAATGTGCTTCAAATTGAATAAATTATAATGCTAAAAAAGCTATAAAAAAGTGAAAAAAAATCAGTAAATGTGTAAAGGAAAATGCAAAAGAGGCATACTCTGAATGTTACAACAGCTTATGGGAGAAACAGCAGAGAATAGGCCAATTAGCACTGAGATTACAAGCAACCTTGTGTCAAACAAATATTGGAAGACAAACTTAGAGAGAAAAAAACAACTAAAGATATGGTTATGGGATATGCCAGTCCAGGTGAAATATCTCAGATCAACCTGTGATGCTCTACCTTTTTCCCCATAAAAGACAGTTGAGTATTTTAAAAAAAGTGCTCCCAGTAGTGATTCATTATCTAGGTTTTGCTATTTGTAAATCACTGAAGCTCCACTCCTAGAGCTTCAGACCAACTCTGAATTTATTAATTGTAACACAGCCAATTAACTGTACACTTGTGAGCTTTCCCAGGATACTGCAATTATTTGTAGTTGCCTTCTGCAGGTTCTGGCTGACCAGGAGATTCTTGCGCTTATACCATCTGCCTTAGGAGTATTGGAGAATGTTCAGGTTGAGGGTCTCCCTGTGTGGCCATCAGGTCCCAGAGTGTGGCTTGCGCCTAGAGCTCCTGTTTCACAGGAAGTGATACTACCTATTGCACCACAAGACCTCCCCCAGATGACTAAGATCTTTTACACAACTGTGAATATAGATTCACAGTTGTGCAAAAACATTTTTAACACTAGAGCCTAATTTATTACATAACCAGTAAACACGAGCTACAATATTCATGAGGTAATAGGTCAAATCCAATTCTGGAATGATATTTGTGCTTTAAAAAGCTCAATGAGCTATCAAGCATATTTTTATGGACCTACGGAGTTGCATTAACCACATCACTGGTGATGTCACTATACTGAACTGTATTAATTTGCATCATAGTTTATATACTGAGGTTTGCTTGGAGAAAGACAAAAAAATCTTACTTTACTGTGCAGATAGAAATATATCACTGTATTGATGCTTGCTTTGCAATGGTTAGCAAATTATGCAATTCTGGCACTAAGTGAGAGGTACACCATTTCTGCATCAACATTTTTACAACCCCAAAAGTGGCCATCCTTATGTTCTCTCGCTGAAGATTTGCAGGCAGTTAAACAATGTAAATTTGCATTCGCTAGGCACCTAACGTTGCCAAACATATTTCACACAAGATTTGTGCAGTCAACCATTTTTATCTTTCAATTTGAGTTGGATTTAAACATGGATCTCAATAATGACTGGCAATGTGCTTAATACAATCCAGTGCAGTAGCCAAAAAAGGAATGATTTGAGAGGTTTCTCCGGGATGCTGCTGAACCTGCTGAGTGTTTCTATCGTATCTTGTTTTCATTTCAGAGTTCCAACATCTTTGGTACTTTTCTTGAACTCGGGGAAAAAAAAATTCCAAGTATAGAATTATTTATTGTTAATTCTGCTTCCTATTTACATTTTTGTTCTGTATCTAATGCAGATCATTGTCCCATAAATGTATAAAAGTTTAGCACTTGTGAGAATAAATCAACTAATCAATACCCAAAAGATTCTGTCTTGTAAGTGCAAGTAATTCCTTAAAATGAATCACAAGTTACAAAAACCTCACTGATTCTAATTCTAAACCTTTGGACTTCTGTGTTACAGTTGTAACAATCTAAATTTGCTTGGGGAATTGATTGAAAATTGTAAAATTCACTGGCCATAGTTTTAATACTGAAGAGTTGATGCTGAGTGTGAAAATAGTGTTGTCAGTTTTCATCTTAAGACTGAAGACTTCCATTTTATGTTAAAATATTTTGGACATTTCAGTTTTCTTATAATTAAAATATTCATTTTGTTCATTAGTAATTTGTCCCAGAATCAGTGGCTAATGCTTTTGTGCATTTACAATTAATAGTAAAACAGATAAACATAAGAACATAAGAAATAGGAGCAGGAGTAGGCCATCCAGCCCCTCGAGCCTGCCCCGCCATTCAACAAGATCATGGCTGATCTGAAGTGGCTCAGTTCCACTTTCCCGCTTTCTCCCCATAACCCTTAATCCCCTTGCCTACCAAAAACCTATCTGCCCGCGTCTTAAATATATTTAGCGAGGAAGCCTCAACCACTTCAACGGGCAGAGAATTCCAGAGATTCAGCACCCTTTGAGTGAAGAAGTTCCTCCTCAACTCCGTTCTAAACTGCCCCCCCCCCACCTTATCTTGAGGCTGTGCCCTCTAGTCCTGCTGTCCTTCGAGCGGGAAGAACCTCTCCACCTCTACCCTATCCATCCCTTTCATCCTCTTATACGTCTCAATGAGATCTCCCCTCATTCTTCTAAACTCTAACGAGTACAAGCCTGGTTTATTCAGCCTCTCCTCATAGCTCAACCCCCTCAATTCCAGTATCAGCCGAGTGAACCTACTCTGCACTCCCTCCAAGACCAAAATATCCTTGCACAAGTGCAGCGACCAAAACTGCACACAGTACTGCAGCTGCAGCTTCACCAGTGCCCTGTACAGTTGCAGCAAGACCTCCCTACTTTTATATTCAATCCCCCTCGCTATGAAGGCCAGCATCCCATTTGCCTTCCTGACCACCTGCTGCACCTGTAGGCTGGGTTTTTGCGACTCATGCACAAGGACCCCCAGGTCCCTCTGCACCGTAGCATGCTGCAGCTTTTCGTCCTGTAAGTAGTAGTCCTTCCTATCATTATTCCTACCAAAGTGGATAACCTCACACTTGCCAACATTGTATTCCATCTGCCAGGTCCTCGCCCACTCGCTCAGCCTATCTAGATCCCTCTGCAGACTTTCCACACCCTCCGCACAATTTGCCGTTCCACCAATCTTGGTGTCATCAGCAAATTTCGACACCTTACACTCGGTTCCCTCCTCCAGATCATCTATATAAATGGTAAATAGCTGAGGCCCCAGCACCGATCCCTGGGGCACTCCACTAGTCACCAACCGCCAATCCGAATAGCACCCATTGACACCCACTCTCCGCCTCCTATTTCACAGCCAATCCCCTATCCACGCTAACACCCTATCCCCAACTCCATGCCCCCTAACCTTCTGTAACAACCTTTTGTGCGGCACCTTATCAAACGCCTTCTGAAAATCGAGAAACACCACATCCACCGGTTCCCTTCTATCCACCGCACTAGACACATCCTCATAGAATTCCAATAAATTCATCAGACACGACTTCCCCTTAACAAAACCGTGCTGCATCTGCTCTATCAAACAATTCTTCTCAAGATGCCTCGCTATTTTCTCCTTGATTACGGATTCAAGCATTTTTCCTACAACAGACGTTAAACTAACCGGCCTATAATTCCCTGCCTTTTGCCTGTTACCCTTTTTAAACAGCGGCGTAATATTAGCCGTTTTCCAATCTTTCGGCACTTCCCCAGAATCCAGCGAGGTTTGGAAAATAATCACCAAGGCATCCACTATCACCTCCGCCATTTCCTTCAGAACCCTTGGATGCATTCCATCCGGATGGGAAATAGCTTCTTGGTCAGCTTATTTTCTGACAATAAGAATTTCATGACATGAAATAAATAATTGAATCAGTAGTTTCATCAATAAGACAATTTGAAAAGTGAAAAAGTTGACAATGGTCTTTTAATTAAGAAATTTGTATGTTTTCCTTTAGTTTGTGTCAACAAATAATCCATGTAGAGGTACAGTTCAAACAGATTGATGGTTCAGTGCAATGCTGCATAGAGGTGGCAACTTTCGGGCGAAATTTTAAACTGAGGATTTGTCTACCCTGTCAGCTGAATGTAAAAGATCCCGTAACACTATTTCAAAGAAGAGCAGGAAAAGGAATCTGATGTTCCAGCCAATATTTATCCCTAAATTGACATCACAGTTTCATGGTACGATGGAAATAGAGGGACATGGGCCAAATCTGGGCAATCAGGAATAGCTTAGGGGTTTAAAAAAAAAGGGCAGCATGGACAGCAGGCCAAAAGGCCTGTTTCCTTGCTGTAAACTTCTATGACACTATCACAAAAACAAATTATCTGGTTATTATTGCAATGATGCAATTATCAGAATGCCATTTGTAGGAGCTCACTTTGTGAAATTTTTTAGATTGAGGTTTACTTTCATGATCTTATGATTCAGAACGATGAGAATGTTGGCATGAAGCCAAGGCTGAATTACAGGACATTCAACCATATTTACAATCAAATCATAAGATTCAAAAGGGCAAATGGTTGTTTAATCTGTTGTAAATAACTGACTCTTTATATGGACATAAAGAGTCAGAAATACTTAAAAGTATTAATGTATGAATATGTAGATACAATAGAAGTTAAAGTGGAAGCATCAGGATTGTTCATTGTTCCACTGCAACTGAAATATTGCGTTCAGGCGGGAATCAGTCTTTTGCTGTGAAACTTTTTGACTTACATACAATGCACAAGAGGAGTGGTTTATACTTAACCATATCAGAAACTGAGGTGTTGGCTTGAAGCATAAAAACAGGAACTGAAATTCATTTCATAATTGTTTGACAGTATCGACTGTGAGCGTTAAAGTATACAATACTCATCAAAAATGTGGCACAAAATAAACAAAGCTGAACTTAATCTCATTGGCATGAGGCATTAAACTTTATTTAATGTTGAGAATGAAGTGTAGGAAAATCAGCCACTTTTTTGGTTCGCCAAATCCAGTGACCTTTTGCAAAAGAGCAAGAATTTAGAATTATTTGCATCTATTTCTTCGGAAATGATGAGTGGTCTTAGAGCTTCCAAATGGTCAATCTGGTGTGTAATGCTGAATGTGATATTGGTGGGAATGTTCGCATGTGCACAGTGACTGCTTGCAAGGCAGATCTGACGCAACGGTACCATTTTGTTTTTGGAGCTCAGCATTTCACCTAGCGTTTCTCAATCTCTGACAGCTGAATGTGTGTTCAACAAGGACCATCTTCACCAGGGCATTTAAAGATATTAAGAACTATTTACATGTTAACTGCTGGTTGATTTCTCCTGCCTGTTGCTATGTGTTTAGTGTTTTCAATCATTCTTAGTTGTTAAAGTTTGCAACGGGTAGTGTGGCAAGTGCTGAAGAAGTTTTTGCAAGGCATCAGCAAAATGATTGCTTCCACTCATGGGTACTTAAGTAAACATTCCCTTTGGAATCCAACTGGATTTGTCGAATGAATAGAGGCCATTGGAAGGAGGAGGAGGAGAGGGGCGGAGGGCTCTCAGCAGATGTTCAAACTGGATAACGTGTGAAATTTCTGTGCTTCAGTAAAGACATGAGCAATGGTGGTGTGTGTGTCTGACAGGTACAATTCTGGGAGTATGACTCATTCAGGTTGTTACCTAAGCAGCATGCTTAAATCTTCTAATTTTGGCTTAGACCCTCAGATGTTAGTAAAGAGAGCTTTGCAGAGTCAACTTTGTCATGCCCTTTGGCCTAGCATTTTTATTCTTGCTGTTTCTTGCAATGATTTGATACAGCTGAATGGCTTACATGGCCATGTCAAAGGACAGTTACATATAAACCAAACTATTTTCTTTCCTAAAGGACATGAGAATAAGGTGGCTTTTTATAACAACCCAATAGTTTCATGATCACAATTGCTGAGTCATTTTTATTCCTGATTGCTTTGCATATCACTAATTTAAATTTTAAAATCTCCAGCCGCTGTGGTAAGATTTCCCATTTGGGACATAATGTCTTCAAATGATTAGCCCAAATATATCCTTGGGTAAAGAGAATAAAGCTTTTTAAAATTATTTTTAACAGGGCATGGGTGTTGATGGCTAGCATTTATTGCCCTTCCTCAATTGCCCTCGAGAAGGTGGTGGTGAGTTGCCTTCTCAAACTGCTGCTATCCATGTGGTGCAGAAACAATAAGAATAAAACTGATAAGAGTAGCAGACCTGAAAAAGTTGATCTTGCACACCCCTCTCACTAAATCTGTGGTCCCTGTGCCAAAAATAAAAGATTTATCCTACAAGCTAGTTAAATGACAACCTGACCTAATCACACCATCAAAATTGTCCCTTTTGAGCACATTCCCAGACACCAGCATAACTGAGCTTCATTACCTGTTCCACCACCAAGATAGAGCTGGTGCAGCTGGTAGGGGTTCGAACCCAATGAGGTCTCACAGCATCAGGTCAAAGATGGACAAGGAAATCTTCTGCTCACTGCCACTGAATTTCCTCCCATGTGAGGTTACAAGTAGGTTTTCCATCTTGCAGGTTTTCTCGCCACTTATCATAAGCCCAGCCTGATGGCTATCCTTCCAGTCATAACTGTTAGATTTGTACTGGTGCTGTTGAGTCCTTCTTGGTGTTGGACAATGACGTTGTTCATTCAGAGCATATTCTGTGGCCTTGCTAATCTCATTGCACCTTCCAAGTGGTGTTCGACAAGGATGACCTCATCTTTGCCAGCCTGCCTCTTACAGAATGGCCAATCCATCAGAGTACTGGTAAGGGTGGCCAGTGCACAAACCCATCTTCACATCTGTTGTTTGGTGTGGCAGTACAATTGTGCTAAATGGGACAGATTCAGAACAGATTTGGCTTTTCAAAACAGGATATATGAGTTGATGTGTGCCATTGTCAGCAACAGAATTGTATTCCATCACAATCTATAATCTCATGGCCAGATATAACCCTTATTATATCATTAGCATCAAGTGAGGGATCAACTCTGGTTTATCTACAGCTTAGGAAAGTGTGTCAGGAACTATAGCAGGCATTCTTGAAAATGAGGTGTCAATCTGGTGATGCAATAACACAGGATTACATGCACAGTAAACAGGAAGTTGGCGCCCTACCAATTATGTTAGGCATTCACTTCCTATAGCACTGTGGCTGTAGTTTTCCCATCTACAGTGCAATGCAACAACTCACCAAGATGTCTTTAATGGACTTGCAATCGCTGAGAAGAACAAGGGCAACAGACAGATGGGAGCACCATCACCCAAAATTGCTCTGCAAGTCATACACCATCACTGGATCAAAATCCTGGAACTCAGTCTAACAGCACGGTGGGAGCATTTTCACCATATAATAGTTTAAGGATGGGGCTAATCATAACCTGCTTGAGGGCAATTAGATGTAAGCAATAAACGCTGACCTTGTAAGCAACTCCCAAATCCTGACAAATAAAAAAGCTCAACTTCCTGCTAGTTATACTCAAACTTGACAAATCTATTCAAGTTTTTCATAAAATTTTTTTTTTTTTTGCCTGGTCATATTGAGATATTCACACTTTACTGACAATTGATGTCTGGCTAACCAACCTATAATTCCTGATTTTCTCTCCCTCCTTTTTTTAAGCAGTGGGCTTACATTTGCTACCTTCTTTTCCCCAAGGACCATTCCAGAACCTCTGGATTTTGGAGGTCAAAACCAACAAAAAATCATTATCTCTACAGCCACCAAAGGATATGGGCTAGCAGGACTAGGGGATGGATATGTAAGCTTTCAGTCCCATTAATTTCTCCAATACTTTGTCTTTACAAATTAACTTATTTTGAGCTCAAAAACCTGTTAGACCTTGTTCTCCTTCAACATCCAGCATGTTATTTGTTCCTTTTACTGTGACAACAGATACATTTGTTTAATGTCTTCTAGTTCCATATTCTCTGTCAGAATTTTTCCTCTCTTTGCCTCTAAAGAACTCATGAATTTTGTTCATCTTTTCCTTTTTATATATTAATATAAGATCATTATCTGATTATATAATTTACTTCAGGTTCAACTTCCACATTCTTGATCATCATTTACTGAATTTTTTTTTAAAAAACCTCCCACCTCTCTGATCTACTACTCTTTTTGACAACTCTATAGGCTTCTTCATTTAATCTAATATCATAATAACAGAATCATTAGGACGAGTACCAATTTGATCCCTCAAACCTACTCTGTCATTCAATAAGATTGTGGCTGATCATTTTCCTCCAGCCCTCCATAACCCTTGGTTCTTGGAGATCAACAATCTAACTCATCCCCTGAACATATTCAGTGACAAATGTTGGTTTGGATACATCACTCTAAAGATCACCTGCCCATGGATTATTTTATGTCATAGAAATGTCATAGAAACCCTACAGTGCAGAATGAGGCCATTCAGCCCATTGAATCTGCACCGACAACAATCCCACCCCAGGTCTTATCCCCACAATCCACACATTTACCCTGCTAATCCCTCTAACGTACAAATCCTGGGACACTATGGGCAACTTAGCATGGTAAGAAGTCTCACAACACCAGGTTAAAGTCCAACAGGTTTATTTGGTTGCACAAGCTTTCAGAGTGTCACTCCTTCTTCAGGTGAGTGAAAAGCTGTGTTCACAAACAAGGGATACATAGATACAGGCTCAATTTGCAAGATAATGGTTGGAATGCAGGAAAGGATGTCCTGAGGCATGGTACATTGATGAGACCATGCAGACGCTACGACAACGGATGAATGAACACCGTTCGACAATTACCAGGCAGGAGTGTTCTCTTCCTGTCGGAACACTTTAGCGGTCATGGGCATTCAACCTTTGATCTTCAGATAAGCATTCTCCAAGGAGGCCTTCATGACACACAATGCAGAATCGCAGAACAAAAACTGACTGCCACAAGGATGGTCTCAATCGGGATCTTGGGGTCATGTCACATTATCTGTAACCAATGACTTGCCTGGGCTTGAAAAATCTCACTAACTGGCTGGAGACAATACACATCTCTTTAGCCTGTGCTTAACCCTCTCTTCACTCACATTGTCTGTACCTTTAAA
Organism: Carcharhinus amblyrhynchos; assembly: GCF_965287045.1. Classification (NCBI taxonomy): domain Eukaryota; kingdom Metazoa; phylum Chordata; class Chondrichthyes; order Carcharhiniformes; family Carcharhinidae; genus Carcharhinus; species Carcharhinus amblyrhynchos. Next base: position 14,127,460 of record NC_137341.1, read on the forward strand.
ACTTGGTTATCTGTAAAGACTCACATTCCAACCATTATTTTGAAAATTGAGTTTCTGTCTTTATATGCCCTGGTTGTAAACAGAATTCCCACTCACCTGAAGAAGGAGCAACACTCCAAAAGCTTGTGCTACCAAATAAACCTGTTGGACTTTAACCTGGTGTTGTGAGACTTCTAGCTGTGCTTACTCCAATCCAATGCTGGCATCTCCACATCACAACTTAGCGTAACCAATGCACCTAACCCGCACATCTTTGGACTGTGGGAGGAAGCTGGAGCACCCTGAGGAAACCCACGCGGACACAGGGAGAACATGCCAACTCCATACAGACAGTGACCCAAGGCTGGAATCGAACCTAGGTCCCTCAAGCTGTGAGTCAGCAGTGCTAACTTCTGTGTCACCCACAAAATATAAATCAACTCTCCAACTCTGTCTCATTACACAGAACTCGATCTAAAATAGCTTTTTCCCAAGTTGGATCCTTAATGTATACCTCTAGAAAACACTCTCATATGCGTTCCATGAACTCGACTGCCAAACTGCCTTTGCCAATTTATTTTCCCAGTTTATATGAAAGTTCTTCATGATTATTGCATTACAGATACTAATTTCCTTCTTTATAATCTGACCGATACTTTGATGATTGTTGTTAGGGGTCTATAAATTATTTACACTGGTGTTTTCTGCCGTTTGTTATCTCATAGCTCCATCCATATTGATTCCATATCCTAATTTTCTGCGCTAAGGTCTTTTCTCACTTCTGTCTTTATCTTATTCTTTCTGATCAGGACAATCCTTCCTTCTTTTCCATTTTGCAAATTTTTTTCTGAAATTCAAATACTGTGGAATATTTAGTTCCTAACCTACAGTCACGCTGCAAACATGTCTATTATTTCCTACTTGCTCAAAGCCATTTAATGCGCTTTTTTGCCATTAATTAATTTATCTTGTTGTATATATTGTTGATTCAGATAGTCACTTTAGTTTTAATCATTTTTCTCTGATGTGTCCAATATCCTATTACCTGACACAATCCACTTGATTTTACCCAAAGTACTACTCTACTGCGTGACGTTGACTTCTCTGTTTACTTACCTGAACCCACTTTCCCTCTTTTCTACTCATTCAAAGCATGAAAGCTGGTAGATATGATGAATTTTATTCTTCAGTGTAACAACATGCAAGTGCATCATCGTGGAAGCACTTTGGAGAATATCTTATTAAATGTGATTTAATAGAACGTGACTTGGAGAAAAACTGAAATTTGTTTGATAGGTTTGCATTAAATGGGCAAATAATAAAAGTTGAAAATAACCAATTATTAAGTTAAATAGTGCACAAGGATCCTGGGCAGTGTTTCAAAACAGGTGATAGTAAATCCGTAGCCTGTTATGTATCTTAGCCAATCTTCTTTTCCAATGACTTTCATTAGATACAAATCTACCACTTTCTCTTTCTATTCCTGAAACGAGGTTTCCTTATCCTGCCTCTCTGGTATGTCAGGAAGTATTTCTTCAGATTTGCTATCTTGATCACAGCATACTTATTGATTAGGAAGTGCACCTTAATTTATCCCTTCATTTGCATTTTAGACCCCATTATTTCCTAAATAATTTCAGGGTTTTTGCTCCCGCTGCTCTTGCCAGAAATTTATTCCATACATTGATCATTCTTCATATAATGATAAATTTCTTGTATCACTCCATAAATTACTAGTTATCCTATTAATAATCTTGTTTAACTCCGCGAGCCCCTTTGAGGCACTTCTATTGAATGCCTCCAAAAGCCAAGACTGATGCATTTTAATTTTTTTTCAGAATTGTTGTTTTGGCATTTCCAAATTTTGTAAACTTACAACTTAGAACTGCTGAATATAGCACAGCAAAAGTGGTATGATTTTGATTTATTATTGTCACATGTATTGTTATATAGTGAAAAGTATTGTTCTTGCTCACTATACAGACAAAGCATGCCATTCAGAGAGCAGACTGCAAATGTAGTGTTACAGTCATAGCTAGGGTGCAGAGAAAGATCAACATAGTGTGAAGAAGTTCCATTCAAAAGTCTGATGGCAGCAGGGAAGAAGGTCTTCTTGAATCGGTTGGTACGTACCCTCAGACTTTTGTATCTTTTTCTTGATGGAAGAAGGTGGAAGAGAACATGTCTGGGATGCATAGGGTCCTTAGTTATGTTGGCTGCTTTTCCAAGGTAACGGGAAATGTAAACAGTATCATCAGTGGGTGGGAGTTTGATTCGAGTGATGGACTGGGCTTCATTCACAACCTTTGGTAGTTTCTTGCAGTCTTGGATAGAGCAGGAGCCATACCAAGCAGTGATACAACCAAAAGGAATGCTTCCTAAGGTGCATCTGGAAAAGTTGGTCAGCATCTGAGAAAGTAGAGGCATTAATGGGCTTTCTTAACTAGGGTCAGCATGTGTTCTTCACATCTCAAGTGCTTTTATAAAGACATAGAAATACCACATTTTTCATTCTGAATGGGCTTAATAAGACATGAGTAAATTATTTCACATGTTACTTGTGGCTCTTGATGCAATGAGACACAGAGGATACATTTTCAATATTTGATTCTTATTACCTTCAGCAGATTCAATAGAATTCTTCCCCTATAGATCAAGAAAATATGCAAATGATGTGGTAGTGTGTATACTTGGAATTGCTTTTCTAAAAATCTTGCTGAAGATGAGGGCAAATATGATTTTTACTGCACACTGTTTATTAAACCAACAGTCATATACCATGCAGAATATAAAATATGCATTAAATCTGATTTCTTTTGAACTTCATTTCATTTTTTAACCATTTGACTGAAATTTTTTTTCTTTCAACAGAGCTTTCAAACTATATACTCAAAAGCCAATATAATGGAAAAAAGATAAACAAGTTTTAGATTTATGAGCATGTATAATAACTGCATCGCAGCAAAGATTATAGAACGTTCTCGTCTTGCAGAGGGGGACTTATGTGGCAAAGCAGTGCGGTAACTCCAAAAAGATTAAAGTCGAATTAAAGCTAAACCTGCAACACATGACAGAAAATATCCTGCAGCTTCTCCCCGCAAAGTGTAATTTTAAAATAAGGTATCTTCCAAGCAATTTCCATACTTAAGCAGGCCAACCATGTGATATCAAATGGCAATGGATACATGCACTCATCAAGAATTCTGTATCTCTGATCCACATAATTGGAAGAGAGGCGAGGCTGGATGACAAAAGCCTCCCCAGCGAAAATAGCCCTATTTTTACACAACCATAAATCTGACCCATCAGAGGTAGCAAGGGTCATTCATTTTGAAATGCTACATTCGAAAACATAACTTAAATATAATTTCTTTGACAACAAGCATATTTGCCAAAATCATAGGAAATATAAGATTGAAACACTTCACTTTTCTGTATCCAAACATAAAATTATCCTGCCTTTAGTAAAATTTTATTAAAGTAGTGAGACATAATGTAAACCCCATAACCGCCCCCAAATGAAAGGTGCTGCTACAGCTATTTTCATGAGTTTAAGTTATTACTGCTTTTTTGTGGGATATGTGAACCATTGATTACTCCAGTCTAACTTGGGTCTTTTTCTTCATCTCTTCCTCTAATACATTGATGACTGTATTGATGTCGCCTCCTGTTGTTACCCAAAACTGGAAAACTTAATTAACTTTCTTTCTAATTTTCACCCTTCCGTCACCATCTGAGGTCTACTTCTGACTCTTCACTTCCTTGACTTCTCTTTCTCCATTTCTGCAGATAACTTGTCCACTAATATTTACTACAAACCTAATGACATTTCCTTGCATCCTGCTTCCTGTAAGGACTCCATTCCATTCTCCCAGCTTCTGTCTTTGTTACAATGTCTTTGTTTTATTGATGTAACCTTGCACGCCAGTACTTCCAATATGCCTTCCATTTACTTCTGCCAAGGACTAACCCAGCATATTTGACAGGGCTGCCACTGTGTTCTGGTCCATTTCCTACACTTCTCTCACCCAGTCACTTCCCTCACAGAATGATGATAAGGTTGTCTTTGCCCTGACTTTTCACTCCACCATTTTCAATGGATTATCCTCAGTCATTTCCACCAGTTCCTTCATGATGCTAATACCAAATACATCTTCCCCTAAACTCCACTTTCAGCGTTCTGAAGAGACCCTTTGCAGCATCACAGTCCATTCATCAGTCACCCCTAGCACCCCGTCACTTTTCGTTCGGCGCATTTCCGTGCAAGTGTAAGAAATGCAATACCTGTCCTTTCTTCTCCTCCCTTCTCGCTGTCCAAGGCTCCAACTCCTTCTTCCAAGTGAAATAATGCTTGGATTCTACTACTTTCAAGTTTGCATATTGCATTCACAATTTATGAATTGGTGAGCTCTCAGTCAGTATTCAACAGTCTTCTGTCTCTGACATTAAATTCAACAACTTTTTTTTTGTTTTGTCTTGTTTATTCCTTTATCCCTTCACATAGTGTTCAGATTGCTTTTCATATAGTCATTCACGGTTTATTTGGATAGAACCTTTGTTCCTTTACCCCTGGATTCCCTCTGGATGTTGCATCATCCCACCCTGGCACAGAGCTTTCTTTTTGTTTTTCCTGTCACCTCTCCCCCCACGCCATTATCCTCCACTCATGTAAAAACTCTTTTATTGCTATCTTTCTTCAATTTTCTGATGAAAGATCACTCAGCCTGAACTGTTGGGCGTAATTCTGTGGGTGTTTCCCCACAGGTGCAAATCCCACTATGGCTGCTAAATCTAACTAGAGGCCCATAACAAGAGGGACTTGCGACGGCAAAATCTCCGTTTGAGATCTTACCTGCCCTCCACCAGCAATGTAATCTGGGTGTGAACCTGATTTTCATGAATTTGAATTAAAATATAATTATACAGCTTAACATCATAACCCTGGCCCCTGGCCACCCACCGCCATGACATCACACCGGTGGGGCTCACTACTGGTTTTAGAAAACAGAAGATAGCCATGACGACCAAACTGGGAGTGTGTAGGTGAATATAGTCCCCGGGTGGTGAGGGACATGACAGGGGAGCACTGCCAACCTAGCACTCCCAGGCTTTAACTGCCAGGCTTTTGTTGGCCATGTCAGTAGTGGCGGTGCGAAGATGATGTGACTGCATTGGAATGAGGAAACTGGGCATTGGAATGGGCATGGAGATTATGAGTGGGGGTGCCCCAATGCCTGTAGTATGGGAGGGGTTGGGGGCAAAGAGAGCTTAAAAGGGGCGCCCCAATCTCTGTGAAACCAGGCTTGCCAACTCAATCAGCCTCACCAATTTTTCTTTTGACAAAATGTGTCACAAGATCTGGTCAGAAAACCTGGCTGAGAAACAACAGTTTTGGTCAGGGTCTAACACTTTGCCTTTTATTTAAGGATTCTGCCCATTAACCCTGCTTTTCTTCTATGATGCTGCCTGATTTGCTGTGTTTTTCCAGTATTTTTTGTTTTTATTCCACAATCCCACCCAAGCTCTACTCCCATATCCCTAAATATTTACCCGCTAATCCCTCTAACCTACGCATGTCAAGTTCCCTTCTAAGAAAAAGTTACGTTACAGGGTATGTCTACCTTTTGCCACATGAAACACCATACTTAAAGTTAATTTATTGGTCACAAGTAAGGTTTACATTAACACTGCAATGAAGTCACTGCAAACTTCCCCTAGTCGCCACACTCTGGCGTCTGTTCATGTCAATGCACTTAACCAATACATCTTTCAGATTGTGGGACCAAACTGAAGCACCCGGAGACACAGAGAGAACATGCAAACTCCCCTAAGTGACCCAAGCGGGAACCCGGGTCCCTGGTGTTGTGAGGCAGCACTGCTAACTACTGTGCCACCCACTACACTTGGATGGTAGGATGTTGCATGTTAAATTTACTCTTCTCAGAAATTGATTTGTTTCGTCCCACAGGATTTGTATGCATTCCTATCGTACCCCTTCAACTCAAAAAAAAGAATTTTGAGCAGGAACAATTTAATATTGACAGATTTGTGTCCACTGACTTTGACTTCTGAATGATGCAGAAGCCTTCATGTGCCTTTGGATAGATGCAGTGGAAACAAATACTAGGAATACACGAGATCGGTTATCACGGCGGCATGGTAGCACAGTGATTAGCACTGCTGCTTTACAGCTTCAGAGACCTGAGTTCGATTCCCTGCTTGGGTCACTGTCTGTGTGGAGTTTGCACATTCTCCTCATGTCTGTGTGGGTTTCCTCCGGGTACTTCGGTTTCCTCCCACAGTCCAAAGATGTGCGGGTTAGGTCAATTAACCATGCTAAAAAATTGCCCCTTAGTGTCCTGAGATGCGTAGGTTAGAGGGATTAGCAGGTAAATATTTAGGGATATGGGAGTCGGGCTTAGGTGGGATTGTGGTCGGTGCAGACTCAATGGGCCCAGTGGCCTCTTTCTGCATTGTAGGGTTTCTATGATTTTTATGATTCTAGTCAGTTTCTGTTACCTGACATTACACATTAACCAACTGTTACAATGCAGCTGGACTCCCAAAATAAATGCAGTCAAGAATGTGGCTGTGATCATTGACAAAGACCATGTTACAGTGAAAATTGGGTGTTTTTTTTATCCAGCCAAGCTTGTGCTTTGTAGAATTTTTATTAATTTTTCAGAAGCTGCAGGAGGCTGTGTACTGGGGGTCACTTAATTGTAAGCATGTCTTTGTATCCAAAGCCTTGAAGAGCAGTTTCTTGATTGTCTGTTGCTCCTCCTGGATGATGAGAATGTGTCAGTCCTGGCGCTTGGGAGGTGGCGCAGATACCTCCTGCAGTAATAGCTACTTTGTTTGTCACACATCAATTATACTGACATCAGCATAAAGTTCAAAGCTGCATAGCAATCGATCATATAGTTGAGAATAGCTTGGCATGCTATTTTGCTTGCCAATTACAGTGTTCTGGAAAGTATTGAACCTCTGGCTTAATACCATTTTCAGGATCAGTGCATTGTGCAAATTGTACAAAAATGATTCCTAATAATTTTTCTGTTAACTAAAGTTTATTGTGTTAACATTTCAAAAAGGTAACCCAGAATTAGTAACAATGAGACATTTGTGGTGCCATCCCTTTAGCCCATGGGCAGACCCATAAGCACTGGAGACACCTTGCTGAAGTTATGTTTGACATCACAAATCATAATTTAATTGAAATATGAAAAAGATGGAGACTGCATGTCAAAAAGTTCAAATAAACTAGTTCCATGGGAGCACATGGATTCTATATTACCTACTTAATGGGAGGATAGCACCACAATGGTAGCCCTATAAACATGAGGTAGAGTACAAGGAGCAACAGTTTTGCCTGAGATTGATAAGGATTTTGTTTCTGAAAGCATATATTTTTATACTCCAGAGATCAGTTATGATTTCTACAAGCAAGGTTATTCTAGTGAACCTTTTGCTGTTATCAATGGTTCTTAAGATGGTTTTCTGGATTGCAATATAAAAAAACTTTATTGGCTTATATTTTTCTGTAATTAATAGAAAATTTAACTTTATAAGGTTGAAGGTATCATAACGCTCTGGACAACCCATTTGATTTGTTTTCAGATACTTTCGATCTACTGCCCATGTAACCCTCAAGAAATGTGAATTTCTTAGCACGTGTAGCAAAATATTCACTTTTATAAGCCAGGTTTACTTCTGTCAGAAGATGCTCATAAAAGCCACTGAAAATAAAGTATCAATCTATCATTTGAAGGAGTAGTGAGGCAAGAGCCTTCAGCTACACATGTTGTCTATTGACATAAGAATCATAGCTTCTTGCACGCATTTTAATTTAAAAAAAAAAGATCTAATCAGGGGGTGTCCAGGTCAAAATCCTAGTCTTGTAGATGGAAATCAAGAGCAAATTTCTCCCAGCTATCCATATAATTTTAACGATGGCTCTCCTTTAATGCCGAATGTGGCATTAAAGTCCAGGCAGCTTTCAGATTTCCCTTTGTCTGGTCCTTACACCCAAGGGTACACCTGCTTCATTAACGAGGTCCCAGAGGAAGTGTGGGCACAAACAGAGCTTAATAATTGTTCTTTGATCGTGATGGGACAAAACAACGCCTCCCCCATATTTTCAGTTGTAAATGGTTCACTGCAGATTGCCTAAATCAGGATTCCCAGCCAGAAGAGATCTACTTAACTGACTTATTCACACGCATCAACTGCCAATGATGTCTTAGAACTAAAAGTAATGTCACTGTGCCAAATGTGTGAACATTTCTGTGCTATCAGGTTCATTTCAAACAGCTAATGTTTACTCTTTGGGGAGCTATTAGCTTCTGGACTTGACTAAAACTAGTGTTGAGCTTGAAAGTATTGTAGTTATAACAATTCAAACAATTTCATTATTAGGTTTGGTTATGGTTTCTAATATTTTAGCCATTTATTGAGATGAAATTAATCTGATTAGGGCACACTAATACTTTACAATTAAGGATAAATAAAAATCCCATTATTCAAAGCTGTCAAGTTATCAAAACTAGAGGTTAAATGAAAGCCATAATTGCAGAATTAAGGCTCTTCTGTAACTTTGGATAATGGCTATTGGTGCTTACATATCATTGAAGTGTACTTTTTCCTAAGGAAGTAATTAAGGCTAGAAACATTGAATTTCTACTAAAAAATAGATGACTGAATCCTAAAGTTAAGATGATAAACAACCTCAAAGTGATTACATTTTGATTTGATCTATTATTGTCACATGTATTAGCATACAGTGAAAAGTATTGTTTCTTGCACACTATACCAACAGTGCATACCATTCATAGAGAAGGAAACGAGGGTGTGCAGAACGTAGGTTTACAGTCATAGCTAGGTGTAGAGAAAGATCAACTTAATGCAAACTAAGTCCACTCAAAAGTCTGACAGCAGCAAGGAAGAAGCTGTCCTTGAGTCAGTTGATACTTAATCTTAGTCTTTTGTACCTTTTTCCTGGTGGAAGAAGGTGGAAGAGAGAATATCCAGGGCGCGCAGGGTCCTTCATTATGCTGGCTGCTTTTCTGGGAAGTGTAGACAGAGTCAATGGATGGGAGGCTGGTTTGCGTGATGGATTGGGCTGTATTTGTAGTTTCTTGCTGTCTTGGGCAGAACAGGAGCCATACCAAGCTATGATACAGCCAGAAAGAATGCTTTCTATGGTGCATCTGTAGAAGTTGGTGAGAGTCACAGTTGACATTTTTAAGAATAAGTAAAGGATCATCCCAGGATAGCTTGCAACCAGAGATAACACATAAAGCTTCTGCATAACAAAATATGGCTATAACCTCAAGTAAGCAAGCCTCCTGATTTGGATTAGACCACTTGCACTCTTAACATTGTGCACTCTGAGGTCAAAATTGTTGGCCTCTTCATTAAAGTTACATCCTTTGAGGAAATTAATGGCGACAGTACTTCGTGTGGATGTGAGCAGGAGAGAACTCCATGGTGTGTCTGAATTTTCCAAAAAATTCACCGGTTGACAGGCTTGGCTATCTGTTAAGCAGGAATGCTCTAAAGAAGGCCAAGCCAAGAGCAGGTAAGCTTCATGTTGTTGAAGTCTTGAGTTTAGGACCAAAGGATGGTGGTGTAGTGTAGTTGATGAGTACAGCATAGTTGCAAAATGTTGCAGATGGTGCAATGATGGGCCAAACATGTTGGGGAACAAGAAAGGATTGGAAGGAGGTTAGAGATGGGAGAGGTCAATGATAGTTATCAGTAGGACAATGTGGAAGTATCTGTTTCTACAAATTTGCTTGTTTGGCCTCGAGAATGCACTCCTGCCTTTCCACATGACTTGATTGGTTTCCCAAAGCCTGACCAACATTGGTTAAAATAGAAATCCTTTAACAACGAAGGCCGGCAATCTCTGTAATAAAGGCTGGAATGACTGACCCATGTCCTGAATGAGGACCGGTCTCCCACCCCTCATCGTTCCTGCATTAAGGTGGGTTAGGCTTCTGTTTCTCATTTTTAACACTTCACAGCTAACCCAAATTTATCCGTATTTTGCTGGGCTGAATTTATTTAATTCATCTGTGGGTCATGGACATTGCTGGCTGGCCAGCATTTATTGCCCATCCCTCATCGCCCTAGAACTGAGTGGCTAGCTCAACCATTTCAGAGGCAGTTGAGAGTCAACTGGAGTCAGATGTAGGCCAGACCAGGTTAGGAAAGCAGATTTCCTTCCCTAAAGGATATTAGTGAACGAGATGAGTTTTTCCAGTAATTGATGATGATTTTATGGTCACCAGCAGATGCTTAATTGCAGCTTTTTTTTGTTGGATTCAAATTCCACCAACTGCCATGGTGGGATTCTAACCTGGGTCCCCAGAACCATTTCCGGATTAATAGTCTATCGATAATAGGCCATCACCGCCTATAATAAAAGTTTGTTCCCAATATTTCTAATGGGACGACAGGATACCTGGAATACAAACATAAAATATTTCACACATGTAACTAATCTGCTCCTAATACTAATTGTATTTCCAGGGATTTCTGCCATTGCAACAACTGAGGTACCTTTATGGGTCTCCATGTCCAATGATTAACAGGTCAATATTATAGTTAAGATTGGTGAGGAATTGGAAGTCAATTTTCATTGGTTTCCTTCAACTTGCTTTCAACTTGCATAAAATATGCTTTGGTCAAAATACAAGATGCACCTTTCTAGTGCTATTGGTGTAAACTGTCTCTGCCTTTATTCTTGGAACAGAGTCATTTTGGTGGTTCTCAAATTTTTCCAATGCAGGGCTTCCCATAATTTTCCACCATGGAACCTTTTCGATTTCCCCGACAGAACCTTTGAGAAACATTCCTATTATGCTGAAGAGTTAAACCACAAACAAATTGATTGATTTTGTGCAATAGGCATTGTCACAGATAGGAGGGGGTCAGTTTAAACTGACCTAATTTTCTTGCTCTCTACCAATCGTATATAGAAAGGCAATTCTTCTTATTTTAGAACTTTGAAAAGTTACAGCACAGAAATAGGTCATTCGGCCATCTTGTCCAAACCAGCCTGAGGGCACCCAGGTGCCCTTTCTAATCCCACCTTCCTGCACCTGGTCCAATAGCTTAAAGCACTTAAGATGCAGATCCAGGTACTTCTTAAATAAGTTCGGGTCTCTGCCTCCACTACCAACTGAGGCAGTGAATTCCAGACACATACTGCCTCTGTGTAAGAAGTCCTTCCTCGACATCTCCTTCCATTCGCAAGGTCAGCCATTAACCATTACCCTGGGCTTCCTATTATTAAGCCAACATTTTATCCAGTTAGCCACAGAGGCACCCTGTATTCCACAGACTTTTACCTTTTTGACCAATCTGCCATGTGGCACCTTGTCAAATGCCTTGCTAAAATCCATGTATACAACTTCTACTACACTAACTTCATCAATCTTTCTTGTCACTTCCTCAAAGCATTCAATCAAATTTGTGAGGCAAGACCTTCCTTTATCAAATTCACGCTGACCATCCCTGACTAGTCCACGCCTTTCTACAAGACAGTTAATCCTATCTTTCAGAATTGATTCTACTAATTTGCCCACTGCCAATGTAAGACTAACTAATCTATAACGGTTTGGCTCCAACATTTGCAATGTTACAACAATGGTCTCACTCCAAGGCCCACTTTCTTCAAGCCTGCCCGAGTGGAGTTTTGTATTTTATCTTTTAAATGCTCCAACATTTGCAATTTCTTCTGGATCTCCAGTAGTTCATTCATGAGCCCTTAAACCAAATTTAAAATCACTATGTCGCTGCTTCCTCCAACTGTAATATAAGATTATATTATAAGCATTTGTAGTTCATTTACTTGTTGTCTGAACTCAGCACTGTTTGTCTATGTGAAGCACCTGCTGTTTAACCTGAGGTTCTGGATCTTCCTCTTGGGATGACTCCTCTGCTAAATGCAATTCTCTTCCACATGTTCTTTTTCAGCAAACCACATGATGACCTGCTCAGCCTAAAGTCTTTCTAAATAAAATGACTTTATTCTCTAGTTCTTTCGCTGAGTACTGTAAGTTTCTGGAAATCTTCTTCGGCAGCTGAACTTTCAAAATTAACTTTTTACTTCTCTGTCAAGAGCTCTTCTCATTTTTCAATACTGGCCTTGAGAATTTCAATAACTGGCTGCTGCCCATTAATTTGACTTTGCATTTTATCTTTCATAATGATGGAATTTACCCAATCTGTAAGCTCTGTTATGATTTCGATAGAGATCAAAATCTTTGTAAACAGAAATTCAAACATCCAAGACACAAGACTTCACATTTAAAATGTTTATCAAATAACAAAACTCAAAAGAACAGTTAACTATAGATTGTTTTCCTCTCATAAGCCACGAAATTACTGAAAAGGTCCCCTTTCCTACATTTAACCAAAAGCCCTAATTTCATGAGTTTCTTGGTTTTTTCAGTATTCATCCAATTTCCTGGAACAAATCCAAAGTGATTCACAGCTCCCACGGGTTTACTTTGGTCTTTTCCTTTTCCAATACTATCTTCTACAGTAAGAGTTTTACTGGAGATTCTAGCTCCAAATCAGCAAATCCTCCACCCTTGTTTGAACTCAGAATCGTAGTTTTGAAACTGAGTGCCAGTTCTCACGTAAATTCTGCGTGGTAAAAGAGAGTCAGTTTTTTTTTTGCTTAAGGTGTCGGCTTGACTAATTCCTCCTTTAAAAAGCTTTCCCCCTCCCAGTTGGCTGCAGACCACACAAGACTGAATTCTGCAACTCACTTTTCTTTGAGTCTTCTGGGTTTATCGTTAATGTAACCTGATTCTCAAAATGGCTTCCTCTATCATCTTCTCCATGGCAATGGGAAACACATTAGGTTTGCAGCCAAGTTGAAATGCTAATCAACTATCTCTGATCCCAATGGTTTTCATCTTAAAAACACAGGAACCGGTTCCAACGTAACATAGCAACTTTAGAACACTCAGGGTCATCTCAATGTTAACTGAGAAATAACTATCATTGTCCCGAGGTACAAATATTTGGCACCTCCCTTTCAATAAAACGAGTGTTTCTTTTACAATTAAACCATCCAGGTTTGCTATCAGACTCCAGCAAAGTTGCATAACCTTTTTCCTTAACCTACACGTAAAGGTAGTCATATGCCATATAGTCATATTTTGGCCTTGGAGGGAGTGCAGAGGAGGTTTACTAGGCTGATGCCAGAGTTGAGGGGGTTGAGCTATGAGGAGAAGCTGAATAAACTAGGCTTGTACTCGTTAGAGTTTAGAAGAATGAGGGGAGATCTCATTGAGACGTATAAGATGATGAATGGGATGGATAGGATAGAGGTGGAGAGACTCTTCCCGCTCAGAAAGGACAGTAGGACTAGGGGGCACAGCCTCAAGATAAAGGGGGGTGCGGTTTAGAACGGAGTTGAGGAGGAACTTCTTCACTCAAAGGGTGGTGAATCTCTGGAATTCTCTGCCCGTTGAAGTGGTGGAGGCTACCTCGCTAAATATTTTTAAGACGCGGGTTGATGGGTTTTTGATAAGAGAGGGGATTAAGGGTTATGGGGAGAGGGCGGGAATGTGGAACTGAGCCACGACAGATCAGCCATGATCTTATTGAATGGCAGGGCAGGCTCGAGGGGCTCGATGGCCTACTCCTGCTCCTATTTCTTATGTTCTAAGCTACGCTAATATTAAAAAGTGAAAGTTAATCTAAAACATAAAATTTATAATCCTCAATCACGTGGGTGCTATGGGTTCTGAATGAAGGACACTTTTCAATGCATCGTGCTTTTAACCTTCAATAAGATCTCCATCTCATGGTTTTACTGAGATTAGTTGCAAATGCTCATGCCCAGGAAAACAGAATTATCTGTTTCCACGACACAGAAAACGCAGTTAGCAATGCCTTTTCCTTTGGGGGCCTTTTGGTTTGGATTGTTCTGAGCTGTTGAATCTCAGTTCCATTATATGCTGATTTACAGCCCAAGATCCATTCAGATATTTTGTATTTCAGAATGTGCCAAGTCCCAAGTGAGCTTATCTACCAATTTTCATTTTTTCCTTAAATCCATACTCGCTGGCTTAATTTCCCAATCTCTTTAAGATACAGTCAACAGGCTCAGCTGGTTCCTACCTCAGGCTTTGAAATTTACATTGATGCAAGTGATGGTTTGACTTTGGCTGCAGGTTTGTTCTGAATTTGTCAAAAGTTGTCTGGTTATTCACTCACTCATCTCTCAGTTATTACACAAATCTAAACCTTTCCAACGCACAAAAGAATATAACTGACCCTTCCCTCATTACCAGTGCCTTTTAAAAATATGTACTTTTATTTGAACTTCAAGTGCCCCGATGACATCATCAGCCTCTCAATTCAACATGAGCTGCAGTCACAGCAATTTCATTTTTGCATGATTCATTTAGTTATTTTTCTCTCTGGCACTAATTCAAGTTGATTTTTCTCACTCTAATTCAGCATTTATTTCATTCATGATTTCTGGACTTGCTCATTATCATCTGCTGCCACCATGTTATATAGAATAGAATTCCAACAGTCCAAAAGGAGGCCAATCGGCCCAATGAGTCTGTACCGACCACAATCCCAGCAAGGCCCTCTTCCTGTGACCCTGCACATGTATCCTGTTAATCCCTCTGAGACTTGAGGCAATTTGAACAGTGACATAAAGGGTGGATGAGGGTAATGCTATTGATATGGTGTACGTGGACTTTCAAAAGGTATTCAATGCAGTGTGACAGCAACAGACTTGTGAGAAACATTTTAGGAACAAAAGGGATAGTAACAACTTGGATACAAAATTGGCCGAATTATAGGAAACAGAGGATAATGGTCAATGGATATTTTTCAGGCTGGAGGAAGGTTTGTAGTGATGTTACCCAGAGGTCGGTACTGGGACCTGTGATTTTCCTGATGTATATAACTGATCCAGCTCTTGTTCTGCAGGAGACAGTTTCAAAGTTTGCAGATGACACAATACTTGGAAGTATTGTGAACTGTGAAGAATTTCACAGAACTGTGAAGAATTTCAAAAGGACATAGACAAGTTAGTGGAGTGAGCAGATAGGTGGCAAATGAAGTTCAACGTGGTGAGGCGTGAGGAGATGAATTTTAGTAGAAAGAGCATGGAGACACAACATAAATTCATAAATGGGTGTAGGAGCAGAGGGACCTGAGTGGATATGTGCATGGGTCATTGAAGGTAGCAGAACAGAGAAAGCAGTTAATAAAGTAGATAGTATTCTGGGCTTTTGTAATAAGGGCGTAAAGCACAAGAGCAAGGAGGGTACGCTGAACTTGTACGATACACTAGCTAGACCTCAGCTGCAATATTATCCACAATCGGGAGGATGTAAATGCATTGGAGACAGTGCAGAAGTTGTTTACAGGCATGGTTCCAGGGAGGGAAACTTCAATTATGGGAACAGATTGAGAAGTTGTGATTCTTCTCCTGAGACAGAAGGCAGCTCACAGGAAAATCATGAGGATGATGGACAGAGTAGATGAAGAGAAACTGGTCCATCTTATAGACAGATTAAGAATGAGATGGCACAGAGTTAGTGATTTTAAAAAGCAGCAAATGTGTTGGGAGAATAAACCTCTTCACACAACAAATGATTTGGGTCTGGAATGTACTATGTGGAAGTATGGTGGAGGTAGGTGCAATTGAGGCATTCAAGAAAGCATTAGATGATTACTTGAACTGAAAGAATTTGCAGTGGTATGAGGAAGGGGCAGGGGAATGGCACTAGGTCAGAAGTTCGTTTGGAGGGCCGATGCAGTCATGGTTGGCCAAATGGCCTCCTGGGAAACAATTCTGTGATTTTTGCTTGGTACCCTGACTGCAGTGTAATAATGAGTGATGTTGCACCCTGAATACTTGCGTTTGCATAAACATGAAAATATAAGGTGGAATGCAGTCACCTGCCAGTGGCTTTGAATATGGGTGTTTGTAAAATGCGGCATGTGGCCTGTTGCCACCTACCCGCCCAATCTAATCTGCCTCCCATTTCACAAGAGGCAGTTAAGACATTGGGTGCACCTATTGAGACACTTAACCGAGCAGATGTCTAGCTTTTAACCAATTAATGTTAAATGGCTGGACGTGTTCCCTGGTGAGTCTTTGGGTGGCGGAATGGGAAACCCCACCATCTGAAAAATCCTGCCCTAAGTCATATTGATATAAAATAGCAGTGAATGACACTCAGTTTTCTTATGATCTTTCAATTTTGATGGCTGCAAATATTTTTCAAGGCAGATTTTTGTGAAGCAGAAAATGCTAGAAATATCCAACAAGTCATTTAGTGTCCACAAAAATAAAATGAAATTAAGACGGATGCACACAATAGAACTACCTTTTCTTTTTACAGCGATGTATTAACCTGCTGTGTAATGCCAAGCATTTTGTTTCTATTTCACTGTTTAGGGAATTTTGTTTTTTTATTTTAATATTGTAGTAAAGCTGTCTGCCAAGCTTACAAATAATACTTATTCCTGAAAGACATCCAGCATTTCTAACAAAATAACAATATTGATACTGAAACAATGGAATTACAATTAAATCGCCAAAACTTTCCCATTGTCTTAGTATATGTTTCATCCATTCCACCAACCCCTGCTTACCAAGAAAAAAACCTGCATTTATGTAGGTCCTTCAATGTAGTAAAATATTTCCAAGCGCTTAATGTTAGCACACTTAGAGTATTGTAAAACAGAAGCAACATGATGCAGAATCTTGAAAACTGTTGTAAAATCAGAAATACTTATGTCAGGCAGCACCAGAGGAGAAAAGAGGGTAGGATTGGAATTTTAGGTTGATAACTTTTCACCAAAAATGGAATACGTTACAGATGAAATACATAAAACAAGAAACAGAGCCAAGGAAAGCAAATGGGGGAACGAAGAAGGTTGTGTCTGATGAATCTATCTTTTCTGTCCATGGATATTGACTGACCTACGTTTCCAGTAATTTATATCATTTGAAGTTTTGCAAATGTAATGTGGGAGGAATCATTCTACTAAGCACAAGATAGATTCCCCCTTAATAAGCAGCAAAACCTTTTCAGAAAAGGCCCATTGATTATCCTGCTCATTTTTGCTTGGGAAGGCCAGATGTCTTCTGTTTCGGGAGAATGGATTAATAAACAATCAAATAGCTTCTTATATTCGGTAACATCCTTTAGGTGAATGCTGTTCCTGATAATTGATGTCATTCCTCCTTAACAAAAGCTTAAAAAAAGATAATTATAGGTGTCGTCAATAATTCTTAATTATGACTCATTGCGCTGGAGTTTGTAAAAAATACCAATCAAACTCGATTTCTTGTGGGATAATTTTAGACAAAAATCCATTAACACATTTTAATTTGTCTGACTTAACAATATAATCTCAGCCAGCCATTAGCCCAGCCGGAGTATTCTGTTCACTTCTAGGCACTGCAGTTTCAAAAGTATGTGAAAGCTTTGGAAAGAGTACACAAGAAAGTGAGTAGAATGGTTTTCAGGGGTACAGGATTAAAGTTACATGAAAATACTGGAGAAGTTCTTGTTGTTCTCCTTACAACAGGGATGACTTCAGAGGAGATTTAACTGAGGTGCTTAAAATCATGAAGGGTTAGGACAGTAAATAAGGAGGAACTATTTAAATGGCTGAAGGATCAATAACTGCAGTGGATCATTTGCGGTGATTTTGATTGGCAAAGTAACCAGAGAGGAAAAAGCATTTTTGCACATTTTGCTGGAATTTGGAATGCACCGCCTAATAAGCTGATGGACTGATATAGTTGAAAGTGTACCTTTCAAAGGGGAATTGGATAAATTTCTTGAATTGGGCAAAGTATTTGAAGGAGACAACATTTAAGGGATTTGAAGAATGCATGAGGCAGTGGGGCGAAGTACGAACACACTCAGTGAGTTAAATGGCTCCGTGTGCTGTACAGTTCTATGATGCTCTGAATATCCTTCCTAATTTCAGCATTTGATAGTGTCAGCAATTCCAGTATTTTGTCTCCACTATAATTATCCATGTGGTGATCACTCTGTGTGACAAAGTGCTTTCAGTTAACAAATTTGAACCTCTGTTTATCTGTCCTATGAAACTTAATCTAAAGTAATATTTTGCACTTATCTTTTTCAATCTCTTGATTAATTTGGATCCCATAAAACAATGGTAATTGTAAATTCAGTTACCTTACTCACCGATACAATCTTACCTAATAGCAGCAAAATAACATTTTCAAGTGTATATTACATATAATTATACCTCTGGTTTATTATGTGTAATTTACTGGTAAATGACAGTACTTCATACTTCGTTTCCTGTGTAGACTACAGTTGTCTTCTATAATTGTGGCTTATGTTTGCATGATACCCTGGCCCCATTCTTTGCCATTTCTAAATTCACAATTTGATCTTCTCAGCAATGCTCAGAAGACAAATTAAAACAAATTCCTATTTCTTTAGGTCTTCATTTGTCTTATCTCTCACTCTCTTTCCTCAAGGTTTTCACTTTTTCTGTACATTTGTCCTCTGTTTTCTATATATGTCTATATGCATGTTCCCAGTTTCCATTTCTGCTTTCTTTCATGGGCAGCACGGCGAGACACTGCTGCCTCATACAGACCTGGGTTTGGTTCCTGGGTTGGGTCACTGTCTGTGCAGAGTCTACACGTCCTCCCCACGTCTGGGTGAGTTTCCTCCGGATATTCCAGTTTCCTCCCACAATCCAAAAGATGTGCTGGTTAGGTGCATTAGCCATGCTAAATTCTCCCTCAATGTATCTGAACAGGCGCCGGAGTATAGCGACGAGGGGTTTTCACAGGAACTTCATTGCAGTGTTAACATAAGCCTATTTGTGACAATAATAAATAATAAACTTTGAAACAATCTGTTACAATTAGATAATTAGGGCTGTGCTGTTCATCTTGCATTTGAAATAAAATTTGAGAGTTCAGCTTGCTCATAAGTAAAATAAGATTTATTCCAGATATTATATCTCAACCACTTCTCTAATACTTTTAACCCATGCTCCATGCAAAAGTCATCTCCATAAGTAAATCTTCATTTCATATGATCAGAAATGTCATACATTGTGTATGTACACTGCACGAACCTGTTTATCATTAGTATGTACGTTGATAGTATTAGTAGAGTCACCATCATAACGAAGTTCCATCTTCACACTGAAGATACTACACCCCCATTTGCATGAACTACCAACACACTAAATGGAATAGATTTCAAACAATTCTAGCTGCTCAAAACTGGGCATCCACGAGGCACTGCAGGCCATGTGCTGCAGAGGAGTTGTATGCAAGCACAATCCATAACCTCATGGCCCAGCATATCCTCCACTGTGTCAGGATCATCCCTGCTTTGTTAAGAATACAGAAGGCCATGCCAGGAACAACCAGAACAACTAAAAATGAAACATCAACCTGCGAAAGCAATAACAGAGGACCTACTTGCATGCCAAACAGTGAAAGCAGCATGCAATTGACCTAAACATTCCCAAAACCAATGGATCAGATCTAAGCAATGCAGTCCTGCCACATCCAGTTGTTAATGATGGTGGTTAATTTAAGCAACTCACTGGAGGAGGCAGCTCCACAAATAGTCCCATTGTCAATGCGGGGGAGCACAACACTTCAGTGCAAAAGACAAGGCTGAACCAAATGCAGCCATAATTGCTGAGTGGATGATGCATCTTGACCTCCCCCTGAGGTCCTCAGGATTACAGATGCCAGATTCAACCAATTTTATTCACTCCAAGTGATATCACGAAACGGCTGAATGCACTGGATACTGCAAAGGCTAAGAGCCTTGACACCATTCCGGCAATAGTCCTGAAGGCTGCCCTATCAGTTTAATTTCAATTATCAGCAAAGTGATAGAAAGTGTCATTGACAGTGCTAACAAGCATCACTAACTCTGCAAAAGCATGTTCCTGGACACACAATTTGGGTTCTGCCAGAGCCACTCAGCTCTTGAAATCAGGTTGGTAGTGGATCCCAGGAAACGGGATTTGTGGAATGTCTACAAGCTGGCCTTTTGGAGCACTTTGTTGTAGGCCCCATTAGGGAACAGATTTGGATTTGGTGATGTGTAATGAGACAGACTTGATAAGGGAACTGAAGGTAAAAGGAACCCTTAGGGGGCAGTAATCATAATACAATAGAATTCACTCTGCAGTGTTCAAGAGAGAAGCTGGAATCAAATGTAACGGTATTGCAGTTGAGTAAAGGCAACTACAGAGGCATGAGGGAGGAGCTAGCCAGAGTTGATTGGAAGAGGAACCTAGCAGGAAAGATGGTGGAACAGCAATGGCAGGAGTTTCAGAGTAATTCAGGAGACGCAGCAAAATTTCATCTCAAAGAAGCAGCAGCATACTAAAGGGTGGATGAGGCAACTATGGCTGACCAGGGAAGCTAGGGACAGCATAAAAGCTAAAGAAAAAGCATACAATGTGGCGAAGATTAATGGGAAGCCAAGGATTGGGAAGCCTTGAAAGATCAACAGAAGACAACTAGTAAAGAAATAAGGAAGGAGAAGATGAACTCAGTTATATAAAAGAACAGTTATATAAAAGAAGATTACAAATGTTTTTTTTAAGATACATAAGGGCCAGAGAGGGGCAAAGTGGACACTGGATGTTGGAAAATGATGTTGGAGGAGTAGGAATAAGGAACAAAGAAATGGTGGAGGAACTGGACAGGTACTTTACATTAGTCTTCATGGTGGAGGATACCAATAACAGCAAAAATTCAATAGAGCCAAGGGGCAGAAGTGAATATGCTGGCTATTACTAACGAGTAGGTAAGGAAGTTGAAAGGTCTGATGGTTGACCAGCTGGACTACACCCCAGAGTTCTGAAGGAGATAGCTGAAGAGATAGTGGAGGCACTTGTGGTGATTGTTCAGGAATCACTGGAATCAGGGAGGGTCTGTGAGAACTAGAAAATAGCTAAGGTACACCCCTATTAAAGGAGGGAGGGAGGCAAATTACAGGAATTTACAGGCCGGTTAGCCTGACCTCGGTTGTTAGTAAAATTTTAGACTCCACTATTGAGGTTGGAAGTGCATGGTTAAAAAGAGTGAAGTCAGTGTGGTCTTATCAAGGGGAGGTCATGCCTGACAAATCGGTTAGAATTCTTTGAGGAGGTAATGAGCAGGTTAGACAAAGGAGAGCCAGTGGGTGTTATCTACTTGGATTTCCATAATGCCTTTGACAAGGTGCCACACAGGAGGCTGCTGAGTAAAGTAAGAGCCTATGGTGTTAGAGGCAAGTACATGGATAGAAGATTGCCTCTATGGCAGAGGGTGGAGATAAAAGGGTTCTTCTCTGAATGGCAGCTGGCAACTAGTGGAGTTCCGCAGGGGTCAGTGTTGGGACCACAACTTTTCACTAACTGAGGGCATTGTGGCAAATGATACAATGATAGGTGGAGGGATGTGTATTATTGAAAAGGCTGCAGGAAGATTTGGACTTCCCCAGCGTCATTTTCCAATGTCCATTCATGCCTCTCTCTGGCCCTTGATGCATCTTAAAAACTCTTGTAATCTTCTTTTATATTACTGGCTTGCTTACCGTCAGGATTCAGCTTCTCCTCCCTTTTTTAGTTGTCCTCTGCTCATCTTTCAAGGCTTCCCACTCACCTTCAGCACATTATATGCTTTTTCTTTTGCTTTTATGCTTTCCCTGATTGTCCTACCAACGGGAGGTCGAGGCAACCATGGCTGATGGGGGCAGAGAGCTGGTAAAGAAGTGGCAGATGGAACACATTGTGGGAAAACGTGAGGTTATACACTTGGGTAGGAAGGATAGAGGCATAAACTATTTTCTAAATGGGGAGAGAATTCAGAATTCAGAAGCACAAAGGGACTTGGGTGCCCCATTCAGAACTCTCTTAAGGTTAGCTTGCAGGCTGAGTTGGTACCTTAGAAGGCAAATTCAATGTTTGCATTCATTTCACGAATACTAGAATAGAAAGTAAGGATGTGCTGCTGAGACTTTATAAGGGTCTGGTCAGATCACATTGAGTACTGCGAGCAATTTTGGGTCCCGCATCTAAGGAAGGGTGTGCTGGCTCTAGAGAGGCTCCAGAGAAGATTCACGAGAATGACCCTAAGAATGAAAAGTTTCACGTATGAGGAACGTTTGAGGACTCTGGGTCTGTGCTCAATGAAGTTTAGAAGGATGAGGGAGGATCTCAATGAATTATACAGAATACTGAAAGTCTGGAAAGGATGGATGTGGGAAAGGTGTTTTCATTAGTAGCAAAACTAGAATCCAACAGAATGGCCTCAGAATAAAGGGACAACACTTCAGAACCGAGAGGAGGAGGAATTTCTTCAGCCAGAGGATGGTGGATCTACGGAATTCATTGTCACAAAAAGCTGTTGAAGGCCAGGTCATTGAGTATATTTAAGACAGAGATAGATTGGTTCTTGATTGGTAAAGGAATCAAAGATTATGGGGAAAAGGCGGGAGAATGGGGATGAAAAACTTATCAGCCATTACTGAATGGAGGAGCACTCGATTGGCTCAGTGGCCTAATTCTTCTCCTATACTTTGTGGTCTTGACTTCCGTAAAGCCTTGATCTAAACATGGACAAAAGAACTGAATTCCTGAGATGAGGGAACAGCGACTACCCTTGACACCAAGGCAGCATTTCACCAAATATGGCATCAAGTCAATGGGAATTGGGGAAAACTCTCTACTGATGGACTCACTTGAACAAAAGAAGATGACTGTAGTTGTTGGAGGTCAATCATCTTAGTCACAGGGCACGGATGCAGGTATTCCTCAGGGTAATGTCCAGGCATCTTCAGCTGGCCTTATGATGAAGGAAAAGTCAGATGTGGGGATGTTTGCAGACGATTGCACAATCTTCACCTTATGCAACTGCTCAGATACTTAAGTAGTTCATGTCCATATGCAGCAAGACTGAAAGAATGTTCAGGCTTAGGCTGATGAGTGGCAAGTAACATTCACACCACGAGTGCCAGGAAATGACTAACTCTAACACGAAAAAAAAATCTTACCATCTTAACTCTCACATTCAATGGCATTGCCATTGCTCAATCCTCCATTATCAACATCCTGGGGATACAATTAACCAGAAACTGAACTGGATCAACCATATAAACACTGCAGCTACTCATGCAAATCAGAGGCTGGGAATTCTCACCTCACCTTCTGACCCCTCAAAGCCTGTCTGTCATCTACAAGGCGCTGGTCTGAGTAGTGGAGGAAATACTGTCCTTTTACCTTAATGAATGCAGTTCCAACAACACTCAAGAAGCGTGACAACATCCAGGACAAAGCAGCCCGTTTGACTGGCACCCCATCCACTACCTCCTCCCCTGATGCACAGTGGCAGTTCAAGATGTACAATAGGAACTCAGAAAAGATCTTTAGTCAGTATCTTTGAAACTCACAGCCTCTATTATCTGGAAAGATAAGGGCAGTAAATGAAGGCGGTGGTGTTCCCATGCAAGTTCATCTTCAAATCACACACCAT
Source organism: Carcharhinus amblyrhynchos (assembly GCF_965287045.1). Taxonomy (NCBI): domain Eukaryota; kingdom Metazoa; phylum Chordata; class Chondrichthyes; order Carcharhiniformes; family Carcharhinidae; genus Carcharhinus; species Carcharhinus amblyrhynchos. Next base: position 14,150,990 of record NC_137341.1, read on the forward strand.
TCTGAATTGGAACTATGTCATCATTCCTTCTGGGACAAAATCTTGGAACTCCCTTCTGAACAGCAGCATGGGTGTTCAAACAAAATGGACTGCAGCAATATGAGAAAGCACAACGTCTCGAGGGCAATTGGGAATGGGCAGTAAATGCTGGCTTTGCCAGTGACATCCACATCGCATGAGCAAATAAGACAAAACTAACAGCAGAGTGATCAATTATATCTATCCATATCAGGAGTGACATCTATTGCTATTTGTCAGGTATTTTGATTAACTTGGTCCCAGGTGATTGCTTAAACACAATCAAACAATTGATCTTGACATACATGCCTACAAGGAATCAACATGAACGTGGGTAAGTTAGTAACTTGGCACAACAAGCTCCATTAATTACTGGTGTTTTGTTTCGGCCATCTTTGATCCTTCAGCAAACTAGACAGAAAAGACAATGGATAGAAGTTTCCTCCCCCCTCTGTAGTGTGTTTCACAGTGGTGGGAAGTAGCGTGCCACTTACTATTGGTGGGATCTTATGATCCCGCCGCTGTCAATGGGGTTTCCTACTGAACGCACTCCTTGCCACCAGAAGGCTGCACCATCAGATCCCACCAGCAGCAAGATTTAGGCAAATGTATATTAAAATAATTTAATACAAATTTCTCATTTTAAATGCATGCAAATTCTTGTGATCTGAAACGGGACAGTAAAGTCTTAGCCTAGTAAGGGAGTCAAGTCCAGAGTTATTTTGGCATTGAGTTACCAGTGGAGGGGAGTGAAGCCTAGTGTTGGTGGCCAATAAGATACAGGGAACTTTACCATCACAGTACCTGACCTCTTTCCATGATCTGTGTACATACTATATAAAAATATCTATCATACCCTCTGAGCAACTATTCAATGATTATCGGAAATAACAGAATATATTGCTAGTTTCCAGCAAGGGAGTACAGCACAAGTCCAACCCAGAAATAATCAAGGCTCTGTCCATAGCTTCACTGACATCTTGAACGATGTTGGCAGCATCATGTTTTAGTTCATTTACCTTGACTTAAAACTATTGATTAGATGGTACAATTTTTTCACCCTGGTACTTCATATTCTTCCTAATCTCTCCGCTCAAAAATGATGTGGGAAGAAAGGCAAATCGTAGATCATCTCCATTTTTACTAAGTTCAAAACATCCATCAGAAGAACAAATATTTTACGCCCCTTAGGTTTTCTAGGGTTGCAAGTAACTTGCCCAAGCAAAATTGTTCCTGTATATTCAAATCAATTCCATTACTACAGCAGTGCTTGTAACTGGACTGCTGTATTTGGTGTTTGTTCAAATTCTGATTAACAAATGGAGAAGGAAGCATGAAGCATGTGCTGGGCATTGATAACATGATTTTGACTTAGAAAAAAATGTAGCAGGCACTGAACAATGGTGAAAAGCTGTGTGAAGATTGATTTTAAAAGCAAGAGGAAAGCTCCCTGAACTGCATGAGCCAATAAAAACCAACTCCAGTAAATGAAAGAAATAAAATGTGAACATAAAATGCTTTTGTAAAAAGGTGGATTTTTGTAGATTTGCTGCTCCAAACAAGAAGCCAGTAAGACGAGCAAGTATTGGTTAAAGAAGTATATTTTTAAAAGCTGATGACTTATTTATAAAACAAAAGAAAGTAGGAGCAAGAGTAGGCCATTCGGCCCTTCGAGCCTGCTCTGCCATTCATTATGATCATGGCTGATCATCAAATTCAATATCCTGATCCACTAAATTAAAATATTACAAAAAATAGAAAAGTTTAATATTTGCCAAAAGTTTGAATGTCACAAGGCATATGGAGAAAAATCATTCTGGAATACATGAGGTTAACAAAAGGTTTTCATTCAACCCACGGTATTTTCTATGTACTTCAAGCTATTTAAATATGTATTAAAGGTAACCCTCCCTCAAACTTTATTAATTAGTAATGGGCTGCTTTGTTTTGCATTCTCTGGAAAGAGCAGCCATCATTCTTGAAGATTTCATCTGCTCCATTAGCATCAACTCCTGTTAATTTAGTTGTGCTCATTGACCATAACTCCATCTAACCTCTGTGCATTGTTAAGTGTAGCTTTAAAGGACATTGCAAAATCATCAGAACAGGTTGCTTTGAAAAGCAGCTTACCTTTAAAGTTTTGTAACTGTGGTAATGACATCAGATCTGTTTGTATCATAGTAGATGCATTCGAAAGTGTACTAAGTTTGGAATCCGCTAAGTTAAATGATACAGCTGTTGTAAATTTTGTGGCTTCACACAAACAAACAAATCAGAAGAACTTGCTAAACTCTTTCATCGACGACTGTATTACTAAGGTGGCAGAAGAAACTTCAGGATTTGCCAAAACACTTACAACCAATGAGGTAGTTTTGAAGTATAGTCACTATTGAGGGATTAGCCAGGGCACTGGGAATACTCCTGCTCATAAAATAGTGCCATGGGATAGAACCATAGAAAGGTTACAACACAGGTTGACACGACTCAGCCCATCGTATCTGAACCGGCCAAAAAAAAACTCGCCCCTCGTTTAAATTCCACTTTCCAGCTCGTGGTCCATAACCTTGCAGGTTGCAGCACTTCAGGTGCAGGTCCAGATTCTTTTTAAATGAGCTTGAGACTCAACCACCAATTCAGGCAGTGAATTCCAGACACCACCACCTACTGGGTTAAAAATGTTTCCTCATTAGCCCTCTAATTTATTACCTTAGATCTATGGTCCTTGGTAATTGACCCCTCAGCTAGGGGTAACAGATCTTTTCTGTCTATCCAAGTAGGCTCCTCTAATTTTGTATGTCTCAACTAGGTCACTCCTCAACCTCCTCTGTTCTAAGGAAAACAACCCTTGCCAGCTAATCTCTCTTTTTGGCTGCAGTTTTCAAGCCCTGGCAACATTCTTGTAAATCTCCTCTCTCCTGTCTCCAAAGCAATTATGTCCTTCCAGTAATATGACCAGAATTGTACACAAAGTTCCAGCTGTAGGATGTGACCTAACCAGTATTTTATACAGTTCCAGCATTACATCCCTGTTTTTGTATTCAATGTCTTGTCCAATAAAAGAAGATATTCCACATGTTTCTTAACCAACTTATCCACTTGGCCTGCCACCTTCAGGGACCTGTAGATATGGACTCCAAGGTCACTCACTTCCTCAACCTTTCAATATCCTCCCATTAATTGAGTAATGTGAACTCCTCCACACTTTCCCCACATTATACTCCTTTCACCAGATTTTCACTCGCTCACTAAACCAATCCACAGCTATCTGCATGCTCCTTATGTATCTTTCTCAACATATCTTCCTACCTATCTTTCTTCATTTGCAAATCTCGTTACCATGCCTTTGCTCCCCTCACCAAGTCATTTATATAAAAAGTTGAAACCTCAATACTGATCCTTGCAGGACTCCACCCATCAAATCCTGTCAATCGGACAAGAACTTCTGACACCATAAGTTTCTATTTTCCACAATAAACTTTCATGCGGCCCCTTCTCAAATGCTGTCTGGAAATCCAAGTACAATATGTCTACAGGCCTCCCTCTATACACAGCATATGTTGCTCATTCAAAGAATTCTAGTACATTAGTTAAATATTATTTCCCTGTCATAAAACCATGCTGACTCTGCCCAATTATCTTAAGATTCTCTAAGTGCCCAGCAATAATGGACAACTCTAACATCTTCTCCTCAATAAGCAAAGTAACTGGCATTTCTTCACGCCTTGCTTGAATAGAGGTATTATATTTGCTACTTTCCAGACTGATGGAACCTTCCCTGAACCAAGGGAATTTTGGAAAATTAACACCAATGTATCTACCGCCTTGTTAGCCAACTCTTTTAAGACCCTTCCTTGAAGTCCATGAGGACCTGGAGGCTTGTCAGCCTGCAGCTTCATCAATTTGCTTAGTGCTACTTCCCTGGTTCCTTGCTCCTCTCCACCTTCCGATTTACAGCTATTACTGGGAACATAAGAACATAAGAAATAGGAGCATGAGTAGGCCATCTAGCCCCTCGAGCCTGCCCCGCCATTTGGCTGATCTGTCGTGTCTCAGTTCCACATTCCCACCCTCTCCCCATAACCCTTAATCCCCTTGCCTATCAAAAACCTATCAACCCGCGTCTTAAATATATTTAGCGAGGCAGCCTCCACCACTTCAACGGGCAGAGAATTCCAGAGATTCACCACCCTTTGAGTGAAGAAGTTCTTCCTCAACTCCGTTCTAAACCGTCCCCCCCTTTATCTTGACGCTGTGCCCTTTAGTCCTACTGTCCTTTCTGAGCGGGAAGAGCCTCTCCACCTCTATCCTATCCATCCCATTCATCATCTTATACGCCTCAATGAGATCTCCCCTCATTCTTCTAAACTCTAACGAGTACAAGCCTAGTTTATTCAGCCTCTCCTCATAGCTCAATCCCCTCAACTCCGGTATCAGCCTAGTAAACCTCCTCTGCACTCCCTCCAGGGCCAAAATATCCTTGCGCAGGTGCGGCGCCCAAAACTGCACACAGTACTCCAGCTGCGGCCTCACCAATGCCCTATACAGCTGCAGCAAGACCTCCCTACTTTTATATTCAATCCCCCTCGCTATGAAGGCCAGCATCCCATTCGCCTTCCTGACCACCTGCTGCACCTGCAGGCTGGGTTTTTGCGACTCATGCACAAGGACCCCGAGGTCCCTCTGCACCGTCGCCTGCTGCAGTTTTTCGCCACGTAAGTAATAGTCCTTCCTACCATTCTTCCTACCAAAGTGGACCACCTCACACTTGCCAACATTAAATTCCATTTGCCATTTCCTGGCCCATTCGCCCAGCCTATCTAGATCCTTCTGCAGACTCTCCACACCCTCCGCGCAATTTGCCGTTCCACCAATCTTGGTGTCATCAGCAAATTTCGACCCCATACACTCGGTTCCCTCCTCCAGATCATCTATATAAATGGTAAATAGCTGAGGCCCCAGCACCGACCCCTGGGGCACTCCAATAGTCACCAACCGCCAATCCGAATAGCACCCACTGACCCCCACTCTCTGCCTCCTATTTGACAGCCAATCCCCTATCCACGCTAACACCCTACCCCCAACTCCATGCCTCCTGACCTTCTGTAATAACCTCTTGTGAGGCACCTTATCAAACGCCTTCTGAAAATCAAGAAACACCACATCCACCGGCTCTCCTCTATCCACTGCCCTAGACACATCCTCATAGAACTCCAATAAATTAATCAGACACGACTTCCCCTTAACGAAACCGTGCTGCATCTGCTCTATCAAACAATTCTCCTCAAGATGCCTCGCTATTTTCTCCTTGATCACGGATTCTAACATTTTACCTACAACAGACGTTAAACTAACCGGCCTATAATTCCCTGCCTTTTGCCTGCCACCCTTCTTAAACAACGGCGTAACATTAGCCATTTTCCAATCTTCCGGCACTTTCCCGGAATCCAGCGACGTTTGGAAAATAATCACCAAGGCATCCACTATCATCTCCACCAGTTTTTTGTATCCTCTGCAATGAAAGCAGAAGCCAATTGTTTGGTCACTTCACCTGCCATTTCCTTGTTATCTATAAACTCTCCATTCTCAGTCTGAGAAGGACAAACACTCATTTTAGTTTTTCACTGTTTAAATGCTTTTAGAAACTCATGCTATCAATTTTACATTCCTAGCTAGCTTCCTCTCATACACTAATTTCTTTCCTTTGATTAACATTTTAGTGATTCTCTGCTGATTTTTATATCGTGACCAATCATCTGATCTGCCATTCATCTTACTGCAGTTATATGCGTTTTCCTTTGGTTTCCCTAATTTCTTTACTTCATCATGGATTGTGGATCCTCCCTTTTAGCATTTTTCTTCATCTTAATATATTTATTTCAAGTATTCCGAAATATCCTCTTAAACGTCTGCCATAGCTTCTGTATTGATCCATCTCCTATCCTCGTGTCTTAGTTCACTTCACCTAGTTCAGCTTTCGTGCCGACAAAGTTGCCTTTATTTCAGTTTAAAATACTGAGTACCTCTTCTCCCTTACCAACTGGATGTTGAAATTCAGTCATATTGTGGTCACTGCCTTTATTCTGAGGACATGAATCAATCCTGTCACAGCACACAATGTCAAATCTAATATCATATCCTTTCTGGTTGGTTCCAGAATGTTTTTCAGGCAGCACAATCTCCAAAGCACTCTATGAACTCCTTGTCCAGGCTATGACTGCCAACCCGATTATTCCTGTTTGCATTCAGAGCTTTGGATTTTCATGGATCTTACTTGCCAATATTTTTTCACATCCTCTCTTGGCTTTCCCAATTTCCTTTTATTTCACCCTTGTACTGTCTATACTCCTCTAGGCTTTCTATAGTATTAAACTTTTTGTGATTATCACAAGCTTCCTTTTTCGGTTTTATCTTGCCCTGTATGCTTCTGATAACCAAGGGGGTCCTAGATTTGGCAGTACCATCCTTTTTCTTTGTGGAGGCATGTCTACACTATGTCCATAAAATTTTGTTTTTGAATGTGTTTCACTGATTTGATACTCTTTTCCCTTCTAGAAGCTGTATCCAATCCACTTTTGCCAGTTCACCTCTCAGCTTTGTACAATTTGTCTTCCCCCATAATTTCGAACTTCGAATACTCCTGTTCTATATTTGTCCTTTCCATTTTCAAATCTAACTGTACTTTGTGGTCACTATCTGCAAAATAGTCCCCTACTGCTACTTCATCCACCTGCCCTGCTTAATTACCTAAGACGACATCTAGAATGGTGCCCTCTCTCACTGGGCTTGTTACATAAGGGCTGAAAAAGTTCTCTTGATTCCAATTCCAAGAATTCTATGCCCTTCACACTGTGCGAATTTCAATTGATATTAGGAGAGCTGAAGTCTCCAACCATTACTGTCCTATTGTGTTTGCACTCATATCTGTCTACATATTTGCTCATCGAATGCCGTTTGCTATTTGGGGGGTCAAGAGTACACATGTAGTCGTATGGCTGCTCCTTTTTTTAATTTCTAAGCTTAACTCACATGTCTTATTTGTTGCTTCACATAGTGGACGATCCCTCCTCACAGCTGTATAATTCGGCACCCCTGCCTTTTCCAAATGTCTATATTTTGTAATGAAACTAAGTAATATAAAATTAAACCTTATAATGACAGGATTCTAAGCTCAAAATGAATGTGTATATTCTATTCAGAACAATGGTCGCTAAACGTTTGATAGTGTGTCTCCAAATGGTGCTGTTGTGCAACTGTATGCAACTCACTAAGTTCATAGAATCCCTACAGGGCAGAAGGAGGTCATTCGGCCCATTGAGTCTGCACCGCCCACAATCCCATCCCTCTCCTTTCCCTGTAGCCCAATTTATTTACCCTACTAGTCCCCCTGACACTTAGAGCTAATTTGCCATGGCCAATCAACCTAACCTGCACATTTTTGGACCTTGGGAGGAAACCCGGAACACCTGAAGGAAACCCACACAGACATAAGGAGAATGTGCCAACTCCTCACAGACAGTGACCGAAAGTGGGCACTGAACTTGGGTCCCTGGTGCTGTGAGGCAGCAGTGCTAACCACTGTGCCACCAAGCTGCCCCACATACTTGACAGACTCCTTTGGAAGCACGTATTTTGAGATGGTTTGAAACTCCGCTAATCAATTCTGATGTAGTTTCCTTACATGTTTTAAATAAAACTTACTGAAGCCTTATATGTGAGTTGTCTCTATGTGCAATTTATTATACAAAAGCAGAGCTTCGCCAGCAACTGTACCACTATTTAATGCCCCAATCCCAGGGGACCAAAAAGTTCAAATTCTGAAAGCTTTCCTGAATACAATTTTCTATTAAAGAGGGAGAATGTTAAAAAGTTGTTTCTGTATGTAATTCATCAGGGTGGAGAATTATTCACAATGGCTAGTGTTTCCCTTCCTTTTCCAGGAACTCAAAAACAGACTCAAATTTGGGCATTTTTCCTCAAACAACACATCAGATTCTGGTGGGTTATCCAGAGGAGTTCTGGAGCCTAAAAAAAGACATACATTGGCACAGAACTGAGCTTTAGTTCTATTCCCAAATTCCAACCCTAAAGTTCTCAATTTTCTTCCTTCATTTGCCCCATCACAAGACAGTGGCTTAGATCACTTCCATTTTCTTACACTGAAGACCTTGATTCTGTCCCTTGTTCTCTTTGTTTCTGTGCTAAAGAAGAGGAAGATTGCAACCCTTAAATGCTAAGTATTTTCCCCAAGGCCAATTTTAGTGTTTGATGTGGCCAATTCCTGGATTAAGATTATGGTATTACTTATCTGATGGTAACGTGCCTGGCAGAGGTGAGAAACGTGGACCTCAGAGTCTGCAACCCCAATCCACCAGAACTTTAATACAGAGTGGCAGCATTTTAACAGCAGTATGTTACAGAGCTAAGCAATTGCACAACCAAGATCTAATAAGGATCTAATAATGCATAAGATCTAAATTTCTGGGGTCTTGCCACATTAAGTTCTGAATGATGGTGGATAGTTAAATAACTAATGGGAGGAGTAAGTTTGTGTCGTGTTAAAGACAAGTTAAGTGTTTGCAACCATCTTCAGTCAGAATATGTCCGTTGAAGTGGTGGAAGCTGCCTCGTTAAATATTTTTAAGACGCAGGTTGATAGGTTTTTGATAGGCAAGGGGATTAAGGGTTATGGGGAGAGGGCGGGAATGTGGAACTGAGACACGACAGATCAGCCATGATCTTATTGAATGGCGGGGCAGGCTCGAGGGGCTAGATGGCCTACTCCTGCTCCTATTTCTTATGTTCTTATGAATATCAATTAAATGACCCATCTTGACCTCTTCCTGAGATCCCCACCAACCGCAGAAATGAGCCTTCAGTCAATTCATTTATTTGCATGACTAAGAAAGAATGGGCATTGCAGGGACACCGGTCATAATCTTCCACTCCTCTCCAGATACAGGGAAGGTAGCAGAAGACTGTAGAATTGCAACTGTCGCACCCTGGTTCAAAAAAGGTTGCAAGGATAGCCCCAGCAATTACAAATCAGTCAGTTTAACCAGACACAGAACTGGACCAGCCGTGTAAATAGTGTGGCTACAAGACCAAGATCAGAGGCTGGGAATTCTGAAGCAAGTAACTCATCTCCTGGCTCCTAAAAGCTGTCCACCATTTACAAGGGACAAGTGTAGAGCGTAATGGAATACTTCCCACTTGCCTGGATAATTGCAGCTTCAACAACACTAAAGAAGCTTGACACCATCTATGACGCAGGAACTCACTGATCAGCTCTCCACCCACTACCTTAAACATTCACTCCCTCCACCACTGACATAGTGGCAGCAGTGTGGAATATATGCAAGATGCACTGTAGCAACTCAAGGCTCCCCCAACAGCATTTTTCAAGCCTGTGACCTCTATCATCCAAAACGACAAGAGCAGCAGATACATGGGAATATCACCTGCAAGTTTCCCTCCAAGGAGCACACACGATCCTGACTTGGAACTATATTGTTGTTCCTTTACTGTCATGGTGTCAAAATCCTGGAGCTCCTTTAAGAGCACAGTGGATGTACTGCAGCAGGTCAAGAAAAATGCTCACCACCATCTCAAGATCAGTTGGGGAAGGGCAACAAATGCTGGCCTTGCCAGTGATGTCTACATCCCATTAATAATTCTTTAAAGAATTGCAAATAGAATACCTGTATTGCATACAGTATGGTAGTTACTTATGCAGCAATAATTAAAATGTCATAACATTTTCTATCTCAGCTACATTTAGCCACACAGTGCAGCTACTGATTTGCCAAAAGCCTATTTTATGTTACTGCCATGGACAAATTTCTTTCCCTTTCGCTAAGGAGCATCTGAGTTCTGAGAGACATATACAAATATTTTTAGAGCTACAATTTGATTTAGGATACTCTGCAGTACACAAAATTTCCATGAAAGATCATGTATTATGGCTGCCATCCTTGCCATCCGTTGTTCATTTCCATCGAGTCTTTGCAGTGCCTTCTTATGGTGCTGATGCCGTTTTAGCATTGTTCTTGTGACAGCAAGACTTTAAAGGCTTTTGTCCAAATGTGCAATAGCCAAGTTACGACATCTCTTAACCGCTGCTGGGCATATCATGCTTCGTCCACACCAACCGATCCTCCTGCTGTCTTTTGTGTTGTGAACCCTTTATGTCAACTCTGTATCTTCTAAACTAACTCGATCACCCCAAGTTAAGAAAGTGAGAATTAGGAGCAGAATGTATTCTGAATACACAAATGAGCACACATAGCTCTCTGGTCTTGGGAATTCCAAAGATTCACAAAACTTTGATTGAAGAAAGTCATTTCATTACAGTGCTAATTTGCCAATTCCTTATTCTGATACTGTGACCTACTAATTCTTGATTCCCCAGCCAGCGCAAACAGCCTCCTAGCATACACTCAATCAAAATCTGCAGAGTTTTATTTGTTTCATGAGATCATCTCCCATTCTTCTTAGTTCTGGTCAATGCAAGTGAGGGGTTCATGACAGAGTGGGTTAATTCCTGAATGGAGTACCTAATACTATAAAGTTTTGGAACCATCAGTGCTTCCTTCTTCTGTCTCTTTAATGAGTCATCTCATTAAGGTGATCTTGAAAATCATAATAGCACGTTTGCAGCAGAAATTAGTGAAAAACAATCTGGATTTAGAAGTGGAATAGAAACAGGACAGAATATTTTTAACTTAAGAATAATTTTAATAAACACCTAGAAATTAACAAGAACTAAATAGACTATGAAAAAGTCCACTTGATGTTTAACAAATGCTATTATGAAATATGATCTTGACAGTGAAGATATGAGATTGATCAAGAACCCTAGAAGATGGACAATGTTTCAAATTATGAGAGCAGTGTGACAAGGAATGCTATGTACTATCAACAAAATTATTCCATCTGTACGCAGAACAAATATTCAGAGAATTAGATGCAATTCCAGGAGTAAAAACTGGAGGCAAGAATGTAAACTTGTGATACACTGACAAAACTTCACTACTTGCAGATTACAAAATACTGTAGATCAACTAAAATCAATTTGATTAGAATATGGATCAAATATATACACCAAAAAGACAAAAACAATGGCAGCAAGAAGGAATATATTAAAATAAACTGGAGAGAAAGTTGAAGTGGATGATGTCACACTGCAACTTAGAACTTAGCAAATGTGATACCAAAGTCAGAAGAAGGATCGAGAGCCACAAGTAATTTGTGAAGGTGAAGGATGTGGTAACAAGAAAACTCAAGCTATGTTAGAGACAACAGAAGGTTAACTTAAACTGTCTTAATTCCTCCTCTCACCACCCATCCATCAACAGAAAAGCGCTTTGATTTGCTCCCCCTGAATAAGTGGTGGCATGTTTCCCAACCCCTCAGTTTTAGCATTATCCAATGTTCCATCATTAACATCATAGCAAACTTGAAACAGGGTTAATTCAGAGGTTCAGGTTATTTGCACACATTCAAAACATTGGGTGGGGGGAGGGGGGGGGTGACTGAATAAGCCCCCTGTGCATTCAAACAGTAAAAGAGGATAGAGAAAGACCACAGAAAAGATAATTATTTTCTGCAAATCCTGAATCCAGATTCAGTGGAATATTCCTTCAGAGATCAGTAGGTTGAAAACTGATGCTGGATAATTCACTTTTTCAGAAGAGCTGACCTCCACGAAGAGATGGACACACAAAGATAAAATAATCTTTTGGTGGTAGCACAGAGGTTTTGGTAGAAACAGAGTAGATGGGATCAGGTATTTAGTCTCGCAGAGTCATTTTTCTGTGATGCTGCTCAGTGGATGTTAAAATGACAGACTGAGCTTTGCAGCTTCACAAGGCAATATTACTGGTTCCACCAGCTGGCGCGGGGGGGGGGGGGGGTCATGTCACCTAATTCCCACTTCTCCCTGTGGGCTTTAACAAAGGGCATGCATCCCTTGTCTGGGTCCCCAAGATTGTTAACGTTCCAACCATTAAGTCTTAAAGGGATGTAGTGGGATCCTTTTTCCCAGCAAACAAATCAACTCCAGTTAGCCAGGCTTCATGAAAAATACATGGCCTCAGTGCTGTTCCTTTGAATTTTGTCTCTGCAGCCCACAGAGGGTATCCTTGAAGATAACAAGTGTCAGTTGCTGTGAACCTGCTGTATTAGCTGTTACCGTGGATTACAGACAAGCATAACTTCAGAATTTTTTTTAGAAAGGGTCTTTATCCAGTTTATAACCTTTTTCAAATTAGATATGAGGGAATATAGATTTAGATAGTTACATGGATATGATTGGGTATAGAGAGATATGGCCAAATGCAGGCAATTGGGATTAGCTTAGAGGTTTTACAAAAAAGGGCAGCATAAACAAGTTGGGCCAAAGGGCCTGTTTCTATGCTGTAAACCGCTATAATGCTAAACTTGAACCATAAGATCAGCGGAAGATAATAAAGGCCTTTGAAATGTGAATGCTGAGATGTATGCCAAAAATTCCATATACAGACCATAAGACAAATGAAGAAGTGCTTGAAATTGCAAGAACTCTAAAAAGAGACACCTAGAAAAGAAAATGTTGGTATTTCAGCCACTTGTTCAGAGCTGAAAAGCTATTAAGATCTCTTTCAGAAGACAGCAGAAAGAGGTGTCGACCTCGGTGCAGTTGGATGACAGATGTCACAGAGCTATTGCAGGCAAGCTATAGTGGTTGTGTGACATACCATGACAGCACATCTTGTAGGAGTAGCTACAAGCGGCAGCAGCTTCTATCTCTCACTTTCTGAAAACATTCTTTTCTTTCCAGCTCCTTTCTTGCTATTGGCTTTAGTGGAGATGAGAGGGATTAAAATAGAGGCTGGAAATTCAGTTCTGTAGCTTTGCTGAAGCTGTGATTACAGAAGCCGAATGGTTTCGTAATTGTGTGCACAGATAGCACTTATGATGTGGTCCAGACATTGCTGAATGTGGGCAAGGGTGCTTGTGTGGACCAGCTATTTACAGCAGCATTCCAACTGGAACTTTTGAGGAACGGATCGCTTTTTCCTCTCCTATTTTCAATAAGAAAAATATTCAGATCATTCTCTGAAAAGATTATCCCTGCAAGAGCCAAGTCTTCTCTTTCCTACATGTTTAGCTTTTTTTGAATTTATTTATTAGTGTCACAAGTAGGCTGACATTAACAGTGCAATGAAGTTACTGTGAAAATCCCCTAGTCGTCACACTCAGCACTTGTTCGAGTACACTGACAAAGACTTTTGCATGGCCAATGCACTTAACCAGCACGTCTTTCCAACTGTAGGAAGAAACCAGATCACTCAGTAGAAACCCACACAGACAGTGACCCAAGCCAGGAACTGGACTCAGATCCCTGGCGCTGTGAGGCAGCAGTACTAATCACTGTGCCACCATGCCTTTAAATGCTGCTGCTGTACCTCAATAAGTATTTCTACTCAGCTCTGAAGCTCAACCTATTTCACATACTTTCCAAGCCTCTCAGACATCAATCACTGGCATTGGTCTAAGTCTAGTAATTGCATAACAGTGTAACCTTGCAGCCTACAACAGTGTTAATGTCCTAATTACTGAGCAGGTAGAAGTCCACCCCAAGGCAGCTCTCGCAGTGGATCACAGGATGTGAAACTTAGGACCACTTTTCTTTTAACATTGAGCAACACTGCAGGAAATGATCAGTCTGACAGAAGAAACCTAAAAAGCAATATTTGGTTTGATGGATTTCTTTGATTATTTTGTACCTTAAAATTAAATCTCATGGGAAAGCAGATCATTAGCTTCAACACCTTTGGGGGACTTTGCAAATATCAATTAGCTTTAGAATAGAAGGCAAGGTGGAGAGGAATTTATGAAATGCGTTCAGGACAGTATTCCTGACCAGTATGTTCCTGGTCTAACCGGAAAGTGGCATTGTTGGACCTGTGCTGAGAAATGAGATGAAACAAGTGCCCGTGGGGAAACATTTGGCTAACAGCGATCACCAGATCGCAGGATTTAGACTACTAATGGAGCAGAGCAAAGCACAATCTAAAGCTGAAATTCTAAATTTGAACTTCACTGGGATGAGGAGTTCTAGGCAAATTAAATAAAATGGAGTCAAAAACTGACAGGAAAATCTGGCATAATAATGGGTACTTTTAAGAAAGAGATGCTTGGGTACAGGATAGGTACATTCCAACAAAGGAAAAAGAGAGAGTTTAAAAAGCCAGAGCTCCTTGGATGAAGAGTGTGATAGAAAATATGATGAATCAAAACGCATAATGCATATCAGGTGAATTCTTCAAGCCAAATACAGTAAGTTAAAAGGGGAAGTGAAGAAAAAGGACTGGCATAAAAAGAATATGACAACAGAATGGCAGTTAACATAAAAGTTAACCCAAAAATTATTTGCTAGCAGGTAAATAGCGATTTGGTACTCAGCTAACAGTGGGCCTCTTAAATACAAAAAGGGTGATACATAATTAGAGGCACTAGGTACAGCTATAGTACTTAATGAATACGCTTAGCGATTTTTACTAAGGCGGAGGATGCTGACAAGATATCAGTACAAGTGGAGATGGCAGAGGTAAGGGATTTAATGAAAAGGCTAGCCATACTCCAAATGCATAAGTCATCCATCCAGATGACTTAGATCCAAGGTTGTGAATGAAAATGGTGATGGAGACAGAAGATCTGCCATAATCTTCCAATCTTTCCTAGGTATCGGAGAGTTGCAACAGGCATACATGACATCTTTGCTCAAGAGGTATAAGGACAATCCTAGTTAATTCAAGCTGGTCAGCTTAACTACAGTGGTTCGTAATGTTTTAGAAACAATAACAGACACTTGGACATGTTTGAGAAAACAAAGAAGAACTGCAGAGACTGGTATAAAAAATATTTATAGGATCAAGAGAAACCAGAGTATGAGATTGGTATAAGGCAGTTCATGTTTGACAAATCTAATTTTTGATGAACTAAATGAAGGTTGATGAAAAGAATTTGGTTGATGTTGTCCACATGGATTTTAAGAACATGCTTGATAAAGTACGACATAAAAGGCTGATTAACAAAATTGAGTCTCATGCAATTAGAGATCTGTTACCTTGGAGAAAAAATTGGCTTACGGACAGAAAACAGAGAGTCATTGTGAAACCTTTTCTGTCTGAGGATGGTGGACAGCGGTATTCCCAAAGGTCAAAGGACAACTGCATTTTGATATTCTTGGTATTAGAATACAAAGTAAAATTTCAAAATTTACCAATAACACCAATCAATTGCAGGATACAGGTAGGATAGCAGAAAGGAGGAGAAAATAGAATTTAAATGCAGGCAAGTGTGAGGTGATGCATTCTGACAGAAACAGCAGTGAAAGGTCATAGAAACTTAATGGTATTCTAAATGTTGTGCAGGGACAGTAGGTGGTAGGGCATGTTGAAAAGTAGTTAGTAAAGCATCTGGAATCTTGGATTTCACAAATAGAGGTATTAAGTTCAAAGAGACGGAAAGTTTGCTGAACTTTTACACAAGTGTGATTTAAGCTACAACTAGGGTATTTCTTCCAATTCTGGTGACTGCGCTTTAGGAAGGACCTGAAAGTCCTTGAAGAGGTACTCAAGAGGTTTACCAGAATGGATCCCTGGATGACTGATTTTAGCTATAAGACTGGGTTGGAGAAGCTGGGATTGTTGTCCGAGGAGCAAATTGGTTAAGGGGAAATTTGACAGAAATGTACCAGAAAGTAGCAGATAAGGTAGACCAAAAAAAAATCTGTGCCCATTTACTAATGGTGCAAGGACAGAAATTTGAGGTTTTGGATGAAAGCTATTGGAATGCGAGGGTGGTCAGTTTGACACAGAAAACGATAATAATCTGGAACTTGCTGCCTACAACAGTAGAGGAAATGGTAGCAGTGATTTCAAAAGTAAATTGGGTAGGCACTTGGAGAAAATAAACTTGCAGGGCTATGGGTAGGTATAGGGTAGGAAATGGGAGTGACTGGGTTACTCTACAGAAAGCTTGGATGAACTCAATGGCTGAATGGCCTCCTCCTGTACCACAATGACTAACTTTATCAATGTCTGAGCTTCTGCAGTAAAGCCTCCATTCTATTTAATGAGCACCATCTGATGCAGGAATAGCTAATCTTGTGTTATTTTACATTGGTAAATCCTGCATATGCTGAAAATCTGAAATAAAAACATATAATGATGGAAATACTTAGAAGAGCAGGCAGCAGCTGAGGAAGGAGAAACTGAGTTATGAGCAGGTTTATCTAAATCATTCATTAATGGTTAATGCTGATCCCTCTTAGTGCCAGGGACCCAGGTTTGATTCCCGGCTTGGGTCACTATCTGTGTGGAGTTTGCACGTTCTCCCAGTGTCTGCATAGTTTCCTCTGGGTGCTTCGGTTTCCTCCCACAGTCCAAAAGGCATGCCGGTTAGGTGAACTGGTCATGCTAAGCGCTCCCTCAGCGTACCTGAACAGGCGCCGAAGTGTGGCAACTAAAGGATTTTCACAGTTACTTCATTGCAGTGTTAATATAAGCCTTACTTGTGACTAATAAATAAACTTTAATTGCATTCAAACTGAAAGAAGTTCAAGCTTCCCACAGAATCCCATATCAAAAACAAATAATGCACATATTTGTAAAAATCAACTTACACACAATTTACAGTCCTCATAATATGTATTGTAGAACTTACCAAATCCTTTAAATATATTGTGTAATTTATTGAGCAGAGTATCAAATTTTATTAATTTTCCAGTCTACATTATTGCTTCTGGTTCCTCTTGAAAGATTAAAGTGCCAGTGGTCTTTTTGTGTGAAGAATGTTGAGTTCCTGTTTAAGTGAAGTTATTTAAAGAAGTGTATCTAGTTTCTTGTGATCTATTGTTTCTTCTTCCATGAAGTAATTACCACTAACTGTGCTTTTCTGTCTTTTACAACGGAATGAATCCTAATTATTTTGGGCCTTTTATTAATATACCAGAAAGATATCTGCAAAGTAATGATGCCACGGGCTTCGGAATAATGCGAAGTAAGTTACTTTGGATGCAGCGGCACGATATTCATTTGGAACTGATTTTGTTAATTTATCACTGAAAAGTACAATACAAATTTTGCCTAACAAAAATAAATTTTACCTTCTGTTGTTTGTGTTATGTTTTGTGCTGGTATTGAATAAGCCTGTTGTCATTTGCAAAACTGCATACATTTACTGAAAATTATTCTGGCCTCAACTAAAATTTAAATAATTGCCTATTAAGGTAGAGTGACTGAAAAGTATGGTTAGCCAATTAGAATTAACCATGGGCAACTTTGATGCAGTGACAGAATGTTTTTCTGTTCAAAGTGTCACATAAATATCACAATAAAACCAAAATTCTGGAAACACTCACCAGGTCAGGCAGCAGCCATGAAGGAAGAAAACAGGTTAGACTCGTGATGTGGTGTATTATTTAGTCACCATGTTAGTATCACTCTCTTCTTTAAAATAAATCTTTTTATTTTGCATTTTTGTAAGTAATTTAGTAATTTGGACTTGCTTCTGTTACTTCTGTAAGATTAAACAGTAGGCTAAGGACATTTTGGTTAAAAACAAAGGCAGCAGTTTGTGAAATAATGATTAATCTCAATATTGTCAGGACCTGCATATAGGTTTATGAGAAAAATTGACAAAAAACAAACAAGTACTGGTTAAGAGGAATGCTGACAATATTCAGGATGCAAGAATCAAAAATGTCCTCAGTGTCATAGACATAAATGTCATAGAATCCCAACAATGCAGGAGGTCACCAGTCAGCCCATCAAGTCTGCACTGGTTCTCTGGCAGAGCATCCTCCCCAGGCCCACCCCACTGAGTCTCCACAACCCCACACATTTACTCCATTAATCTCCCTAACCTACAAATTTTAGGACATTAAGGGGCAATTGAGCATGGCCAATCCACTCAACCTGCACATCTTTGGGCTGTGGGTGGAAAACCATGCAGACACAGGGAGAATGTGCAAACTCAACACAGTCACCCAATCCATGGCACCGTGAGGTAGCAGTGCAAACCACTATGTCACCATGCCAAGAAAGATTAGACAAGAAACAAATCTTGCACAGAAAATCCAAGAAAAATAACTGCAAGTGTGGGAACCTTTAAAATATGTAAATTGTCTTGCACACAGTAATAAATGGAACTGGAAGCTTAAGAAGATAGATAATATCAAGCATCACTTCTCACAAAGAGTAATGCAGATGATTGAGGCAACCAGACTAGTTCACAACCAACAACAATGGACTGAATTAGTCCAGCCTTTTCATCACTGCTAAGCTGATGGACAACAATTTATTAGTAGTGGTGTGGGCTAGTGCCATATTCTTCAAAGAATAGCTGGTATATTGACAACACATTTTTGGAAGTAACTTCCTGTTCTACTTGCTGTAAATTCCCCAAAGGCATAATAAATCATGAAGAAATCCCATTAAATTGGGCAGAATGAATTTTAAAAAGGGAGAATTTTATGGCCCCCATCAGGCATGTTTGAAGGAGGGTAAGAGCATGTAAAATAGAATGGGTAGCTAAGCCACACCCCTGAGCTGTTCCCCATAATACAGTACATTAGCCAGCTCACTTGCCCTTAGGTCTATTCAGGCCCTTTACCTGCCAATTAAAGGCCAGTTAATGCCTCCACAACATGGCAGGAAGTAGAAGACAGATGAAAGAGACTAATTCATTATTTCACCAACTCTGGTGGGGGTGGGGGTGAGGAGGCTTAATGCATCCATCTTGGCCTCCAAAATCTCGAAACTCTCTTCCCTAGGGTCCCGAACCCAAAGACTTCAATTTACCTCCCATCTGGCATCTGGGATACTTGGTCCCTCGGCTCCCTTGTCATTCCAGCAGCAGTCATTAGTTTACTTGCTTCTGATGCTGCTGGCACTACTCAGTTCTTGGCCATCTGATTGACCAGACGCTCAAGGATGGAACTGGCAGAATGGCGGGTGTCCCACTCTCATCTCAGTAAGGCTGCCCCGAGGGTATTATCAATGCATGGGAGCCCTTTTTTAAAAAGTCAGTTGGTTTACAGTATAGTCTGTCCCTCCCCACATCCCGTCCCCATAACATCAAGCCCAAAGTCATTTAATAATCAGCATTAGGGTTCACATAAATTCTATCCAGGTTGAACTTTGTCACAGTTAAGACCTGAAGTAGCACAGTGCAGATTGTTAATTGTTGTGTTTTCTTTCCTTTGTTAGTAGCTCGCTTTTGTCTAAAAGAAACCTTTTTATTTTGCATTGCATCTATTACAACTGAGCTGTAATCTACTAATTTGCATTATTTACACAGTGACATTTAATTTGAGTTGAGCAATTCATACCGAATGTAAATGAACCAGTATGAAGCAGAAACTGAAAAAATAAAATAATTCAAAGCACTTGTTCGAATTCAGGGTCGGGACAGTGCTATCATGAAAATGTTTGAATTGCTGCACAAGTTTAAGAACATTCAGTAAATAATGGAATATAATTGACTGAGAGTGACAGATATTGAAGCATTTGGCAAACAGTATATGGATGAAGGTGACAGAGCTGGATTAGACATGTCACTGTACAGTCCCTTTTAAACTGAGCATGATGAATGAAGGAGAAGGCATAGTAGCACACATCAGTTGTGTTCAATCCTCAAGTGATGTGATAAGCATGCATTGAAGGTGACCTGCAGCAGAAGTTGATCGGGGAAGCATTTCCACCAATAAACATATTAGAAGGCCATGTGGATAATTCATTGAACTGTCAAGATATCTGGAATTTGTCTCTGTGCCAGCTTTTGGAAGCGTCAGAATCTATATCCAGGCTCAATCAAGGGTCTGTGTAACGAGTCATCCTCTTAGTCACAAATAAACTGCCAACGACATAAAAACAAATCGAATTAGCTGTGGGCAGGTCTATACATTGGTCACCATAAATTTATTAATCTCCTTGACACTTGAAGTTTGGTTATCATTCATTGGCTTCCACTGCAAGCTTGTTAAGTTGACAATCTTTTTTTAAAGAAAGGTATTATAATCCCAAGTTTTCAGAGTGGTTCTGATCTGGAATGCATTGCCTGAGAGTGTGGTGAAGGCAGATTCAATTGTGGCTTTCAAAAGGAAATTAAACATGCACCTGAAAGGAGAAAATTTGTACTGCTGCAGGAAAGAGACTAGCTAAGTTGCTCTTGCAAAACAGGCATTAAAATAATTGCTTTTTTAAGGGCTCTTGTTGAGATTTGAGAGTGACTTCCTGTGTTTCACAAACTCTATTTTTTACTTCCTCCTCAGTTATTTGGTATTTTTCTCAAATTTGGATTCTGATTACAATTTTCAATTTACAATAATAAACTCAGATTTGTCTCAAACTTTAACTGCAGTATCTAAAATAATGAAATAGAAATCACCGATCAATATAGAAAGGATACCAGTGAAAATCTACAGAAAAAAACTGAAGGAAGGAGATTCAAAATGTAATCTAATCAAAAATTTCAACTGTAAGCCAATTCAACTTTAGTGACAAATTAGATGAGTGTTTCTTCACTGTGCAGGATAAATAACAATCCTTACAATTTGATTTTGGCTTATGACACCTTGTTCGAAATATCTGTTCAAAGTACCAAGTTACTCAACAGAATTTAATAAACCAGAATCTCAGAATAATGCTCTACCACCTTTCTTCATTCCTCACTCAGATGGGAGGGAGACGAATGCAGATTCTGGGTTGCTGACCACCAGTGCTGGTCGCTCCCAAACTGCGAACCCACCTCAGTTGAAGCTGGGTCCAGTCACAAGGTAGATTCCCCCAGGGCCTGGAACTGGGACCGAGCAAAGTTCTGCCAGCAAGTGAGCCAGTACAGGACAGAGAAGAGTGCGCAGAACAGCTCTGTCTGATGGAGAGCAGCTCCAGCAGGTGATGCCTGCTCAGATCAAAACCAACACCCTGTTCCTCCAGAGCTAGTCTCCCACATCCCAGTGACTGCATCCACCAATTACTGCACAGTGCACAAGGATCACTGTGCCAAATGTGTCAAAGCTGGAGCTCCTGATCATCAAGTTCCTGAAGCAGACCGGCGACATGACCCAAGAAAAGATCTGCATCATCTTCATACCTCGAGCTCATCATCTGCAATGATGTGGAGCTCGATAAGGTGCTGGGAGGATTTATCAAAGCTCAGGTCAGAGTTGTTCCAAACAACCATGCTGTGCTGCTGTCAAAGAAAACATCCCAGCAGGATTAAAGAGAGCAAAAGGAAAGGGCCTGTGTCTGGAGGAGCAGGAGCAGCAATATGCGAGAGGCATAATCTGTGATTAGAGAAGCAGTTCCTCACAAATTCGATCTCCGATGTTTCATACTCCTCCAACCAGAGGCTTCTGGGGCAAGTCTGCCTCCTGCAGCTGCGTATTTTGAATCCTGTTGCAGAGAGCTTGCACTGTCAAAACAGGCTGAATGGCCTCCTCAACACTGTAACCATTATCTGATATTGTAACCTCTTAAGTACGTAACGCTCAGGAGGATTAAGTGAATGTTGACCCTCCTGTTTATTACAGATGCATTGGTGCCAATGCAATTTGCCTGCAATAAACATTGGAAGCTGACAGAAAATCCTGACCACAGATTCCTGAGCCCTCCCACTGATAGGATCTTCAGGTCCTGCTGAACTTGATCCATTGTAGCATGTTCCCCAGTGGTGGGACTGGAAAGCCATACAAAAGCCTGTAGGCTTTGGTAGGACTGGAAGAACCCACTGACAGCTAATGGTTTGCTGCACCTACTGCGAGAAATCCTACCACGGCAGCGGCTGAAATGCCTGATCATAGACATATGTTTTTAATGTTGGCTGGAGTCTTGTTTTCAGCACAATTATTAAAGCCAGTTAATCCCTCCAATCATTGATGACACCTGAGCTATCCTGTACCAATTAGTTGTATGAAAGGCAGCATGTATTTTCAATAAATGGTGCAATAAACACCATAATCATTAAGTAATATCCTGCACAGTTCTCACACTAGGAGAAAACAGCAAAGAACTATGAACAACGGGCTTGCACTTCCATGTTGATGTAGTTTGCAATGATCAGTTAACTTCCCCCAGCTTTCCTGCAGCTGGATTCCCCTGTGACTTCATAACCAAGAAATATAATAGATACTGGCACCATAGTGAGGTGAAAAGTACTGAACTTCTCAATCTGCCCAAAATAGTTGGCACAATTGACATTTCGGCCCAAATTTGGACTGTGGATGGTTGGAGACCAGATATACAATTGAAAATCCATGTCAGGAGCCTTCGGAATTCCTGCTCATTGGATCCACATGGAACTGATATTTAGTTAAAACATCCACTGGGCAACTTCCCTGGTGCCCTGGATTATGTACAAATATCTTGGACTCTGAACTGGAGTCAGAGACTTGTGACACATCCATGTGATTTATCTTGATAGTTAACCTTGAAACACATGACAGATTAAAACCTGACCTAACACCTGGGTAACTCCACAAGTTACCCCACCCACAGTACCCAGAAAACTACCCCACCCCATCAAACATTCCAACATACACACCACTATCCCACACCACTCACCAAGCTAGCCACCTCACCTGGCTTACCCGCCTCTTAATAAAATCTATGCCGGTTAGTGAGCTCAGAACCAAGACAAAGAGCTTTTCATGACAGAAAGAGTTTATTAACATTGTGTGAGAAGAAAGCTATGAGGATGAACAGTGTCTGAACTGTCCCCTATCTAGACACTTTTGAATAAAACAAAAATAACTAAATTAAATAGAAATGAGAGGGGGTTACAGGCCCCGGTGGGGCACTGCAACTAAAACAAAATGTCAAAAGGAAACTTAGCAAATTGAACTAAGCCCTTATTTACAATGTGCTCAAAATACCTAATGAAACAATGCTTTCAACTGTGCATCTTAACGACCATATAATTAATACATTATTAACACTGTAGCACCCACTCACCCTCAAACATTCTTATGCTCTTACATCCACTCACTCGTTCATTCATTGACTCATCCATTCACTAATCCACATACACACATTGAAGGACCAGACCTTTAAATACTTACCAAAATCCGGCAGCTAGTAAAGGAGTGTGAACATTGTGCTGATTCCACGGTAAGAAGTCTCACAACACCAGGTTAACGTCCAACCAGCATATTTGATCGTAAACCCACAAGCTTTCGGGGTTTGCCCCTTCGTCAGGTGAGTGGAGAGCCCCCTGACGAAGGGCCAAACCCTGAAAGGTTGTGGGTTTACTATCAAATAAACTGGTTGGACTTTAACCTGGTGTTGAGAGACTTCTTACTGTGTTTACCCTAGTCAAACGCTGGCATCTCCACATCACGATTCCACAGTGCCAGATGCAGCAGTTCTGATGCTGATTGGGAGATTTGGTTCACTGTAAGTCATAACTTTGTAACTGACAATAATGACATTGGCATACAGTTTGTGCTATTTGCACGATTTCTACAATTGCCCAATTTTTATGCAAGTGTTTTAATTGGTGGGGAATGTGTGTTTTACTTCTCTTTGATGGCAGGCCCGAGAAATTGAGGATGATTTGCTTCTACACTAACAATGAGTTCTCAGATGAATGAGGAGTTCAATGTACGACCTACAATCACTGTCACAGGTGAGGCAAATGGTGGTTGGAAGGGTGGGTGGGGTGTCCGCTGTTGATACTTGTTTTCAGTTTGCTCTTGACAATGAAACTCCAGGCGTTCAGTTCATTCCCAAATACTTGTTCTCCACTTGGTGATCTTGGAATTCCTAGATGTCTGGAGGGTTTTTAGATATTTTCAAGGAGACTTTGAGGGTGTCCTTGAAATGTTTCTTCTGTACTCCTGGAACTCGCTTGCCATATTGAAATTCAGAGTCGAGTGCTTGTTTATGGAGTCTCGTGTCAGGAATGTAAACGATGCAGCCCACCCAGCAGAGTTGCTCAAGCATGGTCAGCGTTTCAATGCCAGAGATGTTGACTTAAACAAGAACATTGAACAATTCTGCAAATCTGCTGGTAGGATAGGCACACTTGCTTCAGAGGCAGTGCTGGTAGTACCTCTCCATAGTTTGAGATGTGAGCTGTACATGTTCCACATTTCTGAGCCATATCGGAGGGCAGCTATCACTACTGCTCTAAAGAAGATGAGCTTGGAGCTGGGCCAGAAGTTCTGGTTTTCAAACTCCCTCTTCCTTTGTTGAACAAAAGCTGCGCTAGTACATTGAAGACGGTATTGAACCTCATCACTGAACCCTGCCCCCTTAGAACAGTAGGCTCCAAAGATATGGAAAGGGATCCACATCGTCCAAAGATTAGTTGTGGATATCAATAACTGGGGGCAGTGCTGTGTGATAGGGAAGGCTGGTAGAGGATCTTTGTTTTATTAATGTCCAGTGTAAGACCCACACTTTCAAAAGCCTTAGTGAAGGTATTGATGGCTCGGAGCTTAGCATTCCAAGAGCACGCAAAACAAACATCTGCATACTGCAGCTTAATAACAGAGGCTGGGATAACCTAGTCACAGCCTTGCTTGACCCCAATTCAAACATGAATTGGGTCCGTAGTGCTTCACAATTGGCTCTGCCTGCTCCACAATGACGTCCAAGCCGTGATTCTAATCAACAGATCCATCACAGCCCCAATTCACATTCTTGTTTTACTATACTAATAATATTAGGGAAGATTTTAACCCTATACTGTGCTAGACATGACAAGGTGCAGTGAGATATGGAGAAGAGATAGGAAAATGGATTAACACTCGCATAGCTTCACCATATCTCATATACTTGGTTAGCATAGCTATTGGGGTAGATTTGAGTACTCCTGCCTCGTGGTAGCATCACTTGTCCCCTGATCCTGTGGCTGCCACAAACTTTCCCTGGGCATCGTGCTGGATTGGCGTGAACTACCCTCTCCACCCACCCATTCCAGCATCGACTCTGAGTCAGGTGGTAGGTACATTTATAATACAAACTGCTTTCGAAGAGGCACATAATTACAAAAAACATGCTTAATTGCTTTTGCCAACAGGCCTTGCAAATAGCCTCTCTGTCACACTGTTCCCCTCCCTTTCAAAGTTGACATTATCTCTCTCTCTACTTAAAAAACACATCCTTGACCCCGATATATCTTTGTAATTTATTCCATCTTTTGACCGTTAGGAGTCCTTCAATGCATTCTCAGTGCCCCACCAGTTCCATGACCTTTTTTTCCCGAAACTCTATCTGCTCTCCCCATTCAGGTAAACTTCTGCTACAATACTAAAATAGTATCGTTATAATCATAAATGACATTATTTTCTTACTGTGGTACATTATCTTCTCTCACTCCCCTCAAACCCTCTGCAGCCAACCACATCATCTTCCTCCATTGTCACTCCTCCACTGCTTGGTTCTATTATCCCAATGGCTTATTTTCCTGTCCCTGTATCATTTCCTCCAGAATTACCCAAAGATATATCCATGTCCCTCTTCTTTTCCTCTTTTAGATGTTGCCCTTTGATTAAATCATTTCCTGACATGGGGTCAGTTTTCCCCCATGGGCATTGATGGTACATAACTGTAACTCACCACCAACTCTCTGCTAGTTGCATCAAATATTTTGTGTTGGAGGACCCTCAATTCATTACATAGTGAAGGAAACAGCTTCAAAAAAGCTAATGCAGATTTTTGTGCTCCTCAACAGTTACAGAAATGAAACATAAGAAGGGGGAAGAAGTATGACCTGAGACAGTGTAGCTGCACAATATTTTTTCAAGTTAAGTGGTTTTTAGCACTGATCAGGGAATGATGGAGTAGGGAACTAGACTATTCAGCTCACCATGATGACAACTATTTCAAAAAAAATTTCCAGTGATGGTATTTGTTCCTGCTCCCTTTTTGTTAGCTTTTGATGACATTTTAGTCATTTTTGCATGCAGATTTATGTATCGATTTTACTTGCTTTTAATTTACAGTTCCTCACTTGTACAATTTTGATAGTTCAGTCAATTATGAGCAAATATTACACAAATTTACATATGCACTGGTTTGCTATCAGATGTGGACCAAGAACATGCAACTACGCCATATTGGTATACACATGTTAATGCATCTCTATCTGCTATGCCAGAAGTCACGACAAAGACACAGCAGGGTTAGTTATGAAAATCTGTAGTTTCCGTAGCTTATGAAGAATTCCGGGTCAGGTGTGAAAGTATTGCAGTATAGTAATGTCCAAAGAAAAAGTAGAGGGCTTAAAGAATATATAATGTATATATCTTGAATCTCCTCTATTCTGTTTGCATTAGCTCATTTTTGAACGATTTCTACAATTCATTTACTGTTGGAGTTTCTCACAATTCTTGTTGCTCCAGTGAGACTTCATTCCACTGTATAAAGGATTGACTTCTGACTGAGACTTCTAACTATTCCTGTCAAATGGAACATCAAGTTTCAAATCTCACTGACAGTATTTTAATAGGAAGCAATTTGTTTAACTGCTGCTGCTTAATGAAGTGAAGGCACGTTTGATTTTGGTCACTTCTGGAATGCTGTGTGATTACACTGACACAAATTTGCCACACTTTTCCTGCTGTGTGTGGGGGTGGTGGGGAATGAAGGGAGGAGACCTTCAATAGGCCAAAAGAATAGCTACATTCATGTGCCCTTGCCAAGCTTGCTTTGCAGCATCTCCACATCAAAGCTTGCTTTTGGCAGGGAGGGAGCACATAAGATAGATAGGTGCCCACCGCACAACATTTCCACCAATCCCTAAGCTCACCGCCATAATGGAAGGGCACTAAAATCAACAGCCTTCCTGTAATTTTTAAATAAAATATCCAAGGATTAATTGAAAGCATTAAGAAGCCAATTGACTCCGCTAATCTGCTGCCTATGCCATAAAACAAGCAGAGTTAGACAGGCCACTTAAAAATTTATTCTCGAAGACCAGTAAAGAATTACGTGCAAGTATTACAAAGGAAAAAAAGGTACTAGTTTCGTGGAGTGTCTTTTGTGGATGGAGGAGCAGCCCCCCCAAAGATAGTATCCCCCTCCCTCTTTCAATCCACATGCTGCTCCACTAAGCGTAACACTCCACCCCTGCACCAAACTGCCCAAGGGGGGAGCCACCTTTTTCTTATTCATTTGTGGGGCATGGGCATCATGGCTGGCCAGCGTTTATTTTCTATCCCTAGCTGCCAGAGGCCATTTGAGAGTCAACCACATTGTTATGGCTCTGGAGTCACATGAAAGCCAGACCAGATAAGGGCAGCAGATTTCTTTCTCTAAAGGACATTAGTGAACCAGATGGGTTTTTTGCAACAATCGACAATGGTTTCATGGCCATCAATAGATTCTTAATTCCAGATCTTTTTTATTGAATTCAAATTCTACTAGCTGCCATGATGGGATTCGAACTAAGGTCCCCAGAACATGAGCTCAATTTCTGGATTAATAGTCGAGTGATAATACCACTACATCATCACCTCTCCTCGCTTTCTGGACCTGCTTGCAATCCTGGTAGCACTGACTAATGTTCTCTTGATGTTGAAGGAGCTGTTGGCCAATTCCAGTGGTCAGCAGCTCCTTAGTGTGGGACTTTTCCTCAGTGAAATCCAGCTGTGTTCATGTAATACTCTGCCCAAAAACAATTCCACCCAATCCCCACTCAAAAATGAAAATGGATCCAGTCACATGATGTGACCGCAGAAATGGCTGTGTTTCTGTGAGCTCTGGCACTACTCATCTTTTCATCCTTTCACTTATCCTGATGAATAGCCCACAAATACCTAACCTTCAAGTGAAAACTCTGTACAACTCCCTGGAAGATTTCTGGATAACATTTGGGACCAAGTGCCAAGTAAATTGATGAGAATCCTCAATGGAAAGAAGCAGCTGGAGATGAGCCCTCAATATGGCGATTTGGTCAGTGAGTGGATTCTTGATCTGGCGATGTTGAAGGGGGTGTAGATGATGACTGATAAAGGTTGTAGAAGAAAAACTTAGCTTTTTGGCACAGAACTTCAATGCAAGAAGCTTGGTGAAAGAGGAAAGAATCCCTATTGTCGAAAATGCAGCTTCCTCAGTTGAAGCCCACTTTCAGTCCTTGGAAAATCAACTAAACGGTATGTCAGGTATCTTGACTGCTCTGGGGAGCCAGGCTAGAGGAGGAATTGTGGCCATTACAGAGACATGTATAGAGCAGGGACAGGAATGGTTGTTGCAGGTTCCGGGGTTCAGATGTTTCAGTCAGAGCAGAGAAGGTGGTAGAAGAGGGGAAGGCGTGGCATTGTTCGTCAAGGACAGTATTACAGTGGCAGAAAGGACTTTGATGTGGACCTATCTATTGAGGTAGTATGGGCTGAGATTAGAAACAGGAAAGGAGAGATCACACTGTTGGGAGTTTTTTATAGGCCTCCAAAAAGTTCCAGAGATGTAGAGGAAAGGATTGTAAAGATGATCCTGGATAGGTGCGAAAGTAACAGGGTAGTTGTTATGGGGGACTTTAACTTTACAAATATCGATTGGAAAAGCTATAGTTCAAGCACGTTAGAGGGGTCAGTTTTTGTCCAATGTGTGCAGGAAGGTTTCATGACACAGTATGTAGATAGGCCAACAAGAGGTGAGGCTACATTGGGTTTGGTACTGGGTAATGAACCAGACCAGGTGTTAGACTTGAAGGTAGGTGGGCACTTTGGTGATAGTGACCACAATTCGGTTACGTTTACCTTAGTGACGGAAAGGGATAGGCATATACCGAAGGGCAGAAGTTATAGCTGGGGGAAAGGTAATTATGAAGCTATTAGGCGAGATTTAGGATACATAGGGCAGAGTAGGAAATTGCAGGGGCTGGGAACATCTGAAATGTGGAGCTTATTCAAGGAGCAGCTACTGCGAGTCCTTGATAAATATGTATCTGTCAGGCAGGGAGGAAGTGGTCGAGCGAGAGAACCGTGGTGTACTAAGGAAGTTGAATCTCTGGTGAAGAGGAAGAAGGAGGCTTATGTAAAGATGTGACATGAAGGCTCAGTTAGGGCACTGGAGAGTTATAAATTAGCCAGGAAGGAGCTAAAGTGAGAGTTAAGAAGAGCTAGAAGAGGACATGAGAAGACTTTGGCGGATAGGATCAAGGAAAATCCTAAAGCTTTCTACAGGTATGTCAAGAATAAGAGGTTGGTTAGGGCAAGATTAGGGCCAGTCAGAGACAGCAGTGGGAAGTTGTGCATGGAGCCTGAAGAGATAGGAGAGGCACTGAGTGAGTATTTTTCGTCAGTATTCACGCAGGAAAAAGTCAGTGTAGTCGAGGAGAATACTGCGATACCAGGTAGTAGACTAGACGGGATTGAGGTACATAAGGAGGAGGTGTTGGCAATTCTTAAGAGTGTGAAAATAGATAAGTCCCCTGGGCCGGATGGGATTTACCCTAGGATTCTCTGGGAGGCTAGGGAGGAGATTGCAGGGCCTTTGGCTTTGATCTTCATGTCGTCATTGGCTTCAGGTATAGTGCTGGAAGACTGGAGGATAGCAAATGTTGTCCCCTTGTTCAAGAAGGGGAGTAGAGACCATCCTGGGAATTATAGACCAGTGAGCCTTACTTCTGTTGTGGGTAAAGTTTTGGAAAGAATTATAAGGGATAGGATTTATAATCATCTAGAGGGAAATAAATTGATTAAGGATAGTCAACATGGTTTTGTGAAGGGTAGGTCATGCCTCACAAACCTTATCGAGTTTTTTGAAAAGGTGACCAAAGAGGTGGATAAGGGTAAGGCAGTTAACGTGGTGTATATGGATTTTAGCAAAGCGTTTGATAAGATTCCCCATGGTAGGCTATTGCAGAAAATGCAGATGCATGGGATTGAGGGTGATTTAGCAGTTTGGATCAGGAATTGGCTAGCTGATAGAAGACAGAGGGTGATGGTTGATGGCAAATATTCAACCTGGAGTTCAGTTACAAGTGGTGTACCTCAAGGATCTGTTTTGGGGCCACTGCTACTTGTCATTTTTATAAATGACCTAGATGACGGTGTAGAAGGATGGATTAGTAAATTTGCTGACGACACCAAAGTTGGAGGAGTTGTAGACAGTGAGGATGGATGTTACAGTTTGCAGAAGGACATAGATAAGCTGCAGAGCTGGGCCGAGAGGTGGCGGATGGAGTTTAATACAGAAAAGTGTGAGGTGATTCACTTTGGTAAGAATAACAGGAGTACAGAATATAGGGCTAATGGAAGGCCTCTTAGTAATGTTGACGAGCAGAGAGATCTCGGGGTAGATGTGCATAGCTCCCTGAAAGTTGGCACCCAGGTTGATAAGGTTGTTAAGAAGGCGTACAGTGTGTTAGCTTTTATTGGTAGAGGGATTGAATTTCAGGGCCGTGAGGTCATGTTACAACTGTACATAACTCTGGTGCGGCCGCACTTGGAGTATTGCATACAGTTCTGGTCGCCGCATTATAAGAAAGATGTGGAGGCATTGGAAAGGGTGCAGAGGAGGTTTACCAGGATGTTGCCTGGTATGGTGGGAAGGTCTTATGAGGAAAGGCTGAGGGACTTGAGGTTATTTTCATTGGAGAGAAGAAGGTTACGAGGTGACCTGATTGAGGCATACAAGATGATCAGAGGATTGGATAGGGTGGACAGTGAGAGCTTTTTACCTCGGATGGTGATGGCTAACACGAGGGGACATAGCTTTAAATTAAGGGGTGGTAATTGTAGGACGGAAGTCAGAGGTAGGTTCTTTACTCAGAGGGTAGTAAGGTCGTGGAATGCTCTGCCTGCAGCATTTGTGGACTTGCCAACTTTAAGGGCGTTCAAATGGTCAGTGGATAGGCATATGGATAACATTGGAATAGTTTAGGTTAGAGGGTCATTAGATTGGTTCCACTGGTCAGCACAACATCGAGGGCCGAAGGGCCTGTGCTGCGCTGTAATGTTCTATGTTCTATGAATGTCCCGTGTGACTGACTTTTCAAAAGGTGCTGAAGGAGAACTCCTAGCTCAATTTGAGCCATGTTTTCTTAATCTCGATACGAAAGCTAGGCTTATTAATCATGAAGGGGAATGTTTTTTCTTCTGTTTGAGACTAGACTCCGTTAATAATCATGCATTTTCATAGTTTCAGTCAGAGGTTTTACTGAAGCTGTAAAGCACCTGAAAGCTATGTAAATGCAGTTTGCCCTGCTTTATCCTGCTATCATGAGAGTGACGTCTGACAGACTCTTATGGCTGTTTGACAACCCCACTAAGGTTTTGGCCTTTCTAAACTCCATGGATGGCAATAATTTGGAGTCGTAATGCTCACCAGATTGATTCCTGGAATGGAAGGACTGACACTTGGAGAGAAATTGGGCTTATACTCACTGGAATTTAGAAGAATGAGACGGGACCTCATTGAAATACATAAAATCCTGACGGGACTGGACAGGCTAGAGGCTGGAAGAATGTTCCTTGTGTTGGGAACTGCAGTACTAGGTGTCACAGTTTAAGGATAAGGGGTAAGCCATTCAAGACTGAGACGAGAAAGATGTTCTTCACTCAAAATTGCGAACCTCTTTTCTCGACCACAAAAGCTGTTGGGGCCAGCTCATTAGATATATTCAAGTGGGAGCTGGGCATGGCCCTTGTGGCTGAAGGGATCAAGGAGTTATGGAAAGAAAACAGGAGTGGGATACTCAAACTGCAATGTCAGCCATAATCATATTGAATGGTGGTGCAGGCTTGAAGAGCCAAATAGCCTACTCCTGCACATATTTTCTATGTTTCTTGTAATCTGCAGTTCATCACTAATCTTGAATTTTACTTCTTGTCGTTACATGCCTTTTTATGACTTTGTGTAGGTATTTTTCTAGCTGACAGGGGTTATCAAGTATACAAGCACCGACACAAATTTCATCTGTTATTATTTGAAAACTAGGGACGTCCATTTGTTTATAATGGAATTCATCCCTCAGTGTGTTCCTTTAATTATTCCAAGTTTAAGCCACAGGTTTGATCCTGTTATGTCAGGATCGTAAGGTGGTTCAGAGAACTAGCTGCATGGCTTCCAGTCCTGTGTCCAAATTGAATCCTAGTGGTTTAATATCCTTAAACAGCTTGACAGAGTGTTGGGGAGCGTGCCGTGTGGGTTATATGACACCAGGCCTGTGCGATATTTACTTTTTTTTCCTTATAATCCTTGCATTTATAATGGTGGTATCCTTAATATGAGCGGCGCCACTGTGAGGTGGTGGGTGAGTGGTTTCATGTAGAGGTTACAGGTATGGCCCAACAAGTCCTCACAGCTGATGAGGAAAGTCTCCTTTGAACCATCGGTGTTGCATAGTTTGTTTCTGTATTTTTGAGGTCAAAGAATCTCTGACGGACTCCTGTAAAGATGAGGTCAGAGCACATATCTGATATAGCTCAACATGGGGGGAGAACGGTTTAGTGTGGTGCGAGAATCTTGGCTGATCAGCCTTTTCTATACTTCTGTGAATATCCAAAATTCTCCTTGACGAGACACACAATGGCAGTAGCTACTTTGAAAATCCTGAAATATAAGTTATGTGGCACTGTCTCTGGTAGCCTGTAAGCGAGGTTAGGTAGTGGTGCCACAGTGCAGGGTTATCTGGAAATTATAGGACCACTTTGGAGCTGGACATGAGTTTTGATATCCAATTGGGCCCCATTGAAGTTATAGTGGGAGTTCTCTGGAGCAGCTATATCAGCCTTGCAATGGACAATCTGACAAAGATCACCCAATCTAGAGCAGCTACGTTAGTGAATTAGGTATACATTTTCAGTAACAGGTAATCTTTCAATCCATTATAAAACAGAACAAATGTGTGTGGGACTTACCCAGTGGCTTATAGAGTTTATACATGGAGCATATGCATCATGTTGACCAGAAACTTAGAGTGCCAACTTTCCAACTTGTTGGTCTGGACTTAGCTAACATGACAATTAACCTCAGTGTATCAGGTTAGTGAGCAGGGAAAACGTGGACCTGGCTGCCTCTAGAACATAGAATATAGAACACAGAAACAAAGGCACAAACAGGCCCTTTGGCCCACAAGTTGCGCTGAACATATCTCTACCTACTAGGCTTACCTATAACCCTCTATCTTACTAAGTCCCATGTACTCATCCAAAAGTCTCTTAAAAGAGCCTATTGAATCCGCCTCCACCACCAATGCCGGCAGCCAATTCCACGCACCGACCACCCTCAGTGAAAAACTTACCCCTGACATCTCCTCTGTACCTACTCCCCAGCACCCTAAACCTGTATCCTCTTGTGGCAGCCATTTCAGCCCTGTGAAAAAGCCTCTGAGAATCCGAGGCTTTCTCTCATCTCAAAAGCGTCTCTTTCATTTCTATCGAGTCATTGCAGTTGAAAGTATAAATATAAACATACAGATTGAGAACTGATTTGGTCCTATCTGTCATTCATCCAGTAGTCAAATGTTGTACAGTTGACCAATGACTATTTTCAAGTATTGGATGAAATATTAGATATTTGATGGAATTCAGCACCAGATGTCTTCTGGTGGAGAGAGAAAAAGCTGTTGGGAGATAATTTGCAGGCAACCTTTTGGAAAAAAAACAAAATCATCCTATTTAAGATTATACTTCTCGGCCTTTTGGCTCAGATCAAGTGTAGTATCGACATGCTGTGCTTGGTTGAAGTCATTAGGTTACATTTCAGCTTCCTTCAAACAATTTTTAAAAGCAGCATCTTAGCCTTCTGGCTAAGATGCAATTGAGATCAAGATTTGGAGGAGGAGCTAGACCTACTCCAATCAGCTTAGATCATGTAGATCAAGCCCAAGACAGGAGGTGAGAGCCCTGTCTTGTCAGCTATTGAGACTTTGAATTAGACTTGATTGGATTGAATTGGAATGAAAACAAAGATTGTACCTATCTTCAGAGAAACGTAGATGCGCTTTACCAAGGAAAACATAAGGAGTCTGCTGTTTCATTCCCATCTGGTGCAGCTGAACCGGTTCCTCTGCACTCAAAAGACTTCTATCCAAACTATAACTGTAGTACCAAAGAGAACCATACTGCATATCTGGCCTAAAAGTCTAGTCAGATTAATCAAGAATAATAAAAAAACTCCTGTCACACCTCACAACTACATCATTCGACCATCTGTTAACTTTTTGAAGTTCATGCCATTTTGTTTTTCCCATGCTGCAGCACTGCAATATTAAAAGCACAGTATTGCCAAAATGTTTTCAAAATCTGGCCTATGTTGGCAATGTCACATTTATTGTGCATCCAAGGTTGCTTTGAAAAGTGATAGTGGGTTTTCTACATGAACCGTTGCAATATAATGTGGCAATGGTGTCCCACAATAGCTGACCCAAGGATGATGACTGTATATGTTAGGATGGTGTGTGACGGAGGGGAAATTGGAGCTAATGGCCCCTCCCATGACAATTACGTAATCTTTCCTTCTTGCTGTTAGAGATTTATGGCAAGAAAAGAGCTGATGAAATACCTTTGGGTAATTACTACTGTGCATTCAGTAGACATACTATAGATAATACACTCATGGTGCTGAGTGGATAGAATATTGAATTTAGTGTCAAGTCACCAATCAAATAAACCGCTCTGTCCTGAATGGTGCCAAGTTTCTTGAGTTTTGTTATGGTTGCACGCTCAGTGTACAATAGTTGCCTCATCTAAAGCTTGATAAACACAGGTTTCTCCCATTTTCCTCAGAAAACAGTCCACAAATGAGAGAGACTGGGCTCATGACTCATCGTTGAACTGTCTCAAGTTCTTAGATTTCTTCTTTGTTTTGCAGTCAGGTGTGGTCTATTATTTCTGCTGCCTTATATTGGCTACATAGTTTAGCATTCTGTTTGCTTGAACATGCTGAATGCAAATTCACTGCAACCATGGGTTTCTTTTAGCTTTCAGCTCTAACACCCCCAAGCGCTTATAAAAACTCTGACTGTTGCTCTGTAGGATTAGGATTTGGATAATCTCATATCACTAATGTTTTACTTCCTCAAGTTGTAAGCAGCTAGAAATAATAAAACAATTAAATTGCTTTTGCCCAGAACTCTTCAGGATATGGATGATATTTAGTAAGAAAAGGTTTTGTGAACAAGGAGGTATTTATTCATAAAGAATTCTGAATATGGGATCAAACTTCTCACACAAAAGCAGGATAGCCAAGATTACAGCAGTTAAGAAAATGATCAATAGGTCAGTTAAGGAAATGAAACTAAACTCCTTTTGAGATGGCTGCTTGTAACTGGATGCCTATAAACTTCTTTCTTTCCTTCACAATTTAGACGTGAGAACAAAAGAATCATCAAAGATTGTATTCTCTCTCAAGAGGGAAAACAAGCAATGTTATTTATTCAGGCGGCACAGTGGCAAGCACTGCTGCCTCATAGCACTAGGGACCCAGGTTTAATTCCGGCCTCAGGTCACTGTCTGTGTGGAATCTGCACATTCTTCCTGTGTGCGCATGGGTTTCCTCCGGGTGCTCCAGTTTCTTTCCACAGCAAAGATATGCGGGTTAGGTTGACGGGCTCTGCTAAATTGATCCTAGTGTTAGAGCACTAAGAAATATGTGGGGTTATGTGAATAGGGCCCGGGTGGGATTGTGGTCAGTGCAGACTCATGGGCCGAATGGCCTCCTTCTACATGTAGGAATTCTATTTCTCTATGCCATCGTGTGTGTCAATGCTTGGTGAAATTCAGTGAAACAATTTGCAACCAAAGGTTAGTGGCAAATCCAAGAATCTTACAATGCCGAAATACTGTTGGCTTCATAGAGCCTCAATTTCTATACATTTATAAGGTCCTCATTGAACTGAGACTTATGCCTCTGAAATGCCGAGTGACTCTGGTAGTTTTAAATTTCCAATGGTCAAATGTACCATAATGAGCCACTTGAGGAAATCTGGATCATAGGAATTTAGAATTGGAATAAGGTTTCAAGATCCTTCATGTTGCTCCAAGCTGAGGAAGTGTGTTTGCCATTCCTTACAATGAAGTTTCTCTGATTCTGCAAAGCTCGGCTAAATGTATTTCAGTGCATCATTTCCCTTACTTTTTAATGACATATCGCAGCATATTTCCATTTAGTCATTCTGATTCAAGACTAGGATACAGCATTTGGAGAAAAAATGCCACATAAATGCCTTTTTTACAGATAGTTTCTGTGTGGAAGCATTCCCACAAATTCTGTACAGCTTAAGTGATAAATGTTGTGTTTTGACCATGCTTATAATTGAGGAATTAAAATTCAACAAATGTCACGAGTCAGTTCCTCCTGTAGTTAAAGACAGAACTACAGCCTCCAGTAATTTGAAAATGTTGAAAAATATTCACAGAAAAAAATAATATTGCCGGGTATTAACTCATTTAATACACTATTTTAAAAATATCTTACCATGGAACAGAATCTGTGCACCTTTTCACTGATATAATTTGATAGAAAATAAAAATTAATTTACTGTAACATGCTTCATTGACTTCTAAGGTATCTGGGTCAGAGGAAAAGATCACATTGTACATATGCATCTGCAGTGCTACAGGGGTTTATTCATTGACATTTTATTGGTTTTATCTTTTCCAATCTGTTGGTTGATTGCTTCAAGAGTTACAGAGCTGTTCAGTAGAAGATTATTTCTTTTTCAGATTGTGAGCATCAAAACCATTTGTTGGACTGAAGTTCGTAGGATACTGAGCACAAATAAACTGCCAAAGTGAGCTCTAGATTGTATTCAAGTGAAA
Organism: Carcharhinus amblyrhynchos; assembly: GCF_965287045.1. Lineage (NCBI taxonomy): Eukaryota > Metazoa > Chordata > Chondrichthyes > Carcharhiniformes > Carcharhinidae > Carcharhinus > Carcharhinus amblyrhynchos. The sequence continues at coordinate 14,187,768 of NC_137341.1, forward strand.
ATACATCTATGATTTCAGGTCAGTGAGAGTCAACTCTGCCATCGGGAACAGGGAAAAACTGACTGAGTTCATTGGAAATATTTGACATTTGAATCATGGCAAACTTTCTGAAAAAATATTTCACTACTATTTTTAGGGACATGCAAGTTGGTTGGTGTATATTTTGAAGATTTTGTTGTCATTGAAATAAATACTCAGCCAAGGGTACAAATAAGCTGAAGGCAAAAACAAGTTTACAACTGATTCTCTGGGATGAATTTACTATATACTATCTTTACATACAGTAACAATAGCTGATTGTTATGGAATGAATTATTAGATGCTCACTTTGCTCTGACATTCTGTGATATTGCAGGTTGCAGTTATTTCACTGAGCTATGCATAGAGGGATAAGAGATACTTCTCTTTATGGTTACAACCTTCTCCAAAGTCCAACACTGAACCAGTGACAGGGTGAGAACAGATATGAGGGGCCATTGTATGCTTTGTCGCTCATGAAAATTCTTCCAAAATCTTTATGGCCTAAATATTCCGATCTGGGTCAGAAACTCCATTTCCATCCCTGTTCAAACAAATAAGTACCCAATTACCTTCTTTTGACTGTTCTAGCGAACATACCGATGGAGGATCTGGTGAAATGCAATCAGTGCAGGAAACCTTGGCGACATCAACAGAAGCCACATCCCCATTTTTTGATGATATTGGCTGCTATATTCTGCTAAGCCTACACTAACACACTGAAGAGCTTTGGGAAACTTAAATAACTTATCAGCAAGTTAGTGAATGAGTATTGTATGGTGGAGGAGGTATTACAAGCCCAGTTGACTGTTACTTCTGGATGGAAAGATCCCAGTATGGAACTGTGGCTCAAACGACCGTAACTTTTACCTTTCTTTAGAAGATAGAGTCACAGGACTACTAATTCACTTTCAACTAGCAAAACACATTTATTAAACATGAAAAGTTTGACTATAATATCATGCTCCTTTGCTCACATTTATCTTCACAAATATACACAACTCAAAGATAGAACCCCTACAGTGCAGCAGAAGGGTATTCATCCATCAAGTTTCTACTGCCTCTCCAAAAGAGCATCTTCCGCAGACCTGGCTGGCTAGCTATATAACAGCTTTCCCTTCCAGCAAGGACATGCAAGTCGATTTTATCATCCATTTTTCCACTCCTCAGACTGATGTTTTTATTTTTTGCTGTCAAGAACATACAAGCTTAACAATAAGGTTGCATGCAAATAAGATGAAATATGGATCATACCAGAGGTCACTGTGGGAGAAGGAGAAATCGCTGTCATATTGGGATAGCTGAGTGCAGCTACCAGACTACAGGAAATATTGGAACAACATCACAGGCTACAGAGGACTAGAGCAGAATAAGACATATCAGATCGAACCATTATGTAACATTCTCTCTATGTCTGCATGGGTTTCCTCCGGGTGCTCCGCTTTCCTCCCACAGTCCAAAGAGGTGCAGGTTAGGTGCACTGGCCATGCTTAGTGTTGGAGAATTAGCAGGGTAAATATGTGGGATTATGGGAATAGGGCCTGAGTGGGATTGTTGTTGGCGCAGACTGAATGGCCGCCTCCGGCACTATAGAGGCTCTATGATTCTATTTGACGAACTTTAATTTCCAACTCATCACTCTTTCAGATCCAAATAAACAGCATTCTTCTACAAACTTAAATGCCACTTTAAATACAGTTAATAACCATAAACATACAGCCTCAAAGCTTGCAGGGAGAAAATTAATTTTTGAACTGCTTGCATAAACTCTGCCTTCAAACAATTCCCAACTAGAATTACAATTTCAAACTGCAAAAGCTGCTTCTTTGCTACAGACCTAGGACTGCATGTAAACCCATGACCCTGTCAATGACTCGAATCACAAATCCAAGGGGAATGTAAATAAACAAAGTCCATTAACTCTACTTAACATAACCACTTGCAAGACTTCATGAGTAATTATCCTGCTTTCTCAGCATCGGAATTGTATTTCTACCAGACATACCGACCACCTGTAGAATAAAGCTGAATTTTTAACAATTCTCCTTAAACATAACATATATAATTTGAATACTATCACATAATAGTATCACATAAAACATATCATTTTAATGACATGTATAAGCCAACAGCACCAATTTAATCTGAATGATATGCAAATTAAAATGGTCTCTAGAGTACTCCAGGTTAGATTCTCACAAAAGCTTGTGCATTTTTGCCACTCCTGCTCTATAGAATTCAGAGAATTCAGCTATGTACTAAAATCCAATCAAAGATACAGCTAAAATGAATACAGGTATTTAGTATACACCTTTTCATGTACCTCACACGAGTGTTAAGTCAATGGCTATGTGCGGCAGGCAGGAAAGTGAAGTTAATTCCACAATCAGATCAGCCACGATCTTACTGAATGGCACAGCAGCCTTAAAGGGCCAAATGGGCAATTTCATCTGATTTATAAATAATGTAACACATAAAATAGTGAAGCCAGAAAGTCTACAGTTTCTTCACAATATTGGGGTTCTATTCTGCAGCTTAACTGAGTACTCAAGAATGTCAAAGTCTTAAGAACAATTTGACATTCTTCAATACTCAGTTAAGTATTAATGAAAGACAATAGTCCATTACTGGAATAACAATGGACTATTTTCAACCATTATCTTCCTCCTTCATTCAATTCAGTGAACATGGTTGGGAATTAAATGATTAAAACTCCAATAGGCAAAAGAAATGTTTGGTTGCCTTGTTGAAAATATTCCGGACCAGCAAATTTCATTTCCAAAACATTTGACAAGTAGACAATGTCAAGAACTGCAACGTGATCAGATGATTGAAATGGAATTAAAGCAGCATTGATATGACAACCTGGAATATTTCTAGACTAAGTTCTATATTTCAAAACAATAAGGTAACACAAACAGCTGTACAATGAGGAACATAATTTTAGAGCTTTAGGAAGACACTTATTCAGAGAAGCTTCACCTTTTTTTGAGGAACGTTTGTGCAATACCATATGGGTTATTTACCGACTGAGTCATGATGGAAAGAATAGAACTACATACTTCAAGACATGAAAATGCCAAGTATATACTGAGCATAACGGATCAGAGGATATGAGCCTCTTTCAGAGGCCAATAACCATGCATTCCCAAAATCACAATGTGGTTATGTGCCTTGTGCAACAAGGCTTTGTGGGTTAGTGCTACCTCTTACTTGTATCTCATTAATTATGTCTTATGTGAGACTTTATAAGATTATGTTTTGGGATTCTGCATTTAATTTAGAGGAATGAAGGGGGTCATGTGGCCTGTAGTGAATTTTGCTGACAGAAGCCTGGTGGCTTGGGTGTTTAATATTAAAGTGGTGTCCCTTTTGTTTTACTGGCAAGAAGATGCAATATGTTCACGCCTGTAACAATGACCAAATCATCTGCATGGCTAATGACAAAATTAATCGCATTTCTTTAAATGAAATATTAATGTTCTTTTCACTTTTTTGTGCACTTTTTTTTTACACAGAATTAAATTATCTTTGTAGACAGTCTCCAGAGAGGCTTTAGGAATGTCAGGTTTTATAAATAGTTGTACTTAAACTGCCTATTTAGTTATAAGATTGAACGGAGGGCTGACAACTCACTAACATAATTAAAATATCCTTGCTCATTATCAGACAGATGGTGGCATAGTTGTAATGTCACTGGACTAGGAATCCAAAGGCTCAGGCTAATGCTCTGGGGACACAGGTTCAAATCCCAGCACGGTACCTGGTGAAATTTAAACTCAGTTGGAAACTGGCCTCAGTAAGATTTTTCATTTTCCAAAGTATTTTTCCAAAATATTTGACAAGTATACAATTTCATGAATACTAAAATGATCAAATGGAATGAAGTTGGGAATCTAAAGGATAGCTAACTAGCATTTCTACCTGGATACAATGTCTATTTGATTTATCTTGAAGATGAGTTTTAGATGGGAAGAATCCAGAGGTTGGATTGGCTTATAGCGTATTTTCTTAAAATATCATTGTACCTTATGGACAATGGCAGTCTATATGAATCAGAGAGATAGAGATTCAATGGTTCATCACACAGAATGCAGGTTGAAATTCACGCTCTGATTGGAGAGACTGGATTCGCCTAGCTTTGGCTAGAGGGAGGTATTGCCAGGGTAATCTCATTGGAAAAGCAATTGTGAAGTTGTCTGGTTGGAAAAGGAAAAGAAATAAAGCAAGCCCTTGGGCACTAAAAATCAGTGTGTCTACTGAAGGAAAAGTTGTAGAACGTGATTTTCCATCCTTTTAAATGTTAAGTGAAGATCTTTTCCATACTTTAGAGTAAAGGTTGCCCACTGAAATAACACTTAGTCAATGCTATTTTTACTTTATGTATTACAATTAAGGATTATAAACTTGAAATCTTGCGTAATTCCTTCAAATTTGTCACTGGGAATTCAGATTTCTTTTTCCAGTTATCGGCCTCCACAAGGATTGTAACAAAAGTGTGAAGAAAAGGGAAAACAATCAAAGAAGCAGAGGTAAAAATGTGCCATTGACAGACATTTTTTCTTTAATTTTTAATGAGGTGCGTATGTCATTCGCAAGATCAGCATTTGTTGTCCACCCCTAATTTCCCTAAAACTGAGTGGCTTACTCAAGCGCAGTTTGTAATCAACTGCGTCGCTAGGATCTAGGGTCTCATTAGGGCCGAACCAGTTATGGAACATTTTCTTTCCTTAAAGGTCATTAGTAAACCAAATGAGTTTTTACAACAATCGATAATAGTTTGAGGTCAGTATTACTGAAGCTAGTTTCCAACCGAGTTTAAATTCCAACCGAGTTTAACCAAGCTGCCATAGTGGGATTTGAACCTGCGCTCCTACACCATTAGCCCGAGACTTTGGATTCCTAGACCAGTGACATTACAACTATGCACCATCTGTCTGATGATGAGCAAGGATATTTTAATTATATTAGTGAGTTGGTTGTCAGCCACATTGAATTATGTATAAAAATAGTAATATATAAAACAGTACTATAAAAATACTATAAAATATTAATAAAGCAGTAACACAACGCATGAACAGTAATTTGAGTTAATACAAGAGATTATCATTTAAGATAGATTGCTTGTGTCAACTTTTGGTGCATCTGATGAGGGGAAGTAATTCAAACTATATGCTACAAAAAGGGAGTAAACTGGAGGTGTACGAAATCCAAAATACTTAAAATAAACTCCCAGATAAGAGTCTCTCAGATTGTAGTGCCAGAAGACTGGCGTTATTCCAGCTTGTTTGTGGAATTGACATGGGAAAGCAGCTCGAAAGAAATGAATATCAATGTATGTATGTCAAACTAATTGAATGTAATTGAAATACGTTTATATTGACTAACAATGCAGACAAACTAAATAATCTCTGCAGCAAAACTGGAGTATGTTTTTTTCCTGGCAAAATTTATGGAGACCCTGTGCTGCCCAAATATCAGGGTCTCCTTCTCAGTCTCCCTGGTCAAGTCCAAAGGAATGCAAAGACCAAGCCTGGCATCAACTTATTGGAGGAATTGCCAGAAAGATGACATTCTTAAATATCAGCCCTCATAAGAACATAAGAAATAGGAGCAGGAGTAGGCCATCTAGCCCTTCGAGCCTGCCCCGCCATTCAATAAGATCATGGCTGATCTGTCGTGGCTCAGTTCCACATTCCCGCCCTCTCCCCATAACCCTTAATCCCCTCGCTTATCAAAAACCCATCAACCCGCGTCTTAAAAATATTTAGCAAGGCAGCCTCCACCACCTCAACGGGCAGAGAATTCCAGAGATTCACCACCCTTTGAGTGAAGAAGTTCCTCCTCAACTCCGTTCTAAACCGCACCCCCCTTTATCTTGAGGCTGTGCCCCCTAGTCCTACTGTCCTTTCTGAACGGGAAGAGCCTCTCCACCTCTATCCTATCCATCCCATTCATCATCTTATACGTCTCAATGAGATCTCCCCTCATTCTTCTAAACTCTAACGAGTACAAGCCTAGTTTATTCAGCCTCTCCTCATAGCTCAACCCCCTCAACTCTGGTATCAGCCTAGTAAACCTCCTCTGCACTCCCTCCAAGGCCAAAATATCCTTGCCTAAGTACAGCGACCAAAACTGCACACAGTACTCCAGTTGCGGCCTCACCAATGCCCTATACAGCTGCAGCAAGACCTCCCTACTTTTATATTCAATCCCCCTCGCTATGAAGGCCAGCATCCCATTAGCCTTCCTGACCACCTGCTGCACCTGCAGGCTGGGTTTTTGCGACTCATGCACAAGGACCCCGAGGTCCCTCTGCACCGTCGCCTGCTGCAGTTTTTCGCCATGTAAGTAATAGTCCTTCCTACCAAAGTGGACCACCTTGCACTTGCCAACATTAAATTCCATTTGCCATTTCCTGGCCCATTCGCCCAGCCTATCTAGATCCTTCTGCAGACTCTCCTCCTTTGGGTGCTACTCCAAATTTTGTCAACATTTACTCAATTAGCTTCAATGCTTCCATCTTCCCAGCTTAGAACCACGAAGACTTTCAAGATACACTAACAACTAGAAAAACGAGGCTTTAGGATATGTTTGCTTTGCAATAGACTGTGTGGAAAAGTTGTACATATTGTTGCTTACATATATTCAATGCTATTATTACCTCTTTACAATAAGTACTTGGAATCATCATATTGTGTTGCCCTGGACACTTTTATTCTGTAGGAATATTAGATCAAAGAACAATATAGCACAGGAACACGCCCTTCAACCCACCAAGCCTGCCACTGATCCTTAATCTTCATTTAGAATCACTACTTATTGCCCATACGCCATTATTATCCCTCTGTTTGCCTCCTGTTCACGTGTCTATTAAGGTACACCTTGAATGTTGTTAATATGCCTGCTTCTACTACCTCTATTCGCAGTGCATTCCATGCACCCACCAACTTCTGTGTGAAAATCTTTCCCCACATATCTATCCATCAGTCCTCATAAGAACATAAGAAATAGGAGCAGGAGTAGGCCATCTGGGATGTGTAAGGCTTATAGTGGAACTAATTTGTCATTTATTAAACCCACGTAATTAATTACTCATACTGATCAAAATACAACTTCCATATTTTTAAAGATGCATTTATATAGAAGTATATTTAATTTAGTTTATTAAAGCAGCCAAAAACAAGTCATTGCTTTCCTTTATGATACAAATTTCCTGTCTTAAAAGTCCACAAGGCAAGAAACCTTGGGTCGCTGGCACTTAAGTTTTGGATACACAAGAGACGTCAGACAAAATGAACATGAATAACATGCTAACAAGAGAATAAATGCACTATATCTAAAGACATAAAAGAATCTAATCAGATTCAGATCTGTGGAAAATTAATGACTGCAGTACATAATAATGAAAAAATAATGGAATAAAACAAAACCCAAGGGATATATAATCATAAACTTGGGTAAATTGCAAGTAATTAAGGAATATTTTTAATTGTAGACCTAAACATAGAATTGAGGGCATATTCTCATCCGCTTGCTAGCATCAAATGTTTTAATGTTACATGCACCAAAGACATTTCAATTCAGATCTGCTAGTGGATAACTATCCAATCAATTATATTTTCTCTCTTATGTGACTGAGCGGTTTCCTATGGCAATATTAAATTACAATTCAAAGGTGTGGCAATAGGGTCTGAATTATGCGTGCTGCATGTTGGGTGCACCAACGGCTGAGATGCTCATACCTCGGTGACTTGAGAATCATGGCTGTGATTATGAAGTAATTGTACATGCACGAATCTTGTGTATTCAATTGTTTTGCTCACATTTTTTGTTCAGAGGCACCCAGTCGAAGATGGATTCTGCTGAATCTGGAGCCAGAAGGTGCAGGCCATTTACAGGGTTCTTTTTACATAGAAACAGAGAAAATAGGAGGGTTAGGCCCTTCAAGCCTGCTCCACCATTCATTATGATCACAGCTGATTATCCAACTCGATAACCTGTTCCCACTTTCCCCCATACATTTTGACCCCTTTATTCCCAACAGCTACATGTAACTCTTTGAAAGCATACAACATTATGGCCTCAACCGCTTTCTGTGGTAGAGAATTCCAAAGGCTCACCACTCTTTGGGCAAAGAAACTTCTCATCACAGTGCTAAATGGTTTAGCTCATATCGTTTCACTGTGACCTGGTTCTGGACTCCCCCACCATTGGAAACATATTTTTTGCATCTACGTTATCTAATCCTATTAGAAATATATAGGTTTTGATGAGATTGTCCCTCATTTTTCAAAACTCCAGCCAAAATCTTTCTAACTGACTCAGTGTCTCCTCGTATATCAGTCCTGCCATCCCAGGAATCTTTCTGGTAAACCTTTGCAGTGCTCCCTCTATTGCAAGAACATCCTTCCTCAGGTAAGCCAACCAAAACTGTACACAATATTTCAGGTGTGGTTTCACGAACACCCTGTTAATTGCAGCAAGACAACCTTGCTCCTCTATTTGAATCCTCTCACTATTAAGGCCAATGTATCATTTGCCTTTTGTACTGCCTGCTGCACCTGTACATTTACTTTCAGCAACTGGTGTCTCATTGCATATTCCTTGATCTCATGGCACATTTTTAATTTTTCTTCATTCTTTCATGGCTGGCTGGGCCAGCACTTGGTGCCCATTCCTAATTACTCCTTGAACTGAGTGGCTTGCTAGGCCATTTCAGAGGGCAGTTGAGAATCAGCCACATTGCTGTGGTTCTGGAGTCACATATAGGCCAAATTGGATAAGGATGGTAGATTTCCCTCCCTAAAGGACATCAGTGAATCAGATGGATTTTTAATGACAATCTACAATGGTCTCATGGCCATCATTTAATTTTTAATTCCATCTCCTACAGTTGGATTTGAATCTGGGTCACCAGAGTATTACGCTGGGTCTCTGGATTACTTGTCTAGCAACAATACCACGCCCCTCTTCCAACCTATAGCCAGATAGCAATCTGCTTTCCGAAGTGGAGAACCCTACATTTATCGACATTATACCATGCATTTATCCATTGACTCAACTTGTCCAAAACACACTGAAGCATCTCTCCTCTCTCCACATCATTCATCCTCCCATCCAGCTTTGTGTCATCTGCGAATTTAAATATAATATATTTAGTTCCCTCATCTAAATCATTAATATACCCTGTAAATGGCTGGATTCATAACATTGATCCCTGTGGTACCCCACTAGTCACTATCTACTACTTGGAAAATGGCCCATTTATTCCTACACTTTCTTCTCTGCCTGTTTTCTATCCATCTCAATAGACCACCCCCAATCCCATGCACTTCAATCTATTAGTGAGACCTTGTCGAAAGTCTTCCAAAAGTCCAAGTAAACCACGTTCACTGACTCCCCCTCATCAACTCTACTAGTTACATCCTTGAAGAATTCCAATAGATTTGTTAAGCATGATTTTCCTTGCGTAAATCCATGCTGTCTCTGTCCAATCCTGCCACTGTTTTCCCAGTGCTTTGCTACAAAATCTATTAGAATGGATGTTAACATTCTCTCCACTATTGATGCAAGGCTGACAGATATATAATTTCCTGTTTTCTCTGTACCTGTCTTAAATAGCGTGGTTACAATAGTTACCCTCCAATATGTAGGAACTGTTCCAGAATCCGCAGAATCTTGGAAAGATGATCACCAATGCATCCACTATTTCTAGGGCCACTTCCTCAAGTACTCTGGAATGTAGATTTCATCATATTTCAGTCCAAGACTTTCCTCAGCTGAGATGGATAATTAAGGAACTGTACAAATGTAATCTATTGTGTTTCATAAGAGAATCTCACTAAATCACAGTAAGATCTATTTATAGCCATTACTGTTTTCCCCCCACTCCCCGCCCTCAATAAACTACAGAACAGTGAATTACTCGCATGTCACATGGGGATCCTTGCCACTCATGGATCGCCTCTTCTTCCACACTCCCCACAGCAACCTGAGTGCAAATGTGTGAAGCAGGCAGTCAAGTGTGATTATCAGTCTGGACTGTAATTGAAACTTCTGCTTCAAAGTCTGGCATCAAACTTTGGTTTGCATCATTGCTGCTATACCAATGTGATTCAGTTGAGATTTATGGCCTGAATCTTCCAACTCGCCTGTGGCTGGGATTCTCCGGTCCCACTGCAATGAATGAAATTTTAACTAAGCACCAAATGCTCTATTCTCGCTCACACAGGTGGCAGAGTAAATGAGGTCAGAGAATATTTCTTGACTATTTGGCTGAATCCAAAAACAAAAATCACGATCTGGTTGGTTGATCTCTTAAATGGCAACAGTTGCATACTCCTTAGACTTGAGGTAAAAATGCTCAACTTTGTTACTTGTTGGGCTCATACTGTCTCTGAAATAGAAACTAAAAATGCCAGAAATGCACAGCGACCAACTGTTCAGATAGTTCACCCTGCATAAGAAGTCCCATGTAATTGCATATTATTATTGTTGTTGTACCTTGAGTGAATCAGACACAAAAGTTTATCCTTTGGGGTGCTGATGGGCCTACTATTACTTTCAGCTTCCTCCCTTGTTTTTTTTTCCACAGTACCTTTTTGATAATCCTATGTTCTGTGTCTTATGAATTTCAGTCACAAGTTACAGAAGTGTGCTGGCCTATTGTCTGAAAATCAATTAAAGATAGTGATTTTCAGTTTTCTACTTTCATTTGATTTGTCCGTGAATCACAAAATTATTTACAAGTCATTACATTTTTAAACAGATTTTAACAGCACGTGATTTCAAATTACTGGAATAAATGTAGAAGTGCAAAACTTGCTTCCCATTCCTCATGAACATTGATTTCCATACAGCTTGCTGAGGTGGCACCCCATGTTACTGCCTGTCCCTAGGAAACTGACATAGTCTAAGTGCCACTTAAACAAATGAATTTCTCCCCAGTAGTGTTTCTCAGAAACAGACTAGCTTATTATGGACTTCTGTTGATATTATCTAGACCATACCATCTGTAAGCCAGCATTTAATCACGCGTGGATCAACATTCCCACCAGAGGGAATTCTGGGTTAAAAAAATTGCATGGGGGTCAGGGGGGCATAAATGTTAATGAAATAATTATAAAGTAGCATAAATATTAGCACAAATAAACATAAAATTTATGATTATATCATAATGATACATTACATAGGTGAACAAAATCAAAGTGTACCCTCTTTATTACGTACTCTTGGCTTAATGTGAGCAATGCAGTGTTGGCACTGCTCTTTACAATTGCATCTAAGTCCATTGTCACTCTTCTTTTCTCAACATTTGTTGCCAGACCTGCTGAGGACTTCAAGCTTTTTATCTTTATTTCAGATTTTTAGCGTGTGCAATATTTTGCTTTTCACTTGTCAATACAAGTGTTGCTTTACTGTGGTCTAGAATATGGTCTAAGAACCACAAGAGAAGAACAGTAAAGAAAAGAGAAAAAAAATGGACAGACCGAAAGGCATTGCAGAAGCAATAATCACATCTCGTGGGGAGTACAGTGATTTTTATCCTCTCTTTACGTCTCATTCCTGGAACTGGGATTTAATAACTCACGGCACATTTTAAAGCAGGTGCTACCAAATGCATCTGTAATCTGTTCCATACCTGTTAGAAATGCTCTTAATTTTCAATTTTCTCAAAACACCACACACTCTTTACTTTGTTACATTCATCATCCTTCCAAAATTCTAAATCTTAGCTGCATCTCTGGCTGGAAGAGAAAATGCTTCTTCTGATTTTTTGAAGTGCATTAGTAATCAGTGAGATGCCCAACCAAAAATGTTAAACGGAAATTGAACGTGGATACCTTCAGTCGTACATTTCTTGGGACTCACTGCAAGCAGCAGCATTTAGGCTTTGATATTTCAATTCCTTGTCCACCAGCAAAATTGGCAAGACTTTTTGCTGGATGCACATATTTGCTGCTGTATGGTTGTTGTGCCAATTACTTCAAATATTCATCTTCAGGTTACTGATCTTTCTGCCATCAGCAACAGTTGCATCCTGTTTGCCTACGAACATTGGCCTCTACTTTCACAGGAGGCTAAGGAACTTCAGCATGTCTGCTGTGAATCTCACCAATTTTTACCGATGCACCATAGAAAGCATCCTTTCCAGACATATCACAGCTTGGTGTGGCTCCTGTTCTGAACAAGATCGCAAGAAACTAGAAAGGATTGGGAATGTAGCCCAGTCCATCACACAAACCAGCCTCTGTCTACACTTCCCACTGCCTCAGCAAAGTAGCCAGCATATTCAAGGACCCCATTCGCCCCAGACATATTCTCTTCCGCCTTCTTCCATCGGGAAAAAGATACAAAAGTCTAAGGTCACTTACCAACTGACTTCAAAAGCAACTTCATCCCTGCTGCCGTCAGACTTTTGAATGGATCTACCGTATATTAAGCTGATCTTTCCCTATACCTTAGCAATGACTGTAATACTATACTCTGCAACCTCTCCTTCTCCCCAATGTACTCTATCAATGGTATGTTTTGTCTGTGTACCGTCCAAGAAAAAATATTTTTCACTGTATCCCAATACGTGGTAAAATAATACATCAAATCAAATTGATTTACTGTATTTTGCCAACACAGATTTCAGGTTCTAGGTTCAAATCCTGAAAACTCAGTGCCTTCAGTGAAGGGTGAGAAAATTGGGAAAGAAAACTATACAAAACTATAAAAAGTCATGGATGGGAAGCTGGTTTGTGTAATGAATTGGGCTACATTCATGACCTTTTATAGTTACTTGCAGTCTTGGGCAGAGCAGGAGCCATACCAAGCTGTGAAACAACCAGAAAGAACGCTTTCTACGGTGCATCTGTGGAAGTTGGAGAGTCGTAGCTGACAAGCCAAATTTCCTTAGTCTTCTGAGAAAGTAGAGGCGTTGACAAGTTTTCTTAACTTTAGTGTCAGTATTGGGGTGGAGTTGGGGGGGGAGAGCAGAATAGGTTGATGGTGATCTGGGCACCTAAAAACTTGAAGCTGTTGACCATTTCTACTTTGCCCCCATTGATATAGATAGCAATATGTTCTCCGCTATGCTTCCTGAAGTCAATGACTGTCTCCTTTGTTTTATTGACATTGAGAAAGAGGATTATTGTCATTGCACCAGTTCACCAGATTCTCTATCTTTTTCCTGTACTCTGTCTCATGATTGCTTGATTGCAGTTTTGTATACTGTTGGTCAGCATATGATTTGTGTACTTTCCCTGGCGCAGCTGCAGGCCAAATTGGAGTTTATGAGTCACAGAGTCCCAGGTCTGGTCTAGACCTTGATTGACTTGAAATTTTAAATCTTTATTTTCTTATTGGCTGAGAAAAGTTGCCTATATTTAGGCCAATCACTATGTTTAGTGTAATGTGGTATTGTCATTTTTGAATTGTGTTTAAGAGTAAATTTCTAATTCTTAGCCTCGGGAGAATGACCTGGTAATACTGTGGAGTATATGCTGAGCCTGATCCCTGATCTGTGTTGATATTGCCAATTTTAGCTGAGGTGGCTTGAAGCACTACATTTGGCACCAGCCTTAGATTTAGGGAGGAAAAACCTACGAAATACCAAACAATGTGCCTTAATGACGATCGGCCGATTACTCTGACATCATTATGAAGTGCTTCGAAATGCTCGTCATGGCATGAATCAATTCCAGCCTCCTGGCCTACCTGGATCTACTACAGTTTGCCTACCACCACAACAGGTCCACAGCAGCAGATGCCATTTCCCTGAACTCAACCCTGGAACACCTAGATAACAAGGACACTTTTGTCAGACTCCTATTTATTGACTACAGCTCAGTCTTCAACATTATTCTTCCCATGAAATTCATCACCAAATTCTGTGGCCTGGGCCTCGGCACTGGCACCTCCCTCTGCAATTGGATCCCGAACTTCCTAACTCACAGATCACAATTAGTATGGCTAGGCAACAACATCTTCTCCATGATCATCCTCAACACCAGTGCCCCACAAGGCTGTGTGCTCAGCTCCCTACAATACTGCTTATACACCTATGACAGTGTGGCCAAATTCTCCTCCAATTCAATTTTCAAGTTTGCTGACGACACCACCATAGTGGGTCGGATCTCAAACAATGACGAGACAGAGTACAGAGGAATGAGATAGAGAATCTGGTGAACTGTTGCGGCAACAATAGTCTCTCCCTCAATGTCAACAAAATGGAGGAGGATGAAATTGACTTCAGGAAGCGTAAAGGAGAACATGCCCCTATCTGCATCAATGGGGACAAAGTAGAAAGGTTCGAGAGCTTCAAGTCTTTAGGTGTCCAGATCACCAACAACTTGCCCTGGTCCCCCCATGCTGACACCATAGTTAAGGAAGCCCACCAACGTCTCTACTTTCTCAGAAGTCCAAGGAAATTTGGCATGTCAGCTACGACTCTCACCAACTTTTACCGATGCACAATAGAAAATATTCCTCTGGTTGTACCAGAGTTTGGTATGGTTCCTCCTCTGCCCAAGACCACAAGGAACTACCAATGGACACCACAAACCAGTCTCCCATCTATTGACTCTGTCTACACTTCCCGCTGCCTTGGCAAAGCAGCCAGCATAATTAAGAACCCCACACACCCCAGACATTCTCTCTTCCACCTTTTCCTTTTGGGGAAAAAGATACAAAAGTCTGAGGTCACGTACCAACCGACTCGAAAACAGCTTCTTCCCTGCTGCTGTCCGACTTATGAATGGACTTACCTTGCACTAAGTTGATCTTTCTCTACATTCTAGCTATGATTGTAATACTACATTCTGCACTCTCATTTCCTTCTCTATGAACGGTATGTTTTGCCTGTATAGCACGAAGAAACAATACTTTTCACTGTATGTTAATACATGTGACAGTAAAAAAAAATCAAATCAAAAAAAGTTAAAACTGCTGAGTTCCTGTTCATAGGTGCTGCTGCAAGCCTATATGCATGGATAGATGGTGAGAAAAAGACTGGGTTTGGTTGTATTTGCTCTCTTGATCTAATAACCCAGCAATTTTGATAGTTGAAGTTCACAAAAAAGGAGTTATTCTTTGGATAAGATCCTAAACGAGCAATTTTGCTGTAGAGGTATACAATGCGAGTTGGTGTCTTTGAGGAGAAAGGATGCGGCTGGTGTGGGGAGGGTGGCAGGAAGCAGATTTGTATGGAATATTAAAAGAAGTGATCTTTGATAGTAATTATATAAATTTATAGGAGAAAGTCTTTCTTCTGCCTCTCGTAAATGGAAGAGTCTGTATTATGTTGCAATTATTTTAGATACCACTTACATTTAAAGAGAAATCTGAAAACCCTGCAGTTAACTGACAGCATGAGAGGGACTGACATCCTGGGAAAATGAATAAATCACCAGGGATGGATGGAATGCACCCCAGACTGTTAGAAAGCTGGGAAGGATATAGCAGAATCTCTGAGGATCATTTTCCATTTCTCACTAGATACATACAAGGTAACAGAGGATTAAAGGCCAGCAAATGTTGTACATTATTTACAGAAGGTGTGTGGGATGGGCCAGATAATTATCAACCAGTCAGTCTGCCTTTGGTGGTTGGCAAATTATTGGAATTAATTTTGAGAGACAGGATAAACTGTCACATTATCAGGAATAGTTAGCATGGTTTTGTTCAGGGATGATCATGTCTTACTAACACAACAGAATTTTTATGGTATATTGTTCTCTTTTTTGTGTGACTTGTCACAGCTTGTATTCTCACCTAGTTTTGTGTTATCTACAAATAGAGATATTGCTCCCTATCTCTTTGTCTAAGTCATTGCAAAGAGCTGAGGTCCCAGTCCTGATTCTTTTGGCAGTCAAATATCACAACAGGCCAACTTAAAAAGGCCTATTTATCCCTACTCTGCTTCTTATTGATGAGCCAATTCTCTATCCATCATCCTTTTGTTAAGATCCAGGCCAGAAACTCCAACGTGTTTCATAAAGTTGGGTGAGCATAAGGTGTTTCACTCCAGGAATGATTCAAGTGACCTACAAGGAAGCTTTCATCAAACAAAGTTTATTTAAGAACACAGTTAAAATATAACAAACAGAATTAGCACAACTTTTACCAATTACAAGATTTAAACAGGACAGTATAACTCCTAACAGCTATCTATTTCTGCTGTTCCAAATTGAACAACATGCCATAGACATACACCTTTCTTCAGACTCAGCACAGAAAGCTCACGTGATGCTGGATCTTCAGCTTTGTATTTACCTATGGACAGAAATCCAGGCCTGCTGCTTGCAGAGGAGGGTATCCTCAAAACAGCCAAACTTCAGAGAGGTAAACTTACTCTCAAGTAGATTTCAAAAACAGCCACACAGAACAGAAACTCAAACTCAAGAGGGAAAAAGCACTGTTGCTTTTCTCCACTTCAAGCTATTACTGAAAAGCGGAACTAAACACTGGATTTTTGTGAAGCATAGCTGTCCCTAGCCACACAACATGCCCTGTGAATCACCTCCAAAAGCGCTCCTCTATGCAATCCTAAAAACCACACAATGCTGCATTAATCCAGATTAAAATCAACATATCAATTATACTACTTCAGCAACATGAAAGGACACTGGCTACAGACAACATGGTGCCAACAAATTGCCAAGGACTGCAGAAACATCCTACAAAGAAACATGATTAAAATACAATTCTAAAGGCATTGAATCATCACACTTCATTACATCATCCCTACTCTAATAACACAATATTTTATGCATTAACCTTTTGTGTGGCACCTTATCAAAGCCTTTGGAGATACAAATGTGACACATATACTGGTTCCCCTTTATCTATCCTACCAGTTACATCTTGAAGAAACACTAAATAATTTATCAAATAGGATTTCACTTTTGTAAAATCATGTTCACTTCTGCTAATCATATTGTACTTTTCCGAAATGCATTGTAAAGATTTATTTTTGAATTGAATTCAGCTTTTTTCCGATCACTGATGCTAGGCTAGCTCTCCAATTTCATTCCTGCTCCTTTTTAGAATAACGATGTTTTACTTGCCAACTTCCAACCTGCTGAGCAAATTTCAGAATCTCGGGGATTTTGGAAAACCATAGGCCTATCCACTATTTCTGTAACTATTTCTTTTAGAACCCCACGATGTACACAACCAGGTTTTGGGAATTTGCCAGATTTTATTCTCTCAAATTTCTCCAGCAGGCTTTCTCTGTTTAATATTCATTACTTTTCTCATTCTTATTAATTCATTGGTTTCCCTTTATTTATGTTGTGTTTCTGCCATTTTCTCATTCTGCATGTTAATTTATCCTGTCTCTATTTCTAAGGGACTGACATGTACTTTAACTATTCAGTTCCGTTTTATATACATGTCAAAGTTCTGTTGTATATTCTTAGCCAGTTTACTCATTCTATTTTCTCCCCCTTTTCATCAACTTTTTGGTGACCTTTTGCTGTTTTCTAAAACTCTCTCAATCTTCATACTTGCTATTATTCTTTACAACATTATAAACGTCATGTTTTAATCTAATGTTATCCTTAACAGCCTTATTAAGCTAAGGGTTTGTCTTTATCACTGAGCTTTCTTTTCAAGACCCTGGCTTGGGTAAATATAAGGTGTTACGCCACAGCATTCAAGTGGGTCACTTGAATCATAGCTTCGCACTGTTACTACCATAAATTTAAATCAATTTTCCTAATCACAGCTAGTTTGCTTCTCATTCTTATTAATTGGTTTTGTTTAAGTTTAAGATTCTTGTTTGTGATTGGAGCATGTTGTTTCAATCTTCGTGGAATTTAATTGTATTATGATCACTACTTCCCAATGAATCTTTAATTTATGGCATTACCATTCAACTCTATATCATTGCACAATATGTTCTGAAATAATTTTATGCACAGTTCGTTTCACAACATATTGCTCCAGAAAACACTGTTTGTTTCTCTCTGTAAGCCAAGCTCTGCCCAGTCACATGATTTTCCTGTCAATCAAACCCAACTCTGAAAACTCCAGGAGAAAACGCTGAAATAACAAAACTGTACTAACATAGATTAAAACAAATACTCCAACAATTAGGATTAATTATATTTCTACATGCTTAGCATATAAATTGCAGATTATGTACACAGCAGTACCAGTTAATAGAATTGACTTCTAAAGGAAAATCGTTCACAAGAAACCTGGCACAAATACATTTCTTAAAGGCACAATATTGTCACAGAAGGCACCAATGTAAAGTAATTGGTAAAAGAAGCAAAAGTGATGTGAGAAAACTTTCACATAACAAGTGTACTGCCTGAGAGCATGGTGAGGACAGGTTCAGTTAAGATACTTGAGGGGATTGAGCTATGAGGAGAGGCTGAATAAACTAGGCTTGTACTCGTTAGAGTTTAGAAGAATGAGGGGAGATCTCATTGAGACGTATAAGATGATGAATGGGATGAATAGGATAGAGGTGGAGAGACTCTTCCCGCTCAAAAAAGACAGTAGGACTAGGGGGCACAGCCTCAAGATAAAGGGGAGGCGGTTTAGAACGGAGTTGAGGAGGAACTTCTTCACTCAAAGGGTGGTGAATCTCTGGAATTCTCTGCCCGTTGAAGTGGTGGAGGCTGCCTCGCTAAATATTTTTAAGAAGCGGGTTGATGGGTTTTTGATAAGAGAAGGGATTAAGGGTTATGGGGAGAGGGCGGGAAAGTGGAACTGAGCCACGACAGATCAGCCATGATCTTATTGAATGGCGGGGCAGGCTCGAAGGGCTAGATGGCCTACTCCTGCTCCTATTTCTTATGTTCTTATGTTCTTATGAATCTGATGACTATTTAAAACAAACTACAGGGTTATGGTGAGAGTTAGTGCAGACACAATGGGCTGAATGGCCTCCTTCTGTGCTGTGATTCTGTGATAATTAATGTCTTTGAATATTTACTACATTCTAAAGGCTAAAAAGTTGTGCATCCTTCCGCCACTGCACTCAATTCTCACCTTCACTAAATTCCCATGTTAGCACTCATTCATCAAAGCACCCTGAACTCAGCTGATTCCAGGCTCCCACACCATTATGTCTTGTATTAGAAACAATTCATATGCTGAAAATGCAGGGCAGGCATTTAATCAAAATGACTCAGTGACTGAGCCATTTTATTGCCAAAGACACGACTGACAAAATTGAGGTTATCAGCATTATACTGAACTTTAGGAGTTTGATTTAACACTTTTTGTTATTAATAGCTTTTATTATACATTTAGATATCAGCATTATTACTTATCAAGTTACCGCACAACTATATGATCCATCACACAGGAGCACAGTACAAGTGTTGAAATTGATTTCTTGCTTTTTCAAAACCTTATTTATTTAGATCTCAACAGGCTTGACACTTTAAAAAAAGGCAAGATGGCTCCCAGTCCCCAAATCTTAAAACACTGACCTTTTTGAAGGGCTCACTCATTAGTATTTGAAGACACTGCTCAGGACTATTAAATGGCAGTCAGTCTTTCACACATTTCAAACTTCTAACTTTATATCTAAAATATTCAGTAAGATTGAAGACTGTTGGAAAAGTTTCAATATGATATTGCAGTCTGATGAATAATTATGAATATAGGCAGCACAGTGCCAAGCACTGCTGCCTCACAGCTCCAGGGATTTTGGTACAGTTCCTTGCTTGGGACTCTGTCTGTGCGGAATTTATACATTCTCCTCATGTTCGTGTGGGTTTCCTCCAGGTGCGACGGTTTCCTCCTACAGTCCAAAGATGTGTGGGTTAGGTGCATTGGCCATGCTAAATTGTCCCCTAGTTTTCCGGGATGCAGCGGTTAGAGGGATCAGCAAGGTAAATATGTTAGATGTTGCAGATAGGGCCTGGGTTGGATTGTTGTTGGTGCCAACTCCACAGGCCGAATGGCCTCCTTCTGCACTGAATGGATTCTATGATCTGACATAATCCATATTTGCTGTCAGTAAGTTATCATGTCTAATATTTACAATTAATCCCATAAAGGTCTGCACTGATTGGATGCAATGCAATTTGTTGTCTGATTGCCATAATTTTGCACAAAAAGTTTTCAGAAGCAGTTAAAATTTGCACTTTAATAAATCTGAACAATAACGAATTGCTTGCCACAACAAAAAACTTGGCTTACAAATAATTGCTGATAGAATAGTTCAATTCTGAGTTTGTAATTACATTTTAAAGCTTGGTATAATTAAGTGATATAGCTTGAATTATGGAGGTTATAAAAAGATTAAAAAGCTTAGTGTGTGCCAATGAATACTAATGTCCATATACAAACTGCTAATCAATGTGGGTGTTGTAATGTCAAGAAATGTCCCCATATCTTGCTTTTCATGCAAACTCTATTTATACAGAACTTATTCTGAACAATACAAATGCAATAACATCCAATGAATATTATTGAGTCTGTGGTTGTTTTGGGGGAAAAAGTACAGACCTCTTCACCAAGGCCAGATCCTGAAAATCAGCCAAACATTCTACTCCATTGCTTGTTCTGAATAAATTATCAGTGGCGGTGTGAGTACTACATGATTCTTTTTCAGAAAAAAACCATTCTATGTTGATCATAACTGCATTCCTGACATGCAAACAATCCCGAAACACAAATACTGCAGATGCTGGAAATTGGAAATAAAAATAGCAGAATGATGGAAATATTCAGGTCAGGCAAGTGTAGAAATAGGCTTAACATTTCAGGTTGGTGATCCTTCATCAGAACATATACCATGCTAAAGTTGTAAACAAGTATATCTTTGCATCAGTACTGAGCTGTGTTTTAACCTTTGCATCTGTTTTTCACCATCTGTTGAACCCTTCATTTTATCATCCATCACAAGTAGGATTTTAATCACAAATTAATGATTTAATTTACCACTCAATTCTTCTGGTCTCGAATGGTTCATTTAATATTCTGGCTATTCAGTATTCGTTGCGCATTCACCCTTTTGGCTTTGTAACAGCTTCCTAATTTGCTTTTCCAATCCGTCTCTTGCCCCTCACATTGATGCCATAGATCTTTACCATTCAGCGACTAAAGTAAATATGCTCACTAAAGTATTTTATGTGGCGTTAGGGGAAACAGAGAGTCTAAAGTAACTGTTAGCACTCTTTTGTTCTAACATAGGGAAATGATAGATATGGAAAACAGACATTTGTTTCATTGGATGCCTGTTTTTGCTGGAAAACTGTAAATTAAGTGGCTTGTATCTTTGTGACTTTTTGTAACCCATCCATTCTTCAAGTTTGCCCATTTTATATCCAATTATCATCTAATGCAGTCATGGATAAAGCACTATTTTCTTTCAAGTGCTGATGGTATTTGAATTCCAATTTTTCTTTGAATTCGCCTTTGCCTCAGAGGAGCTAAAGGAAACTGCTTGCAAATCTAAGCATTTGTTCTATGGCCATTATTTGATCTTGACAACATTAAGAGAAAAAGAACTATTGCATTTATCATCATCCTTGCCTCTCTTTTAAGTCATTCTTTAAAACTTGTTGATTTGACCAAACTTTTGGTCACCTGTCCTGTGTTGTCTTTGGTGCTCGATTTTAATTATTCATACTTCTATGGAGTACGTTGCGACACTTCACTATGTATAAGGTGTTATACGAATGCAAGTTATCATTGTTTACTACACTGGTTTTATACACGTTTTCCAAATTCATATCGAATTTTTATCAAATTATTGACAAACTCTCTAATCTTGGATCTAAGTTTCACAGAGATAATTTGAATGTCACTGTTGCTGAAACTTATTAGAAGAAAATGTATAGCCATAGGAGTAATTTAACAAACAAAAATGATATGAATAATTATACAGATTCACTTTCGCACGAGATACTTGCAGTATTTTTGGGACAGTGCTACCAGTGGCAGAAACCATCACTTCCAGAGTCCCAGTGAAATGATATATTAGGGTTTGTGCGAGCTGTGCAACAGATTTGTTGCAGGAGACATTGACTACTTATGGCACAGTAAAATGGAGAACTGGAGCTGAATTGTCTGTCTATTCTGATTCATAATGCATGAAAAAGCTCCCCGGTGAGGCAGAATTAGGTTTAACACCATTAAGCGGCCTGGCCTCTATTTAACGAAATATGTATTTTTTTTTTGTTCGGCTTACAAGTGATATTTTGAATGTAGTTAAATTTAAGATTGAGGCACAAGTTTTCGTTGAAATGTCATTGTAGTTGAGTAGTTCCCCAAGGTCTTGTTTGTTCTTTCAGTTAATCTTATCCTGTAAGGCAATCAGAGTGGTACATTGTGATAAGCCTGAATGAATGCCTAATCTGGGTAAATTTAATTTTTTTTAAATCATTTTTTCTTCAATAGGTAACACGACAATATGCAAGGCTGTTTCAATGCTACTGCTTCTCAACAGAAACCCTGGAGATTAAAAAGAACCTTTTTATTTAATGGAAGATAACAGGGTCTGCATACTTCACTCATAGCTCGTGCTACAGGATCTTATCATAAATTGCTTAATTTAGCTGAAAATATAAATAGAAGAAACAAGAATACGGGAATGCTGATGATTTGAATTTAAAGGGTATATGAAGTTGATGTGATATATTGCATATTAATACTCTTTAGTTTTCAATTTATTCTCTATCATTTCTCCATCTGGTTAACATTTGATTTTAGTGAAAAAATCTAGGAGTGGATTGATGGAGTTGGAAACTTAACCAAAACCATTAAATTCTGAACACAGGAAGCAGGAATGCAGATTCAGTACAAGGGAGAAGAATGAACAGGTTTTGTATGGATAAGATAGAAGTGATATAATTCTGGATGAATTCACACTGAACGTTATTACTGTTGCCATTTCTGACTTTTATACAGAAAACCTGGCTGTTTTAAATTTAAAAGTACAATATAATGTAGCCTATGTCTTAAATAACTGTATCACTAAGTTTGCATGTATTCCTTCAATGTGGCTGCTTGCATTTAAGGATTTATTTCCTACAATTATAACACTTGTATGGTCTTCATACTGCTGAATATAAATGATGGCTCTAGCTTGATAACTGTCAATTTATGTGAAGTCTCCAATATTATGAGTGTCAGGCAATTAATTGGTGCTTATTTTTGTGGGAAGGCACCTTAAAGTTTGTACTTTGGAATTATCCAAACTATCTTTCAGGCACAACTGCAGAAAGCATTACCTTTTGGTGTATTGTCAGCATGTTGAAAATGTTAAACTAACACACAAGTCTCTTTATTATATGCTTTATATGAATTAAAGAGTAATTTTCCAGGCCAACACATTGATAACGTCAATGTGCATTCTATGCAAACAGATAAAAATATCCTAATGTGGGACGCAATCGAATACATTGTGCAGGAAAAGATTATACCATAGCAGCAGTCATGTGATGATGATAATCCTGGACATGAGCCGTCGCACTCGATTATGCCTTCTCTCCTAATTCACTGTACATTCCCATTTGTGGTGTTACCAACAAAATTAAAGACAACAGCAAAAAAAATGCCAGGGAAATACATATTTTCACCAAATATATCAGTCTCTCTGAAACACTGAGTCTTGTTATGTAACAAAGTAGACATTAAAATATACATTGCACCAGAGATGTAGGAAAATTCAATTTGTGATGCTTTTGGGCAACTTGAGTTAATATATGAGACGTCCATTTAACAACTTGACAACAGCTATTCTTTATCTTTTCACTTTACAAAATACAACTATAAGGCAGTTGAGCCAGTTGTCCAGTTATTTTGAGCATCAAGCGGCAGAGCTATGCTTATTTATTTTTCAGTGCAACAGAAAAAAAATTTGAAAAAATGTCAAACTTAGAATATGTCTACACTATTTGTGATTGATTCCCTATCATATTGATAGGGAAATTAATTATCTCTTGTCTGGTTTGCACAGCCTTAAAATAATTGGTTGATGGTCTATTTTTAATAGCTGCTATTCATATATTGTAACAAAAGTAATGCCTGCCCTACATAACATTCCTGTTTTATCAAGATAAAAGTATATTTTAAAATCAACTGCAGATAACTACCATCTTAAAGTAAATTCTCTCAGCTTTGTGTGGTAGTGAGAATTTATAAATCTCTAGCTGTTGGTTCTGGTAAAAGCACTAGTTGATTTTCCAAAGTTTGTAAATTACCTATATATACATCCATCCCCTAAAAGCCACTTGCTCGGTACAGGACAGGAAATGGTCCCTGTTCTAATGAATATTTTAAAATACTTACTGGGACTGCTGCCAGCTTTCGCAAACAAAAGAGAGATTCTGTCGTCCTTAGTTGACCGGCAGTTAAAATGGTGTGCACATTTCAATGACATCATTGGATTGCAACTTCACCATTTAAAGTCAAGCTGCTGCATCTCTGGGTCGCTGTGGTGATTATACCTTTAAGCATCAGTCTGCAGAGTAAGGCTAATATGACCCAGGGAACCAATTGGGGAGCAGGGTGGGGGAATCACCCTGTTAAGCTCAGGCTTCTGAATCAACTCAGGAGTTAATTGCAGCTACAAGCCTCTGTATGGTTTTATTCTGTAAATAAACAAGTTGCCAAACTGGTGAACAAGCATATTTACAAGTGAGAATATCCAGTTTACATTTAAGTTGAGAAAAGAGTTGCCCCTCTTTGGGCAAACAGATCTACAGAGGACAGGGCACAATACAGAGAATACCTTTGCGATTAATAGCAAGTGAACAAAATAGGGGAGACAGCGAAGCACAGGGCTATTCTCCTGAGTGTATGTGGAGCTCAAACTTATTATCTGATTCACATCTCAGAGCCCCAAGTGTGCCCAACTCCAAGTCATTCAGTGAACTCAATGAATTGGTGCAGTCACGTCCCCAATCTAAACCATCATTCAACTGATCACAAAATTGAAACAAATATCTATGTATTGTGAATTTGGAGCCATCTTGAATGATAAGTAAATAGACAGATTAGGATGTGGAGTAAGTAACGAGGTGACTCAACAGAGATTACTTGCTGAGGTTGATATAAATTTTAAACAGGCATTGGAGATAGCGCAAATGGAAAGTGCTGGAAAAGGTGCACAAGAGTTAAGAGCATGCAGAATGGTACCATTCACCGAATAAATAGTGCATCACCAGTATATAATTTGAAAAAATCTAGCATCAATGATTTAAATATTTACTCACTATTATAAAAGTGACTAAGATAATCCTATTACTGTAATGCTCCGGGTAAATGGGAAGCCTTTTAAAATATAAGTTGATTCAGCTGCTGTGGTAGGTGAATGTACATATCAGCACTTGAGGGAAGGTGCTCAACCATTGAATTTGAAGTATATTGTAGCCAAGTTAACAACTTATACTGCAGAAATGACAAAAATAGTGAGCACTGCAATGGCACCCTGTAAGGTATGGAAACAGTCTGTCCAACTCCCACTGATGTGGGTATGCCGGCGTTGGACTGGCGTAAACACAGTAAAAAGTCTGACAACACCAGGTTTTAGTCCAACCTATTTATTTGATAATATTCTCACAAGCTTTCGAGGGGACAGCCTCTTCGTCAGGTGAATGGAGAGTTCTGGCCTCAGACAGAGCATATAAAGCACAGACAGTTTAGAGACTCCCACTGACCATACTGACAGGTGAATGGCCAAGCCTTCTCAGCTGCAATTGGTTTAAGGAAATCAAGTTAAATTGGACCAAGATTTTCCACGTGCAGGAAGGAAGACTGCTTAAAATGAAGAAAAAATATGAGATTGTCTTAAAAAGAATTTAGGCAAAATAAAAGGCTTGTAAGCAAATATCAATGTGGACCCAGAAGTGACTCCTACCACTGAAAGATAATGCCAGCGATTTTCCACCCATGAATATCTAAAGTCATAGTGCCTGACAATGGAACAGTATTCACAAATGCTGTGTTTCGAAACTTCACCACACTAAATGGTACGAAGAACATTGGAACTGTGCCCTTCCATCTAGTATCCAACGGACTAACAGAATGAGCCATCCAAACTTTTAATTTTAGCCTAAAGCAGCAGTCAGGAGGAACCCTGAGGACCAGAATCTCTCATTTCCTTCTTGGCTATCGGGCCATTCCACATGCAACAACAGGCTCGCCAACTGAGTTGTTAATGAATCATCATCTCAGAATAAGACTGAGCCCTGTGCATCCAAATTTTCTGGGGAGGGGTGAAGCCAGCCAAAGCAGTCAGAAGACAAGTTATGATTTTTGGTGGCTGACACCATATATGCAAGGAATTTTGATCGTGGGTCAAGTTGAGTCCCTGGAATCGTCGACTCTAAAACTGGACCCCTGCATTACCAAATGGATATAGAAAGAAGGATCGCCGGAAAATATTTATGGAAAAGAGGAAGACCCAAGCCACCAGTTTTATCATCAGGAAGAAGATTGTCATCAGGAAATGTTTAGAGGTTTACAGCTTGGAAACAAGCCCTTTGGCTGAACTTGTACATGCCACCCAGTTTTTACAACTAAGCTAGTCCCAATTGCCCACATTTGGCCCGTATCCCTCTATACCCATCTCATCTTTATGCTCTTTAAAAGACAAAATTGTACCCACCTCTACGACGACGATTGGCAGCTTGTTCCAGACACTCACC
Organism: Carcharhinus amblyrhynchos; assembly: GCF_965287045.1. Classification (NCBI taxonomy): domain Eukaryota; kingdom Metazoa; phylum Chordata; class Chondrichthyes; order Carcharhiniformes; family Carcharhinidae; genus Carcharhinus; species Carcharhinus amblyrhynchos. The sequence continues at coordinate 14,214,401 of NC_137341.1, forward strand.
ACTCAGAAAAAATTGCTCCTCTGGACCTTTTTCTATCCCTCCCCTCTCACCTTAAATCTATGCTCTCTAGTTTTAGACTTCCCCATCTTTGGGAAAAAATGTTGATTAGCTACCTTATCTACGTCCCTCATTATTTTATAGATATCTGTAAGATCACCCCTAAGCCGCCTACACTCTGGGGAATAAAGTCCCAGTCTATCCAGCCTCTCCTTATAACTCAAACCATCAAGTCCTGGTAGCATCCTAGTAAATCTTTTCTGCACTCTTTCTAGTTTAATAATATCCTTTCTATAATAGGGTGACCAGAACGGTGCACAGTATTCTAAGTGTGCCCTTACTAATGTCTTGAAGTTGTACAAGACTTCCCAATTTTTGTACTCAATATTTTGACCAGTGCAATCAAGCATGCTGAATGCCTTCTTCATCACCTTGTTCACCTGGGGCTCCACTTTCAAGGAGCTATGAACCTGTGTTCCGAGATCTTTGTTCTGTAACTCTCCCTTCTCTATTGGCTGACTGTTTTAGCACTAGTATTCCTGTGGAAGGCACATCCAGTGTCTCCATGGAAACAGACTGAACTGAACTGCCTTTGCCTGAAGAGGCATCCGTCATTGTGGCTTCAGCTTATAGCAATCCTGTGGAAGCACTCCAGACAGAGTTACATCACTTCGCGAAGTTTCGAAAACCCCTCAAAGACCTGGTTTATGATTAGCTAAGTTAATGTACTAAATCTGGGACTGTATAAATTGACTGTTGACATTTGTATAAGGGGGACTCAAAGAAGGAGAGATGTCCCTTTACAGATCAATCAGCACAGTAAGGGAACCAATTGGGGAGCAGGATGAGGGAAATTATCCTGCTCAGCATGGGTTCTGGACTCGGAGTCATCTCAAAAGTTGATCGAAGCCACAAGGCTACACGCCTCTGTATAGTTTTATCAGTTATATAAATGTATTGTGTTTTCCCTAAATCGATGAATGAGCATCTTTACAGTGGCCAATCTGCTGTATTTGATCTAGGGTACGTTTTGAGGGGATGGTGCAATTGCCCTCCCCCTGCCAACCATTCGTATCCTTCTGATTGCACTATTCCTGCCAGAATGTTGAAGTGGGAGAGATTAAAACCAGGGTTATAATCACATCCAGTGATCTTGGAAATCACTATACAAATGCAAATTATTCTTTTAGCGATAACACAAGTGGTGCATTTTACAACTTCAAAACTCTCGCTGTTGAAAAACTTTTTCTTGGAACTTAGGTTGACGCTTACATGCAGAGCCACTGGTTCTGAACCTCTCCTGGAAACAGTTTGCTTTTATAACTTTGAACACCTCAAACAAAATCACTCTTTCATCTCCTGTACTCTTTAAAAAAAAGCACATTGTTTGGGAATTATTCAAAACTAAGATTCATCCAACATTTGAAATGCCTTACACTGCCACTTGATTAACTGCACAGCATGGGACTATCTGGAGTAGCTACCGCTTTTTAAAAATCTTCTACTCAAAACATATTTCATGTCTCAGTCCTAATCAAGGAAAAATAGGCGCACAATCCAGAATTAAGAGCGTGCTTCTTCCTTGAAAAGAACACGCACATATAGATTACAAACAATGCACAATTATATTTCCTCTGGTCTCTGCAAAAAATGTGCCTTTACCTCTAAGAAATTGCATTATAGTCTTGTAATTTAACTTTATGATTTGAATGTAATAGCTATAAATAGAAAATGATTCAAACAAGAAGTTGTTATAAAGCAGTGGTCTCACCAAGGAATAAGCTGATGCTTGATTTATATGGTCATCGTGCCCTGAGATGGAGGGCAACCCAATGATTACCTTGCTGCATTTCTGTATTTTTTTTTTACACAAGATACAGAGGATGGAATTTCACAGGCCTTCCTGCCAGTGGAATCTTCCAGTCCTGCTGAAATCAATGGAGTTTTGATCAGCTGAGTACATTTTTCAGCCCAGCCCACTCCCACCCTAACAGTGCTGTAAAATTCTACCCACAAATACTATTGTATAGGTACAGTTTTAGATTTTTTTCCTCCTTTCATTGGTTTTGAATGTGGCCATGCAAATGAAGATAGAGAATTAAGTCAATACTTAAAGATGAACAACTATGTCATTATTACTCAATATATTCACAACAGTTATCAATAGTTGATTATTTAGTACATTACATATATTTATGTATGCATACAGGATTGGGATGCAAAACATCTCTAATGGAACCATACCAAGCTATGCTTGTTGTTCATCATTCAGTTTATGCTAAAGTGAAACAGCTAGGGCAGACAAGAGGACAAATGAGTGCTACAACCATTGAGGAAGTGAAGAATATTCAATGTTGACTCCAGTAGTGACCAAAACCAAATTGACAGTTTTGCATTTCTGAATTGCTCCTCACTGAGCTGCATTTCAGTGTAGGTTTTATAATGGAACACAAATGACCATACTGCTGAAGTTTGTTATTTATGGCTTCATGGATTTCTTGTGGTTACTGAATCATCAAAGGTTACTCTATCTGCAACGATAATCTCCACATGATTCAGGTCTGAGTGATCTGAATCAACCTTTAAGGTACGTTAGCTAATAACATCATTTTCAAATGCAGCAGTTCTACAATACTGCATTAAATAGCAAATAATTATTACATTCTGTTTCATAGACCCTGGGTGATTAGTTGCATTCTCTAGGTTACTGTCAAGGCAAAAGGACTTATGACTGTCCTGAGGGCACTTTTAACTTTTGAAGATAACAGGTTCCACTGTTATACTATTGGGCTACCTTGGGCTCCATATATTTCTAATTGTATGCTGCCAAGCTGACGGCATACCTGAGGTGTTTACTCAATTTCTTTCCAGTTCTGTCCTACAACTTTTTTTGTTATTGTGCTTAGGAATGCCTAGGCCAGGCTTTGTCTAATTATGGTCCTTCAGCCCATTATAGTTTTTTTTAAACAGTGGGCTACCAATTTCTGTTGTATATTATGCCTCAACAACTGCATCCATTATTTCACCTTTAATTTGGGTAAACCAGGACTTGACCTTAACTGTTATGTTTTTCAATGTTTGCTTTCAGTGTTTTATGCAGTCAAATTTGCTTAATTGGCTTGCTAGATTAATAATTTTAATATAATTTAAATGGAATGCACAGTAAAGCTTTGGAAAATTCAATTTTGATTATGTATTCAATGTCGGTTTATTCTGAATATCTAATTTCATAATTCATCTGTTCCAGAGGTATGACTTTTAGTTTTAGAAATATGCCTTTTAGATTGCAGATTAAGGGCAGGAATTTCCCTTCACTGCATTAAGTGCAGCAGCAGGTGTGAAAAGAAGTGTTCTACCCATTACTTGCAATGGCAGGTTTCCACACCATATGATCAGCTTTTTACTGCATTAATTATGCATGTTGGACCATAGAAGAGGATCTCTGATTTGTCTACCCTGCTGTTAGTTCACTCCTTCCTCACTCCAGGCACCATGTTTAAATCGCAGCTGGGCAAGGCTTTGTCCTTTGCAGCCCAGGACTGTCTCAAATGAGTGAGATGGCCCTAAAGCCCCCCCATTCAGTGATGCACTGAACACCTACTGGACGCTGTGGAGTCCTACTGTGATGCCTTTTACCCCTATGATGCCAGTGGAGGCCCAGCAAGCTTGGGAGGTAGCACCAGTGGTGGTCAGTACCAACACAGCACAGAAGTCAGCCAGCCAGCCAGTACAGAAAGTGTGTCTGCAACTTAATGTATTCACTTGTGCATGAATGTTTGAGGTCCCACAGAGGTCCCCAGTGGAGCCCAGCATAGGAGCTGAGTGCAGCTGTTACTTTCATAGCCACGGCAAAGGAAGCCAACCGAGTCTCCTTGGGGCCAATTCCTGAAGGATGTGGCAGATCTGAGCCAGAGGCCTGGACATATCAAGGCAGACAGGCAGTGTCAAGGAGCAGTAGTAGTTTTAAGTGATATGTATGTTTGTATTATTGGATATTAGAAATAAGGTATAGATTTAAGTGAGTTTAATGTTGTGTTTTTGAGTCAGAAATGTTACAATTTTCATGTTGGACTCATGTCAGACAAAGGTATTTGCATGTATAGGGGTTTTTGATTCAAACTGCATTTTGAACTTGCTGTCAGAGTGCTTGTGAGGGCAAAGTATCACAAGCTTGGGAAAATAATATTTTGCTTTAACATTCTAGAGCACCTTTCAGATAGGAAGGATTTTTTGAGGTTTAAATGGATTCAAGTAATTGGAGAAAGGAAACTAGAGAGGGAACAGCTCCCAGCACTGCTACATTATACAATGGAGTAATGAGCATGAAAGATACCCCTCGAGAAGCTAAAGGACAGTTAATTCTAGAAACTAAACATATCCAGTAATAGCGAAGTTACAGGGACTGCCATTATACTGGTATTGGTCACTGAAGCAAAAGACAATGATGGAAGTGCAGGCCTGGGGGGAATTGGCTGGGGCCAGACATCTGTAACAATCATAAATTTGGTGTCCTTATTTTCAGCCTTTGGAAATAATAGTATTCTGTTGGGAACTGTTTATTTAAGAGTTTGTGTAAAAGTTTGGATGTTACAGCAATTCAAGATAAAGGAATACTGAAAGGGGAGTTGGAAAATCTGCAGGCAGATCCTTGCTAAAACAGATAAAAAAGCCTCGTTTGAAAGCATAGTTGGAACAATTAAATGGTGATGTTGGACTGTGACATAATTCAGTGACAAATTGGAAGGGCCTGCCTTGTATTGAGCAAAGCAAATGTCAACAAGGCATTTTATGGGTTAAGGTGCCTACAAACCATAGATCATAGAAAAATCATTGAAACCCTACAGTGCAGAAGGAAGGCTTTCAGCTCATCAAGTCTACACTGACAACAATCCCACTCAGACCCTATCCCCACAATCCTACATATTTATCCCGCTAGTCCCTCTAACCTACACATCTGGGGACACTAAAGGGAACATCTTTAGAATGTGGGAAGAAACTGAAACGCCTGGAGGAAACCCACGCAGACACAGGGAGAACATGCAAACTCCACACATGCAGTGACCCAAGACGGGAATTGAACCCAGGACCCGTGAGGCAACTGCACTAACCACACCACCATGCTGCCCCTAGTTGTAAACTTGTTCAACAACAGCTCTCATGCAAAATTTAGTGAGGATGCTATACTTTTTGATGGATTGTCATCAATGTATTTAAGGCATTAATGCCAGTATCAATCTCTCAGCATCCAGTATCATTGACCATGGCAAGAAACACAATGGACCCCTGCTTTGTTCCCTGGGGAATTCCAGTTCGCACACATGTCCATTATAGGTAAACTTGACAAACTGTTCACAATTTAAAATGAAAATGTTTATCCAAAAAACAAGCGATGAACTGACTCTCATTTGTCAGAGTTTGGAGGTAGCAATTGTGTGATCAATGTGTTGGAATGCTAAGCATCATTGCAGACATTGATCATAATCTATTAGTGTGACCATGTTGTACATCCAAGATAGTTATCAGTCAACGTGAAGTTGACATGCTTTTGATGCTTCCAATCTATTTGGGGTCAGGCTGCATTGCATTTCATTCATCATTTATTGTGCTATAGTGTTCCACAAAATTGAATAAATGTTTGCTTAGGGCCAATTGGGCATATCTTGCCAATATTATTAGTAGATGATGATTTTGGAAAAGGGATGACATTTGCTCTTGTACTCAGACTCTCAATTGTGTATTTAACACATTAAGTATGTCCAAAGGTTCAGCAAGTTTATTAGAGAACTGAACGATCAGTCTGGCTGATATGCTATTAGGGCCACTTTAGTCATGAAGTTTGATTTTCCAAACTTCTTGTGGGTCAACCTGATAGATGGGAAAGGACAGTCAATACACTGGGAATAAGGAGGGGTTCAGTGGTTGTGAAACTTTTCCAATGAACACAAAGTAAATGTTCTCAACTACAATATTACTATGTGAGCTTTTCTGCCAGTTGCCAACAAGCAAATATCATGACACTACATTCCTGGGATTGAAAGTTTTGGACATTTTACCTTGCATGTATAAGAATTTTGCTTTGTTGTCTTAATTTCCTCAACAAAATCATGCGTGAAATGTCTCCAGGAGGAGCATTTTTTTTGCAAAGGTGGAAGAGACACTGATGATTTTGATGATTCAAGAGTCATTCCCTTAAAACCTACCTCTTTGACGAAGCTTTTGCTTCTCTGGCCTAACATTTCCTCATTTGACTGAATGCCAGATTTTATTTTATAACATCCTTGTGAAATATAATAGGATGTATAATTCTATTTTAGTTATTCTTTAATCTGATTGAACATTGCTGGCAAGGCCAGCATTTATTGACCATCACCAAGTGCCCTGAACTGAGTGCCTTTCCACACTATTTCAGAGGGCAGTTAACAGTCAACCATAATGCTGTGGATCCCATCACTCTATGGAGTCACATAAATAGACTAGACCAGCTAAGGGCAGTAGATTTCCTCTCTAAAGAGCATTATTGAACCAGATTGGGTTTTACAACGATGGGCCATGGTTTCATGGTCACCATCATTGAGATTAGCTTTTCAATTGCAGATTATAAATTGAACTTAAATTCCACAGCTGCCATGGTGGGATTTGAACTCATCTCCAGAGAATTAGCTTGGGTTTCTGAATTACTAGTTCAGTCATAATATCATTATGCACCAACAAAATTAGTGTTGGACCAGTAGAAAGTGCATCTGGAGAACTGATAATGGAAAGTCAGGTTTGGCAAATGAATTAAACTGGAAATGAATTATACTGGAAATTTACATTGGTCTTCATAATGGAGGACAGAAGTGGCAGATCAGAAATGGCTACAAATCAAGAAACGTAAGGAAACTCAAGAAAATTATAATCACAGGGAAATGGTATTGAGCAAATTGTTGGGCTGAAAAATCCCCAGGTCCAGATAGACTTCACCTTAAGGTCTTGAAAGAAGTAGCTATTAAGATAGAACTATAGAACCATGACAGTGCAGAAGGAGACCATACAGCCCACCAAGTCTGCACCAATTCTGAAAGAACACCTTACTCAGGCCCAAACTTCCACCCTGTCCCCATAACCTCGTGCATTTACCATGGCTAATCCACCTAACCTACACTCCTGGGAGGAAATCCACATAGTTGATGTATTGATTTTAGTTTTCCAAAATTCCCCTAATTAAGGGAAGGTTCCATTAGAAGACGGCAAATGTAACTCCTTTATTCAAAAAGGGAGACAAAAAGCAGAAAATTACAGACCAATAAGCTTAACATCTGTCATTGAGAAAATGTTAGAAGCCATTAATAAAGATATTGATAAGGTTCACCATGGAAGCCTTCTGCAGAAATTGCAGATGTATGGGATTGAGGGTGATTTAGGAAATTGGATCAGGAATTGGCTGGCGGATAGGAGACAGAGGGTGGTGGTTGATGGTAAGTATTCGACATGGAGTTTAGTTATGAGTGGTGTGCCTCAAGGTTCTGTTTTGGGGCCACTGCTGTTTGTAATTTTTATTAATGATCTGGATGAAGGTATAATTGGGTGGATTAGTAAATTTGCTGATGACACCAAAGTCGGAGGTGTGGTAGATTGTGAGGAAGGGTGTCTTAGTCTACAGGGAGACTTGGACAAGTTGCAGAGCTGGGCCGAGAGGTGGAGGATGGAGTTTAATGTGGAAAAGTGTGAGGTAATTCACTTTGGCAGGAATAACAGATGTGTAGAGTATAGGGCTAACGGTAGGACTCTGAATAGTGTGGATGAACAGAGGGATCTAGGTGTATGTGTACATAGATCCCTGAAAGTTGGGAATCAAGTAGATAGGGTTGTTAGGAAGGCATATGGTGTCTTGGCGTTTATTGGTAGGGGGATTGAATTTAGGAGCCGCAGCGTCATGTTGCAACTGTACAAAACTCTGGTGCGGCCGCACTTGGAGTGTTGTGTGCAGTTCTGGTCCCCACATTAAAGGAAGGATGTGGAGGCGTTGGAGAGGGTGCAGAGGAGGTTTACCAGGATGTTGCCTGGTATGGAGGGGAGGTCCTGTGAGGAGAGACTGAGGGATTTGAGGTTGTTTTCGTTAGAAAGAAGGCGGCTACGAGGGGATCTTATTGAAACATATAAGATGATTAGAGGTTTAGATAGGGTGGACAGTGATAGCCTTTTTCCTCGGATGGAGAAAGCTAGCACGAGGGGGCATGGCTTTAAATTAAGGGGGGGTAGTTATAGGACGGATGTCAGGGGTAGGTTCTTTACCCAGAGGGTGGTGAGGGATTGGAATGTCCTGCCTGCTGCAGTTGTAAATGCGCCTAGTTTGGGGGCATCTAAGAGATCCGTGCATAGGTTTATGGATGGAAAAGGTTTGGTTTAGGTTAGAGGGTCATTGTTTTTTAACTGGTCGGCGCAACATCGTGGGCCGAAGGGCCTGTTCTGCGCTGTAATGTTCTATGTTCTATGTTCTATATTATAGCAGGGCATTTGAATAAAGTCAAGGCAACCAGGCAAAATCAACATGGTTTTATGAAAGTAAAATCACGTTTAATCAATTTATTGGACTTTTTTGAAGGAGTCACAAGAACTGTGGATAAAGCAGGACCTTTGAATATACAATACTTAGATTTCCAGAAGGTACTTGGTAAGGTGCAACATCAAAGATTATCAAGGAAAATAAATGTTCATGGTGCAGGATGTAAGATATTGGCATGGATAGAAGATTAGCTCACAAACAGGAAAAAATTGGCATAAATGGGTCTTTTTGTGGTTTGCAGGATGTGACGAGTGGTGTGCCGCAGTGACCAGGGCAGGTCACAATTTCAACAAGCGACTTGGATGAAGAGATTAAAGGTATGGAATCTTTCCTATTCATTCCGCAAGTAAAAAATTGAGCTTTTTTATTGCCTCGTGTGGGAAATCGTACCTCTGGTAGTTCAAACGTCACTCAGTACTGCACTCGAGTGTTTTCATACTGGAAAGAAATTTGAACCCATGATCGTCTGACTCACTTAACAAATTAACTTTTTCCAGACTCAACTTTTGAAAGACATGCTTATATAATTAACAAAGTTAAATATGATGAATTTATGAATAATTCAGAGCACGTTACACACAAATGTATATGTGCATAAATTATTTAATTAAGCTGGGGCAAGGTTACGAGAGACAGGTTGTCTGGGAGGTTTAAGACATGAAAGGGTATAGGTGTTTAGTTCGTGCATTTGGAATGAGATATTACGGTGGGTCTGGGTTACAAATTAAGAATTTGGACCTAGCATTTGTATTTTTAGATACATGGAATTTGTTGATCAAAGGAAAGTCAAAGGCGACGAGAAACATTTTGCATCTTACAGAAGTTCCATGTGTGAATAGAAGAATACATATTACATTTTATTGTCCTGAAAATAGAGACAAAATAGAAATAGGAATAACTCAATTAGCAAGAATCTGCATTTCAAAGAGGTATGAGAACAATTAAATCCGATATGAAAGGGGGTTGGGGGGAGGGTATGAGGACAAAGGTATTTTAGAGTTTTAGTGGAGAGCTGAGAGGTTTGCTGTGTGATGATGGTCACCAGGAATCAGCTCTGCGCTGAGAAAAAATGTAAAATTCCAACAAACCTTGGTTTGCAAAATGTCTTGTTTTTGAAGATTCTTGGACTTCTACATCAGAGTGGAAAACAGTGCAAGAGGCCATGCGGTGCACCTTATTCAAACAACAGCAGCTTTGACTTGGTTAATTTAACAAGATTTTTCTAGTTAATTATCTATAAGAGAATGTTGCTTGCAAGGTGTTTACTTGTGAGCCTGAGTAGGGAGTCTTTTGGACGGAATGTTTTCTTATACCAATTTTAACAGTGTAACAGTAAACTGTGTGCTTGAGTTTATTTTATTTCTTGTTAATAAACCTTTTACTTCTTAAAGCCCCAAAAGTATTATTGGATTTTGTGCTGCTGAGATCAATATGTTTTCTCTCGTTTCCATGATAGAAACAGACCAAGTTTCCCACTGAGATTTGGTTTGCTCAACAATTAACATCTGCTGTGGTCATAACATAGATGTCAGGTGAGGATAAGATGTGGATCAGCCTGATGCAATGTTTGATAAAATAATCCACCAATACTTGCTGCAATAGTTCACTCACCAAAATGTACCCAAGGGATGGCCAGCACCCATGAAAACATTCAAAGATTCCAAGAGAAGATAAAGTAATTTTTATTGATAATTTAAAAAAAACAAAGTGGACAGATGAATAGATAAATCAGTTTCCAATATTCTAGTCATTAACACCTCTCAGTTCTGAATTCCGACTGAAAAAAAAACAGATAAATACAAAATCTGCATCTTTTCCTTGCATGGGTATCACGATTTTGTTTTGTGTGACAGTGGAGAGACAACAGATTTTGTTATTCAGGAAAAGTGATTTGTATATAAAAGCATTCAACAAATAACTGCAGTCCCCAAACTACATTGAGTTTAAAAAAAAGGGCAGAATTTTCCCAAAAAATTTCGAAGTGTCATAACAGCAAGAAAATGGGAGTCCTCCGCACCGGTTTTTCAGCACACTGGACCTCAATCTTCCAACAATAAGTGCAAAGAAAGAGTCTCCATGCAATTCACACCAGCATAGAGGCTCTAGGTGCATGACAGGGCGAGATGCTTGCCATCTATGGTCCCCTGCGCATGCCGACAAAGCCTGCAGCCCAGGCTTCCTATTGAGCACAGCCCGAGAAAGTGGACGTTGTCAGCAGCCCAAGCGTACAGGGCATCAGTCACTACACAGATGCAGTTGTGAACAGAAAACTAGGAGATGCTGCAGAGGTCACTGCTGAAGTCCTAGAAGAACCTGATGGCATACAAGCTGACAGCTGCCGTCACCCTCCACTGCCAGCAGGAGTGGGTGTCCTCCTGCCTCACAATGTGCAAGACCTGGCACAGGTGCTGCACTCTCTCATTACTGAGCCAGAGTCTGTGGCGGCATGCAGCATCTTGCAGCCATCAAAAGACATGTGGGTCCAGACGAGACAGGTAGAGACACAAACAGACAGACCAGAAGCGAGTGCGGGTGGGCAGGGCCTAGTGGGTGAGAGGAGGCCGACAGGGAGGGGACAGAGAGGCCGACAGGGAGGGCAAGCGAGACAAAGATAGCAAGAGAGAGAGAGAATTTCTAAGACCATTCTCAAAGAAGGAAGCATGATGATTTTTCAGATTGAACAAATTCTGCAGGAAATTTGTATCAAGCTTAAATAGCGTTGTGGCACCACTGATGTATTTGTTTAAAAAAAACACAAAATTTTGGGGGCCAGAACAATGCCGGCAGGCATTTGAAAATTTAAAAGCAGTGTTAATCACCACACGTTTTAGCCACACGAAATCTTTTGAAACTTTTCAAAGTCACCATCGATGCAAGCAATGCACATGTTGGAGCTGTTGTTAGAGGATGATGATTGTCAAATTGAAAGACCAGTCGATTATTTTTCAAAAAAACTCTCAATATCCACCTGAAAAAATATTCAAAGAGCTTTGAGTTTGCTAATTGCCTTACAATATTTTAATGTTGTAAACAACACATCAGAGACGATTGTGTATACCGACCACAATCCTTTGACATTTCTGGAAAGATTTAAGGGCAAGAACACAAAATTATTTTTTGGAGTCTAATGTTAGTAACATTTACTTTACAGATTGTACATTTGCAGGTCATGAAAATATTATGGTAGATGCTTAATGATGAATTCCAAAGAAAAATGTTTATATAAGCTAGAAATGGTCGTGTTCAACATTATATATAAATAGAATTTGTATAAAATGTGAAACTATAGACTAATGAACTATGGATCCTGTAATATGAGGTTAAAGTTTTGATGATCATCTTTTCATGGTGATGGTTCATTTTTTCTTAAGGGGCTGGGTGTTGTGAAATTGAGTAGAATAATTGTATATTGATGTTTGTAAAATTGTGAAGTGCTTGGGAGAAAGCATTGCATGGTCCCTTTAAAAGGTGGTAATTTTCCTGTGCTTCAGAGAGTTAAAAAAAATTTGCAAGTGCGTAGACTCCCAAACTCAAACAAACAAGCTTTTGAATTTTGCCAACCAATTTGAATCAGGTGCTTAGATACCAAGAACATATTTAATTTAAATCTGATGGTTTTGACAACCTAGGACCAATTCTATTGTGGGAAATATTGATATGTCATCACAGGTATAAAACAAGGAGTCTGTGGGACAAGGAGTGAGAGAGCAACTGCCACCTGCCAAAGATAACAGCTCATAGCTCCCGAGAGACAGAGAATTGCTGGCTCTCATAGTTTTATCTTAAGAGAAAGCACCATCTAGACAGCAAAGGTACCAAAGAAGAAAGAAGTTCCAGACAGAAGAATTAACAGAGAAAGCCCAGAATATTCTGGAAGACATGAAACCTGGTTGGAATTTAGAGAATGAGTAAATTCTGTTTTTGTTAATAAAGTATTACGTGTTGATTTTAGAGTTAGTTCAGGAATTTATTTTGTATCTAACCACTAGAAACTGCTAAAGCACAGGTCACACTACTTCAAACACACTTTTACACTATTAGAGAGGTACTCTTCTCTGGGTGTTTCAGGGGGGAGGGGGCTGCACAGGCTTGAGGGGCAGTCTGGTCTTTTCCTGATCCTAATTCTTAAGTAATTTTAATACAGAATTAGTTCTAAGTTGCTGGATCAAATGTGTGTCAGAGTTTAGTTATCTCAACCATAGTCATTGTTAAACAACATTTATCCTGCCTGATGATTGTCTAACCAGTATTATTTCAAAACCGTCTACTGTATACAAACTAAGCAGACTTCAAAAGCATTCCAGACAAATTACAAATTAGTGATAAGAAATCATATGGAAAAATTAGTATTTATTTAACAAAGCTTCCCCAATCAGTGACCATATCAGTTCTAATTTGAAGCCAAATTAACAGAAGATTAAGAAAAGATATCTATGTGCATTAAGAACAAAAAAAACTCCTATTCATTTAAACTGGTTAACTGGAAACCAAAACTATACCACTACATGATCCAAAATAGGCTACCTGAGATTAGTAAATTCCTGCACTGATACAAGACTCTGGAATTTTTGAGTCTAAAAGTCATTCTTCATGACCTGTATTTACAATTTACCTTATCAGTGATAGGAAACCGGCATTAATCTAATACCAGCAGAATGTAAGAACCTAAGAAATAGGAGCAGGAGTAAGCCATCTAGCCCTTCGAGCCTGCCCCGCCATTCAATAATATCATGGCTGATCTCAAGTGGATCAGTTCCACTTTCCCGTCTATCAGAAACTTATCTTCCCGTGACTTCAATATATTCAGCGAGGTGGCCTCCACCACTTCAACGGCCAGAGAATTCCAGAGATTCACCACCATTTGAGTGAAGAAGTTCCTCCTCAACTCCGTTCTAAACTGCCCCCCCTTATCTTGAGGCTGTGCCCTCTAGTCCTGCTATCATTTCTAAGCAGGAAGAATCTCTCTACCTCTACCCTATCCATCCCCTTCATTATCTTATATGTCTCTGTAAGATCCCCCCTCATCCTTCTAAACTCCAACAAGTACAGACCCAGTTTATTTAGTGTCTCTTCGTAGGTGAACCCCCTCATCTCCGGTATCAGCCGAGTGAACCTTCTCTGTACTCCCTCCAAGGCCAATATATCCTTCCACAAGTGCGGCGACCAAAACTGCACACAGTACTCCAGCTGCTGCCTCACCAGTGCCCTGTACAGTTGCAGCAAGACCTCCCTACTTTTATATTCTATCCCCCTCGCTATAAAAGGCCAACATTCCCTTTGCCTTCTTGATCACCTGCTGCACCTGCAGACTGCGTTCTTGCAATTCGCGCACAAGAACCCCAGATCCCTCTGCACCGTAGCATGCTGCAGCTTCTTGCCTTTCAAATAATAATCCCTCCTACTATTTTTTCTGCCAAAGTGGATAACCTCACACTTGCTAACATTATACTCCATCTGCCAGGTCCTCACCCACTCGCTCAGCCTATCCAGACTTTCCACACCCTCCACGCAATTTGCTTTTCCACTCATCTTCGTATCATTAGCAAATTTCGTCACCCTACACTCGGTCCCCTCCTCCAGATCATCTATGTAAATGGTCAACAGTTGAGGCCCCAGCACTGATCCCTGCAGCACTCCACAAGTCACCAACTACCAACCAGAATAGCACCCATTGATTCCAACTCTCTGCTTCCTATGAGACAACCAATCCTCTATCCACACTAACACCTTACCCCCAACTCCGTGCATCCTAACCTTTTGCAGCAACCTTTTGTGAGGCACCTTATCAAACGCCTTCTGGAAATCTAAAAACACCACGTTCACCGGTTCCCCTCTGTCTACCGCACTAGTCACATCCTCATAGAAATCCAATAAACTCGTTAAACACAACTTCCTCTTAACGAATCTGTGCTGCGACTACTTGATCAAAACCATACTTTTCTAGGTTCCTCGCTACTTCTTCTTTGATGACGGATTTTAGCATTTTTCCAACCACAGACGTTAAACTAACCGGCCTATAATTCCCTGCCTTTTGTCTGCTACCTTTTTTAAACAGCAGCGTAACATTCGCTGTTTTCCAATCTTTCGGCAGGTCCCCGGAGTCCAGCAAATTTTGATAAATAATTACTAAGGCATCTGCTATCATCTCTGCCATTTCTTTCAGAACCCTGGGATGCATTCCATCTGGTCCCGGGGACTTGTCTACCTTCAGTCCCGTTAGTCTATCAAGCACTACCTCTCTAGTGACAGTAATCATATTAAGGCCCTCATCTCCTACCATCCTTCTATCTTTAATATCCGGCAAACTGTGCGTGTCCTCCTCCGTGAAGACCGAGGCAAAAAACTTATTTAAAGCCTCAGCCATTTCCTCATCACCCACCGCTAAATCCCCCCTCTCATCCTCCAAGGGTCCAACATTCACTCTAGCCTTTATATATTTGTAAAAACTTTTACTGTCATTTTTTATATTTAGAGCTAGTTTAGCTTCATACTCTATCTTTCCTTTCTTTATCACCTTCTTAGTCATTCTCTGTTGATTTTTAAATCTTTCCCAATCTTCTAATCGCTCACTGTGACACATGAAAGAAAACATTAAAGGAAAAGTCGCAAGGAAACGCAAGTCTTCAATCTCCTCCAAGAATGACTCCCCAATTGCCTTTCTTCCACCAGTGCAAACTTTTGCCTTTCCTAAACTGAACCAATTTGCCTTGGTTATGACAATAACTATTTCATACTAACCATTTTTATCGATTTCTGAGGAATCTAAAGCCCCAGATTGCTAATGCTAATCAATTGTTTCTACGTTGGTAGAAAAATACATTTTGAAAACTTTCAGGGATTTGTCCAATCCAATGTCTCCCGATACAGGATAAGAAGTTTTGAATCCAGAAGGAGGGGGCAGATATCAGAAGTGCCTTAGGATACTTGCATTACCATATGGAAAGGCAATAGGAGAGATTTGGGCCAAAGATTACATATTCTACTGCTGAAGTACAGAGTATTCTCACTGATAGTTGAAGTTTGTATTCGCAGCACACAAGACAAAGGAATTAGAGAAACTGTCTGTGCCTTTGGGGGAAAATAATAAGGAAATATATCACACCAGGCTAATACTGACCAAGTGTCTACGCTGACTCTGAGCTCTCCCTAAATTAAAGATCTAAAAGCACATGAACACAACTGTAAAACAGGAAGTTTACTTCTCCGCAATACTGTGGTGGCAGGATAATTACATTGATGAATTTCATCTTCTGCCACGTTAATAATGATAAAACAATTAATATGAGCAAACTGCATACTTCCCATGGAGTACCCATTGATGTTAAATGGTCCCTATTTTCTAGCAATACCTGGCTTACCTGATTTTTTTTCAATCAAAATTTATGTTCACTTTATGTAACTATATTTATAAGTACTACGACTCCTTGACGATTTGTAAATTCCACAAAGAATTTAAATGTTTTTGGATGGGCTAAGAATTAGTATATACATTTAAAGTGAATAAACACAAGTAACTAACATAGCACAGATAATCTAACAGAATGTCCAACAGGACAAACCAAAAAGCAAATAAATAGCCTTCAGACAATTATTCATCATGTATTCAAAGTATCTAAATCAAATTATAATGATTATCTATGAGGGTAATCAACCAAAGAAAAGTATCTCAAGACAGATTATCTTACCCTGTACTGAGGCTTTGCTAGGTTCTCTCCATTGCTGGACATTTTGTATATTCAATCAAGTTTTGAATTTTACATTATAGCCCATGGGGCAGTTTTGTCTGTACACTCAGAATGTGGATGGTGAGGTTAATACATATTTGCCACCTTAATTACACAAGCAAAAGTGAATCAGTAGATGACTGTGGGTAATGTCTTACTACATTCCTCAAAGCTTTTTTTGGTCAATTATTTAGAGGAATTAGTTAATTCAGTCAACAAATGGGTAAATTGTAGGCATCAGAGTCAACAGTTGTAGCGCAAAGAGTGAACGAAGAAAGAAAGATAGCTTGAGCTTCTATCTACACTTACATTATTTCCAACCTTCCTGTTTTTCTGAAGTTCTTCATTATTTCTCTTTTCACTTTCCTGTTCGAGTATTCAATTTCCTTACATGTCTTTCTCCACCCCTTCCCACTGACATGTATTTGACCAACGCATTAGCTGGTTATTTAAATGACTGGCTGCAAAGCACATGAATGTGTCTATTGGTCAATACACGTCAACTTCATTGTTGACAGAGATATGATATGATGCAGGAGAGTGGGGTCTTGAAACTGACTGACAACTGATGGCAGAATACTTTTCAACACTAACACTGAAGTGCTAAAAAGGGTGTCACAAAAAGTGGCCTCTATTGCTGTTATCGAAGCATTGATACAGCTTGTTTGTTGCTTAGCTAAATGCCTTACACACAATTCCTCAAACCAAACTACTAAGATGTTTTGTTTGCACTTCAGCTCCTCATCCACCGGTATTGACCCCTTTCATCACTTTTTGGTTTAATATTTTAAGTTTCCTTTACACTTTGTCTGAAATTAAAAAAAAAGTCTCCTACCCCACCTTTAAGGGTCCGTCCTCCTCGCATTATCCCTTAGTACGTTTGCTTAGTTTAATTGGTTTTACCAAAAGGAACGATGGGACTTGTGGTTTGGGATTGAAGGCACCTGTTGATGATTGCTGCTTCCTGCTCCTGTTCAGAGCTGAGAAAAGCTGCAACTACCACTGCTGCAGTGGCTACTATCACCACTACTGAGCGTGTTGCTGAGGGGCGAGAGAAGCAGGATTACAGAGACCTTCGGTCTGAACCCAGAGGCTTGGAAGCCTCAAAGCCTACAGAAAGAGTAAGGCACTACATGAATACAAGTTCCTTCTTTGTGTGAACAACTATAATGTTCAAAACTGTGATGCCCTAGCAACTTCTAGTTTTTTTTTGTAATCACGCTAAACAAGATATACCTGTTATCAAAAACGAAGGCAAAACTAAATATTCAAAATAATAAAACATTTGAGTTCCTTTCACATATTTTCACTTTAAATCCATCAAACATAGGTACATTTTATCGTGCAATGATCCATTATCATTTTTATTTGGTAAGGAAGGTGTCAGTGACTGCTCTTGATATCAAGGCAACATTTGACCATGTACAATATAAAACTGACCTCAAAACTGAAGTCAGTGGAAATCAGGGGAGAAATACTCCACTGGTTGGAGTCATATCCAACTCAAAGGAATATGCTTGTGATTGTTGGAAGTCACTCATCTCAGTTCCAATCACTGCAGGGGTGCCCCAGGGTGGTCCAAACATTTTCAACTGCTTCATCAAAACCTCCCCTTCATCATAATGCACTACATAAGCAAAATTCGCTTGACTCTCAGAAATGAAGCAGTTCGGTAGCAATGACATTGAAATCCAGAGGCTTGAGGCAATGTTCCTGGGATCCAGGTTCAACTCCCATCACTGCAGGTGGTGAAATTTGAATTCAAGAACCATTTGGAATTAAAAAGCTATACAGATGACCATGAAACCATTGTTGATTGCCATTAAAACCCATTTTGTTTTTGGATGTTCTTAAATGGAAGCATCTGCCATTCTCACCTGGTCAAGTCTGCATGCGACTCCAGATCCACAGCAATGTGGTTGATTCTTACGGTTCCTCTGAAATGGCCATTCAGTTCAAGGGTAAGTAGGGATGGGAATAAATGTTGGACCAGCTAGTGAGATCCAGATCCCATAAATGAATAAACAAAGTCCTGGACAACATTTAAACTTGGGTTGATAAGTGGCAAGGGGAGCTGAACTGGGCTAGCCATATAAATACTGTGGCCACAAGAGCAGATCAGAGATTGCAGTGAGTAACTCAACTCCCGGTTTCCCAAAGCTCTCCACAATCTACCAGGCAAGAGTTAGGAGTGTAATGGAATACTTTCCACTTGCCTGGATGGGTATGTTTGTACAGCATGCAAGGAACAATATTTTTCACTGTATACTAATACATGACAATAATAAAATCAAATCAAAATAACAAAGAAGCTCAACACAATTGAGGGAAAAGAAGCCCACTTGATCGACACCCCACTCACCACCATAAACATTCACTCCCTCTATCACCAATATACAGTAGCAACAGCATGCAACATCAATAAAATGCACTGCAGCAATTCATCAAGTGTCTTTTGACAGCACCTTCCAATTTGCAACCTCTACCACCTGGAAGGACAAAAGCAGGACCTTGTGAAGACACCACCACCTTGAAGTTCCCCTCTAAGTCTCACACTATCCTGACTTGGACTGTATCACAGTTACTTCACAATCACCAAACTCCTAGAACTTCCTCCCCAAGAATATGGTGGGTGTGCCTCCACCACATGAACTGCAACAATTCAAGAAAGTAGCTCACCTCCACTTTCTCAAAAGGCAATTAGGGTCGCGTAACCAATGTTAGTTGAGCCAATGAAAAAACTTTTTAAATACAGTAACAATCTAAATTTTCAGTGTTCTCACCTTGAGTGGCTTCCATTAAAAGTATTTAAACAAAGGATACTGCACAATCAGCCATGATATACAAATATACAAAAGTGAAAATTTAATTGAACACAATCCTTAAGAACAATTTGAATTACTGAGTTAAATCAGTCTTGTCATTAGAAAAAGGATCATGCTTTGGGGGTACAAATGGTATAGACTATTAGATTTATTAAATTAGCTTTGTACAACAAAAAAATGTTTACAACATTGCACTCCACAATGATGAACCTGAAACAGCTGGAGATTCTGCATTCTACTGAATTTTTGCTTCATAGTTTTAACCGCTAATATCATAAAAATTAACATAACAGAAAAACAGGAATTTGAGATAAATATGCAGATCAAAGCTTACTTCTCTCATCCATTAACTCTCCCACCATGGGATCTTATGGTACTTTGAGATTGCCAAAGTTGTAATGGTCCACATCAAAATAGACCCTTGCCACTTCTGACATATTTTGAACAAACAATTTGGGCTTAGCTAATCGACATTATTTAATATACTTGGTAACATTCTTCCCTAACTGCACTTCTTTTAATGTTGTATAGCTTTATTAGTGTACAGGTTCACATTTTTTGGTGCTTAATTACTCATCTTTTTAAAATCAATGGTTTAATCGTAATAAACTTCTACAAACGACTTTCTTCAGCAGGCATTCTGGAAAAGATCAAGAAATAAATCTGTACTGTCACTGAATGTTTCTCACTGGGTCAGTGAGAAACCTATCAATTGTTTTACCACGTGTTTATAAGCATCAAACATTTATGTTTGCCTAAATTAGCTCATGCGTTCATAGCAACAAACCAGATCAGACAATAACTAGCAATGCTACCTACAATCTTTCAATACGCCTTGCTTATGGGCAAAGATTACCACTAGCAACATTCACTTAGCAAGTTACTTACTCAATATACTTCTCATATTCATTCATCTTTTGAATGGAAAACACATGGTGTCATGGTAGGGTCATAATAATGTCCAAATTTGGCCATTTACCAAATGAGTTTCATTTGTAGGGAAAAACGTAAATAAATTATGGTTCAGACATTCTTTAGAGGAGTGCAAACAGGTGCATCGGAGTTGTATTTCTATTGTGTGTAATTCCATTTAATTTCATCCAGCTTTCCGAATTAACAGTACTCAAGCTCAAAGAATGGAGTTAGTTAGATTGACTAGACGTAATTGCAGCAGAAACATTGAGAAGTGCATCCTGCAAGAAAAATGCTGATTGCAAAAAGCATAATAATGGTAACATTAAAAAATTGCTTTTAAACATATTGAACCACTACGCACAACTGAACATCACTTTCTTTGAGCACAACACCCATTCATTGAGCAGAAAACACCATACCATGTATTTGACTGGTGGATAAATTCCAAATCTGACTGAAACCGTGGCCAAATCACAGGACAGTCCAAAAGATGGTGACTATAAACCAAGTTCATTGAACTACGAATATGCTTCACAATCTTAAAAACCAACACAACATATATTAAATTTTTAAACACCCTCTCCAACACCATGGAGTTAAGTGGAATTAACACTTTCTTTCCTGAGGGGCGGGAGGCGAGGGGGAGCGGGGCCGCAAGGGTGGGGGGGGAGCTATGAGAGAGAGCGAGCGGCCGCAAGGGAGCGAGGTACCAGCCGAGAGAGAGAGGGAGAGAGAGAGGCTGCGAGAGAGAGAGAGAGAGAGAGAGAGAGAGAGAGAAGGGGAGAGCGGCCGCGAGAGAGAGAGAGAGAGAGAGCACAGCTGCAAGACAGAGCTACTGCACTATATAGATTCAAACAGCAACTTGTTTACATTTTCTTGCTGTAACCCTCGTTCCACCCAGTCCCATGATTTTCCTGTGAATCAACCTAATCAAACCTGATTCTGAAAACTTCAAAATAACAAACTGCATTAGCCTAGAATAAAACAAACACTCCATCAATTAGGATCAATTATGCTTCTGTATCCTTAGCATGTGGGTGCCCTGGTACCCCCTGCCAACACTCTAGTTAATAAAGCCCACCAATGCCTCTACTTTTTCTGAAGACTAAGGAAATTTGGCATGTCAGCTATGACTCAATAACTTTTACAGATGCACCATAGAAAGCATTCTTTCTGGTTATATCACAGCTTGGTATTGCTCCTGCTCTGCCCATGACCACAAGGAACTAAAAAAGGATGCAAATATAGCCCAATCCATCAAGCAAACCAGCTTCCTCTCCACTGACTCCGCTGCTTTGGCAAAGCAGCCAATGTAATTAAGGACACCACGCACTCCGGACATTCTCTCTTCCACCTTCTACTTCCAGAAAAAGATACAAAAGTCGGAGGTCAAGTAACAACCGACTCAAAAACAGCTTCTTCCCTACTGCTGTCAGACTTTTGAATGGATCTACCTCGCATTAATTTGATTTGTCTCTATCCCGTAGCTACGACTGTAACATTACATTCTGCACTTTCTCATTTCCTCCCCTAGCAACAGTATGCTTTGTCTGTAGAGCGCACAAGAAACAATATTTTTCACTGTATGCTAATACATGTGACAACAATAAATCAAATCAAATCCGGTTGTAGACAAAGCTTCACTGGGTAAATAAAACTAATTTCTTTTAAAAAATCCTTCCCAAGGAATACGACAAATACATTTCTTAAAGGCACAGTATTGTCACAAGTTTGAAACCAGGAAGTTTCACTTAAACAAAACTAAAATTTTAGAGATGAATGTTTAAAGCAAGAATATTATATAAATGTTTGCTATGTCCCAAAATATCAATATAGAATTAGGATTATTTGCAGTAAAAGTGTAGCAATACAATTGAAAATACTTTGAAAAATGGTCATTGTTTTTTCTATTCAATGACTCACAATCATGTCAAACAATTACGATTGGAGCTCATTTCTGTCCGGTTAAATTTGGAAGACACATTCCAGATTTCCCAAAGATTATAAACAGGAATGTCACACATATTAAGACCAAGGGGGAGAAATGTTAAACTTTTCTGTTACAATCAGCCAACAAAAGCTTTGGGATAATTACTTTTCTTCTCATGGGACTTAAATGGTGATCACGTAAACTTTCCATTAACAGCTGTTTCAGAGCAAGAACCATCACAAAGCAAAATCAAAATGTTAATACGACCTGTAAACAGTTTGAACAAGAATCCTGTTGTCAGGATAAAATATTTCTGATCTGATTAATTTGACTAGTAGAAATGCCCCAGATATTACTTATTAGGGTGTAGCTGGCTGTGCGGCAACAATTTAAAGTTAGAAAAGCCTAAAACAAAACTAAAATTTTAAAACGTTTAAAGCAAAATTATATATTTTTTCTATGTCACAAAATCCATACAGTGCAGGAGGCGGCTATTTGGCCCATTAGGTTTGCACTGACTTACCCAAGGTCTCCTTCTGCCCCATCACAGCAACCCTTCTGGTTAACCCATCTAATTCACACATCTTTGGACTGTGGGGTGGGGGGGGAGCAACTGGAGCATCTGGAGTAAACAGGCTGGAATTAAACCCAGGTCCTTGGTGCGGTGAGGCAGCAGCGCTAATGCTGGTGCCTCACAATATCAACATCGAATTGTGGATTATTTGCAGTAAAATCTAAAATTCTTAAACAGAATGAAACACAGTTTGACGTGTGAAAGAAAGAAAGAATTGCATCCAGAATCTTTGGGTCAGATAATCAGAAGCGTATCCTTTTTAAAGGAACAACTCTATTCATAGCATTGTCATTGAAATAAATTTGCACTGCATGTGCAACGTCTGAAGCCACTGGAGGGTAAACATTTTACTCATTTACTAGATTATATTTTGGTTTATGATTGAGGTACATCTTTGAAAATTTCAACAAGGTCTAAAAAAATCACCTGCATTTCGCATTATAAATAGGTACACCTGTAAACCCTGCATTAAGTTTTGCATAAGCTTTAGACTTGTGACATTTACCATTCCCTTGTTCCCAAATACAAATGCCAACCATCTGGTAAATATACAATTTGTACGCAAGTGGTTGATTTTCAAAAAACATCTAATTTAATCTCACAAATTTTGATGACAGAAGAAACGAGAGCATTACCGTTTTGATATTTCTTGTGGGGGGGGGAATTTAGGAATAATAAATACAATTCAATCCTTTGCAATCTAAAAATATGTTTGATGTGTATAAAATTTAAGTGATAACAATCAAATGGCAATTAAAAGAAGAAACATTGCTTTCAAATTCTGAATTCTACCCCAAGGCCTGTATATTTAAGAGACCTGCAAGGTAAGATGGATTCTGTGAAGCACTGTAATGTTACAAGAATCCTAACTCTCAGCAGAAACATTACAAGGGACAGGTATTGGTAACTATTTTCTAAATTCTTTTCTTCTTTCACTGTGTCTTTAAGTTCAAACAATTATCAGTCAATATTGATGAAGCTATAGAATAACCTCTGCAGGCTTGATCCAAAACTTCAAAGATAATTACAAACAATGGATTATTTTTTAAATGGTGATACAGTCCTAAAGGATTTGACTAATTTGCAAATGTTAACAGCTGGTACAATGTTATGTTTCCTATCTTTGGTTTTTCAGGATACTCATTTTATTTACAATTAAGTGCTTGGAAAATTCCTAATAGTTATCTAGTCCTTCACAATACAATGAAAATTTCAAATCCAAACAGCACGTGTTTACCCAACATGGCTCAAGCACCAGCATGGGCTGACTGGATCAAATGGCCTATTTGAGTGTCATATTTTTCACTGCGTCATTGATGGCCAAAAGCTTAGCTTTACTATCACTTACACAAAGTGACACGAGGACCGATAGAAGGATTCAAGAAAATTCCACAATACAGAAAACTAAATCAAAGCAGCGTTAACTAAATTAGAACTGTGCAACATCTGCAGGCAAAAATCAGCACTCATTATCATCCATGTCAGAAGTTGTGTACAGTTTTACAACCAAATAAATATTTACAGAAAAGCCATCAAGTTTTTTAAAAAGTCTTAATGCAAGAATTAATCTTCTCACAGTAGATGTTATCTCAATAAATCACTTCAAATCTCAGTACAACAGATTTTTGATAGCTAACATAGAAAAAATGGAGCCAAGTCAGGATCATGTTAAGGTGCAGATCACCCACAATCTCATTGAACAGCAGAACAGCTTGAGGTTCAGAATAACCTATTCGTGTTCTTGTGTACTGACATAAGCCAAATAAAGCACAGCGCAGATTTAGCAAGTTATTTCACAAAATTTAAATTTTGCAATGGCAAAATATCTTACTTTTCTGCCCATCTACTTCCCTGAACCAAAAGATAGTAGCTACAGCAGAGATGATGGACAGGAAAACCGTTCGTGATCTCTGAGCCATTCTTCAAAAAGAATACCAAATTCAGTTTGGAATAGTGGCACTGCACAATGCTAATACTTCAATGAATTAGGCCCCCATCTAACTATGGATTACATAGGGTACATGGCACAGAAACAGGCCATACCACCCAATCAGTCCATGCTAGTATTTATTTTGTGCTCAAGCTTCCTCCATCTTTTCTCAACTAAATCTATGATTACAAATATCTATTCCCTTCCCTTTGATGTACTTGTTCAGTCTATATGGTACAATTGAGGGAAGAGAAAGATCTACATTGAAATGTTCAAAGTACACAGTTAGGTTCAGCTTGAATACATGCTGCCAAAAAGTCACCAGGAAGATAATCAAGATTGTCTTCACTGAATGGTTAAATGGCACTTTTTAAAAGACGTGTTGCTAAAATAAGAAATTCAGCAGCACATCGTGTTTCATGTTGGTAGTCTGGCATTGACATATTTTGCCTGTCACAGCCACAAGAATTTTTTGCTTTATGTTAATTACCTTACAATTTAAAGACACTTAAAATAGACTAAGAACAATCCCAACAGATTCTCCATTGTTCATAGCGTCTTAATATTTTGCTCCTTGTTCCCTAGTCTTCCGTCTCATAAGCTGACACTGCATTGCCAATCTTCAATAATCACTGTTTTCATTGTAATTATACTGTAATAGCACACACTCTTGATGCTTTGCCATTACTTAAATTAAACACTCCAAGTGCACTTTCAAGCACAGTGAATTATGTGCAATTACTTATGGGGTCGTAATGGGAGAAGTTCAGGATTTTTTTGGAATTGCTGCCAAAGTGATTCTACATAATTAGTTAATTAAAAGGACCAATAAAAAACAAACTGTTAAATAGGTAACTGGTTAGATAATAGACGTTCAAGAAGTGTGATGCACATGGACTTCATGAAGATATTCACCAAAAATCCTGAGACAGCACCTTCCAAACCAACGACTCTTTCCATCTAGGAGGACAAAGGCAGTGATACATGGGAACACTACCACCTTCAAGTTCCCCTCCAAGCCACTCAACATCCTGATTAAATATGTCACTGTTCCTTCGCAGTCGCTGGGTCAAAATCCTGGGATTCCCTCCCTATTGGCATGTGGGTCAACACACAGTACATGGACTGCAACATTTCAAGAAGGTAGCTCACCGCCACCAAGGGCAACTATGATGGGGAATAAATGCTAGCCAGCCAGCAAAATCCATGTCCCACAAATGAATAAAAAAATCAATAAGACGTCACGCAGCAGACTTTTCACTAAAATTCAAGCATTGACACAAAATGAAAGATAATAGGACAGACAAAAAATTGATGATAGCAGAAAACAAAGCATTGGATTTAGTGGATATTTCTTCGATTGAAGAGTAGTCAGAAGTCTGGGCTGTCTACTAGAAGTTCTTTTATTGCGGCTTCAATGGTTTAAATCGTGTTTTGTATATTTTTAATCTGGGCCTCATGCACTGACTTGAAATTTACGACTTGATGGCAGGTCATGTGTTTTGGACTTTTTTTTCTTCATAGCGAATTCAAGATTTCACTCTGCTGGCTGCTGTTTGGACATCAGACTGAGAAGCAGTGTTTTTCTCTCTCTGATATTGTGAATTCTGCTGATAAACTGGAAGCAGGTCTTCTCGCCTTCAAGTAAAAATTCTGTCGGTGGTTTGCAAACTAGTACCTAGGGTCTGTCTCTCCTTAGTGTTTCAGGAAGCTATTCTGACATCAAGTTGTCTGTGGGGGTATCAAGAGAACTGCAGTATCCAACCAAGGTACTAGGTTTCAGCAGCACATGAATATTTGTATTTTCTGTGCTAAATCTGCGGCAAGGGTTTTTGTTTGGTTGGAATAGTATTTAGCTGTTATGTTTATACAATATCGTGATTTTTTTCTTGTTTGTATTTGGTAGAAGTTATTGCTAATTTTCTTTTGATACATGGTAACTGTACTCTTAAATAAACTTTGTTGGCTAAAAGTTCCCTAGTGGATCATTTAAATCAAACCTGAAGTGAAACATCTCATGCTTACCGTAGGCAAATCCAAACTGCAAAACTTATGCTCCAGACAGATTTCATAAAACCCTTTGGAGTTTCTGATCTGAATTATAACAATTGTGAAGATAAAGAATAAATGGGAGCTTACACTCAGTGGAAATAATTCAAATTCATCATTTCCTAGTAGTTATTCCAAGTCATTAGAAGCATTAAAATAAATAGCATTTAGCTTTCATAAATGAAAGTACAAAAGAAGCAATGATAAATTGATACAATGCTCTAATTATGTCACAGTTTGGGGAATCCCATTAAATAGGTGTATGAATACAATTGAGAGAGTACAACGTATTCAGAAGAAAGATGTCCAGGGATGGAAAATGGTAGTTATGAGAAGAGATATGAAATGGTCTGGAAAAGGCTACAAGGAGATTTAATAGGTGTTGTTACAAATTAGACAAGGCTGAACAAGAGGAGATTACTTTCTCTAACTGGGGAGTCAATGATAAAACTATAAACAAACATACAAATTAGAAGGAGTAGGCTACTCAGCCCCTTGAGCCTGTTCCACCAAAAACGTCATGCTGACCCGATTCCAACTGCAATGTCAGATTCTTAGCTATCCCAAGTAACATTTCATCCTCTTGTTTATCAAGAATCGATCTGCCTCTGCCTTACCATATTCAAAGACTCTGCCCCCATCGCTTTTTGGGAACAGAGTTCCAAAGACTCACTACCCTCAAAACAATTCTACTCACCTCGGTCTTGGATGGGTGACTCCTAGTTTTAGATTCTTCCAAAAGGGGAAACAACATCTACTTTGTTAAATCCCTCAGGATCTTTCTTCTCAGTTTCAATCAATTTGCCTCTTGCTCTTCTAACTCCAGCAGATGCAAACTTGCCTGTCCAACCTTTCCACACAAGACAACCGCCTATTCCAGGTATTGATCTAGTAAACCTTTCCTGAACTGCTTCCAACATATTTACACCCAATTTCAAAGTATCAAGAGAGGGAGAAAAGAATTTTGAAAGAACATCCTTATGGAGATAGCAATTTGGACATGAAATGTTTCACTAAAGTAAGTTGTTCAATTCATTCACTGGATTGGGATGTCACTAGTAAGGTCAGTATTTCTTGTCCTCAAGAAGATGGCTGTCAGAAGCCTTTCTGAATGCAACTGAGTGCCTTGCTGGATCATTTCAGAGAGTTAATTAAAAGTCAGCCACATTGCAGTAAGCTTTGAGTCAGAGACACCAGACAAAGTAAGGAAGGCAGATTTCCTTTCCCAAAGAACATGAGTGAAAGAAATGAGCTTTTATGACAATCCAACAGTTGTGTTTTTTATTCCTGTTATTCTTTTATTTATTTAAATTTCTCAGTTGTCATGATGGGACTTGAATTTGTGTGTCTGCTACTTTATGGGATGCGGGCATTTCTTGCCCATCCCTACTTACTTTTAAAAAGGTGGTGGTGACCTGACTTCTTGAACTGCTACAGTCTGAGGTGTAGGTACAGCCCGAGTGCTGTTCGAGATGTATTTCCAGGTCAGGATGATGAGTGATTTAGAAGGGAATCTCCAGGTGTGTTCATAAGTATCTGCTGCCTTTGTCCTTCTACATAGTACGAGTCATGGGTTTGGAAAGTGCTGACTAAGAAACCTTGTTGAGTTCCTGCAATGTATCATGTCAATGATACAAACTGCTGCCAGAGATCATCAGTGGTGTATGGATTGAATGTTTGTGGAAGGGGTACAAGTAAAACAGACTGCCTGAATGGTGTTGAGCTTTGCGAGCATTGTAGGAGCCACATTTATCAAGGCAAGGGGAGATTATTCCATTACCTAGCTCTGCTGTTTTTGATTTTTGCCTCTTCTGATTTTGGAGGACAGCTGATCCACATTCTGCCATTCACACCCCTCCATTTTGTTTCTTCAGAGATCCCATTACAATTCATTTTGCCATTAAACTATGAACCATTTTCTCATTTAATTGCTTCTATCCTCCATCGATCACAGGTCTTCCCATGTTCTTGTTCTCAATTTCACTCCAATTTTAACTTGCTTAAAATCAAATAAATCGCTTACATTTTCTATGAAAGGTCATGAGCCTAAAACAGGTAACTTTTGTGCTACACGTGCCAGGCAATGACCATCACTAATAGAGAGTGTCTAACCACAGCCCCATGACTTTCAACTGCATTACCATCGTTGAATCCCCTCACCAACATTTGAGGGGTAACCATTGATCAAAAAGTGAACTGGACCAGTCATATACATATTTTAGTTACAAAAACAGGTCAAAGGTTTAGAATTCTGTAACAATTAATTCCCTGTCTGACTCCATTAAGTTTGGCCCATCTAAAAGGCACAAATCAAGAATGCAATAGAATACACATCATTTGCCTGTATATAAGCATAGCTCCAACAACACAAGCTTGACACCCTCCAGGACAAAGCAGCCCACTTGATTGGCACCCCTCATCCAACATCTTAAACATTTGCTACATATTTTCTGATTATATTGCATCTTTACTTGTCCACATTCCAATTTACATCATAGGAAAGTATACTGAGTCCAAGGAGTAGAGCAGAAAACCAGTGTTAATGTACCCTGATCACTGTCATACCATATGCCATCATATGCTGTCCTCAACTGTGACAGGCAGAAAATACATTTTTGTCACTCAGTGCAGCAAGGACTCGAGTGCAAGCTGAGTTTGGGAATTGGGGAGAGTTTGGGAAAGATGGTGTTTGTTTCCCTTAGCTTTTTCCATCTTCTTCACCTATTAGGTTTGGTTCTTACTCTGCTACAGGTAAAGAAACTAGTCATTTGATGAGAATCTGGGCAAGTTCTACTGTATATTTAAGGTTTAAAACAGTACACAACTTGGTACTGGTAATTAAAATATGCAAAGCACCTTAAGTTTTTAATTTAATTTAGTTATTATTTAGAACATACTAAGGATGGCAGGACAGGGTGTCAAGGTTGCACCATGTGGGAGCTCCTGGATAACTGTGATATGCAATAAGTGTTTGAGACTTGAGAAACTTTGTTCAGAGTCACTGAGCTGCAGACAATGACACATCAGAGAGGGCAAGCGTTACTTGCATGCTATGTTTCAGGAGGCAGTTACACTTCGTAGGATAGGGTCTTCTGATTTGGAAAGACATCGGGGACAGGAGGGTTTGACTTCAGCTGAGCCAGCTAAGGAGATCCAGAAAACAGGAGAGGAGTGGGGTTTGAGGTTTTTTCAGCTTTTTTGGTTGCAAGTGGGAGTTGCAGGGTGAATGAGCTGACTGACCATGGCACAGTGATACAGGAAAGCATTCAAGTGGGGAAGCACATAATAACATTGTGCTATTAGTGAACAGTATAGTGAAGAGCTTGACATTACTCTTTGTAACAAGCAGCAAGAATCTAGATGCCAGTGTTGTCTACCTGGTGCCAAGGTTCAGGACATCTGTTCAGAGCTGGAGAGGAATTTGCAATGGGAGGCAGAGGGTCCAGTAGTCGTGGTCCACGTAGGTACCAACAATAATAGTCAAGACAAGAAATGAGGTTCTGCATGATCAGTTTGAGAAGCTAGACATCAAATTAAAAAGTAGAACCTCAAAAGGTAATAATTTCTAGATTATTGCCAGAGCAAAATGCAAATTGGCATAGAACACTTAAGATTAGGGAAATGAACAGTGGCCCAAAGGCTAGTGTAGAAGGGGGTTCCAATCTGTGGGGCATTGGTAGCAATACTGGAAAAGTGGAATCTCTAGAGTTGAGACAGTCTACATCTAAACCATCTGGGGCTTATGTTCCAGAGCATCAGATAGCTCGGGAACAGAGAGTTTTAAACCGAATAGCGGGAACAAGGGATCAAATTCTGGAAGGTATGGTACTCCAACAATAGGAATAAGGCATGAGAGAAAGGTACTAATATAGGAAATGCTAAACAGACCCTACCAGAAAAGGATATACTACAAATCCTAGTAAATTTGCAGATAAGGCTAGATGTTACAACAAAAGTAAAAGGACAAAACTAAAGGCTCTTCACGGAAACGCATGTAGTATTCAAAACAAGTATGATCTGGCGGCCATTACAGAGACATGGCTCCAGGATGACATGGATTGAAGCCTGAATATTGAAGGGTATGTGACATTTAGGAAGGACAGAAAGTGAAAAGATGGAAGGGTAGCTCGGTTAAATAACGATGATATGAGCACATTAGAAACAGATGGCCCAAGTTCAGGAAAACAGGATGTGGAAGGAGTTTGGGTTGAGATGAGAAATAATGACAAAAAGTCACTTGAGTGGTGTACAGGCCCCCTAATTGTAAATACAGGGTAGAAGAGAGTATAATGGAATTTTGTCAGAAAAGAACCGTAGTCATCATGGGAGATTTTAATCTACATATAGATTAAAAAAAATCAGATGAGCAGAGGTAGCACAGATGAGAAGTTCA
Organism: Carcharhinus amblyrhynchos; assembly: GCF_965287045.1. NCBI lineage: Eukaryota > Metazoa > Chordata > Chondrichthyes > Carcharhiniformes > Carcharhinidae > Carcharhinus > Carcharhinus amblyrhynchos. The sequence continues at coordinate 14,245,283 of NC_137341.1, forward strand.
TATAATATTTCAGATAGTTTCTTAGAATACATTCTGGAGCCAACAATACAGCAGACTATTTGAGACGTGGTATTATGCAATGAAATAGGACTGATAACTCACAGCAAAGTCACCCCTAGGTAGCAGCGATCATAATATGATTTCATTCTACATTCAGTTTGAGGGGAGTCAGAGAGTTATGAGTGTTATAGCACAGCAAAAGGCCCTTCAGTCCATCACATCTGCGTTATCTGTCAACACCGAACTATTTTAATCCCAATTTTCCAGCACTTTGTTAGTCTTGTATGCTATGGCATTTCTAGCGCTCATCTAAATACATCTCAAATGTTGTGAGGGTTCCCATCTCTACCATCTTTTCAGGCAGCAAGTTCCAGATTCCGACCACACCCTAGGTGAAAGATCCCCTCCAAATCTCAAGCTCTTTACTTTAATTCAATGCCGCTAATTATCAATCCTTCTACTCAGTGGAAAAAGTTTCCTCCCATCTGCCCTCTCTCCCTCATAATTTTGTACACCTCAATCGGATCCCCCTCAGCCTTCCATACTCTTAAGGAAAACCACCCCAGCCTCTCATGACTGAAACGCTCCAGCCCAGGCAACATTCTGGTCAATCCTCTCTGCACTCTTTATCGTGCAATCACATCTTTTCTCCAGTGTCATGACCAGAACTGCAACACTACATGAGCTGTGGCCTAATGAGCATTTTATACAGCTCCCTTGGATATCAAGGGATGAGGGAAGGAAGAGGGACAGCATAGATGGTGTGGGACGGCATGGAAAGGATGTAGATAACAGAGGAAATATGTAGGATGAGATGGGGATGATGCAGGAGTAACAAAAGGAATGAAACAAGTATGGTTTATGATGGATGGCTTGGGAAGGACGAAATAGTATGGAATGGGAACTTACAAGAAGCAATATTGCAATGAGAATAATAAATTCAAGTATTTTTCACATCTCTGCTTTTTTTAATTGATAAAAATGCTCCAAGCTGACTCCATGTTGTGTAGGAGTTACATTACACTCTTAACTTTGGACTATTTCATACTGTCTCTGGTTGTTGACCACAGACAAGCTGCTCTGCAAACTTGCTGGCTCTTCATGGGACGCAAGTGCTCAAACCTTAAGGACATCAGCTTTTGCCAGTATCTCCTCGTTTGCAAAGCACAGTGCACCAGTATGGTACAACTCATCCCAAGTTTTGTAGATACCCAGCTCAACACTGCAATGCATATCATCTTGGTACTCTCTATTCAACTCAACTCCCCTGGCTCCCTATCCTGAGCAACATTCTGTCCTTCACATAAGAAGGGAGACTGCAACAAAAAAGATCCTGGAGAAGATTCACATCAACACAAGCCTTCACCCAGTGATGGACGAGGCTACTAAGTGGGCTGCATGGGTAGAATAAGATTGAATATATTTAATATGCTGAATAGAAAATGCTTAAATCATTCATATATTAATAGAACTATCAACTTCATGTGGAAGAAAGATAAGAAAAACATGCTCTTGATTATGGAATTTAAAAACTCAATAAAATATTTGGAATTAAAAATCTAATGGTCAAACATGGATGAAAGAGATGAATGCCACAGTTGAGTGTAACTGCCCTTGGCATTAAGGCAACATTTGACAGTATGGCATCAAGGAGCCCTGACAAAACTGGAAAATGACAATCAGGGAAAGCCCTCTGCTGATTGGAGTCATATTTGGCACAAAGGAAGATGGTTGCGATTAGAGGTCAATCATCTCAGGTCCAAAACATCACTGCAGAATTCCTCAGGGTAGTGTCGTAGGCTCTTCCTTGACCTTCCTTCCATCATAAGGTCAGAAATGTGAATATTCACTGTTGATTGCACAATATTCAGTACCATTCATGACTCGTCAGTTACTGAAACAGTGCACTTCAAAATGTAGAATGTTCTGCGCAATATCCAGGCTTGGGCTGACAAGTGGCAAATAACATTTATACCACACAAATGCCAGGGAATGATCATCTTCAACAAAAGATGTAATCATCACCCTCATTCGGGAGCCATGGTTGACAAGGGAAATTCTAAGTTTCGTTAAAAGGGAAAAGGAAGCTTAGAATAGATCTAAGCAACTTAAAGCCGACAAAGCCCTTGAGTATAGTGCGAAAGAAACTTAAATGCAGAATTAGGAGGGCTAAAAGAGGCCATGAAATGTCTTTAGCAAACAGGATGAAGGAGAATCCCAAGGCTTTTTATGCATTCAGCCACAAGAAGGTTTATATTTTAAAAATAAAGTTTGAGAGAAGCATTTTGTGCTAATATTTTTTATTCACTCATGGGATATTGGCATCGTTAGCTGTCCCATCTCTAGCTGCCCTTGAGAAGGTGGTGGTAAGCTACCTTCTTGTAAGGCTGCAGTTCATGTGCTGCGGTTGATCCACAATGCAATTAGGGAGGGAATTCCAGGATTTTGACCCAGCGAATGTGAAGGAATGGTGATATACTTCCAAGTCAGCATGGCAAGTAGCTTGGAGAGGAACTTGCAGGTGGTGGTGTTCCCACATGCTGCCCTTGTCCTTCAAGGTGGAGGTGGTCATGAGTTTGGAAGGTGCTGTCTAAGGCTCTTTGGTGAATTGCTGCAGTGCACCTTGTAGATAGAACACACTGCTCTGACTCAGCATTGGTGTTGGAGGGAGTGAATGTGGTGCCAATCAAACAGGCTGCTTTGTCCTAATTTTTTTTAATGTGTACAGTAATCATCAAGCTAGGCTGGTGGCAAAATTGAGCTCTTGGCTAAATTTTGTCAGGGGCACTCTAAAGTGCTGAGACTCATTTATTTGACTATACCAAAGCTGCAATCCAAGTTCTTGCAAGGACCCACTTGTGCCAATTGCTGTACAAATTCCTTGACCAATGAAGAAACAATTGAGCGCCCAATTTTATCATGGCAGGTTGAAGCTGGGTGGGTGGGTGAGTGAGTTGTGGGGCCTGTGATGAAAAAGTGGTTTTTCATTGTGGCATGCTGCTTCCATTCCTCGGCACAGTGGTTTTAAGCCATGCCGCATTTTCCAAAGAGGAATACCTCGTTTCGTAATCTGCTGTAAGGTGTTAACTGTTCTTCAATAATGTTTAGAGGTTCATGAACAGAAATACCTGACATTTACTTTGTGAACAATTAACAAATTATTTATTGAACCAATTGGGAACTTTAACTAAACAATAACATACATACCGATTAAAGAATGATACTATTGGAATCCTATCCAAATAAATAGAAGGTCCATTCATTACCCAAAAGAAACAGAATTTAGTCACACTCAAAATATACAGCAAGGTTTGTGGCTTTGGAAAAACTGAGTTCTTCTGTCAATTCCGCTGTCTGTAACCACTTTCTGATTTGGTACCCTTTGTTAGATAGATGGAGAATTCTCTTAAGAGGATTTTTAAGCAGGCAGGCAGCTGCCCTTCCCTCTCTAGGTGTTGAGAGGTGGCAGCCCTTCAGTTGAACTGCTGCAGGCAGGCAGTTGAATTCCTCTTTATAATTGTGAAGGCCTATCAATTTTCCGACACCAGGATTGGTCTAATATTACCAACACCAACAAATTCAAATTTGATAGATTCCTGATAGCTCAGTGTCTTTTTTAAAGTGATAGGCTGTCAAAATTCAAAAGCCTGCAAAGCCTGTCATCAAGCAATCCTGATGGCAAAGATTAGTGGAAAACTAGAGGTGGCAAAGATTAGTGGCAAACTAAAGGATTGGGAAATCTTTAAAGGTCAACAAAAAGCCACAAAAAAAGCTATAAAGAAAAGTAAGATGGATTATGAGAGTAAACTAGTTCAGAATATAAAAAGAGACAGCAAATGTTTCTGCAAATATATAAAACAAAAAAAAAGAGTGGCTAAAGTAAATATGAGTCCTTTAGAGGAGGGGGGGGGGTGGAATAACTGGAAATGAGGAAATGGCTACAGCACTGAACAAATATTTTGTGTTAGTCTTCAGTGGAAGACACAAATAACATGCCAAAAATTGATGGCAAGGCGGCAATGCTGGGTGAGGACCTAAAAACTATTATCACGAAAGAAGTAGTGATGGGCAAACTAATGTTAGACAAGAATCCTGGCCCTGATGGAATGCATCCTAGGGTACCAAAAGAGATGGTAGGGAAATAGCAAATGCCCTAGTGGTAATTTACCAAAATACGCTGGACTCTGGAGTGGTTCCCGCAGATTGGAAACAGCAAGTGTGACACCATTGTTTAAAAAAGGTACACAAAAGGCAGGTAACTATTGGCTGGTTAGCTTAACTTCTGTAGTAGGAAAAATGCTTGAATCTATCAGGGAAAATATAGTGAGACATCTGGATGTAAATTGCCCCAGTGGGAAGACGCAGCATGGGTTCATGAAAGACATGTCATGTTTGACTAATCTGGTGGAATTCTTTGAGAATATTACATGCATAGTGGGATTACATTGCTAGAGGGATGGAGTTTAAAAACAGTGAGGTTATGCTGCAGCTGTATAAGGTGCTGCTGAGGCCACACCTGGAATACCATATACAATTTTGGTCTCCTTACTTGAGAAATGATATACTGGAAGGGATGCAGAGGAGATTCACTGTCCTGATTCTGGAGTTGAGAGAGTTGGTTTATGAGGAGAGACTGAGTAGACTGGGATTATACTCACTGGAATTCAGAAGAATGAGGAGAGATCTTCTAGAATCATATAAGATTATGAAGAGAATAGATAAGATAGAAGCAAGGAGGTTGTATCCATTGGCAGGAGAAACCAGAACAAGGAGGTATAGTCTCAAAATAAGGGGGAGCAGATTTAGGACCGAGTTGAGAAGGAATTTCTTCAACCAAAGGGTTGTGAATCTGTGGAATTCCCTGTCCAGTGAAGCTACTTCACTGAATATTTTTAAGGCAAGGATAGATAAATTTTTGAACAGTAAAGGAACTAAGGGTTATGGTGAGCGGGCAGCTAAGTGGAGCTGAGTCCACAAAAAGTTCAGCCATAATCTTATTGAATGGCGGAGCATGCTCAAGGGGTCTGATACCTTACTCTTGCTCCTAGTTCTGATGTTTATGTTCTGATGCTTGGTTCTGGTTACAAATGTTGTCGTCTGCATACCCTGTGCGCCTGCATTTTAACATCCAAGCACCGAAAGAAAACCAGCTTTTAAAGGGACCACCACACTTCATAAACTCAGCTTCAAAACAAAGGTTTGATTAAGAAAAGAAATATATGGTGGGTCTTGAGCACTAAAAAACAGGGGAGACCTTCAGGAGTTAGAGAGAATGAAAGGGGGGGGGTGCTTTTAGCAGGACAGAAGAGGGGCCATGAAATATCATTGTCAGGTAAGAATAAAGAAACCTACAAGGTATTTTAGATCTCTATCAAGAGCAGAAGTATAACCAGAGAAAGAATGGGGCCCATTAGAAATCAAATGGGCAAGCTATGCTTGGAACAAGGGGAACTGAGTGAATTAATACTTTAAATTAATACTTTTCATCAGTATTCATGAAGGAGAAAAGCATTCTAGCTGGAGATTTCCATTGAGATGGAAGTGTTCTACAGTATGTTCAGATTGAAGGAGAGGTGTTCGAGGTTTTAGTGGGCACAAAGCTGCATAAATTCCCAGTGCCTGAGGTGTATCCCAGGCTGCTATGGGAGGGAAAGGACGAGATTGCAGGGGCAACAAGTGAAGTGCCAAATGACAGAGGATAGCTAATGTTATGCCTTTATTCAAGAAGGGCAGGCGGATAAGCCAGATGATTATCGGTCAGTTAGTCTAACATCAGTGGTACAGAAATTTTGGAAAAATTCTGAGGGTCAGGAATAATCAACGTTTGAAAGGCAGGGATTGATCAGGGACAGTCAACACAGATTCCGACAATCATCAAATCCGTACATTATAGAAGGAGGCCATTTGGTCCATTGAACCTGCACAGACAACAATCCCACCCAGGGCCCATCCCCCTAACTCCACGTATTTAGCCTGCTAGTCCTTCTGACACGAAGGGACAATTTAGTATGGCCAATCTAAGCTGCACATCTTTGGAGAATGGGAGAAAACCACAACACCCAGAGAAAACCCACGCAGACATGAGGAAAATGTACAAACCCCAGACATAACGTGACCCAAGGGCAGTACTGAACCCAGGTACCTGGGATTGTGAAGCAGCAATGCTAACCTGTGTGCCACCGCACCATACTGGTGGAGAATCCTGTTTATTTAATTTAGTTGAGTTTTTTGTAAAGGTAACTAAAATACATTCATTAGGGTCACACAGCTGATGTGGTTTACAAGGATTTCAGTAAGATCTGTTTCAAGGTTCCACATGGAAGACTGGTCTGAAAGGTTAGAGTTAATCGTATCCAAGGCAAGTTTGCAAATTGGGTCCAAAATTGGCTTAATCGGAGGCAAAGGGTATTGGTGAAGGGTTGCTTTTGTGATTGGAAGCCTCTGACCAGTGGTGTACAACTATGTATATCAACAACCTGGATGTAAAATGTAGAAGGCATCATTAGTACATTTGCAGATGACAAGAATTAGTGGTGTTGTTGATAGTGAGGATGATAGTCTTCAGCTACAAACTAATACTGGTCAACTGGTAAGTCAGGCACAGCAATGGTCGATGGAATTCACTACTCAAAGTGAGAGATGATGCATTTTGGGAGGTGTAATAAGAGTAGAATACACACAATGAACAGTGGGCCCCTAGGGAGTATTGAAGGACAAAGCGAGCTTGGGATGCAAATCCATAAGATCTCTGAAGGTGGCAGCATAGGTAGATAGGGTGATGAAGGCCGTAAATGGAATGCTTGCCTCCATTAGCCAGATCATAGAATATAGGAGCAGGGAGGTCTGATACAACTGTATAAAATATTGTTTAGGTCACATATGGAATAGTGTGTGCAGTTATGGGCACCACAGTACCAGAATGACATGACTGGAGAGGACATTCACCAGGATATGTTTCAATAAGGTCTCCTCTTAGCTGCCTTCCTTCCAACGAAAACAATCCCAAATCTCTCAGTCTCTCCTCATAGGACCTTCCCTCCATACCAGGCAACATCCTGGTAAACCTCCTCTGCACCCTCTCCAACGCCTCCACATCCTTCCTATAATGTGGGGACCAGAACTGTACACAATACTCCAAGTGCGGCCGCACCAGAGTTTTGTACAGTTGCAACATGACGTTGCGGCTCCTAAATTCAATCCCCCTACCAATAAACGCCAAGACACCGTATGCCTTCCTAACAACCCTATCTACTTGATTCCCAACTTTCAGGGATCTATGTACACATACATCTAGATCCCTCTGTTCATCAACACTATTCACAGTCCTACCGTTAGCCCTATACTCTACACATCTGTTATTCCTGCCAAAGTGAATTACCTCACACTTTTCCGCATTAAACTCCATCCACCACCTCTCGGCCCAGCTCTGCAACTTGTCCAAGTCTCCCTGTAAACTAAGACACCCTTCCTCACTATCTACCACACCTCTGACTTTGGTGTCATCAGCAAATTTACTGATCCACCCAACTATACCCTCATCCAGATCATTTATAAAAATTATAAACAGCAGTGGCCCCAAAACAGATCCCTGAGGCACACCACTTGTAACCAAACTCCATGACGAATACTTTCCATCAACTACCACCCTCTGTCTTCTATCAGCTAGCCAATTCCTGATCCAATTAACTAAATCACCCTCAATCCCATACATCTGCATTTTCTGCAGAAGCCTTCCATGGTGAACCTTATCAAACGCCTTACTAAAGTCCATATATACCACGTCAACTGCCTTACCCCCATCCACCTCTTTGGTCACTTTCTCAAAAAACTCAATAAGGTTAGTAAGGCACGACCTACCCTTCACAAAACCGTGCTGACTATCTCCAATCAATTCATTACTCTCTAAATAACAATAAATCCTATCCCTAATAATTTTTTCTAATACTTTGCCCACAACAGAAGTAAGACTCACTGGTCTATAATTCCCGGGGAAGTCTCTATTCCCCTCCTTAAACAATGGGACAACATTCGCTATCCTCCAGTCATCTGGCATTATACCTGTGACCAACGATGACCTGAAGATCAGAGCCAGAGGCTCTGCAATCGCCTCTCTTGCCTCCCAGAGAATCCTAGGGTAAATCCCGTCCGGCCCAGGGGACTTATCTATTTTCAAACCCTCAAGAATATCTAGCATATCCTCCTTGTCTACTGCAATACTATCCAGTTTACAACCCTGTAACCCAGAGTTCTCCACAACTACATTTACATCTCCCTGCGTGAATACCGAAGAGAAATATTTGTTCAGTGCCTCTCCAATCTCTTCCGGTTCCACACATAACTTCCCACTGCTGTCTCTGACTGGCCCTAATCTTGCCCTAACCAATCTTCTATTCTTAACATATCTGAAGAAAGAATTAAGGAGAATCCTAAGGCTATCAGCCAAAGTCTTCTTGTGTCCTCTTTTCGCTCTTCTTAACTCACTCTTTAACTCCCTCCTGGCTAATCTATAGCTTTCCAGTGCACTACCTGAGCCCTCAAGCCTCATCCTGACATAAGCCTCCTTTTTCCTCTTAACCAGCGAATCAACTTTTTTAGTGCACGTTTAGGATATTGCCTAGGAGGGAAGTTTCAGTTATGAGGAGACACTGGGCAGGCTGGATTTGTTTTCCCTGAAGCACAGGAGGGATCAGGTAGATGAATACAAATTCATGAGAGGCATAGATAGGGTAGATCATAAGAATCTTTTCCCCGTGCCAGAAGTGTCAAAGATCAGAGGGCATAGGTTTAAGTTGAGGATTAAGTGGTTTACAGGGGATCCGAGGAAAGATTTTTCATCCAGAGCATGATGGAAATACGGAACATGCTGCCTGACAGTGTGGTGGAGGCAGGTACATGGCACCATTTAAGAAGCAGTGGATGAGCATTTAAAAATCGGCAAAGCATAGTAGGCAATGGACTAAATTCTCCCTCAGTGTACCTGAACAGGTGCTGGAGTGTGGCGATTTTCACAGTAATTTCATAGCAGTGTTCATGTAAGCCTACCTGTGACGAAGAAATAAACGTTTACTTTCAAGAATGCAGGTAAATTGGATTAGTATAGATTGGCATTTGATGGTCAGAACAAACATGGTGGGCCAAAAGGCCTGTTTCTGTGCTGTATAACTTTACAACTGGGTTTACTAGTCAAGCACAGTGCCAATGCCTCCCTGTGCCACAATTCAGTTGAAAACATTCTTGCCATTTGTGTCAGATCCCAATCTAGGACTAGAATAATCTAGGACGAAGCCCAGTGCAGTACTGAGGGTGCTGCACTGTCAGAGGTGCTGTTTTTTCAGAAGAGGTGCCATCTGTACTGTAAGGTAGGTGTAAAAGATCAATGGCACTGTGAGAAAGAGGAGCAGGGGAGTTAATCCCAGTGTCTGACCATCATTTAACCATCAAACATCAACAAACAAAAAGATAACCTATCAAAATGATATAAAAAATATTGCAGATGCTGGCAATCTGAAATAAAAACAAAATGCTAGATGAACTCAGGAGGATCAGTGGAGAGAAAAATAGAGTTAATGTTGAGTCCATATGATTCTTTTTCAGAAAAAGGGAGCTCAGACATTATCAGATTTCTCTTTCTGGGAGTTTGTTGTGTGCAAACTGGCTGCCGCATTTCAAGTGACAACACTTCAAAATAGTACTTTACTCACTGTGGAACAATGTGCAATTGTCATGGAAAGTACTATATGAATACAACATTTTTATTTCACGCTTATGAAACCTAAATTACATCAGTATACATCATTTAACTACTGTTTTTCTTTCCTTCAGGTCTTCTTTCCTCGCCTCCCATTTCAGGCCCTGGTTTCCTCTCTCTTCACCTACCCTGCATTTCTCTGCACCATAACCTTAGTCCCCTCAAATCTTGCCCTCACCCATTATTATTCCTCAGCCTTCTTACTCTCTTGCCTCAAATATTTGTTGAATAAATCCACGGTGCTTTTGTGCTTTTCTTGGCGTTTTCTGAAAGACCCAATAGAACATAAGAATCTAAGAAATAGGAGCAGGAGTAGGCCATCTAGCCCTTCGAGCCTGCCCCGCCATTCAATAAGATCATGGCTGATCTGAAGTGAATCAGTTCCACTTTCCCGCTTTCTCCCCATAGCCCTTAATTCCCTTGTCTATCAGTAATCTATCTACTTGTGACTTAAATATATTCAACGAAGTAGCCTCCACCACTTCAATGGGCAGAGAATTCCAGAGATTGACCACCCTTTGAGTGAAGAAGTTCCTCCTCAACTCTGTTCTAAACTGTCCCCCCCCTTATTTTGAGGCTGTGCCCTCCAGTTGTGCTATCCTTTCTAAGCAGGAAGAATCTCTCTACCTCTACCCTACCTCGCCCTTCATTATCTTGTAAGTCTCTATAGGAACCCCCTCAGCCTTCTAAACCCCAACGAGTACAGACCCAGTCTATTCAATCTCTCTTCATAAGCTAACCCTCTCATCTCCGGTATCAGCCTGGTGAACCTTCTCTGTACTCCCTCCAAGGCCAATATATCCTTTCGCAAATACGGGGACCAAAACTGCACACAGTACTCCAGCTGCAGTCTTACCAGTGCCCTGTACAATTGCAGCAAGACCTCCCTGCTTTTATATTCTATCCCCCTCACTATAAAGGCCAACATTCCATTCACCTTCTTGATCACCTGCTACACCTGCAGACTGGGTTTTGGCAATTCATGCACAAGGACCCCCAGGTCCCTCTGCACCCTAGCATGCTGCAGCTTTTCACCCTTTAAATAATAATCCCTCCTACTATTATTTCTACCAAAGTGGATAACCTCACATTTGCTAACGTTATACTCCATCTGCCATGTCCTCGCCCACTCACTCAGCCTATCCAGATGTCTCTGCAGACTTTCCATGCCTTCCACGCAATTCGCTTTTCCACCCATCTTCACGTCATCAGCAAATTTTGTTACCCTACACTCAGCCCCGTCCCCCAGATCATCAACGTAAATGGTAAACAGTTGAGGTCCCAGCACCGATCCCTGAGGCACTCCAATAGTCACCAACTGCCAACCAGAAAAGCACCCATAGATTCCAACTCTCTGCTTCCTGTTAGATAGCCAATCCTCAATCCACACTAACACCTTACCCCAACTCCGTGCACCCTAAACTTCTGCAGCAACCTTTTGTGGGGCACCTTATCAAATGCCTTCTGGAAATCTAAAAACACCACATCCACCGGTTCCCCTCTGTCTACTGCACTAGTCACATCCTCATATAAATCCAATAAATTCGTTAAACATGACTTCCCCTTCACGAATCTGTGCTGCGTCTGCTTGATCAAACTGTTCTTTTCTAGGCATCTTGCTTCTTTGATGATGGATTCTAGCATTTTTCCAACCGCAGACATTAAGCTAACCAGCCTATAATTCCCTGCCTTTTGTCTCCTACCTTTTTTAAACAGTGGCTTAACATTAGCTGTTTTCCAATCTTCCGTCACTTCCCCAGAGTCCAGCAAATTTTGATAAATAATCACTAGGGCATCTGCTATCACCTCTGCCATTTGTTTCAGAACCCTGGGATGCATTCTATCCGGCCCCAGGAACTTGTCTACCTTCGGTCCCATCAAGCACTACCTCTCTAGTGACAGTAATTGCATTAAGGACCTCACCTCCTACCATCCTTCTATCTTTAATATTCAGTAAGCTATTTGTGTCCTCCTCCGTGGAGACCGACACAAAAAAAAACTTATTTAAAGCCTCAGCCATTTCCTCGTTACCCACTGCTAAATCCCCCCTCTTGTCCTCCAAGGGTCCAACATTCACTCTAGCCAGTCTCCTCCTCTTTATATATTTGTAAAAACTTTTACTATCATTTTTTATATTTAGAGCTAGTTTAGCTTCATACTCTATCTTTCCTTTCTTTATCGCTTTCTTAGTCATTCTTTGTTGTTTTTTAAATCTTTCCCAATCTTCTAATTGCCACTATTTTTAGCCACTCTGAATGCATCAGCTTTTAATTTAATACTCTCCTTTATTTCCTTTGATAACCACGGCTGGTTATCCCTTTTCTTACAGTCCTTCTTCACCATCGGAATATATTTCTGCTGAGTACCAAAATAGATCTCCTTAAAAATCCTCCACTGTTCCTCAGCCATCCTACCAACCAATCTGCGCCCCCAATAAAGGCACCTATGACCACCTCATGAGTGGAAAAAAATTCCTCCTTCCTCATCCCATGTTTGACCTTCCACTAATCACAATATTTCAGTTATTGTTCATTTAAAACAGTCAGCATTTTATCTTGTTATGTTGACAATTTCAGCTGTTCAATACCAGGCACTTTTAACTTGATACAGTATTGTTCCTCTTCAAAACATTTAATTTACAATCAGCAGACAAGCAATAAAATGGTGAGCTAAAAAGTTTCAAGGTCAAAGAAGAATTTAGGTTTTGATTCTGTTCAACTATCTAAGTGAAGCAAGCCAATTCCAGCTTTCCATATCATGACACAATTTTGAATCACAGTGCAAGTATACAGTGATTCAACTTTGAATAATAATGAGGTAATAGTTTTCCACTTGCATCTCGACAATGATGATTTCCCAATTCACTTTGAACTTCTTTCCAAACTGGTTTCCAAGGGATTTAAAATGGACAGCAGCATATAACGCAATATAGGAGAGCCAAGAACAGTGTACAGAGCCTCCATTGGAGCTCAGCTCTTCAAGAACCGAAATTCAAACTAGAAATGTATTTCCCCAGAATGAATTCACAGCCCTGATACAATTACAGCCCAACAGTCAGAAAAGTGAGTCTGCATCATCTGATATACTAGCACACGGATATCCTATTCATTAAACAAAATTGATTCTCTTTGGGAAGGCCAAGTTTCTGGTTACGCGGAATCTAACTTGTTCAAGAATAAGCACATTAATGTCAAATAATCTTTCAGGAAATCCCAAAGCCAAGTGAAGTACTTTTGTGATACAAAGAAACAGGAACGGTGATTTGTGCATACGAAGACCCCACAATTGTTGTTCATCCATGAGGACTTTGACACCATTAGTCATTTTGAGGCTGAATGTGGTGTGCGGTGACTGATCAGGCCAATTTGGGCACGGAATGTCCTGGCACATATTGGACAGACTTGTGTAAGCACTGTAGTTGTTGCACTGGTGACTCTGGACTTGCACAGCTCGCGCTCAAGTTGTGCTTCAGCAATACACCTTGCTTCGTAAGCTTGACAGCCCTTGTGGATGAGGCAGCACCAGGTAGGGCGGTTTTGTGCCAGCATTTCCCAGATAGTTGTGTCTATGTCAAGTGACTTCAGGTAGGCCTTGAGGGTACCTCTGTAACGTTTCTTCTGCCCTCCATGCGAGCATCTTCCAGCAGAGTGTTCCCCAAAAAGCAGCTGGTTGGATATGCACTCGTCCGGCAAACGGATGACATGACTTGCCCACCAGCTCTCATCAGTGTGTGGACTGATGGTAGACTTGCTCTCGAGAGAGCTTCAGTGTCTTGTACTTTGTCTTGCCATCTGATGCGTAATATTCTGCGAAGACAAGTCATGTGGAAAGTGATCGAGCTGTCTTGCATGCCTTCAATACGGTCCACATTTCACAGGCATACAGGATGATAGTGAATACCACGGTGCTGTAGACCTTGAGTTTTGTTGCTGGGCTGATTCCTCAATGCTCCCATACAGTGGAGCGCAGTCTACTGAAAGGAGAATTTGCCTTTGCTATTCTGCAGTTAACTTCAGTATCAATAGTCACTGCTCGGGAGAGGGTGCTGCCAAGATAAGTGAACTGGTCCAATAACTGTAGTTTCTGCCCTTTGATTGTGATTATGGGTTCTGTGGACGGTGCATGACTTCAGTCTTTTTAATGTTGATGCTGAGTCCAAAGTTGTCACAAGCCATGGAAAATTTGTCCATACTGACTTGCATCTCTGGCTCCGAGCCAGCATACAGGGTGCAGTCATCTGCAAAGAGCAAGTCTCTCTGAACAGTCTCCTTCACTTTGGCAATAGCTTGTAGTTTCCTCAGGTTGAAGAGCTTTCCATCTACTCTGTACTTGAGGCTGATTCCAGCAACACTGTCCTGGAAGGCATCATTCAGCATGGCAGTAAACATTATGCTGAACAGTGTGGGTGCAAGCACACAGCCTATTTGATGCTATTGGTGACTGGGAATGCCTCAGAGTTCTCCGCCATCTCGCGATTCTGCTCCTGACACTTCTCCTGAAGTTGGCACGCAGCAAAAATCATATTAATAGTCCTGCGACCTTTGTGGAAGCCACACTGACTCTGGAAGCAGGCCAAGCTCCAGATGAGTGACCAGACGATTTAGCAGGACTCGAGAGTTTTTACTGTGACAGAGAGCAGCAAGATTCCTCGGTGGTTGTCGCATACTTGCCAATTGCTCTTCCTCTTGTAGAGATGTACGATAGAAGCATTCCTGAGGAATGGATCTTTGTTTCCAAAAAGGATTGAAACAACTCGGTGAGCTTCTCAGTAAGTACAGGACCAGCAGCTTTGTAGGTCTCTGCGGGTATGGCATCTGCCCCTGGGGCTTTGCCACTCGATAGCTGGCTACAGCTTTTGTTTCTTTGGCCACTACCGGTGCGTCATCCATGGCGCTGTTGATATCGACCTGGGGAATCCTGTCTGTTGCCTCCGCGTTCATAGATGACGGTCGGTTAAGGACGGCTTCAAAGTGTTCAGCCCATCTCTGCAGGATCTGAGCCTTCTCTGTAACGAGAGTTATACTATCTGTACTCAGGAGGGGGGAATTCCGAAGAGATTGAGATCCATAGAGAGTGTTGAGGGCTTCATGGAACCGTTTCAAGTTGTTTCTGTCAGCGCATCCCTGTATTTCATCTGCCTTGGTGCTCAGCCAGGCATCCTACGTTTTACACAGTTTATTCTGGACTGTCTTGCGAACACTGGTCAAAGCATTTTTCTTGGCAGCTGATGAAGACAGTGCTTTTCAACATGTAGAACCTGTATCTCCTCATCATTCTCATCGAACCAGTCATGCTCTTCTAGGTAGAGGGCCTGAGCATCTTCAGTGCAGATGAATGGATAGCATCCCTGAAGCAGTCCCAGTCATCCTCAGCACTGCCTGCGAGGTGTAGGTCAGCAAGCTTGAATTGTAAGTCTTCAGCCAGTGCTGAAGCTATGCTGGGATTCTTTAGCTTGGCCGCATTGATTCTTTTCATAACCTTGCTTCCTTGTGGCCACCTCTTGGGTCTGATGCAGAGCCTCATTTTGGAGAGGATGAGCCTGTGATCTGTCCAGCAGTCAGCACCACACATGGCCTTGGTCACTCTGACATCCTGCCTGTCTTGTCTCCTGACAATGACAGTCGATAAGATGCCAATGCTTCAGGTGCATCCAGGAGGTCTTGTTATGGGTAGACAGACGGAAGGTTGTGTTGGTGATGAGGAGGTCGTGTGCTGCACAGGTCTTCATTAAGAGTAGGCCATTACTGTTACACTTGCCCACACCATGCCTCCCAATGACTCTCTGCCGGATTGCAGAGTCACACTCTACTCTTGGACTGAAATTGCCAAGCAAGATCAGCTTGTCAGTACTGATCACTGCTGATAGTAGGGCGTCTAGTTCTTCGTAGAACTTGTCTTTCATCTCGCCCGGGTTGTTCATTCTGGGGGCATAGGCACTGATCAGGGTGGCTTTACTTCTGTCCTGTAGCAGAAGCTGTAATGTCATAAGCCAGTCGTTCACTTGATAGTCTATCCAAGACTATCAAGTTTCCGAACAAGGTGACTCCTGATGGCAAATCCAACTCCAGCATCACAACGCTCATCGCTGCCGCGACCGCTCCAGAAAAAAGTGTATCCACCTCCAGTTTCAGTCAACTGACCTACATTGGCAAGGTGAGTTTCGCTCAGGGCTGCCATGTCAATGTTGTAACTTGCAAGCTCTCTGGCAACTAAGGCTGTTGTTCTCGCTGGTCTGTCTGCTGTAGGGTTGTCCAAAAGCGTGCGCATGTTCTAAGTGCCAATGGTGAGCGGTGTCACCTTGTGTTTTCTTTTGTTTGTTCGACCGCAAGATGGGATCCCTGCCAGCTACGGTAAACTGGCCAGGGTGTAGTGAAGCAGGCAATGTTTAGGGCACCTTTTCTAGCCCTTTCCTCATTCTACTGAGGTGAGCAGTGCGTTCCCGAAGAAGACTGCTCAGTCACCCAGGTAGATGCCAAGTTTCACTTGCTTCAGCCAGCGGAAAATGACCATTAGACCTGAGCCGCCTGCATGCAGATCTGTGACTACAGCACCCAGTGTATCCGCACCTGCTGCTTCGTCAGTCGCCCATCGCCACTGGACTTCAAGGGTTCAACAGGACGATGATGATGACGATGGTGTCAAGACTAGCACTTGATTTGGATTAAAGTGAGAACTGCGCAGCGTCAGCCTCACTCTCTCTTCCCAACTCCCATCTGGATCCAGTGGCAAGACAAGAGTCAAGATGGCTGGAGATGGGACGAGGCGCAGTGGATGCCCAGGACATCTTCTGTGTCTTGTCCTGCTCTTCACGTTCCACAATACTTGCAGAGACCGCCTTCTTGACTGTTAGACCTTCCATTGGTCCCATACTTTTTTTTCAAAAATATACTTTATTCATAAAAATCTCAATTAATCTATTGCAAATGTACAGGGCTTTGAATAGCAAACAATGTGGAATCAAAACATTTTTACAGGTCTGTAGAAATTACAATGACTACATTTCAATACTTAAAACTATATCCATGCCTCAATATTTACAGATTTGTGCTAATTACAATGATTACATTTCAATACTTTTCCACTGGTCCCATACGCTCAATCCGCCAGAGTCTGTCTTCACATGCTGGGATAGACATCTCCCTATCTCACCGAGAGTTGAGACCCGTCAGCTACCCTCTCCTGGCTTAGCTAGCTTGTCAAAGCCATTGCCCGGGCTGTGGCCGCTACCGCATGCAAACAGCTACGGGGAGCTGCCAGATGGAGACAAAGGATGGACAAAGGCCCCACAAATAACAGTGAGATAAATGGCCAGCTAATATTTTTTAACTTTTAATATGTAAATGACATTGGTTGATAAATGCTAAATAGGATATCTGTTGTTTGAACTGTGTTCTGGGATCTTTTATGTCCACCTACAATCAAAGATACTGATGGTGAACAGCAGTAGCCATGCTCCAAATCAGTGCAAATGACATAGGTAGAAATGTAGTCCTGCGGGCAGGCTTTAGGAACTGGGAAAGAAACTAACAAGAAGAATGTTAGAAGTAGTAACATCCAGTACCGTGAGCGAGTATAGAAATAAGGTGATAGAACAGATGAATGCATGAGCAAAGAGATATGCAGAGGGCAGACTTCAGATGCACAGGACCAGTTCTAGGGTGAAGGAATCTGTACAGGTGGGCAGGATGTTACTGTTACTGGGGCGAGTTCAAAACTAACTTGTCAAGGGTGTGATAACTAAGAGGCAATGTTAACCTAGGTGCACAGGAAATGGAGTCACAGAAAGCAGCAGAGTCGGACATAATGACATTGGAGTTAAATTGGGGTTACTGCGAATACATGAGTTTGCCTTGTATGATCTAAAAAAAGGTTGAACAGCAGGCACAGGCAGCCATGTAGATGTATGTTGCGATGACAATAGAAACGTGCCTCAATACGGAGCAGGACTGAGTACGAAATATTACAGGGTGATCATTATTCTATAGACCACCAACTGCTAGCGAAGATTTCGGTAAGGCAATTAGAGAGATGCAAGAAGAATAGTTACAATGGGGAATCATCCTAATATAGGTTGGGCTAGTCATAATTTTAAGTAAAGAGAGGGTCAAGGTTTGCTGAAGTGTGTTCAGGAGAGTTTTCTACATTGTTATGTTTCCAATCCAATGAGACTGGAGACATTGCTAGACCTATGTTTTGGGAATGAAGTGGGCAAGTGGATAGTGTGTCAGTTGGGAAACAATGTGAGAATATAGTCATAAGATTTAGATTGGCTAAATCTTATGACTATATTCATAAAGGACACGATGCAATCCATTAGGTGCATAATTAAGTTGGAGATGGAAGGCTGCCACTCGAGCAAGCAGGGTTGCAAGCAAGGGGAGGGCAGCGTCTTGCTTTCCTTGCTCTATATTAATGACCTGGTGTACATGACAATTTCAAAATTTGCAAATCATATAAAACTTGGAAGTGTTGTGAACACCGAAGAAGGTAGGGATAAAGACATAAATAGGCTAGAGGAATGGGCAGACAAGTGGCAAGTGCAATTTAATTTGGAGAGACATGAGGTAGCTCATTTTTAGAGAAATGAAGAAAGGCAATACAGAATAGAGGTGCATGCAACACTAAAAAGAGATGCAGGAGGAGACATTTCAAAGGCCTCTAATTTTCTTCCACAGAATTTTGTTTATTGTCCAGGTTTCTGAAGCATTCGTTAAACCGAGTTAATGTTTCTGGTCCATAACCCTTCATCAGAATTGAAGTTGGAAATGTATTAAGTTTTAAGGAGGTCAAATGGGACAGGTGGAAAAAGGGAAGACCACTGATATGGCAAATGAGTGGAGACATTACAGCCTCACTCGACCGAGACGAGACATTCCCGCCCCAAGGTCAATGGAGGAGATTTCTGTTGTCGGACCCTCGCCAATTATGTGGCAGGTAAGGTGGTAGGGTTCCAGTCATTAAATGACAAAATAGTTGATGGGGGAAAAGTCAAAGGGAGTAGTAATGAAAACAGAAAATGATCAGCAGGTCAGGTAGCACCTGTGGACAGGAAACAGACTTTAGGTCACAAACTTTCAGGTTGTGACCTAAAACATTAACTTTTTCTCTCTCTCCGAAGATGCTGTCAAACATGTTGACTATTTCCAACATTTTCCCTTTTCATATAGAACATAGAACACTACAGTACAAACAGGCCCTTCGGCCCACGAGTTGCGCCGATCACATCAACACCTACCAACCTACAGACCTATCTATAACCCTCAATCTCATTAAACCCCATATACTCATCCAGAAGTCTTTTAAAAGACCCCAGCGAGTTCGCCTCCACCACCACTGACGGCAGCCGATTCCATTCACTCACCACCCTGAGTGAAAAACTTACCCCTAACATCACTTCTGAACTTCCCTCCTTGCACCTTAAATCTGTGTCCTCTCGTAGCAACCATTTCAACCCGGGGAAATAGCCTCTGAGAGTCCACCCTATCTATTCCTCTCAACATTTTGTAAACTTCTATCAGGTCGCCTCTCAACCTTCGTCTCTCCAGGGAAAAGAGTCCCAGCTCCCTCAACCTAACTTCATAAGGCATGCCTCCCAGTCCAGGCAACATCCTTGTAAATCTCCTCTGTACCTTCTCAATAGCTTCTACATCTTTCCTATAGTGAGGCGACCAGAACTGCGCACAATACTCTAAATGAGGCCTGACAAGGGTCCTATAAAGTTGCAGCATTACCTCCCGACTCCGAAACTCAATCCCTCGATTAATGAAGGCCAGTACACCATACGCCTTCTTGACCACCTCCTCCACCTGCGAGGCCGATTTAAGAGTCCTGTGGACCCGGACCCCTAGATCCTTCTGCTCTTCAACACTACTCAGACTTCTGCCCTTGATAGTGTACTCATTCATCCCGTTGGTTCTGCCAAAATGGACGACTACACATTTATCCGCGTTGAAGTCCATCTGCCACTTCTCCGCCCAGTCCTGCATCCTATCTATGTCCTGCTGCAACTTTTGCCATCCTTCCAGACCATCCGCAACACCACCGACCTTAGTGTCATCAGCGAACTTACTTACCCATCCCTCCACTTCCTCATCCAGGTCATTTATGAAAATGACAAACAACAAGGGTCCCAGAACAGATCCTTGAGGCACTCCGCTGGTGACTGACCTCCATTCAGGAAAAGCCCCATCCACAACCACTCTCTGCCTTCTGCAGGCAAGCCAATTCTGGATCCACAAGGCCAAAGGCCCTTGGATCCCATGCCCTCTCACCTTCTCAAGAAGTCTTGCATGGGGGACCTTATCAAACGCCTTGCTGAAGTCCATGTACACTACATCCACGGCACTTCCTTCGTCAATGTGTTCAGTCACATTATCGAAGAACTCAACTAGGCTTGTAAGGCACGACCTGCCCTTGACAAATCCATGCTGACTATTCCTGATCATGTCAAACCTCTCCAAATGTTCGTAAATTTTGTCCCTCAGAAGCCTCTCCATCAGCTTACCAACTACTGAGGTCAGACTCACCGGTCGGTAATTTCCCGGGCTATCTCTGTTCCCTTTCTTGAAAATAGGAACTACATCCGCAATCCTCCAATCCTCCGGAACCTCTCCCGTCTCCATTGACGACGCAAAGATCATCGCCGGGGCTCTGCAATCTCTTCCCTCGCCTCCCACAGTATCCTGGGGTACATCCCATCTGGTCCAGGCGACTTATCTACCTTGATAGAATTCAAAAGTTCCAACACATCCTCCTCCTTAATATTCACGTACTCAATCTTTTCCATTTGCTGCAAATCCATAACAAAATCTCCCAGATCAGCTTCCACTGTGAATACTGAGGCGAAGTACTCGTTAAGCACCTCTGCCATTTCTTCTGGTTCCACACAAACCTTTCCCCCCTCACCTTTTATAGGTCCTATCCCTTCTCTTCTTATCCTTTTACCTTTCACATATTTATAGAAGGCCTTGGGATTCTCCTTAATCTTATCTGCCAAGGTCTTCTCATGACCCCTTCTGGCTCTCCTAATTTCCCTTTTAAGTTCCTTCCTACAGTCCTTATACTCCTCAAGATCTTTAACCTCTCCTAATTCCCTGAACCTCTTATACACCTTCCCTTTCCTCCTGACTAGGTTCAACACAGCCTTTGTGCACCACGGTTCCCGCGACCTACCAAAACCCCCTTGTCTCATCGGAACGTTGTCATTCAGAGCTCCAGACACACATTCCTTGAATATCTGCCACCTTCCTTCGGTACTTTTCTCTAAGAACGCCTCCTTCCAGTTTACTTGTCCAAGTATCTTCCTGACTTCTTCGTATCTCCCCTTACCCCAGACAAACACCTTCCTAGCGTGCCTGATCCTATCTCGTTCCAATGCAATTGTGAAGGAGATAGAATTATGGTCACCATTTCCAAGATGCTCTCCTACCGAAAGATCCATCACCTGCCCTGGTTCATTCGCCAGTACCAGGTCAAGTACAGCCTCTCCCCTCGTAGGCTTATCCACATACTGTGTCAGGAAACCTTCCTGAACACACCTAACAAACTCCTCCCCATCCAAACCCCTTACCCTAGGGATATTCCAGTCGATGTTTGGGAAATTGAAGTCTCCCATCACGACAACTCTGTTATTAAAACATCTCTCCAGAATCTGTTTCCCTATTTGCACTTCAACTTCCCTGTCACTATTGGGCGGCCTATAGAATACTGCAATCTCTTCCCTCACCTCCCACAGTATTTCAAACTTCCAGCAGCTACAGTAATTTGCTTTCAAAGGAAACAGTAATGAAACAGAGAAAAGAAAGCCCAATGGGGTTTATGAATGCCAGAATAAGGAACAGCTGTAATCCAAAAGCAAAACAAGATTAGTACCGAAACATGCAAAGAGAAATAAACAAAATAAGGCGCACAGATTTGGGTCTGAAATTGTTGATCTCAGTTCTTCTCTGCTTTCCCCCCATTTGACCTAATTAAAATAAATATTTCTAACTTACCCTAGTTCCAAGAGGCATCTGAAATGTTAACCTGTTTCTCACTCAGGGATTGCCAGATCTGAGCATTTCGTTTATATTTAAGATTTCCGGCGCCTTGGTATTTTAATACCAACTTTCTAAAGACTTCATGTTATGTGTACATCACAAACATAATTCATACATATTTTTCTTTACCACCACTAGTACCACACACTGAATGCCGCAATACTACAAGTTAAATTACTTTGTCACTTTTCTTGGTTTACATTCAAATACATACAGGAAAAGAGTGATACCATTGAAACAAATACTTGTTAAACCAGGGGTTCACAAACTAAGTTCCTCACAGCAGGCCGGGCTGATCCGTACAATATGATTTTCGTGCTGTTTCTAGCTTGTCCAATCAGAGGCTGGCTTCACCAGGCCTCAGAGCAAGTGTACCTATGCAAGTGAGTGACTCTGTGCCATCGAGTGCGTGCACGCAAGCAAGTCTGACAGTCCAATATGAGAATCCAGCAGCACTCTTCCCATTTGAGCCAAAGGAGCAGTAACATATAATTCAGCAGAATATGAAAATTATGATTGGATTAAATTTTAGAAATCAAAAAGAAACCCAGTGATAATTTTAATACATCGTATAGGAAATTCAGCATTCTGTTGTATAAATAATTAGGAAATTCAATAAAACTGGACTTCAATTTAGTTATCCTATTATCCTATTTATCTTCATGCTAGGATATCAATGGAAAAAAGTCCTTCAAAAAGGTGAGGACTGGTAAAAAGACACACCGAGAAAATAATTTCCAAGCTGCAATCTACATGACACAAAAGGAGGATTTGATTGTGATTGGTTTTAAAATCTGAAAAACATAGTGAACAAAATAATATTTTACTGTCAAACAGCTTTGGTATTTTAACAATTTTTACATAACCCAAATCTAAATCCACACAGAAAAGGAGATAAACTAATTGCTAACTTTCTTTCATTTGCAAGAACTCTTAACTGGCTGTGTCAACTTATGGATGCTAACAGTAGCTCCAAAATCTTCCATTCTGTTAACATTTCAACTGTTCAGTACCATTTCAATCCCATGTATAACTAATCCAATTCACAAATTTCAGAGTATTTATATTCCATCGTATAAATAATTTGATAAATATTAACTGTGCAATGAATAGGAAAGCAACTAATTTTTCAGTATGTAAGACTTGCATCAGTACAGCACTTCTGATGACAAGTGCTACTACATGATTATGGCCTCACTGTAACAGCAAGTTAGTTCAAGCAATTAAAAGTGTGTGTGTTGATGAAATGTGACAAGCATTCCCTCCCCACATCTGAAGACAGGAAAAAGGCTGCCAAGCAGATTGAAGCCAATTATAGACATCTGGCACTTTATTTAGGAGGGAATAACCTAAGAGCATAAATATCCAAAAGGGTAAACATACCTGATGAATTGGACTCTATCAGCAACAGGAAAATAAGCAACTGAAATTCAATAAAGCAGAGTGCAAAGAAATAAATTAACTTGAATTGTGAATGTTCAAAGAATTAGACTTGATAATACAGGAATTGCAATGGTACCTCTAATTCTTCAGAACAACCCTAAGAAACCCTAATTTAAACATAGCTGAAAATAAATTAATCTTTGAGAAGCAACAGGCATCAGTTATGCCACTTGTCTATAGAGTTCCAACAATTTACAAGGCAAAGCACCTTTAATGTATAGAAGCATCCAATAATGCTGCACAAGGTTCCAATGAAAAAGAATGAGATATTAAGAGGGGAGAGCAAAAGGTGTTTGGTTCTCATTTTTAAGAGTCGGATGAAGTATGTTTTCAGATGGTGGGGGAGAAAAAAAAGAGTTGTGGGCTGGAGGAGATTACTACGAGAAAACAGAGGCAGGGCCATTGAGGAATTTCAAAATCAGGATAAGAATTTTAATTTAGAGTCTTTAGGAAACCAGGAACCAACATATTGAGCCAAGGTAAGGGTATATACGAGGAGGATTTGCAATAGGACAGCACAAGCAGCAGCCAAGTTTACAGAAAGTGGAGAATGGAAGGGTGGTCAACAGAGCACAGAATTAGAAATCTCGAAGTAAAAATGGTATAAAGGTTGTACCAACGAATGGGTAAGATAAAAAGCTAAAAATGTGCAATGTTTTGGAAATGGAAATAGTTGGTTAAACTCCATGATAGAGAAGATGCAAGATTGAATAGGATGCAGAGGTGGTGGACACTCTTTTCAGGTTGAGACGGTGATTGTGAAGAGGGGTGGCTTTGCTGGCAATGATAAACTTTATGCTGAGGCTTCAGATTTAGCAGTGTTTAGCTGGTGGAAAGTTGGCTCATCCAAGGCAGGATGTCAGACACGTTGTTTTACATCATGTAAACAAGGGAGTTAATCATGCAAGGTGGTGGAGAAGTAATGCTGGGCGATAGTATATTGCGATCATGTCACGAAAGCATCAGGTGAGAAAAGGGAACGGATGGTCAAGGACAGATCCACAGAGAGTAAAGATAATAGTGCAGGGGCAGAGAACAGTCATTATCCCATGGAGATGGGTAGAGAAAGGATAAATGTTAGAGGAGAATGATGTAGTCAACTGTGTCAAAGATTGCAGAGAAGGCAAGGAGAGATATGCACCATGATCATCAGAGGATTTCAACTGGAGGTCCAATGTTAACAGAGAAAATTATTTCATGATTAACAAGAAACAATATACAAAAAATGTAATTAACCCACAAATAATTTGGTATTAGATCATTAAAGTCTTTTAAAAGTAGACCTGTCCATTAAATAAATCAAATTATTAACTTAAATAGGCAGAATTGTATTTTTACAGCTAATTTAAAAAGTTTGTTGAAGTAATCAGAAAGGTGTACATTAAATAAAACTAAACAAACTGAATATGAAACAAGAAAGCAGTTTGATTCCAAAGACACACACAAACCTGATAACTCAACAAATCTGGTCGTAAATTTAAATAACTTACGGCCACTACATAAATGAATTACCACATTCTACAACATTCTCAATTTATTTTTAAAATCTCTATGATTAGTTTCATCAGAAATGCAGAATAATACAGCATCTAGGCATAGGTGCTTCCTTAAAATTGTTCATAACTTTATACAGCCAAGTCATTCTAAATGTTTCTCAATGCCAGGGCTGCTCACAACAGAACTGTAATAGATAATGAAGATTCTATGCACCCATACACAAAGTCAATTTTCTTCCCCTGCCTCCTTAAGGTGTTAAGGAGGGTTCAATTTAAAGTACTGTAGGCACCATCCTATATCTCGTCCAATAGCTGCAATTTACATACAAGTCTTGTTGGGGAGTACTGCTAAGCTAGTTGACCATAAAGGAGGAAGATGTAGGGCTACAATTGAGCTGGATTCTGTCCCACCATTTGTAACTCACAAGTACATGCGACTGCTGAATAAAAATCAGAAGCAGCACATTGGACAGTGCTCCCTCTAACTATCCAACCTGAGCTAATTGTGGACACTGTTTAATCTGATCTTCAGCATTAAAAGATAAAATCTCAGGCCCTGTAGCTATCCAATATTCAGCTGCTACTCATTGGGTTAACTCTCAAGACCATTTGGGGGCCTCCAATGTTCTCATTTTTTTATTATCTGCAGTCTGTTCAGTTCAATGCATGAGATCTTGTTTTGCACAACCACACATGCATCATCTTAAATGGGACAATTTGAGGGCAGTCTGCATGATATCTTCTGGGTTGCTGTGCATCTACCCAAGTCTTAGAGGGAACACTGGTTCCATCTATGCAGTGGTAAAGGCATTAATGAGTAAAGATTAAGGATTAAGAGGATCATGGGTTAATGAACTTTAGGAAATCAATGTGCTTATATTTAACATTCTTGTGTACCTGAACGATATCAAATTACTTTATTGCAGCATTTGGCCAGATTACCTTGGCTGAAAAGTGGACACCAGTGAACCTCTCAATGGACATTTTCATGCTTTATCTACTAACGCGATGTGTTGCGCTCACTAGTGGATAGATATGACATGCACTGAGCTACTTAAATAACATTTCACTTTAGACTAAAATCTTGATTTGGCTTTCACCGAGTTGGTGCCTTTGGAATCTCCCTCTAGTCTGTACTATAATGTAAACACATTACAAAAACTCGTCTGTAAGCAAAAAGATCACACTACCATGACAATTCAATAACAACTGCCTAAGCTACAGCTAAAGAGATACTGCAATCTTAAATATGTGTAACCACTGCATTATTAGCAATCGTGTTTCACTCTTGGGTCCAATAAATCTATTAATTGATTATAAATAATAATTAGCAAACTGAATCAGCATGTCTCATCCAATCCATTTTGGATGTGGTGCACTACACTCTTAATGTGGTTATCAGATCTAATTACACACAAAATTGGCAACATTGTTGCAAATGCAAAACACACAAACACTGAAATAATACATTTAGAATTTCAGCTGAGCAAAGGACAGAGATGCAATCTCTGGTAAAAGAATGGGGAAACAAACTATGAAGATGGAAAATGATTAACTATTCATGTTACTTACACTAAAAAAGTTCAAAATGCTAATCATATTCCAAGCATTTTAAATGATGAGTTAAGAACTAACAATGATAAAAGTAGTTCTTTGCTGTTAATTCTTAAGATTTTTCATGGATCACATTTGTGCTGACCTCACCTAACTCCTGGAATGCACAAGTACAACACAAAACTTTAGACATTTTACTGCAAAGGCTGGTTCTCACCCTCATGCAGAAACTATGTACAAAAAGGTGAAGCGAAAATGGATTTTGCACAAGACTATTCTTCTGTAGTCCGAATTAAAAGCACATTCATTGGGGGCCAAAACTGCAGAGCTTCTCCCTGCATCTGGTTTTGGGCCACGTCATCTGCAGAACTGGATACTGGACTGGAGAGAAAATCTGGATATGTCTTCTACTTCAACACAGCTGCCAGGAAAATAGCCTTCGGCAAAACGTACAGCAAGTTGCCAAAGCAATTGCTTCATGTGGTCTCAGCCAAGCATTCCAATAAGGTAGTTAGTTGAGCTACAGATGTCGATCAGGCATCTTATTGCAGCTTGCCAATTAGAGACCAAAATTCTGGCAAGTCTGACATCAAGCCACACTTGAAGCATTTCTATTCCGACTGGATCTACCAAAATGAAAACTTTTAATTTTTCCTTCCATTTTGTGTGCAGTTTCCAGAAATCTTTTTAGAAGGTTAAGTCACAAAATCATTGAACCATAGAATGGCACAGCACAAAAAGGTGGCACTCAGCTCAAGACTGCACCAGCTCTTTCAATTAGTACTCCTCCTTGCTCTTTGTCCATATCCCTACAAACTTTC
This sequence comes from Carcharhinus amblyrhynchos, assembly GCF_965287045.1. Classification (NCBI taxonomy): domain Eukaryota; kingdom Metazoa; phylum Chordata; class Chondrichthyes; order Carcharhiniformes; family Carcharhinidae; genus Carcharhinus; species Carcharhinus amblyrhynchos. The sequence continues at coordinate 14,272,383 of NC_137341.1, forward strand.
CTCCTTCCAAGTATTTATCTAATTCCCAATTCAAGTTTGTTACTGAATTTGTATCCATCACCATATCAGCACATTCCAAACCCTAACCATTTGGTGCATAAAAAAAAATTTTTCTCAACCACCTGAAATTTTGTCACTCATGATAGCACAATCTGGTGCATGCAGCATGCATTGTGTGATATGTTCATTTGTGTACAAATTTAAATTGGGTCCTGCAAACCGTGATAGAATCCTGGTTTGCATTTGCGAAGTTACCAAATTCCTGTTTCAATCAAAGCCCTGGCCACCTGAAAGGCAAATTCAGGAGCTGAGCTCTTCTAGACTGAAGATGGAAGGGAAAAATAAAATTGGCAGTAGACATAGATATAGATATAGATAGGTTGGTGCAGTGGGCAGATAGGTGGCAGATGGCATTTAATCCTGACAAATGCGAGGTGATGCATTTTGGAAGGAATAATGCAGAGAGGAGCTATGTGATAAAAGGTAGGCCGATTAGGAGTATAGACGTACAGAGGGACCTGGGAGTGCAGGTCCACAAATCCATGAAGGTTGTGTCACAAGTGGAGAATGTTGTTAGGAAGGCTTATGGGATGTTAGCCTTTATAGGAAGGGGCTTAGAGTATAAAAGCTGCCGTCTAATGCTTCAGTTATACAGAACGTTGGTTAGACCGCATTTGGAGTACTGCATCCAGTTCTGGTCACCTTATTACCGGAAGGACGTGGAGTCTCTGGAAAGGGTGCAGAGGAGGTTTACCAGGATGTTGCCTGGCATGGGGGGACTGGGTTACGAGGAGAGACTGAAGAGACTGGGGCTATTCTCCTTGGAAAGAAGGAGATTGAGAGGGGACATGATAGAGGTATATAAGATACTGAAGGGAATAGATAGAGTTAATAGTGAGAGACTGCTCCCTAGACTGGGTACGAACACAAGAGGTCATCACTTAAGGGTGAGGGGGGGGAGGTATAATTTGGAGGTAAGAGGAAGGTTCTTTACACAGAGAGTTGTGGGGGTCTGGAATGCGCTACCGAGTAGGGTGGTGGAGGCAGGCACGTTGGACTCGTTTAAGATGCAGTTAGATAGGCATATGAGTGAAACGAGAATGGAGGGATATGGTAGGGGCTATTAAATAGGGTTAAACCTCAGGAGACACCGGAAGGGCAGGCTGTATGATTAATATGTTTTGTCTTTATTCCACAGGTGGAGGTCCACCTCGTGTCAAGCGAGGGGCATGCACACGGCGGGTTGTGCGTGGGCTGCTCTTGGAAGTCCGGGAGTGGCCTAGTACTTCATGTCGGTGTGTGTGCTTGATCCTGGACCGATAGACGGGCTCCACAACAGCTCAGTGACTAGCACTGCTAGCTGTGCAGATACATGGATTTGGGCCTGTGTCTGTGGGAGTTTGCGCATTCTCCCTGTGGTTGCGTGGGTTTCCTCCGGGCGCTCCGGTTTCCTCCCACACCCCAAAGATGTGCTCTTAGGCTAATTGGTTTCCACCAAATTGACACTATTTCTTCCCTGAATCTGACTGAGTAGGGTCCCATTCGTAGACATGCAGGGTAGAATAGGTGTAGGGTGATGCGGCGGCGCGGGCTCGTTGGGCCGAAGGGCCTGTTTCCCATGCTGGATTGTTCTTTGTCTTTGACATTTAGCTCAAACAGTAGAATATTCAATCTCACTCCATGACAGCACACACACTTAGTATTTTAAAAATTAAGGACTGACTGTTAATAACACAATCCTCTTCAGCTACTTAAGCAAAATACAGATCTACAAACAGCATGAGCTCAACTGCACTTGACTGCCTGCTCCATAAATGGTTCTAATTCATACTGGAATAACAAGGTCAGCATGACCTGCAAACAGTGCAGAAAAAACAAGATACATATATATATTTCATCTCAATGGATATTTAAATACAGTAATTCAAATACAATGTTATACCAATTCACAATTGTTAATTTTTCCCAATCCTTTATATAAAAATTAAACTACTTAAAAGGCAGTGACTAGAATCAGTGAAGCCCTTCCTCCCTTTGCTTTCAAAATTAGTGATACAACTTTTCCTGACTCCAGGAATGAGCTCTTCATAACAAAAGTATAGTCACGGTCATATGGCACCAGATCAATTTTAGCACCCACCCTGCTGCTCAGTGATCTGCAAACTCAGCAGATAAACTCAATAAAGCCAGTAATTTGATATTTGACCATAAATTAGTTAGATCTATTGTGGGTGGGGTTTATATTTAGGACAGACTGGATCAGCTGTGTTTTTGTGGACTAAAATAACCTCTTTGCGTAATCGTGCTCTCACTCTAAATGAGAGACTACCAAACATATGCTCACTCAGGAATGGCCACAAAATGATGGGTTTAGAGCAGGATGAAATCATTGTTACATATGATTCAGAAAATAACCATTTAGCCAGCAGGTTACAGGACTCAATTAATGGGCTATATATGTGTAATATATATATCATTAGGAGGCAGTAATAACTTGTCAAAATAGAAGCTCAAGTTGGACAAACAACTATTATAAAGAAACAGATGCAAACAGGAATATTTTCAGGCTGGGCGGAAGGTTGGATTTCAGATGTGCACAATAGCGGTATTATAGCATAACAAAACTATCAGGATCAATATTTGTGGCAAATAAACTTAACTTCTGTTTTTTTTAAAAGCAGCAAAATTCTACTTCAACTGAATTTGACAAATGCTCATTTTCTGTAAAAGTTATAATGTAAATCAGCAGTTTTGATTGATCTTATATTCATGAGTGACCTTTCTTTTATGTACTAGCAGATCTTCTGCGGCACTGCTCTTAAAGTTGGAGGATTTTATGGCCTATTGTCATCTAATATTGAAACTATAATAAAATGTGTGATTAGAAATTGAGATAAAATGGCATATTAGGAAGTACTTAATTAATTGAGTGGACTTAGAAAAAAGGAAATGCATGTTAACATCAATTTTAAAAATGTATAAAATTTTATACATCTATAAATTATTAAAAATCTTTTGTATGGCATTTCTGTGTTGCAAATTCATGAACTTGCATCATACTTGCCAGTTCAACATTTAACCCAGAATCTGCCTGTTGCAATATTTATAATGAAATTCTACACACCAACATTAACAACTGTAAAAACATATATAATCATGCCAACATTTCATCTTCAGTTTGTTGATGAACCAAATGGATCACAAAGTGTCTTTGAAAACAGAAATTCATCTGTAATTTCCATTACTTTTCTTAGTAACAAAAAGGGTTTAAAATTAGTTTTTTCTTCCCCAAACATCATTCAACTTGCCCACTAAATTAATTTGTTGCATTTATAATGCTTTCTTTATGAAGTGTATACTTCAAAGCTTTAGCATTACTTAATTTTGGTCTTTAGCTTGCCATTTTACCTGCGAACTGAAGGTTGATCCCGTCGCCATTCTTGCTTTATCCACCTCATTATAGCCAGAAAAATCACCTGCAATGCTATAATTTGCATTTACACTCTGTTAACCTCTGGACTTTCCTCAAAGACCTATTCTTCTCCACCCTGGCCCTCTTCTATTTCTCATGGAGATGCTGATTCACCATGATATCCAAGAACACATCAGGTTTCACTTGTCTGCCAACAGCACTCAGCTGTCTCACCACCATGCCATTCGACCTCAGCCATTTCAAATTTGACCAACATTCAATGTCAGATAAGCAGAAGTTTCCCCCAACCTGATTTGGGAAGATTGATGCCATTCTCTTTGGGCTACACCACAAACCCCATTCCCTGTCCAGACAGTTACCAAGGATTTAAATGATGAACAGTGCTGGGTAGAATTCAAAAATCACACATCTCTTTGACTGCCTCAGACAATGACACAGTTGTGTGGCTCTACTAACATGCTAAATTGGATAGATTCAGCTAAGTCTAGCAACTCAAAACTGGACATCCTTAAAGCACTGTGAGCCATTAGTAGCAGTACATCAACCACAATATGTAACCTCATGGTTTGGTATTTCCCTCATTCTCACATCAAGCCTGGGATCAACCCTGGTTCAAAGAAGAGTACAGAAGGGCACACAAGGCATAGTTACAAACAAATGGTCATTCTGGTGAAGTTACAACACAGGATTATCTGCATGCTGAATAGAAGCATTATCCATTCGACCAAGCTAAGCATTTTCACAACCCATAGATAAGATCAAAGCTCTGCTATCCTACCTCATCCAATCGTGAATGGTCATAGACAATTAAACAGATGATGAAACATCACAATTACCCCTATCCTCAATGATGGAGGGGCCCAGCACATCAGTGTAAAGATAGGGTTGAAGCATTTGCAACTATCTTCAGCCAGAAATGCCAAGTGGACGATCCATCTCGGCCTCCTCCTGTGGTCCCCAGCATCACAGATGCCAGTCTTCAGCCAAGTCAATTCACTCCATGCAATATGAAGAAATAATTCAAGGCACTGGATACAGCAAAGACTACTGACCCTGACAACATCTGCAGAATTACCTGCAACCCTAATCAAGCTGTTCCAGTACAGCTCCTACACAGGCATCTACGTGACAAAGAGAAAAGTTACCCAGGTACATTCTGTCCACAAAAGGCAGGACAAATCCAGCCCAACCAATTACAGTCCTATTAGTATACTCTCAATTAAAGTAATGTAAAGGTTCAGTCGACAGCACTACCCAGCAATAACCTGCTCATTGATAGTGCACCAGGTTCACTCAGTTGCATTACAGTTTTGGTCCAAACACAGCCAAAAGAGCTGAAAACCAGAGTTGTGCCTTGACATCAAGGCAGCATCTGACCCCCAGTCACATCAAGGAGCTGCTGCAAAACTAAACTCAATGGGAAATCAGGGTGGAAAGCAGGGAACCTGTTCACCAGTTGGATTCATACCTAGCATAATGGAAGATGGTTGTGCTTTTCAGAGCCCAATTGTCGCTGCAGAAGTTGCTCAGGTAATGCCCTAGGCCCAGCTACCTTCAGTTGCTTCATCAATTACCTTCCCTCATAAGGTCAGAATTGGAGATGATTGCACAGCATTTTTAACTCCTCAGATGCTGAAGCAGCCCACGTCACATATAATGCAGCCCTGATAAGTGGCAAGTATCAAGTGCCAGGCAATGACCATCGCCAACTAAAGAGAATCTAACCATCCACCCTTGACTGTTAATGAAATTAACATCACCGACATGCCCCCACTTTCCCTTGGTGGGGGGGTTACCATTCATCTAAAACTGAACCAACCTTCTAAATACTAGAGCACATCAGTGGTGGACACCTTGTTTGATTTTTTTCCAGCAGTATATTTTGTCTCTCCCACCAGCCCCCTCCGATTTCTGCATGTATGGCAGAAAAGGCAAGGAGCCAACCTGTCCAGCACAAGCTGTCTCCTCTTTACTGGTGGGAATTCTGCAGCAGGTAACTCTCCTCCTGATTTCCAAAAGCCTATCTAGTATCTACAAGACACAAGTCAATACTCTTCACTTGGAGGAGTACAGCTAACAACACTGAAAATGCTCGATACCATGCAGAACAAAGCAGCCACTTGATTGGCATCCATCCACCAGCAAAAGCATTCACATGCTTCACCAGTGACAAACTGAAGCAGCCATGTGTACCATACACAAGATGCACTGCAGCAATTTGTCAAGTCTCCTTAGACAGCACCTTCCAAAACTGTGCCCTTTACTACCCAGAAGGACAAGGACAGCAGATGATGAGAACACCACCATATAGAAGCCACACATCAGCCCAATTTGGAGCTGTATTTACAATATCAGTTTTTCACTGCCACCAGGTTAATATCCTTGCGTTCCCTTTCTAACGGCATTTTTGCTGCACTTACACAAGCAAAACTACCACAGTTCAAGGTGGCAACCCAATAAGTTGAACAAAGTCACGAACAAATTGCTCCCTGTCGGTAAGAGAATTGTTTGGGGCAAAGCAACTTCAAAACCAGAAAAGGAAAAACAACTTAATAGGGAAAACTCAGCAGGTCTGGTTGCATCTGTAGAAAGAGAAACAGAGTTAACATTGAGCCCAATCCGGTCCATATAGTCATATGCACTTGAAATGTCAACGCTTCTTCTCCACAGAGGCTGACACATGTGCAGGGTTTTTCCATCACTTTCTCTAATTTCGGATCATCAGCACCTGTAGTATTTTGCTTTTACTTATGTCCAAATCCAGGTTTTTTGGAGAGTGAGAACAAACATTCAAGGACTAAAAGTATTTTGAAACTAAAGACAATTTACTTAATTTTAATCTTGTTATTGTAGTTTTACTATTAACTTCATCTACAAGAAATATTAGGAGCTTGGAAAAGAATGGCACTCTTTTTACGAGTACTTTGAATGATTTCACTGATACAGCACAGTGGCAAGCTTTGCTGCCTCTCAGTGCTAACCACTGGGTTAGTACCAGGGACCTGGGTTCAATTCCGGCATCTGGATGGAGGCTGCACATTCTCCCCCCGTCTGGATGGGTTTCCTTCAGGTACTCCAGTTTTCTCCCACAGTGCAAAAGACATGCTGGTTAGATGCATTGGCTAGGTTAAGTTCTCACTCAGTGTATCCAAACAGGCACCGGAGTGTAACAATTAGGGGCTTTTCACAGTAACTTCATTGCAGTGTGAATATAAGAATATTTGTGACACCAATTAATAAACTAAAAAAATCATTTTCAGTGGTAGAATTTTTACCTCGTTATTGGTGGAGAGACCACATCTGGAGCACTGTATACAGTTTTGGTCACCTTACTTAAAGGACATAATTGTATTAGCAGTTGAAAGAAGGTTCACTCAACTTATTCCTGGGATTAATTAATAATTTTATGAGAAAAGGTTGATTCTATATTAGTGTAGTTTAGAAGGAGCAAACGGTCTATTCCTGCTCCTGATTCTTATTTTCTTATGTTCATATTATTTAGCAGAAGATGAGTTGAGGCAGATGCAATGTTATGGAAGTGGAAACAAATGGCCTCAGCAATGACAAAATCTATCTGAATTGCAGAGAGCTTTAACCATTTAATGGCAGCTGCAACTTTTGAATGAAATGCAGGGGTGTGGGAATAAATATCAACTTTCCCAATTAAGAAAATGTACTACACAGTCACCAGAAAAATACCTGGGAAGGACAAGTACTCCTCACTGGACTTGCTTTCCTCTTCAAATTTGTCCTGTATTGGTACTGAAACAGCTGGGAAATGTGGCTTCAAAACACAAAACAAGCAGTGACAAGACTGAGGACATTTCTGACAATTGATGGCATCTGCTTAATAGGTCATTTTAAAATTATATCAAAATGAACAGTAGGACAAAAGGTGTCATGTGCATATGGAGAGCATAGGATTGTTCATTTAACATGTAAAAGTATCAATAATTACAAATAAACAACACTGGAATTTTCTATTCATTAAGGACCATTCTGCTTTCGGGTGAAATTTAGAAGATCTTACATCTGGTTAGCACTGTTGCCTCTCAGCGCCAGGGACCCGGGTTCAATTCCTGGCTTGGGTCACTGTGTGGAGTTTTCTCCATGTGTTTGTGTGTTTCTTTCACGTGCGTCGGTTTCCTCCCACAGTCTGGTTAAGTGCAATGACCTGAACACGCGCCACAATGTAGCAACATGGGGAACTTCACAGTAACTTCATTACAGAGTTAATATAAGCCTTACTTGTGACTGATAAAGTTTTTTTAAAAGTTTATCTAAAAGTCACCCAAGACACACAAGTTGCAACAGCAAAAATCAAAGCAACATTTTCTGATGATAAAAGCCTGCCAACAACCACTCCAAGCAGTAGGTGTAGGTGAAATGATACAACACTACACCGGAGTTAAAAACTGGACATTAGAAATGTATTGTGACTGGCACAGAATTTATCTGGGGCTTACAGTTTTCAGCTGGATCATCATTAATGCAATCATCTGATTCTGTATTGCCAATTGCATGGGTTGCTGGCAAATCGATTAATCATCCACATGTCCAAAGTGGTTCCAACAATTTGTCAGCTTGGTCTGACCACTACAGTGCTACACAACCAGGTTAAGCTTTTTCATTATGATTCTGAATTTCCTGCTAAGAAAATCAGTTTTTAAAATCGGCACTGGTAATGAACAAATGTTACTGTTCAAAGTCAGAGATCACAGGTCACAAAATGGATGTTTTATATTAGGGACAATAAACAAGCTAAAATATTTTAAAATCTCAACATTTGCACTGTAATATTAGATCATTCTTCTCAATGATCAAGTTGATATTCTGTACAAAATAAAAGGTAGTCCAGGAAAAACATGCCAAATTCATCCCAAGGAGCAGGAAACATGCTAAGCAGAGGACGAGGTATCCATGGCTGATGAGGGAAGTCAAGGACAGCATAAAAGCAAAAGAAAAAGTGTACAAAGCGGCATGGATTAGTGGGAAGCCAGAGGATTGGGAAACCTTTAAAAGCGAGTAGAGGGCAACTAAAAAAAGCAATAAGGGCGGGGTGAGGGGGGAGAAAAAAGATGAAATATGAGTGTAAGCTAGCTAGCAATATAAAAGAAGATAGGAAGAGTTTTTTCAATATATAAAAGTTAAGAGGTAAAAATAGCTATTGGACCACTGGAAAATGAGACTGGAGAACTAATAATAGGAAACAAAGCAATAGCAGAGGAACTGAAGTTACTTTGCATCAGTGGAAGACACCAGTGGGGTGCCAGAGCTCCAGGAGAGTCAGGGGACACAGGTGAGAGTGTGGTGGCCATCAGTTAGGAGAAGGTTCTGGGGAAACTGAAAGGTCTGAAGGTGACCGGATGAATTACACCCCAATGTTCTTAAAGAGATAGCTGAGGAAATTGTGGAGGCATTGGTAATGATCTTTCAGGAGTCACTGGAGGGAGGGAGGGAGGGAGGGAGGGTTCCAGTGGACTGGAAAGTAGCTAATGTAACACCTCTCTTAAAGAAGGGAGGGAGGCAGCAGATGAGAAATTATAGAAACAAAGACAATTTCCAAGACAGAATGCTGAGGCATCTGGATGCGAAAAAGGATGGGGCAGATCTTAAACTGAAACAGAACAAGCTGTAAAGTGGAACAGAATCCAGCAGAAAAAAACAAGCATACTAACAGCAAGGATGCAGTGTCAGGTTTAACAGTCTCTTAAATCTTCTACATTTAGGTTGAGCTCCATCTGTTCTTAGGCAAGTAAGGGTAATTGCACAATATAGAATATTATGTAAAAGAAGAATTAGGATCAGGACTAGACCATTTGCTCCTTCTGAGGTTGCTCTGTTATTTGATGGCTGACCTTATTGCAGCCTCTGCTCCACTTTCCTGTTTGCGTCCTACACTCTTTGACTTGCTTGTTAAATCAAGAATCTTTCTAATTCAACGCCCCTCTTTCTCTCTGGGAACAGACCTAAAGACAGTGCAAATGAGGTAAAGGGAGGTAAAGGGAGAGAAGGGAAAATCTAAGAGCAATGAGTAATGAAGAGTTCTCTTCATGCTACAGGTTTATCCTAATAAGCTGATGACACGACAGAATTGACAGCAGTCATGAAACAGTCTGCAGCCAGGATCTCTACGTCCTGCCAATTAAAGGATACTTCAGGAAGGCTGAGTAGTGGAAAACAAAGTAGGAAGGAAGGAAGCATGTGAAGATGGAAAAATACGAAAGAACCATGCATCTTGAACTTGTGAACAAAACTCAAAGAAGATTCACTCAACTTATTCCTGGGATGAATTGATAATTTTACGGAAAAAAGTTGGTTCTATATTACTGTAGTTTAGAAGGGACCAAACAGGGTGGATGCTGAAAGGATGTTCCCCCTTGTGGGAGAGGCAAGAATGAGGGGGGCACAGTACAAAAATAAGAGATTCCATTTAGCACAGCTGAGGATAATTTATTTTCTCTCAGAGGATCATAGGTCTGTCCCCAGAGAGAAAGAGGGGCAGGGTCATTGAATATTCTTAAAGTTGAATTAGAAAGATTCTTGATTTAACAAGTCAAAGGGTGTAGGACACAAACAGGAAAGTAGAGCAGAGGCTGCAATCAGATCAGCCATCAAATAACAGAGCGATCTCAGAAGGAGCAAATGGTCTAGTCCTGTTCCTAATTCTTTTACATAATATGACATCCCAAAGCATTTCAGGAGAGCATTATAAAATATGATCAAAACCTTGGTGAAAGAGACCTGTTTTAAGAACCATAAGGAGGAATGAGAGATAAAGAGGCAGAGTAGTGTAGGAACAGAATGCCAGACCATGGACCTGGACAGCTGGATACAGTCAGTACTAGAGGAGCAATTATAATTGGGAACACAGAGACACTAGAATTCAGTGAGCCCACATCTATCAGGTTTGTGAGGTTGGAGGAAATTACAAAGACAGGGAGGGATTTGAAAACAATGCTATGAAACCGTTGATTAGAAGCCAACGTAGGTCACAAGCACAGGGGGATAGAGGAACAGAACTTGATACAAGTTAAGACAGACAGAATTTGAGGTTCTTAAGTTTATAGGGTAGAATGTCGAACACTAGACAAAAGCATGTTGAAATAGTAGAATCTAGAGACAATGAAGACAGCAGATGAGCTGAGACACAGGGCAGTACACAAGTGAAAGTAAGTAGACTTCATGATGACATAAATATGAGATTACAAATGGATCTGTGGAACAGGTGGGACACCAAAGTTGCAAAATGACGAGCTTAACTGCGGACTGTTACCAGCAAAACAGATGGAGTCAGCAGTTAGAGAATGGAGCTTAGAGTAGGGAACAAAATAAATGATTTTAGTCTTCCCAATGTTTAATTGAAGGAAATTTCTGTTCATTCCATGCTGGATGTCGGGTCAATTATTGAATAATTAAGTCAAGAGGCGAGGTCGAGTTGGGTGATGTCAGTATACATGCGAAAACTAGTGCTGTGATTTTGGATGATGGTATCAAAACCCAGCATACAGATGAAAAAAGAGGAGGCCAAGGATAGTGTCTTGAGGGACACCACAGCTTGAAAAAGTTTTTCTTCCTTTTCCCAAATGATCCTCAGACTAAGATTAGATGAATAAGAATTGAACTTCATGTGAGTCGTCCCACCCAGCTGGAAAACTGTGGGAAGGCTTTGGAAGATAATGGAGTGGTCAATCCTGTCACAGGCTGCAGCCACCTGTGTATCACCCAGTATGATTTCATAAAAGAGAACTGTACATTCATGGAATACGACCAGCCACAACAGCGAAGTGAATAAGCATCAGGGGTTATTGCTGACTGTTCAACTGTCAAGGAATTGTTAACAAAATAGAATTCTATATTCATGTAGCAAGCTCTGTCCTCCTCCTTATTTGTATTTAAATATAATAGCAAGCACAATTACAGGGGGTCAGTAATGTCAAATGTTGCATCTGATTGCATCACTTCAACTTCTCTGTTCGTTCTCCAACTTGAAACTGAGCAGGGTTATAGCGTGGAATGAAGGACTATCACCACCTCATTTGTATTTCCTTTCATAAACTTGGTCATCCAGGACCACTGGCTTCTCCAGCTCTACCAGCCACTTCTCTCCCCATCAGTTTTCTTAAGCTACAAGATTTCGGCATGGTACACAAATCTTTATAAGCCAGCTGGCATTGCCAAGTCAGAAGCTGTGCAGCATGCTCTGTATTTGTAAGGATAAAAATCTCTTTTTTTTTCAATTCTTCTTTACTCTTCAGAACCTGATGCCATGTAGTTTCAGAATATCAGTAAATATCAAAATGCTAGTTGCTCCCAGCTACAAAACAGAACAGCAAATTGACAGTAGATTTCTAATCTGTAACTTTCACCAGGCAAGACTAAAAAAGGAACAAACAAACATAAAAATCAATATTTTATGCCATAGTTGGGTGATTTGTTTAGTTTGTGGCCAAGTAGACACTGATTGTCAGCGACAGATGGAAAATTAAGATCTGGGACAGTTAGTGAATTAAGAATTGGAGTTGTGGTTACAGGTATCACAATCAAACTAATCATAACAGACTGCCCAGCCAGAAAGATGCCATCAAGGCTTCCTTCTATCCCTCCTACTTCTCCACTTATCACATTTCTAGTGGCAAGAGTGGTGGTGTGCTGCCTTCTTGAACCACTACAGTCCATATGCTCTAGGAACATTCATACTGCTGTAAGGGAACGAGTTCCAAGATTTTGGCCCAGCAACAGTGATACAGTCAAAGTCAGAATGGTACGAGCCTCAAGAGCAGAACTTGCAGTTGGTGATATTCCCTCTTCTTTCTAGGTGGCTGATGTTGCGGGTTTAGAAGGTGCAGTCAAAGGAGCTTTGATGAATTGTTGCAGTGCATTATATAGATCGTACAATGCTGCCACAGTGTGTCTGAAGTGGGGAGAATGAATATTTGTGGAAGGGGTGCCAAGTAGGTTGCTTTGTCCTGGATAGTGTCAAGTTTCAAGTGCTTTTGGAGCTGCACTCATCCAGGAAAATAGAAAGTATTCCATCAAATTCCTGTCATGTACCTTACAGATGGTAGACATGCTTTGAGAAGTCAGGAGGAGAGATTCTTAGCCTCTGACCTGCTCTTGCAGCCATAGTATTTCTACGGTTGATCCAATTCAGTTTCTGATTAATGACAACCCCCAAGATGTTGAATAGGAGATTCAACAATGATCACGCCACTGGACATCAAGGGGCGATGGTTAGATTTTCTTTTGCTGGAAATGGTCATTGCCTGGGAATTGTTTGAAGCGTATGTTACTTGTTGCTAATCAGGTCAAGCCTGAATGTTGTCCAGTTGTTGCTCCCAATGGACACCACAAATGGTGCTGAATATTGTGTAATGATCGGTGAATATTCCCACATCTGACCTTACGATGGAGTGAAGGTCATTGATGAAATAGCTAAAGATGGTTGGGCCTAGCACACTGTGGAACTCTGACAATGATGTCCTGACACTAAGATGACTGACCTCCAACAATCGCAACTAGTTTCCTTTATGCTAGGTATGACTCCAACTAGGAGAGTTTTCACCCAGATTCCTACTGACTTCAGTTTTAAGAACGTAAGAACATAAGAAATAGGAGCAGAGTAGGCCATCCAGCCCTTCGAGCCTGCCCCGCCATTCAATAAGATCATGGCTGATCTGAAGTGGCTCAGTTCCACTTTCCTGCTTTCTCCCCATAACCCTTAATTCCCTCGCCTGTCAAAAACCTATCTACCCGTGTCTTAAATATATATAGCGAGGTAGCCTCCACCACTTCAACGGGCAGGGAATTCCAGAGATTCACCACCCTTTGAGTGAAGAAATTCCTCCTCAACTCCGTTCTAAACTGCGCCCCCCCTTATCTTGAGGCTGTGCCCTCTAGTTCTGCTGTCCTTTCTGAGCGGGAAGAATCTCTCTACCTCTACCCTATCCATCCCTTTCATTATCTTATACATCTCTATAACATCCCCCCCTCATCCTTCTAAACTCCAACGAGTACAGACCCAGTCTATTTAGTCTCTCTTCATAGTCCAACCCCCTCATCTCCGGTATCAGCCAAGTGAACCTCCTCTGCACTCCCTCCAAGGCCAAAATATCCTTGCGCAAGTACGGCAACCAAAACTGCACACAGTACTCCAGCTGCGGCCTCACCAGTGCCCTGTACAGTTGCAGCAAGACCTCCCTGCTTTTATATTCTATCCCCTTCGCTATAAAGGCCAGCATCCCACTCACCTTCTTGATCACCTACTGCACCTGCAGACTGGGTTTTTGCGACTCGTGCACAAGGACCCCCCAGGTCCCTCTACACCGTAGCATGCTGCAGCTTTTCACCCTTTAAATAGTAATCCCTCCTATTATTTCTGCCAAATTGGATAACCTTACACTTGCTAACATTGTACTCCATCTGCCAGGTCCTCGCCCACTTGCTCAGCCTAGCCAGATCCCTCTGCAGACTTTCCACACCCTCCACACAATTTGCTTTTCCACTCATCTTCGTGTCATCAGCAAATTTCATTACCCTACACTCAGCCCCCTCCTCCAGATCATCTATATAAATGGTAAATAGCTGAGGCCCCAGCACTGATCCCTGCGGCACTCCACTAGTCACCAACCACCAATCAGAATAGCACCCATTGATACCAACTCTCTGCCTCCTATTAGACAACCAATCCTCTACCTTACCCCCAACTCCATTGCCCCCTAACCTTCTGAAGCAACCTTTTGTGCGGCACCTTATCAAACGCCTTTTGAAAATTGAGAAACATCACATCCACCGGTTCCCCTCTGTCTACCGCACTAGTCACATCCTCATAGGAATCCAATAAATTTGTCAAACACAACTTCCCCTTAACGAATCCATGCTGCATCTGCTCTATCAAACCATTCTGTTCTAGGTGCCTCGCTATTTCTTCTTTGATGACGGATTCAAGCATTTTTCCAACTACTTGCTGCCACACTGCAGCTGCTTGCTGCCACACACAATCAAATGTTGCCTTAATTTCAAAAACAGTTACCCTCACCTCATCTGCAGTCCAATTTTTCTGTTCATGTTTGGACCAAGGCTGTAAATGAGCTAAGGAGCAGGTAAGCACCGGCAGAACCCAACTGAACTTCAGTGAACAGATTACTGCCAAGTAAGTGCCATATCATAGTACTGTCAATGATGCTTTCCAGCATTGTGCTGACGATCAGAAGTTGAATGATGGTGCAGTAATTGACTGAATTGGAATTGTCCTGCTTTCTGCACAATTTTCCACATTACCTGGTGAATGCCAGTGTTGCAACTATAGTGGAACAGCTTGGCTGCAGTACAGCTAGTTCTGGAGCATGAATCTTCAGCACTATTGCTGAGCTATTGCCAGGATCCATACCTTTGAAGTATGCAGTGCCTTCAGGTATTTTTGATATCACATAAGAAGAAGAAACGCTACAGTGCAGAAGGAGACCACTCGGCCCATTGAGTCCACACCAACAACAATCCCATGCAGGCCACTTTCCATAATCCCACACATTTACCCCACTAATCTATGCATCCCAGGACACTAAAAGACAATTTAGTTTGGCCAAAACACCAAACCCACACATTTTGGACTACAGGAGGAAACTACAGCACCCAGAGGAAATACACACAGACATGAGAAGAACATGCAAATTCCAAACAGATAGTGACCCAAGCCAGGAATCAAAACTAGGTTCTCTGGAGCTGAGAGGCAGCAGTGCTAACCTCTGTGCCACCCACTTCACATGGAGTGAAGCTAATTGGTCTTGATCTGTTTTATTCACTGTCTATAGTCATACACCTACATATTAAGAAAATGAAATCAGTTGCAGCATATCAGGAGTCATATAAGAACATAAGAAATAGGAGCAGGAGTAGGCCAACTAGCCCTTCGAGCCTGCCCCGCCATTCAATAAGATCATGGCTGATCTGTCTTGGCTCAGTTCCACATTCCCGCCCTCTCCCCATAACCCTTAATCCCCTCTCTTATCAAAAACCCATCAACCCGCGTCTTAAAAATATTTAGCGAGGCAGCCTCCACCACTTCAACGGGCAGAGAATTCCAGAGATTCACCACCCTTTGAGTGAAGAAGTTCTTCCTCAACTCCGTTCTAAACCGCCCCCCCCTTTATCTTGAGGCTGTGCCCCCTAGTCCTACTATCCTTTCTGAGCGGGAAGAGTCTCTCCACCTCTATCCTATCCATCCCATTCATCATCTTATACGTCTCAATGAGATCTCCCCTCATTCTTCTAAACTCTAACGAGTACGAGCCTAATTTATTCAGCCTCTCTCATAGCTCAACCCCCCCCAACTCTGGTATCAGCCTAGTAAACCTCCTCTGCACCCCCTCCAAGGCCAAAATATCCTTGCGTAAGTACGGCGCCCAAAACTGCACACAGTACTCCAGCTGCGGCCTCACCAATGCCCTATACAGCCGCAGCAAGACCTCCCTACTTTTATATTCAATCCCCCTCACGATGAAGGCCAGCATCCCATTCGCCTTCCTGACCACCTGCTGCACCTGCAGGCTGGGTTTTTGCGACTCATGCACAAGGACCCCAAGGTCCCTCTGCACCGTCGCCTGCTGCAGTTTTTCTCCACGTAAGTAATAATCCTTCCTACCATTATTCCTACCAAAGTGGACCACCTTGCACTTGCAAAATGATCTCCATGCAGTCACTGGCATCCAAGCATCTTGTGGAAGTCTGCAATCCTCATAAAGCTCACCTTGTCAACTGGTCTGCAGCAAGAGAACTGAATGAAATTGACGCTATTCAAATAGCCGTAGTGCCATCCTTCATGCAACAGTGGATGATAATCTGGAGATGTTGCAAATATGACCAACTCCACCCTGAGTATAACAAGATACTGACATTAACTGCAACCATCATCTTTACAGCCACTGGTAATGCCTTACTATGAGTGGGATCTGGACAGGTGTTTTTGTACAGGAATCATGAGAGGTCAGCATGCAGGTAGAGCAAATTAGGAAAGCAGTCAAATTCAGTTTTGTCCTTTAACACAAGGGGGAGTAGAATATAAAAGTATGGGAATCTTGCTACAATTATGCAGTGCATTGGTGAGCCACACAATGCTGTGTACATTTTTGGTCTCCTTATTCAAGGAGGGATAAAGTTGCTTTGAAAACAATTGAGAGAACGTTACTAGATTGAATCCTAGGTTGAAGAGATTGTTTTATAGTGAAGCTTTGAATAGGTTACACTTATACTTGGAGTTTAGAAGAATGAAAGGTTGTCTTATTTAAATATATAATATTCTGAGGGTGCTTCATCGGGTTAATGCCAAGAGGGTGTTTCCCCTTGTGGGGAAATTTAGATTGTAAAATTTCAGAACAGGCCTCCTGTTTAAGACAGATGAGGAGGAATTACCTCTCAGAATCATTGTTTTTTTTAAATAATTCATAGTGGATGTCACTGGTCAGTCCAGCATTTATTGACCATCCACAATTGCCCTTGCAAGGGCATTTTAAGGGTCAACCACATTGCTGTGGATCTGGAGTCACTTCAAGGGCAAGTGAGAATGGCAGATTTCCTTCGCTAAAAAAGCATGGGTGGGAGGGAGGGAGGGAGACGCGATAGTGGTGGTTTATAGAAGTCAACAATCGTTTCATGGTCATCACTAGACTTTTAATTCCAGATTTTCTTTTAACTCACCACCTGGGTCCTAAGGACATTACCTTGGGTCTCTGGATTACTTGTCCAGTGACAATACCACTATGCCACCACCTCCCAATTTTTGGGATTCTCTGAGAGCAGTAGAGTTTAGGTCATTGAATATACTCAATACTGACATATTTTTCATCTACAATGAAGTCAATGGTCATGAAGGGCCGACAGAAAAATGAAGTTGAGGTGACGATCAAATCAGCCATGACGTTATTGCATGATGATGCAGCCCAGACTGCCCAAATGGCCTACTTCTGCACTTATATTCTGGGGTTTCAGTTGCAGCTGTAGCAGGTGGCAATTTTCACTCAGGTCATTTATTGAAACACAGATGTCTTACACATTGTTCCTTGTCAAAGTTCAAATTCTGTTCATTCTCCCTGCACACTAGAACACCAGTTAAGAAAGGCTGGAGCATCATTCTCCAAAATGACACCACTGGTGGCAAATCAGCATGATGTCATAAACAGTCTGCTTTGCATACTTTAAGTACATGCCAAATAAACATTTTAGAATGGCTTCTATAGTACCCAAAGAAACAGAGCTTGAAAACCCAATTTCACACTCGATCACCAGATTTTTAAAACACCTTTTTATTCTTTGCGTACCAAGCAGCTGGCAAAAAGTGCTATTGTACAGTCACATGGATGATATAAAACAGACAGAATTGTATAATATTCCTTTTAAAGAATTCAGACAAGATATTCAATAAGAACTTTGAATTTAGTTATTTAAGCAACATTTAAGTGCCGCTTTAAAACAACTCTACTGAATCACTGAAGGATACTTAATCAATTCAATGTCAAATTCCTACTGTCTTACAACTGTTCTTAATTTAAGCTATACCAGAATTTGCAAACTTACAAGTTAACAGGGTGAAATATAACTTAGTTCCAAGTTACATTTTACTACAAAACCACACAATAATACAAAAATTTGTAACATTTGTTCTACAGAGGTGTCAGTGCTAGTGGCTCAAACAATAACAGCTTTTTCCTTCTTTATCAATTAAAATGTTCCCACTTTCGACAGGTCATTAACCACAAACTCGAATCCAAATTTCCATGCAAAGAAAATATTTTGGCAGTTGACTTCTCTTAAATCTAAGACTGATAAAAGATGATGGTGGGATTAAATTACATTAGTATGCACAAAGAATGCAAAGAGCATGAATTACAAAGTATTTGATGGCCTTAGAGATGTACAAACTATAACGGGGTGACTCAGCGACACATACACACCAAGTTATTGCCATGCTATAAAGTCTGGTACCGTGCCATTTACAGAACTGATTAATATCAACAGCTCACACATATTGTTATGGCTCAGGTCAGAAAATCCAAAGTATTTTGTGAAGCCCACCTGAACCATACATTTTGCATCTTGAATTTGGCGAGGATAAGCATGAAATACTTCACTTCAGATGTGATTCAAATGATCCAGTTGAGAACTTCCATCAAACAAAGTTTATTTAAGAATATAGTTAACACGTGTAGTAAAAAAATTAGCAAGAACTTTCATCAATTACAAATAGGAAACAAAACAACCATTATAATGTTGTTGGTGAATATCTCTAATGTGTTCCAATTAAAATCAAAACCATAAACAACCAAAAAAACTCTTTTCACAGGATTAACACAGCACTGATTAATGCTCAGTTGATACTGGGATCAAAGCTGTTAGTTAAATTCTACACACAATGCTCTTGAGACTCACAACAGTCTGAAGACAAGACAGCTTCCCAAAGCACCAGAGACACTCTTGGTCCAGCCCCCAACAGCAGATTTTCTACTCCAGGAAGGTTTTCGGCTAAACTGCAGAATTTCCCAAAAGCAGGGAGAAAACAGGCACTGCTTTCAGTCCGATCTCCACTCCCTTCTCAACCCAACTCAAAACTGCAGCTCAAAACTAAATCCAAAAAACCACCCTGTCACTTGACCTGCCTCCAGCTTTTTTCTATTTTGCCTCCCACCAATGACAGCACCTAAGGCTGTGAGCTTCAAAGATTTTTTAAATCTTTATTCATTTGTGTGCCATGGGCATCGCTGGTTATCATTTATCGTCCATCCCTAGTTGCCTTGAGGGGCTGTTGAGAGTCAACCACATTGCTGCTGCTCTGGAATCACACGTAGCCTGTGTTAATCACATATAGGCCAGACCAACTAAGGACAGCAGATCTCCTTCCTTTAAGGACGTTAACAAATCATGACTTTTTAAAAAATCTCTTCAAGAGATTGAACATTCAGCCACATTAGGGGCAGATGACCAAAAGCTTAGTCAGACATACGTTTTAACAACAGTCACTGAAGAAAAAGAGATGAAGTGATGGAGAGGTTTAGAAAGGAAATTACCTTTGACTGCACCAGTGACTTTGCCACTGACTGGTGGTATTGCTATTTCCAGTTCATCTAATCAAAGGCCAACTTCTCAGTGCATTGATTGCTCATAGGCTGACTTGTACACTTATAAATAGCCAACGGTGTGAAAACAGTCTCCGATTGAACAAACTCAGAGGGCAAATTTAAAAAGTTCAGACCTTGCGGAACTGCTGGATCAGTCCCATGGAAACCCAGGGTTCAGCAGAATGCATTTTGAGAAATGCTCAGGGTTGTGAGGCTGAAAGAGATAAAAGAAAGAAAATGCCACAGAGGGATCTGAAAATAAGGATGACAATTTTAAAATTGCAATCTTACGTGACAAATGTAGATGAGTGAGAACAAGATGATAGATGAACAGAACTTGGCACAAGCAAGGATGCAGGCAATAGGGTTTTAGATGAAGATAGAAGGAAGAGACACTTAAGAAGTTAGCATGTGTGAGGCCAGCCATGAATGCATGGAACAGTGAATTTGAGAGATAATAAAAGCATGGAAGAGGGATTCAACAGCAGCTGAGTTGAGGCAGGGGAAAGTCTGGCAATTTAATGGAGATGGGTGGAGGCAATCTTAATGATGGCATAGCTATGTAGTGAGAAGTTTATCTCAGCTAAAGATGACACCAACATTGTGGGCAATCTGCTAGGGAGCAGGATGGCATCAGTGGTTAGGGAAGTTTGTAGCCCAATCAAAAGTTTAAGTGTCACATTATTTAGTTGGAGAAGTTTCTCCTCATCCAGTACTGGAAGTCAGATAAACAATTTGCTAATTTAACAACAGTTAAAGGTAGCAGCCCAATATCCTACCATCCATTTGAAGATAGAATTAGTACTAATTCAAGTCTTCATTTCAAAGCAACAATCTAATTCAAAAATTCTAATCATTTAGTGAAAACCGTTGAGGTAACTTAAAATTGGTCCAAGCTCTTTTTTCAAATTAATTTTTATTTGTCCCCCTTCTGTCCAAACCCAATATACTCTTCTACAGCCAGTAGTAGGTTGTTGACTTTGAAAGCCTCAGTTCCTCTGCAACTGGGGAGATACCAAAGTAAAAACATTTATGCGCTTTTTACTTCAACCAAGCTATGTACAAATAGGCTAAGAACCCACAGAGTTAAAAAATTAAAAGTGCAAACTTGTATCCTATAGCACCAAACCAAATCAAGAACAGATAAGTACACAGCGCACTTCACACGTACGACCTAGATTGCTCTCCCTGCTCCAAGTAATTTTCCCCTCATCCACGTTTATTTTCTAATGATCAGCTGGCCTGGAATAGTCATTCTGAAGCCAGCTAACAAAAAAAATACTCAAAGCTTATTGAAGGGAAACACTGATATCTAGTTGTCATCTCAATGGCAGTGGAGCAACCAATAACTCAACACACGATAGAATGGTAGAATCCCTACAGTGCAGAAGATGGCCATTTATCCCATCAATTCTACACTGACAACAATCCAGGCCCTATCCTCGTAACCCCACATATTTATCCTGCTTATCTCCCCACACTGAAGGGCAATTTAATTTGGCCAATCAACCCAAGCCACACATCTTTGGATCATGGGAAGAAACCCACACAGACACAGGCAAAGTCCAAACAGTCATTCGAGGCCAGAATTGAACCAGGGTCCCTGGCGCTGAGGCAGCAAGGCTAACCACTGAGCCACTATTACACCCCAAGAAGGATCAAAAAGTACAGTCTTGCACTATAACCGTATGACTTTCTAATGAACAATTCTCAAAAGGTAAAATTTAAGAAATAGTACTGAATAAATTAATGGGGCTAAATTTTGACAAATGCCGTCGGGACATAATGGCCTGCATCCAAAAACTTTAAACAAGGTAACTGCAGATATAATGGATGCATTGGTTTTGATCTAACAGAATTCCTTGGATTCTAGAACAAATCCCAAGAATTGGAAGGGAGCAAACATGGCCAGTCATTTACGATAGCAGGAAAAGAGAAAATGGGAAATTACAGGCCCATCCTTAGTAGGAAAAATGTTAGAATTTATTATTAGAGATACACAACAGGTACTAGAAATTCCTCAATGATCAAACAAAGTCAACACAAATCTTTGAAATCATGTTTTACAAATGTGTTATATTTTTGAGGATTGAGCTAGTGGGATAGCCAAGTTGGAACCAATGAATAGAGTCTTCATGGATCTTCAAAACACATTTGATAACGTACCACAGAAGAATTACGCTGCAAAATTAGGGTGCATGGGATTAGGGATAATATATTCACATAGATTGAAGGCTGATTAGTTTTCAGAAACAATATGAATAAATTGAGCATTTTTGGGTTGATCAACTATCAGTAGTGGGGACATGAACAATGAGTACTTACTTATGTCTCAGCTACTTAGTATCTACACTGATGTCTTAACTAAGGGGAAATGAGAAGAAAGCATCCAGTTTTATTGAAAAGGGCAATTTAGCTAGAAAAATAAGCAGAGGAAGGCATAAAAAACTGCAGAAGGATATCAGCAAGTTAGTTGAGGGACCAAGAATATGGCACACATTGTGAGGAAATGTGAGGCTGTTTATTTTGGTAGGGAACTTTTTTTTTTAAAAAGTAGAATATTTCTAGAATGGTAAGGGAATGGAAATGCTTACATTCACAGAGACTAAGAATCATAGAAGGCTAATATGCAGGTATATCAAGTATTTAGGAAGACAAATGGAATGTCAGCCTTTGTTGTATTGTATTGACTGATTGGAATACAAGAATGAAGAAGTCTTATGGCGCTACATTGGGCACTGATGAGGTACACATGGGTTACTGTGTGCATTTTTGGTGTCCTTATGTGAGGACAACATACTTGTCCTGGAGGGAGTGCAATGGCTCCATAGATTAGACCTAGAGGTGAACTGATTATCCCATGAAAAAAAACTTTTCCTATATTTCATGGGGTTAAGAATAAGCTATGATCTCATTGAAACATAAAAATTCTTAAGGGGCATGACAGGGTGACACAGTGGTTAGCACAGCTGTCTCAGAGTGCCAAGGACACAGGTTCGATTCCCATCTTGGATCACTATCTGTGGAGTCTGCACGTTCACCCAGTGTCTGCATGGGTTTCCTCTGGGTGCTCCAGTTCCCTCCCACAATCCGGAAGACGTGTTGGATATGCTAAATTTTCCCTCAGTGTACCCAAACAGGCACCGGAGTGTGGCGACTAGGGGAGTTTCACGTAACTTTACTGCAGTGTTAATGTAAGCCTACTTGTGACACCAATAAATAAATTAAAAACTAAAAAACTAAATTTCCCTTGGCTGTTGAGTGTAGAAAATAGGAATATAGTCTCAAATTAAAGGACTCAGTCATTTAGGATTGAGATGAAGAGAAACTTAACTCAAAGGGGTTATGACTCTTTGAAATTCCCTATCCCAGAATTGTGGTGTTGAGTACATTCAAGGGTGCTTGACAGGCTTTTGAGAGTTATGGGATATGGGGATAGTGAGGGAAGATGCAGTTTCAGGCACACGGTCAGCAACCATCTCATTGAGCAGCAGAGCTGTCTTTAAAGGCAGAATGACCTAGCTTCCATCTCTTAGGTTCTTCAATCAAAGGAAAAAAAAATCCATGGAGTGTAACCAAAAGAAAAATAATTAACTTCCCAATGGACAACATTTGTAATCAAGGGTCAATGCCATCAAGAAACAAGACAGTGAACGTCATAAAGTCTTATTTCAACATGAAGATTTCTTCCCAGAATGCAAACCAATCCATTCAATTGCTACGATGTCTCAGCTGCAGAAAACTTGTCTGACAGACTATTTTGAATACAAACTTCTTATACAGAGACAGGGTGGAGAAGAGCTGAAGTATTTAGGGTAACAGTGAGGATAGGTTGGCTGGTCACTAAACTGCAAATTCCAAACTGAAGTGCCCCCATAGAACTTAATGACGCATTACTCACTAGTGCACTCTTTGCTAGCAAAAGATGACTGGTCTGCTCTGCCATTCAACAGGTTCATGGAGGGAATCTATGCATGGAGTCAGAGGAAATGGGAGAGGTATTAAATGAGTATTTTGCATCAGTATTCACCAAAGAGAACACCTGGGTGGATGACGAGTCTGGGAAAGGGTGTGTAGATAGTTTGAGCCATGTTAGATCAAAAAGGTGGTGCTATTGGGGTTCTTGAGAAACATTAAAGGTAGACAAGTCCACAGGACCTGATGGGATATACCCCAGAATACTGAAAGGAACAAGGGAGGAAATTGCTGGGGTCTTGAGAAAAATCTTTGGATCCTCACTGGCTATAGGGGAGGTCCCAGAGGATTACAAAATAGCCAATGTTGTTGTTTTGTTTAAGAAGGGTAGCAAGAATAATCCAGGTAATTATAGGCCGGTGAGCCCAACGCCAATGGTAGGGAAATTGTTGGAGAGGATTAACCCTGAAGACAGGATTAACTCCCACTTGGAAATAAGTGGATGTATTAGTGAGAGGCAATATGGTTTTGTGAAGGGAATGTCATGCCTCACTAACTTGACCATGTTTTTCGAGGAAATGATAAAGATAATTGATGATGGTAGGGGAGTGGACGTTGTCTACACGAACTTCTGTAAGGCCTTTGACAAGGTCCCTCATTGCAGACTGGTGCAGAAGGTGAAGTCGCATGGGATCAGAGATGAGCTGGCAAGATGGATACAGAACTGGCTCGGTCATAGAATGAAAAGTCTGACAACACCAGGTTTTAGTCCAACCTATTTATTTGATAATATACTCACAAGCTTTCGGGGTTAGCCCCTTCGTCAGGTGAATGGAGAGTTCTGGCCTCAGACAGAGCATATAAAGCACAGACGGTTTAGAGATTACTGATTAGAATGCGAATCCTTACACCTAACCTGCTGTTCAAGACCTGAAGTGGCTGATAATGTGAGTGGAAGGAGCACTGATCACAGTTTAAAGAGATGTGTATTGTCTCCAGACAGTACAGTAAGTGAGGTTTTGCAAACCCAGGCAAGTCACGGGGGTTACAGATAGTGCGACATGAACCCAAGATCCCTGTTGAGACCGTCCTCATGTGTGCGGAACTTGGCTATCAGTCTCTGTTCAGCAACTCTGCGCTGTCGTGTGTCGTGAAGGCCGCCTTGGAGAATGCTTACCCGAAGGTCAGAGGCTGAATGCCCGTGACCACTGAAGTGTTCGCCAACAGGAAGGGAACAGTCTTGCCTGGTGACTGTCGAGTGATGTTCATTCATCCGTTGTCGTAGCGTCTGCACGGTCTCCCCAATGTACCATGCTTCGGGACAACCTTTCTTGCAACATATCAGGTAGACAATTTTGGCCGAGTTGCAAGAGTATTTACCATGTACCTGGTGGATGGTATTCTCATGTGTGATGATGGTATCCATATCGATGATCCGGCATGTCTTGCAGAGGTTGCTGTGGCAGGGTTGTGTGGTATTGTGGTCACTGTTCTCCTGAAGGCTGGGTAGTTTGCTGCAAACAATGGTCTGTTTGAGGTTGTGTGGTTGTCTGAAAGCAAGAAGTGGGGGTGTGGGGATAGCCCTGGCGAGATGTTCGTCTTCATCAATGATATGTTGAAGACTCCGGAGAAGATGTCGTAGCTTCTCCGCTCCGGGGAAGTACTGGACGACGAAGGGTACTCTGTCCACTGTGTCCCGTGTTTGCCTTCCGAGGAGATCGGCACGGTTTTTTGCTGTGGCGCATCGGAACTGCCGATCTATGAGTCGAGCACCATATCCTGTTCTTATGAGGGCATCTTTCAGGGTCTGGAGGTGTCTGTCACGATCCTCCTCATCTGAGCAAATCCTGTGTATACGGAGGGCTTGTCCATAGGGAATGGCTTCTTTAACATGTTTAGGGTGGAAACTGGAGAAGTGGAGCATTGTGAGATTGTCTGTGGGCTTGCAGTGAGGTGCTGAGGTGACCGTCCTTAATGGAGATGCGTGTGTCCAAGAATGCAACTGATTCTGGGGAATAGTCCATGGTGAGTCTGACGGTGGGGTGGAATTTGTTGATATCATCATATAGTTGTTTCAGTGATTGTTCACCATGAGGCCAAAGGAAGAAAATGTCATCGATGTATCTAGTGTACAGCATCGGTTGAAGATTCTGTGCAGTGAAGAAGTCTTGTTCGAACCTGTGCATGAAGATGTTGGCATATTGAGGTGCAAATTTGGTCCCCATGGCTGTTCCATGTGTCTGGATGAAAAACTGGTTGTTGAAGGTGAAGACATTGTGGTCCAGGATAAAGCGGATGAGTTGTAAAATTGCATCTGGAAACTGGCAGTTGTCTGCATTGAGTACTGAGGCAGTTGCAGCAATGTCATCATTGTGGGGGATGTTGGTGTAGAGCGCTGAGACATCCATTGTGACGAGGAGTGTCCCTGGTTCAACTGCTCCGTGTGTGCTGAGTTTCAGTAGGAAGTCCGTAGTGTCGCGACAAAAGCTGGGGGTTCTTTGTACAATGGGTTTCAGGATGCCCTCGACGTAGCCGGAGAGGTTCTCACACAGAGTTCCATTGCCCGATACGATGGGACAGGCAGGTGTGTTTGCCTTGTGCATCTTTGGGAGGCAGTAGAGATCTCCAATGCGGGGAGTTCGTGGAATGAGAGCACAGAGGGTGCTCTGAAGGTCCGGATCAAAGGTCTTGATCAGATTGTTGAGTTGACGAGTGTGTTCTTTGGTCGGATCTGTGGGTAATTGTCTGTAGTGTTCCTCATTGTTTAGTTGTCGGTACACTTCTTTACAGTAATCCGTTCTGTTCAGTATGACGATGGCCCCTCCTTTGTCTGCTGGTTTGATGACAATGTTGCGGTTTGTCTTGAGAGCGTGGATGGCGTTGCGTTGTGCTTGGGTGATGTTCGGGGCTGTTCCCTTCCTGTTGGCGAACACTTCAGTGGTCACGGGCATTCAGCCTCTGACCTTCGGGTAAGCATTCTCCAAGGCGGCCTTCACGACACACGACAGCGCAGAGTCGCTGAACAGAGACTGATAGCCAAGTTCCGCACACGAGGACGGTCTCAACAGGGATCTTGGGTTCATGTCGCACTATCTGTAACCCCCGTGACTTGCCTGGGTTTGCAAAACCTCACTTACTGTACTGTCTGGAGACAATACACATCTCTTTAAACTGTGATCAGTGCTCCTTCCACTCACATTATCAGCCACTTCAGGTCTTGAACAGCAGGTTAGGTGTAAGGATTCGCATTCTAATCAGTAATCTCTAAACCGTCTGTGCTTTATATGCTCTGTCTGAGGCCAGAACTCTCCATTCACCTGACGAAGGGGCTAACCCCGAAAGCTTGTGAGTATATTATCAAATAAATAGGTTGGACTAAAACCTGGCGTTGTCAGACTTTTCACTCTGTTTACGCCAGTCCAACCCCGGCATACCCACATCATCGGTCATAGAAGACAGCGGGTAGCAGTGAAAGGGTGCATTTCTGAATGGAAGGCTGTGACGAGTGGCATTCCACAGGGATCAATGCTGGGACCTTTGCTGTTTGTAATATACATAAATGATTTGGAGGAAAAGGTAACTGGTTTCATTAGTAAGACTGCAGACAACACAAAGGTTGGTGAATTTACGGATAGCGATGAGGACCATCAGGGAATGCAGCAAGGTATAGATCGCTTGGACACTTGGGCGGAGAGATGGCAGATGAAGCTTAATCCGGACAAATGAGAGGTAATGCATTTTGGAAGGTCTACTGCAGATGGGAAATCTACAGTGAATGGCAGAACCCTTAAGAGTGTTGATAGGCAGAGGAATCTGGGTGTACAGGTACACCGGTCACTGAAAGTGGCAATGCAGGTGGAGAAGGTAGTCATAAGGCATGCTTGCCTTCATTGGCTGGGGCACTGAGTTTAAAAACTGGCATGTCATGTTGCAGCTTTATAGAACGTTACTTAGGCCACACTTGCAATATAGTGTCCAGTTCTGATTGCCACACTACCAGAAGGATGTGAAGGCTTTGGAGTGGGCACCGAAAAGATTTACCAGGATGTTGCCTGATATGGAGAGCATTAGCTTTGAGGAGAGGTTGGAGAAATTTGGTTTGTTTTCACTGGAACAATGGAGGTTGAGGGGTGACCTGATACAAGTCTACAAGGTTGTCAGGGGCATGGATAGTCAGAAATTTTTTTTCCAAGGTGGGCGAGTCGATTACTAGTGAGCATAGATTTAAGATGCAGGGGCTAAGGTTTAAAGGAGATGTACTCAACAAGTTGTTTTTCAGAGGGTGGTGGACGTCTGGAACTCACTGCTGAGGGAGGTAGTGGAAGCAGATATGATAGTGACTTTTAAGGGGTGTCTTGACAAATACATGAATAGGATGGGAATAGAGAGATATGAACCCCGGAAGGGTAGGGGGTTTTAGTTCAGTCAGGCAGTATGATCTATGGAGGCTTGAAGGGCTGAAGGGCTTGTTCCTGTGCTGTAATTTTCTTTGTTCTTTGACCTTGGCCCGACTCTCCTGCCTGCTCCTTATAACTCTTGATTCCTTTTGTGGACCAAACAGAAACTCCCCAACCCACAGATTGCCTCTCCAGGTTCGACGTCAGCCATGATTTGTAAATAATGACAGAAAACTGCTATTGTAAAATAAATGTCTTCAAAATAAGAAAAAACCTTTAAGGTTAAACAAAATCTCTCTGAAATATGCCAGGCCATTCAGAGCACTTGGAATAGTTGAGTTGGGAGTTAATGAAGGATGAGAGTTTCAGATGAACATGAGTAGAAATTCTATTCATGCATGTACACTTGTACCAGAAAGAAAATAAAAGTTTATTATATAATTGGGAGAAAACTTGAATGTATTCAGATTTCAATTAAAACAGCACATCTTATCATGATGGGCGCACCTGAAAACACTGAACAAACATTAACTATAAAACATCCTTAACACAAAAGCATCCCAAAAGTTTTTTGCTGAAGTTGTACAAGACATTGGTAAGGCTACACGTTGAGTACTGTGTGCAATTCTGGTCACATTAATATAGAAAGAATACTAGTAAACTAGAAAGAGTGCAGAAAAGATTTACTAGGATGCTATTGGGACTTGATGGATTGAGTTATAAGGAGAGGCCGAATGGACTGGGACATTTTTCTCTGGAGCGTAGGAGGGTGAGGGGTGCCCTTATAGAGGGCCATAAAATAATGAGGGGCATAGACAAGGTATATAGTCAATACCTCTTCTCAAAAGGTAGGGGAGTCTAAAACTAGAGGGCATAGGTTTAAGGTGAGAGGGGAGAGATACAGAAGTGTCCAAGGGGCAATTTTTTTCCAGAGGGTGGTGAACGTCTGGAACAAGCTGCCAGAGGTAGTAGATGAGACGGGTACAATTTTAGCTTTTATAAAGCATTTAGATAGTTACATGGGTACGATGGGTATAGAGGGATATGGGCCAAATGCGGGCAATTGTGATTAGCTTAGGGGTCTTAAAAAAAAGAGCGGCATAGACAAGTTGGGCCGAAGGGCCTGTTTCCATGCTGTAAACCTCTATGACTCTAAGTGTAACCAAAAAATGGACACTGAGCCAAAGCAGAATGCAACAAGTAACAACAAGCATCAATTTACAAAAGGTTTAAATGGAATCAGAGAAAGAGAGGCTTAGATAAGGATTTGACAGCTTGGGGCTGCAACATTGGCTAGACTGAAGGCAAAGTCACCAAAAATGGATTAAAAAGAGAGCAAATACCCAAGAAGTTAGGTGCAGATGAGGAGATTTCAGGGAGCAGACTGTTTTGCAGGAAAAAGTCAGAGAGATAAGGAGGAACATCGAGATGAAATTTTTAAATTTGAACGAGTGTGTAATGTCTAAAAGATTTGTTTTAGATCTAACTTTAACCTTTAGGCAACCATAATGTACTACCATGATATACACCAGAAAGTCAGACACTGAAGAATAAAAACAGAAGCAAATCTGTTACGCGTTTCATAAGCTTTTCTTCAAAAAAAATATACTTTGATCCAACAACTATAGTTTCAGTTTACTCCTCAGTTAATAACCACCAAATGAACATAATTAAATACTCTGACAATAAAATTAATACGTTTGCTATTCATGATGATGCATCAAGTCCCTTGTTGATCAAAACCACGAATAGTGAATTATGCCAGGCCAGAGTATTGGAATAGTTGAGTTAATGAAGGATAACAGCTTCAGAGGCCAGTTAGCCAATGTCGTCGCAGAAGCCAGGCATTGTTAGGAGATAAAAGCAATGCCAAGAAGTCTTTTAATGTAATTATGGAGGGAAGTGGAAGGTATTTCAACAAGACAGTTGGGGAAGATAGCAAACGCCAAGTATGTTAAAAACAGAACATGAAGGGAATTAAAAATAATAGTTGCATTTATTTGGCATAGCATTTTTTTCCTGTTCATTTCTAACCATCATTATTTTGAGTCAAGGCGCGTCTTCCAGTTCAATATACAACTTGAGACATCACCCTGATGAACACCAAAATAGATAAATTTGTTCAAATTGAATTGCATTTCATTTTCTAGCAGCACTCAAACACACATCAAAATGTACCCAAAAGCATGCACAGTTATGAAAATAAACTCAGAAGATTTTGTGCAACTAGCTTTTATCTCACCCATATCATAAAATGGAGGCTTATCTCCAAACGACATCATAGGGGCAAGGTAGATGAGTGGGACGAGGCAAAATGCTCTTGCAGAAAGCCTGCACAGATGACGCAGTAGGCTAAGTAGCCTCCTTCTGTGCTGTAAACATTCGAATAATTCTATTCGAAACAGACAATCAATGTGGTTTCTGCTTAATGGTCACTTCTTCCTCCAGCATCAACATCTTTCCTTCACCCACAGGACATGTACTTGGAAAACTGCCATGTTACTTACAGTGCAGAAAACAAAGGGGATTCTTAAGTTTACCCACAAATCAAGCATCTAATATAACACTGAAATTATAACTAAGATCTTTAAATCAGGCACTTGCGATTACTTTTGAAAATAAAAACTTGTTGGGGGAACTAGATTTTACCCCAATAAAGAGAAAGGTAAGGAAGCTAGTTAGTGGATAAACACCATGTTCTATCAGCACCGAAAATAGGAGCGTGTCATGTGCACCCACGCAAACACATTCATACCATAAGATAATGGACACTTAATGATCCGTAAAACATAACACTTCCAAACATATTATTAAATTATAATTAGCAATGTAATAAACAAGTCTGAGGAAAAAGCAGGATACTGCTCTTAAATAGGTCAGTTAATCATCAGATGCCAATCCCCCAGGGGCACATCATCCAAACAAACATTTTCAACAACAACTCAAAAATAAAATCACGAAAGTATTACGTGACACCTGCTATTGGTCACCCAAACTGATAAATACAATGTAATGATACTCATCTGGTCAAGCAAAGCTATCATCAACAAGGATGAGATACATCAAGGATTTGTGGCAAATTAAAACAATGTATTGTGCTGTTTGGTAGTACCATTGTACTAAATGGTTTAGATTTTGATCAGATACAGCAACTCAAAATAGGGCATCCATGAGCCCATCAGAAGCAGAACTGTATTTTTCATAGAATGATAAAATCTCCGCAGTGCAGGAGGCCATTCAGCCCATCAAGTCTGCACCAACTCTCTGACAGAGCACTTTACCCAGGCTCAACCCTGCAACCCCACATATTTACCCTGCTAATCTCCCTAACCTACACATCTCGGGATACTAAGGGGCAAATTAGCATGGCCAGTCCATCTAACCTGCACATCTTCAGACTGTTGGAAGAAACCGGAACACCCAGAGAAGACACGGGGACAACGTTCAAACGTCACAGACTATCACCAAAGGCTGGAATTGAATCCAGGTTCCTCACATCTGAGGCAACAGTGTTAACCACTTTGCTATGGTGCCGCTCCTCGCCAACAATCTAATCTCACGGCCCAGCATATCCCCCAATCTATTATTACCAAACTAGGGAATCGACCATGGCTCAGAGTGCAGGCAAGCATGCCAGCAGCAGCATCAGACAGACATAAAAATGTGGTGTCAACCATGTGACAACACAGGGCTACTTGCAGCCAAAGAGCAAAAAGCAGCCTATGAAAATCAGAACTAGGCAATGCCACAACAAAATGCTACTACATTCAGCTGTGAATGGTGGTAGACAACTATTAACTGGAGAAAACTGCTCCACAAAAGATCCTTATCCTCACTAATGGAGAAGCCCAGCACATCAATGCAAAAGATGAGACTGAAGCATTTTGTAATTTAT
The DNA here is from genome assembly GCF_965287045.1 of Carcharhinus amblyrhynchos. Taxonomy (NCBI): domain Eukaryota; kingdom Metazoa; phylum Chordata; class Chondrichthyes; order Carcharhiniformes; family Carcharhinidae; genus Carcharhinus; species Carcharhinus amblyrhynchos. The sequence goes on from NC_137341.1 coordinate 14,304,129, forward strand.
ATTCAGTCACAAATACAGAGTGGATAACCAATCTTGGCCTCCTCCTCAGCTCTCCAGCATCAGACATCAGTCAACAGGCAGTTCCACTTACTGCAAATGCTATGGACTCTCAAACTCCTAGCAGTAGCACTTGGGACTTGGGCTCCATAACTAGTCACAACCTTAACCAAGCTGTTTAAATACACCTACAACACTGACATCCAGCCAGCAATGTGTAAAACTCCCAAGCGTTATAAAGGAGAGGTTGCTCCCCCCTCTGAGAACTAACACCAAAACCCCCAAAGAGGAGTACCTCGCTTTAATCCTTACTGTGTGTGAAAAGTGGCGTGACCTGCTCTTCAGCAACTTCTAGTGATTAAATACAAAATAAACCTGATACTCACTAAATCAACACGTAACAATTTATCTAACAGTGAACAACTTTACTACACTATTAACAAACCAAATAAAACAAGATTTGAATGGTACACTGTTCCAATAAATGCAATTCCCACTCATTAAAAAATAGTTACTCTAAATTGTAACCAGGTTTTGTGTGTCTTCCAGAATATTCTGTGCCTTCTCTATTAATTGTTCTTTGGTACCTTGGCTATCTCAATGGGGTTTTAAAGTAAGAGCTGTGAGCTGTGGCAGGTGGCAGTTGCTCTCTTCTTTTCTCCCACTGCCCCCAACACGTCCTAGGTTGTCAAAACCATCTGATTTAATAGGTTCTTGATAACTAAGTGCCTACTTCAAATGGATTAGCTGAATTCAAAAAAATTCAACAGCTGCTTGGCCTTTCGATACAAACACTTCAATTTGGGCTCTACATGTACTTGCAGTTTTTTTGCACCATCTTTTAAAAGGGACCATGCAATGCTTTCTCCCTAGGATTTTTTACAAACACCAATCTACAATTATTCTACCCAACTTTGCAACACCAATTATGTCCTGTCCACAAAAAGCAGGACAAATCGAACCACCCAATTGGTCTACTCTTCATCAGCAGCAAAGTGATGGAAGATGTCTTCAACAGTGATGTCACATGACATTTACTCCCCAATAACCTGTTAATTGATGCTCAGTCTGGGTTCGACCAACAAAACTCAGCTCACAACCTTATTACAGCCTTGGTCCAAACACAGACAAAAGCTCTTAACACGAGATGAGTGACATCAAGGAAGTATTTGGTCAAGCATGGTTTCAACAAGCCCTAGCAAAACTTGTTAGTGAAAATCAGGGAAAAACTCTCCACTGGTTAGAATCATACCCAACACAAAAGGAAGATAACTGTGATTGCTGAAGTCAACTATCACAGTCCCAGGGCATCACTGCAGGAGCAGCTCAATATACTGTCCGAGAGCCAACCATCTTGAGCTACTGTCAATTACCTTCCCTGTAGCTCAAGATCAGAAGAGGTGACTTTCACTGATAATTGGACATTTGGCATCATTCACTGCTCCTCAGATACTAAAGAAATTAGTATCCAGATGCAGCAAGACCTGGACAACATTTAGGCTCGGACTGACAAGTGGCAAGTTACATGGTGCCATATCAGCATCAGAAAATTATCATCTCTAACAAAACAGAATCTAACCATCTCCCCATGACAATGAACAGCATTACTATCAGTGAATCCCTCATTAATTCTCATTCTAGGGAGTTACCACTGACCAGAATATGAATGACAACAGCCAGGCAAATACTGTGGCTACAAGAGCAGGTCAAAGGCTAGGAATCCTGTGGTAAGAAACTCACCTTCTGGCTCCCCCAAACTTGTCCACCATCCACAAAGCACAAGTGAGGACTGTGAGGGAATTTTCTCACTTGTGTTGTTGAAGCAGTGCTCATCCAGGTAAGACAACTTAAAGCAGAAAATTTACTCCAGAAGTACACTACAGTTGTGCATCCTTACACATCCATTATTCCAAATTGTAACCATCATGCGAATTTTTTAATTACTCAGAGGTTTTATTTGCTAATACAAAAACAAATTCTATATTTTATATAAATGCAAGTTACTGCAAATACTGGAATCTGAAACAAAAACAGAAAATGCTGAAAATCTCAGAGGTCTGACAGCATCTATGGAGAGAGAGCACAGGCAACGTTGCAAATCCGGACAGCTCAGACAAAGGGTCATCTCCTGCATTTTCTGCTTTTGTTCAATATTTTACAGTTGATGGGCAAACCTGTTCCTGCACACAATTGCAAAACTCGTTGTATTCATCACCCTACCATTTACTGCATTGTTCAGGCTCTCTTCAAATATATCCACTTTTTTTTCCAATAGTTTAATTCTCCTTCCTCCTTACTATCACTCCCCATTTGAACTGCTGGAACAATGCCACTTATTTATTAAAATCAGTGGTATGCTCAGTAGCTTGAATTGGTTTGAAACAGATGAGGGGAGAGTTAGTGATGCGAGTTTTATTTACTATACACTGCTCAGTGTTTTCTTTTCTAACTAACAGGGCCAGCAAGATAATGGCTGGAATTCTCCAACCATGTCCGCGGCTGTGATTCTCCAGTCCCACGGATGTGGATGGAGATTTGACTGAGCACCACATTCTCTGTCCTCGCTGGCAGAGGTGAGAGGATGTACGAGATCAGAGAATTCCAGCCAATGAGTTAAGCAATAATGGCTAACCCAAAAAGCGGCCCATGAATGAACAAATAAACAGTGGGGTAAAAACTGGTAGCTACTTAATTATAGCAGTGCTAAGCTTTTTATTTAACCTTGCTTAATTAAGATATTTGCGGCAGTATTAGAGTTCATTGATGTACGGATCTACCAAAATAACTTCAGAGAATAACACCATCGTTAAACAGCTTGATAAAGAAAAAGAACAGTTCAAAGTGGCCATTATAAATAGCATGTCAGCTATAATTTGGGCATAAATAACTGATAGTGGAATGAAAGGAACTTTTGGGAATTCTTTTGGAGTGGAATAGCACTGGGAGAGTGTAACCAATCCAGCAGTAACAACTCGAGACAGTAAGGAAAAGATGGGGCAAGAAGATGAGGTCAATACCCAGTAAGTCAATGGCAGGTAAACAGCATTAAAGATAAAACTTTCAACTGAAAGGATCTCAATGTTGGAAAGGATTAAAGTAAATCAGACAAAATGTTCCATCAATAATTCAACCCTGAAAAAGGGTTGAAAGTAATATTCTTTGGGAAAGTTCAATGTGTTGGAAAAAGTGTACTTAAGGAAGACTCTCAAGTCAAACACTCCTGGAAGCACAGAATCTAGAATGAATAGGCCATTCAGCTCTTCGAGCCTGCTCTACCATTCATTTTGATCATGGCTGATCATCAAATTCAATATCCTGATCCTGCCTTTCTACCATATCCCTTGATCCCGTTAGCCCCAAGAGCTATATCTAATTTCTTCTTGAAATCAGACAATATTTTGGCCTCATCTACATTCTATGGTAGTGAATTCCACAAATTCACCACCTTTTATGTGAAGAAATTTCTCCTCACCTCAGTTCTAAAAGGTTTACCTTTTATCCTCAAACTATGACTCCGAGTTCAGGACTCCCCCACTCCTGAGGTATTCTAGAAGATTGTGGCACCAAGGGAAGTGGGAAGAAAACCAAAGAGTTGTTTGTGCATGAGAGCCATCCTGCCTGAACTGGACTGATGCTTGCTACTTGTAGCAGCCACATGTCTTTACTATATAGCTAGTAATGTATTCCCACCAAATTAGTTGCACTTGAATCCTAATTCATTGTTTGCATAGCAATAAACTTTGAAAAATGCTCAACAGATAATTCAAAATATCTTTCAAATAATTAATGATACAACTTTCTCAAAGGAATTGTAGGAATAACAGCGTGATAATACAAATAAACATTATATGTTAAAAATTATGAAAAATTGCTCACTTACACATATGCATAGTAATCTGAAGATTACATTTTTAAACACTCAAATCAGGAACAGTAGTTACAACGCAATGTAGTGTGATGCTATGAGTTGTGTGATTAGCACAACTGATTTGTTCTGCATAAATTATCAGTCCCTTAGATTCCCTATCATTTGTGTAGTAGGTCTACGTATAGTATTAGACAAATTATAACGGAGGGACAGAACAACAAACAGAATAGACGGTTGTTCAGCAATTTTCCCCATCTCTATTCCCCTCACCTTCAATTGCATGACGCATTACTTCATTTTCTGTTTAAACAGAAATAGCAAAAGGTAAAACCTGAAATGAAAGTTGACGAGGCTGTTGAGAATAAAGGAGCAACAGTTTTAAATCCTTTACTGTCCTGGTATTAAAAATCACTGATTTCAGTCCAGCACATCTGAGCACAATTTCAAGCACTGCAAATATAAGCCAAAAGTTTAGGCATGGCAAAGATGTATCTAGGTAGCAGTGGATGAACTGTTCAAATTTCAAGTAAAAATTGAAGAAAAAGATTCGAGCAGAAACAGAGAAACTTGCACCAAAATGAAAACTTGCTGTCATTTGCATTAATTATCCAAAGACTTATACTCTGTCAGTTGACCTTCACAGATTTATTACTTAAATGCAAAAAAAAATTTTTTTTTTAAATAAACCTTTCTGAATGACTAGAAAGTTTCAACCTTTAATTCGTCACTGATCTGACAGCAACTACAAAAAGGTATGTAGATGTTTTATTCCTGAAACAGGTCCTTTAGATGGTCATATACAGGGGAATAAAATTCTGAAATCTCAGCAAATGGTTTTATTTTGTTAGGGATTCATTATTGTGAAGTAAATGCTATTTCTGAGTGTTTCAAAGCAAATGCTTGACATCTTCACAATTAAGCGCTTCAAATCAATTAGATATTGTATCAATTTATTTTAGAGATCTGTTGCTGACAATCAGATGAGTTCATTCAATAGGTCATTGCTCTGAACAAAATGAACGCAAGTGGTTTATTCTTTGGACAATACTAACTTAGTTAATTTCAACTGAGGTGGCAACTGAAATGCCACAATTTGCCTTTGCACTCTTGTGCAATCAGCTGAAGGGCAAAAAATATCAACCAGATTCCTACTGTTTGCAATAGTAACTCCCGCTGGAAAATATACATGTACATATAATGGTTGCAATTTCCATTGGAGCTCCCAATCTCCAGTGTAAAACTTTTTAAAAAAAAACTAACTCTGGATCAATAATCTTGTTCTGGTCTTTTACTTGTGACTCTAAGTTCATACTGAGAATTTCTTTAGTACTTAAGTGCCTAGGAACCATTGACAGCATCATCTGAAGAGAGAGAGACAGTTCATGAATTATTTTCTTTTGTGTGTGAAATACAATGACCAGAAACAGTTTTCCTTCAAATCAGCTATATGGAATGAGTGAAAGGATCCATTCACAATGTCAGTTCTCATACCTGTCAAGATTTAGCAATTTTCACCTCTGGCACTATGAGTTGAAGGAATCCAAAGTCCAAAGGAAAAAAGAGCAGGGGTCGGCATGTTAAGTACACAAACCATCTATTCTTGAAGTTGACCTTCTCTGTGACAACTTGCCGAGGTAATAAAAGCATTTATAATGGTGTGAAATCCACTGTCCAAATAAAAATTATTTCAGAACCAAGTCATTTTGTTTGCCATTTATTCTCTGACATGTGAACATAAAAGTGCTATGATGATTAAATACAACTAAATGTAATACATTATAAATTCAGATTAATATAGTTTTTTTGTTGGATTGTTGTTTTTTTAAAGTTACTGTTTGAGACATTTTCCCATGTCCATGGTTTTCTTGCCCCATGGTTCTTATCTTTAAAGCCATACATACCAAGAGGGTTGAGGGGAAAAGACTTCGCCACAGTGATAGAGCATGGGGAGAACTCTACACTGCATCAGATTCCCATCCTAAAATCAATTTTACTAAGAGTACGCATTATGTAAAGTCCAATTCCTTGAACCCAAGACCAGGAGAAAAACAAAAATCCTTGGCCACTTTTGCTCTAAACCAAATGGTTGGTTATTGGTAGAAGCCTGGTAAGTTAATGTTAATAACAAGCAATATGTAGCAAGGGCAGGTCAGAAATGAGAATGGGGGGATTTTTTTACTTCATTGATCAATGCCATTGTTGAGTATTTCAAGTCAAATGCTTGAAACCTTCACAATTAAGTACTTCAAATCAATTAGATAACGTATCAATTTATTTTAGAGATTTGTTGTTAAAATCAGATGAGAGTTCATTCAATAGCTATTACTCTGGACAAGATGAACGCGAGGGGTTTATTTTTTGGACAATACTAAGTTAACCAATTGCAATGCTACAAATGGAAAGGACAAAATTTATTGTCCATCCCCAAATTGCCCTCAAACAAGCATGGAGAGTCATCTTCGTGAACTATTGCAGCGTATAGTGTAGTTAATGCTGTTTGGGACTGGGGTAGAGAGGAGTGACACTGAGGGAACGGCAATATAGATCTAAGTCAGAACGGTGGGGAGCTTGGAAAGGAACTTGCAGATAGTGGTGTTCTCATGTACCTGCTGTCCCTGCCCACCTCGGCAACAACCAGCTGGACGGTGTCAAGCTTCTACATTGTTCTTGGAGCTTCATTCTTCCAGTATGTGGAGTCCACTCCATCACATTTCTAATTTGTGCCTTATAGATGATGGTCTGTCACTCACCAAAGAATTCCCAACTGCTGGCTTCTCTTGTAGCCAGAGCATCTGGTCCAATTCAGTTTCTAGTCAGTGGTGAATCCCAAGATATCGATGGACTATTTAGTGATGCTAAAGCTGTTGAATGTCATGGCGAGATGGTTAAATTTTCTCTTGTTCGAAATGGTCATTATCTGCCACTTGCGTGGAGTGAATTGATACATGCCATTTACCAATACATGCTCTGTTGTTTCTAGATATTACTTGGTGAAATTGAATTGAATGCCAGTCTTCAGCCGATTGATTTGGCTGAAGACTTGCATTCACAACAGTGGGAATCTCAAGGAGGCCATTATCCACTCTTTGGTGAGTGACAAACCATCATCTATAAAGGCACAAATTAGAAATGTGATGGAGTGCACTCCACTTGCCTGGAAGAATGAAGCTCCAAGAACAATGAAGAAGTTTGACACCATCCAGCTGGTTGTTGCTGAGGTGGACAGGGACAGGAGGTACATGAGAGCACCACCATCTACAAGTTCCTTTCCAAGCTCCCCACCGTTCTGACTTAGATCTATATTGCTGTTCCCTCAGTGTCACTCCTCTCTTCCCCAGTCCCAAACAGCATTAACTACACTATACACTGCAATAGTTCAAGAAGGTGACTCTCCATGAGTGCAATTTGGGGATGGACAATAATTTTTGGCCTTTCCACTTGTAGCATTGCAATTGCCAAACTGAGTTGAAATTAGTTAACCTGGTATTGTCCAAAAAATAAACCTCTCACGTTCATCTTGTCCAGAGTAGTACCTATTGAATGAACTCTCATCTGATTTTAACAACCAATCTCTGTTGCAAATGCTTCAGATTTCAGCTTTTGAACTAATGCCACACTATACTACCACTAAGCATGGGGATGTTGTTGGGGCCACTTCCCCCCATTCAGTTTTTCATTATCGACCACCATTTATGACTGGATACAACGAGACTACAAGACTTTAATCTGATCTATTGGTTGTGGAATTATTTAACTCTGTCTTTTGCATGTTGCTTCAATTGTTTAGCCTGATTGTAGATCTATGTTGCATCTTCATCAGGTTAGCACCTAACTTTCTGGCATGTTTTCTGCGCTCTTTGGTTTAATGATAATGGTAGAAAGAGGGATATACCATGTCATGAGATTGCAGAATATTGTCTGATACAATTCTGCTACTATGGCCACAATACATCATGGATGTCCATTTAAACTAGAAGATTTGCTTTACAATCTGCTCCATAGTAGTGTCACATGACAGAAGGTAACAGAAGGACATGAGGCATCCTCCAACAGTCCTGGACAGATGCCTTCATGATGGGTAGACTGGTGAGAGACAGATCAAGTGAATTCTTTGTTGGCGTAGGACCGGCTAAGATTCACTCTTGCTATGTCTTTCAGGAATCACTCTTATATACTGAAGTCCCTGTCTAGTGTAAATTCTGTGTCTTGCTACCATCAATGCTTCCTTAAGTGGCATTCAACATGGAGCTGTATCAATTCAACAGAGTAAAAAGTCTCACAACATCAGGTTAAAGTCCAACCAGTTTATTTGATAATAAACCCACAAGCTTTCGGTAACACTGTTCCTTTGTCAGGTGTGTGGAAGGTTCTGATCACAGAAGGACATATAGAGGCACACAGTTTACGAAATACTGATTAGAATGTGAATCTTTACAGCTAACCTACTATTCAAGTTTTAAAGATGCAGACAATGTGAATAGAGAAGCGAATGAGGCTGTGGGAATTCTTCCACAAACCCCAAGAGGCCAACAGTGAACATAATGAGACGGCCAATGAACCGGAACAGCCAACAGAGAGATCCACAGTGCAGCAACCGAAGAGGAAGGAGTCCAATTGGACTCCTCCAGAAGGCCGCTGCCCTCGACTGGACACATATGCCCGAGCCATCAGGAGATGCGTCAACACCAGCTTCATCAACCGCACTCACAAGACAACCCCGAACATCACCCAAGCACAACGCAACGCCATCCATGCCCTCAAGGCCAACCGCAACATTGTCATCAAACCAGTAAAGGAGGGGTCATCGTCATACTGATCGAATGGATTACTGCAAAGCAGTGTACCGACAACTAAACAATGAGGAACACTATAGGCAGATCTGACCAAAGAATACACCCATCAACTCAACACTCTGATCAATACTTTTGATCCTGACCTTCAGAGCACCCCCCGTGCTCTCATCCCACGTACTCGCCACTTGGAGATCTCTACTGCCTCCCAAAGATACACAAGGCAAGCACACCCGGCCGTCCCATCGTATCAGGCAATGGGACCCTGTGCAAGAACTTCTCCGGCTACTTTGAGGGCATCCTGAAACCCATTGTACAAAGAACCCCCAGCTTTTGTTGCGACACTACGGACTTCCACGGAAACTCAGCACACATGGAGCAGTCGAACCAGGGACAATGGATGTCTCGGCGCTCTACACCAACATCCCCCACGACAATGGCATTGCTGCAACTGCCTCAGTACTCAACACTGAGGACTGCCAGTTTCCAGCTGCAATTTTACAACTCATCCGCTTCATCCTGGACCACAATGTCTTCACCTTCAACAACCAGTTCTTCATCCAGACACATGGAACAGCCATGGGGACCAAATTTGCACCTCAATATGCCAACATCTTCAGGCTCAAACAAGACTTCTTCACCACACAGGACCTTCAACTGATGCTATACACTAGATACATCGGTGACATTTTCTTCCTTTGGATTCATGCTGAACAATCACCGAAACAACTATATGATGACATCAACAAGTTCCATCCCACCATCAGACTCATCATGGACTATTCTCCAGAATCGGTTGCATTCTTGGACACACGCATCTCCATTAAGGACGGTCACCTCAACACCTCAGACCCACAGATAACCTCACGATGCTCCACTTCTCCAGCTTCCACCCTAAACACGTTAAAGAAGCCATCCCCTACAGACAAGCCCTCTGTATACACAGGATCTGCTCAGATGAGGAGGATCGCAACAGACACCTCCAGACACTGAAAGATGCCCTCATAAGAACAGGACATGGCGCTCATCTCATCGATCGACAGTTCCGACGCGCCACAGCGAAAAACCGCACCGACCTCGTCAGAAGACAAACACGGAGCACAGTGGACAGAGTACCCTTTGTCGTCCAGTACTTCCCCAGAGCAGAGAAGCTACGACATCTTCTCTGGAGTCTTCAACATATCATTGATGAAGACAAACTTCTCGCTAGGGCCATCCTTTTACCCCCCACTTCTTGCCTTCAAATAACCGCACAACCTCAAACAGACCATTGTTCGCAGCAAACTACCCAGCTTTCAGGAGAACAGTGACCACAACACCACACAACCCTGCCACAGCAACCTCTGCAAGACATGCCAGATCATCGACACGGATGACATCATCTCACGTGAGAACACCATCCACCAGGTACATGGCACATACTCTTGCAATTCGGCCAACGTTGTCTACCTAATGCGCTGCAGGAAAGGATGTTCTGAAGCATGTTACATTGGGGAGACCATACAACAATGGATGAATGAACATCGCTTGACAATCACCAGGCAAGACTGTTCCCTTCCTGTTGGCGAACACTTCAGCGGTCACGGGCATTCATCCTCTGATCTTTGGGTAAGCGTTGTCCAAGGTGGCCTTCACAACACACGACAGAACAGAGTCGCTGAGCAGAGACTGATAGCCAAGTTCCACACACGAGGACAGCCTCAACCCAGATCTTGGGTTCATGCCACATTGTCTGTAACTCCGATGACTTGCCTGGAATTGCAACATCTCACTTACTGTCCTATCTGGAGACAATACACATCTCTTTAGCCTATGCTGAACGCTCTCTCCACTCACACTGTCTGCATCTTTAAGACTTGAATAGCAGGTTAGCTGTAAAGACTCACATTCTAATCAGTATTCTGAACTGTGTGTGCCTCTACATGCCCTTCTGTGATCAGAACCTTCCACACACCTGATGAAGGAACAGTGTTTCCAAAAGCTTGTGGGTTTATTATCAAATAAACTGGTTGGACTTTAACCTGATGTTGAGACTTTTTACTGTGTTCACTCCACTCCAACACCAGCATCTCCTCATCAATTCAACAGTACAGGAAGGGAGGAAGAGGGCGATCAGCAGGAGGTTTCCTTGCTCATAATAGATCTGATACCATGAAACTTAATGGGGTCTTGAATTAACATTGAGGACTCCCAGGGCCACTTCCTTATTCATTTGCTAAAGCGAAATAACATTTCACCTTGGTTATTCTATACTTTTAACTCGTCATTGCATTTTAACAGCAGGTTGGATTATCATGTTCAAAATGGCATGTTGGTCCTGTTCTTATGGTCCTGCAAAAAAATGGGGTGGATATTTCAAAGACTTGAGGATTAATGAACAAACTTCCTTGCATCAGAGTATTATCTACGGGAAACACTTGCGCAAGGAAAATATGACTGGGCAAACAATCGACTATGGATGACTGAAATGTAGCTTCAGCAGTTAGTGTAACATAAGGGTAATAATCAGGGGAGTTGAAAAACCTGGAAAATCCAACATCCAGCACAGTCTTGGTTCAGAAGATGTCAGATTGGGACATCCAGTCTGTATTTTTGTCACTTCTTCAGAATGTGGAACTAACAACTTTAGCAAGTCATCCATTAAACTCCTCAAAGTTATTACCGAGTCTGTCACCTCAACCATTTAATATGGCAATAATATGCTTCCTCCAAGTGGCGTTCAACATGGAGCTGTATCAATTCAACGGTATAAGGAGGGAGGGAGAGGGCAATCAGCAAGAGGTTTCCTTGCTCACATTAGACCTGATACCATGAAACTTAATGGGGTCTTGAATTAATGTTGAGGAAGGTTATCTCGGATTGCAATGGGATCTTGATCAATTGGAACAGTGTGTTAACGAATGGCAGATGGAGTTTAATTTAGATAACGTGAGGTGATGCACTTTGGTAGACTGAACCAGGGCAGGACTTGCTCAGTTAACGGTAGGGTATTGGGGAGAGTTACAGAACAAATAACTGTCTGATAATTAGGCATGTTTAAAATGGTATGTTGGTCCCGTTCTTATGCTCCTGCAAAAAAACGGGGAACAGATTCATAGCTCTTCGAAAGTGGAGTCACAGGTGGACAGAGTAGTAAAGAAGGCATTCCGCATGCTTGGTTTCATAAGCCAGAACATTGAATACAGGAGTTGGGATGCCTTGTTGAAGTTATACAAGACATTGGTACGGCCACACTTGGAATACTGTGTACAGGTCCGGTCACCCCATTGTAGAAAGGATATTATTAAACTAGAAAGAGTGCAGAAGAGATTTACTAGGGTGCTACCAGGACTTAATGCTTTGAGTTATAAGGAGAGGCTGGATAGAGTGGGGCTTTTTTCTTTGCCGCATAGAAGATTGAGGGGTGATTTTATAAACGTCTATACAATAATGGGGAACACAGATCAGCTAGATAGTCAATATTTTTTCCCCAAAGGTAGGGGAGTCTAAAACTAGAGGTTTAAGGTGAGAGGGGAGAGATACAAAAGGGCCCGGAGGAATAATTTTTTCATGCAGAGGGCGGTGAGTGTCTGGAACAAGCTGCCAGAGGTAGTAGTAGAGGCAGGTACAATTTTGTTGACAGTTACATAGGTAAGATGGAGTATGGAAGGATAAGGGACTAGCTAAGGGGTTTAGAAAAGAAAGGGCAACATGGACAAGTTGGGCTGAAGGGCCTGCATCTTTGCTGTAAATTTCTATGATTGTATGAATCAATATTCAGTTATTCAAAGTCCAATCTCATGGCTCTATACTTCTCCATGCGGAACTCCACCTGGCACCTCTCTGCCCATTGGCCTATCAACATCTATGTGGTCTTTGATTAGGATTACAATATTCTCTAAATCATTTACAAACATTGCATTCAAATCTTATGAGATTCCACTGGTTTCTACTCTAACAACACAACATTACACCATATTATTGTTACTTAGCTTTCAACAATATATCAATCCAGTCTAATACTTGACCACCTACATTACAGGCAAACGCCTTATGAATCAGCCTGTTCTCAGCATCAGATGTCACATTAGCTCAACGGTATCAATCATTTCTGCATCAAAAGACAAGTTCAGGGCCCATCATAAGGCTTGTGCAAATAAGCTAGATTAAGAATTCAGTACAATACTAAGGATGTGTCAATTTTAGATCAGGTTTCAAAATAATGTCCCATTTGCCTTTGCAAGAGATCACATGACACTTCTAAAAGTAGGAGAATTCTCCTGTCCTAGCTAACATATATCCTTCAAAGTTAAAAGTTTTTTGGCCATATGTGTTTACCTGACAAAAGTGACTATAATTGAAAATGTAATGAGCTGGCTATAATAAAAGTACGTTGGAATACCTGGAACACTGAACGGTTTTAGCCCCTTTTTCTAAGGAAAGGTATACTGGCATTGGAGGCAGTCCAGAGATGGTTCAATAGGTTGATCACATAGAGGGGTTTTCTTACAAGGAGAGATTAAGTAGGTTGATCCTGTAGTCATTGAAGCTTAGAGGAATGAGTGGCAAACTTATTGAGACATATAGGATTCTCGAGGGCTTGACAGGGTAGATACTGAGAGGTTGTTTCCCTTGTGAGAGAGTGTAGGACCAGAGGGCATAAACTCAGAGCAAGATCATCTGTTTAAGTTAGAGATGAGGAATTTCTTCTCTCAGAAGGAAATAGATGTGTGGAATTCTGTACTGCAGAGACTGAATTGTTAAGTAGGTTCAAGGCTGAGGTAGACATTTTCAATCACGAAGGCAATCAAGGGTATGGGAATAAGACAGAGAAGTGTGGTTGCGGATTAGTTCAGATCAGTCATGATCTCACTGAATGGTGCAGCAGGCTGAATGGCCTACTTCAGCATGAATAGTCTTATCTCAAATAACACACAAATGAAAGTTTGTTCTTTCTTGAAGTCTAATGAGACAATACCATTATGAAATCTTTATCAACCTAACAATAATCTCACAGAAAATCATTAATTGTTCAAATGCCAGTGGTTTCTTCTGACCCATGCTGGTGCTCGCTAAATAAAATCCCCCCTTCCAATTTATACATTTCCTAGACTTCATTAAAGCCTTGATCATTTTTCCCACAACTGTGTAAGCCTCAGCAGTCTGTAAACTGAAGACTCATTACTTCATTTTATTAAAGGGAGACATCACATTACCATTTGCCAATCGATTGGCATGCTGCCCAATTTCAATGAGTACCAGCATCTTTGAATGTATATATCTGCTCTACATTTCTTAAGTATTTCCAGAATGCTTCCACTCTGGTACTAAGTGTTCTCACTTCAGGTTGCTTTCATTTTCACTGGAAAATTTAGGCACACCAAGTACTGAATCTAACTTGCTAATTATAATACTGCAGCTGTATCTTTAAAACCCATTAAAGAAACTGGAGATAGGGGAGCATTTTGATTTGTGGCCATGAAGCTGAGTTACATCTTGCTTTTGTTCTCAGGTTCTCAACACAATTATTTGACTAACCTTTCCACCCATGCATTTGGAACTCTAGGGAGTTAGAAAAGGGATTTTGGTTAAAACATCATAATCTCAGATGAAATGTGTCTGGAACCAAAAACAAGCCAGCAAATTTCATGAGTAATGATGCTTTTGGTCAAACAGTTTTTCAAAGTTTCACATCTTTATTAAATTCTTAGATAAAATAGATGGAACGTACTACATGACATGAACTTAATTACATGACCAGTACACAATCTTACTACACCTATTTTATTCAAAAGCCAGATTTCAAAATGAGAACAAAGACCTGCATTTCTCATGACCAAAAGTCTCAAAGTACTTCATAGTCAATGAAGTAAGTACTTTAGGAGTATGGTCATTGTTGTGAACATAGCCATGTAGAAGAGACACGAAACACTGATCTCAACAAATGAAAGCCTAACAAATTTAGCCCAACAAATTTTTGATTTTTGGTTTATATTCTGACAGTATAGCCAGCTAAATCCAATGTTTTCAATGTACTCCGAAGTTCAAGGTTGTAACGGTCTATAATTTCACTTACATTGCCAGAAATAATGTGACAGAAGTTTATCACAAGAACAACTGAAGAGTGATTAGTAAAACTAGACTGATAAGCATAACTCCATTTACTCACCATGGTTGACGGCCTTCAATGACTCTTGCCTAGGTCTTTACAGTTTCAATTCATCCAGCCTCAATAACTTTATGGAGCAGAGTGTTCTACATTTCCCTAATTCTTTGTGTGAAAAAGTGCTGCCTGACTTGGACAGCCAAGCTCCAACTTTAAGGATAGTCCCCCTTGCTCTGAGTAGCCCAGAGGAAATAATTTCTCTCCATCTATCCTATCAATTCCTTTAATCAACTTATATTTATGTAATGCCAAGGCATGCCACAGGGATATTATAAAACCAAATTTGTACAGAACCACACAGGAAATATTAGGTCAGATTAGCAAAAGCTTGGTTTAAGAGTTTGTTTTTCATAAAAGAGGAAAATGATACTGGCAGAGAGGATTAGGGAAGGAATTCCAGTGACTGAGGGCATAGTTACCATTGTTGCACAAGAGACCAGAATTGGAGAAGCATAGATATTTCAGAAGTTTATGGGGTTCGAGCAGAATGCAGGGATAGTTAGTGATGAGATGATTAAGGGATTTGAAATGAAGATGAGAATTTTAAACTCAGACATTGCTTGACTGGGAGCCAACGTAGGGCAATGAGCACAGGGGTGATAGAACAGGACTTGGTGCAATAGCATTTGGATGACCAAGTGTACAGAGGATGGAATGCAAGAAACCAGCCAGGATTAGTCAAGTCTTTATGTGATACTGTTGAGGGGGCAGCATGGAGGATGATAAATAGAAGAGGAGCAAGGATAGATCCTTGCGGGATACTAAAAGGTAAAGATGCTAAACCAAGAAGGGCAATCATTGTAACTGATGCGCTGGCTACGGTGAGATAAGTAATTATTGAATCACACAAGAGCAGCTGGCTGGCAGTGGAAACTTGTTGGAGAAAAGAATTATGTGGTCAAACATGATATGGCTGCAGACAGGTCAAGGAGGGAAAGTTTATCTGTTACAGCCATACTGGATGCTATTTGTGACTTTAAGAGCCAATTGGTAGGGTAACAAGAGCAGAAGAGTGATTGAGAAATTCAAACATAGATTTTGGGAAAAGTGAGAATAGATTTGGGAGATGACAATATATGTTCGAGGACTTTGGAATGGCGAGGGAGGTTAGATGGCAACTGGCAAGGAGATTGAGGTTGTGAGTTGTTTTCTTGAAGACAGGGGCTAACTGTTGAAGAGGACTGTTTACAACATCAACTAACATGGGTTTAGAAAAAGAAGTTGAGTGGTCAGCAGTTTGGTGAAAACAGAGAGAACAGGAGATAAGTCTCATGGATACCCTATTATAGAAAGGATATTATTAAACTAGAAAGACTGCAAATAAGATTTACTTGGATGCTACCGGGAATTGATAGTTTGAGTTATAAGGAGAGGCTAAATAGACTGGAACTCTTTTCCCTGGAGCATAGGAGACTTATGGGTGATCTTTTAGGTCTTTAAAATAACGAGGGGCATAGATCAGTTAGATAATCAACATTTTTCCCAAAGGTATGAGACTCTCAAATTAAAGGGCATAGGTTTAAGGTGAGGGGGGGTGGGGGGGGGAAGGAAGCGATACAAAAGGGTCCAGAGGGGCAATTTTTTCCACACAGAGGATGATAGGTGTCTGGAACAAGCTGCCAGAAGTAGTAGAAGAGGCAGGTACAATTTCAGAGGATCAGTACAAATCGAAGGGCCAAATGGTCTACTTCAGCATTGTAGGGATTCTATTAATACAGGTCAAAGATCCTTTACCCATAAAATCAGAAAACTAATCACACCCAGAAATCTCATCAACCTATGGCGCAGGAATTTCCTAACCAAGCCCACATGACTGAGCTGACAAAAACTTCAGCCACCACATCCGGCGCTTAACATTGTGTGTCTAGTTGTTCGTCCGCACTGTTTACCACAAAAGTTGCAACAAAACATGGCAAAAGGACCAGACAGCTAACAATGAGAAAAGGAGGCATGATGTGTCATCAATTGCAAAATAAGCATTTTTGCATAAACTTGACCATGGTACACTGGTGAGACAATTGAAAGGGGAGGATAGGGTGATATCAGCACCTTACACAATTCAAAGAAGCAGAAAGACAAACTGTTGAAATTTTATATTGGATGAACACGATCCTGTTATAATGGAGTGAATTGGTCAACACAGGAGTGAAAGGCTTCCGCTGACCAGCCCACTGATCATGCAGCAAGCCACGATATATCATGAAGAACTGAGGCTTGAAGATGAGCGTGTATACATGACAGGTTAGTTTCAGAAATTCAACAAGTGTCATAGTAATAAGCTTTTGAAAACATGAGATTATAAAGCATCTGCAGACCATGATGCCGCTGAAAACGTTTATTGACAAGTTTGCTCTGTTAATTTCAAATAAACCTTTTTAGCTGAAGAGATTACAACACTGATGAAACAAGTTTATTCTGGTAGTACATCCCCCAGAAAAACGCTAGCAATGGCTAAGAAGAGTGCACCAATGGGTGTTTAAAAAATACTACAAACTTATTTTCTTTGTTGCACCAATGCAGCTGGCATATACAAATGTAAAACGGCTGTCATCAAGAACAGCAGACGTCTCAGGTGCTTACCTGTCCACTGTTATGCCAATAAGAAAGCCTGGGTAACTAGGGACATGTTTTTGAATTGATTTCACAACTGCCTTGTACCAAAGATATATGTGCATTCTCAGTTTGCTAGTCTTAGAAAAAGCTGAAATTCATGTTGTGCCTGGACAATTGTTTAGCACATCCCCTTGCTGAACTATTTGAGAAGAACAATGTTTTCAGTGCTTACTTTCCCTGCAACACAACATTAATTCAGCTAACAGGTAATGGTATTTTTTGATCCATGAAGTCTAAATACAAGGACTCCTCCTTGAATAGAATGCTAGGTGCTATGAACAGAGGCCTGGAATTGGAAGGCTTCCAACAAGAGTTTAGAATTTGGGATGCCATTCACACATCTGCTAATGCCTCATGTCATGTTGATAAAAACACCGTGATCAACAGCTGTCACAATCTTCGGCCCATAACAACGTTCACTGAGGATGATAATATCAATAGAGACTTTGAAGGCTATTATGTGAACAAGGAAAATAAATCTGGTAAATCAGCTCTTTCATTACGCAAAGGGTAGATCAATGGAGTGTGTGAATATGTTGGAGACAGATAATACCAACAAAGTGTTAAAATTAATGACAACAGTCCTGCATTTTTTGACTTATGGAGAATTGCAGAAATGGTGTTATGTTAAGGACAACTTGATAAAAACAGTGATGACTAGGATAACATTGACTTCCCAATGGAGCGTATCAACATTTTGAACCCTCTCCAACAAGGAGAATTGAAGATGGCGCCATGGTGGGAAATTACAGGTAAGCTGTATTTATTATTCAAGATACATCTGGCCTTTCTAGCCATTTGATTTCCTTTCGACCACAGCTAGCCGAGGCCAGGATTATTGTGATGCAAGTAGACCTCGTTCTATATTCGGAGATGTGAAATCCTCGGAGCCAATCATTTCATGAAACATGATTGGCTTCGAGGATTTTAGATACTTGACCTGTCGGACTAACAAAACCACACAAGATGAAAAGGTCAAGGGTAATGCTAAGCACCGCAATAGGATCTTGTCTTTACCTTTTAACTCAAGGGCCCCACAACACTATCAGTGAGGATAGGCAACAATACCTCCACAATCATCCTCACCACTAGTGTCCCACAAAGTTGTGTTCTCGGCCCCTATTATACTCCTTACACACCTATGACTGTGTGGCCAAATTCCCCGCCAACTCAATTTTCAAGTTTGCTGAATGACACCATTGTAGTGGGTTGGATCTCAAATAATCATGAGACAGAGTACAGAAACGAGATAGAGAATCTGGTGAACTCGTGCAACAACAATAATCTTTCCCTCAATGTCAACAAAACAAAGGAGATAGTCATCAACTTCAGGAAGCGTAGTGGAGAATATGCCCGTCTACATCAACGGAGACCAAGCAGAAATAGTCGAAAGCTCCAAGTTTTTAGGTGTCCAGATCACCAACAACCTGTCCTAGTCCCAACATGTCGACACTATAGTTAAGAAAGTCCACCAACGCCTCTACTTTCTCAGAAGACTCAGGAAATTTGGCACGATAGCTACAACTCTCACCAACTTTTACAGATGCACCATAGAAAGGATTCTTTCTGGCTGTATCACAGATTGGTATGGCTCCTGCTCTGCCCAAAACTGCAAGGAACTACAAAAGATCATGAATGTAGCCCAATCCATCACGCAAACCAGGCTCCCATCCATTGACACTGTCTACTTCTAACTGCCTTGGAAAAGCAGCCAGTATAATTAAGGACCCAACACATTCTCTCTTCCACCTTAGATACAAAAGTCTGAGGTCACGTATCAACCGACTCAAGAACAGCTTCTTCCCTGCTGCCAGACTTTTGAATGGACCTACATCACATTAAGTTGATCTTTCTTTAGCTATGACTATAACACTGCATGCTGTACTCTCTAATTTCCTTCTCTATGAATGGTGTGCTTTGTCTGTCTAGTG
Organism: Carcharhinus amblyrhynchos; assembly: GCF_965287045.1. Taxonomy (NCBI): domain Eukaryota; kingdom Metazoa; phylum Chordata; class Chondrichthyes; order Carcharhiniformes; family Carcharhinidae; genus Carcharhinus; species Carcharhinus amblyrhynchos. Next base: position 14,323,473 of record NC_137341.1, read on the forward strand.
CCAAAGAAACAATACTTTTCACTTTATATTAGTACATGTGTCAACAATAAATCAAATCAAAAAGCACTGGCCTGGGCAATGTGTCCTTAATTTAACCTTTTAAACCCCAGAATCAATTTGTGAACCAATTTATGTCGCACCCTCTCCAAGTCCAGTACATATTTCCTCCAGAGGCGTTCAACCCAGACCTGAACGTTAGACTTCAATTTGGGATAATCGCAGCTTAATATCATGACAACATAACTTTTACCCTAATGTATTCTAGTTCCCTTGTGATAAGGGATTATTTTTGTTCCCAACAACTTTTTAGTCCCTCAGCAATTTTACAAACATACAAATTAGGAGTGGGCCACTCGAATCCTTGAGCCTGCTCTGCCATTTAATAACAGTCCCAGGGATCAGGGTTTGATTCCAGTCTTGGGTGACTATGGAGTTTGCATATTGTCCCACGTCTGTGTGGATTTCCTCCAAGTGCTTGGTCTCCTCCCACAGTCCAAAGATGTACTATGGTAGCACAGTGGTTAGTACTGCTGCCTCACAGTGCCAGGGACCTGGGTTCAATTCCGGCTTGGGTCACTGTCTCTGTAGAGTTTGCACATTCTCCCAGTGTGTGCATGGGTTTCCTCCAGCAGTCCAAAGATGCATGGGTTGGGTGGATTGGCCATGCCAAATTGCCCCTTAGGGTGACAGGACTAGCTAAGGTAAATGCATGGGGTTATGGGGATTGGGCTGGGGTGGGATTGTGGTCAGTGCAGACTTTACAGGCTGAATGGCCTTTTTCTGCACTGTAGGATTGTATATGTAGGTTAGGTGGATTGGCCATGCTAAATCGTCCCTTAGTGTCCCAATTGATGTAGGTTAGGATGATTAGTGGGTAAATGCATGGGGTTACGGGGATATGACAAGGGGTGAGCCTGGGTCAAGATGTTCTGTCAGAGATTTGGTGTAGACTTGATGGGCTGAATGGCCTCCTTCAGCATTGTAAGGATTCTTTGATTCTAAGATCATGTTGATGATTTACCACCTCTATTCCACCGACCCACGATATTTTTCACCCCTTCAAGAATTTACATACCTCAGCCATAAAATCAAAGACACTGCTTCCACTACTCTTTAAGAAAGAGAGTTCCAAAGACCTACCACCCTCAGAAAAAATTCTCCTTATTGCTGTATTAAACAAGCAATTCATTTTTAAACCCCTGGCTCCAGATTGACCCACAAGAGAAAACACCCTCTCTACATCCATCCTGTGGAGCCCTCTCAGGATCTCATGTTTCAACCAATTAACCTCTGACTCATCTAAGCTCCAGTAGATGCAAAACTAGGCCTATCCAATATTTCCCCATAAGACAACCTGCCCATTCAAGATATTGGGTTAATAAATCTTCTCTGAACTGCTTCCAACATATTTACATCCTTCCTTCAAAGATCAATATTGTGCACAGTACTCCAAATGTGGTCTCACAGTGTCCTGTACAATTGAAACATAACATCCCTACTTTTGTATTCAAAGTCTTGCACAAAAAACAATATTCTATTACCTTCCTAATTCCTGTACCTGCATACTAGCCTTGTGATCCCTCAAATCTCAGAGCTCTGCAATCTCTCACGTAATACCCTATATCTTTACCACTCACTTATCCTTTGTCGCCTCATTCTTCCCAATTACACAATTTCCCATGCCACCTGACTTAGAACTGTCAATACACTTGCAGGCATGGTGAAAAGCTGAGGCTCTGGTACAATCTGTTGGGGCGGCACTGTGCATCACACCATTCCAACTGGAGTTTATACCCATGATGCTTGCTCTTTGCGTTAAACTAATTCTCTATGCATGTCATAAGTTGCCTTCAGTTTTGTGTGTTTTTTTAAGAAGTCTCAATTGTGGAGCCTTACTGAATGGCTTCTGGAAGCCCACATAAAGCACTGCTTTTAATTCTCCCTTTTCTACCACATTAGTTTTACTATCTCAAAATTCAAATAGGTTTGTTCAGCACAATTTACCCTCTACAAATTCTTGCTGGCTCTTTGATCAGTTCATGCTTGTCCAACTGCATCTCCCTATAGAAGACACCAGCCTTACAGGTCCATAACTCTGTCTTATACCCTCCTTAATAGTGGAGTGACCGGCAATTTTCTTAATCAGTAGGGACTCTCTTCCAGAAGAGAGTTTGAAAAAAAATCAGTATTGACCTGATGTTTATGCTTTAATATTCTATGACTCATTGCACTGGATACTTAAATGTACGGATTAATTGTGAACATTTTTCGTTAAAACTCAAGATATGTGACTGGTTTCTGCCTTGCTTGGGATTTACAATCAAAATAATTCCACAAAATTAAACCCAAATTTTCGACTGCAGAGGATCTTGAATAACATACTAAAAACTGCATTTCCCCATCACCAATTTACCTTTAATTAACAAGATTAATGCTATGAGCCTTTGGCGTTGTGATAGCATTCCAACCTCACAGTCAAAAGGTGCAGCACTTAAGCACTCCTCCAGACTGTCCCAGCAAGTGGACACTGGAGCTTTGACTGATATCTGGTGGGTGTGTGTGGTCCTCCTCATTGACTGGGTTATTGGCACCCATAAAAGTGTTCTGCTGTATAGGACAAAACACCCTACTAGCTGGTATAAAAAGGTAGTTATTGCCATGAAAGGAGTATTGACATCGTGGCCTGTCAGATGTTAATCAACCTGTGAATCCATCCACTACTTCAAACTGTTCTCCAAGGCAAGTGTTAAGATTTTTGAAAAAAGGACTAATAAGTAGGATTGTGCAGCTGAATACAAATGATAGCAAAAAGAAAAAAGTTAGAATTAATGGACAGGTACTCCAATTTTAAAGGGTTCTTTTTTTTGAAGTGTGAAAACAATTACACGAGTACAACGTACAAGTCCTTTTGTGCTAAATTAACATAATTTCTTACAGGGATACGAATTTAATTTAGAGCATTGGCACTTGAATAAACGAGGCGCTGGCATGTATATAAATTATGATGGTGTATCCCTCAAGCAAAAGAACTTCAGCAATACACCACATGCAATACAACATACGGTACAATTCATTCATTCACAGGATAAAACACGCCGGTTTCGAATACTGTCTGTAACACGGGATAATGATTAGGAAGCAAAATGTCAACAGCATTTTTTGCCGGTTCGCTGCATCGGAGTTTGTTTAAATACAGGGGAAAAAATACAAAATATAAACAAATATTCCACAATGTGATGTTCAAAACTACAGAACAATGAGATTGAAAGATTGCACGGAATCGATAAAATAAATACGTACATTAGACTGCTACTTGGCGTTGCAATTCTGTAATGAAAAGTGGAAGTGCTAATTTATACTGGCTGGTAACATTTCAATTCTTTATTTTGTTCCCATGGCAAAAACCTGAAAAGGACGCAGTCTCATTAACTCACCCACCAGTGGATAATTGTTTCTTAATGCTACAAAGTCAGCTTGGAAAGTAAAGCTGTGAAAACTGATAGCACAATATATTCCACGTTTTACATTTAACCCTTTTGTGTGCTCTGTGCAGCTTGCAAAATTACACTTTTTTGTTTACTATCAAGCATATTGCAAACTAACCAAATGCAAACTGTAAAATTGTTCACATTTTCATGTCAACATTTAAAGTGGGGGACAGCAATACACACGTGTACTCCGGACGGTCCTTATGATCACCTGTAAGATTATTTAGTACAAAAAAAATCGAGTCCCAAAACATCACTTCAATTCCCCGCTTTGGGAGCACATCAGACTCATTTAATGTTGCACTCTAATCTTACCTTGGGCCAGGGACTGCAGCACGTGGATATGAAACAGCACAAACGTCCACAATCTCCCAAAACATCCAAACAAATTAAAGTTTCCTCTCGCACCAGCATACCCGACTGTTCCTTTGAATACTCCCGATTTCGGTCCCATAATCAATGCACCGATCTCGGCACTTCGGTTTTCAATCTCGTTATTGATCACTCCTCTCAAGCAAGGCCCTCGCTTCATTTCCCTTTGGTTATTGATTGCATGGTCCGCACTCCCGTCCTCTTTGACAATTCCCACCCGCTGATCGCAGTGTGGATCGGGGCGCTGCTGGACCGACCTCAGCCCGCCGCTTGGTGCCGGGCGCGGGCTGCCGACCGGTCCCTGCGGCAGGACCATCCTTTGGCACCGACCCTCCTCCGGCTGCTGATTGATCGCCGGTGTCGCCGGGTTGACAATTAGTTCGCGGCTGGTCGCCCCGGAGCGCGCTCTCCTCCTCCCGCTGGAATCGCCGACCGCTGTCTCCGGGCCCGAGTTTGCAGCCTCCCGGGTGTTGATCACCTCCGGATACCTATCAGTGTCCACTAGTAGCACGGCGCTGACCCGAGCATCGAGCAGCCCACAACTCGCGTCTCTCATCATCTGTTGATCACCTCGATTAGTCCAGTCAGCTGGCTGTGTAACAATCGATGGGCTTTGGTATTTACTGATCCAATGATATTTTTCCTTTCCCAATGAACATGTATATATAGACATTAAACTGAACGAAATCCACCAGCCGTCTGCCGAGTTGGGTTTTTTTTTTGGCTGGTTGCCTTGGGGAGGAGATTCGTGTTTGGTTTAAGCTCTTGCCGCCTTCCAAATAATTGGCCACCTCCCTGATTAGGGCTCGGATCTCTCTCCCCCAGAAGTAGTCCTGGGTGGGAGAAATCTTTCTCTTCCCCTCCCCAATAAAGTCCTGATTTCTTGGAGAGGTGGGCTATGCGACACCCCTGGCTCCAACAGACCGAAGGAAGGAGAGAAAGGTGCAAATGGACGCTTTTTCTTCCCAATCCTCGGGATACTTTCCACAAGGCAGCCCAAGGAAAACTCCAGAACAGCAATCCTGAAACTTCCCACCCCGCCTTCTGCAAACAATACCTGGTTAATAATTAACTCCGACGGTCCGGGGTTGTTTGTTTTATTCACTTAATCTCCCTGAATTATAAAAGTTTGCTACTTCTTCTTCCAAACCGAGAATTATTTTTTTTAAAATGTCAAATCTTCAAAAGCCAAGTCCCACCAGTTAAAAGTTTCAACTCATAACCGAAACGACTCCCAAACTTTTACTCGGAGAAATTAAAATATCCTCTGCCGACGAGTTTTGAACTTTAGTCAGAGAGGTACCAAGGGACACTCTGCTCTCCCCACACACACAGGTTTAGATTTGCACATCTAATCTGACAAGAAGAAAAAATCTTTAAAAGAACTTTAAATGCCCGGAACAGAGTAAAACATTAAATTTTATGACGTAAAGGCCTCTTATCCGGTGACTTCCCGTCGGGTTTTCCTCTCGTTTTGAGGCGGTTTGTAACGGAAACTTTGCCTTTTCGCCCCCCCCACGCCCTCAGCCCAACTCCGTCGGTTAGAGCTGGAGGCGAGCGCGAGCGTGCTGCCCATTGGTTAGCACCGCCCACTCCAACCCGGACTCCCATTGGTCCGCAGCCCGGCTGGACAGACCTGACTTCCGATTGGTCTAGCGTGCTTTTTCTCCCCGCTCGCTGATTGGCTGGCGGTAGGGCCGCGTCCTTTCATTCTGATTGGTTGACAGGAGATCACAGTTCTGATTGGACAATCCGCTGGCAGGCGCCTGCTTTCTATTGGTGGAAAGGAGGGGGAGCCACAATGTGACCAGTGATTGGAAAGGGGGAAGAGACCACACCGCCAGTGATTGGTCGTCCAAACAGAGCACCTGCCAACCAATAGCAGGAGAAGGAGGAATTGGCCCCATGAAGAGACGACAAAATTGGATCCCTCCCTCCAGAGATTTGGTCTTCAAGAGGGTAATAATTTCCTTCAATGAACCTTCAGTGAGATGTAATTTTAGTAATTATCCTAACTGAGCTCTGAAGTCATTTCTCAAGAGGGAGAATTCCAAAATAAATCTGTTTTTCTAGCAATGGGGAATATGCTTGTCCCAATGAGGCCACCAGATTGAATCCCACCTATGAACAGAGTTACATACCAAGTGTTGGAAAATGAGATTGGAATAGAAAATTGCTTGATGGCTGGTGCAGAAACAATGTAAGAAGTCTCACAACAGCAGGCTAAAGTCCAATGGGCCAAATGGCCTCTCTCTGTGCTCACTATCGTTCTAACATATTCCTTTCTGTAATTGCCCTATCCTCCCATCACAGTTTCATCTCTTCCACATCACTATCTCCACAAGAAATCAATGGGCCTTTTCTCCATATAACCCCTCCCCCTGCCTCCAATTCACAACCTTTCAAGGCCATCATCATTTCCCTTCTATGATGGATATTCCCCCCAGTGGCACCTGGCTATCCACTCATTGATGTCATTTAATTTTAATACTGGTAAATTCCTAGCACACAATGATACCCAGAACCTCAAAGCGCTGCAAGGCATTTAAATTTTAATGTAGTGACAGAAAAAAATCTCACGGACCAGAAACGACAATTAAGACCGTAAAAATTCATCCCTCTGTACAATGATTCTCCCATCAGGACAATTAGCTGTAAGTTAAATATCTTTTATATGATTGCTCAGGTTTCCTCTTTCAAGAAATTATTCCATTTCTTGAATAAATAACTTTCCTCTTTCATTGCTCTAAAATAACAAATTTACTGTGGTGCTACATCCTTGATTTACTTTGAAAAAAATTGGTTTATCTTATCTGTAGCACATTTCATGCCTTCACTGCATTGCCAACTGAAATACTTTATTTTCACACTGTAAAAGCTAAACTTCTCTAATCTTTCTTCAAAGCTCATCCTCTTTAAACTTGGAATCAAACATTACTCTTTTTTCGTACATGGCCTTTTGCAACTTCTTATGGCCTATGTTTTTCCCTTTCAGTGGCATATACAGTTCAGGCAGATGATCAGCCATGATCATAGTGAATGATGAAGCATGCTCGAGGGACCAAATAGCCTATTCCTCTTATTCTTTATGTTTTTATGGCTTTCTATAAGTAAGCAGCTACCCTTTTGCTCTCTAAGTGTACATCTCAGGTTATGTAGCTAAGGATTAAAAAATATCCCACCTTGCAGCAAAGTAGAATGTCTTTGTATTGACTCACTTACAAATGTCACATTGCTCTTGGATTTCTTAAAATTAATACATTTATTTATAAATTTAAAAATGAGGCATCAAGACTTGGTAATTTACTGTAGTTAAAAGAGCAGTTATTGAAAAACATGAGCTTCTAGGATGTGTACCAAAAGAAACAGTTATCTTTGCATCTTACGTTCTTTGGAAAACCAGAATGGTCACAATAGGATTCACTTTCCTTTGCTCAAGTGGCTGTTCAGTGATTATTTCTTCACGTTTTTTTGAGAGGTGATTTCTCTCAAATGTACACCTAATGAAAAATTCTTAAAATTATCCAGACGCTCCCAGAAACACTGTCTCTTATGCTTTTCGGGAGAAAAACGTTCCAATTTATAATGTTGAATTTATATTTTGGACAGTCAATTTATCATGAACTAAATAATGACACTCCTTTCATATGTACCAAAAACATTACTCATTAAGGTTAAAATGCAATTTGCAGGAACTAACTGTTATAAATGGTGATAGGAACTTTCTTAAAATGTAATGACAGTAAACATTTGATATGAAGTACAAAGGGTACATGTTACAGTCGAATTATTAACATTTCTGCTCAACTGGTTGCACATTGCAATTTCATTTGCCATTCAAGTTCATTGTCTCCAATTACATCCTGACCAAAGCTTTTATCTTAATTAATTTTTCTCAAAAAATCTTCCTTTATTCACAAAGATAAACAATCTTTTCTCACCTTCTAAATTAGAGAAAAGATCCACCTTAACCTGGGTTCAAAAAATGTAAACATACTAAGTATTTTTTGTACATTTTGTCACACATTATTATATATCACTATCTCAGCATTGTGGCCAATTGTACATAGTATCCTAATTTAAACAATGCATTCTACAAGTCTTGGCATACTTCTGGAAGCATATTTTATAGCCTTTTAAATTACTTCACTACATTACCTCGATGTTGAAAATGGCATGCCTACTATTACTCCCAGGTGCCCTTCCATATCAACCTCTGCTAATTCCATTCACAATATACTGTGACTCACATTTTTTGACCCATATGTAATACTTCTCATTTAGCAGTCTAAATTTCATCAGCCATATGTCTGCATAATCAACCTGAATTCTTCTGAGAGATTTTGCTGCATTCTGTGTCTCAACCACTCTCCCTTTTTGTGTCATTAGCAAGTTTGAGTAGCTTTAAGTTGGCTTTGGTATCCAGCCCATTTTGCTATCACCCTTACAGTACCATCATCTTTCCAAAGACCACAATTATCCATTGTTACTCTCCTGCACAAATGCTTTGCATATTTACAATAGTCCAAGCATATATCTTACCTAAAAATTAGTCACTGAAAATGTAATTCTCTGTTTGATCTTAGCTTTCTTGTACTGGCACTAGATGGCACTGTCCTGTATGTTGAAAAATACAATATATAAAACTAAATTACAAACTGTACTAAAATGGGAGAGAATACAACTATCTTGCTCTGATTGAACTTAGACTGGGTCAACCCGTCTAAATTTTCTTGAAACAAGTTATTTTTTAAAATATTTGTTATTTTACCATGAAACCTAAAGGTTGAATTACAAGAAACTAGAGTCTATTTTAATAATTTCCACTTTGCAGCTGTAAAATAGTGTTCAAATTTAATAGGATTGCTGAACAGAAGTATTGCAATTTGGAGTTTTTGGGCTAGATTTTAACTCAAATGAATCAGTTAAATTCTTTCTGTGGTCTTTGTTCTACAATCAATTTTCACCCTTTTGATTTTAATGCAGCTATTCCAAGATTCAATTATTGGTTGTGTAAACATTCATACTATGACTCTACTGCTAATCATTCATAAAACTGTAAAACATATATATTTTAAGGATAGAAGCAAAGCTTTTGGCCCTGAAAGGTTCCTTGATTGGAAGGCAGCCTGATTTTTAGGCTCCAGCCAGCCAAAGAGAACTCCAGAGCAGGCTACAGGGCCAAGTAAATCTGACCCAAAATCGCCAAAGGATGTCCAATCCCAGACCTCAGGGAGATCTGATTCCAGATGGATCTAATCCCAGGTTTCTGATTTACAACAATGAGGGAAAGTGAAAGTAAGTGGGAGAGCAGATGTGCAGGGGTGCAGTTTGAGGAGCCATAAACAATGCTATGAAGACACTTGCCTGCTCCTTGAAGATTCCTCTCGGTTGAGAGTCGGGGTACATAATTAAAATTTAAACTTCTGATTTTTGTGAAATCTTCCGCATCATACTGTGCAGCAAGACACTGCTGTCCATCTCCATAATAGACCTGAGAAACGAAAGGAGAACCAACCCTCTATTGTTTCACATATTTGCTTTTTTCCATAGCTGATCACAAAGAAATGCATCTTGAGGATGGAACTCTTTAATGCTTAATTCCATTTTTGTAGAAGTACATCATATGGAACTACTGAAGGGACGGAACCAAAGGCATGAGATAAAAAGTACAGATTTTTATTAAGGAGTAAAAGGCCAATGTGCATTCAAAATGTTGAACATTTCTTGTCATTTCTAATAATGTAATTTTTGGAATTTCTTAGCTATTACTCAGCAAAAGTTTGAAAGTCTCTCAACAGGTAGTTCGATCAGCCTCTGGAAGTTGACAGAAACCATAATTTTTAGATACAGACATGTTAGGGAGGATCTCTGAACCCCTTCAAATTTTCTCCAAAAGAAACTTAAAACATAAATATAATTATAGGACTCCTGTAAACAACTATTATACAGAAAATCATTTTCTGTAAAAAAAAGAAATCATAGAGGAACGTCATAGTTTAACATGCAGCTGTGGTAGCATTTACCTCAAAATTACCAAGCTTGCTGAACAAAAAATGATAATTTTGACACTGAAGTAGTTTTATCTTCATCTTTGAGCAAACATGCTAGAAACCTTTCAGCATAAGGAACATTTTCTGAGGGTGAAGTTTCGAACAAGTGATGCACGTGTAAGATATAAACTAAATATGTTATGCATTCAAGGGACAATGTTGGTCCTTAAAAAGTCTGCCTGTTACAAACTCTCAATTTTATTTTTTATTCATTTTTACGGAATGCGGGCTTTGCTGGCTCAGCCAGCATTTATTGCCCACCCCAAAATGCCCTTGAGGAGGTGGTGGTGAGGCACCTTCTTCAACTGCTATATTCGCAATCGTGCAGGTACACCCATAATGCTGTTAGGGAAGGATTTCCAGGATTTTGAACCAGTGATAATGAAAGAACAACAATTTAACACAACGAACTACCATTTGTTGAAAAAAAAGGTGAGATGGAAGCTTTGTTGTTAACTGACTCTTCCAAAGTTTCTTTTCATTGCATTTTTGACAAGACCCTTCCATTTCTTCCTTTGTATTTTTTTCATCTGGAAACTTCCCTTTTTTCAGCTGTAGTCAAGAGCCCACATTTCCAATGAATAGCCCAGAATGATAATGAAATTATGATTGCCAGAGATTTTGTAGGTAGCTGTTCACAGTTCACCATGTGCCAATCATCCTATTGGTAATGTGACCTTACACAAGATTGCGTGAATGTGTTCCTTCAACAAGATTCAATATGTCTTCGCACAATAATACTTGTGTTGCTTCTTAGATCATGGACCCAATGAACTGAGTTTCTATGGTTACTAAAAGCTTTTTCCTGAAAAACAGTAGTGCAAAAATTTACTTCTTCAGCAAATAAGGCACATTCCACATTTATAATGTTAGAAAATTAAATTAAAGATACTGAAAATGAATTTCCACAGGGGTTCTTCCATTTGCCCATTGTAACTTTGGCAAAAGAGCTGTAGAAACCACAGAGAAACTTCCCACTGTGTCAGATTGCCCCCAGTGTAGTGTTTTACTGATACTATTGAGAAATTATGAGGTTTCACAACATGAAATCTATGGAAAAAAATTATGATTGCCTCTGTGTTGAATACCATAAAGACTTTCTTTCACAGCGATGAACTCCTTGAAAGAGTCAGTGTTATAACAATCTTCATGCAAAAATGTTTGGCAAATCTTCTTTGTTCTAGAAGGAAGAAGCGCCATGTTAATTTGGTCATTACAATGTTGGGCTGGATTTTAGAAACTGATCAGGATTGGAGACAGCAGTGGGAAGTAAAATGAATGCCATTATACCCATTCCCATGCAACAGAATATCCTGTATGCAATGCAGGCAAGAGACATCAACCTGGGTCATGGACAGGCAACTCACGTAAAAAGCGTTGCGGGAGAATGGGACACACTTCATCCTGCAAGGAACAACCTTGATCCATACCAGCCATGTCTGCTGAGCCACAACTGTGACCACTGTCTATCCCATAAGATCTTCAACCATGGCCAAGCAATTGTGGCCACTTAAAATTTTAAAACATCTGACCTGTTCTTCAGAGGACGCCTCCATTTTGAAGCACCTTCTTGCTATCTATCTCTCTCTCTCTCTCCATCACAAATCAGCAACGCCTGCTTTAGCCAGTGTGACTGCTGAGGTGTCATTGCTTGAGAGCCTCCCACTGCCCCCTGACCCTCCCTCCCCCCAGCCTTAGAAGCATGCTTGCTGCTTTAATTGGACAGCAAACCCATTGTCTGCCATTGATTGTCATTGTTCTTTAAAAATCTGGGCAGAGGAAGGTCTTGTATTGTAGTGATTGCATCCCGACTTCTGGGCCAAAAACTCCAGATTCAAGTCCTACTTCAAGTCACTTGATGGCCAAGGAAGGTGCACTTACAACAGGCTGATTATCAGCCTATAAATCCTTCCATTACACCTGATGGCAGGCACTAAGAGTGGGTAAATTTCCTGGTCGGCCACACTGCAGAAGGCCATGGCAAATCACTGCAGTATTTTGCCAAGCATAATCACGGATCAACCCAACGGAAGTCCTTGTTCACCAGAACCCTCTTAGGGAATCGTACCTGAAGGAGGGAAAGGGGATATGTAGCCTGCGTCATCAGTGATGTACAATCACACGATAACAGAGCGTGGAAGGGGATGGTTACATGTAGAATACTGTGTTGAGTCTACCTTGTAAATGGTTAGCACAATGTTAAATTAAAATAAACAATCCAGGCGATGGTGTCTAGAACATGCTTTGTGAGGCTGGGACCCAGAACTGGTTCCAACCCACAGACTGAAAATCCTAGCCACTGTTTTTAATGCAATTGCACACCATGGGGCGATTTTCCCTGTCAGCACAGCGGGCTGGGAGACTCAAGCTGAGGTACTGTTGAGCGCCACAACCTTTGCGGGTCTCTGGCAGTTGATTTCTGGTGCCGTCAGCACCATACCAGAAATCAGTGCAGAGCTGTATGATTTAATTAAATTCCAATTTGAATCTATTTTACATATCACTAGCGGGCCCATGAGCCTCTCCCCCTCTCTCACCCGCCAGGAATGTTTCACTCCAGCAGGTTTTACAACAACTCCTCACTTGCAAGGAGCTGACGGCCTGTCTCTGTTGGAGTGAAGGGGGCCCATTGAGCCCCCCCACCCTCCCAGAGAGTCAGGAGTAAGCGGGGGGGGTTCCCTCTGGGCATTGCCAGCTTGGAAGTGCCAGCCTGGCCCCCTGACACTGGCCAACAGGCAAAGTGCCAATTCCCAGGGGGCATCGGCACTGTCCCCTGGGCATCGGGCAGTGTCAAAGGGGCAGTGCCTAATCAGGGTGCGGCCTCTGTGGGGGTGGGAGATCAGTGGGGGTGGGGGTCCCACTGCAAGCCAATCATTTCATGTTATTATTCTGATAATGCAATTAATTCAAACAGAGTGTTTTTATGAAGAACCAGGAATTGGTATGTGAATCATGTTATAGAAAAATACTCCAGTACAAAATCTTTTGTTTACCTAACCCTCTCCTCGTTTAGTCCTTTGGACCATTCCATTTCCTAGTAAAGGGGAATGAGTCAGTCTGCTGCCAGATCAGTTCCAGCGCTGCTCTGTAATTACAGCTAGGAGTTACACCAGGATGCCTGGCTTCAGCCAATTGTTCAATGTTCCCCTCTCTAGCCTTTTCTGTCTGTGATGTTCTAATGATAAACTAGAGATATAAACTGAGGTTTTACCTCATTTATGGTCTCAAATTTGGAAGTACAAAGTGTCCATAATTGTAGAATCATATATCACAGAAGGAGACTCTATAATCCATTGTGTTTGTGCCAAGTCTATGAAAGAGCTCTCCAATTAGTCCTAATCCCCTGCTCTTTCCCAAAGCCCTGCAATTCTCTCACCCCATCCAATTCCACATGTAGCAAATAAAAATAGAAGCGCAGAAATGCTGTTCCCCAGCTGAAGTCACATTATGAACTTACCCTGCTGTAGAAATTGTGAGCAAGTGCAATGGTGAGAACAACAAATGCTGTAAACAGTGCTTTTGGGATTAATTTTATTCCCTCTACATTTCATATTATTCCCTTTCTTATTTCACAGATTAGTGAGTGGAATATATTGTGCTTAAATCACTTGATGCACACTGAGTTGCTTGTAATTACCAACTTTTCATCAAGTCAGATTAGTCATTACCATTTGTAACTACATCCAATGAATGTCATTGATAATTCAAAATGCCATCTTGTTTTATCTTTATCACTCCTGAGTCATGCATTTTGGTCAATATTTCACTATATGTAGATTAGGGCTAGAGTTTTGATCAGTATAATCTCTTATAAATTATAGCCACAGAAGTCGATGTTCAAGATGAGAGATTCTTGTACAATTTGGCTGGATATTAAATGTGGCGTAAGTACCAATATTATCCAGATTTATAAATGTAGAATAATTGCTTGAAATTTGGAAACTGACATTTCACACAGTGATTCACTTTCTGTTTTACAAATACTCAACAAAATTCAGTCTTTGAAATAAAGTTAAAAGTTGTGTAATCCATGAGCTATTACTTGCAGGTAGATTGAGGGTCTGGAGTATAAATTATCATTGTCCTAGTGCAGCACAAATGAGATAGCCAATCACCCATCACTGTAACACAACAAAATTGATTGATTGATGAACATGACTGATAAAATATTAGGTATCTTGTACAGACAGATGCAAGCTGCAGTTGCATAATTTTTGATACTACTCGCCCAATATTCGGGTGGGCATGTAATTTTGCACCACTGGCCACTGGGCTGGTTTGTCAGTACCACCCCACACTCTTAACCCTTTTGCTGGAGGCCAATCATCTGGAGGCAACAAAGGACAAGGTCTCCTGCTATAGACAGCTTCCTAGTGGCAGACCAGGGTCCAGGGCTCCAGGTAGGCTTTGAGATCCTCCCCACCTTCCTGGTCACAGCTAAAGCCACAGGCTGCCCATGGAAGGTTCATCCTGACAATAGTGACCCTAACAGCTATGGTTATTTTCTATTTGAGGTTTTTCAAAGTTGCTGAGAACCTCAAGATGGAGGTATCCTCACTCTCCCTTGCCTCTAATAGTAGGCTGCCCACCCCTTCAGAATTGGAGCTTTGAAAACCCGCTGGCCATCCTTAATTAGATGACGAGCACATCCCCTGGCCACTAATTGACCTGCTGAGGGAAAATCATGACTGAGAAAATTCTGAGGTTGTGACATTTGCTATTCAAATACAAATTCTTTCTTTCTTTGTGCTTGCCTGAAATCTGGATTGAAACCAGGATTTCTGCATTGAGCTTAACTGTGATGGGAAATCCAATACTGCATTCTTTGTATGACAAAGTATGTTAGTGCACCTACTCAATGAACCATGTCAATTCTGAGAATATTCTCTTCAGGTTCTTACATTTCTCTGTTGCAGCCTCTGTTTATTCTATGACCCATATCTCTGCAGAAATTGCCTGCTGAAGATCATGTGTAATTTTGCAATAGTTTGATATATTTCTTAAAAAGTGCAATATCCCCCACCTGTTTCTCAGCTACTTTCAATTATCCTTCTGTATAAATCCATGAACCGCTTATGGTGCAAGCAAGAAAATATTCTTCTTGCAAAAACAAATTGCTTGAAAATAATCCCTTGCATTTAATTGCATTTAGCAATGGACAAAACGTAAACCAATCTGAAAATATTGCTCCAGGACTTCCCATATACACCTCTGAAAGGTTAGATGTTGACTATTTTAAAGGGTATTATGATCTCAACAGAGAGTGGAAGAAATGAACAATTATATCTCCTCTGAGCAGCATACATGTTAGCAGTTGTGACAACAATATTCAAAGGCTGCATATTCATTGTATTTTCTGAAGCATTTAAACGATGACTGCTCAAATTGAAATCTACAAAATAATGTTGTTGAGAAGACTGTGGTGAGCTTGTCATCACGTTAGTTATTGATTAGTGGATATGTCCATTTAGTTCAGGGTATTTTAAATTGCTATGTTCAATTGTTTGTATAGTTTTGGATAAAGACACTTGCCAAAACTTCAGTGTCATCTGTTTATTTTGAAGTTAAAAAAAGAGATCAGCAAATGCCCTGTACCACACATCTCAAGTGCTGGTGGCATGTTTAATTGTAGTAAAAATAATGGCTAGTACATCAAGTAACTGTGATTTTACAATAAACCAATAGATTTGGGCGTGCTGCAACATTGCAATTGATGTGATCTGTCTGCTGCTACTTTAATGGAGTTGGAAATGCTGCTGGGACTAAGCAGTGAAATATTGAACAGAATTTTATGAGCAGCTGTAGTTCCTGCCACCCTGGTTAAAAAGTCAGTGGCGAGTCTGCCTGTGATCCTGATGGTTACCACACATTAAATCAGCACTAGGAGTAACATTAATTACTTCAAAGCAAGACTTCCGCCCCTATCTCTTTCACCTGAGAGAGCTGTAGCCAGTGGGATGGCCAGCAGCATGGTAATCCCAGAACCTCCAATGACAGTGATGACTGCAGTCAAAAAGGCCAGCAAGGTGGGTAAAGGGGGAGAGTAAGACCTTGGGTAGTGAATAGGACCAGGGAGGGAAACAATGGCCCCTAGTGATTTGCCTGTTTCCAGGCCCCTTACCCACCCCACCCCCTGACCCCCACCCTCCTTTAAGCCTTTTCCCTCACATTCTTCAGGTGCTAAACATTGGGAACCACAGTCAAAGTGGGGTTGAAATATTTTATATAGGTCAACAAAACTTCTTGGCTTTTGTACTTTGTATCTAATTATAACGACCATCAAAAACTCAGGATTCAGTAAGATATACTTTACAACCACAGTTTTTTCAGACAGTTCCATGCAACTTGGTTATTCATATTTTGCAAGCAGTTCTGCTTTTTTTGAATCTGGTTCCGTGCCATATCCGAACAGCAACATCCAGAAGACTTGAACCTCTCAAGCACCGCAAACAATAATTTCATGTGCAACTGAGAATATCTTGAACTAACAGTGACAGATTCCATTGACACATTGGTTTCATTTCCAAGCTTTAGAAAGGCAAAAACTTCCAGTGAATTAGAATCACCTATTCACCTGCAATAATGTGCAATTTCTATCCACGCAAGTAGGCTTTGTTAATAGAAAAATTACGCTTTGCATTGAGTGATGAATGTTTTCTCATTTTAAATTGAAACTAACCATACTTACAAATGCCCAGCATGGAGCATAAAAAAGGAGAGCAAACTACATGTGCTAGAAATTTGTAATATAAATAGATAATGTTGGAAATACTCAGCAGCCCAGGCAACAACTATGGAGCGTCGAAGCTTAAGGTCCGTGATCTAGTTCTGATGAAAAGTCACTGACCTCTATTTCTCTTTGCATAGATGCTGACAGATGTGCTGAGTTTCCAATGGGTTTGAAGGCAGGGGGCTTGTAAAATCCAGTAATTGTGCTGAGTGTTGCCAATGCTTCCCTTTCTATTGCAGCAAAAATAACCTCTATTGCCATCTGCTTTGCCACTTTCAGTGACCAATGTACCTGTACACCTAGATCCCTTTGCCTATCAATACTCTTAAGGGTTCTGCCATTTACTGTATGTTTCCTATCTTTATTAGACCTTTCAAAATACATTACCTTACATTTGTCCAGATTAAACTCCATCTGCCATCTCTCTGCCCAAGTCTCCAACCGATCTATATCCTGCTGTATCCTCTGATGGTCCTCATTGCTATTCGCAAATCCACCAACCTTTATGTTGTCTGCAAACTTACTAATGAAACCAGTTACATTTTCCTCCAGATCATTTATAAGAATCACAAAAAGCAAAGGTCCCAGCACTGATCCCTGAGGAACACCACTTGTCACAGCCCTTCATTCAGAAACGCACCCTTCCACTGCTACCCTCTGTCTTCCTTGACTGAGTAAGAAGTCTCACAACACCAGGTTAAAGTCCAACAAGTTTATTTGGTAGCAAAAGCCACTAGCTTTCAGGGCTTTGCCCTTTCGTCAGGTGAATGACCGATCATTTGGCCTCTGATCTTCGGGTAAGCATTCTCCAAGGCGGCCTTCATGACACACGACAGCGCAGAGTCACTGAGCAGAGACTGATAGCCAAGTTCCACACACATGAGGACAGCCTCAACCAGGGTCTTGGGTTCATGTCACACTATCTGTAACCCCCACAACTTGCCTGAACTTGCAAAATCTCACTAACTTTCCTGTCTGGAAACAATACACATCTTTTTAACCTGTACTTAACGCTCTCTCCACTCACATTGTCTGTACCTTTAAGACTTGATTAGCTGTAAAGACTCACATTCCAATCATTATTCATGTAAATTGAGCTTGTGTCTTTATATGCCCTGTTTGTGATCAGAACTCCCACCCACCTGATGAAGGAACAGCCAGTTCCGAAAGCTAGTGGTGTTTGCTACAAATAAACCCGTTGGACTTTAACCTGGTGTTGTGAGACTTCTTACTACCTCCCCTGTAGCCAGTGAGGATGCAAAGATTTCTCTCAAGGCCCCAGCAGTTTCCTCCCTTGTCTCGCTCACTCTTCTGGG
Organism: Carcharhinus amblyrhynchos; assembly: GCF_965287045.1. Taxonomy (NCBI): domain Eukaryota; kingdom Metazoa; phylum Chordata; class Chondrichthyes; order Carcharhiniformes; family Carcharhinidae; genus Carcharhinus; species Carcharhinus amblyrhynchos. The sequence goes on from NC_137341.1 coordinate 14,341,432, forward strand.
GTATATCCCATCAGGCTCTGGGGACTTGTCTGCCTTAATTTTTCTCAAGAACCACAATACCTCCTCGTTTTTGATCTCAACATGACTCAAACTATCTACACATCCTTTCCCAGATACAGAAGATACAAAAATCTGAGGTCATGTCCCAAGAACAGCTTATTCCCTGCTGCTGTCAGACTTTAAAATGACTTATCTTATGTTAAGTTGATCTTTCTCTAGCCATGATTGTAACACTATATTCTGCACTCTCTTGTTTCCTTCTGTATGAATGGTATGCTTTGTCTGTATAGCGTGCAAGAAATACTTTTCACTGTATGTTAATACATGTGACAAAAATAAATCAAATCAAAATCAAATCAAATCTAAAAAGCAACTGTGGACTCCTGTGAACCTCTCATTCCCCTTCAGCAAGAAACCCAGCAACAGTTGCCTGATATCTCGTTTGTCACAACATTAAACATTAATTACGAAAAAGAGTTAAGGTACGAAGAAAACATGAACAACTTGCTGAGAAAAAAAACACTGTCAAAACAATAAATTGATCATTTTAAAAACTAGTAATTAAGAACATAAGAAATAGGAGCAGGAGTAGGCCATCTAGCCCTTCGAGCCTGCCCCGCCATTCAATAAGATCATGGCTGATCTGTCGTGGCTCAGTTCCACTTTCCCGCCCTCTCCCCATAACCCTTAATCCCCTTGCCTGTCAAAAACCTATCAACCCGCGTCTTAAATATATTTAGCGAGGCAGCCTCCACCACTTCAACGGGCAGAGAATTCCAGAGATTCACCACCCTTTGAGCGAAGAAGTTCCTCCTCAACTCCGTTCTAAACCGCCCCCCCTTTATCTTGAGGCTGTGCCCTCTAGTCCTACTGTCCTTTCTGAGCGGGAAGAGCCTCTCCACCTCTATCCTATCCGTCCCATTCATCATCTTATACGTCTCAATGAGATCTCCCCTCATTCTTCTAAACTCTAACGAGTACAAGCCTAATTTATTCAGCCTCTCCTCATAGTTCAACCCCCTCAACTCCGGTATCAGCCTAGTAAACCTCCTCTGCACTCCCTCCAAGGCCAAAATACCCTTGCATAAGTGCGGCGGCCAAAACTGCGCACAGTACTCCAGCTGCGGCCTCACCAGTGCCCTGTACAGTTGCAGCAAGACCTCCCTACTTTTATATTCAATCCCCCTCGCTATGAAGGCCAGCATCCCATTCGCCTTCCTGACCACCTCCTGCACCTGCAGGCTGGGTTTTTGCGACTCATGCACAAGGACCCCGAGGTCTCTCTGCACCGTCGCATGCTGCAGTTTTTCGCCATGTAAGTAATAGTCCTTCCTACCATTATTCCTACCAAAGTGGACAACTTCACACTTGCCAACATTAAATTCCATTTTCCAGTTCCTGGCCCATTCGCCCAGCCTATCTAGATCCTTCTGCAGACTTTCCACACCCTCCGCACAATTTGCCGTTCCACCAATCTTGGTGTCATCAGCAAATTTCGACACCATACACTCGGTTCCCTCCTCCAGATCATCTATATAAATGGTAAATAGCTGAGGCCCCAGCACCGACCCCTGGGGCACTCCACTAGTCACCAACCGCCAATCCGAATAGCACCCATTGACCCCCACTCTCTGCCTCCTATTTGACAGCCAATCCCCTATCCACGCTAACACCCTACCCCAACTCCATGCCTAATCTTCTAATTAATAAAAATGACCATTAAAATTTGTCAAGCAGCAGAACTAATCAATTAAACCTTTTTACGTCAGAAGCAGAGCTAGTGAGAGACAAGCTAGGCCCCAAGTCTTGGTCACCCAGTAAGGGAGAGGAGACTGGGGCTGAACCAAGGTATTGCGTGCGTAATACCGAAATTGCATTTTTGCATTTGCAAAGTGGTGGTACACACTTCGAACTGGTCCCAGTGGAATTCCTCTGAAAGTGGGGTTGGAAGCAGGCTGCCTTTCAACCTGGGTTTTCTTCCTCTCCTGGTCTGATGTGTGGATAGGATTTTGAGGAGAGAGGAGGAGGGGGTATGTGTTGGCATATGTGCATATATGTGTGTCCAACTCATTCCCAGTCTTGAGGGGTTTTCTCTCTCTTTCTGTCTCACACATACAATCATTCTTGCACACTCTTTCTCACTCACACAATCATTCTTTCTCATTCTCGCACTCTCTCACACTCACATGCTCCGAACGTACACTGAAAGAAATATTTCTTCTGAGCAAATGGAATAGAAGGGGACGACCTGCAAAAAGTCATCCTCCAGACCGCTTGTGGGCCCCCGACTTCCAGCATCATAAAATACTTAACTTACTCGATAGCCATGGATTCTAAATCTTTTGACAAATTGGTAGATATCATATCGAAACACTATGACCCTAAACCGTCTATTATATTGCAACATTGCAGATTTAATACGGCAGCTGGACTCACTGGGAAACCAGTCACTGAATTCTTGATGAGATTGCGGAAACTCGCTGTAAGTATGGGTCAGCACTTTCAGAAATGTTAAGGGATCATTTAGTATGTAGAATCAATAACATTATGGCCCAAAGGAACCAACCCTGGACATCGAGAAAGCTATAGAACTGGCCCTTGCCCACAAAAACACAGAAAAAGGGGCCTAGGAGTTTCAGGGGCCCATAGACAGTACCATCCTCAGCCTTGAGTGACCCCTATATCACAGAACCAAGTCCCTAGTGGATAATTCTTACCATTTGCTGCCAAGAAAGGATGATTGGAGTCAGAGGCCATGAGATTCCAGCACTAGACAGGAAGTCTCTCTACAATACAATGACAAATGAGTGCATCCATACTGCATTTGTAGTCATGGTTGTGCCCCAGATGAGGCTACTGAAACAGGTTGAACACGTACTGCCCTGGCCAAAGGTGAAGCCAAATAAACTTTACAAATAAACCAGCCCAAGAATGAGGAATTAATGCAGCTGATTTGCATCACTGTTCCCAAAGTGGCTCCAATCAAGATTAAATTCCAGGAAATGGCCATCTCTATATATGAACGTAGTTACAGGGGCCATCGTATCTATTACTGGGGAGAAAACCTTTAGGTGGCTCCAATCAGGTAACTTGTCTTTATTGCAAGGACCAGGGCTCAGCTTTTTGGCAGAGGACTGTCTGCAGAAAATCTGTCTGGATTGGCAACAGATCTTTAAAATGGGTACTGGCAAATTATATAAAGTCATTGGGAAGTATCCTGAAGTGTTCCAAAAAGGCCTTGGAAAGATTCAAGGGGCTAGAGCCAAGACCTAAATGGACCCAAAGGCCAAACCTAGATACTTCATGCCCATACTTTATGTACCAAAGTAGACGCCGAATTGGAACTTCTAGAGGAACTTGGCATTATACACCCAGTATAATTTTCTGAATTGCAAACGCTTGCAAGGAGCTATGTCTGGTGGCCTGGCATAAAGAGTGATATCAAAAACCTGATCAAGTAATGCAATCTCAAGAAAATAAGACTGGTGTCTTACAAAGTTAAAACCAGGGAAAAGACCATTAAAGAAACATGTAGATCACTTCTGTCAGAGTGAAACCTCTGCAGCGGCAACTGTTTCTATTGATGTGCCACCATCATGGTCCTTCATACCAGCCAGTGGATGGGAAACTCCCACCCTCTAAAAACTCAAGAGCCAGTCATCTGGACAATGAAGATTTTGGCTTGGACGTGGAAACAAGTGGCGGTAGACACACAATCAGAGGTTGCTTCAGAGGATGAGTCCCCTATAGTGAGTCTTTGATGCTTTTTGCAGAATAGGCATTCACCTATCCGTTACACGTTGCCCCCAAATGTGACAAGCAACAGAGCAATGGTGTGTGTGCGTCTGCATGTGCGCATGCGTTCGGGCTTCCTGAGTCATTATAATCTTTATATCCTTCAGTGAGGTTTGAACCCATGACCGTCTGACTCAGAGGTAACAATGTGAGAAACTGAAAAGATTGATATTTGGAATATTGTGGTGATTGTGAAGATGAGAATCTAAACTGGTGAATCTCGATTAGACTGTGGAGGAATCTCTGGCCTCCCTGCCACGTGGTTCTCATAACAAAAGACAGCGTGCCATTTGCTGGTGGTGGAATCTTCTGGTTCTGTAGCTGTCAATGGAATTCCCATTGATTCCACCCCATGACGTTGAAAAATACGCGAGGAGAGTGCATCATCAGTGGGACCAGAATTTCCTGCTGATGTAAACAGTTGGAGAATTTGGCTATTGTTTCCAACTTTCCAATATGCTTTAGATATGACATATGCCAAGTTGTTAGGCTCCAATTTTAGCTGTGTGCATGTGGCTGGGGTCTGAATGTGTTAAAATCTCACTCAAGGAATTAATTTTTTTTAAAGAAGAATAGTCACCTGGATATTTGTAAAGTTTCAGAACTACAAATGGACTGAATTGGACAGTATTAAATAAGCAAAGTTGGCATCCGTTGGGTTAGAAGGTGCATCGGCCATACTCAGCTTTGATGTCTTCATATCAATGTCCTGTGTTTACTGGATAATCCAGATCTGAATAGTCTACTGAACTGTATCTCCAATAAAAGTGTCTGTTAGGTGACAGTTTCAATCTTTTCTGAGGCAGCTATTCACTACTCCTGTCCTTGGATGAACATTGCTTGCTTTTTCTTTATTGCACTGATTTATTTTGGTGCAAACTTATTGCAGAATATGGGGGAAACAGAGACTATGGGCATCAAAAAAGATAGTCACTAATAAAATCCAATTGGAAATTGAGGAGAAACAACATAATCCAGAGAATAGTAAAAATGTGGAACTCACTGTCACATGGTGTAAAGTGAAGTGAATAATGTAGATGCATTTAAGGAGAAACAAGGTAAATGTATGAATGAAAATAAAATAAAAGGACATGCTGATCAAGTGAGATGAAAATCCTATGTAATTCTCTAATAATTTTCCTTTTATTACGTTCACACAAATAACATGCCACACATGTTTCAACTATGTACAGGGGAGAGTGGCAGCTCCACTGCAGTACATCATGTGGATTTTAGCTTACAACCCATACATATTCTATGTAAGGGTGGCTGGAGACCAGCTGTTCATGAGGTGAATCACTCATCCAACCATTAAGATTTCTGAACATTTTCCGTACATAACAGACCACGGATAGTTTACACTTACGCAGACTGAATGTTGATGATAGAATAATACAATTCAGCAGAACTTTTTTTGAGAAATGTCTTTAGTATGGCAGCCCCTCATATTTATTAACCCTCAGTTTGTTTTTCTACAGTTTTGTTTTGAATAGTTGTGTGTTTGACCAGTGAAAAACCCACCAACATGTTCAAAAGTCTGAAAGCCAAGTTAATGCAAAATAAGAAACAGTATTTGATAAGCTTTCACAGCAAGAAGGGGGCACAAAATGATCAGGGGTCAGTGTGCTTCGTGAACTGCATATTAAGTTGAGAATTTGGTGCAAATGGGATCTCTCTGGCAAGTATGTCTCAAGCTATAGTTTAAATTAACAATTAGAAATTAACTTAGAACTTTAAAATTGCAAAAGGAACTGCAAGCCACTTAAGATAACTAGTTAACAGAAACTGTTTGGTGGTGACAGTTAAATATCATTCAACTGAAAGCTGCCTGAATATGTGTTAGCAGGAGCCTGATTTAGCAGTTGTGACTCTGGTGTGATTCATAAGCCCTGTATAGAAGCAGGCAATATTTGCCACTGCATAGAGCGACCAGGGAAAAAGTGTTTCAGAAGTGAACCAGAATTTGATACAGAAGAGGGAAGGAGGTTGATTTTTATTCTTTCTGTTTTACCTCCAGTAGCTTGAGAGTGTTCTTTTGTCTTGGGAGACTGTTTCTTTATGAAATTAGTATGGTTATCTAATCAAATAAATAAGTTTAGACTGACATTGCAGTGCCAACAACATGTGTGTATTTGTGGAATGCATTCTATTGCACTAAATGACTGCAGCTTGAATATCTTTAGCTCAGGATTGCTAAGATGGAGTCTGAACTGCAGACATAATGGGACATCAGGGAGGAGTAGAGTTACCTGGGAATTTTGTGATGGGAGGCATGCAATCCCTTGGGTTAAGTAGGACTTTTCAGTTGGTCAGTGGTCTGGGACAGGATGATGTGACTGCAAGTCAGGCAGATCTGGGGTTCCAGCATGTAATAGTGGATGAGCCTCCGCACTTGATCTGACCAACAGGTATGACAGACTTGTTACGTGTGTGTGAGAACAAGGACTCCAGGATGAATGAGCAAATTGACCGTGGCACCATGATGCAAGATGCCATTCAAATAAAGGGAGTGGAAAGGAATGTGATGGTGATATGGGCCAATGTAAGCGGGGGATCGATAGTGCTGAGGGTTACGTATATTCATATGCAGGACCCTGTCCTTTACAACAGAAATAATTTGTCCAGGATTTTCAACTAAACAAAAATTTTGGGGATAGATTTTTCCTGATGCATTCTCCATGGCAACACCTGTATCAGTCAGAGTCCTCTTGCCAGCCAATCAGCACCCTTTTCTCATACAGTACAAGTTTTTGCTCCCTTTGAAACTGATACTTTTGCAAATTTTTTCCTGATGAGCGTGTTCAGGACCAAATAAAAAAACCCAAGGTATGTTAGAAAATTAGACTCGACCCCAACATTTTTTTTAAACCTGACATTAATGTGACGATAAGATGTTTCACTTGAGGGATGATTCTGTTGACACACTAAGAAGCTTTTATCTAAATAAACTTTATTTTAACAGTGCAGTTTAAATATAACAAATGAAGAGGTGAGAGGGAGAGATACAAAAGTGTCCAGAGGGGCAATTTCTTCACACAGAGGGTGGTGAGAGCCTGGAACAAGCTGCCAGAGGTAGTGGTAGAGGTGGGTACAATATTTTCTTTTAAAAAACATTTAGATAGTTACATGGGTAAGATATGTATAGAGAGATATTGGCCAAATGCGAGCAATTGGAATTAGCTTAGGGGTTTAAAAAAAAGGTGGCATGGACAAGTGGGCTGAAGGGCCTGTTTCCATGCTATAAACCTCTGTGACTCTAATTAGCCTAACCTTTATTAATTGAGATACTTGAACACAACAAGATATAATTCTTAACTGCTAACCTATCCAATTTAAGCAATATACCTCACAGGTTTGAACTCCTCTTCATAATCAGTTAGCAAACAATACATGCTTATGTGCTGTTACATAGGCTGCCAGTCCTCATGACTTTGAACACTTCTGGAGATGGAGAGACAGATCTGTCTAGTGATATTTAAACAGTAGCCTCCAGAGAGAGAGCAAGACGCCTCTTGCTGCTTGAGACCCAAACAGTAACTAACTGCTTTTGTCTGTAAGTTTAGCTCCACCCATTCATAAGACCCTGTCCCTTGTCAATCGATCTAACTAAACCCTACCCTGGGGGGGAAAATACACAAATAAACAAAAATGCATTAGCTCAGATTAAAGCAAACACCCCATTATCTAGGATCAATTATTCTCCCGCATTCTCAGCATGTGGACTGCCTGGTGCAGACAAATCGGCATCAAGAAACAGAATCAAATTCTAAACAAACCCCTCACAAGAAACATGATAAAAATACATTTCTTGAAGGCACAGTATCATCATAAGACGAAAAGCTTCAATAGCATGCCTTTTGTTTTCAGTGATATTATTCTCAGCAGCAATGGCTAAAAGTTTTAAAGGTTATGTTGCTTGCTGTCCCAGTGTAAGAATATCTCTTCATGGCTGGAGACAACAGGAGATATATAGTTGAATAGCACATTAAGTAAGAAATAACTGGATCTTGTAATAAAGGTAAAGTAATAGTGGTGGGGGACTTTAATCCTCATATAGACAAGAACAATCAAATTAAGTAAGAAGTCTCACAACACCAGGTTAAAGTCCAACCAGTTTATTTGATAGTAAACCCACAAGCTTTCGGGGTTTGCCCCTTCGTCAGGTGAGGAATTGCAGATATCTCTCTTCACTCTCCTGACGAAGGGGCAAACCCCGAAAGCTTGTGGTTTACTATCAAATAAACTGGTTGGTCTTTAACCTGGTGTTGTGAGACTTCTTACTGTGTTTACCCCAGTCCAACTCTGGCATCTCCATATCAATCAAATTAACACAAGTAGTCTAGAAGATGCGTTTGTCAAATGATTCCACAACAATTTTCTGGAACAATACATTTCAGAATTTAGCAAAGATATATTTATTTTTAGATCTAACGTTGTAATTGCAAATAAAAAATTGCAATTTGAAGTCATTCCATATTTTTGTTTTAACTTTCATGATCTGGATTGTTACACCCTTAGTAGATGACACAACTTTTCTAATGTGTCTATTAGATTGTTTGATTTTCTTTGCATGTCTTCTTTATTTGTTTTAATAAGACTTCATCTGCAAACTCTGGCTCCATAAGTTCTTGACCAGTCCAAGGCATGCTTCAATCAAGATTCAGCTTTTTCTGACACTAGTTGTTGGGACCAGTCAGGTAGCTAATTGCCTATTCTCATTGAACACTGTGCTTCTTGATGCAAAATCTTGATGATACTAATAACATTCATGGGTAATGCACACATTCGAGAATTTTTAACTTCATAGCAGTATTCGTTTGGAGGTGGATAGTTCTGTATGTTGATCATTTTGAAGAAATGTATCTGGAACCTTGAACATATATTTCCAATCCATAAGGATATGTTGGGCTTCACTAAAAACCAGTGCAACACCTTCCCTAACAACTTCATACTATATTCCTGAATATAGAATGGATTTATTTGCCTTTACAGTCCTCATGGAGTCAGCTTTTGGCCAATGGCATTCACTAATGGCCAACATGTCAACAAGAGTAGTTATTCTTCTCGTTGTTAACTTGTGTACTGATTTACCAGCTTGAGACAGTTTACACATTTCAATAATCTGTCTGAAGTGTTGAACTAACCTTGAGCATAGCATTCTTGATGGCAACAGCTTCAAGCTGTTATGGAGTTTGGATCTCGTCCATCATCCAGCTCTATAGGAAAATCTTTGCAACTCTAGGGATTTGCTTACGAGATTGACTTCTTCAGATTATGTTTCCTTGACAAAATAATAAAATTCTTAATGGGAATTATATTGCTTTATGGTCTTAAATATTGTGCAGAGAGATACCTGCAATTCCTCAGCTGTTGTTGTTCCTCTTCTTTATGCCTTAGCATTACTGGTTAGATTAGGATTAAGTGCAACTATTTCATATGCATTTTTTCCAAAGATTGGCATCATAAATAGGAAGAATGTGCCAGGAGCAGAACTCCTCATACACGTAAGGGAAAGTTCCACACAAAACGGCTGCTCTGAGACTGTTTTTCATCAGCAATTTAACATGGTAACAAGAGACTTGCAAATACATCCTTTTATGTTGCTGAGGGATTATAAATCAGCTCATTAAATATATTGCCTCTTTAAACACAATAAACAGATGTTCAGGTCCATGTCATTAGCTGGTGCTACTTTCAAAATGACTTCTGCATGACTATGACAATCAGTTCTGCTCAGAACAATATGACTGCTGTTCTAGGAAGGGCTGCACTGGAGAGCAATTTATATTCTCCAGTACAAATGGTATAGATTTGAATTGTGATTTTGGTGGGTGGGCAAGGAAGCAGTAAAAAATACCTCACTGTTTGTAGAATGACCAGCAGCAGTTATTTAACACTCGACAAGAAGAAACGAAGCAAGGTGTGTAATTGAATAGATCAAATATTAAAATGTACCACTATGCCATTGAATAATTTACAAAATTTTGTAACTGTACACTGTGGCTGTGAAAAATATTAATAGCTGCTCTTGTATAAGCTTCTCGGCTATTTACTTCAATTACAAGAATATTTCAGATAATTATAGCTCCAAATTCAGTCATTCTAGATGGTCAATTAAATGGCTTGTGATGTGCAATTGTTTATAGGCATCTGATTATAATTATGGGGTTGAAAACTGAAAAATCTTTACACGGCTGCATTTAGCCTGGTGAGGTTACTGTCTGGAATCATGGGAATTCTGTATATTCCACAGTACAGTGAGCATTCATAACATGTGCTACCTGAGTCGGTGTTGATGCCACACTTGTAAGATAGTGTTAATTTAGACTTTCCATTTTGATGGTATTTGGAAAACCCGCTGAGAAAATAGCTATGATGTCTACTAAATGTATGAGAGCAAGGACATGAGGATTGAAGATTGCTTACTGTAAGTTAGGTTTTTTTTGCATCATACCATTTTACTCGTATGCTTTTTTTCAACAATCAATTTTAAAGCCATTTGCGCTGTATATTCATGTTCAGACAAAACCAAATTGAAATTCCCTGACTCACTTCATTTAGCAATCATAACAATCGCTTGAGAGAGAGCTATTTTGACTCATCTGTTTGGATGAGATTCAAAACTGTTCAAGAGTTCTAGCACACTTTGTCATCAGTCCCTGCAGACGTGCAGAAGGCCAACTGGTACAGGTAGTAAAACACTCGCCTCAAGTATAGAAGAATAAGGACACTTACAAGTCTTGGCTGAAATTTATAGTGATGAGGCATTTTACCTGAAGGACCGAGAAAGTAACCTGGGCTGCCTTCTGATGAGTGCATCTCATAATAAGTGATCACATAATAACTGTTGGTGGCGAGGATTCAAAAGAACAAAATGCCTTTGCAAGTTTGAGATGAAAAGTTCATATACAGAATGTCAGCTTCTCGGTTTTCTGCACAGATGTTTCCTAACTCGCTGAATGTTTTCAGCATTTTCTGATTTTGTTTTAGACTGCTGGCATCTGTAGTATTTTGCTATGCTGATACTATCATGCTATCAAATTGCATGGCCCTTCAATATTAGTAGCAGCAGCAACAATTATACTTATCCAGATCTTTTAACACGAGAGTGATTCAAGATACTTACAGAGGAGAAACTGATGCCCAGCAGAGATGAGATAGCATGAAGGAGAGAACCAAGAACATAACCTAATAGACAGGTTTTCAGGAAGCTTTTGAAGGTGACTGTGTGAGGGGAATGTTGCAGTGATTAAGGCTTAGCTGAAAAATCATGAAGAAGACAGGAGATTGGAAAAAAGGTAATTGTCATGGATAACATAAATTTCAAAGGAAGGTTTTTTTAAGGGAGGGTAGTGATGATGGCCATTTCGAAGACCAGTGTGTGAAATAACAAGTTGGCAGAGCATGAAGAACCTGATGAGGACAAGGTTGCCAATGGGAGATCCAAGTGAGCAGAACAACACTTTGATTTGATTTGATTTATTACTGTCACGTGTATTAACATACAGTGAAAAGTATTGTTTCTTGCACGCTATACAGACAGAGCATATCGTTCACAGAGAAGGAAACGAGAGAGTGCAGAATGTAGTGATTCAGTCATAGCTCGGGTGTAAGAAATTGAATTAAAGCATTGTTAGAGAGTTTAAAAGAGTTAGAATGAAGCTTTAGAAGCATAGAACGAGAGTAAAAGATAGAATTAGAAGGTATGCAGGGCACAGCTTGCAAGAAGTCGCCTCGCTCTGGCGCCATCTCGGGAAAAAGAACATAGGCAGTTTTATGGTGAATGTGGTAGAGGAGAGGGAGATTTAATTTTGAGATTGTGTTCACATTGGACCTGGCAGCTGACGTATTCCCATGCCTGCCCACACAGGTACACAACAAACAGACACATTACATGCTGAACAGGCCTTAGTTGGTCACCCAGGAAATAGCGCATAAACAATGTGATTTCAGGCCAGAACATGTTTCACATTAGCTCCCATCGCATTGACTTTGGACACACCCCAAACTTAAAATTAAGGCCCAGGCTTTGCAGAATAAACAGAGACAGAGAGCTCCTACAGAGAGAAAGAAGTCTGCAATCAGTGCAGTCAGCAGAGAGGAGCATGATGCCTTTCTGTGGACTTAAAGGTAGAATATGGAGAAAACACAGTTGCTGGCCGAGGAGACATACTCCATGCAATCTAAAGGTTCCAGAAGATTTGTCATGGAATGGCTGAGGGAGCAAAAATCAGGAATAGGCCATACTGCTGGTAGTCAGTTCAGGACTTCTCCTGAAACTGAGAGAAACAACTTTTGATGGCCACTAAATACAAAAATGGGAAGAAGCCAATCTGCTGGAAACTGGGTGTGATTTTGGATTGGTTCCCAGAAAGAAGGAAAATGATTCTCAGCAGGAGACCTTCTCCACCTGGGGACTTCTTTGAGCGTGTTTTTGTGCATCAGGAACAGTGTGTGCATTAACTCTACTTTACAAAGCAGATGCTCATAGCAATCTGCCACTTCTTAGAATCACAGAATCCCTGCAGTGCAGAAGGATGTCATTCGGCCCTTCAAGTCTGCATCGACCACTATCCTACCCAGGCCTTATCCCCATAATCCCATACATTTACCATAGCTCGACCCCTGACATTAAAGGGCAATTTAGCATGGCCAATATGCCAAACCCACATATCTTTGGTCTGTGGGAGGAAACCAGAGCACCCGGAGAAAACCTACTCAGACATGGGGAGAATGTGCAAACTCCACTCATACAGTGACCCAAGCCAGGAATTGAACCTGGATCCCTGGCACCTTGAGGCAGCAGTGCTAACCACTGTGCCATTATGTCTTGAAACCAGAATGACAGCCTTAGATCAGGATAAAGACAGTGCTGCTAATGGCTGCAAAGATGATCATGGCCATAAATTACAAGCATTATCACAATGTTTCCAGACAGAAGGAGATAACATACATAATATATCCCCCCAGATTGCCATCCACAGCTGCCCAATTTAATTTACTGGTACAATTTATGTCAGGAGAGGATAGTTTGGTTTCTTCTCTCCAATCAGAGAGAAGCAAGTAGAATGTGCATATGACTTTGCCAAAACACTGGGCTTTCCCATGTGCAAGATGCCATCAATTGCATAAGTGGAGTTTTGTGAGTGCTGCATCTAAATATAACCATGATGTGGAGATGCTGGTATTGGACTGAGGTAAACACAGTAAGAAGTCTCACAACACCAAGTTAAAATCCAACATGTTTATTTAGTAGTACAAGCCACTAGCTTTCAGAGCCCTGCCCTTCATCAGGTGAGTGGCCACTCACTTGGTAAAGGAGCAGCGAGCACTCCGAAAGCTTGTGGCTTGTGCTACCAAATAAACCTGTTGGACTTTAACCTGGTGTTGTGAGACTTCTTACTGTGTCTAAATATGACCACCAGGAGTTCCACTGCCTGAATCTGTAATTGGTGTGTGACCATTCTGGCAAATGCCTACTCTCCTGACAGCAGCCATCATGTATTTACTCTATGCCACTCCACTATTCCCTCGTATTTGAGCCACCATTTCAAAAGAAAGCTTTGCTGCTGGTTGACAAGAATCTAACTGCTGATTCGCTCATGGCTCTGCTGCATAATTCGGCCACATGTGGCCAGCATGTATATAATGAAAACCATGTTGTCACATGAAAAATGAGCAAAATGTTGTGTTCCACAAGCAATGGCTCCAGTGCCTGGATTGCTCTGGGAGCTCCCTGGCACTCAGCAGAGCAGGTGTCGCTATTCCTAATTGTCCTATCCTGCACAGGGAAGAATAAGCCAACATATTCGATTACATTTGCTGCTCTCAATGCGGTCTATTCTACGTAGGAGAGACCAAACGCAGACTGGGTGACCACTTTGCAGAGCACCTTTGGTCTGTCCGCAAGCAGGAACCAGATCTTCCTGTCAACTTCCACTTCAACACATCACCCTGCTATCCTGTCCACATCTCCATCCTTGGCCTTTTGCAATGTTCGAGTGAACCCCAATGCAAACTGGAGGAACAGCATCTCATCTTCCAATTGGACACATTGTAGCTTTCTGAACTGATTTGATTTGATTTGATTTATTATTGTCACACGTATTTGCAAACAGTGAAAAGTATTGTTTCTTGTGCACAATACAAACAAAGCATACCATACATAGGAAAGGAAAGGAGGCAGTACAGAATGTAGTGTTACAGTTAGGGTATAGAGAAAGATCAATTTAATGTGAGGTAAGTTCATTCAAAAATGTGATGGCAGCAGGGAAGAAGCTGTTTAGAATCAGTTGGTATGTGATCTCAGACTTTGGTATCTTTTTCCCGATGGAAAAAGGTGGAAGAGAGTATGTCTGGGGTGCATGGAGTCCTTGATTATGCTGGCTGCTTTTCCGAGATAGCGGGAAGTGTAGACAGTGGCAGTAGATGGGAGGCTGATTTGAGTGATGGACTGGATTTCATTCACAACCCTTTGTAGTTTCTTGTGGTCTTGGGCAGAGCATGAGCCATACCAAGCTGTAATACAATCAGAAAGAATGCTTTCTATGGTGCATCTGTGGAAGTTGGAGAGAGTTGTAGCGGATGTGCCAAATTTTTTTAATCTCCTGAGAAAGTAGCATTGTTCGTGGGCTTTCTTCACTATAATTGAACATTGAGTTCAACAACTTCAGAGCATGAACTCTGTCCTCCACCTTCACTCCATTTCCATTTACTTTATTTTTACTTATCTTACCCCCTCCTTGCCACCCCCCCCCCCCCCCCCAATGTTTATATGGACTATCCATATAAATATTGTGGCTACAAGAGCAGGTCAGAGGCTAGGAATCCTGTGGCAAGCAACTCATTCCATGATACCCCAAAACAAGTAAGGAGTTCATGGAATAATCTCCCCTTAGTTCGATGAATGCAACTCCCACAACACTCAAGGAGCTTGACACCATCCAGGGCAAAAGTGGGCTGCTTTGCCCACTTAATTGGCAGACCATGCACAAACATTCACTCCCCACTCCTCCTCCACTGACTCAAAGTGGCAGCAGTATGTGTATCATCTATAGGATACACTTCAGAAACCATCAAGTCTTCTTAGGCAGTACCCTTCAAACCCAGGACCAGTACTACAAGGACAAGAGCAGCAGATACCTGGGAACACCACCTTGTCACTCATCAAATTCACCTCCAAGCCACTCACCACCCTGACTTGGAATGATATCACTGTTCTTTCACTGTTGCTGGATCAGAATCCTAGAACTCCTTCCCTAATAGTCCTATAGATATACCTACACCACATGAGCTGCAACGGTTCAAGAAGACAGCTCACCACCACCATCTCAAGGGCAATTAGGGATGGGCAATAAACGCTGGGCTGTGGGAAGAGAATTGGAATAAATGCTGGCATACCCAGGAAAGCCTACATCCCTTGAATGAATGAAACAAAAACTTAAATGTTGTATGTTTTCTGCTTGTGCTGCAGTGTAAACCACAACATCAGCCATCAAACTTTGCATCTTGACAGAAGCAGACTTCTTATTTCTTAAGTGACTGCAGGCTTTCTGGAAGGTCTGCCAATGCACTGAACATTTCATTGTGTAAATCCATCAGCCTTTTTCCCCACACCACCTCAGTGAAGTCCTCAGCTGAATTCTGTGCTTTACCTGTGCTATACTTTTCCCCTATGCTGGTTGCAAGGCTAGGAATCCTGCGGCCAGCAACTCATCCCGTGGACGCCCCCCCCCCCGGACAAGCTAGGACTGTGATGGAATAATCTTATGCCCATGACTCACCATGTGCAGATCACACCCTGTGCTACGTTCTAAATTTCACTGGTTTCAGTGTCTGAGCTGATGCCTGCAAGTGTGAGAGTGAGCAATGATGTTTTCTCATTGTTCACGCTCCGTTTCTGTCTGTCACACTGCTACTTGACCAGCTAGCTACCTGGAAAGAAGAAAGGCACTAGGTGAAGGGACTAGGGGAAAGCAAGATCACCTGTAGCTGGTAAATCAGAAGACATTGTGGGAAAGTGGGTTTGGGCTGAAGTGGAATAGGTAGTGTCATACTTTCTATGGATTTAGTCCCATTGCTGGCCACATCCTCAATAATGGTCAGTTCACTAATAGCCACCACCGTACTCTCCATTTGGATGAATATATCGAGTCATGCCAGTTCTCCACAGGTTCAGTGATGCTGTCTGTGTTTATGGGCCATTTTATCCTGTAGCAGAAACAGAAGTTTGTGAGTGAGTGGTATGCATAGTTGAATAGATGGCATTGTGTGCAAGCTGAGGGATGTGGGTGCAGCCTTACTAAGTCGAAGGCTGAGGTGAGGCTCTGAATATTAGATATGAATCATGCTTTTTAGAGAACGCTGGTAGGCGAATGAAGAGTGAATATTAAATCGAGCAGCGTGTGAGCTGATGGTTCATTTGTAAGGATATGTTATTTGAAGACGCACTGATCTTGACCACTCATGAGGTCAGTAAATTTCTTCCTGAACTACATCCAAGTCCTTTAGGCTAGATTGCTTCGTGCATTGACAGCAATGGCTATTCAGTTTAACTGCCACCTCCTAAAGCAAAGTCTCCAGTGCTGCATCAGGGAACCATGGAGCATGCACTTTGCCCTTTCATGCCAGTTGCACAATTGTTTCTGCTCAGAGACACTTTCTCGGCCACTTCCAACACCTCCTGTAGTCAAATGATCGAACAGGACTCTGCTCTACGGGCTGTTTCTGGGGCTGCACATCGAGGCAAATATCAAAATGTACTTCCCCTTTAAGAGGTGCAGGCTAATTTTAAGTCGCGCAGTTTGATACTATTTGTACAAAATTAGGCCCCTGCTGAGGCATGCAGACACTCAGCAGTGTGTTTAGCACTGGGCTGCAGGTGACTGTTATTAAAATTAGCAGTTAGCATAAAGTTTGCATGTTGCTTTCATTGCAGCAAACAGGTGTGGGTTAGTCCCACATTGCAACAACTTGCCCATTTTCAGTCCTTGTCCATTTTTCCATGACAGTGTTGGTTTGTTAGAAATTCATTCATAAGAGAGATTTCATAACAAGACATAACATGCCCAGACTGTGTTTATGATGTAGGAGTGCAATTCAAAGCAAGAATGTCTTGCTGCATTTAGGCTTAATTCATTACAGGCGAGCCCATTCAATGCCATTTTATCACCATCAGATTTAATTGATTTTCCACAATCCTACAAACAGCCCCACATTGTGGCTCTGCAACTCGACAATCCTGTTGTCTTTGTTCATGATAGAAGTAATTAACTGAGCGCAAGTAAAGATCTTAAGTGAAGGTTTGTAAGGTAGCATCGGTTGGGGTACATCTTGTTAGGTCTTGGTACAGGATTCAGAATGATTCTTAAAAGGTTGTAACAAAGAACAATTAACTTTTAAAAGGGTTCATAAAAAAGCAATGAGCTGTAGAAAGTTAATTTTCCTTTAAAGGGCCAAGTCTTTGAATGTGGTTACTTGGATCTCAATCCATATTTTTTTCTTTCATCTGTTTCCTTATGCCTGGAGCAATATTATTCTCTCATCAGAGTATTTTATTGTTATTAAGTATTTGCCTTCCTTCACATGTGGGTGGCAGACTGGAAAATTAAAATGTGGAGTAACAATAAAGCTGCAGTGTTCAGTGATGGGACAAAGGAAAATAGCAAAGGTTGAGCATGACCGCCACAGACCAGGCAAAAGCTGCAGCCGCAACAGGAAATTTGAAAGGAACCACATCTTAAGCAAGAAAATTTAAATTGAACTGTGCGCTTTTCTCCATCATTAAATTTCCACCTTCCTTCAGTTCTGAAGAGAAGTACTTCTTGACTTGAGGGTAATTCTCCAGCCTCCCAGTTGCATGTTTCTCAGCAGCAGGAGGTGGCACAGTGAGATTCTCTTGTCCCATGACTGTCAATGGGATTTCCCACTGATGTCTCCCTGTGCCACCATGAAACCTGCAGGAAGGAGTGTGCTGCCGGTGGGACTGGAGAATCCCGCCACGTGAACGGCTGGAAAATTCCCCCCCCCCCGCTAACTCTAATCCTCTCACTCCATAGATACTGTCAGTCTTGCTGAGCACTTGGTTTTTATTCCAGATTTTAAGCTTCCACAGTATTTTGCTTTAATGCTCTTCAATATATCTAGTGGAAGGGATACACAATGACAAATGTGTTTCAGGTGTATGGAATGAGGGTTCCTACTTAGAATAGAAAGGTTCTGTGTCATCCATTTAAGCCCCTACAGGCTTTATTTATGGATCAAAAGTAGAGCTCTGTCCAAATCCTGCCTGCTGATTTGACAGAATGGTAAATAATTATGTAAATAATCACAATGGGCTGATTGAGCCTCTAGTGATTTTGCAAAACTGGTATAATTTTGATTTGATTCAATAAGCAGAACCTTGTGCAAAATTTCTGATTCTCAATCTTAAAATAAAACAATAAGCTTGATTATCAGGTAACAGTTACAAGAAAATGTTCTGGTGTTCATCAGCCGGTATCTGCCTAAAATATTCCCATCACCAATTAGAAGTGTAAAAATTGTGTCTCATTCCTCCAGGTTTTAGTGCTATCTTAAAAAAAACTCTATTAAAACATTTTAAGTGTCAATGCATAAATCATGCTTTTTCTAAACTAGGTATGGATGCTAATGCTTTAAGAAACACTGTACACTTTTAAGTTACCTGACTTAACAACAGTAAATTGCTATTTGCCATAAATGAAGAAAAGGGTCATAAAATTTTAAAAGGCTCAAAAACGAAAGCATGATTAATTTGTGTGCATGCTTCCAATGCAAACAATTCGCATCCTTCATGCTGCCTGCTCCTTTGCACAATTGCAGCGTGTAGCCAGTGATGAACATGCTGTTGAGTGGTCATATGTTGGAGCAAGGGTGCAAAATAGTGAAATATCAGCACTGGTTCAATTTAGACTGCATTAGCTAAAGCCTGCCTGTACCTTATTTTGCCTGGGACAGGTGCTGAAAGTCATGCTGACAATCATTCTAGTGGTGCATTTTCTCTGAGAAGGAGACAAAAATGGCACAACAAAGTTCTTTGACAGAGCATTGGAGATGTTTATTCAGTCGGTGGACAGGAGGAGAGGCATTCTATATCCACACAGGACTAAGAAACCCTCCAGTCAGGCACTGTGCAGGCAGTGAGAATAGATAGCCATTGGCATCAATGCCAGCAATTTAGCCTTGAACACTTGATGCAGTATCACAAGAAATTTATTGATCTCACATGACTGATCAAGGTCAAAGAATGCATGATCAAGTACCACGTTCACGCAATTGAAGCACGAGCCTCACACCCCTTCACTTACTTACCAACTGTCTCCACTGACCACAATTCATCTGTCATATTCATAGCTTTAACTCAAGCTCTGAACACTAAGCATTGCTGCAAGCTGCAGAACAACATTTCATAGGTTGCACAAACATGTGCTGTTCATGCATGACAGGTATATCACCTAGACGCAATGCACTATACTCACTGACAGGCTGACCTCTTTCTACAAATACAAAATTGAACACAACTGCAGGCAGCAACACCAAACCCGAGGAGGATAGGCAGGCAAAGGGGCTGAATGCCTCGCTCCAATGGAAAAGACAGTGCTCATCATCTTTCAAGCAGTTATGACTGAGGCCCTGGACATTGGCAGGGCTGAAGGGGTTTAAAATGACAGTATATCCATACCTAATCCTTCTTTTCATATCCCATTTTGCCCACCACTCATAATCTCTCCTGACTTACAACTGTAGACAGCACAGTGGTAAGCACTGTTGCCTCACAGCGCCAGGAGCCCAGGTTCGATTCTTGGTTTGGGTCACTGTCTGTGCGGAGTTTGCATGCTCTCCCTGGGTTTCCTCTGGGTGCTCCAGTTTCCTCCCACAGTCCGAAAGACGTGCTGGCTAGGTGCATTGGCCATGCTAAATTCTCCCTCAGTGTACTCGTTCAGCTGCAGAGTGTGGCGACTAGGGGATTTTCATAGTAAATGCAAATCTTGTGACTTATGACTAATAAATAAACTTTTACTTTACTTTAGACAATGTAAGCATGCATCTCTTTCCATACTTCCCTCACCACAGCCTTACTCTTGTACCTTTCTTCCCCCAACTACTCAAGAACTGCAGTTGGCCAGGCACTAGTGCAAACGCAAAAGAGCAAGATAGCAATGACAAAGCAGAATCATCACTCTCTTATAAGCACCACTGTTTGTATTTTGAAGGTAGTTTGTAGATGGGATCTGCATGTAGCAAGACACCAGTCAAGAGTGGCCTGCAGCCAAGACTAGGGAAAGGATAGCACAGGTTCCAACTCAAAAGGAGAGGTCACACACAAGTTCTTTGCAGCATACTCAAATGAGGACTTCGATGGTGCAGTGCACATAAATAAAACTAACAGGCATGTTCAATGAAATGGTGCATTGAGAACGCTGCCAGAAAGCTTCTAGTCACTGTCAATCAAGGAGTCTAGCATCAACCTTGTGCAGAACTTTGCACAGAGCCAAGTAGCAAAGACAGAAGCCACCCAATGTCTCAAACTGCTGTGGAAGCTCAGACTGGTGTCCTGAAGGCTCAGCTTACTGCTACACAAGCTCAGGCTATTGTCTTACAGCTGTAGATACCAATGTTTAAAAGAGTTTGCAGGCTGTAATAAGTCCAGCAATCATCCTCCAATTGCTGACACATCATGACAAGAGGAGTGACAGATCTTAATCTGCATATTGATTGGACAAATCAAACCCACACGGATAGCATAGAAGAAGAACTTGTGGAGTGCATCAGGGATTGCTTTTCTGAGCAGTATGATGTGGAACATATCCAGGAACAGGCTATTTTATATTTGGTTGTGTAATGAAGAAAGATTAATAAGGGATCTTGTGATTAAGGATCCAGTAGGAAGTAGTGACAACAATATGATAGAATTCCAGATACAGTTTGAGGGTGAATACCATAGGTCCATAAACAGTGTCTTCAACTTAAATAAGTGCAATTATAATGATATGAGAGAGGAGTTATTTAAGGTGAACTGGGTAAGCAAGCTAAGATACAGGTCAGTAGACGAGTAATGGCAGATATTCAAACAGCTGGTTCAAAGTGCTCAACAGGAGTTTGTCCCAATCAAAAGTCCACAAGAAAGAGACAAAATCCATGGTTAACAAAGGAGATCAAGGATAATGTTAAATTGAAAAACAGATATACAAAGTGGCAAGGGTTAGTGGTGGACCAGAGGACAGGGAAGCTTTTAGGATCCAGCAGTTAAAGACTTAAAAAGCTCATAAGAAGAGAGAAAATAAATTTTGAGAGAAAACTTGCATGTAGCATAAAAGCAAACAGTAAGAGTTTCTATGGATATATAAGCAGGAAGCAGGCGACTAAGGTAAATTTGGGACGCCTGCTGAACGGAAGGTGGTGAATTGATAACAGCAAATAAAGAAATAGCAGATATGCTGAACAAAGTTTTTGCATCAGTCTTCACTGTGGAAAACATTGCAAATATCCCGAAGATATCAGACGGGCTGATTTCAAATAACATGTTAGAACTTACTCCATCCCTTATACTTGGGATTTTTGTATCTGAGAAACTCAAAGGGCTAAAGGCAGATAAGTCACAAAGACCCAATAAACTACACGCTACGGTTTTTAATGGAAGAAGCTAAATTGGTTGAAATTTTTCCTAACTCACTAAATTCCAGGAGGACACCAGAAGATTGGAAAATAGGTAACATGGCTCCCTTGTTGAAAAAAATGGAGAAAGGCAGAAGGAACTATAGGCCAGTTAGTTTAACATCCATCATTGCCAAGACACTGGTGTCAATAATCAAACTGGAAAAAGCTAATCATTTAGGAAAGCTGAATATAATCAAACCTAGCCAACATGGTTTTATGAAAGGTTAATCATGTTTGAAAAATTTGTTTGAATTTTTTGAGGATGAACGAGGAAGAGTGGATAGAGGAGAACTTGTACATGTAGTTTATTTAGATTTCCAAAAAGCATTTGACAAGGTGCCACATCAGAGGCGGGTGCAAAAAGTAAGTGCCCATGGAATTGTGTATTAGCATGGATTGAAAACTCGCTGTTACTTATAAAATAATGAGTTGGAATAAATGGGTCCTTCTCAGAGTGGAAAGATGTAACTAGTAATTTTTCGGCCTGTATTTGTTCACTATTTACATTAATGATCTGGAGGTAGGAATAGAATGTAAGGTTATATGCTGCAGGAAAGGATGTCCTGAAGCATGGTACATTGGGGAGACCATGCAGATGCTATGACAACAGATGAACGAACATCGCTCGACAATCACCAGGCAAGACTGTTCCCTTCATGTTGGAGAACACTTCAGCAGTCACGGGCATTCGGCCTCTGACCTTTGGATAAGTGTTCTCCAAGGCGGCCTTCACGACACACGACAGCGCAGAGTCGCTGAGCAGAGACTGGTAGTCAAGTTCCGCACACACGAGGACGGTCCCAACCGGGATCTTGGGTTCATGTCGCACTACCTGGAACCCCCATGACTTGCCTGGGTTTGCAAAACCTCACTTACTGTACTGTCTGGAGACAATACACATCTCTTTAACCGATGCATAATGCTCTTTCCACCACATTGTCGGCATCTTTAAGACTTGAACAGCAGGATCATTGTAAAGACTTGCATTCTAATCAGTAATCTGTAAACTGTCTGTGCTGTTATATGCTCTGTCTGAGGCCAGAACTCTTCATTCACCTGACAAAGGGCAAACCCCGAAAGCTTGTGAGTTTACTATCAAATAAATTGGTTGGACTGAAACCTGGTGTTGTCAGACTTCTAACAAAATATCACCACCAGAGTCAAATCAGAGTTACACTCTGACTGATGATACACCCTGCCTTCTTTGTGTACATCTGACGCATGGTTCTAGCATGTGCACTGACAATCTGCCCAAAATCTGTCTGGCATGGCCAGCACCAGAATTGTGCACAAGGTATAAGTGGCATTTTGTACTAAAACTGTACCGATAGCACCAAAGATAAGGTGCACTGTGACTGAGTTTTGTGGTGTGAGTTTTTTTTTGAAGCCATTTTCAATCTGTTATATGGTTTTTCACAGAGGGGCAGAAATTCTCCAAATTCCATAGCTCTCATGATAAGAATTAAATTTTCTGATAAGGTAGATATTATGAATTAGATGTGTACTCCATTCTCTGTACCTTAGATGTGATATAAACAGCCTTATCTCACTCACACAAATTCCAAGAACAGAAATAATACACAATGAAATGTAGACACCACTGTCCTCTGTTAGACTGAGCAAAACAAGTTCAAGCAGGAACCTCTTTGATCGAAATGATTGGGATAAAATATCCTAATTTCCACATCTGTGAGGTTGTTGACCACATCTATCAGGGAAGAAAGTTTCCTGAAAGCAGTTTAAACACATACATTTTTCTGTTCCAATGTGTGTGAACGCAACCAGGCTATTATTAGAAAGGACATGGAGAATACGTTATGGCAGTAATGTAACTGTACATCTGTGAAAAGGAGGGTGAAATGTTATTAATTGAAATGAGCTAATCGTGCATTTCTCTGAATGGTTTCGTACGTGTTCTTTGTCAGAATTGTCACTCAAAGAACCTGCAACAAAGTACCAATGTGTAAAGGTCAACAAAGCAAATATTTAATATTACGTACAATTAACCTCAAGTACAATAGTTATGGGGCAAGGTCATGGTGCTACTTAAGAAAATTCAATTCACTTAATAGTTTCAGTAATTCAGAGAATGAACTTCATGTCTGATTGTAAACTCATGGAAAACACGTTGTTTGAAAGCAGCATTTGGTCTGAAATCATTCTTTCTTAACAATGTTCAAGTAGACAGTTAGACATTTGAATTCTATATTAATGACTTTTAGCCTTTTATATCAAGATGCATCATTATGAGGTTGATTAAAGATGAGTGCAGTTGATTAAATTGGAATCCAGATTTAGGTTCCATTATTCAGAAATTTCAGTGAGGATATTTTTCACGGTCCTTGGAGAACATAGAAAAATGTTTGCATACAAAAAGATGTGAATTAAAGAAATGAACTTATTCTAAACTGGGAAAATCTAAGGAATCTTAAATTGGCTCAATTTGAATTTGCAAAATGCCATAGAGCTAATTCCTAAACCCAAACCTGTCTTCGGGTTCTGCAACCATCAACATACTTTTTAGAATTGGTTTTTCTTGTGCATTTTACAGTTCACTACCTATTCACACTGGTCAGCAATTGAAATTTATTGACCTGGTGGAAGTGACAGAGATGATAGATGTTAATGTAAATGACACACCACTGAAATACTTTTCAACCTTGCCAAAATAGACTGTAGTTCCTGCAATGGTCTATAGGGACAGAGTCAACCTCGAGCTCCTCACTTCTGCCTGCTAGTTGCTGCCAACTTCTCCTGCAAGAAAGAGGAAAGTGCATCAATGAGTGCCCTGGTAGCACAGCACAGAAGAAAGGCATTCAGCCCATCAGGTCAAAGTCAGCTCCAGTTGGTCTTCTCCCAGCTGTTTCTGCACATTCCCGCAACATTTTTTCTCAAATTTTGCTGATAAGAAAGACATGTTTTTTTCTGTCTATATCCAATTCAATCCAATCAAAGTCCAATTCAGAGTCTCGGCAAGTGAGACATTCCAGATTCAAACTGACAAGACAGGCCTCCCACCTCCTGTCTTGGGCTTGATCTACATGATCCAAGCTGATTGGTGCAGGCTTTGCACCTACTCCAAGGTTCAATCTCATTTGCACCTTAGCCAAAAGGCTGAGATGCCACTTTAAAAAATTGCTTCAAGTGAAGCCTCGGTGTAACCTCATGACTTCAACCAAGTGTAGCATGTCAATACTACACTTGATCTTAGCCAAAAGGCTGAAGCATTTCGTCTTGCACTCTCCAGAGCGAATGCAGGAATGCCAAATTTCACAACATTTTATACTGCAGGAAAAAGGGAGTGCTGATTGGTTGGCAAGTCAACTCTGATTGGCTGAGGCTTGAGCACGAAAAAAGCAACTGGGGACTATGGGTTCCACATGTTTCCGAATAATTTTAAAAAGACACAAGACTTGAACATATTCCTTATATTTGCGGGGAACAATAGGCCATAACCTCCAAGCTTCCCAGCATCAGATTTCAGGATTACCCCAGAGATGAGCTGTGGAATCCTCTCAGAACTTTCCAAGAAAAGGTTCTCAAGGCAATTACCTAGAATGTTAATTTCCTCTGGGCAATTACACTGCACTGGAAACCATCTGGGTTACACTGATAGTTACCCAGAAAAGTTAGAAAAGTCCAACTACCCCTCCTGCCAAAGTTAAATGCACCAACCCCCCAAGAATTTCTCTGACTCATGAAAACAATCTGGCTCTTCCCTATCCAACCAGTATCTAGCCCCCCCCACTGCCCGCTCTGGGACCCGAGCCTTAGACCTGACCCACCTTAACCATCCTTTGACCCATGGAACCAACACACCACCCCACCAATCCAACCCGGGTCCACTGTTCAAATCCAATCTGCAGACCCAACCTGACCAACCTGATTTGATCCCCAATCTCCAAACCCCTCATCCAACCTCTGACCCAATCTGCCAACCTTCGACCACTCCACTGCTCAAGAACCCCAAACCTCCAACCACCCATGTCCCGACCTCCGACCACTGAACACTCTCCCGACACCTAACCTCCCATGCAATCCAACATCTAAATCTCCATGACCTCCCCAGTCACCCACATTCTAGTCCATTTACCTTAAACACTTACCTTCTCCCAGGCCTTTCAATTTCACTGGGCTCTTTAAATGTGGCTTCTTTATGGGAGCTAGTGCAGTAAAAAAGGGGGCATGGCCCTCTTGAATCCACCAGAGCTGAACTGTGCTGTGCTGGCCACTGGGGGTTTTGGTATAATTTTCAAGATCTGGTAAGTGTGCGCTATAATCTTCTAATTCCTATGGGCCATCGCTTTCTGACACTCGTCAGAACTCCTGGCCCAATTTATTCCTTTGGCTGTTAGTAATAGCTAGACAGTATACAAAATGTATGCAAAACACAGGACAAAATGCCTTCTGTTAAATATGACTCCGTGATTGGATAGCACATGCTGAACAATCCTGAGTGTGCTAAAAGCCATGTCAAAGCCAATTTAAGATAATCAGTTGAGCTTGTATTGTGGCTCATTTACACTTGCTGGAAGTGACATACATTCTGACACGGGGATCTATTCTCTATAAACAAAAGAAATATGTTCAAACCTTATATATGTTTTTAATTATCCCTATGCAAAGGGAAGTGGTCATCTTCCATTACTTTCGCTGTGGCACTGCCTGAGCCAATCAGAGTTGACTTGCTAACCAGTTAGCACCTTTTTTTTCTTTTTGAAGTTCTTGCATTTGTCCTGATGAGTGCAAGATGAAAAGCTTTGCTAACCTGTCTCTTTTCAGCAATATTCAGGTTCTTTGCTACCAAGTGACAATTAATTCTCCATCAAATATTTATACAATTCCTCCTGAAAGCTATTACAGAATCTATTTCCACCTCTTTTAACAGGTAGTGTGTGTCAAATCCTTACCAATACCCAATAAAAAGTCTTTCCAAATGTCATCTCTGGCTGTTTTGCCAATCATCTTAAATCTGTGCCTTTTGGTTATTGACTTTTCAGGCATTGGGAACATTTTATCCATCTAAATCCTGAATAATTTTAAATTCACATCAAATCCTCTGTCCTCAGTTAGATGTAAAGATTTCATGGTTTTTTTTTACAGAAGAGCGGGATGCTCTCCTTATCTCCTGGCCAAAATTAATCTCTCAATCAACAACACCAAATTGGCCATCATGGTTAATAGCTGCCAATACGTGTGGGGCATGAGTTGTGCATGGCAAAGCTTGTAACTATGTGTTGTAAAGCATTTGAATTACAAGTTGAGTACTGACTGATAGGTGATTGCTGATAGTTTGTTGTGTCATACATTGAACAGTGGATGAGATGAGCTATGTAGCTGGTGGAATATAGCATCTAAGATACACTCGATAACCTTGACAACTTACGTGAAATAATTAAACTTCTTGCAAAGCATCCATGTTCTAGGAACATTTCTGGCAATGACGTCCCACTCCTACTTCTCCCCACTGCCTCTTAATCATCAACCTGGAGGACTTCCTGTCCTCTCTCCTTCTCTCCATCTCCCCCACCAATGCATTGTCTGAAAACTTAGGTGCTCACACACATTCAGCCTTTGGTCAAAATATCAGAGCAGAGGTTGACTCTCACCAATTCTCTTTATGTCCTTCTTGTTTCTCTCTTCCTCCTTTCTTCAGAGCAGTTGTTAATCTTATTGGTTGTTGTCAATCAATGTTTTTCTTTCTCCTTCACAATCAGAGGAGTCAGCAGACTAGCATTTCTCTCTTCCTTGCAGAGAGGTGAACATATTCTCACTCTTTCCCCCCATGCCCCCTCTCTTTCACACACGCTTTTCCTCTCTTTCTTTCTCCTCTAAGCCAAGGGTCCTCTGGCCAATTCTAACAGCCACAGCACATCTTTTTCAAGCTTTTTTGTGGGTAGACTGCAGTGATTCAAGAAGGCAGTTCACCACCACCTTCTCGAGGGCAACTAGGGATGGGTAATAAATGCTGGCCAGCCAGCGACACCCATGTCCCACAAATAAATAAAACAAATGAAGAAATAAATAAAATGCTGTGTGCAGTCTACGAATAGCTAGGGTATTGCAGGCAGCATCCACATTAAAAAGCAGGAAAAATGAAGTTACTGTGCTGTCTGTGACTCAATGTACATGAGTAAATCATACACCACAATCTCTATCCACTTTTTTGGAAATTAGTCAAATTTCATAAAGCAGATGGAGCAGAATAGAAGGTCAGTGACAGGTGGAGTTAGGAGAAATTTCACAAAGATATGTAAGGCCATAAAACTAAGGAAGTGTTCAAGACCGTGTGAAAGATTGTTGAAGATGCTGATAGTGGCATTAGGGTAAGATAGCAGAATGTGTTACTGGGAGAACAAATGTCAGTGCTCAGTGAAAGCAAAACTTAAGAACACATGACAAGTGACCTTGTGGGGGAGGGGGTTGCATTGGGACAGAAATACATTTTGATTTTAAAAAAGGGGTCAAGATGAACAAGAGAGATCACAGTTTAAAGTTGTTGAATTCAATGTTGACTGCAGAAGGCTGTAACGTGCCTAAATGGAAGATGAGATGCTGTTCCTCTAGTTTGCGTTGGGCTCCCCTGGAACATTGCAGCAAGCCATGATACAATGTTGTGTGCCTGATCTGTGCTTGTGTTACGAGTGGCGTAGTATTGGCAAAGGCTGTCTTACAGGCATCTTGACAATTGCCTTATAAAGGCTAAGACTTTTGAATACGTCAACAAGAGGCGTAATGCCTTGTTCAGGAACTCTTCAGGGATTGTTCCTGTGTGGAGTATTCCCCCATCCTAACAGCACTAACAAATTTCTGGTCCAATATTACACAGATTCACGCACTTTAAATTGTTTTGGTTGTCTGCTTTTGACCTCGTTGCCTTGGTTATAGCTTTCCCAGATCTGAGGTTAAGTGTCTGACCGTTATGCACTGGCTTCTTCGTTGCTTAATACAGTATTTATTTTGTTTAATGTTTGTATGGAATGCTAGTGATTGGGTGGTTGTTACAAATCACTAATGATGAGCTTCCAGAATTATCACCTGGGGAGGGTGTAGATATCAGCTTAGACATTTCACACATTCAAGATAAATATTAATATGTACCTATAAATAATTCATCAAGGGAGCAAACAAAAGGCTCAGCTTGTTTGTCTGATTATCCCAGAAAAGCTAATACTTCAAATAGGAGCTATGTAAGATGCAGAACAAAAGAGAACAACATAGAATAAATGAAAAAAACTACGATTATTAAATTAAGGCACACGGGTTAGTGGAAGTATGGAGAGTGAGAAGGTTGGAACAGATCCAAATGAGATCTTAATGCATCTTACAGAAGGCGCTGAAGCAACATTTTCAGGGAAAGGGTTGAAGGAATGAATAACTGATTGAGAACATGGAGTGCTTCAGGGCATTGATGCAGCCTTGATGTAGTGACAGAATAATGGCTGTAAGTTTCCCTTTAGTAAGTGTGATCATTTTGCTGTAAAACTACCTCCCCACTGTTAGGTGCTTTTAGAGTGCAACACAAATTTATTGTTGAAACTTGTGAAATGGTGGGACCTTTTTGAATTCACGAGTCACACGTTGCCTGTGCAGTATGATGCTATAATTTTGTGTGATGCTTCCAGTAGGTAAATAGCAGAACATCCTGTCATACAAGAGGCAAGTAAGGTTTTCATGCAGCAAATTATTCTACTTTTACTTGAAAGAAGGACTAAATTGTCAGGCAAAGTATGGGGTTTAATTGCATTACATAATGTATGCTCATGAATATATTATAATATCTTTGATTGCTGTATTACAAACTGGAACAAAGCACTTTTGCATAGTGATGCTAATGTACTCACTCAGGTCATACAGCACCCTCTGCTGATAGGTGTCTGACAGTGATAAGTAAACCTGATGTGGACATGTGCATCAACACAAGAACTCCAGCAGAGTTACCTTGCATACATACCTTTGTTCAATCTCCCTTTTATCTTTATTCAGATTTTTTTTCTGCATGATGCCTCAGGTTACATACAGCAGTATACCCAAACAAAACTGAAATACTGTGGATGCCAGATACCTAAAATGAAAGGTGAAAGGTCACATACCTGAAATATTAACTAAGTGGGTGGGATTTTCTGGCCCCATTCCTAACCGAATTCAACAGACCTTTATATGGTCCACCAAATTTTCTGTTTCGTCTGCGACAATTCCTGCAGTGGGCAGGATGGGAAATTTCCAACCTGTACCTCTTCACAGATGCTGCCTGACCTGCTGAGTATTTCCAATAGTTCCTGATTTAATTGCACTGCTGTACCCAGTGGCCATACACCAGTTATGGTAGTTTGGTAGCCATTATCTTGGGTATCAGATTTCACTTTGGCAGTCTTTGAAGTTGATTTGAATACATTTGATAAGGTATGGAAGTTGCTGTTTTGACTTAAAACCCAGCTGTTTTAATAGTGTCCATCAGGAAGTTGTACCAGAAGACGGTCTACATATGGTTCCAATCCCGAACCATGTGATTAATTCTTAATGCCTTCCAAAATGGCCATTCAGTTGTGAAGATGATCTCTATTGGACGAAGTTTCAACACCAACAACTCAGTGAAAATAAGAACTAGGAGTGAGTCCCTTGCCAGTATTGCCCCCGGCCTGAGAACCAAAATGTGTCTTGTCAGTTCAGACTCATGAAAGTTGAATTTCTCTCGGTGTTCTGCCAATTTCCTGCTCTGACATCGGCAGAAAATCAGATGAAACCCTGAAGAAAACAAGTAAATGGTCATTTACACCATTTCTCCCAGGTTTCCATCTTGATTTTTCTTCTTTGAGATGGATTGTATAGAGGCAGAAGGGATCCAGTCACTGTGGCTGAAAGCAAAGAGCAAAGCGGGGCGTGGAGGGGGTGAAGGTGCAAAGCTGCTTCAGTGGTTAGCAGGATCTGATGCCATATCTGGTCTCAATTAAATGGCTGCGATTGCTATTAAGGACAGCTGACCATTCCAAGCAATGCCAACCAACCAGAGAACCAGCAGCCTCAGCAGCGCCACTGCTCGTGGAGATTGCTGCTGGTGCTGCACCTACAGAATGAGGGTGCATCAAAGGTCATGCATCCTCAAAGTTAAATAAGTGGGGTCTGGGCACCATGGGGCCAGTCTGTCAGGACCCAGTAAGAGTGGGATGGGATTTGCTGAGGACAGGCGAGCCACTGTTGCAATTGTGGTCTTTATTGGCGGGGGCCCTCCATGTGCCATGAAATTCCCAAAAAGGATCCCCTCCACTGGAACTTGCCACCAGAATTTGTCTAGCAGTCGCTCAATGTGGTGGTGAACCATCCAAGTGCAGGTAATAGTCTGATAGAGATGCAAGAGGCCCACTATTGGGTACTTAAGTGTCTAAATTGGGCTCTGGGTGGACAAGACATTTATCACCCTTCAGCCACAGGCAACATGCCATAGTGATGGAAAATGACAGGCATGTCGACCCACTTGCTTCCCAGTATTCTTTATCACCCTACCAGCTACCCAGCCTGCTTCTAAAGGGCTGATCAAATCTAGACCCTTCCGGCAAAACCTTGTAATGCTCCAACTGTCTTTATCTCTGTAACATCATCAAGTCCTTCGATGCTCCAAGGTCACTGTGCTCCTCTTACACATGCACTTTGCCCATAGCTGATTTTAATTCATCCACTATTTGTGGCCATGCCTAAATTCTTTCTCTAAACCCTTTGTTTTGCCACCTCTCTGCCTTCCATTACAGGGTGCTGCTTAAAATCCATCTCCTTGACCAAGCTTAGGGTCATCTGTACAAATATCTCCTGATACAAATTTTGTTTGACGACGTTCCTGTGAAATGCCTTGAGACATTTTATGATGTTGAAGTGGTACATAAATGCAAATTATTATTGTTGAAGCTACAGGAGGAATGATCTTAATGTGAACTGTACTGCCTGAATGAATTATGCAATTTCAAATGAACAGCCACCTGAAAACCAAGATAGAAGATGCTTAGATCTTAATATTGTCCAGATTTATCAATCTGATTTTATTCAAAACTTGATTGTTCAATAGGCTCACCAAAAATTTCATGCAATATAGTTCATAATATATGTTAGCAATATGTAAGTAGACAATAAAAATGCACTTCATTGTGAAAATACTCTCGCAGTTTATTTAGGGACATTTCAGCTGTGATAGAAATTCTATCCTCAGTACTTAATGCAGTGCTTTTGATTAGGTTATGATTCAGCATAATAAACAAGGCTGAATTGTCCTCATACATCTACTATTTCTCCATCTTGCACCTCCCCTTTGTCTATTTATAATGCAACCAAAACAGAGAAGTTACTTCTTTCAGGTTTGCTTGATATTCAGCTTTTCCAGTGTGAGTTCTGAGGTCTGACAGTGCTTAAAACATGGATCTGTGTTCCCCAAGGGCCAAAGATCATCAGATTTCTAGTTGTCTGGCACCAGCGCATTATCTTGAGAAATTGTTTTTCTGTATTTTTCTTTCAGCATTTGTGGACTTGCAAGCACATTGCTTCTGCCAGTATTTACTAATGTAAATCCTTTTTTTAGAATGACAGCATTGTTTCCCACTGTGTAGCTAACATAAATTGGGACATAATGTTCCGAGGAGTGTCAGTCTGTCCAGGACGATTGCCTCACACCGGAAAGTATGAACACTTCTGCTTTAAATGCACATAACAATTGCGGGAAGTTGTAATGTTGTGCATTACAACAATCTGTTCTTTTCATTAAAGAGATGAATGTGGCCAACAAAATTTGGTTATCTTCCACCTTGGATTTGATTTGATTTGACTTATTATTGTCACATGTATTAGTGTACAGTGAAAAGTATTATTTCTTGTGTGTGATACAGACAAAGCATACCATTCATAGAGTACATAGGGGAGAAGGAAAGGAGAGGGTACAAAATATAGCGTTGCAGTTACAAATAGGGCGTAGAGAAAGATCAGTTTAATATGTGGTAGGCCTGTCTAAAAGTTTGATGACAGCAGGGAAGAAGCTTGAGTCAGTTGGTATATTAAAAAGAAGATTATTAGAGAATTTTAAAAAGTTAGAGTACAGTTTTAAGAGCATACAATGAGAATAAAATATTGAGTTTGAGGGTATGCTGAGGACAGCACACAAGAAGCCACCACACTCTGGAGCCATCTTGTGTCATGAAGAATGTGGGAGGTTTGCGTGGAAACATTGATTGTTCATTTGAAAATGGGTGCAATTCTCCTAAAAGTTGACAAAGTGTCGTCTGTGGTGGGAAAAACAGTGAGAATTTCACTGGGTGGGTCGGCATGATCCAGTTGCAATCTACCCACACTTATCCATTATTTTGGAGCTTTGGGAGATTCCCACGCAATCCTCCTACACTTATTGCAATAAATGATCCCCCCACCTGAATCACACTGAGCCAGAGTCCTATGCACCTGATTTGCCTAACTCAGAGCTGAGTTGTTCACTGCTAACAAAGGACAGCTGCATTTAAACAGTCCCTCAACAGTCACCTCAGTCAAGCCACGAGAATGGCCTCAAGAAAACATGATACTCATTTCTTGGAGTTTGTCTTATCAAGGTTGTTGGATGTAGTGGAGGAGATGCAGGTTACCCTTTCTCCTCAGGTTGGCAGAAGACCCCAGAGCACCTTATCTGGTGGTGGCAGTAACAGTAAGTGCTAGCAGCATGACCTCCAGGACCAACATCCACTATAGGAAGAAAATGAAATACCTCCTACGTGCTGCAAGGGTGAGTACCCACCTGTCTCCTCCTGACATAATTCCTGTCTGTCACCCCAGGAATCTCACCCTTGATACACTCCCTACACACAGCTTCCCAGCATCTCCCTCAGCGCCCCACTGGCACTCTTCATCCCGACACCAGTCTGCCGAGGTGTAGAGCGCACATGCCAACTGCGATAGAGCTCCCCGACCCACCAAGCATACAGCTCAAAATGTCCTCTTTGGTTCCCACAGGAGAAAATTTCTCACAATAAAAGAGAGAGGGAGAAGAAGTGCAGAGGGATGCTGGAATTGTGTGTCCTCACCCCTTGTGGGGAAAGGGCACTGTTGCTCATGGGTGAGGGCATGGAGTGAGCACTGACAGGCAGCGAAGGAGGCCTGTGCCGTAGAAATGAGGATCCACAGCACGTTCATCCAGATGACCTTTCTCAAGTGAGTTATGCAACTCCCAGACCCTTGTCCTGCCCGTTCACTGAACTCATGTACCTTATCCTCCAAGAGGACACCGATGAGGTGTCACAATTTTCTTCTGCACCATCCACCATTGCAGAAACAAGTGCCTTGTTGGGTGAGATTAGCAGACAGCACTCTGGATCACCATCTGATGAGCGCCACAAAGACAGTAAGTTCCAAGGAATTGGTCAGTTGGAGATCTGCTGGATCCCAGGACACAGCTGGCCCCTAGCCAGGTGTCATGCCACTAAAAAACATTTTCTCTCAGCTGCTGGAGATGCAAAGGCAGAGCTGGAAACTCCAGGAGGGGGTGTCAGCTACATTCCAGCAGCTATAAAGCTGTTTGGAGGAGTTTGGAAGCCTTTGGGCACAGGAGATTAGGCTGGCATTGTGTGGCACCCACTCCAACAATGCAAGGGTGATGTCCACAATGGAAAGTAGGATGTCCAAACATGACTGGCGAACTCCAAAGCATGGTCCACTCTCTGAGGACCATGGTTGAAGGTACAGCAGCATGTCGCAGTCACAGAGGGACATGTCCTCGACGCACGTGGAGATTGCTGAACCTGCTGGACCCTGGCCTCTGCTTGCTCTCTATCCTCCGGGTCCTCCTCAGACTCATCCTCCACTTTTTCCTGGTCCTCCTGTCATGAGATGAGGCCACATGTCCCTCTGCCTCCTCCTCCTCCAGCATGTTGTCCAGCTGCTATGCCAGGTTATGAAGGGCACAGTATTCCACAACAATGTGGGAAACCCTCTTGGGGCTGTATTTCAGAGTTCTGCCTGGGTGGTCCAGGCAGCTGAACCACATCTTGAGCGTGCCAATGCACTGCTCGATGACAATGAGGATAGCAGTGTGGGCCTCATTATAATGGGACTTTGCCTCGGACCTGGGCCCCTGCACTGGGATCACCAGCTATGATCTCAGCAGATATCCCTTGTCTTCCATGAGCCAACCCTTCAGCCTGGGGTGATCCTCAAAGATCCTGGATATCTCTGAATGCTGATGTGGAGATGCCGGCGTCGGTCTGGGGTAAACACAGTAAGAAGTCTGACAACACCAGGTTTAAGTCCAACCAATTTATTTGATAGTAAACTCACAAGCTTTTGGGGTTTGCCCTTTGTGAGGTGAATGTAGAGTTCTGGCCTCAGACAGACCATATCTCCGAGTGCTCCAGGATGAAGCTATCATCCATGAATCCAGGAGAGTGTGCACGTGTACATGGTGATGAGGCTGTGGTGACAGACGAGTTGTACATTCAGTAAGTGGAACTCCTTTCTGTGAATAAAGGGAACGCCGTGATGCCGCAGTGCTTGTAGGGCAAAATGTGTACCATTGATGGCCCCTTGGACCTGGGGTGTTCTGGTGATGGTGATGAGTCCTGCAGCCGGGGTAGCTTGGTATGTCTGGTCTACATCAAATTAGATGCAGTTTGATGCCTGGGCATACAGAGTATCAATCATCTCCCGGGGCGATGGCTACGAGATTGCAGTTCAAGCCCTGGAATGACCCAGTGGCAGAGATTGAGGCAGGCATAAGCTTCATGGCCACCAGGAACACCTCTATGGGGTGCCAGGTGCGGGAGGACTTGCTGCACTATCTCCCTGATCCGACACGGACTTCTGTGACACTTGGTGTCTAACAGTTCAATAAAGGACCTCTGAGTACTGTACATCTGCACATCTTTTTCAAATAGCAGTTGATTCTAGATCAGTTATTAATGATACATGCATAGATTTTTGTTCACCAAAGATTTTAAGGAATTTAGGGCAGAGGATAGTACAGGGAATAGGGTCACAAATCCTCTGCCCATGACCTCATTGAATAATACAACAGCCTCGAGAGACTTGTTCCTCTCTCCTTAAGTTTTGAGGGGCACTTCCATTGTGAATGAATTGAAAAATTGGATGTTGACTATTTTCATACACAGATATCATCCAGTTGGCTCAGCTTGTATTGAACAATTGCTTATTTCTATGTTTAGTCATGGAATGATCAATTATCTCAATACTGTGCGTTTCAATAAAGGTATTTGAAAAGTTCTAACATCTGTAGAGCTGTGTATTGGTGGCACTTATTTATGGAATGCTATTCCCAATTTTTCTGGATCAAATTTATATATAAATTACGTTAGAATTTACACCTGTTTCAGCACTGATTTTGCCAATAAGAATTAATATTTAAATTTCCAGTAAAGCGTGTGCCAAGACCGGAGCTATAAAACTGGCATAAGACAAATGTTGTGCCAACAATAAAGGTCATATCAGGTGGGCTGCTGTCCTCTGCGATGATGTTTTACTCGCAGAGACTCTATTGCACCTCTTCCAGTAACATCCATTGGGAAGACAATTCCAGCTGTTTATTTACTCTGAATGTGCCCAAGGAGGAATGAGCTTGAGTGCTGAAAACTTTCCAATAAACTGAAATCTCATTGAGATTTTGGTTAAGCATGTGTAGGTCTCAGTCATAAAACTTCAAAAGCAATTGAGGAAAAAACTCGCTATCAATCGCTAGAGAACCCATTACACCAGTATGAGACATAACAGTGTGTAAGGTGGCAGCATTCTTTGTACTCAGAGCTTAATGCTGGGCTTCGGTGCATGAGTAGGAGCAGCGAACCCAACTCCACTTTCTCCCTGGTGTCACTCAAGGATAGCATGTGTGGCAAAGCTTGTATTTTAATTCAAATTAACGATCAGGCTGGGCAGGCTGTTGCATCATCCAATACAGTCACAGGCTCTGTCTTTAGTCTAGGCTGAGTTCAGCCAGAGTGTTATTTTCAGTAGGGAAGGGAAACATCCAATGACATCTCCCCTCCCTGCACCTGTGTCAGGGAAAGAAAACTTTGGTAATGGTTAGGGTGA
This sequence comes from Carcharhinus amblyrhynchos, assembly GCF_965287045.1. Lineage (NCBI taxonomy): Eukaryota > Metazoa > Chordata > Chondrichthyes > Carcharhiniformes > Carcharhinidae > Carcharhinus > Carcharhinus amblyrhynchos. The sequence goes on from NC_137341.1 coordinate 14,377,960, forward strand.
ACAGCGATGGGGGGAGGAGTATGGAGCATAAATCTCAGTACAGATCATTTGAATGGAATGATTTATTTCTGTGCCATAGGCTCCATGTAATTAGGTGACGTTGAACCATCCTGCATCTTAAATATTTGTATGAATCTACACCAGCACATTATTTGTAATGGAGAGTTATGAGTGTGGGCTGCTCTTTTGTATGGAACAGGAGCTTTGTAAATGAATGGCTGAGGTTTGGCAGATGTAACTTGGAAGTGGAGCAAATAACAGCTTTTGAGTTTGTAGCATTTCAGCATATAATTGGCATAAATCAGTTATGTGCAAGTTTCCTCAGATATCAAAGGCGCAGTGTTTGCTGTAATGACACTGAAACTTTCAAGGAATTTTCAATGTCATTGGTTTTATCCAGTGGATTATTCCAGACTGCCAGTCAGAAAGTTGGACCAGTCATCTGCTCCATGAACTAGTTGCCAACTATTATTTATTTAGCAAATGCAAAGTCCCTAAGCCAAGCAATTTCTTCCAGTCCTGCTCTGTTGAGTGCAAATAAGTCTCTGCAGAGTCTGTGGATTGGACATTCTTCTATATGTGATGCACAGTTTGCTGTCTCTCACAGGCACATTGGAGGCTGGCAGTAATGTCCAATCTATGGAGGTTGGCCAAGCAGGGGCCGTGGTCAGCCGTGAACCTGTTGAGGGTGGAGCACTCTTTCCCTGGAAGATTGAAACCATGCAGCTGTCGGACTGGGTTTGAGACCAGGGACTTCTTATGATTGAATGGTTCCCATTCAGTTGTCCAGGTGGAATGAGCATTGAAATCCTGTGTGTGTGTGTGTGTGTGTGTGTGTGTGTGTGTGTGTGTGTGTGTGTGTGTGTGTGTGTGTGTGTGTGTGTGTGTGTTTGTGTGTGTGTTTGGGGGGGGCGGTGTTGGTGGGGGTGGGTTGCTTGGAGTATTTATCAATTCTTGCTGCCTTGCCAAACTGCAAGCCCTGTAACACCATCTCTAGTTCTGCAACCTCAAAGTAGGGGGGCGAGGCACCGATGTCTTCCCTGGGTTGTTGATGGTGTTGTCTTAGTTCACCCTGGGTATTTCTTTGGCATTTCTGCCCAGGGGTGCCTTAGCTATGACAAGCAGGTGGCTGGAGACATAGTTGGGAGTAATTGGGGGAGTGGGGGAGGGTGGGGGTGGTTGACTGGGTAGCTCTGAACCACCAGGTTAACTCATTCACTATTGATTTTCCCCAGGTGTTCCATTTGGTCTTGATTCAACTTTTCTATTGGGCAAACCAAATAAGAGCTGAATGTCAGAACATAATCCAACATGCTATATGTTGCATCTCGCTCTGCCTTCTTCGTCAGGTTTCTCTTTGCAGGTGATTGTTGAAGTGAAGTTCCCAAACCTTCCTATTCATCATGGGCCAAAGGGCCTGTACCGCGTTGTAATGCAGTGTAACTTCAGGCTCTTCCCCACATATCCATATGTGGCTGGCGTAAGCAGCAACAACAAAAACTTGTAATAGATTTTTTTTTATCTCCTGCACCCCATTCCTCTTTGCTGCAGGACCATATCCAGTCTGAGTTATCTCGGTTTCAGTCACTGGACATAAAAGGCTGGTGCCTCAAAACTAATTAAAGTTGACGGATCTGCGCCAGCTCTTTATTTTTGGAGATGCTACTGTGGCAGACCTGCCATCTTCTATGCATGTCAGCCTCCAGAGCTGCAGCTGCATGTTTCTGCTGCTCAACGTTTGGACCAGTTTCCATGGCAGCAGAAAGAACACGTTTATGTTTCGGCTAATGTTGTCCTTCATTAATTTTTCTGCTTTCTTCTATTAGTTGTTACTAATATGACCTGTGAAAAAGTGCAGGTAGGTATCTAACAGTGACCAAATTAATCTCCAAGATTCTGAAATCAAAACTCCATTCAGTAACAACCACAATTTTGCATTTACATTGCCTCTTAATAAAATATCTCAATGTACTTCACAGAAGTGCTATCAAACCAAAATTTGCAAAAGATATTAAGTCAGTCATGTGATCAAAGTCTTGCTTGGTCAAAGAGGGAGGTTTAGTGGAGCATCTTAAAGGAGGAGAGGGAAATTGAAAGGCAGAGAGATTTAAGGAGGGACTTGCAGAGCTGGAGTCTCGGTGGCTTCAGGCACCTGCGTTGAATTATCAGGGATGTAATATTGTGCTGTTGGAATCACAGTGAAGAAAAGATTGACAATGGGATTCTGCCCTAGGATGTCTGTGGTAGGGTTGCATAAATGGAATTTACTCATTATGATAATAACAGCTCCTGAAAGAACAACCAAACTACATTTGAGCAAGTTGCCAAATGTTGATGGTTTGAGTGCTTTCAATGGACAGCACTTGACATATTGTTGGATCTAGTGCTACCTTGATCTATTTAGAACAGTTCCATCAGTGATGGTGTGAGAGGAGGGAGCAATTAGAAAAACTACAAATCATTTGAGAGCACTGGAAAAATACATCTAAACTGCTTGAGTCAAACGTGGGTGCAGAAATAATATTTGAACAGGGGTTTCTGGTCAGTGGAGATAATTGAGAATGGACAATCTTACCATGGCACCAGTTTCTAAAGATTTTTGGTTATTGACTTGAGAGAGGTACTGTAAGCACATGAAGAATTTTCAATGTATTCCTATTTTAGTTGTATTGCCCCCACCCTGCTTTGTAATTTTTTAATGCATTTCTTCACACTTTTTTTATCCTATTGGGGAATGATGGGGAGAAACAAAAGGAAGGATTCCCAGGCTGATCATCAGTCTGCCAAACCATGTTACGTATGGCCTTTCCATAGCTAACAAGTCCTGGTGTGGGACTTGAACCCAGAGCTTCTGGCCAGGAGGTAGGGATGTTAGCACAGCACCATAAACACTTCTTTATACTGACACACATTTGCAAACAATGTGGAAAATGGGAATAAAATATAACATAAACTGTTTTTGTTTCCTGAAACCATTTGAAGATACTGGGTGGCACAGTAGCACAGTGGTTAGCACTGCTACTTCACAGCTCCAGGAACATGGCTTCGATTCCTGGCTCGGGTCACTGTCTGTATGGAGTTTGCACATTCTCCTCGTGTCTGTGTGGGTTTCCTCCGGGTGCTCCGGTTTCCTCCCACAGTCCAAAGATGTGTGGATTAGTTTGATTGGCCATGATAAAATTGCCCCTTAGTGTCCTGAGATGTGTAGGTGAGAGGGATTTGTGAGTAAAATATGTAGGGATATGGGGATAGGGCCTGAATGGGATTGTGGTCGGTGCAGACTCAATGGGCTGAAGGGCCTCTTTCTGCACTGTAGGGTTCTATGATTCTATGACATCCAGACAAGTGGCAGGCAATATTTGTGACACAAACGTTCAATAATGACCAGCTGGAACAAGAGAAAGCCAAGTCATCACTTCTTGATCTTTAATGGCATCACTATTATAAATGCTAATTTTAGCTGTTAGTATTTGATGATGGAATAGTACAGCAGCTTGTCTTTTACCTTCAGAAGGCTTATTGTGCTTCCCACTCAGTAGAGATACAAACTCCATATGGAATTCCCACCGCAACAGTTCTAGCTGTGTCTTTTTTTGGAGGTTGAGCCAGTATTCATTGCCTGTCTTGAGTAAGGCTTAACAATGTAATTGTCATAGCGTGCACTTGCTGATACGTTGACACATTGCCTTGGTGTTGATCTGGGATTTTTGTTGTCAATGTCTGTTGAAGCGGACATCATAGGGAATGGAGATTGGAGCCAATGTTTCGAGTCTAGATGACCGTTCATCAGAGCTGAAGAGTCATCTAGACTCAGAACACTGGCTCTATTCTGTCAGGTGAATGGAGAGTTCTCTCCATTCACCTGATGAAGGGACTAACCCCGAAAGCTAGTGAGTGTACTATCAAATAAATTGGTTGGACTTAAACCTGGTGTTGTCAGACTTTTTACTGTGTCCACAGATGCTGTCACATCTGCTGAGAGTTTCGAGCATTTTCTGTTTTTATTTCAGAGTCCAGCATCCGCACTATTTTGCTTTCACCCTTAGGGGAGGCCTCGTGTTTTTATCGCTAGATGATTAATTCAGAAACTCAGCTAATGTTCTGGGAACCCAGGTTCAATGGTGGAATTATAAATTAAATTTTAAAAATCTGGAATTAAGAATCTACTGATGACCATGAAACCAGTGTTGATAGTTGGAAAAACCCATCTGGTTAGCTAATGTCCTTTAGAGAAGGGAATCTGCTGTCCTTACCCAGTCTGGCCTACATGTGAGTCCAGAGCCACAGCAATATGGTTGACTCTCAACTGCCCTCAGGCAACTCGGAATGGTCAATAAATGCTGACTACCTTCACACAATTTGTTAGCAATCAGTATACTCAGATACTGACCAGCTAAACTAGCTCCTTAAGTAGTGCGATGGAGGCTGCATCTTGAAAAGTATGTTGCTCATTTCCCCTCCTAACTCTGCATTAACGTCATGAACCACAGTGGTCACATCCTCCTGGCCACCACCCAAATGCCTCCTGTCATGAACCATGCTGATGTTATCTGCAAGGGCATCTCAATGTGAGACACCGGTTTGTGATGGTGTACATTTTTGTTTTTGGAATGGTATGACGGTTCACATGAAACCATCCTTGAGAATAAGCAGCCCAGTCATAGTGTAACAATTACTGAAGACTATTTACTAAATGAGTGAAAAAAGACAAACATATGAACAGGAATGTAATTCTATAAGAAACATTAACGTGGGAGTAACACACATGCGCACAGTTTTATCCAGAAATTACCCCTTTTTCCAAACTATATTCCTGATACCTGAACTTAGTAAGACTTCCCATTCCCCAAACAACATCCATCTTAAAAATAATCTATAAGTCAAATCCAGCTCATAGTTACTCCACACTACCAGGTGGATGACCCAGTCTGGGAGGTGTTTTTGCCTGGTTCAGTGAAGATAAGTACTTTGGCTTTTCAAATGTTTCTGCACTTACTTAGCTGTAAGACTTTAAACAGGGCCTCTGCTTTTAGCTGGCTTGCTGTTAAATATTACCATGGCCTTCCAATGAGAAGTTAACCTGGTCTCTCTGCTTCTGCAGATGTTGACAATTATATTCCTGGCTCTCTTTGACTGTGCTCATCCCATATTGGGCCATCTGTGTCTCCGACATTCCTGACTCTAGAAAAATTACCATCTGTAAACCTCCCTTGATGACTCCCCTGGTAGGAGCTAGAGGAAGCCGACTCTTTTTTTACCTGTGATCATTTGCACAAACAATAACATGGATAGAAAGAAAGGCCCTGTATTTTCACAACCTCATGACATCCCAAGTCTAAATTGCTTCCTCATGATAGGGCCATTTACATCTGGTCTTATCTAGATGTCTGCTAATCCCATTACTGGGAAAAGGATGCATCACGTCAGCTCCTTTGAAACTGGGCTGGCAGATTCTCCCATGTTGCTCGGTGGATTGCATCCCATCATTCTCTCTGTTAATTCTGGGTCTAGTTGTTACCAGGCTAATCCACAGCATTTCCCACCCCTCCCCACCTTCATAAAAATGAAATGCCTTAATTTGAAAAACATTCCATTTCTCAACCTGTTTCCTACTAATTCTATCCCATTTAACATTACAAAAGTCAAAAGCATGTGCAAGTATGGTAAATACCCCAGAGAATCTACACTCATGTATCCCAAATTTCCTTTTGTATTCCAGATAATGTATCCACAATGACATTTTCTCTCGCAGCCACATGAAAGATTTTTGAGTTGAATGGTTGCAATAACAAACTCCATCGGAATAACCGGATGTTCAGATCCAGAAATTTCAAGTAATTGTGGTCAGCATATATGATTGCCTCCGTTGTGTTGCTGGAAACAGAATTTTGAAATGTTGTAATGTAAGTAGTAGGATTCAGATTTCTTTCTTGATGGTTGAATACTTTTGCTGATGCCGACCTAATTTTCTTGAGAAACCCCATCCCTTCATTCAGTTTGTTAATTCTGGGTCTGGTTGTCACCAGGCAAATCCATGACCCCACACCCCCCACACCATAACTTTTGGGGCTTGAGAAATCAGAGGATATAGGGGAAGGGGGGAATCAGGCCATTGAGTTGGATGATCAACCATGATCATACTGAATAGCAGAGCAGTCTTGAGGGGCCAAATGATTTACTCATACTCCTATTTTCTATGTTTCTATCCCAGACTCTGCTTACCGTCTTGGCCTGCTCCAAGGTGACTGATCTTTGTGTTTCCCAGGAGTAACAAGCCATCTCTGACACTGCAAATGGCACCTGCAACTTGCTGGCAATAAAAGCACTGGACTAATTTCCTGCAGTGCTGCCACTGGCCTCAAAGGCACATGCAGCATATATTGCAATGGTATTGCACCCAAATTCTAGCGTTTTGTTTCGGATAGGAATCAGACGAAGCCGACACTTTTTTTACTCCTGATCACTTGCACAAACAATAACATGGGTAGAAAGAAAGGGCCTGCATTTTCACAATCTCAGGACCTCCCAGATATTTTACAGCTGATGAAATACTTTTGAAGGGTAGTCACTCAAATATTTTAAGAAATTGCATCCAATTTCAGTACAGAAGGTCTTGCAAACAGCCATGGCATAATGACCAGATAATCAGTTTTAATGATGTTAAATGAAGAATAAATATTAGTTTGGACACCAGGGACAACATCCTTGTTCTTCTCCAAAAGATACTTCTGTGAAGATGGAATGTGAGTGAGACAGAGATGCCAGTGATACTTCACCATTTATGAAAGACCTAGCAAAAGGAGTTTCGTATTTTCAGTCGATAAAGGCACTTCCTTTTCCTTGAACTCTGTTTTCACAAGATGTCTAAATATTTAACTTGATAGACTGACCTCAAAGTAAAAGTATTTCATTTTTCTCAACTTCTTGTATGGAGAGCTTTGAGCTTGACTTGTCTAAAATGAAAGCAGTCCTCCAATTATGATGGCTTCTTATCCCTGTGGGGATACACTGATAATCTCAGAAGGTCAGTTACTCCTGTCTACAACATCTCTCCTCAAAGATCCAGTTAAACTCCCTCCAGAATTTTTAGTGTAGATCAGCTTTTCAGACAATATATATAATGGTTGATGGATGTCTCAGGGCAACACCATTGAGAGGAAAGATAGCAAGAGACAAAAGAGACTCAGGATTGTCAGACGTGGGAAAATTACAAGACAGTGAGCCTAACGTCTGTAGTGGGTAAGTTGTTAGAATGTCTGAGAGACAGTATTGACAAGTGTTTAGAGAGGCAAGGACTGCTTAGGGACAGTCAACATGGCTTTGTGGGCGGAAAGTCTCATGAATATGATTGAGTTTTTTGAAGGGGTAACCAAGAAGGTAGATGAGGCCAGTACAGTCAATGTTGTTTACATGGACTTTAGCAAGGCTTTTGACAGGGTTAAATGCTAGGTTATTGCATAAGGTTAAATCTCATGGGATCCAGAGTGAGGTTAGCCAAATTGGTTTGATGACAGAAGCCAGGGGACAGTTGTAGAGGGCCGCATGGTGGCACAGTGGTTAGCACGGCTGCCTTATAGCTCCAGGGATCTGCGTTCAATTCCCGGCTTGGGTCACTGTGTGGAGTTTGCACATTTTCCCCCTACCTGCGTGTGTTTCCTCCGGGTGCTCTGATTCCTTCCGACAATCCAAAGATGTGAGAGTTAGGTGGATTGGGCATGATAAATTGAGTAGGATCATTGTTGGTGCAGACTCAATAGGCCGAATGGCATTCCTCTGCATTGCAGGGATTCTATGATTCTGTGATCATTTCCCCAGGTCGGGGAGTCTAAAAATAGAAGGCAAATGTTTAATGTGGAAGGGAAGAGATACTAAAGGGTCCAGAGGGGCAATTTTTTTACACAGAGGGTGTTGAGTGTCTGGAACAAGCTGCCAGAGGTAGTCGAAGAAGTGGGTACAATTTTGTCTTTTAAAAAGCATTTTGACAGTTACATGGGTAAGATGGGTATAGAGGGATATGAGTGGGCCAACTGGGGGGTGGAGTATGTGGGGGGGTAGGGCCTGTGGGACAGGCTAGGGGCAGAGCCAATGGGGGCTCTGTGGGGGAAAGCCAATAGGGAGCAGGCCATTCGGGGCTCATTGCCATTCTGCATGCAATTGTTGGGGGAGGGAGGGGGTGGGGCCTGCAGCCATTCTGCATGAGATCAATGGGGGAGGGAAGTGGTTGCAATTGGTGGGGAAGGGAGGTGAGCTGTGATCAGTAGGGGAGAGAGGGGGCCTCAATTGGACTAGGCAGCAGGACCGCGATCAATCTGGGCAGTGATGGCGCAGCGGTGGGGGGCGGCAGGGCTGCATCTTGGACCGTGGGGCCCTGCAATTACAGTGGGAGGTGTTGCTGGTTGAGGCTGCCTGCAGTAGCAGGGGCCTTACAGGTCTCTCTCTCTCTGTTAATGCGCATGTGCAGCATCAGAGGTCTGCACATGTGCAATACCTGCCTGTACAGGCTTTCTGATGAGTTAAGCCCCACGCACAGCCTCTCTGGTGAGAAACTGACTAGCCCATTTTTTCAGAGATAGAGGCTGGAATTTTACCGCCTTGACCACCCCAGAATCAGGGTGGATGAGGCTTGCAGAATGGCCTTCTCCATTGCCCTTGGATGGGATCTTATGAGCGTCGGATGGGCGAGACAAGAAAAATCCTCTCAGACTGCATAAAATTGGGCATGAAAACTCATCCAAAAAATGGATCTGGAAAACTCTCCCATTTTCAGATTAACTGGACACTTAGAAAAAAAATTTGTAAAATTCCACCCTATAACTCTTGGCATTTCAACTGAAGGCAGATAAATTCTCTGGCTGAATTGATGAAATTCTGTTGATAGTGAACATAAGAAGCTAAGTGAGCTTGAATATCTGATCAATATGTTTTTATCTTAACGATTAATATGTCTTAAAATCAGGATAGTGATGCTTCCTTAAAGTTTGATATTGTTTGATAGTCTTGCTTCACTAATCCTGTTACAATCTAAGCTCCATATCACGCAAGTACTTTATTAATAAATAGAAGGGAAAGAAATTACTTTGAAATAATAAAAAGAATCAAGACAGTGGGGGAGATCTTGACTTTGATCATGTAAAACAGGCAATAGCAAATTGACAACTTGTTTTACATACCTTTTTTTTCCCTTTGACTTCAATGAAAATGTATGAAAGGGCTAACATTCACAGATCAAATTTAATGCAATCATAGGCCCTGATTTCCGTGTGGGCTTTGGAAAACTCGACATGCGCACATTTGCACCTTCTGAAATGCCAAGTTGAGTCATGTGACTTTTCCTGGGAATTTAGTCTTTTCACACAGGGGTCAAATTCACATTGCACCTTGCTTTGAAATTTTTTCATGGTTTCACCCTTCCCTATCTTTGTAACTTCCTCCAGCCCCACAAATGTCCAAGGTATTTACGCTGACCTGATTCTGCCAATTTGAGCTTTCAAAATCCTAGTAGCTACACCATTGGTAGCCATGTCTTCAACAGTGAAGGCCCTAAACTCTGGAATTTCCTTCCTAAACGTCTCCATATCTCTTGTCTCACTTTCCTCTTTAAATTCTACCTCCTTAATCAAACCTTTGACCATTTATCCTAAAAACACTCAATGTGACTTGATGCCAAATTTTGTCTGATAACAATATTGTGAAATATTTTAGGATATTTTACTATGTTGTTACTATGAAATAAACAAGTTTTTTGTTGATGAAATAAGGTGGGCTGAATGGCTATTCTCATCTGTAATTACCTTGTGAGTTCTAGAACATTACAAATTAACTCAAGCAAGTACTGCACACACCTTGCAGTTGCTAATTAATAGAGAATTTGGGACTGAACTCTTAATCATTGAGACTGTGTCTCGACAAGACTGGATTTTATTGATTTTGTAGGAAAAGCTTTATGATAAATGTTTTCTATCCTGAAACGTTCCCACTAATCAGTGTGTGGAATTCTTGCAAAGAAAAATACCAAAGAGAATAGAGACTGTAAATGACCTCCTTAAGTAATGGTGATGGATGCCAGGTATGTAGGTTTAGCACAGTCATGAAGTTGACTCCTTGTACTCAGTCAACAGAAACACGTTAAATGAATGCTGAAATGCATTATACCAAATAAAAAAAAAAGCCTTTCCCTCTTTCCACTAGAAATTTGATCAACAGCTACAATCAGGATATTCAAATATTACGGAAGCCAGGAACCAATGCTTCACTATTACTGTTTGGAATTCTCTGATGCCAATGAGAACAGAGAATTTGGCACACAGCCATAACTCTGAGTTCACAGTTTGATTGCCAACTTAAAAATGCTGTTAAAGGATTAATTATCTTTGATGAAACTGCTGAATAAAGATTTTATAACAGATTAATAATTTTAGATTTAAAAGTTTGAATAAGATTTTACTAACAAGTGTGTCAATATGAGCTGTTTTAGATTGTGAATTTGTTCATCTCCGCATTACACTTGAGGTCTGCCCATGATGCAATACTGAATGAATGGCTATGGAAATGGTATGGAAGGTGTAAGAATCCTTCCATACCGTGGCTGAGAGGTATGAGTTGGCATTGAGCTAGCATGCAAGATTTGAGGAACCATATGGAATGAGTGGGGGCATGAGATAGCATTGAGCTGGCATCGATGGTATGAGGGGCAATGCAGAGAGGATGTGGAAGGTTGAGGACTGGTGAGGGCCATCTAAGCTACTTTGAAAATGACTGGGATGAAATCCCAGAGAACCAAGACAGATCTTCTAACCAACTCGCTTTGACACTTGCCCTTCGCTGTGGCTGCCTGTATTCTGCTTCTGGGGTCAGCAGGCTTGACTCTGACCTGTTCTGTCCCCCTCGAGTATTTTGTACTGAGGCAGTCTGGTATGCCAGGAAATTTTCTAACTTAAGCTACGCAGGTAGCCAAAATCTGGGCCTCACAGTCCGTCCACAGCTCTTATCATTGTCTACAAATATGAACACCTTGCACCCTTTTTCCAGTGAGTCAACCTGGGGCCCCCTTTAATCTTTAGCAGCCAAGCCGCATAATCATGTTGAGTTGAATTCAGAGCAAGTCATTTGACCCTTTTCAATTCTCCATTTTACCTTAAATTAAAGAAACAATCCCAAAATGTCTATATTTGCAACAAGCCATTACCATGGCCATTAAGTAATTAACTTATCTCTCAATATCAGCAGCTCTGTCAGACCAAGACCAAAAATAATTAAAAAGAGAAGAGTGGGGGATTAACTGCTGGCAAAGTTTGATGCACTTACGTTCATTCCTCCTTGGACACACAGACACATTATACAATACTAACCTTGAGCACATTATTACTTTTCTAACTTTAATCAATTTTAAGCTTCAAAAGGCAGCATATGACAGGAAATGAATGTATTTAGCCACAAATACACATACTTCAGTTTTCAATGTCTCAACCCTTCATTAATTAAAGTAATAATTTAAATGAGGCAGCTGTAGTTAACATTTCGTATTAGATTGCCTACTTCCACCTTCATAACATTGCTCAATTTTGTTTCTCTCTCACTTCATCTGCTGCTAAAACCCTCATCCATGCCTTTGTTATCTCTAAACTTGACTATTCCAATGCACTCCTGGCTGATCTCCTACTTTTCACCCTTCACAAACTTGAGGTCATCCAAAACTACTGCCAGTGTCGTAACCAATGCCAAGTCTCAATCACCCCACAACCCAATGCTTGCTGGTCTACATAGGCTGCTAGTTAATTAACCTCAATGTTAAAATTCTCGGCCAGAATTATTTGGCTGTTCACGCCAACTGATCCCGCCAGCAGTGCATCCCCGCCAGCGTGGAGTAACAGCAATGGGAATTCCTATTGACAGCAGCAGGACCAGAAATCCTGCTGCTAGCAAACAATCTGCCACCTCCTACCTGTGGGAAACATGCATCTGGGAAGCTGGAGAATCTCGCCTCTCATCTTTGTTTTCAAATCTCTCCATGGACTTGTCCCTCTTTATCTCTGTAATCTTCTCCAGCCTGTCAAATCACTAAGGTAGCTGAATTCCTCCTGGCCTCTTGAGCACCCCAAATTTAGAACCATAGAACACTACAAAACAGAAACAGGCCTTTTGGCCCTTCTTGGCTGTGCTGAACCATCTTTCTGCCCAATCCCACTGACCTGCACCTGGACCATATCCCTCCACACCCCTCTCATCCATATACCTGTCCAAGTTTTTCTTAAATGTTAAAATTGAGCCCGCATTTACCACTTCATCTGGCAGCTCATTTCACACACCTACCTCTCTCTGTGTGAAGAAGCCCCCCCCTAATATTCCCTTTAAACTTTTCCCCTTTCACCCTTAACCCATGTCCTCTAGTTTTTTTCTCCCCTAACCTTAGTGAAAAAAGTCTGCTTGCATTCACTCTATCTATACCCATCATAATTTTATACACCTCTATTAAATCTCCCCTCATTCTTCTACGCTCCAGGGAATAATGTCCTAACCTATTCAACCTTTCTCTGTAACTCAGTTTCTCAAGTCCCGGCAACATCCTTGTAAACCTTCTGTGCACTCTTTCAACCTTGTTAATATCCTTCCTGTAATTAGGTGACCAAAACTGCACACAATACTCTAAATTCGGCCTCACCAATGTCTTAAACAACCTCACCATAACATTCCAGCTCTTATACTCAATACTTTGACTTGTAAAGGCCAATGTTCCAAAAGCACTCCTTACGACCCTATCTACCTGTGACGCCACTTTTAGGGAATTATGTATCTGTACTCCCAGATCCCTCTGTTCTACTACACTCTTCAGTGTCCTACCATTTATCTTGTATGTTCTACCTTGGTTTGTCCTTCCAAAGTGCAATACCTCACACTTGTCTGCATTAAACTCCATCTGCCATTTTTCAGTCCATTTTTCTAGCTGGTCCAAATCCCTCTGCAAGCTTTGAAAACCTTATTCAATGTCCACTACTCCTCCAATCTTTGTATCATCATCAAATTTGCTGATCCAATTTGCCACATTATCATCCAGATCATTGATATTTGAAATTACATCACATGGAGACTGTGCCTTAAGCTGCCAAGGCCCCTAGAATTTTCTCTCTAAGTTTCTCAAACTATTGTTCTCTCTTACATTCATTAACGTGTTTCTCTTTGATCATCTTTTTGACTTGATTTGATTTATTATTGTCACATGTATTAGTATACAGTTAAAAGTAGTGTTTCTTGCGAGCTATTACAGACAAAGCATACTGTACATAGGGAAGGAAAGGAGAGAGTGCAGAATGTATTGTTACAGTCATGGATAGGGTGCAGAGAAAGATCAAGTTAATGTCCTCAAATTTTTGTAAGTTTTTGCTGGAGGAAGAAGGTGGAAGAGTGCATGTGGGTGCATGGAGTCCTTAATTATGCTTGCTGCTTTTCCAGGAAGTAGGGAGCGTAGATAGTGTCAGTGAATGGCAGGCTGGTTTGAGTGATGGACTGGGCTTCATTCCGAACCCTTTGTAGTTTATTGTGGTCTTGGATAGAACAGGAGCCATATCAAACTGTGATACAACCAGAAAGAATTCTTTCTATGGTGCATCTGTGAAAGGTGGTGAAAGTTGTAGCAGCCATGTCAAATTTCCTTAACATCCTGAGAAAGTAGATGTGTTGGTGGGCTTTCTTAACTATAGCGCTGCATGGAGGGACCAGGACAGGTTGTTGGTGGTCTGGGCACCTAAACACTGAAGTTTTTGACTATTTCTACTTCATCTCCATTGATGTAGACAGGGACATGTTCTCCACTACTCTTCCCAAAGTCGTTGACTATCTCTTTTGTTTTGTTGACATTAAGGGAGAAATTATTTCCTCACATCAGTTCACCAGATTCTCTATCTCATTCCTGTACTCTGTCTCATCATTGTTTGAGGTCCGACCCACAATAGTGGTGTCATCAGCAAACTTAAAAATCGAGTTGGTGGGGAATTTGGCCGTACATTCGTAGGTGTATAAGGAATATAGTAGGGGAATGGAACACAGCCTTGTGGGGCACCAGTGTTGAGGATGATTGTGGAGGAGGTGTTGTGCCAATCCTTACTGATTGTGGTCTGTGGGTTAGGAAGTCTAGGATCCAGTTGCAGAGGGAGGAGCCGAGCCCCAGGCCATGAAGTTTGGAGGTGAGTTTTGTTGGAATATTGGTGTTGGTTATTACTGTAGTCAATAATTAGGAATCTGACATAGGTGTCTTTGTTATCTAGGTGTTCCAGGGTTGAGTGTAGGTCCAGGAAGATGGCGTCTGCTGTGGACTTGTCACAGTGTCACAGTGATAGCTCCAGGCAATCTGGGAGCCTGGAATTGATTAATGCCATGATTAACCTTTTGAAGATGTGGAGATGCCGGTGTTGGATTGGGGTGGGCACAGTAAGAGGTCCTACAATACCAGGTTAACCTATTGGACTTTAAATGGGTGTTGTGAGACTTCTTACTGTAACTTTTCGAAGCACTCCATAATGATGGTTTTCAGTGGAGGAGTTGTGTGTGTCAGAAATTTTGAAACCAGCTCGAGTTGGGTCCCAGGAGTTGTTGTATCAAAAAACAGGACTTTTGCCTTATGAAGTGACATGCAAGGAAGAATCATCTGGAAGCTTGTAAACCATTTATGAGGACGAGCGTTCTCCCAGCAGCCAGTACTGCCATGTGAAACTATATTGCCAGCAGGAAACGTTGACTAGCCAAACAGTGAAGTACCGTGTCAACCAGTGATAGGCGAGCCTGTCATTCCCATGGAAACAGATGAAGCAGAGTTACTAGTACCTGAGGCGACGCCAAGTATAGTGGTTTGTGCAGAAAGCACCCCAGTGAAGCACCCTGACACAGGAGTTACATCGTTCCACTAGAGACTGGAAACCACCTGAAAGACTCCATTTATGAGGGACTGAATGCATTGTTTAATGTTCTAATTATTGAGGACTGAGTAACTTAATTATTATCAATGCATAAAAATAACTTGGGGGGGAGGGATGTGTCGTTTGCCCCTTTATGGGGTGCTCTGCTGAGAGGATCGTGTGACCATGGTAACCAACCAGGGACCAGAATGGGGAATCACTCAGACAAGTGCGAACTTCTGTATCAGGTTTGATTCTGGAAACTGATTGACGGCTGAGGGTGGGAGCGTCTGTGTTAGAGTTATATATAAATAAACATTGCAGTTGTTATTTACCTCATTGGTGAACAGGAATGATTACACAAAGCTTCATATTAATAAAGTGGCCACTGATTCTAATTGTTTGCAGTATTGCGAACTAAAATAAAATCTTGGCTGGGATCTCTGGATATTCATGCTGGCAGAATCTTCAGGTCCCACTGACAACGCACTCTAGTTTCCCAATGGCGTGGGGTGCAGTCAATGGGAAATTCCAGAAGGTCCCACTGCCAGTGAACGGCATTGCCATCTCCTGTTTTGGTTCAACTAAAGAGGTAGATCAGGGTGGCTGTTATCCTGTTCTCACTTTCTCCCTCACCCCCAGAGATGAACATTCTGATGCTCTGGCAACCTAACTGAGACCTCATCTTATCTCTTCAGATGGTTCAGGGGATTGCTGTGAGATTTTGCCAAATAAAATGCAGGACCGCAGATTCAATCCCTCAGCTATGTGAAGTTAGCTCATCACTTTCAGGCAGCAGTTTTAGACAGCGGGTCTCAGAATCCCTGAGCTGGGGATATGGGGAAAATAAATGAGGGTTAACATTCCTGATTGCCATCCAGTGAGCCCTTCTGCGTGTCAATGTGCATTTCTGCATTGGCAAAATCAACACTAGGCTTAGCTGTGATGTTCTTTGTGTTCAAATAGCCTGACAATTTGCACTACTTAAGTGGGTGGTACACCAGAGGACCTTGTGAATCCACCAACAACAGTACAGCAGCTTCAGGAAGGGGGTGGAAAAATTCAGGGTAACTAAGTCTTGCTCTGGCAAATTTCAGATCATTTCAAAGGTCACATCCCCACATTTTGGACTCCTGTTAAACTGCAAATATTGTTGGCCACCCTTCAATCCATTTTTTCCTAAAAGCCAGTGAAGAAATGCCGCTATTGTTCTCTAAAGGTTAATGTGACCTGGGTTCTTGTTTTCCATGAATGGATCAGTTGTTGGGTGTTAGCAATGTTTTGAACAAATCATATTCCAACATTCTTCAGTGGTGCAATGCAATCTTTAATTACTGAATTAAAAACTCCTTTGATAGTCTCTCTTTTAATCTTTAAAGCTTGAAACATTCAGGGTGAAAAAGATTTATGCAGCACCTCAGTAAAAAAAGACAATAATGCTATTTGGATTTACATTCTGTTATTATTTTAATATATAGGAGACAGCTATTTTTGACAGCTTTTTTGCCCAACTCTATTAAAGCTAAACAATGGCTTATTGACGCTCTGTAATTAAATGCAGTGGTGGTATCCCTATATAATCAAGATTTTTGAAGACAAAACCACAACTGAGTTGAAAGATGTTGCTCATGGCTGTTGGTGTCACCCTATTTTGCACAATAACTTATTATAGAAAGAGTTGGTGTTACTTTACACCTGCACTGAATAAATAATTACCCTTCAATGTGTTTCCGTCTCCTGTTTCCAATACATGACTGAAATTAAAGCAGCAGAATGATATTACAACAATATTTAACATGGAAACCTTTAAGCACGTTCACTAACTCAGATAAATTGATATTGATAAAAATGTATTTAAATTGGAAACAGTAATCTGAACCAGACGCAATTTCTTATCAGTGGGAGGAGGGTAAGAGTTTTCAGGAGTGCAGCCAATAGCCAGCATATTGTATCTGCCGATTCCTTATGAACGCTACCCTTGACTCTTACTGAAGAAGTTGCAGCATTTTTTCCATGTAACCATTTCTAATCGCTGTGTGCACCCTTGCACTGTTTCTATTTCTTTGCGGCTAGTTTGTATTCTGGAGGCCTCTAAATACATTTTTTCTTTTCTGAAATAATTTTCATCTCTTCCTACAAAAATGCAGCAGGAGCATTCAGATATTATGGGGGAATAATACTTTTAATAATAGATTTCATTGCTAAAGTTGGAGCTGATTAAATTAATACTCCAGAGAAATTTGTTCATCACTCTTTATTATGATACTATAATTTTTCTCTTTTGTAGCTATTACATGTGAAAAAAATCTATATATATGCCTGCCTTTCTTAAAGAGGTTCCAATTCCCTTTTGGGAGTTCTGAGAGACTAAATTTCTGCAACATCTGTATTCAAAATGTTCATTTTATGTCATGCTAATTTTCAATGTTGCTCAGATTTTTTGTTCATCAGCATGGTTAGACAGAAGCTGCTGAAGAAATCTCCAATATTTGGTTTCTGATGAGAACCACACTGTGCAAGGAGGCACATGATGGTTGTAAAGTGACAGTAAAAACTGGAGCATTTCTTCTCCTTAGCTCATGATTATACATTCAAGGATGGAGCACAGGACCCATGTTAAACTGTTGCTAAGTCTCACCATGCATGATTTCACAATCTGAATTGGGATCTCTGTTCCACTCTGCAACCTGGGTATCTTTCCTTTGAGTATCTTTGCCTTTGGGGAATCCCCAGCTTCTGCTTCATGATTACAATTGATGATAAAGTTGCATTAATGAAATTCATGGGGTTACAGGGTTGCTTCGGTTGTTTTCAGGCCGAGTCTTGTCACTGCGTGGAGACTCTGCTTTCCTCTGAAACATCGGATATACCATGTCAACCCAAGATAACAGATGGAGAATCAGTTAAACATTTAATTGAAATACATTAGATGGGAGAGGCTGTTTCCCTAAACTGTAGAATCAGGAATCAGTGTTTAGTTAAGCCATCTGGAAGGTACCGGGTCAGGCCATGTCCCTGGCTTAAATGGTTTCAGCAGGACCGTGGTCAAATTCACAAGCTCAAGCTCTCTACTGCTCCTCTTAAAAATTTCTGATGACCAGAACAAAGTCAGGATATCGGCACTCATGACATAGCCACCATTTAATCTGGCCACCAACTTCCATTTGGGCCTAATTCAGGCCCCAAAAGCACAACCATTTGGACACTGAAGGAATGAAAGGGTATGGGGATCAGGCAGGAAAGAGTTAGAAAGTCAGCCGTGAACTGATTGAATTGTGGAGGAGACTCAAGGGGCTGTAAAACCTACCCATGCTTCTATTTATTATTTCCTTAAAATGACACTTCTGACAGTGCAACATCCCCTCAGCTCCACACTAAATATCAGCCTGGGTTATGTGCTAATAGTCCGCTCCATCACAATTTGGCAGAACATTATACTCTCACCGTGTATTTCTGCAGATCACTGTCCATATCTGGCAGAGAGAAGGGACGGGGGAGGGGGGGTAATAATAGTTAAAAAAAAAGGGAGAGGCCAAGAGAAACTAGGTAAGTGGATTTAAAAAATTACATTACTCTTAAAAAAAATCAAGTGCAGTGCACACAGTATATCCCTTTTATCCCTCATAAATACTGCACCATTCACAGGTTTGACTTTCTCACTCCTGGAATAAATTTGCATTGAATAAAGAATCAGCAGGTGTGCTGTTCATATGAGAATTCAGCAGGAACAGACATTAATTATTGTAGATGTTGCTCTGTTATGTAACAATTAGATGATTTGCCTGTTAAATCTCTGAATATTGTAAGCTTCTGTTGAGGATATGAGTGTATATGTTACAGGCTATATACGCACACTTACAACTGGAACCTTGTATGACCGCAGGAGGTGCTGTTGCTTCAATTATTGGTAGGTGCTATTTCCATATAAGAGTGACTTCACATCAAAAAGTAGCTAATTGACAGTAAAACACGCTGGGAGGTCCTGAGATTGTGAAAGCTGTTCCAGAAATGCAAGTCTTTCATTTTTTATGATTGATTATCTGACTGACTGAAGCACATTTCCATTGTTTAAATGGAAACAGAAAAGTGGAATGGTTTGGCAGTAAAAATAGAGTGATAGAACATTGGAGGAAGGGGGTGGGTGGTGGGTGAGGGGAGGTACTGGGGGGTGTTCCAGTGGCAATAAAGCTGTTGTAATATGCCACTTTATTGTTGATGCAAATCAACTTCTGCTTTTCATAGTGACAGAATAAGAATAATAGTCCAGCAGAATCCTGGTAGACCCTTTTTTCGAGCTTTCTTGATAATTAACAAACACTAAATTAAATGTTTGACTGGCTATGCATTTACTTTTAATTTTATTGTTACACAAGTACTACTTTTATTACGACTATGACGATACCCTGGGTAAGGATAGCAGGTGACTTGATGGAATCTGTGGCTTTCATTAACCAAATGTTTTATTGGCTCATATGGCCAGCAGTAGTTTAGTTAACTAGTGTGAGAACAGACAACTTGCTGTGGGAGCAGGAAGATAAACAGCCGCCAGAGGATAGAGAAAACAAGAGTGCCTTGAATCCTAGACTAGGCAACAGGGTTCCAAGGCCATCATGTTTTCACTGCTGTGCATGAAAATGCTGATTTCATGTACCATGAATGGAGCGCGGGAACTCTGTTGTTTCAGAGTTTGGCTTGGGTGAGCACAGATGGTTCAATGAAAAATTTTGTAATTGTCCATTTAAATGATATCTAGACAATAATTGTGTTAAATCATTCTCCATAGATGTTGCTGTTTAAAAACAGTATAAGAAGAGATTCCCTCAGCTCAGGTTTGGAGAAGTTTTACATATTGCACCGACATCTGGGGCAGCACAAGGGAGCATTTAACATGGTGCCATGAAGTTAACTATACGGAATTAATTTGATATCTCATCAGCTAGTTTCACGTATTAAGCATTTTGTAGAAGGACATTTCACTGGAACACCAAGACATTGACTTAAAATGGCTTTCAATTGCATCTATGTAGCTTTATTTATGGAGCTGTTGGGATGGAGGCACCAACAGACAACAACTTTCCTGGCGGTTTAACAAGTGTCATTCTGTCTCATTAATTGGCAGAATGGACCATTCAAGAGTTTATTGATGGAATATTAAGTATCAAAAATGAATCAGCTATCGCAATGGCTAGGAGAAGCTGTGCTAGATGTGAACTAATCAACTTTCTTTTAGAATATGCAGCCAACATGGTCATGTGACAAAACCTTTGGTGGATGCTTCAATTTGGGATATGGCAGATCTTCTAGCTGCTAGAGGGGGTGGCTATCTCTTGCCCTCTCTCCCTCTCTCTGTCTGTCTAGGCTTTGAACACTGTTTTGTTGAGTTAAAATGTGTCCAGACACATGGAGAAAATTAAGGGACAGCTTGCCATGCAGGAATTAGGGGGAGGTACAACCAGAGCTCTCTGAGTGAGAGAAGGGGGATTCTGCCAGATCTGTTAGGGTTGAGGAAGGTCGGGGTGAAGTTGTTGTCCCCATATCTGCCTGGGATTCCTCCGGGTATTTCGGTTTCTGCCACAGTCCAAAACATGTACTGGATAGGTGCATTGACCATGCTAAACTCTCCCTCAGTGTACCTGAACAGGTGCTGGAGTGTGGTGACTAGGGGGTATTTATAGTAATTTCATTGCAATGTTAAGATAAGCTATTTGTGATACAATAAATAAATCTTAAACTTAAAAAAGGAGGATAATGGGTTAATTGACTCTCTGAATCCCAAATTCCAACAAGTTGGAGCTTCTAAATGTTTTCTTGTTCTTTGGCAGCAGTATAACCCCTCATCTGAAGTTTGGGCATAAGCAGAAGTTAAGAAATGTACCACTGGGATGAAAATGTATCATTGCATCTGATGCAGAAATAATGGCAATATGATAACCTGATGATATTTTGCATAATTTGCTGGGCAAGATCCCAAAAATTCAAGCTCTTCTATATGTTCCCAAAATCATGGTGAGCAATGGGGCAGATGCAAAAGTGATTTGTGTTCTGGCATGATAGAATTCTACCACTTTTCCAATTAAAACCGTTCAACTTAATCATGTGGCAGAGGTTGGAAAATCATTGTTTTGAGGTTATGTTTTTGCAGTTTTTGGTTAGCTATGGTTTTCTCCTTAAAATTTCACACTAGCTCTCAATGCTTAGTTTTGACATGATGCATGAAAGCACATCGCCAGCCAACATCCATAATTTGAAAGGTATTGCTTGGAATTCTGATAAAAGTACTCTTATTTGCTCAAGACAAACTGTGCAGTCTGCTTCCTTTCCTTGCTTGGTTGAAGGATTTTGATACCTCTCTCCTGGTGCTGCTACAGATAAGGAATCATAGTGGAAACTCCAGATGCAATTTCAGTAGGTCTCACTTTTTTGCAATTCCCCTTTAAGGGGTACAAGATGTCTTTAAATTATGGGAGCCTCATCAGATTCCCCATTTCATTCATGGTTGAACACAAGTTAAGCAAACATCATGTTTCCACAATGAAAATAAGGCTTACCCATCAAAATGGCACATGCCTTACATCAGTGGATTTGGGCTGTGCAGTAGACACCTCAGTTAATTCACGGTCATTTTGGATCCTATTTGAAAACAGTCCCCTCTCTGTCTAAATTTCACTGGACCACCAGTGAATAAATCTATTTAAAACTTGGTGTTGTATGTGATCTTGACCATTACTTCTCAGAATGTGTTTCCTATCCACATGCAAAGTGCAATGGTCTCACCATTATTATTGCACTTTGGATCTTACATCTTTGATGTAATGATACATGCACAGAATCTTGAGGATGGGAGCCAATATTTCACCAAGAGTTTCAGTTTTTAGCCTTTGATTACAAAATGCCTTCAGCAATATATCATTTCTTTACATGTTTAACTTGTACTAGAGTATTCTAATCACTATGAAATTCCTTATAATCCATACATTAGTATTATAAGGGGCACTGTCAAATGTTTGGCAAACCTTGTCTGAAAATAATTTTCTCCCCTTCTCGTCCTATTTTCAAAGCGCGGTGTCTTGCCAGGCTGCAATGGCACTGGTTGCCCTCCAGTATTTGGCCCATGTGGCCACTCTTCAGCTGAGTGAGTGGGTGCCAGCAGGCTGTTCAAACCTAGCCCAGGAAAACCTGATCTCCCCCACCTAACCACAGACGTACTTTCTAGCAAGGGTCATTGGACAGTGATCAGGAGCAGGACCTCCATCTCTTTTTCTACCCCCCACCCCCCCCATCCCACTAGTTGGGATGAAATACAGAAGCCTTCCTATCACCTGGTTGACATTAGCTAGCTGAGCAATTCTGAGACCAATGTGCCCATGTAGCTTACTGCCATACATGATGGTGTACTTATCTACTGAGTTACTGGGGAAATATTTTCTTTGTTTAGATATATCACATACTAGTGTAATAACATGTTAGTTTAATGAGATATCAAACTGACAACAATGACATAGTATTCTCCTGACTCTTCCTGATCACTACTTCCTCCTCCATCCCCCACAGAAGAAAAGTGTTTGCCAAATACTTTTCCTGAAGGCAATGCTCCTTTAAGCTGCATGGTGCATGCTTAACCACTTTTTAAAATTGACTTTTTTTAGGTATCATTAATTCCAGTGTTTATTGTGGAGAGTTGTGTCTCCATTTACCAAACCTAATGGCTATTGGATGCAGGATATTGTCTCCCTGGAAACCAGTTGGAGTTTTCCTTCTATTGGGTGAACTGACTGCACAGTTATACAAATGTCTAATACATTCCTAAAGTGTTAAAAAAAAGCAGCACAGTGCTCAGTAGTAATTATGTCTACCTGTTCTATCTCCCAGGTGAATACCATAGAGAAATAATTATATAATGTTTCTGCCACATCTCTATTATTGCCTATGGTATTATCCTGTCAATCCATTAATGGCACTATGTGTGCATAAGCATTGACAACATTCATCCTTTCTGAATCATAGAATCATAAAATCCCTACAGTATAGAAGGAGGCCATCCAGCCCAGTGAGTATGTACTGACCAGAATCCCACCCAGGCCCTATTCCTGTAACCCCACACATTTAAGAACATAAGAACATAAGAAATAGGAGCAGGAGTAGGCCATCTAGCCCCTCGAGCCTGCCCCGCCATTCAGTAAGATCATGGCTGATCTGTCGTGGCTCAGTTCCACATTCCCGCCCTCTCCCCATAACCCTTAATCCCCTTGCCTATCAAAAACCTATCAACCCGCATCTTAAAAATATTGAGCGAGGCAGCCTCCACCACTTCAACGGGCAGAGAATTCCAGAGATTCACCACCCTTTGAGTGAAGAAGTTCCTCCTCAACTCCGTTCTAAACCACCCCCCCTTTATCCTGAGGCTGTGCCCTCCAGTCCTACTATCCTTTCTGAGCGGGAAGAGCCTGTCCACCTCTATCCTATCCATCCCATTCAACATCTTATACGTCTCAATGAGATCTCCCCTCATTCTTCTAAACTCTAACGAGTACAAGCCTAATTTATTCAGCCTCTCCTCATAGTTCAACCCCCTCAACTCCGGAATCAGCCTAGTAAACCTCCTCTGCACTCCCTCCAAGGCCAAAATATCCTTGCGTAAGTGCGGCGACCAAAACTGCACACAGTACTCCAGCTGCGGCCTCACCAGCGCCCTATACAGCTGCAGCAAGACCTCCCTACTTTTATATTCAATCCCCCTCGCTATGAAGGCCAGCATCCCATTAGCCTTCCTGACCACCTGCTGCACCTGCAGGCTGGGTTTTTGCAACTCATGCACAAGGACCCCGAGGTCCCTCTGCACCGTCGCATGCTGCAGTTTTTCGCCATGTAAGTAATAGTCCTTCCTACCATTATTCCTACCAAAGTGGACAACCTCACATTTGCCAACATTAAATTCC
The DNA here is from genome assembly GCF_965287045.1 of Carcharhinus amblyrhynchos. Lineage (NCBI taxonomy): Eukaryota > Metazoa > Chordata > Chondrichthyes > Carcharhiniformes > Carcharhinidae > Carcharhinus > Carcharhinus amblyrhynchos. Next base: position 14,401,781 of record NC_137341.1, read on the forward strand.
ATTTGTCATTTCCTGGCCCATTCGCCCAGCCTATCTAGATCCTTCTGCAGACTCCCCACACCCTCTACACAATTTGCCGTTCCACCAATCTTGGTGTCATCAGCAAATTTTGACACGATTCACTCGGTTCCCTCCTCCAGATCATCTATATAAATGGTGAATAGCTGAGGCCCCAGCACCGACCCCTGGGGCACTCCACTAGTCACCAACCGCCAATCCGAATAGCACCCATTGACCCCCACTCTCTGTCTCCTATTTGACAGCCAATCCTCTATCCACGCTAACACCCTACCCCCAACTCCATGCCCCCTGACCTTCTGCAATAACCTCTTGTGAGGCACCTTGTCAAACGCCTTCTGAAAATCAAGAAAGACCACATCCACCGGCTCTCCTCTATCCACCGCCCTGGACACATCCTCATAGAACTCCAATAAGTTCGTCAGACACGACTTCCCCTTAACGAAACCGTGCTGCGTCTGCTCTACCAAACAATTCTCCTCAAGATGCCTCGCTATTTTCTCCTTGATCACGGATTCTAACATCTTACCTACAACAGATGTTAAACTAACTGGCCTATAATTCCCCGCCTTTTGCCTGCCACCCTTCTTAAACAATGGCGTAACATTAGCCGTTTTCCAATCTTCCAGCACTTCCCCGGAATCCAGCGACGCTTGGAAATTAATCACCAAGGCATCCACTATCACCTCCGCCATTTCCTTTAGAACCCTTGGATGCATTCCATCCGGTCCTGGGGACTTGTCCACAATCAGTCCCTCCATTTACCCTGCTAATCCCCCTGACACTAGGGCCAATTTAGCATCACCAGTCAGCCTAACCTGCACATCTTTGGACTGTGGGAGGAAACCCATGCAGACACGGGGAGAGTGTGCAAACGGACAATGATCTGAGGTCGGAATTGAACCTGGGTCCCTGGCGCTGTGAGGCAGCGATGCTAACCAGTGTGCCACCCTCTGGGCTGATCACTTAGGAGCTTTGTGACCTTTTCAACATGAAGTTTTTTTTTAACCTCGTGCCTGGGCAAGGTGAAACCTTCTTAGCAATAACTGGAAGGAAATGAATAACTAACAAGTCATTCACCCATGTTATTCACTATCCGATGACCGCTAAGTGTATACATAACAGTGTAGTCAGCAGACTGGTTTCCAACTTCCCTGTTGAAGAACAATGTGCAATGAATAGGAACTTAAAAACAAATGCTGAAAATCTCCGTCCTTATTCATGGCTGAGATTTTCCAACACCGCTAAAAGTGAATGGAGTTTTGGCTGGAATGCTAAATTCTCCGTTCTCGCTTTCAGGGAACAGTCACTCTGCAGGTGATCGATGCGGGGGGCAGAGGTGGTGATCGGTCTAGGTAGCGATGTGTGTGGGTAGCAGGGTGGGTGAATAAGGGACACACACTCACACACAAATCACTGTCCCCTTATCCACCTCCCACCGCCCCCCCCCCGCCACACACACACACACACACACACAAATCACTGTCCCCTTATCCACCTCCCACCCCCCCCCGCCACACACACACACACACACACACAAATCACTGTCCCCTTATCCACCTCCCACCGCCCCCCCCCCCGCCACACACACACACACACACACACACACACACATATCGCACGTCCACTCCAGGAGGAGGGATTCGTTCCTCCGATGGGGTGGAGGGGTCCCCCACAGTGTGGCAACGGATCCCCCTGTCCCCCCACAAGAGATCCATTCGCCCCCCCGCCCCCCCAATCAGTGAGTGATGGGGCCTCCCCCCACCACCAGATAACGATCAGCCCTCTTGCCCCCACCCCTGCCATCCCAGAGATACATCTGACTCACCTCCCCCTCCTCCCCCCCACAGAGGATGATCTGGGTCAGATAGCCATTGCAGGCTCTGAAGCCACTTCGGAGGTTCCCCTGCAGAATAAAAGTTGGCTTCGAATTTTTATTTTGCAGGTCGTTTACAGCGCGGATCCAGAATGGACCAGAGGAAGTTAAAGTGGGATTTGGTGGGAGAGTTCCATACGCAGTTCATTAAATCAGTTTAAATGCATTTGAATCGTCAGGCCGCCCGATTCAGGCATGGACCAGATTTACCACAATTTCGTACCCAAAAACGGGCGTGAAGTTTTTGGTAAAATCGGGCATTATGTTGCCAGCGATCTACTAACAATCTGAGCAAGCAGAAGACCCTTATTAAAAGCGGAAATGTTAATTCAAACATGTAAGATCCTGATTATGCCTCAGGTGTTATCAAATTTACAAGGGTCTCCTCAAACTAAATTAATTAGCGTAGGCCAAATCTCACTTGCATTTTTGCTCAGCTCGCGGCTACAACATGTTACCAGTTACACATAAATTGGAGATTCAAGATTTGGCGCTGGATTTTATCAAGGGTCCAATTAGATGCAGAATTGATGATGTTGGTCGAGTTGCTTGCTTTAACACAGGATCCAAACCTGAGTAATGAAGCCCTTCCTTTCATCAGTTGGCTCACTGTTTAACCTGTTTAATCACAGTGAATGTTTTCCAGCAGTGTCTCGTACCTGTAATCAGAGTACACTTGTGCTGATTCACCCCAACCATCACACTGCATCTTCTTTAATCCAGATAAAAATATGTTAGTAGCAGTTTCATTCCTGTGCAAATCTCTCAAGGCATAATTCCATTTGAGTAATGAAACATGACATCATGGGAGCAAGAACTGGACAGGAAATATGAGTCTTTGACATTTGATAATGGAAAATAAACTTTGTTGCTCTGATCTAATTAAACATCAAGTATTTTAGCAACAGAAATGTTGCAAAGAAATGTATTCCTTATCCAGTTACCCAATAGGTTATTAAATAAATAGAGGCATAGAGCACAAAAAGCAAGGAAGTTATGCCAAATCTTTGTAAATCAAATCAATAGTTAGACCTTAGCTGGAACATTATGTCCATTTCTTGGCACCACTCTATGGAAAGGGTGGCAAGATCTTGGAGATGTCAGAAGAGATTTACTGGGGAAAATTGTCTTACTTAGCAAGTAATGTATTGCTTGAAAGAGTGAAGGAAACAGATTCAGTAGCAACTTTCAAAGTGGAATTGGATGTGTTCTTGAAAGGGGAAAAAATCAGGGAGTTGGAGAAAGAGTGGACCCAGTTGCTCATTGTTTCAGAGAACAGGCATGGGCACAATAGACTGGCCTCTTTCTGCATTGTATGGTTCTACAACCTGATGCCACTTAATCCCTACTTAACAATTCTGAGTGGCAAATGGTTTTGGCCTGATCTTAAAATAGATGATGTAGTGTAATGCACAAGTCATTTGGAACACAAGGATCAATGGAAATGAGGAGTTGTTGATCTTGTTTTTGGGAAAGAGATGGGGCCAAATGAATCAAGTGACAGCAGGGAAGCATTTAGGGAACAGTGATCATTATATCATAAGATTTAATTTGGCTTTGGAAAGGGACAAGGTGCAATCAAGAGTAAGAATAATGAATTGGGTGAGAGTAAACTACAATGGCGTGAGAACAGATTTGACAATGGTTGACATGGCAAACTGTATCTAATCAATGGGCTACCTTTGAAGAGGATATAGTCTGAGTTCAAGTGAGGTACATTCCACTGAGGGAAAAAGATAGGACAAACAAATCCAGAGTTCCCTGGGTGTAGAAAGAGTGAGAGAGTAGAATGAAGCAGAAAAAAATGGTGCATTTGGCAGATATCAGATAGATAATACAGCTGAGAATGGCTGGAGATACTAAATGATTATTTTTCATTTGTCATCACCTAAGAAGAAGGTCCTAACAAGATACTGTCAAAGAAGAGGCAGTTTAGACACTTAGATCAGTTTAAAATCAATAGGATGGAGCTCTTAGTTAGGTTGTCTACACTTAAAAGTTGATAAGTCGCTGTGACGAGATGAGATGCATCTAAGCTGAGGGAAGTAAATGTGGAAATTGTTGAGACACTGGCCATAATCTTCTAATCCTGCTTAGATACAGAGATAGTGCCAGAGGGCTGGAGCATTGCAAATGTTACACCTTGGTTAAAAATGGGCGTATGGACAAGCCCAGGGCAATCAGTTTAACCTTGGTGGAGGGAAGCTTTTAGAAACAATAAGTGAGGACCAAATTGTATTGTCACTTGGGCAAATGTGGATTAATTCAGGAATACCAACATGGATTTATTAAAGGGCAAATTATGTTAACAAACTTGCTTCCATTTCTTGATGTGGTAACAGGGAAAGAAGATGAGGGTAATGCAGTTGATGTGTTGTGCATGGACTTTCAAAGGCATTTGATAAAATGCCATACAGTAGGCTTGTGAGCAAAGCTAATTCATGAATTAAAAGAAACAATAGTATCATGGATATAAAATCAAATGAATGACACAGAACAGAGTGTTGAATGGTTGTTTTTCAGACTGGAGGAAGATAGAGTGGGTTTCTTCAGGGGCCTGCATTTGGACCATTAATCTTTTTGATCTGCATTAATAAACTAGACTTTAGTGTACAGGGCAGAGTTTCAAAATTTGTGGATGGCATGAAACTTGGAGGGATGAATTGTCAGGATAGTGTGGTACATCAAAAGGACAGGTTGTGGAATTAGAGATAAAATGCAACAGGTGGAATTTAATGCAAAGAATATTATAACATAACCAATGATAACATTGGAATCTGTTATAATGTAACCAATGGTAACAAGCTGTGAGGTTCAGCTGACCTGGTAGACAATGTAACCACTGGCAAAATGATGTGGTGGTCAGCTGACCTGGTATAAATAAAAAGCAGATGGGGTTTGTGGGAAGCATGTGTGGCTGGAATGTTGGTGTAATAAAGTTTCTTTATTCAACCTTTTCTTTTGATTTACTTTGTGAAGTTACTTCTTTGCTTGCAACTGATGTGTCCTCACTGGTGGGTGAACAAAAAAGCGTGAAGTGATTAATTTTAATAAGAAGAACCAGGAGAGCTAATACAAAATAAGGGGTGAAATTCTAAAGGGGATGAAGGAGAAGAGGGAGCTGGGGCTATTTGTACACAATCATTGAAGGTTGAGAAATGAAAGCATGCTGGGTTTCATAACTATAAAAACAAGGAACATATGATAAAACTTGTTTAAAACACTGATTCTGTCTCTCAGTTGGAATATTATGCCGAGACCTGGACTCCAAACTTCAGGAAGGTTGTGAAGGCATTCACAACATGTAGAAAAGATTTACGAGAATAAGGTTCCTCATCCCTGGAACAAGAAGGAGGTCTTGTGGACCAGAAGCATTGAGTCCAACTCCCATGCCAAAACTTGTTGGCCATGGAAAATTTATTCCAAACGGATCATTAACTGAAGTGGAAAAATTTGCAGGGGAAAAGGTTGGAGAGTGTTATCAGTGAACTGCTCTTGCAGAGAATGGACAGGAACACAAGAAGCCGAGTGTTCTCCTCCTGTGCTGCTTGTGTTCTATGGTTCAATGTTCCTATGCCCTTTATTGGAATTGGAGGATATGGTGTTGGAAGCTGCAGAGAGTTTGATGGGGTCATGGTTAGGTTGTGCACTATGGTCATAGTTACACAGAATATTTATTTGTGTTTCTAATTGTTTTCATTTTAATTCAGCTTCAGCATTGTAGTGTGAAGAAAGCTCAAGAGAACAGGACCGATTGGGTAGCTCTTTCAAAGAGCAAGCTCAGAGATGATGGGTTGTATGGTTTTCTTCTACACTGTTCAATTCTGCGAAAGGTATGGAAAAAAGACTAAATGAAAAGTCTTTTGATCAAAGTGGCAGAGGCACAATGTCCTCTTTATCTTCTGGCAGCACGGTGGCACAGTGGTTAGCACTGTTGCCTCGTAGCTGCAAAGACCCAGATTCGATTCTGCCTTTGGTTTCTATCTGTGTGGAGTTTGCACTTTCTCCCTGTGGGTTTCCTCCGATGCTCCAGTTTCTTCCCACAGTCCAAACATGTGTGGGTTAGGTTGATTGGCTTTGTTAAAATTGACCCTAGTGTCAGAGGGAATTAGCAAGGTAAATGTGTGGGATTATGGAAATAGGGCCTGGGTGAGATTGTGGTTGGTACAGACTCAGTAGGTCGAATGGCCTCCTTCTGTACTATAAGATTCTATGATTCTATAATGTGTGTGTGAGTGTGTGCCTGTGTCCCATATGCACAGTGACCACATCATAAAAGAATAGGTTAGACGATCAGGTTTAAAAATATACACGCTGACTGGAAATTATCTGAGTGCCCAGTTATATAAAATAAGGAACCAAATATTGGGAACTTGCCTTTTACTCAAAAGCCTCAATAATGAATCAGCAAAATTGCTTCAGAAAAACACAATTTTACTGCCATCTGTTTACATATGATCATAAACTGTTTTTCTGAAACAATTATTGGCACAAATTAAAGGCATTGAGAGATTTACATTGAAAGTGTCCATTCATTTGATTTCCAGCAAACTCAGGGTGGGGGAGAGAGGTATACTGGGGAGGTAGGGGGTTGGTTAGTGCTGCATGTAACTACCTTATGTCCCTTCCCTATGCTCCTCATAGCAAAAACCTCTACAATTCCTCACTGGTGTTTCCTCTTTCGAGAAATCAACTTAATTCCGTTTCTTTTCATCTGTTAATATTTTTGTGACTTCTGTTTTGTTAATTTGGCAGACTTTTTTTAACTGTCAATATGTTTGAATAGTAATGTTAACCTGCATGACAAACACATCTTATGTTGAAAGCTTTTAGAATGTATGCACTTCTTGTCCTGTCATTTCACATCCTGTCATTATAAATTTAGATTATTTATTTTCTGGTGACCAAGAGCAATGAGATTTACGTCTGGGGTTTTCAAAGGTGGAAAGGGGAATTTTAGGTAGAGAGCTCTGAAATGGAGGACCAAGCTAGCTGGGCACTCTGACAACAGTGGTGGAACAAGGGAGGGTAGTCTTCACAGCTAAATCGAAAACTATCTTTATCCATTATTGGCACTTGTGCTTCGAGAAAGGGTCACCATTGAAAAAGATTTGTTTCTGCGTTGATATAGCTCATTTCATGATCATAGGGAGAACAAACTAAGTACTTTTGAATTGTATTCACTGTTGTGATGTTGGAAACACGCCAGTCAATTTGCACACAGCAAGCTCCAGCAGAGAGCAATTTAATAATGATCTGAAAATCTGCTGTTGTAATGTTGAATGAGGAATGACTATTGGCCAGGACATGAGGGATAACCCCCATTGTCTTTTTCAGAATAGTGCCATAGGAATGTGTCATGTATCTAAGATGACAGGCAGGGCCTTGGTTTAACTTATCAGCTGAAAGAAGGCACCTCTGGCAAAGTAGCACTCCCTCAGCACAGCACTGGAAAATCAGTGTTGATTTTTGTGCTCAGTTCCTGGACTTGAACCCGCGATCCTCTGATCGTGAGTGGAAAGCATTGCTGATTTGCCCTTCCTAACCCAGGAGTTCTGAGGCCAGTTGTATCATCTGTATTGACGTCCCATGGAAACCACCTAACTCATCACTACCCGGGCTTAAAACTGAAAACATCCTGGTATTCATCGGAGTTGTGGTGGTGGCGGAGAGTTTGAGGGGGTGCTTTACGGTGATTTGAACAGCTCTATTAGACATGACTGCATGCTTGAAATAGGCAAGTGTGATCTGCTTTCAGATGACAGATACAACCATCCCATCACCTTAGCTTTCTAATATCATGCCACTTCTGCTGCTTCCTTTGATGTTGAACATTTTCTTTAAATTTCCTAAGGGGGTTCCGCCCTAGTATTTTAATAAACTGCTCTGTATAATCTATGAACAGCAAATGTGTTTCCCCACAAGCAACTTTGAACAGAAACTGAAATAAGATTGATGGTTAATTTGAAAAATTAAAATCTGTGTGCTGAGATGTGAAAGTGTAGTGCTATAAATCTTGTCATAATTAAAAGCCTTGCTTTTAGCTGCATGCCCATAAGTGAAACTGAAGAATTTACCAACATCATATCGGTTGGTGGTGAGGTGCCCGTCAAATGGAAACAAAAAATTCTACTTCTGCAGGACACAGGAGGAAATGGTATCACTTTACCACTATCAAATTTTAACATTAAGCTAATTATTCCAGAACCTTCCTCTAGAGATGATGGGTGGATTTTTATAAGACTTTTTCTAAGTGTTCAGCTTGCATGAAAGCAGGAGAGCTCCAGATCTGTTTTTTTGGGCAAGTTTTCACACCCAATCATATGCACTCAGTCTTTGAAAATATGGGCTAAACCATTTCTCGCCACTAGAGGCTGTGGGCGGGGCCTAATTTGCTAGACAGCCAGCAGCTTAGGTCAGAGCCGTGAACTGCACATGCGCAGGAAAAGCAGAGAAAATAACAGCTCTGCTCACAGAATCCCCACAGGCCAGGTTCAGCCTCTCCTCTGCACCCCCCCCCCCACCCCACCACCTGTGGCCATTGGAGACCCTCCCCCAGTATTACTGACCTCCTAACCCCCCCTCCCTTGGACCACCTTGCACAAGGCCCCCTCATCATCCCTGCTAGCTCTGATGACTGACTGATTGACATGACCCTCTCTTTCTCATGCCCACAATGATCACAGAGGCACAAATTCTACCCCCCCCCCCCCCCACCCACCGAGGTGCCAAGTCCTGCAACAAATGGCACACCATCTCCTTTTGGAGCTGAAGCTGTCGGCGACATGCAATGTCTGACAGTTGCTCGAAAGGCACTCGTATGCGAAACTTTGGATTCTCAGGACAGACTTGGCTCAGAGCGCTGACCTCAGGTCTTAGCGCTGACTCTGGGTCTCCACTCCCACCTTTTTACCACCCCCCCCCCCCCATCCCCTACCTTGGGACGAATGGCAACCATGTTCTGCCTCTGCTGACCGTCTACCTCTCCTCCTGTGAGTGATAAGGCCTAGGCTTTCTCTGTCCGCAATTCATCCTCCTGCTCCTCCTCCTCACTCCAGCAGCAACCAAAAGAGCAGCAATATCAATGGTTGCATCACAAAAGCCATCTTGTTAATCTGAAGGGGAGGGGTGGAGATTTGGGGAAGGGGAAAGACAGATGGAGAGGTTAAAGAACTCTGCTTGCCCCCAGCCCAGCCATACACACTTCACTTATCCCCCCAACAGATGCCCAGCAACATACTTCCCATAGCCCCTCACAGATCCCAGAATGACAACACAGCCCCTCCCACATTCCCCCCACCCCCCCTCACAAACACACTAGAACTCATGCAGTAGCAGCCACAGACAGTGCTGCTTGACAAATCCTGAGGCTGCAGCACTGCCACATCAGAGAGTTTCCAGCTCGACCCCACCAGCAACTGCGCCCATGCAGTTTGCGGCTCTGATCTAAATCCATCCCTGCCAGCACCTGGGCCCAGAGTCAGCGCTAAGACCCGAGGTCAGTGCTCTGAGCCGGGTCTATCCTGAAAATCTGAAGTTGGAGCCCGTGAACAACAGCAACACCCACACACTTGCAGGCCCCCCCATTCTGAAACTCAACATGGCTGCCACGAACCAACCCATGCTGAGTAGCAGAGAGCAATTTGAAAACAGAAACTTACCACCTTGCTCATCCTCTCTGCTCAAACACCTGAATGCAACTTTTATACATGTGGTATTTTCCTGAGTGATCTGTCTGCAGTGAACAAGGTCATTAAGGCAGGTGAGCTGGGACGAAGCTCGCTCATTATATTGTGATGAATGCAAGAAAAACACAAATTGACATTTCGCCCATTTTGGGTGGGCTCCCGATTGCGCCAATTCTAAAAAATTTGTAAAATGGGAATGGGCGTGAAAATGGGCACCATTCCTACTAGTCGTACCACGCCCGATTTTACAACACAGTCCTACCGCCAAATAGGCGCAATGAGGTTGGAAAATTCTGCCCAATGTCATTACTTCCACAAACCTTTGAGGTACAGTTTTCTGTAACTTTCTGGACAACATCTTGTAAAGCTAGCATGAATGAACCTCAAGTGTGTATGAACTACATGTGTTGAGAAGAAACAGACATTCGAGGACTTGTTGCTGCAGCTTTCACTTGCCTCTGATCAAGGAGAAATAATCCTTGATTAATTATTGAGTCCTGTCTGGAACAACCTGATTCAAATTGTCTTGCTCACTCTTACACAGAGCTGCCTGGTGTGATCAACAGCGTGTGATGTAGTCTGAGCCGTAATATTTAACAGCTACTAACAGTATTCTCACCAAATGGGCATTTTGTTAAATCAAACCTCATTCCCCAATCCATCAGAATATCATTATGTAAAAAAGAATCAAAGCCTTTCATGTCCACGAGAGATATGTTGGAAGGCGACCAAGGTCACCCCAGTTGAAATTACTTAAAATTAGTTCATAATCATAATAAAATATTAATTGGCTTGGCATAGTTTAAAATGCTGCTGCACCATTTCAAAATTCAATGTTTTCATAATTGATTACCATCAGTTATCATACGTGAAGACAATCTGCAGCCACCGTGTTGCATTCTGTGATTCCATTCAACTCAACTCTTCTTTTGACGAATACACAGGATTTATTTTTGAAATCTGTCCAGGTTGTGAAGTCCACCTTTTGATCCTCTTGCATGTTTGGTAGCAATTGTGTGAGAATGGAGGATACAACAACAGTTACAAAGAAATCTGGCAAAAACACTAAGAGGGCGATCTTACCAAAAATATTACAAGTGCCAAACGACTCTGAAAATGGGGGAGAATTGTACCCATTTTTTGGGTGAGTTCCCAGATGCAACTGGATGGCACTTAAAAATCAGTGAGGCAAAATGTGATTCTTGCCAGCAGTGGGGATAGGTGGCCTATTCATATCAGAAAGCTGGCTTCTGAGCTGTAGGGCACTATTGTGTATGTGTTTTGATCTCCTAGTGTAAACACAGTGCACTGAGAGATCTGGCACTGCTCCACTTCCCCAGACTTTCCACCACCATCACCCCCGCCCCTGCCCTCCTCCCCCCCAACCCTGTTGTTGACCCTGATTGTCCCTCCCAGCTAATTGCTGGCTCGTTTCCTCCTCCACTACTGACTACTGGCTCCGATTTCAACCACCCCTGCCAATTGCTGCCTTAGCTGATCTGTGATCCAGAGTACATCTCCCCCGCCACCTCTTCATGACCTTGCCCCTTCAGGTCCCATCTCCTTGGCACTGCCCAGTAAACATTGCCAGGGTGCCCCAGTGGGCAGTGTCAGGGCCCCAGGCTGGCAGTGCCAAGCTGGCACTGCCCAAGGAGCTCTGCCTGGCCCTGCCCCTGACAATGGCTTCAATGGCCTCCAGCCCCATCATTGAGGCTATCACAACAAGCTTCCTTGATGCCCTGTTCTGAGCTTCAGGCACATGGACTACATTTCCCATGATCCCTCAGACACCCTCTTTTTCACCACCACCCCTCAGGGAAATGGTCGGAGGTTCTTCCAGAAGACAGAATTGTGACTAGCAAGAGAGGCCGAACAATTGTATCCTGGGCTCACGAATTATATTAAAATTAGCAAATGAATTTTTAAATCAGCCTCACACCCTTCACAGGCACAAGTCTGATTATGATGGAAGAATGCAGTCGGTAACATTGCAGGAGGTAAGAAACAGCACGAAGCTGGATTTTTGCCTCTCGCCCAATCTTATCAGCTCGCCATGTTGATTGACTGGTTTGATGAGCCAGTAAATTTGCCCCCTGAAGGTTTTTGAGATATTGAGATGGTCTGAGAGCAAAGACATGGAACCTATATTTCCACTTCTCAGGGAGGTGATATCCTGAGATGATGAATGTAAAATAGTCACTGTTAAATCCAAAAGGAGTTCGGAAGAAACTCCTTTATCAAAAGAGTGGTGAGAATTTGCAGTATGCTATTGCAGGAGTAATTGATGCAAATACTATAGATGCATTTAAGGACAAGTTAAAAAAGTGCATGAAAGAGAAAGGGTTAGAAGGCAATGCTGAAAGGCTGAGATGATGAAGGGTGGTGGCTCATGTAGACCACAAAGACAGCATAAATCAGCTGAGTTGAATGACTTATTCCTGTCTTATTGGCTTGATGTACCTTGATGAGTGACTACCTTCAGGGAAGGTGAGAAAAGTACATCAGGAATTTAAAACAGCACTAACGTGCATAATGATATTGGACAGGGTGCACCAGTTTTACTGAGAGATGTCTGCTTCTGTAAGATAGAATGGTTCCACAGGCAATATTATTACATGCCTTTAAAAGTTTATTTTATTGCACTTCTATTTGTGGCCAAACAGGCCATCTAAAATGGCAATTTGCAAAGCACTCTGGGACAATTGGGCAAGAACTAAAACAACAGGCTGCAGCCTAAAAGACAGAGATAAACAGGCTGCAATCCAGAAGATTGAATACACAGGATATTGGTCATCTCCAGGACAAAAGAGACTTTCTGGTCAAACTGAGTTGTTTACCAGACATAGGGGGTGCCATAACCCCTTATTTGGGAGGGAGGTATGTATTCTACGTGCCCCCAGCACCTGCAGACATGGCTTTTGGAGACACACCCAGAGATTGGTGTGGCAGCACCTGTTTGGACTTTATCAATCAGACTGATCAAGTCCTGATCGATTGATTGGCAATGGCCAAAAGGGGCGTGAAACACAACAGGGTATAAAGGGTGCTGCACAAGCAAGAATCCCTTTCCCTCTCTGACCCCATGAATGAGCTACAACAACGATGACCGTTGCTGGTGATGACCAACACCACACCCAAGAAGGAAGACCAGAGCCAGAGTGCCAGACCAGACCAAAAGACCAGACTATGCAGAGGACTACTAAGACCAGCGCACAGATAAAGGCTAATATTTGCTTGGATACTTGCCAGTCACACAAAGTTAAGTCAAGGTCTTGTATTGGACTTGAATTCTAGTATTTTCTGTAAGATAATTTATTGTTGGTTGGGTGAGTGATTATTGATTGTGTGTTTTAAATAAATATTGGTTGTACTAACAAGATGTCTACTCGCAGTTCCCTTTGTCCATCATATAAGAGTTAAAACAGACAGTGGAGCAGGCACAATACATCTGACGCTCCTGTAGTTTCATGTTACAATCAATTAACTTGCCATTAGTTATAGCAATTAAAGAAAATGTTTTTTTTTAAAAACTGAAAATAGAATACATAACACCAAATGTGAGACATCATTTAAGAATAATCAGTATCTCATGCTGCAGGACAGGAGTTTATGCTGAGGATGGACTAGTAACTTGTGAATGTGTGAACGTGATGTAGAGAATGGGAGAGAGTTTGACTTGTGATTTGTGGGTGGCAAACTGCAGCTGAAAACTGCAAGTAACTCGTCTAGACTTTACTGGAAATATTTTTCACCTTGTATTGTTACTAAATGGCATTGTTACTAAGTGCCTTTGTGTATTGCCTTCAACATAAAAGATGTTCAAGGTGCTTTACAGATAAAAAATGATGCTGAACCAAAGACTCTGGGCTGTTGGGAGGGGTGATAACAGGTTGGTGAATTAAATTAACTTTTGGGAAGAGTCTTGAAGAGAAGGAGAATTTCCTCATGGAGCAACAAGAACAGCCTAAACCAGAGCTAATCTGGAATAACCTGACTGTGCATGGGACAGTTTCACACCACTTGAGCTTGACACTGCATTGGGTGTAGCTCCTGTCCAAGCGTTTGAAAGATGCTCAGGGATTATGGTAGTTTTTTGGGATAACATTCTTTCCATAAATCCTGATGCAGTGGTGAAAATTTGTTGGGGAATCACATGGAATCATAGAATGTTCACAGTGTAGAATGAGACCATTTGGCCCATTGAGCCTGCATTGACAACAACCCCACCCTGGGCCATCCTGCTAGTCTCCCTGACACTAAGGGGAACTTTGTCATGGCCAATCAACCTGACCTGCACACCTTTGGACAGTGGGAGGAATTCAGAGCCTGGAGGAAACCCACACAGACATGGGGAGAAATGCAAACTCCACACAGATAGTGACCTGAATTGAACCTGGGCCCCTGGTGCTGTGAGGCAGCAGGGCCAGGGCCCACATATGTGAGAGAAATTTCCACAGGGATTCCAATCCCACAGAATTCCACAATGGGGGCATTAAAAATAACAACAACAGAATGCTGCTTTATAAACTTAACTGAAGCTTGTTTAACTGTACTGAGATTTCAAACTTAATTGGATGGTTTTAGCAAGTGGTTAGATGCCCTAATGATGGGGGTGACAACCAGATGGGCAGTCCGTACAAGGAGATGGTGGGATTTCCATGACGATATTGCAATTAAAAAGCCAATTAGGGGTGGGTAGGTCAGAGAGCCGTCAATGACTGATCTATTGCAGATGTGTGTTGGTAGCAAACTGCAAGCTGTCATGTTAAAAGGGAGCCTCAGGCAGGCTGCAGTCTCAAAGGTGTTGGGCCACAGAGACTGCAAGGAATGGCAAGATTGTGCGGAAAGGTTTCTGCAAGATTCAACTGTGCCTCTCTGGAGATGCAGCTGCCGCAGAAAGGCAATGGAGAGTGATACTGTTTCCAGAGTGACGGGAGGTGGAGGCCAACAAGCCTCATGAGGAAGGCATGCCTGGAAGTGACTAACAAAATCGATAGTTGTGCATTGGTTGAAAGAGTATGGGCCCAGAGCTGGAAGAGATTTAATGGCCTATAGTAGTCTGAAAAAGTAAGTGGCATTTAGAATTGCCAACTGGAGGTCCAGCACGAATTCATAGGTGTCCATAGAAGTGAAGCCAGTTGATAGATTCATGCATGGTGCAACACAAGGCACCAGCACCCACATTGAGGTGTTCACTTTATGCACACCCAAACTCCATGGTCAGTAATGGATGAAGACAACTTTGAGATGTCTTGGCTGCATGACAATGCCAGCCCATCTCAGCAGTGCGGTGCCAAGCACGCCTGAGATTGAGCAGCACAGATGGTCCATGAGATACAAGTGACACCGTTTTCATTTGTGCTTGCAGGAAAAGTGTGCTCATAATGCCAGGAAGTGTCAGTGCACAGCAGGTGGGATGCCATTCATTTTTGTGATGATGCCAGTGGAGGAGGAAAAAATGAGATTGGACGAGTCACAGTGGGGTAGCTTGTCGCTGAGGCCAAGGCAAGGGTGGAATGATTGGAAAGTGAGTAATGGAATGGACCTTGCATGGGTTGTAGTACTTGTATGTGTCTTTAAAGTTACTGGAAGCTCCTGATCAAGGGAAGGTGCCTTTTTTTGTCTCGAAGACCAGTGGTTGCAGGATAAATACAGCCTTGAACTTATTAACTGGTCTGCGCAATTGAATGAAGCACTTCAGATTCTGGACATGATGGAATCAGGCTGATGAATATTGTGAGTGGTATTTAGGAGCCTGAAACAGAAAAAAGAATGAATGCAAAAATCATGGGGAAGTAATGAAGGAAACAGAACTATTGCCACACTGACTTCAGTATTGTTACTGCGTCACAAGACCTCCAGCTGGATGATATAGGGAATCATAATTGTTTAGGACACCAACTGAACACTTAAAGCTCATGAGGAATTTATTGTAACAACATTTTGCATGCATATAACACCGTTAACATAGGAAAACATCCCAAGGCACTTCATGGGATTGTTATTGGAGAGAATTACTCTGAAAAAGAAAGCTCATAAAATTATATAGATCATTGCCATTAGTTTTAAGATATGAAATTGGAATTCCTGACAAAATTTGACGTATAAACATTGTCTGGATAAGTGAGGGTGAAATTTCAGAACTTGGCTATTGAGCTGCCTTCAGCTTGTTTCACCATTCAAGCAGATCATGACTGATCTGTACCAAACTTTGTTTGCCTACCTTTGTTCCATATCCCTTGATGCTCCATCTCAAGAAATCTATTGATTTCAGTTTTTGATATTACAGCCTGGGGCTGAGGGTAAATTTCCAGATCCCTTTGTGTGAAAAAGTGTTTCTTGATTTCACTTCTGGATGTCCTAACTTTAAGATTGTGCCCTTTGACTTGATTCCCCCTTTCACTTGATTCCCCCACCGGAGGAAATCGAACAGGGCTATGCTGAGACCATAGCTGAAATACTGTGTGCAGTTTTGGTCTTCATATTTAAGGAAGGTATAATTGCATTGGAGTTGGTACATGAAGGTTCACCAGATTGGTCCCTGGGATCGGGGAGTCATCCTATTCTGATAGGCTTAGTAAATGGGGTCAACGCTGTCTGGAGTTTAGAAGAATGAGAGATGATCTCATTGAAACATATTAACAGGATAGACATTGAGAGGTTGTTTCCCCTGCCTGGGGAACAATGGGGCCCAGTTTCAAGATAAGGGGCTGACCATGTAGGATTGAGATGTGGAGAACTTTCTTCTCTCAAAGGGCTGTGAAAGTGGCACAAACAGCACTATTTCTCCAAGGTTTATAGTTCAAGATTCTACCCAACTCATTTTATCAATCATGAAATTAAAATTTTCCCATGGACAAGGGTAATTGATCAGTGCAATAGAATGTGTTTCTTTTCCTCTTTGCTTTAAAAGTATTCTTTGATGTAATTAAGAATGGTTCCTGATGTTGACGTAATAAGCTGAAAACAATTTATCTCAAAAATAAGCATTTTTCCTAAAAATCCAGTTCACTAGCTGTGAGTAACCTGATTTCAAATCATGGAGAGTGGAATTCTCACACCTGTAACTAAATCCCATGATGGGGGTTCACCTCTTTTGGGTCAAACCAAATAAACAAACTCAAGTTAAATCAGGACAAGGCAAAAGGGGCAGGTCCCCAGAAGGAGGGGGAACAGCCTGAACAAAATCAAAGTCAAAAGGAAACTTGAAAACATCAAATTATAATGTGACTATTAGGGTTGATAATACACTCCAGCCCCTGCGGTGCCCAATGGGTGCGGAAGGTGTCAACTGCACCGTGGACACCGCATGCTCACTCATCGGGGACACATGGCCGCGAATGTAGCCGCAGTAGAGGGGCAGACAGTCAGGATGGACAGTCCCCTCAATTGCCTGCTGCCTGGACCTGTAAATGGCACGTTTCACCAGGAGCAGGTTCATGAGAAGGCCACCATCCCGACCCGCCCCTCTCTGCACCAGGTGTCCATAGATCAGGAGCATGGGACTGAAGTGCAAACAAAACATTAATAAAAAGTTCTTCAGGAAAACAAAAAGGGAGTGCAACCTAAGACACGAAACATTGACATGGTCCACGGACTCCACAAAGCCACAGAAAGGGCAGTCCTGGGAGCCCGTGAGCCCACGTGACCTACGTTTGTACGGAACTGCTACGTGCATCACCCTCCATCCGAGATCCCTGATGTCACTGGGGGAGATCCTTACATAGAGGGACCTCCACTGTTGACCTCTGCCACCCGACGACAACAAGGCCCGCCAAGGTGTGTCCGGGCAACAGGCGAGGATGCGGTAGTGGAAGATGTGCAGCAGCAGCCCGTACAGGAAACGCCTCTGCGTGGTGGGAAAAGGCACGGAGGACATTTCCGCGAGGCAGCACGTGCTGTGGGGCACCTGACCCGAGGAGGGGGGCTGAGGCTTTGGGCCAATGTGGAATTCTGTCTGAGCCGAGGAACACTCGGGCGGGATCCCACCGCACGCCTGCGCTGCCTCAAGACCACATGCGCTTTCGGGGCCGAGCACGACCGTCCTAAGGTCTTGGATGTCTTTGGCCTTGCACCTGACAGCCACCCCAGCGTGTTCAAACAGCATGCGGGGGCTCATCCAGCCCACCCCTCCGCCATCCAGCATGTCCCTGATCCTGTTCCCCCTGGCGTCCACAGCCCCCCTCTCCGCCAGCCACCTGAAGTCATACGGCTGGAGGGGTGGATTCCTGAGCAGCAGCTCTCACACGAGAGCCACTACTCCTGACGGGGGAGAGCTGCATCGTGAGGCGACCGTGTTCCAGACAGTGAGGAGGTCTGGTAAAAGGCAGGCAACTCCTGCAAGGAGGTCAAAATGTGCCCCAGATTGATATGCAGGAGCTGCAACGATGGGGGTTGGAGCAGAGTCTATTTCCCGCTATGAGGGCTGGCGGGAAACCACGCCAAATCTTCCAGCCCCCCACCTCATTAATGATGCACTGGAGAAATTTGGAAGATCCACCTGTGGATTCCCCCTGCCTCCCCTGTTCTGGGGTTCAGGGTTGCTGGCGGCCACCAACCCAGACTCCGGAGGCAGAACAAAGCATTGTCCAAGTGAGAGCTGACTCCTGCAGGCCATGTTGTGGGAAACATGTTTTGGACTGGTGTATTTTTCTGCTGGCGTCACGGAGAATTAAACTTGGGTGGAAGATTCAGGCTGGGCTTTCATTTGCATCACATCAGCAGGATGAAGATCAATATTATGCAGGCCTCCAGCGGGTCTTCTGATCAACCATGGCCAGCACCAGCAGAAGATCACAGGGGAAATTCAGGCTGGTGTAAAACAGATCTTTGGACTCCCATTGAATCCATCCACCTCCCTCACCTGCTATTGAATCGGCCAGCGGGGCATTCAGCTTCGAAAATGACTTAAAAACACTTTGCTGGACCATTTATAACAAAAACAGAAATTGCTTGAAATACTGTTTCAGCATCTAGGAAGAGAAAAAAACAAAGTTAATGGGCTGAACTTTATTGGTGCCAACAAGTGGAAATAGAAGTGGGGTTTGGTAGATTGGGAGGGCACATGGTGGTAAATTGGCTGGCAGCTCATTTGCATAGCTAAAGGCCTTATTAAGGGCCATAAGGATCTTCGGTATTTTGCTACTAGCAGAGCAGCTCTCCTCTGTTTGGACAGGATGCAGAAGGGTTTGCCCGAAGGCTCTCAGGGCCTACCATTCTCAGTCCCCTAAATTTTAATTTGTACTTGCTCGCCTAATGGGGCTGCTGAGTCTTCAGAGCTTCCACAGTCTTCAGGTAGGGTCGGCAGCATCAGGAACCCACCCTTTTTAATTAGACAGTGAACCACAGGGAGCTAATTAGGAGACCACCTGCAGGGAAGTCGCCAGACTGGTCCGACTGCTACAAGTGCAGGCCTGGGGCCCACATGTAAGCCTAATGTCAGAATTCAGAAGCCTGTAGTAAAATTCAATCCAATATTCCAGGTCGATGACTTTTAATAACTTCTGTCATCTGAAACATGTTTCCCTCTCCACAGATGCTGGCAGACCAGTTGGGTATTTCAAGTATTGACTGTTTTTGTCTCTGATTTCCGGTACCCACAGTGTTCGTTTTTATAGACTGTACCATGTACTATTCTTCCTAGGGTACTTGAGTCAGTTTCTCAGTAAATGTAATATTTTTTAACATGTCGGAAATATTAAAATATGTTTTCTGGTGTTTGGGTACTTAAAACAGAGCTCAATTTGAAGAACTTTTAGTGACTAAGAAATTATACTGGCGATGCTATTATTTATTCTGAATGTCATTAGACTGCTTAACAAATCATAGCAAATGCGAAGGTCAGCAAAAAAATTGTGCCTCAGCCAATTTTCAATTTCTCCACCTCCTCAGTAATGTTTTCAACATTAGTATTTCATCACTATAATATATTGCAATGTTTAACATTTTGAATTGCAATTAATACAAAAATCTGCTGAAATTAATTAGTCACTTTCTAAAATGCAAAGTACAATTGTTTTTAATTGTATTAATTTGCCTTTGAAAGGAAAGTTTACAAATAGGATGAAAACAGTGATGTGATTTGGATGAAATTATATAATTATGCCTCGCTATTCATAGTAATTGTGCTGTGAATAACTTTAGAACGGATATTGTGCTTGATGAACAGTAATAAATGCTATATTTATGTCACAATTGAAATGTTCATCATTATCTGGATTAAGATAACAAATATATCTCTACATTTTACCAAATGACATTTTAATCTAATTTGTTTTGGTTAATAGACTCAACTGGTATCTTCAGCAATTTCCTTGAACTTTATACTATACATCTGTAAACAGCATGCAGCACTTATCATGTTTTCCTACCTTATGAAGCCAATTTTGATAATTAGCATCGGTTGGGTGGTTCAGTCATCTGAAAACAGGATGCAGTTAAAGGGGTAGTAGTTGGAATCTGAGCAAGCACAAACACATTTTCAGAAGTAATTTTAAATGTGCAGTCACCCCGTTCCAAAGGTAGTGATGGATAGATAAAAATCACTCCTCTGTTTCCAAAGGAGCATATACAAGAGTGAACGTTGGTCACTGTCACCTTTATCTTCTGCAGCCTCATCCATGCGAAAGTGGAATTTGTTTCTTGAAGGAAAGAAATTGGTCGTGCTGTGTTGATCTATTGAGGCAAAGTCCATTGAAGGCAATTACAGTCTCCATCATCTATAGCAGGCAAATATGCCTGTTACATACTTTAGATGGTTTTATAGATCAAAGTACTCTTCAATGGCCTCCAAACAATTTATTCATAGTTGTATTTCTCTTTGTAAAACAATCCAACAGTTGATGATTTATATCCACCGACTTAATTTTAGAGATTTCCTTTCTCTCCAATATTTGCTTCAGACTAACAAAGCCGATCCATAACCTTTGTTCATTCTTCATAGAGTGTATGCTATCCTATCAGGAATAATATAACATTCAATCGATATACTAACTTCAGTACACCCATTGTACAAAATCGTACTTGGAACATTTCACAGATGCCCATATAGCACCATTGCTATAAAAACCTATTTCATGGTTCATAGTGATATTTTAGAGGTAATTTTTAGTTTGGTGAAGATTAACGTTTAACTGTAGAAAATTGGATAAATGCAACTAAAGCAGCTTGAAGACTATTACACTTGAACAATTGGGGTCATGTTGACTTAACAGCTGGAACACCCAGTTTTTGGGGTGAACTCTCAGATGTTACCTATGCCATTTAGAAACAAAATGAGGCAAAGTGTGATTCTCACCAGTAGGGGGAATGGACGAAGTCTATTCAGGCTGGAAAGCCAGCTGATGACTGGTAGAGGGCGCCATTGCACATGCCCCTGATCTCCCAATGCACTATGTGAAATAGTGCATCATGACTTGGGAAATTGTTACTCTCCCACTCCCCTGGATATCCCCTCCCGCCGGCCACACACTGGTCACGGTCCCCCAATTTCCCCCCCTCTTCCCCCAAGCTGATTGCAGAGTGCACAGCTCCCCATGGGCCCCTTCATGCCCCATTCCTTGGCACTATCTGTTGCCCGGTGGAGACCTATGACTATGTCCCAGGCTCATTAATACTTAAATTAAGATTTAAATATTAAAATCAGAGGGTTTGAGGCTGATTATGCCAGCAATTCAGAGTTGGTGAGAGGTGAGAAACCAAAATTATCATCTCTCGTGATCTTAACAGCTCACCATGCCAATCGACCAGCGTGACAAGCTACAGTGTCTACCTACATCTGTGTCAGTTGCAAAGAAATCTATAGGACCTGTCTCGGCCACATTTATTACTTGTTGTACAGTGAGGTGTTCCGTTACAGTTTGCCTGTTAATTCACATGTACCCCATATTAACCTCAAATGTTAAAAGTGTAAGAAAGATATTGTTAATTGTTTTTTTTTCGCCTTGCATAGTTTTGTTTGCTCAAGACTCATGAAATCTTGTGGCTTTATTCCCTGAACAAGTGTCTTGAATATCAAACATTTTTGTCGACTTTAAACAAGACATTATTGGTCCCTCACCAGATCTTACCAAAACCAGGGTGTCTGGTCAACATCCTTTTAATTTTCTCCTGACTCCAAACTAAAGGACAACGTCTTCCATTGTTGTCCATCAGGAACTTATAAAATAAATGGCACTAGATTACATATCAGGAAGATTAGCATGCAGCATGACTAAAAATGATAAGGATCATGTTCTCTGGTTCAGCTAAGTATGAGACTTCAGTATGCTTTTATTCTGATTT
Organism: Carcharhinus amblyrhynchos; assembly: GCF_965287045.1. Classification (NCBI taxonomy): domain Eukaryota; kingdom Metazoa; phylum Chordata; class Chondrichthyes; order Carcharhiniformes; family Carcharhinidae; genus Carcharhinus; species Carcharhinus amblyrhynchos. Next base: position 14,423,645 of record NC_137341.1, read on the forward strand.
AACTTTATGCTTTATTTGCCCGTAAAATGTTTTCCACTTTCGGATGTTTTCATAAATAACTCTAACATATCAAAATTAGTACCAGAACTAAGCACACAACCAGTTTCACTGAACTGAAACAGCTATTAATTGTTCTGTTGGTATTCCTGGGATTCATTCATCCATTATCTTTGTTTCAGTATTGTTTTCTGATGTAACAGCCAGATGCTTTCATCCGTATTCTATTTATCTTTAATCCTTCTGTTGTATTGATGCTTGCATCCGGTATCTGGACTATTTTGAAACTTGGCAATCATTGAATCCTCTATTCTTTGTGTAACTGCAGAAAGTCTGGTTTGTTCCGCTATGACTGAAGGAAATGCCTGTTCTGCTGAGTTTTTTTTATGCCAGAAGATATCTGATACAATCGGATATACCTGATTTCTCTGAGAACTGAGCACCTTTTAGGATCAGTCACCTGTCCACATGAGATACTTTGCCATAATCCAATCATTTAAATGCAAATACCAATGCAGGGTTCTTCAAATAGAATTTTACCATTTTTTTAAATGAAATCTGTTCAAGCCCATGATGTACGTCAAATATTACAAATCATTATGTATGTATGGCAATTACCTTGTTAAGGGAATTGGTAGTTTTCTAGTTAAACATGTGACATTAATTGTCCTAAAAATGGAAGACGTTGTCCTTTAGTTTGGAGTCTGGAGAAAATTAAAAGGATGTTGACCAGACACCCTGGTTTTGGTAAGATCTGGTGAGGGACCAATAAGGTCTTGTTTAAAGTCGACAAAATTGTTTGATATTCAAGACACTTGTTCAGGGAATAAAGCCACAAGATTTCATGAGTCTTGAGCAAACAAAACTATGCAAGGCGAAAAAAAAAGTTAACAATATCTTTCTTACACTTTTAACATTTGAGGTTAATATGGGGTACATGTGAATTAACAGGCAAACTGTAACGGAACACCTCACTGTACACTTTGGGTGTAGAGTTTCTTGTCAGTTAGTAGCACATAACAAGTGTCTTGCAATAAACAAACATGAACCTAAGGACCAGTCTGGGGTAGGGTGACACAGTGGTTAGCACTGCTGCCTCACAGCACCAGGGACCTGAGTTGAATTCCCAGGTTGGGTCACTGTCTGTGTGGAATCTACACATTCTCCCGATGTCTGTGTGAGTTTCCTCCAGGTGCTCCAGTTTCCTTCCACAGTACGAAAGATGTGCTTGCCATGCTAAATTCTCCCTCAGTGCACCCGAACAGATACTGGAGTGTGGCGACTAGGGGATTTTCACAGTAATTTCATTGCAGTGTTAAATATTCTTCCACCACAGCCACCAGTTGTGAGTAACAATATATTCTTCTATGGAACTGCCATCTGTTTTCCAAAATCTATTAAATTCTGACTGTATCACATGGGCATTTAATTGATTATTGTTCATGTAAATTTCCTCCAAGACACCTAGAAAGTCCAAATTTTCATCACCACCCAGCTAATAAGCATTCATCCCATAGAATACACCATTTGGGTGGCATGGTAGCACAGTGGTTAGCACTGCTGCGTCACAGCTCCAGGGACCTGGGTTCGATTTCCAGCTTGGGTCACTGTCTGTGTGGAGTTTGCACATTCTCCTCGTGCCTGCGTGGGTTTCCTCCGGGTGCTCTGGTTTCCTCCCACAGTCCAAAGATGTGCAGGTTAGGTTGATTGGCCATGCTAAAATTGCCCCTTAGTGTACTAGGATGCTTAGGTCAGGGGGATTAGCGGGTAAAATATGTAGCGATATGAGAGTAAGGTCTGGGTGAGATTGTGGTCGGTGCAGGCTCAATGGGCTGAAGGGCCTCTTTTTGCACTGTATGGTTCTATGGTTCTATTTCTGATTTTACTTCTTGTGGAAGGTAACAACTCCAAGGCTATGCCTTGTTTTCTCTTTGGCAGGGGTGGATATCCACATATCCACTTGTTCCTGCCACTGTCATGTAGTTCAGACTCCAAGAAAATGATCATACTCTTTCAATTTTCACGTGCTTTGTGCCATTTTCTATAATGGCCACCAAGATTTAAGTTTTCCCTCTGAAAACTTTTTCGTATTTTCCACCTTTTGGCAACCATCCTCTGCCACAATTTTATAATCCAGAATATCAAGTGGTGAAGGATAGAACTAGAGCCACTCTTTCATACCTTTAAAAGCCTTTATTTAGTGAGGTACACGTGACAACTTCCTAACCTGACCACAGTTTCAGTCTGTTCCTTTATAGGAGCAGAAGTGAATACCTAGTTAATGCCCAATATCTACATACAATTAAATACAATTAATGTACAGGTATCCTGTACTAATTGAATATAGGGAATATCTTTTGCTGTTTCTTTCTTTTCATACATCATTTCATATTTTTTCCACTCAGTTTAGCTAAAGTAATAACCATTTCGTATTGTCAAGAAAACAAAGACATTGCAATATTTTTCTGTTAGCAATATCGTTGGCATATTTCTTAAGCTATAGGAATTTGAGAATATGGTGACGAGAGTAGGAGACAGGGTGACTGAGAATCTAAACTAACAAGAAGTGAATGATATCTTAATGAGCCCAAGAGACTTCAAAGAATTGTTCAAATAAGGCGATAACAGTAGTAGATCAGAATGGGTTATTTTGATTCAAAGGAGAATATATTTTGGTGGTAAACATGATGTAAGAAAGTAAAGTAAAGGTAAGGTGAATTTACTTTTCTTTTAAACCTTAAGAACTAAAGTAAAGACATTAATTTAATCAATTTTGGGAAAGAACATTTTTAAAGAGGCTGGGTGAAAAATGGAGCAATCAAAGGGAAAGAACGTATTTAAGATAGTGAAACCTATGTGAAGGGGTAGCTGTTTTGGTCTCCCAGCAGACAGCAGCAATAATTGGTCAGAACTCCCAGGAAGCAGTGTGAACAAAGCCAGAGCTAAAGAACTAGCTGCTGTTAGCCTTGGAGGACACCCCAAGAGGAAACAAAGTCATTGTGTGGTGAAAATTACAAGAACTTTATGGATTTAAAATCTATAAAGAGCTGCTGAACAGAAAAGGGAAAGGTTAGGTCTGGACGTAGTTCAGTTAAAATGTTTTGGAACTGCTTAAAAGTATTGTTTATTGTGTGAAGACATTTGTGTGTTTAATTGCAATTCTTTTTTTTTCATTCCTTGATGAACATTTACCTTCCTATCAAATCATTAGTAGTTGGGAACATCATTTCTCGATTTCAAAACCTCTCCTCATATTACGCAAATTACTGAAAACCATTTTGGTAACTGTTTCAAGTATCCTGATTGGGCAGCTCAGCCTTTATCAGCCATCTCATTACGCTACCTATAGCAATTGTGTAATACAACCTGTTCATAATTACTCAATTATGCAATTCTACTTCAACTATTAGTATCTTTAAGACTAGAGTGCCTTAGAAAAGTTATTCAGAAAGAGGCCATTCAGCTCATCATGTCTGCACTGGCCAAGAAAGTGAAAAAAGAAAAGAAACTAGCCTTTTATTTGAATCCCACGTTCTGGCCCCTGCTCCATAACCTTGCAAGTTACAGCATTTCAGAAGTAGATCCAGGTACCTTTTAAATGAGTTGAACATTTCAGCATCAAACACCAATTTACACAGTGAATTCCAGATGCCCACCATCCCCTGGGTGAAAAAGGTTTTCCTTGTGTCCTCTTTCATCCTTCTGCCAATCGCCTTAAATTTATACCCCTTTGGTGTAGGATTTCTTTGGGAAGCACTCTTACTGTGGGCAATGATGAGGTCAACAGCACTAGTTCGTGTTTGAACGCCCACCGCTCTGACACAGCATAGGTACAACTTTTCTCTTCTTTCTCTGACTCCTTAATCCCAAGTTAGACCTACCCATTTTAATTCCTGCTCTCCTTCAGATCATTTACAACAAGGGGGATGTCACAGAAAGAGGGAGATTATAATTATATGGAGGAAGAAAACCACAGATACAGCTACCTCCTTTTCAACTGTGATCTTGACAAAAAAAGATGATAATGAACTGGGAAATGCTGATAGTTTGCAATTCACGTATGAAATCCTCCAGAGACATTCTGCATTGTGTTTCTCTGCACTTTGAGATGTCCTGGGATGGTGAAAGGGATTTTGTAAAATGTTTTACTTTAGTGTCACAAGTCGGCTTACATTAACATCGCAATGAAGTTACTGTGAAAATCCCCTAGTCGCCACACTCCGACACCTGTTTGGATATACTGAGGGAGGATTTGGCCTGGCCAATGCACCTAACCAGCATGTGTTTTTGGACTGTGGGGGAAACCCACCCACCCAGAGGAAACCCATGCAGACACGGGGAGAACATGCAGACTCTGCAGAGACAGTGACCCAAGCTGGGAATCAAAACAGGTCCCTGGCACTGTGAGGCAGCAGTGCTAACCATTGCACCACTATGCCGCCTTAGTAAATGCATATTTTTTTTTCACTAGCCTGATTGAACAAAGTCATTAATTTAAACGTGGTATAGTGCTTCTCTGGAAATAGGAGAAATCGTGCAGAAAGAAAGTATTTTTGCATGTATGTTTTGTCCTTACAATGAGTATATGCACGTGATTTAATTAGCAAAACTCCTCAAGTAAAGCTTCATTTTCGAAATGAGTTTTTTCTATAAATCAAGTATAATAAATAATGACCGTAATAGAAGGTGAAATCACAGTGGATTTCAAGATAGTATGCCAACAGAATAATAAGGTTGGCAACACCTTTGAGGGCCTTGCGAAAAGCCAGTTCTTTGCTCTCTCTGTGTTTCAATTATTAACATAATATTCAGTGTGAGGATTGCCTGTAAATGGAAGTTAAGCCAACATTCATTTGACAAGTGGCTTCACCAAAGTGCTTCAGCAGCTTTATCAATGACTGGATCAGTGCATTTGTTGTATTTCTTACTGGCATTAACATCAGGGCACAACACTTGTTCAACAAGGCATCCCAGTATAAAAAATGATGCGGAGCTATACTTCATTGAATGTCATATATGACATGGTGCTCTGTTGAGCTTGGGCATTTTCTGGACAGTTTTAGTGCGTAAATGACAATTATTGTAAATGTTGCATAACTTGATGGGAGCAGGATTACTGGAGGTGCAAAAATGATGCAGAATAAAATGATGCAAAATAATCCCATGTACCTTCTTCTGCAGTTTTTTGTGGCATTGCTATCCACGACCATTTCCCACAGATAAATGAAAAGAGATGAGCCAATTTATCAAAGAGGCTCAGAAAATTGTTGCAGAATGTGAGTCCTGGGTGATCATCCTGTGACTCTGTAATGTTTAGCTGTGCCAATCACAGCAACTGTCTGGAGTGTAACTGCAGGTAGATGTGAAAAAGTGACCTCCTGTGCGCTCAGAGTGACGTGCAGGGCATAGCAGCTTCACATGTCACTTATGAAATGAATTACCGCTCTGAGCCTCTCTCACTGGGGACATGACCACTTTTCACTGCTTGATTTATCCAGGCAATATAGGAACGTGAAAAGGTAAGCTCTGAGGAGGTATTATGCAGTGGGCTCAATTTTAACTCCCGGGTGGGAACTCAGATAGTGAATTCCAGCTCTCAGTGGTGACAGGGAGGCGGCTGATTTTGACAGCTGGGCTTCATTAGCATACCTCTTGCCAACTTTTTCTCCAAATTGATTGGGATATGTTTGTCCAGCCAACATAATCACCGTCAAACATGCGGAATTAAAATTTCAATCCATTTCACCTCCCCCACAATATGTTCCCTTCCTTATATCTTTGTTCAAAAAGAAAATAGTAAGTCATGCATTTGAGTCTTTATGTCTGTGTAGCCTAGTAATACTGCTGGATAACTAATTTAAAAATCTGTACCTTGCTTTCCTAGATTGTCGGGTTTGCATTTGCTATTTTAACTTCCATTATCCTGCTTCATTTTTGGCCAGATATATTTTATACAGCCTGTGTGGGTGGATTGCACAAGGCATGAGCCAGTCATATGCTGGCTCATGCCTTCTGCAATCATTTCTGTTAAGAAAGAAGATTATATGTTAACAATGGTATTGTTAGCTATTTTGAGAATGTACCACATGGTTAAGTAGTGTGGCTGTTAGGTGCAAGATTAGGTTCGGGGAAGTCAGAGTTGTATCAGAGGCGAGAGATTAGGGTGCAGTGTACACTTTTTACTCATTCTTTCGTGGGATGTGGGCATCAGTGGCTAAGCCAGCATTTATTGTCTATCCTTAATTGCCCTTGAGAAGCTGGTGGTGAGCTGACTTCTTGAACTGCCGCAGTCCATGCTGTGTAGGTATACCCTTAATGCAGACAAGAAGTTCTTGGATTTTGACCCAGCAACAATGAAGCAACAGCAATATAGTTTCAAGTCAAGATGATTTGTGGCTTGGAGGGAGACTTGCAGGTGGTGGTATTTCCATGATTCTGCTGCCCTTGTCTTTCTAGGTGGTAGAAAGTGCTGTCAAAGAAGCCTTGGTGAGTTGCTACAGTACATCTTGTAGATGATGCACACTGCAGTCACTGCATTGGTAATGGTGAGAGTAAATGTTTAAGATAGTGGATGGGCTGCCAGTGAAGCAGGCTGCTTTGTTTTGGATGGTGTCAAGCTCCTTGAGTGTTGTTGGAGCTGCACCCATCCAGGCAAATGGACAGCATTCACTCACATTCCTGACTTGTGCCTTGTAGATGTTGGACTGGATTTGGAGAGTCAGCAGGTGAGTTACTTGCTGCAGAATTCCTAGCGTCAAATGTGTTCCCGTAGCCACAGTATTTATATCGCTGGTCCAGTTCAGTTTCTCGTCATTGGTAACTGCCAAGATGTTCATAGGGGATTTAGGGATGCTAATGCTACTGAATATCAAGGGCAGATGGCTAGATTCTCTCTTGTTGGAGATGCTCATTACTTGGTACTTATGTTGCGCAAATGTTACTTGACACAAATCAAACCAAGCCTGAACGTTTTGCGGATCTTGCTGCACATGGAAATAGACTGCTTCAGTGTCTGAGAAGTTAGTTTCCTTTCAATCATTTTACGGGATGTTGGTGTTGCTGGCTAGGCCAGATTTATTGCCCATCCTTAATTGCCAGTCAAAAGGTGATAGTGAGCTGTCATATTGAACCGCTGCAAACCCAGAGGTGTAGGTATACCCACAGTGCTATGTGGGAGGGAATTCCAGGATTTTGACCAAGTAACAGTGAAGGAGCAGCAATACATTACCAAGTCAAGGTGCTGAGTCACTTGGAGGAGAACCTTGAGTTGGCGGTGTTCCCAGGTATCTGCTGTTCTTGTTCTTCTAGATGGTCATGGATTTGGAAGGTGCTATGTAAGGAACTTTGGTGAATTCCTGCAGTGCATCTTGTAGATAGTACACACTGCTGCCAATGTTCGTTGGTGGTGGATGGATTGAATGTTTGTGGAAGGGGCAGTAATCACATGAGCTGCTTTGCCATGGATTGTGTTGGGTTTCTAGAGTATTGTTGGAGCTGCATTCATCCAAGCAAGTTGAGAGTATTCCATTGCAATCCTGACTTGAAACCAAAAGAGAAAATGTTGAAAAATCTGAGCAGGTCTGGCAGCATCTGTAAGGAGAGAAAAGAGCTGATGTTTTGAGTCCAGGTGGCCTTTTGTCCTGTATAGGTCAGTCCTGACTTGTCCTGTTTCTTGTGTATAAGACATATCTGGACAATTTTTCACATTGTCAGGTAGATGCCAATATTGTTGCTGTACTGAAACAGCTTGGCTAGGGGCATGACAAGTTATGGAGCACAAGTCCTCAACACTATTGCCGAAATATTGTCAGGGCACATAGTCTTTGCTGTATCCAGTGCCTTCAGTTGTTTACTGAGGTCATGTGGAGTGAATCAAGTTGGAGGAAAAGGTGGTGTAGTGTCGTGATTGTAGAAGAGGATAAAGGGACGATCCTTTAAAACAGAGATGAGGAGGAATTTCTTTAGCCAGAGAGTGGTGAATCTCATTGCCACAGAAGGCTGTAGAGACCAGGTCATTGAATGTCTTTAGGATAGAGATAGATAGGTTCTTGATTAATAAGGGGTTTAGGGATGAGGGGGATGAGAAAAATATCAGCCATGATTGAATGGCGGAGTAGACTTGATGGGCCAAGTGGCCTAATTCTGCTTCTATATCTTAAGGTCTTCTGGAGAGTGACTGGAGTATTGTGAGTCATGAGGAAAGGGTATTTGAGGAAGAAGTACTCCTTGAGTATACCTCTGCACTAACTTATTCCCAATAGTGATAGAGATGTTGTCAGGAAAAGAGAACCTCCTTCCTCCCATCTGCCTTTGGTCCAGGGCTTCCAAGGTGACTTTGGAAAGCCAGGCGGCCTGGTCTACATGTCTTCCAGCTTTTTTCACAATGGTTCCTTCCCTGCTGCCTTGATTCACCTTTAGTTTAAGACGTGTTGGCTTCCTTTATGTGGCTTAGGAGAGGCTCAATTTCTGCCGTCTGCCAAATGGGCACGCAGCCAATAAGCAGTGTCACTCTGACTGCACGCCTGTCACATAGCAGTGAGATAGCATTACAAATTTCATATCGTCTGCCCCCCCAGGATAGGATGGGTGTGGGTGTAACCAAACCACCACCACCACCACCAACCACCCCTCCGCCATTTTTAAATGTTATTATAAGCAGTTCTCAAAATCACTGGACAAACTGTTTGCAAACAACTCAAAAGATGTAAATAGCCTGAGGAGTATGGAAGGCATATCAACAAATTACAACATTTTGCTCTTAAATTTTAAAAATACAGAGGAATGGTACCTGCTTGGGAGAAAGGAAAACATTGGGGATTGAAAAACAGCTGTAATATTGAATGCACTTCTATGTTGCTTGGTTGGCATACTCACGTCAAATTGTGCAAAATAGACTTTGGGCGCATGTTCCACAATCATCGTGCAATCTTTTGTTTGGCGGCATGTGAGTCAGAGTCGCACCTGCCCACTATCAGGCAGGCAACTTAGCCCATTAAGGGGCCAATTGAACATATTTTTACATTACATCTGCTTTTACAGTTGGCGGGTGGGTTCATTGGCCAGGCAGCCTTAACATCGTAGCTTCAATGCCAATACAGGGTGGGATGAGCTGACGAGGCTGAAACTATAAAAGGTGTTTGGGGACTGAGGGTTGTTTGAATGTGTTGACTAGACAGTCTTTGCATACTGTTTCAATCACAATTTTTTACAGGTTGGCAGCTCCCCAACGACACTCCTCCTGAGGGAGCCCATTAGAAGAGCCAGCCTGCACCTGCCCTTTTCCCGGAGTTCGTTCTTCACACCCTCCCCAGCAGTGATGAGCCGCTCCCAATGCATGTTTCTTACTGGCTTCCCGTTAACTAGCTGTTCAGCGTGGTGTCACTTTCCGGAATCAACTGCAGCCAGAACATTTTGCCCCTGCTTCCAGGCCCCCCAAGCACTTGTGAAAAACTCTACTCCATAAATTCCTTGCTTTATATTCTGCTTGTCTGTTCTGTTCAAGATTATAATTTGTAAGATCTTTACCAATGCTGAGGTTACTCCAACCAACCTGTGTTAATTGGAACAAATTGAATGTTCGGCCTGGCTGTCTGTCTCTCTTCCGTGGTTATGCTTGCACTCTGGTGTACAGCACTGTTGGATGTGTCGTGTTTCCAATGCAAAGTTAAAGCCACAATACCCCATCTGCATTCTCGGGTGGGTGCAAAAGATCCCATGGGACCATTTGTTGAGATTCATTCCCTTGCTCCTAATCTCTGGCCGTCTGGTACAGAGGGATTGCAGACAAGGCAGAGGGTCTCTCTTTGAGCCTGCTCCTGGACCTGATCATGGTGGATCTCAGCAGACCTTGGCAATGGGCTGTTCATGAGACCCGTCTGCCTGCTTTCTTCCACAGCTACTTCTGTGCCTCTGTGTCCCTGGAGAGGATCCTATTGGTTTGAGGGCTTCAGCAATCAGTGGTATCTGCAGTGGGCTCGAGTCCATCGTCAGCCCATGGAAACCTTATTTTAATTTGATAAAGTTCCTTTATAGTTTTTGTTTGCGACAATACCCCTTTAAGGAATGGCCCATTAGTTGGTTAATTTATTTGTTTAGTTGATTCACCTGATGGCGTACACCCCCTCTCCTGTGATACCCCCCCTTTCCATAAAGGATTTGGCATGGAGGGCGTGCACGAAACAGTTCCATGTAATCGAAGATTAAGATGCTTCACGGACTCCAATGCCACCTCTACTTTCTGCAACCTTCAAGAGTCTGTTCCATGTTTACGTTGCAGCCCTTCTTTTAATTACTTGAGGGAGCTGCTCCTCAAGTTTTGTTTGCATTTCAGCCTCACTCCTTAAATTTGGTCACATAGTACAGAGAGGGCTAGACAGAAGGAAGATCTCCTTGTTTGACTGCTCCTGGGCCTGGCAAAGGCGACTATTAACAGGTGCAGGAAATGGGCAGTTGCAGGGATTGTTCCTCCTGACTACCTCTCTTTTCTGGTTATATGCATCCATGTCTCCCTGGAGAGGGAGCACAAGGTATCTGCTGGTACACTTGAGACCTTCCGGCACCAGTGAGTGCTGCAGGGGCTAGAGTGCACCATCAGCCCAGGGAATGTGATTTCAATTTGAAATGTTTCCTTTGCAGTTTTCATTTTAATTACAGTACCACTCGAAGGATTTCTTAATCAATTTGCGTACTCATTTATCATTTACTCAAAAAGTATATGATGAGATACTTACTAACACTGGTGATGTGTTGTAGAATTCAGAGCTATGCATTTGTAATACCTACTTGGTGAATATATCTATGAGTAAATATTGGCTTCTCGTCTCTAGCAACGGACTGTAAGATATTTAACAATCTGTAGCTGCTGGATTTATCTTGATGCAATTTTTTTGGAGAATGGTGTAACACCAGTCTTTAATATCTCCTCTTCTTAATATCTCCTCTTTATCAAATTTTTAATATCTCCTCTTTTTTAATATCTCCTCTATCAAATTTTAGTCCATCCAGTGTCTCAATCAGCTGCTTTTCTATTATGATTTTGGAAATGTTTTCTTCTTTGGTGTAGACAGATGCAGAGTACTCATTTAGTCCCTCAGCTATGCCCGCTGTCTCTGTGCGTCAACCCCCTTTTTGATCCCTAATTGGCCCTGCTCCTTTCTTTCCTCATACTATTTATTTGCTAAAGAACATCTTTGGATCCCTTTTCTGTTCACTGCTATTGTCTTCTCATACTCTCTCTTTGCCTCTCCTATTTCCTTGTGTACTTCATATCTGAACTTTCAACCTGTTCCTTACATGTACTATCAACCTGAGATTTGTGCTATGCCCTTTTTTCCTAGCTTCATCTTACTTTCTATCCCTTTTGTCATCCAGGGAGCTCTGATTTTCTTTAGCCTGCCTTGCTCGGTCATTGGAATGAACCTTAACTGTACCTGAACTGTCTTCTCTTCAAAGGCAGCCCATTATTATGTTAGTTTTGCCGACCAATCTTTCATGCAGTTTACCATTATTCCTGCAAAACTCCATGGCCTAGGGCTCGGCTCCTCCCTCTGTGACTGAATCCTAGACATCCTAATCATAGACCACAACCAGTAAGGACAGGTAACAACATCTCCTCCACGATCATCCTCATCACCGGTGCCCAGCGAGGTTGTGTGCTCAACCCCTTACTATATTCCCTATATACTTACGACTGTGTGATCAAATTCCACTCCAACTCGATTTTCAGGTTTGCTGATGACACCACCGTAGTGGGTCAGATCTTAAATAATGATGAGATGGAGTACAGGACAGAGATAGAAAATGAGGTGAAATGGTGCGCCGACAATAATCTTTCCCTCAGTGCCAGTAAAATGAAGGAGATGGTTATCGACTTCAGGAAGCATAGTGGAGGACATGCCCCTATTTACATCAACTAGGATGAAGTGGAAATGGTGAAGAGCTTCAAGTTTCCAGGTGTCCAGACCTGCCCTGGTCCCTCCACATCGACACTAAAGTTAAAAAAACCTCTACTTCCTCAGGAGGCTCAGGAAATTCGGCATACCTGTTACGACTCTCACCAATTTGTACAGATGCACCACAGAAAGCATCCTTTCCAGATGTTTCACAGCTTAGTATGGCTCCTGCTCTGTCCAAGATCGCAAGAAACTGCAAAGGGTTATGAACATAGCCCATTTCATCATGCAAAGCAGACTCCCATCCATTGACTCTGTCTTTACTTCCCGCTGCCTTGGAAAAGCAGCCAGTATAGTCAAGGACCCCACGCACCCCGGATATTCTCTCTTTCACCTTCTTCTATCAGAAAAAAAATATAAAAGTCTGAGATCATGTACCAACCAACTCGAGCAGCTTCTTCTCTGCTGCCATTCTCTGCTTTTGAATGGATCTACCTTATACTAATTCGATCTTTCCCTACACCCTAGCTATGATTGTAATACTACATTCTGCACCGTCTCCATTTCTTCTCCCCATGTATTCCATGAATGGAATGCTTTGTCTGTATAGAGCGCAAGAAACAATACTTTTCACTGTATGCCAATACATAAGACAGTAATGAATCAAATCAAAAACAGGCCTATCCTCAACCCATTGAAATTGGCTCTCTTCCAATTAAATACCTTTACTCCAGACTGCTCCTTGTCATTTTTCATAAGTAATCTAAATCTTCTGATGCTATGATCACTGCTCCCTGACTGACCCTCATTCTCCAGAAGCAAAATCTTCCTCAGTGGGTCAGAAACATACTTGCAAAGAAAATTCTCCTGAACATACTTTCGAAACTATTCTTGCTCTATGCCGTTTATACTATTGCTTTCCATGTTTGTATGAGGAGAATTGAAGTCCCCATTGTCATGGCTCTATGGTTCTTTCAGCTTTCTGTAATTTCTCTTCAAATTTGCTCATCTATACCTTTCCCAGTAGTTGGTGGCCTTTAGAAAGCGCAGTTGTGAAATGGCACATCGATTGTTTCTTAACTCGAACCCAATAGATGATGTCCTTGACCTCTCCTGAGCATTCTCTCTCTCTGGCCCTGTAATATTCTCATTAATCAATACTGTCAACCCAGTTCCTTTCTGCCCTTCCCTTTCTTTCTTAAGCACTTTATAAGCAGGAATATTTAGAACCCAGTCTAGCCTTTTTGAGTTCTCTGTTATCATCACAACGTCATATTCCTATTTGCCTGTTAGTGCCTGAAGCTCACCATTCTTATTTACAATGTTTCATGTGTTTACATACAGGCACTGAAAAATCTAACTTAAATCTTACTGTATTCTGTTTTAAATTGCTGTTTAGTGGTACAGAACTTGAGTATTGCTGAGATTGTAGGGCTTGTCAAAGCTTTGTGTCCTACACTCATCAGAATCCCAGTGTTAGGGGGAAAACAATGTATGAGAGAGTGCTAATTCGTTGGCAAGTGGAGTCTGATTGGTTGAGGCATTGCTAAGGAGAGTGTATCAGTTGATGATGAATAACAGTTAACTGCAAAGTATTGTTTGAAATTTAAACCAGGAAGTTTGACTCTGATTTGTTAAGGCATTGCTCTGAGAATTGAGTCAGTGAATGTCTGTCACTTAGTTTGTTCAGCTCAAACAGCTGCAATGTATATACACGTTCTTTTTATCTGCAAAGAATCAGGTCTTGTGTATTAATATTTTCAATCTTCCAGTACACATATGCCACAGTGATCTTAAATTAGTGGTCAGCATAATTCTTAACATGCTGAAGACTGTTTAACAAATGTTGTTCAATTGCAGAAATGCTTCTAATGTTGGACATGATGTTTTGAATTTTGCAAGCATGGGTTGTTTGGACATGTTCTCTACCTTGCCTGTTGTAAAAGTGGCTGGAGCATGCTGTTTGATATGATCCAGCAGTCTTTGAGACATACGACTGATATATGTAGCATCACACCAGCACTGAAAATTCATATACCACATTACTCATGTATGTGATAGGCAGAACATCTTTTGGCTTGGCGGCATATGTACAGAATACCACTCGTGTTGCTACTGCTTACAGTGTGGAACAGCAAGCCTCTCTTGTTGCTCAAATGTCTGAGATACCTTGCTCTTCCAGGGTAACCTGAGGTAGACTGAAGATCTTTTGGGATCATAGGGCCCATTAGGGCCATTTATTAGTTTGTGCGATATACAGTGCGCAATGATCTGATCAGGGTAGCCATTATCCCATTGGATGCCTTTGATTCACCTTATTTCAGCACCAAGCTTACATGGTAAGCAAATGGCTTGAGTCTATTTACAAGGTTGCCAGTGAGACCAATCTCATGGCATGTGGGACTGCTGTAAATTGACCAGTGAAAGTAAGCATACAGTAGACAGTAGTAGAGAACCCCTGGCAGATTTCTCAACTAGTACATCAGGGAAGGGGATTTCATTGGACTGCTGCATTTCTAAGGTGAATTTGAGCTCAAGATGCAGCCTGTTAAGCTTTTCATATAAGGAAATTATTACATGCTGCGATGGATTTAAATATAGAAAATGTATCATCTACAAATTGGAATTTTGCAAGGGGTAGAAGGAGAGTGTAATTCCATTGAAGATACATTTTTCATGGACCCAATAAAGATGATTGCAAGCACTGGGGCTAACTGGGATCACTTGGCAATACCATTTATTTGGGCATCGATTGTGTTATTAAAGTTGAATTCAACTGCGTGAATTTTCGAGTTCATAAGCTTATTCAACACTGAATAACACAGTGGTCGTAGGTCTATGGCATACTTGAATGGAACATTGGTAAATAGGATAACAATGTCAAATGAGCACATGGTCACAGCATTGCTATCGATATGCAAGTCCTACATGGTCTTTGCAGATGTGAAGGAATCTTTCATGTTCATCTGGAAAATGTGCTCAAAACTGGTTGTAATCATTTAGCCAATTCATGCTGTGCAGAACCAGTCACAGATAAGATAAAGTGTGAAGGAACATCATTTTTGTGTGTCTTGGCCAGCCCATACATTCATGGATACAGTGAGCTGTGAGGTTGAACCCTGTCATATATCACATGGTAGCTCATTGCTCTTACACAGGCCTACCATGAATTTTTTTTCGCTTATTTTCAAGCAAGGCTATTCGGTCATGTTAAGTAACAGGTCTGATGGATATGAATTTGGACCCGTCCATAAGAATAACTTGCATTTTGTTGATATTGTCATATGTGTGTGTTAGATCAGCTAGGTGCACTTGCAAGTTTTCACTGTCTTTTGTGGATGCTGGTTTGTGGCAGGATAGTTGAGAGTGGAGTTGACAACATTTGCTAAATGATTATCTGTGTGCTAAGAATTACACTGATAGCCAATTTAAGGTTGTTGGTCATGCTCGCAGTGTGGCATATTTGCGTATATTAAAAGCTACATATATTAATATGCAGGGCCCTGTTCTGTGCTGACAGAAGGAACATGTACACATATTGTGCATGTTTCACTTAAACAAAATAAGCAACAGCCACTAGGTCAGGCTGCCCGGTTTAAATTTTAAACTGCTTGGCAGTTCATCATCAACTGGTGCATTCTCTGTTTTGATTCCCTTACATTGGTGTTCTTGTGGTGTCCTGACGATTGCAAGATGAAAAGCTTTGACATGCCTCTTTGTTTGGCAACGTTCTGTTTTATTGCAATTCCTCACTATTTCTCACTCCAGGATGATGTCTCTCTCAATCCTTTGTACAACTTGCTTATCCTTTCTAGTGCTACAGTCTTCTCATCCCCTGACAAATTAGTTTAAACTCTCCCACTCTTTCTGAAAAGCACTTGCAAGAATAGTGGTGCTGCTGCATTAACTTCAATTATGTATACTGATCTGTCCGCATCTGTACAGGTCTCACCTCCCCTTGAACCAATCCCAATGTCCCAAGAATCTAAAGCCTCCCCTCGTGCACAATCTTGCCAATGTTCAATAATATCCTAATGCTTCACACTTTGCACTTTTTCAACTGTGATCATTAATATATCCCATGCATTGGAAAAGACATCAGTCATTCCTACACATATTTAAGTATGATGAATCCATAATCAGTTTTTTTTAAGTTTAATTTCAATCAGGTTATTTTTATTGTGGTATTAGTTGTCAGCTCATAGATAACTCAGTTACAGTTAAGCAAAGTTTGTTCGTTTTGTTGTATTTTCATCAATAGTTCTTCCCCCTCCCCGGTGATGACACTGATGGACTCCAGTTAATAGTTTGCGGCTATGGTTACTTATGACGGGAGAATAAAAGGGGATATTTCCAAAATTCACCTTTTGAGTAAAACTGCAGTGGAGACAGGAAATCAATATGATTGTAACATTTATTGCACTCCTGACAATTGGCTAAACTGTTGGTTTTGGAAATTGTTTTTTGAAAAAAAACTTATTTTGCCCAAAGAATTAGGGTGCAAAAATCAAATTGGTTTTACATCAGCTAAGACAGAACTTGCTGAAAATCCTGTTTCTGGTGTGGTGGAAATTGAATGGGAAATTTCCTGACAGCTGGTTCACCAGCTCTGTAATGTTCTTGCTTCAACATGAGAAATTGTAGATTTTATTACTGAATTTTCCCGACTGGATGAAATGATTAGCACTTGACTGCAAGATTATAATTATAAGCACGTTGGCTTTGACAAGGCAAAATGGGGTTACCCGTTTTATCTGGATGTGTTCTGATCCCAAAAGTACCCCAAACTGACGTGATTGAAGATGGGAACAGAATAAACCCCACCAGAACAAGATTAAATTTGGGAATTGCTTCAACTTTTAACATATCTCAGAAACAGCCCACTGGTTCCGTTAAAGAACTCAGTTCCCATGTTCCTTCCCAAACTACGGTCATCAGAATCTCAGACAGGAGAAGAGCAGACAAACCTTTAAATTTGCACTGTGGAAATACTTGTGCAAGGAAATGATTGAGAGCATTGATATCTGTTATAGGTATTTAAAGGACAACTTTGGCGGTTGGTATATAGTATAATGTGGAAGGAAGGAGGTTGAATGCAAACAATAATCGCCCAAATTGTTTGATGGCCTATTTGTTACGAGTTGTCTGGTTTAGGAGGAGTAAGTTGAGCAAAATGAGGGGATGAATGTCCCCTATGTTTACAATGCCACTAGTGGGTCTGAATCAGGTTATCTTTGGTAGCTTCCTGCTGGACTAGAGCCCAGTTCAGTCAAAGTTGTGATACCTTCACCAGATGCATCTGCCACAGCCCCAGGGATGTGTGAGCATTGAACTTCAATTCTCAATTCCCACAAGAAAAATTGATTGGTAAAATGATTTAACCTGCAAACAGCGCTTTTTATATTTTGGATGAAGTCCAATTTAATTTGTATTTTCTTCAAGACATATTGAACCACGTCCCCTTTGGAATATGGTCTCTTTCTGTGCTCTCTCAGCATGTGCCATCTTTCTAGATGTGTATATAATTCATAGAGAAATCTTCAAAGGGAGCTAGAGTGAAGAAGGAAGGAAAAGGGATGAAGTTAATTTAGTGGTTGATCAGTAGTGCAATGATATTTTTCTTATCTGTAGAGCCCTGTTCAGCACTATAGATTCTAATGTTATGGAAACAAATAAAGACTGGTGTCAACCATGGAGCAGTCTGTAGCACTTTCACCACTGTTGTGGGTTGAAGTCCCATTCCAGGGATTTCATCACCTAATCCAAGCTCTCAGTACAGTGCGGTATAAGGAGGTGCTGCACTGTCAGAGGTGCACTGTCAGAGATGTTCAAGTGAGGCCTCATCTGCCCTCTCAGGTGAATGCAAAACTTGTAAAGAAGATCACAGTAGTTTTTCTCGCCCCTCCTCACCCACCTCTATCTCCCCCAAACCCTCTACTACCCCGCCTAGTGTACTAACCTATATTTATTCCTCAACCAACATGACTAAATCAGGTATGATCCATATCACACTGCTGTTTGTGGGATCTTGTTATGTTCAAATTGCTTGCTCCAGTTCAAAAGTACATTCCCCACTGCTTACCCTTTCACTTACCCAGCACAGCTACCTACATCAGGTTCAAGGCACTGACCATTTTCTGTTGCTGGTGGCATCAATGACAGAGACACTGGTTAAACTGCATTATGCAGGGTGGTTATTTGGGGAATTTAAGTGACCATTAAAACAATGCCATTGCCATTATCTGTTACGAAGTTGCTCCCTGCTTACACAGAGGACTGTTGCTTCAAGCAGTCCTCAATGTACTTTCCGTCATTGAAAATACATATTTCTTGAAGTATAACAAGAGAAAATGACTTTAAAAAGGCTTTGGAACTTCTGTCATTGTTGTGAGCCCTTCTTGCTGAGCTTGATACGGAATTACTTCATTTTAAATATTAAACATGTGATCCTCTGAGGGGTTGTTTGAAAAGCGAGTTGAATCCGGGAATGTGTCTTGATGATGTCAATGTTCCCTTTTTGTCAGATGCTGTTGAATTTAATTTTGGTGCAACATTTGACAATAAATATATTCAAAGGGAATATTGTTAGCCCCTTGCTGAATCCCTTTGGTAAATAAAATGACAATTATGAAAGAGATTCGCCATTTCAGTATTTCTCCCTCGTACTGCAGGGCAAATCTCCTTTGCCTGGAAGTGGCAGAGGCTGTACTTGAATTGACCATAAAAGCACCTTGAGGAAGATCTAAGGTTGGGCAAGGTGCTATAGAAATGCAAGGTCTTGAAATGCAATTAGGTACAGTTCTACTTATGAGTTTCACTTAATGATCTTGTGGATAGAGAAAGGGTATTAAAGGATGTATTCCCTGCAACTAATCACCCTGCAGGAGATTGCACATATTGAGCATATGAAGGTGTGAATGTACATGGAAAACAGGGTCTCCATAGGCCAAATGGCCAATTCTCATCCTGTTATTTTTTTCATGTTTTTACACTAAATATATCTTGTCTGTTCATCTATTTGGGATGAATAAATTATTCAGATGTCACGTGTTCCTACAAGAGGCTTTACAAAAATTGGTTTTTTTTACGGAAATTGTGCATGTGAATAATTAGTGCTCTTTCATAGCAGTAAGTATCAGAGTGGACCATTGGCAGACTAATGCTCATAGTCTCAGCTAAAAATACACAGAAATGTCACAGATTCATCACTCACCAGGTGCTGTGAAGGATTGCTGAATGAACATATGCACTTCACTGCAGTCCTGATGTTGGATTCATGCCCTTGAGTCTCACTAGATTAGTTTTTTTTGTGAGAGGAGTTGGGAGCAGAGGAAGAAATTATTAACTCCTTTATC
This sequence comes from Carcharhinus amblyrhynchos, assembly GCF_965287045.1. Lineage (NCBI taxonomy): Eukaryota > Metazoa > Chordata > Chondrichthyes > Carcharhiniformes > Carcharhinidae > Carcharhinus > Carcharhinus amblyrhynchos. The sequence continues at coordinate 14,442,888 of NC_137341.1, forward strand.
ATGTTTGAAGTTTTGTCCATGCATTTTACCTGCCAAGGATGCTGAATGCAATCCACGTGGTGCATAAGTAATTTATGAATTTGCTGTTTTGTGGTCTTGTTCCTCTCAACCTCACCCCTTCCCCTCAATCCCACCTCTCCTCCCCACCCCTCTCGCACATTGTAAGTAATTTAGTGGCTGATGAATAATTCTCAGTGAGTACTGTTGAGTGCGACTGTTTTATGTAAGCATCGTTTTAGTTTCAGAACAGCCATTACTGCTGCTGACGAGCAGTTTTGTGCTGCAGAGTTCAATGGGGTTTTGCTGCTTTCTCAACCACATTGGTTTCTCTTTGTTACCGGTCCCTTTTTCAGTTTGTCTGTGCGACTTCCTCCTTGCTGCATGTGCTCCAACTGGAATAGGTAGAGCAGTTGGATATAGTCCTGGAGATTTTAGCGCATGATCTCCCATTCCCTGGACGTCTGGATCAGTAAAAACAGCCCTCCCCACAACCCACATATTCCAAATCTTACACACTTTTTACAACTGTAAATTAAAGCATTGGAAGGAAAATGGAAAAGAAATCTATTTTCTTAAAGGTCCTTTCAATTTTCTCCTGAGTTACTTGCAGCAGTGTCAAGAACATTAATCTTTAACACTCAAAACTGAATTCAACCTTCCCCTGAAGGTAAAGCTTGAGGTAGAGGTGGTTTGAGTTTTGTATGTATGTGTGTGGGAATGAGTGCTGCTTCCAGCACTGGCAACATTTATCAGGTTGGGGGTTGGGTGGCACAGGAGTCCTACTCTTTTCCTAATTTAGGGCGATTAAACATGTTATAAAGTTTCTTTAGAGCTTAGCTGTTGAACGGTGAGGGTGTAATATTTAAAGAAGTGCACACATTTCAGAAGCTCAGTTTTTGAATGGATGAGGGGAAGGGGGTAGGCTGTGGGGACCCAGCTAAGGCTGACCCTGATAATCACCCCGGTCCTATAAGAGGGTCAGCAGGCCAAAGAGAAGTAGGGCACGTGATAAGGTGGAATGCCCTTGGGGCCGTACGTGAGTCAGGGAGAATGGGCACTTCAGACATTTATTGGGATTGGCCCCCCCCCGCCCGCCTTCACACAGGCAGAAAAGCAGGGGATCCCAGTCCACCAAAGACACTTGGATGACTACCTGCTCAGAAGGAAGGCTCCAGCTGGAACTGGGGACACAACTGTCAGATTTTAGGTTGAGTGATGATGAAGGAGAATACTCTCCACAGGAAGTGCTGAACTCCAGACATCAGGAGAGAATTGGAGAGGAAAAGGGCAGGAAGGTAATGGAGGCCAAATCCTCAATATAAGATCAAGTGCTGAAGATGAGGCACTGAGGACTAGTGCCTCAGAGGACTGTGACTCTTCAGGTAGATGGGCACTGACATCTGTGACTTTGTTGCCAAATACCACCCACATCATATGCCCTCCTAGTTAAAAGTTACTGTGGCCTTGAATCATTTTATTTATGCATCCCTTCAGCTGCAGTCCTTAGTGACATCTCAAAGGTAGCTACATGCCACTGCATCTCACTGGTCACTTATACCCTGTTTGCCAGGCCTGGACAGCACATTTGCTTAGTGCCAGACATGGCCTCACAGGGACAGAGAGCAGTGGGTTTCACCTCCATCACTGGATTCTTCCAGGTGTAGGGCATCATTGATTACACCCATTAACCATGAGGGTAAGCAATGACCAGCCAATGAGATCCATCAACAGGAAAGACTTGCACTTTCTCAATGTTCAGATGGTCTCTGACTACAGTAAGATCTTCTGCCATATTTTGCTCAGTTTCCTGGCAGTTGCCATGATTCCTTCAATGGCAGCCTAGTGGTTAGCAATGCTGCCTCACAGCACCAGGGACCTGAGTTCAATTCCGGCCTTGGGTCACTGTAAGTGTGGAGTTTGCACATTCTCCCCCTGTCTGTGTGGATTTCCTCCAGGTGCTCCAGTTTCCTCCCACAATCCAAAGATATGCAAGTTAGGTGAATTGGCTGTGCTAAATTGCTCCTTAGTGTCAAGGGGATTAACAGTTAAATAGATGGGGTTACCACGATTGGGCCTGGGTGGAATTGTTGTCAGTGCAGGCTCAATGGGCCAAATGGCCTCCTCATGTACTATAGAGATTCTGTGCTTTTATGATCCTCCACCATTGCAGGCTGCTTCTGATTTTCACTGTTACCCTCAAAGTGCGTGGGGACGAGGGAAATCCCTTGAAGAGACGGCTGCTGATTTGTCTACAGGAGTCCTAGACAACCAATGCCACATGCTCTGAGGACAACTAATGAGCAAGCCACTGGCCTTGTGAATATGCAATTCTAGCTCCAGGACTGACTGAGTAATATCCTCCTGCAAGGGTCTCTCTTGCTCATTGTGGTGGTCTGCTCCATCACATGATTCTTCAGGGAGGTGTGGACCTTGTGGACTGTACAGCCGTGAAAGTGGGCAGCTCATTGGGAGAGGAGTAGGAGGAAGTACTGGAAGCAGACAAAGGTTAGCACTGAACAGAAAGATGCCTCAACTGCACAATGAGGTAGCCTGCTTGTGCCACCCTCCAGGGAAAGGACTTCCCTCCTTCCTGCATGGCCTCCAGCATCTGCTCCATGTTGGCATTGATGGATCTGCGCTGCCCTAGGTAGCAGGGCTCTGGCTTCCTGGTGACACCTCACTTCCCTCAAGTGCAGTGGAAAACTTTGACAGAAACTGCAGACCTCTTCTTCCAGATGATCAATAGCATCAGTGATGATTGCTTTGGGGAGTCTGGACCCATGTTTCATCTGAACCACCTCTGTTTCCACTGGCCCTCAGTGGAAGGACACTTATCTCCATATAAATTAAGGGCTCGCCCCTTAAAAATCTGAACTTCCACGATAAAAATCCAATCCTTGGGGTTTCGAGGTTAATCCCAGAGGACTGGCAACTTTTGGCCAAAGCAAAATAGTTCCCGGCCTTCCTTTCATGTCAGAGTACAAGCTGCAAAACTCCTTTGGCTGTAACCATCTTTCCATTCTAAAGGGCTCACACTCATTAGAATGTACATGTCATTCAGGGGTGACATATCTGGCAAAGTCAGCTGGGGAAAAAAACTATTTTGTAGTGATTAGTCTCTGATATGTAGCCTAAATTCAGGATGTGATGATATAGTGGAGCCTAAGTCAGTGTCCACTGTGCATTTTTTCAATTATCCTGGCTCTGCAGATAACCATAGATCAGTCACATTTATTCATTAGATTTGGTTAGACTCCGTAAACTCAATTCTAAATCAATCAGTTGTTGCTGCTTCCATATTTTGATAGGAGAGTTGCTCATAATGGTTATGCTATTGTCATTTCCACTGGTTCTGGACCCATTATTTGTATCATTAGTTGTCCCAATCACATCATAATTTCTTTTATCATTGAGTTGCTTCTGCCTTTCACCTTGTTAAAGAGCTGACCTTTTGAGGCTGAACTTCCATATTGGTGTTGGGAATCATACTCTCAAGTGAATTCCAGGTCCTGACTGCGATGCATTAACTATGTTAAAGGTTGTGATTTTACATAGAAAGAAAAGTCAGGGTGATGAAGAAGGCATTTGGCACACTTGCCTTCATCAGGCAGAGCACTGAGCACAGAAGCTGGAACATTATGTTACAACTGTACAAGACATTGATAAAGCCACATTTGGAGTGCTGAGTACAATTCTGGTTGCCCTGCTATAGGAAGGATGTTATTAAACTGGAAAGGGTGCAAAAAAGATTTCCAAGGATTTTTACAGGACTGGAAGTTATGAATTATAAGGAGAACTGGATAGGCTGGGACTTTTTCCCTGGAGCATAGGAAGATGAGGGGTGACCTTTTAGATGTTTCTCAAAGCATGAGGGGCACAGATAAGGTGAATAGCCAGGGTAAGTGGGTCAAAAGTAGAGGTCATTGGCTTAAGGTGAAAGAGGGAAGATTTAAAAGGGACCTGAGGGGCAATTTTTTCACACATAGAGTGGTGCGTACATGGAATGAGCTGCCAGAGGAGGTGGTAGAGGCAGGTACAATTACAACATTTAAAATATATTTGGACATGGATGGTAAAGGTTTAAAGGGATATGGGCCAAATGCAGGCAAATGGAACAAGTTCAGTTCAGCAAACCTGGTCAGCATGGACAAATTGGGCCGAAGGGCCTATTTCCATACTGTATATCTCTCTGACTCTGTGACTTGGTTTGTACACAGAAATACAAATTAACATTCAACAGGTTTATCAAATAGCTACTCTCTGCATTGCAGCAAACAAAACTGAAAGTAGAACAGCAATCTCAGCAAACACCTGAATGACACCACCATCAAATCTTGTGATCAGCGCTTAAAGCCCTTAACATCGACCCCATGGCTGAACTCCATGGTTCTCACCACATTACTTTTAAAACATCGGGGCCTGAATTTTTTGCCTGCCAGGCACATACACTTGGTGAGCCTGGAAGTGGGCCCAAAAGGTCATCTGTTTTTACAGTTGGTGGGCAGGCGAATTGGCCAGGCGCCCATTATGTTTTAACTGCAGCCTTGATCCAGTACAGGCTGAAATGCCAGGGCTTTTATTAAATTTAAAAAGGTGTTTGGGGACTGAGGTTTATGTTTGAGTGTGCTGCTTGGATAGTCTTGGTGTAGCTTTTCCGTTGCAATTTATTTTTTTACAGGTCAGCAGCTCCCTGAGACAGCTCCGCAGTGGCTGTCCTCTTGAGAGGGCCCATTAGGTGTTCTCGGCCGCAATCTCTCTTTTCTTGGCGCTTGTCCTCTCCCTGCGCTCCCCTGAAGTGCCGAGCCTTTCACAGAGCCCATTTCATTGTGAAATTGAGCTCTGGGGCTGATCGCTCTCTGAAAGAGCATCTTACCTAGACCCAACCCCCTGCCCCATCCACCCTATCCCCGTAACCCTATACATTTACCATGGCTAATCCATCAATCCCACACATCTTTGGATTGTGGATGGAAACTGGCGCACCGGAAGGAAACCCACACAGACACTGGGGAAACGTGCAAACTAAGGCCAGAATTGAACCTCGGTCCCAGGCGCTGTGAGGCAGCAGTGCTAACCACTGTGCCACCGTGCCACCCCTTGTCAGCATATGCATAGGAAACCTAAAGCTGAATCTTGCAGACACTCAAATTTAAACTGCCAGTCAGAATTTGAGGGTAGATGAAATATGATCTATATATTTAGCATTCTCATTGAATTTTTAAATAATTGCAGATTTTATTATTATGATATTAAATCATCCAAGGTATAGAGCAGCGAGGCAAATCGGATGAGGAGGATCACATAGCCGCAAGGGAGCCAGCCAATTTCCCAGCTCATTTTTAATCTTTGTGACTGTGTCCAGATGTTTCAGCTGCTTCAGAAGCAGAGACATGAAAATCTGCTCAACTGCATTTTGAAAGGAGTTTGAAGTCTCCAGTCTCTCTGTACACATTTGCTTCTTTGATGCGGGTACATGCCATAGAAAATGATACGGTTAAAGAGAATTACCTGTGCAAAATGGGTATTGTATTTTGTCCTGAATAAAGTAACCCTTTCTGGTGCCAGAGTTGTGAAAAATCCTCCAGAACCTAAATGAAAAAGATGAGTATCACACTGAAGTTGGAGCAATGAGTAGAGTTCTGATCGAAGAGCGGCAAGAAGAGGAGGAGGTCGAGGAAGGAGAGTTACTGCATCTACATGAACAAAATGATGAAGCAGGTTTACCCCCGACACCGGCATCTCCTCCAAGGCCATGAGCATCATTAACTTGTTCGTCAACGACATTTTCGAATGCATCATCGGTGAGGCTTCCCATCTGGCCCACTACAATACGTGACAGACAATCAGCTCCTGGGAGATCCAGACCTCCGTGTGCCTGCTGCTGCCCGGGGAACTGGCCAACACACCATGTTGGTGGGGGAGTGGCGAAGGCGGTGACCGAGTACAGCAGCTCCAAGTGAAACTTACAATGCACAGAAAAAAAATGCTAATGTCACAGAGTAAAGTGGTACAAGACAGGCACTGCTTCGTCAGGAAACGCAGCCTTTTTAAAATTCAAATACCCTAACTGATCATGAAGTGATCTCAATGCCCAATTAGTGGTGCCAAGCATCTCGATGAGGCAGCAGTAACCTGGCTGGGACTCACAGCTAAGGCAGGCAGCAGTGTGTTTGGGAGCTGCTGTTACCTTGCTGAGTAGAGAAGCTCAGAGGGCTAGCAGAATTGACCCAAGCAAAAGGGGGCCATGCAGGCAAAATGAAGCTCCTGTGCTTGTACCGGTGCAAAGAGTGAACAGTTTTTTAATCAAATGCAGAGAAGGGTCCTGGTGTCCTTGCAATCAACCTGTACTAACACGCACCAGACTATTCGGGTTTGCCAAGAAAATACTAAAAATCACATTCTCCGCTGGATATGTCCCTTAACAAGCACCTTAAGGAGCTTGGTGCGTCATTAACTAGTTAAGAGCAGGATCCCTACTCTAGCTCCTCGCTTCCTGCTCCTTTGGAAATTTCAAAGTGTCCCAGCAACATCAGCATCCTGAATCGACTTGCTGAACCCTAATTCTGAAGTCACGTGTGCAACAGGTTCTGAAAATCTAGCCATTGATCTTTTATCCACCACTTACTCCCACCCACCATTTCCCTGTCATGCTTCTCTAATTTTTGTCAGTTCTGGTGAAAGTTCATTGGCCTGAAACTGTAACTCTGTTTCTCTCTCTTTACATCACTCTCTTTTTATTTCAGATTTCCACAGTGCTTTGTTGTTTTCTCTCCTGTTCTGAAGGTGCTGAATCATGCTGAGATAGAATTCTTTTGATATTGGGTACCTTGCACCATCTTGCCCACTCTCCATTTGTGAGTTCAGGCAGTGACTGTTGTAGCGTGGGTGGTGGGTGGCCCTGTTTTCTCAGCAGGGCCCGATATGATCTTTTCCTGATTTTCACACACAAACACATGCAGCAAGTGTCTCTGGACACTTGTCAGGGTGTTTTTATTCCTTTATCCTCCGGTCAAGTATCACACCTGTCCCAGCAACTCGACTGAAACTTTGGGCTTGATGTGCAGTTGGGATGAAAGCGAGGAGAAGTATGTAGAAAACCCAGAAGCACATTTGTCACTTTTTAATTTCAGCCGCTTCATTGGCACTTTATTTCCTGGTATGCTGCCCAATTGTAGTCAGCAAATGTGATGACAACCAAGTGTTGCAACCTCAACTCCAGCACTTCAAAGCAAAATCTAAAATTGCAAGTTGAAGCAGTTTTGGGAAGAGGAGAGAAGGATGGAACAAATGGAAGATAGATTGTCACAGGCTGTGCCCTTCTTTATGGACACCTTTCTGGAAGTGCTGGGTGTGAGGACCCATAGGGTCTTCTCTATGAGCAGAAAGGGACCACCTGCTGCGGAAACCAAGAATGTGTAGATGGAGATAGCAGAAATCAATAACAGGAATGTGCTCCTGCATTCAAAGCAGAAAACAATTTAACAACATTACTAGGACAGGAAAGGTGATTTGTACATTTTTTTTATTTATTCGTGTCACAAGTAGGCTTACATTAGTGCTGCAATTAAGTTACTGTGAAAATCCCCTAGTCACCACACTCAGGCGCCTGTTTGGGTGCACTGAGAGAGAATTTAGCATGGCCAATGCACCTAACCAGCATGACTTTCAGACTGTGGGAGGAAACCTGAGCACCCAAAGGAAACCCACGCAGACTGTCAAGCCGGGAATCGAACCCGGGTCCTTGAGGCTGTGAGGCAGCAGTGCGAACCATTGTGTCACTGTGCTAACACATATCTCATCTAACTCCGTCACTCGCCTTGTTAAGCCTAGTCTAGCCTTTCATTCCAACACCCACTTATCTTGAAGGTGTACCCATCCCAATCGTCTATGCATGTCCTCACATTTCCTCCTATCCATTCACTTCTCCTTATGCAATGTCATGCTTGGTCAGTCTTAAGGAATGCTTGCCATCCATTGGGTGAATTCATGCCATTATTCTAACATAGGTCTTTTCTTTCCTTCCTTGCAGGAGGAGAGTATAAAACACCAGGAGAAACAGAGAATCAGAGGTACTTCCAGGCGTAAAGCCGATTGAGAGGGTGGACTGCACAAGAAAGAATCACGCCAGCTTCCTGGGAATTTTGACACATCTACATCAAGATCCCTTCTATGGTTCCACACCAGCTGCACACTGAAAACCTGACTGATCAATGGGTGCCTTAATTACCACATGTGTGCCTTGCACCTGTGGGCAGCCAATCAAAGCAGCAAACTTGAGCACCTGCTCATTTTGACTGATTCCACTGCCAAAGTTGACCTAATTAGTGACCCTGGTAAACAATCCATCAGTCACCTGACTTACCCCTTTGTGGGCCTGCTGAATGTGAGGTCCTGCAAATGTCTCCAGCAGTGCCTGAGGAAGAATAAAGGCAAAGAGCACTTGGGAACAAACACTTTTCAAACAGCAGGTAAGTAAACAGCTATTGACATCTTTCCCTGACATTATTTCAATCCCTTACTTGTGAGTTCCGGGAAGCTCTCAAAACCCATTGATGCAAAGCTAAACTGAAAAATCCTTGTTATACTGAGGATCATGCATGTGAAGTAGAAACCTACCTCTTCCCTGGATTGCTCACATGCAGTCAAACCCACTCCAGTGAAGCTTAGAAGACAACAGGTTGGAGCTGGCTTTCTGTTCAGGTGTCAGTTTTGCTGGTTTGAAGCCCCCACCCACTCCCGAAAACTTTCCTGCAGATTAAAATTCGGCCCTCTCTTTGGTATTTGACTCCAAAATTGAAGGTATAATAGAGATCTTTTGTTAGCTCTACACAAATGGCTGAGCTCAGAAACCAAATCCTGGTCCACTGTAACCTATCCCATCTGGAAATGTATCGTTCAGAAACGAAAGTTGTTTGAGCAGACCTTCAATGCCATCATCATCCTATTAGTACAGGATTTTGGGAGCTGAAACACAGATGATAGAGCATTTAGATAAATAGAACTATTTTAATGACTGCTTCATAATATTTTATCATATTTTTATGTTTCAGGTAAATGTTTACAATTGTGTTTCTATTTTTCTGGTTCACATGTTTGGAGTTAGGCATTCTAACATCGTTCTATTATCCAGAAAATTCCAAAGTCCAAAAATAACTTTGTCATAAGTATTCCAAACTGGAGACATTACAATGTATTCTTCATTGGCTAAACTACACATCAGGCTGCAAACGTTCAACAGCAAGAACAAAGTGGAATTGTTCCCTGTTTACCTCCCAGAAAATTGTTCACGGAGTATTGGTGACAAAACTCACCATTAACTGTGAAAAAATATCACTTTGTTCACGGATTTTCATCATGGAGTCCCATTTATTTTGCTTTATTTTTTATTTTTTGTTATTAGAACAAAATCTGGTTGTCTCATTGATCTTTACTAAAAACAAAAAAATAGAAAAGATAACAATTTTTTCCAGATCTTTGTATCAAAGTCGTTTAGTAAATACATAAATAAACCTAAGAAGAAATGCCAAGCTTACTGCTGATAGTCGATTAATGCCATTTCATAGAATAGAATCCCTGCAGTGCAGAAGGAGGCCAGTCAACCCATGGAGCTTGCACCAACAACAATCCTACCCAGGCCCACTCCCCGTAACCCCATTTATTTACCCTGCTAATATCCCTGACACTAAGGGGCAATTGAGCACAGCCAATCAACCTAACCCACACTGTGGACTGTGGGAGGAAATTGGAGCACCCAGGGGAAACCCACAGAGACATGGGGAGAAAATGCAAACTCTGCATAGACAGTGTCCCCAAACTGGGTCCCTGGCACTGTGAGGCTGTAATGCTAACTACTGTACTGCCTCTAAATTTCTTGAATTACTCAGGAGAGTTGGACTAAACTGATGCAATTTTGCTTAACTCAACAATTTTTTAAGTATACTTAACTCTTAACTGCTATTTCATTTTTTAAGGAAGTATTTTGATTTCAACTTATTAAAGTGAAACTTTTTTGGTCATTTTCAGACCTATGAAGAAAGTCAGTCCCAATAGAAAGAGAAACAATAAAGTTTTTTAAAGTTCAATTAAGGTAACAAGTAGGCTCACATTAACACTGTAATGAAGTTACTGTAAAAATCCCCTAGACGTCACATTCCAGCACCCGTCTGGGCCAATGCACCAAACCAGCACGTCTTTCAGACCATGGGAGGAAACCAGAGTGCCCAGACGAAGCCCATGTAGACATGGGGAGTATGTGCAAACTCCACACAGACAGTGACCCAAACTAGAATCGAATCTGGATCTCTGGCATTGTGAGGCAACAGTGCTAATGACTGTTTGTGGGCAGCACAGTAGTACAATGAAAAACAAATGCAATAATAACTGAATTACTCCAATTAACCTGAGAGGAAATGATAAATATTTGAAACATGAAAAGAAATACGTATACGTAAGGAAGAAAAAGTTAATGCGGGTGAGCTAAATTATGTATGAAAGAGCTAAGGTGGAGTTTTTACATCAGTGTTCAGTGTCATGTCCCATTGCGTTATTTGCAAAGTTATGAATACACAAATGTGAGTGTTAAAAGATAATTACAGTTCTAAATATGATTGTAATGATATGATACTGCAAATTGCAATTTTAATCATCTCCACCGTCAAATGAGGCCTGAGATTTCAGCAGCTATTTTGAATTCAAGTTAGTCTTTTTGTTATTTTACACAATAAACAGTATTGTACAATTAAATAGTTGTTTACTAAAATAGTCAAGCATCCTTGTAGTTTGTACGTGAATTTTGATAAGACTCTTCTTTAAAAAATTAATTCATGGGCTGTGAGTATTGCTGGCTAGGCCAGCATTTATTGCCCATCCCTAATTGTCCTTGAGAAAATGGTTGTGATATCCATGTGTAAGTACACCCACAGTGCTATCAGGGACAGAGTTCCAGGACTTTGACTCAGCAACAGTGAAGGAACAGCAGATATTTCTGAGTCAGGATGGTGAATGGCTTTGAGGGGAACTTCCAACTGGTGGTATTCCCATGCATCCACTGCCCTTGTCCTTCTTGATGGTTATGGTAATGGGTTTGGAAGGTGTTGCCTTAGGAGTGTTGGCGAATTCTAACTTAGTGTTATAGCAATGTGAGGAGGGGTGAAATGACTCCCCTATTCTTGTTTCTGATTGTAACAAGATTTGTTTGAATTTAGAAATGTGCTTTGCCAGTGCTGTAGGAGTCGCACTATTTACACTTTCAGATTGCAAATAATTATTCAGATAGGTTTTCTTAGGTTAAGCAAAGAACAAGATAATTTCATTGAAACTATTTCCTGAATTAGGAAGGGCGGCATGGAGGCAGAGTGATTAACACTGCTGCCTCACAGTGCCAGGGACCAGGTTAAATTCCGGATGACTGTTTGTGTGGAGTTTGCAAGTTCTCCTCACGTCAGTGTAGGTTTCCTCTGTGTGCTCTGGTTTCCTCCCACACTCCAAAGATGTGCAAGTTAGGTTGATTGCCCTTGCTAAATAGACACTTAGTGTCAGGGGGATTAGCTGGGTAAATATGTAGAGTTATTGGGATAGGACCAGGATGTGATTGTTGCTGAGGCAGGCTTGATGGGCTGAATGGCCTCCTCCAGCACGTTGGGATTCTATTCTTCGGTCTTGATCTTTCTGGCCGTATATACCAGCGGCATCTTCCAGTCCTGTTGACAGCGCACCCCCAGAGTAGGATTCTTGGCAGTGAAGGGTCCATTCAACAGAAAACCCCTTCAACAATGGTGGACGCAGAAGGTTTTGAAATCCAGAAATTACAGTCTTAATTTATCGCCCTTCAGAGTTAACATTTCCCACGTTTTCAGATTTTAAGATCTATAAAATTCTAGTTAATTTTAATCTCCTTAAGTTAGTTCAGTTGGCTGGATGGCTGGTTTGTGATGCGGCGTGATGACAACAGGGTGGATTTAATTCCTATACTGGCTGAGGTTATTAATGAAGGCCCCACCTTCTCAAAGCTGCCCCTCACCTGTGGTCTCAGTGATCCTCAGGTTAAATCACCATCTGTCAGCCCTCCCCCTCAGAGGGAGCAGCCTCTTTTTTTTAGGGTGGCATAGTGGTTAGCACTGTTGCCCACAGAGCCAGGGATCCAGGTTTGATTGCTGGCTTGGATCACTGTCTGTGCAGAGTCTGCACATTCTCCCCCTGTCTGTGTGAGTTTCCTCTGGATGTTCCGGTTTCCTCCCACTGTCCGAAACTGACCTGTCAATCATTCTTTCTCCAACAATTCAGGGTCATATAAATCCTGGACACTCCATGAGACCCAGAGTAAAAATAAACAAAATCCCATTAAGCAGTAATAAAAGGACTTCTAAGCAAGCAGCTGGTGCCATAATGAAAAACTACTTACAAACTGCAGAGAACATGATTTTAAAAAAATCCATAAAGGCACACTAACATCACACTCTTCGGGTGGAATTCTCCCAAAAAAATTCTAAGTGCCGAATTCATGTAAAAACTGGAGTAATTCCCACTGTTTTTTCCAGCAGAGCTTTCAAAATGAATCTCCCACACTCTTTGCACCACAAAATGCCCGAACATGAATCGTAATGAAAGGCTGGGAGCTGGGCTTATTCATAAGAACATAAGAACATAAGAAATAGGAGCAGGAGTAGGCCATCTAGCCCTTCGAGCCTGCCCCGCCATTCAATAAGATCATGGCTGATCTGTCGTGGCTCAGTTCCACTTTCCCGCCCTCTCCCCATAACCCTTAATCCCTTCTCTTATCAAAAACCCATCAACCCGCTTCTTAAAAATATTTAGCGAGGCAGCCTCCACCACTTCAACGGGCAGAGAATTCCAGAGATTCACCACCCTTTGAGTGAAGAAGTTCCTCCTCAACTCCGTTCTAAACCGCCTCCCCTTTATCTTGAGGCTGTGCCCCCTAGTCCTACTGTCTTTTTTGAGCGGGAAGAGTCTCTCCACCTCTATCCTATCCATCCCATTCATCATCTTATACGTCTCAATGAGATCTCCCCTCATTCTTCTAAACTCTAACGAGTACAAGCCTAGTTTATTCAGCCTCTCCTCATAGCTCAACCCCCTCAACTCCGGTATCAGCCTAGTAAACCTCCTCTGCACTCCCTCCAGGGCCAAAATATCCTTGCGCAGGTGCGGCGCCCAAAACTGCACACAGTACTCCAGCTGCGGCCTCACCAATGCCCTATACAGCTGCAGCAAGACCTCCCTACTTTTATATTCAATCCCCCTCGCTATGAAGGCCAGCATCCCATTCGCCTTCCTGACCACCTGCTGCACCTGCAAGCTGGGTTTTTGCGATTCATGCACAAGGACCCCGAGGTCCCTCTGCACCGTCGCCTGCTGCAGTTTTTCGCCACGTAAGTAATAGTCCTTCCTACCATTCTTCCTACCAAAGTGGACCACCTCACACTTGCCAACATTAAATTCCATTTGCCATTTCCTGGCCCATTCGCCCAGCCTATCTAGATCCTTCTGCAGACTCTCCACACCCTCCGCACAATTTGCCGTTCCCCCAATCTTGGTGTCATCAGCAAATTTCGACACCCTGCACTCGGTTCCCTCCTCCAGATCATCTATATAAATGGTAAATAGCTGAGGCCCCAGCACCGACCCCTGGGGCACCCCACTAGTCACCATCCGCCAATCCGAATAGCACCCATTGACCCTTATTCCTGCTGGAGAGACCAGCAGCATAATGCTGAGTGGGCCACTGCGCATGCACCAATCTGTCAATGCCCAGATCAGCACATGCGCAGTCACCCGCGCCACCAGCCTCCATCATTGGCCAGCACAGCAAACCCCACCTCCCCCAGTCGCTGTCCTTCCAATAACCCCCAAGTCCCAACAGCTGGCCTCACGGACATATCTGGGCCAGCCCTGACTGACACAACCCCCATTCCCCCAGCCCACCTCAATCTCCCGCTGTCCCCTCCTCACAGTCTCAATCACAACCCTCCATTGCCCCAATACCTCCCCCCACCCGATGGCCAGCGCCAATCAGCCCTTCCCTCTCTCTGTCACTGACCCAAAATGCAGAGTGGCAGCAGGATCACGTACCCCACCCCTACAGGCCCCGTCTTCTTGGCATTGCCTGGTGGACAGTGCCAAAGTGCCCCCTGGGCATTGCCACTTTGCCCCTTGGCCAGTGCCAGGGGGCCAAGCTGGCATTGCCAGTCTGGAAATGCCCAGATGGAACCTCTCACTTACCCTCAACCTCCATGGCCCCCCTTCACTCCAGCAGAGTCAGGCTACCAGCTCCCCGCCAGTGGAAAGCTGTTGTAAATCCCGCTGGAGTTAAACGCTGTTGGCTGGGGCAGGGGGAGAAGCTAACGAGCCTGGAGACATGAGCCCTGGGCCCATTAATCAGATTCAAATCACGATTTGAATAATTTATTCAACTCTGTGCTAAATACTGGCATAGAGCTGACAACATCGGAAATCCGGCGGCTGGAGATACACAGAGGCCATGATGCCCAGCGGGAAGCCCACTTCATGGCCTCCGCTTATATCTCCCAGCCCACTGGGAGAATCACCATCTATAATTCCCAAAACTTCAGAATGTTTGCTCACTATCCTGGCATGCATTCCTGAGACTTTTTGGTGTGCACTGTTGTGAACAATGCTAGTTTAACACCAAAAGACAAAGTGTTTGGATCCATCATGCTGCTCCATTCATTCATTTTGTATTAAGCTGAAGGCTGCCTTTGCATTTTGCCATTCATTGCCACCTCTGCTATACATTGCCTGAATGCTGTTGTGTTCATTGCCCAGATCAAGTGGCTGATATCCGCTTTGCATGCAATAAATTTGAAGCATTTCAATGAACAGTTAATCCGATAAAGCAAAACGCTGCAGATGCTAAAGTCTGAAATAAAAACAGAAAATGCTGGAAAATCTCAACAAGTCTGGCAGCATCTGTGGAGAGAGAAAAACAGAGTTATAGTTTCACATTCAGTCGACTTCTTCGGAACGCCTAATCATGCGTTAACTCAACGGTAATTGTAAATTAGAAGATCAGAACGTTCCTGTTAAATATTCTAGGGATAAGCTTTATGCGGAAGACTGTCTATAATGTCTTTGTGCTTGACATTGGCGGCAAGGTAGCACAGTGGTTAACATTGCTGCTTCACAGTGCCAGGGACCCGGGTTCAATTCCTGGCTTCGGTCACTGTCTGTGTGGAGTTTGCAGTTCTCCCCATGTCTGTTTCCTCCGGGTGCTCCAGTTTTCTCCCACATTCTGAAAGATGTGCTAGTTAGGTGCGTTGACTCGAACAGGCGCTGGACTGTGGCGACTAGGGGAATTTCATAGTAACTTAACTGCATTGTTAATGTTAGCCTTACTTGTGACTCATAAACAAATTTTGCTTCACTTGATTTTTACTTTACATTACGCAACATTACTTCCTAAACACTGAAGAAATTATTTCCTATGACCAGTGCAATCTCATTGTGTAAATTATTATTTCGTTTCCTTAAATCAAATTTTCTAAGAAAGTGAGATGTGTAATAAAACATTGTCACTGTTCCGTAATTATTGGCCTCGTTAGTTTTTGGATGCTGACAGAGTGTTAAAGCCCTTTCCCATGTCATTCTGCTTGAAAGTAAAGTTGATTGGGGACATGAGCATATTATTTTTATCTTAAATGAGAGTGAATGTAATAGTTGTTCTAGCATATCCACTTTTCAACATGGTGAGAAAACTTACTCAAGATAAGCAGGAAGATGCATGAAGAATGACATCTAAAGTGTGACAATTAAATGGCAACAGAAACTAAGGCTGGAATCCTTGAACTGTAAAAGTCTCAAGCGCTGGGGCCACTTCAGGGTCCCGACCCTGCTGGCGTCTGAGGTCAGCGCATCTGGCATGATTCTACAGGAGGCAGCAAGTGAACAGGCCAGATCCAGGAACGCCATCCTATAAGGGATGATGAATAGGTTCCAGAGTTGGAAGATGCATTCAATGCAGTTGGTCATCTTCACAGTATGGGTGCTGATGTGGGGGCTGGCAGCAGGAACAGTGGCAGTGTCTTCAGTAGAAAGAGAAACTGCACATTAAGCACAACATTCGTCAATTTCCATGAATTGGGCATCATGGCATACCTTCTGCTTGGGGATATGTGAGCACTGAAAATTACTGCCAAATAATTAAAAGGTTTTATTTGTTATGCAGCTCAGACCTCCCACTGTGAAGCTGGCTTTGATGCATTGCTGGACACCACAACAAGTTGGTGGCATGTGTGATACTTCCTCTATAACATTGGCCAACTTAGCCCTGAACTGTCTTAATTGCCTATCTAGTTTCCTCACCTCTGTCCAATTTTCCACCACAAAAACCATTTCCTTGAAGCTAAGAAAATTCCAGCCTGGATGTGATGCTTACAGGAAGCGTGCATTATGCCAAATAAATTTAACATGTTTGATCCACATGAGTGGTGATACATATTCAAGTCTTGTACTCTATGTGGTTGGGCAGGCTGGTACTTTTGTCAGAAGTCAATGATGTGAATCTGCTGTTGAAGTTTTACAGAATTTACTGTGTGGTGTTAGGGAGAAATTTCACCAATTTAATAAGCTTTTACTGTGTGGAGATTAGCAGCCCACCAGCCATCTATAACTAAATAATTAAGGGTCATGTACGCTTATTATAGAGCCAACTGACCTGAATAATACACTGCTCATGCCATAACATGGTTGGCTTGGGCAGTCAGGTGGGAATGGGCAGACTATTTTTAAAGGCCTACATGAACAAAGGCAGGGTGGTAGGGTAGCATCTCATTCAGTGTTCTAAGTGCACTGGGGGCATCTCCCCAAGATTTCATACTGCCCTCCTGAACCGCCTGCCCAGCAGAACACTTCACCCCCACTCTCCTCTCCCCACTCCCTGGCCACTGGAATATCTCCCAGCCCTAAATCTCCAAGACTAACTTTCTTGGGCAGCCATGTTCATCTTTGGCCCTCTTCCTGCAAACCCATTACTGAGCTGCCAAAAGTGATGGAGCTGCCAGTCAGTCAGAGCTAGCAGCTCCTGAGAGTGGGACTTAATTCTGAGTGAGGAGCTGAAGTCCTACTTTTCACCAATTCAGACTACTTGCAACATAGTATGGCTCCGGAGAGAGTCAACTTCTGGTTGACTTTACTTCTTGGGGGAGGGGGCAAGCAGTCCATCCCCACCCCGCATTCCACAAAATGCAGCCCAATCGGTATAGAATGCCAATTATGCATCATTGGGTGTTGGGAGTAAATTATTTTAAAGATAAAGAGGAAAGTTTTTTTATTCTTTAGTGGGGTGTGCATTGTGGGCAAGGCAAGCATTTGTTACCCACTCAAAATTTCCCGTGAGAAGGTGGTTGTGAGCTGCAGTCCATCTTGTGTAGGTACACCTACAGTGCTATTCGGAAGTGAGTTCTGGAATTTTGACCCAGTGATAGTGAAGGAACAGCAACTTGGTTCCAAGTTAGGATGCTGTGTGGCTTGGAGGTGAACGTGCAATTGCTGGTGTTCCTATGACCTGTGGCATTTGCTCTTCTGATGGTGGAGGTTGTGGGTTTGGAAAGGGAACCTTGGCGAGTTGCCACAGTGCATCAAGTAATTGGTGCACATAGCTGCTGCTGTACATCTGTGGTGCTGGGGAATAAATATTTAAGTTGAATGGAGTGCCAATCAAATGGGCTGTTTTGTCCTGGTATTGAGCTTCTTGAGTGTTGCTGGAGATGTACTCATCCAGGCAAGTAGAGTATTTCATCACACTCCTGATTTGTGCCTTATAGATGGTGGACAGGTTTTGGGAGTTAGGAAGTGAGTTTCCTTCTTACCAGTCCAGCTCACTGGGTAAATCAAGGCATTTCTAGTTCAAATTGTTATGTCATGGAATTGTTCAGGAAAACAAGATTATGAGCTCTGTATGTATGTAAAAACATCTGTATGTAATCTTTGCAAAAGGAAATTACTGTGGATACTGGAAATCTGAAACAAAAATGTAAAACTTTGGAAATGCTTAGTAGGTCCAGAATTATCTGTGGAGAGAAATAGAGTTAACAAACATTGAGATGACCTTTCATCAGAACTAATGAACAGTTCAGTTGAAAGGTAACTTCAACCTGAAGCCAGTGTAGGAGAGCAAGAAAGGAGCAGCGTCAGGCACACTTAAAAATGAAGCATCAAGCTGGTGAAGCTACAGTACAGGACTACTTAAGGGCTAAATTGTAGAAGCAGCTTGTGATGGACAGAGGCAAGTGTTTCTGTAACAATGGATCAGACCATCATCCCAATACCAACGAAAAGCCAGGCAGCGTGCCTTCGTGACTATCATCTGGATGGCTCTGACATCCATCATTATGAAGTGCTTCGAAAGGTTAGTCATGGCACAAATCAATTCCTGCCTCCCAGACTGCCTGGATCCACTACAGTTTG
Source organism: Carcharhinus amblyrhynchos (assembly GCF_965287045.1). Lineage (NCBI taxonomy): Eukaryota > Metazoa > Chordata > Chondrichthyes > Carcharhiniformes > Carcharhinidae > Carcharhinus > Carcharhinus amblyrhynchos. The sequence goes on from NC_137341.1 coordinate 14,461,329, forward strand.
CCTGTCATCACAGCAGGTCCACAGCAGATGCCATCTCCCTGGCCCTACACTTAACCCGGGAACACCTAGATAAAAAAGACACCTCTGTCAGACTCCTATTCATAGACTGCAGCTCAGCCTTTAACACCATTGTTCCTACAAGACTTATCTCCAAACTTTGTGGCCTGGGGCTTAGCTCCCTGGCAACTGGATCTTAGTTCCTAAATCACGGACCACAGTCAGTAAGGATACACAGCAACACCTCCTCCATCACTCTACTCAGATGCCAAATATGTCTGCTTATTTAGCTTGAGTACAGTGCCCACTGATAAAGTCCAAGAGCAAATAGACAGGATGCTGTATCATGGAGTGATCTCTCCTGTTACACTACCTACAAAATGGTGCTCAGGGCAAGTGAAAGTCACTGAACCTAATTGAGATATCAGGCCTGTGTTGATCTGACACCGTTAAATTGAGCTGTTCAGAGAGAGGTACATTTGATGTCCTCTATAGATGACAGCCTGGCAGAGTTGTCCAAAGATGTTCTTTTTATGAAACTGGATGCCAAAAGTGGGTTTTTGGCAGATACCCCAGGACCAAAAATCAAGATTGTTGACAACATTTGTCACTCTCTTCAGTCACCTTTTGATTCAATCAACTTCCCTTTGGCATCTCCTCGGCCCCAGAAATCTTTGAACACACTACGTCCAACATCCTTGAAGACAGAGGAGGAATTGTTTCCCACTTGGGGGTGGCCTGATCATCCCTGCTGCTACAAAGAAGTGCATGATTCTGGAGTCCAGGATTTTAAAAAAATTCTTGAACAATTAGGCCTCACTCTGAATGAGAAGTGTGAGTTTTTGAAAACCACTATCAGATTTTTAGGCCATGTGATATTGCAGAAAAGGATAAAGATAAACCCCTGAAATATCAAGCTGATTAAAGAATTTCCACAGCCCAAAGTGTGTTAGAGACATGCAAATATTTTTACACATGGTTAACTAGATGGAGAAATTCATCGTGAATCTGTCGGCCATGCACAAATCACTTTATGAGAAAAGGTCAGCAGTGGTGCTGGGGAGTCAAGCAGAGAATGCCTTTGACAGGATCAAAGAATTGCTCCTGCACACTCTGAGCCCAAATTGCCTACAACAGTGACAGCTGATGCATCATCGACAGGGGACTTGGAACTGTTCCTCCACAAGTCCAGGAAGATGGCAGAAAAAAAAAACACATTTTATCAAGATTCCAGATCATTGACAGAAGCTGGAAAACATTATCCAGCAGTTGAAAAGGAAGCATTAGCAGCGACGTGAGCCTGCAAAGGATTGTAAGATTATTTGATAAATTTACAATTCAGGATTGAGATAGACTGTAAACCTCTGGTCACTCTCCTGAACTGCAAGGAAATTGCAAATGTGCTAGGTTTCCAGCTAAGACTCGTGTGCTGTGACTGTTCAACACAGTAGGTGCCTGGGAAAATTCAGACAGCTTTCAACATACTGTCACGAGTTACAATTGACCAGGTTGCACTACAAGAATTGACGTTAATCGCAGAGGTGGAAGTACATCCTTCCTCAATAAGAAGTATCCTACCGCCACTGTGAACAAATTCAGAGAGATTAGAGAAGTCCGGTTGAAAGACACAATGCAGTTAGGTCAGAACATGCTGCCAAGATGGTTGACCTGCATATGTCCCAAATAATCAGATGTTAAGATAATATCATGAACAGCAAAAACATTTGATGATTGTTGATGCCCTTTTGGTGTTCCATGATAGGCTAGTAATCTGGAGTGTGATGCAAAATACTCCACGTTTGTGGCAATACCAAATGCAGAGCATGGGCACAACAATCAGTTTGGCGGCTGAGAATTTGAAAACCATGGAAGAAGTTATTTCTTGCCATTCTTGTGCCATCAACCATTATTACCATTATCATTTCTGTCCAAAGCTAGACTTCAGAGGAAAAATCTACAGCATTGCTGTTGACTATTACTCTCGCTGGTTGGAAATCAGCAGCATCCATTCCACAAACGCAGGAGTTATGATTAAAAACTTGGAAACACATTTAGTGTACACATGATATTCCAGACAAGGTCAATGGTCCACTGTTCATGAATGAACATTTCTCCCAATTCTCAGTGACCAGTTCATCACACTATCCACAGACAAATGAAGAACTGAAGAGAGGTGTAAAAAAAAAGTATCAAAATGTTGATGAAAAAGGACAGTGATCTAAAATTAGCCCTGCTCAGTTACAGAGCAACATCACCGAGTAATGGCGTTTGCATCAGCAGAACTACTAATGGGGAGAAGGCTAAAAATCTGACTTGATCTTACAAGATCAGGACTGAGTGAAGTGTCATGAGCAAACACAAAGAGAAAACAGGTATAATCACTGGCATAGAGTGAAAACCATATCCAGGCAAGTACCTGGGCAATAAGACACTGTCAGTGAAAGGCATAGTCATAGAGCAAACTCAGCAGCCACCATCATACCTCATACAAACACTACTTACAGAAAGTCTCTGATACTCTTAAAAACTACAAGGAGACAGCAAATGACTCAAGAAGTGACACTCAAGCCCAGGAACTAAATGTAGACCAGCATCCTCAAACAAGAATACTCGAGACATGATCAGGGAGAGTCATTATAGTGTCTGTGATGTTATAACTTTGGGGAAAAATGGTGGAAGTGGATGCCTTGGTGGTTATGTGGATGCCTTGGTGGTTATTTTCCAGACGTCGCTGGATTCCGGGGAAGTGCCGGATGATTGGAAAACGGCTAATGTTACGCCGTTGTTTAAGAAGGGTGCCAGGCAAAAGGTGGGGAATTATAGGCCGGTTAGTTTAACGTCTGTGGTAGGTAAAATGTTAGAATCTGTCATTAAGGAGGAAATTGCGAGGCATCTTGAAGGGAATTGCTTGATAGAGCAGACGCAGCACGGTTTCATTAAAGGGAAGTCGTGTCTGACAAACTTACTGGAGTTCTATGAGGATGTGTCTAGGGCGGTGGATAGAGGAGAGCCGGTGGATGTGGTCTTCCTGGATTTTCAGAAGGCGTTTGACAAAGTACCTCACAAGAGGTTATTGCAGAAGGTCGAGGGACATGGAGTTGGGGGTAGGGTGTTAGCGTGGATAGAGGATTGGTTGTCAAATAGGAGGCAGAGAGTGGGGGTCAACGGGTGCTATTCGGATTGGCGGATGGTGACTAGTGGAGTGCCCCAGGGGTCGGTGCTGGGGCCTCAGCTTTTTACCATTTATATAGATGATCTGGAGGAGGGAACCGAGTGTAGGGTGTTGAAATTTGCTGATGACACCAAGATTGGGGGAACGGCAAATTGTGCGGAGGGTGTGGAGAGCCTGCAGAAGGATCTAGATAGGCTGGGCGAATGGGCCAGGAAATGGCAAATGGAATTTAATGTTGGCAAGTGTGAGGTGGTCCACTTTGGTAGGAATAATGGTAGGAAGGATTATTACTTACGTGGCGAAAAACTGCAGCAGGCGACGGTGCAGAGGGACCTAGGGGTCCTTGTGCATGAGTCGCAAAAACCCAGCTTGCAGGTGCAGCAGGTGGTCAGGAAGGCGAATGGGATGCTGGCCTTCATAGCGAGGGGGATTGAATATAAAAGTAGGGAGGTCTTGCTGCAGTTGTATAGGGCATTGGTGAGGCCGCAGCTGGAGTACTGTGTGCAGTTTTGGGCGCCGCATCTGCGCAAAGATATTTTGGCCTTGGAGGGAGTGCAGAGGAGGTTTACTAGGCTGATACCGGAGTTGAGGGGGTTGAGCTATGAGGAGAGGCTGAATAAACTAGGCTTGTACTCGTTAGAGTTTAGAAGAATGAGGGGAGATCTCATTGAGACGTATAAGATGATGAATGGGATGGATAGGATAGAGGTGGAGAGACTCTTCCCGCTCAAAAAAGACAGTAGGACTAGGGGGCACAGCCTCAAGATAAAGGGGGGGCAGTTTAGAACGGAGTTGAGGGGGACCTTCTTCACTCAAAGGGTGGTGAATCTCTGGAATTCTCTGCCCGTTGAAGTGGTGGAGGCTGCCTCGCTAAATATTTTTAAGACGCGGGTTGATGGGTTTTTGATGAGAGGGGATTAAGGGTTATGGGGAGAGGGCGGGAAAGTGGAACTGAGCCACGACAGATCAGCCATGATCTTATTGAATGGCGGGGCGGGCTCGAAGGGCTAGATGGCCTACTCCTGCTCCTATTTCTTATGTTCTTATGTAAATGTAAATGATTTAACAAAATAATCTTACATTTTTGAGATTATACTTGGGGGAGATTTGGAGTAAAGAGTTAATTGTTATGTTAATTAAACAATTATGTTAATGATGGTATAAGCAAGATATCGGGGTCAGATGACCATGAGAGCAACAAGACACTGTACAGTCTGTGTCCAGAGAACAATATACTTACAGTGAGGTCTTGGATGTAAATAGTTCTCCTTAAAACTATTTATTGACACTTAGTACTGACTTTCTCCAAGTTACCACAGTAAGTGAAACCTCATCAAGCAAAATGGCAACACAAGTCATGAGCAACAAACCAAACCTCACAGCACTCTCCAAACCTGCAACCTCTATCATCTAAAAGGACAACGGCAGCAGATACACAGGGACGCCACCGCCTGCAAGTTCCACTTCAATTTACGCACCATCCTGACTTAGAGATATATCGGCATTCCATCACTGTCACTGGGCCAAAATCCTCGAACTTCTTCCCAAACAACACTGTGTAGGTATTCCTGGAACACACGGACTGCAATGGTTCAAGAAGGTGGCACGCCACCATCTTCTCACAAGCAATTAGGGATAGGAAATACTTGTTGAGCCAGTGAAATCCATATCCCTTGAACAAATACATTAAAAGAAAAAAAGACTCAGGTTTATACCACCCCTTTTCTGATGAAGGATGTCCCAAAGTGCTTTCCAGCCTTCAGACCTTTTGAAGAATAACTACTATTGTAATCTGGGAACTGCAGCAGTTAATTTGCACATAGCAAGCTCCCACATAGAAGTGTTATAATAGTCAAATTAATGATGCCCTTGGAGAGATAAATGTTGGCCTTTTCTCCTTTGAAATTGGACGACCACTTGATGGAGAGGGGCTCAGTTTACGTCACATCTGAAATAGCACATCCAACATTGCAGCATTTCCTCGGTACTGCACTGGGGTGTCAATTGTGATTTTGTAAAAAATTAGTGCTCAATCATCTAGCCCGTTTCAAATTCTAAATAGGGTGGCATGTTGGCACAGTGGTTAGCACTGCTGCCCCACAGCACCAGGGTCTCAGGCTCAATTCTGGCCTTAGGTGACTGTGTGCGTGTGGAGTTTGCACGTTCTCCCCGTGTCTGCATGAGTTTCCTCTGGGTGCTCCAGTTTCCTCCCACAGTCCAAAGATGTGCAGGTTAGGTTGATTGGCTATGCTAAATTGACCCTTAGTGTCGGAGGGAATTAGCAGGGTAAATATGTGGGATTATAGGGATAGCGTCTGGATGGGATTGTTGTGGATGCAGACTCAATGGGCTGAATGGTCTCATTCTGCATTGTAGGGATTCTATTCTAATTATCTCAATTTTTTCACCTCACCTCATAGACACTTACAAACTTACAAACAGTGCAACACTTAGACGAACAAAACTGCAGCCTATATATAAATATGTACAACTGACAATTAAAATACACACAACATGCTGAGCGCCCCAGACTAGTTGGATTTCACTAACCACCCCTCCTTGATCGTAGCATCGTGGTGACCAGTCTGTTCCACATGTTTTTCAATCAATTCTCTTCCTAGCCAGGTGTGTGCCTAGCTCCTCTCCACAGGAGCTGGTCACCTTCACTGTCAGTGATGTTTATTTAGTAGGGCAGCAATTGGACTCGGTTAGCTTGTTATCTGCGAGTCTCTGTTGCCGGGGTCGGGGCAGGCTTGCAAGGCAGAAAAGTCTCAGCTTCATCTCAATTACAGTGTGTTGGTGTGGTTTTGACAACTCTCCGCCCACGTGCCTGACAGCAACTCTGAAGCAAAGTGGGTTTCATTTTGTCAAAGCCAGCATCTCCAAAACGATCGACCTGAGAACACTCGACTCAAGCAGAGCTGAGCTCCTCCACTTGGATTGATCGAGGCGAGTATGAATTACAATCCAGGGAGCAGCTGAAAGCCAGGAGCAGCGAGAGACCAGTGAGGATGAACCTGCAAGGTAAGTCCACAGACCTGCAAGCTGGTTTTGAGTGTCAGTATTAAACTAATGGGAACCGTTACAGACAATGGGAGTTTGCCCGCAGACTTTTGAGATCGATTGTTTCACCTGTATTGCCTGAAAAATAAAGTTGGTCGCAGGTCTTATCCCCTCCGAGTTGCACAAATCTTAGCGACGAGTGCGGAATTAGACACTCCACCCTACAGTCAGACGAGAAATGCAGATTATTGATTCATGCATACAGAGCAGAGTTAATAAGGGCAGGCTTGGTGCAGTTTCGTCTGCAAGTGGAACCTCTTTTATGAAGTTAGTGGGAGAGTTTCAAGAAATCATGATCTTAAAAGTTTCTGAACAGACAGAAGTTGGCGTGTGTGGGAGTGCAGTCTGTGTAAATAGCTGACCCCCCTCCCCCATGTATATTTAAATTAACAGCTGTGGGTACGGTTTATTTAAATAAGTAAAACGGGGCGAGGTTTGGAACACATTAATTTTAGAACCAGAAAACTTCGAGAATCAACCTGATTAAATTCGTGTTGGAGAGCTGTCTTCTCATTGGGGTGCGCTCAGGACTGGAGTTGTGTGTGGAAAGTTTGCTCTGATGAGTTAATTGACCCGAAAGACCACCACCTCTCCCCGCCTCCCGCCTCCCCCCCCCCCCGCCACTCCCCACCAGTCCCACCAGTCCCCACCAGCGGTGTGATTAAAAACTTTGAGTCCGCTCCGAAAAGGTTCGACATCCAAACTGGATGCTCTTTGTGCAATGTGGAACTGATTTACACTCAATTAATCTATGGTTTTAAAGTTGCTGAATTTCTGAAGGGTTGTGTTAATAACAAAATAAATATCAAATGTTAGAATGTACGGATTTAACTTGAATAATAAGAACTTAAAACGGTTTATTTTACTATTTATTCGCCTTTAAAGAGTTCCCTATTAGTGCATAGGTAGATTCCTGGGATACTAATGAAGTTAGTCACTTTGAATAATTCTGAGCCTTTTCTTGAAATGCTAAATTGGGAAAAGGTTGATTCTGGGAAAAGGCAATAGGTTTTCCATCATTGGCTCCCCAAGAGACAATTCTTCATGCAAGAGGCCTATAATGGGAGGGTTGGACGACTACTTTAAATGTTGACAAGAACACGGCCAGTTCCCACCCTGTCCTGTCTTCACCCCACATCTGCAGATTTATACTTTCTATTAGGGGTCGCTGGCACAGGAGTAGGGTTGATTTCTTTCCCCCTCCTCAGGCCCAGGATGGTGCCCTTCCAACGGAGATTGAGGAACTCTACACAATCTGTCACCTTCCTGGTCCACGCAGCCATGGTTGGTGTGTTTAATTATTGGAGGCAATAATAAAATTGCATCATAGGACTTCACAGATACTTCATTGACTAAAGCGGATGCAATGTCCTGACACCTTCAAAGGCACAATATGAGTGCAAATTCTTTCTTTGTTCCTCCCTTCCTTCCTTTCATCCCTTCCTTCCTTTCCAAGCAATCTATTGCTGAAATGGTGCATTTGTGTATATGTTGAAACATGCTGTGGTAGAGAAAATATATTTTTTAATACTTAGAAGACAGTTTGGTATAGTTTAGTACGCATCAGATCCATGATCCTTTCATTGTTGCTTGCTCGATGCCCATTTGTGTTCTGTTTTCTTTGACAGTCCGACAGCAAATTTGGACAAAAAGTAACTAGATTCATGACTGCTGTGTAGAAGAGTGACCATACTGATACAAATTGTCCTTGAGCAGGGCACCTGATTTAGCTGAAATAAGTGGAGTGCAATTGCTCCACTTTGAGCAAACTAAAAACCATGGGATCTTTGTGGGGAGGCAGCCAAATTCAAATTTTAGAATAAACCTCTCATTTTACAAATTACTTTGGGTATTTCTTGGGGTAAGTACCTTCTTCCCAAAGAGAGTAATTTGATTTATTGTGCCAGTGACATTAAACGGTATGGAAGGGACTGCACTGTGTGACATGAATCATTTAAAAGTAAATTTTAAAAAATAAGCATACTTATAATCTAATTACAACTGTAAACTGTGAATATTGTCAAGGTTTGAGTGCTGGGCTACAAACAAGCCCTTGCCAGATACAGGGCACCTCATCGGTTGCTGCAAGAATTAGATACTTAGCTGAACCAGTTAGACTGACAACTGAAAACCTCTCATCGCCTTCTTGCAAAACTTCATCAAAAACCTGCTCTGGAACATCTTGGAAGGAGCATGTAACTCCAGTTAATTTCAGTTCAACCACATTGATCAACTGTCACATTTCAAAGCTTTCCACTCATGTTTAAATTCACAAGTTGCAACAAGTTAACTTAGCGCAGAATTTCACACTTTGCTGTAAAATGAATTCTGGCATTATCCTGTTTGACTTTTGTCCAGCTAATTGTATCTGCCATTCAGAATGCATTATTGTTTTCATAACGGTTGTTAGCTTGTTTCCCAGAGTCTTAATGACGAAATAGTTCATTTTGCTGGGAACTGGAACAAACCATTCAATGCCTTGAGCTTGTTCTGTCATTTGGCTAGATCATGGCTCATAGAATCATAGAATCCCTACAGTGCAGAAGGAGGCCATTCAGTTCATCGAGCCTGCACTGACCACAATCCTACCCAGGCCCTATTTCCACAACCTCACCCACTTACCTTGCTAATCCCCTGACACTAGAGTCAATTTTAGCATGGCCAATCCACCTAACCTGCACATTTTGGACTGTGGGAGGAAACCAGAGCACCTGGAGGAAACCCATGTAGACATGGGGAGAATGTGCAAACTCCACACAGACAGTGACCCAAGACCGGAATTGAACCCGGGTTCCTAGCACTGTGAGGCAGCAATGCTAACCACTGTGCCACCATGCCGCCCTGTACCTCTACTCTAATTAACCATCTTATTCTATATCTTGTTACCCAACAAAAATCTGGTGATCTCAGTGTTGACAGATATTAATGTCCTAGCACCTACTCTTTTCTGGGACAGAGAATTCCAGATTCCTGTTTGCCACACTGGCATTTTATCTTATCAGGGTGAATCTTGACTCTTGAATGTCAAGCAGTTTTAGTTAGCTGTTTCATGTGGTCACTCCAGTGATGGGATTAAGTTAAGTATCTATTTTGTCTTCTGACTAATCTAGAAACTAGCATTTGGAGCCAAGTAGGGCCATCAGGAAGATTTCAAATGAAAAACTCTCCCATATAATAGGGGAGTAAAAGTTGACAGTGACTCAGTCTGTGGCTCCATGCATGTCCTGATGGTTGGTTAAAGAGCCACAGTGACAGAAGCTTGGGAACAGGTCGCTTGTCCATTGTCTAGTATATAGAGTGTCCCATGACATAGGGTGGCTTTAAACTTTAAAGTATATCTGTTCAGTTATGTCATTGAGGTGCAACTGGACTCTGAGCATTGCCAGCCAGAGAACTTCTTCAGCTTTAGAGAAGATTCTTTGATGATGTACAACCTAATTGTGCCTTTGGCTTGATCATTTCAGTCTCCTGACTCAGGTGGACAATTGGATGGAAAATCTGTAATTGGAATTACTTTATGACCAATTGGAAGTCAATGTCCATAATGTAAGTCCCATCTCTAAAATGGACTGTGCAACCTTAGGGACAGAGAACCACAAAAGTACTGCATTCACATTTACTTTCGGATGAGATGTTAAATCAAGGCCCTGTCTGCCCCCTCAGGCATTTGAAAAGATACCACGGCACTATTTCGAAGAAGATGGAGACAAGATTGATTCTTCAACCAAAATGACCAAATCAGATTATATGGCCATGATTTCAGTGCAGCTTGTGAGAGCTTGCTGTGCGCAAATTGTCTGCCATATTTCCTAAATTGTAGCAGTGACTGTACTTCAAAAGTACTTCATTGGTTGCAAAGCACTTTAGGACACCTTGAGGTTTTAGAGCGACTATACTAACAACTTAAAATTACTTTTTGCATCATCCATGGTAATTCAACATCCATGGTAATTTAAGAATGCTCACCCAAGGAAACTGGAATTCCATGCAGCTAATCTGGAGTTGAGAGGAGGAGATTGTATATTTTTAACATGCAAATAAGTGTGAAATTGTAGCATTAATACAAGGTTAAAATACCATACAGGCTGGAAACTTGGAACATAAAATAACAAAAGCTGGAAATACTCAGCAAGTCAGCCAGTATTAGTGTAGTGGAAAAGCCTGACTTGCTGTGAATCTTGGTGTTTTCTGTCAACTTAACAAGGAGAAGGTTTCAGGCTTAAGTGATTAACTGGGCAAAACATAACTAACTATAAACATCTAAGCCATATATGAAGTTGCGAATCAACAATTGTGTTTCAAGTGCATGTGTTATAAAACTGCATAAAAACAAATATTGTTCTGATTATAATTCGGTTGTCAGAGTTGATTTCCATAGTTATAAAAGGTAAAAGAATAGTCTTTAACCACAAAACATTTTGGCTTATGAAAGTGAAAATGAATATGGAAAAATAGGAGAGCTAAGGAGAAAAGACTGGGCATTTGGACTAATTGGATAGATGGCATTGTTGTGACAGGCTGGCTTCCTGTAAGATCCTATAACAGTGGGCAACCTAGGCTGGTAAGTGGGCTGCATGCTTAGCCCTCCTTCATCTCACTGGGCTACAATTAGGACACATTGGACATTATGTGCCTTTGCTTTATGTATGTATCACTTTAGTAATACTGGTAGGAATAAATCTTTGTGGATGGAAACCAGTGGACTGTAGCAACCCTACGTGTGGGCAACAGCCAACCAAATGTCTTGTGGACTGCACTCAGAACCCTAGTGGGCCACATGTTGCCCACCACTGTTCTACAAGTATGAACTGATGTTCTAGCTATAACCAACCCATTGGGTGGGGTTTTGTGGTCTCGCTCAAGCGAGGCAGAAAATTGCTGCCTGAGATCAATGGAGATTTCCGTTGTTGGACCCTTGCCCACTCCGATTCTATGGCAGTTGAGGTGGTAGAATTCCGGCGATTATGTAAAATGGCAGTTTGTGGATTTTAAAGTAAAATTTACAATGCCAGACATTTTTAAACTTAACATACCTCTTAGGCGCTAATTTCACATTTCATATTTAGAGAAATTGTATTTTGGGAGCTCTGTATGTATATGTTTCAAAAGTGATTTGGATTTGACATTTATTTGGTGAAATTGCTAAGTGACTCAGTGGAGATAATAATTCAGCAGTTTCAATGTTTAGGTGTTCCTTTTACTCAGAGTCATTTCTTAGGCCTTGCCATTCCATTTAGCGTTTCTCTGTCCAATCCTCATTCCTGAGTCTACGTACAGAATGATACCACCTCATTGAAGTAAACATCCCAAGGCATAGGTGGCGTAAAAGACATGCCCAGCTTTATCTTTCGGAGCTCCTGGACATGTGTTACAAAATTCCATCCATCTTAGTGTGGATTCAGCATTTTTTGGTCACTGCCATAAGTTAAACCCAAACCTCCCTACAGCCTGGAAAGTAATTTACTGCTCGAGTGAAGTGATATCATGACTGAGGGACATTACAGGGCGAATGTGGGTGTGTGTCTTTCTGCAGAGTGTTCACAGTATCAGGATGAGTGTGGGTATGCCTTTGGGTTAAGAATGTACACAGTATCAAAGTATCATAGACACAAAGTATCATGGACAGAGACTCTTTACTTGCATTCCAGTGGACAAAAGTGTGTGTACTTTGTTGTCACAGTAAATGAGGCTGCCCCGTCATTTAATAATAATGGAATCATATTCTTTTTCTCCCCCTTAATACTGTATTATGCTCTACTCACTCATTTTTTTCCAGGTGAACTTATCAAAATATTGTTTTCTCCTTCAGTGTCTCAGCCAGAAGCACTGGATATGTATTCTGGATGTAAAATAAATAGAAATTGATTACCTCTACATCAGTGAGTATCTGGACAGACTTTCTCTGACCAGATTTAATAGGTGAGATACAGTTCATAACATGGTAAACTAATGGCCTATGTAGGGAGCAATCCTGAGTGGCAAATTAGCTTAACTTTGTTTGAGAGCAATAATTATTGCTCCTGTTATGGGAACGCCACTTAACAGTTTCCCACAGTAATAAAACCTAACCTGGCGCCCAATAGTGTGAGGCATAGACCTTGCATTCCATTGCAGTATTCAGAGAACCAATCTTGCATTACAAAAGAGGTCATTCAGCCCATTAAGCCTGTGCCAATGCTTTGAAAGAGCCCATGGAGTCCCACTCCCCTGCTCTTTCCCCATAATGTGGAGATGCCAGCGTTGGACTGGGGTAAGTGCAGTAAGAAGTCTCACAACACCAGGTTAAAATCCAACAAGTTTATTTCGCAGCACTAGCTTTCAGAGTCTCAGGCTCCTTCTTCAGGTGAGTCACTTGAAGAAGGAGCCTGAGACTCTGTAACCTAGTGCTGCCAAATAAACCTATTGGACTTTAACCTGGTGTTGTGAGATTTCTTACTGCGCTTTCCCCATAGCCTCGCAAACATTTCCATTCAAATATTTATTTAATTCCCTTTGAAAATTATTATTGAATCTGCTTCCACCATGCTTTCAGGTAGTGTTTCCCTGATCACAGCAATTTGCTGCAGAAAGAAAATTCTTCTCATCTTGCATCTGACTATTCTTGTTAATTATCTTAGTTGTGGTCTTCTGGAGTTGAGGGGTTGAGCTGTGAGGAGAGGCTGAATAGACTGGGCTTGTACTCGTTAGAGTTTAGAAGGATGAGGGGAGATCTCATTGAGACATATAAGATGACGAAAGGGATGGATAGGGTAGAGGTGGAGAGGTTCTTCCTGCTCAGAAAGGACAGCAGGACTGGAGGGCACAGCCTCAAGATAAGGGGGTGGCAGTTTAGAACAGAGTTGAGGAGGAACTTCTTCACTCAAAGGGTGCTGAATCTCTGGAATTCTCTGCCCGTTGAAGTGGTGGAGGCTGCCTCGCTAAATATATTTAAGACGCGGGTAGATAGGTTTTTGGTAGGCAAGGGGATTAAGGGTTATGGGGAGAAAGCGGGAAAGTGGAACTGAGCCACTTCAGATCAGCCATGATCTTGTTGAATGGCGGGGCAGGCTCGAAGGGCTAGATGGCCTCCTCCTGCTCCTATTTCTTATGCTCTTATGTTCTTCTAGTACTGACCCTCCTGCCAGAGGAAATAGTTTCTCCTTACTTTGTCAATCCCTGCATGATTTTGATCTCTCCCCACCCCTCCCCACATAAAATCTCCCTATAGCTTTTCCTTCTCTCAAAGGAAAACAATTCCAGTTAACTGCTTACAGAAAGGATTGCTCACTCCCTTGACCCTGAGAGCTGTGCTGATATGGGAGTATAAACTCGGGTGGAGCCACGAAGGAGAGCAGTCTAACAGTCCTCTTGGCAATCGGTTGTGAATTATTCTGATGACCTGCCTTCCTTTCATTATAGACGTAACAAAAGGTGAGACAAGCCTGTTCCAGATTTGCAAACGTTAACATCAACTGTGGAAAACCGCAGTCTGCAGGATTGAAGATAAGATGATGCTCTAATCGGAGACAGATACTTTGCTGTCAACAGCTTTGCTATGGACAGGAAGGAACAGGTTGTCTCTTCTTGTAGTAGGAACAGAAGACAAAGAACAAAGAAAATTACAGCACTGGAACAGGCTCTTCAGCCCTCCAAGCCTGCACTGACAGTGCTGCCCGACTTAACTCCCTATGCTTCCGGGAACCATATCCCTCTATTCCCATCTCATTCATGTACTTGTCAAGATGCCCTTTAAAAGTCACTACAGTATTCGCTTCCACTACCTCCCCCGGCAGCAGGTTCCAAGCAACCACCACTAGCTGTGTAAAAAATCTGCCTCGTACATCTCTTAAAACTTGCTCCTCGCATCTTAAACCTAAGCCCCCTAATAGTCCACCCTGGGAAAAAGCTTCTGACTATCCAATCTGCCCATGCCTCTCATAATCTTGTAGACTTCTTTCAAGCCTCCCCTCAACCTCAGTCACTCTAGTGAGGACAAACAAGTTTCTCCAACCTCTCTTCATAGATAATGCCCTCCATACCAAGCAACATCCTGGTGAATCTTTTCTGTACCCTCTCTAAAGGTTCCACATCCTTCTGGTAATGTGGCGACTAAAATTGAACACTGTATTCCAAGTGCAGCCTAACTAAGGTTCTAGAAAGTGGCAACATGACTTGCCAGTTTATAAACTCAGTACCACAGCTCTCGAAGGCAAGCATGCTGTATGCCTTCTTGACTACCTTCTCCAACTGCATTGCCACTTTCAGTGACCTGTGTACCTGTACACCCCAATCCCTTTGCCTATCAATACTCCTAAGGGTTCTGCCATTTACTGTATATTTCTGCCAAAATTCATTATCTCACGTTTCTCCGGGTTAAACGCCATCTGCCATCTCTCTGTCCAAGTCTCCAACTGATCTATATCCTGCTGTATCCTCTGATGGGCATCATTGCTATCCGCAAATCCACTAACCTTTGTGTCATCCGCAAACTTACTAATCAATCCAGTTACATTTTCCTCCAAATCATTTATATATGTTATAAACAGCAAAGGTTCCAGCACTGATCTCTGAGGAACACCACTTGTCATAGCCCTCCATTCAGAAACGCACCCTTTCACTGCTACCCTCTGTCTTCTTTGACTGAGCCTTTGTATCCACCTTGCCAGCTCATCTCTGATCCCATGCGACTTCACCTTCTGCACCAGCCTGTCATGAGGGATCTTGTCAAAGGCCTTACTGAAGTCCATGTAGACAACATCCACTGCCCTACCCTCATCAATCATCTTCGTCACTTTCTTGAAAAACTTGATCAAGTTTGTGAGACTTGACCTCCCCTTCACAAAACCATATTGTCTCTCACTAATATGTCCACTTATTTCCAAGTGGGAATAAATTCTGTCTCCAATAATTTCTCTACCACTGATGTAAGGCTCACCGGCCTGTAATTAGCTGGATTATTCTTGCTCCTTAAACAAAGGAACAACATTGGCTATTCTCCAATCCTCTGGGACCTCCCCTGTAGTCAGTGAGGATACAAAGATTTCTCTCAAGGCCCCAGCAGTTTCCTCCCTGACCTCTCTCAGTATTCTGAGGTATATCCCATCAGTCCTTGGGGACTTGTCTATCTTAATGTTTCTCAAGAACCTCAATACCACCTCCTTTTTGATCTCAACATGACCCAAACTATCTACACATCCTTTCCCAGACACACATAGATTTCCTCCCTTGTCCTTGAGTGGGCCAACCCTCTCCCTGGCTACTCTCTTGCTCTTTATGTATGTGCAAAAGCCTTGGGATTTTCCTTAATCCTCCTGGCCAATGCTTTTTCATGACCTCTTTTAGCTCTTCTTACTCCTTGCTTAAGTTTCTTTCTACATTCCTTGTATTCCACACTTGGCTTTGTGTGTTCCCAGCCTTCTAGCTGCGACAAATGCTTCCTTTTTCTCTTTGAGTAGGCTCACAATATCTCTCGTTATCCAAGGTTCCCAAAATTTGCCATACTTATCTTTCATCCTTACAGGAATATGCTGGTCCTGAATCCCTATCAACTTACATTTGAAAGCCTTCCACATACCAGATGTTGATTTGTCCTCAAACATCTGCCCCCAATCTACATTCTTCTGTTTCTGCCTAATATTGTTGTAATTAGCCTTCCCCCAATTTAGTACCTTAACTTGAGGACTACACTTGTCTTTATCCATCAGTACCTTAAAGCTTACTGAATCGTGGTCACTGTTCCTGAACTGCTCCCCTACTGAAACATCGATCACTTGACCGGGCTCTTTCCCCAATACCAGGTCCAGTATGGCCCCTTCCCTAGTTGGACTCTCTACATACTGTTTAAGGGAGCCCTCCTGGATGCTCCTTACAAACTCTACCCCATCCAAGCCCCTAGCACTAAGTCCCAGTCAATATAGGAGAAATTAAAATCTCCCACCGCAACAACCCTGTTACTTTTACACCTTGCCAAAATCTGCCTACGTATTTATTCCTCAATCTCCTGCTGGCAGTTGGGTAGCCTATAGTTAACCCCCAACATTGTGACTACGCCTTTCCTATTCCTGTGCTCTACCCATGTTGCCTCGCTTACCAGTCCTCCGAGGTGTCCTTCCGCAGTACACCTGTGATATTCTCTTTAACCAGTAGTGCAACTCCTCTACCCCTTTTACATCTCCCTCTATCACGCCTGAAACATCTATATCCTGGAATGTTAAGCTGCCAATCCTGTCCTTCCCTTAACCAATGGCAACCACATCATAATTCCTAGTATTAATCCAAGCTCTAAGTTCATCTGTCTTACCTGTTACACTTCTCACATTGAAACAAATGCACTTCAGTCCACCAGACCCTCTCTGATTTGCAATCCCACCCTGCCTGCTGTTCCTGAGTCTTACTGGCCCTACTCTCTTGTTCCCCTTCAGCTAATTCACCTTTGATTTGGGTCCCACCCCCCTGCCAAACTAATTTAAATCCTCCAGTGTGACACTAGCAACCTCCCAGCCAGAATATTTGTGCCCTTCCAGTTTAGATGCAACCCATCCTTCTTGTACAGGCCCCATCCACCCCGGAAGAGACCCCAATGGTCCAGATATCTGAAACCCTCCCCCTTACACCACCTATTTAGCCACGTGTTGAGCTGAACTATCTGCCTATTCCTAGCCTCACTGGCACATGGCACAGGGAGTAATCCTGAGATTAGAACTCTAGAAGTCTTGCTTTTTAACTTTCTACCTAACTCCCTAAACTGCCGCTGCAGGACCTCATCACTCTTCCTGCCTATGTCGTTAGTACCAATATGTACCACAACCTCTGGGTGTAAACCCTCTCCCTTCAGAATGCTTTCTGTCCATTTAGAGATTTCCTGGACCCTGGCACCAGGGAGGAATATACCATCTTGGAGTCTCTGTCATGTCCACAGAAATGCCTATTGTACCCTTAACTATAGTGTTATAATTATAAGACATATAATCAACTAACACCATTGACTTATACCATCCACTCAGAGAATAATCCAAAGTATTTGACATTAATGGGAGGAGAATATTACTTAAATAAGCAAATGCTTAACCATGGTGGAAGAGTTAAGCAAAATGAATTCAAACTTGGTGAAGTAGAAGAGTTTGAGATGTTATTTCAAGATGGAGAGAGAGAAGTGGAGGATTTAGAGAGGGAGCTCATTGGGGTAGGAATCTCTCCTGCCAGTAGTAGGATGATGGGATGGAATTATAGTGTAAAGTAACATGTAAAAATTTAACAAAAAATGCCATGTGTACTGGCATGGGGAATGGGTGGCATGGCAGGGAAAGGCTAGGGGGCCTAAAATGTCACAATGCAATGGGGATGAGGTCCCAAATCATCAAGGCAGGCCTTTTAACCAGACTATCTCATCACTCAAGCCACTCACCTGCCAGTTTTGGGCCAATGGGCCACTCCCCACCCAGAATGAAGATAGTGTCATTCGAGAGGATTCAGCTTGAAGTTGGTGGAGGGAAACTTAATGACCTAAGTCTTGGTAGTAGCCATGTACATGGATTGGAGCTCGTCTCCTCACCGCCAGTCAAGAATGCTGTCCATTGAGCCACAGATAACAATAGATAACACAGATAACACCTTCGTGTGAATAGGGTTACAGATATTGGCAGACTATTTAATTTAAGATTGCAAGAGTCAATTTAAGATTTTCTGTTTCAATTTTTCTGTCCAGAAACATTAAAAAAAACACACGAGGACAACTGATATTGGTGCTTTTCTTTCACTGGGACCTTTGTTGAAATGCATAGAACACATGAATGTATTTTTAATGCATAGTATTCATAAAAGAATCAAAGTCATGTTATATATTTGCTTTCAGTGCAGAAATGCTAACACTGTCCTCAAAGGTTAATTGGTTTCCTGCACGTCTGTGCATGACGGGTATATCCAATCATGTAATCTCGCTATTGGAGTGACGTGTTATAGATGTTGTGATAACAGAATGTGTTCACTTGTGGTGGTGAGGGGAGGTATGATTTGAAGATTTCTTTAAACATTCATTTGTTTGAACCATTGATGATTGATCTCAGGAGATGATGGACTGCACCCACACTGAATGTTCTTCTGTATTGAATGCATGTTGTCGCTGTAGAGGTCGGTTTTTGTGAGTGTCAGTCCCCTCCACAGCTGGTACAGATTAGTAGCGTTAACCCATCCGGTTTCTTTTTCCCCTTCCAGAGGGCTTCTCCTTCTACCCAATGCCATTTACTTTTGTTCTTTGCTTTCTCCACATCCTGCCTGACTGCTTGTATCTAGGTACCACTGAACCAAAAAATACTGAGGAGCTCAGTAATGTTATGGTGCTAAAATTACTGCAAGCTGTATCACTTATTTTGTTAATCAGATAATTACAGCATATTTCAATTACTCCTCAGGTTTTGTTTTTATAACATTTTAAGATGACTGTTTGTTTAATAGGAAGTATGCCATTTACACCTGAGATGAGGAGGGATTTAATCACCCAGAGATGTCAATCTTTTGAATTCTCCCAGATGGCTTCAAAGGCTCAGTTACTGAATATATTCAAGACAGAGTTGGATAGATTTCAAGATATTAAAGATATCAAGGATTGGGGATAGTGCAGGAAGATGATGTTGAGCTAGAAGATCAGCCATGATTTTGTTGAATGGTGCAGCAGGCTTGAGGAGGTGAATGGCTTACTCCTCCTGCTATTTCCTATGTTCCTGCAGCACTGCATTGTAGTGTCAGCTTAGATTATATGATAGAAACACTGGAATGAGGTTTTGAAGCAACAGTCTTTTAACTCTGAGATGAGCGTGGTACCCACTCAACTAACTTGAAATCTCAAGTTCTATACAGCTTGACAGTGAGGAGATAGAATGTGCATTTACCATTTAAAGTGGTATGATTTTGACTGATGCAGTCTTGTCAAATCTGATTGCAAGAGAAAGTAAAATATTGTATCTGCTGCTGTATTTAACCAGTTCACACAGTTGTCCAGATGGCTAACATGTGGTTCAAAATAATATCAACAGCATACGTTCAATTCTGGCTAGGTAGACATTGGGTCTGCTTCTTCACCCTGTTCCTGAGAGGGGAAGTTGACGGCAAGCCACCACTGATAAAAGCAGCCAAGGAATTGGCTCAGGCTGAAGTATCAGACAGAGAGCCAAGGACCTGCCTTTGGGTGGAGCACACATGAATGAATGAACTGTGTGTAACTTAAATTAAACATATGATTGTCAACAGTATATATGATACCATAAATGTACTGTCACGTGAGGTTCTGTAAGTCACTGCCGCTATCAATAGCCATTTTGTTTTTCATGCTCTTCCAATTACAAAACATGAAGAACCTGCATTTATATAAAGCCTTTAGTGTGGTAAAGGCTGAATATCCTTTATCTGAAAGCCCTGGGGCTGATTTACGTTTCATATTTAGGATAATTTCAGTTTTTGAAAACCACAAAGAGGCCTAATTACATTAAACTGTAGCTAACCTAGGCATAGGCTGTTATAAAGTAAATAAAATAACTGAAAAAATAAGTTGTATTGCTGAAGAATAAAGGTCTGATGCAGTTGGTGAGGTTCTTGTCAGCTTGGGTTTTGTTGGCTGGGGTCGATGAGATTCAAAGTGTGGTTTTCAGACGTGTCCTGTTTTCAGATTGACAAAAAACAGACCCATAAAACATCCAAAAACTTCACAGGAGTCGCATTCAATACCTTTCTTGTAGTTTGGGTCCTCCTTTCCAAGCAACACTGAAACACTGCAAGGGGCTCACATGAAAAGCTAATAGTATGTAGGGCTCCAAAAGGATGGTGAACCTGTGGAATTCATTGCCAGTTCATAGATCATGGAATCCCTACAGTGCAGAAGGAGGCTATTTGGCCCATTGAGCCTGCACCAACAATAATCCCTATCCACGTATTTAACCTGCTAATCCCCTGACATTGAGGGGCAATTTAACATGGCCAATTCACCTCACTGCACATCTTTGGACTGTGGGAGGAAACCAGAGCACATGGAGGAAACCCATGGAGGCATGGTGAGAATGTACAAACTCCACATAGACAGTCAACTGAGGCCGGAATTGAACCCAGATCCTTGACACCATTAAGGAGCTGAAACATATCAGCTATGATTAAATAGCGGAGCAGACTCAATGGGCTGAATGGTGTAATTCTGCTGCTATATTTTATGGGCTTATGAAGAGCAAATTACTGAATATAACATGTTTTTAGAGGAAAGAAGACTCGGGGAGAATTTGATTTACAATGCTGAACAGTACTGAAATGCCAAGATGTAAATCGGATATTTAAGCTTGAAGGTACAGATTGACAAAAGATAAAGATTAGGTCATCTCAGAGTTGTATAATTGATTTGTGAGACTTCTGTCCTCAACAAAGTTATTGAGGCCGAGGCATCAACTGAAAATTTCATAACTGGATTTGAAAGACTTTTTGTTAGGCCAGGATATTAAAAGTTATGGAACCAAGAGTTAAGATATATATCAGGCATGCTGTTTAAATGAATGGTGGAATATGCTGAAAGGGTTGAGCAGCTTATTTTCTTTCTGTGTTCCAGTGGGAATAAGGTTCCACCAGAAGCAGTTGGTGCTGTGTTGATTAATGTCTTTCATGAAGGAATTAATAACTCCAGCTGAATAACTGGGGGCAAAATCACATTGGTTGGGTATATGTAACTACATTGCGACAGCGTTTAGAAAGGTCCCTTGGGTTGGTAGTGAAATTGTAAATCCCATGTTCGCAAACGTTAGTTGCATGATAGTTTAAGAAATGTTTACTGATTGAAACTGCTTGTTGCTATCAACACACATGTTCAGAGAAATCCTTGATCACTTTAATAGATTGAATTAATCTTTGTAATATGATACAATCAGGCAGATAGAGAGGCTGGCTGGTATGCGTTTGACAGCAGGTTATGACTGGGAAACAGATGGAAGCAGGATACGAGTGGGCCATTGATGAGGTGCTGGGAGACATTTGGAAGACAATTGGATTTCCTGGAGGACCATTGCTGGGTAGGTTGACAGATTAGTTGGGGATTTGAGGGGGAAGCATTTCTCTTCCTGGCCCATAAGCAATGTGTAAAAAGCTCTAGGCTGTTTCATGCAGCAGTCACTACTTGTCTTTAGTCGCTAAATTAAGACTATGAGAGAAAAAAAGCTGAAGAACTCTGCCTCATCAAGATATTTCAATGTGAGAATTTGTCTCCTGGGAGTGAGTTTGTTTGCCTCCATGTTCGCCTCCTCCCAGCTCACTTCAAGCTAAAAGTGGATGGATTTAAGGTGGGTTGGGTTTGAATTTAAGATTTTTTATATTCTTACTCAAAGCTTTGACAAAGGGTCATCTAGGCTCAAAACATCAGATTTTTTTTCTCCTTATAGATGCTGCCAGACCTGCTGAGATTTTCCGACATTTTCTCTTTTGATATAACAAACTTAAGTTCTCCCCCTAAGCAAGCATCATTATGAATTGCTTCAAAAAGTTAGTCATGACATAATATCAATTCCGTTCTCCCAGACACCATTATTCCTATGAAACTCATCACCAAACTCCATGGCCTGGGGCTCAGCTCCTCCCTCTGCGACTGGATCCTGAACTTTCTAACCCACAGACTGCAATCAGTAAGGATAGGCAACAACACGTCCTCCATGATAATCCTCAACACCAGTGGGCCACAAGGCTGTGTCCTCATCCCATTACTATACTCCTTATACATCTATGACTGTGTGGCCAAATTCCCCTCCAACTCAATTTTCATGTTTGCAGATGACACCACTGTAGTAGGTCAGATCTCAAACAATGACGAGACAGAGTACAGGAAAGAAATAGAGAATCTGGTGAACCGGTTCAATGACAATAAGCTCTCCCTCAACATCAACAAAACAGAAGACATAGTCATTGACTTCAGGAAGCATCATGGAGGACAAGCCCTAATTTTATATTAATGGGGATGAAGTGGAAAGGGTCAAGAGCTTCAAGTTTTTAGGTATCCAGATCCTCAACAAGCTGCAGTGGTTCCCCCCATGCCGACACTATCATTAAGAAAGCCCACCAGCTCCTCCATTTTCTCAGAGGACTAAGGAAATTTGGCATGTCTACTATGACTAACTTTAATAGATGCACCATAGAAAGCATTCTTTCTGTTGTCTCACAGCTTGGTATGGCTCCTGCTCTGTCCAAGTTCGCAAGAAACTGCAAAGGGTTGTGAACAAAGCCCAGTTCATCACTCAAACCAGCCTCCCACCCATTGACACTGTCTATACTTCCCGGAGCCTCGGAAAAGCAGCCAGCATAATCAAGGACCCCACGCATCCCAGACATACCCTTTACCACCTTCTTCCGTTGGTAAAACAATACCAAAGTCTGAGGACACGTGCCAGCTGACTTGAATAGCTTCTTCCCTGTGCCATCAGACTTTTGAATGAACCTACCATACGCTGGACACTAATGTAGGCTAGTGTCCATTAGTCTACATAGCTAATGGACACTAACTATGACTGCAACATGATATTCTCCTTTTCGTCACTATGAATGGTAATGCTTTGTTTGTTTCGTGCACAAGAAACAATATGTGACAATAATAAATTAAATCAAATCAAAATCAAGCTTGCAGCCTTTGGATCATCACCCAAAGTATTTTGTGCCTAAGTAAGTATTTCTGAAGTGAAATCATTCTTGTAGAAAACATAGCAACTGATTTGCAGGTAGCAAGGTCCCACATACACCAGTAATAGGATAATAACCAAATAATCAGTTTTAGTGATAAATAGTGGCCATTATACCTGGGAGAATTTACTTGCTCTTAAGTAGTATCATGCTATCTTTCATATCCACTGAGCAAGTAGATTGGGACATTGGTTTAACTTCTCTCCTGAAATACTATGGCTGGGATTTTCTGTATGTTTTGCAGTGGTGTAAGTGACTCGCCATTGGTCACCGTCAATGGGATTCCTCATTTTATGCAGCCCCTGCTGCTGGGAAACCAACAGTGAGGATTCACCATTGGTTGGACTGCAAGTTCCTGCCACTGCAGACAGCCAGAAAATTCTGGCCTGTATACCTGATAGGAGTACCAACCTAGATTCTCTAGGGTGTCTCTGGGGTGTAGGACCTGAACCCACAGACTTTTGATGTGGAAATAGGAATGCTACATATATAAGTCATAGCTGATTATGAACAAAAGCTGGGGAGAGCAGAACTGGTTAAAAGGTGGACCTGATGAGACCCAGGGAACATGTGAGTATCACTGAGTCTAGCACTGATGTCATAAGCACGATTGGTTTGACTTTGCTCAGTGTTGCAATAGCAGATGAGGCAGGAAAAATGGAAAAATTTAATAAGCCAGAAACTGTAGTTTAGGAGATTCAAAGATCATACATCACTGTCATTGAATCCTTTGAAAAGAAGGTTTCTGTACCTTTCTGAGAAACTGTCATAAACATAGAAAAATACATAACTGTATTTTCTATCACTTAAAGGGATGTTGTTGTTTCAAATGGTACGTTGGCATTTTGCTTCATAATATACATCAATTTTTATCTCACAAGCAAATGCTACTTGTTTATTTTTTGCTGATTTTTGTGCTCATTACAGTGAAGAATGTCAGTGCTGGAGTATGAAATGCTTTTCCACTTTTGGCATTCAATGTCAGCATTTAGCACATCCTAGCATGGCTGAATATTACTGAGGCTCATTTTAATTAGCTCTAATAGTGTGAAGTAAGTAAGTAATAAAGACTGCAAATGCTCAGTACGTCTGGCAGCGTTTGTGGAGAGGATAAAAGGGTTAACATTTCAGGGCTGATGAGAGGTCACAGATCTGAAATATTAACTGTTTCTCTCTCCATAGATACTGCTAGTCCCACTGAAGTAAATGGCAATTTACTTTGTGCCCACCGCCACCATCACTACCACCAACCCCCCCAACCTGGTGCCATTCGTGCTCTTCAGTTCTGACCATAAAATTTAGGTTGGGACGTCAGTTAAGTCCTGTATTGAGTTTGTACTCCAAAGAAACATGGGTGAAATGCTAAGCTGTGACTCTATTTATTCCTGCAGGTGGAAATAACATCTCATTGTTGAACAGAAGCTGGACATTTTCTTGGTGATTTGGATCATTTTTCCCCTGCAATCAACATCACCCACCAAAAAGGCACTTTTGCTCCTTCAATGCATTGATGCGTGTGGAATATTGCTATCTTTGCCTTCAAAGGTAATGTGAAGCAGTTTGAAGTTTGGGGTCCTTGTGCATGAGTCGCAAAAACCCAGCCTGCAGGTGCAGCAGGTGGTCAGGAAGGCGAATGGGATGCTGGCCTTCATAGCGAGGGGGATTGAATATAAAAGTAGGGAGGTCTTGCTGCAGCTGTATAGGGCATTGGTGAGGCCGCAGCTGGAGTACTGTGTGCAGTTTTGGGCGCCGCACCTGCGCAAGGATATTTTGGCCCTGGAGGGAGTGCAGAGGAGGTTTACTAGGCTGATACCGGAGTTGAGGGGATTGAGCTATGAGGAGAGGCTGAATAAACTAGGCTTGTACTCGTTAGAGTTTAGAAGAATGAGGGGAGATCTCATTGAGACGTATAAGATGATGAATGGGATGGATAGGATAGAGGTGGAGAGACTCTTCCCGCTCAAAAAAGACAGTAGGACTAGGGGGCACAGCCTCAAGATAAAGGGGAGGCGGTTTAGAACGGAGTTGAGGAGGAACTTCTTCACTCAAAGGGTGGTGAATCTCTGGAATTCTCTGCCCGCTGAAGTGGTGGAGGCTGCCTCGCTAAATATTTTTAAGAAGCGGGTTGATGGGTTCTTGATAAGAGAGGGGATTAAGGGTTATGGGGAGAGGGCGGGAAAGTGGAACTGAGCCACAACAGATCAGCCATGATCTTATTGAATGGCGGGGCAGGCTCGAAGGGCTAGATGGCCTACTCCTGCTCCTATTTCTTATGTTCTTATGTTCTTATGAAGTATTCTAGATGTGATATGTACGATAAGTTCTTTTGTACTATCTACATGGGTGGGTTTTTTTTTGCTGCTTTATTTTAGAAACCTATTACACTTTTGGTAGCAATATTCTGCCTAGCTTCTCCTTTCACCCCCCCCCGCCCCCCCACTAACAATTTTCATCTAAGGTGGTTGTTCTTTGAATCTTTTGCAATAATGAATAATTTGTCTGGAACTTACGATAGTGTTGAATTCACTTTACAGAACATTGAAGACCCAATTCTTTTGTGCTGAGACATGTCCAAATGTTTTGATAGAACATGAGTGTGTATTAGCTGTAAAAAAAAACTGATTGCACAAAATACGTTGGCAATCAAAGGCTTGAACATGGTAATAATTTGGGCAAACCACGTGATCCCTGCAAAATCTTTATGGTGCACAATTTAGTTGTAGTTTTGTTGTTGTACTGTTGCCTGAGGAGGAAATGGTATCACATGAGACAATTTCCTCCCACAGCGCTCTGCAATTCTAGCTCATCGCAAAATAAGAATGTGGAAACTGCACTTTCCCATTGTCGAACAATGTTTGTTTTGGTATTACAACATTCCTGATGGATTGGTATGGAGACATCACATCCAATGGAACCCTTAACCAACCAAGATAGTTCTGGATAAAATATCCAGTCTCTGCTGAGATATACCAAGAATTTAAAAAGTAGTAGCTTTAACATGGTGAAGCTGTTTGACGATAGACACCAAGTGGGAATTCAAAGAAAAATGGAGGAGGTGACTGAAGGTATTGAGTTGGATCTTGAGGTGGGTTTTGAAGAAGGAATGCAAGAAAGAAAGAACCTGTTATTGTATAGCACCTTTCACAAAGTCAGGACAGCCAATGAAGTACTTTTGAAACATAGTCACTTTTTTCTAATATAGAATGTGGAGATGCTGGCGTCGGACTGGGGTAAACACATTAAGAAGTCTCACAACACCAGGTTCAAGTCCAACAGGTTTATTTGGTAGCAAAAGCCACTAGCTTTCAGAGCACTGCTCCATGCAAAGTATCACTAACTGTCCTGGCTGGAGACAATACATATCCCTTTAACCTGCGCTTAACCCTCTCTCCATTCACATTGTCTTACCTTTAAGACTTGATTACCTGTGAAGACTCGCATTCCAACCATTATTTTGTAAATTGAATTTGTGTCTTTATATGCCCTGTTTGTGAACAGAACTCCCACTTACCTGACGAAGAAGCAGCGCTCTGAAAGCTCGTGGCTTTTGCTACCTGATAAACTTGTTGGACTTTAACCTGGTGAGACTTCTTAATCTAATAAGGGAAACATGGCAGCCAATTCACACAAGACAAGATTCCATAACCAGTAATGAGAGAATGACCAGATAATCAATTTTGGTTGAAGGATAAATATTGGCTGAGACTCTGTGGAGAGAAGTTTCTCTCTCTCTCTCTCTCTCTCTCTCTGTCTTATTCAAAATGAGATCGGAAATGTGTTCTTTTATGGCCATGAGGGAGGTCAGGTGGACCCCAGCTTCATGTCTCGAAGAGTGGCACCTCTGATAATGGAACTCACTCCCTTTGGTGTGTCAGTCAGGATTATGTAGTCAAATCTCTGGAGTGTTGCACACTGGAACACACCAGAAGCACTGACATGGAACCAAATAACACTCAATGAAAGTAGAAAGTGTCTGCAGGGCAGGTTGATCAAGAGGAAGTTGTATTTTTCTTTTTTACTGTTGGAAAATCTGACCTAGTGCCATCTGCAAAACATTTGATTCTGAGAGTATCATGTGATGGTGTTTTTATGAGCTTCCCAGAAATAAGGCAGTCTTTTTGGTATTTTTTTCCATGTTGTCATAGATTACTTCCCTTTACAACTCGTTGTACTGAACTTCCTATATACTGAGTAACAGTTTTTATAACCATATCAGAACATTGCATTTATTGTGGAAATAAAGCAATAAAGAGTGTTATTAATAACATGCTCTCTAAAATCTGTGAATAATTTATATTCACTGAAGCTGCCGTTAGTCTTTAAACTCCACAGACCACTTTGTAAAGCTATGGAAAAATAATACAGACTGCTTTTCCTTATAGCTGTTTTAAACTTAATCACTGAGACTCTAAGTTGAATAATTTAACGCTGAATTAACATTCTCTTTATTACATTCTTTAAAAATATGTAACATTTTTCCCTGCACATTAAAAAAATCACAAGGAATGCTGGAAACACTCAGGCTACACCTGTAAAGAGAGAAATATGAGTTTTCATCGCAACTGCAGGATGTTAGACATTAAGAACTTTAAGCAAATGCAAAAGAGGGGGAAGTTGGGGATTAGGGCATAAATAAAAGGAAGGGTTTGTGATGGAATGGAGGAGAGGAGTAACTAATGATAGTCAAAGCACCCATCTAGGTTCTTATACTCTTCATCCCACCTCAGCTAGTCTTGCACAGCCACTCAAGCTTTTATTCATGCCTTCGCTTCATCCATAATATGACCTCCTTCGTAATGAGTGCATACTTCATCCCAAACCTGAGCAAATCAGTAGCTCAACACATGGGGAATTGCAGATCAAAACACATGATCTGCATATGCACTGTGGTTCTGGATAGTAATCCAGATTTGACAGCTGAGATGTGATAGAAAATGTGCACGCTCTGAAACTTGTTCATGACTTTCGGCTTTTCAAGGGTTAACACATAGTTATAAAAGCTCACTGGTCTACTCTGGTAGTCAGAATGGAAGCATTCTGTCTCGCTCACAGTTCATGCGATATTAGCTGGCCTCAGGCAGTTGTTGTCCTATAACTGAGCTTAGCACCCCTGGGCTGCAAAGAAGGAAAACAAAACACAACCATGAATTTCATGCTTAGGTGAAACTTGAACATAGAACCTCTAACCTCAAGGGCATTAGTGCTGCCACTGAGTTAGTCAAGAGTGAATAAAAGAGGAACTTGATCCAGACGAGGCTGGGAACTGAATATAACAGATTATAAGATCTACAGAAGCAGCAGGGAAAATGGTTGAGGGGGAGGAGTAGCTTTCTGTGATTAAGGATGAAACCACTTCGATGATGAGAATGGATGTAATGAGAAACAAGTTGGCATGGTATTTTGTACTGATCATCTGTTAGTAGTTGTGAAGTGGTCTATTGTATAAATGCAGCAATTATACAAACATGTAGCAAAGGCAGAGTAGCTTTAATGGAGGATTTTAACATCCATATAGTTTGGGATAAACAGACTGTCACACATCAGAAAAGCACTGAATTTCTGAGTGTGCCTGGGAATGTTCTTTGTAACAACATGTCCAAGAGACAACAAGGAGGAGCCATATCAGATTGAGTAATGAACAATGAGCCACATTTATTTAACAACCTGACAATGTGTGAACATTTATCTATTTGCAGTCAGTATATGACTGAATTCAACCTTGCGTTTGAAAAGTAAAAATACAAAATAGTTACTAAGATTCTAGATTTAGGTAAGATTGGCTCCAATGCAATGAGACAGAGACTGTCCACAGTAAACTGAGCAAATTTGTCAATGGGTAATAGGACAGAAGATCAGTGGTAGGAATTTATTATATGAGACCAGTTTATACCTGTAAGGACCAAGAGCTGTAGTTGTGACACAAAAAAAACAGCCATGTGGAATTGCAGACCAACATAAAACTAAAAAGAAAAAAAATAAAACTAAGGCATCAGATCCAGACAAATCAGAAAGAAATTAATAAAAAAAAGTGAAAGCTACAAAAATGAGGATGAAAAGGAGAATGAAAGGGTCAGAAAAATCAATGCACAAACTTCTTAAATTAGGAAAAAGGTTGGTTAGGAGCAATATGACCCCGACATGAGTGATAATGGCGATACTGTCAATGAAAACAAGGAAGTGATAGTAGGCATGTTGAATAATTACTTTTCATCAATATTTATAGGAGAGGAAGATATCAGCTTCCCAGAAATCCCAGGAAACTGATATTGAATTAGGGATAGGGTCTGAGCAAAATTAATTTGAACCAAATGATGGTAATGAAGAAAATTATGTCATTGGAGTGACAAGTTCCCAGGACCAGATTGCTTTCGGCACAAGGTTTTAAAAGAAGTAGGTGAGAATATTGCAGCTGTCCTGACTACATTTAATTAATTTGGAAATCATTCCTTCAGATTAGAAAATTACTCCAACCTATTTTGCTATTTAAGAAAGGCAAGAGAGGAAAGCTAGGGAATTCTGGATGAGTCAGCCTAATGTCTGTTGTTGACAACTTAGTAGTGTCTATTATTTAAGGATAATGTTATTGAAGAACTTGAAACCTTCAGCTGATCTTGAGAGCCCGCATAGATTTACAAAGTTAATCATGTTTTGAGGAGCCTGAAGAACTGACAAAAAATGGACAAGGGAACGGACTGTGAACGTTGTTTATGGAGATTCTCGGAAAGCATTTGATAAAATATCTCATAAGTGTGTTAAAATTGAAGCCCATGGAAATTTGGTACTTCTCTGGACTTTAGTTCTAATAAAAAAAATTCAAATTAAGCCCAATCATGATCCCCACATGTGAACCCAAGCTGACAAGACAAGACATTGCATCCCATCTTGGGCTCGATCAAACAAGATCCAAGCTGACAGAATGAGCCATTGCAGCCCCTCCTGGGCTTGATCTGAGCTTCATCTCAGTCAAAAGGCTGAGGTGTCTTGAAAAATTGCATCAGGTGAAGCCTCGGTGTAACCTCATTGGCTTTCCTGATCCTTTTCTTTGTCCTAGCCTGAGCAAACCATGATCGCAAGTGTCAGCACACCCCCAGCGCAATGGGCTAACCTTGCCCCCTGCCTAATCATGGTTTCATCCAACCCATGGAATTGATGGCAAATCATTGACGGTTAAGAAATTGGCTGAACAGCTCGAGGCTGGAAGTAACTGTAATGGTCAGTACTCTAATTGGCAGTAGTAAAAAAAACAAAATGCTGTGGATGCTGGAAATCTGAAATAAAAACAGAAATTGCTGGATAAACTCAGCAGGTCTAGCAGCATCTGGGGAGAAAGAAGCAGAGTTAACATTTCAAGTCCATATGGCTCTGCTACAAAATTGAAGAGGGGTAGAAATGTAACGGATTATATAGTTTTGCAAGGGAGGATGATTGGAAGAGGTGGGGCAGATTAGAAGGTCAGGGCAGGTCACAGCTAAGGGGAGATTGGCAAAGATGTTGTGGACACAAGACAAAGACGGTGTTAATGGTGAGATTTAAGACTGTATAACTGTTAATAGTGGCATAAAGGTAAGAAAGCAGAATGTGTTAGTAAGACAACAAAGGTCAGTTCTCATAGAAACGTAGAAGATTGGAGCAGAAGGAGGCCATTTGGCCCTTCAAGCCTGCTCTGCCATTCATTACGTTCACGGCTGATCATCCAACTCAATAGGCTAATCCTGCTATTTCCTCATAACCTTTGATCCCATTCGCTCTAAATGCTATATCTAGCTGCCTGTTGAATAAGTTCAATGTTTTGGCATCAACTACTTCCCGTAGTAATGAATTCCACAGATTCACCATTCTTTGGGTGAAGCGATGTCTTCTCACCTCCTTCCTAAGTGGTCTGCTCTGAATCCTCAGACTGTGACCCCTCGTTCTGGACTCTTCCGACATTAGGAATATCCTCCCTGCATCTACCTCTGTCTAGTCCTGTTAGAGTTTTAAAAATCTCAATGAGGTTCTCCCCTCATTCGTCTGAACTCCAGCGAAAACAATCCTAACCGTCGTACATGAGTCCCACCATCCCTGGAATCAGCCTGGTAAGCCTTCACTGCACTCCCTCAAGAACAAGAGCGTCCTTCCTCAGAAAAGGAGATCAAAACTGCACACAATACTATATGTGTGACCTCAGCAAGGCCCTATATAATTGTACTCGAAACTCCTGTACTCGAAACCTCTTGCAATAGAGGCCAATGT
This sequence comes from Carcharhinus amblyrhynchos, assembly GCF_965287045.1. NCBI lineage: Eukaryota > Metazoa > Chordata > Chondrichthyes > Carcharhiniformes > Carcharhinidae > Carcharhinus > Carcharhinus amblyrhynchos. The sequence continues at coordinate 14,492,458 of NC_137341.1, forward strand.
ACCATTTGCCTTCTTTACCACGTGTTGCGCCTGCATGCTTACCTTCAGTGACTGGTGCACAAGAACACCCAGGTCCCTCTGCACACTCCCCTTTCCCAATTTACAGCCATTCAGGTAGTAATCTGCTGCCTTCTTTTTGCTTCCAACCTTACACTTATCCAAATTATATTGCATCTGCCATTGATTGGCCCACTCACCCAACCTGTCCAGATCATTCTGAAAAATCTCTGCATTCTCATCACAGTTCACCCTTCCGTCCAACTTGGTATCATCTGCAAACTTAGATGTTAAATTTTGTCCTCGGATCCGAATCATTAGTATGTTTTGTGAATAGCTGGGATCCCAGCACCGATCCCTGTGGTACCCCACTAGTTCCTGCCTGCCAATTTGAAAAGCACCCATTAATTCCTGCACTTTGTTTCCTCACTGCCAACCAGTTTTCTATCTGTCTCAATACACTTCCCCCAATCTCATGCGCTTTAATCTTGCACTATAATCTCTTGAGCGGGATTTTGTCAAACGCTTTCTGGAAGTCCAAATATACCACATCGATTGGTTCCCCCTTGTCAACTCTACTAGTTACATCTTCAAAGAATTCAAACAGATCTGTCAAGCATGATTTCCCCTTCATAAACCCATGCTGACTCTGTCTGATCCTGCCACTGTTTTCCAAATGCCTTGCTATAAGGTCCTTGATAATGGATTCGAGAATTTTCATCACTACTGATGTTAAGCTTACTGGTCTATAATTCTGTTTTCTCTCTACCTCTCTTTTTGAATATTGGAGCAACATTTGCTACCCTCCAATCTGCAGGGACTGTTCCAGAGTCTATAGAATTCTGGAAGATAACCACCAGTGCATCCACTATTTCTAGAGCTACTTCTTTAAGTACTCAGGGATGTAAATTATAAGGTGCTGGGGATTTATCCACCTTCAATCCCATCAATTTTCCCAGTACCATTTCTCTACGAATATTAATCTCCCTCATTCTTCCCTCTCACTAAATCTTACATTCTCCAACATTTCTGGCATTTGATTTGTGTCCTCTTTTGTGAAGATAGAATCAAAGCATGTATTCAGTTCCTCAGCCATTTCTTTGTTCCCTATTATACACTCCTCTGTTTCTGTCTGTAGGGGACCTACATTTGTTTTCACCAACCTCTTTCTCTTCACATATCTATAGAAACTCTTAGTTTCAGTCTTTATGTTCCCTGTAAGCTTACTTTCGTACTATATATTCCCCTTAATCAATCCTTTAGTCCTTCTTTGCTGAATCCTAGTCTGCTCCCAATCCTCAGACCTATTATTTTTCTTGGTCAATCTATATACTTCTTTCTTAGATTGAATGCTTTCTCTAATTTCCTTTGTAAGCCACGGATTGGCCATTGTACCCATTTTTCTTTTGTGCCAGACAGGAATAAATAGTTGCTGCAGTTCCTCCATGCATTTCTTGAATGTTTCCCATTGCCTAGCCACCCTGTCATCCCTTTAAGTAACTCTCCCCAATCTATCAAGGCCAACTCACGCCTCATATCCTCATAGTTTCCTTTATTAAGATTCAGCACTCTAGTCTCCAAATCAACAACTTCATTCTCCATCTTGATAAAAAAAATTCTATCATGTCATGGTTATCCCCAAGAGGTCTCGTACAACTGGATTGGCAGTGATTCCCTTCTCAGTGAAAGCAAAATGGAAAAATGAGAGAGAGGTGGCCCTGTCGGGGAGGGGGCAGGATGAATGGAAACCAAAAAAACAATGAGGGGGGGGATGTCAAGATGGAGGGGAAAGTTTGCAGTCCAAAGATATTGAACTCAATGTTGAGTTCAGAAGGCTGTAACGCCTCTCCAATTACATTTCTACCCATCTTCAGTTCTCAGAGGAACTGGAACCGTTAATGTTTCTTTTTCCACATGCTGCCAAATCTGCTGAGTTCATCCAGAATTTTCTGTTTTTAATTCTAATTGGCAGATATGACTAGTGATGGCCTGCAAGGATTTATATTGGGTGCTTAACTACTTATTGGATTTATTAATTGCATAAATTATGGACCGAAAACAATCCAAATTTGCCAGTGGCATCAAAATAGGCAGCACTGCAAGCAGTGTAGACAGAAGCGTAAGATGAAAAAGAAAACTGACTGATAGGTACAGTGAATGGGCAAAACTTGTGGTGAATATACTTCAATGCAAGCAGATGCAAAGTCAACTACTTTGGACCTCAAGAAAATAGAACAGAGTATTTTATAAACGGTGAAAATCCAGAAACTGGAGATCCAAAGAGACTTAGGGGTCCAGGTACACACATTCTTGAAATGCTCTGAACACATACAGCAATAATTAGGAAAAAATCAATGGGATGCTGGTGGTTATATCTGGAGGATTAGCATATAAGGGAATAGGAGTCATCTCCATCGATGCAAAGCCCTGCTTAACCACACTTGGAGTAGTGTGAGCAGTGCTGGGCACTTAACATTGAGAAGGATATGTTGCCCTCAGAGGGAGTGCAGCATGGATTTACCACAAAAGTACCTGGATTCTAAGGGTTGAATTAAGAGGAGAGCTTACACAAACTAGGATTGTGTTGCTTAAATTTAGAAGGCTTAGTGATCACCATTTTCAAGATATGAAGCAGAACAGATAAAATGGGCAGACAGAAACTATTTCTACTGGTTGGCAGTATACATTAAAATATTAAAGGCCTTTGTATAAATTCAGAGCTTTGTTGCTATTCTGCATAATCAGCCACTCCTGTTTAAGAGGTAACAACCCATTTTCCCCTCAATTAAGGCCAACATATATGATTTCAAGCTCACTTCCCCTTCTGGTGAGCTTCCAGTATCACGGCCAATGTCGACCACATTATATAAATGAAGCAAACCCTACAGAATCAGACATATGCCTCTAATCCGTAAGGAAGGCCAGACAGAAAATTTCTACTGGGGACATTCAGTGCTTAATCTTGATTCAAGGGTAAAAAAATCTCTAATTACCAAATTCAAAAAGCTCAGTCATTAGAACACAGTCAATTTCACTCCAAAGAGTGGCACACTTCACTAGTCTAATCTCCTTTATGTGCAACGTTTTATCTTAAATTTGTTGTGTTTTGTTTAGATGGAATCACTAAATGAATGATTAAGTGGGCTCTGGTACAAATGTTTGCAAATTAGCTGTTTGTATCAGCAGCTTAAAATCTTGACCCAAGCAGAAGGCAGCTTGGCAATGCAGCAGTGAGTTGAACAGGCTGGGTCTGCCTGCTGTGATAATTCACGTTGTTTTTAAAAAGGGATTTTGCTGCTTTTCAAACAGGACTGAGGATTTTAAGGCTCAGATTGAAGAGAGCGACATGGTTAGGGTCTGTGTGTGGATAACAATACTCCCTGAGCAGTTGGGATGATCGGGATGTCATGCTGAGGATGGTTGATGTTGAATGCAAGATCTGGTCCCTCTGGAGGGTAGCCGGTTTTATCTTTGAGTGACACATGGAGATTCTTTTTGTAGGATCTAAATCTAAATTGGATTGTACATAATCTGTGACAGGAATTAGACTGAGTGGCCTTTCATAACACCAGCACTTTTTATGCTCTCAATCTCTAGGGATCAATCTCTTTCTTGTATCTTGTGAATGAATTGCATTTCAGTGTGGAAACTCACAAATTGGGATAACTGGGTCCCAACATTTGATCTACTCTGATCCGAAAGAGCTACTGATTGGCTCAAATCTTCTGGCCTATGGATTGTCGGAGTCTGGAAATACAACCCAAAACTCATATCAAGATCGCATGGAAGTCCCAATGTGCTGACTCCTTGTCCCTGCAACCCTCCGTGAACGTACAGTGAAAGACTTTGGACATTCTGTGGTACTTACTTGGCTAGTTACCCAGGAAATGTTAGATTCAAATGTCGTCTAGGTCCTGGGTAATGACACAACTGATGCCTCACCACCACCCACACACCCACACACACACCCTCCTCACACACACACACACACACACACACACACACACACACACACACACACACACACACACGCACACCCCTTACTCTGCCCAATGACTCATGCTGATCTGCTCCAACCTGACTACACCCCAGTATGCCCCAACAGGACCTGAAAAACCCTCCTGAACCAACTGCCCATCTCATCAACCTACCTGCCACCTCATTCATGCACCCACTGTCTTCACCCTCACCTTCTTCCACTCACCCATGCTACCCCTCTCCCTCAGCTATACTGCTCTTCCCACTCGCTCAGCTACCTATTCAGCCATTCATTCATTAACATTCACACTAGGCCTGTAAAATCAGAGTATGGTAGCTGTTGCCATAAGAATTAAAAGAGGGCCTGCCTTGACTTCCCTGCCCGTTGCCATAGCACTGCCATGACGTTCTTCATGGGATGCTGTGCCCACATGTATGAGAATGCTGGGCTCAGAAAACCTGGCAAGAAAGGTGGTGTTGCACCAAGATATGGAAAAGCACAAGTGGAGATGCAGCCTGACTCCTCAAAAGATGGAATCCCTATAATGCAGAAGGAGGCCATTTGGCCCGTCGAGTCTGCACTGATTCCCAAAGCTGTAACTTCTCACTGTCACACTACCCCCACCCACCTCCCCCATCACCTTAACTCTGTGCATTAGCAATGGCCAATCCGCCTAACCTTCATGATTATACATAGGAAGTGGCAAACGCACAAGTGGAAATTTCCCAAAATACGCTAGACTCTTGGGTGGTTCCTGTAAATTGGAAAACAGCAAATATGGTGTCACTGTTTCAAAAAAAGGTCGACAAAACGTGGATAACTATAGGCCAGTTAGCAGTAAGGAAAATGCTTGAATCTATCGTCAAGGAAGAAGTAGCGAGACATAAATTGTCCCATTGTGAAGATGCAGCAAGGGTTCATGAAGGGCAGGTCATGTTTGACTAATCTCATGGAATTCTTTGGGGGCATTGCAAGCATGGTGGACAATGGGGAAACCTGTGGATGTGGTGTATCTGGATTTCCAGAAGGCATTTGACAAGGTGCCACACTAAAGGCTGCTGCCTAAGATAAAGGTACATGGCATAATGGGTAATGTATTAGCATGGATAGAGGATTGGTTAAGTAACAGAAAGCCAAAGGGGGGGCGTAAATGGGTATTTTTCTGCTTGGGAATCAGTGACTAGTGGTGTGCCTCAGGGATCAGTGTTGGGACTGCAATTGTTTACAATTTACATAGTTGATTTGGAGTTGGGGACCAAGTATAGTGTGTCAAAATTCGCAGATGACACTAAGATGAGTGGCAGAGCAAAGTGTGCAGAGGATGCTGAAAGTCTGCAAAGGGATATAGATAGTCTAAGTGAGTAGGCAAGGGTCTGGCAGATGGAGTACAATGTTAGCAAATATGAGGTCCATTTTGGTAGGAATAACAGCAAAATGGACTATTATTTAAATGATAAAAAAATTGCAGCATGCTGCTGGGCAGACGAACCTGGGAGTTCTGAATCACAAGAAGTTGGTTTGCAGGTGCAGCAGTAATTCAGAAGGCAAATGGAATTTTGTCCTTCATTGCTAGAGAGATAGAGTTTAAAGACAGGGAGGTTATGTTGCAGTTGAGTAAGGTGCTGGCAAGGCCACATCTAGAGTAATGTGTACAGTTTTGGTCTCCTTACTTGCGAAAGGAAATACTGGCACTGGAGGGGGTGCAGAGGAGATTCACCTAGGTTGATTCTGGAGTTGACAGGGTTAGGTCATGACAAGAGACTGAATAGACTAGGACGAAACTCATTGGAACTCAGAAGAGTGAGGAGAGATCTTACAGAAACATATAAGATAGAAACAGGGATGTTGTTTCCAGTGGCAGGTGAAACTAAAACTCGGGGACATGGCCTCAAAATAAGGGGGAGCAGATTTAGGACTGAGTTGTGGAGGAACTTCTTCACCCAAAGGATTATGAATCTGTGGAATTTCCTGCTTAGTGAAGCAGTTGAGGCTACCTCATTGAATGTCTTTAAGACAAGGATTGATAAATTTTTGAATAGTAAAGGAATTAAGAGTTCTGGTGAGCGGGCGGGTAAGTGGAGCTGAGTCCACGAAAACATCAGCCATGATCCTATTGAATGGTGGAGCAGGCTCAAGGGAGCTGATGGCCGACTCCTGCTCTAGTTCTTATGTACACATCTCTGGACTGTGGGAGGAAACCAAAGCACCCATGCATGGAGAACGTGCAAATTCCACACAGTCACCCAAGGCTGGAATTGAACCCAGGTCCTTGGCACTGTGGGGCAGCAGTGCTAACCATTGTGCCACCCATCCAGGTCATTTGTTGACAAACAGGACACTTGCAAATCTTGATGAGGTTGCTTTTAAAGTGAGCATGATATTTGGAGGCTGGAGTGTGGAAAGTACAAGTAAAGTTTTTTTAACACCAATCAATATGTACCCATTCACATTATTAAATTGCAGTTTGTACTCCCAGCCATAATCTTAACTTGCACCAGAGGCAGACAGTATTGTTTAAGTGGTTGAGTGTTTAAATTCAGACCAACTTGGATTACAGCCCAGTACTGCTTCTCACCTCCATTATCCCACACAAGAGAAGTCCTGGCAATTGTCAGCCAGAAAACAAATCGGAAAGTCTTCGGTGATAATAAAGTTTGTTGTGATCTCAGGCGTGGGCTGTGCCTCCTCCTGATTATTTTGGATGATGCCAGCTGTCGTGGAGAATTCCCCGACCCAGATATTCTCACTTTTTTGCCTAAAGGTATGATGGGATGCAGCTGAAGTGTAAAAATTGATCATTTAAGTGAATATTTAAATTAGGAGCAACTTGTTCAACTTTTCCCTGTAAGATAAAGCCCTTATCCCAGGAATCAATTCTATTACAGTGATGTCCTTTCTCAAATTAGGAGACCGAATCTGTACATCACTTGAGAGTAGTCTCACCAATGCCCACTATAACTGTATCAAAACATCCCTATTTTTATATTCCATCTCCCTTGCAATAAATTACAACATTCGATTTGCCTTCCTGATCTCTTACTATTCCTGTGTACCAACTTTTTGTAATTCATGTCCCAGGACACCAAATGTGTCAAAGTTCCGCAATTGCACTCCATTTAGATAATATGCTGTTTTTCTATTCTTGCTGTCGGTGTGCAAAGTTCCATGTTTTTCCACATCGCAGAGTATATGCCATCTTCCAAATTTTTTTCCACTCACTTAACTTATCTTTGCAGACTCCTGATGTCCTCTCCATGACTTATTGTCTTGCCTATCTTTGCAACAAATCATCAAATTTAGCAACTATACATTTTGTCCCTTCATCCAAATCATTGATAGAGCTTATAAATAGTTGAAGCCTCAACACTGATCGCTATGACACACTACTTGTTACATCCTGTCAACCCAAGAATCATCCATTTATGCCTATTCCCGGTTTCCTGATAGCTAACCAATCCCCTACACATGCTGATGTGTTATCCCTTATATAGTGAGCTGTTATTTTCTGCAGCAACCTTTCATGTGAAACCTTGTCAAATGTCTAAGTAGACCACAGCCATGGGCCCCCCTTAATCCATTCTTGCTTGTTACCGCCTCAAAAAAACAAATAAGACAAACATAATTTCCTTTTCACAAAACCACATTGGCTCCACCTGATTGTATTAAAATTTTCTAAGTGCCACACTACAACTTCCTTAATAATAGATTCCAGCAGTTTTCCTATGACAACGAACTGGCCTGTAGTTTTCTGTCTCCCTTTCTTGAAAGCACTATTTTCCAATCTGATGGGACCTTTCCAGAATCTAGGAATTTTGCAAAATCAAAACAATGCATCTACTTTCACAGCAGCCATGTTTTTAAGATGAATACCATCGGCATCTTGGGACTTAGCAGCTTTTCTGATGATCCATTTCTTTTTCCAGCTAGCTTTTTTTTCATTCTCTGATTTCTCCCTTTTTAGTTATTCTTTTTGCTTTTTATGCTGTCCAGTATATATTTTTTTCAGTTTGATACTATTCTTTACTTCCTTTGTTAACCTATGGATAGTAAATCCTACCACTGGGCTTCTTTCTTTTCAGAGAGACAGCCACCTCTTTTATGCAGCTCTGGTCAGCAATTGCCCTTGATTTAAAAAAAAGAAACTAAAACACTGGCTGAAATTCTCCATTGTTCACATCCTGCTGCTGCTGCCAGCAAGGATGGAGAATTTGGTGCTCAGCCAAAATTCCATTCACTGTTGTGGGACCAGAGAATCCTGTTGGCATGAACGGCCAAAGAATCCAGCCCACTGTCTTTCCTTCAAGCTTAGCTCCTCCCATTAATCACATGACTCTGTCAATCAACTTGATCAAAACCATACTCTGAAACCCCAAGGGAGACCCAAGTAAACAAAAATGCATTAACTCTGTGTAAACAAACACATCCCTAGCTAAAATGAGTCATTGTCCTGCATTCAACATTTAATTGCCTGCTTCCCAGACAAATTGGAACCATATAAAACATAGCTGACTTTCAAACATACCTTTTACAAGAAACATGGCTAAAAATAAATTTCTTAAAGGTACAGTATCACCACATTGCCATGTCTAGAGAAGCCTTCTTCGAGTTGGTTGTAAAACATGTTACTCTAAAAAACTGTCCCCAAAACACCTTCCAGTCTACCTTTGTTAATCTGATTCATTCAGTTTGTATGTAGATTAAAATCAGCCATGATTATTGATGTACCTTTTGATACAAACCCCCATTTTTTTTTCCCTGTGTACCCTGACCTACATTGTGGTTACTGTTAGGGAGCCTATCAACAACTCCCCACAAGCAACTTCCTCTCTTTACTATTTCTTATAAATACCCAAACTGATTCTACATCATGATCTTTTCGAACTAAGTTTATCCCTCTCTAGTGTACAATTAATTAACAGTGCTATCCCTTCACCTTTTCCTCGATTCCTGTTGTCCAAAATGTCACGAAGCATTTAATCTCATCAGATCACATTTATCAACATCATACTGTCCTTTTCATGATGACGGGATTCATTTTTAGACCAAACCTACACTCCAGATAAATCTGAAGTCTTTTGATTAATACTTGGATGTTGTTTACATAAACCGAAATGAATAAACAAAATATCAGTGTGGGCCACTCAACTTTTCATCTGGTTAAGGACCACAAGGATGAGGTGTTCTGCCTCCTTCTCAGATTTCTTTCCTCCTTTCCTAAATAGAAATCATAGAATCCACACAGTACGGAAGGAGGCCATTTGGCCCATCAAGTCTGTACCAACCACAATCCCACCCAGGCCCTATTCCTGTAATCCCATACATTTACCCTGCTAATCCCCCTGACACTGAGGGGTGATTTAGCGAGGCCATTCCACCTAACCCACACGTCTTTCGACTGCGGGAGGAAACCGGGGCACCCAGAGGAAACCAGCGCAAACACTGGAAGTGCAAACTCGACACGGACAGTGTCCGATGCCAGAATTGAACCCGGGTCTCTGGTGGTGTGAGGCAGTAATGCTAACCACTGTGCCACCCTGTCAATAAATACCTTGCCTCTCTTGATTAGAAAGCCTCAACAGCTTGAGATTGAGAATTCATGGGGCACTGAATTGTATCCCTGTGACTTAGAATTGCCCCAAAATGCTTTGTAGCAAAAGAAACGTACTTACCATAGTGATGTCAGGAAATGTAGCAGCCAATTTATTCACAGCTAGCTCCTGCAAATAGCTGTGAAATAAATAACCAGATAATCTGTTTTAGAGTGGTCTCTTGGGGGTAAATATTGGCGAGGAGAACTCTTTTTCTTTGAAGTAGAGGGTGTGGGGACTTTTATGCAAACAAGACCTTGGTTTAATATCTTATCTGAAGGCTAACACCTGCGTCAGTGCAGAAGTCTCTTTGGTATCAAGCCTGAATTGTATGCTCAAGTTTCTGGAGTTGGGGAGAAGCAGGAGGCTTGGAGCCACCACTTGCATGACTCCGAGATGAGAATGCTACTTCTTGAATCAAGGCTGGTTGAATCATTTGGACCGACTTAATTGATTCCATATGAATTGTCCAGGATGCACTACAATTAATACTAATTGTCAATCCTGTATAGGGAAGTAGGAGTATTGATGGGGATTTCTCTGCCTTGATCAATCTCCAGGAATGCCTGTTAAAAATGCACAAGTTGTTCCACACTTTAGTACACCAGTTGTGATGTATACATAATGAATGGTAGCACAGATGGGTTTACTGGATCTGAAAACATTCCTTGAATCAGAACAGCACCAATTTGTACTTGTATTGCATCTTCAATGTAGTGAAAGCTCCCAGGTACTTCACAGCAGCATTAGTAAATCGGATTATGTCACCAAACCACATGAGGAAATATATTAGTGTATGTATTAGGTCAGATGACTAAAAGCTTGATCCATGAGATAGGATATTACTGTGCCACCATGGGCAGCATGATGGCATAGTGGTTAGCTCTGCAGCCTCACAGCACCAGGGGCCCAGGTTCCATTCTGGCCTTGGCTCACTGCCTGTGTGGAGTCTGCACATTCTCCCTGTGTCTGTGTGGTTTTCCTCCGGGTGATCCAGTTTCCCCTCTCAATCCAAAGATGTGCAGGTTAGGTTGATTGGCCGTGCTAAATTGCCCCTTAGTGTCAGCAGGATTAATAAGGTAAATACATGGGGTTACAGGATAGGGCCTGGGTGGGATTGTTGTTGGCCTCTTTCTGCACTATAGGGATTCTATGATTCTCTGATTCCATGATACATTAGGAATTTTTAAAGGAGGAAAGTGAAGTAGCACACAGATAGGTATAGAGAGAAAATCCCAGAGCTTGAGGCCACAAGCGCCAAAGGTGGAGTAATTATGATTCGGAATTAGAACTTTAGAAAGACATAAACAAGTTGGTGGAGTGGGCAGATTGGTGGCAGATGAAGTCCAATGTGGAGGAGTGTGAAGTGATGTAATTTGGTAGAAAGAGCATAGAGAGACAAATGTAAAATAAGGGATAAAATTCTAAAAGGGTACAGGAGCAGAGGGACCTGGGCGTATCTGTGCATAGATCATTGAAGTTGGCAGGACAGGTAGAGAGAGCAGTTAATAAAGCATACCATATTCTAGGCTTTATTAATTGGGGGATAGATTACAAGAGCAAGGAGGTTATGCTGAACTGACACTAGTTAGACCTCAACTAGAACATTGTGTGTCGTTCTGGCCACCACATTATTGGAAGGACGTGAACACTTTGGAAAGAGTGCAGCAAAGGTGTACAAGAATGGTTCCAGGGATCAGAAACTTCAGTTATGAGGAAGATTGCAGATGTTGGGACTGTTCTACTTGGAGAGAAGGCTAACAGGAGATTCAGTAGAGATGCTTAAAATCATGATGGGGCTGGAATGGTGTGATGTGTGACTGGACTCAAAAGGTGTGCATCTGGTGAGCATAACTCTAAGGCGAGATCAGAGGTGAATGCACTGAAGCTGGAGCAGTGCTTGCAGAGTGGCTCTGTGCCTTCAGGAGGAGGGGATTGGGTGGTGGGGGTGAGGAGTAGTGGTGGTGGTCACAGGCAAGTCTGAACAACAGCTGCTCCATGGCTGCCTTATGGTGCCAGGTCATAGACTTCAATGAAGGGCTGGCGGGAGGAAAGGGAACCCTTGGGAAGCATGTTTCCTCAGTTTGGCAGCTGTGACTACCCAATGGCTTCCTCTGAGGCTAGCTGTGTGCAAGAGCGGCCTTTCAATATGCTGCCCAGATTAATGAAGTGCTGAGGTGATGGTGGAGCAGGTGAATCAGAGGCCATCTGCCAGCAATGTGACATGAATCCTGGCCTCTGCATTTTTTAATACAAAATGCTGCACGATACAACGTAAAATGTCGCCATTGCTATTGGCGGGTCAAACGCCACAGTCACCACCTGAAATTGGACTTTGGATTTCTGGGATGATTCTGCTCAATGGCTTCAGTTTTCCCAATATTTAACTGAAGGAAATTTCTGCTCACCCAGTACTGGATGTCAGATAAACCGTCTGCTGATTTAGCGACAGCTACTGTATTAGAGGAGGTGATGGTGAGATAGAGCTGTATATCATCAGCATCCATCTGAAAATTAATGCCTCCAAGAGATGTTGCCAAGGGGTAGTATGTAGATATGAAATAGTCAGAGATCAAGGATTGATCCTTGGGGCACATCAGTGATAACGGTGTGAAAATTGGAAGAGAAGCCATTCCCAGTAATTCTTGGCTATGACGAAATGTATCCGTAGTGGGAGCAGTCTCATCCAGTGGGTAACAGTGGAGACCATTGGAGGAAGATGATGTGTTCAACTATTTCAAAGGATGCAGACAGATCGAGAAGGATAAGGAAACTTTGCCTTTGTCACAGCCATTTTTAAAAATTAATTGATGCCCACACCTCATAAATGTCTGGCCGTGGCATTTATTGCCCATCCCTAATTGCCCCTGAGAAGGTGCTGGTGAACTGCCTTCTTGAACCTCTGCAATCCATGTGGTGTAGGTATACCCACAGTGCTGTTTGGAAGGGTGTTCCTGGATTTTGACCGAGCAACAGTGAAAGAACCCTCATATATTTCCGAATCAGGCTGGTGAGTGCCTTGAGGGTAATTTTCAAATGGGATGTCATTTGTGTCTTTGAAAAGTGCCATTTTTGTTTTGTGGTAGTGGCAGAACCTGATTAGAGTGATTCAAACACGGGATTCTTCAAACGAAAGATAGGAATGGATTTGGAAGACGACGTCAAGCTCAGGGACTTTGGAGAAAAAAAGGAATGTTGGAGATGGGATGGTACTTTGCAAGGACAGAGGAGTCATGGGTTGGTTGTTTAAGGAGAGGAAGAAATGATGGCAGATTTAAAGAAGAGAAGGACAATATCTGATGAGAAAGAGCTGTTAATATTGACTAGCATGGGGGCCAGGAGTGGAAGTAGGGTGACCAGCAGTTTAGTGGGAGTAGGATCTAGGGAACAGCAGGTGGGGCTCATGGACAAGATCAGCTTGGAGACAAGATGAGTGTTAATAAAGAAGAAACTAGGGGAAATCCCAAAAAGAATCAGCACTTTCAGTGAGTAAGGGGAAAGCATCCTCTAATTCAACATTTTGAATGTTTTACCCTTCAATTTGATTTTAACCTTGAAAATAACACTGGTTTGTTGTAATTTAATTTCAGTAGCAAGTTCACGTTGAATGTCTAATGGCAAGCATGAGACAACTTTCACCTCACATTGAGGTAGTTTTGTTTGTTTTATAGGAAATCCCCAAAGAAGGGACTTAAGGTAAAAGTAGGACTCTTGCAACTCTGAACGCAACACCTCACCTTCACTATCTATTAGCCACAGATAGTCAAAACTGTTTAAAAATACTTCAGAATTGCACTCCAAAATTTTGACTCCTTTGACTCCCACCCTTGCACTTGTGCACATCATACAGCTCCAAAACCTTGACCCAGAATTTCATCACAACTCCAGTATCAAATTGTGCCTGAATAAAAGATCAAGGAAATTTGGGTATTCCTCAAAATTTTGTCCCCAATGCGGCAAAACTACCAATGAAATGTTCTTCTGAGTTTCAAAGCCGGTTTCTATCTTTTAGAAGAAGAGAAAATACATGTTTCTATTATTTGTGACAGTTTTGAATAGGTGTAATTCTTTGACCAATGTTTCAGATGAAGCAGGCCCAAAGTCACATTTCTGATATTTTATTGAGGGTTTATGAACAAATTTTTAAAATTTCTCCTCAGTGACCTGCACTGTAATTTCCGTTAGTTTGAATGCATCTTTACAGTGTCAGAATAAATTATCATAAGCACTGAAAAGCTTTCAAGATTGTGTTTTCTTTATTTTGCTGGGGGTGTAATGTGCATTAATGGTGGCTTCATGGCTTAAAACGGTTTCGTTTTTGCAGATCAAAAAGCATTGCCTTGGGCTGGTTATGTTGACATCTGCTGGTTTGTGCTATTTTTTTTCCCCTCCTATGTATGTAATGGTCATTTCCTACATTATACCTGTGACCGTACTTCAGTAAATGTTTGTAAAGCTTAGAGAGGTTATCATAACAGGCATTGTACAAATGCAAGTCTTCCTTTTTGATTGGCAGATAATTACAGCATGAAAATAGGCATAAGTTGCTGTTTGAGGAAATCCTCAGCTTAATGTTTCAAATAATACTCTTGTAAAAAAGCACTCATGTAACCATTGGTTTTCCCTTTCTCCCTTAGCCCATAGTGAAAGCATTTATACAAGTTGAAACTGCAAGTGCAATTCTTAAATTTAAATGATTGAGGGTTTTTGCATTACACTGATACACATCTATATTGTGCTGTGGGCTGGAGGAAGAAGGGAAGTATTCTTGTCAGTAAGCTGTTCAGTGAAAGGTAATTATTAATCATGGAGTAATATTTTTGTTTTGCTTGCATGAGTAGTTTAATCATTTCCCTTGCCAACCAATGTTGTCCTTGTAAGTCTTTTTAGCTCCCCAGGATATTCAGTGAGATAATTGCAGTCAAGGTACAACAAACAGATCAAAATGGGTGAAGAAGATGTTTGCTGAGTGCTTGAATGTAACAACCGAGTGCTCACTGCGAAATTTCCCTGTATCTGGCTCCGGAAATGAGAAACTTGAATCATAGCAGCACAGGGACATGGCACAGTGCTCCAATTATGTCCAAATGAATGATAGCTGGCAGGTCTGATCTTTGCAAGTCCTCCATGGCCTTTACCCTCCTCATTTCTGGAACCTCTGGTCTGGATTAGTTGGCACAGCGCAGAGATCTTGATGGGTTCTAGGTCTTACAACCCACTAAGCTCTCTGTGCTTCCCCAATTACGGCTTCTTGCCCATTTTGGATTTTCATCACCCCCCCATTGGTGCAATTCCTTAAATGGTCTAAGCTCTGAAATTACTTCCCTAAAACTCCATGCTTGTCTGCCTCTTTCTCCTCCTATAACTTGTTTTAAAAACCTACCAATTCTAATGTCACTTTATGTGGCTTGTGTCAAATTTAGTCTAATACTGTGACGTGAAGTACCTTGACTTGTTCTAGCACATTAAAGATGCTATATAAATGAAAGTTGTTGAATTGAGGATTTAGCATGTTCCCTGATGATGGACAGAAATTTAGCCGAGTAGACAGCTCAATAGTTGCTTTGGCAGAAGCATGAGATAAGATTTCATAATATCATTATCCAATAGATGGTGTGTGTGTGAATGTCGAGCAGCATGAGTGATTTGACATGACATTATTCCACGCCAAGTGTCACAAATTCCAATTCTTCTTCATTACAAACCAACTTTGGAGAGGAGTCTCAACGTACTTGGCCCATTATTTTTGCAGGCAAAGAACCTTTTTTTTCCATTCATTCACCAGATATTGGTGGCTTTGTCAAGGCCGCACTTATTTCTCATTCATGTTTACCGTCTTGATGCACTGCAGTCTGTGTGGTGTATGAACATTCTCAGTGCTGTTAGGAGGAGAGTTCTGAGATTCTGATGCAGTGACAATGAAGAAACTTTTCCAATTTAAGATGATGTGAGACTTGGCAGGGAACTTACAGGTGGTGGTGTTTCCATACATCTACTGCCCTGGTTCTTCGAGGTGGTCATGCTCACATGTTTGGAAGATGTTGTAAAGAAGTTTTGGTGAGTTGCTGCAGTGCATTTTGGAGATGCACAATGTTGATGATGGCAAATGATAAATATTTTTTCTCTTTTTCCAATATAGTGGCACATTTCAAGCTGGCAATGTAAGCATGCTCCTTCCCCCATATTGGGAATGTGGTAGTCAAGTAGCACTTACGATAAGGGCATAGTACAATCCAATGTCCAGGTCAACCTTTTGCAGCCTTATTCACAAGTATACTCTATGGCAATTTTCCACTAAAAGGCCCCAAGACAGATGGGATCAGGGTGATAACTAACTTTCCCAAGTGATGACCAGCACATTAACACACTTATTTTGTTCAGTCAGAAAGATTTCTAAGCCCCAATCACCAGACTCTTTTTATTGTCTAAGGAAACTTCAGCAATATAAATCTTGTGATGAGTCAAAATGCTACTGCATTGAGAAACTCATTGAAGAGGACTCCTTCCTACCTCTCAAATTTAGACTCCGCAGCTGTGACTTTAGTGGTCATTCCTGTAATTTGTGTGCTACTGGGGGTAAACCTCAGCTAGTCACACCACTGTTATTCTTCTCACTCTGCTAACCCTTGAACAACTACCATTTTTTACACCAAAGTAAAAAAATGATCAAAGAATTACAGGATCGCCATGTTTGTAAGCAGTTCTGTGAATGGCGTGGGTACGCAGAGCAGGTTTTAGTTGGAATGGAAGAAAGGTAATTTGATATAATGGGCAGGATCTTCTGGCGGCACTCACCCCAAGGTTGGAAAATTCCATCCAGTATCTTTGAGATGATGTATTCTAATCGAGCTTTGAATGGGAAATCCATGGGGCACAGAAACACCAGACACAGTGTCACACTGAATTACTGAACAAGCCAGGTTTTATTCAAGGTCAACTTGTAAGAATTTCCTCCCGAACCGCACAGTGGATGTTTCTACACTGCGTGGCCTGCACGCTGGCCTATCCAGTGAAGCCTACGTCCCACAAATGTATTTCTGAAAAATAAAACATCGGACTTGCAGGTTGAACACCTGAAGCCCCTTCTGGAAATAAAAACAAACAAATAGAACCAAAGAGCTTTGACCTGACCATTAACGACTATGTAGGTCCTAACCTCAGGAATTCACCTTCTAAGCCTTCATGTATTGCTCCCTTCCTGTTAAGAACGTGCTTAAGGCCTACGAATCTTTTGATTACCATTTCTTTGCTGTCAAATATTGTCAGATTTCACTCCAGTGGTGCATTTTACTACATCGAAGGTGGTGTATAAATGCAAGTTTTTTTTTTGTGTTGACTGTATTAAATCCCCTGAACAATCCTCTACACTTCTGGTGGCCGAGAGCTTATGTTTTTATGTTTTATTGATGCATCTCGGAAAGCTCCCTCGAGAAGAAAATCTGTCATCTTTCCCTGGTCTGACCTATCCATAACTCTGGACTCACAGCAACATGGTTGCTTTATAAAGTGATCAATTGAGCCATGCAGAATGAGCAATTAGCTAATGGACAATCAATGCCAGTCTTGCTGGCAATACCCACATCCTTCGAGCTTATATGAAAAAGAAACCTGACATGTTCTGAGGACTTTCAAGATGCTGGCTGAACTCAAGTATGAAATCAACATGAAGGGTTTAAGATAATATACAATAAATTAGGTTTATTCAGAAGTCTCCCATATTATTTTAAGATCAGAAAAGAGGAAGTGAAGAGGACTCCTCCCTACCTCTCAAATTTAGACTCCGCAGCTGTGACTTTAGTGGTCATTCCTGTAATTTGTGTGCTACTGGGGGTAAACCTCAGCCAGTCACACCACTGTTATTCTTCTTACTCTGCTAACCCTTGAACAGCTACCACTTTTTACACCAAAGTAAAAAAATAGATCAAAGAATTACAGGATCGCCATGTTTGTAAGCAGTTCTGTGTATGGTGTGGGTATGCCTTAAAATAATTAAACTTTCTTTCAAAATCTACCTCAATGGCACTGCAGTTTTCTTTCATCAATGATCTATGCTTGTGGCAAGTGAGTCCCAACTGGATAAAAGCTTTCTTGATAAACAGGTGTTTACAAATAAGGTGGTTGTATTACATGTCAATTTATATATGTGTTCAGAATGCACACTTATTACAAAATTGGAGAGAGAGAAAAAGCTAAATAGCAATATGTTTGCTAGCTTTCAAAAAGAAAAATATCTCTTATGATCTTACATGCTGCAAGTTCCTTGGTGGTTTGTGGTTTTGCTATTAACAGAATGCATAGACAGGGCATGTGGCAGTCTGTTTCCGTTCTGGCACAGATAGATAAGAGCTAGTCCTGATCCATTTTGTACCAGGTGTAGTTATAGTATGTTGAGACAAGTTGAGGGTCACCATATTCTGCTGGAGTGGAAGGACTCCTTTTCCATTTTGGACTGTTTCAATGTTCATGTGAATCGTATCAGTTTATCTGGATATTTCTTGGTATAAACGTAGTATCAATGCTGAAATCTGCCCCATCTTGTCACATGTCTGCCATGCATTGTAATGCCAACATTTCAGTTCTCAGAATGTTAGCTGAAGTGTTCCTATATTTGCCTGAAAGTTTCATGTAAGCATGCTTTTAAAATTTCCCTTCAAACAACATATCAAAGTGATATTTGGGGATAAGTCTTTGCTCGTTTTATAATTACAATAAGTGCTCCAAATTGCAGATCAAAGGATTATACAGCGTAGAAGGAGACCATTTAGCTTAATGTGTCTATGCTGGTTCTTTGAAAGAGCCACCATTTGTCACATAGTCAAAAACCATGCCCAACCGCCCAACCCAGATGTTCCACATGTCTGCCCCTTTTGAAAGCTACCGTTGAAGTTGTCTTTTTTAAAATTCATTCATGGGATGTGGACCTCGCTGTCTAGGCCAGCATTTATTATCCAGCCCTAATTTCCCTTGAGAAGGTGATGGTGAGCAGCCATCTTGAATTGGTGTAGGTATGCTGATAGAGCTTTTAGGGAGGGAGTTCCCAGATTTTGACTCAGTGACAATGAATGAACAGCGATTTCCAATTCGGGAACCTGAGTGGCCTGGAGGGGAAATTGCAGATGGTGGTGTTCCCATGTGTCTGCTTCCTTTGTCTGTCTAAGGGGAGTCAGCAGCATAGTGGTATTTTCACTGGACTAGTAATCCAGAAACTCATGGTCATGCTGTGGACCCAGGTTCAAATCTCAATACGGCACATGGTGACATTTGAATTCAACAACCTTCTGGAAGTAAAAGATGAACATGAAATCATTATCGACCATTGTAAAAATTCATCTGGTTCACTCATGTCCTTTAGGGAGGTCATCTGTTGTCCTTACCTGGCCTCATCTGCCTGTGACTCCAGACACACAGCAATGTGGTTGACTCTTTCAGGCAGTGCATTCCAGATCCAGATTACACATTTTCAACCTTGACCTTTGTGGAAAAAAGACAGCGGCAGAAAGCAAAGCACAGAATACTGAGAAAAGTATAGAGCAACACCTTGCAGTGATGTCCACAGACCCCTGAAGGCAGCAAGATCGGTAGATAAGATGATTAAGTGGACTTATGGGATACATTTCCTTTTATTAGCTGAGACTCAAGAGTAAAAGAGCAGCAAGATTATGCTAGGACTGTAAAATATACTATTTAGATCACAGCTGGAGTACTGAATAGAGTTCTGTTGACACATTACAGAAAGATGTGAACTCAAGAAAGAATATAAAGAGGAGATAGATGGAGATGTTGCCAGGAATGGAAAAGTTTAGAAATGAGGAAAGATCAAATGGGCTGGCATTGGAACAAAGCATGCTCAGTGGAGATTTAATTGAGCTGTATAAGACTTTGAGAAATGTGGAGAGAGAGGAAGGACCTATTCGCATTAGCAGAAAGATTAATATCCAAGGGACATAAATTGAAAATTGTTGGCAGGAGGATTAAAGGGTGATTGAAAAGAATTTATTCACCCAGAAGACAGTGGGGATATGGAAATCTTTGCCCAAAAGGATGATTGAGACAGAAGCCATCATTGCATTCAGGAAATGCTTGGACATTCACTTGAAGAACTGTATCTGAACTAGAACTAGGGGGGATGGCCTCAAAATAAGGAGGAACAGGTTTAGGATTGAGCTGAGGAGAAACTTCTTCACCCAAAGGGTTATGAATCTGTGGGACTCCCTGCCCAGTGAAGCAGTTGAGGGTAACCCATTGAATGTTTTCAGGGCAAGGATAGACAAATTTTTGAACAGTAAAAGGATGAAGGGTTATGGTGAGTGGGCGGATAAGTGGAGCTGAGTCCACGAAAAGATCAGCCATGATCTTATTGAATGGCGGAACAGGCTTGAAGAGCCAGCTGGCCTACTCTTCTTTGTTCTTATATTCTTATGTACCAATCTGTAACAGGGTTACAGACCGAGAACTGTTAAGTAGGATAAACTATTTTATGGCTGCCATAGCCATGATGCGCCATGTATTTTGCAAGTTATATTGGTGAAATGGAACTGTTGGCAATCCTTCTGGTTTAGAATGGAGTGTCCAAATGCACTCCCGATGTTGTCTCTGATATTCTGGTGGACGTGAATTTTTTAGGAATTTTTTTTTTGTTTTATTTAACAGCTCTAATCTACAGCAAAATGCTGATAGACAATGATTTACTCTGCCTTCTTACTCAGACCACGTTTATTTGATAGAAATTATTGTGCTCCATAAATTGCTCCATAAGTGTGCTGATAATTGAAAGTATCTCACAATCAAAACCATCTTAACCAGAGAGTCTTGTATTGATTTTGCTCTGTTGCTGTCACACTATAACTGCTGCTACTAATAAACATCCCTTTTTACTGACTTTCTCCACCACTTGAAAACAGCTGGCAGTTGTACTTAGTCTTGAAAGATGCAGGTTCAAGCCCCGCTAAAGAAACCTGCGTACAGAATATAGGTTGACGGCCCAGTGCAGTACTGAGGGAGGATGTCTTTTGAATGAGATATTAAACCTGTGTATATTCTTGCTAGTCGATGCATGGCACTACATTGAAGAAGAAAAGAGAGATGCTTCTGGGATTACTCAAATTGCACTGAAGGAGCTCCATCGCTCATGTTTGTATGAAAGGACATCATGTGGGGTGACCTACTTCATTATAATGGACCTAAAAAGAGGAAGAGCATGAACTGTACACAGATGAGTTATAGAGTATAACAGTTGGGAGGTTATGCTTGAACTATGTAAAAGACTAGTTAGCCCCCAGTTAGCATGCTGGTAAAGTTCTGTTGATCACAGTACAGGAAGGATGTGATCACCAAGGAGAGGGTATAGAGGAAATGCATGTTGCTAGGATTTAAGAGGTTTAGCAATGAAGAAAAATCAGACAGGCTGAGGTTGGGCATGCTGATTTAATTGAGTTGTACTAAATTTTGAATCGTCTCGATAAAGTGAATAGGAAGGAACTGTTTCCATTAACAGAGAGGTCAATAATAAAGAATTGTACAGCATGGGAACAGGCCCTTCAGCCCTCCAAGCCTGCACCAATCACGATGCCTACCTAAACAATAACTGTATGCACTTACAGAGTCCATATCCTTTCATTCCCATCTGATTCATGTATTTTTCTAGATGCCCCCTAAATGCTGCTATCATAACTGCTCCCACCACCTCCCCAGGCAGCACGTTCCAGATATTCACCATCCTCTGTGTAAAGAAAAAACTTGCAACACACATCTCCTCTAAGCTTTTGCCCGCACACCTTAAACCTATGTTCCCAGTACTTGACTTTTCTACCCTAGGCAAGAACATCTGACTATCCACTCTGTCCATGCCACTTACAACCTTGTAAGCCTCTATCAGGTCACCCTCAACCTTTGTTGTTTCAGTGAGAACAAAATGAGTTTATCCGATCTCTCCTCATACCTAATACCCTCTGGACCAGGTGACAGACCGAGCAACATAGACTGAAAATAATCAGCAGAGAGGTTAGAGGGGAATTGAGATTTTTTTTTAAATAGCAGGTAGTGGGGATCTGGAACTCGCTGCCTAAAAGGGTGATAGAGGCGGAAATCAACTTTGCATTCTATCAATGCCACCCAACCTGCTGAAATTTTCCAGCTTTTTTATTGTTCTTGTTTCAGATTTTACAGCATCTGCAGTATTTTGCTTTTGTTTTTGTATTGAAGTCCATTCTAAACTTTTCAAATTCTTATCCGTGCAGTATGTTGCAACCTATGTGTTGCGTTCACCAAAGTATTACTTCCAGTATTTCATCTGTTTTGTACCACAATTCTCCAAATGTGCTGCTGCTCAGATTGTATGTCACTGTGAATGCGCCAAAATGTTCTTCTACAGAGCCATCACCAGAATACAAGCCATAATATTTAACTGAAAACATATTTGATTCATTCATGCATTGGAATGTTCTTGCCAAAGCCACGGTATTTTGCAGTAATTCAACCAATCTTCACATTGAACAATTGAATAACCAAGGAGCAGGGGCATTTGGAAAAGCTTTTCTTTTGGCGAGTTCCTTTAGCTCTTGTATGTCAGAACAAATTGCCAGGCAACTGTGAGAGAATGAAACCTTGACATAGTACATTCTTGTTGATTCAACTCTGATAATCCTTCATGATTCTTCAAATTATCTTTCTGAAGCTCCATTCTACTGCAGTCAATTTACTGGCATGGGAATTGTTGTCAATTTAAATTAAATCAGTAAAGAATGTGGAAAGATATGTTTTTGTTTGCAAGATATGCCTTGTCCTGCAGATTGATTCAAATAAGTGTTTGCTAGATACGTGACATTTGCTCTTGTATTGTGAAGCCCAGGTGGATGAATGGCTGGAAGCACTGACAGTGAAAATGAATTGAGGCTGAAAAATCTCTCTGTCATTTGAACACAAAGCAGGATAAAGTAAACATATCAAACAGGAACAACAGCAGAAGAATTGGAACAAGGGAAAAAAGATGTAGGAAAAAATGGACAAAGTGCAGAAAATAAAATAAAAGAATTCCACACCATCTCTAGAAGTATGAGAAACCTAAATGTTGAGCTAATGTCTTGCAGTGCAGGATCATATCAACATTGAATTGAATAAAAGTACAGGCACGCCAAGAAGTAATGATTTGACACTGGTAGCATGAATTCTTTGGTTGCGAGAGAAGGAGTATTATTTCCAATATTTTATCTGTAGGCTTGCTTTGTACCATCCTTCTCCAAATATGCTGCTGCTCAGATCGAATGTCACTGTATTTCCTAGAATGTGAGTGAGGGAAGGAGTTGCCAGAAGTTACAGATCTTTCAATAGATCGATTTGGAAAATATGATTATTGAAGACGATTCTTAAAAATAATCCAAAGCATAATGTTAACAGCTAAAGAAATTGATTGAAAAATCTTTCATAATACAGAAAAACTCAGCAAGCCAGACGAAGAGAAACCATTAAAGTTTCACAGCCATCCGAAATGTTTCTCCTCACGGATGCTACCTGACCTGCTGAAATTTTCCGTTTCTTTTTGTCCTTATTTCAGATTTCCAGCATCTGCAGAATTTTGCCTTTGTTTTCACAATACAGTCCGTTCTAAACATTTCAAATTCTTATCTAAGCAGGAGGTGTCCATCTCTATGTTGCAAGTGCCAAAGTATTGTTTCCAATATTTTATTTGTAGGCTTGCTCTGTACCATCCTTCTCCAAACATGCTACTGTTCAGATCGAACATCACTGTATTTCCCGTAATGTTCTTCTATACAGCCATCATCAGAATACATGTGCTAATGTTTACTCGAAAACATTTGACTCATTCATGCATTGGAATGCTCTTGCCAATACCACGATGTTTTGCTTATGCACTAAAAACAAGACATAGTTTGCAAAAATATCTCATTTAAATTGACTTAGCAGGAGTATAGATTTAAATATATATTTTATGAAGCCATTGCATATTTTGAACGTAGAGTGTTTGAGGGAAGATCATATTAATATATCGAAGCTTTTGTCTTGACTACTTGCACTGGGAGTGATGTGGGTCAAGGGCCTGAAGCAACATATTTGGATTGATTTCCAGAATTTGTTAAGCCTGGGGATCAGGGGGTGGGTTGGAGACACTAAATATTAGTGATCATGTTGGAATCATGGATCTTCATGGTCAGTAGGTCTGTTGCTATACTCGGTGAATGGTTTATACGGTGTGAGCTGACAGGAATGGATTCTAGGCGGTTTGTAGTTTCCCTAGTTGTCAGCGTTGGCTCAGCAGTAGTTCATCTTAGCTAAAAGGTTTTGGTTACAGGCCTACGTCAGAGATTTAAGAGTGTGATCTAGGTTTACACTCCAGCGCATTATCCGGGGAGTGCTGAATGATCAGGATCGTTGCCTTTTGGTTGCGATATTAAACCTGAGGCCTTGCTTGTGCCATCGGGTAGCTTCTTTGGGGAAGAGCAGGAACATTCTCCTGGCACCCTGGCCAAAACGTGGAGTCTTGCTTTGCGAAAATTGGCTGCAACGTTGCTTGGAAAATACCTCATTAGCTACAAGAAGTTTTGGCAGGGGCAGAGGTTGCACTGAGACAATGAAATGTACTATATAAATGCAAGTAGTTCTTCGTGTAACCTTTGATTTTTCATAGGATTTAAATTATATTGTGTATGCTGATAATATGGCTACTTTTGATTTAGTCATAGTTTTCTTAATGAATATTTATCCTTTGGTGAAGACATTACAGTATATCAGCTACACAATCTCATTGTATAGTCTGCCTTGACACCAGTGAACCAACCTCATAACCTCAATGACATATACCTTTAGAAAATAATGCATGGAAATTATTTCATAGCAGTAATCTTATCTTGGGTTTCAGAAAATTGATATTGACCAGGAATATTTGTTCTTGATGTTAATGATCTAATTTGAATCCTTCAGGATTACTGCCTTGAATTCATTCCTTGTGTATTTATTATTCTTTTTTTAAACCACATGCGTGAACTGAAATTAATGATTTATTTATGATTAATTATTTCTGAACCTGCCAATCTCTTGACTCCTCACATTTTCCACCAGCGTTTTGGTGACTGGTCTTTCAATCAGATCTCTGCTCGAACTGTTCCTTCTTCCAGCTGCAATTATTTTAATTTTTCCATGCTCGCCTTTTGAGGATGGTGGATGATTATGTGACAAAAGAGTGAAACTGTGGGCCGTTATTTTCTTTCACATGTCCACCAGCCTTGCCTGCGCATTGTAGTGAATTTGCCAAAAAAATCAGAGTGCCGCAACTTTGTATCAAGGAGAAGACAGCAAATTTGAACAGTGTTAATCCCCACAAAATACTGCAAAACCCACTATGTTGCCTAAAAGTAACAACTAATCAAAACATTAACCACCTGGTGAGCCAATATCTTTATAACAAGCACACCTTTCAAAGGTACACGTTTCAAAAATCACTTCGTAGCTTATCTTCCATATATAATTTCATTACAATACACTTTGCAACAATTTCCTTTTATCTTTGCTTTAATAATTCTCTCATGTTGCTCTGTGAACCTTGACTGATATTATTCACTAATAATATCTAATACAGCAGCCTCTCTTCAATTGAAGTGAATTTTAAGTTTACAGTTACTGTCAAAGAGGTAATGTGTTAATAGCCTCGTAGTCAAAATGTTCTATCCATAGCCAACTGCTGGATGATATAAATCATTTAACACCACGATGGAAAATACAAAGACCAATTGTAATTACTGATTTACCAAAGATCTTGAATGTCATCCAAGACTTCAAAGAAAGGCTTGCATTTATATAGCACATTTCATGACCTCAGGATATCCCAAAGCACATCACAGTCCATCCAGGACTTTTGTGAAATGCAGTCACTGTTGGAAGGTAGGAAGAGTGGTGATCAATTAACAACACACAGGAAGGTACCGTGAACAGCAAGATAATGACTATATCATCTGTTTTACTGATGTTGATTGAAGAGGTGATACAAGAGATATTGCTTTGCCTATTGACAAGTTGAAATCGAAGCTGGATTACTAATTGCAATTTGACATTGTGCTTCAATTCTGGAAATGTTTTTGGGCTACCCACACGTTCCAAACTGCTATGCAAAAGAGACTTAACTGCTCCGGTGAGAGCTGTACCACATTATTTCCTTACCATTGATTTGAAAAGGAAGCATTTTATTTTTAATTAACAAATGAACCATGCTTAACTAAGAACAGTTCACAATTAATATTACCCATGTCAGTGTTTACCTGGCAGCTAATCTTTTAAAATAGTTTCCTGAACCAAACTAATTAAAAATGGTCACAGAAGGTTATCACCATCAATGTGCTCATGTCGTAAATACATTCACATCATGCTTGAGATGCAATATTCAAGTGTACTGACATCCATCAATCTGTTTATTTGCTACTTACGGACCAGGGAACAATCTATTGCATGCAAACCTTGAAATAATACTCAGTCAATTTATATTAGATCACAAAGGATCACACAACAGGATAATTCTGTGATATGTTTGAAAACATTGGACAATGGAAGACATACTGGTTCATTTAGTTTACCTCTTTTTGCTGTGATGCCTTATGCATCATAATACAAATACGCCTTCATCACTCAGACCCAGGAAATCAGGCAATTGAAAATGAGTCCAGCAGAGCACATTGGTCCTGACTTACATTGGGAGGGCTTACATTTTCTGAATTGAATTCTGTCCTGCTTTAAACTGATCTGTCTTGAGCAAATACATGAACCAGTGTTTACCACACAAACTGGCAATCTATTTTACAAGTCTACATTCACTGGAGAGTCAAGAATTTCCCAACACCCAAACTAATTATGTTTCTGTGTTACTTGTAAGTATGATCGCTGGTGCTTCCTAATCTATCCAGTGAAATAATTGGTCCACCAAACACAATCTAGTCGTTCATTATTTTACAAATGTTCAATTGGAAAGCACGTAAACCCTGCACCTGTTAAACACTATGAACGTTTCACAGTTCTGAGCTCACTCAGTTTGATCAAATCTATACATTGTAAGGGCTAAATCTTACTGAAAAATGGCACAGTGTTTTTTCTGGCAAAACCGGCATGTTTCCAGGAAACTGATCAGTTTTCTCTCCAGATCTTGTGACACTGCCAAGAGGAAAGTCCAGGGGGCGTGAGTCATATGTTGTGAAAGGTGGGAGGGGGGAAGAGCCTAAACATACTGGCAAAACCCAGCTGCACAGAGATCGAGGTGCCATCTTTAAAGGGCGCCTTGATGGGAGCAGCAATAAACCTCCCCCATCTTATCATGGGGCTCCCCTCCCCACCCTCGATCGGAGCCAATATTGACTTTGACTCTGACTCATCCTTACCCCCCCCCCCCCCTCCCTCCCCCCCCCCCCCCCCCCACCACAACTACACCTGTATGTATCTCCCTGGAGTCCACCTCTTGGCACTGCCAGGGTGGCGTGGGCATAGTGCCAACCTGGCAGTTGCAACCTGTGCCAAAGGGCAAAGCCGGGGGGAATTGTCAGGGTACAGCCTGGCATGTCTCTCATCTCCCGAGGCATACTTACCTTTTGTGCCATGGCAGGTTCACGTCTGATTGAACCTGTTGTAGACTATGCCAATGTGATGTCACATCGACACAGTTTGAAGATTTGGCAAGGGGTGTTTAATTATATTAAAATGCATGTAAATCAGGTTCATGTCTGCTTTGGGTGTGAAGCTGATGACGTTGCTGGCGAGGTGCGGGGAAGATCCAGACAGTACTGTGACTCCCGGATCGTGAGCTCCCGGCAGCATTCGCACAGATGCCAAATGCCAGCTTAAGATTGGCCCCAGTTCTTCTGATTCCTTTTTATACTTTTTGACTTCCCTGTGATTTGTGGTGGTCTGCATAGAACTACCTCGAATTTTATGGCAGAAAGACAAGTCTTTCAGCTCAACAGATCCATACTGAACACCGGCGCCCTCCCAACGCCCTGACTTCATTTTACCCTACTAACATATCCTTCTCATCCTTTCTCCCTCATGTGCTTGCTTACTTTCTGTTTCAATGCATCTGAACTTTATGCCCCAACTACTCTTTGGGCAGAATTTTCCTGTAATTTGACACAGAGTGTCTGAGGCAGCACAGTGGTTAGCACTGCTGCCTGACAGCTCCAGGGACATGTCTTCGATTCCTGACTTGGGTCACTGTCTGTGTGGAGTTTGTGCGTTCTCCCCATGTCTGCATGGGTTTCCTCTGGGTGCTCTGGTTTCCTCCCATACTCCAAAGATGTGCAGGTTAGGTTGATCTGGCCACGCTAAATTGCCCCTTCGTGTCCCGAGGTGTGTATGTTAGAGGAATTAGCAGGGTAAATATGGGGGGTTTCGGGGATAGGGCCTGGGTAAGATTGTTGTTGGTGCAGACTCAATGGGCCAAATGGCCTCCTCCTGCACTGTCGGGTTTCTGTGGATTCAGACCATGCAAAGGTCTATTGGCCTTGGGCGGGACGAAAGTGGCCAGAAAATCCCACCCCTTGTGTTAGTGGCTGGAATTTTGTAATCTGTCAAAGTGTCCAGCTCTGACTGGAAATCGGTGTGTATCTCTCTGGAGTTTTCAGGTCAGATTTTCAGCCACTCTGAGCAGCTGTAGAGCAAGGCTGGCTCTAAAGAAATCAGGGTGCCACCTTCTTTTAAAGGGCACCTCGATCAGTGCTGAAACAAAAATCTACTCCAACCCACATGGACATGGTGTATTCTCCCCACAAACTTTGGGTTGACCCTCCCCACCCCACTGGAGGTATGGGGGCTCTGTTTCCCCACCACCTCAGTTGTGTAAGTATCAGAGGTGCTCTTTTTGTCCCTCTCCACACTATCATGGGCACTCACTGCACCCCCCCGCCCCCCAAACCTCCCTACCTCCCTTTCGCAGGCAAGTCCGTCTCTCCTTCACCCTCCCCTCCCGGCTTCACAGGCATTGTTCCTTTTCCCTCCACACCACAGAGAAGTGGAAGCACCCTAATGGGATTCTCTAGAGGCACAGCGCCTAGCACCTCCTGCTGGCCCGGATTGCCACTACCAGGCATGTTTCCCCCGCCTCCCCCGGGGACGAGATTTAACCTTGGCCTCCCCCATATGATCTTCTCAACTGAAACCTCTTTAAATACCTGTTGTAAACCTTACTGGCATGACATCACATCGTCAAGATTTGAATATTTTGGCTGGAACTCTACCATCTTGTTTGCCACAGAATTGGCACAGGGGAGGGTCCAACAACAGAAATCCCCCTTGACCTCAGGTGGGAATTTCAGCGAGACCGTAAACTCCCAGCCTTCATGAGGGGGCATCATATGGCAGGGAGGTCCATTAATAACATTGTAGTTTTGTTTATGTAAATAAGATTCCCACCATTTCCCTTTTTAAGTTCTGGAGAGGTGTGGAGGGGGCGGAAATTGGTAAACGCGATCTCGCTTTTGAGAATCTTGTTTCCCAACTCTGGCAGGATTTGGTGCCCACATCAGCCTTTATGCTCGCAGCGAACATGGGCACAAAATCGCCCCCAGTAAATTCTACACCTTACTTGAGTTAAGATGTTCTCCTGTCTTCCTTATTGGGTTTAATGGTGACCAACTTACGGCCTCTAGTTTTACACTTGCCCAAAAAATGGAAAAATCTCTACATCCATCCTATTGAGCTGTTCATAAGTTTAAAGACCTCTACTTTGTCTTCTCTTCTGTTTGTATTACATGATTATACCAAAAATGAAAAACAACACAGAGAAGTTAATAACTGTGTATATCTTCTCACTAACCCAATTTACAAGCTAATTTCCTCACTAACAAGCACTTTTTTCATTGAACTAATAAAGTCAGTACAACCCCCATTTTGTTATCTTGCCATGACTTCTCTCCTGTTCTATATAATTGCTATTCCACTTAGTGAAAAGACTGACTCTGTCTGTCTTTAATTTGGTATTATTCAGATAAACTCTAATTAAAAAGATAATGTTTTACCCAGATGTTCTGTCTTTGCAATGACAGTGCTTACAATACTCCCATGCTTGATATCATCATGCGCTGGCACATTCCCAATTAACTTACCCCATTAAGCATGTAGTTACTTCATATTAAAAGTCAATCTTAGTTCAAAAGTTCAGTGGGCCTTGGCTTTGTAACTGTACAATTGCAACTATTTTAAGACACAACCACTTAAGAATCATACCGCCCTGTCTAATAAGCAAAGGCTAAATGTTAATGCTACCACAATCTAACGACAAATCAATAGAGGTACTACATCACCACATTTCATCAGATCAGTTCGCATAGTCCTGCTGCTGATCATATTAACCTTTTCTTTACACTAGCATGTATTAGCAGTCTCAGATGTGGATTCTCTGCAGCCTAAGAAACAGCTGGCTGTAATGAATTGGAAAACTGTATGTGGCAGCTGACAGTTGTTTCATTTTTTTCGTCACATGCTCCAGATATGTCAGACCAACATTTAGAATTGTTGATTACTCACACTCTTGTGGGGCAACGTGGAGGAGGAGGAGGAGGGGCTGAGGGTCTGCCCTACGATAGTTGATAATGGAGATTGGTGCCTGTGGTATAAAGTCATTTTAAGAGCTGACATGTGCAATATTCCCCAGTTCAACCTCATCATCCTCAGTCGGACAGTTGTGTTTTTGGCACAGAGGCTGATCCAACCCGATATCTCCACAGATGCTGTGCTGACCAAACTACCAGTGAAGGAAATGGATGTGTCCTAATGCTAATTCTCCCATTCTGCTGCAGGTCAGGTTGGCAAACTCATGTCGCACGGGAAACAAAATTCCAAACACCAATTGTGTGTTTGAGACTGAAATTCGAATTAGCCATACTTGAGAGTCTAGCAGGCTAACTTGTCTATTTTAAAGTTTCTGTTTATGCTGGTTTAATCATGTCACTTCATGAACTGACTGTAGTGCAATAATGTAGTAGAATAATTTTCCATGTCCTTGGTAATATTAACACTATTAGTAGCCAGAGCCTTAACTTAGTCTGGAAAGTAATATTATTGTCTCCACATTGAAGTTCCCTTCATGTATCAATAATTGATTATAGCCAACAGCATAATAGAATAATACATTCTTGCTATAATTATTATAATACTGTCTAAAGGAAGGCAATTCAGTGTAAGTTTTACACTCAAGGTTATCTATGAAGCCATGACATACTATTTATCATTACAGCCTTCTGTTGCAGTGGACCGTATTTTAGTATTATTATACACTCGCATTAGGTTTTAAATGCCATTGATTCAAAACCCATCACATTTGAGAATGTAGTTGTTCCTATTTCCTGCTAATTACTGTCACTGACAATTGAGCAGAGGCTATTGCCCATGACCTCTCAAAGTACATGTATGCAAAGCTATCCTGTGGGGATACTGGCTTTCATTCACTTGCTTTAAGTGACTAGGAAGCGATATTCTTAGCTTCATATTCATACCTGTATTTTCACGAGAATTAGTGACTAGGAAAATATAGCACCTGAGTTTTACAAGAGCATGTTATTATTGAATACCCCCAAATAACCTGCTGGCCCTTGATTTACAAAACAGGCTTTGTGAAGGCTGCTGCTTATGCATATGCACCATATATATCATATATAAACAATACACTTATATATTGCAGCCTCTGGAATCAGAAGTCAGTAGCAGAGACTCTACCAAAGTGCTTTCACGGAGAACATGGAATTTTCATTGAAAGCGATTTGGGATTAGACAGGGTAAGTGAAGATAACTGCTCATAATGGAGAAATAGATTGAGTACCAGTGGTTTGACAGGAGCTGTGATTTTTAGTACATCTCTAAGCTGTCAAGGTCTTTTATCAGCTTTTGAGTTGTTGAGGCTGCAGAAGTAGAGGATTTTACAAGCACCATGTTTTAAACATGGTGGAAAGTTATAGTTATTTTATCCTTTGGCCTGAAATCCTAACTGTGACTGGCTGAAAACAATCACATTGTTAAAAAAAACCTCGTTGAATTGCTTCGTTAGCCTCGGTTGCTGAGAACAGCGAACTGATATTGAATTATTTCCTCTGATCGTGTCTCAAAGAAATAGGAGAGTTCAATAGGTTATGTAATAAGATACTCCTGACTCTGCCCTGACTTATCATTCTTCATTATCAGTTGTCATTGTTGACATGGGTGTTGTCTCACTGGCTAGACCAGCATTTATTGCCCATCCTTAGTTGCTTTTGAAAAGGTGGTGGTGAGCTGCCTTCTTGAACTACTGCAGTGCCTGAGGTGTAGGCACAACACAGTGCTGTTAGGGAAGGAATGCCAGGATTTTAACCCAGTGACAGTGAAAGAATAGCGATATATTGCCAAATCAGGATGGTGAGTGACTTGGAAGGGAACCTCCAGCTGGCAACGGTGTCCTCAGGTCTTTCTCGACGGTGGTGGTTGTGTGTTTGGAAGGTGCTGCCTACGGAACCTTGCTGAGTTTGTGCAGTGCATCTTGTAGATGATACACTGCACTGTTGGTTGGTGATGGAGGGAT
Source organism: Carcharhinus amblyrhynchos (assembly GCF_965287045.1). Taxonomy (NCBI): domain Eukaryota; kingdom Metazoa; phylum Chordata; class Chondrichthyes; order Carcharhiniformes; family Carcharhinidae; genus Carcharhinus; species Carcharhinus amblyrhynchos. The sequence continues at coordinate 14,524,553 of NC_137341.1, forward strand.
TCAATGTTTGTGGATAGTGTAGCAATCAAGTGGGCTGCTTTGTGCTGGATGGTTTTTAGCTTGTGTTGTTGGAGCTATACTTATCCAGGCATGTAGAGAGTATTCCATTACACTCCTTGTAGATGGTGGACATGCTTTGGGAGGGAAGGTGGGGGGGTTAGGAGGAGAGTAATTTGCTGCAGGATTCCTAACCTTTGACCTACTTTGGTAGCCACAGTATTTATATGGATAGTTCAGCCAATGGCAACCCCCAGGATGCTAATAGTAGGGGATTCCGCAATGGTAGTGTCATTGAATATCAAGGACCAATGTTTAGATCCTTTCTTATTGGAGACAGTCATTGTCTGGCACATGTATGGCACAAATGTTATTTATACGGTGTCAAGTAATTAATAATTCTGTCTCAAAACAATCTGATCAGTACTTTACACTTCTTGACGTCATATCCTGTTGAAGCTGGAGGTAGTATTCCGAGACAGATCTAACAAACAATGTCCCACTTAAACAAAATCTGATTTACTGTTGTATTTGCTTCATGGGTTGCCATATTCCTGAATTTCTGCCCTGCTGGTGTTTTTGTGTGACAGGGGGTATCCAATACTACCATGTGCCATATTGAATATAGATTGGAAAGTAGACCAGCCAAGCAGTCAAGGTTCCTGATCAATATGCAATGACCTTCCTGGTTAAACAGATCAGTAGGGACACTGGGTGAAATCAGGACACTTTAATTGCTCCACTAGTTGGATGACCTGTTGATAATCACCAGGAAGGAGATCTATTTGAACAGGGTGGTGTGAAGCTGCCTGTGGAACCATAGATTTAAAACTTGATGGCTGATAGAAAGAAAGAAAAGGGAATGCAATGAGATAATATCAAATATTGAGAATGTGAACTCCTTCTTTCAAGGAAATCTGAATTTGAATTCTTGAAGAGTATTCAGGATAGAGCACACTGGACTGTGATCTTAAGCATACAAAGGCCTGACTGATGTATAAGATTGAGAGTGGATTAACGTTTTATATTTATGCATTCCATTATTGTTCCAAGTTTCTTAATCAAATCAAATCTCAAGTACTTTCCCAATTAGCATGCAGAATGGCTTTATTTGGTGGTGGAGATCCATTGCCACGGATGGGGTTAATGTGTGTGTGTGTGTGTGTGTGTGTGTGTGTGTGTGTGTGTGTGTGTGTGTGTGTGTGTGTGTGTGTGTGTGTGTGTGTGTGAGGGGGCTGGAGAGAGAGAGAGACGGGGGGGTGGAGGGGGTTCACTGGTTTACTTGGAGGAAAGCACAAATAGAGAAGAGGAACAATTGCAGACATTTGTGGTTTCATTAGTGTGGTGACATTTCCTTTTGAAGGATAATGTCTGCTGAACCACGGCCACAGATCCTTCCCTTTATAAGCGATGTCCTTTGAATGGTCAGATAGAATCTCTGAGGAACAATACCAACAACACTTCACACTCTGTATTGACTCAGACAAGAAATACTTCTCCACAAATTATTGCTGTCAGTTATGTTAATTGCATTTTGGAAGATTTCCTCTGGCTCAGGTGAAATCATGAATCGTTTATTTTAGAACAAGGGGATAATTTTGCTCGAAATAGGAGAGAAAATCTTCACAAACATGTTCGACCATCATAGAGACTTTTCCTCCATAACATTCTACTGGGTTATTTATATAATTACACAGCACAGAAGAAAGCTATTTGGCCTCTTAATAAGAGCTAACCAATCAGTGCCACTCAACTTCCCTTCCCCAAAGCCCTGCAATATTTTGATCTTCAATTATTTGACCAGTTCCCTTTTGAAAGTTACTTGGGAATCTGCCTCCAAATAGTTAATTAAACCACATGGTCATTCCCTGCCAAATTGTGTGATTTCATTATTAACCTCAAATACAGTGATACCCAAACCCTGGTGCTTGGTATTGAGCATGACTCACCAACCCTGCAATCTCACTCTTGAAACCAGTGTTTGTGTTGCTCACTTAATGGCTTGTGCTAAGTGAATGAGATGGATTAAGGAGCTACTCTTAATATCATTGCCTCATTGGGTGGGAAAATCCCAAATCAGCACAGTGGTACTATGGTTAGCGCTGTTGCATCACAAAGCCAGGGACCCGGGTTCAATTCCTAGGTTGGGTCACTGTCTGTGCAGAGACTGCATGTTTTCCCCATGTCTGCGTGGGTTTCTTCTGGGTGCTCTGGTTTCCTCCCACAATCCAAAAAATGAGCTGGTTAGGCACATTGGCCCCCACGCTAAGTTCTCCCTTAGTGTACCTGAACAGACAGGCGGGAGTGTGGTGACTAGGGGATTTTCGAAGTAACTTATTTGCAGTGTTAATTTAAGTCTGCTTGTGACAATAATAAATAAACTTTAAACTTCAAGACCCCAAAAAGATCAGCCCATATCAGCAACTTGACATTCGAATAATTTGATGGAAGCGTGGAGTTAAACTTCACACATGTGATCCCCATCTTTCTCGTTTGAAGAAAACTCAGCATCCAAAATGTTAATGTGTCTGATCGTTCCAATATTACCACTTGGTCTATTTCTGTTATTAGTGTTTGAATGTCTCTGTTATTTTTGCTTCTGCAGATTTCTTTTGCATAAAAAGGTAACTGCTCCATGATTATGGTATGGTTGATCAGCCATTACAGTTTGCACTAACTCACACAAGGCAGTAACGCATTTTAAAGTTGCTGTGACACTGGTAAAGCAGTCGTGTTCTATGATGTTAGCTCAGCAATACAATGTGTTACTAGCTGGCAATGAACTGCAAATTGCTATTTTGTAGTTTACTGCGATATGTCGGGATTGTAACAGATATTTAAATTCGTACTAATGCATAAACATGTAGCCTTTGCTGTTTTGAATGCCACATTGCAGCATGGCCAGTGATCTTCAGGGTGCTATTAATTCAAAGGTTTGGAAAGGCAGAATGCAAAGTAGAGTTTTAGCAGATTAACACTTGCATTTAAACAGGGAGAAGTTCACAACGATCTACGATTCAACTTGGTTTTGTGCTACAGTCACATCTTAATACTTGCTGGTTAGCATCACAAAATGACTAATCTAATGATTTCAGCTGTGCTTTTGGTTTAATGGCATTTAAGTTACCAGGAATTGGCAAGCAACTGTTGGATTTAGTTGCCTCTCTGCACTCCCATAAGACAAAGTTACAGTCTAATTCACCAACATCTGTGAACTTAGATTTATATAGCACCCTTTGCAACTTCAAATCATCTATAGCACTTTCCAGTAACTGAAATACTTGTAAAGTGTAGTCATTATTACAACCTATGAAATATAGCAGTCAAGGTGCAAACAGCAAGATTAGCATTGGGATCATTATTGCGTAATCTGCTTTAGTGATGTTGGTTAAATTATAGATATGAGGCAAGACATCAGGGAAAACCTCTACTGCTTTTTAAAAAAGTCTTGCATGTTCACTTGAGAAGGTAGATGTGCCTCAATTTAATACATCATCTGAGGCGGCACAGTAGCAGAGAATTAGCACTGCTGCCTTACAGCTCCAGAGACCTGAGCTCAATTCCAGCCTTGGGTGACTGTGTGATGCTTGCACATTCTTCCTGTGTTTGCATGGGTTTTCTCTGGATGCTCCGGTTTCTTTCCACTGTCCTAAGATGTGCAGGTTAGATGGATTGGCCATGGGAAATTATCCCTTAGTATCCAAAGCTGTGCAGGTTAGGGGAATTAGCCACGGTAAATGTGTGGCGTTATGGGGATAGGGCAGGGGAGATGGCCTGGGTAAAATACTCTTATCAGAGAGTCATTGCAGAGTTGATGGGCAGGATGGTCTCTTCTGCACTGTAGGGATTCTATGATATGGTAACTCTAGTAGTGCATTGCTCCCTCAGTGCTCTAGTGGATTCAATGTTCCTTACAAGCCTCTGCTGCAGGACTTGAGCCAATAATCTTTTGACCGACAGGCATGAATGCTACTAACTGAAAATGAAGCAGTTTGTGTCAATATGCAGCAAGACCTGAACAACATTTGGACTTGGGCTGATGTGCGGCAAGTAACATTCGCGCCAAAAAAGTGCCAGACAATAACCTTACCAAGAAGAGAAAGTTGAACTTCCTTGATATCACCATCACTGGTTCCCCTCGCTGCCACTATCATCGTCCTGGTGGGGTATTACCATTGACCAGAAACTGACCTGGACCAGCCATATAAATACTGTAGCGACAAGAGTAGGCCAGAGGCTAGGAATTCTGCAGCAAGTAACTCATCTCCTGACTCCCTTAAATCTGTCCTCCACCTAGAAGGCATAAGTCAGGAGTTTGATAGAATACGCTCCACTTGTTTGGGTGAGTGCAGTTCCAGCAGCACACAAGGAGCTAAACGCAGGATAAACCTCGACTGGAATTCCATCCACCACTAACATTCACATCTTTCACCACCGATGCATAGTGGCAGCAGCGTGTATCATCTACAAAATGCACTGCAGCAATTCGCCAAGGGTTCTTCCACAGCACTTTACAAATCCATGGCCTCTACTATCTAGAAGGAAGATAGCGGTAGATGCGTGGGAACACACTACCTGCAAGTTCCCCTTCAAGCCACACACCATCCTGACTTCTTACTCTCTCTTGCTGTTCCTTCACTGTCACTGGACCAAAATCCTGGAACTCCCTCCCTGACACAACTGTGGGTGTTCCCACACTCCATGGACCATAGTGGTTCAAAAAGGTGGCTCACCACCACCTTCTCAAGTATGATTAGGAATGGCAATAAATGCTAGCTTAGCCAGTGATGCCCATGTCCTGTGAAAAAATACAAAAAAAGAGCCATGGCATACGCCTCTTGCATATAATGGGCCTCATTCCTCTCTTTCACACACTATGTTCAAAAATTTTCCTGTTTTGAATGCCAGAATGTTAGGCTTGCCGCATGTTGAGCAGCACCACATTAAATATGGATTGGTAAATTGGAGGATTACATTGTGGGATTGGAAATGTCTGAAGGATGATAATAGTCTTGCTCAACGCTTGTTGACTTTGCATAAAAATGACAACTCTGTACGTTATCAACAGTTCAGCATAGGAATGATTTAGGAAGCTAAATTGAGTCATTCTTGCCTGCCATAATTACTGGAAAAAAGCTGCATGAAATCTCTGTTGTAAAAATGTTATTGACTTTTACACAATGCAGAACTAGAAACTAGAGAAGTTAATGAGTAACTGCTTAGCATTTTGATGTGACATTCACTATTTTAATTGTTGCATTAACACTTTTTAACACCCTAGGGGCAGCACAGTGGTTAGCACTGCTGCCTCACAGCGCCAAGGACTTGCATTCGATTCCTGGCTTGGGTCACTGTCTGTGTGGAGTCTGTACATTCTCCCTGTGTCTGCGTGAGTTTCCTCTGGGTGCTCTGGTTTCCTCCCACAGTCCAAAAGATGCGCTGGTTAGGCACATTGGCCATGCTAAACTCTCCCTCAGTGTAGCTGAACAGGCGCTGGAGTGTGGCGACTGGGGGATTTTCACAGTAACATCATTGTAGTCTTCGTATAAGCCTACTTGTGACTAATAAATGAATAAACTAAATAAATTTAAACTTTTAAAACTAAATGGGGTGTGCCGCAATTAAGAGTGCTCACAGAAACTTCAAATGTTTGCACACTAATATTTTATTGGGTCATCGTTATAGAACTTTGAAAAATTCTTTTACTCAAAGGGTGAATAAGGTTTGCGGTGATCCATGGGTAACAGAATGGAGTCAAAGGCCTTATTGAAGTTGAGGATGTGTGTTGAGAAACTGGATGGATAGGCTTGACAGGATGGATGGCCTTTCTTGTCCTCGTTTTCTCTTATCTTTTTATTTTTCAGTAATTTGGAAGCTATTATCTGAGCGTCAATGGGGTAGAAGGTGGAGGGTGGCAGACATACACTCCTTGATATATGATGATAAAGTGCTGTGCAGCCTGGGTCTCTATTAAAACTCCAGTCACTGCTCGTGATTCCCATCTCTTGTAAAACCAATAACAAAGTCCCAAAGGCATTGATTTGATCTGTGCCACATGCCTCAACAGAAAACCTTAATGGAGGGAGTCTTCCAAAACTACTGTTAGCGGGGTGTTGATGTTGTCATGGCAATGTAGCTCCAGTGACACTCGAGTGTATGCATTGCAAAGGCCACAATGACTTGTGAACAACACAGGTTTCAGAATATCTTAGTGATGCGGATGCTAACTGACATGGATACAACAAGATTCGATGACCTGTGTGCTGTTGAATGCCTCAGCCCAGGGCAGATTTACAATGAAACACACCATGCCTTATGCACAGGGCCCCCAAATGACAGGGGCTCCCAAAATGCCGATGGGTCTCTGACAGCCAATCGGGAAGAGAGCTATTTTGAAATTCCCCCTTTTAGAATGTACATGTCAATCACTCTGCTGAGCCAATCACAGAGGAAGGGGCAGTTCTTTTCCGACACTATCACCGGTCAGAACAAATTATCCATGGGGCTAGTGGTGCTGTGTGCCTGTGCAGTGAGAAACTGCAGTATGTAATCAGGGGAGACCCAGCCCATGACGCCTGATAACAGTAAAAGTCTCACAACACCAGGATAAAGTCCAACAGGTTTATTTGGAATCACAAGCTTTGATGAAGGAGCTGCTCCTTCATCAAATTCACCTGATTCCAAATAAACCTGTTGGACTTTAACCTGATGCTGTGGGACTTCTTACTGTGCCCACCCCAGTCCAATGCCGGCATCTCCACATCATGATGTCTGATGGGAGTTGTTGTTTCGCCATGTGCAGCAGTGGCTGGAGCTCAGTGCTCAGGCGTTTAAATCTGAGGGCACGAGCCCAAGCGGCCATCACATGGGCAGATCTGAAATCGGAGGCACGCACCTGTAAATCCCAGCCTTAGTCAGCAATAATCACGATTGCTGCCTTTTCACCCCCTCCAACCCATCGCCACCTCCCTCATCTCATCCCTCTTCCTCCATCCCCCCTCAATTAGGAAAATACCAATTGTGGGTAAGTGAGAGTGTGCGTGTGCACGCATATATATCATTGCACACCTGATGACAGCCCCCATCTGGGTTGGTGCCACCTGGATTTGTGATGCAGTTGGCTATTGTAAATGTTTAAGGGTCAGCCACCATTGCAGTAAGATGTTACATGTAGCAGTGCACTACCAACTCAGTGGGAGAGAGAAGCACATTCTGCAGGTAAATATCACACTGGCACTGAGCTGAGGTCAAGTTGGTCCACTTTAAGCCTGCATTCCCTCAGAAAGAACAATGTGTTCTGTTTTTCAGTAATGTCCTTTGTTTTTTTCTGTTATCACGGTTAGGAGCAAATCAAAGCAATGGCCTCTGTTATTGAACCTCACTATCAGACTTGCAAATCTCTCTAATTCCAACCCAATAGATATTTTGTCAGAGTCAAGACTTTGGTCAAGTAAAGCCAAATTCTCTAAGATTATTAAGATTTCTTTAGAACTTTTATAAATCACTTAATTTAATGTATTTGAGGCGTAACCACAATACCTAAAATTAGTTATATATATGATGAAACAATGATAATCAGTCAGACATTAGGGTATGTTTATCTTTGCTAATAGATAGTGTGGCAAGGAAACAATAACTCAGGGTGCAGGAAAGAATTTCTTCCTTACTCAACATGTTGGAAAGTAATGGATTTAACCAGTCGTAGTGCTCCTGAGATGATATCCAGTTTCCATGTGGAAATTCACAGCACAGAAAGATGCTATATGTCATTCCACAGCTCTCAAAAAGAACTATTCATGTCATCCTTTTTCCCATATCTTTGTACATATTTCAGATGTGAAACATATGATGGATTCTATTCCTGCCACTGTTTCTAGTGGGGTCATAGTTGAGAAAGTTATTGCTGCAAACAACATCCTGTAACTGCTCAGACTGAGTTCAACTTTCGGGTATAAAGAAAGGCTTCAAAAATAGAGTTCAAGGTGTGCTAGTTGATGAAGATAAGTTATAGAGAAGAAACATAAACTTGCCTACATAAATAGTCAGAAAGTCACCTCAAAAATAAATGCTTCATAAAGTATAAAACATTGGCAAGATTGCATGCATCAGTATCAGATAAAGGTGAAGGTGACTAAAGCCACAATTGAATACCAGAAATGCACTGGGGATAAAAACTGTTCAAGTGACATTCCCATAATAAAGCTTTGTAAGTTCTGTTTGTTGCCAGAAAAGTCATGTGGACCCTTTGATTTAGCATGGTGGTTGGACTGAGGAGTAGGGGTATGGCTGAAATGGAACTATGTGTTTTGTATTTATTTTCACAATTGAAAATGATACAGTGGTAGGTACAGATGCTTTATAGAATGACACCTTGACTGTAAATGCATCAATGGCCTTAGCTTGGTTTAAGGCACTGAAGATTGATCAGGTTGCTGGACCTGATAACATTTCACCAAAGATACTATGTGAGTATTTCATTTATTATTCATTATTATTCATTTAGTCATTGATCACTTACTCAAACTAGTAGTTTGTTGAGAATTGGACCAGTTTGAATTAACTGGTGAAAGAGCTGGATGCATGAATACAAGCCCCATTTATTGATATCTATGGAGAAGCATAGGAACAAGAGTAGATTCTTTAGCCCCTTAAGCTTGTTCTGCTATGAGGGCTGAACTGTATCTTAACACTATTTACTCAGATTTGTGGCATATCTTGTAATGTGAACTACCCATCTTTACATTCTCCTCCTCTTTCTCTCCCTGTTGCCCTGTTACACCATTCCTTGGCTTTAAAAGAGGAGGAGATAAACCAAAGTATTTTTTTTGTGATGATAAGTGGGGTGATGTGACAGTGACAGTAAATGATGTCGGCTGACCACATATTTTCAAATGATCACTTTTGGCAGCAGATTTAGAAAACCTTGTACTGGTCTGTGCTAACTCTTTAAATAGAAATAATATCTTGAGAATTTCAGAGAATTCAGCTGTGAAGTGGATGTTTCATTTCCTGCTGAGTCAGTGTTTCTGTTCAAAAATTTAGTTACATTTTCTTCAGAATAGCAATTGTTTGGTTATGCATAATTTATTCCAATGAACAGTGTGAAAGGTTTCCACTTCCATGAGCTATTTCACAATTTTATATTGGATCTCAGAACTAAGAATTCTGTCTTGTGAAAACCTTTACCTTTTTTAAGCTTACGTAAGCGTCTGGGCGTTACATTGGATGAAGTCTCCTTTAGTGAAAAAAAATTCCTGTCTTATGACCTTCTCCAGCCATACAACCTTCTGAGAACTCTGCATTCCTCCAACTTTGGTGCTGTCCCATTTCCTTTCTCCACCATTGAGAGCCATGCCTTCAATTGCTGGCCCTAAGCTCTGGGATTTACCTCTCTCTCTCTCTCTCTCTCCTTTAAGATATTGCTTTTGACCAAACATTTGGTCACCTCTTGCAAAATTGGCTTCTTTGGCTCAGACACTCCCATGGAGCACCCTAAGCTGTTTTACTCAGTTCAAGGCCATATATAAATGCTAATTATTCTTGTTGAATGAGCCTTCAAAGGATGTTTCAGCAGTCAAGAATCATAGAATTATATAATGTAATTACTGGTCAATTGGTGCATCAAGTTTATAACAACAACCTGCATTAAAGGGCTCCTTTGGAATATACAAAGGTCACAGGGGATATTTTTCTACCTCGCCTCCTCTCTTGCTCACTGCTCACAGCCTCAGATGTTTTTCCCAGTCTTTAAAACTATTAACAACTTTATTTCAAAAATGGTTTGCAGCAAATAATTCCACATTCCATCCACTCTATGTAAAGGTTTTTTTTAATCTAACCTCCTTTTCAATTGTTTTTCTGGTTATGCTGAATTTTTGTCCACAGTTTCCACTTAACACTCAGGTTATAAACATCCAGCATTATTTATCTTCTCACAGGAAGCCAGCACCATGTTAAAACCATCAATCAGGTTTTCCATTTTAGGAAGTGCTTGAAGGTTATCCATTTATGTCATGGCTGATCTGTGTCTGACCTCCATCTACCTGTCTTTGGTCCCTAGCCTCGCAAAAAATCAATTGATCCCCATTTTGAGGTTTTCATTTAGCTCACCCACTGCCTCATCAGTCTCTTTCACCATTATAAGGCAAAGGGCTGCATGGAGTAAGAATGCAGTGGGCATAGCAGGAACATCAGGTACAAAATGTGTAGGGTTGCCAACCCTCCAGGATTGGCCTGCAGTATCCAGGAATCTAAGATCAATCTCCAGGACACTGTCCTGTGCAATCCTGGAGAAATATCATGGAGACCTTGAAAAAGAAAGTTTGTTTTTACTGTTTTCTTTGAACTTTTCTCTTCATCGGGTATAAAAATATTGAAAATCCCCATTGGAAAAGGCTGTTTTGTCAACAGCCAAGAATCATCCAGTTGGGTAATGAGTCTTTTTGCATGTAGGAAGGCTGCACGTGTTGGCCAACTAATGACTGGATCGTGGAGAAAGTTGTGTGATAACTCCAGGAATACATTTAATTATAGTCAGCAAAACTAAAAATATAATGAGTAAACAGATGCTTCTTTAGTTGAGAAACAAATTAAAGTGTGCGGGAACCCACTGGGGATGTGAAAAGGAGGAGGAAAATGTACAATACTGATGCTCAGTTTAAGAGAAAAATTAATCTAAATGGCAAATATAGTCCAAAAAAGTCTTTGGCAGTTTCTTCGAAGTTGTGCTAGGTAAGTTTAAATGATTGTATAAATCATTCACGCTTTGTTCTTCTGGTTCATGCTCCTTCATTGTATGCATCATCATAGTACTCTCTAAGCTGATTTATAATATATTTTTGCTGGTCGGAGGGTTTTAAGGAATACAAAACTAAGACCAATACATGTAGTTCATATACTCAGAGCACTAGCCATGATCTAACTGAATGATAAAGTAGTTTCAAAGGGTTCAGTACAATAAGGAGGAGGCCACTTTCTCATACTATTGGATCAATTCTGACTTTGTGGTGGAGTGTGCTGCTCAGTTGGTCATTGGCCATTCTGTTGGAGAGGGCTACTTGTATTTGCTCGACTGGAGAGATCAAAGCACCAGAATTTCATATCCAGACACCCAATACAAGTTTCCTCCCCAGTTTCTTCGGAATGAATTAACCGTAACCTCTAGGGTGGGGCTTGAAACTATGACCTTCTGTCTCAGAGACAAGAACACTATTTTTTGTTGCCTTGTTTTCATCACCTCCAGATTCGACAATTCCAATTATCTACTTGCAAGGCTACTTGCAAATACTCCAAAGCTCCAACTCATCCAGAGTTCTCATGTAAATATTCTGTTCTGATTGCATATCTTCCCTCTCCTCAATATCCTTTATTGGATGATTATGTCCTAACAGATCAAATACGAACTCTTTGCTCTTATTTCCAAGTCACTTCATGACCTTGCCTACTCTACTTCTGCAACTTTACGTGACACACTGTGTTTTTCCCTCCTCAGCCATTGCCCTCCTGTATACCACACTCTCCCATCACCAACAGTGATAGCAGAATCTTCAGTCATCTCAGGTCCAGTCTCTGGAGCTCCCTCTCTAAATCTTTGCAATTTGTGCGTTCTTTCTTCATTTTTAAACCACTTTAAAGTCACGGGGCTGAGCCTTCAACTTCCTATCAGTAATTCAGGCAGGAAAACAGTAGCAGGGCCAAGACAGGACATCCGAGATCTCATCCTTGCCTGAGGAATTCCTACTGCTTTGACTGCAGATGTCACATCCACCTGCACCAAGCAAGACCATCTAGGTTTGCAGTATTGCTTGTGAACTATACACTGCTTTCTGCCTTGTTCATATAACACAAACTGCTCAGTCTGCTTATAATGTGTAACAGCTGCTCCCTTTGTTGTCATTTATATTTACTATTGCCTCTGCACGCTGTGATTCACTTCAGTGAAGAAGGTATTTGGGTACAGCAAAAATATATTGTGCAAAATCTGTCACATCTTTATTTGGTTATATCATTGAAGCATGGAAGGCGGGCCATTTGATCCTTGGTGTGAGCTGGCTCTTTGAATGAACTATCCAGCACCTCTTATTTAAGAAAGGATGTAAATACATTGGAGATGGTTCGTAGGACGTTTATGCGATTGATACTGGAATGAGCAGGTTGTCTTATGAGGAAAGGTTGCACGGGTTGGGCTTGTTTCCACTGCAGAGTGAGAGGTGATTCAATTGAAGTATGTAAGATCCTGAACGGTATTGACAAGGTGGACATGAAGAGGATGGTTCCTCTTGTGGGTAAGTCCTGAACTAGGGGGCACAGTTTTAAAATTAACATAAGAACATAAGAACATAAGAAATAGGAGCAGGAGTAGGCCATCTAGCCCTTCGAGCCTGCCCCGCCATTCAATAAGATCATGGCTGATCTGTCGTGGCTCAGTTCCACCTTCCCGCCCTCTCCCCATAACCCTTAATCCCCTCTCTTATCAAAAACCCATCAACCCGCGTCTTAAAAATATTTAGCGAGGCAGCCTCCACCACTTCAACGGGCAGAGAACTCCAGAGATTCACCACCCTTTGAGTGAAGAAGTTCCTCCTCAACTCCGTTCTAAACCGCCCCTCCTTTATCTTGAGGCTGTGCCCCCTAGTCCTACTGTCTTTTTTGAGCGGGAAGAGTCTCTCCACCTCTATCCTATCCATCCCATTCATCATCTTATACATCTCAATGAGATCTCCCCTCATTCTTCTAAACTCCAACGAGTACAAGCCTAGTTTATTCAGCCTCTCCTCATAGCTCAACCCCCTCAACTCCGGTATCAGCCTAGTAAACCTCCTCTGCACTCCCTCCAAGGCCAAAATATCTTTGCGCAGGTGCGGCGCCCAAAACTGCACACAGTACTCCAGCTGCAGCCTCACCAATGCCCTATACAACTGTAGCAAGACCTCCCTACTTTTATATTCAATCCCCCTCGCTATGAAGGCCAGCATCCCATTCGCCTTCCTGACCACCTGCTGCACCTGCAAGCTGGGTTTTTGCGACTCATGCACAAGGACCCCGAGGTCCCTCTGCACTGTCGCCTGCTGCAGTTTTTCGCCACGTAAGTAATAGTCCTTCCTACCATTATTCCTACCAAAGTGGACCACCTCACACTTGCCAACATTAAATTCCATTTGCCATTTCCTGGCTCATTCGCCCAGCCTATCTAGATCCTTCTGCAGACTAGAAGAGAGATGAGGATAATTTTTTTTGAGGGTTGTGTGACTTTGGAACTCTTCCTCAGGAGGTGGTGAAAGTGGGGGTCGTATTTTAAGATAGATTATTGCTAGACAAAGGAATCAAAGATTATTGGGAGTAGATGCGAATGCAGAACTCTAAATACAAACTGATCAGCCATGATCATATTGAATAGTGGAGCAGGCTCAAGGGGCTAAATGACCTACTTCTACTCCTATTTCAGTGCCAGGATTCTCTCAAAAAAATTCGAAGTCGTCAATTCAGGTGAAAAACGGGAGTAACTCCTGTTGGGTATTTAAGCGTGATTTTTAGATTGAATCTCCCACACTCTGTGCATCACAGAGTGTCCTAGCATGGTTCACTCTGAAAATCAGGGAGCAGGGCCTACTCCCACCCGAGAGGCCGGCATGCTAGTGCTGTGTGGGCCATTGTGCATGTGCCTATCTGTCAGAACGAAAATCAGAGCCCATATCGCTGGCTTTCTGGCTCCCCGAATCATTGGCCTCCCAGCTCCCCCAACACCCCGGGCAAACCCTGATGTCCCCCTGCCCCTGACGAGTCCTGATCGCTGTGCGCCCTCCATCTGCCAGCGATCCCAAATGCAGAGTAACAGCAGGACCCACCCCCACCCTTGCACTGCCCATGCTTAGTGGGCAATGTCAAGGTGCCCCTTGGGCAGTGCCAGCCTCTTATCCTCCCCTCTTATCCTCAACCTCCTGGGAGCCCCAATGGCCTCTGTTCCCGCCAACAGGATTGGCCACCTGTTCCCCATTCGTGGGGAGCAGTTGTAAACCCTGCTGAAGTGCACCCCACCGGCAGCGGGTGGGGGGAGATACTAGCAGATCCAGAAACTTCAGTCCTGGGCATGCTAATGACATAGAAATGATGATTTCCATATTGTAATCAACTCCACGCTGATTTCCGGTGCAGAGCTGATGGCTCTGGAAATCTTCAGCTAGGAGACATGCAGAGTCCCAGGCACGCAGCAGAAAGCCCCCAAAATGGCCTCCATTGATGTCTCACAGTCCGCTGGTGCAGCGGGCTGGGTGAATGCCCCCTCTCCCCCATATGTTGGATGAGCAGAATTTTCATCTCATTAAATATTGGGAAGACCAATGTGTTTGATCCCTGCTATAAACTCCATTCCCTCGGTATCAACTCCATCCCTCTCACAGGCAGCTCTCTGTGTATGAAACAGACCATTCATAACCTTGGTGTCACAATGAGCTTCTTAGCACATATACTTCAGCTCATCTGCTATACCGATGGGAAGAGGATAATCATGGAAAGAGTAGGGCCCATTAGGAACAAAGGGGAAAATCTGTGGGTGAAACCAGAGGACGTTGGTAGAGTATTGAATGAATACTTCACATTTGTTTTCAGCCAAGAGAATGAGGGCGATGGTATGGAATACATCGAGCGAGTCAGTGAAGCTCTTGAGCAAATTGACATAGGGAAGGGCAAGATGTTGGAGGTGTTGACAGACTTAACAGTGGATAAATGTCCAAGTCCAGATCGAGATGAACTGAGCCCAAGGCTGCTGTGGAAGGCAAGGGAAGAGATTGCAGAGGCTCTGACCCAAATTTTCAATGGTGGATGGAGTTTAATTTTAATAAGTATGAGGATTTGCATTTTGGTAGATCAAATTGGGGCAGGTGTTGGGGAAAGCTGTAGAGTAAAGAGATCTAGGAATACAGGTTCATAACTCCTTGAAAGTGAAATCACAGGTTGACAGAATGGTGAAGAAGGCATTCTTGGTTTCATTGATCAGAACATTGAATACAAGAGTTGGGATGTCTTGTTGAAGTTATATAAAATGTTAGTAAGGCTACACTTGAAATACTATATACAGTTCTGGTCACCCTATTATAGAAAGGATATTGTGAAACTTGAGTGCAGATGCTAAATGGACTTGATGGTTTGAGTTATGAGGGGAGGCTGGATAGACTGGGACTTTTTTCCCTGGTGTGTTAGAGACTTGGGGGTGATTTTATAGAGGTCTATAAAATAATGAGGGACATAGATAAGGTAGATAGTTAACATCTTTCCCTGAAGGTAGGGGAGTCTAAAACTAGAGGGCATAGGTTTAACATAAGATGGGGAGAGACACAAAAAAGACAAAAGGGGCAAGTTTTTCACTGAGTGATGAGTGTTTGGAACAAGCTGTCCGAGGCAGTAGTAGAGGTGGGTACGATTTTGACTTGTAAAAAGAATATAGACAGTTATTTGGGTAAGTTGGATATAGAGGGATATGGGCCAAATGCGAACAACATTGGACTTGGTTAGTGGTTAAAAACTGCGTGACATGGACAAGTTGGGCCAAAGGGCCTGTTTCCATGCTGCAAACCTCTATGACTTTCTGGCCACAGGGGAGATGCCAAACGACTGGAGACCAGCTAATGTGGTTCTGCTATTTAAGGAGGTTGTATAGATAAATGAGGGAACAACAGACCAGTGAGTCTCACGTCAATGGTAGGAAAACTATTGGAGAAACTTCTGAAAGAGAGCATCTATCTCCCCTTGGAGAGGCAAAGCTTCATCAGGGATAGTCGGCATGGCTGCATCAGAGGGAGGTCATGCCTAACAAATTTTATTGAATTTTTTGAAGTGGTGATCAGGTGTGTAGATGAAGGTAGTGCAGTTGATGTAGTTATATGGATTTCAGCAAAGCCTTTGACAAGGTCCCATATGGGAGACTTGTAAAGAAGGTGCACTGCACATGAGATACAGGGTAATTTGGTGATGTGGATTCAAAATTGGCTCAGTTGTAGGAGACAGAGAGTGATGAAGAAGGCTGCTTTAGTGACTGGAAGTCAGTGGCATACTGTGAACCCCTTATTATTCGTCATTTATATAAATGACATAGTCATCTATGTTGGGGAGTAGAATTAGTAAGTTTGCAGATGACACAAAGATTGGTCGGGTGGTTAAGTGAGGTGGAATGTCTTGGACTCCAAGAAGATACGGGAATGGTCAAATGGGCAGATAAGTGGCAGGTGGAATTTAATCCTGAAAAGTGTGAGATGCTACATTTTGGAAGGAGTAATTTGACAAGGAAGCACTCAATGAATGGTAGGACAGTAGGAAGTTCTGTGAAACAAAGAGACCATGGCGTATTTGTCCACAGATCTCTGAAGGTGGAAGGGCATGTGAGTAGGGTGGTGAAAAAAGCACAGGGACGCTTGCTTTTATCAATGGAGGCACAGATTACAAAACCAGGGAAGCCATGTTGGAGTTGTATGGAACTTTGGTGAGGCCATAGCGAGAGTACTATGCATCGTTCTGGTCATCACATTATAGAAAGGATGTGATTGCACTAGAGGGGTTGCAGAGGGGATTCACCAGGATGTGTCCTGGGACAGAACATTTAAGTTATGAGGAGGGTAGGCTTGGATTATTTTCATTGGAACAGAGAAGACTGAGAGGTGACCTGATCAAGATGTACAAAATTATGAGGGACATGGACAGAGTGGATAAGGAGCAGTTGTTTCCCTTAGTTGAAGGGTCAATCACAAGGGAACATAGGTTCAAGGTGAAGGACAGGTTTAGAAGGGATGTGAGGAAAAAGTCTGGAATGCAGTGCCTGGAAGGGTGATAGAGACAGATTGCCTCTCCTTTTAAAAAGTACCTGGATGAGCACTTGGCACATCATAACATTCAGGGCAATGGACCAAGTGCTATTAGTTGGGAGTTCAGGTGTTTCTAATGTATCGGTGTGGACTTGATGGGCTGAAGGGCTTCTCTGCATCAGTCTATGATTCATCTGCTGCTGAAACCATGACCTATGCATTTGTTATCTTTAGACCTCACTATTCCACTGCACTTACAAACATATTTCTGCCTGGTCTCCCACCTTCAAACTTGCATAAACTCAAACTTATCCAAAACAGTGTTGCTCATTTTTTCACTAACTTGCATTTTGTCACATTCACCCATCACTCCTTTATTCATTGATCATTGATGCCCAGTTCAGTGATGCCTCAATTTTAAAATTCTTATCCTTATTTTCAAATCTCTCCATTGCCTCCTCCATTCCTATCTCTATAATCTCCTCCACTCCTACAACCAAGTGTCCTGTCAGCTGCATGGCCTACATATAAACAAAGATGGGTGATGATTAACATTATCACTGCTGGTGGAGCATAGCGAAGGTGTGATACACAGGAGGTCACTGTCTAAGCAAGGAAGGGAACAGCAGGGCTGCAAAAAATTGAGAGTTCAGTACTTGAAGGGTTAATCCATTCAGAATGGACCAAAAGATCTGTCATTTGAATTCCTATGCAGAGGGTTGAGTCAGTTTAACACTTTTAAAGTGCATTGATATGGTGCTACATTTAAAGATAACACCATTCAAGAGTACTTAAGTCACTTTGTCAATGTGCCAGAAATTCTAGTTTTCACAGAACATTTTAGCACCACTTTTAAAAATAATTTTTTTTAACTTGTCACCAGTCGAACTTGTGCTTTGTGGTTTTGAATCTAGTCCATCTGTCATAGATGCCCATCTAAATGCTTGTGTTTGTCTACCTGCCCAAACTACAGTCTAATTGTATGGCATCAGTTTCCACATGAAAGCTGATGACATTTGGCTCTACCTCGCCACCACCTCTCTCGAACTTTCCACCATCTTTCAGCACCGGATCACCAGAGATATCCTTCAAATAAATATTGGGAAGACTGAAACCTTTGTCTTTGGACCCTGCCACAACCTTGATTTCCTGGCCACCGATTCATCCCTCTCATTGGCTGCTGCCCAAGGTGGAACCAGGCATTTTGCAACCTTGGTTATGTATTAAGTATTGAGGTCAGCATCTGACCACATAACCCTGCCAGTTTTCCTGTCTCTGCCTGACTGCAGCTCTGTCTCAGCTGGTCTCTTGCTGAGACCCTCATCCATGCCTTTGTTACTCCAGATGTGGCTATTCCAATGTACTCCTGTTGAGCTCTCCATGTTTTACCCTCTAAGTTTTAAGTCATTCAAAACTCTGCAGCCCATGTCTTAACTCACACTCGTTCTGGTCACTCATCACTCCCATGCTTGCTAACCAACATTGGCATCCATTTAGCAACATCCCAATTTAAAAATTCTCACCCTTGTTTTCAAGTCCATGGCTTCATCCCTCCTCATCTCTGCAATCTGCACAAATCATTGAGATATCTCTACAAATTCTGACCCTGGAGCACCCCCATTTTTAATCACTCTACCAGGGGTAGTTTTGCCATGAGTTGCCTGGGCCCTGGGCTCTGGAATTCTCTCCCTATCCTCTCCACCTCTCTTTTGTCCTTTTTAAGTTGCACCTTAATACCCACCACTTACCTAAAGTTTTGGTGACCCACCCCAAATATCCTTACGTCACTCAGTGTCAAAATCTGTTTTCTAATTCTACTGTGAAATGTTTTGTCTTGTTGAAGCTCCTATATAAATGCAAGGTGTTGTTGTTGTTCGCCTGTATATGCTTGTCTGTGTTTGTTTTTAAACATTCAGTGCTCATTTTAAATTGTTAAAACTTTCCTGTTTGGAGATCCAGTCCAAAACTGAAGAAGTGAGGGAGTTTGTACTGCAGATTATGAGTGAACATGTTTGGTCATTTGGGTTGTTGACTTTTAATGAGGCCAGCCTTTAATTTCCAGATTTCTTCTAAATTCAATTTCTCAGTCTGGCTCAGCGATCCAGATTCAAACATTCCCTTTAAAACAAAATCTCCTTTAAGAGCTGCAGCCACCTGTCACTGGTAATTAGCTCCTTTCTGATGATGAGCCTGATCCTTGCCAGGAGCTCGCTGTTCATACTTAATGAGGCAAGCTTAGCCTGTCGCAAAGCCAGCAAAGCTTACTCAGCTCCATACTGCTTCAGTGCCAGAGAAATATACCCTGGGACTCTCAGCAGTACTTTGGACATGATTGAATTTTACCCATTAATTTGTCATGGCTTTTGAAACCTACATATCACATCAGTCTGCTGGATAGAAGCGTGAGACTAGTAACAAACGCATCAACACCTTTGTATCTGATCATCTTCAAATATGGTTTAGTGTCAAATTTTGTTTGATAATATTCCTATGAGGTGCCTTGGGATGCTTTACTGTGTTAAGAGCACTCAAGGAGAAACTGGACTCTCTTGCATCTGTTTTTGGGTGCCATGTCACTTCCTAATGCTGGAAAGTGATGTGCGCATACACTTCTGACAGGACGCCGCCTTGGTAAATTGGTTTGGGTGCTTATGCACACACACATGCGCACACACACATGCACCAATCTCAAACAGCATCCAAAGCAGGTAGATGATGATGGCACTCAGTGTACAACACTGATTTGACACCAGCATTGCAATTTTCCTGGCCATATCTTTCAGGCCTTTCAGGCGCAGTCCTTTTACCTTGACTTCAGCAAGGACCAATACTTGAGACACATTTGCTTTGCTAAAATCTGGCAACTTCTGCAGCCACAGATGCAACCTCAAAACAGGGCAAGGATCACATTGCCTTTGGCTGCTAAGGTGTACGTGGCTTCTCATATTTGTGTGTCTGGATCCTTCCATGCTGCTGCTGGAGATGTAAGCAACACCTTGCAGTTTGCAGAAGACTGCTGCATTAGGGAGATCACGGAGACTCTGTGTATGCAAAGTTAGGTGGGAATGCAGGCCATTAAGAGGACACAGACTGTCAAGAGATTTGGACACATTAGGTGAATGGACAATAAGGTGGGTGGACTCTAATGTGGGGAAATGTGAGATAATTCACTTCAGTGGCAAGAATACAAAGCCAGAATAATGTTCTAAAAATCTTGAAACTTACGAATCTTGATGTTAACATTCAGGTACATCAAACAACAAGGAAAACAAATTGCATGTTGGCCTTTATTGCAAGGGGATTGGAATACAAGAATAAAGAAACCTTGTTACAATTTCACAGGGTTTGATAAGAACAAACCTAGAATACTGTGCCCAGTTTTTGTCTCCATATTTATAGAAGAATGTACGTGTTTTGGAGGCAATACAGTGATGTACGTTAGATTGGTCTCTGGGATTAGAAAGTTGTCCTATGATGATAGATTGCGTAAATTGGGCCTGTATTCCCTGGAGTTTAGAAGAGTGAGAGGTCATTTCATTCCAACATACAAGATTCTGAAGGGGCTTGACAGGGCAGACACAGAGATTTGTTTTCCTGGCTGGGGAATCCAGAACATAGAGGAACAGTCTTGGGATAATGGGCTGATCATTTCGGACTGAGATTAGGAGAAACTCCTTCACTCAAAGGATTGTGAATCTTTGGTGGAATTCTTTACTCTGGAGAGTTGTGAATGTTCCACCATTAAACAAATTGAAGACTGGGAGGGAGGTGATTCCTGGTGTCTCAGGGAACCAAAGGTTATGAGGAGCAGATGAGTAAGTGG
This sequence comes from Carcharhinus amblyrhynchos, assembly GCF_965287045.1. Classification (NCBI taxonomy): domain Eukaryota; kingdom Metazoa; phylum Chordata; class Chondrichthyes; order Carcharhiniformes; family Carcharhinidae; genus Carcharhinus; species Carcharhinus amblyrhynchos. The sequence goes on from NC_137341.1 coordinate 14,545,163, forward strand.
AGTTGAAACCAGAGATAAGCCATGATCGTACTGAATCGCAGAGCAGGCTCGAGGGGCCATATGGTCCATTCCAACCCCTATTTTTCATGTTCTTATATGGAGTAATCCAATTTTATCTCGTTCCCACTTGCCTGAGGCAGAGCAAACATTCTGGTTTGTGTGAATGTCTGGTCTCTGCAAGGTACAATGTGTCATTGCCAGAATCCACAATATCTTGGATACATGCTTCACTTGAGCTTAGCAATTTCATGGACTGAAAGGGAATCCACTCCAGCTAGTTGTGACCATTATGCAGTAGATTGTTGAATATCCTGACAATAGTCATGATTCCTTCATTCTACAACATGTCATTTGCCTCCCTCAAGTCAAAGGTTGCTGGCTGCTGGCTAACAAGGGTTGCTCGCTGATTACATGTCTCAAGACTCCAACCAGGAACCCACACAACCCGGTTGACACAGGAATATAACAGAGTGTACCCAACAGTATTGTTAAGCAACGCTTTCACTGCTTTGAGTGTTCTGGAGTACTGAGCTGAGCGGATGTCAAGGTTTGCAGAATGCTGCACAATGTGGACAAAGAAGGAACATCCTTTACCACCACCTATCCGACATGAAGCTGAGGAGCAGAATGAGGAGGAAGTGGTGGAGGAGGAAGTGCAACAGGAAGTGGAGGAACAGGAAGATGAATGAAGGCTACAACATCGTCAGCCCCGTTCTGCTAGTGCTCTATTACTGAAACAAATAAACAGGCAATGTCTCCATTCAATTGAGGAGACTTAAATGCAACATTCAGACTGCACCATCATGGTCTGGGCTGGCTGGCAGTGCAAAGACAGAAATGCTATCAACCTGAGAAAGAAAAACAAATTTATACTCCATGGAGCCATAGCTATTGTTCTGGGGCAATTGACATTCCTGACAATCTGTTTGAGAATGGATTGATGTACTGCTGCATGATGCACTGGAAGCCCCTTTTGAACAGTGCTGTCCAGAGCTATAATAGCAGTGGGCAGAACAACACTGAGCTTCTCAGCAGGAGCTTCATCATAGTGTGTCCCAAAGGGTGCATGCTGGAGGTATTGAGTTCCCAGACTTGCACACACCTCTATGCCAAGTTGCTCTTGGACTCATCTATGATCCTAGACAGTGACAGCAGACTTTGTCAGATTATTCACTGCACCAAACCCGTCATCGTCTTTCTTTTGTAGCTTGGGCTATCAAAGTTGTCTGACTCTTCCACAACAGAACTGGTTTGTGACCTTGACTTCCAGTGATCGACATTACCCCTGCTCACTCTTCCTGTGCACGTGTGCCCACTGTCTCACCATGCACAGGTCCCAGTTCTGTTAAAGCCTCTAAACTACCCATTCTGTCGATATCTCAGAGATTTTCACAATAACTTCATTGCAGTGTTAATGTAAGCCTATTTGTGACACTAATAAACTTTAAACAAGTGGCTGTGAGTGAAAAATCGAATGATGATACCTATTCATCTTCACTGTCTTCTTCCTCTTCTTTTTTTCTGGGAAGGTTCCAGATCTTAGGAATCTGAAATGAAAAGGAGCAAAGATTGTGTTGTGGTGAGAGGCAGGAGAAAATAAGATGTGCCTGCTTCCATCATCATTAATTCTAAGTCAAAGAAATTTTGGTGTGAGGGCTAAGTGCTGGAAGGAAGTTTAGGTATGCAGATATCTCTATCATCAATCTCTCCAATGCCACCAGTGGCCACAGTCTCATGCGTAAAGGAAAAATAAGATGGAATTAATACAGGATTAGCTTCAAAATTGCTTTGGGTAAACTGGCAGTGAAACATTTTAACAGTGGTCAAAATTAGCTTGCAAACACAACAATGTGAAGTTACGGATTAGAAATGCATCTAATAAGTGGTATGCAATGCCACTTGCTTTGACACTAGCATGAAAGCTACAGTACTAGCAAAACCACAAAACAGATAAATGAAACACTCTATCCCACGTTTTGTTATCTTGCTGGACTCAATAACTTGATGAAGCAACATCGACCAGCATGACCATAATGTTAAATCCAGTTTCAGGAATAAATTCAAAGTAATATTTCTGAGAAATCGAATAGTTGCCCTCATTGCAATTACCAAATATAGGATATTACTTAGAATCAGTTTATGATTTGAACAAATGATCATCTTCCATGATTCCCTTACCCGTACAAGCCCGAAATTCATTATAACTATCTCAACCCAGACTTGAATCTTCAGATTTGTTAGAGAGATCGGTAGATTGACTTCAGACCTGCTCTGAACCTAGCAAATCTTGCCTGGGGATTAAGGTAATATTACTTTAATATTTGATGGAAATCCTTCCTTACTGACTTAGCTGTTCTTAGAATTCTTACATTTGTAACCAAGTAAAGTAATTGCTGGATTCTCTTACAGAAATAAGAATTAGTTGTCTATTCTTTTTGGGATTTGTTTAGCTTTATGAATTATACTCTTGGTATAATTTCACACACTTTCTTATTGTCATAAATTTGTGTGTATTTTTAAAACCTAAACTTCTGTTTCAAACACATAGTGAGCCCAACTCTTATTCCCCTAATGGTACAAAAGTATTTACTGAGGAATTAGATACATCATATTTGGGAGGATTCCAATCAAGCTAAAATATTGTTAAAATTTAGACTGTCGGGAGGCAGGTAAAATTCCTGAGCGATTGTCTTCCTTTGGTTTTGTGGCAGGTTAGATTCACTGAAACCCAGAAATGTGTTCCTGAGTTCCTCTGGTTGAGGTTGAGGGAAATTATTCAGGGGACATATCTGATCTTGTGGTTCCAAAATATAGGGATTGGACAAACGCCACACGTGCTACCCCCTACCCATGATAGACACCACTGGATCCTCTGTGGGGGTTTTAGCTCTTGTCCCCTTCCAGTCTTTTGCTGTTGTTTGCAAACGAGAGTGAAGTGTTTCAGTCTGTGTCCTGTTACATGTTTGGGTGATAACACTCTCTCACGATTGAATAGCTGCCAGTGTTTGCAAGCTGTAAGTTGGTGGGCACAAGGCTTGCAACCATCCTCAGTGTGTGAGTGCAAGATAAATGTCTAGGTTTTCAGTTACCCTTGAGTGCAGCTGCAGGCAGGCATTGAAAATTGTGATCCCAGAGGGTGTCACTGGACCCTGATGTCTCCAGAGCGTGATGTAAATTTCAAAAGGCAGGATAGGGTTAGATGGTAACCCACATGCCTCCTATTAACTGGCTGTTGAGCTCATTAAAAGGCATTAGAGAAGCAGTTATAAATTTCAATTAGGAGGCCGGGGGAGGACAGACAGTGCCTGGAACATGTCAGGGTGCAGCTGTCATGAACACAGCAGGAGCCAAGGGGGCTAATGGATGCACGGTCAACATTGTTTAGAAGTGAAGAATAATACTCAGCTGCTCAAGAGAAGCACAGAGTTACCATTCCTGGGGCTGAGAGGCTTGCATTTGTGAACAGTCAGCAGTAGAACTCCTGAGGGGGATCGTGTGGCTCCTGGGATCAGACGAGGGTTTCAGGAAGCCCTGGCGATCGAATGAATGGCAGCGGAAGAAGCAAGCTTCTCTGATATTGGATAGAGCAGTGAGATGGAGCTTTAGTAGAATCATCCTCCTGGTACAGAGGAGGCCAGAGGAAGATAGGGTGCAGAGAGAAGATCTGACTCAAATATTGGGTGTGTCACTCAAAAGTGAGTTACCTACAAATGACAGTGCTGTAGGACAAGGTAGAGGGACCCAGCATTGAGAGGAAGGGGCCCAAAAGCGCTACCGCCTTTCCCTTGTTGCCAACCCCAACCTCTTCCATGTTCCCCCTCCCACCATATCTCACCTCTGGCCTCTGATCCAACAGTGATTCCACATCTCGGGTGGGTATAGTGGAGTACCACTGCCACTGGCAGAACTACTGTCTCTTCTATGGCCCTGACTGGCCAACAGCCCTCAGCTGGCACATATTTAGACCAGCGGTCCTTGAACACAGAAAAGATTCACTGCTGTCTAGTAAAGTGCCTGAATAGCATTTAATGGTCTTTTCTCAATGAGATGACTCAGGGCTCAAGATCCCATTGCCTCCATCAAATACCACCTGTTACATACATCTGACAACGTCGTGGCATCTTGAAAGTGGAGTCACAGGTGGACAGAGTGGTGAAGAAGGCATTCGGCATGCTTGGTTTCATCGATCAGAACATTGAATACAGGAGTTGGTACGTCTTGTTGAAGTTGTACAAGACATTGGTAAGGCCACGCTTGAAATACTGTGTGAAATTCTGGTCACCATACTACAGAAAGGATATTATTAAACTAGAAAGAGTGCAGAAAAGATTTACTAGGATACGACTGGGACTTGATGGATTGAGTAATTGGAGAAGCTGAATAGACTGGGATTTTTTTTCTCTGGAGTATAAGATGATGAATGGGATGGATAGGATAGAGGTGGAAAGACTCTTCCCGCTCAAAAAAGACAGTAGGACTAGGGGGCACAGCCTCAAGATAAAAGGGGGGCGGTTTAGAACGGAGTTGAGGAGGAACTTTTTCACTCAAAGGGTGGTGAATCTCTGGAATTCTCTGCCCGTTGAAGTGGTGGAGGCTGCCTCGCTAAATATTTTTAAGACGCGGGTTGATGGGTTTTTGATAAGAGAGGGGTTTAAGGGTTATGGGGAGAGGGCGGGAAAGTGGAACTGAGCAGCGACAGAAGGGCTGGATGGCCTACTCCTGCTCCTATTTCTTATGTTCTTATTTCCTATTTCTTATGAGTGTAGGAGGCTGAGAGGTGACCTTTTTGAGGTCTATAAAATAATGAGGGGCATAGACAAGGTAGATAGTCAATATCTTTTCCCAAAGGTAGGGGAGTCCAAAACGAGAGGGCATAGGTTTAAGGTGAGAGGGGAGAGATACAAGAGTGTCTGGAACAAGCTGCCAGAGGTAATATTAGAGGCGGGTACAATTTTATCTTTTAAAAGGCATTTAGATAGTTACATGGGTAAGATAGATATAGAGGGATATAGGCCAAATGCAGGCAATTGGGATTAGCTTCGGGGTTTTTTGAAAAAAAAGGGTGGCATGGACAAGTTGGGCCAAAGGGCCTGTTTCCATGCTGTAAACCTCTAACTTCCGGTACATTCTTTGAAAACCTTGGTGCATGCTCTTGCAGATTCAGCCATTCCTCAGTACGTGCTAACTCGCCAAAAAAACAGTCTTGAAGCCACAGTGCACCTCCCTTTGAGTTACAAGCTGTCTTTAAATAGTGGTAACCACTTGTGATGTATTGCTCCCTGCTGATGCATATAGCCAACCAATGATGACTTTTTTTTTAAGAAATTCATTCATGGGATATGGGCACCACAGACTGGCCAGCATTTATTGCCCATCCCTAGTTGTCCGAGGGCAGTTGAGAGTCAATCACATTGCTTGGCTCTGGAGTCACATGTAGGCCAGACCAGGTAAGGATGGTAGATTTCCTTACTGAAAGGACATTAGTGAACCAAATGGCTTTTTCCAACAATCGACAATGGTTTCATGGTCATCAATAGATTCTTAATTCCAGAATTTTTTTATTGAATTCAAATTCTACCATCTGCCATGGGGAGATTTGAACCTGGGTTGAAGCAGCAATCATGTTGAGCAGTTGGCAGTACGGAGTTAACATGTGCCCACAGTGTCATGAACTGGCATGGGTTTCCCGCACAGTGCAATCCTGATTTTTAATTCTACTCAGGTGGTGGGCTTTGTCTGGGATTCACTTGTGCTTCTAGATAAAGAAGCAGAATTGAGCTGTGGAAGTTGAGTTTTGGTGTATGTTTGGAAAGTATATCTCTCTATATGAAAGCTCAGGACCGTCAAGATTGGACTCCAATTCTATCCCTCATCACCTTGCTTTCTGGATTAAAACACCCACAGCCATTCCAGGGGTTAACCAAGTGATTCCCTACTACATAAATATAAGTTGTTATATGCGTTCCCATACCTAATAGTGCAGAAGACAAACTTTCATCTGTTCCCATAGGTAAAGCAAGGCTTTATCTGGAACAGGTCGCTAATCTGTTGCCAGAAGCTTATAGCTTGAGGGGCACTAATTCAATTAAGCATGGCTGACCAAGAGTCTCTCCCACTCTTACTGCCTATTACTGGTGTGATTGGAAGGATTTTACTGTTACTCAACCGGTTGGCTGAGTTATGGCCAACAAATCCTGGAATGGGATTTGAACCGGAGCTTCTGGCTCAGAGGCAGGGATGCTACCACTGCGCCACAAGATTTCCTGCTGTATTGTAATACCTCTGATAATTATGTTCAAAAAGGCCGCAACTTTTTTTTTGAAACTAGACAACCAGTAACATGGAGAATTGCTCAGCCAAGATTTAAGATAATTGTTTTGCTAATTACGGGGCGAGCAGGAGAAATTCTTTTAAGCAGAGAGTTCATTGCCTATAAGAATCATGCAAGCAAGTTCAAGAGTGATCTTCAAAAGGGAAATGGATATAATCATGAATAGAAAAAGAATTCCAGGTCTAAGGGCTTGGGCAGGGTAGGGAAATGTGACAAATCAAAATAATTGGTAACTCTTCGAGAGAAATTACCAAATAATTGGTAACTCTTTCTGCTGGCACAGAAATAATAGGCTGAATGACCTGCTACTGTGTGGTATGATTCTGTGAACAAACATGTACACGGCTCAGTTTTGGACCTTAAGGCTGGAATTGAGGGCTTTGTAGTTTAATTATTGTCAAAGCTTAAATACAGCATAAAAAGTAGACATCTATAATGTGGATGTATTCTTTGGGAAGATTTATATGCTGTCATTATTTATAGGGTTGTTGGCCTAGAACAGTGTGAAATGGTAGTTGTTTGTACATCATTCTATAAGCAGAGGTATCAGCAATCCAGCCACAAAGTCCAACATGTTTTACTACTGCCTGTCTTGACTGAGTAGAGTTTACAGACACCAAATGTATATGGCTGTTGATATCTAATGTAACTATTGCCAATGACCTTCTTCTGTGTCGTGCACTGAGAGTATTTAATCACTGAATTACTGCCCTTTCCATATGACACATGCAGACTTTTATTGCTACCCTAAGCAGGCCTAATTACTGGACGCTTCAAGCATGTATTATGACAGCATATTTTAACTAATGTTTATATATGGCTCTGCAATTAAATGGACATTCTGACTGCATAATAATTATGTATGTGCGTGGCCATAAACCTACTTAATAAAGCCAATTAACTGCCGGCAGATGAATGGATGAGGGGATTCAGAATGGTGCACAATCACAACAATGCAACAAGTACTTCAGTCAGTCCAAGCTACACTGAAGACGGATGATGCAGAAACAGCCAAGAACAGGTTCTAAACAAAAATGAGAAACCACCAACCCCAATGCCTTCCCAAAGGAAGAAGGCGCTGAGAAAAAAAGGAATCAAAGAAAGAAAATAATTTGCATCCATAATTGAGTCCTTCACAACTTCCAGGCATCTAGAAGTACTTTATAATTAAGAACTTTTCACTTTTGCTTGAGCTGTCTTTGGAAGCTTTTGAAGACTAGACAGCTGGACAAAAACAAAAGATGCTGAGGTGCTGACCCAAGTTGCCACACCATATTGAGACAGTCACAATTGAATGGTGTTAATTGTACTGCCAGAATACCTGACATTCGCTTACCAAAGTGAATCCTCTCTGGAGAGTTTGAGTCTGGGGCACGCTCTCATGGTGATCAAAGGAAGCACGAAAAGGACTCTGGAGGCTTCACTTATGAGGATCGCTGCGTCTGACACAACTAAATTAAAAAGCGGTGTGGCCGCTTTCGAAAGCCTGGGCATATCAGAGGCAGAGAGATGAGGAAGAAGAGGAAAACCTGAGCCAGCAACTCATCTAAAGCTCAGTCATTCTGCATTATTGAAATTGAAAACGGATAAGCTTTTGAGGAATACAAAGATAGCACGAAAGAGCTTAAAAAGGGACTTAGGAGGACAAAAAAGAGCCTTGAAATGTCCTTGGCAGGCAGGATTAAGGAGAATCTCAAGGCTTTTTATACGTATATAAGGAGGAAGAGGGGAGCTAAGGAAAGGGCAGGTCCTCTCAAGGACAGTGGAAGTGGGTGAGGTCCTTAATGTATATTTTGCATCAGTATTCACAATGTGGTGGATGCTTAGTGTAGAAAAAATGTTGACATTCTAGGACATGTTGAGATAAAAAGAGATGAGGTATTGGAGGTTTTGAAAAACATTCAGGTAGACAAGTCCCCAGAGCCAGATAGGGTCTATTCCAAAATATTGAGAGAGGCGAGGGAAGAAATTGCTGAGGCCTCGCCAAAATCTTTGTATCCTCTTTAGCCATGGGCGGGGTACCAGAGGATTGGAGAGTCACTAACATTGTTCCTCTGTTTAGAAGGGCAGAACAGACAATCCAGGAAATTGCAGGCCTGAGAACTTTGCATCAGTGGTGGGAAAATTAATGGAGAAGATTCTTAGGGACAGGATGTACTCACATCTGGAAAAGAATAGGTTTATTAGCGATAGGCAGCATGGTTTTGTGAAGGGGAGTTCATATCTCACAAACTTGATGGAGTTCTTTGAGGAAGTGACAAAAAAAAATTGACCAGGGCAAGGCAGTGGATGTTATATATATGGACTTTAGTGAAGCCTTCGATTAGGCTCCTCGTGGCAGGCTGATACAGAAGGTGAAATCATGTAGGACCAGAGGTGAGCTGATAAGATGGATACAAAACTGGCTTGGGCATAGAAAGCAGAGCCTAGCAGTGGAAGGGTACTTTTCTAACTGGAGGTTTGGGACAGTTAGAATCCTCAAAGATCAGTGCTGGGCCTCTGTTGTTTGTTTTACATATATATAAATGATGATGATTTGGAGGAAAGCGTAGGTGGTCTGATCAGTAAATTTGCGGGTGATACAGGAATTGGGGAATAGCGGATAGTGAGGATTGTCAAAGAACAAAGAACAACCCAGCACGGGAAACAGGCCCTTCGGCCCAACGAGCCCGCGCTGCCGCATCACCCTACACCTATTCTACCCTGCGTGTCTACGAATGGAACCCCTAACTTAGCCAGATTCAGGGGAGAATAGTGTCAATTTGGTAAAACCAATCAGCACATCTTTGGGGTGTGGGAGGAAACCGGAGCGCCCGGAGGAAACCTACGCAACCACAGGGAGAATGCACAAACTCCCACAGACACAGGCCCAAATCCATGTATCTGCACAGCTAGCAGTGCTAGTCACCGAGCTGTTGCGGCGCCCGTCTACCGGTCCAGGATCAAGCACACACACCGACACGAAGTACTAGGCCACTCCTGGAAACTCCAAGAGCAGCCCACGCACGACCCACCGTGTGCATGCCCCTCGTTTGACAACGAGGTGGACCTCCACCTGCGGAATAAAAAGACAAAAACGGTAATTTACAAATCTGCATTTCTGGTCTCCCGAGGTTCTGACCTTATTTAATAGCCCCTACTATAACCCTCCATCCTCGTTTCACTCATGTGTCTGTCCAACTGAACCTTAAACGAGTCCAACGTTCCTGCCTCCACCACCCTACTCAGTAGCGCGTTCCATACCCCCACAACTCTCTGCGTAAAGAACCTTCCTCTCACGTCCAAATTATACCTCTCCCCCCTCACCCTTAAATCATGACCTCTCGTATTTGTACCCAGTCTAGGGAGCAGTCTCTCACTATTGACTCTATCTATTCCCTTCAGTATCTTATATACCTCTATCATGTCCCCCCTCAATCTCCGTCTTTCCAAGGAGAAAAGTCCCAGTTTCTCCTACCTTTCCTCGTAACCCAGCCCCTCCATGACAGGCAACATCCTGGTAAACCTCCTCTGCACCCTTTCCAGAGACTCCACGTCCTTCCAGTAGTAAGGTGACCAGAGCTGGACGCAGTACTCCAAATGCGGTCTAACCAACGTTCTATACAACAGAAGCATTAGACAGCAGCTTTTATACTCTATACCCCTTCCTATAAAGGCTAGCATTCCATAAGCCTTCCTAACAACCTTCCCCACTTGTGTCGCAACCTTCATGGATTTGTGAACCTGCACACCCAGGTCCCTCTGTATTTCTATACTCCTAATCTGTCTACCTTTTATCACATAGCTCCTCTCTGCATTATTCCTTCCAAAATGCATCACCTCGCATTTGTCAGGATTAAATTCCATCTGCCACCTATCTGCTCAATGCACCAACCTATCTATATCCTGTTGTATCATTTGACATTCCACTTCAGTACCCGCCAACCCTGCCATCTTGGTGTCATCCGCAAACTTGCTGATCACACCACCTACGCTCTCTTCCAAGTCATTTATGTATACTACAAAGAGGAGAGGTCCCAGTACTGAGCCCTGCGGCACACCACTGGTCACTGGCCTCCAGCCTGAAAAGGTCCCCTCCACAACTACCCTCTGTCTCCTATTACCCAGCCAGTTCTCAATCCACCTAGCTACCTGACCTCGTATCCCATGCGCCTTAACCTTTTCTACCAGCCTACCATGAGGGACTTTGTCAAACACCTTACTGAAATCCATATAGATGACATCAACGGCTCTCCCATCGTCAACCGTTTTTGTCACCTCCTCAAAGAATTCCACAAGATTCGTAAGGCAAGATCTCCCTCTAACAAAGCCATGTTGCGTATCCCTAATCAGATCGCAACGCTCTAAATGCTCATACATCCTACCCCTAAGTATTTTTTCCATTAATTTCCCTACCACCGATGTCAAACTCACCGGTCTATAATTTCTAGGGTTATCCCTACTACCTTTTTTGAACAGCGGTACCACATTTGCTACCCTCCAGTCTTCTGGGACCTCACCTGTGTCCAAAGAAGAGACAAAGATTTGTGCCAGAGGCCCAGCAATTTCATCTTTCACCTCCCTAAGCAGCCTGGGATAAATACCATCAAGCCCCGGAGCTTTATCTGTCCTTACGCTACCTAAAAGCCCTAGCACTTCCTCCCTTGTAATAGATATTTCCTGCAACTGCACCTCCGCTCCCTCCAAGAGACCGCACGATTCAGAACCCCTCTCCTTCGTGAATACCGACGCAAAGTATTCATTCAGGAGCTCCCCCATTCCCTCCGACTCAATACATAACTCCCCACTTTTGTCCCTAAGAGGACCAATTTTCCCTCTAACTACTCTCTTGCTCCTAATTTAGGAATAAAATGCCTTTGGATTTTCCTTAATCCTACCAGCCAAAGCCATATCATGCCCTCTCTTCGCCCTTCTAATTCCCCTTTTTACCTCCCTTCTACTCTCTCTATATTCCTCCAGCGCACTCTTCGTACTTAGTTGTTTCGACCTAACATATGCCTCCCTCTTCTTCCTGACCAAGTCTTCAATACCCCCTGTAATCCATGGCTCTCTAGTCCTACCTTTCCCATCCTTCCGCTTAACCGGAACATACCTCCCCTGCAACCACTTCATTTTGCCCTTAAAAGCCTCCCACTTGCCAACCGTGGACTTACCAGCTAACAGTCCCTCCCAATCAGTGTCCTGCAGCTCCCTCCTAATCCTGCTATAGCTCGCCTTTCCCCAGTTCAGCACACTCCCGTTCGGCCGGCACTCGTTCCTTTCCATTTTTATCCTAAAGTAGACGGACTTGTGGTCACTGTTAGCCACATGTTTGCCTACCTCTACCTCAACCACCTGCCCCGGCTCATTACCCAACACTAAATCCAGTATAGCCTCTCCCCTAGTTGGACTAGTTACATACTGCTCTAGAGACCCTTCCAAAACACATTTCACAAACTCCTCTCCCTCCGTACCCCCAGCTCTAGGCCCCCTCCAATTCACTCCAGGAAGATTAAATTGTCAAAGGATACAGCAGGATATAAATTGGCTGGAAACCTGGGCCAAAAGAAGGCAGATGGAATTTAATCCGGACAAATGTGAGGTGATGCAATTCAGAAGTTCCACTGCAGAAGGAAAGTATACAGGAAATTGTAGAGACCTTACAAATATTCACATACAGAGGGATCTAGGTGTGCAGATCCACAGTTCCCTGAAGGTGGCAACTTAGATGATCAAGAAGGCCTGTGGCCTGTTGACCGTCATCAGTTGGGACATTGAGTTTAGGAATTGGAAAATCATTTTGCACCTGTATAAGGCTTGGTTAGGCTGCATTGGAGGATTGTGTACAATTCTGGTTGCCACATTACTGGAAGGATCTTGATGCATTGGAAAGGGTGCAGAAGAGATTTACCAGGATGTTGCCTGGTTTGGAGGATATGGAGCATGAAGAAAGGTTGAACAAACTTAATTGTTTTCACTGGAGTGTCAGAGATTATGACCAGCTTGGATAGAGTGGATAGTCAGAATCTATTTTCCCAGGGTTGAAGGGTCAATTACTATGGGACACAGGTTGAAAGCGAGAGGGGGAAAGTTTAAAAGAGATGTAAGGGGCAAGTTTTTCACAGAGTGTGGTGAATGTCTGGAACCTGCTGCCAGAGGAACATTCTACAACAACATTCAAGAAGCAACTGGACAGATACATGAATAGGCAGGAAACAGAGGGAAATAGACCATGTAGAGGCAAGAAAATATTAGGTGAGAGAGGCACAGACTTGGTGGGCCAAAGGGCCTGTTTTTCTGCTGTACTGTTCTTTGTTCTTTATTATCCTGTCTTATTTTCAGCAAAACCTTGCAGGCACAGGTAAGTCCCACTGGAACCCGATCAGACACACCAGATGTTGAATACAGCCACCTTAGCCTCATGGGATGAACAAGAAGTGCAGTCAATGTTGTAATGTAGGAAATGTGACAGCCACTTTGTATACTGCAAGACCCCACAAACCCCTAAAAAAAACAAAAAAAAACCCACAAACAGCAATGAAATAACTGACTGGATCATCTGTTTGGAGGTGTTTACAAAGATATAAACAATGAGTAGAGCACCAGGGAGAAGTTCCCTGCCTTCTTTTGAAATGGTGCTGTGGAATAATTTACATCCACCTGAGAGGACATACTGGGCCTTGGCTTAAGATCTCCTCTGAAAGATGGATCGATCAAACCGTTCCTCAGTACTGTCCTGGACTATCAATTTGTGCTCCTTCTGGAGAGAGACTTGAACTCGTAGCCTTCATGACTCAGATAGGGGTGCTCCTCACTGAATCACAGCAGACACCAAAGAAATGCAAAAGGGTACACAAATCCAGTGTACAGGGCATAATTCAGTAACTAAATTAGGTTAACAAATCACAATAATTGCCAGTTTGAGACACTTACTGCTGCTCTGAAAACAAACAATGTGTTGGTCACTAATATCTCAGCGTCAGCAGCAAACTGGCACAGAATGAAGACATGTCACAACTTTCAGTTGTTTCTGGAGAGGTTTATGCATCTGACTTTTAAACCCACCTTCTGTGAGGGCTAGAATTAATTAAATATGGTCTTAAAATAATTGCTTGAACCAAATCTTATTTATGTCAGAAATCCATGCAAAATCCTATACCAAGCAAATAAAAAAAAGCTCCTTTTTCTACAGCTTAAGACAGCTTTTCTTTTGGTAGATGATTATATTCCTGACCTTGTCCGAATGAGCCATGATTATAATTTGATGAGTCTCCCATTTACTGTCACATCTCACAGTATGCAGATCATCGCTTGAAGCTTAGATTGAAATCAATTTGTTGAACCTGCTCTTTCCATAAAGAAATGCCGTGGAGCTGACCCCAAACTGATTTATGGGTGGATCAATCGCCCATATAGACATCGGATTTTCATCCTGTTGGTTTTGGAGAATTACAGAGCATTAGCCCAAAAGACTTATGCTAATGTTTGTGCTCTGCATCAGCTTTCTTCCATATGATGCCATCTCACCCAGACAAAATAGTCTTCTAAAGGTTTTGAATCAAGAAGCTTTGATATTTGACAGCTGATTCTCCAACGCTTGGGTACTGAGAGGAAAATCTACCCCAACCTCCATGAGGGGAGATGACCGGTAAAATTCTGATAAAGGAGTACTCTTGAGAACTTCCACCTTTGCAACTAAAGATACTGGATTGACAGCTCCTGGATATCGGTCTGAAATTTCAATCTCTGTATTCAATCCTGATTTGCAATTCTACTTAGCTGCTTGGTTCCAGAAATGATGGTAATCCAGAAGTGATTTAATTGCCCACATTGTGATGAAATTTCTCACAACAAACTCTCTCCTCCTTTTAATGAGCTCTTCCCATGATAGTTGTATTATTGTACGGTCCATGAGATCCTTACACAGTATTTCCACAAGCTACATCCTTGCAGTTTTCTACCAGGGATTTAAACCTGTAAATGCCAACTGTGGCTCACTTGCTTGCAGTCATTTTTCAGTCATAAGGCTGCTCTCTGCAGGGCATATAAATCTAAGCCAGTGCTCCTAGTGCTGTACTGAGAGAGTGCTGCACAATTGGAGGTACAGTCTTTTGAATGAGATGTTAAACCAAGGCCACATCTGCTCTCTTAGATGAATGTGAAAGATCCCGTGGCACTAAGAGCAGGGAAGTTATCCCTGGTGTACTGGCCATATTTATCCCTCAGCCCGGAATTATCTGGTCATTATGACTTTCTGGGAGCTTGCTGTGTGCAAATTGGCCGCCCTGTTTCTTATATTACAACAGTTAGTGGATTTCAAAATTATTTCATTAGCTGTAAAATGCTTTGGGATGTCCTGAGGTTATGAAGACAAGGATTTGTTCTTCCATAATCCTAGGTCACCAGTACTCACTGCTAATTATTTCTCCATTATTAAACCAATATAATCAACATAAACAGTTGAGTTGAGATCAGATTCAAAGCCTGTTTACTGCTTGGAGAAATGAAGCAAGTCAGACATACAGAGAACAACAAAACCATACATACAAAGACAGCAGTAAGTCACCTGATCTTTCAAGGCTTCATCTTTCTGCCTACAATTTAGCATCAGTTTGGAGGTCTATAACATGCCCCAGCATTCATTTTATTTCATCCTGAACAATTTTGCTTCCCACACTCTCTCTGGTTCAACCTGTCTCTCTCTCTCGGAGACGACAGCACTAAATGATCTATTAGTCTCTGCGTTGCACGGAACAAATACAAAGGGATTCTGACAGTCCCATTTGAAAGTTGAAGTACTCCTCCTCCAACGTTCCTATCTCTGAGGTTTCCAGGGCTGGAATTACAGAGATAGGATGGTTTGAAGAGATTTGAACACAAAGATGAGAAATTTAAACTTGAGGCTTTGGTGGGCAGGGAACCACAGTAAGTCAATGAGCAATGAGTGGTGGGTGAGTAGACCAATCACATTGGTGACCTGTGTAAAGGCCAACCTGGATCCGGAGGTAGATATTGGTCCCTAAAGGGTATTAGTGAACTAGTGGAGTTTTTAGACAATCTGACAGCTTCATTTCTGGTGGGATCACATTTTTGCTTCTAAATTGATACATGTTTGGACATGGTCAGTAGAGGTTTGGAAGATGGGAAATGAAAGGCCAGTCAGGAGAACAAAGTCTAAAGGTAACAAATGCTCCTGCAGCTCTGGTATAGAATGAGGAACTTGAGATGGATGTATTATTTTATTTAAATATTTTAGTTCTGTGTTACGCTATGGTTTCATTTTAGCTGACAAATCATTCCCTTCATTAAAACATCATGATGGTGTATCGCATTGGAATGTATATACACTCCAGATGGATAAGTCTTGAGCTTAGCTTCACTGTGAAGAAGCCTGGCATATGTGAGAGAATCACAGTACAGAAGGAGGCCATTCTTCCCATAATGTTGGCACTGACTCTCTGAGCAAATCCCTATAGCGCCATTCATCGTCTTTTTCCTGTAATCCTGCACATTCTTCTATTTCCCTTGTAGATATTTCCATTGAATCGGTCTGCACCACATTCCAGACCTTAACCATTTTCTGCATTAAAACAGTTTTTCTTTATTTCATTTTATTTCTTTAACCTGTTACTTTAAATTTGTAACCCTCTCATTCTCCATCCTTCCACCAGTGGGACTTGTTTCTCCCTCTCTACTCTGTCCAACCCCTCACAAATTTGAACAGCTCTATCAAATCTCCTCTCAGCCTCCTTCACTCCAAGGAAAACAATCCCATTTTCTCCCACTGATCTTCATAACTGAAGTTTCTCATCCCCGCAATCATTCTTGTGAATCTTTCCTGCACCCCCTCCAGTGTGTTCACACCTTTCCTAAAGTTTGGCGCCCAGGATGTGACACAGTACTCCAGCTGAGGCTGAACTACAGACTTATACAAATTTTTACTTTTGTATTTTCTGGCACTATTAAAAAAGCTTAGGATATTGTATGCTTTTTAACCACGTTCTCACATTGACCAGTCACCTTCAGTGATTTATCCCGTTGTACACCCTGATCCCTCTGAGAACTAGGGGAAAAATTAAAAAGAAAAGACAGTAAGAAATTGTATTTTTTCAAACACGTTCACGGTTTCAGGACATTCCAAGGTGCTCTGCAGCCAATTAAGTACTTGTAGTGCAGTCACTGTTATAATGTGCATAATCAGATGGTAATTATTAGCTTGTGTACAGTTATGTAAGTGGAGGTCTGACAGTAGCTCTGGACATCTGCTCTCTCAATTTCATCAATTGTAAAGGGAGAAATCTGAACAGAGGAAATAAAGATTTTTTGCCCATTTGTTTAGTGTTGGCTTGGCGCAACTGGTCAGAAAATCATGGGTTCACACCTTACTCCCCCGAACAGTCGCTGACACTGCAGTGCTGAAGAGATGCTGTATCATTGTAACTTGCATCAGAAGTTTAACCAAACTCCTGTCTACCTACTCAAGGGGGTGGATATCCTTGCCAACATTGTTAGACAATGCATATCAATCCAATGTTAATTTATATTCATTATTTCACTGGCACAAGCCCATATTAAAGGTTAAATGAAGGGAATTTGGCTTATTAAGCAGTTAGGCAGGCACATATTAAAACTGAAATCTGAGGTGACACACTGGAACAGGAAAGGACAAAAAACTGCGGATGAGGCAAAGGCAAACTGTTAATTTGCGACGGCAGATTTGGAAAAAATCCAATTGTTCATTGAATGTTGGTAGAGTGTTTAGTACTGCTGCCTGTCAGCTCCAGGGATCCAGGTTTGATTCCTGCTTGGGTCACTGTGCGAACTCTGCACATTCTCCCCGTGTCTGCATGGGTTTCTGCTGGGGGCTTCAGTTTCCTCCCACAGTCCAAAAGACATGTTAGTTAGGTGCGTTGGCCATGCTAAATTCTCCCCGAGTGTACCCAGACAGACATTGGAGAGTGGCAACTCGGGGATTTTCACAGTAACTTCATTGCAGTGATAACTTAAGCCTACCTGTGATGCTAATAAATAAACTTTTAACTTTAATATTTCAGCCAACACAAGGATGTTATCCATTCAATTCATTGAAGCATGATGATGTATATCAATAGATCTTGAATATTTTTGGAACATATGACTATAAGACAAAGGAGCAGAACTGGCCACTCAGCCCATCGAGTCTACTCTGCCATTCAATCATGACTTTTTTTTTCTCATCCCCATTCTCCTGCCTTTTTCCCCATGACCCCTGGTCCTCTCATTAATTAAGAACCTTTCTATCTCTGTCTTAAAGACACTCAATGACCTCGCCTCCAACAGTCTTCTGCATCAAAGAGTTCAACAGATTCACCACTCTCTGGCTGAAGAAATTCCTCCTCATCTCTGTTTTAAAGGATTGTCCTTTTTAACCTGAGGTTGTGCCCTCGTGTTCTAGTTTTACCTACTGGTGGAAACATCCGCTCCATGTCCATTTCACCCTCTCCTCTCCATTTCTGCACTATCCATCACCCAAACCAGCCTTCCATCCATTGACTGTCTATACTTCCTGCTGCCTTGACAAAGCAGCCAGCATAATTAAGGACCTCACACACCCGGACATTCTCTCTTCCACCTTCTTCCGTCGGGAAAAAAATACCAAAGTCTGAGGTCACATACCAACTGACTGAAGAACAGCTTCTTCCCTGTTGCCATCAGACTTTTGAATGGACTTACCTTGCATTAAGTTGATCTTTCTCTGCACCCTAGCTATGACTGTAACACTACATTCTGTTGTTTCCTTCTCTATGAATGGTATGCTTTGTATAGCGATCAAGAACCAATACATTTTACTGTATGTTAATATATGTGACAATAATTGATCAAATCAAAATCCACATCCACTTTATCCAGGCCTCTCAGTATCCTGTAAGTTTCAATGTGATCCCTGCTGATCCTTCTAAACTCCAACGAATACAGACCTCAACTATTCCTCATATGACAAGTTCTTCCTTCCGGGGTCATTCTTGTGAATCGCCTCTGGGTCCTTTCCAAGGCCAGCACAGTCTTCCTTAGATATGGGGCCAAAACTGCTCACAATACTCCAAGTGGGATCTGACCAGAGTCTCATACAGCCAAAGAAGTACATCTCTGTCGACATGAATGCTAACATTGCGTTTGCTTTCCTAACTGCCAACTGAACTTGCACATTAACCTTATGAGAACCTTGAATAATGACTCTCAAGCCCCTTTGTGTTTCTGATTTCCGAAGCATTTCCCCATTTTAAAAAATAGTCTGTGCCTCCATTCCTCTTTCCAAAGTCATTCAAATATTATTACAGTTTTGCCAATTCTGTATTCACAAGGTACTTAGTGCAGTGGAGAGTTTTTACAGGTGAAAAGACCAGCATGAACAGGCAAGGTTAAGAGGTTTTCAAGAAGTTGAGCGATTTTGATCGAATAGGTAGAGACAAAATTTTCCCTCTGCCAAGTGGTTCAATAACTAGAGCTCCTAGATTTCAAATCATTAGTGAAAGGTCTAAAGGGAGATGAGGAGAGTTGTTTACACTCAAAAGCATTGTCAGGATTTGAAAAGATGGTGGAAGCTGATTTCAGACTCAAAGGGGGTTTGGACAGCTACTTGAGGATGAAGAATGTAAGAGTATTATGGATAAAAAGCGGACACATGGAACTGAACCCAAAGAGCCAGCACAGGCACACTGGGTTGCTTTTTTCCCTTTATTCTTTCATGGGACATGGGCATCATTGACGAGGCTAGCATTGGTTGACCATCCCTAATTGCCTTTGAACTGAGAGGGTTGTTTGGCCATTTCATAGGGCAGTTGAGAATCAGCCACATTGTTGTGGGTCTGGAGTTGCATGTTGGCCAGACCGTCCAGTAAGGACGCCAGATTTCCTTACCGAAAGGACATTAGTGTACCAGATGGGTTATTACGACAATTGATGATAGCTACACAGTTAGTATTTCTGAGACTGACTTTATATTCCAGATTTGTTCATTTGAATTTAAATTTCACCAGCTGCCACGCTAGGGTTTGAACCCATATCCTCCAAGCACTGGCCTGGCTCTCTGGATTGCTAGTCCAGTGATGTTACAGTGAAAGACCTTCCTCTTTGCTGTATATTTATGTGACTCTAACTCCTGAATTTGGGGATCTAGGAGAGATGGAGGGAGAGTCACAAGATTCAGGACATAAGCCAGGCCTTAAAAAGCCAAACTGGGAGAGTTGTAATTAAATGTTGCCACATTAAAGTTGCGAGTGCAAGAGTGAGAAGTTAGATGAAATGTCTTTATGATGAGATGATATGGAATACTTCACCATGGGAAGTCGGTGCTAGCATCAAGGAAAACACTGGGCTGTGGGGAGAGAGTGGAGCAGTGGTGTTAGTATTTGATTGCTCTGGTTTTTAAAAAAGCAGCAACGTCTAAATGGCTTACCTTTGTGCTGTAACCTTCTATAGTTCTGAAGCTATAGACATAAATGGAAGCTACTTGGCTTGGAAAATAAATGAAAAGGCAAAAAGACAATGATTTAAAATGAATGCATAGTTTGAGAGACTGATGATTAGAAGCATAATTATCCTTGCGGTGTAGCAGATATAGGGAACAAATGGCAAGTAAGGATTTTATTGATGTAACTTTACTCCTTCAAAAAGAAACATGACAACATCTGGCTGGAGACCGGAAGGCAGCAAAAGCAATCGAATGAGCAGAACCTTACCAAAATATGGTGAAGTATCAGCGTTTAACTGAAAACTGGTGAAACAAGCAGATTCCTCTCTAGATCTTACGACACTTCGTCAAAAAAAAGCAGTGAGAAGTGTTTCGCACTGTCATTTTGAGGGATGGAGCCTAAACACACCGACAAAGACAACTGCACTGAGATGAGGACAAGGGGTGCCCTGATCAGACCTGAAAATAACCCCACCCTATCCCACCCACCACAGACATCTCAGACACCTCTCCCGCCCCCTCCCCACACTCCACATGATCAGTCTCTCTCGTCTGAGTGGACCTGTTACAAACCTGGCCGACGTGATTATTAAAATTTATGTAAAATCATTAAATGAGTTTCTCGCTGTTTGCAGGTGTGAACTTCACTACGTCACTGGCTTGGGACAGGGAAAATTGCAGAGCATGATCTCTCCGGACAGAATCAGGAAATTCAATTCTGTCTGGATTTTCAACTCGCACTGCTGTCCTCTCTGACAGCGAACGTGGGCTAAAAGTTGCCCCCTTTGTCTGAGAAGATCCTGTCTTGATTCCTGATCATTGTATTTTTACTGACAGTTTCTCTGATGGAGACATAGTCCAGGCCTTGTGGAAGAAAGTGGGTCAATATCAAAACGCTGTCTATGTGCCAGATTCACAACAGTTTTAAATAAGCTTCATTTGCCTCTTCTTCTTTTACAGGTCAGAAGATGGAAACCTGTGGTTCAGAGGCAGAAAATTTCTGCAGTGGGAAGGATGAAGAAGATGCGGTCTGGGAGAACGTGGAACGTAACCGTCATGTCCTCAGCCGATACATCAATCCAGCCAAGCTTACACCGTACCTCCGACAGTGCAAAGTCATTGATGAGCAGGATGAAGATGAGGTGCTCAATTCACACATGCTGCAGTCCAAAATTAACAGATCAAGTAATTGAGTTCAATTTTTTTTTAATAAGTTACATCTACTGTACCCTTCTGTAAATAATGTACTCCTACAGTATATATCAAATAGCAACAATGAATCAGTACAATTTTGCAAGAAATTCCCTCATTTTCTTTTATTCATTCTTAAGGTACAGCCTTACTGGCACAACCAACATTTTTTGCCCATCCCTAATTGCATTTTGGAAGGTGCTGGTGTACCTCCTGTTTGCCCCAATGCTGTTCATGTAATGACGGTGTTGTTAGGTAGGGAATTCCATGATCTTGATTCAGAAACGATGAAGAAATAGTGATGTAATTTCAAGTCAGGATCCGATAAAACTTGGAAGGTAACTAGGAGGTAGTGTGTTCCCATGCACCTGTTGCTGTTACCCTTCTAGATGTTGGACTTTGAATAAGAGAGGTTCTGAAGAAGCCTTGCAAAGCCTTCCTTGCTTGACAGTTAATGACACCTTTGTGCCCATATATTTTGTCACATTTCTCTGAACAACCCCCTACCTCATACGTCACTCTGTACGTTCTGCTCAAGTCAAGAGGACCACGTCTACCTTCAGGTACTCAAGAGTGCATGCTTGCCATGACTTAAGAAAACAAAGTTGGACTTCCTAAAAAAAAGGTACACATAAAAGAACTGAGAGCTATTCTTGGTGTTCCTTCCCTGTATCTGTGGCTTTCGATAGACTTACGACCGTCTGCCTCCGCCATGGTTTGCTTAGCTGCGGAAGCTGAGGCTTAGCTCTGTTCGTCTGTGTCTCTTGATCCACAAAAAACAAGGCCGGGGTTTTCTACAAAAGCATGGGTTGTTTGATCTCTGTAAAGCAAGTGAAACAGTCCTTATAAAAATGGCTGTATATAACAGCACTACAAATCACAGTCAGAATGGAGATGATTGAGTAATTCCTCTGAATGTCACTCACTAAGTGACTGGGTTTAACTTTATGCACATGATTTGTATTGCGTATAACTGTCCTCCACTCACTGGAGTGATTTTTGGAGAAATCGTCATATAGAATCCCTGCAGTGCAGAAGAGCCCCTTCAGCCCATCAAGTCTGCACTAACCCCGCCCCGCCAACAGAGGATCTTAACCAGGAGCTATCCCTCTAACTCCACACATTTACTCCACTAGTCCCCCTAACCAAAACATCCTGGGATACTAAGAGACAATTTATCATGGCCAATCCACCTAACCTTCACATCTTTGGACTTTGGGAGGAAACCAGAGCATCTGAAGGAAATCCATGCAGGTACAGGGGGAAACTGTGTGCAGTTTTGGGCGCTGTACTTACGCAAGGATATTTTGGCCTTGGAGGGAGCGCAGAGGAGGTTTACTAGGCTGATGCTAGAGTTGAGGGGGTTGAGCTATGAGGAGAGGCTGAATAAACTAGGCTTGTACTCGTTAGAGTTTAGAAGAATGAGGGGAGATCTCATTGAGACGTATAAGATGATGAATGGGGTGGATAGGATAGAGGTGGAGAGACTCTTCCCACTCAGAAAGGATAGTAGGACTAGGGGGCACAGCCTCAAGATAAAGGGGGGGCGGTTGAGAATGGAGTTGAGGAGGAACTTCTTCACTCAAAGGGTGGTGAATCTCTGGAATTCTCTGCCCGTTGAAGTGGTGGAGGCTGCCTTGCTAAATATTTTTAAGACGCAGGTTGATGGGTTTTTGATAAGCGAGGGGATTAAGGGTTATGGGGAGAGGGTGGGAATGTGGAACTGAGCCACGACAGATCAGCCATGATCTTATTGAATGGCGGGGCAGGCTCGAAGGGCTGGATGGCCTACTCCTGCTCCTATTTCTTATGTTCTTATGTGCAAACTCCACATGGACAATCACCTGAGGCCGGAATTGAATCCGCTGCAGTATTAACCACTGTGCTACCATGCCACTCATAATCCTGCTTTTATTGGGAGATGCCTAAGGTTTTGGTCATGAGTTCTTTTTGCTATAGTTCATAAAAACCCTGTTTAGATGACACTGTTTTCATGTTGCTGAATAAATTGACACTGCTTGCTGTAAAAATCGATTAAAAAGATTAAATTTATCCACTTTATAGAGAAGGTGTGAGGTCCATACTAGGAGTGATAAATGTTACAGCATCATTAACAATCCTAGTAAAAACGTCAGTGGAAAGTTCTTTCTCCAGATTGCTGATAATGTGGAATTTGCCACCAAATGGAGTGGTTGAGGAGATGTCACATGCAAGCTCCACGCAGACAAATACCCAAGGCCAGAATCGAACTCGGGTGCCTGGCGCTGAGAGGCAGCAGTGCTAACCACTGTGCCAGCATGACATCTCTTGTGGAAGAGACTAGGGCCAGAGGGCATTATCGCAGAGTGAGGTGTTGCCCATTTAAGAGATGGGAGGTATTTCTTCACTTAGAGGGTAGTGAATCTGTGGAATTCTTCATTGCAAAGGGCTGTAGAGGCTGCTTCATTAAGTATGTTCGAGACTGAGATAGACAGGTTTTAATCAGTAAGGAAATCAAGAGTTACAGGGATTAAGTGGGAAAGTGGATTGAGGATTGTTGCATCAAATCAGTCATGATCTCAGTGAATGGCAGAGGAGACCCAATGGGGTGAGTGGCCTCTTCCGCTTTCCACATTGAAGCTCAATCCCAACTGTAAACAGAGGAGGAAGCACAAACTATCAGCAATACAGATGATACAAAAGTACCTTTTGTTAGTGTTTTGTCTGCTTTGCCATCTCCTATATCCAAAGAACGGTTTGTGGAACTCACTATCACACAGAGAATTTGAGGCGGAAAGCAGAAATAGATTGAAGCTATATTGACACATCAGAGAGAAAGCAATAGAAGGATGTGATGATGGGATTAGATAAGGATGGGATCAAAGAAGCTCATTTGGAGCATAAACACCAAACATGGACCAATTGGGCTTTATGGTTTGTTACAGTGCAAGAGACACAATGCTGATGGTATCCAATTAAGAAAGGACACAATCCATCTCAGTGAGGGGAAAGGGGGACTTATCCATCCCCTTTAATCTCTGCCTCATGTTAGAATGCCCTGACTGTGCTGCAGAAACATCCTGCCTCCAAATTGTACTCCTCTTCCCAAGGATAAGTAAGTTTGAATGAGACAGGTAATGGTTTAAATCGAGTCTCACTTTCTTTGCTCTTTTCAAAGGTCGTCTGCTGGATATCCTCCAAACGAAGGGTCAGAGAGGGTATGTTGTTTTCCTGGAAAGCCTTGAGTTTTACTATCCAGAACTCTACAAACTGGTCACAGGGAAGGAGCCCACACGCAGGTTCTCTACTATAGTAGGTAAAATAACTTCTCCCATTTAACCTTTACATTCATATTTCTCAGAATGCAACAATTATAATTATTAAAATAGCATGCAATAAACTATGGGTAACTATTATAATAAATATTTCAGGTTAATGGTTATTGTTTTTCTTTCCATCTGACATTGGTAAGGCCACACTTGGAATACTGTGTACAGTTCTGTTCACCCAATTATAGAAAGGATATTATTAAACTAGAAAGAGTGCAGAAAAGATTTACTAGGATGCTACCGGGACTTGATGATTTGAGTTATAAGGAAAGGCTGGATAGACTGGGACTTCTTTCCCTGGAGCGTAGAAGGCTGAGGGGTCTATTATTGAGGTCTATAAAATAATGAGGGGCATAGATCAGCCAGATAGTCAATATCGTTTCCCAAAGATAGGGGAATTTAAAACTGGAGGGCATAGGTTTAAGGTGAAAGAGGACAGATACAAGAGGGTCCAGAAGGGCAGTTGTTTCACACAGAGGGTGGTGAGTGTCTGGAACAAGCTGCCAGAGGTATTGGTAGAGTCGGGTACAATTTTGTCTTTTAAAAAGTGTTTAGACAGTTACATGGGTACGATGGGTATAGAGAGATGTGGGCCAAATGCAGGCAATTGGGACTAGCTTAGGGGTTTAAAACAAAAGGAGCATGGACAAGTTGGGCCAAATGGCCTGTTTCCATGCTGTAAACCACTAAGCTCCATGACTCTGTGTTACACTGGTAGATTTGATTCATTCTCTCTGTGATACAGAATGCAGATTGGATTCACTCTCTCTGTTACACTGTGTAGATTTGGTTTACTCTCTCTGTGTTACACTGTGTAAATTGGATTCACTTTGTCCATGATACATTGTGTAGATTTGGTTCACACTCTCTGTGATACACTGTGTAGATTAAATTCACAGTCTCAATGATACACTGCATAGATTGGATTCACACTCTTTGATACACTGTAGTTGGATACACACTCTGTGATACACTGTTTACATTGGATTCACTCTGTCTATGATACACCGTGTACATTGGATTCACTCCCACTATGATACACTGCATAGACTAGATTCACTCTCTGTGATACACTGTGTAGATTGGATTCATTCTCTCTGTTACACTGTGTTGATTGGATTCACTCTCTCTATATTACACTGTGATACACTGTGTAGATTAGATTCACTTTGTCCACGATACATTTTGTAGATTGTGCCAAATGTAGGCAATTGGGAGTAGCTTAGGGATTTAACAAAAAAAGGGTGGCATGGACAAGTTGGTCCATGCTGTAAACCTCTATGACTCTATTTATGTTGCTTTGTTATATATTTATGTTGAAACGGAGTGGAGTGTTGTCATTTTAAATTTGAAATCAAGAATTGGGTGCAGCTCGAGGCAATTAATCAAATATTCTAGACCTGGCTTGAATGTCCAAATTGCCCCCATCACATCTGAAAGCTTTTACTTTTGCCTCCATTTTCATTGCTCCGTGGGGAAAAGCAGGGGGTGGGATGAATTGGATGGCTCTACCAAAAGGCCAGAATAGATATGATGGGCTAAATGGGCTTCTTCTGTGCCATATCATTCTATGATTCCGGAAGCTGATTCAATGTCGACAAAGGGATTTGAATCAAAGGTATGCAACTGCAAAATTGAAATAATATTAAGTCCAGCTCCCTTCCTCATTCTGTCAGGCTCAATAACTTGCTCCTTGTTTGCACCTGGGCCTAAAGGCTGCACTCTGTTCAGTGATGTTACACCAGCTTCTTCATTACAAGGTTCAGCAACTCCTCTCAGCCAGTTCCACCTAAATTGTAGTTTAAACAGAATATTGTTTAATTTCTATTGATTCTGTTTTTCAAAGTAGAATGCCTTCAGTGGTCAAACTTTAATATGTTTGAATTAGAAGGAGTTTTAGTGATTTTATACGGAGAGGCAAAATGAAAGAACTTTTTCTATATTCTACAAAATAGGCGGTGTTGAAAGTTTACATGTCCAAACAATTGGGCCATGTTGGGCTTGATTTTGGGTTATTTGAATTGTTTAGAGCTGCACTTGATTTTTAAATTCAAATTATTTGGATTTAGTTTGCCCCTATTTTCATTGCTCCACCATTGGCGGCCATGCCTTCAACTATCTTCAGAACCCAGGCTCTGGAATTCCCTCCATAAACCTTCACACCTCACCTCCTTTAAGATTCTCCTCAAAACTTTGACTAAACATTTGGTTGCTGATTCTCGTATCTCCCTTATTGGGGCCAGTGTCATGTTTCTGTCTGGTATCTCCAATGAAGTGCCTAGGGCATTAAAGGTGCTACATAAATCCAAGTTGCCGTTATGGTTAAGTTGTTAGATGTGGTGTGGGCATGAAATGTTTCAGCCCTGCCTAACTCTTGTCTTCTGTCATTGATGGCCATGTTCTGTATGGCAGTGGAGGAAGGACACGAGGGCCTGACACAGTTCCTGATGAATGAGGTGATAAAACTACAACAGCAGACAAAGGCAAAAGAGGTACTACGCTGCGACCTACAGGTCAAAATGAAACAGCTCGAGGATGAGAAGAAACAGCTGAAGCTGGTGAATCAGGAATTACACACTTTCCAGGAACGTTATAACAAGATGAAGGAGGAGAGAAACAATTATAATGATGAGCTAATGAAAGTCAAAGATGACAATTACAACCTAGCCATGAGATACGCACAGCTCAGTGAGGAGAAGAATATGGCAGTGATGAGAAGCCGGGATCTGCAGCTTCAGGTAAGACACAAAGTACCTGGGAGAATTTAGCACTCCCAGTTACTGGCTGATGGAAAACACCAGCCATATTCCAGTGATGTTCACGGTTACTGAAGTAAGCAGTATGTTATTGTTGGGATTGGTAACAGTGCTGTAATAATGCTGGTAATGGGGTACATATGATCATTGGAGCAGGTAAGCCATTTAGCCACCTGAGCCTGCTTTGCCGTTCAATAAGATCATATGATTCTGCTTACAACATGCCCCCCACCCCCACAATAACCTTTACCTTTTAGTCAGATATCAGTATCAGCCCTGTAATGGTATTGATATCAGTGTTGATAATGGGGTATATATGATCATAGGAGCAGAAATAAGTCATTCGGCCCCTCAAGCCTACTTTGCCATTCAATAAGATCATGGCTGATATGATTCTGTCTATCCTCCCCCCCCCCCCCCCCCCCCCCCCCCGCATCAGTGCTGTAATAGTGTTGGTATCTATCAGTGCTGCAACAGTACTTGTATCAGTATCAGTACTGTAACAGTGCTGGCATCTATCAGTGCTGTTATCTGTGTCAGTGCTGTAATAGTGCTGGTATCTGTGTCAGTGCTGTAACAGTGCTGGTGTGCAGAAATAACACTATATTTCTGCAGGCTGGTGGTTCTGGTTACATGAGGCACTAAAGCATTACTGAAGCATTTTGCAAGGTGACTAAAAGTTGAGCTCCCAAATTATTATCACGCATAGCACCTTTAATAGTTGTGTGTGTTTCACAATTACAGCAGTAATTTTATCAAAATGCTCAAATTTCTATAAGTTAATACTAAAAAATTCTGCAAGCAAACACTACTATGGAACTAAACTTGGTGTTCATACCAGCACCTGTTATCACAATCCTGATTTCTACAGTTA
The DNA here is from genome assembly GCF_965287045.1 of Carcharhinus amblyrhynchos. Lineage (NCBI taxonomy): Eukaryota > Metazoa > Chordata > Chondrichthyes > Carcharhiniformes > Carcharhinidae > Carcharhinus > Carcharhinus amblyrhynchos. The sequence continues at coordinate 14,573,052 of NC_137341.1, forward strand.
GATTGTCCGACAGACACAAAGCAGCAAAAATGGAACTTGCTCAAAAAAACTATATGACTGCAATGTTAGAATGGATCTTTCTGCTCAATGGATCTTACTGTCCAGTTAGAGAGGTAATCTTGTATTTCAAGCTGCTGAAGGAACAGGAACAGTATTTTGCAGATGGCTTGAGCTGAAATAAATCCTGTATGATCGTATAATAAAACAACGGTTACAATACTGTTCTGTCATAATACAACATGGACTAATCTTAAGTTGCCAGAATAAGACATATAATCATTACTTCCTAAACAAAGCTGCTGTGGTTTGATGTTTGATTTACGGGAAGCAGTTTTCTGTTTAGACTAAGCTTCAGTGACCTAAACTGACCTTACCTGAACAAGAGAAAACAAAGAGTAATTTAAATTTGAGATAGCGTTTAGAAATGTAGGCATTGCTGTAAGATCGGGACACATCAGGCAGAATCTTAACATCAGACAGGGTTTGGGTGTGGCTGCACCCTTGCAGGAAGGAGATTGCTTAACTCTGAAAAGTAGTATTGGGGAGGGGACCTGAAGTGATCTCACTCACTTTGGGGGTTTTACCCCCGACGAGTTTGCAGATGGGAGGGGAATCCCTATAGAGTTGTTGGGTAATTAATTCAAACATTCAGAGGAGTTATCTTTAAGCTCACGGGTTTTCCGTGCTCTGTGGAACGTGCCCAGCTCATCAAGGGAGCAGTGCTTTAGCAAAGTTGACAGGCTGGTAATCTTCCAAACGGTGAAACTGACTTGCTGTAACCTTTCCTGGATGAGAGGCTGCAGCTCACTGCACTTCCTCGGGGCTTGTGCACTCACTGCTTTACAGGTGATTTCCAACTTTTCAGCAGTCAGCTGTCTTGGATTTCACTCACCTTGAAGTGTTCTTCCCTGCCGACAGCTGTTAGCTGCATAAGGGCAACGAAGGGTCGACTGACGGGGAGTAGGATTTCTCCAATTCTCCACCAGGGTGCCTCAGGTGACCTGGGCTATCACAACCAATCATTGCTAGCCTCCTGGAATGCCTTAGCAGTGGCCCACAAGGTGCTTGACACTGGAGAGTCCCTCTGTCCATGCCTGGACTTGTGCATCCTCTTCTCCTGCAAGGAGAGAAAGCTGAGTTACAAGTATGAGAAATGGATTATGTGGCATGGAGGGAATGACACCATTTATGGAGCATTACAGCAAGGCACGGATGTGAGATGAGTTTGAGTGCCAGTGTTGGCTGTTCAGATGGGAACATGAGGTGCCCTGGAGAGATAGGAATGAATGGTGCTGCAAAACTTGTGTTTTTTTGTGGAATGCTGTGCAGGAGATGCCAGAAAAGTCAGAGTGTGACAGTTGGCACCTGAAAGTGGGTCCCCATTCACCTTTCCTGCCCTCCTGAAGTTCTTAAACTTCTCACAGTCTTGTCTGCAGCTTGGAGTGAGCGCAATGCTTCTGCTGCTTACCTCCACCCTGTTTAGTTTAAGAGACTGGCCCTTTCCTCCTGTGCTCAGGAAACATCACCTAATTTCAGACCCTCAGATTCCCATAGCAGGACCACCAGGTAAGATGACGAGACTTGGGCCAGTACTTTACGGCCCCTTCTGCCCAGTGGGATGTTACAGTCCTAGAATAGAATCATAGAACCCCTACAATGCAGAAAGAGGCCATTCGGCCCATTGAGCCTGTACCGACAACAATCCCACCAGGCCCTATCCCCGTAACCCCTGTTTTTACCCTGTTAATCTCCATGATACAAAGGGGCAATTTGGCATGGCCAACCAACTTGCACATCTTTGGATTGTGGGAGGAAAACGAAGCAGCCAGAAGAAACCCATGCAGACAACCTGAGGTCAGAATTGAACCCAGGTCCCTAGCGCTGTGAGACAGTAATGTGCTAACCGCTGCGCCATTGTGCTGACCGGCCAAAGTAAACAACAATTTGAATGGGCTGCCACATCCATTTGGTGAGCAGCATGCTGTGTTTGGGCTATAAAATCCTGGCCTTGTGACTGGTGGAGCAGGATAGTCTTCCCAAATCTCCCCTTCAATCCTGTGGTTGCTAAAGCCTCAGGAATCAATGTACCGTTCAGCTATTCTGACGCCTACTTAGGCGCATTTAACTAGAAATCCTTCCTTTTGCACATATTCAGTATGTCATCATGCCTACCCTCAGACTGGTCGGGGAACCAGGATGCTAATACTGGGACTGAGCTGTGGTAAACCTCGCTGACAGAACAAATGGGTTCCTGACCCACTACTGGCTCATCCACTATGTGTAGGAAATTGTGTCCCTAACAGCTAATTGCATGTAAGACACCACCTTAGTAAGGTTCCACAAACAGCAGAGATAAATAACCAGATAATTAATTTTTGTGATGTTGCACGAGGGATGAATTTTGGTGAGGACACCATGGAGAATTCCTCTGTTCACCAAACATTCCATAGGCATCTTTCATGTAGAGCTGAAAGGACACATGGTCTATGGTTTAATGCCTTACCCATAGATAAATATCTCGATCAATATAGCACTCCTTTTGTGCCATGCTCATTGCCCTGGAGGGGATGGGGATTGAATCTGCTACCTTCTGTCTCAAGAGGCAAAGTACTACCCACTAAGTCTTGACTCTCAGCTTGATTTCTGGTGATAATAGCATTCTATCATTCTATCACATCATCAACCATCCACATCTGCCTCGCCAGAGCTCTTGATATTTCATTCTGGGGTTGTTCAGACAGTGCTCTCTTCAATCAAAGCAAAATACTGTGGATGCTGGAAATCTGAAATAAAAACAGGAAATGCTGGAAAATTCAGCAGGTCTGACAGCATCCATGGAGAGAGGAACAGAGACAACTCTTAGTCAAATGGACTCAAAACTGTTATGTATGTTGAGGCACACCTCTTTAAGAGAACAAGTCAGGTGACCCAGGACTCATGCTCCATCTTAGGTGGAGCTTGCCTTGCCAGTTTTGTGCTGACTGTGCTACGATAAAGACATAAACTGTTCCAGTTAGTTTCCTACCACTGACCTCGTGATCTTTTATTAGTCTCAATATAAGACCTCAAAGATAATAGAAGCGTTAATTCTGTTTCTCTCTCCGTGGCTGCAGCCAGACCTTCTGAATTTTTCCAGCATGTTCTGTTTTTATTACACTCTTCAATGCTGAAAGTGTGTTCCTGTGTGCAGTGGATGAAATGTAATAACGCACTCCGTGGGTGTGCTGACTGATACAATTCAGAGATCATTTGCTTTGCGCTGCGCCCAAATATGTAGTAACAACAAACTTCAATCCAAGAGTAATTTGAAAAGAAAACATCAACAAGGTTTACACTGGTTAATCAGAAGTTGCAATTAAACAGACATCAATTAAAAATACAGTGTCACAGCTCTTATTTTACAACAGTGACTGCACTTCAGTAGTTGTTAAGTGCTTTGGGGCATCCTGAGGTTGTGGAAGATGCTACATAATTGCAATATTTGTTTGTTTTAACAAAAGAAGGGAAGACCAGGATGAAGCTTGAATAGCCTGAATCAGAGGATTCTGATGTATAATACAATCTACTCATAACAATTGAAGGATGGGATATTTTTTATAAAAAACAAAAACAGGCAATCAGCAGAGGAGAGTCTGCAAGAGATCACACGCACTGTTTGCCCATGATGGGTCCACTTTAAGCAAGCCTTTAAATGGATACTGCTGCCCAAAACAAACAGTGTCTTTCATGAGCTCAGCACTTGACAGCCGAGGAGCTGTTTATGAAAGATGGCCCCTACTGTAACATCAGTGTTCTGGCAAGCTTGCACACACGCAGCAATATTTACTGAACAAATAATCTATTAATAGGACCTTGTTGGTTCTCCAACACAGCAGCCCAGTTCCCAAAAATAAACCCCCATACCTCATCCCTCACCGTCCATCCATCCCCCATGTTATCCCAATCATCCATGCCCTCAGTTACCACAGATCGCTTAATCCACCCATGCCTCTCACCCAGGTTACGTACACCCCCGTGCCACCCCATGCTTCCTTGGATCAAGTATGCTCCATAGTCACTCACTCAATATCCATAATGTACAATCCTTACGAGTCTTACAATAGCGATGGAAATTATTTTAAAAATCACTGGAAAATGTTATACCTCTAACCAACTGATAAAATTCTAAATTCTAAACCACTATTTTTGAGACTGGAAAAGAAACTACCCTTTAAGTCCCTATTTGTTTTATAAGCAAACAAGAAAGCACACAAAGGGAAATTGTTATAGTTGTTATCACAGCTTCTTAAAAGTGTCAATAATCCTTGAGTCAGTGGATCCACTGCAGAGCTGAGGTCTGTCTGGGTTTTGAAACTCTGTCAAGCATTCATTATGGCTATAGTTATGATATCTTCTACTGTTCTATGCCCAACCATCTCTATCTGCTCTGCCAATAATCTTCCTTGCATCATAAAGTCAAAAGTGGGGATGTTGCACAATGCTCAGGTTCTGTAGCAGTCCATGCCCAATGCAGCAAGACCTGGATAGTATCCAGGCTTGGGCTGACAAGTGGCAAGTAACATTTCCACTGGACAAATGCCAGGCAATGACCATCTCCAATGAGAGAAAATCTAACCATCTCCCGTTGAAATTCAATTATATTACCATTGCCAAATCTCCCACTATCAACACCACAACGATTACTGTTGATAGAAACTGAACTGGGCTAGCCATATAAATACTGCTGCTATGAGAGCAGGTCAAAGGCTAGGAATCCTATGGCAAGTAATGCCCCTACTGACTCCCCAAAGTCTGTCCACCATCTACAAGGCACAAGTGAGTGTGATGGAATACTTCCTATTTTCCAGGATGAGTACAGGAAGCTGCTTGATTGGCATCCCATTCATCACTTTAAACACTCGCTCCCTCCACAGTGGCAGCAGCTTGGAAAGCACTGTTGCCTCACAGCACCAGGGAATTGGGTTCAATTCCCAGCTTGGGTCACTGTCTATGCAGAGTCTGTACATTCTCCCTATGTCTGCATGGATTTCCTCTGGGTGCTCCAGTTTCCTCCCACACAGCCGAAAGATGTGCTGGTTAGGTGGATTGGCCATGCTAAATTCTCCTTCGGTGTACCTGAACAGGCACCAGAGTGTGGCGAATAGAGGATTTTCAGAGTAATTTCATTGCACTGTTAATGTAAACCTACTTGTGACACTAATAAATAAACTTTAACTTAAAAGGCTCCTTCATCAGCATCTTTCAAACCTGTAACTGCTACCATTTAACAGGACAAGGGCGATAGATGCATGGGACTATCACCACCTGGAAATTACACTATCCTGACTTGGAAATATATCACCATTCCTTCACTGTCACTGGGCCAAGATCCTAGAAATCCCTCCCTAATGGCACTCCAGGTGTAGCTATACCACCTACGCCACATGGAGTGTAGCAGTTTAAGAAGGTAGCTCAATACCACCTTCTTAAAGGCAACTGGGAATGGGCAATAAATGCTGGCCGAGCCAGTGAGTTTCACCTCCATGAACGAATAAATATGTAAAAAAAAACATCTCCCCACCCACCCTCCACCATCACCACCACTACCACTGACCACCCAACTCCTCCACACTGGCCACCTCAGCCCTTCCACTGACAACCTGAAACCACACTTATCACTACTCCCCCCCCACCCCGACCATATTGGACACTTGATTCCAGTGCTGACCTCCTGACACCTCTCCCCTCCAGACCTATTTACCATCTCCCTGGCTTCTCAAAACCAGTTGGACCTTTAACCTTACATGCTTTATAGCAGTTGTTGCTATAAAAAGAAAGATGCCTTCCCTTCCCCTGACCCTCCTGCACTTGACTGAAGGTCTCAGGAACCTGCTGCAGACACAACTCTTACCTGGCCAAGGATGAAAGGTTGGGCAAGAAAGGTGTGGCTGCATTTTGGTACAAGAAACCAGGGGCAGAAAGCACAATCACCATGGTGATTGCCACTCCATGGAAGCTTTGGATCTACTAGTCTATTTCAGTAACAAAGCTACAGCATTGCAGCCCAAGAAAAATTAAACTAGTCATCACACAATAGATTGTTTGGGAGGACACTTGTGATTGTGTGAAATCAAAAGATGCAAAAAAAATCAATTGTATAATCAATTTATATAACTCTGAACACAAATAAAATCCAAATGTAAGAATCTCAATTCATCTTCCAATATGGATAGAATGTCTCCCACTCAGTACTTTGGTGGAAGATGGTTGTTGCGTTAATTTTCTGTGGTTTCTGGTGGGAGATCTGAAAACCGCCTGTAGGAATTCCAGGCACATGGTTTTTGTTCTGAATGAAGTCACAGTGCACCACAATGTCACTCCCTACTTCAATTAATGTCCAAAATGAGATTAATAATCACAGCAATGATTCTGATATAGCTGTAGCTCTGTGAAACTTCATGGGTTCCTGATGGTAACTTAATAGCAATGTCGTTATACTCCTGAGAACTGGGAACCGGTTGGGACCAAGACAGTCACTATCGACCTTTGCAAAGTGGGATGGATCTGGTCCTGTGCCCTTGAGAAGATCTCATGCACAGTGGGTCACTCATCAGAAAATTTTACGTGCTTTATCCATACCTTCTGTTTATTTGTGGGCAGATTATCACGGGCAATATTCTCACACTTCGCTGTTCAGCCATTTCCTGAACAAGGTTCCACAAATGGCACCTGACTTGGTGCCATAGAATAGGACCATAGAATTCCTATTGTGCAGAAAGAGACCATTTGACCCATCAAGTCCACATAAACTTTCCGAAAGAACAGCCCATCAAGGCCCTCCCCTCTTTCCTGTAACCCTGTGAGTTATCTATGGCTCATCCCACTTGCTTACACGTCTTTGGACACTAAGAGGCAATTTAGCATGGTCAATCCACCTAACTTGTTATCATAGACTGTGGAGCACTCAGACAAAACCTACACAGACACAGCAAGAAGGTACAAACTCCACACGGTAGTCACCCAAGGCTAGAATCAAACCCGGGTCCTTAGTGCTGTGAGGCAGCAATGCCAACCAACCAGCAGAAGCAATAGAGAAATGACTATACTTGCACATTGATGGACAACAATGCATCATAAATGTCATCATAGGTAAATGGACTCTCACTGCTCTGTCATTGATCCCTCATTAGTTAATAATAATCCATTGACCGCTAACACTGATCCATTAACTGCTAACACTGATCCACTGAACACTAACGCTGATCCATCAACAGTTAATTTTAAACCAATATTGATCCATTTACTGCCATCACTGATCAGTTAACCACAAGCGCTGATCCATGAAACACTTACACTGATTTGTTAATCACTAACATTGATTCAGCAGCTACAGTGTTGGGCCAAATAATTGTTTTTTTTGTTTTAAACACTCACTCTGGCTTGTAGTTCATTTTGATCTCCAAATCACAGGAAAACAAATTGATGATTCACTCAACAGGTTATTTTGCTTAAAGGGGGTCAATTTAATTGTACCCACAATTACCGATTTTAAAAAGGTCTCAGATTTTAAATGATTACAGAAAAATTAAAATGGTCACAGGTCATTACAGATGTAAGAGGGTGAGAGAGAAAATGATGAAAAAAAAGTAACAAAAAATGAATTTGCCACTTTACTCCCAGCAAGAAAATGCTTCAACAATATCTAGCATTAGAACGCTGAAATATCTCACCAGTGAACTCTGTCACTGAGGTAACCACAGCTCCTGCTGACTGCTCAGTTGTGTTCTTTCCTCCGACATATAGTTGGGTGTTCGATATTCAATTGGATTTCTCCCTCTCTTGATGAAAGAGCTGGTATCTTGTGACTTGCAGTAACAATCTCCAACTTATTCAACCTTTTGCACCCTTTCAGCAGATTTCTATTGACAGGCCACATCATAGAAATCATAGAATCCCACAGTGCAGAAGGAAGCCATTTGGGTAAGTTGAGGGATTTTCCTCCCCCTCCCAGTCATTTATCTTGATGCTGTCACACAACAACCAGCAGAGACAATAGGCAAATCACTAGACTTAGACAAATCCTTTTTTTGCAAACCAAGTGCAGGAATGCCCATGAGGGCAACCGCATGCTTGTTGTGATGATTAAGGATCTTCAGTTATAATGACCAGACTTAATGCTGATGGCTACTTGATCAACATTATACAGAACAGGAGCACTTGGTGCTGTCTTGTTTTAGGCATACCAAATGTGTATTATTCATTGAGTCCAGCTAGACACCAGGATGTGAATCTTAACATCAGTGTTGCATTATTCAACTCCCAATCAGCTGCATTTCACAAATATAGGTTTTGTGATCCCAACTGCAGGGAAACAATCAGTTCGACTGAGTTTTTGATTGACTATGTCCACATTTATGACCTTTCAATCTCTCTTTCAGTCAGATATTCATCTAGTTTTGTTTTCAAGGAGTTAATCAAGGCAGTGTTAATTAGTTCTGATCGGGCTTGCTTGCAAATATTTACTATTCCATGAGAAAATAAAGATTTCTTCCAATGTTTAGTCTTGCTTGAGGCGTGTTGATTTTGAACTCGTGCCCTTGAGTGCTGCAGTCGCAGTTGAAGCCAAATCGCTTGCTTGTATTTTCATTATTTGTCCTTGTCAGCATTTTCTTCTCTTCAATAAAATCAGGTACGTTTCTGTGAGCATCTCTTCACAATTTAATGATCAATGCCATTCTTTTCAAATGAGGGTACTCAAAGTCTCGCACGCTGATCCAAATGAGGCTTGGCTAATAAACTATACAGGGTTAAAGTAATCAGTTTCATTTTATAATCAAATACTTTCCAGTAGCCTCTCTGTGCTTGATTAGCTTCATTTATAACAGCTCCACATTGATTGGATAATTTCAGTAAATGGTTGATAATCACACTTAAAGCCTTTTGCGCTTTACGCTTCAGTCAATGGACACTGATTCATTGTACCCTTCAGTGGCAGGTGGAAACCGTATGTATCCCACCCTCCCTTCTTACCAAATTTAAATTAAAATGGTATATTCATGTAAAAGTCAGTTTGAGCAAGTCCAGCTTTCCAAAATATCTTAGTGATTGGGAGCACGGTGTGGGGGAGTGCAGGTGTGATCATTTCACCCAAGGCTGGTAAATCCTAGTTAGCTAGTTCATTAGTTATTAGAGTCTCAACACCGAGTGGCCACCCATTGCTAACAACCCTGTCAGTCCAGAGTAAATTATGTCTCTAATTGACCAATGCTCGTGGGCTACACCCAGCAGATTGAGAAGTTCCCAGTTGCAAAGAGGACTGATGAACTGGCCTTCAGACTGGCTCCCACCGATCAAATTTTCTGGCTTCATATGTCTCTGAGTCATAGGTGCATGCAAGTCTCCCTCCACATCAAGTCCCTCGGGAAGGTGAACGTATGACGCTATATCAGTAGCAACCTACACAAAATAGCACAGTGCTGTACCTAACTGTTAGACATACCCATGTAATATTTGGTTTTATATCCTGTCTTCTTTCTGTTTTCATTAATTATTTGGAATACTTCTATTTGTTTTAAAAGTATGATTTGGGTGGGCTGCCATTCCCTGATGTTTGATGGTGTACTCCTATTTGTGGTTAACTCCCTAATTTATCTCAGTGGGCTGGGTTAACCAGTCTTATACCCTCACTGGCCTAGGACAAAATGGAGCTTCTCCATTGTGTATACGTATTTCCGTTTCCAATGTGAATTAGGCTGTCAGTTTTCAGTTCAAAATCACCCGTCCTTCCTTTGCCCATTGCATTGTGCTATAAAGCCGTGTAACTTTTGTGTTATACCGATAAAATGCATTCTTCTGCCATTTATGAATAATATAAACAGCCCGGGACTGATATGAGTCTGCGCTAATCACTAGCCCAAGCAATGGTTCTTCAGATTATCAGCTAATATCCAGGCAAACGTCAATCCTGTCATTTTATCATTAGTTCCATGAAAATTGAACTTTAAAAGGTTATTTTGGTGAAATTTTCTCAAATCCAGTTTTACGTTAGTGGTTCTTTTTTTTTCCTTCCTATTCATTTGTGAAAGGGAAAAAAAGACTTGCACTTGTATAACTTTCAGAACATCCCAAAGTGCTTTCATAGTCAATCGAGTATTTTGAAGTGTTGTGACTAAAATGGATAATGTGAATTAGGTAAATTTCCTTTGATACACTTTGGATTTGTAAAGAATTCTATGTTGCTCTTTTTTCAATGTAAACCAGGGCAGTGAGGGTTGTCCTGCTATTCAGTCGGTGAGCTTAAGAGCAGTCTCATCTAGAAGGTACCATCCAAGGGTCACTGAATCCCCAATTATTATTATTAAAGACTAGAAGTTGAATTGGACCAGCTATTTCTGTCAGGCTGGGTAGAAATGTGGCACAGAAAATGCTGGAAATATTCAGCAGGCCTGGTAGCATCTACGGAGAAAAACGGAGTTAACAGGCTGAATTATACAGGGCACCATGGTCCGCATATCCCGAGCTAAAAGATTGGGAGGTGGGATGGAGAGGGGAACAGGGGAATAACAGTTGCTGATAGCCTTTAGACTTGGCAGGGGGTGGAAGAGAATAGGATTTCCACCCCTCAGGGAGCTGCCAACCAGAGACTGGCAGCTCTCAAGCACCTGCAGCACCATCATGGCCACTGCTGGGACTAAACTTGGGGCTTGAGAAGGAGGCATTCAGCAGTGGATTGGAAGTGTTTGGGATTTGGGGAGGGGTGTCAGCAAGAGGAAGTATGGTTCAAGATTGAGATCATGGTCAGGGGAGGAGCAGCTTTTTGGGGATGGGGTGCTCTCCAATCGGCCTTGGTGGCCACTAAAAGGGGAAACCTCTCAATCACCTCCACTCCCACTGGATTTCGCAATAATGAGGCCCCTACTTTAAACCCATAGCAGGGTAAGAGGTTCTGATGAAGGGCCATTAACCTGAAACATTAACTGTGTTCTTCTCTCCACAGTGCTTCAAATCAGTAATAGAATAAGGCGGAGGAATAATACAGCAACTTGTTTTTCATCTTTAGTAAATTTGTACTTCATCCTGCTCAGCAGAATTACAAACTCCTTCTGATTTCCTCCAATCCCAGCTGCATCCACTTATGGATGTTGAGCCAATGATATGTCTTTAACAATGCAATTGGTTTAACAAATTAATTGCCAAAGTATGTAATTGCTGATATATTGACACACACCATGCTGTCTGACCTGCTGAACATTTTAGAACCATAGAATGAAAGAATAGAGTTCCTACAGTGCAGAAAGAGGCCATTTAGCCTATCAAGTCTGCACCGACGCTCTGAAAGAGTGCCCCACCCAGGCCCTCCCTGCCCTATCCCCATAACCCTATGCATTTACCGTGGCCAATCCACCGAACCTGCACATCTTTGGATTATGGGAGGGAACTGAAACACCCAGAAGAAGATAGAGGGAGAGTGTAGAAACGACACAGTCACCCAAGGCCAGAATCAAACTCAAATCCCTGGGGCTGGGAGGCAGGAATGCTAACCGCTGTGCCACCATGCTGCATTTTCTCTTTGTATTTCAGATTCTGTAGCATTTTGTTGTTGTGCTTGTATGATGGTAGGCCAGAGGCAGGGGACCAGCTGCACTGAGTGGCTCATCTCCTTTTCCCTTTCCAGTGCCTATCCTATATCTGTAAGGCATAACGGGTCTATGATGGAATTCTTACCACCCACCCAGAAGGACACAGCTGCAGTCATGTGCTTGATACCATTCAAGGCAAAGCAATTAGTTAGTTGGCAGCCCTGTCATTGAACTCAATTTCGATTCCTGCTCTAATCAGGAATTCAATATAGACTCCTCCAATATTGAATTCCATATCAAACCCTCCTCCAATAATGACTTCAATATTGACCTCATCTCCAATAATGAACTAATATCAACTCGTCTTCCAATACTGACCTCAATATTGACCTCTTTTCCAATACTGACCTCAATATTGACTCCTCCTCCAATAATGATCTCAATATTGATTTCTCTTCCAATAATGATCTCAATATTGACCCCTCCTCCAACAATGAACTCAATATTGACCACTCCTCTAATAATGACCTCAATATTGATGACTCTTCCAATAATGACCTCAATATTGACTCCTTTTCCAATAATGACCTCAATATTGACTCCTCTTCCAATAATAATCTCAATATTGACCCCTCCTCCAATATTGAATTCCATATCAAACCCTCCTCCAACAATGACCTCAATATTGACTCCTCTTCCGATAATGACCTCAATATTGACTCCTCTTCTGATAATGATCTTAATATTGACCCCTCCTCTGATAATGATCTCAATATTGACCCCTCCTCCAATAATCTCAATATGGACTCCTCCTCCAATATTGAATTCCATATCAAACCCTCCTCCAACAATGAACTCAATATTGACCCCTCTTCCGATAATGATCTCAATATTGACCTCTTCCAATAATGATCTCAATATTGACCCCGTCTCCAACAATGAACTCAATATTGACCCCTCCTCCAATAATGACCGCAATCTTGACCTCTTCACTAATAATTACCTCAATATTGAACCCTTCACCATTAATGAACTCAATATTGATCTCTTCTCCAATAATGACCTCAATATTGACTCTTTCACCAATAACGACTTCAATATTGACCCTTTCACCAATAATGAACTCCAATATCGACTCCTCCTTTAATAAATTCATTATAGACCTTTCCTCCAATATTGAATTCCCTATCGCTCTCTCCTCCCATAATGAACTCCACATTGACCCTCCTCCTGTAATGAATTCAATATTGACCCCTCCACCAATAATGAACTCCAGAAGCTTGCAAAGCTTACTTCATCAGTACCTCATAGTCTCACAGTCACTAATAAGGAGAGAACAAAATCAAAAATGGTATTGGCTCAGCCATCACATCATATTCCCTTCCAAGTTGGGCATGCTCCTAACTTACAAATACATCACCATTCCTTCATCATTATTGGACCAGAATTCTGGAATTCCCTTCACATCAGCAATGTGGGAACATACACAGCACATTGAGTGAAACACGTTACAATGTCTATGATGACTTACCATCACTTTTTCAGGGAATCTAACGATAGGCAATCAATGCCAGCCTTGCCAACATCGCTCTCATCTCGAGAACAAAACTGGAAGAAAAACTGCTACATAACAATCCAGAACAAGAACTGTGTCTGATTACTTTCCCTCTCCTACTGACAGTAATGAAACCAATTGTAGTTCACCCAGTGACACTTGGAGGCTCTTATGGGTTGATTCAGCAATCCAGGAATAAAATTAAGATCTTCCTGGTTTGCGTGTTGTGGAGGTGTATATTTGCTTTGAACTATTGGAGGTGTTGTGAACACCTTCCAAAAATGCAGAAAGTTGAGCCTTGAGCTCATTCAGTCATCTTTTCAACTAATTCCAATAGATTCATGGTCTACAAGTTCTCAATCTGCACTGGCTATTCCTTTGCCATCTCTATAGGAGAAGATTTTCTGTTTTTTGTAGTGTGCTCAAGAAAGAGATATATTATTTAGTTATAAATAATAAAGAGACCAAGTGTCATCCTGAACCCTCACTCCTACATCCCACTGTTAAAATGAGCAATAAAATGTTCCTCAGCACCCATCTCACAATTCACTTTAGAATCTAATTATCTGACATTGTTGAATGCTGATACATTCACGCATGCCAACGTGGTAATGGTTTTGACATCAAATTTAACTTTTCTGGCACCTAACCAAAACTTAATAAATGAGGCAACAACTTGTCCAAATGCTATCTCATGCAGCAATGATGATCAAAGTAGTTGAAAGGGTAGATAGAGAAAATCTAACTCCTCTGCTGGGGGGAGTTCAAAGCAAGGGAGCACAATCTCAAAATTAGAGCTCGGTCTTTGATGGCTGATGCTCAGAGACAGTTCACACAAAATGTGGTAGAAAAATAGAGCTCTCTCACCAAAAGGTCAGTGAGGCTGTGAGTCACTTGAAAATTTAAAAATTGAGGCTGCTATAGTTTTCTTGGAGGTCTTGCGGCATGATGGATAATGACCTGGCTTCTGAGCCAAAAGCCCTGGGTTCAAGTTCAACTCGAGGACTTGATCACCAAGGAAAGTATGTTTGTGACACAGCCAAACAGGTTGAATAATTTGTAAATCCTTCCAACATAGCAGTAAGGGCAGGAGCAATTCCTGGTCTGCCATGTGATGTAAAGAAAATTTGAGCTTCTACTATTGCTATTCATAGCTCTAGATTACAGCATGTATGTATGAGTGCATGTTGCCACAACAGCTTGGACCCTGGAGGGCTGGTTGGCTCAGTTAGGCTGGAAGGCTGGTGTGGATCAGATTCAGGACGTAGCTTTTTACCCGACCCATTGTGGAGGTCATGGTGCTATGAGTTGGACCTGCCTTTGGGCAGAGGACTGAAAAAGAAGAAAGGTTTTGTTTAGCAAATACACTAAGAGCCACATACCAAGGCAGGATGATGGAATTAAAACACACATCAGATATGACCTAATTGAATGTGGAATGGTCTTGAGGGTTAATTGCCCGACTCCTGTTCCTTTCTATATATCTGTGATGTTGGTTAAAGATACTAATCATGGTGTTGTTACTGAAAAGTAGTCCTGCAAGCCTACCATCATTCATTTTAATATGTAGCTTTACTAAAGATGACTACTGGAATAGAAATGAGGGTATAATTTAAACGGATTCTGGTTAGAATTTGAATGGCAAAGCAGTATAACCGAATGCAAGGCAAGGGGATTAGTGTAGCTGCTTACCAATACTGATTTGCTGTTGGCCATTGTTTGATTGATTTCCGTTAAAAGCTTGCAAAGAATCACGACTTTTTTTTTCCCTTTCTTGTATCCACATTGTAGATTGATCAGCTGAAGCACAGGTTAAACAAGGTGGAGGAAGAATGCAAATTGGAACGCAACCAATCCCTCAAACTGAAAAATGATATTGAGCAAAGGCCAAGGAAGGAGCAGGTGCTGGAGTTAGAACGAGAGAACGAAATGTTAAAGACCAAAGTCCAGGAACTGCAAACAATCATTCAGGTAACCATGGCCGTCATTAACCCACATTTCCTTTCAAATAAGGAATCAAAACAACAAACAATCCCTCTTGCGGAAACGAGACTCTCACTTAGAAATGAAAACCTTCACTGTCATTTTAAACCATGGGGCATCCAAACTTGTGACAGTGTGGCGGTAATTAAATACCTTTTGATGAGTTTGGCAGTGACTCATAGACAACCTTCTGCTTAGAAAACAAAGCAACCATTTGTATCCTACTTTGAGCCACTGCCAGTCAATCCATGGAACACTTCCATACCTGCTGCCAACTTGTTATTTTCAGTGTCTCGTGGAGTCTGTCATTTTTCACATGTTGAAAGCACTCATTTCCATTCACAGAGCATGGTTCAGATTGTTTCAAACAATGTCAGGACCTCTAATAACTGCTGTTACTGTGACAACAGCATCAATTCAAAAGGTTTCCAGCAGCCTGCCCAAAGTAGATCTGTTGGTAGTGGCGGCTACACGCTTTTATGTACTGTGTACTATATTACAATAAAGTAAGAGTTTGATGGATTGAAGGGTGCATTTTGTAGGGAACATTCTTTTTTAAGTTTCACGTACCTTCTCGCCTTTCATCTTAGGCAAAGAGTGTGTGTCAGCAAGGATCAAGATTGCAAATATTCACCGCTGCTGCAATTATATTAAGTAAACTCTAGAATATCTCTAATCCTTACTACTCAGCTAGTTGGGCAATCTTCAACAGATTGCAACATACCCCTTTCCTCCAGCAACAATCATCACCTCTACCCTTTTCAACCTCCAATCCTATTTCCGATCAATTATCTATCCAACTCTGTATACAAGCCTGTCCACTGAAAACAACAGAACCCAATTTATTAGAGTGAGTTAGCTGAGGGGGGGGAAGTATTTGTGACCTGCTTGCACCCATGCAGATCGATGTGGAGGCTGTGCAATTTACTCCTTCTCGTCTGCATCATTACCCGCTCAAGATAATTCCAGCATCTTCTTTGTCTGAGCTGCTTGTGGGTTTTGTACCCAGCAGGAGGGCAGGCCAAGGGAGAGGAATGTGGACTGGCATCGGTGTGCCTGACGGGTGGATCTTCCTGGTACTGGTCAGTTAGAATGCCATGCCGAGGAACTTGGTTAAATTTGGGATAACAGCTGGGTGTCAGAGTCAAGTTGTGTACTCAGTGCAGCCTGCAGATAGGCTGCCTACGCAGAGAGGTAGTGCTGTGAGTCGAGCCCATGGACCCAGTCCCCAGTGTTTATCACTTCATGCAATCCTGTCTACCAGGCCTTGCTGACATGATATAGATGTTTAAGATGACAAAAGGGTGTAGAGAACAGTGGGATGTCCTTCCCCATCACTTTTCCATTACTTTTTGCAACCTCAGGATATATCCAGCTGTATATTTTTGAAGTATAGATACTGTTATAATGTAGGGAAAAGGGCAGATTATTTACAGACAGTAAGTTCCCACGAACACAAGAAGATAAATAATCAGATTTATGTTTTAGAAATGTTGCTTGGTCTGGCAGATCTCCTCTACTCTCCTCTGAATACTGCCATAGGATCTTTCATATCCATCTGAGAGGTTAGATGGGGCCTTGGTTTAACGTCTCATCTGAAAGACAGCTCTTCTGTCAATGCAGCACTCCCTCAGTACTGCACCAACTCAGTCCCACATTGGGAGAATGTCAACCCTGGATTTTGTACTCTAGTCTCCAGAGTGGGACATGAACCTGTAGCCTTTTAATGGGTTCTGATTCTCAATTGGTAACAGAGCTAGGTAGCATTCACCAAAGTTATAATGTACATAACAGTAAATCTATTTTGGAAGCATAGAAGTCCCACCTAAGAGGTTATTGTGAAAAATTAAACATATGGGATTGGGAGTAATATTTTGGCATGGATTGGGAATTGGTTAGCAGACAGAAGACAGATTAGGAATAAAAGGGTTATCTTAGAAATGACAGGCAGTAACTAATAGGATCCCACAGTGTTCAGTGCTTAGCCCTAGCTATTCATCAATATACATGAATGATTTGGATGAGGAAACCAAACGTACCATTTTCAAGTTTGCTGATGACACAAAACTCAATGGGAATGTGAGTGGTGAGAAGTAAGTTCGGAGACTTCAAAGTGATTTAGACGAGTTGAGTTCGTGGGCAAGTACATTGCAGAGGCAGTATCAGGTGGATAAGGTGTCAAATTATACACTTCAGATGGAGAAACAGAATGGTTAAGTATTATTTCAATGGTGATAAATTGGGAAATGTTGATGTACAAAGGGTTCTAGATGTCCTGGTACACCAGTCACTTAAAGCAAGCCATGCATGTACCGAAAACAGTTAGGAAGGTGAATAGTATGTTGGCAAGAAGACTCAAATACAGGAGCAAGAATGTCTTACTGCAGATTACAGGGCCTTGGTGAGACCAGACCTGCAGTATTGTGTGCAGTTTTGGTATCCTTATCGAAGAAAGGATGCAACTGCCATAGAGACAGTGCAGCAAAGGTTCACCAGACTGATTCCTGGGATGGCAGGATTGTTGTATGAAAAGAGATTGGGTCAGCTGGGCATGAATTAACTCGAATTTAGAAGAATGAGAGGGGTCACATTGAAATATATAAAATTCTGACAGTATTGGATAGACTGGATGCAGGGATGTTGTTTCCTCTGGCTGGGGATGGTTTAGAACAAGGATATGGACTCGGCCTTTTAGGATTGAGATGAGGCGAAACCTCTTGGAAGGTCTGAACCTATAGAATTCTTTACCGCAGAAGATTCAGAAAACGAAGTAACTGAATATATTTGAGAAGAAAGTAGATTTCTAGACTACTGATGTCAAAAGGTATGGGGAGAGCGCAGGAGCATGGTGTTGAGATAGAGGATCAGTGATGATCATATTGAATGGTGGAACAAGCTTGAAGGCTGAATGGCCTACTCCAGCTCCTATTTTCTATGTCTGTAAAATCCATAGGAATGATTGTTTTAGGGAGTTCCTCTAATATTAGCTAGGCAATACAGAATCATTTATATATTTTCTAATTTAATTCAGGATGCTAACTTGTATCCCACAGTTTGTGAATGGATAATTCTTTTAACTTTTTTTACATCATGCATAATTATACACCCAATACTATTTAACCAATTACCTCACTAATGTTGGATGGTTTCTGTCAGGAAGAACATCACTAATATAATTTGATTAAACCAAAAAACTTGAATGATCATCTAAACCAAGCATTAAATGATCTAACTTTGCGCGACACAAAAATAAAATAATGCTCACTCATCAAACATCTCACTAACTATGAATGACACCCCAGCATCAAACACTACACCAAGCATTGGATGATTTACATTATTCAAGCGAAACAGTAATGGATTATCCAAACTAGTCAAGTATCTCAGTGAATGATTCATAGCAATCGCATCATTAATGATGCAAGCCAGTCAACTCCTGACTATTCATGTCCATCAAAATAGTTCATTGGCTGGTGTCTCTCATTTAATGCCAATCAGCGCACAAAAATTGAATGGTTCACATGAGTCAGACATCTCATTAACAATGAATATGCAGTTAGCTGACAGAATTAATATCAAAGACTTGCTAAATTTGACAATATAAATATGTTGTCTACTATTAATAAATTAATGCTTTGAGGTTTCTTCTTGAAAGTGGCAAGCACCCAATTGGTCCAAGGTTATCCTTCATGGTGATTGTTTTCATAGTGGCATGGCAGGAGCTGTTGGATTGAATATCAGGCTGGGTAGGGATAATAGATTCCTCCCTCCAAAGCTAAATCGTGTACAAGTTAGTTTTATACTACAATTCACCAGCCCCCAAGTTAGCAGATTTATTCATTTCAGTTTCTCAATGGACTTCTGCAAAATTCACTAAAGATCCTTGGGTAGCTCCTTCCAAACCCACAATTACTTCCATCTAGAAGGACAGGTGCAACCGATACATGAGAATACAGCACCTGCATGTTCCCCTCCAATCCACTCACCATCCTGACTTGGAAATATATCGCCATCCCTTTGCAGTCACTGAGTCAAAATCCTGGCATTCCCTTAACATCATTGTGGGTCAACCCTGCAGCGTTTCAAAAAGGCAGCTCACTACCATCTTCTCAAGGGCAACTAGGAATGGGCAATAAATGCTAGCCAGCCAGCGATGCCCATGTCCCATGAATTAATAAAATAAATTGCATTTTTGCTACTTTAGTAGCAGTAGCCATTAGACTATACTAATTTCTGAAATGGAATGAATAAAAAAAGTGTTTCATCCACATCCTTGTTACCTCATGGCTCACTTCCTTCAGTTTCTGTTCACCAGTCTACCACACTCCATCCCACACAAATTCCATATGGGCTAGCACTTTGCATATTGCCTCCTGTCCTACTTGCTCCTTTAACCCTCACTACATGACATTGACTGGCTTCCTGTCTTACAGTGCGCTGAATTCAAAATACTTGCTCTTGTTTAACTTCCCTTAATGTCAAACCAAAAATGACCTTGACAATCTCATCCAGCCCCTGACCTATAGTACTCTGAGCTCCTGTAGCTGTCCTTGTCAGCTGTGTCTCAATTGGTAGCATTCTGGTCCCGGACTAGATTGTATTCATTCAAAGAAAGATTCCATTCATAGAGGTTGTCGAACATGTTGGCCAGGGAGCCCAGCAAAACCTTACTGGCTAACTTTGTTACACATTTGGCTCTTTCTTCACTGATCCCACATACTTTAATGAGCACCCATCCAGTAGTTTCTCCTGATCATCTAATATTCTGACTTTTTTTACTCAGAACATCAAAATCAGCCACCAGTATGAGAGGCGCGTTTTATCATTTCAGATTACCATGAATTCACTGGGTTTTATTACTGGGGCATTGCAGACAGAGTGTACTTGTACCGTCCTGTGAAATCTTATTCACAATGGATCGAAAAAAAGATCTCGCTGTTCGTACCTCTTTTCAAAATCAGGCAGTTATCGTGTTGAACACTACAGTTAGCATTCGGACTATTTATTATATATTTTACAAAGGACAGGATAGACCAGGGCAAGGATGTTAATGGTGATTGCAGTTACCTTTAATAAAGTATTTAAATGAACTCCAATCGATGAAGTGGCAGCTTGGACTTTATGATTGGGTTATTTAAACAAGAATGTCATCTTCCAGTGTTAAAATAGCATCAATAAGACCATGCAGGCTGCTGCTCAACCACACCCATTTACTGGCAAGTAACAAAAATCCTTTATCATTTAGGAAAAAATAATATGATCTTTGTATCGTCCATAACTGTTGTCCAACTGTTATGTTTTGAGTGAATTTCGGAGTATCAACTGAAATCCAGTCTGCCAAGCCAAATAACTCATCTAAAATCTAAATATTATCTTTCGGTAGGCTCTGTTTGGAAATAAACTGGAATCTAGAAAGGTTACAACTAAAGCCACTAATCTCCTTGAAGGTCCAATATAAACATAACACATTTGAATTATCACCGAGTACATCTTAGGCAAAATTTTCTGTGCTGATGAAGTTGTTTCTCTGGGGTCAAGTTCTGTGTTAAAGTGGAACTGGAGGGGCAGCAGGCAGCTGACAGTGTTGATAAGAGGCGGCTGAGTGGGGGGTTGTTGCTGGAGGAAGTGGAAGAGGTAGATTTTTTCCCATATTGTACCCCTAGTCTGATGACTTTATTACCATTCCTCCCGTCGGCTTCTCCAGTGACAGTCACATCCTCAAGCCATTATGGGAATCTGTGGGCTCGTGGATAAAAAAGAACTGTTCACAGTGATGAACAAGACTGGTGTGGATTAAAGATTTCCTACCTCTGTGCTTGTTTAGAAACTAACCACCCCTACAATCTGTGCTTTACCATTCATCATTTCCCAAATCTATCAGTGGAGTGTTCAAAACAGGTTTTGGCACATTTTGGGTATAAAGCATGCAGCAGTGTAAGATCAGTAATAGTGGGGGGATGATAACAGAATTGTAAAGTTACTTTGTTGTGCTGTGGTTGTATCTGGTGAGATCGTGTCTGTTCATTTCTGTTTTATAATGGAAGAGAATTTAGCAACAAGCCTACTTAATGTAAGCACCAAACCAAATGACTGATAATATTTGCTCTTTAGCTATGCATCATCTGAAGAAATCCCATCTATAGAATCAATCTAGCACATTCTGTAATCATCACTGAAGAGGCCTTGAGAAGACTGAGAACCAGTCAATTGTTTCTGAGGTATCTCTTTCACCCCTGCTTAACTTTTGATTTTGTTCTCAGGGCCCGTAGGTTTCCCCCATGCGTCAACATGAAGTTCTGCTCTAGTGACATCATGAACAGCATTCCCAATTCATAAAATTACTGGACTGGAACTTCATTACTTTAGAAGGGAGTTCAATTAAAATTATAACTAGTCTTGAAAGTCAGGGGGTCAGTTAGACTGACAGTGCACAGATATGTTCCTTCAGGACATTGAGGATTAATTAATAGGGCAGTTTGGTAGCACAGTGGTTAGCACTATTGCCTCAGTGCCTGGGACTCGCATTCAATTCCAGCCTCGGGTCGCTGTCCATGTGGAGTTTGCACGTTCTCCCCGTATCTGTGCGAGTTTCCTCCCACACCCGAAAGATACTCTGGGTTAGGTTGATCGGCCATGCTAAATTGCCCCTTTGTCTGGGTGACTAGCAAATTAAAAATGTGCAGCTACAGGGATGAGGGCCTAGATGGGATTGTTGTCGGTTCAGGCTTGATGGACCAAATAGCCTCCTCCTGCACTGTAGGGATTCTATGATTAATTGTCAAACCAGTGGAACACCCTCTGCTTTAATTATATGAGATTTAAAATATATTTTGTTAGTTTGAGGGCTGAATTTTGGCAAGCACTGTGAAAAGCAACATTCACAATGAGAAATCGGCCTCCTGAGTCCAGATGTTGCATCACTATCTACCTACTAATAACAGCAATGAAAGAAGAAAGGCTTCTATTCTGAGAGTGTCTTTTGCAACCTTAGAACCTCCCAAAGCACACCATAGACACGGAGTGCTTATGAAATAGCAATGTAATAATGAGCAGATAATCTTGAATCCACAATCTCCAGAATGAGAGAAGCTTTTGTTGCCAGTGAGCCACAGCTAATGCTGGGTGTTGAGCATACCACTGCGGGAATAGGATATTCTGACTGGATGAAAACCCAGTGGTGACCCATATTGTAAGCACTTACTCAGTGAGCAATGTGATAACGCTGTTACGATCCCAGTTGGTGTTACAACTGGATGGGGAGATCCCAAAATGTAACCCTGGCTCAAAAGACAATGACTGGGAGACATCAGCAGGAGACCTTTCATGAGGCTCCCAGGTGCATTTTTTTAGTGCAGTCAGCTCTGTGCTGGAAATTGGTGCAGAGCTGATTATCATGTGGAAGTGTTGTGGAAATTGACATTCAAGGGCCCCCACTCCACCACCCTAGTCAGGAGTGGTTCCACCCAGTGGGATTTACAACTGTGATCCACGAAAGGAGAACAGGTGTCCTCACCCCGCTAGTGGGGACAGAGGCCATTGAGTCCCCCCCCCCCCTCCCCCGACGGGAGGTCGGGGCAAGGGGGGTATCCCTTGGGCAATGCCAGAGTGGCACTGCCCAGGGGACACAATGGCACTGTCCACCAGGCACTAGGCAGCGTCAGAGGAATGGGGCCAATGGGACCAGACATACTGGGGGGGGCCGATTGAGAGGGTAATCAGTGGAGGGGGAGATGAACCTGCTGCCACTCTGCATTGACCAACTCGGCAATATGCTGCTAGCCTCTCGGGCGGGAATAAGCCCTGCCACCACTTTTCTGCCTGAATCGCTCTGTGGCATTCTGCATTGCACAGAGTATTAGTGATTCAATCTGGTAAATATGCCCAGAAAACAGGCAGGAAATAGTCCTGTTTTTCTGCCTGTTGGACACTTTCTTTTGTTTTGGGAGAATCCCGGCCAGTAACTGTTTTTTGTACAATGTGGAGGAACTGAGTCTAATTCGGACTGCTAATTAGTTTTAACAGCAAGAAAATATGATTAAACACAAAAAAATTGGATTTTGATACAGTACCATATATTAAGGCTGATCGTTCTCTGAACTCTCGTGATGACTGTAACACTATTCTGCACCCTCTCCTTTCCTTCTTCCCTACGTACTCTATGAACGGTATGCTTTGCCTTTATAACGCGCAAGAAACAATACTTTTCACTGTATACCAATACATGTAACAATAATAAATCAAATGAAATACTCCTTTACTCCCTCTAGCTTAGCAATTGCACACAGATTTTAAATTAACACTGATTACAAAGTACATCTTAAGCTGCAATGGTCTCATTAACACACAAAGTCCCTTTTAATCACATGAGATGAGGTTGTATAAGACATTGGTGAGTCAGAATTTAGGGTATTGTGTGCAGTTTTGTCACCTAATTACAGGAAGGATATTAGTAAGGTTGAAAGAGTACAGAAAGTTTACAGGGGTGTTGCCAGGACTTGAGAAACTGAATTACAGAGAAAGGTTGAATAGGTTAGGACTTTATTCCCTGGAGCGTAGAAGAATGAGGGGAGATTTGATTGAGGTATATAAGATTATGATGGGTATAGGTGAATGCAGGCACGCTTTTTCCACTGAGGCTAGGGGGAAAAAAATCTAGAATACACGGGTTAAGGGTGAGGGGGGGGAAATATTTAAAAGGAATATTGGAGGGGGGGTTCTTCACACAGAGTGGTGGAAATGTGGAATGAGCTGCCAGATGAAGTGGTAAATGCGGGCTCACTTTTAACATTTCAGAAAAACTTGGACAGGTACATGGATGATAGGGGTGTGGAGGGATATGGTCCAGGTGCAGGTCAGTGGGGCTAGGCAGAAAAATGGCTCAGCACAGCCAAGAGGGGCCAAGAGAACTGTTTCTGTGCTGTAGTGTTCTATGGTTCTGTGACTGTGGTAAGACACGCTCCTCTTTGAACCCAAGTGAATGTCTGTGAATTTATCCTCAAAATCCCCCAGATGATTGTTATATTGTGAGCCACTTTGTATCACTGAACTCTGGCTTCAAATTGGCTTTCAAAAATCACACTTTCAGATCTTTCAAGTTATATTTTCCCTCTGTTGCTTCCATCAAGATTTTGCTTTCAGCTTTTACAACTCTCCCTTCAAGTTTCCTTAGTTTTAAAGGTTTATATACAAACACCAAGGTCCAACCACCAATTTCCAAAATTATTCAAAATAATGTCCCCCAAACTGTAGTAATTTCTCACAAATCTTAACACTTCAGCAAATATCTTTCTGGCCTCTCACAGTCCAATGCTAGTTCAACCCTTTCTGACTCTACTGTACAGTAATCTGTTCTGGTTCCCAGTTTCTTCTGTTCCATTAACTCTAGACTTCTTGGAAACTTCTTTTCATTTCTCTAGCTTTCTTAACTAGCTAGACTTTAGATTTCCAGCATTTGTTTTCTTAACTATTACACCACAGTATGGCTTCTCTTTTTGCAAGTCTGAGAGAGATGTTCCCTCTTCAGCCTTCTAAAACTAATTGCTTCTAGCAGAGCTGTGAGAGCTGCCTTGTCTCTTGCTGCTGGTCCCCAACTGCAACTAAACTAGCTAAACTAAAAACTTAAAAGGTTCTCCGTTTTACAAGGCCCAGTTGCTAAGTAACTGCTGCTGGTTTATTTATTTTTCATGTGGTAGCCCTCTCTAAGCATAACAAAATCACAGTTGAAATTGAAACCAACCCCACACATACAAATACCTTTGTCCAGCATGGATCTAACTAGGTTTTATTCTTCCAGACACAAAAACATTAAATTAAACCCACTTAAAACAATTTCTTAAAGTTTACCAATCTAAATACTATATAAATACTAATACTACCTTTGTCTTCTTCACAAACACATGCACAATTTGCCGACTGAAAAACTATGGACATTTATGTAAAAGCTTGAAAATCTGTCAGACTCTGAGGTTTGGACTTTCAAGATGATACTTTTGGATATTTCACAAATCATTTGTGGATTTACATCCATTCATACGGAATTATTTGCCCGAGCTTAATACTCCTCAACCATGATAATCTGGTAAATACACATTTTAGAATATTAATATGAAATATTTGAGAAAATGCTTTGTCCTCAATTTCCAATGAAGGCTCCAACATCTGACCCAGACCCAACAGAGCTTTACCAATACAATGTATAATTCTGTTTCAAAAACATTTAATAGACTAATGGATCACCTGAGACTCATAACAGGCCATGACCATCCAGGAGTGAGCTGCATGAAGGATAATGAATACCTGGGAGTAGTTAGAAGACAATAACATAACTGAGTGGTTCAGGTGATATCATAAACCATGAGACCCAGCCTTGAGCAGTTTATGACTATCACATGAACCATATCATATGATCATAGCATTGGAACTGTTCCAGGATTTGAAATATAGTCTCACTACTGTGCACAATGGGAACAATATAAACTGCCACAGGATGCATTGTATTGTCTTCTGCTAGCCTAGAGGGTCTCATCACCATCCTCTTCTACAGTTGATCTATTATGATCATCTTAAGGCCAGTAATGACTATAATAACTGAGCAGAGTACTGTTAGCACAATGCTACTACTATTTCGCAACAAGGATTAATTTAATACTTGGAGCGTTGCTGGGGATAATGCCAACTATCTGTCACTGGCAAGACAAAAGCAGTATGAAAGCAATAAAGAAGAGTGCCTGCTTGCATGATTCTCGTGGCATAGCTACTAGATTAGGTCAAAACTAAATAAGAAAATTGAAATGATTCATTGTGCTGTGACAGTGTTCGGTAATGTGTTGTGAGTGTCAGCGAGCTCAACAGTTTCCCACTGTGTAGAGGAATGTTCAACACTGAGGGTATTTGTAACTTCAGACTATTGTGTAAAGTGGGTGACATTGGACAAACCACCCATTATATACCCCTCTGCTGATTTTGGAAGTAAATAGACAGGAAGATTGGGAGAAGTCTATATCATTAGATATCACTTACTTTGTGCCATCAGTAAAGTTACAGTAATACCCTTTTCCAGATAGTTTTCATTGACACAGGGGAAGGTGCAAACATGTGACTGAGAAAATCAGGTGGCTAGCATTGGCACAATCAGACAGGTTGATAACCTCCGAAGGGACCTGTTGTTGAAACAGCCATGTTCACTTGTATATTTCCCTGGTTTTGACACGCCCACTAAAATTATTTAGGATATCTCATATATCCAAAAATTAAAGACCCAATTGAAGATGCATTGTATGTACTACCATAGAGAAGTCAAACAAATTTATAGCACAGAAACAAATCTCAAATTATACATTGGTTGAGGTTTAGCTGCTCTGTTGAAGACTAAGACACCTGGAAGTGCTCACAGGTAACCAGCAAGGAATTGTCTAAAGGATACAAGTTATGCTTTCTCTTTCACTGTTCTTATTTCTTTGAGTTAATGCCTCATCCATTCTACAGTAATTGTGTTAATTTTTTCACTTCCTTATTTAGGCTGGAAAACGGAGTTTACCTGACTCTGAAAAGGCAATCGTTGACATCTTGGAGCATGATAGGCAGGAGGCTCTGGAAGATAGGCAAGATCTTGTCAACAAGATTTTCAACCTACAGGAGGAGAATAGGCAAGCAGAGGAGCTTAGGGATAAGGTAAGGCCTCCTGAAGAGACTTGGACAGTAAAACTCGGTCACAATGGTCGGCTGTACCCCGATCCTTAGATGACATTTGCATAGGGTCATGAGTTGCTGTCATGGACCTTTTGTGTGACTGAACAGGCCGACTCTGCACCCACAGATCTTTGAGCAGATGAGGCAGAACATCCCATATGATGATGGAGTCCAGAGTGCAGGATCGGTTTCCTTTCTTTCCTTCTCTGCCGCCACTCTGCCTCATCGCTCAGATATTGTGATTCAAAAAGTGACGCAGCTCGATAGACAAGTTGTTGCCATTTTGAATGATTGGTAGAAGCTCCTACCAGTCATTAGTAATGTTGCTTTGCTTCAAAGAGAGCCTCAGAGTGCCTTTGAAATATTTTCTTTGCCCTTCCTGGGTTAGCCATTTAAAAATTTGGGGAAAGAAGAGCTGGCAGGGGAGATGGTTTCCAGCCATTTGGACTCAGTGTCCAGTCCATCGAAGTTGATTTTTGCAGGAATTTTTCCTGAATATTTGTGGAGCTGGCTTCAATAAGAACACTTACATTGGTTTGGCGGTTCTCCCATTGAATCTGGAGGATGATGGAATTTCTTCAGTGCTCTTATGTTTCGCAGATGCACAGTCCAGTTCTCAGTGCAATGCAGGAGAACGGTGATGACAGCTGACACTGTATATTGACTGTAAAATGTTACTGTAAGTCTGATTATGATCAAACTGACACACGTGCTCTCTTGCATGCGCTGATCAGCTGCAAGTTAAACTTTTATTGGCACAGATAGTGCCTGCACTGTTTACACCTCAAGAAACCTTGCATTCAGCAACTAAACACTGCATGTCGCCATAATTACGAGAGCCATTCTGCTAATTCCAACCTAGCAATCCCATGACATAACTATGTGGCATAGTGGTACAGTGGTTAGCACTGCTGCCTCACAGTGCTAGGGTCCCGGGTTCAATTCCAGCTTCGGGTGACTGTTTGTGTGGAGTTTGCATGTTCTCCCTGTGTCTGCGTGGGTTTCCTCCAGGTGCTCCGGTGCCTCCCACAGTCCAAAGATGTGCTGGTTAGGTTGTTGACTTTGCCAGATTGCCCCTTGGTGTCAATGGGACTATCAGGGTAAATAAGTGGGGTTACGGGGGATAGGGCCTAGGTGGGATTGTGGTAGGTGCAGACTTGATGGGCCAAAATGGCCTCCTTCTGTGTTGTAGGGATTCTAGTTTCAGTCAAAACTTCTGGGGGCGGAGGATTCTTTGGCCTGTCCACAGCGTGTTTCCCATGGTAGGAGGCGGAGTGCAGTTTACCAACGTCAGTGGGATTTTCTATTGATTCCACTCCCCGTGCCGGGAAACCCACGACAGGGGTGCGCCGTCCGCGAGACTGCTAGATCCCACTGGTATGAACAACGAGAGAATTCCTCAGTTATTGAAAGTTGCCCGATGATGTTAATTATCATCTCTGATAACACTTAACAATTAGCACACCATAACATCAAATAATCAGTGTTTACAAGTTATAAGTCTGAAACCTGAAGTGTCTTTACTGCTTAAAGCTGAATTGTTACCAGTTGAGTCTTGTGAACTGTTTCAGTATCTGGAGGAGAAAGAGGATTTGGAGCTGAAATGTTCTACACTGGTTAAAGACTGTGAAATGTACAAGCATCGGATGAACACTATCATGTTTCAGTTGGAAGAAGTTGAAAAAGAGCGCGATCAGGTCTGGAAAACACTTCATTTTCTTTTAATGGGACATGAAATGCACCGAGTATGGACCAGACCTTTCCCTTCAATTTAAATTGTTTACCCGTCTTTGATTGCAATAATCCATTGGCTGTAAAGATATAACTGTGAACATCCCTTTTCAAGTTTTAATGTATGTGGAGATATATCCAGGAAAGCCTTTTTATTGTTTTGATATAGCGAGGAGAATAGTGAAGTTTTTATCATGTAATATACACTGCTTTAGACACAACGCTGTTCATTTATGTTTCTCATTGTGAAATAAAGTGACTCTTCGATCATAGCCTGGGCCTTGGTCCAACCTTTTTGAGCGAGGGGCCACATTTTAATTCTTTCCTCACTCAGATTTAGGAAAGATATAGGGGGCGATTCTCCTATCCCACTGCGCTGATTTTTTTTTTTAGCACAGCGGGCGAGGAGATATCCACAGGGCCGGATTAGCGCAATCTGCGCTGAGTGTCCAGCCCCAAGCGCATCTCCCAGCGCCAGACTTCGGGCGCTGTCAGCTCTGCACCGGAAATAGGCAGGGAGCTGCCTAATATACTCAAGATTTAATTTTGATATAATTGGTGGGCCCTCTAGCCTCTCCCACCCCTGCCAGAGAGTTTCACTCCAACGGAGCTTATAATAGGCAGCCTGACCCCGCTGGAGTGAAGGGGGGCAGTCATGCCCTCCCCCACTCCCTCCAAGAGGGTTGAGTGGCAGGAGGTTGCCTCCTTGGTATTAGCACCTTTGCAGTGCCAGCTTGGGCCTCCTTCACTGCCCAAGGGGCAAAGTATCAGTGCCCAAGGGCACCATGGCACTGCAGACTGGGCATGGGGCAGAGCCATGGGAGTGGGGTCCAATGGGGGCAGGACCCCTGGGGGCAATCGGTGGGGATGGGCGAGTTCTGCTTCCATTCTGTAATCAGGATTGGTGGTGGAGGAAGGGAGACCAGTGATTAGGGCTGGCCATCAGTGTGGGGGGTGTTCAACCTGCCGCGAGGGTTAAAGCGGGGTGCGGGGGGGGGTGGTGGGGGCGGTGTGGTTGGGACTGAGAGGGGGGAATCAGCATGGGGGGGTATCAAATCTGGGCCCAGGCATGCTTGGGGGGAGGTGCAGGTGATAGGGCTGTAAGGGGTGACAGAACGAGCATTGCAGGGGTCGCAGGGCTGGCCAGCGATTGAGCTGGCCAGCAATCAGGAACCTGGCAGACAGGGTCCACTGCGCATGCGCCAATCTCGGCGCTGACAGATCAGCACGTGTGCAGTGATTAACTCCAGTTGTCACGCAAATTTGATACTTAGAATTTTTTTGGGACAATCACCCCCACAGTTTGGCACAGCATGAATTTCAATAAAATGTTGAGTTATGAAAAAATATACAATTTGCTTAAAAAAAAGGACTGTCAAAGCCATAAATTGATATTTTAAAAAATGACTAATTAATGAGGATGACAATTTGAGTATGAGGAGGTTAGACTGTGTGTTTGTGTGTGTGTGTGTGTGTGTGTGTGTGTGTGTGTCCAGCTTTGGGGTGTTCACTCACACACCCTCACCCACACCTACTGTGTGAGTGCAAATCTTGGGACTGGGAGTGAGCCAGACACATGCTCACTTTTTCTCTCTCTCTCTCTCACACATACACTCACACACAAGTGTTGTCTCATGCATACATACTTGTCTCTCTCATACAGAAAAACAAAGACATGCGCGCACATATGCCCTGTCTGTGTCTCTCTCTCTCTCATACACACGACTGTCTCTCACACACTTTCACACACACACTCTCTCTCTCTTTCTGTACTCCTCTCTCATGCATGCTCTCCCTCTCTTTCGTGCATGCTCTCCCTCTCTCTCACCCACGCTCTCCCACCTTCCCCCTCGTCCGCGGTCTCCCACCTCCACCCCCCCACCCCCCCCACCCACACCTACACATGCACATAGTCTTTCACACACAGTGGAGCCAGTAGTGTAGTTGTATTGTACTGGATGAATAATCCAGGGACCCAGGGCACTGATCTGGGCACCCAGGTTCAAATTTGATTTGAATTCAATGAAATATCTGCAATTAATAGTCCAACAATGAGCATGAAACCATTGCTGATTGTTGTAAAAGCCCATCTTGTTTATTTCCTTACCTGGTCTGGCCTACATGTGACTCCAGGCCCACAGCAAAGTGAGTCTTTGCTCTTCAGGGACTGCTGAATAAATGCTGGCCACACACGCACTCGCGCACACACTCTCACTCTCACTCTGTCTCTTGCACACTTGCCCCTAGCAGTAGTCAATATCTCTCTTCCCACCTCTCAGAAAACCTTCCTCCCTCTCTGGCAGACTCACCATTACTATCACACTGTCAGGTCTCAGGAAGAAGAAAGCAGCTCCTTCAATTGGCGATGCTTTCTTTCCCATATTTGCTGCTGATGGACTCACTAGTGAGCAACTGTCAGCAAACATCTCAAAGGAACAGCAGCCGATGGTCATCTGGGACTTTGACAACTTTTCCTTTATAGTGCTGTCTGTCTGAATTGCAGATTTTGTTTTTGTCTTCCTGGAAATTGGCAAGAAAAGACACACTCCAGTTCATAAGGAACCTGTGGTGCGCTTATAGGAGTGGCCAGTGATGCTGCATTTCAATAGAATATTAAGCATAAAAAACCCAAAAATGTGAAAAACTCCTTTCACTGCCTCAGGATGTCCCAAAGTGCTTTATAACCAATTGGACTATATTACCCAGTCATGGCTTTATACCTGTGCAAAAGATCTTACAGAAGAAGTCTGCAATTATAATTTTACCAGGCTGGGGCACATCCTTCTCCCCATTTTACGTATTGCTCATGCAGTTTACAGCATCTCAGTCAATGGCCTCTGTTCATGTTCTTTACTTTCCTTTAAAAGATACAAGAGAGAAGTTTCATTTCAGTCTCTTTAAAATGGTGCAAGGAATGGGTTGTTGAGTTATTCCACCTGTCTGCACTCTGTCTTTTGTTGAAAGTGGTTTTAAAGTTTGAAAGTAAAAATGTGAAAATGCATTAAGCGATGAAATTTATTGCATAGTTTCATGACCTTGTATATAGCTCAATTAATTTAATTGATTTAATTCATTATTGTCACATGTATGAGTATACAGTGAAAAGTATTGTTTTGCACGCGAGACAGACAAAGCCTCTGATACATAGAGTACATAGGGGTGAAGGAAAGGAGAGGGTGCAACCAAAGGAACATAAGAGTTAGGAGCAGAAGTAGGCAAATTCAGCCCTTTGAGCCTGTTCCATCATTCTGTCAGATAACGGCTGATCTCTCCCTGGTCTCAAATCCACCTCCCCACCAGTTCCCCATTTCCCTTATCCCATTTTTTAAAATTAGAAACATATCTATCTCCTTCTTGAAACCATTCAACAATTTAGACTCCTCCATGCTATGGGACAGCAAGTTCCACAAATTCACCACCCTCTGCAAGAAGTCGTTCCTCCTCATCTGAGTTTTAAAGTCATCGCCTCTCAACCTATACCTGTGACCTCTTGTTCTAGACTGCCCCACAAAGGGAAACATTTGGTCCACATTAACTTTATCAATCCTTTTTAGTATTTTATAGACTTTGATCAGATCCCCTCTCATTCTTCTAAACCCCAGCAAGTATAAGCCCAAACTGTTTAAACTCTCCTCATGCATCAACCCATTCATCGGGTATCCTATCTGGTAAGGTACTTTGGGGATCTTACTGAAATGTGATAAAAGCAGCATGGCAGAATTACAGAATGGAAAAGCAGGTGGCATGTATAATGTGTGGGCCCAGTCCACTCAATTTCCCTTCAATCGCCAATGTTGAATTCCCACTACATATCTCTCTCCCCTTCCCTGCACCTACAGAAACTCAAGACCTTGCCCTGTAGTTTTGTCCCCTAAATGTACTTGTCTGCTCTTTGTGCAGTGTTATGATAGTCAGTAACCTTTCTCAGCTGCATCAATCTTGGTTCCTGAGCTTATGTCTTCCTCTGCTGGCTTTCAATCATGTTCATTACTTGTCCTGGTTTTAAAATGTAAAAGCACTTGCATTTGCACGATACCTTTCATGACCGCAGGCCTCCTTTCACCGCCACCACTGACCCCCCCGCCGCCCCCCTCCCGAGTGCTTCACAGCCAATGAGGTATAGCCGCTGTTGCCGTGTAGGAAATTTGTAGTGCAACAGCAGGAGAGACCTGGATCAATGTGGTTTAATTAAATGAAGGTACTCAAGCAAATTCATCTGACAGCTAGAATTTGCTTTAATTGCACCAAGAGTAATTTCACCCCTAAAGGGATCTGTCGTTATGACTCTTCTCTTGCATGACAAAATGCTTCAATGACATAACCTATATCTGTAGCCTGAATGCATCCCCGCTTAGCTGCACTGATTTACTTAGAGTTGCTGCTTCAGACAAGTTTGGTTACCGACCCGAGGCCACCGAGTTAGCAGAAGTTAGTGCTGACTGAAGGCAAAATACCAGAGAAGTTAATGGAGCAGGTTCCGGATAACCTTTAGGAGCAGCAGTGAATTTCAACACGAGCTAACATGTAATCAATATGAAGTGATCACCTAAAAGGTTGGAGGCATAATTTTTCTCAATGACAATTCAAATAATTGAGTACTTTCTACTGACAGAATTCACAAAACCTATAAAGAGAATGGGAGAGCGCTAATAATATATAAGCAGACAAGTGCATGGCATAGCATAGGAAACTATCAGGAGTAGGCCATTCAGCCCCTCGAGCTTCTCTGCTGATCAGTTAACTTACAACTGATATGTACCAGGATTGCATTCACCTGACTCCATATTCCACACTCTGAACTAACAATCATCCATCAATCTCTGACTCAAAAGCTCTAATTGCCCTACGATGGCATTAAATTGTATGATCCTTCGTTCAAAACAACTACTAGCTCTGCAGATTCAGCATAACGTAGGTGGGAGATATTGCCTTTTGAGCCAACATTCATAGGCAGGGTAGAAATTCAAGCCCATTCAGCTGAAGCAAGGACCGGGACAGACTGGGTACAGCTGTGAGGGCTGTGTTGGCTGAATTACCTGCTTCCAGACCCAACAAAGAATGGTTGCTTGGGAATGATGAAAGTTAGCTGAAGGTATCTATTAATTGAAAAGAAGGATGAAAATGTCGAGGAGAGAAAAAGACGTAATAAAAAAAAGCCTTGCGAGACCGAAAAATCTATTAAATTTTATTACAGTCTAATGGCTATCTCTTTATAGCTGAGGTATTTTAGAATATTTTCTCTGCTCTTCATTGTACTGTAACCTTCCTCATTCATACATGCACTGCAGGTTTGAAGATAATAATTTCTAACAGATTAAACCTACATTCCTTTTCACGTATCACAGCTCTTTCATAAAGAGCCTTTTATTACTTTGCCTGAAAGCTCTTATTAGCTTCAAAAGCCGGTAAATGCATTGTGGCATGCAGTGTGCGCGCGTGTGTATATATTTCACACATTCTAATCATTGCACCCCTTCCAGGCATTCAGATCCCGAGATGAAGCCCAGACACAGTTCTCACAGTGTCTGATTGACAAAGACAAATATCGCAAACAAATCCGGGAACTAGAGGAGAAGAATGATGAGCTCCAAATTCAGATTGTCAGGAAGGAAGGGAAAATTGTTGCCTTGGAATCAAAACTCCGGCGCATGTCCAAGGATACCCTGTCGGCTGACCAGGTGAGTCTTTTGACTGACATTTTCTTTATTATTTTTTATTCCCATTAGTTATATAGAAACTAGAAGAGGGAGTAGGCCACTTGGCCTTCCAGGCTTATCCGCCATTCATTTTGATCATGGCTGATCATCAAATTCAATATCCTGATTTCCCCCCCTCCTCCCTGCTTTCCCCCTACATCCCTTGATCCCTTCGCCTCAAGAGCTGCATTTAATTCCTTCTTGAAATCAAAGTTTTAGTCTCAATTACTTTCCGAGGTAGTGGAATTCCACACGTTCACCACTCTCTGGGCGAAGAAATTTCTCTTCACCTCAGTGCTAAAACGTGTACCCTTATCCTCAAACTATGACCCCTAGTTCTGGACTCTCTCACCATCAGGAACATTATTTCTGAATCTACCCTGTCTAATCCTGTTAGAATTTTATAAGTTTCTATGAAATCCCCTCTCACTCTGCTAAACTCCAATGAATATAATCCTGAGCAACTTATTCTCTCACATGGCAGACCTGCCATCCCAGGAATCAGCCTGGTAAACCTTCTCTGCACCCCCTCTTTAGCAAGGACACCCTTCCTCAGATAAGGACACCAAATCTACACACAATACCCCAGGTATGGCCTCACCAATGCCCTGTACAATTGTAGTAAAACATCCCTATCCCTGTTCTCAAATCCTGTCACACTGAAGGCCAACATCCCATTTGCCGCCTTTACTGCCTGCTGTACCTGTGCATTTACTTTCAGCGACTGAAATACGAGGACACCAATGTCTCGCTGAGTATCCACCTCTCTTAGTTTACACCCATTCAAATAATAATCTGCCTTCCCATTATTGCTACCGAAGAGGGTAACCTCAAATTCATAATTCTTTCCCAATCCACCTAATAACTTGATACAATAACTCAATGATCCAATGTAATCAATGGTCTAGGAATTCTTGCATACATTGTTCACAAGGCAAGCATTTGTTGCTCATCCCAAGTTGTCATTGAGAAGGTGGTGGTTAGCTGCCTTCTTGAACTACTGTAATCTGTGTAGTGCAGGTACAGCCACACTGCTGTTAGGGAGAGGTTTTCAGGATTTCGACCCAACGACAAAGAGGAAACAGTGATACATGTCCAAATCAGAGTGCTGGGTGACTTGGAGGGTAACCCAGAAGTGGTGGTGTTCCCATGTTCTTGCTACCCTCCCCTTTCTGGTTGGTAGAGGTCGTGGGTCAAAGTGATGTGGTTGAAGAAGTCTCAGCAATTTGCTGCACTTCATCATGTTGATGGTACACACCCACAACCATGATGTGTTGGTGAGGGAGTAAATGTTTTTAGAGGTGGATGTGATATTGATCAAGTGGCTTCTTTATCCTGAATGTTGATGAGCTTCTCAAGTTTTGGCAGCTGTACTCATGTAGACAATTGGAGAGCACTCCACACACTCCTGGAATGAGCCAAGTAAGTTCAAATGTTGATGCCTGTTCTGTGCAGCATCAATTGATCTCTGCTGAGAGAGCAGTAGGAGCAACTTAATGCCCAGGAAGCGCTCCTGCATCATATCACTGTCCAACACATAATCCTTACTGGAAAGGCAATGTGTGTGGATGTTCTCTTGGTACAGAGTCAGGCTCAGCTCTGATTCCAGCACAACCACATTCCACTCTGTTCATCCTCATTGCTCAGGTTTATGTATGAGAAATGGTTGCATTCTACTCCCTTACAAGCTGCCACCTGGGAGTCTGCCATTGACCAGAAACTGAACTGAAGCAATCACAAAAATGTGTTGGCAGCTGGATCAGGTCAGATGCTGGATATTCAGCACTTAGTGATTCAGCTCCTGATTCATCTTACCATTTACAAGTCTTGTAGGGAATACTCTCCATTGGCCTAGATGCAACAGTGGCAACAACAACATAAGATTGACAACATCTAGGGCAGCCCAATTGCACCACCTTGAACAGACATTTCCTCCACCTCACCTAATGAAGGAACAGCGCTCCGAAAGCTCATGATTCCAAATAAACCTATTAGACTTTAAACTGGTGTTGTGAGACTTCTAATATCCCAGTCCAATGCCAGCATCTCCACCTTATTCAATTTAGGCATGAGTCACCTTTCCATCATTGTCACTGAACTCCCTACCTGACCACACCATGAGAGTACCTTCACCACTAACTGCAATGGTTCAAGGAGGCAGTTCACCTTTTTAAGGACAATGAGGAATGGGTAATAAATTCTGATGTTGCCAGCAAAGCCCACATCCCAAAAGTAAACATTAAAACAAACTTCAATAATGCTTCCAGCACCCAAAACATGAACAACCACTTTCAGGTGAAAAGAGAAAAACAGTCCTCCCATCTTTATATCTATGTATTATTTTTAATTGGGTAGGTGCAGTAACCCAAGTTTCACTGGGGTTCAATGGAAGACATGAACTGTATAGTCACCCGAACAGTTAAATATGCAACACATTGGTTAGCACTGCTGCCTCACAATGCCAGGGACCTGGGTTTGATTCTCGGCTTGGGTCACTGTTTGTACCGAATCTGCATGTTTTACCCCTGACTGTGTGGGTTTCCTCTGGGTGCTCCAGTTTCCTCCCGTGGTCCAAAAGGCGTGCTGATTAGGTGCATTGGCCATGCTAAATTTTCCCTCAGTGTACCACAATAGGTGCTGGAGTGTGGCGACTGAGAGATTTTCACAATAACTTCATTGCAGTGTTAATATAAGCCTAGTTGTGAAAACAATAAATAAACTTTAAACTTATTGTGGCATTTGAGGCTGATCTCTACAACTGACCCTGACAAACCCAGATATGAGCCGGGAAGATCTGAATGTCAGATTGGGCTTATTGTTGGATCTATGCTGTCAAGATGTCACTCAGCCCTGGTCCCACTATACTGACCTTTTCTTTTCAGGCACTAACCCACCAGATTGTCATATATATACTTCCTGGTCAACATCTGTTTGATGTACGGTTATTGACATAAGAATTTAAGAATGTTAGATGAAATTGAAATAACACAGAAAAAAAGTTCCAGTCTCACACTTAAGAGTGGTATCATCTTGGGGTCATTTCGCTTTATTATCCTTCCGGGGCCAGAATAATAAACAAAATATTTGGATTTATGGAATGCCACATACGTTCTGCATATGGCAAAACTCTTTAATATGGTCCTCCAATATTTAACTGGTGGAAAGCAGTTGAAAATGTATTACTGTTTAAGGAAAACTAATTAGTCCCATCCAATGAAGAGAATGGATGTTTTAATTACATGTTTGCCTTGGCTGAGTGGGTAGCACTCTTGCCTCTAAGTCAGAAGGTTGTGGCAACGAGCCCCACTCTAGGGACTTCAGTTAACTATATATATTATAGGGAAGTACAAAGCAATTTTTTGGAAGTGCTGTCTTTCAGATGAGACGCACAACCCAGACCCATTTTTGCCCTCTCTGCTGGATGTAAAATATCCAATGTTATTTGAAGACAAGAAGGGGAGGATGTTTGTCCTGAAATATATTATAAAAAATATAATTTAGTTATTTATCTCCATTGTTGTCTGTGGGACCCTGACATGTGTAAATTGGCTGGTGTGCCTCCTACAATGTCTATTGTAGGTGGAAAATCTTGGCCAAAGTGCTTTGGGACATCATGGAATGCACTTCATGCCTTCCAAGTTGTTAAGTTAAATTTTAACAAGCATTCAAGCACAGGAAACATTTTGTATCGCATCAATGGCTTGGGGATATCTTACTGAAAACCTAGAGGATTGACCTGAAGACTTGAAAAACTGAAAAGTGAAACTTGTCAGTGTTGTCTGATGTTTTATTTCTGCTCCAATATTTCTTTTTTTGCTTAGTTTTTATGTTAAGTTGCATCCTTAAAAGTTTTTTGCAATTTTTTCATCCCTCATGTTTCTCCACTTCCTCCCCCCCGACCCCTCCATCCCCATTCCCATCATTGACCACAAGAGTGTCTGAAGGGTGCAGGCAGGTTCAGTTATCATTTTCCAAAGAGAATTGTTTAATTTCTAAAGAGAAAACAATTGCAGAGCTGTAGGGGAAAGGTGGGGAAATGGGACTCGATGAGTGGCTTTTGTAGAGAGGGCCAGTATAGACATGATGGACTGAATTGCCTCCTTCTGTGCTGTATGATTTTATAACCATATTTGCTCCTTCAAAAGATTCACTTTCTCTGTTTAAAGTTCAAGTAACCATTTCTGACAAGTGAAAACTTAATCTAGGTGAGTTCAAAAAAGGTCTTGCTCATCAAGCAGCAAGTAAGTTTTAAAGTATCTTTTCCAGCATAGACATATTGTCAGGTTAATGCAGGTCTTTCTGTGATATGTGGCTCATGCTGTACCTGACTTTGAAGTGCTTAGGGCTGTCTTTGGGTGCAACGTGAACAAATAAATTGATGAGCAAGAGACATCTGTGAGCATTAGAAACATCCTTCTTAACTGTATTCTTTCTATTTGCATGTTTATTTTTAACACACCATTTTTATGACATTTGTCTTTCACCACCAAGAGCAATTAGGGATGGGCCATCTTACTGAACCACAGCAGTTCAGTGGTCAACGTGCTGCCACAATGCTGTTAGGTAGCAAGTTCCAGGATCTTGACATAGTGATGGCAAAGGAATGGTGATGCATCTCAAAATTCAGGATGGCCTGTGATTTGGAAAAACCTAGTGGTAATAGTTTTCTCATGAACTACTGCTCTTGTTGTTCTAGGCAATGGAGGTCATGGGTTTGGGAGGTGCTGGTGATAAATCCTTAACAAGTTGATGCAGGGCATTCTGTGGGTAAGAGCATAAGAGATAAGAAAAAGGAGCAGGACCAGGCCATAGAGTTCATTGAGCCTGCTCCTCCATTAAGTCCAATACTGAATTCCACATGCTCATCCTATCCCCACATCCCTTGATTTGGTTAGTACTGCTGACTCATGGTGCCAGGGATCTGGGTTCATTTCTGGCCTGAGGTCACTGTCTGTGCGGAGTCTGCACCTTCTCCTCTTGTCTGTGTGGGCTTTCTTTGAGTGCTCCGATTCCCTCCACTGTCCAGAGATGTGCAGTTAGGTTGACTGACCGTGCCAATTGCCCCTTAGTGTCAGGGGGACTGGCAGGCCATGTGGTTCAGGGATAGGGCCTGGATGGGATTGTTGTTGATATAGGCTTAATGGGCCAAATGGCCTCCTTCTGCACTGTAGGGATTGTATGATTCCCTTGGAGCCCTAAAATCTTATAAATCTTGTCTTGAATATATTAATTGACACAACAACCCGGAGTAGAGAATTCTAAAGATTCATCACCAAAGTGAAGGAGTTTCTCCTCATCTCTATCCTAAATGGCTAACCTTTTTCCTGATATTGTGATTTCCATGTTTTAGACTCTCTAGTCATGGGAAACAGCTTCTCCTTCTCAAGCCCTTTAAGAACTTCATACATTTCAATTAAATAATTTCTCGTTCTTCTAAACTCCAGAGGGTTTAGACCCCTTCTACTCAATCATTGGATGGCCCACACTTTGCAGGAATCAGTTGGGTGTACACTCTTCTTTGTGTAAGGAGACCAAAATTCTCACCAAAGTTCAACATAATTACAGCAAGGCTATCTTACTGTTGCACACTGATGCTTTTCAATAAAGGTGAATATAGCATTTGCCTTTCCAATTGCTTGCTATACCTTCATGTTAACTTTCTACGATTAATTTTTAAGGAGTCCCAAATTCTTCTGCAACATTTACTCGCTTCTCATTTTTTTAAAACACTTTATGCTTTTCTATTCTTCCTACACAGGTGGACAGTGTTGCACTTCCCTACAATATATTCCATCTCCCAATCTTCTTGCCCAATCACTTAACTGGTCTATTTGTCTTTATAGTCTTTTTGCATGCTGCTGACAGCTCACTTTCCCATCCAGTTTTGTGTCATCAACAAACTTAGAGATAACGCACTTGGTCCCTGACCCAAGTCAATGATTATAGGTTGTAAATAGCTGAGGCTCAAGGAATGATATTGTGATATTCCAGTAGTCACATCCTGACATCCCAAAAATAATTTCTACTCTGTTCATGGTCCATTAACATCCTCAATCCATGCTGATGTGGCCCCCAATCAATCCCATAAACCCTAATCTGGATAACAAAGTCTTATGTTGCACCTTATTGGAGGCCTCTGAAAATCCAAATATACTACATCTATTGATCACCCCTTATCTACCCTGCTAGTTACTGTAACAGATTTGTCCCATATGATTTCCCCTTTGTAAGATAGAACAAAGAACAACCCAGCACGGGAAACAGGCCCTTCGGCCCAACGAGCCCGCGCCGCCGCATCACCCTACACCTATTCTACCCTATTCTAAGGAAGAAAATGTGTGTTTATGACAGGTGTCAGGTGGAGAATACATTTGAGAATCGAGGAACACAGAAGGTTCAGAAGGGAGTGAGAAAACAGAATAGAGAAGTGAAGAGTGATTATGAGAAATGCTGACATCCAACACAAAGGAGAACCTCAAAGTCTACGATAGGCATATGAATAGTTGAAGGAATGTAAAAGAAGAGAAAGGACAATAAGGAACCTAAAAGGGTATTTACATAGGGAGGTTCAGGGCTTGATAACAATTTTGTGATTCTGTGATAAAATCCCATTGACTCTGCCTTATCATATTGTGATTTGCTAAGTTCCCTGTTATTTAGTCATTAATAACAGAATCCAGTCCTTCTCTTCTGATGTCAGGCTAATGGGTCTATTTCCCAGGTTTTCTCTCTCCCTTTTTTTTGAACAAGGATTTGCATTTGAAGCCCTTTCTCTCCCTCACTTACCTGCCATTGCATTCAAGCTGTGTGTTTTTTTGGGGAAAATTTTCCCCAAAATTTTCCTAATTGGAAGAATGTTCCAATTAGGAACATTAGGCTCAAAGGGCCCAATGTTTCTAATTGGCCAGTGAGCCTGCCCTTTGGACGTTAATTAGCCACTCTTGGGAATATCCCAGTGTGTGCCTGTTTTCTGTTCAGTGCAAAGTTCTAATCTACATTTCACCCAGACAGAGAGAGTCAGAAGAATAAATCCAGCCCTAACTGAAATTGTGGTTGCCTGAGATCATGCTGATCTTTTCAAACTCCTACCTTCAGCAAGCCTCTTGTTCTGCCTCCTCAATTTAACCGTGTATTGTGCAATTCATTTGGGTTATTTTAAACTAAATTATGTAACTAAAAGGAGCATCACCTTTCACCTCTGCATTGTATTTTCACTCGCATCAAATTCTCACTCTTTGGAATGCACTCAGTTAACACTGAGTCTTTAGTAAACACTTTACACTTTTATAGCCCTCAGAGCTGTGTGCAAGTTATAACTGCTCAGTCAGTTTCCAGGAATTATCCTCAATTAATCACTTACAGCTGTTTGACTACTAATTGCCTGGTTATTTTAATGTTCCGAGTTAAATTCTTAAGTTTTAAATCTAAATTTCAGTTTGACCAACCCACTCTTGCCAAATGTTCATCATTCCACTCTATTTATGATACGTTAGCATTGTGCTCTGTCCCTTGGATAGTGCCCGAGTGGAGCCAAAGTGCAACATGAATAGAGAGGGTGGACATTTAAGGCATGGATGGAGTGCTGATAAAGTGGATTTCATTGCCTTGGATAATGTTGAGCTCTTTTAGTAGTTTGCGTACTTAAAAAAAAGAATTTTGACTGCAATGAAAACTTCATGGAGTTTGCCCATAACTAGTTTGGGGGTTGGGTGGGGTGGTTTTCAGGGGTTGGTGACAAGAGTTGTGCCACATAGTGAGCTGGCTTTCAGCTTGTCTTGTGGGGGGGACGGGGAGGATGTTTCCCATGCCCTTTGCCGGCAGCAGGATCTTCTGGTCCTGCCACTGGCAATCGGATATCCCATTGACTGCACCACATGCTGCCAGGGAACCCACAGCAGGGTCCGCCATCAGCAGACCAGATGATCCCACTGGTGTGAACAGCTGGATAAGCCCAGCCATGTATCTAAACTGGACAATTTATAACACAGTACAATGAATAGAGCAATAGAGTCGAATTGTGCATTTTTCAGAATCCCTTATTCAAGAATGAGTATTTTCGGTAAACTGCCTACACATGCATTTGCATTCAGCTGCAGTCAAAGTTGGGGATGGCCAAGGGAACGTTAGCAACTCAGCCTTGACATGATGCTTCAATGAACAGCTCCATTGGTCTAAAGGTCTCTCTTGAACAAATTAACCTTGTGCTAGGTTGTAACGGTAGAGAGGCACCTTCCTTTACGGCTTGTCCCACTTTTTTAAACACCTGTCAGTATGTGAATAAGGAACTAGCCGGCTGAATACTTACTGGGTGCCAAGTTGTCATCTGGTCTCAATGGGTGGGCAATTCGTAGCACAGTTCACAAATGTTGTTGCTGCTGCTGCTGCTTGTAGCTACTCCCACCAGGAGATTGGCTGTCATGGTATGTCATGCTTTCCTGCCTAGTGTCATCCTCATGCATCTATTGTAGCTCATCTGCAAATGCTCTGTGATGTCTATCATCCAACTACGCCTGGGTCGACTCCTCTTTCTACCGCCCTCTACTGTGCCCTCCAGATGAGATCTCTGTAGCTTCTCGTCTCTGATCAAGTGGCCAAAATGCTGACATTTTCTTTTCTGGATGTCACTATGTACAGTTCTGTTCGCTCTTTGAATTTCAAGCACCTCTTCATTTGTCCGCAAGTCTGAATTTGGAAGTTTTAGCATTTACCTTTCAAAGATCACATGCCATAGATCGTTACCAATCGTTCAGTTTTTTGAGCATGCAAGTGCGTGGATAGAACA
Organism: Carcharhinus amblyrhynchos; assembly: GCF_965287045.1. NCBI lineage: Eukaryota > Metazoa > Chordata > Chondrichthyes > Carcharhiniformes > Carcharhinidae > Carcharhinus > Carcharhinus amblyrhynchos. The sequence continues at coordinate 14,616,045 of NC_137341.1, forward strand.
TAGCATCTTATGAGTTTTTTTTTCCTTGTTGCAAGCTAGAGTTTTCTTGCTGTTAAGACATCCTTCATCTTCATGAAATTCTGTCTGATCAAGCTTTTTTGATCACCTGGTCAGAGAAACTAACAAAGTCCTAAAAATTGACAATTATGGCATGTTGAAATGAGTTTTAGGCTGAAACAAAAAGAGAAAATGCTGGATAAACCCTGCGGATCTGGCAGTATCTTTGGAAGAAGAAACAGAGTTAACGGGCAGGATTTTCCAGTCAAAGACTGTAAATTCTCGCATCAAGTGACCTGACAAAAATTGTCCAACCTGCTCATGATGACTCCTGCAGTGGGCAGGACCCGAAAATTTAACTCAGCGTTTCAAGTCCACATGTCCCTTCTCCTATTGCACCTTAACGGTTGATAGATTTTTAATTTTTAAAGAAGAGAAAGCAAGGTGGCATTTTTAAATTGTCATTGGGTATACCAGAGCAATGATTCCGCAAACAGTTACATGAACAATTGTTCTCCCATATTTTGATCCCTGCGAACTCCAGTTGAGAGAGACATGCCTAACTCTCGGTTCGCCGAGACACTGAACCCATCCCACTCTGTCTCCTCCTAGTTAAAGACTCTCTCCTCCTCTGATGTAACCAGTCTAAGCTGAATTCATCTCCCCTCTTAGTTCAAATTTGGTTCATAACAAGTGGCTCTTTTATTCTGATTAGGTCAGAAGTCAGAAATTAAAACAACTCTGACTTCTTCTGACTTTAGCACCCATCTACCATCTTCTGTTATCATTTTCCCGAACAAAATATAGGGGGCGATTCTCTCAAAAAAAATTCAAAGTGCCAAATTCTCGTGAAAACTGAAGTAACACCTACTGGTGTTTTTAAGTGTGAATTTTCAGAATGAATCCCCCACACGGAGTGCCCTAATCTAAAAATCAACAGGCAGGGCCTATTTCTGTTGGAGAGACCGGCAGCATAGCGTTGAGCGGGCCACTGCACATGCGCCGATCTGTCAGAGCAGAGATTGGCACATGCACAATGGCACGACATTGCCGGCCTCCTGATCGCTGGCCAGCTCTGTGACCCTACATCGCTGCCACTATGACCCGCTCAATCGCTGGCCTCCCAAACCAACTCCATTTGTGGGGAGCAGTTGTAAATCCTGCTGGAGTGAGCCAATCCTGGGGGGGCGTGGGGTGGGGGGTCGGGCAAACAGATATTAGCGAACCCAGAGACTTCAGTTCTCTAATCAGCTGGAAATTTAAATAATCAATTCCATGCCAATTTCTGGTGCGGACCCAGTTCCTCCAAAAATCTTGGAGCTGGAACGAGAGCAATGCAGCAGGCTGGGAGAATCACCCCCATAATTTTGCAAAACTTTTTGTTTTTCATTCAGCATCCACAAGACTAAGTTGTTGCCTACTCTTCAGCAGAGCTGAGAGGTAAACAGCCAAACCAGCCCAATTTGTACTGAACATTTGGTGGCTGTGCAATAACTGATATAGTGAGGGCAATTTTAATGAGATCGTTTACAATGGAAAGTAATATTGGATAGGATGCAAACCAGCCTTCTACCTGTTCCAGTGAGTTTCCCGCCCAGTGAATTAGGTTAAAATTACCGCTGTTGGGTAGCTAAAGGAGTCTGATATCTTTTTTGACAGCCTTCTGCTGAGCATATTTGGGTAAACTCAACAAATTCAAAAGCCACCTCTCCCACTGACTTCTGCAATCAAAAGGTGAATAGATGGCAGCATGTTTTTTGTAAACGCTGTGTGAAAAATGCCTGTTTTATAAGCTTGCTAACTGTGCTGCCTGCTGCCCAGCCTTAGATACGTTTGAGTCCTACAGAGAGCTTGCGGTGTCTGTAATGGAAAACCTACCATCGTCAGCGCCTTTTCTCAACTACCCTCCCCACTTCCACAAGTTGTCATGACAATCCTCTGGCTAGCTTCCTTTCATCTGCCATGTAAATAAAAAAAAACCCACAAATGCCAATGAATGAGCAAAGGGTGAATATTACTGTTGAGAATCCAGCTGATCTCATGATTTTGTCTCACTCAGAACTGCACAGAAATAGTCCATTCTGCCCAGTTGTCCATACTGGTGTTTCATCTCCTCCCATCCCTACTTTATCTAACTTCATCAGCATATCCTTCTGTTTATATGCTTATCTACCTCCCCCTTATGTGAGTCTGTACTCACCACCTCAACCATGCCAGATGCAAAACCATTATTAGATGATGTGTTCAAACATTAAAAACTGTCCACTATTTACAGATGATCAAAGGTTCCCTTGCCTTAATCCTCAATTTGCATCATCCTCAAACTTCAGCCCTTTCTTCCTCCATGGCATTTTTGGGCTCATCTTGGGCATGAAACCCCCCTCTTGCTCTCTTGAGCCTATCCCTACTGCTGAGCACCCACATTTCCTTTCTGGCTCCTGTGTTAATTGATATGATTCACAGTTCTTTCTCCTCAGGTCCAGACTGCTTTGCTCTCAGCAACCCCTTCAAATATGCTATTATCATCCTTCTTTTGCAAAAAAAGAACCTTGGTGCCATCATACTTGCAAATTACCTCCCAATCATGAACTTCCCTTTCCTTTAAAGATCCTTGGAAATGTTGCTGACTTCCAAACATATATCCATCTTTCTCATGTTCCAATCCTCCCAATGTGGCTTCCACTTCTGTTATAGTACCAGAACAACTCTCATCAAAGCCACAAAATACACACTGTGTAATCATCGCAAAGATAAATTATTCCTCTTCCTTCTTCTCCACCTGCCTGCCACACATCAAACCTCAGAATTTGGCTTCAATATTACTCTTCACTATCATCCAGCTGGCTAATTCTATTTGTACCTCTCTGCTCAGAGCCAGAGTATTACTTGCAATAGCTTCTCTTTCTGCTCCCATACCATCACGTCCAAAACCGGCAAGGATTGATCCTTGGCCCCTCCTACTACTCAGTGACATTGCTCAGCAACATTATCCAAAAGCCCAGCATTAATTTCCACATATACACTGACAACACCCAACTCAACTGGCGGCGAAGTGACACAGTGGTTAGCACTGCTGCTTCATAGCACCAGGGTCCTGGGTTCACTTCCGGCCTCAGGTCACTGTCTATGTGGAGTCTGCGCTTTCTCACCATGTCTGTGTGTGTTTCCTCTGGGTGCTCCAGTTTTTCCTCCCACAGTCCAAATATGTGCAGGTTAGGTGGACTGACCATGCTAAATTGCCCCTTGGTAATTTCACCTCCATCTGTCCTGTCCCCTTTGCCACCTCTAAATTGTCAGACTGCTTGTCTGGCATCTGGAACTGGGTGATCAGAAATTTCCTGCCACTAAATAAATAGAAGATAGAAAACATTTTGGTCCTTATCAAAATCTTTGATCCCATCCACCCCTCTCCCTAGTAGCTGTCTTGAGGCTGAAACAAACTGTGTGTAACTTTATTGTTCCATTGCATAACGAGAGGACCTTCCTAACACACGTCTGCACCTTCAGTAAGACGACCTGTTTCCACCTCGATAATATCATTCAGCTCCCCCTTAGCCTCAGTCTATCTGTTGTTGAAGTCCTCATCCATGCTTTAGTTTCCTCGGACTTGACAATTCTAATGTGCTTCCACAATCTATCCTTCACAAATTTTAGGGTATTTAAAACTCTGCTGCCACATCATAATTCATACTAAGTCGCACTCACTATTTGTAGAGTACTCACTGATCTAGGTTGATTCCTAAGCAAAGCCTCAATTTTAACATTTTCATCCTTGTTTTCAAATTCTTCCATGGCCTTTCCCTTTCTATAATTTACTCCAGCCGTACTGCCCTCCTACATCTCTGAGCCCCATCAATGCTGACCTCTTTGGCATTCCCAATTTTCATCGCTCCACCATTAGTGACTGTGCATTCACTTGCCTGGGCCCGAAGCCTCCATTCTTCTTCCTCTTTGATCACGCTTTTGGTCACTTGATCAAATAAGTTAACACAGTGCCAAAAATTGGCAATAATGGCTTGCCAGAACAATGATGAGTTTTTGGCTGTTTTACAGTTGATAAATTTTTAAAGCAAAAAAAGTGTTTTTTTATATTTTCAACAGATATACTAGGTCTTCAGTTTTCCCCAAAAGTCACACAAACTATTTTCCCCATGTTGTCAGGTGAACTTTGAAATTGGAAAAGGTTATGTATTTTGCCTGCTTGATGACCTAGCAGCTAGTTTCATTATCCAGTTCTCAGACTGGCTGATGAAGAGTAGTTCTGATGGATCTGCTGGCTTCTGGGGTAATAAAGATGCAGTCCCTGAAAACAGCTTAGACCACCTGACCACTGGGTTACAACCTCTTGAAGTCCACCAAGGTCCAGCAGGGCAGCATGCCTTTGTGACCAAAAAACACTGTACCCATCCACTCTGTCTTCTCCTAGACACAGACTCTCGCCTCCTCTGATGTTCCCAGTCTATGCTGGATCCTTTGTCCATCCCGTCTCCCAGTTTAAATTTGGCTAATGATAAGAGTGATTAAGAGTGACCTTTTTACTCTGATGGGGTAGAAGGAAAAGTGAGAAATGAAAACAACTACAAACTGGAACTCAGGTGTAGCAAAAGAACATTACATAATCATGTTGTCTTGCATATTGCTCGTATTTGATATATTAAACCAGGGGAATATTAAAGATGAGTCATTCACTGAACAGTCTTTACTGCCCTGCAAAGGCGTTGTGTGTCTTATCTTTACAAAATAAAAGAAAACAAATACCTTCTGTTTATGATATTTTTATTCCCTGGCCTCACTTTCACTTGACGCTTAAATGGCAAACTCCCCTGCTCTTCTGGAGCTGCTGACAACAGTGACACTTGTGGTTACTGTGAGAACTGCAAGATGAGAATGCCCCAATTACATTAGCTTAGGTAACAGTGTTAACAAATCAAACATTCTGCAAGCTAACCAGAACATAAAAATCTGTAAAACCAGCAAAGAGAGAGATTAATTTACAAAATGTGCTGATTATTTTGCATGTGCACATTCTATCTGGTCAGATTTATATCCATCAGTCTTATCAAATTTAATTGACACAAACCTGAGTCACAAATATAAAAAAGTCAGATGATTTTTGTTGTTGTTGTTATCCCTGTGCATCGTAGTGCATGCCAGTCTTTTAGAGGGGCATTCTGTGAATTTGTGTGTTTTCTTTATTCATTCATGGGACATGGGCATCACTGGCTGGCCAGCATTTATTGTCCATCCCTAGTTGCCCTAGGAAGGCAGTTGGGAGTCAACCAATTGAGTTACATGTGGGCCAGATGAGGTAAGGACAGCAGATTTCCTTTCCTAAAGGAAGTTAGTGAATCGGATAGGTTTTTCTGACAATCAACAATGGTTTTATGGTCATCAGTAGATTCTGAATTGCAGATTTTTTGTATTGAATTCAAATTTCCACTATCTGCTGCAGCAGGTTTCTAACCCTGGTCCCCAGAACATTAGCTGAGTTTCTGGATTAATAATCTGGTGATAATACCACTAGGCCATCGCCTCCTCAGTGTGCAATATATTCTTCTTGAGCTCTCTTCCCAAGGGCGGATCCAATCCATAATACCATGGTTAGGACAAAGAGGCAGCTCCTGAATCACCCCAGCCAGAGTGGAGGTCGAACATCCTGCTTAGCACCAATCTGATCCAACTGGCCACCAAGCCAACCAGCCCCCATGGAGCCTAAGTTGCTGTGGTTACATGCATGTACAGATAGTGATGGTAGAGGCTCCAACAATCCTCCCATCACATCGCTGACCAGCAATCTCTCCTACTCTTACCACCTGCCTTTGGCAAATGTTGGAAGGATTTACACATTGATATTCATCCTGTTGTCCTCGTAATGATCGTACTTCCTTTACCATCGAGTCCTGAACTGGGAGTTGAACCTGGAGCTTCTGGTTTACAGGCAGGAATGTTAACCACTGCACTACACATATTATTTCAGATGAAAACACAACCTGAAATGGACAGAATGTATCTGCTCTCTTACTGCCTATAATTAGTAGGTTTTGTATGGAAAGAGCTGTGTGTTTTCTTACCCCTGAGTATATGTTCCAATTAATTATGTCAGTAGCCCTCTGTGCATTTAAAATAAAGAAGGATATTCTCACACTTGCATTAATGCAATATCATGCACGCAAGCACACTCTCACTCACTCACCCTCATTCCTCACCTCACCTCACTCCTCATCTCACTCACTCACCTCACTCACTCCCTCCCTCCTCACGTACTCCTCACCTCACTCTCCCTCCTCATTCACTCACTCCCTCATTCACTCCTCACCTCACTCACTCCCTCCTTTCTCACTCTCACTCCCTACCTCCTCACTCCCTCCCTCCCTACCTCCTCACTCCCTCCCTCCCTCCTCACCTCACTCACTCCATCCTCACCTCAATCACTCACTCCATCTTCACCTCAATCACTCACTCCGTCCTCACCTCAATCACTCACTCTGTCCTCACCTCAATCACTCACTCCCTCCTCACCTCACTCCCTCCTCATCTCACTCATTCATTCCTCATCTCATTCAATCACTTCCTCCTCACCTCATTCACACTCCTCACCTCACTCACACTTAAGTGAGAGTTTTGTCAAACAAAGGAGGCTGCGAAGTTTCTGTAGTCCATTATCTAGAAGGTTGTTTCTCAAGTGAACTTTGAAATTGGAACAGGTTGAGTACTATGGCTGTTCAATGACTTGCAACTAGTTTCAGAGTCTGGTTCTCAGACTGGCTCATGATGGGCAGTTCTAGTGAATCTGCTGGGTCCTGAGGTAATAAAGATGCAGTCGCTGAAAGCAGCTTCAATCACAGGATCATCCCTGAGGCCCACCCCATCTAATTGGGTTGGGGGTGGGCATCATGATACAATTGGAAGTTGATAGTGGCCATTGAGTTTTGATCTTCCCTTTCATCTAACGTGAAACATGGACACAGGTAGTCTGGATTCTCCACAGTCTTTCAATGGTGGCCATTCCTTCAACAATGACTTGAAAATTTTTTACAAATGGCTGTGTGGTATCCTCACCTATGTCTATACATACGTACGTATTTGCCAGAGACTGGATACTGCTGTGGTCCAAATGCCATCGTAATAACTTACATGTGTCCATTTTTTAAGTATTGCCTGAAAGTTCATAATATGAAATGCCTGCTAGAACCCATTTTTAATGCTGGATTTTCTAAGACCCAAAGAGTTAAAATCCTTTTCAGTATTTCTGTCGAGTGTGTGTGTGTCTGTGTGTCTTTCCTCCCTTTCTCTCTATATTTCAGGTGTGTGTGTGTGTGTCACTCTGACTCAGCATTTCCTCATTGTTAGTACGGATGCTTTTTCCAAAGCTTTGTAAGACTATCAGGCTATTGCTTATTTCTGAGATTGGGGATCAACTCAAGATCAGACTGAGTGGAAATACTTAAGATTCCTATATAAGTAGAGCCAAGACAATGTCTGAATCCAGCCTGTTTGATTGGCACTTCATCCACTACATTAATCATTCCCTCCCTCCACTAGTGCACAATGGCAGCTGTGTGTGCCATTGATAAGATGTACTGCAGCAACTCACCAAGGCTCCTTCAACAGCACCTTTTAAACTCTCATCCTCTTACCCCCTAAAAGGACAAGCGCAGCAGATGAATTGGAACACCACCACCTACAAGTTCCCCTCCAAGCTGCATACCATGTGTTCCTGTTGCTGAGCCAAGTCCTTAAAGGGAAGTTGTGTCTGACAAATTTACTGGAGTTCTATGAGGATGTGTCTAGGGCGGTGGATAGAGGAGAGCCGGTGGATGTGGTCTTTCTGGATTTTCAGAAGGCGTTTGACAAGGTACCTCACAAGAGGTTATTACAGAAGGTCAGGGGGCATGGAGTTGGGGGTAGGGTGTTAGCGTGGATAGAGGACTGGTTGTCAAATAGGAGGCAGAGAGTGGGGGTCAATGGGTGCAATTCGGATTGGCGGATGGTGACTAGTGGAGTGCCCCAGGGGTCGGTGCTGGGGCCTCAGCTATTTACCATTTATATAGATGATCTGGAGGAGGGAACCGAGTGTATGGTGTCGAAATTTGCTGATGACACCAAAATTGGTGGAAAGGCAAATTGTGCGGAGGGTGGGGAGAGTCTACAGAAGGATCTAGATAGGCTGGGCGAATGGGCCAGGAAATGGCAAATGGAATTTAATGTTGGCACGTGCGAGGTGGTCCACTTTGGTAGGAATAATGGTAGGAAGGATTATTACTTACGTGGAGAACAACTGCAGCAGGCAACGGTGCAGAGGGACCTCGGGGTCCTTGTGCATGAGTCGCAAAAACCCAGCTTGCAGGTGCAGCAGGTGGTCAGGAAGGCAAATGGGATGCTGGCCTTCATCGCGAGGGGGATTGAATATAAAAGTAGGGAGGTCTTGCTGCGACTGTATAGGGCATTGGTGAGGCCGCAGCTGGAGTACTGTGTGCACTTTTGGGCGCCGTACTTACGCAAGGATATTTTAGCCTTGGAGGGAGTGCAGAGGAGGTTTACTAGGCTGATGCCGGAGTTGAGGGGGTTGAGCTATGAGGAGAGGCTGAATAAACTAGGCTTGTACTCGTTAGAGTTTAGAAGAATGAGGGGAGATCTCATTGAGACATATAAGATGATGAATGGGATGGATAGGATAGAGGTGGAGAGACTCTTCCCACTCAGAAAGGATAGTAGGACTAGGGGGCATAGCCTCAAGATAAAGGGGGGGCGGTTTAGAACAGAGTTGAGGAGGAACTTCTTCACTCAAAGGGTGGTGAATCTCTGGAATTCTCTGCCCATTGAAGTGGTGGAGGCTGCCTCGCTAAATATTTTTAAGACGCGGATTGATGGGTTTTTGATGAGAGAGGGGATTAAGGGTTATGGGGAGAGGGCGGGAATGTGGAACTGAGCCACGACAGATCAGCCATGATCTTATTGAATGGCGGGGCAGGCTCGAAGGGCTAGTTGGCCTACTCCTGCTCCTATTTCTTATGTTCTTATGTTCTTGTGGAACTTCCTTCCTAACAGCACTATGGATGCATCTACACTACATGGATTGCAGCAGTTCAAGAAGGAAGCTCAATACTACCTTCTTCAGGACAATTATGAATAGGCAGCAAATGATGGTCCGGTCAATGATACCTACATCCTGAGAATTTTTTTTAAATTAGCAAGAATATTCTGGAAAGTAAAGAATGAAAAGATCTGCATTAATATAGTGTCTGTCTTAACCTCAGAACATCCCAAAGTGCATTACAGCCAATTTGAAGTTGCTGTTATAATGAGGCAGATCGTTTGCACAGAACAAGATCCCCTCAGCAGTAACATACAGAGCTTTGTCTTTGTACAAACTGCAGACTTTTTCACTCAAAAATACATGAAACCCATTCTGACACTAATAATTCTTTACATGGAGTTTGAAGAACTGCACACTTGGAAAGTTCATGTTCAGAACTTACAAAGGTGGCATTAAATCCTTCAGTCACACGCTCACTCCTGTGAACGATCTTTAATTTTAATTTACAATCATCTATGGAAACTTATATTCAGTTTCTGGACATTCCTGAATTATTCATAATCCATCCATCTCCAAGCACTCATCCTGTACTTTAACATTGTGTTCTAATTCTCTTCTGCCTTTTGATTGGAGAAGATGATTTCATATGTTCTGCTGCTTGAAGGAGAGCAGTATATATTTGGGGGGGGCCAGAGACATGGTGTAAAGGTGATGTTCTTTGATCTCTAAAAGAAAACAAATCCTTTCATGAAACACAGTTGGAGCTCCCCTCTCCAAGATACAGTGCCCGTGTTGTACTGATCCACATACTTAAATCTGGGCAAGACAGGGAAAGAAAAGAAATATCACAGCTTCTACTACTTGATCAGTATCCAAAAACTCTCACTCGAGAGAACATGTGAACATGCACCTGTGAGCATGCATGTGTGCGTGTGTGTGTATGCGAATAAATGTGTCCATGTGGGTCTGTGATTGGGATCATGATCTTGTTGGCCCACTGTGCCGGTTGATTGATGTGGCGAGCCAGGAAGAGACCAAAAAGCCAGTTCGCACCAAGCATGAACTGTTTTGATGCCAAACACCATCTTCCTAGCTTTGATTTGCCGATAGATTGGCTTTGTGACGAGAAAGGGCACGAAGCTGATTTGAATATTAACTTGACATTACCGGGCACTTGCATGGCCGCTTCTGGCTTCCTGGACGCTTCCCCTCTCATTGGCGAGCCATCTCCCCAGCAGTATCACTCATGGTCCCCATGGGGCCATGGGCACCAGGGCCATACTGTGGGGATCAGATGCCATTGAAGCCCCAAGGGTGGCCGTGGACAGTGCAAAGGGTGGGGGGGGAAGAGCGGAGCTGTGGACAGGTTGGGCCGCAGTGGGACTCATGGCAGGGACTCATTGGGGGTGTCTGTTGCCCTGATTCTGGTGACCCGTGTTGCCATAGGGAGAGGGGAGGGGCAGGATATGGATGTTACACTACTGCCAATGATGGGATGAGGTGGGAAGCAATGACTATGGGGAGAGGTGGGAAGGGATGGCAGGAGGTCTCCCAGTGGTGCCTGAGTGCTCTATCACTGGCTTCCCTGGTGTGCATAGGCTCCACTTCCTTTTTCAGGCATGAATATCCCAACTGCCAAAAGAATTGACAGAATGTTGTAAGATTGCAGTGCCAAACTTGCACCTAAAATAGGAGTGAAACAGTCCCGTTTTCAAGCTTTTTTGACAGTTAGTGTGGGATTTTCCAGCCACGCTCGTCCGAAGACCAGAAAATCCTCCTGAGGCCAATGGACCTTTGCATGGTCCATGTCCCTCCATTCTCATGGCAGGTGGGATGGGAAAATTCTGCCTAGATGGTGCGATCTTACAGGAAAAACTTCTGTGTGTCGACGGAGCCAGAAAATGGGAGTTTCAGACACAAGCCTGAGCTTGCTGGGGAAGCCGGCCGCTGAGCCCCAGGAACGCAATTGAGGAGGCATTGTGATCTCGCAGTGTACTGGGAGATCTCCTGCTGCCCCCTCCTCCCCAACCCCCAATAGATATCAGAACCCCTCCCCCAAGCACATCAGAATGCCCACTGACATCCCCATCCCCCGACCACCATCGCCCCCTCCCTCCCACCCTGATCACCACCCTGCAGAGTTCCCTACCCTTCTACCCCTATTTCAACCCACTCTGCAGAGTTTCATCCCCCCTGCTGTCAATCACAACCCCAGCAGTGTTCTCACCTTCCCTTCCACCCTGGCAGAGTTCCCATTCCCACCCCTCCACCACCCACCCATCATAGCTCCACCCTAGTTATGGTGCCCAGTGGGTAGTGTCAAGGTGACTGGTGGGCAGTGCTGCTGGGGGAGACCATCTGTCATTCTTGCTGGGGAGAACCCTGACCAACAAAGTGGTGAAGGTAAGTGAGCCCGGAAGATAGCATCCAGGACTCGTTAATGATATGTAAACCATGTCATTAATATTTAAATTCCCCTTTCTGGATACAAAGCTAATTTCACCAACAAAGCAGGGCTGGTGCGATCAGGGGAGGCGGAAAACCCCGCGTGTTGTCGGTTTTTCACCTCTCATCCCATCTTACCACTTTGCCTCACTGAAAATCAAGCAGAATGAAGTCATAAGATCGCACCCTTAGAATTTTTTTTGGTAAGATTGCGCCCCTTGCCTTGGATGAGATGTAAAGGAACGGTCGAACGGGTAGTGTATGACATCTAGGCCGTCTGGAATCATTCCCCAGCACGTGAGGGGAGGGGACATGGGAGGAGGAAAGTTGGAGGGCAAGAGGTCCCAAAGGGAAAATGTCTTTGAGGACGAATAGATCAGCATAAATTTCACTCTTTCTATTTATACAGAGCCTGCCACGGAATATTCCAGCCACCGTTATCTCTCAGACTTTCTGCCATTCCTGTCAGAAGAGGAATGGACAGGAGCAGGCGAGTTCATCCACATCAGAGGAATCTCCTGAAGATAATGAATTTTTTGTGCAGGAGCCACGACTGAGACGGAGACCAAACCTCAAAGTTTACGGAATCGTATGTAGCTGTTAACTTATAAGATTAGCTTTCTTTGGTGAAAGGTTCAAATGAAATGCCAGTCCTAGTGATGCAGACTGAAGATCTCCTGTACGTTGTAAGCATCCAGGGCTCGTTAATGATATGTAAACCATGTCATTAATATTTAAATTCCCTGTATGTATTTAAAGCTTTCGCTACCTTAAGATATGAAGCATTTTTTTGAAGGATGAGGGACAGTGATATAATGACTGACTCATGTCTTCGACTTGCTGCTGATTGAAAGGACTCCAAATAAATTCAGTTAAATTCTTGCTGAATGTGGCGACACAGCACAATGCGAACCCTAATTTGCAGTGATTAGTATCTACCAAAAAAAAACTTGGGACCAAGCCATAACCATGAAAAATTAAGAATGATATATAAATGCGACTAGGCTACAGTACTGTGCAGCAGTGTGAGGTGATGTAATGGTGTGATATGAGTTACTTTTGACTATTCTTGGTGTCCATTATCTTCTCATCTGCCTGAGAATCTTCTTCATTATTTTTTACTCTTCTTGTGCCATGCGTTTAACTTGGTGAATGCTGTGGGATGGAGATCAGCTCCGGCCTGTTGTCAGTAAGCCAGTTTTGCCTTGTTCCTTGGAAAGAAATTTCTCGACCTCCACTTGACTCCTGCCCCAGGGCAGCATGATAAAAGTAGGGAATTCACTGCCTGGGACTATTTATGATCACAAACACGCACATGTTCCATGCTGCAGTTTGTCAGAGCTGGAATGCATCCAGGCGCATATTCAGTTTTATGTTGCTGAAAATTAAAAAAGCTCACCAGTGTTTCATTCACTCCTTTTACACCTAGAGCGGTCATTTTGAGTTTGCATGATGGTGTAACCTGAGCAATTTCCATCGAGTTCCAATAGATATGCAAATTGGGAGATTTATAATTGGTGTCTGCATTGATGTCACTAATTTCACTTGGTTACTCAAAGTCAAAATAATTCCCAGTCCTTTTATTTCAATCATTATATTTAGGTTTATAAAGCACATTTGATACAATGATGGGGGAGATTACCTGACCTCCCCGTGGCATGTTTCTCGCAGCGGGAGGCAGCACCCCATTTGCGGGCAATGGGATCTTTCAGTCCCGCCGCTGTCCACGAGATTTCCCATCGACTGAACCCCATGCTACCGGGAAACCCACAGAAGATCAGAATTAGAAGATTCCACCGGTATGAACAGCTGGAAAATTCTTGTCAATATGTTTGATCATGATATCCTGCTAAAGAAGAACCATCATGTCAGTTATTTACACAATCTCTCCATCTCTTAACATCTTTTAATTTCCTTTACTATGCATCTTCTTAACCTATCTTAATATAATATCAGCCATTTAACCATCTGACCTCATTATAGCATGGGATCAAACGTGCACAAAAATGTTAAATTCAGAGGTGAGGTGAGAGTGACTACCCATGACATCAAAGCAACATTTGACTGACTGTGGCACCAAGGAGCCCTAGCAAAACTGGAGTCAATGGGAATCAAGGGGGCAATTCTCAGCTGGTTGGAGTCAGACCTAGCACAAAGAAAGGTGGTTGTTTAATGTCAATCAACTCAGTCCCAGCACATACATGCAGGAATTTCTTAGGACAGTGTCCTCAGCCCTATCACTTTCAGCTGCTTCACATGCTGAAGTTATCCATGTGCATTTGCAGCAAGATCTGGACAACATTCTGACTGCAGCTTGGTGGCACCGTGATTAGCACTGCTGCCTCACAGTGCTGGGGACCCAGGTTCAGTTCTGGCCTCGATTCATTGTCTGTGTGGAGTTTGTAGGTTCTCCCCGTGTCTGCGTGGATTTCATCTGGGTGCTCCAGTTTCCTCCCACAGTCCAAACTTATGCAAGTTAGGTTGATTGGCCATACTAAATTACCCCTTAGCGTCAGGGGGACTAAATAGATAGAGTGACAGGGATAGGGCCTGGGTGGGATTGTTCTCAGTGCATACATGATGGGCCAAATGGCCTTTTTCTGCACTGTTGGGATTCTATGATTTTATGATACGTTGCAAGTAACATTTGCACCACACAAACCAAATGCCAACAACAGGAACTCTAACCATCTTCCCTTGACATTATATGCCATTAGCATTGCTTAATCCTCACTATCAGCATCCTGAAGGTTACCACTGACCAGAAACTGGATCAGTCATATAAATACTGTGTCTGCAACAGCAGATCAGAAGCTCTGAATTCTGCGGCGAGTAATTTGCTTCCTGACTTCCCAAAGCCTGTCCAAAATCTACACAGCACAAGTTAGGAGTTTGATGGGAAGCTCTCGTTTTTCTGGGTGAACGCTGCTCCAACAACTCTCAAGATGATTGACACCATCCGGGACAAGACTACCTGCTTAATTGACACTCCCTCCACCACCTTCAACTTTCACTCCCACCAACACTGATGTTTAGTGGCAGAAATGTGAAACGACCACAAGATACACTGCAGCAACGATCCAGAGCCCCTTCGACAGCACCTGAATTGCTTGTATCTTCCCCCATTTGGAAGGACAAGGGCAGCACTTGCATGGGAACACTACCAAGTTCCCCTCCAAATCACTCACCATTCTGACTTGGAAGTACATTGCTGTTCCTTCACTGTCATTGAGTTAAAAATCCTGGAATTCCCTCCATAACAGCACTGTGGGTGTACCCACATCACAGGGGTTACCACATTTCAAGAAGACGACTCACCACCAGCTCCTTGGGGACAATTAGGGATGGACAATCAATTCTGGCCTAGCCAGCGATGCCCACAACCCATGACAGAATAAATTTTTAAAATCTCCCATTTTGTTATTAATCACTTTAAGAATACATCCCCTCTTATGCTCTGTGTGTTCCCTTCCTTTCTTCTCTTTAACATCATGTTTTTCTAAAAATCATTCATCTGTCATTCCGATTCAGCTGTCATAGACGCCATACCTGAATTGCTAATAAGTGTGTTTTAGCAACAGCTGCTGACTGGGCTGCTGAATAATTCCAGCTTTTTCTATTTTTCTTTCAGATTTGCAGCAGCTTTGGTTCTTGTCTGCTTTTCCAACCTTCTCCTGACCGGACCTTCCTCGCTCCCAACCCCGACCCTGTGAATTGCAAATCAGCTGTAATACAGTAACCATTGCTCTTGTTTTCACTAAAGCCTAAATTTCCCATTACCTGTGTCTTAGCTGAGTTCCACAGGTGACATGAAGCTCAGTGGGTTGACTAAGAATTTCATCATCATCTCCAAAGCCCTTTTTCCTTGGCCCCCAACAGACTTTTCCTTCTGACAGTGTCTCCACTGCTGACCTGTTTCTAATTCCCCATTTTTTCTCTTCCGTTGATCTGACTCCTTGAGTGACTCTGCACTCATCTTTTTTGGAACTCCCTCCTGAAAATTTTGTCCTTGCCACCTTTCTGACAGATTTCAACAACCAGCCAAACAACAGTTAGTTGCCTCCGTCAGTCCGTTCCTTCCATTTTTCTCCTGCTGCTCTGTGTCCATTCATTGTCCTTCACCAGTTAACACACTCTGATTTCTGTGCATGGGAAGTTCCAAAGAAGCTTATTTTGCTTTGGTTGTAGATTAGCAGCCAATAATTGTACCATTTGTGACATTTACAAGCAAGTGAGCAAGTGTTTTCCATGACACACACACTTTACAATCTGTTTTCCTTATTTTAAATGGGTTTGAATGTTAAATAATGTGGAGGAGTTTAATAAAAACAGATGTGCATATTGCACAAGATTTATTTTTAGTTCATTTACTAAAAACACTGTTTTAACTTTTTTATTGTCACTTCTAAAATTTAGGGAAGACCGAAGTCACCGTGCACCTTCCCCAGACAACAAGATTATCAAGGTATGTCGACACAGCTGTAAAAAAGTTTTGAATTTGAATCTATGGTTTGTAGGACTTCCAGCAAAAAAAAATCCAATTAGTCTGAACCTATTAGGCTCTTAGACTCAGCCAGTAAAATGAGATAGGATGAATCAACTGTGCAATATGACATTATTGTTAGAAGATGTACTTTATGATAAAGTTTAATACTTATGAAGCAGATAGAACCACATGATCTTGTGAACTGCTTTGCATTGCTTGAGGAAAGGAATTTTCCAGGGTATTTATTTTCCTTATTGGCCCTGGGTTATTTCTCTATGCCTCTCCGTGGAGATTACGTGGCGGTGGGAGGTGGGTGGGAATGTGCTTAATAATGATATTCTGCTTCGAGTGGGCTTGCTGAACCTACTGCTCCTTGCCTGCCTAAAATTCAGATATTTGTAGAAAATGAAATGGTTAGTACCTTTATTTTACATCTGAATTTTTCTGCTTTGAGTGTCATTAGACACTCAGAGGAAACAGTATCTTTAAAAAAGCAAGCTTGGATTTCCATACATGTCTGAGATATCTATTCCAGATGAATTTAGCTCTGAAGTTTGCATCATCTAATGCAAGTGTGCAAATGCTTAATGTGTGGAAGCTTTGGGTCACTAAGCTGGTAAATGAAGGCTGTGAATGCCAATACAGAGTGTGCTTTCACTTTGGGCACCTGGGAGGTATTATTGATATTAGATTGTCCTGTAAATGGCGCCACATCTGTTTCGCCTCTTGCTTAACACCAATTTTCAGAAAAGGGAATGTAACTTCTTTCAGAGCCATTCTTCAAAACATAAACTAAGCCAAGCCTGGAGAAAGGCGCAATCTTAACTTGTCATTCCTTTGTACAGGTGTTGCACCTGCCTGCTTGCTGCAAAAACCTACGATTTTGTTTACATAGGGTGGAATTTTACGACCCCATTGTGTCAAGAGCAGGTGGGACTTGAACCTGAAGCTTCAGGCTCAGAGGCAGGGAAACTACCCACTGCGCCACAATACCTCTTCCTTGTATTTATACGGTACCTTTAAAGTATTAAAATGTCCCGAGGTGCTTGCAAGGAGCATTACAAAGTAAAATTTGACACTGAGTTACATTATGAAACATAAAAGCCTGGTGAAAGAGAGGTTTTATGGAGTGTCTTAGGAGAAGAAGCAGAAGAACAGAGATGGAGAGGTTTAGAGAAGGAATTTCAGAATTAGGATCTCAACAGATGAAAACATGGTAAATGAAGGTGATTAAAATCGGACATGCTCAAGAAGCCGGAATTGCAGATGTGTAGATATGTTGGAAGGTTGTGAGACTTGAAGGGTTTTTAGAGGTAGAGAGTTACAAGGCTTTGATTGTGAAATGGAGTGATTGGAAAAGATGAGAATTTTAAGTGAGAACCAAAGTAAGCCAGTGAGCACAAGGATAATGGGATGGCGAATAGGATTTGGTATCACTAAGGACATGGACAGAGTTTTGGATGACTTCACACCCCGCAATCCCACATTGTTGCCCCTCTGACCCCCCCACCTCCCGATCGCAGGCCTCCCAGACTTCTCCAGACAAGCCCCGATGTTCCCCTCACCCCCCTCCCTGGCAGCCCCACCCCCAGGAAACCCCCACCCGGATGCCCAGCCACAATCACCCCTTTCCTTCCCTCTACCAGCGATCCTCTGGCAGAATGGCAGTGGGAACGACTCCCGCCAATTGCACCCAACAGGCCATCACCTCAATAGGCCCTGCCTCCTCTGGTCCCACTCCTTTGTCACTGGCATCCCCCCTTACCCTTGGCTTCCTTTGGGGGGATGGAGGGGGCCTCCATGGCCTCTGCTCCTTCCAGTGAGGTTGGGCTGCCTATTTCTCATTAATGGGGAGTGGAGTAAACCCCACTGGAGGGAACCATTCCTGGCAAGCAGGGGGGAGACACTAGCGGGCCCAGAGACTTCAGTCCTGAGCCCGTTAATGACATTGCAATTGCAATTTAATGATGACTCCTAAAAGCTTGGAGCTGGAGATGTACAGAGGCCATGGCACCCAACAGGGAGCCCGCTAAATAGGCTGTGCTGATGCCTCCCAGCTGTTGCACTGTTCGACCAGTTGCAGCAGGTTGGGAGAATCGCCCCCAGTGGCTTTGGTCCTCATATTACATAATTAGAGAAAATGATGTTGCTTCCCCTCAGATACATTTATACAATTCATCTTGACCAGTTTGTGTGGTTGTGAGATCCACATTCTGGGGAAAGCAGTTATTCCTGAGGTATTTAATGTATTTTTTATATTGTAGATTCCCATTGTTTTGCACATTTTTTTTATTTATGCTCTCAGGAATTTTGGAGCAGCCTGCTTTAATCTAGCCACACTCGTAAATGAAAGCAAATTTATCTGTCACAATCTCCAGCACTGGAATCCGTTTCTTTTAGAAAGTTTTAGATGTGACATTAAACGAATACTGGGGTAGTCTAGCTGAAAATCTGATTCCAAATGGTAGTCATGGCAATGTTAGCAAGAGATCAGAGCAGCAAAATAGATTACTCTTTTAAAAGGAACCACTGGAAGGAAAAAATAAATTAGCACAGATTGTTCAGTCAAGGTCCATGCATCAAATAGCTAGTGTTTGTAATTTTAATTATAGAGTGAGCTGCTTTAAAAGGGCGCTGGCTTTGGGAAAAAAATAGGCAAAACGCTCTCCATTTGTATGCAGACATGCAGCACAAGGTTATAAATAATATTGAAACAGACATTTAAAAATCAATTTTGCCGAGTACATCTTTGTGAAGTCTGTGCCCCTTTAGCCTTCACTTCTTCAAAACATTGGCTTTAGGAATATAATCACCCTAAATTATTTCAGAGGTCCTGTGGGCATAATGACAAAATGTTGAAAACAATATGTTGCGATCATATTTCAGCTACTGAGCCTCTGCTAATTAATTTAAAATTTGAGGAATGTCCATTTGAGGAATGGCCATTCAAGTATGTATAATGACTGTTCTAACAAGCTATTTAGCTGTACGTTGTAATCTACAGAGGATTGGAAGTTGCTTCATAGCGTGATGAAATCTGCCCAGTATTCTGAAAGTATTTCTTGCCTCAGAAATAAAGATCGCCAGTATGTTTATCATCATGTGGCTGTTGTCCACACCAAATTTCTCTTCCACCCTGTATCTGCTGCTCATGTTCTTTATTTAATGCCTTTATTATTTTGTAACTGACAAGATGAACAGAATGCTGACATAATGGGTTGAGCTGAAAGAACGGTGGCAGATTTCACAATGTGCTCTTTCTCCTCCTGACATATTGAGTTTTCTGATACATTAACTGATACATGATACCTATTGTCTAGCGTTACTGACTTTTGAACTTCCCATCCTCCAATGTGTTTAGATGAAGATTTGTCAGATGTCAGCAGCACCAAGATGGAAACTCCTAATTCCATTAATGGCTGTGATCCTCTGAGTACAATGGTAAGTAACTTTGACAGCTATTTATAACCCTCTCTAGGCGTATTTTACTTGTCTTCCACGTTTAACGCTTTGAGAATTATTCTGGCATCAAAAACAAAGATACAATAATTTGAGAAATGTTCTGATTGAACTGTCAGAGAAAAAGTATCGAATGAAAAATGTTCGTCCGTGTCTCATCTTGACTGTTTAGTGTCAGTGGAGTCTGACTAGGCATTTCAAGTATAATACATAAAGCTCAATGAAACCTGTAAGCCATGGAGAGAATTCAATCACTGCAAATTCTCCTCTGAAATGCCAGAATCACCCTGTAATTTTGGGCTTCCATAATCTTCCACCAAATATTATGCCAGCTAATCAGAAAATTAGTTGAAGAAACTGCTCAGAAACACAAGTAAGTGTAAAGTCGTGCAAACTTGCTGAAAAAACTGCTAATGGTGAGTTTGAGTAAGCAATTTTAGCGAACTCTACATTCAACATTAACAGAAAATGCTGGAAAATCTCAGCAGGTCTGACAGCATCTGTGGGGAGAGAATAGATGTGAGATGCCGGCATTGGACTGGGGTAAACACAGTAAGAAGTCTTACAATATCAGGTTTAAGTCCAACCGATTTATTTGATAGTAAACTCGCAAGCTTTCAGGGTTTGCCCCTTCGTCAGGTGAACTCTCCATTCACCTGAAAATTGGTCCTACATTATCACTGTAACAGCTCTTCAAAGGAGTACTTCATTAGCTGTGAAGTATTTTGGAATGTTCTGAGATTAAGAAAGGTGCTAATTAAATGCAAGTTCTTTCTTTAACAATATTTAGTTCTCAAAATTTGCAAAAACTAACAGTTTCTCTGCAGATGAGACAAGGACAGGGCATGCATTTTTTTCAATATGTTTTTCAGTACTCGAGGATAACTAAAAAGGCTATTGACTACATTAAACTAATCTTGGTGTTAGGACACCAAGACTAATTCAGTATACAGGAAGGCCGGGTTTTTTTTATTACTTACTTGATAGTTTCTGTTCTAGTTTATGCGAATCACAAGAAAGCACCCTTAGGCAGTTTATGAAAATGGGCAACAGTCAAAGCTGACAAGCAATTAATAGTTGCTTTACAATGACAGTTCATTTATATTCTCCACTATTTGCCTTACCATTTTCCTCCTCTGTTTTGACCTCGAGGTTCTCTTCCATCTGTATTATGTTTATTATGAATAGAGAGGGCAAATGGAGAGATGAACCTCGCTGTAAAAACTGCATAATGCAAGCATTCCTGTTGTCATAGAGATCCAAAATAAACATTGCTGACTTCACCAAATGCTTTGGCAACCAATTTGATGAGCTTGGAGTGGAAGCGAGGCCACTTTGCAAATCAAATGGAACAATTTTATTTACTGTTAGGAATGTGTAGTGCACAAATGTAAATGGGAGCTCTTAGTGATGTCCCCTCATCCAAGCAGTTTGAATGCTCATGTCTTACCTGGTGATTTTGCTTTGATTAAGCATTGTAGTAACACCTGTAGCGCATTAAAAATTGAAAGTGAACAATTAAAAGTGGGAGGTAAATGGAATGGATGAAGTGATAATAACAGTGCATGTGCTCGTTTAATTTGAAATGATTCTCTGAACCATGATATCTCAAGCTGAACTAGAAAGTTAAATTTTAGCCAGCTGCTTTGTCTGATGGTTGCTGTGCACTTGAGTATTACTCACGGTAGGTATCTCTCCAGAAAATTTGTTTCAGAATCCGTTTTGTCATTTTGATCTTGCCAATGTTCACTTTCATTCCAAAGTTCATGCTGCTGTTACTAGTCCTCCTACTGGTTATTGTAATCCTTCTTCTGTGCTTGCTACAAGTGCTTTGTCACTCCCTCCTTTGCTGAGCTTGGCCTCTGACAGGAGCTCCCATCTACTCTATTGATGTTTATTGGTGCTGATGCCATCCTGAGTCATTTTCTTGGCTATTTTTAGTGGTGGTTCACCTTATTCAATATTCAGAAAAAGGAAAGAACTAGACAGGTGCAAGAATTCAAGTATTGAGGAAGCATACTATCTGCAGATGGAAGGTGCAATAAAGAGATAAGGATAACAATGTGAGAATAATCCACTCCCTTTGGAATTCTAGGGAGTAGAGGACATGTGGAGCGAGGTAATTCTGGAGACTGATAGACAGCGCACAATTGGAGCTAGCAAGGAAATGATGGTCAGGTATTTCCATCACTTGTGATTTAAACAATCAAAGTGAGGTTGTCCCTGATAACCCTGGCACACCTCTGCATAGCCCTGGCATCCAACAGAGCTGCCATGAGATCCCTGTCATCTCCTCCTCATATTCCACTACTTCATCATCCCCATCTGAAGAGACTAGTGGCTCTTCCATGTCCTTGATTGGCAATTCCTCACCCCTTTGCATGTTTAGCACGGCACAGCAGATATGTCAATTTTCAGACCAGTCAAGGTATCAGAAATGCATTTGGAGCAATCCTTTGGTATGCTCTGTGACTGCCTTTGCTGAGTAGTCAACAGTGTTGCAGTGCTTTAGACGAATGCACTGGTGCCATGAGCCATGTTCTGTGGGGATCGCCCTTGTCACTCTGGATCCAGCCCTGCACTTGGGCATGGGTCTGAAATAACTGTGGTAGCTGGTAGTCCCTTGAGATGTATGGGTCATGAGAGATCCCTGGGAAATGAGCACATGCCAGTATATTCCTTTTTTGGTGTCAGAGACTACTTGACTGTTAAGGAAGTGAAACACTAAATAGCAGCTGGCAGTTCCCAGGGAGCCCCAGTAGCCACCTCTATGGAGTTGATTCCATCCAATACCTGCGGAAACCCCACAATGGCTGCTAAGTCATTTGCTGAAATGGCTATCAGCATTTGTTGAGAATCAGATGGATCGGGTGGCTCTTGAATAGGATATTTGATACCTCTTGCATTGCACATATATGTCACAGCTTGGGAAATATTACACATATCCCTCTTGAAGCTCTGAAATGAGCTGCTTGCAAAGAAGTTTGGAGCCACAGTTCCAAAGACACAGGATTACAGATCTTGTTGCGGAAGTACACATAGGTCAGTAAGCACTTCCCAGGAATGTCTTAGCCATCTCTGACATTGCCTGTCACACATCTGGAGATAGCTGGTGTGCGTTCTGAACACGTTCTGACATGCCAATGCTCTTCAGCCCTAGTTGGGCTCCTCCTGACATCAATCCCCCTCGGCTTGTACCTAGTTTTCTGATGAATCATCTCATCCAACACCTGAGGTTGGAAAAAATGGTTTGGTTGTGAGACCCAATGTAAATCCAGAAAATGGACCATGTGAAGAAGGCAAGTAGGCTTTTTTGACATGGCCTTCGTTCCTAGAACAGTTGCAGTTCACCAGTGGGAATGCATGGCCCTCCACAGGCTGCACCCAGAACAACTCCCATCCCACAGTAGCCTCCTCCCACAACAATCTGATTTTTGAGCTAAATTTCCTTGCAGGACTTGATATCCAGCAAGGTGGCAGTTTCTTTGTAGCCATGTCAATGGACACTAACACTGTCACCCTGTAGCTGGAGCCCATGCACCTCCACCCTCCCTCTGTCACCCTTGAGCTTCCTCCCATCTACCTTCCCCTCACCACAATATTACCTTGCTCTTTTCCCCAATCAGCCTGGAGCATCCAACCATCACCCCTGATTCAGAACCATTAATCCACTCTCTTCCATCTTTCATCCTTACTCTAGCACCCCCACCCTCCCACCATCATCTTAGAGCATTTGTTGTTCACCCTTTATTTTCCCTTGACCCTTCTTCAAAGGCTATTGGCCTGCCTCCTCTGAAGCTGGGCCTGCCCTGCTTTAAACTCAAGATCCATTCCTTGAACATTGACCTGCCTTGTGTGGTGCAGCTGCCTCCCGTGATCTCTGCAACAATGGGCTGTAGGCTGGAGTTTGGCTCCCTTCCGAACCTTCTCCACAAACCACCCCCCCCCCGCCAAATATGCCAGTGCTTTGCCGTGTTGCATTAGCCCCATCCTCTTGCCAACCCAACCACTGTGCTATCTGAGGACCTGAGTGCCACGCTTTCCACTATCATTCATTCCACTATGGACTATCCCCTGGTCCTGTCCCCTGAGTTAGACAAAGATAAAACCTCACTTCAGGTCCAAAGGTTGAACAACCTTGTCTGGTACATGCCATCTTTAAGCTATCATGAAACAGCATGCATTGGCCATGCTAAATTCTCACTCAGTGTACCCGAACAGGTGCTGGAGTGTGGCGATTAGGGGATTTTCGTAGAAACTTCATAGCAGTGTTAGTGAAAGACTACTTGTGACACTAATAAATAAACTTTAAAAAATTTTTTAAACAAAAGACACAAGTTTCCCATGTGCCAATAACCTAATCCTGAAGGAAAAACTTAATTTGGTGTGCTTCCCAATTAACGAGTATTCATGGTATGCAAATGAATGGTAAATAGAATCCCACCACCAGGCACTGCATTGGCAGTTCTGCTGCTGGCACACTACCCACTTTGTCTCATAATGTCAACCCAATATTGAGAAGCCAAGATTTCGGCTTTCACCTAATTAAGTCCCACCCCCCCCCCCCAAACTCCAGCCCCAGCCTGTCACATTTCCCATACTTACAGGCCACACCAAATTCCACCCAGAGAGTCTGAGTATGGTGCATCTTAACAGGAAATGGACTTGAAAGCTATTTCATGGAGAGAAGATTTCAAGGAAAAAGAAGAAAAGAATATCAATGTTGGATGGCTTGAAAATTGAAGGAAGTTGTTGGCAAATAAACAAACTGGCCCAATTTAGAGAGCCTAGAAAGGCAACTATGAACCAAGGTAGATCATACATGATGATGATGATGAATTCAATTCAGCCAACAGCAAAGAGGTGGGAATCCACCTCCATCAAGAGCTTGAAGTTATCTGAATTAGTCTATTTCAAATGAATTCACTCAATATCCATATTTGGGCTGGGATTCTTCAGATTGAGCCCTGCCAGTCCCTGCTAAAGAAAATGTCAGCATATGTATTCACTGGCAACATACTACCTGTGTGCTTGTGATGACTTCAGCCAGGCTAATAAGATTGGCTTGCTAGAGTATGAACTGCCTGATGAGTCCTAAATGATGGTTGAATCAGGAAGCCTCATGCTCCCTATTTAAAGCAGGTGTGTCAGATTCCCAGCCTGCATTCAGCAGGGAGCAAGTGGAGAGCTGGCTGTGTACAGATGTACGGTGTAAATAAAGTATCTTGGTGACTGGACTTTCACCCCCATGGAGTTACTGCAGTGTCCTTGTGGCAAATTTTCATTGCATCATCGATACATCACTTAAATGTTCATTCTTCATTGTGTCTGCTTAGAACGTCAGCAGGATAGTTGGTTGCGAGGAGCCTGACATCTGCACACAAATGCTTTTTAGCAGAGAGGTCTATGGTTAATTACCAGTGACAGGAGGTCTGGTGGATTACTTCAGTATCCCAGCAACGTTTCCAACTGTAATGCTGCCGCCTTAACCTATCTGAGATTAATTCACATGCCAAAAATTAAACAACTGGACATCAAACCCCTTGACCTTCCTGGTTTATTGACTTAAAGTGTAAGTCATTATTGTCATATTTAATAATGAGCCAATACTTGCCTGGCAGGAGAGAGTCAATGATCAGGCAGGTTGATTTCTGTGGCTAGGGGAGAGTCAATGATCAGGGTAGCCAATAAGGTTTAACTGAGGTATCACCTGCTGCAATTTTTCAAAGCCATCTCGGCCTTTTGGCTAAGATAAAGCATCAGGTCAAGCCTTAGAAGTGCAATACCTCATTTTGTTAGCTTGGATCTTGTTTGTCTCTCTCATGGGGACCATGAATTGGATTCAATTTAAATTTGCTTTTATGGATGGAATAAAACAATCTTTTAAGTGTTCTCATTAGTCAAGTGTTCTTTAACTAATAAAACAAAATGAATAGACATTTTACTAAAACGAAGGTCCTCACAGCCTTCCAAAAGCAATAATGCATTCATGATTGAACAGTGCAATTCAGAGAATTTCTATAGCCTGTTTTTTGTGTTATAGCAAACACTGAGACCCCGATTCCCCAGTGTCATGTCAACTACTCCTGAACCACCTTGCAATGATTCAATTCTACGGAGGACTAGGGAAGAAGAACGGGAGTTGCCACATAGAAGGTAAGAGATGCCCCATTACTGGATAGGCAGCAAGTGATATTGGAGAGTTTATGACTTTATACAAATTGTCCCTGCTAAATGCTATCAGTGTACCATATCGCCAGACTATAAATCACTTTCAATTATTGTTACTACAAATTGTAAGGAGGACTATAAACCACAGGAAACACCAGCCCCTAACTATCCGCACTACACACAAATGGAGCTGGTATCACAATTGTACATCATCTTGGGATTATTTTGACACCTGCTAATCTTAAAGGGATGTTCCAGTTTCCCAAAAACCTTACAGGGCCCCATTTAGCTCTTTGCACTTTTCTCTATTTATTTCACCTTTCTCATGCTCCCAGCTGTTTTGGATATTATTTGATCCTTTTCCAACACTTTTGATTTCTCAGATTGTTGTACATTAACTTTTTTTCACAAAACCTTAGAACTTCTCACCTCCCCTGAAGCATTGCTTCAAACTGTGGAACTTCACAATTCCCACGGAAATCACTTCACTCTACAAACAAATACAAGCTTCATACCATCTGATTCCCAAATCTTTCTTACCTCCATGTTTCTCCTTGATTGGCAATCTTGGTGGTATCCTTCATGGTGGACTTAGACCTTCCTTCCAGATGTACTAAATAATTTTTTAAAATGATATGACACAATTAATGTATGTGCTAACACTGACCTGCTACAGTAGATTATTCTGCTAAGCTCTGAGCAGTCATTAGGTAGATTTAACAGCTAGTTACCCATCGTAAACACTTCAGAAGACCATAGATATCCCTTAACTTTAAACTCAATATTAATACACTCATTAACAAATAGCAACCTTTCCCTCGGATTTGGCATGAAAAAATATAATTTAATTGATCTGCCTTTTATTAATCCCTGTTAACTGTAGATGTTTGATCTCATTATGCATCGAAGCTTTAGGACTGTTTATTGAGCTTAGTTGCAAGCTGAATTTCACTGTCAGGTTTGGATACATTCTTCTGCTGAAAATTCACGTAGATACGTCTGGTTGTCTTTTCACCATTTCCTTGTGTTCACTTTAGTGCCCATCAATATTACCGAGTGTACAACAATAAATAATAATTAGATTTTGTACTTCTGCTTATGTTTATTTCTGACCATTCAATTTGAAATGAATTTCTTTTTATTTCATTGTCATTTTAATGAATATTGCAGTTGTCAAGGTTGGGAAATGAAACCATGAATGAATCCATTTTTTTTGTCATTCAGTTTCAGGATCAAGTAGTCCTGAGGCTCATACAACATGGTTAGATGCAGATGAATGTTCTCATCAACAACGTGTCTTTCACGTAAGCTGAGATGAGCTGCCTCCACAGCTCCAATGTGACACCCCTGTGCAATACAAAGCATTGAATGCCAATTTAGAGATGCTTCGTACTGAATTACGGGTTAGTGTCTCACACAAATGAGCTGCAGCTGTCCATGTTCAGTTCAAGTAAAATCCTGACAGGCAGCAGAAGAGAGATGTGCATCCCATCTGAATTCAAACTTAATTTTCAGGTGCAGAAAGAAGTTATCCTAACCCACTCCACCACCTCTGGGTAACACAGTAGTTAGCACTGCTGCCTCACCACCAGGGATCTGGTTTCGATTCCTAGCTTGGGCCACTTTCTGTGCAGAGTCTGCATATTCTCCCTGTGTTGGCGTGGGTTTCATTCAGGTACTCCAGTTTCCTCCCACACTCCAAAAGACGTTTTGCTTAGGTGCATTGGCCATGTAAAGTTCTCTCTGTGTACCTGAACAGGCACCAGAGTGTGGTGACTAGGGGATTTTCACAGTAATTTCATTGCAGTGTTAAGCCTACTTGTGACAAAATACAAAAAAGCTGACACCTGTTCATTAAAAAATGGATGGTCTTTCACTTTGAGTAATGACTATATTTTCATACTTTGCTCAATCATCTCGTCTTATGGTAACATTTTTCCTCCTTCCATAGTGCCCATTTGAAGAAATACAGGTAAATTTTCATGAAACTCACCTGGTTTGTAACCCAAATTGCCCACTGCAAATGTTTGTCTGTATCTCTTGTCTGTTGTGCCATGCTGTACTCATGAATGTCTCGTTCTTTTGGTGAAAGTTCAGACATTAGTTGCATCTTCATTTTGGTCTTTATGTCCTGTAAACCTGGTTGTGCAGCCTATGCAGTGGCAGATTTATGGTTTGGCCTGCTTGTTGGTGAGGAATGGAGGAGAGTGTGGTTTGAGTTGAAGGTGATACTTGACTGACTTGGCAGGGAAGAGACTGAACTAGGGACTGGGGGAGTGCCACCATACTCAGCCCGAAGCTGGGAATCGCACAGACTTGCAGATCATAACCTCATGGAGACCAAAGCCAGGTGACGGAGCTTGCTAGGACCTGAAAAATCACATTGGCTGACTTCAAAATCATTGCTGTAATTATCATAGAATCCCTAGAGTGCAGAAGGAGGCCATTCAGCCCATCAAGTCTGTACCTACTCTTTGGCAGAGTATCTTCCCCAGGGCCTCTCTCCTGCCCTATCTCCATAGCTTCACACATTTACCGTAGCTTATTCTAATCTACACATCTTGGGGCACTAAGGGGTAGTTCACCATGGCCAATCCACCGTACCAGCACATGTTGTGAGTTATTTGACATCTTATGATCCCACCTCTCCTGCACCACCTCTGCCTTTGAGCCTGTGTAGCTGTGCAAGAGATGATTTGTTTTTATGCCACCGGGTGTTAAAGTCAATGCATTTGTCTCTATGGTGCTTCTAACCTGTGTGAGATGGGTTCAATATGTAGCAGGAAAGAGCTGTCATTTGTTCTGATCTTTGTGATTATGTAAAGCAACAAGAATCTTTCTTGCTAAAGAAAATATTGCTGTTTGTCTAGGCCTTTATTGCAGTTCAGTATCCCACAAGTACTACCTGTAATATTTATCAGTCTGAATATGTAGTGAAAAAATATTAAAAAACACATGTTTTTGTTATAGTTTCTGGTCACAATTTTTTCATCTTTTCCTTCTCCCCTAAAGAGGTTGACTCATTGTTGTTCAGTGGACAATAGGTATCTGTCCTAAGGTGTCATTTCCCAGTCCTTATTAGTCATGCGTTAACTTTGACAGCAAGTGGTGGCAAGATATTCATCAGTGTTTCTGGTTTCCAAGTCATTAATGAACACAATCATTGGAAATGCTACATCTTCTGACCGCAGGTAGCCTGACTGATCTTCTGCCTGTCATTCCATCAGGGCTTTTGGGATCAGAAAACAAATTTATAAATATGCATCGTTCTCTTTCCAGCCACTCCAAAAGAAGCATTTGCCAAAATATTTTGATAACTTAATTAAGTGAGCTGTCAAACAATATCACTGGCGCTTGTACACTGCTTGACTTTGCTGCCTCAGGGCAAATCTAATGAGTTCTGTTGGAAATGTGGAGATTAATATATGATCCTGATGGCTGTGATCGGGTTGTAAAAGAGTGAGCCAATTGAAAGCTTTGGATGACCTCATTAACTGAGAGCAAAGTTCGAGTTGACTCTCAAAGCCCTAAGATTGTACTCATCCTCTAACAGTTTTTATTTTATATTATTAGTGAATCCCGTTTTGCTTGAATGGTGGTCATGACTTTTTTTGATCTTATCAATTAGGTCTACCAGACTTTATAGAAAATCAGTGGGCCTAATTTAATGTAGATGACAGGCTCTCGCCCGCCGGCTAGAGATCTGGCAATAACTCCATGTCGTCTCATTTCGGGAAGGCCCATTGCATGAAATGCAATTCAGGCACTTAATTGGGCAGCAGCGGGCCTCCCCCTGGATCTAGCATCTTGCCTGCTGAGAGGTGCCAACCAGTCAGAGGCTGGCACCTCTTCATTGCTCAGCAATGCCACCAGGGAGGAGTTAGCTGCTGCCAGTAATGTTCCCCCACCTGAGGTCCAGGATTGCTGAGGGAGCCAACCACAAGTGAGTGAGTGGTGGCAAAAGGGGGATCGTGGGTAAAGTTCATGGATGACAAGGAGAGGGTCGGCAGCAAGGTCAGGGGGGTGGCTCTCAGTGGGCCCAGTTAAGTAACCCCATTTCCTAACTCACCATGAGGGGGCTATTAAATTCTGCCCAGTTTGTTTTACAAATTTGCTCTTTTGGTTGAATTACAGAAAGGATTCAGACTATGAGGATTTTCTTTCCTTCAATATGTTCTTTGTCACTCCAGTTCAGACAGGAAAGAAATGTTTGGTTTGAGCACCGTAGGTATGAGTGTGAAATTGGCTGAGCACTCATCCAATGATGCTATCAGGAGGCACAAACCACTTTCAGGCTCAGGCCTCATGAACACTTTGTTGATGAGTTGTGAAGGACAAATAGGCAACCTATTATAGCTCACCTGTTCCGTAGGGAGAAACATCAACCAGTTACCCCATGAGACAGTCAACAGGTCAGTCTTGTCTCGGGATGGATATGGGAGGCAGTTGGCGTAAACACCAAGAGGGGACACCTCCTGGCTTTCTTCTTTGGCTTGCTAATTGAGTCTCTCAGAGCCTGGAGAATTGGTAACTTTGACCCTCACAGTGATAACTGGACATGACTGAC
Source organism: Carcharhinus amblyrhynchos (assembly GCF_965287045.1). Taxonomy (NCBI): domain Eukaryota; kingdom Metazoa; phylum Chordata; class Chondrichthyes; order Carcharhiniformes; family Carcharhinidae; genus Carcharhinus; species Carcharhinus amblyrhynchos. The sequence continues at coordinate 14,646,207 of NC_137341.1, forward strand.
TTTGCAGTGATGTTGTGATTGTAATTGTGCTGTTCCATATGTTAATAACTATGATAGTGATTATATAGATGAGTGCCAGGTACAAAGTGACAATAGCACTTCTGGTTCTTTGTTTTCCCCTGTTTCTTCAGCCGTTACTTGTTATTTTGTTTTTGACAGTATTACAGAGGAGGACAATGATAGCATCTGCTGTTACACCTTTGATGCCATGCAGATGGAAACAGATGGTAAATTTGTATTTTGACTAATTTTCTGATTAGTGAAGCGCAGACTAATAGCACCAAGCATTGATAATACATTCATGTAATTCAATTTGGAGTCGGAGAGGGAGGGATACACGATCCGTTAGTTCAGGGTGACTCAGGGTGGGTAGAAGTTATATTGGATATGTGCAAACAAACATACGAATTAATTGCAGGAGTAGACAGACATTCAGCCCCTTGAGCCTTCTCTGCCATTTGATAAGATCACAACTGAGCTCATTTTCAATTATATAATGTTCTGAATAGACCTCATGTTGAATATTACATTCAGTTCTGGGCATACAGCTCAGAAGCAGCTTGGAGAAAGTACAGCTCAGATTTACCACAGAGATACCTGGATAAAACAGCTGAATTATGAGAACAAGTCACTTGGACAAGGCTTGCATTTCCTTGAAAGGGAGAATTATTCTTTTGATTGAAGAATAAAGCTGATCTGATTGAAGTATTTAAGATGATTAAAGCAATTGATAGAGAAGATTGAAAGTGTTCCTGTAGTGGAGGAGTTCAGAAACAGGGGCGGAACCTTAAAATTAGAGCTAGACTTTTCCAAAATGATGTCAGGATGCACTTATTGACACAAACATTCATGGAAATCGCCCCCAAAAAGCTTTGACGTTGGGCCCATGGACAAATTGATAGATTTTCATGAGGCAAGATTATTGAAGGTTGTGGAACAAAGCCAGGTGGATAGAGTTGACATTTCAATCACCCCATTTGAATGGCACAACAGACTTTTAGGGCTGAATAGCCTCCAGTTCCAATGTTTCTTGTCTGCGCTCAGCTCAGTAATATTGACAAACTTCTAATTGGTCTTATTTTGTGAATGCAGATGAATATCAGGACAGAATCTCTCACGGACCACCTTCCATCCATTCATCATCTTCATCACATCAATCTGAAGCTTTAGATTCATGTGAATTGGACCATATGAACTCCATATTTAGAAAGTTTTCCTTGGAAAGGTATGGGTGAATAAGTAAAGTTTTAATAATTATTCTGAGCGCAGCTACTCAATGTGGCGATACTTTGCTTTGAATATAGACATTTTTTGTTAAATTCACTGGGAATAATTTTGGCTTTATGGGGTAGTGTGAAACTAAAGCAAACTGACAGACCATTTATCATCATTCTTTGTTTTTATCTCCATTGAAGTTGAAATAAAAATGACGAGAAATGGAAGAAAGACTGCTAACTTGCTCTCACCTGTTCTATGCTGTCACACAAAGTCAAGCTCTATTCCACTGTAACTGAGACTGAAAATTGTGTGTGAGAAATACCACTGTAATGTAGCATCGATTTTCTTTCTGTTAGTTTGACTCGTGCCAGGATTTTATGGGGCCCAGTGAAGAGTGCTGCGATGTGGAGAGGGGGGTGAAAAATCACATCTGATGGCATGGGGTGGCTGGCATTTTATCAGCAGTAGGGAAGGAGGCAGACAGCCCCCCTACCCTGAGATCAAGTGAAGCCAGTTAAAGGCTACTTAAGATCCTCTTCCCTCTGCTGCTGATATTCTACATCCAGCCAGGGTGGGATAGACTTTTATTATGTGAGGAGATTGTCAGATAAACCCTGATGGCCCCCTTGCAGATTGGGAGGCAAGCGAGCCCTTTGGACTGAGCCCATCTGTCCTCCTCCCAGTGACAAGGATCACCCCCTTGAAAGCACTCCCCTAACTTCACAAATGGCATCGCCATCTTCCTGGAACCTGCCTTTCTGGTATTAGTGAGCTGACTTCCTGGTCAATCCTCTATTCTTGCTGGTTTTATCACTTTGCTGTTCCAGTAGTGAATACCGCTCCCAGTGGCCAATATGGAGCTGCTGACTATCTGATCAGCTGACATCTCTTAGAGTGGAATCTCATTCCTTAAAGGGACACATGCCCTGAGAGCGGGCAGGTATTGGTGGTCCCATAACCAACCACGGCAGAGTTGACTCTGACTTTCTACCTGGTGGACAGGCCATTGCAACCCCATAAGATCTGGTGTGGGAATGTTGATGTGGAGATGCCGGTGTTGGACTGGGGTAAACACAGTAAGAAATCTCTCAACACCAAGTTAAAGTCTAACCAGTTTATTTGATAGTAAACCCACAAGCTTTCGGAAATGCTGTTCCTTCATCAGGTGTATGGAAGGTTCTCCTGACGAAGGAACAGCGTTTCCGAAAGCTTGTGGGTTTACTATCAAATAAATTGGGTGGACTTTAACGTGGTGTTGTGAGACTTCTTACTGTGGAAATGTTGAACATTGGAGTAGCCACTGAATGAATAATGCATTGTTACATGTGCCACCCTTTGAATGAGGCAGTAAACTGTTAGTCAAGTGCTAAGGATCCCAAGAAACGTGCAGAGAGAAAATCAGAGGAGTTGTTAAAAGAATTGTCATCACCTACCTATTACCCAATGTTCAAAGTTCAAAATTCATCCCCATGAATTTTAATGGGAGACCGTGATAGAGATTGCATCTTTGATAATAAACTCTTATCACAAACTCCTATTAGTTTACAGCATCACAGATAATGATCTGTGAGAATTACCCATCTTTTTGTCAGCATTTTGAATCATAGAATGATTATAGCATGAAATGAGGCCTCATGCATTCCCTGTACCCTGCAATTTTTTTCTTTTCATGGGGTTGGCCAAATTCCTTTTGCCCCAACGACACTGTCAGGCAGTGTGTTCCGTATACTGATCCCTCACTCCCTAATCAGGATTTTCGTCCTGTTCTGTTGGTTTTTTTTGTCCAACACATTAAGTCAGTGTCCTCAGGTTTTCGATCCTTTTGCCAACAGGAATGGTTTCTTTCTAGCTAGCCTGTCTTCACTCATCATAATTATGTCCACCTCTATCCAACACTCTGATGAATACAAATGATTAGTGCCCTTGATTATTTTTCTTCTATGTATCCCTGTAGACCCTTTCGTCCTTCTCTAAGCTCTGCCACCCAGATCAGTAATCCTTTGAAACATATGATGCACGCAACACTGAATGGTGATAACCTGGTGACCGAAATCTCCATTGTTGGTGGAAATGAGAGAGGCCTTTTCATTCGAACAGTACAGCTGGGTTCTGCTGCAGAGAAGGCAGGGCTGAAGGAAGGACACCAACTGATTTTGGTAAGAATCATTGTGCAGTACCACGAGGAAGTGGCAAGGTTTGAGAAATGTTGTTGCACTGGCTGATGCAGGAAAAAAGGAAATTGACAGATATAAATGCTAATTCACACCAGTGTTAGTATTGAGAACATTGATTGTGTCCATCTAAAATGGAAAATGAGAATGCATTTTGAAAACTATACAGATAATCAAGTGTCTGCCTGATTGAAAAGCCAAGAAGCAATCTGAGATCTCTGACAAAGTGTAAGTGGTTATTCTCATTGCTGTTGCATCCTTATTGATAGGTACATGATTGTGTAGGATTGATTGTAAACTGTCTGGTAACAGATACAAGTCACCAGCCATTTTACAAGCAAATGTAAATTGAAACAAATTATTTATATTATCACAAAGCAGACAACACCAAGACCTGTACGATGAAGGTCAAAGGTTTTTTAACCAGGCACGTTTCAAAAGTTGAAATGAGCTTAAATTATCAGACACTGCTGCCTAAAACTCTATCTACATTCTCTGTTTGGACACTCAAGTGCCAGCTTGGCTTAGTGGTTTGCACATGTGCCTTTGAGTCAGAATGTTGGTCGTTCAAGAACTTGACTATTCTAGGCTCACAGCAACGCTAGGGGAATGCCACATTACAAGAGGAGCCATCTTTTGTATGTGAGGCTGCATCAGTCTCTTGCTTATCTTAAAAGAACAAGGGGATCTCAGAGCTACTTGGTCAATATTTATCCCTCAAACAACAGATTTTCAGCACTCCGTTTGTGCTGTACACAATAGATTATCACATTTGCCTGCCTAACAACAGTGACAATGTTGCAAAAGCATTTGAAGTATTTGAGGTGCCTTGGGACATTTTGAAGACATGAAAGATGCTAAGCAAATCTTCACAGAATGATAGTCCTGTATACTTGCAAGCCTCATCAAAAAGTACATTGAATTTTGACATTAGTTTTGTTTTCTATGCTGGGCCTTGGACAATTATTATTTATTCATCATGGCAAAAGAAATGGGGAAATGAGGAGGATATCTTTTATGCAGCAATGTGTTATGATCTGGAACGCATGGCTAGAATGGATGAAAGTAGATTCAACATTAATTTTCAGAATGGAATTGAATATATTCTTGAAAAGGAGAAACTTGTCAGGCTATTGACAAAGATCAGGGGAATGGGGCAAATAGATAGTTCTTTCAAAGAGCTAACTAAGACATAATCTGGTGAATGGCCTCCTGCTTTGTACTCCACATGCATTGAAAAATGGGACTGCGAAATGTCTTGGAGCAAGGTTTTCCAGCCTGCCCTGCCACCAGGATCATCCAGTCCTACCAAAAGTCAATGGACTTTTAGCTGAGCAGCCAAATCGCACACAGCAGGTCCCACCACTAGAGAGCCAGAAGATCCTGGCCTGAGTTTTAGTTAAAGATTATTTATTAGTGTCACAGGCTAACATTAACACTGCAATGAAGTTACTGTGAAAATCCCCTAGTTGCCACAGTCCGGCACCTGTTTGTATACACTGAGGGAGAATTTAGCATGGCTATTACACCTAACTAGCACATCTTTTGGACTATAGGAGGAAGCCTGAGCACCTGGAGGAAAGCCACGCAGACACAGGGGAGAACGGACTGTGACCCAAGCCAGGAATCAAACCTGGGTCCTGGCACTGTGAGGCTGCAGCACTAACCACTGTGCTACTGTTGATGAAATAGCTAATCTAGTCTTTTTCAACAATTTATCTTTTGCTGTTTGTCGAATGGAAATATATAAGATGGGATGAACCAAGTGACTGCTCCAGTGGTTAGCTTTGCTGCCTCACAGCGCCAAACACCCAGGTTTGATTCTGGCCTTGGGTGATTGTCTGTGTGGAGCTTGCACATGACAGCTTCTCAATCACTCCATGTGGTGGCAAGTTCCACATTGTAACCACTGTCTGGAGAAAGAAATTTACCCTGAAGTTTTTACTAGAATTGTTAATGACTCTTTAATCTTTATCACTCCTAGTTATGGACTGCACACCTCTATAAAGTAGATAAATTTAATCTGTTTATTCACTTTCCACCTCCTAAGGTTGAGGCTGTATTGTTGTAGAGTTTGTGATTAGGTCAAACATGCCAATCGCGTGCAGTTCAACTGTGCCCTTAAAACTCTGAATATGCTAATTAGATTTCTAATTTCCTTCCTTCAGTGTAAACATTTGTATTTCAGAAAGGGTGTAATACAATATAAATAACTATCTGCAGTTCACTATAGAATTATTAATTAGAAGAGAATTAACCTTTACAAAAGACCTTAAATCACTCAGGAATTTATAAAGCAGCCTTAATTAATCTTGAATGACAGGCTTTAAGATAGGGAAGTTGCTATATGTTTTTTTGTATTCTGGGGCTGAAATCTTATTTGTGGAATTAAAATTCCATTCCCAGGCAGTCCTACCAGACAACTTGCTAGTCTTGGGAAAAGGCCCCTTGAGACATTAAGGCAATTGTACCTTAATATTTATTGCCATAGCAACAGTAGATCATATTGTCCTTGCAGATACCGTGGGTTTTTTTTTACAGAAGATAAACTAATGTTGCCAGTTCTTCTTAAGGTTAGAGTTGAAAATTGGTTATGGCTCATTTTTGAGTGTGACCATTTCACACCTGTTGCTTTTGAAGTAGATACTGTGAGTGAAGGTATTGCTCGCTGCCTGCATGCTCAGCACGGGGCCAAACAGCATACATTGCTGGCACATCTTGTGGAAGGGCTGCTTCTGGCAGCCTGTACTGATGATGTGGAGATGCCAATGTTGGACTGCGGTAAGCACAGTAAGAAGTCTCATAACACCAGGTTAAAGTCCAGCAAATTTATTTGGTTGCACAAGCCATAAGCTTTCTGTGTCTATATATGCCCTGTTTGTGAACACAACTCCCATTCACCTGATGAAGGGGGCAGTGCTCTGAAAGCTTGTGGCTTATGCTACTAAATAAACCTGTTGGACTTTAACCTGGTGTTGTGAAACTTCTTACTGAGCCTGTATTGACAAAGGCTGCATGTTGGAGCTGCACTAATGGAGCGTCAGGGAAGAAAGCGGACCCTTAGATTTCATGGCTGCTATGTTGGAGCTGGACAAGGAGAGAGAGAGAGATCATGTTTTTATTAGGAGGCCCTCAAGGACTATGTTCCAAAGGAAGTGGGAGACATGCTGAGGGAGCTTAGTGCCCAGAGTCTAGTCCAATTTACTTGGCAGCAGAAACTTGAGAGAGTTTGATGGTCTCACTCAATGGTCAAGACCAGTGAGCGTATCTTCACATGACACGGATGGCACAATGACGCAGTGGTTAGCACTGCTGCCTCACAGCACCAGGGACCCAGGTTCAATTCTAGTTTTGTGTCACTGTCTGTGCAGTTTTCACATTCTCCCCTTGTCTGCATGGGTTTCGTCCAGGTGCTCCAGTTTCCTCCCACAATCTAAAGGTGTATGGGTTAGGTTGATTGGCCATGCTAAATTGCCCCATAGTGTCAGGGGGATTAGCTGGGTAAATATGTGAGGTTATGGGGATAGGGCCTGGGTGGGATTGTGGTCAGTGCAGATTCGATGGGCCAAATGGCCTCCTACTGCACTGTAGGAATTCTTTGAGACATCTCCTGCCCACCATTCCACCAGCCTTGCGTGGTGCTCAATAACCCCATCACCCCAAGGAAATCTGTCTGTATCTGGTAGGGGAAATTTGGTATGTCTGCGATGACTTTCACCAATTTTAGGGTGGCACAGTGGTTAGCAGTGCTGCCTCACAACTCCAGAGACCTGGGTTCAATTCCTGGCCTTGGGTCACTGTGTGGAGTTTGCACATTCTCCCCATGTCTGCGTAGGTTTCCTCCAGGTGTTTTGGTTTCTTCACACAGTCCAAAGCTGTGCAAATAAGGTGGACTGGCCATGCTAAATTGCTTCTTAGTGTCCCGGGATGTGTATGTTAGAGAGATTAGCAAGGTAAATATGTGGGGTTTCGCGGATAGGGCCTGGGTAGGATTGTTATTGGTGCAGACTCGAAGGGCCGAATGACCTCCTTCTGCACTGTAGGGGTTCTATGATCACTAACCCAGCAGTAATTCCTGGCATTCAGGTTCACTCCTAACACCCACATACACTTACTTCTCGCATGTCCAAATAGCCTCATACCCAGTTCTCACAGACCTCCAAAGAACAAAGAACAACACAGCACGGGAAACAGGCCCTTCGGCCCAACGAGCCCACACCGCCATCTTAACAATGTATTTTTCCTACACCACCCTTGACCCGTGTCTATGCTTATGGGGATATGCCAGGCCATGAGGTTACAGATTGTGGTCGAGTACAATTCTGTTGCTGCTGATGAGGACCTCATGTGGACCTCAGCACTTCATGGATGCCCAGTTTTGCTGGATCTGTTCAAAATCTATCCCATTTAGCACGGTGGTAGCACCACACAATACAGTGGAGGATATGTTCATTGTGAAGATAGGAGTTTGTCTCCACAACGACTGTGCAGTGGTCACTCTTACGAATACTACTGATATTCTTATGGACAGACGCATTTGCAGCAGGCAGGTTGGTGAGAATGAGGTCAAGCATGTTTGTCCCTCTTCTTGGTTCCCTCACTACCTGCAACAGAGCCAGCCTAACAACCATGTCCTTTAGGTCTCAGCTAACTGAGTTTTGTGGTGGTTCTTCCGAGCCACTCTTGATGACGGACATTGATACGAGAACTGACAATGGTTTCATCATTGACTTTTAATTCCAGATAGTAATTGAATTCAAGTTCCACCCTCCACCATGGTGGAATTTGAACCACAGTCCCCAGAGCATTTCCCTGGGGCAATTTTTACCTTTGGATTACAAGTGCAGTGACAGAACCATTAAGACTCTTCTGAGACCCTGTAATGATTCTGTTTTATTGAACAGTCTCAACATTGCCAATCTGGCCTCATAACTGAAATTTCTCATGCCTGGAAGCACTGTTATAAACCTCTTCCGCACTCTCTCCAATGTGTTCACATTCATCCTATGACACCCAGAACTGTACACAATATACAGCTGAGTGGCTGAGATCTAATTATTGCTATAACTGCAATCTCCAAAATTACCAAAGACCATCACAACAGAATCAATGTAGGCCCTGTCCTGTGGATCTCTTTTTGTAAAGTCATGTAATGCAATTCTGGAGTTAACAATTGTTCTGTCAATGACATGGCATCAGTGGAATCCCTTTCCCAACACCAGTGTGTACTGATTTTTATTCTGTAAACTTGCTTGAGCAGGTTATTTCTTATGTTAACATGTGGGGGCGGAGGTGGATTTGATAAGACATGGGTCAGGTAGGAGGCTCTGGTTCGGAGGCAGACTGCATTAATCTAGCACCTACAACATTAGTAAGTGTACCAAGGCACTTCACTGATATAACACTGACAACTAGCTCACAGGAGGAGACAGAAAGGGCTAGAGTTTGGGCTCCAGCTAGGGCCAAAATGGAAGGCAGCTGGAAGCTAAGAACAGCTGTGTCAGCTGGAGTGGTTTGACAACTCCATCCTGCCTCCAGACCATGTTCGTGGAAGGGAGTTTGGCAGCCAGCAGGGCTACCTGACTGCAACAATTGGACACATTAAAGACCACTGGACCAATTAAAGGAGGCTTTCCAGTCTGGTTTCTGCATGTGGTAGGGGCTGGTTTAGGTCCCCGAAGATGGCGTCCCAGCAGAATTAGGCCAGAGGGCCAGTGTTTCAATCAGCCCTAGAGGCACTTGCTGAGGTGCAGGAGCAGCCAGAGGTCACTCTCCTCCCTCCCACCCCGCAGAGTGGGGGTCTGGAGAGAGTAGAGATTGGAAAGTGCAGAAGGAGGTATTCAGCACATTGAGTCTACACCTACTCTCCAACAGAGCATCTTACCCTGGCAATCCCCCACTCCCATGTCTGTAACCCGCTTATATACATGGCCAATCCCCCCCCTAACCTGGACATCCTTGCACACTAAGGGGTAACTTACCATGGCCAAACTACATAACCCGCACATCTTTGGACTGTGGGAGGAAATGCACACAGACAGGGGGAGAATGTGCAAACTCCACACTGACAGTCACCCAAGGCCAGAATTGAACCCAGTTCCCTGGCGCTGTGAGACTGCTGTGCTTCCACTGTACCATCATGCCACCCCAACTTCTGATTGGCTCTCAAAGCTGGAAGACCACTCTGTCTCCAGGCTAATCAAGGGGACACAATGAAAATCACAATGACACTGTTCCTGAAACTCCTCTCTCCTCAGCCCCCGCAGAGAATGGGGGCACCTTCAAAATCCAGAAGCAGTCGTAGCTTTTGTTCCTGCTCCATTCCCCTACCACCCTCCCTCCTCCTGGCCCCCCGCAACCGTGAGGCAATGCTAGCCCACAAGAGGTATTGAGAAGTGTAGCTAAAGAGGAGGAGTGTTTGAAATAGGGGGGGAGAGAAGGAAATAAGGAGGGAATACTAGCTTAAGGTGCAGAAAGCACAACAATCATTTTTAAAAATTATTTATGATTACCAGTATGCTTACATTAACACTGCAACGAAGTCATTGTGAAAATCCCCTGGTCGCCACACTCCAGCGCCTGTTCGGGTACACTGAGGGAGAATTTAGTATGGCCAGTGAGAGAATTTAGTATGGCCAGTGAAGCTGTGGTAGGCACATTAACCAAAAACACTGTCACAAAATCACTGATATTTTGCCCTCTCTCTTGTTGGAAAAGATCACGCACAATAGAAAAGAACATTGTAGGCCATGGGAGACTAGGACCCCAAACGTCCAGAGCCCTTTGGGTAAGGTGATGATCTGTACTCTGGGGCTGGTTGCAACAGAACCTGTGACACGTGACTTTGCTGGGAACATTGAGGCTGATAGTATTTTCTTACCTTATAGCCCTCCTCAACTCCCAACTCCTCATCACCCTGCAGATGGGTAACTCAGTTACTGGAACTGTCCATATCTTAGACGCTAGAAAAACCTTTGTAGAGATGAGTCACTGGAGACAAGTAGGCAGCAGCCAGGCCAAGGGGAAAAGACAGTTCATGTGCTAGCCTTCCAGAGGATAAGGGCACAGACAAATTCTAATGCAGAGGTCTCAGAGGAAGACTTTGTTGCAGTAGCAAACAGTGCAGTAAAGTGCTGATGAGAATGCACACTGAGATGCTGGTGCATTGACTGACCTGTCACAGCCTCCCATCATAGTTAAGCAGCATGAAAGAGCCTGATTCCAACTTGGCAGAGGAGATGGCGCAGAGCTTGCCTTCTCCACTGTTTCTAGAATCATGAATCATGGAACCCCTACAGTTCTGCAAGAAGCCATTCAGCCCATTGAGTCTGCACCGACCACAATCCCACTCACGCTCTATTTCCATAACCCCACATGTGTATTCTGCTAATCCCCTGACACTAGGGTCAATTTAGCATGGCCAACCAACCTTACCTCCACATCTTTGGACTGTGGAAGGAAAGCAGAGCACTCGGAGGAAATCCACGCAGACACAGGGAGAATGTGCAAACTCCACACAGATCCAAGGCTGGAATTGAACTTGGGTCCCTAGCGCTGTGAGGCAGCAGTGCTAACCACTGTGCCACCATACCACCCATCTGTCCGATCTCCCTGATTGCCTCCAGACCCATAGGTGCTGTCACCGTAAGTGTTACCATCTTTGTGTGGACAGGTCAGTAAACCCTACTGCCATGAAGATGCTGCAACACTTTCTGCTGAATTCACCAACTCACTATAACATCTCTAGAAACATTCCAGGGTGCTGTGAGAGACTTTTCAATAACACAAGCTGTAAATAACTTTATCTGCAAGTTGGGAGTCTAGCCCTTTAAATAATGCTAGTGGTGAATCCCTCTTGTTCTTTGGAGTGGCAGATTAATATGTTGAGTGCAGTATCACATCAGCCAGTAAACCTGTTTGACGTCATAATTTGCAATTGGCAGATTATGACGTCCAGGCCACGTATGGCACAATGGCACAGAACCTTCCCAGCATGGAGTGTCGCTTGGAGCTGTGCCGGAACTGGTAAATACTGCATCCTCTTGAGCAGCCTGCAGGTTCTGTAGCACAGCTCCAACACTGCTACAAATCTGAGTTTCACACCCTGAAACACCTTTCAGTTGAGTCTATTCAGTTTGGAGAGTAAGAAAAAGGATTATTGAAGTAGAATGTTCAGGGACTGAGGAAGGAAGGAAGACTCCAAGACTGGAATATGGTTAGAAAGGGTCCAATTCATATTTTGTAAGTTCTAGTTCTCAGTTTTAGCTGTAGGTTTCTGTTGTGGACTGTTTGTGGTAATGGATTGGGACTAAGATTGATGGACCTTGAGCCTAGCCCAAGACTGTCAGAATTGAAAGAAAAGCATTTGGAAAGGAGCTGAACACCTTTTCATCAACGAGAGCAAACCATTCAAGAGGGTGCACAGTACCTACCAGTTCTGGCACAGCTGAAGCAACACTGCAGGCTGGAAAGGTGCATGCACAGTTGAGCTGTGTACGGCCTGGAGGCTCCCCAGGCAGAACGTGACATCAAACAGGTTTACTGGCTGACATGATACGCTGTTTAAAAATAGGTGCACTAATATATTCATTTGCCACTCCAAAGAACATGAGGGATCCACCATCGAGAGCAAGCTGATGCCAAGTGTCGACAGTAGAAGGAATGCATAACAACCTGAGTATCCCCATCCACCCACTCCTCCAACCACCATCTGCCCCACCAGTGACAGAGACTGTAGGTCACACATTGAACTCCTCAGGCACCTGAGAACTCACTTTTGCTGTGGAAACAAATCATCCTTGACTTTGAGGGACTGCCTACGAAGGAGGATGGATCAACCTAATTATAGACCTACACCAGGTTGTGTTTGACCCACATTCTGTCTTTGAGTGTGATTCTTTGTTTGGAACATAATTTGTAACACTTACTGTGCCTCACCCACAGTGATGTACAGGTGGAGAAGATACACTTTATGTTTGGAGGCATAAAGGGTTAAATTATGAAGACAGTTAGGTAAATTTAACTTGTGCTCCTTTAAAATAAGAAAATTGAGGAGGGATCTAAAATAAAAAAAAATGAGAAGGGGTCTGAGTGGGTTAACATAGAACATAGAACACAGAAAAGTACAGCCCATTGGCCCTCAATGTTGTTACCGAGCTATGTCCGAACCCAAGATCAAGCTATCCCACTCTCTATCATTCCGGTGTGTTCAAATTATTAAAATTAATATTAAAATAATGTTATAATAATGTTATTAAAATGATAAAATTATTTTCTAGGATAAACATGGAGAAATGATTTCCTTCGGTGGAGGAATCCAGAAGGAGGGACAGTAATGTTAAAATTAGAGGCAGAGCATTTCAGAGAGAAATTAGGAGGCACCTTCTCATCCAAAAAGTAGCATGAACCTGGAACTCTCTTCCCCCGTAAGATATGGGGCACTAGGCTGAGAGAAGCTTTCAAGACTCAGATTAATAACTTTTGTTAGGTAAGGGCATCATTTGCTCCCAAATACCTCAATATTCAGACAGCAGGAATTACGGGAGACTGGAATAACAAATAGTGTGCAAACCCATTTCGTGTAAGATCTTAAATAGCCATCAGAAAAATGACTTCTATTTCATCTATTGGCCTGGATTTGAAGCATGGAAACCTGGTGGAAAGAACATTGTGTTCTAATGATGTAGGAGAGTATTTCTCCAGTCTGACCTCATCTGAAATCTTTCTTTCTCTTTGAAGCTGGAAGGATGTATCAAGGGAGAAACTCAAAGTGTTGCCTTGGAAACATCTACTAAAGAAGAAGCACATTGGACATTACAACGCTGCAATGGACCAGTGACACTCCACTTTAAAGCAAACTTTGACGGTAAGCAACTTGCTAATCCACAGGGATTGATTGGGCAATTCGTTAGGTCCAAGAATCCAAAGTAGAGAGAAGGTGAGAGAAAGGGCAGCCACCTTGTAAGCAAATGTTTCCTTTGATATTTCATTCTTGCACCTGGCCAGTTTATTCAAAACACAATACACTTCACAATTTTTTTCACACAAGCGATATTTATCACAAAATAAAGCACTTTTCAGGCTGTTGCACAGCCACTGTATGTGCAGCTAGGCCAGAACATTGCTTGTAAGAATGAACTGAAAGACCCTAATTGTCTATTCGGATCTATCTGTTCATGCGCTGTCTGCTATTGTTCATACCCCAATCAAAAATATTTTAACCACAATTGGACCTGTCTCTGAAGTGTCTGTTTTGAGTACAATATGGGACACACTGAAACCTCTCCTCAGGTTTCTTAAAAAGCCCAATATCTAAAGGTCTGTCTTTCTTAGACTCCCATGTCCAAAATCAGTAGATGGAAAATAAGTGGCGTTTTGTGGCAAACTATATTTCACTGCACCACAGGCCATGTGATCCAAGTTGGAACCCAACTCTGCTGTCATTCTAGGCTAAGACATCAGGCTAGACATAAAGCAGGGAAACAGGGTAGATGATTCTTCTTGGCACTGAAATCAAGGCCTGGGTTTTAACCTGGCAGTGAATATTGTGTGGAGGCAGATGTTTTGTTCAGCCCAGAAATCACAGAAGAACATGAGCTGGATTTTCACCTCTGGGTTAGAAAACACAAGTTGGGACAGTTCCCACATTAGTCAATCCGAACCCGTCAGTTCCTACCATATCTGCCATATTTTTATCTCCGCCATACGTGAGCAGGAAAAGTTTGGATCTGCCATCTCTGAGCAGACCTGAGGCAACTTTGGAGAAATGCAGATGCTGAGGCAGGCTGGTTAGAAGGCTCATCTCAGTCTTGGGGATATCTGTCCACCCACATTTTTCTTACACCCCTTCAAATCCCCACATCCCCTCCATGTCCCTCATCCTCCATGCTCCTAATGCCCACCATACAAACTTCACACCCCCGTATAGCCCCAGGCAGTCCTTATGACACCCATATCCCTCATGCCCTTCCCTTTCCCCTCAAACTCCCACACCTTCTCCATGCCCTCCACCCCATTTATGTGCCATAGCCAATCACCCAATATTCATTATGGACAGACCTCAGGAGCCATATAATATCAGTAGCCTAAATGGATGTGCTGTAAATTAAACCTTCAATAATCTAATAAAGCTGCCACTCAAATGCAAAGTAATTGATACTGCACAAAAAAAACTTCACACCCTTTGTCATAAAGTTAAATCATTGGCAATAATTGGCAAGTGATCATTGGTAAACTCATGCATCTGTTCAGAAATCACACCCAAGACATCCCTTAATCTGTTAAAACTGTCAATCAAACTGTTTACACACCACCCACTGATCAAACGCCTCATCAGATTTTGAAACTGAGCCAAGTTTTCATAATGAGCTCAGCTGTAAAACAGATCTTTACAGCTCCATATGGCCTGTCATTCAAAGAATTCCAGGATGGCGGCAGGAAGCCCCCAAGATATCGTGAGGAGAATTTAGTTGAGATGGGCTGGTGGTTGAGGTGGCAGGGAGAGCAGGCAAATTATGGTGAGCTGCTGCTCTTCCCGGCCCATAAGCAGTGCTGGAAAGGCACTCACCCTCATTGGTTCAGTCCCTCTCACCTCTTTTAAGCTGCTGAAACTCCTAACACTGAGGAAATCCAGCCACTGGGGGTTAAAAATTGCAGGACGGTGAAAATGAAAGGGCCTTATTATAATATTTAAATGATCAAACTGCTTCCTGCAAGTTTGTCATCGATCTCCCTGACCACCATTAAAATTGAAAATGGGTTGTTTCAAAGCAGGGGAAAATTTTTGTTTCAGATTTTTCTTGCATTTGACATGACCCCCGACCAACCCGTTCCTGTGTTTGAAAACTCAGTTCCAAAAATCCACAATGATGGTTTTCACAAGGGACATCAGTGAACCTTTCTTTAATGCAGCTACAAGATCTTATCTCAATGTCTGCTTATCTGTGAAATTGTCACCTAACTAGTACATTTTGAAACTAAGCCAAGCTTTCATAATGAATTCAGCTGAGTGTCACATGAAAAAGAGATCAAAATGAACCCTTTCAGACTCCCTGCTGTTGCTATTGGAGTCCATGGAGAAGGAGTAGGATGATATGTAGGTTGAGTAAAACAATGTGTACCTGGAATAGACAGCCAGTATCTGAGGTGAACAAGGACAGCTGTATAAATGAATGTATACGGTACAAGAACTCCACTGACTAAATAGACAGTGCTCAATGACTACCTGAAATTCTCTGCATTGAGTCATAAAATCACAGTTTCCATCTTCTTAGAACCAATGGATGCCATTGGCGGTGATTCGCATTAGCTCTGGAGGTTCTGCCTCGACATGTTTCACATCGAGTACCAGTTCTTTGTTTGTAAGCGTTAGGCCTGAAGGGAAAAAAGAACAAATTTTATCCATGAGTGTTTTGAAAATGCTACAGAAAGTTTTGCTTGTGCACTCAGGCATGGATACAATTTTAAGTTTATTAACCTGCAAACCACAATGAATGAAGTTTTAGTTGCAGGTTGAGGTGTGAAAATCCTTATTAAAGGCTGTATATTGAATTTGATAACGTACACTGGAGCATGAAAATGTTTCTCAAAGGTGAATTGTGGTCACACTTTCTGCAGGGAAAACAAGCTGCCCTACAAATCGGGGACAGCACCAGGCAATAAATGCATGCATTCTTTTCAGCCTTTCAGCAGTTAAGTTGGAATGAATCAAAATTTAGTGATTGCCAGCGAGGAGCTCCTGAGCTGGCAGTGCTGCTTTGGAAAACAGAACCAGTAGTGCGTACTTTTTCTTTATCTACCTCAAAATGAACTCCTCAAATTTTAGATTCGGAGAACTGGACTGAATGGAAGTCTTAGAATTCCTTTGCTCTGAGGAGGTGCTCAAAGGAAAACTACCTCTTGAACTTAATTTTCCAGCTGAAACACTTTATGATAAAGTTGGGATGTGTGCAACGGCACGGAACAGTGACACATCACACTTGCGATTCATCAAGCAGAGGTGTTGCGTTTTTTGACTTTACAGGAAAGTGGTGCAGTCATGTGCTTTGCCAGAAGCAGGGAGGGAAGATTCTATAGGCTTGCCATTCTACAGTGCTGTTAAGTGCCCTCTGGTTTATTAAGCAATATTGATCGACACCTTGCAGATGGTCCAATCTTTCCTTTTGGGTGGGAGATAATGCTAGATGATGGAGAGGGGGAGGAGGAGGAGGGTTGGAAATATAGGGGGCCATTCTCCCAAAAGTGCTGAATTGGTAGGACAAGTGTTCTGGATCACGACTGTTTTTTCAGTTCAGCTTCTCACTCGAATCTTCACACTCTGTGCACTGCAGAGATCACAATCGGGAATCTCATTAAAAACTGGATTTGGGGGGAAGCCTATTCACACTCAAGATTGACAGCTCTGGAACTCTGCGTATGCGCAGTAGTCCTGATCTGTCAGTCTCCCCGTTTGCTGGCCGGCGCAATTGCTGGCCAGCCCAGGACCACTGCAGTGCTGCCCCTCCAGCCACCCCGCCACCCCTGTCCCAGAGCACCCTGATGTCCAGACCCCCCTTCCACTGACCTTCCCCCCCCCCTCACCTCCCTCCCCAGGGGTCAGACCCTCCCCCACCCCCCCCCCCCCCCCGGGAGCCCCCCAGACCGATCCTCATGCAGAGTGGCAGCGGAACCCCTCCCAACCCCACCAATCATCCCTAGGCCCTGCCCACAATGGGCCCCTGCCCCTTGGCACTGCTCGATGCCTGGTGGGCAGTGCCTGGGCATGGGCACTTTGTCTTCTGGACAGTGCTGGGGCACAGGCTGGCACTGCCAGGGTGCCCATGCCCAGGAGACACCACTCCCCCATCGCCTGACCCGCACCCCCTTAAGGACCCCTTCTTCACTCTGGTCTAGTCTCCCACTAATTCCCCGAACATGGGGAGCTACCCTAAACGCCGCTGGAATGAAATACTCCTAGCAGGGTGAGAGATACTATGGAGGCCGACATGGAATGGATAATCACATTGAAATGACATTTAAATTATATTTAATACATACTCAAATTACTTACCTCACTTCCTGCCGGACGTCTGCGTGTTCCCAGTGGCGCCATTTTCTTCTGGTTGGGAGATGTGCGCGGGTCATAAATACTTGTGGGGAACCCGCAAAATGGCCGACATGTGCATTTCCCAACCCCACCTGCCAGAAAAATTGTGGGTCGCAATGGGAGAATCGGGCCCACAGAATCCTACAGTGCAGAAGGAGGCCATTCGGCCCATTGAGTCTGCACCAAGTACAATCCCACCTACGCCCTGTCCCCATAACCCCACGTATTTACCCTACTAGTTCCCCCGACACTATGTGGCAATTTAGCATGGTCAGTCAACCTCACCCACACATCTTTTGGACTGTGGGAGGTAACCGGAGCACTGGGAGGAAACCCACACGGACACAGGAAGAAAGTGCAAACTGCACACAGACAGAAATAGAAATGTTGTTTAAATTCAACAGAGGTAACTGCTAAGAGGGAGCAAATTACCAAACTGTGTATGGATTGGGTGATAGTGAGTGCAAACTTCTCTGCCATGTTATAATTGATTAGGAATTGTACATTGTGATCTATGCTTTATTCTTAAGGTTACAAGAAACTACTAAAAGATTTGGAAGATGGCAGTATCATGTCTGGAGATTCCTTTTACGTTCGAGCCAATCTGAATATTTCTGGACAGATAGACAACTGTTCGCTGTGTGTGAAATGCGACGAGATTATCCACGTTTTAGACACTATGCACCAGGGCAAGTGTGAATGGCTGTGTGCTCAAGTCGATTTATTCACTGACAAAGACTTGGAAAAAGGCACCATTCCCAGTTACTGCAGGTAATTAGGATCTGAGTCCAATGGGTCACGCTTAGAAAGGATATTTCAACTCCAGATAATATTACCATGACAAGCTGCTTTAGACAGTTACATAGGTAAGATGGATATAGAGGGATATGGGCAAATGTGGGCAATTGGGACTAGGTTAGGGCTTCCAAAACAAAAAGGCAGCATGGACAAGTTGGGCCAAAGGGCCTGTTTTCATGCTGTAAACCTCTATGACTCTGTGACCTTGTCCAGAACAGCAAAACCAGAGGATGCAGCCTATGCTAGACAGGGAAAGAGTGAGGGTGTGAATTCACAGATTCCTGCAGAAAGCAAATGGTAAGTCTGTGGAACAGACTCCCTAGGGGGATGATGGAAGCAGATAGTGTTGACTCATTCAAGTGCAAATCAGATTTATTTCAGAAAATAACATTTTGGGATATAGTATGTGAGTAATTTGAGACATAACAAGATAAGTGAAACATGCTTGGGAGAAACAAGGTGACTTTGGATCTATGATTCCGAGAGCTTTCCACCACTGAGACTGTTGTAGTCTGGTAGATAGAGATTGATTGATGTGATAGGTCAACAATACCAATATTGTTGTAGCATATGACTACCAAGACAAATCTGCTTGTTAAAGATTACTTTATTTCAGAGTGTCATTTTGTTCTATATATCGTGATTTTTTTTATTGTAACCGCAAAAAAGTGGATATTTACTTAAAAGGGAAACATTTCCAGGACTATGAGGAAGATGCAAGGGGAGTGCTCTTTTAAAGAGCTGGCATGTGCATGATCGGCCTCCTGTTGTGCAAGCTGGAGGGGCCTTGATCTTTTTCACTTAGCAATCCATATGCTCCTATCTTACCACTACCAGAAAACCAGTTGAGGAGCAAATTTCTGGGATGTTTGGTGACACAATTTGGTAAGTACGTTGAACCCTATAGATCAGAAATCTTCCAGGTGCCATCCCTCCCTTGTCTGCTGTGTTTGCTGATCTCAACTGGAGCAATGTAGCATCAAGGACACAAGAAACAGTAGGGGCAGGTACAGCAAATACCTTGCTAGTTGGGACATACGAGGTACTTCAACAGATGGGTGCAGTGCTGTGCAGAGTGAAGCTGTACAAACACCATGAAAATGAGTACCAAACATGCTATTACATTCATTACTTAAAACAGAAATAGGTTGAATCATGATTGGTAAGGGGATCAAAGGTTACGGGGAAAAGGCAGGAGAATGGGGTTGAGAAACATATCAGCCATGATTGAATGGCAGACCAGACTCGATAGTCCGAATGGCCTCATTCTGCTCCTATATCTTATGGTGTTATTATAGGGAAACACAGCAGCTACTTTGCACACAGCAAAGTCCCACAAAACCTGAACACATCTCTGTTGGTCTAGGGTTAAACTGGCCAGGGAAATGCAAAAATGCACCGGCTCTTCTTTAGATATTGTCTTGGAAGAGCAGGCAGGGCTTGAGTTTAAGTATTGCACTGAAATGTAAGGCGAAATTATGTGCTCAAGGCTTTAGAGTGGGGTTGTACCCATGGCTTCCTGACTCAGTGATGAGAATGTTATCACCAAGTAAAGGCTGCCACCTAATAGTGTTGTATTCCTCCTGCAGTTGCCATGTAATCAAAATGTACAGTGCACAATAGGCTCATAAGATATAAATGTGAACTCTTCAAAATCCAATTTTTAAAATTTCTGCAGAAGGCAGATAGTGCTGAATTCCCAATTATTTCCTCCGTAGCTTGAAGGAGTCAATCTGTCAACAGTTACAACATGCAAAACACATCACCTTAGTGAAAGTCACCAATAAAGGCCTGTGGAGAAAGGTCAAGTTAGGACAATTAACCAGTTAGGATGCATTGGATAGCACACCAGAAGAACAACACATCTGGATTGGTTAATGAAAACTGCAGAGCTCGGTTGCCACCCCATCAAAGAGGCATGTAGAAATTCGGCCCATCATGCCTCTGCCAGCTCTTTGAAAGAACAACCCTATTTCTTTTCCTGGTTGAAACATATTTGAATATTAAAAATGAATGTAGCACCATCTAGAGGAAAAGCAAAAGCAGGTCAGCAATTAGAAGCTGAAACAGAATTTAATATTAACTATTTCCTTAGCACCTCATCCCTTTCAAGAATACTTGCAGTAGAACAGCAATGACTTGGATGAATAGTCTAAGCTCATTAGAAAATGGCCTTGTTCAAACTGACTAAATATCTATTTAGGCATCAGTGTTTTTTTATTAATCAATACACCATTTAATGGGAGATATGATTTCTGGTACCTTCCTGGCAAATAGGTGAGAGAAACAACTGAAATGCTAGTGTTAGCAACAAAATAGGTATGTCTATTTTTTCATTCATTCATGCCCTATATTGTATATATGTAGAGGGAGAGAGAGTGAGGCAATCTGCTTTAAATTCATAACAGCATTTTTTCGGCCATTGACAAACACATTTCACAAAGTGGCACGTTAAGATTGCACAAAGGGAGGCCATTTAGCCCTTAATGCTTATGCTGGCTCTTTGAATGAGCTATCTAACTAGTCCCACTTCTCCTTGTTCTTTCCCCTCAGCCCTGCATATTTTTTCCTTCTTGAGTGCTTGCCCAATTCTCTTCTGAAAGTTACTGTTGAATCTATTCCCATTGTCCTTTCGCACAGTGCATTCCAGATCACAACAATTCCATTGTGGGAACAAAACTTCTTCTCATGTCCTTTCTGGTACTTTTTTTTCAAGAGCTGGTCAGAATCATTCTGGTTCAGTGTTGAGTTTATGGAGTGATGAGTGGTCCACTAACACGCATGGAGTCAATACTGAACAACAGCCAGTCAGGCCACATTTTCACTGAATCCTTTAGACTGATGTTTCTGATTATGACAGCAAGGTAATGCATTGGTGTAGGATTGTGAAGTCATTGATTAATTGTGTTTCTTTTATATAAACTATTGCTTTTATGCCTTTTTGTGTTGCAAACAGTTAGATTTAGTGTGTTGTAGTTATATGTACATGTTGGTTTCCTCTCTTAAGCAGAGTAATTTGTGTGAGATCACAATTGTGGTCTCCTTGCTGAACTGTTAGCTGATCAAATGAGGTTCAAGATAGTGAGTGTGTGATCGTATCACCCATCCAGACACACAGTCTTCACACAATGCCAAATACCAAGCAGCTTAGGCCCACACAGCCTAAGTGCCTTTTGTACTGAAAAATTGCAGTTTCACACTGACACAAAAGAACCTAAACACAACTGCAGGATAATGATGCAGCATTTTACTAAGACATTTAGAAGGCATTCCATATGGTTGCAAGAGACTTGTTAGAAAAATTTAGGCGTGTGTGTCAGAGAAAATGGATAGAAAGTTGGTCAAGAGAAATAAAAAACTAACTTGTATTTTTATAGCATCTTTCAAGGCCTCAGGGTGTCCCAAAGGGCTTTACAACGAATGAAATATTTCTGAAGTGTAGTCTTTGTATTACATAAGAAAGAAAGAGTTGAGAAGAATGAAGTAAGAAAGATTGGGCGAGATGTGTGCTTAGGGTTAGTGCAGGATCCACCTTTTGTTCTCGTCTGATGGAAATCTTGGTCTTGGGTACAGGGAACAGAATCTCAACATTTGGTGTTGCAAAGGCAAGAGGTTTTGAAGACACTGAAGAGAGATGTTAAAGACTTCATTAACATATAGGCAGGTCCGCAGAATGGAGAAACAACTGCAGAATCAGTTTCATGTGAATGGGAAACAAGCACTGAAGTACACACTGAATGAAAAAAGCTAAAAGAAGTGAATGGCCCACAGTTGAAATAAATAATCTCCTAAAATGTGCAGATGTGGGTAAATAACATCATAAAAGGCCCTTAACAATTTTAATTTTTATAAATAGGGCATGGGCTGCAACAATAAGGAAATAACAGTATCTATATAAAGCTTGGGGTTAGGCCTGATTGTAAAACTCTTGAAGGGATGGCACGGTGACACAGTGGTTAGCACTGTTGCCCCACAGCACTGGAGCCCAGGTTTGATTCCTCACTGTCTGTGTGGAGTCTATGTGTTCTTCCCGTGTCTGCATGGGTTTCCTCTGGGTACTCCGACTTCCTCCCACAGTCTGAAAGATGTGCTGGTTCGCTGCATTGGCCATGCTAAATTCTCCCTCCCTGTAACCAAACTGGCACCAAACTAGCGACTAGGGGATTTTCACAGTAATCTCACTGCAGTGTTAATGTAAGTCTACTTGTGACACTAATAAATAAACTTTAAGCTTTGACAGTCAATTTTTTTTTTAATATAGACTTACATTAACACTGCAATGAAGTTACTGTAAAATCCAATCCACTTTCTTCCCAGTTTCCTGTATTTTTTATAACTTTTAAAAAAAAAAGTTGTTCAAAGAAAATGAAAAAAAGCATACAATTGTTTTTAAACACCCCTATGAGATTTTTCCCCCCCTAGTTTGCTTGTAATCTGTCTTGGGAATTAGTTTGCAATTTCTGGAGTTCCCCATTAGGACAGCCCATTCCTGGCAAACTGACAGCTGGTTCCCTCACACAGACAAGTTGTATCAAAACATCTGGCTCTTTCTAAGTAATTTGCCTCTGGTAGGAATTTGTGCTGATAGTTTGAATAAAGCACCACTTCAAACCTGTAATATTTATAATACAGAAACCAGCAGCAACAGAGCAACTGCTATTATCCCAGTGTAGCATTTCCATCATCGTGCCCACCCCAGTCACAATCCATAGCTTTCTGATTGCACAGAGAGAAAGTGATGAATTTAAGGTGGCAAGTGATGAATCAGAAGGCAATTTTATCTTTTTTGATATGAATGTGTGTTGATCCCTATCCGTTGGGAACAAGCAAACGACATAAAAAATAATGTCCCTTAGGAACCTATCAGCTGGAGGTAGACAGCTGCAGATTTTTATTCCAGCCATATTCAGAATTGTAGTCAGAAGAGATGAGGATGGTGATTTGTGAGTGATCTAAACTACAACAGCATTATCAAAGGTGAAACATGCCGAGACAGCTAGTGCTCAGCCCATATCCTATGTGTCTAATCCTTGGCCTTCGTCATTCTGTTCCAGAGCTCAGCAGCTACTCCTGGTGAAGATTCAGAGATTGATGTACCGCAGCAGCAGAGATGAGACAGACAATCAATATAGCACACTCCGAGGATTATGGGTCTGTCTTTCTTTCGCTCTGAATAATTTATACTGTTTCATACAATCAATTTCCATTAAGTGAATAACCTATTTTGCCTCAAAACTTCTGCCATTTATCTAAATTGTTGACATTACAGAAATCTATGTATGCTTTGGTAAAATACTTAGTACGTATTGGAATACAGAGAGATAATGCATCAAAAACGTCAAATCCCTTGTTCTAATTTTATGTTTTGTCTATTTTGAATAGTTTCTAAGTTTCCATTCTGAGACAAGGGCCTTTGCTGTATTTAAGCTCAAACAGGCTGTTTTGCTTTTGAAATGAACTATAATCAAGCTCATTGAGTGATGTAAATATTGTTTCATTATTTAGAAGTGAGATGTTACAACAAAATAAGAATTTGGTAATGGAAAGGGGCCACCAAGAGCTCAGCAAGACATCTGATTAGTTGGGTTGATCCATTTGATGCATCAACCCAACTAATTCAAATATCCTCCTACCTATTGTGTTCCTGTCCCGTGATATTTGATCTCTTAGCTGTAGAGAAAAAAATTGTCAGGTTTCTTCTTAGGCGTAAAAACCTCAGTAAAATCTCAAAGACTTCCACTTTTCTAAAGAAAAGGCCAGACTCCACTTTCTCAAACTCAATTCCCATTGTAAATACCAGGGTGTGTAAAATCTTTAATAAAATGATATTAGAGAGAGTAACAATTTAAGTAAAGTTCTCAGCTGCCAAAGTACAACACTGCTGGACACATCAGTGGCACTTGCACTGGCAATGAGAAGGTTAACAAGCCTGCATCCCTCAATATGTTCTTTAACTGATTTGAATGGCATGGACACAAGATGGAAAATGGTTTTGAATTGTCAATAATTGACTTAATGCACACTTTCATTTGCTCAGGATTCATTAAATGGGGAATTCACTGTGTTGTATTCTGTCATTCTTTGCATTTCTATATTCTGTGGATACAGATTTTTGCTGCAATCAATTAAATAAACTATTGAATTTTTACCAAAATATTCAAAATTGTTATGGGCTGCCCTCCAGCTGTAAGCATGTAATGATGCATGCAGAATAATAGATTGGTAGGAGGGAACTACAAGGTACTTACAAAATCGAAGGATTGAAATAATGTTATAAACCATGAGAGTAAAATCAGTTTAACTTGTCCAGTGAAGCAAGGAGATTGTGCAATTTATTTAAGCCACTGTAGAACTCCCAGGAAACAATTGACTAGATACCGTGAACCCAGCCAGCTCACCTAATTAGCCTATTTAATGAGGTTTGTGATTTCATATTTTACAGAGCTTTTTACAACCTGAAGAACAACAGCCCTCCATCGATCCCAAAGCACCCCGTCTCTCACGGGCAAGCATCTTCTTTGGTCAGATTTTTCAGGTGATTATTCCATGCACTTTGGAGGCATCAACCATTACACCGAATTATATTGCATTTATAGTACATAAATAGACCATTTGGCCAATTGATTTTTCTTTAATTCTTTGGTCTGTTGTTGCTGACAAGGTTTGTTGCCCATCCCGAATTGCTATTGAGAAAGTCCATGGCAGTGTTTAAGGTTCTCACAAATTATTGCCTCTCACCCCTCAGCATAATTTTCTATTCCTTTCTCCCTCACATGCTTCTCCAGTTTCCCCTTAAATGAATCAATACTATTCACCTCAACTACTCCCTCTGCTAGAAAATTCCACATTCTCACCATTATCTGCCTCAAGTCAATTCTCCTGAACTCCTTGTTGAATTTATTAGTGACTGTCTTATATATTATGAAACCCCAACGAGTAAAAACAACTTCTTTATATGTATCCTATCGAACAACTTCATAATCTTAAAATCCTCTATCAAATCATGCCTCAACTTTTCAGAATAGAGTCCCAATCTGTTTGATCTTTCCCAATGGATTTAACTTCGTGGCCCTGCTACAATCCTTGGAAGTCACCTTTCTCTTACAATGTTTTGTCAGCATGCCATAACATTGCTGTGAGTTGAACTTTTTATTGTGTGTATAGCAGAAAAGTGGGTAACACAGTGGACTGCTGCATCCTGGGTGTGGGATGGTGTCACTCTTAGCTACAGTATCTTGCATTAGAGACCATACAGGAACATTGGAACAAGGGAAGGCTATTCAGCCTGGAGCCTACTCTGCCTTATACTAAATTATGATCGTTTTGTAATTAAATTCCATTTATTCACCTTAGCTCCATATCCCTTGATATTCTTTGTTGATTGACAAGACGATCACCTGAGGCTGCCACAGTTTCTTGTTTCTTCCAAAAGGGAGTAAATACAGAATGGTTCAAATCATTACACTCAGGCGAGAACTTAGAGTAAGTTAATCCTCAAATAGTAAAATACTGATGTTACAAATAATTAGGAAACGGTAAAGATAAAATCACATCCCGATGAGTTAAAATGTCTTCTTTGAAATATACTTTTTCTATTGTTAATTAAATAACGAGGGTTTTGGATTTAACAGTTGAGGATCTACATTGCATGAACCAGCTACGGTTATGGTATCACAGTTCATACACACCAGAATGAGCTGAACAGCTTATTACACTAAACTGAAATCAAACACGTGAGTGAAATCTCCAGGATTTAACTAAAGGTCTCTGAACAAACAGTTGTCAGTCAATCAAATTCAAAAACCCTGTGGTTAGAAAGGATTCAACAAATATATGTTCACATCAGATCAAAGTCTTGCAAATCCAGTAATGCTTTAGCATAGTATTATTTGATTGAAACCCGGGACAAATTCTCTGGGTGTTGACTATTTTACTGGTTAAGCAATCTAACTCAGACCGGTAGTCTGTCCTCCATTTTACATATAATTATGCTACATAGAATTTACAGCACAGAAACAGGCTGTTCAAACCAAATAATCATTGCCAGTACATATATTGCACACCACTATTTTCCCATTTTCATGTAAACTTAACAGCATACCTTCTATTCCTTGCTCCATCATGAACTAATTTAGCTTCCCCTGAAATACATATATGCTATTTACCTGAACCACTTCTTGGGAGTAGTGAGTTCCACACTCTAACCATTCTGTGTGTAATTCTGCCTTATTAGATTTATGGTGACTATTTTATCTTTACTTTAACTTATATTTGGGACAAGGAAAATTAGCTTAATCATAACTCTACATATCTCAAAACGGAATGGCATAAAATGGAAACACTTCCTTTTTTTGACAATGGAAGAAAGTCTGCTTTTATCTCAAATGTAATGGTTGAAAGCACACCTCTTAAACAAAAAAAATTCAATCTGTCAGTTACTAACTTAAAGAATGGCATGGCAAGATTTCATGACTAAAACATTTTTCTGTAGAAATTGACTAAAGCTGTTTTGACGAAACACTTTTCTTGTAGGTAAGTTATATTTCAAAGTATAGAGAGGAACATTCTCCATTTATAGTAATCACCCTATCACACTTCCCCCGGAATTACAGTCCTATTAGTAAACAGTCCATATGTGCTCCCAGTATCCCCACTTCACCAAATGGTAACTTCAGTTGACCGTCTCCAGGTGCTTCCTTCTGTTTTCAGAGAGTTCCTTAAGTCTGCCACCAGCAGTAAAGCCTGTTCTGATGATTCTTTTTCTCCCCTGGCCATGCCAAGTCCAAACACCTGAAAACTTTAAATGGCTGCAGAATGTGTCTCTTAGACTAGAGACGATCCCTCCACATACAGCTCTGGTAGCTTACAAAGTCAAGCACCCATTTTTCTCTGCTGACTACACAAGGCCTCTCTGCCTGTCTTTGATATTCATTAATTTGTGGGGAAGCTTATAAGCTGATCTCAAAAATGGCTTCTACCCTCTTCCCCATTGTAACATGAAATATTGCATTGCATCTAAGTAAATATGCCAGTCAGCTACTTCTGTCACAAGTCCCTTTCACCTTAGAAGCACAACTGTTTACAATACACTATATTCAACACTTTTCTCGGACTTTGGTGGAACTCATTGTCTACTCAAATTAAATTCAGAAATTGCTGCCATTGTTTCCAAGGATAAATAATGACACCATCTTCTCAGTAATGTAATCCATGCCTTTCTTTGATATCTTACAATCAAACCACCCAGGCTTACTGTCAGGCAGGCTGCAGACAGGTCACATGACACTGTTCATCTGCCCCTAAATTTAAAGCTACTGGTCTAAAATATAATAATCTTATAACGCTCATAATTGTAACACTTCCGTAAGATGTGCAAAGTTACTAAAATGAGTGTCACCTGTAATAGTGCGAAGTGACAGCTTAGTTACAGGCAAAAGTTGCTAGAGCAGAAACTGTGGATTGTATTTGAAAGGTCTAATTAAATTCCAGATAATTGCCTGAAGAAGGTCACTTCCTTCAGCGAATCTGAAAATAGCCATCTTGTTTCTTTTTCCAGCCAAATCCTAGTATTAGGCTTGATGAGAGGTTTTGCAGGGAAAGACAACCATAGTTTCTGGAAGAAATTTGTACTTGAATCACTACAGGAACACTTAGCCCATTATTACCTGTTTAGTTTTCACTCTGCTATTTCTGTAGTGTTTTCATGAAAGACCACTGTGAGCCCCTGCTTAACATAAACTTTTCAAGTACAATGTTTGCTAACAAGAGGTCAAACAGAAAGACTCGTTGTTGTATTTAGCCTACTGCACATGACACTTAATCCCTCTAGACTTCAGAAAGCCTCATTAATAGATTTAGTTTAGTCAATCTGGTGTGACCATTATTGGAAAGAAACACTTTCAAATTAGACTGCATGTCTTCCCAGTGCCCTGACCAACCCTCAGTCAATATCATTTTGAAAGTATATTATTCATCATCATCATCACATACCGTCCATAGGAGCTAGCTTTGTCCAAATTGGCTGCCATATTTCCTTTATTGCAGTCATAACTATGGACAGAATTTTATAGGCCCCAAACGGCGGGTTTGCAGGGAGGGGAGAGCCTGTAAAGTTCCCAGATGATCTTCCTGCCCATCTCTGAGCAATCTGCATGTTTACGAGGGACCATGGAGGCCCAGGGCAGATGCTTGTCCTCACACCAACTGAGGCCGCATGGGCAAGGGCCATTGCCTGCTGGTGGGGCGAGTTCAGATACAGGTGGATGCCCAGCAGCTAATCCTGCTTGGGCAGGAGATGTGAGGTAGGTAGGTGCCCCCATTATTGGCTCCTTTCCAGTTTGGGCATACTCCCAAGTTCTGGCCCAGAACTAGTGCTTCCTCTCTGTCTGGATTTTCGTTATGATCCCCACCAGCACCACACCCATCACCCCGCCCATTCTGTCCTCCCATCCCTGCCCTGCCATGACACTTCAGACTCACCTGGTCCTGTGGGCTTCAGTGCTTGGACTGGTGGGACTACTTATAGTCCCAGCAGTGGCCACCGCTCCCATTGGTGTTGCTGGGACAGAACATCCTCCCAAGTGAGGGGCAGAAGTCCTGCCTCCTGCCAATTAATTAAATGGCTAGCAGGGATGCTTTGATGAACAGGCAAATGTCTCCTGCTGACTTTTTCTGTAGCGAAGTGGGAAACTTTGCCATCCAAACAATCCCACCCAATATTTCAGAATTAATTAATTTGCTATGAAGTTGTTTGGGACATCCTGAAATGATGAAAGGTGTGATATAGAAACACAAATTCTTCTTCTTTCTGCCGTTTAAATGAGTGAAAAATTGCCAGTTTTATTAGATACACAAATAAAAAAACAGCTTTCTAAATACATTCCCTCTCCAATCCTTTGCTGAATAGCAACTAGGAATTCAGTGAGACTCTTGTTTGAGTCTAAAGATAAGTAACAAGTAGAACCATGATGAGTGGAGACTTGGCTTTGTTTTCCACAGACACAAATAATAGCACTTCAAAAAACAAGTAGGAAGAGATTAATCTCACTGACTCTTGCTTGCGCACACACAAACACACAACTCTTGCTGTTTTACCTCTTGCACATTCTCTCTCAAGAGGCTCTGATAGGCTGAAGCTGCACTCTGCCTGCCTTTCGTACAATTCCAGGCAGAGATCTGCATTTCTGCTTGATAAGATACGAACTCCTCACTAACTACTACTGAGTTTATTTTGCTTTCCTCTCAGATGAGGCACTCTATCATCCACTGGGACCCTATGAAATGTGACCTGGAAGATGAATATTCAAAGATGAGATTCATATCTAGATCTTTGGATATTGCCCTGAATGGGTTCATGTGAAAGGCTGTGCTGTACAAATGTTACCCCCAAATTGTCATCTGGTGTTCGTTTCTCAAAGTTTGTCAATAGAAGTCAGGTTAATGACAACTACTTATTTTTATGTTGCACCGTTAAAACAATAAAATGAGCCAAGGAGCTTCTACAGGAGTGATATCGGACAGACTTTGACACCAGGAAGGAGAAGGTGATATTTGGGCAGGTTCCCAAATGTTTTTGCCAAAGAAGGTCATTTTTAGAAGTATCTTAAAGGAAAAAGATTGAAGCAGATGGGTTGAGAAAGGAAATTCCTCAGTTTATGGCCCAAGCAATTGAAGGTGTGAACACCAGTGGAAGCCCAGAGGAAATTTTAATTGAACTGGAGGAGTGCAAAGTTCTCAGAGAGTTATAGGGCTGGAGGATGT
This sequence comes from Carcharhinus amblyrhynchos, assembly GCF_965287045.1. Taxonomy (NCBI): domain Eukaryota; kingdom Metazoa; phylum Chordata; class Chondrichthyes; order Carcharhiniformes; family Carcharhinidae; genus Carcharhinus; species Carcharhinus amblyrhynchos. The sequence continues at coordinate 14,676,237 of NC_137341.1, forward strand.
TATAGAGAAAGAGAGGGATAAGGCCATGGAGTGGTTTAAAAACATCAATGATAGTTTTAAAATCGAGATATTGCTGGACTGGGGGCTGGGATACATCAGTGAACCTGGGGTAGTGGGTGAACGGGACTTGATTACCATTCTTCAGTTTAATATGTGCTGGAGGGATCTGTCTATAGTATTAATATAACAAATACAGATCTAGAATTTGCACTGAAAATTACTGGGCCAATTTTATTAGTAATCTTTCTTTGTATGATTTGGCTTTGTAACATCTTTTTACCTTTTCTCATGACAGTTTGTTAGTAGGTCTGATAATAAGTACAAGAGAATGAACAGCAGTGAGCGCGTACGGATTGTCACCGGATCCCCATCTGGCCCAGCAAAAGCATCTTTTGAAACTCTGAAATTCTCAGCTGACAAACAAGATGGTAATAAAATGACCTGCATTTATGTAGTGCTTTTCATGACCTCAGGATGTACCAAAGCGTTTTCCAACCAATTCAGTACTTTGTGAACTGCAGTCATTGTTGTAATGTACAAAACGTGGCTGTCGATCTACAGGCAGCAATTAACCGGATTGTCTGTTTTGGTGATGTCTAACTGTTAGTCAGGTACTGGCCTTTGTTAGTCCTTTGCACAGAAACCTCTATGACTCCTGTATGCAAACTAAGGGGAGGATTTTTCCTGTCCCAGCAGCTGCGGGAATCATAGTGGCAGGTTGGGAGGGGGTGGAATCGTGAAAAGTCTGTTGAGCTCAGGCGGGATATTCCAGTTTTGGGGAGGAGGGGGGCAGTGGCCAGAAAATCCCGCCCTAAGATTAATTTGTCTACCCCATTTTTTTTGTTGTCATTGTTGTTGAAGATGTGGATACAGAAAGTGACATCAAGAGGAGTTTCAGCTTGATCCCGTACAGCCTGGTTCATCCACATCACATCCAGCAGAAACGCCCTGTATTGTTCTCACCCACTGCACTGGCCAAAATGCTTGTGCAAAAGTTACTCAATTCTGGAGAAGCCATGGAGTTTGACATCTGCAAATCAGGTGAGGTTGTGTCATGTCTTGGTTGCAAATGTTTCAAGCAAACAATGAAAGATGCTCACTGGGTGACAACACTAACACTTTTACTCAGAACCGAGTAAACAGAGAAACTGTTTGCATTGACACAAAGGTCAATAAGCTAGTGACACAATTCTTCAGGTAATTTGCAAAACAAATGGTGAGCAAGACGAGGAGAAAGCTTTGTCAAACAGTGAGTTATATTCGAATCAAGGCTTACGGGAGCTTCAGTAGTAACTTTGAAAAGGGAATTCGATATATATTTGAAAAGGAAAATTATTATATTTGGAAAGGAAAAATTTTCAGGCTATGGAGAAAGAGACTGGGGTAATGGGACTAATTATTTTTGGATTTCTGAAAGGATTATTTGAACGGAAAGGGATTTGAGAGAGACAGCACAGGTACATTAGATTGAATGGTTTCTGTGCTGGATGGTTTAAATCCAGCCATGATCGTTGGGATAAAAGTATCCTCACTTTGTCAGCTCTGAGCTTCTTACCTGAAAGAAGTTTGTGCAATCTCAGTGTAGATCGCCGAGTACCATTTCAGGCCCCCATTAAACTTAGTGCAGTTACAGTCAGGAAAGAAGTGGGAGCACTTGGGACACACAGTAACAGTCAAGCTAGTTGTAACCATGATTTTCTTTACTTCTGTTGATCAACGCAGTGGAAAGTACAAATGAATGTTTTTACTTGCAGGAGAGTGAAACTGTGAATGAATTGAGTCATATATTGTAAATGTAATGTTAGAAAATGACTGTCGCTGTGATCCCATAGGAAGGACCAACTCATTGGTTGCATTGACCATCTTGTTGGATTGGCCCATGTGAAGACCAATCATATTTAATTGTAAAGATTCAGGCTTTAAGCATGAGTGAATGACCCATTCACAATCATATTTTCAGTATATTATTAATGAAGTTTTTTTTCATCAGGATGATGAGAATTTATTTTGGCATACAATGATGGTGCATCCATGTTCTTATCTGGTCCTTTGAGGCAGTCAGCATGCCTCCTCATTGCTTAATTGAATACTGCTTGCAGGATATTTAGTTGTGGTAAGAGTGTTTATATTCTCTTGAGTTTCTGCCTTCAGGCTGTTCTACACAGAAGCATCTCCACTCTCCTCATTCACTGCCTTTAGGCGGCTTCTTTGCGCACATAAAGACCGAACCCTCTCTATTTGGTTGGTTCGCTGCCTACAGGCCTTTTGAATCATCTGGAGGCATCAGCCTCAGACGCGTTAACAGATGTGTTAGTTTCAGTCCAGTGGAAGGATGTAACGTTCAGGTTTCTTTATAAAAATAAACTATTTTATTCTTAGTCGTGCCAAACCCCCATATCTCCTTGTGCAATTGTGGACAAAATATCCTGGACTCGAGTGTATTGTCCTATAGCTGTAATTACACTGCCTTTGATCATTTAATATGTGATACAGTTGATCTTGTTCCTTCCTTCCATCTTCATAAATCATTCACTCTGACACTCAAAATAAATTACCAGTGAGCCTGCATACAATAGGGATCTGGATATCAACTCCTTACTCTTTTACTGACGGGGCTATCACTCTACCTGAATCCACCGCTGTCTTTACCAAACCAAAGTACTGCAGCTGTTGGCAATCTGACATTTTAAAAAAAAGGAACACTTAGCGGGGTGTGGAGGCAAGCTTGGTGCGAGAAGCTGAATTAACATTTCAGGTCAATAACTTTTCATTTGAATTGGGAAAAGTGAATAGATTTAACAGAACCAGGGAAAAGCAGTAAGGGTGCAAAAGAAGAACAAAGAAAAAGGTCTGGGGAAGGCAGGATTGTTGAATGACAGAAGGGATGAAGGGTACAAGCAAAGGGGAGGGGTGACAAGGACAAATAAAGAGATAAAAGATATGTCCAAAGGAAGTGTAAATGATAACAGCAGAACCATTCCCATAACACGTTGTTTGAGAAAATGGGAGCCGTAGTTATGACCTGCAGTTGTTAAGCTCAGTGTTGAACCTGGAAGGCTGTAAAATGCCTAATCGATAGATGAAGTTCCTCAAGTTTCTATTGAGGTGCATTGGAATAGTGTAAGAGGCCAAAGAGGCCTTATGAAGATGTTTGTAAATCTTTTATCCCTGAATTTCCATCGAATTCTCCTTGTATTCAGCTGTAGTTTTGATGAGAGATCAGCAGAATCCCTGGAGAAATTGGGTACAAGGCTATTTTAAGCCTCATAATGAGTGATTTGAATAACAATGTACTTTGGAATCGTGTAATAGCAGTTGACATGAAGAGGTGCTGATTTCATTTTTAACAACTAGTTTGTTGCAGTTTTTGCTGTAGTGGCAGAGAGGTTTATTCACCGTTTCTTTGACAAGACAAAGACATCATTGACATCTACTGACGGATTCTTTGGGTTAGTTGATGAACTGTCTGAGACTTCGAAATGGAAAATGATTGCTTTCAGTTTTAAGTGGTTGCGTGGAAGCTGCTTATTGAGTTCATGGCAGATTCTGGTTCATGGATAGCCCCTGAAATTTGTCTTCCTACTCGACGCTAAAAATTGTAAGACTTTGTTGTTACTTCAAAATTTGTCCCGGATAAAAACAATTGTGATCTGACACTACAGTCAAGAAATTTTAAACCAAAATATAAAGACTCCTAAAGCAGATTTCCATCAATTTTATTGATATATTGGCCAGTATTTTCTTAAAAATAGGCAGAGTGGTGCAGCGGGTGGGAGAAAAAAGCAAGGAAACCATCAGCCCCCAAAGGTGGCTTTTCCCACAACGTTCAGCTCATATTTGGAAAGAAATTATGGGGTGGTGGTGCCTGCCCCACCAGCGACTTCAGTTTTAAAAGAGGTGTTCCAGTACATGAATTTAAAAATAAAAACCCCCATTTCAGCTCAACATGACTGCTTATGAGAATTCCTCGGCTGAGAAATTGTCTAGCTGGTATCATCAAGGCTTGCATTGTGGAATATTATTATTGGCACAGATGCTGGTGATAAGAATTGGGAAAATCAGTCTAGGTTTGCATCCCTGATCACCATCAGTAACCATGTTAGAAAGAGCATGTATATGCAGGTAGCATTTCAGGTTGTGATTGTTCTGTTGATGCCAGGCTCAGCGTATGAGTAAGATGCACGAGAGCAGCTTTGACGCTTTCAGCATCATTTTCTCATGCAGTTCCTTGGATCGAGATTGTTTAGTTTCCACTCATGTTCCAAGACTTTTGAGATGACTGATAAGTCCAATGCAGTCTCTGTGGGTATAATTTTCCCTTTCTGCCCACCACGGGAATCATAGCATGCGGGTGGAGGCGGTGGGGCATGCAAAGATCCATTGATCTCGGGCAGGATTATCCAGTCTTGGGGTGAACATGGCCAGAAAATCCTACGCGTTGCAGGTGGTATTTGAAGGATTGGGTTGTTTCAAGGTTTGTGCAATCCCCCAACTTCATCTCTGCACATTCCTGACAAAGTTTCTTGACGTGCTTGGTGCCCCTCCAGACGAGCCATTTTACTCTATCACAAGTCAGGGGACTCCAGTGAGTCAGCAGGGATGCTTTGAGGACATCCCTAAAGAGTTTCCCCTGTCGTCCTCGGAGTCTCGTGCCGTGACAAAGTTCCAAGTAGAGCAGTTGCTTCAGAAGCTTGGTTTCAGGCTACATTATACTCCAATGTGAGCCATCAACTTCAGGGAACAAGGGGGAGAAAATTGGGGAGGGAGAGAGGGAGTTTACAATAAACACCCATGGAATCATTGTTCAAACAAGAATGGCTTGGATTATTTTATTAATTTCAATATTTGCCCTGTAGATATTTTAAACAAAGAAGAATATTTACAGAAACAGAGGTCTGAACCAATTATCTTCTCCAGAGAAAAACATTTAAACACCTTTGAATGTGTCATGCCTGCTAACATCAAAGCTGTAACTGCCAAGGTAAAAACTTTCCCTTTTAATATCTTGTTATATTTGTTATAGATGTGGCAAATGAAAGTGTTTGTTTTGCAATGGCAAGAGCCCCCGGCCTACTGCCAAGAATTGTTACTGGAATAAAACTGCTTATATTTATATTGTGCCTTTAAAATGATAAGAAGTTCCATGGCGCCTTACGAGAGCGTTACCAAACAGAAGTAGACATCAACCACATTAGGAGATGTTTGGAAAGATAACCAAAACTTGAGTACTGCTGAAAAAGACATTTTGTTGAAACTTTTCATCTTGCACTCGTCAGGACAATTGCAAGAAGTCGTAATGTTCATTTGGAGAGCTCATGCAAACATGATGGGTCAAATGACCTCCTTCTGCATTGTTACAATTTTGTGATTTTCATTACTGACCAAGGCAGCTCTTCCAGTATTCTTTGAAAGGTCCTTTACTCAACTGTCTAAACTGACTTCAGAGCAAAAGCAACCTCTGACAACTCTTTGGTCCTTAAATCTCTACAAGTCCTCACTCTTCAAACAGGGAATGTGTTCTCATTTGCATCTTGCTTGCTGGTTAACAAAAAACAATATTTTCTTCTGCTTTTTAACAATATTTATTGTCACAAATAGGCTTGCATTAACAAAGCAATGAAGTGATTGTGAAAAATTCCCCAGTTGCCACACTCCGGCACCTGTTTGGGTACACTGAGAGGAATTTAGCATGGCCAATGCACCTAACCAGCATGTCTTGTGGAATGTGGAAAGAAACCGGAGCACTCGGAGGAAACCATGCAGACACGGGGAGAACGTGCAGACTCCACACAAACAGTGACACAAACTGGGGATTGAAACCGGGTCCCTGGCACTGTGAGGCAGCACTGCTAACCATTGTGCCACCGTTGGCACAGCAGCAGTTTTTTCCTTTCTCTCTCTGGATTTCGGTGTCCAGAAAGACTAACTGCCCTCCTTTGCGTCAAGATGAATTTCTACAGATTTTGGCCTGGGCCTTTTTCTCCAAATCTCATTGTCTGAAGCAGAGCTCAATATGCTTTTACTGTCTCCCATTTTAGGACATTCTAATCTACGATAAACGAAGGGAAACAGTTTGAAACATAACTGCCTACTCACAACTTACATTCATAACACTGTGCCTTTAGCTAGCTAAGCCTCATGCTCTTTCAGTTCACTAGTTAAACCCCTCCATTTCTCACCTCCCTCTCCTCTAAGTCCTTCTCAAAGGCCAGCCCTTTCAAATAGCTTTTGGTTGCTCCAATGTCTCCTCCTTGGTGAGGTGTCCATTTTGTTCCTTACATCTTGAAAGCACTTTGGGATTGGTCTTTTCAATGTTAAAGGCCCTCTATCTTGCAAGTTGTTGTTGCTGCACAATTTTGTTGCACATGATCATTAAAAAACGGTTGCTACAATTATTGAGATAATTGAAATTAGTAGTGGGGAATTCAATATTTTACCCTTAAAGGGCAGCAATCACATCTGTATTTGGGATAAATGGTATACCATGCTTGGATGAAATTTACTTTTTTATTGTTCTGATGCATCTATCAAGCTGATGAGAATGGTGACCAGAAGAATAAATCTGTCAGCCCATTTTAGTTGGTTGCACCCTCAAACCTGAGTCAGAAGGTTATGGCTTCTATTCTGAAATCTGAGCCTTATGATGGAGTACCACACAAATGAGGATGATATACTTTGATGAGACACTCTATAAGAGTCCTGCCATGGCTGAATTTTCTGATGGAGATGCCATGCCTTTCTATTGAAAGAACAGCAAGTTCTCCAGGTTTCTGGACTGGAACTCTTCCCTCACACCAATGAACAAATCATTCACTCGTTGCTGCTGGGGGGATCTTGTTGTGCAGTCAGCTCTACCATATTCACCGACATAACTTGTGCCAAATTGATTGTGCTTTGAGGCAGGTAACATGCTTTAAGAAATGCAAGTTACCAATGGATCAAAGATGGAGTTGATGTGGAATCTCAAAGAAATGCAAGAAAATATTTCTCCAGGGATAAAGATAGCATGAATAGCTTTACTGATTGTTTTTTACTGAATACTGATTTACCCACTCCACCACCCCATTGATATACAGCTATTTTTTTCTTCTGTCATTATAGTAGAATTAACTTAAGTAAACAATGGTTTTAAATCTAGATGTAATGCTGAATTTTTACATTCCTTTTACATCAGTAGAGCTGTGAGTGCAGTCATTCAGCAGAAGCATGGATCAGCAGAATTGAAAAGATTTCTGTTCCTCTCCCTCTCCTCTGCCCATCAAGTTAGAGTGAAAAGTGGCTCCAATTCCCTGTAATTTCAGCTATTGCTCAATTTGAAAATGTTTTGTGCTGTCAGTTTGTATCCAGGGGCTGTTGGGAATGAGCCAGTGCAAACTCGCCTAAATCTTTAATCGATGACTGTTTATTTCAGCCGATTCTGATCACAATGATAAAAGGAAGGGATGCAAGTCAAGTAGTCCCAAGTGCATTAACTTCTTAATCAAATGTCAGGTTCAATCAATTAGCATCCATTATCTGTGTTAAGGTTTAATTTCCGTAAGCATCAATTTTGAGGTCTATCAAAATGGCTGCCAGCAGTGTGATTTTCAATCAACAAGTTTGGCATGGGGCGGTTGTGGGGGGAGCACTCCAATTAAAACTCTCTTTTTCATCCTGAAATTGAATTTGTAGGACTAAACTCTCAGTAAAATTTAGACTCTTCTGAAAATTAAACCTCCATTTAGTTTTACAACTAACAGCATATTTTTGTTTACGGAAATATGGTGAAACATAGGATAGTCTGGATCAAATAAATTTATTTGCGAGGAAAAGATCATCAGAATGGAAATTGCCTGAGATATGTATATTTTGAAACAAAACTAGCAGCAGGTTGTTAAATGATAATAATGGCTCGATGAGCACCTTAACTTGAAGGTCGTGTGGAGTGGAAATGCTGGCACAAACCTATTGGGCCAAATGACCTGATTGTGGGCTGTAAATTGAATATGATTATATGTAATCCACTGAGAAAATCTATTCTCTCTGTTCAGTTCTTCTCAATAATCTGAGCTCTCTCCTGACTTGTCCTCCATCCTTACTGTCTGCCTGTGCACTAGCCTATTCCATTTTGAAATATATACTCAATCTTACTGCCTGAGACCAGTTTCACCCCCAAAGTGGGTGATAGCCAATCAGCAGCCTGTTTTGCACCTTGCTGCATTAATTTTGGCAAACAGGATAGTGCAGGGAATATAGTGCATAGTACCGTGAAACATAATTGTTAACCTCTTCATCGTTCCCCAGTTGTTGTCCTGAAGAAACTCTTACAAATTGCATGAATCTCTTTCCAAATCACTTCTTTCTGTTATCTCCCCACTCCCCCCCACCCACCCATTTGACTTTTTCCTTTCTCTTTTTTTCTGTCTCTCCCCACTTAACTCTTTATTTTAATCTTTCTCTTGGCTTTTTTACTCTTATTCCCTCTCCCTTTCTCTGCCTCTTTCTCTCTCCACTCTCCCTACTCCCTTTCATTTCATGGTGCACTTTGTCATGAATTATGGACAATATAGACATGACTGCTGGTTCCAAATGACACTAACTTGTTATAAACTTTGATATTGTTCAGTGTCAGAAAGGACACAGTAAATTAAAATGACATGTTCAGAATTCACTACTTTTAGTTATTTCAAAGATAGAAAACAGGTTTAGTTTTGAATTCAAAACTGAAGGGACAGTGGTAAAGGACACAAAATAAGACCTTGTTCGGCATTACTGAAGTTAATCAGATACACAACATATGCAAGCTGCCTCAGCCCATTGCCATATCCATAAATGCCACTTTGTGCCATCAGTGCTTAAATTGAAGGACACATAATCCTTGGTAGTATACCAGTTAAATGATGCCTTGTGTTACTCAGCCTCATAGATGTGCAAAGAAGGTCCCTGGTTTATGTCACATCAACTCATCCCTGTTGTTGGGCCACACTATGGACAGAATTTCTGTTCCAGAGACTGAATTGGAATGACTTCCGCTGCAGAGCAGGCAGCTGAGCAAACACAACTGTTCAACTCCTTAATTATGCAGCCATGAGGATTATGCCAAATCTTGTGGCAGGTTGGGCAGTAAGTGCCCTTCCCAGCCGTCACTTCATAGGCTCCAACGTCTGGGTGTCAGAGTTGAACAGCATCTGGACAGCCATTCAACTCTTGCGTCTGCTGCTTGACTTTCCTTCCTTTCCCCCTCTCCCTCACCTGGCTCCCTAGTCATGCCTTGATCTTACCCTTCCTCTATGCCCAGCCTTGGCACAGCTTGTGCGACAGGCCGCTGATGTCTCTCAATGACACTGCGAAAGGCAGGCGAAAGCAGCATCCACGGAAGGCACGGTAGCACAGTGGTTAGTGCCGTTGCCTCACAGCACCAGGGAGCAGGTTTGATTCCTGGAGTGGGTCACTGTCTATGTGGAGTTTGCACGTTCTCCCCATGTCTGCGTGGGTTTCCTCCGGTGCTCCAGTTTCCTCCCACGGTCTGAAAGAAGTGCTGGTTAGGTGCATTGACCCAAACAGGTGATGGAGTGTGGCGCCTAGGAGAATTTCACGGTAACTTCATTGCAGTGTTAATGTAAACCTTACTGGGGCTAATGAATCAACTTTAAAAAAAACTTTTGACCTGGAAGTCCAGAAAGAAGTCGACCTCTCCAGGTGTACACCACTCAGGTTCACAATCATGAAACAGAACATTCTGAATTCCTGCTGGCTGGGTGTTACATTTGGCAAGGGGGTGGAAAACAAGGGTGTGTTAGACTTTTAGTGAGCATTCATGAGATGCAAATGATGTTCCCAGTGCAGATCTGCAGATCTCTAGACCAGCCTTTAACCTGCCAGGAATGCCAGGAGATCAAGATTCCAAACGAATTACAGGCGGGGGTGGAAAACTTTTCCCAACATGTCCTCGACATTCCTTAGTTACCCAGGTGTTAAAATGACTTGTTACTAACTACTGCTGACCATCCCCAACAGTCTGGCTGACAAGTGGCCATTTGTAAACTTTGAATAAAGAGTAATCAATTTCAGCTGTGGTGCCTCGCAACCGTCAATCCATCAACCCTTCCTGCACCATCGCTCCTGCCCCTATCAAATAGCCTCTTGACACTCACTAATCTGACTGGCTCACAAACTATGGCCACTGGAAAATTTGTCAAATAAGCCAGTATTTGTCATCATCTTCAGGAGTAGTGCGAAGAACATTAGGAGATAAACTGAAAATGAGCATGAAACAATGTAGTTTGAATGTGTGCTATGCTATTGGGACCTCCTGTATTAATTTCTTCAAAGGTCTAATCTTCGTCCTACTTGTATTATCGGACATTTAGAACACCACTTTCAATGTGATGTTTGTGGCTGACATAACTCCCATCTGTCCCTTTTCCCCACATTTGAGATTCAGTTGTGATAGGAGAGGGATGAGAGCTGTTTGGTGTGATATTCATTCAAATTGTCTTTTCCTTTTCCTTCCCTAATATAGAATAAACATTGTTTACTGGAAGCTGGACTAAGCTGCACAAGAGATTTAATTAAGAAGGACATCTATCCAATTATAATTGTCATTAAAGTCTGTGAGAAGAACATCAAACGATTCAGGTACTGTCTGATCCTTTCCACACTGGTGCCTTTAATTAGTTAAAGCTGCCATTTCCAATCAATGTTGCCAAATTAAACTTGCCTTGTTACATAGGGAGGGGCTAAAGATACTTCGTGGCTATTATAAAAAGGATTCCTTACATCTTTCTGTTAAAAGTCTCAGTTTTGACTTTCAACAATTCAAAATTTAATTGAGCACCCTAGGCAAGAAATGATATACGAACAGAGCACAAGTTGGAGATCGAGGCATTGTACTGAAGCTTTGATTCTCTGATCTATACCCTTTTTAAGTTCAGCACGCTTTCTGCAAGGGCAGCATGGGATTATTTTGATTGAAGGTACCAAAGCCTGTTTTAACTTAGGATGGGAATTTGATGTGTGGGGAGATGTTGTCATGTTGGGGTGACAGGCCCCCATGAAGTAATCGACATGAAGCATGGGCAATTTTAACTCCTGGGCCTTCACTTTAAAATGACTGATGAGCAACCTCCCAAAAGTGTACCATAACATGCAGCTCACCCACAATTTCTACCGAGGCCTACTTAAAGCAGGAATGTGCTTCTTAGAGTGAGAAAGCCTCACAATGAGTCCCTCTCCTGCCAACCCCAACCCTAAATTCAGATTGGCACCCTGGAGGAGGCTTAAGTGGAGGCGGTGAGGAATGGCCCAAATGAAACATCTGTGTTAAGTAGTATCTGAAAGGATTGGTGGCACCAGCATCATCCCAGAACTCAGCTCAATGCAGAGTGCAATCTGCTGACCTCTCAGGAGCAATAAGTGTGAGTTGCAAGTGTGCATTAAGTGTGGGCAGCACATGAAAGAAGCCAGCCATGCTACAAAGCCCCAAAATCTCCCCTATTGGCCATTGAGTTTAATGGGGAGTGTGATGACCTGTGAGAAGGATTCAGACTCAACAGATTATAATAGCATTCACTGAAAGTAAAGGAGCGGCAAATTGCACGGAGGGTGTGGAGAGTCTGCAGAAGGATCTAGATAGGCTGGGCGAATGGGCCAGGAACTGGCAAGTGGAATTTAATGTTGGCAAGTGCGAGGTGGTCCACTTTGGTAGGAATAATGGTAGGAAGGACTATTACTTACGTGGCGAAAAACTGCAGCAGGCGACGGTGCAGAGGGACCTCGGGGTCCTTGTGCATGAGTCGCAAAAACCCAGCCTGCAGGTGCAGCAGGTGGTCAGGAAGGCTAATGGGATGCTGGCCTTCATAGCGAGGGGGATTGAATATAAAAGTAGGGAGGTCTTGCTGCGGCTGTATAGGGCATTGGTGAGGCCACAACTGGAGTACTGTGTGCAGTTTTGGTCGCCGCACTTACGCAAGGATATTTTGGCCTTGGAGGGAGTGCAGAGGAGGTTTACTAGGCTGATACCGGAGTTGAGGGGGTTGAGCTATGAGGAGAGGCTGAATAAACTGGGCTTGTACTCGTTAGAGTTTAGAAGAATGAGGGGAGATCTCATTGAGACATATAAGATGATGAATGGGATGGATAGGATAGAGGTGGAGAGACTCTTCCCGCTCAGAAAGGACAGTAGGACTAGGGAGCACAGCCTCAAGATAAAGGGGGGGCGGTTTAGAATAGAGTTGAGGAGGAAGTTCTTCACTCAAAGGGTGGTGAATCTCTGGAATTCTCTGCCCGTTGAGGTGGTGGAGGCTGCCTCGCTAAATATTTTTAAGACACGGGTTGATGGGTTTTTGATAAGCGGGGGGATTAAGGGTTATGGGGAGAGGGCGGGAATGTGGAACTGAGCCACGACAGATCAGCCATGATCTTATTGAATGGCGGGGAAGGCTCGAAGGGCTAGATGGCCTACTCCTGCTCCTATTTCTTATGTTCTTATGTTAAAACAATTAGTGTGGTTTGCACAACCACGCTGAAGTTTCACCAAAATAGTGCCTAGGTCAGGGGAACACAGTATCAAAATTTCCAGATGGCACACCAGCGTGGTTAACCATGAAGGGAAACTGTGTGCAATGCAAGAAGCACAATTTAGCGGATTAGGCAGCGAAGCACTGAATTAAATTCAATGCAGAGAAATTGAGATAATATTTTCTTGAGAAAGTATAGGAAAGGAAATACAAATTAAGGAGTGAAATTTTAAAAGCATCAGAAGAACAAAGCCATAAATATTGAGGTATAGTCATTTTTAGAAGCAGGAGGATTCTTTTAAAGACAAAGGGCATAAATAAATAGGAACTTAAATATAAAGAGATAATTCTAAGGGCAGAATTCTCCCATTTTGAGATGAACACCGAAAACTTCTGTTCGTGGCCTGGATTCTCCAATTCACTGAAAAAGAATGGAGCCTTGGCTGGAATGCCAAATTTCTGTTCTCACTTGCAGCTGGACAGGTATGGATGAAATCGAGGAATCCCACGCTGTGTGGTGATGAATGACTCTGGGGTCGTCTGTCCCACTGGCCAGAATGGCAAGCTCCTATGCCAGATTCTGCACTTGGAACCTCATTAATAATGCACAGGCAAATTCCCCTTCAAGTTCACCTGGCTGTCATCAGTTGGTGGGTTCAAAGGTCTCAGAAACCTTATTTAAATACCAATGCAGTGCACTCATTTCGCTCTCTCCACCCCACCTGGACTGCGCAGAATGTTAGCAACCCGTAGGGAAAATATTTGCAGCCTCGGGAAGAAGTCTGTTCCTCAATTCAACCATCCTATCCCCCTGAGCTCATCACGTGCGAGGCAGCCATGCTCCACTTGGGCCTCTACCCGTTGGTCGGGAGTCTTCATGCATTCCCTACCAGTAGACAATGTGGTGTTGCTTTGACTTCCTGTTTGTGAGCTTTTCATGTATACTTGACTGGATCCAGCTTCCCTCACCTTGTTCTTCCCTCTGCCTTCCATTGTTTGCTTTCTTCATCAACTTCCTTGCCCTTCTGCTTGTCATCGTGAACCTTTGCTCTTCCCCACCTCCTTGCACAGCCTTCCTTCCATATCGCCCCCACTTGCCTTCTACAGGCCCACCACCTCCTTCCCCACGCCCACCATCCCGCGGATCCATCGCGCACTTCAGCCCGGTGCCCAATTAGGAACTTCTGTTCCGGTGCCTGTATTAACCTGTCATTGGGAGAATTGCAACGTGGTTTTATTCCTGTGTGTTTCTGATGTTTTGGCTCCTGCTAGATTCTCCACTCCTGCTCACCACCAAATCTGCCATGGGCGGAATAAGGGAATTCCCACAGAGTGCTGGTTGAGGCAAGAAAATCGGTGTGCAGCTTGCAGGCTGGACAGCCAGCATTTCTGGACAGAAAACTGAACATTATGCACAGAAAAATCTGCGGGTGTTGCCCACAATGTCATATAGCTGGTGGAGCCAGAAAAAGTTGGCAGCCAGGAGTGCCAAGATCATGATGTTTCCAATCTCCAATAGAAAAGACAGGAACAACCCCAACCCCACCCACCCCCTGCCTCCCCTCACCCAAGGACATGGAAATCTCCCCCCCCCCCCCCCCACCACTCAGCCCCCAAATGCATAACGGGAATCCCACAACAGAGCTCTTGATTGGGCCATCACCCCCTCCCCCAGCACTGCCCCACTGGGAGCAGTGCTAGGGGGCAATGCCAGGGTACTACCCAGGCATGTCTCTCTCTCTCTCTCCTCCCAGGGTTTATACATACCATTGCACATCCAGCAGGTTCCATTCATCTAGTTCCTGTTTTTAATAAGTCAGAAACCTCACCGACATAATGTCACGTCAGTGAGGGAGGAATTCATTGTGTGGGGGGGACAATATGGTGGGGCAGCCCACTAATTATATGTCAATGTATTGAAATAAGATTCCCAATCTTCCTGGGCGCGAACCTCGTTCGGTTACCGGCAGGGGTGTGGAGATTGGGAAAATGAGATCTCAGCTGCGAAGTTCACATTTTCTGGGTCCGATATTTTTCGATCTCAGCAAATGGTGGATCAAAACTGTGGTACATAAGTCTTTTGAATCACTGGGTGGGATCTTGTGTCCCCTTCCCCCTCCAACCAGGTGTGTTTTGCGGTGGCGGAGGCGGCTTGCCAGTGGTAGGATCTTGCAGGCCTGCCATTGTCAACGGGTTTTCCCATTGTATGCACTCTAGGCTTGGGGGGGGTGGAGGGATGTTCCATGGACGGGACTGGACGATTACATCCCATCCAATGTTTAGGCTCAGTGGAGATCAGAAAGTTGTGGGTTGAGCACAAATCTGGGATGATACTTCCATACCTTAATTATATGGGGGAGGGTGGGAATTGAGAAACCGGCAAGTTTCATGGGAATAGTGAAGCTTGAGAGGACAACTGATAGAGGTGTTTGGAATGATAGAGAATTATAGCAAGTTAAATGGGGAAGAGCTACTTCATTGCACAATAATTAGAAAGCATAAAGTTATGAACATTACCAAAAGAAGGAAGGGAAAATATATATATTTACTTTATAATGCAAAATGTTGTTGAATATGAAAACCCTACCAGAATAGGAGCAGAATCCAGATTAGCTTTAAAAAGAAAAACGGATAAATAATTGAAAAAGAAAAGAATTAAAGGTTGCAATAAAAGGGGCAGAGTAATGGGAATAAGTGACTAACTCTTTCCAAGAGTTAACACAATGGGATGGGCCAGATGGCTGCCTTCTGTGCTCTGAAGTCCAGTGATGCAATGGTAGGTCAGAAATCAGCACCTTGGAGAAAGATGAAGGTGTAACCCTAAACTTTCTACAAAGAAGCAAAAGTCGGAGGGCAAGTGTCCCCTGGCCAACTCCTCCTTTGCAATTCTCATGACTTTAATAATTATATCCTCAAAATCATGTTAAGTGTTCATAATCATAAAAGTTACAAATTTCTGTGCTGAAGGTTATATTACTGACCTTACTAATACATCTATTGATTCATTGCTTAGTCTCACCATTAAGACTGACTAGTTATCTAGTTTGGCTCTTGAAATGGCTTCTTAGCACAAAATGGCTTTTGACTATGTTAATGTTTATAATGCTAAATAACATGTTGATTCAGACTACAAAATGATAGTCACGCTTAAACTATTGATTTTTCAAACTTCCAACACTACATTTTCTAGACCATCTTAAAATGTTGTCATGTTGTGCTGGTGACACTGAAATCAGATGTTTGACATTCATAAAGAGTTAAATGTACCTAAATTACAGGAGACTGCCAGCAAAGCCAGACAGCGGTGAGGAAGAGTTCCTGAAGATCTGTCGTTCAAATGAGAGTGAGCTGGAGTCTCTCCCCTGCTTGTACGCAACAGTGGAAGCTGATGCATGGGGCAACATTAAGGAGCTCATCAAAATCATCAAAGAAAAAATAATTGAGGAGCAGAGGAAGACTGTCTGGATCGACCAGGACCAACTCTAGATTTTACTGAGTTACTGCAGGATTTGACCCAGTGTTAAATCCCCTGCCATTCACAGACTTGCAAACTGTAAGCCAGTTTTGCAGGGGAGACACCCAGTTGACGTTTTTTGTGACATTTGGGTGAGTCAGATAGTTCTGTTTGAACTAATGCTCAGAACAATACTGAGTGCAAATGAAAACTTGCAGTTTGAAAGATGAATGACGCAATGGAAATGCGCTTTCATATCAGTGGCTTCCCAAAGCCTACTTGAGTTATGGACGAAGGTGACTGTGATCATTGCATCACTTGTTAAGAGAGGATGCCACTGAGAGAATTCTCATGTTTTAATGCTTTTCCTGTTCCTCTAGCTTACACGGTTGCAAGTTCCGGTTTAGTCTGGGGTTCTTGACTGCGCACTCACAGCCAAGAGAAGCGATCAGCCTTTTGATCCATCGGACCTTACCACTCTGGCAACTCAGTCATCCAGTATCTCATCCAATTATGATACTACAAAGAGATTGAGGGGATTATATCCGTGTAGATTGTGCTACTCTAAGAAGAGCTAGGTTGAGTGGGGAATTACACTGGTAATCTTACCCAACAATGCATTACTGCTGTTGGTGAATCACGGTTACAAGAGATTCCAGAGGAAGTTGTATCCTGTGCCCTAAACTCCAGACAAAACAAAGTAGTGCGTTAGAGAGTCACAGCATGGAAACCGGCCCTTCAGCACAACTTGCCCACGCCACTCCTTTTTTTAAATGACTAAGCTAATCCCAATTGTCCGTGTTTGGCCCATACCCTTCTATACCCATTTTACCCATCCAAGTAACATTGGAGTGGGGGATATTTATTTCTAAGCAAACAGGCTTATGATGTTACTTTACCTGAAACATAAAGAGAATCTCCTCTTGTGCGATTTATAATTTTTGTAATGGAGAGGAATTGAAGAAGTCAGGGGAGGAAAAGCACTTGAAAAAATTATGGGTTAGGATGTCCATGCAGGTTCCCTGATCTCCCACTGGAAGGAGGGCAGAAATCCCACAGCACAAATAGTATTCCCATTTTTACAGCGTTTTCACCAAGAGAGATTAGAAGAAGTCAGTTGTCAAAATGAATTATGCATTCAGCTGCCTTGTGCATTTTCTTACAGAATAGAAGCAGAATTAGGACCCCTCAGCCCTCGAGCCAGCTCCATCATTCAATAAGATCATGGCTTATCAAGACTGCATCTACCTCTGCCTTAAAAATATGTAAAGACTCTGCTTTCACTTCATGAAGAGGGTTCCAAAGACT
The DNA here is from genome assembly GCF_965287045.1 of Carcharhinus amblyrhynchos. NCBI lineage: Eukaryota > Metazoa > Chordata > Chondrichthyes > Carcharhiniformes > Carcharhinidae > Carcharhinus > Carcharhinus amblyrhynchos. Next base: position 14,693,496 of record NC_137341.1, read on the forward strand.
GAGGGCCCTCTGATTTCTCCTCTTCTTTGAATTAAATGGGTGACACCCTATTTTTAAATAATCACTCCTGTTTCTCGATTCTCTCACAAGAAGAAACAATCTTTCCACATCCACGGTATTATGACTTCTCAGGACTTTGTATGTTTGCCTCCTGCTCTTCTAAACTCCAGTGGATATAAGCCTACCCATCCAACCGTTCCTCATACAGCCCACCCACCCCTGTTCTTAATCCAATCAACCTTCTCTGAATTGCTTCCAAAGCATTTACATCCTTAAGTAAAGTGACCAATACTGCACATAGCACTCCAAATGTGGTCTCACTTGCGCTGTACATAACTGAAGCATAACCTCCCTACTTTAATATTTGCAATATATGATAACTTTCCGATTCCTTGCTACACCTGCATACTAGCTTTTTGTGATTCATGGACTAAGACACCCAGATTCCTCTGAATCTCAGAATTCTGCAGTCTCTTACTATTTTGATAATATGCTTCTATTTCATTCTTCCTGCCAAAATGAATAATTTTCCTTTTTCCCCATTTAATATTCCATTTGCAAGAACTTTGCAACTCACTCACATATATCAATTTTTAGCCTCCTTATATCCTTTTTGACAACTTACTTTGTGTCATCAGCAAATTCAGCAACCATACCTTTGCTCCCATCATCCAAATAATTTATGCAGGTTGCGATTCCAGCACTGATCCCTGTGGCACACCATTCACTACATCTTGTCAACCTGAAAATGACCCATTTATGCCTCCGTTTCCCGTTAACTAGCTGTCCATGCCAATATGTTCACAAAATTGTTATGGTGTAGTGGACAGCCATTCACCCCATCATGTCTGCACTCTCCAAATGAGCATTATGAGTTAAAATGCCCCTGCAACAGGAGCTTTTATTTCCTGCAATAACCTTTGATGAGGCAACCTATCAAATACCTAAGTACACTATCCACTAGAACCCCTTTATCCATAGCAGATGTTACTTCTTGAAAGGAGTCCAATGGATTGATTAAATGTGATTTCCCTTTCACCAAACCATATTGACTCTTCTTGGTTACTTTAGAGTTTTCTAAGTGACCTGCCAAAACATAATAGCTTCTAACATTTTCCCTATGACAGTTGTCAAAATAACTGGCCTGTAGTTTCTTGCTTTCTGTCCCATTTCCTTTTTAAATAATGAGGTTACATTTGCTATTTTCCAATCTCATAGAATCTTGGAAATTTTGGAAAATTTAAACCAATTATCAACTATCTCACTAGTCACTTCTTTAAGACCCTAGGATGAAATCCATCAGGATCTGGGGACTTGTCAGCCCACAACTCCAACAATTTACTCAGAATCACAGAATCCTACAGTTTGGAAGAGACCCTTCAGCCCGTTGAGTCTGCACCAACGAATGAAAGACCCTGACCTGCCTTCCTAATCCTATTTGCCAGCACTTGGCCCATAGCCTTGAATGTTATGGCGTGCCAAATACTCATCCAGGTACTTTTTAAAGGATGTGAGGCAATTTGCTTCCACCACCCTCCCACTATCACTCAGTACCACTTCTCTGATGATTGTAATTTTCTTGAGTTCCTCCCTCTCTTTGATCTGATATACAGCTATTTCTAGTGTGTTACTTGAATTCTCTGTAGTGAAGACCAATGCAAAATAACTGTTCAATGCATCTGCCATCTGCTTATTTATTCTCCAGACTCGCTTTCTGTTGGACCAACATTCACTTTATTAACTCTTTTACTTTTTAAATATTTATGGAATCTTTATTTCGTTTTACACTTCCAGCTAGTGTTCCCTTGTACTCTTAATTTTTCTCTCCTTATGGACCTTTTAGTCCTGTCTTTGGAATTTTTCTTTCCCATTGGAATGCATCCAGTCAGTGTATTCTGAAATAACCCCCTAAATGTGTGCCAATGCATTGCTGTTGACCTATCCCTTAACCTAATTTACCAGTTCACTTTAGCAAGCTCTGCATTCATATTCTCATAATTGTCCTTACTTAAATTTAAATTACTAGACTTAGGCCCGCTCCTGTATTCTTAAAACTGAATGTAAAATTCAGTCATATTATGATAACTGATACTGGGGTTCTCTTTCATTATGAAATAATGAATTAATTCCATCTCGTTGCACAATATTGTGTGCACTTCTGGTCACCTCACTATAAGAAGGATGTGGAAGCATTGGAGAGAGTGCAGAGGAGATTTACCAGGATGCTGCCTGGTTTGGAGAGTAGGTTTTTATGAGGAAAGATTGAGGGAGCTGGGGCTTTTCTCTTTAGAGCGGAGGAGGATGAGAGGCGACTTAATAGAAGTTTATAAGATGATGAGGGGGGTTGGTAGAACGGATGTGCAGAGACTATTTCCTTGGGTGAATGTAGCCTTTACTAGGGGGCGTAACTTTAAGGTTCATGGTGGGAGATATAGGACGGATGTCTGAGGTAGATTCTTTACTCAGAGTGGTTGGGGCATGGAATGGACTGCCTGCTGTGATAGTGGAGTCGGATACTTTAGGAACTTTCAAGTGGTTATTGGATAGGCACATGGAGCACACCAGAATGATAGCTTGATCTTGGGCTCGGACATAGCTCGGCACAGCATCGAGGGCCGAAGGACCCGTACTGTGCTGTACTTTTCTATGTTCTATAATAGCCTCTGCTACATTTGTCCCTTCCCTCATCACAATTTCAAACTCCTACCTTGCCCTAGCACTGAACCTGCCTGTTTCTCTAACTTTTGTATTTCCTCTTGTGCCCTTTTCAAGCACTATTTGCCTATGAGAAACACCAACAACTCCTCTGACCCCATTCTCACTAAATTGCTAGCCATCCAACTTCTCTTTCAGGTTCGCATGCTATCTGATATTATAAATGTTCCCCTCTCTGCAATTATTCCTTCTTTCAAAACTGCCTCTATACAATCCACCTTTGACCTCTCTTGTGCTTGCAAACTATCTCCTTTCCAACTTAGAATCATAGAATTCCTATAGTACAGAAGGAGACCATTTGGCACCGACAACAATCCCATCCAGGCCCTGTCTGCATTACCCTGCATATCCTCCTGACACTAAGGGGCAATTTAACATGGCCAATCAACCTCACCCAGATATCTTTGGACTGTGGAAGGAAACCAGAGCACCAGAAGGAAACCCATGCAGACATGGGGAGAACATGGAAACTCCACACAGACCGTCATCCAAGGCCAGAATTAAACCCTGACACTGTGAGGCAGCAGTGCCAACCACTGTGCCGCTCTCTTCAAAGTTTTTGATTGTGTACTGTTGCCTTCCAAGTCCATGCCTGTTTTCCAACAAATCCTGTCCTGCTGTATCTGAATTCAAGTTGTTGTTACTGTTGAACTCAATAGTAATATGTCTTTAAAAAAATTCCTCTTTTAGCCACAGGAACACTGATGTGTTGTTACATTAAAATAACACATTGAGTCTGGGATTATTTCATACACTCTGTGAATTGGATGTGTTCGCTTTCTTACACTGACCTCATTTTACAGTGTTATATATAGAGAATTTTTCATAGTCTACTGTCTGCTGATTTTGAAAGCTGCAAAGAATAATTGAACATTCTTTGGTGGAACTCAATATGAACAATAATTCTAACTTGTGTGAGTTAAATAGTTAAATGCTCCTTATTTCCTGTCCATTGTAAGCTGATAGAATTATGCATACCTGTGGAAAATGGATATTTGATTTCTGCCTTTTCAAAAGAAGGATTTTATTCTACATTGAACTCAGTGAAGATGCATATTACATTCCTATTGAACCATTTTCTCAGGTGAATCATACTGAGAGTTCCATTGTTCTGAATGTTTTATATCAGAAATTTGTTTTGCGTTTAGTCAAGAATAGACAAAATGAGCAGGATGCAGTGTGTTAAGTAAGCTGTGCAATATTGGTAAATGATTTAAGTGCATATGGAAAAGTATTACCTGCTTCTTGGCAAATACTCAATGGCCCATTGTTGAGACAGTATCAAAATGAATGTAACTGCCAATGACACTAGTATCTGTCACTGCCCTTTGCCACTCCACAAATTGGGTCACATTCTGACCTAATAGAAACAGATGACGGTCCTTTCTTAGCAATAGTTTTTGTAGATTCTAGTGACACTTTTGAGCAAGTGGAACCTTATTACTTACAAGATGCATAGATATAGCCAACAATTGATCTATTTGATTATAATACACATGTTAAGTTACTGCAACATGTAATTAAGTATACGGTTATTTATAACCAGTGGGACCATGACTCCCTCTGGTCCCATTGTTCAGCAAGAAATGCAAATCTAAAGTTGTGTATTGTGCTTTAAGTGAACTATGTTTACCGCATCATAGTCTCACAAACCACTCGAACCAGAGCTCAGTTTTACCTCCGGCTTGCCCGCAATCCATTGTGCTCAAGACAGAGGGGACATGGAGAAATTGATAATATCCAGCCCCGGCTGCCATGACACTGAGTTGTACGATTCTGCATCAGTCAATGTTGGTTATCCAATACCTTCATAGAGCAAAGTCAGGAAATGTTTCATACCCACAGTGGCATTTGCCTACACTGAAAAACTTTTTTGAGGATTGTTGTTGCACTAAAATCCCAAATCTTGATCAGGTTTTAATGAACTAGCCTCAGCTGGAGAATAATCAGAATGTTTTCTTCCTTTCTCATCGTGTCTTCTGCGACATAACTGATATAGATTTGAAACTTTCCCTTCAGATATGAATGTAAGCAGAGAACAATATTTGTAGCATTTTTATTGATAAGTGTAGATTAATACATGAATGTTTTAAAAACAAATAAAATATAAGGTAAAGGATTTTTGGGCTGTGTGTTCTGTGAATTTAAATTCTTTTTGAGAATTTGAATAATAGTATGAAATAATCTGAATATTTGTGACTTTGCAGAACAAGCTTGGATTAGCATTGTATCTTTCAATCTGCAGTTTCTGAAGTCAGCCTTCTAATGTTTGGTTTCATGTCAGCAAAAGTGCAGCTCTAAGCTTGTATGATGCACAGCTGTGTCGCCTTCATTCCTACAACCCTCCAAGATCTTTCTAGCACTCCAACTATGGTTTCTTGCTCATATTCCCAATGTTAATCATACCAAAATTTGGTATGGATGCATTCCGCTGTATGAACCTTAAGCTCTGGAACTCTCCACTACTCTCCTCCTCATAACCTAATTCTTTGCCCGAGTGAAAGGCCACCAGTCCTGATATCCCCAAAACCAGATGCTGGAAATCTGAAATAAAATCTGGAAATACAAGAAATACTTGGCAGCTTTTGCAACATTGTGGAGAAAGAGAGAGGCACAGTTAACATTTCAGGTTGTGACCTTTTCATCAGAACTGGCAAAAGTTGAAGGTGCTTTAGCTTTTAAGTTGCTGAAAAGGGGGAGGGTAGGAGGAAAAACAGGGCAGAAGAATGGAGACTAGTATTTGAATGAGACTAGTTGACTCACAAGTTGCAATCTTACCGGCACAACTCGTCGGTTGACCAGTGTGGCAAGCTGGAAAGATGGCGCGCAAGGACAAAAATGAGAGTTGTAGCAGGTTCGGCATGGCTGCTTCCCCCCTCCTAATGTTTTCCCCCTCTGTAGTAGTAGGGACCAAGCACCATGGCCATGTCGGAGGATCGGAGGCCACTGCATGTCCTAGGCTCCAGGGGGCATGGCTGGACAAAGCCCATTGAGCACTCTGGCGGTGCATGGTTGGGCACCATGTGTGCCGGAGCAGTGCCAATGGGGTGAGGCCTGAGTAGGGTGGGGGCTATGACAGGGGATTTGCACAATGATGGGGCTTATGCAAGGGGGGGGCAATGCAAGGAGAGGGCCATGGAGGGGTAGGTCGTGACAGGGCGGACATCAGGGGTCTACCAGGGGATTCAGTGGCTGGTCCTAATGCCCCAAAGTCAGCGACCCATGTTGGTGTAGGGGGGGTGACAATGCCACCGATGATGAATGGGAGGGAGTTCTAATATCCATGGGGGAGGGAGGTCGCTTGGTTCACCAGCAAATTGGAATGCCCTGCACAATGGTGCCCAAACACTCTGAAGCTGGCTTCCCCAGCATACTTTGGCTCCACTGGCATAAAGCTCCCAGCTATCAAAAAAGGCAACAGTGCTAGAAGGTTGCAGTGCCAAGCTCACCCAAAAGACTGACACAGAGGACTCCCACTTTCATGCTGTTATGACACTTAGAACCATTTTGGGAATATTCAGTCCACAATGTTTACTGATAACTGGTTTATATGTTGAGAAATCCGTGGACTCCAACTCATCTTGGTTGCATCTGCTATTTATTGTGCAGTATCATGTGTTCAACCATGGCTTGCTTGTTAATTCTAATGCACCTTATAGTAACACGGAATGTTAGAGTACAAGACAGATATTGCAAATTGTTTCATCTTTCTGACCTTATATAGTAAAATTTGTCTTTGTTTATTCAAAACCCCTCGAATCTTGTGGCTTTATTCTCTTAACAAGTGTCCTGAATCTTCAAGTTTGTCTACTTTAAACAAAATGTTACTGGTCCCTAAACCAATCGTAGCAAAATCTTGGAGGTACAGCCCAAGATCATAACCAACTGTTGTGTTCAGGAGGCTGCAAAGCACTTAATCAAAAGGTGAAGTGCTGTTCCTTGAACTTGCATAGAGCTTCACTAGAACTGTAGTAAGCCAAGGGGCAGAGATTTCAACATGACAGCAAGGTGGAAAATTAAGATGATGAGCCACTCAGGGTCATGCTTGCAAACCGAATAGAGGTGTTCCACCAAGCACTGACATAAACTACGATGTGGAGATGCCAGCGTTGGACTGTTGTGGGCACAGTAAGAAGTCTCACAACATCAGGTTAAAGCACAACAGGATTATTTGGAATCACAAGCTTTCCTTTACCAGGTGAGTCAGGAGTGATCTAAGGTGTTGTTTTGTAATATTGAAAGGGGAGGGGAAGATGCGAGAAGATGCTGCTGCTGCTGAAAGTCTATGCACCTCATGGATGCCCAGTTTTGAGCTATTCGATCTGTTCTGAGTCTATCCCATTTAGCACAATTGTAGTGCCACAGTGAAGGGTGTCCTCACTGTGAAGACAGGAGTTATTGCCACAAGGACTGCATGGTCACGTTTACTAGCATTGTCATGGTTACTTGCAGCTGCGACAGGTAGATTGGTGAGGTTGAGGTCAAATAATTTGTTGCTTTGCAGAGATATTTGGAAGGGGGGGGGCTATTTCGAGACAGTAAATTTTCAATTTAAAAATTTGACAAGGAAATTCAATCTCAAAGGATTGACACTGCCAAAGGAACCATGTTTTGGTAATATTACGTGTGCATTCAGAGCCCTGTAACAGTGATAGTAGTGTACAATGTATAGATGTGCTGCAACGTTAATAAAGTAAAAGATGAAAGAACAAAGCCATTGGAATAAAAATTATTGCAATTCCTCAAGCTTTCAGTTCCCTTCATCCAATGACCTGACAGTCAATTCAGGGTCAGCAACAAAAGCAGCCAACCAGTATGTATTCCAGCTCTGTTCATTGAATTGATTTTTCTTAAATCACTTGTGTGGGTGAGGGAGAAGAATTCTTCAAACAACGAGATGATGGCACTCTGAATGCTTGATTGAATCCTGGGCTTCTATGGTGTATGAACTCTCTCAGTCTCTGGGGATTTTCCGCCAATCTTCCACTCACCAAAGTTAGGTTGGGGAATTGTGACAACCTGTTGCAGCAGTTCACGGTGATTGTCCATCGGTAACTAAGTCTGATGATCGTTATGTAAAATAGGAAGCTGAAATGGGGGTTGCACAGTGGTTAGCACTGCTGCCTCACAGCACCAAGAACCCGAGTCCAATTCCAGCCTTGGGTCGCTGTCTGTGCGGAGTTTGCACATTCTCCCCATGTCTGCGTGGGCTTCCTCTGATTGCTCTGCTTTCCTCCCACAATCCAAAAATATGCGGGTTAGATTGATAGGCTGTGGTAAATTGTCCCTTGGTGTCAGGGGGACTAGCAGGGTAAATACCTGGGGTTATGGGGATAGGGCCTGGGTGCGATTATTGTCGGTGCAGACTCTGGGTTGAATGTCTCCTTTTGCACCAGGAGTATAATATGATTCTATAATATCTGAAAGCCTAGAATGCATGTGAATGCGATAGGAACATGAGGAATAGGAGTTGGCCATTAATTCAGTTTTTCGATTCTCAATTAGATTCTGACTGATTTGTATTTCGTCTCTGTTTAACCATCTTCGTTCCACATCCCATGTTATGGTTACCTAACAAAAATCTATGGATTTTAGTTCTGAATGTTTCAGTAATCAATTGTCCAAGCATTCATACACTCTTGAGGGGATGAGCCCCACATATCTTTGCATGAATAAGTGCTTCCTGATTTTGCACCCAATTGGCCTGGATCATGTCTTATCCAGGATAAATGTCCCTGTATTTAATCCTTTTATATTTTTAAAATCAAGAGAATTCAGGGAAACAAATGCTGAAGGGCCGATAACCGAAGGGCACAGATTTATGATGTTTGTCAGAAGAACTATGGCGACGTGAGAAAACATTTGTTTATGCAATGAGTGGTCAGGATTTAGAATGGACTGACTGATGGGACGGTGCATATTAAGTCAGTAGTCACTTTCAAATATGTAACACAAATTCCACCTGGAGGAACACTGGTACTCAGTTACTATTCCCTCCCCCGCCGCAGGAGTGCAGTAGAAAGTCCCACAGTCTCAGCAGGACAGGCAATGTAACACTGAATACCTCTGCCTTTTCTTGCTTTTCCCACCTTGGGTACCAACAAATTACTCACCTGTGTAAAGCAGCAATTGCACAACCAAGAGGTCAGTAAGAAGCGCACAATGAGGGCTGACTTTGGCCTCAGTGTAACAGAGACCAAGTGAGTTTATTTGGAAATTTTTGTTCAAAGTGGGAATTCAAATCGTAAATCTTTTCAAGTCCAATTTTGGAGTAAAAGTCAGAGTCTGACCTAGCACTGACACTCCTTTGCGGAGTTAAATAGCCTCATTGTGCAGACAGCTGTGAACTGTGGCAGTGAACTGTCAATCACCTGCAGAAAGCCCTTGCCTGAATAGGTGTTGATTACTGTAGCAGGAAGCTTAAAGTGATTCATCACAGCTCCAAATCAGAAAGGGACATTTTAAAGTGCATGGTCAGTTCCCAGGCACGAGGTTGATTACACCGGGTGGATGCGGACAGTACATTCCCTCCCTGTGAGAGAATCTAGAACTGGGGTTTATTGTTTTAAAATAAGGGGGTCACCCATTTAAACACAGTAAAAAGTCTGACAACACCAGGTTTTTTGGACTAAAACCTGGTGTTGTCAGACTTTTTACTGTGTTTACGCCAGTCCAACGCCGGCATACCCACATCATCACCCATTTAAAACAGGGATGAGACAAAATGTTTTTTCATTCAGAGGGTCGTGAGTCTTTGGAACTCTCTTCCTAAAAAGACAATGGAAGCTGAGTCTTTGAATATTTTTAAGATAGAGGTGGATAGATTCTTGGTAAGCAAGAGGATGATTGACATGTTTTCAAGGGTTGGCGGAATACAGATTTGACGTTACTATCAAATCAACCATGACCTTATTAAATGATGGAGCAAGCTTGATGGGCTGAATGGTCTGATCATGCTCCTTGTTCGTATGTTCATAAGAAATAGGAGCAGGAGTAGGCCATCTAGCCTTTCGAGCCTGCCCTGCCATTCAATAAGATCATGGCTGATCTGAAGTGGATCAGTTCCACTTTCCGGCTTGCTCCCCATAACCCTTAATTCCCTTATCTAACAGAAATCTATCTACCCGTGACTTAAACCCTTAACTTCATAAGCCCTCACAATGCTCATTAGTTCAGGACAGTTCTAAGTTAACATCTTTCAATATATCTGTCTAGCTTCTCTCACAGTAATAACTTACAGGCACTACCCTAAAACTCCTTCCTCAACAGCAGCTGCCTACTCCACCATTTCTTAATTTGGCTCCTTTATGATCCATTTAGGGACCAAGACTGTTATTGAAGTTGATAAAAGTTTGAAATCCCAGTTATCCACTAGGAGAAAATTCCACTGTTTTAAACAAACAAAATAAACTTCATAAAGATAGAAAAATAAAATAATCTACAAATAACTATCTTATGCTATTATTAAAGGAGTATCAAATGAAGTGGCCCTGGAAATATCGGATGCATTGGTGATCATCTTCCAAACTTCTATAGATTCTAGAACAGTTCCTACAGATTGGAGGGTAACCCCACTCTTTAAACAGGAAGGAAGAGATAAAAGGGAGAATTCCAGACCAATTAGTCTAACATCAGTAGTGGAAAAGATGCCAGAGTCTGTTATAAAACATGTGAACACAGAACATTTGGAAAGCATTAACGAGATTAGATAAAGCCAGCATGGGTTGCTGAGAGCCAATTTATGCTTAACAAATTTACTGGAGATTTCTTGAGGATGTAATTAGTAGAACAGAATTATAGAATCCCCATAGGTAGAGGAGGAGGCCATTTGGCCCACTGAGCCTGGGCTGACAACAATCCCACCCAGGCCCTATCCTTGTAACCCCACACATTTTACCCTCCTAATCCTCCTGCCACTAAAGGGCAATTTAGCATGGCCAATCAACCTAAACTGCACATATTTGGTTTCATAAGGGAGAACCAGTGGATGTGATATATTTGGACTTTCAGAAGCATTTTGATAAAATCCCTCAAGGGGTTAGTGGGCAAAATTAAAGCACGTGGAATGGGGGTAATATATTTGCATGGATCAAGAATTGGTTGACAGACAGGAAACAGAGAGTTGGAATAAATGTTTTTTTTCTGGGTGACAGACAGTGATTAGTGGGCTAGCTCAGGGATCAGCACATGGGCCTCAGCTGTTCATTTTTTTTTTAATTCATTCATGGGACATGGGCGTCACTGGCTGGCCAGCATTTATTAGCCACCCCTAGTTGCCCTTGAAGGTGGTGGTGAGCTGTCTTCTTGAATTGCTGTAGTTCACGTTCTGTGGGTTGACCCACAATGCTGTTAGGGAGAGAATTCCAGCATTTTGACCCAAGTCAGGATGGTGCGTTGCTTGGACAGTGGTGGTGCCCTCGTATATCTACTGCCCTGGTCCTTCTGAATGGAAGTGGTCATGGGTTTGAGCATAATGAGAGAATCAAATGTAATATTTCCAAGTTTGCTGACAACACAAAACAGATAAAAGCTTGAAGGTAAAAGGGATTTTTAACCTTACTTTTTTTGGAGGTTTTTTTCAAACTGGGAGTGTAAAACAGGAAGTAGGCCCCAGTGACCCCTGGGAAGGTTTATTTTCCTTTAAAAGGAGTTTGCCTTAGAGGGTTTGACCTCATTGTTTTTAGAGGAGAAATTGGAGTGGAGACTCATTACAAAAAGTTTGAAGGTAAAAGGGATTGTTACCTTACTTTTTTTTTGGAGGTTTTTTTTTCAAACTGGGAGTGAAACAGGAAGGAGGCCCCAGTGAGCCCTGGGAAGGTTTTTCTCCCCAATAAATTTGAGCAGAGAATAGTTTTGTTTTCCTTTTCGGAAAATTTATTCTTGTTTTTCCCCAGAAAAAAATGCCAGGCAAGATGTTGGAATGCTCCTCTTGCAGGATGTGGGAGATCAGGGAGACCTCCGGCATCCCTGACGACAACACCTGCAAAAGATGCATCTAGCTGCAGCTGCTAGCAAAGCATGTTAGGGAACTGGAGAAGGAGCTTGATGACCTCCGTCTAATTTGGAAGAATGAGAAGTATGTAGGCAGTAGCTTTAGGGAGGTAGTTACACCTAGGCAGCAGAGCACAGGAAATTGGGTTACTGTAAGGAGAGGAAATGGAAAAGTGAAAGGCAAAGTAGGGTTCCCCTGTGGCCATACCCCTCCACAACAGGTATACTGAATTGGAGACTGTTGTGGGGAATGCTTTACCTGGGACAAGCTGCGAGAGCTGGAACTCAGCTTGTTCTGCAGTGCAAAAGGGTGGGAGGAAGAAGAGGAGAGCAGTAGCGATAGGGGACTCAATGGTCAGAGGCACAGACAGGAGGTTCTGTGGTCGGTTCAGAGACTCCCAGATGGTTTGTTGCCTCCCGGGTGCCAAGGTCAGGGATGTCTCTGATCGCTTGCACAGCTTTCTAAAGTGGGGAGATGATCAGCCAGATATCGTGGTACCAATGACGTAGGTAGGAAAAGTGAGGAGGTCCTAAAGAGAGAGTATAGAGAGCTTGGAAGGAAGTTAAAAAGCAGGACCCCGAGGGTAATAATCTCAGGATTGCTACCTGTACCACGTACTAGTGAGGGTAACAGTAGGATGCTTGGGCGGATGAACATGTGGCTGAGGAATTGGTGTAGGGGGCAGGGTTCCCGATTCTTGGATCATTGGGACCTCTTCTGGGGCAGGTGGGACCTGTACAAGAGGGACTGATTACACCTAATCTACAAGGGGGCCAATATACTGGCAGGGAGGTTTGTTAGTGTTATTGAGGATTATTTAAACTAGATTTGCAGGGGGATGGGAACCAGAGTGCCAGACCAGATAGTGGAGCAGGGGTAAAAAGACAGGTTAGTTCAAGCAAAATCACAAATGGAAGGGTTGAGTGTGGTGGAAATAATCTTTTGAGGTGTGTGTATTTCAATTCCAGGAGTATTGTGGGGAAGGCAGATGAGCTGAAGGGGTGGATTGACACATGGAAATATGACATTATAGCCATTAGTGAAACTTGGCTACAGGAGGGGCAGGACTGGCAGCTCAACGTTCCAGGGTTCCAATGTTTCAGGTGTGATAGAGGCAGAGGGATAAAAGGTGGGGGGTGGCATTGTTGGTCAGGGAAAATGTTACAGTGGTACTCAGGCAGGATAGATTAGGGAGCTTGTCTACAGAGGCCCTATGTGTGGAGCTGAGAAACAGGAAGGGTATGACCATATTAATGGGGTTGTATTATAGACCACCCAATAATCAGCGAGAATTGGAGGAGCAAATCAGCAGAGAGATAGCTGACAACTGCAAGAAACAGAAAGTTGTGATAGTAGGGGATTTTAATTTTTCACGTATAGATTGGGACTCGCATACTGTTAAAGGTCTAGACAGGGTGGAGTTTGTTAAATGTGTTCAGGAGAATTTTCTACATCAGTATATAGAGGTGTCAATTAGAGAGGATGCGATACTGGATCTCCTATTGGGAAATGAGTTAGGGCAGGGGATGGATGTGTTTGAGGGAACACTTTGGACCCAGTGATCATAATGCCATTAGTTTCAACCTGATCATGGATAAGGCTAGATCTGGTCCTCAGGCTGAAGTTCTGAACTGGAAAAAGCCCAAATTTGATGAAATGAGAAGAGATCTGGGAAGTGTGGATTGGCACAGGCTGTTCTCTGGTGAGGATGTAAATGGAAAGTGGGAGACCTTCAAAGGAGGAATTTTGAGAGTGCAGAGTTTGTATGATATGTCAGGATTAAAGGCAAAGTAAGTAGGGATAAGGAACCTTGGTTCTTGAGGGAGCTGTAACACTAATTAAGAGGAAGAGAGAGTTGTATGAAATGTACAGGCAGCAAGGAACAGATCAGATGCTCGAGGAGTATAAAAAATGCAAGAAGCTACTTAAGAGGGAAATCAGGAGGGCTAAAAGAAAGCATGAGGTTGCTTTGGCAGACAGAGTGAAGGAAAATCCAAAAAGCTTCTATAGATATGTTAGGAGCAAAAGGATAGTGAGGGATAAAAATTGGTCCTCTTGAAGACCAGAGTGGTAGACTGTGTATGGAACCAAAAGAAATGGGGGAGATACTAAATGGGTTTTTTGCATCTGTATTTACTGGGGAAATGGGCATGGAGTCTACAGAAATTGGGCAAACAGGTAGGGAGGTCATGGAACCTTTACAAATTAAAGCGGAGGAGGTGCTGGCTGTCTTGAGGCAAATCAGAGTGGATAAAACCCCAGGACCAGACAGGGTATTCCCACGCACCTTGAGGGAGGCTAGTGTTGAACTTGCAGGGGCCCTGGCAGACATATTTAAAATGTCAATATTCACAGGAAAGGTGCCGGATGATTGGAGGGTGGCTCATGTTGTTCCATTGTTTAAAGAAGTTTCCAAAAGAAATCTGGGAAATTATAGGCCAGTAAGTTTGACGTCGGTGGTTGGCACGTTATTGGAAGGTGTGATAAGGGATAGGATCTACAAATATTTGGATAGACAGGGCCTTATTAGGGAGAGTCAACATGGCTTTGTGCGTGGTAGATCATGTTTGACCAATCAAGGAGGTCACCAGGAAAGTGGATGAAGGGAAGGCGGTGGATGTTGTCTACCTGGATTTCAGCAAGGTCTTTGACAAGGTCCCTTATGGGAGGTTAATTAGGAAGGTTCAGTCGCTAGGTATAGATGGGGAAGTTGTAAATTGGATTAGGCACTGGCTCAATGGAAGAAACCAGAGAGTGGATGTAGAGGTTGCTTCTCTGAGTGGAGGCCTGTGACTAGTGGAGCGCCACAGGGATCGGTGTTGGGTCCATTGTTGTTTGTCATCTATATCAATGATCTGGATGATAATGTGGTAAACTGGAGCAGCAAATTTGCTGATCATACAAAGATTGGAGGTGAAGTGTACAGTAAGGAAGGTTTTCAAAGCTTGCAGAGGGATTTGGACCAACTAGAAAAATGGGCTGAAAAATTGCAAATTGGATTTAATACAGACAAGTGTGAGGTATTGCACTTTGGAAGGTCAAATCAAAGTAGAACATACAGCCTAAATGGTAGCACTCTGAAGAGTGCAGTTGAACAGAGGGACCTGGGAATACAGGTACAGAATTCCCTAAAAGTGACATCACAGGTGGATAGGGTTGTAAAGAGTGCTTTTGGTACACTGGCCTTTATAAATCGGAGTATTGAGTATAAAAGTTGGCGTGTCATGGTAAGGTTATATAAGGCATTGGTGAGGCCGAATTTAGAGGATTGTGTACAGTTTTGGTCACCTAGTCACAGGAAGGATGTAAATAAGGTTGAAAGAGTGCCGAGAAGGTTCACGAGGATGTTGCCGGGACTTGAGAAGCTGAGTTACAGAGAGAGAGATTGAATAGGTTAGGACTTTATTCCCTGGAGCGTAGAAGAATGAGGGGAGATTTGATAGACGTGTTTAAGATTTTGATGGGTATAGATAGAGTGAATGCAAGCAGGCTCTTTGCACTGAGGCTAGGGGAGAAAAAAACCAGAAGGCATGGGTTAAGGGTGAAAGGAGAAAAGTTTAAAGGGAATATTAAGGGGGGGGCTGCTTCACACAGAGAGTGGTGAGAGTGTGGAATGGGCTGCTGGATAAAGTGATAAATGCGGGGTCACTTTTAACAGTTAAGAAAACCTTGGACGGGTCCATGGATGAGAGGCATGTGGAGGGATATGGTTCAAGTGCAAGTCAGTAGGATTAGGCAAAAAATGGTTTGGCACAGACAGGAACGACCAAATGGCCTGCTTCTGAGCTGTAATTTTCTCTAGTTCTATGGTGGAATTGTGAGTTGTGAGGGAGATCCTTCCAGTGATTTAAATGAATGGGCGGAAACATGGCAGATACAGGACAACGTGGCTAAACATGAAGTTATACGTTTCTGTGTGGAAAACACAAAGGAAGAGCATTATTTAACTGGTGGTATATTGGGAAGTGTGGATGTACAAAGGGACCTGGATGTCCTTGTATACCTGTTATAAAGAGGCAGGGATACCAAGCAATAAGGAAGGCAATTGATATGTTGACCTTCACTGCAAGAGGATTTGAGTTCAGAAACAAACCACAGTTATACAGGACCTTGGTGAGACCATGCCTGCAGTATTGCTTGCAGTTTTGATGTCTCTACCTAAGAAAGGATATGCCTGCCATAGAGGGAGTGCAATGGCAATTCACTAAGATGATACCAGGGTTGGAAGGAATGTCCTATGCAGAGAGATTAGTTTGACTGGGCCTTTATTGTTTAGGAGGATGAGAGAATTAGGACAGAAAAGATGCAGGAAGGATGTTTTCCCTGGCTGGAAAATCAAGATCCAGGGGACACAGTCTCAGGATATATATGGCAGACCATTTAGAACTGAGATGAGGAAACATTTCTTCACTCAAAGGGCAATGAACCTATTGAATTCTCTACCACAACAGGCTGTGGAGATCAAGTCACTGAGTATATTCAAGAAAGAAGTAAATAATTTTTAAAAATGTAATGGCATTGAGAGAAATGTTGAGAAAGCAGGAACATGGTATTGAGATCACTTCTATTAAATAGTGGAGCAGGCTTGAAGGACCGAAAGGCCTATTCCTGTTTAGTTTCTATGTTTATTCTAGCATTCCTAATTAAAATGAGGTAACTTTCAATTAATAGGAAAACTGTAGTCGAGTACATCATATTGCTCATTCAATGCCAGATGTGACCAAGACAATCCACCCAATATGTCAGTGAGCAAATCTCATTAAAACTCTGTCTCCCTCAGGAAGGACTTCAACTTTTTACTTTCAAAGACCTACGAATTACTGCGTCGCCTGCCTCGGAATCAGGGCGTGCGAGGCTCAAAGAACGGAATTCTCCGTTGGCCTCCAGTGGGACTTTACATAAGAACATAAGAGGAGCAGGAGTAGGCCATCCAGCCCCTCGAGCCTGCCCCGCCATTCAATAAGATCATGGCTGACCTGTCGTGGCTCAGTTCCATATTCCCGCCCTCTCCCCATAACCCTTAATCCCCTTGCTTATCAAAAACCCATCAACCCGCGTCTTAAAAATATATAGCGAGGCAGCCGCCACCACCTCAATGGGCAGAGAATTCCAGAGATTCACCACCCTTTGAGTGAAGAAGTTCCTCCTCAACTCCATTCTAAACCGCCCCCCCCCCTTTATCTTGAGGCTGTGCCCCCTAGTCCTACTGTCCTTTCTGAGCGGGAAGAGCCTCTCCACCTCTATCCTATCCATCCCATTCATCATCTTATACGTCTCAATGAGATCTCCCCTCATTCTTCTACACTCTAACGAGTACAAGCCCAGTTTATTCAGCCTCTCCTCATAGCTCAACCCCCTCAACTCCAGTATCAGCCTAGTAAACCTCCTCTGCACTCCCTCCAAGGCCAGAATATCCTTGCGTAAGTACAGCGACCAAAACTGCACACAGTACTCCAGCTGCGGCCTCACCAATGCCCTACACAGCCGCAGCAAGACCTCCCTACTTTTATATTCAATCCCCCTCGCTATGAAGGCCAGCATCCCATTCGCCTTCCTGACCACCTGCTGCACCTGCAGGCTGGGTTTTTGCGACTCATGCACAAGGACCCCGAGGTCCCTCTGCACCATCGCCTGCTGCAGTTTTTCGCCATGTAAGTAATAGTCCTTCCTACCATTATTCCTACCAAAGTGGACCACCTTGCACTTGCCAACATTAAATTCCATTTGCCATTTCCTGGCCCATTCGCCCAGCCTATCTAGATCCTTCTGCAGACTCTCCACACCCTCCGCGCAATTTGCTGTTCCACCAATCTTGGTGTCATCAGCAAATTTCGACACCATACACTCGGTTCCCTCCTCCAGATCATCTATATAAATGGTAAATAGCTGAGGCCCCAGCACCGACCCCTGGGGCACTCCACTAGTCACCATCCGCCAATCCGAATAGCACCCATTAATCCCCACTCTCTGCCTCCTATTTGACAACCAATCCTTTATCCACGCTAACTCCCTACCCCCAACTCCATGCCCCCTTACCTTCTGCAATAACCTCTTGTGAGGTACCTTGTCAAACGCCTTCTGAAAATCAAGAAAGACCACATCCACCAGCTCTCCTCTATCCACCGCCCTAGACACATACTCATAGAACTCCAATAAGTTTGTCAGACACGACTTCCCCTTAACGAAACCGTGCTGCATCTGCTCTATCAAGCAATTCCCCTCAAGATGCCTCGCTATTTCCTCCTTGATGACGGATTCTAACATTTTACCTACAACAGACGTTAAACTAACCAGCCTATAATTCCCTGCCTTTTGCCTGCCACCCTTCTTAAACAACGGCATAACATTAGCCACTTTCCAATCTTCCAGCACTTCCCCGGAATCCAGCGACGTCTGGAAAATAACCACCAAGGCATCCACTATCACCTCCGCCATTTCTTTCAGAACCCTTGGATGCATTCCATCCGGTCCTGGTGACTTGTCCACAATCAGTCCCTCCAGTCTGTTGAGCACCGCCTCTCTAGTAACAATAATGTCATTGAGACCCTCCAGTCCTACCACCTTTCCATCGCTAACACCCAGCAAATTATTCACGTCTTCCTCCGTGAAGACTGAAACAGAAAAGTTATTCAAGTCCTCAGCCATTTCCCCATCCCCTACCACTAAGACCCCCTCTCATCCTCTATGGGTCCAACATTCACCCTAGCCAGCCTCTTCCTTTTTATATATTTATAAAAACTCTTGCTATCCTTTTTTATATTAAGCGCTAGCCCAGCTTCATAGTTTCTCCTACCCTTCTTTATCAACTTCTTTGTCAATCTTTGTTGACATTTAAACCTCTCCCAATCCTCTTCTCGCCCACTACTCTTAGCTACTCTAAACGCCTCCGCTTTTAATTTAACACTTTCCTTCACCTCCTTCGTTATCCACGACTTATTACCTCTCCTCCTACGGTCCTTTTTAACCATCGGAATAAATTTCTGCTGAGCACCAAGAAAGATCTCCTTAAAGATCCTCCACTGCTCCTTAGCAGACCTACCTTCCAACGCACTCCCCCAGTCAACATTCGCCAATTCTTCTCTCATCCTACCGTACTCCCCTCTGTTCAAACAAAGGACGCGTGTCCAGGAACCCACTTTCTCCTCCTCCATCTGCACCAGAAACTCCACCATACAATGATCACTCTCCCCAAGAGGATCCTTCACCGCAAGGTCCCTAATTCTACCCCTCTCATTACATAACACCAGATCCAAGATAGCTCGCTCCCTCATCGGCTCCAACACACACTGTTCAAGGAAACTATCCCGGCAGATTTCCAAGAACTCCTCCTCGAGCCCACCATGTCCAACATGGGTCGACCAATCAATATGCAGATTGAAATCTCCCACAATTACGGCCATTCCATTCCTGCACGCTGCACTTATTTGCGCGTTAACAGCCAGCCCCACTTCCAGATCATTATTCGGGGGCCTATAGACGACACCCACCAGCGTCTTCCTCCCTTTGCTGTTCCTAATCTCCACCCACAACGATTCCACGTTCTGCTCTTTGGTTCCTATATCATCCCTTGCTACCACCCTGATGCTATCCTTAATCAGCAGAGCTACGCCCCCCCCCTTTTTCCTCCCTCCTATCCTTCCTAAACACTTGATACCCCTGGACATTCAGCTCCCAGTGCCTGTCACCTTGCAGCCACGTCTCCGTAATGGCCACCAGATCATATCCATTTGTGCTGATCTGCGCCACCAGCTCATCCACTTTATTCCGAATGCTTCGTGCATTCAGATAAAGTGCCTTCATCCCAGCCTTCACCTGGACCCTATTTGCCAGAACACCACCAACCATACTCACGCCCCCTACTCCCTTTATTATTGGGACATCCTCGGCCTCTTCTCTTACCTGTACCGTCTCCTTAACTTTAGCCCCCGTAACGTCACCTACCCTCACACCCTCCCCCCCCCCAATTAGGTTAAAGCCCTGTCTATGGTCCTATTTACACGATTCGCCAGGACTCTGGTCCCAGCACGGTTCAGACCAACGCCATCCCGCCTGAACAGGTCCCACCTACCCCAATACTGATGCCAATGCCCCATAAATTCAAACCCATTCCTCCCACACCAATCCCTGAGCCACCCATTCACTTCCTTAATCTTATCAACCTTACACCCGTCTGCACTCGGTTCAGGCAGTAGCCCAGAGATAACCACCTTGTCGGTTCTACTTTTTAATTCCATTCCCAGCTTATCATACTCCCTCCCCAGATCCTCAGTTCGCATTTTGCCTACGTCCTTGGCACCCACATGTACCAAAACGACCGGATTCTCACCCTCCCACTCCAGGTTCCTCTGCAGCCCAGATGCGACATCCCGGACCCGAGCCAGGCAGACAACACACCCTTCTGTGCACTAGGTCATAAATTCTCACCACTAGCCTCTGAATTCCTTCCAAAGCCAGTCTGACTCAGACTGCCTCAATGACTGTTCACCAGCCAATGGCTCAATCACTTCTCCTGACAGCACATCGCACAGGATTTAAACATTGTACTCTCGCCTCTAATTATTGACATGTTTCCAACTCATTCAAAAACTCCTGGTTTCACTCAGTTGGCGCTGCCCCTGGGTTCTCTGAACTCCTGTCTCCTCGCTGCACAGAAGTCCCTCCAAACCCCAGCTGCCTTCCATCAGATTTGCAACTCCCCAGGATTTTCCTAACTGCTTGGAACTTGCTGACAGCAGCATCTTTCCAGTTTCCCATCTCTTAGCCCACTCACTCCCTTGGCAAACACACAGATAAGCTTGGAACCAGAGAGCCATCCTAAACTCCACCCATCTCCTTGCCAACATAGGTTGCTCCTGTCTATCCTCAAATTGACCTCCAAATCAATTATCCTTCCTTTACAATTTCTCAAACTAGGGAAGCCCAGCTGCTGTTTTATGGCCCCCCATCTCTCCTATTCTGATTCTATTAAATAAACATGGGTAACCTGCTGAACTGCCATTTCCTTTTAGGTGTTCTGGCTATCTCTAAGCATTTGAGTTCACTCACCTTCACTACAATACTAAACATGACCTCTGAAATATTAACATGAACCATGAATTAGATATTCATCACCGCTCTCACAAGCTCTTGGTACATCTGTCACCTTTACTCTTCACTTTATCCTTGTAGGTCAAGTTGACTGCAAGGCTCATTGCAGAGGACTGATGGGAGGGGAGTGTGAAGAGGAAGGGATTTGACAGCTCCAATCTTCAATATCGCATGGGCTCATGGAAAGGGAGTGACTCAAGCTGCAGAAGATCATGAGGCCAAAGGTGTCTTATTATGCTCGGTAATTGATTGAGCATCTACTCTTTGACCCTGGCAGACACAGACTGACCCTTTAACCCACCCCAACACTTTCCTTGTCTTCTTCATCTCATGCAGTTAATAGTCACTACCCAGAGTTTCTACCCTCTCTTTGCACACATTGCAGCAATGAGAAGCACTGGGGGATGAAGGTGAGGATGATGAAAAGGAGGGTAGTGAGTTTGTGCCCCATGTTAGGTGCCATTGCTTTGGGCAGCCCAGTGGTTAGCACTGCTGCCTCATGGCACCAGGGACCTAGGTTTGATTCCCCACTTGACTCAGTGTGTGGAGTTTTCCTGTAATTGCATGGATTTCCTCTGCATGCCCAGTTTCCTCCCATAGTCCAAAGATGTGCGGGTTAGGTGGATTAGCCGTGTTGAATTGCCACAGTGTCGGGGGGGACTAGCAGGGTAAATATGTAAAGCTACGGGGATAGCGGCTGGGTGGGATTGTGGTCGGTGCAGATTTGATGGACAGAATGGCCTCCTGCTGCACTGTAGGGATTCTATGAGGACAGACCAAGCTGATATCCTGCTTTCTTTCAGGCTGGCAGCGATGCCAGTCCCTGGCCATTCCTCCTTGTAGCATTGTGCCAGTGGTGCCTGATCTAAAAGCTCTGAATTCGCTCCCTAAACCGCTCTTTCTCTATTAGTGTACTAGGAGTACGGAGTCAGAGTGCTGGAAGAAATGAAAGAAAAGCACATGAGGACATCCATTATTGTAGGAAAGGATAGGGCAAAAATTTGGAAAAGTGAAATGAAATGATGTTGACAGTGACTCAGATAATGATTGCTGATGTAAGGACAAAGAAAGGTCTGTGGTCTCATGGAGTATGATGAGTGGTAGATTGAGGAAACAGTCCTTTTACTGGGAAGGAAGTGAGGGGGAAGAAATTTTCCCCAGTAAAAATCTGGCATGAGCACTTTCTTCAGTCTTACCAAACAATACTGCCATGTCACCCACTGACTTACACCTGTAGCATCAAGTGAGTAATAGATGTTGCATATTCATCAGAGACCTTCAGCAAACCGTTTGTCAGAGCTGAGATATCCCCTATTTAACCATAAAAATGTGTGTGTGTACTTTATCTTTCTGAGTGCATGATCTACAAATCAATCGTAAATCAGAATATCGGCTAGGGTCTGTTTGATGAATCCCTGAGGATATCTGTGCAAAAGGTGGGTGCTTGACTCATGAATGAGTAGTTACCTCCCTCTATTGATCAAACTATGGAAGTGCAATGTACAAAAAATGTACAGCGCAGTTCATTCTGACGGCTGTAAAATAAATCTCTCCCTTAGGTAAATCAGTAACCCATTTCCATTATGTAGCTATTGTTTTTATTCCCTGTTCAGTCATTATATTTAGATTTATATTGCTTTTAAGTGACTACTGTGTTGTTTTTCAGCTAAATTAGGTAGCCATTCCCTCCACTCAGTATATTAAAAGCATTACTTTATAATTACAAATATGTTTAGTTTTGTGGAGATTGTATTTAGGATTGTATTTCCTGAAAGAATATCAGATAAATCAGTGCTATGAAGGATACTGTCAGTACCAAACAATTTATTTTTTATCTGCTGACTTCCCCCAACCCATATTCAGTTTTCTCTCTTGGAAGGTGCTGACTCCTACGTTAACTGTGCAAGTTCATTGGGTCAGACAGCACAGTAAAAGGCCATTTGGCTCATTGTGCCCAAGCCCACTAATTAGTCCCACTCCTTTCTCCATTGCCATGTTCATTTCTTTTTTTTTATGTATATATCCAATTTCCTGTTGGATCTGCTTCTACCACCTTTTTAGTGCAACAAAAAAGGTGATAAAAGCCAACCAAATGTCAGTCAACTTCTTCACTCCGAATGAGCCAAGACAAGCTGAGAAAGTTGCCGAGTGCAGCTCCTGCTGAGGAAGTTAAAATGCAAAGAACATAACATAAGAACATAAGAAATAGGAGCAGGAGTAGGCCATCTAGCCCTTCGAGCCTGCCCCGCCATTCAATAAGATCATGGCTGATCTGTCGTGGCTCAGTTCCACTTTCCCGCCCTCTCCCCATAACCCTTAATCCCCTCTCTTATCAAGAACCCATCAACCTGCTTCTTAAAAATATTTAGCGAGGCAGCCTCCACCACTTCAACGGGCAGAGAATTCCAGAGATTCACCACCCTTTGAGTGAAGAAGTTCCTCCTCAACTCCGTTCTAAACCGCCTCCCCTTTATCTTGAGGCTGTGCCCCCTAGTCCTACTGTCTTTTTTGAGCGGGAAGAGTCTCTCCACCTCTATCCTATCCATCCCATTCATCATCTTATACGTCTCAATGAGATCTCCCCTCATTCTTCTAAACTCTAACGAGTACAAGCCTAGTTTATTCAGCCTCTCCTCATAGCTCAATCCCCTCAACTCCGGTATCAGCCTAGTAAACCTCCTCTGCACTCCCTCCAGGGCCAAAATATCCTTGCGCAGGTGCGGCGCCCAAAACTGCACACAGTACTCCAGCTGCGGCCTCACCAATGCCCTATACAGCTGCAGCAAGACCTCCCTACTTTTATATTCAATCCCCCTCGCTATGAAGGCCAGCATCCCATTCGCCTTCCTGACCACCTGCTGCACCTGCAAGCTGGGTTTTTGCGACTCATGCACAAGGACCCCGAGGTCCCTCTGCACCGTCGCCTGCTGCAGTTTTTCTCCACGTAAGTAATAGTCCTTCCTACCATTCTTCCTACCAAAGTGGACCACCTCACACTTGCCAACATTAAATTCCATTTGCCATTTCCTGGCCCATTCGCCCAGCCTATCTAGATCCTTCTGCAGACTCTCCACACCCTCCGCACAATTTGCCTTTCCCCCAATCTTGGTGTCATCAGCAAATTTCGACACCCTGCACTCGGTTCCCTCCTCCAGATCATCTATATAAATGGTAAATAGCTGAGGCCCCAGCACCGACCCCTGGGGCACCCCACTAGTCACCAACCGCCAATCCGAATAGCACCCATTGACCCCCACTCTCTGCCTCCTATTTGACAACCAATCCTCTATCCACGCTAACACCCTACCCCCAACTCCATGTCCCCTGACCTTCTGCAATAACCTCTTGTGAGGTACCTTGTCAAACGCCTTCTGAAAATCCAGAAAGACCACATCCACCGGCTCTCCTCTATCCACTGCCCTAGACACATCCTCATAGAACTCCAGTAAATTTGTCAGACACGACTTCCCTTTAATGAAACCGTGTTGCGTCTGCCCTATCAAGCAATTCCCTTCAAGATGCCTCGCAATTTCCTCCTTAATGACGGATTCCAACATTTTACCTACCACAGACGTTAAACTAACCGGCCTATAATTCCCTGCCTTTTGCCTGGCACCCTTCTTAAACAACGGCGTAACGGCGTTTTCCAATCTTCCGGCACTTCCCTGGAATCCAGCGACGTCTGGAAAATAACCACCAAGGCATCCACTATAACCTCCACCATTTCTTTCAGAACCCTCGGATGCATTCCATCCGGTCCTGGGGACTTGTCCACAATCAGCCCCTCCAGTCTGTCGAGCACCACCTCTCTAGTAACAGTAATGTCATTAAGACCCTCCAGTCCTACCACCTTTCCATCGCTAACACCCGGCAAATTATTCACGTCCTCCTCCGTGAAGACAGAAACAAAACAGTTATTCAATACCTTAGCCATATCCCCATCCCCTACCACTAGGTCCCCTTTCTCATCCTCTAAAGGACCAACGTTCACCCTAGCCAGCCTCTTCCTTTTTATATATTTATAAAAACTCTTGCTATCCTTTTTTATATTAAGCGCTAGCCCAGCTTCATAGCTTCTCCTACCCTCCTTTATCAACTTCTTTGTCAATCTTTGTTGACATTTAAACCTTTCCCAATCCTCTTCTCGCCCACTGCTCTTAGCTACTCTAAATTCCTCCGCTTTTAATTTAACACTTTCCTTCACCTCCTTTGTTATCCACAGCTTATTACCTCTCCTCCTACTGTCCTTTTTGACCATCGGAATAAATTTCTGCTGAGCACCAAGAAAGATCTCCTTAAAGATCCTCCACTGCTCCTCAGCAGACCTACCTTCCAACGCACTCCCCCAGTCCACATTCGCCAATTCTTCTCTCATCCTACCATACTCCCCTCTATTCAAACAAAGGACGCGTGTCCGGGAACCCACTTTCTCCTCCTCCATCTGCAACAGAAACTCCACCATGCAATGATCACTCTCTCCAAGAGGATCCTTCACCGCAAGGTCCCTAATTCTACCCGCCTCATTACATAGCACCAGATCCAAGATAGCTCGCTCCCTCGTCGGCTCCAACACACACTGTTCAAGGAAATTATCCCGGCAGCATTCCAAGAACTCCTCCTCGAGCCCACCTCGTCCAACATGGGTCGACCAATCAATATGCAGATTGAAATCTCCCATAACTACTGCCGTCCCATTCCTGCACGCCGCCTGCATCCATCTGCAAAAGCTCAATTTTTGCCAACACGAATGACATAAGAGTCTTTGACAAATTCCCTTTTATCCAACCGAAGACTCCAGTAAGGGGATTTTACTCCTACTCAGTGAAATCATCTTCTATAATAGTCAAAGTTAGGATTTCCTTAAAAGGCAACTTTGTCTTCATGTACCAGATCAGCTGGACCTTTTCTAACCTGATTGCAAATGACTTTGTATTCATGTTATAGTCAGTGCATAATAACTAGTGCATTCCAGCAAGCCTTTCCATTCCAAAGACACTTCAAAAGTACTTAATTGGCTATATAGCACTTTGTGAACGTCCCAAGGCTGTGAACAGTGTTATAGAAATGCAAGTCTATTTTTCTCTCTCTTCATTTTCTTGTCTTCATTTCCATTTTCTTTTTTCCTTTTGTTTCCTTCCTTTCTACCATTTTTTAACCATATTGAAAACTCTTGTCTGATTTTAGAGAATAGCCCAGATCTTTATTTCCTGATATTTTCACTGCTGTATTAATCAGCAGTTGATATCAGTAATAACTGATTTTTTAAAAAAAAATTCCTGCACTATTTCAATTAAATGTTCAACCCTATGAATCTGTCATGCACTGCAATCCATTGCAGATACTGTCATATGAAACATTTCCCACCAACATCAGTCTTCCCTTGGAGTCAATAATCCTCTGCAGGAACTGCACTTTCCATATGGGACAGCAGGGTCATTCATTCTTACCAGCAAGGAGTTTAGTCCCAGTTTTTAGTCATTGCTGACAATAAATACGTTTTCTCAGAATAGATAGAGCAAAATTATGTTCATAGTAGGGTTTTGAACCCACAACAGTGCTACCTGTCGAACCAGTGTTAACAGCAACATGTTGCAGTGTAAGCAGCCCACGGGCATGTGTCAGCACAATAAAAATAAATGTCAAACTGAGCGCTTCTGCTTGTTTCAGCAGAATGCTGCAATTGATTGCATTGCTGAATCAGCCTAAAGATTTTAAATCTCTTCCCTTCACTGCCTTTTTGCCATCCCCTGCACCTAGCATCCCTAGAGTATGTGGAGAAAAATACATTGTATGATGTGAATCCCTCATTTTCATTGTGTCTCAATGTACCTGCCCATTGGGAACTTTTATGATGCACTTATGCACCATGGTTGGAACTTATAGCATGTGAGAAAAGGGGGTGGAAACTCAGCACAATCCAAATTCCACCCTCACCCACTGAGAAAGTATTTACAGCCTCAAAGGGCTTGGAACTTCAGGACGCAGATCTGGAAGCCCTATTTTTTTTTTCCCCTTCGACCAAGACATGGAGCGCATCTGCAGAATCCCATCAGCTGACTCAATTCAGAGCGGTGTAATTAAGGATTCAGAAGCCTTGCATCTCTGGATGTCTCAAAGTATTTTACAGCCAAAGAGGTTATCTCGCAATGTAATTATTATTGCAATCTAAGAAGCGAATAAAGTCCATTTCCGAAAGATGAGGTCCCACAAACTGCAACATGATAATGACCACATCAACTCTTTTTTCAGTAGTATTGATTGAGGGAGCAGAGAGACACTGGTCAATTTTTCCTGTTCATCTTCAGAACAGCATCATATGATCTTTTATGTCTACTTCAGAGGATGGATGAGGCCTTGCCTTAACATCTCATCCAAAAGACAACAGCTCAAAGTACAATTCTCTCCTAATATTGCATGAAATATCTGGCTTGACTACATGTTCAATCCTCTCAATTGGGGCTTACACCCATAACCTTCTGATTTTGAGGTGAGAGAGCTACTATTTTCCACAACTAACAGCTTAAGTTGAAGTCTTCTGAGCTGAACAGTTAATACCACTGGAGATCCAATGAGCCTTACAAAAAACTCCAATTCAGCCTCTCTAATGTGTCCCTAAATAGTTGTTTGTCTCATTCTGGCACATTTTGAACATGTAGCCATAAGAACAAGGCAGGTTTAATTTTGATTTATTTTGTCATTTTCTAATAATGAACTGGAACTATTGTCTCATTCTGCTTGCACTCAAAGCAACAACTTCATTTATATAGCATCTTTGATGAAATAAAACATCCCAAAACACTTCACAGATAAAGTTAACACCAAGCCATGTAGAGAGATATTAGGACAAGTGAACAAAAGAGGTAGGTTTTGAGGAGTTTTATAAGAAGGGGAGAGAGATGGAAAGATTTTAAGGAGAGAATTCTACAGTTGATGATTGGGTATCCATAGAATACCCACAGTACAGAAGGAGGCCATTTGGCCTATCAAGTCTGCGTCAACCATAATCCCACCCAACTCCTATTCTGGTAACCACACATATTTACGCTGCTAATCCCTGGCACTTTAGCATGACCAATTAACCTAAGCCACGCACCTTTGGACTGTGGGGGGAAACTGGAGCCCACGGAGGAAACCTATGCAGACATGGGAGAACGTGCAAACTCCACACAGAAAGTGACCTAAGGCCAGAATTGAACCAGGTCCCTGGTGCTGTGAGGCAGCAGTGTTAACCACTGTGCCATCGTGCCACCCATAGTTGAAGATGTGGCCATCAGTGGTGAGGTGGTGGAAATCAGGGCCGAAATTCTCCAGACATTCATGCCGGTCAGATTCTCTGGTCCCACTGGCAGTGCATCCCTGCCCACAGGTTTCCCGCTAGTGTGGGGTGACATCAATGGCAGCGGGACCAGAGAATCCTGCTGCTAGCAAACAACATGCCACCTCCTGCCAGCAGGAAACATGCGGCTGGGAAGCCGGAGAATTTCGCCCATCATTTCTGCAAGAGGCCAGAACTAGAGGAGTGTAAAGATCTCAGAAGGCTGGACGATGTTACAGAGATAGGGAAGGACAAAAGCCACAGAGCAATTTGAAAAGAAGGATGAGAATTTTAAAATTAAGATGTTGTCAGACCTGAAGCCAATCCAGATCAGCAAGTCCAGAGTTTGAATGGTTGAATAGGACTAGAAAACAAATTAAACAAAAATAACTAACAACATAGACCACAACAGATAATGTCATTGCCCATGTGAGAACTGAAAATACCACAGAAGAAGGAAAAACAAAACCAGCACTTCCTGTGCTTCCCAAACCTTCTTCCCCAACAGCATTGAGGCAACTTAGGCTCTATAATGCATCTGGTATAACAACCATTCCAACTAACAAGCCAAAATAACCTTTAAAAAAAGTTTTTTTCCAAATGTTAGATTTCATTTTCCAGAGTCCCTGTGTCAGTGTACAACACAGCCAGAACATTTATCATGATTTTAAAAAATGGTGCTAAAATCAATTGTTGCCCTTCTCCTTCTGATTTACAGACTTTCTCTCATACCAGTGCAGTCACTCCAATTATTCAATTCATTCTTCCTTGAAGCTTTGCAAAATGATGCTTTGGCATCCTCACTGTGGTTAACCACCTCCATTAGAACATTCCTTTCAATAACATATTGACCCACACCAAACCACGGAACAATCCCCATTTGGAACAACATCTTACCAGAAAGGGATAGAGAATTAACCCTATACTTGCTCAATTGTGGCATAGATAATGCAATTGTGGCATAGATAATGTCTATGATACTAGATAATAATAGATACATAATGTCTACAATTATTTTATCATTCTGCCTTTAGCTGGTGAATACATTCTGGCATCATTTCACATCTTTCCTTGATCATTAAGTAAATGACAAATGTTAATAATATTAATATTATAATTTATCTGAAATATATATCAGCATCAGCACTGTCGCGATGCACACCTTGAATTTCATCAAGTGGTTAAAGAAAACATTCCAGGCCCCTTTTGACCAGTAGCTCCTTAATCTCTTCACATTGTGTCTGAACCAGCTGGGGCTCTCTTGTCTCAAAAAAAGACAGAAGGGATAATTTGACACAGCTCTCTCAAATTACATAGGCATTTGATAGAGTAGATAGAGAGAAAATTATTACACTTCCAGGGTAACTCCAAAAATTAAGGACCATAAATATAAAGTAGTCACTAATAAACCTGAAAAATAACTGTGGAGAAATTTCTTAAGGTTTTGGAAATCATTGACACGAGGAACTAGCTGGGGTGAATAGCCTTTAAGAGGAAACTAACAAGATTAATAAAAGATTAGAAGGATATGATGGTAAGGTGAGATGAAAGGCTAAATTTTCACTGAGTCAGGAGACTTTTAAAAATAACGGACTGGTCCTGATTCCAGATTCTCAACCCCATTCCTGGGATGATTGATTTTCAGGAGTGCCTTTAAAGGGTGTGGGCTAGTTTCTCTCAAAAGCCCTCAGCTAGCATTGTGCAGGCGTTCTACTCCTTCACAATTTTTGTGGAGTCAGTCAGGTTTTAAAGAGTCATGGGCCCTCAGAGGTGTTGTGAACCCTGAACTGCACAAGGGTATCTTTTAAAAATGATTTGAGAAGGTCCTCCTTATGCCCCCAATGCCAGGTTATGCCCTTCCACACACACCTCCATGGCCCATCATGCCCCCCTGCTTAACTATGTCACCTCCATGCCCATTGATCAATTACGTATGCTTGGCTGAGAGTCTAGACAGCCATCACTCTTGCTGAAACAACAAGAACATTGCTTGATTGACAACTTCGGCTTTCTGATCGCTGAGGTTAATTTCATAATGCTTATTTATACAAGGTTAACTGGCTTCAAGGACTTTGGGATTTTTCTACTGATACTTTAATAGGTCTAGATAATTGACACTTGCATTGCCTTGTAGTGAAATGACTTTGTTTTAACAGTGGAAAGTTATGAATGAATGAGAGTTATGAATCTAAGATGTGTAGCTTAGGTGGACTGGCCATGGTAAATTGCCCCTTAGTGTCCCAATAGTAGTAGTTAGGTGGATAAGCCATAGTAAATGCGCTGAGTTAGGGGGATGAAGGGGTGGGCCTGGGTAAGATGCTTGTTTGAAGAGTTGGTGCAGATGGGATGGGCTGAATGGCCTCTTTCTGCACTTTAGGGATTCTATTTTTACATATTATTGTCACCACAGAGTTCTTTGGTTCTATAATCGTATACAGTGGGTATATGGGCATGGAAGTACCATAGTTTAACATAGGAGGCATGAGAAGCCATATAGAGTGGATGAGGGGATATGAGATGACATGGATAGGAATGGGGAGTGAGTGAGGACTGAAAGGCCCTTGTGTTTTTATTTTAACTGGCACAAAGTCCCACAGCACAGAGGCAGACATTTTAAGTAGTTCACCTCAGCACCTGGCAGCCCCTGAGGCTGTCTCCGACTTTTTTCCCAGGTCCACTGGCCCAACTCCAGCTCTAACCTGCATCCCTGGCAATGCAGATCCCACCTTTTGCGGGCATTGTATTCCAAGGTAGGCAGGCCAAGCGGGGAATTTTCCTGACCCTCATTACCCACTTCAAGGATGAAAACTCAGACATAGGTGAGGTAGGAGAAGGCTCGTATGAAGTATATGCTCTGGCATTTCTGTGCTGTACATACTATGTGATCCTATAATTTGACAGTTCTGGAAAAATGGCTAAGCCTTGCATTCTATAAACTAAAGCCCCACGCTTGCTTTCTTGTGGACATCATTCCCAGTTAGCTCCTATTGTCTCAGCAATGGTTCAATCAGTGCAACTCTTGCATCTCAGTGAAAGGTAGTGGGTTCAGGATCCATTCCAGAGATCTCAGCACAGAATCTAGAGAAACTGTACTGTTGGCAATGCTGGCGTTCAGGTAAAATTTTGAATTAAGGCCCTGACTGCCCCTTCAGGTGGATTTATTGGGTCTCCTTGTATTATTTTAAGGATAAGCATTCTCTAATTTTAGAACTAAACGTTTTATTGCCATTGGGCCCACTTAAGTCAGGGAAATTCCTCTGTCTTTGGGCACAACTTTTTATTTTAAGTTTTCAGTGTGACTTGCCAACTTTTAGTTGTGAATATGGAATGGATTGGACTGACTAAGGAAAATGGTGGTTGAGGAAGAGGCCAAAATATTTTCTGAAGAACAATCTCTGGGCATTCTCCCATCCATAAATGGGAGACCGCAGGCATTGCCTTCTTTCAATTGGTTCATCATTGGATTGGCACCACTCCATAACGATCCTGGAGTTTTTAGGCATGATAGATAAATCTCAAGGACACAGTTCCAGCAATAGGAGGAGAAAATCAATACGTTTTGGAATGCATCTTTCAATTTTTTGTGAATACTTTGATTTATTAATCATAAAAATATTGGAAATTGTAAGAAAGTCTGAGTGGGGTGGTTGGGGGTGAAATATAATTTGTTGATTTCCTCTGGGGATATGTTCAAACAGAGTTGGCAACCTTGGTTCAGGATGGAAAAGTCCTGCAAATTAGTGCAGGTTAGGGAAAGACCATATTTGGTGAAGCGTCACACAAACTGCCCTTTAGACACAGTGATCTCAGAAATTCTGGCTATACAAATATCTCACACTATGCCACTACAAAGACAAGGGGAACCTCACACAGTGCTGCTCCTTAAACACAGAGACTATACACAGCATTATTCTTTGCTCACTAAGGTCCTTCGAATGCAAAGTTCACACATTGGTGTGTTTCTTAGTCACACAGCTCACAAACAGAGCCTTTCCTCTTTATGCAGAGATCATACATAGGCTGGTCTTTAGACCTAGAGGTCATGCATAGGGTCGTTACGTAGATGAGAGATGAACAGCCGTTGTCAGAATTGCTGTTCAACTCAGATTTCTGGTGTAAATCAATGTAATTCCATTTGCTTTACAATAGAAAGTGGAAGGTATTGATAAATGGATACGGTCTCATCTGGAGAGCAGCAGCTAGTGGGTCTCTTCTAATCAGTCTTTTACAGGCCTTGTCTGGTTTACAACTGTTGCAGGGAAGGGAATGTTTTTACATACCATCAAAACTCCGCATAACACCTATTAGATACCTAATACAAGACAGCAGTGAGCTGTATAAATATTCAGAGGCCAGGGTACATTAGTTAGTGTTTGGCATGAGATCATGTGTGAACAATGCAATCACATGACTATAATCAATAGATATCCACTAACAAAGGTGAAAAATAACACGATCTGAGTATGACTATTGATTGTTCATCCAATCATTACAAGGCTTTTCTTAACAAAACTAATCAGCCTAGAGATGTTCTCATGAAAGCCATTGATGCAAAATAGGGACAGATCCTGTCTTGCCAAAACTCAGCCCACTAGACTTTCTGGTTGAAAAACAGAATACTACGGATGCTGAAAATCTGATGTAAAAACAGAAAACATGGGGGTAAAATACTTAACAGGTTAGGCAGCAGCTGCGTAGAGAGAGTTAACATTTCAGCCCTGTGACCTTTTCTGGACCCATCCATAAGTAGACAGGACACATTTCATATGATTATTAATCAGGGAAGGAGGGCCTTCTTGCCACGCACCGTTGCCTGCAGTTCTGGTATGCAAGGTGTCAAATGTTAATTGCATCAATTTAAAGTAAGTTGCTAGGCAGCAATAAATTTACCTGAGGTCACAGAAAGGACATAGGAATTTGAAGGCAAGCACACTTCAAGCATTTTTTACGCATTTTTCCTTATTGATTTTATTTCCAGTTGACATCCTCTATCGGTTGTACCTCTCTCCCTTGAGAATATTACCGGTGTCAATGGAAATCTCCTTTTACATGAGGGGAGACAGGAATGGGGCATGTGAGATCTAAATTGAGTGGCATAACACTGCAGAAGAGAGACTTCCTGCCGGAACGCCACCACCTCACCCACCACAGAATCGGCGCAGAGGAGGGTCCAATAATGGAAATCTTTGTTAACCTTGAACAGGAATTTCCAGTCTCATTTCCTTTCCACAAATTCCGTCTGAGACTTGCCCAAATCCACAAATTGGGGTTGAAGGATGGGAATGAGAATTTAGGCGGCAGGAAGCAACAGCTGACCCAGGTTCAATTCCCGGCTTGGGTCACTGTCTGTGCAGCGTCTGCATGCTCTCCCCATGTCTACGTAGGTTTCCTCCCACAGTCTGAAAGATGTGCTGGTTGGGTGCATTGGCCATGCTAGATTGTCCCTCAATGTACCCAAACAGATGCCAGAGTGTGGCGACTTGGGGCTTTTCACAGTAACTTCATTGTAGTGTTAATGTAAGGCTACTTGTGACAATAGATAAAAAATTTTTTAAAAAACTAAGATGTGTGGAATAAATGAGGATATGCAGGGTGAGGATTGGGGAGTGGGAGCCTTATCTTTCACTGTGGACCCACAAGGACACCTGAAAAAAAAACAGGTTTCTTTCCTACTTCCCAAATGAGATGGCTTCAGAAGCTGATCCTCTCACCGACTTGGTGTTGATGAGCACTCTGAATATCGTTGCTTCCTTCTGATTTTGTGCACAAAGTTAGAGGCCAGCTGATGGAATTTTCCCACTCACCTCATGGTCCACTTATCTGAAAGTGGCCGGAATAAAAATCGGAGTGGGTAAGTTACAACCACTGGTTGGCAAAGTTCATAAGAACATAAGAAATAGGAGCAGGAGTAGGCCATCCAGCCCTTCGAGCCTGCCCCACCATTCAATAAGATCATGGCTGATCTGTCGCTGCTCAGTTCCACTTTCCCGCCCTCTCCCCATAACCCTTACTTTTATAAGTAATATTCATCTTACTTTTATACCAAGATAAAATGGATTGAAAGGAGACAGGGTACAGGTCTTTGACATGACAGATGTGTAAAAATAAAAGGTTCTGAGTAATTTGAAGGAACTGGGACAAGAACCTGGAAGGAAATGAGAAAGATAGTTTTTCCTACATAGGTTTATTAAGATCGGGAATGCATGAGCAAAATAGATGGTGGAACCATTTCCATAGCAACTTTCAAATGCCAACTCGATATGTGCTTGAAGAGAATTAATGTGTAGTTGCATAGGGAAACAGCTGGGTGTGAAGTAAATTGAACTGCTCTTTCAAAAGGACAGGTGGAAATCGGGGGGTGGAATGCCAGTGGTGTTAGGGTAATGCCTAAAAGTATTGTTTCTTGCATGGTCTACAGACAAAGCATATCATTCATAGAGAAGAAAAGGAGAGTGCAGAATATAGTGTTCCAGTCATAGCTAGGGTGTCGAGAAAGATCAACTTAACACGAGGTAGGTCCATTCAAAAGTCTGATGGCAGTGGGGAAGAAGCTGTTCTTGAATCAGTTGATAGGTGACCTCTGATTTCTGTATCTTTTTCCTGACAGAAGAGAGAATGTGTGGGGTCCTTGATTATGCTGGCTGCTTTCCCGAGGCAGTGGGAAATGTGGATGGAGTTAAAGGATGGGAGGCTGGTTTGGATGATGGACTGGGATTTGTTCATGACCCTTTGTAGTTTCTTGTGGTCTTGGGACAGAGCAGGCAGCATACCAAGCTGTGGTACAATCTGAAAGAATGTTTTCTATGATGCATCTGTAAAAGTTGGTGAGAGTCGAAGTAGACATTTCTTCAGCGTCTTGAGCTTTAGTCTGCTGGGAGACATAATTAAGTGTTGCAGTCCTTGGTAACTTTTCATATGCAACATTTAGCATGCCCAAAGTTTATTCCTCCCACTAGCAATATTAAACCCCCATATCTTTCATAGAATTCTGCATTGTCTGAGGCAGCCATTTTAAAAAAAATTCTGCTCCCCTACCCTGTTGTGCTGAAATCTTGTCACCCTTATTTCAAATTTTAAAAAGTTAATTCTTGTGATATGAGAATCTCTAGTAAGACCACAATTCATTCCCTGCCCTTGAGTGAGCCAACTTCTTGAACCGCTGAAGTCTAAATACTCCAAAGTGATGTTAGGGGAGGAGTTCCAGAATTTTGACCAAGTGATGACGAAGGATTGGCAATTTTGAACAGGTCAGGATTGTGTGTGACTTAGAAGAGAACTTGCAGGTGGTGGTCATCCCAGGTGCCAGCTGCCCGTGTCCTTCTAGATGATAAATGTTACAGGTTTGCTACGTAGGTGTGAGCAGCAACTTTACTAATTTTATACCAATTTAATATTAATCAAGTCAAGCTTTGAAATGTTGTTAGATGTAGGTTATACAGAATCTGGTTCTGATAGAATACCTCCCAAAGTTGGTTTATTGGAGATTGACATGTTGAAGGACCTTGAAAATTTCATCATAAATGTTCTCAGAGTTTGTGCAGATGGGAGCAAGAAAGAATGAAAAGGCTTGCATTTATAGAGTGATTTTCACAGCCACAAGAAATCGCAAAGCATCTTCCAACCAGTGAGGAGGGTGGCACGGTGGAACATTGGTTAGCACTGCTGCCTCACAGTGACAAGGACCTGAGTTCGATTCCTGACTTGGGTTACTGTCTATGCTGAGTCTGCACATTATCCCTGTGTCTAAGTGGGTTTCTTCCAGATGGTCCAGTTTCCTCCCACAGTCTGAAAGATTAGAATGGAGTGGGATTGAATCTGAATCAAAAAGGTGAATGAAATGTCAGCCTTCATCCAAATTGTGACTTGGGATTGTAGGCTCTGAGTAAGATAGGAGTGGGTTGAGTTCCATTCCAATGGCTGAAGCACAGATCTTGTCTGGCACTTCATTATTGAAGGGGTGCTTCATTATCTTCAGATGGGCCATCTAACCAAAGCACCTCTCAAATGGAAGTAAAAAATCCTTTGCCACTATTTCAAAGAAGATCTCCTGATGTGCAAGCCAATAATTATTCCTTGACTGTCATCTTAAAAAAAACACATTGATTATTTATTTGATTCATTATGTTTCAGTTGGTCAGCCCTGAATGTGTCAGTTTTGGGAAACATAGCACAGTAAAGATATATCATGTTGAAATAGATACAAAACGGATAAATCAGAATGATTCGAGGACATAAAAAATTAAGTTATGAGGACAAGCTGCACACATCTAGCTTCTACGTCCTTGACGGTAGGAGGTTGAGGAGGTGATCTAATTGAGGTGTTCAAATGATTCAATAACATCATTATGGAGCACTATGTCCTCTGAAGAAGGAATCCAGAACAAGAGATATAATCTTAAAATAAGAGCCATGTTTTTAGAATCATAGAATCCCTACAGTGCAGAAGGAGGCCATTTAGTTCATTGAGGTTGCACTGACAACACCCAGGCTCTATCCCTGTAACCCCATGTATTTATTCTGCTAATCCCCGACACTACGGGACAATTCACCATGGCCAATCAACCCTACCTGCATATCTCTAAACTGTGGGAAAAAACCAGAGCACCTGGAGAAAACCCATGCAGACATGGGGAGAATGTGCAAACTCCAGACAGTAAATGACCTGAGGCTAGAATTAACCCTGGTTCCCTGGTGCTGTGGGGCAGCAGTGCTAACCATTGTGCTCCGTGCAGCCCTGGAGGAGTGAAATCAGGAAATACTTTTTATTTTGCATAAAGAATAGTGGAA
The DNA here is from genome assembly GCF_965287045.1 of Carcharhinus amblyrhynchos. Classification (NCBI taxonomy): domain Eukaryota; kingdom Metazoa; phylum Chordata; class Chondrichthyes; order Carcharhiniformes; family Carcharhinidae; genus Carcharhinus; species Carcharhinus amblyrhynchos. The sequence continues at coordinate 14,730,392 of NC_137341.1, forward strand.
ATCCCCAATAAACTGTTGGTACTGAATAAACATAATTTTTCAAGACATAAGACTGATGGATTTTTATTAGGTTATCAATGGGTCATGATCAAAAGCACATAAAGAGAATTCAGGTTCAGATCTGACTGAACGGTGGAATGGGTTCAAGGTGTTGATGAGCTTAATCCTGTTGCCAGTTTTATGAATCTTTCCGAAGGATCGTTTAGATCCTAAATATCTGTTTCTCCGCAGATTGAAAGATTGAAGAAATTGGGGCTCTTTTCCCTTGAAAGACACCGACTGAGGGGGGATCTAATAGAGGTATATAAGATTATGAAGGGTATAGATAAACAGAGGTAAGCTATTTCCTATAATAGAGTCACGTAGGACAAGGGGCCATGGACTTCAGGTGAGGGGGGAGCGGTACAACACAGATATTAGAGGGAGGTTTTTCACACAGAGGGTAGTGGGGGTATGGAATGCTCTGCCAAGTAAGGTGGTGGAGGCAAACATGCTAGAGTCCTTTAAGAGTAACTTAGACAGGCACATGACTGAGTTGGAGATGGGTGGATATAGGAGAACCTTTAAATAAGGGTCATTAGCATTGGGGTGTCCCTAGAAATGTAAATGGGTATAGTATGATAATAATGTTTTTCTCTTTTCATTCACAGGTTTTAAGTCGGTCCACCTCGTGTCCAACGAGGGGCATACACACGATGGGTCGTACTGGGGCTGCTCTTGGTTGTTCGAGATTGGCCTAGTGCTTCATGTCGTTAGTGTGTGCCTAAACTGGACAAGATACTGGGCAAGACAGCTCAGTGACTATCGCTGATTGCTGTGCAGACACATGGATTTGGGCCGGTGTCTGTGGGAGTTTGCGCATTGTCCCCGTGCTTGCGTGGGTTTTCTCCGGGTGCTCCGGTTTCCTCCCACATCCCAAAGATGTGCTGTTAGGCTGATTGGCAGGAATAAATTGTCCCTAAATCAGTTTTCCCTCAATCTGGATGGCCATAAAACATTAGATAGGGGTCATGGGTAGAGAGGTGGTGTTGAGATGGCAGCGTGGGCTCGTTGGGCCAAAGGGCCTGTTTCCCAGGCTGATTTTGTTCTTTGTTTTGTTCAGAGATGCTGCCAGACCTGCTGCATTTATCCCGCATTTTCTGCTTTTATTTATGAATAGCACCTGAACTCTGAGCAGTACCACTGCCTTGATTCAGACTCCCACTTGCTTTCATTCTATGTTACATGCAATAATCCAGGGAATGTTAAAAAAAATCTGATTTGGATGTGAATTGAAGGAGACAAATGAGCTGTGAAGTAACAGACAATGAAAAGAAACTGTGTGTGTGTGTGTGTGTGTGTGTGTGTGTGTGTGTGTGTGTGTGTGTGTGTGTGTGTGTGTGTAAACAATGTGTCTCAGACCAAAGTAATTGGATAGCACTTGAATTACACAGAAAAATGTTCAACACCAAGAAATACAATGCCTTTTTGGCAACGTTAAATCAAGCGTACTCAAAACCTACTGGAATCAGTAATCAAGGGGATCAAACACAATGTTGAAAGACTAGTGAAAAGCAGCCTTTAAAGCAAAGAAAAATAGCTTCCAATTTACGCCCAGTCCCGCCTGCATAAACTAGGACAACATAGCTCTCTAAGTTTAGTCTAAGTTTACTGCACGGTGGCAGAAAGCCAGCACTCACATTAGCGTTCCCAAAAGAGTGAGTGTGAGGGCTGGATGTGAAGCTATTTATAGATATGGCTAAAATATTCCAGCCACTAATTGGTTAGTCAGCAGTATGTTAGTTTGGATAATTAATTATGAGGTCAAAGTTATGCAATCGCATTATAAGTAGAAACAAGGTCACAGGTCCTTTGGTTGAATCAGGGAACTTGTCCAAACCAAGAAATATTTCCTGCTGTCGGCTATTTAGCTAATGTTACAATTTTTAAGCATTAGAAATTACCAGAGCCATTTTGAGAAAGTAAATGAGGACAATCATATATATGTATTTCTGAATACAGGTATGAAACGGTTAACTGAAAGTTACATTTGTCTTGTGCATTGGCAGGCGATTGCAGTTGATAGCAGTGACCAAGGAAGATCAGCAGAAATGGACTTCAGTTTGCTGATCACTGTCGCAGACCACTACCCTCCCACACTCTTCCCTGGGTTTAGGCCACTCAGGTTAGTCTTCAGTCAGAAACATTGAAACAAGGGTAGCAATTCTCCCAAAAGTGCTGAATTGGTGGGAGAATTGTTCTAAATCCCGGCTGTTCTGTCAGTTCAGCTTCTCACCTGAATCTCTGCATTCTGTGCACTGCAGAGGTCCCAGTCATGAATCTCATTAAATAAGCATGGGGCTTATTCACATTGGAGTTTGATAGCAGTGGTCCCAATCTGTCAGTCTCCCTGTTTGCTGGCCAGCTTGATTGCTGGCCAGTCTGGGACAACTGCAGTGCTGCCCCTCCAGCTCCCCCCACCCCCGCTCTCCTCCCCATGGTCCAATTGCGGCCGCCCACAGCAATTCCTGAGCCAGCCCTGACTCGCCCCAGTCCTGAAGTGCATCATTGCACAGCCCAACCTCCCCAGCAGTGACAATCCCCCTGCTCCTCGCCTCCCCCCACCCCCCCCCCGACCCTCCCCAGGGTCAGATCCGTGCCCCCCAAGGCAAGCCCCCCCCCCCCCCCCCCCCCCCCCCCCGCCAATCAGACCTCCCCAATCACTGCCCTCCCTCCATCCCAGACCGATGCTATCTACAGAGAGGCTGCTGGACCTTCCACCCCCACCAATCACCCCTAGGCCCCGCCCACAATAAACTCCTGATTTCCGATGGGCAGTGCCAAGGTGCCCCCCCGGGCATAGGCATTTTGCCCCTTTGCCCCATGGGCAGTGCCAAGGGGCACAGGCTGGCACTGCCAGGGTACCAATGGCCAGGGGGTACCACCCAACCCCCTGGGAGGCCTCGATTGCTCCCCTTTTTTCCAGCGGGGTCTTAAGTTAGTTTCTCCAAATATGGGGAGCTAGCCTGAATCCCGCTGGAATAAAGGATTCCTGGTGGGGTGGGAGAATCGACTGGGGCCTGAAAGTTCCCGATAATGAACTGATAAACATATTTAAAATACATTTTTAAAAAATTTAAATTACTCACCTGCCTTCCCGCCAATTTCCAGCATGGTCTGACAGGCGACTGTTCGCCTGCTCTGAGAGATGCGTATGTGTTCCCGGCACATGCGCAAATCCCAGTTCAAGGCTGCTGACGCCCATCTCCCACTCCAACCCAACAGAAAAGGAGAATCGAGGTGAAGGTTTCCATTGCATGGCAAAGGTGGTTTAAAACGTTACAGTCAAGAATCAATGTTCTCCTCCAGCCCTCTGAAGTTCCCAGATTAGCTGCACCAAAGGAGGAGGAGCATTCATGCCCTCCCCCCACCCCACCCACACAGTGAGTTCCCAAGGCCAGTTGCACTGGGTGCCAAATGGAAAGAAACCATCTGCCCACTCTTTGTCCAGTTCTCAACAGCAGGCTACACACAGTGTCCTTGTCCTTTTCCAAATGATATGGGGAGACTGAGAAGGAAAAACAAAAAGGGCTTTACTTTCAAAAAAGAAAATGGCCACGACTTAACTGCAGAGCTGTTCTTTCATTTGAAAGTTGTCCGAAAAGTTTCACAATCTAAATCCCGTAACGACTTGACACACTGCAGAAGTATTCAGGTCCCAAGAGGCCTTTCATTTGGTTAAAGTATTAGTAGCCTCTTTGATAACTACCAGCTGAGATGTCTGGTACATTCCGTGGCCACAAAACACATCAATGCAAATCTCCGCCAGCTGCATAATTATTACAAAAGAAGCACAAGTCAATCCACGCAATGGTGCACAATTTGTTCAACCTGCAGGAAAAATATGATGTGACATAAAACTAGTGGGTCCTCTATTCAATTCTGGCATTGGGTAACTGTGTGGAGTCTGCACATTCTTCCCATCTGCATGGGTTTCTTCTGGGTGCTCCAGTTTCCTCCCGCACTCCAAAGATGTGTGGGTTAGGTGGATTGGTCAGGCTAAATTGCCCCTTAGTGTCAGGGGGACCAGCAGAGGATGGGGTCTGGGTGGGATTGTGGTTAGTGCAAACTCAATGGGTCAAATGGCCTCCCTCTGCATTGTAGGGATTTCACCTGCCACAGTACTTTAATGATTGGGTGCACTGGCCATGCTAAATTCTCCCTCAGTGTACCCGAACAGGCGCCAGAGTCTGGCGACTAGGGGATTTTCACAGTAACTATTTGTAGTGTTAATGGAAGTCTACTTGACACATTAATAAGTAATGTTTTTAACTTTTGCTTACAGTATTGTTTTACTTACCAGCTGTATTGAAGCACAGCATCGTTTCATGGTTAATAGTAAAAAAGGGACAGATAAATCATTGCCTTGTTGATTTGCCAGCAGGGCTTCTTTTTACATTTAAAAGTTTGCCCCTTGTCCTAAAATACAAGAGTGCTGTGTGAAAACATTCCCTCCCAGCAAACAATTTCTGTTCTACGCCTAATGTTGGATGTGGCAAGTGTAACTGAAAAGTAGAATTGCTCAGTAAGGCAAAGTTTAAAAAGTTCAAGCACCCCTGACACTGAATAAATAGAGAAAAATATTACACTGCGACACTGGAGTCAAACTATTGAGCCTTAGCATTGCCAAGAAATATCACGCTGCAGTAATTTGCTTAATTAGCCAAATTGCCAAGGCACTAATCTCAGCACTAACATGCTATTAGACCGAACAAACTGGCATTTACATAGTAATTTATTTTCACAATTTCAATATCCTAAATCACTTCATACCCAGTAGACTCCTGCTGAAGTGCTGTTGCTTTGTTTTAGTAGGCAAACAGGGGTAGCTTGCTTGCCAGGAAGATGCTACAAATGGCAAACAAAATCGATAATCAATAGATGGATCTTTTGGTGATGTTGTTTGGAAGGGAAATATTGACCTGGACACCAGGAAAAACTGGAATATTTATTCCATATTTTAAGCCAATTGAACAGCACTGTGGGTCAACATTTCATCTGAAAGACAACACCTCTGACAATGCGATATTTCCTCAGCACTGGAGTGTTGCATTAGATTATGTACTGAAATCCTGGATTGTGGCTTTAATCCACAACTTTCTAACTTGTAAATGGTTCCGCTGTCAACTGACTCAAAATAACACTCTGTGGAAGCTAATGAGACGGAGAAGGGTTAAATTTTTTAAATTATTCATTCAAGGGATGTGGGCATCATTGGCTAGGCCAGCATTTATTGCCCATCCCTGAGGGCATTTAAGAATCAACCACACTGCTGTGGGTCTGGAGTCACCAGTAAGGGTGGCAAATTTCCTTCCTTAAAAGGACATCAGTTAACCAGGTGGATTTTTGCAACAATCGACAATGGTCATCGGTAGACTTTGAATTCCAGATTTCTTTCGTTGAATTTAGATTTCACCACCTGCCATTTTGTGATTCAAACCTGGATCTCCGAGCATTACCCTGGGTCTCTGGATTACTAGTCTAGTGACAATATCACCACACCACCTCCTCCCCAAAATGATCAAATATCAGCAAAGGTTTAGACTGTTATTTACCCCACAACATTAGTATCGGTACAGAATAGTTTTACCCTGCAATATAAAGATAAACAAAGAGCAATGCAGCAAAACAAAGATGAGGTAGGCATATAATCGAAACTCTTCTCCAATTCACGAGCAGCGTCCTCTTGTTTATTATGAAGATTAATGAGTAATGTTTTAAGTATTGCAGAAACACCTTTGGAATATTCCAGTTTCCATCATGTGATACTGTTTACCTACAGATTAACTATCATAATTATCCTAACAGCATACTTATCATGCCCAGAAACTAACAGAAGCAAAATGATTCTTGTGTTTGAAAATTACTACAATGCCAAAAATTATGCAAATTAAATAAGGCAACAAGATTATAAATTGGTCTCCAAATTTGCTGACACACCTAGTTTATAATATTCCAAGCTCACATGTGCAGGAGAGCTTTGTAACTCTCTCACCAGAAATTTATCATTTCATACTCTTTATACACAATGCTTTATCATACATGTAAAACAGAAAAATAAACTTCACGTAAAAATTACACTAGCATTCATTACAATAGCTGATATTTTAACCGCTGCATATCATTTAATGTACTTTGCATTTGTTCAGTTTTTTTTATTGTAACTCATGAAATTGTCAATTTTCTCCCAACTCCTGACCCTTCTTATTGAATTTCCTGTATGACAGTTAATAATGCCGACCTTGGTTGACTGATTTCATGGTTATATTCTTCAGTGCTGTCCAGTATATTTCAGCCCCTCAAGCCTACACTAACATGCATTTCAAACGTAACTGATTTGCAACCTAACATGATTTACCTTCCTTTGCTCCAGACGCTTTTATGCTTTACAAAATAAGTCTATAAAGCTCCAATAAACTATCTGTGGATATGCAATGAACATCACTGTTCTATTTTTATTCTTTCCAAAGGTTTTAGGGAAGTAAACTAGATGTCCACTGTTGCCACCATCCTATAATACTTGGCGAATGATGCATGATATTACAAATTAATTTTCATTGTTAATTCTAAAATTATACTGAGTTTATTTAAGAATGCAACAAACAAAATGAATCAAACAAGGCTTACATTATTAGCTGGGCCTGTGGCTTGGTGTATAACACTGAAAGGAAAAAGACAATTCATGGTGTGGTTAAGAATGATGTAGTTACACTGTTGGGAAAAAGTACTATTTTCAATTCATCATTTTAGATATTAGAGAAACGTAATTTGAGCAAAAATCCAGTGAGAAAGAAAGTTGCGAGCTATTCTATTGATGCAAGCCAGTCATCTTAAAGTAGGCTGTGACTCTGGGAGTGTATAAAGTATTTGAAATCATTGAGAAAGAATCCTCTCTCCTCCAATTTTAATGCTTAAGTTCCACAAGGTTGAAAATGACTGAATTGGTGATGGAACAGCTGGGCACCTGACGCACTGAACTAAGTTTTACATTTAAATAAAAGGTGGGGTTTGAGTTGAGTGGAGGGGTCAAAGTCTGAAAAGTCTGCTTTCCCAATCCAAACCCGCAAGCGCCCAAGCCATTTCTGGCTTTAACTGAGGCTGGAAGTTGGCTGTCTGCCAAGCTGTGTTCTCCTGTCCAAGAAGATGTGTTCATGAAATCCCTACAGTATAGAAGGAGACCATATGGCCCATCAAGTTTGCACCAAATCTCTGACAGAATATCTTTCCAAGGCCATCCTGTGGACTTCACAAACTAGCTCCCTGTTCATCTAAAGGTCTATCTTGTCAACTCGTCTGCCCTCCAGGCTCGCAGTAAGCTCCATAATATGTGGCGGATTCCCAAATTCCCCGCAACTTTCTGGCAGAAAGTCGGAACTACAAAAAGTCGTGAGTGTAGCCCAGTCCATCACGCAAACCAGCCTTCCATCCATTGACTTTGTCTACACTTCCCACTGCCGCGGCAAAGCAACTAGCATAATTAAGGACTTCACGCACCCACAACATTCTCTCTTCCACTTTCTTCCTTTGGGAAAAAGATACAAAAGTCTGAGATCATGTACCAACTGACTCAAAAACAGCTTCTTCCCTGCTGCTGTCAGACTTTTGCATGGACTCTTCTTGCATTAAATTGATCTTCCTCTACATCCTAGCTATGACTGTAACACCACATTCTGCACTCTCGTTTCCTTCTCTATGAATGGTACGTTTTGTCCATATAGCGTGCAAGAAACAATACTTTTCACTGTACGTTAATACATGGGACAATAATAAATCAAATCAAACCTTCTCCCTGTGAGTCAAGTCAGTAAAAATTCTACTATATATTTTCCAAGAAAATAAACTCTATTCCTGTAGTACTATTGACACTGTACAGCTAAAAGGAACAACCTTTTCGCTTTAATACTGGAGACGAGAGTTAATGATCATCCTGGAACAAAAGGCTGCTTTATCTAAGGTAAGCAAGGAATTATTACTTAATGTGGTTGAGCTAGCTCTGATGTGAGTGACTGAATTGGTTTTAACCTCAGTACTTGGGTTTACGTTCTCTGGCACACGAGAGTGAAGATGAGGAGTGTACTAGGGAAATGACAGAAGTAAGAACTGGTTAAACTGAAGGAGTTATAGGCAGTCATAAGGAGAACAATTTAGAATGTTAATGGCAGCAAAGATGAGAAAGAGAGAGCAGGAAGTTTGAAAGTGAATTAGTGGGTGAGCTGGAGGAAAGCTTTTACTATGTGTGGACAATGAGTTTCATGGGATTGGGGCAAATTGATGAGGAAGTGATCAGAGATTCCAGAGGTGCTCAAGACTTTAGACATTGAGAGGCCATGAGGGAAGATGCAGATGAGAATATTGTCATTGATGTAACTGAAGCAGTTTATGTGATGGGTGAAATCTGAGGACAGCAAAGTCAAAGGATAGATGGATGGCGAGCTTAGTACTTTGAAGTCATTTAGCTTACAACTTGCGTGATGTTCGGTATTAGGGAATACATCTTGGTGATGAGGTCAGTGTGCTGGAAGAAGGAAAAAGTGCTCGAGGAGCAGAAGGAGAGATCAAAATGCAATTTACCAATAAGCGTTATGGCATTGCCTTATGGCTTGGCATGGAAAGTGATGGTTTGAAGAGCAGGTAAATTAAACTCAAATAACAACTTCCATCTCTATTGCATTAGCCACCACCAAAACATGTCTCAGAGCACCTCACCAGTCAGTATAGTGGAGCTGAGGGGGTGGGATAGATGTCTCAAGCCTGACTAATGACCACTTAGGAAGGTATCGATGATGTTCTCCATGCAGCTGTAATCTAGTGAGAGACTGGTTGTCTTCAGATGGAGAGTTGGAGGGAATTGATAAACCAAAAATTAAAAACATGATTGTCTTTGCTGAAGAGGGTAGTGAAAAGACATTTCCTAAGGCATTTAATTTACCACATTTGTCTTGAAAGCATAACATTGCAAAATTAATTTTCCAGGATTCAGAATAGTTGTCGCCATGTATTCATTTTTACAGCATAAACACATTCATTAAAATCTCTATAATTAAGCAAAAAAATTCTGATTAAAATATCTCTGACAGTTGTGTCTTACAGAGACTTCTGGCTACAAGGAGGCAGTAAATCATTGTCAGACTCCCAATCCTCATCAGTATGATCACTTGGACACATTTCAAAGTCTTTTTCAATTACCTGTGAAAGGCAGTGTTGTGGAAAAATGCAACCTCAGGAAAATGCTAGAGATTTGGTTAGGTATTTGTTGCAGTATTTCACCCGAATAATCCAATTATGACAACAGTCACCGTGTTCCAAATCAATCCATTTTTTGTCAAGGGGTAACTTTCTGACTATGCACTTTCAGTGAAGGGTCTTGTCTGTGGAAAGTGCACTTTTGAAATCTGGACGAGCACTGCACAAGATCGTCTGACCATTAAATGGACAATTGTGCATTCTCCACTTTGCTCAGCCCACAATTGGCATATGTGCCTTCAGCTATCCAGGTCCTAAGCTCCAGAGCGCCTTCCCCAAACACTGTCACATTAAACTGCTCCAGTCATATTTCATGGCGAAGCCTTCAACCTCACCATCACACATGGACTCTCAGCTCCTAATGTCTCAAGCATATCTGACCACTTTCTCATCGATTTGTCCTAATCCCATGAAATTCATCATCCACATATTGCTGCAGCTTTTGCTCCCTCACTAATTCAGTCTCAACCTTCCTACTCCCTCATCTTGTTCACCTCCTTTTTCTCCTGCTTTAAGATGCTGCATATAAACAGCCTCTTTGACCATTTGCTTGCCTGTCCTAGTTAACGCATTATTTGGGTCTGTGTCAGTTTTTAGCAGATAACAATCCTGAGTCACTTACTGTGTTGAAGATTACATGTAAATGCATGTAGCATTGTTATTGGTATGACTTACTTTATGGATTTAATTGTACTTCTAGAAGATAGTAGACTAAGAACCAACATTGAGAGTTTCAAGATATGCAATTTGTCCATGAAGAAAGTACAATTAATTTTAGAACAATAGACCAAAAAATGTGAAATTAGACTCGCCACATGCCAGTACAATTTTGTTCCTAGAAACTTGTCAGTGAGATTGGAGTTTTGACAAATCATCATAAATGTAGCGACCCTAACGCCACACTTAACTCTATCTTGCAAATGAAAACATTTCTGGTTATAGTAATTGCCTTTGCTCTCAGGCAACATGAACGTGATTTAAAGCTCACAAGTTATTTGACAAACCAATAAAAATAAGCTGCAGCTGCGTCATAAGAAAACTTGTTTTGTCTTGCCCTGTTGTTGCCTTTTCTCCGTACTGCTGCATTTATTATATGACACATATAAACACAGAAATCTTACATGTGCAAGTGATGTCACCCTGTGAGTCTGATGGGTCAAAATGGTATGGAAAGTTAGAGCTACAGATTGGTTAAGTACCAAATGTAAAGCCTGCTGAGCTAGACCAACTTTGGCATCAAAAATACATCCAAATAATTTGTTCACCTAGCTAATATTTATTAATTTATGCTTCAATTTCATTCAGATATGTCATCTGTAAAAGATTTACCTTTGCTGCTGCATAACTGGTTCTCTTCAATGTCTGGAAATTCAGATAAACATCCATTACTTTGCTTTCTAATTTTCCACTGGGATTATCTCCAGGGTGAAGGCTTATGCAAGATGTTGATTCATTACACAGGCTGTTGACACTAAACTATTCCTGTCTGACAGAAACCAATCTCACAGAAGGATCAAAATCAATCAATCTTATTTGTGTTGTTTATCTCTTTATTCCTATGCCTCGGGAATTGTGCCATATTGGCTACTGGTTTGGCGTTACCACAATTTTAAATTTCTCCTTTTCACCTTTACTGTTCAAAATGTCTTTGTAGCCCCCTCCAACATGCAACACTCTGGCATCTCTACATTTCTCCATTCCTTTTCAATTATCACCACTGCACCATTTGGTCGGCATCTCTTCAATTGGATGGTTCCTTGGGCAGACTGTCAGAGTCATCTGAAAGGATGCCTCATTGTCAGAACTTTCAAACAAGCACTAAGACCTTGCTTGGCTGGTGGTGAGAAAGGTCCTCCCGGTCACAGCCTTCCTCTACACCCGTAGTATCATCCCATCTGCACGTTGCCCTTGAGGTGGCTGTGGTGGGGAACAGACCATTGTCCACCTCCCTCTGGAATGTGCCTTTGCAAAGAACGCGTGTAGAAAGATTAGGTGGTTTTTGTTAAGGTTCATTTCAGACAGCTCTGTGGCATAGGACTCTGCTCTACAGGCTATTCCCAGGCACCGTAGATGTTGCCAGAGAATCATCAACTCGGTGAAAGACACTCTTTGGTCGGCCCAAAACTTGTTGGCCTTCTGGTACAGGGAATTATCCCCGACTGAGTGTTGCAGACTGGGACATTCCAAAGTCTGGGACTATATGCTGAGGGATTCACTAAAGCTTGGGGCAGCTGCCGCAGATGCGCAATGGGGAAGGTCACTGTCTAAGACCTTTCAACCACAGTGAACCAAGGGGAGCAGAACCTCCCTGGACCAAATGAATCATTGAACATATACAGTAAATATTATATGTATGTCAATTGGACCTAAGCACCTCAGAGTGCAATTTTTTTCTATGGAGGCAACTTTTAAAATAACTGCGACATTTCTAAGACCATTGTTAAATGGTCTGAAATGTTTCTTTACTGTATTGAAGCATCTCAGAATGTTACTTGATCTATGTAAAGAACCTGAATATTATTGCTTCTTGTGTGATGGTAATTTTGGAATGATTGTAATGTTTGATGACCTGTTTATGAAAAAAATGTATTTTTGGAAAAAAAAATTATCTTCAGCTGCCTTGGCTGTAAGCTCAGAAATTCTCTTCCACCTGCCTCTCTACATCTTTCTTGAAGAAATGTCATAAAACTGACCTATTTGACCAAGCTTTCGACTGTCTATCTTAATATCTCCTTGATGGATCAGTAGTAAATTTTATCCGATAATTGCTTTTGTGAAGTGCCTTCTTTGCTATGTAATAGGTGCTATATAAATGCAAATTATTGGTGTACTATGTGAAATTTGGGGTATTTCAATTACATCAAGATTCTATTATGGGGAGAAATTGAGATTGTACTGTAAGATTAATTCACCATTGATAACTAATGCTGTCTGGAGTTTTGTGATCATGCAATGCTATTCATGGAACAGAAGATTTATAACAGCTTTTTGTGGCACCTGATAGTCATCATACTATTAATTTACTTCTGTTAAAAATTGGTTTAAAAAAAAGATAATGGGAAGGTGGATGTTTCGAAATAGTCTTGAGATCAAGTATTATTTCTTGATGTAATGATAGTGAATTAGTCCCTGTAGAGACTGATAACTTTTAAAAATAAATTTGAATTCAGTGTCTGACTTAAAGGAATCACACAAGATCTCAAGTTTTGACAAATTTACAGTAACATACAAACTAAGTGCAATATCAACTGAATATTACCTAGTAGGCAGCTTGTATTCTAAATAACAGAACAGATATTCCTTATTAGTTTTTTAACACGGCCAATAACGCCACACAAACATTTATGCATTACGCAGCACTCTCTGTTGAATTGTGGTCTTTATAGGAACTTGTCCAAAGTTACGCCCAGCTTCCAATGTGCTGATTTCTCCCTATCCTGTATCTCACACCGCTGAGAATTCTGGAACTGACATTCAGCAGCAAGGTGCTCTCTGGTGTTTCTTTGGCCTAGCCCATGCTGAAGTTCTTATGTCTCTACATGGTCCGTTTATTTGACTGGAGGATAAGCTCCCATCGGCATTCTGCTGGGAGCTCAAAGAGAACAGTCTATTCTTCTGCTCACAGCAACTGCTAGGTCCCTGTCTCTGTCTCTCTGCCTCTCCTGCCCTGTATCTAGGGTTTCTAAGTCAGTAAATCTGTGACTCTAAGTCTACACAAAGTTAAGCCAGCTGCTTCCCTTTTATGCTCAGGCGCTAAATCTGGCACCTGGGTTTCAATAGGATTTGACTTAGACCTCTTGTCCTCATGGAAACCAAGTCACATTAATGCCCGACAAAACAAGTAGGAGGTCACATTTGCTCCATTTTGCCTTGAATTAATTTAAAACACACCCATCTTAAAAATTCTCACACTCATAATAGGATATGAGGAATTTTGGTAGAGTATATAGAGAAAAATAGTTTCTCTCATTGAAGGGTCAGTAACCAAAGGACACAGACTATGATAATTGGCAACCAACTCAGTAGAAGTTGAAGAGATGTGTTTTTTCACTCAGTGAGTTGCATGTACTGACTGAAAGGATGATGGAAGCAGATTCAATAGCAACTTTCAAAAGGGGACCGAAGTAACTTGAAAAGGAAAAACATTGCAGAATTACGGGGAAAAGCAGGAAAGACTAACTGGATAGCTTTTTCAAAGAGGCAACACAGGCATGAAAAACAGAATGAGCATAGGGGGAAGATCAATCATTCTATGAGTGAAAAATGAGCAGTTTGGGTTAGGTCCTTAAAATATACTCTGTCCAGTACCATTTATCAGTGCAATATTTAGGGGTAGGTTTTATGAATCATGAAGATGACAAGAGTGTACAACACTATTTCATGTATTACACATGATTTTTCAGGGTATATTGAATATCTCTCAATCAATATCTATGAAAGAGATGATGTAGTTGCTGTTTGTGGGACATTGTACCCAAAATGGCTGCTGCATTTCCTATGTTACAGTAGTGCTTAATTGATTGCATATGCTTTGGGACATCCTGAGGTTATGAAAGGTACTATATAAATACAAATTATTTCTAAGGTTGCTGCAAGATTTTCATTGTGAATCTTTGCAGTTAATGTAAGCCTATTTGTGACATAATAAACAAAGGATTTTAAACAATCTGAATCGTTCTTTTGTAGTCTTTGCCTTTTATTTATTGGCCAGGCTATGGTATTTCTGTTATTCACCTCAACTACTCTTGTGTTAAGCAATTCTACATTCTAACCACTCTCAATAAAGAAGTTTCTACTGGATTTATTGGTGGCTATCATATGTATGGACCATAATTTTGCTTTTGCCTGCAAGTAGAAGATCTTTTCTATGTTTACCCTTGTTAACCTTGTCATTACTTTAAAGACTAATAAGGTCACCTTTCAGTAACCTCTTTTCTACAGAAAAGAACCCCAGTCTGTTCAATCTTTTCAGATAGGTATAACCTCTCAGTCTGGCATCGCCTTTGTAAATAAACAATTAACATGATTTGCATCACTTGCTATGCCTCCTTATTGTTCAAAAAAATTGCTTTTTAAATAATCACCCATCAGCATATTAGCAACCTGTGGCTTTTTAATCATTTGTCATTTTCTAGTTACAGTCAAAGGTTTCTTATTGTGAACATTTTGTTTCATTTTCACCTGAACGAGATTGTATTTGTTCAGATTACTTTGATAATTTGATGATCGAATTCCAGGAAATAACATCATCGGTCAACTATTAACAGAGCTTGATTAACAGAGCAACTATTAACAGAGCCTGCGCAAGGATATTTTGGCCCTGGAGGGAGTGCAGAGGAGGTTTACTAGGCTGATACCGGAGTTGAGGGGATTGAGCTATGAGGAGAGGCTGAATAAACTAGGCTTGTACTCGTTAGAGTTTAGAAGAATGAGGGGAGATCTCATTGAGACGTATAAGATGATGAATGGGATGGATAGGATAGAGGTGGACAGACTCTTCCCGCTCAAAAAAGACAGTAGGACTAGGGGGCACAGCCTCAAGATAAAGGGGAGGCGGTTTAGAACGGAGTTGAGGAGGAACTTCTTCACTCAAAGGGTGGTGAATCTCTGGAATTCTCTGCCCGTTGAAGTGGTGGAGGCTGCCTCGCTAAATATTTTTAAGAAGCGGGTTGATGGGTTCTTGATAAGAGAGGGGATTAAGGGTTATGGGGAGAGGGCGGGAAAGTGGAACTGAGCCACAACAGATCAGCTATGATCTTATTGAATGGCGGGGCAGGCTCGAAGGGCTAGATGGCCTACTCCTGCTCCTATTTCTTATGTTCTTATGTTTGAGTGATTGGCCCTCACACCTCTTTTTTCATGATGCTTAATGGCAATTCTTCTGTGGGAATTATTATATTATGTAGAAGTTCATTATTGTAACTCTTTACTTCCACCCAGAAAATAAAGATTGATTGTATTTAGATCACTTGAAAAACTGATCATTTATGAAAGGATCGCTGCTTTGTGTTTGATTTATAATAACAACTTGAATTTTTATCTTGTCTAACAATTAAAAACACAGTAAAATGGCCCAAGGGGCATTTTCAAACAACAATGACATTGAGACAGATAAAGAGACATGAGGACAGATGACCAAAGTCTTTGTCAAAGAGTTAGATTTTAAGAATCTTAAAGAAGGAAAACGTAGAGAATTAGAAAGGGAATTCCAAAGCTTGGACCTAGGCAACTCAGTTACGGCAACCTATGATGGAATGATTAAAATTGGGGATGCTAAAAGGTCAGAACTAGAGGAGTGTCTATATCTTGGGAGGGTTATGCGGGCTGGAGGAGATTAGAGATAGGAAGGGTCAAAGCCCTGGAGGGATTAGAAAACAAGAATTTAAAAATGAAGGTATTGCTAAATTGGGAGCCAATATTAGTTAAGTTAAAGTTTATGTATTAGTCACAAATAAGGCTTACATTAACACTGCAATGGAGTTACTGTGAAATTCCCCTAGTTGCCACGTTTCGACACCTGTTTGAGTCAATGCACCTAACCAGCATATCCGTCAGACTGTGGGGGGAAACTGGAGCACCTGGAGGAAACCCACAGAGACAGCAGGAGAACGTGCAAATTCCACACAGACAGTGACCGAAGCCAGGAATTGAACCTGGGTCCCTGGTGCTGTGGTGCTTTTTTGCTACAATCAACAATGGTTTTATGGTCATCATTAGACTTTTAATTCCAGATTTTAGTTCACCATCTGCCTTGCTGGGATTTGAATCTGGATTCCCAGAACATTGCCTTGGGTCTCTGGATAACTAGTCCAGCAATAACGCCAATACTCTATTACCTCCCTTTTAGGCAGCAGTGCTAACCACTGCAAGCACAGGGTAATGAGTGAAGGGATCTTGGTGCAAGTTAGGGCATGGGTTGCATGTCAACCTTATAAAGGCTGAAATGTGGGAGGCTGTCACAGAGTGCATTAGTTGATTTGCATTGATATAACAACTTTCACAACCATCAGACATCCCAAAGCAGTTTACTTTTGAAGTTTAATCACTGTTGGAATGTAGGGAATGCAGCAAGCAATTTCCACACAGCAAGCTCCCACAAACAACCATGTGATAATTACCAGAGATCTGCTTTTGCGGTGAGGATTGAGGGATAAATACTGCACACAGCCCCTGCTCTTTTTCAAAATAGTGCCATGGAATTATTTAATGTATGCCCAAAAGGATAGACGGGGCCTCGGTTTAATGCCTTATCTGAAAGATGGCAGAGTGCAACAATCCTTTAGCACTGCATTGGAATGTCAGCCGAGATCACGTACTCAAGTCTTGGGACTTCAACTCACAAACTTCTGACTCAGAGGCATGAGTACTATCAATGGAACCACAGTCAGCACCTAAAAGGAAATGACAAAAGCGTAAAAACAAAACATCAACAATAATGGAGGGAGAGGAGGATTCTTTGGTCCATCAAACCCTCCCACACAGCTGCTGTATCTTGTATTAATATCACAATATGTACACATCTCCTCCCACCCACAAGCCAAAAAAATCTCCCGGCTAAAAAAAATCAGATCAAATCTGAGATTGCTATCTCCTTTGTATTCTCATGAGTAATAGGAAGAATTCTAAACACAGTGCAGATGCTTGGAATTGCAGTTATTTGGATGCCATTGTTTGAAAGATTGTGCGTCCTTTTCTCAACTCCAATTTCTGCTCGACCATCAAACGGACAGAGACAAAATAGATGTGGCCCGTGGGGCGGGGTTTAGGTGATTGACGGCGGTTTGCACCAATCTAAAGCAGGTTACCCATCTGATTGATGGCAAAGCTGCTTACCCTATTGGCCAACCCGCTAAAGGCCGACCAATGATTGGCTGCGTGAGGCCGATTGACAGTGATTTGAGACGTCGACACTTCATTTCGGGTGTGGCGCGACGCCGCGCCGGGATCTAACCTGTTGTTGAAGGATTCACCTAATATAGACGACTTTCTGACGGAAAAGAGCAAACGGAATGAGCAAAGAATAGAATTAACTCCATCCTTACCAAAGCCGGGCCAAACGGCCGCGCTATCCCAATCAGTGAAAAGATCCGGTTTGATGGACGGCGAAGGGAGCCAATTCAGAGCAGAGGCCGCCGCTCACTGCGGCAGCACGTGATTGACGCGGCCCGCCGGACCAATCAGAAATGAGAGCGTGCAGCTGGGGCACCGCCCCCTTTATTTAACGGATGGCGCGCTTGCCCAATGAACAAGCGGGTGGGGGAACGACGATTGACAGGTATCTTAACCAATCGCAAGTGAATATCGGCGGGGCAGGCTCCGCCTCTAATCTGATGGACGGCATGCTCGCCCAATGGACAAGCAAAATAGCCGATGATTGACAGTCAGGTTAGCCAATCGAACATTGTGAGTGGCGGATAAGCCCCGCCCGCTGTTCGAGCTGTCTTGCCCCTCCCCTTCCCCGCCCTCTGGAGAAGTTTTCGTCCATCAGTTGGGGAATGAATGGGGAGTTGGTGGGTTTGGTCGGAAGATTGATCGAGTGGGGTGGGTGGACGGAGCGATTTGAAGCGCCCCTTTTCCTCACACAAAAAAATATTAATTTGTTGTTGAATTGTGTTCTCAGTTCTCCCTCTCCGTTGCGTTTTGCGTCGCGAGTGTGTGCAGTGCCAGTTCTTTTTGTTGCTGAGGCGCTGCCCCCGGAGACGATGGCCGAGCTGGTGCAGCGCCTGGGCGCCTGTTTCCCGGCCTGTCAGTCCAGCCAGAGCGAGCGGGCTCAGCGCCGCCGTAGCCGGGAGATCGATGCTGTGCTGGCGCGGGAGAGGCGCTACGTGCGGCGGCTGGTCAAGATCCTGCTGCTGGGCGCCGGCGAGAGCGGCAAAAGCACTTTCCTCAAACAGATGAGGATCATTCACGGCAAGGACTTCGACAGCAAAGCCCTGGAGGAGTTCCGGGACACCATCTTCGAGAATGTTATTAAGGTACCTCAACAAATCTTCATTTGTTTGGGGATGTGGGAGGGTTACCAATCTCTAAGCTATCATTGAGGACCGAATAATATTTCTTCCACACGTATTAGTTAAGAGGGGGCGTCAGGATGATGCTGTCCAGTGATCCTCATCATTTATTGACGTGTAATTTAAAACAGAAAGTAATGGTTTTTTAATCTGTGCAAATGCTTTTAAAAACTGCCAGTGAGTTAGACCATTTACTTGCACGTACGTGTCTCTTCCCTGCTGAAATGTATGCATTGTGAACATCTGGTTAAAGGCATCAGGTTTGTTAACCGCCTTTCTCCCACCGCCCAGTAGGTCCTGTCAGCTGAAGGGAGTGTCAACACTGCTCTCAACCTTTATGGAGTCTATGTGTATCGCCTCAGAGTGTGTGCTATGGTAAACTTGTACCATGCACTGATTTATTTCACCAGTTGCTCTTATATTAGTTGAAACTGTCGTGAATATATTTAATGCACTGTTTTCATTACAGTATGTTTGGTATTTACTCACTGAGCTCTAGATTGAGTTGCAGATTTACCTGTATTGCGATTCTGATATGGGTGCACGTATGTGTTGCTCCTACAGACACGCAATTATATGTTTTCAGAAGGTGTTTGATAAGGTGCCGCACAAAAGGTTGCTTCAGAAGGTTAGAGGGCATGGAGTTGGGGGTAAGGCGTTAGGGTGGATAGAGGATTGGCTGTCTAATCAGAGGCAGAGAGTTGGTGTCAACGGGTGCTATTCGGATTGGCGGTTGGTGACTAGTGGAGTGCCCCAGGGATCGGTGCTGGGGCCTCAGCTATTTACCATTTATATAGATGATTTGGAGGAGGGGGCTGAGTGTAGGGTGTCAAAATTTGCTGATGACACAAAGATAAGTGGAAAAGCAAATTGTGCAGAGGGTGTGGAAAGTCTGCAGAGGGATCAATAGAGGCTAAGCGAGTGGGCGAGGACCTGGCAGGTGGAGTACAATGTTAGCAAGTGTGAGGTTATCCACTTTGGCAGGAATAATAGGAGGAGGGACTACTATTTAAAGGGCGAAAAGCTGCAGCATGCTATGATGCAGAGGGACCTGGGGGTCCTTGTGCGTGAGTCGCAAAAACCCAGCCTGTAGGTGCAGCAGGTGGTCAGGAAGGCAAATGGGATGCTGGCCCTTTATAGCGAGGGGGATTGAATATAAAAGCAGGGAGGTCTTGCTGCAACTGTACAGGGCACTGGTGAGGCCGCAGCTGGAGTACTGTGTGCAGTTTTGGTTGCCACACTTGCGCAAGGACATTTTGGCCTTGGAGGGAGTGCAGAGGAGGTTCACTAGGCTGATACCGGAGATGAGGGGGTTGAACTATGAAGAGAGGCTGAATAGACTGGGTTTGTACTCGTTGGAATTTAGGAGGATGAGGGGGGATCTTATAGAGACGTATAAGATAATGAAGGGGATGGATAGGGTAGAGGTAGAGAGATTCTTCCTGCTCAGAAAGGACAGCAGGACTAGAGGGCACAGCCTCAAGATAAGGGGGGGGGGGGCAGTTTAGAATGGAGTTGAGGAGGAACTACTTCACTCAAAGGGTGGTGAATCTCTGGAATTCTCTGCCCGTTGAAGTGGTAGAGGCTACCTCGCTAAATATATTTAAGACACGGGTGGATAGATTTTTGGTAGGCAAGGGAATTAAGGGTTAAGGGGAGAAAGCAGGAAAGTGGAACTGAGCCACTTCAGATCAGCCATGATCTTATTGAATGGTGGGGCAGGCTCGAAGGGCTAGATGGCCTACTCCTTCTATTTCTTATGTTCTTTTGGTCTAGGAGATGGGGTACATCAGGTGTTTGTACGTTGTATGTTGCGTTTAGACTCTATAATCCTCTGTAGTGTTGGAATTAGAAAATAACTATCTTGTAGTTAATAGCTATTAATAACTATCTTCTCTGGATAGGTTTATGGACGAAAAGGGATTGGTATAGGCTAGTGGGTCATTGTTTTTGTAACTGGTCGGCGCAACATCGTGGGCCGAAGGGCCTGTTCTGCGCTGTAATGTTCTATGTTCTATGTTCTATGTTCTATGTACTTTATTTAGAATATGACATTTAGAATACAGTACTTCAGGAAGTGAAGTACATTCTGTTTTTTTGAGTTTTTGACATTGCAACCCAATTGTTGCAATTTTCTGTTGAAATAATGTGAGAATATATTTTAACTCTAAAGTGCATCACATGATGCCATTTTATGAAAAGTCTACATTTAAAGTATTTTCACATTTTTCTGTTCCTCCTTTTTCTTAACAGCAAAATCTCCTTTTCAGTGTATTCTGTAAGTAATCTTTTATAATATGACATGGTGAAGGCCAAAAAAGCCAATCAATTTTCTTTCCTAATTCAAGGAAATGGATCAAAAGTGAATTTCCTCTGAGGGTCTGGTGATATTTTCACTTTTGCAGACATGATTTTGATGGCTGTGATTTGCAGGTTAAATTGGAGTTTTCAATTTTTAATAGCAGCTTGTTAAAGTTTAATGCTCAGTATTTCTTATATTGAGAAACCTAGACAAAAAAAGCCCATTGTGCCAGTTATCATCAAGATTTGAAAAAGATAAAAAGAACAAAATAAATTGAGAAATGTAGGCAAGAACCAGATCCTGATTTTTAAATCCTGGATGTTGCAGGAAGGTTTGGTATGTTCAGGGGCTGGGGCAGGCTAGCAAGGGCAACAGAGTTTTATTTCAACAAAATAAGATTTTAGGGAAGGGCAGCATGTAGCACAGTTTAGGAGGGGGAAAAAGGAATTATCAGAGAAGCATTACTGTAGTCACTGATTTATTAAGTCAAGTTCCATTTCAATTGCATGGTCTTCTGAAAAAAAGTACTGTTGTTTGGACATCAAATTTCAACATTTAATCCCTATGAAACTTGTGAATGTATGGGCCTTGGCAGTGATCCAAATAGAATTTTAGAATGATATGGCACAGAGGGAGGCCGTTTGGCCTTTTGCATTTCTGCTGGCTCTTCGATAGCTACAGTAAAAAGTCTGACAACACCAGGTTTCAGTCCAACCGATTTATTTGATAGTAAATTCACTAGCTTTCAGGTTAGCCCCTTCGTCAGGTGAATGGAGAGTTCTGGCTTCAGACAGAGCATATGAAGCACAGACAGTTTACAGATTACTGATTAGAATGCGAATCTTTACGCCTAACCTGCTATCGATAGCTATCCAGTTATTCCATTCTCTTGCTCTTTTTCCATTAGCCCAGTAATTTTTTTCCCTTGAAATATTTATCCATATTCCCTTTGAAAGTTTTTGTATCTGCCTTTACTTGCACAGAAGTAATGAGGTTAAAGGAAAGTAGAAAGAAACTTAAGCAAGGAACAACATTTGCTCCATCAAATTCTTCAATAATTTGAACACCTATATCCAATCCCCTCTCGATCTTTTCTGCTCTAGTATTTTGATGTAATGATCTAGTAAGTTACTTTTGCGCCCTCTCCAAGTTCGTGACATCCTTCCAATAGTGTGATTAAAAGGAGTAAGACACTCAGATGTGTAATGACTAACATACAGCAAGCCCATTTGTTGTCTTAGTCCAAGAGTGTGTGAAAGGTGGAAGAGCTTCTATGTATCCGGAGGCAGCAGTGTTATTCTTTAAAGTATCTATTCTGGATCTGAGTTCTGTTAAGAAGGCAAGAAGCTTGAAAAAGAGTCCAAATGTTTTGTTGAGAGCTTTAACATAGAATGTGTAATATTTCTATTTGAGACAAAGGGAAGCAGTGAGGCTGAAAAGGTCAAAAGATGAATGACTGAAAGTGAAGCCAATTCTAAAATTGAACATTTTCTTAACTAACTGCTATTTCTTTAATTCACATTAAAAACAGACCATACTGGCTGGAGAGAAAGAAACTTCAATATTAAACCTTAGGGAAGAAAAACATATACAAAGTTTAGTTTGAGTGACACTTTATTTTTAACAAACTGAATTTCACAGTGTGGAGATATGTAAGGAATAAAGAAAATAACTTGTATTTAAGCAGTAAGCCGTTGGTGTGGAATAATCTATTGTTTCTGGTGCTAAGCAGCTGCATCAGGAACAAAAGCAAAAATCTAACTTTTTCTTAATGCTCAGCTGGTAAAAACCAAAAGGTGTGTAGAGGGAGTACTTTTATTCAGAGTATTTGTAGAAAGAACTGTGTTTAACTTTCAATTTCCTGGCTATTTTTGGCAAATTTAACACTCCCCCGGAGATCTTCATTCATGCCTTTCTTACTTTTTAGGCTTGACAGTTCCATTGCTCTCCTGGCCAGCCTCCATAAGCTTGAACTCATCAAAAACTTGGCTGTCCGAATAATTCTCTGAAACACCTGCTCACCCATCAACCCTATGTTTGCTGCATTGGCTCCCTGTATGACAACATCTCCACTTTTTAAAATTCTCATCCTTGTTTCAAATCCTTCCGTGACCTTGCCCCGCCGCCTAACCTCCCAAGTCCTCTGAGATCTCTGCACTCCATCATTTTTGGCCTCTTGCATACCCTGATTTTAATCACTCCAACATTGGTGGTCTTGCCTTTGGTTGCTTTAGGCTAAACTCTCTAACTCATTCTTTAAAACATTCCTTAAAATCAACGTTTTTGGTTAGTTGCCCCAACTTCTCATGATAAGGAAAGAATATAGGAAAAGAGATAATCAGTTATGGATATCTAAGGAAATAAAGGAGGGTATCAAATTGAAAAAATGTATATGAAGTGGCAAAGAGTAGTGGGAAACTAGAGGATTGGCAAATCTTTAAAGATCAACAGAAAGCCATGAGAAAAGCTATAAAGAAAAGTAAGGTGGATTATGAGAGTAAACTAGCTCAGAATATAAAAACAGATAGTAAAGTTTTTACAAATATATAAAACAAAAGAGTAGCTAAAATAAACATTCGCCCTTTAGAAGATGAGAAGGGGGATGTAATAACTGGAAATTAGGAAATGCTGAGGCATTGAACAGGTATTTTGTCGGTCTTCACAGTGGAAGACACAAATAACGTGCCAAAAATTGATGACAAGAAGACTATGGCAGGTGAAGACCTAGAAACTATCATTATCACTATCACGAAATAGGTCGTGTTGGGCAAACTAAAGTTGGAGTGGTTCCTGCAGATTGGAAAACGGCAAATGTGACACCAAAAAAAGAGGTAGACAAAAGGCAGGTAATTAGGTCAGTTAGCCCAACTTCTGTTAAAGGGAAAATGCTTGAATCCATCATGGAAGAAATAGCAAAACATCTGGATATAAATTATCCCATTGGAAAGATGCAGCATGGGTTCATGAAGGGCAGGTCATGTTTGACTAATTTGGTGGAATTCTTCGCACATGTAATGTTCTCAATGGACAATGGCGAACCTGTGGATGAGGTGTATCTGGATTTCCAGAAAGCATTTGACAAGGTGCCGCACCAAAGGCTGCTGCATGAGTTAAATATGCATGGTGTTATGGGTACTGTATTAGCACAGATGGAGGATTGATTAACCGAAAGCTTAGTGTGGGGGTAAATGGGTGTTTTTCTGGTTGGCAATCAGTGACTAGTGGTGTGCCTCAGGGATCGGTGTTGGGACCGCAATTGTTTACGATTTACATAGATGATTTGGAGTTGGCGGCCAAGTGTAGTTTGTCAAAATTTGCAGATGACACTAAGATGAGTGCCAGAGCCAAGTGTGCAGAGGGCACTGAAAGTTTGCAAAGGGATATAGATAGTTTGAGAGTGGGCAAGGGTCTGACAGATGGAGTACAATGTTGGTAACTGAGGTCACCCATTTTGGTAGAAATAACAGTATAGCTGACTATTATTTAAATAATAAAAAAATGCAGCGTGCTACTGTGCAAAGGGACCTTAGTGTCCTTGTGCATGAATCGCAAAAAGTTGGTTGCAGGTGCTGCAGGTAATTCAGAAGGCAAATGGAATTTTGTCCTTCATTGCTAGAGGGATGGAGTTTTAAAATAGCAAGATTGTCTTGCAGCTGAGTAAGGTGCTGGTAAGGCCACACCTAGAGTACTGTGTACTGTTTTGGTCTCCTAACTTGAGAAAGGATGTACTGGCATTGGAGAAGGTGCAGAGGAGATTCACTAGGTTGATTCCAGAGTTGAGAGGGTTGGCTTATGAGGGGAGACTGAGTAGACTGGGGCTGTGCTGATTGGAATTCAGAAGAATGAGGGGAGATCTTATAAACATACAAGATTACGCAGGGAGCAGATAAGATAGAAGCAGGGAAGTTATTTTCACTGGCAGGTGAAACCAGAACTAAGGGGCATGGCCTCAAAATAAAGGGGAGCAGATTTAGTACAAGTTGAGGAGGAATTTCTTCACACAGCGGTTGTGAATCTGTGGAATTCCCTGCCCAATGAAGCAGTTGAGACTACTTCATTGGATGTTTTTAAGGCAAGGATAGATAAATTTTTGAACAGTAAAGGAAATAGGGGCTATGGTGAGTGGGCAGGCAGTTAAGTGGAGCTGAGTCCACAAAAAGATCAGTCATGATCTTGTTGAATGGCGGAGCAGCCTTGAGGAGCCAGATGGCCTACTCCTGCTCCTAGTTTTTATGTTCTTATGTTACATAGTTTGGTGATGAATCTCTTTTGACAATGCTCCTGTGAAGCATCTTAGGATGTGTTACCACATTAAAAATGCTTTTTAAAGGCAAGTTGTCACGGAAAGTAGGCCGTGTCCCAGGTGGAATTTTTGTCTTATTGAGTTCGATCATCTCAGCCAGGGCAGAGTTTCTGCTTGTTTATTTTACTCTATTTCCCAGTTTGAGTGAAGAATCAGCCAGAGGTTCTTTTCTTTGTTATAATGCAAAGAATGTGTGTATTTCCACAAATTATCATTGGGTGCTGACATGTTCTGGCTCAGCTGTGGCACTCCCTGCATATGGATATGTGCTTGCACTCCTTGTGCTAGTAGGTGAAAAATTGCTACTTTAGTAAGGTGTGAAACAGCATATGATTGCATTCAAACTTTTTTTGTTTTGGGAGGGAGGAAAAGAGAATCTGTGTCCCTATTTGCAACCATTTGCTGCTGGAATTAATTCCTCTTGTAATGAGTTTCACCTTGTATGTAGGCCTGTTTAGAATTGTTGATGAAATAAGTTTGGGAGAAAGTGGGTTCCCGGACGCGCGTCCTTTGTTTGAATAGAGGGGAGTACGGTAGGATGAAAGAAGAATTGGCGAATGTTGACTGGGGGAGCGCGTTGGAGGGAGGGTGTGCTGAGGAGCAGTGGAGGATCTTTAAGGAGATCTTTCTTGGTGCTCAGCAGAAATTTATTCCGATGGTCAAAAAGGACCGTAGGAGGAGAGGTAATAAGCCGTGGATAACGAAGGAGATGAAGGAAAGTGTTAAATTAAAAGCAGAGGAATTTAGAGTAGCTAAGAGTAGTGGGCGAGAAGAGGATTGGGAGAGGTTTAAATGTCAACAAAGATTGACAAAGAAGTTGATAAAGGAGGGTAGGAGAAACTATGAAGCTGGGCTAGCGCTTAAGATAAAAAAGGATAGCAAGAGTTTTTATAAATATATAAAAAGGAAAAGGCTGGCTAGGGTGAACGTTGGTCCTTTAGAGGATGAGAAAGGGGACCTAGTGGTAGGGGATGGGGATATGGCTAAGGTATTGAATAATTTTTTTGTTTCTGTCTTCACGGAGGAGGACGTGAATAATTTGCCGGGTGTTAGCGATGGAAAGGTGGTAGGACTGGAGGGTCTTAATGACATTACTGTTACTAGAGAGGCGGTGCTCAACAGACTGGAGGGGCTGATTGTGGACAAGTCCCCAGGACCGGATGGAATGCATCCGAGGGTTCTGAAAGAAATGGCGGAGGTGATAGTGGATGCCTTGGTGGTTATTTTCCAGACGTCGCTGGATTCCGGGGAAGTGCCGGATGATTGGAACGTGGCTAATGTTACGCCGTTGTTTAAGAAGGGTGCCAGGCAAAAGACGGGGAATTATAGGCCGGTTAGTTTAACATCTGTTGTAGGTAAAATGTTAGAATCCGTCATTAAGGAGGAAATCGCGAGGCATCTTGAAGGGAATTGCTTGATAGAGCAGACGCAGCACAGTTTCATTAAAGGGAAGTCGTGTCTGACAAATTTACTGGAGTTCTATGAGGATGTGTCTAGGGCGGTGGATAGAGGAGAGCCGGTGGGTGTGGTGTTTCTTGATTTTCAGAAGGCGTTTGACAAAGTACCTCAAGAGGTTATTGCAGAAGGTCAGGGGACATGGAGTTGGGGGTAGGGTGTTAGCGTGGATAGAGGATTGGTTGTCAAATAGGAGGCAGAGAGTGGGGGTCAACGGGTGCTATTCGGATTGCCGGATGCTGACTAGCGGAGTGCCCCAGGGGTCGGTGCTGGGGCCTCAGCTTTTTACCATTTATATAGATGATCTGGAGGAGGGAACCGAGTGTAGGGTGTTGAAATTTGCTGATGACACCAAGATTGGGGGAACGGCAAACTGTGCGGAGGGTGTGGAGAGTCTGCAGAAGGATCTAGATAGGCTGGGCGAACGGGCCAGGAAATGGCAAATGGAATTTAATGTTGGCAAGTGTGAGGTGGTCCACTTTGGTAGGAATAATGGTAGGAAGGACTATTACTTACGTGGCGAAAAACTGCAGCAGGCGACGGTGCAGAGGGACCTCGGGGTCCTTGTGCATGAGTCGCAAAAACCCAGCTTGCAGGTGCAGCAGGTGGTCAGGAAGGCGAATGGGATGCTGGCCTTCATAGCGAGGGGGATTGAATATAAAAGTAGGGAGGTCTTGCTGCGGCTGTATAGGGCATTGGTGAGGCCGCAGCTGGAGCACTGTGTGCAGTTTTGGGCGCCGCACCTGCGCAAAGATATTTTGGCCTTGGAGGGAGTGCAGAGGAGGTTTACTAGGCTGATACCGGAGTTGAGGGGGTTGAGCTATGAGGAGAGGCTGAGTAAACTAGGCTTGTACTCGTTAGAGTTTAGAAGAATGAGGGGAGATCTCATTGAGACGTATAAGATGATGAATGGGATGGATAGGATAGAGGTGGAGAGACTCTTCCCACTCAAAAAAGACAGTAGGACTAGGGGGCACAGCCTCAGGATAAAGGGGGGGTGGTTTAGAACGGAGTTGAGGAGGAACTTCTTCACTCAAAGGGTGGTGAATCTCTGGAATTCTCTGCCCGTTGAAGTGGTGGAGGCTGCCTCGCTAAATATTTTTAAGATGCGGGTTGATGGGTTTTTGATAAGAGAGGGGATTAAGGGTTATGGGGAGAGGGCGGGAAAGTGGAACTGAGCCGCGACAGGTCAGCCATGATCTTATTGAATGGCGGGGCAGGCTCGAAGGGCTAGATGGCCTACTCCTGCTCCTATTTCTTATGTTCTTATTTCTTATGAAATTCAATTTGATCTGATGAGACTACTATTTTTGCAAGTTTTCCACTTTCAACTTTGCTTCTTGTGTTTGTTCTAATCGTAGTCACAATTGTCGTTCAGACTTCGTTGCTCTGAGGATGTGGTGGTGAATCTTTTCTTTTAATCTTTGAAGTGCTTGTGGTGGTGATGTTGGATAGGAAATTCCAGAATACTGACTGAAGCAATAGTAATGTATGTCCAGATCGGGATGTCTGTGACTCGTAGGTGATAGCGTTCCCACAGCCTTAGCACTTTTGTTCTTGATGTTAAGAAGTTGCAGAGGAAGGAGATGCTTTCAAAAAGGTTTTGATGAGTAGTTGCAATGCACCCTGTAGATTGTATGTAATCCAACAATTGTGCACTGGTTGTGAATGGTGTCCAGGGGAAGCAATTTATTGAACCATTCTGTATGGACACTTCTAAGTTTCCTTAATGTTATTGCAGCCATACTCATCAGGTCAGGCTTTGAAGGGTGTGGAGGTGAGCTACTTATTTCAAAGTTCCCAACTTGTACTCCTATACTTATGGTGTAGATTTCGGAGGGCTGCAGGATGTTAATGGTGAAAGGCTTGCCCATAATGTTGGTGGGGCGGCATGGTGGCACAGTGGTTAGTACTGTTGCCTCCAAGTGGCAGAGACCCAGGTTCAATTCCCGCTTGGGTCACTCTCTGTGGAATTTGCACATTCTCCCTGTGTCAGCCTGGGTTTCTTTCGGGTGCTCTGGTTTCCTCCCACAATCTGAAAGATGTGTTGGTTAAGTGAATTGACCCAAACAGATGCCGGAATGTTGCGACTAGGGGAATTTCACAGTAATTTCATTACAGTGTTAATGTAACCCTACTTGTGACTAATAAATTTAACTTTTTCACATTAATGGGGAAATAATGGTGTTTCTTGTTTCTGTGATGTTCATTAACTGGCACGTGTAGTGTGAATATTAATTGCCATTTGGTAACCAAGGACTGGGCATTGTTCAGGTTCTTACTTTAAGCTGGTGGTAGTTTCCTTTATCGCACTAAAATTGAAATCACACAACCCCGTCTCATTGATAATGAAATTGAATTAGATGTTTTGCTAGGGAAATCTTGCATATCTGAGGCTATGATGAGTAACCATGACCACCTCTTTTTTAGTTATTATTTCTTGGGATATGGGCATTGTTGACTTGGCCAGCATTTGTTGTGTATCACTAACTGCCCATGGGAAGGTGGTGGTGAGCTGCCTTTTTGAATTGCTCCAGTCCATGGGATCTAGGTGCACCCACAGTGCTGTCAGAAAAGGGGTTCCAGGATTTTGACCCAACAGTAGTTGGAAAACAGTGAAGGAACCATGATGTAGTTCCAAGTTAGGATGATGTGTGTGTTGAAGGGGAATGTGTAGGTGGTGATGTTCCCATGTATCTGCTGCCCTTGCCCTTCTAGGGGATACTAATTTAGAAGTTGCTGTTGAAGGATGCTTAATTAATTGTTGCAGTATATCTTGTATATGGTACACACTTCTAGCCATAGTTAAATGGATTGTGTACCTGGGAACATTATAGTATGATTTATTTTGTAAATTGTGGGATCCTTAATCTGTGTACATCTGGGAAAATGTAGGTGAGGTATAGAAATATTGTATTATGGTCAATCTTGTTTAGTAAATGATTTATTCTTTTGTTAAAAGTTAGTTGGCAGTCCTGTGACATTCTTCATCCACATCTCGAAACCTAAAAGTTGTGGTCTGTTGAGCAGGGTTTCATTCTGGGACCTGACTGTTCAGTAGTAACATCAGCTGGGATCGTAACAGCTGAATCCTTTGAAGTAATTTGTCAAATGGGGCCTGTAGCTCAGTGTCTCTCAAATTAATTAGGCCCTCAGCCTTCTGTGAGAATAATAAAAAAACATTTTCTCAAGGGAAAAAAGCTTTTTGCCTAGATTTTAGGGGTGTAGACAAAACTCTTGGTATAAAGACAGTCCTTTTTCTACAGCCTTCCTACAATTTTATTTCTCCTTTCCAAATGCTTTCACGTAGATACAGATAATGCACTTTTCCTGTAATATTTTGAGAGAAGATTTCAAGCTCCTAATGCTTGTGGTCCACAGGCCAGAATTCTCCCATCCTGCCCGTCACTGCAATTGTCGTGGGTGGATTGCAGACAATGTGAAGGCCCATTGACAGTCGGGCAGGAGTTCCCGGCTTTTAAGTAAGCGCAGTCTGGAAATTTCCAACACATGTCCAGTGATGTGACTCTTATCTGTCTCTGGAGGCATTCATAGAAGCAGGGTTCAAAATACATATGGATGTGGGTGAATTTGCCCATGAAACCTCAAATTAAAAGAAAAATCAAAGACAGTAGGTGAGAAATTCAAAATGCTGATAAAGAATGTCACCGTTCTGTACTTTGATTAGAGGAGCAGCAAGCATTGGGAAACAGTATCTGAGAGCAGCAGCTCCTCCTGATTCCCTCCCAATCTTGTTGCCCCTCAAAAGAGATGATCTATAATTGGAGAAGCAGCAAACCAGTGGAGAAGGGGCCCTGTGGGTGGCGGAGCTGACGCAGTTATTCTGGCCAGTTGTGCTGTTGCTGTGAAGGAAATTTTCAGCTGCACCATTAGGGGAAGCGGTAGCATAATGGCATTGTCACGAGACCAAATCCAGAGAGCCAGGGTAGTGCTCTGGGGCCTCAGATTCGAATTGCACCGAAGTTGAATTCAGCAAAAATCTGAAATTAAAATTCTATTGATGACTATGAAACTGTTGTTGATTGTCGTAATAACACATCTAATGCCCATTGGGAAAGAAAATCTATTATCTTTACCTGGTCTGGCCTATACGCGACTCCAGACCCACAGCAATGTGATTGACCCTCAAAGGCCCTTACCCTAGTAAAATGAATTTAAAAATAATAAGCTATTGCGTTGAGCAGTAGCTGAAGAGGAAACAGCTGAAGATGGGAAAGAGGGATGGAAGGAGGCAGTTGGAAATAGAATAACGAGGCTGGAAGCAGTGCTTTGGGGAGCCAATGCTTAGCCTCATGCCAGCACAAACCTGGCTGTTACCTGCACTGATGGGGGGCCGGGGTTCTTGGCTAGCCTTTCACCTTTTTGCAGTAGCAGAGCCCCAATGAGCTTGCAGGATCTTGTTTGGAAGGGAGATGAGAAATGGAGAAACTTTGCAGAAGCGCTGGTTAATGGGAAGGTTAGGATCAGGGTCTTAAGCCATTCGTTACCTGATGATTATCATGGTGCTGCAGTGTCAATTTGTGTGTATCCTTCACATTTCGACCCTTGGAAGTAAGTCTCCTAACATGTTGTTCAGCATTCATTTTAATCAGAAATAATGAAGAGGAAGAAACTTGAAATTGGCAGAACAAAACCCAAGAATGCTGGAGTGTCAGTTGTTTGCAATCAGTTTTTAAAAGGATCTGCAAATATGAGAGTTATTCACAATAAATTATCTTGTACTAATTAGTTAAGTGTTGTTATTTTAGAAATGGTATATGGAGATTTATTATCAATTCAACGAACTTATTTTATTTATAAAATGAACTTGTAGGAACTTACCAGCACTTATAATCTTTGATGTTTCTGAAGACAGAAACCCTAAAAGATTGATAGTCAAAGTATTTGCTTTCTCAAAACAGGTAAAGTGCCCAAGTGGTCCAACTGATATTCTAACTACCTGTTAGCTCGAGCGCATTGCTGTGTAGAGTTCGTCATGCCCAAGGAGCTGGGCTCTCACAGACGGTCTCCTGAGTCAGATTGAAACTTGAAATGCCAGCATAATTACACCCTAATTTAGTAGCAGCAGTATTTCCAGTTCTGCAGCAGAGTACACGGGTGGGCACGTGTGCGTGGATGTGTGCAAGCTATTATGGTAGATTGACAAATCTAATTGATTTTGCTTAATTGTGCTAATGTTCACTTCATATCAATATGCTAATGGAAAATTAATTTCTGTGCGCCGCTTTGGAAAGTTTGGCCTTTAAGAAAAAAATATAAGTTATGCTACTTGTTCTTTGTGGTAACTTCGCAGCCTAGTTCTTTTGCTTTGTGTCTGCTATTAAATGCCTAATTAGTTCAGGTTGCTGATTCCATTGTTCAATGAAAACTTTCATGTGTAGTGTTCCTTAAAAGGTTGCTATCCACCCTGTTTAATTTGTTTTAAATATTTTTTCTGACTTTAAGAAAGAAACAAGTAGTTTCTCCACTTCATCAGAGTCAGACTTCTTTGTAATTAATTAAATTTGGAATTATTGGGTTTTTGTGACTTCAAACAGATGCTTCTTAAACATTTTAACATTTGTGAATATCTACATTTTACATTTAGTTGATACATTTTTAGTGATTAAAAGTAAATCCGAATTCATCTGTCTTCTCACATGCAATTATTTCCTGTTTTTTTTTAAAATGTCACCACCATTTGGCCTACTCGTGAATATTTTTCTAAACACCTTTTCACAATGAAGGAAAAGGGATACAAGAATGTGTAAATTGTCAACCCTCTAATTTATGTTGTAACTCTTCTATATTTGGTTTTCTCATTTTTCAATGTTTTTAATAGTTTTCTGTATTCATCCTTCAGATTTCAGTTAGTAAACACTTGTACATAAAATCATTTAAAAGAACATTGATATGATCTACCTGTGTTAAATTCTAGTCCATCAAAAATTGTGAATAACATACATTGCTTATACTTTTGTATTTTTAAGATTTTTGCAGGTTGACTCCTATACTGTACTCTTATTTTCTAAAGGAAGCACAATGGTTATCACTGCTGCTTCTTTGTACCAGGGAGCCAGGTTTGATTCCAGCCTTGGGTGATTATGTGGAGTTTGCATTTTCTCCCGGTGTCTGCATGAGTTTCCTCCAAGTGCTCCGGTTTCCTACCACGTTCCAAAAATGTGCAGGTTATGTGAATTTGCCGTGCCCTTTAGTGTCCTTACACGTGTAGATTAGGGGGATTAGTGGGATTATGGGGATAATGCAGGGGGTGGGCTTGAATAAGATGCTCTGTTGGGAAGTTGGTGCAGTCTCGATGGACCAAATGGCCTCCTTCAGCACTGTAGTGACTCTATGATTTCTAAGATTTATGACCAGTGACTAAGACACAAATATTGTGATTTTGTTCAATATTGAAGTGTTAAAATTCCTATTACGTCAGTGTTGTTTTCAAATGTGACTTGATTCTCCTTGCAAGGATACCGTATGCATCTAGGTGAAACAGGGACTTTCCTTATATTCTATTGCACTGTTTTTTTCTTTAAAACATGTCTTTTAAAATAGTCTCGCTATTTTCCTACTGTCCAGGAACCTTGTCCAAATTGCAGCTGAGGGTGGGTTTTGAAATATGTGACTAGGCCTAGATTTTGATTTCTTTTATATTGTGTTGAGCCTTGCTTAGTGCTTCCCTGCACCTGAAAGTGGTCCTCTTGTGAAGATTGATGCATTTGAGCACCAGGGTGCCGTATTATTGTGCCCCTGCCAAGATTAATAGTTTTTGCAAGAAGATATTTGAATAATCGAACTGCACTTTAAACATGGAAATATTCCCACAAGATTTGCTGATTTAAGTAAGAGGTAGTGTCCTTTTCAGCTTTATGCCAAAGCACCTCATTATTTATAAATCAATTCTTGTTTAGCGTATTTTTATTTCAAAGTAGTACAATAATTACTGTTTGTTTTCAATGCCCTCAGCGACAACTGTAGCTGTGATGCATACTTCTGCTTAAAGACTGTAGTATACTGTTAAGAAGGGAAAATTATAATTTCAAATTTTAGTATGGCCAACCTTCTTAGCACCATTCCTGCAAGTCTGAAGGGACACCAAGTGCCATTTAAAGGAAAGACGTTTTTATTAAAGCCATAGTTTGTTGTGGGGCTAAAGTTTATTCAAGTTTTGATTAATAATCAACAGCAATTAATAGTGTAATCAAGATCAACATTGTTGAACATGGGGCATTGATAAGTCTATCAATGGAGACCATTTACATCGACTTCTATTTCATACATTGCATCTTGCAATATTAACACATTGTAGAATTCTGAAGATATTGATTTTTTTTTTCCCTCTGTTTACAGAGATGGCCAGAAGCTGTCTGAAATTATTGTTTAAATTTATAATTGGAAGTGGTAATTTGTGCTTTCTGAACTAAATTTATTCAAGTTTTATTTTTAAATGCTGTGCGTGTTCTCAGAAGTTTTTAGCCTTCACCTTGAGATATTAACATACTGTGTTTTGTTTACTGCTACCACATACTTATTTATTACTTATTACTTATTTATTCCTTTATGCTGCTCTCCTAAAGGATAAAGTTCTGGAGATGCCAAGCACTTTACTGTGCCGAGGTATTTTGTGAAACTGAATGCAAGAAACAGTTTTTGAAGTGATAGCAGTTAAATCTGCTATTTGTAGCCAAAATGCATAATTGCATTGATGCCTGAGAAGAGTTTAATTTTAAAAAGCCACACTGGGCAGAAAAGGGCTGTTCCTGTGCCTGTCGCCTTATGGTTGTCGCTTAAATTTTGTGTTTGGAAATTTCCACATGAAGTTGGTTATTACAATGTAGGTTGATAGTTCTCTTTTTATTTCTCCTGGCCAGCTTAAATAGTGTTTGTTCTGTTCCACCTGTACATTATTCTTCCTCTCTCCCAAATTGAAATGGACGAATGGGCAATTTATGTGGTGTGCAGATAAGTGTATTCATTTGGAGCATTTCATATAGTGTTGCCTGGACTGTGTGTTTTCCCCGAAAATAGATTGTGGAACTCCATGCATCTAGGAAGTTTACTTTGTGTTATAATACAAATTTGTATAGACCTATTTCTAATCTTTTAGTTTACTGTGGGGAATTCTCCAGCTTCATCCATGGCTGGGATTATCCGTTCCCTCTGCAGTGAATAGCGATTTGGCTGAGTGCCATCAGAGAATGTTTTTCATGTCGTGCTAGATAACAGCTGTCTACCAACCATGGTATTCAAACCAGTTGTTTACGTCTCCCGCAAAGCTGAAATTTCTGTAAGAATCCATGCCTTACAATTGTGCTTTCTTAAAAAATCCAATGCAGATTTAGTTAGTATCCTACTAATAGCGAGGTGGCTGTGTACAAACTGTAGATATTCAGATTCTAATGGTATTCAATGAGTTTGACCTCTTTAGGTATGTATACTTTGTGTTCACTACTGAGCAGCAATGAGACAATTGTCTAGCCACTCATCATGCACCAATAATATTTTTTCCCCTCCTTTCAAAATTTGTGTACGTAAATATATTGTTTCTTTTTCAACCTGTTCGTCCAAAGGTATGCAGGGTGGGTGGATTGGCCATTGTAAATTACCTCTTGGTGTCCAGGTTAGATGGATTAGCCATGGTAAATGTATGCGGTAATGGGGATAGGGTGGGGGGAGAGATCCCAAGTAAGATCCTCAGAATTGGTGCAGACTCAATGGGCTGAATGGCAGCTTCCTGCACTGTAGGGATTCTATCAAAAAGACACTCACTTTAAAGTTTACTGTCAAAATATGATACAGAAAATATTTCTGGAAATTTTCTCTCTAATTTTCCATTAATTCAAAACTCTTCTGAAGTATCAGGTGGAACTTTCATAAGAACACGAGGAGTAAAAGCAGGAGTAGACCACATGGTCCCTCATGCCTGCTTTGCTATTCAACAAGATCATAGCTGAACTTGTATTCTTGCATGAAGACCATATCATTTCATTCCCTGACTTCCAAGAACCTATTGATCTTCAACTTGAATATACTCTGAGCAAGATGAGGAAAGAGATTTCCAAAGATTCACAGCCTTCCAAGGGAAGACGTTTCTCCTCATTTGATCCCAAAAGGCCTGACCTTCCTTATCCTGAAGCTATGACCCCTAATTCCAGACTGCCATGCAGCCATGAGAAACAGTCTCTGGCATCCACACACTCTGTCCCTTATAAGAATCTTGTGCATTTCTATGAGATCATTTTTTAATTTTTTAAGAAATGTTGAAGAATGCAGGCTTATTCTGCATAGGTTAGCCCCCTCATCCCAGCAATCAATCTAGTGAATCTTTATGACAACCTTTCCTCAGGTAAGACCAAAATTGTATACCACTTTCAATATACGTCCTCAGCAATTGCCTGTACTCCAACCTCCTTGCAATAAAAACTAACACATTACTTCCCCCACCCCCTAAAAATGTATTTTACTATATAAAAAAGTGGAATGAAATTTAACTTGTATCCATACAACATGTTCCACTAAGTGGCACCTCCACGTGGTTGTAATGTGCCTGATATTTACAAAATACATTTTATGTCAGCAATGAAAGATTCGCATTACTAACTGCTATCTGTATCTGAATGTTGTATTTCATGTACAAGAGAGGGACACCCAAATTCCTTTGAATACCAATGTTTACTGGTTCCTCACCTTTTAAAAACGATTCTGCTTTTCCATTCTTCCGGCAAAGTGGACAATTTCACACTTTCCCACATTATACTCCATCTGATCATCTTGCCCAATCAATTATACAACCTTTCTCACAACTTGCTTTCCCATTGAAGTCAATGATACAGATTGTTCTTGATGCTTGCAGCACTCCATTAGTTAGTTACATACTGCTGTCTCAAAAATAGCTTATTCGTGCCTACTCTCTTCCTTTTCATTTTTTTCCAATGTTCAATCCATCCTCCTATATTACCTCTAATACTACTACAAGCTCTCTGGAGATATAAAACTGGATCAGTCAACTGTTGTAACACTTGCCCTTATTTATCCTTCCCATTGATTTCTACGGAAAGGAAGACCAAAATGGGGTACGTAATGGGGGAGCCATCTGTTTGACATCATCAAAATGATTGATTCCACTCATGGGCACAAGATGTAAAGTGGCAACTTGGCATCTGTGAAATATTAGACTGGGCTGGTGGAGCACTGTTCAAAGTGGAAAGCAATATATATTAAGCAATTTTGTAGTTTAAAGTTTCAACTTTCCTTCTCTGCTATAGCCAAAATGTACTAGCTTTCTACTCCTATGGAGACTCCTCGGAAAGTTTTAAAAAAAAAGTTAGTGAAATCTAGTCTTGTATGTAAGTAATATTTCAGTTATCTTTTCAGACTGTGGCCAAAGCATTGGTTTGACTCTCTTTTATTTAGAGGCTTTAGAATATTAGTTCAAAATAATTGCCATTCTCAAGTTATATTTTCTGATAGTTGACTTGGAACCTGTGGGGTTTCCAGTATCCTGTACAAACTACTCTTCTGACAGCTATTAAGAAATTGTGGAACTCTGCTTGTTCTTTCTCTCCAAATCAACAATCGAGCAGCCTTTATAAATAAGTTAGTCATACTATTTCTCAGGAAAACAGTGTGTATGAAAGTTGAAGGATATTTTATTTCATGTAGTTGAGTACAAAATTGAACCAGGAAACTATCCACAACTTTGAATTGCTTAACAACTGCCACCACTAGAGGTTTTGTTTTTGTTACATCATCAGCTTGTGATTGTAACTTTTTTTTATTCATTCATAGTGCATGGGCGTTGCTGGCTGGCCAGCTCTTATTTTCCACTCCTCATTGCCCTTGGAGGGCATTTGAGAGCAAACTACATTGCTGTGGTTCTGGAGTCACGTAGGTCAGACCGGGTAAGGACGGCAGATTTCCCTCTCCTAAAGGACAATAGTGAACCAGATGGGTTTTTCCGACACTCGACATGGTTTCGTGGTCATCAGTAGATTCATAATTTGAAATATTTTTAGATTAATTCAAATTCCACCATTTGCCGAGGCGGACTTCAAACCCTTGCTCCCATAATGTTAGCTGAGTTTCTGGATTAATAGCCTAGCAATAATACCACGAGGCTAACGCCTCCCCAATTTGAGCATTAGAAGGATGAAGTAACTAGAGGACAGTGTAAGGTGTGACCATGTTGCTGATAATAAGCTGCAACATTGCATACACTGCTACAGTGAATGTTTTAAAAAAACGTCCTTCAGCTAGGAAGATTATTGTGCTATTTAAGAAACGATTGAAATTCAATGCAACGTGACTTCAGTAGCTGGTCACTTATTTCAAATTAATAATTTTATTAGAGATTTGTAATTGTTTTGATTTTTTTTAAGTGAATGTTAACTTTAGAGAGATTGTGTTTGTAATTCATATGTAACTTTTTAAAGCTGATTTATTATTGTCACGTGTAAGCTTACATTAACGCTGCAATGAAGTTACTGTGAAAATCCCCTAGTCGCCTCATTTAGGCACCTGTTCACGTACGCTGAGGGAGGATTTAGCATGTCTGTTGCACCTAACCAGTGCATCTTTTGGACTGTGGGAGAAAACCAGAGCACCCAAGGAAATTCTCATAGACATGGGGAGAAAGCGCAGCCTCCGCACATTGACCGAAGCCAGGAATTGAACCTGGGTCCCTGGTACTGAGGCAACAGTGCTAACCATTGTGCCACCATGTCATCCTAACAGTGACAGTGCTTCACAGGTTGTGGAACACTTTTGGACATCCTGAGATTATGAAAGGTGCTATACAAATGCAATTCTTTTCTTTCAACCACCTTTCCTTCTTCTTAACTCCTGCCCCCAATCCATTTGATTCCTGTTTAACATTTTACCATTTTGTTTTGCACCATTTTTGTCAGGCCTTCTGTACATGTTCCTTTATCCTAATCCAGCCATAATTTAAAAGAACATTTATTTTTCCACCTATCCCTGCAGTATCTTTCTGATTGGCTGTGACAGTGATACTATTTAGCAAGACCATAACACACAGGATCAGAAGTAGGCCATTTGGTCCATCAAATCTGCTCCACCATTAAATGAAATCATGACTGATCTAATATAATCACACTCCACTTTGCCTTGTCACCAAAGCCCTTGGTTCCCTTATTGATTAAAACTTTGTCTATCTCAGCTTGAACATTCTTAATGACCCAGCTTCTACAGTCCTCTACAGAAAAGAATTCCATAGATTCGCTACCTTGTGAGAGAATAAATTCCTCCTCACCTCTATTTTAAATAGGCAACCCTTTACTCTTAGATTATGCTCTTTGGTTCTAGACTCTCCCACAAGAGGAAACAGCATCTGCCCTGTAAAGTGCTTTGAGAATCCTATATGTCTCAGTAAGGTTGCGCCTCATTTTTCTAAGCTCCAATAAGTATAGGCCTAACCTACTTAATTTTGCTGAGGGACGGGCTGAAGCTTGGGGCAGCCGCCGCAAAGGCACAATGGGGAAAGGCCACACTGTAAGGCCTTTTAACGGAGGCAGACCGAGGGCCCAGGAACTGCAGCATACCCTCGACCTGCGTAACTGTGTGCCAATCTGAGCACTAACGGCACACAGAAATCTATTGAGGCATGTATATATTTTTAAGAACTGAAATGTAATTCTTGTAATTAGTACAAATATGTAAATATTTGAGACATGCATATAGTTTTTTTTTTAAGTATTGAAATGTAGACACTGTAATTTGGACAAATCTGCAAACATGTTTTGATTTTGCATTGTTTTGCTACTCAAAGCCCTGTACACTGTAATAGATTACTTGAGATTTTTATGAATAAAGTATATTTTTGGAAAAAAAAAATTTCTCCTCAGAATTCCTCCATACCTGGGACCAACATACATTGGCATATGAGAGGCAGTATCTTTCCTTAGATAAAGGGGCCAAAACTGTTCACAATATTCCAGGTATTGTCTAACTAGTGCTTAATGCAGCTTCAGCAAGATGTCCCTATTATTATGCTCCAGTCGCTTTGAAATAAAGGCCAACGTTCCTTTTGTCTTCCTAATCACCTACTGAACTTGCATGCTAGTGTTTTGTGATTCATTCACAAGGACCCCCAAATTCCTTTTGTGCTGCAGTCTTTCCCCATTTAAATAATATTCAGCTGCTTTGTTCTTCCTATCAAAGTGCATAGTTTCACATTTTTCTTCATTCTATTCATCTGCCAAGTTTTAGCTCGTTCACCTAACCTGTCCATTCTGAGAGGTGGTTATTGCAAAACATACTTGGTCCATTATTTTGTTGAGCTCATGTTCAGAAATGTTTTCCCACACATGGTGAAAAAACACATCAGTCAGGAAAACATGATATTTATTCTTCAATTTTACTGTTGTAGTCAGAGCAAGATGATTTTAGAACCAGGTGGAAAGATGTGCTTTAAGATGGAAATGCTGCTGCAAGTAGTAAGGGTATCGCATTAAGTAAATTGTTGATTGCAGACTTCAAAATATTGTTCTTGTTTGGAGTTTAAGCCTGACTCAGAATACTTAAAAAGCTGACTCTTCATTGAACAGTAAAAAAAAATTGTGCCTAAAATCAGCAAGCAGAGCATTTATGAAGCGATAGGCTACTGTATTATTGTCTCAGTGAAATTGGGCCTATTGTTCGGCTCAATTAAAGATTCACGTAATTGTTGTACCTGCACGTCACATTCATTGGGAAATATAGGCAGCACCATATGATATGGATCATGAAAAGCACTTGGAAAGTCTAGATGTTTCTTTTGACGGCTAATTCATGCCTTGTATTTGAATTGGGTTCTTAACAGGGTGATGCCTGAAATTTTGAAATGTAAAGCTTAAAGACTCCCCTTTGTTGTTTCTATTTCAGCACGAAGTTACCAGGCATAGTGCCTTGGTAATGGATCACTGATCCAAGTGCTAAACAACATGAAGGATTGCAAAGTCGCGTTGAGATTACTTTCCTGTGGGAAATCGTGTTGGCAGAATTTTATCAACTACTTTGTGTTTGATCCATTTAAAAACAAATGTTACAAATTTAAAAACTTGAAACTTGTGGTTTCATATGTTGTGAAGTTAGTTTTTGTAAAATTATAAAATGTAAAATGCCAGGTTGTAAAATTTCATAGTTCTGCTTTGTAAAAAGAGATGATTTTTAGAGATAGAAATGCAAGTAAATAGAGCATAGAGTGAAATGTTGTATCATGAAGTGAGGCAGTTGTGTTGCCAGGACAACCAGCTGTTTTTTGAAGATTACCCAATCAATTTAAAGTAAGCATTTGAATAACAGCAGCCTGTTAGATTTAGATTTGATGTTTTGGTAATCTGTAAATAGTGTTTTACTTGATTTGTTAATAGTTTAGTTAACCTGTTCACTGTCAGATAAAGTGTTACTTGTTGATTTTACAGAGAATCTCAGCTAGTTATTTTGATTTAATCACTAAAACTTGATGAAGCACAGATATAACCTTTCTCTCATACTCTAACAGATTATGAAACAAGATACTTCTCTTAGAGTGGTTGGAGTGCCTGTTCTCAGAGGAGAGCAACCTCCCCTTCGTAACACAGACCTGAGGTGTCGTTTGATCATGACTTTCTCTTGATTTGTTTTCTTCTGTTCTGACTGTCCATTTGTTGAATGCTGGTCAACTTTGATTGGAACTATTTGGGTGTTGACTTCAGTAGGGCAACTAGGACACTCTCATCTTCAGTTCCCTGAGCTATTTCAGCACTGTGCATTGAATACTCTTCTTCCCATACTTTTATTTGAATGTCTGGCCCCAAGGTTCTAATCTAAATTAGAAATAGTTGTAGCATCCAGAACTATGGGATATGCCATTCAATACTACTTCCACCTTATTAATGCCTCCAGTGAGTACCTCTAGCTTTCTATCCTTTAGCTCCATTCTTATCGTTGTCCAAGATTTACACACAATCCTGCTGTTTTAAGCTGTGTTGAGCATTGGCAAAAGCATTTTGAAGTACATCATGTATGGCTTGCAGTTGTCCACTTGAGATGCCACATCCTTAAAGAAGTCAAGAAAGTTGGTCAGAGATGACTT
Source organism: Carcharhinus amblyrhynchos (assembly GCF_965287045.1). Classification (NCBI taxonomy): domain Eukaryota; kingdom Metazoa; phylum Chordata; class Chondrichthyes; order Carcharhiniformes; family Carcharhinidae; genus Carcharhinus; species Carcharhinus amblyrhynchos. The sequence goes on from NC_137341.1 coordinate 14,771,827, forward strand.
TTGTAATATGTGTTGATTGTAGGTATAGTCAGTGTTTGTATGCATTGGAATGACTGCTATTGTGTAACACAGAATCATATTTGAGAAAAATCAATTGCCGACAGTCTCTGACTTCATCAACAGTTGTGATTCTGTCATGCTGCTGCAGTGAATGGATTTTTGCTTAAGCGCCAAATTCTCTATTCTCGCTGGGAGAGAGACAGGATCGGATGAGATCAGAGAATCCCATCAATATATGGTAGTAGGAGATCTAGCATTACTTATGAAAACTGAGCATGTATTATGGGACATGTAGAAGAGCAAATGCTTCCTTTCCACTTCTTTGTTCCTATTGTTTGAATCTTCAGTTCTGTAACTCCATCGTGACTCCTATTGTTTCAAAAATATAACTTAGAGTAGATTGGGTACTTCTGTGGAAATTGCATTGAAGTGCACAAGTCCAGTACAAAGCTCAGGGACAGGATTGTCTGAGCTTGTTCATTCCTGCGCCTGCTGTTAGCGAGATGGAGAATTTGGTACTCAGCCAAAAATCCATTCATTGCAGCGGCACCGGAGAATCCCAGCCACAGACGAGGTTGGAGGTTTCTGGCTGAAGTGTTAAAAACTTGGTAGTTGTAAACCAAACTTCTACTTGAAGCTACAGCAGCATTTATAGTTTTAAACTGTGCTTAACTTATTTCTAACCTCCTGTTTCTAATCAGTAGCGAGTAAATCTTTGTTCTTGTAAACTCACTCCATTCCAAAGTAGAAATCACTTTTTAACCTCACATTGAGAGTATACAAGAGATACAGTCCACATAATCTTTAATCCATAAGGCAGGTAATATCATTAATTTTAGTAGAGATTTGCTACTGGATAAGTTAACTTAGCTTGTTCATACTGGCTTTCTTGACGTCAATTATAATTGCCATTAGTATCGTCTCCAGCTGCAAATTATTGCAGAACTGTAAAAACCTACCGTATGAGTCCTTGTAGTGATACATGGTGCTTTATGTTAATTTTTGTATAATAGGATTAGTATTACAATGATTCTATGTCCAAACAAAAACTTGTGTTTTTTCAGTTTCCTTTCCTACTAATTTGTGGTTCAGTTTTAAACCTATGTAATTAATTTACAAAACCAATGAATGAATGAACTCTTTGTTTTCCAGCTGATCTGCAAACCAGGTCAGTAGCCCAGTAACTAGATTACTGCAATTAAATTTACAGTAAATGCTTGCAGAAATTTCAGGCCAGGACAATGTGCTTTTTATTTTCTTCAATATTTCCTCTGTATTTGTCATTGTGGAAAAGCTGAAGTTCGGGGGCAGGAGAACAAATTTTGAGGTTTCCGTTTAACCGGGGAGGAAATATTTCAAATCTGAAAATGCAGCCTTGGGCTGCAGTCACTGAATTAAAGTCAAAGGCTGGATGTAATTTGGACTAAACCTGATGTGTTTTAATTTAATTGAGTTAATTCAGTTTAGTTTTTTTGTATCATGTATCAATGTCTTGAAATTGTAGCATTTTTTAAAATCTTAAATTAATTTATTGGTGATTTGTGACAAAGCTATTAAATAAGATTTTGTCTTCCATAACTCCATATTCTTAACTATTGACTTAATTCCATGGAGAAGAGGAGGATAAAGCTTTGCTAATTTGTACTGTGGATTAGAGGATATGGTTTTGAGAAGAGGCTGGTTCTCACTTCATTAGAACTGAAGTTAAAATTGTAATCTGATGGAAATGGAGGCATAACTTCTGTTGTTGTTCGGTTGACTTTTTTTCTATTTCCCAACCTTGTGCGGCTCTGAACCAGGACTGCAAATTCTGGCACTGCCTTTACTTGTAAAGCCTAGCATTCACTTTGTTCACCTGCCGTGTTACCTTCAATGACTCATGCACACATATACCACTAGACTTCTTGCTGTTGTATCCCATTTAGCCTTTGACATCCAGCCTTTGACTTTAATTCAGTGACTGCAGCCCAAGGCTGCATTTTCAGATTTGAAATATTTCCTCCCAGGTTAAACGGAAACCTCAATGACTCATGCACACATATACCACTGGACTTCTTGCTGTTGTATCCCATTTAGAATTGTACAATTCAACTTACATTGCCTCTCTTCTTTTTCATACTAAAATGTTATTTCTTTACATTAAATTTCATCTGCCATGTGTCCACCTAGTCCGCAAGCCTGTCTGTGTCCTGTTAAGTTCTATCACTATTTTCCTCCTCTTTGGTAATACTTCCAAGCTTTTACCTGAAGATTTTGAAATTGTATCTTGTGCACCCTTAAGTCACCTTTTTTGGTTTACCTCCTACTTTCCCCCTTTCAACAATGTGAGACTCATATTTCTATCTCCCTTCAGTTCCAACAAGGAGTTGTATTCTGCTCAAAATATTAACCCTATTTTTTCTCTATAGATGCTGCCAGACATGTTGAGTTAGTTTTTCCAGCACTTCCTGTATGTGTCTAAATCATTAATATTTATCATGAAAAGCAGTGATACTTGTACAGACACCTTGGGAAGTTGCACTCTATATGTTGCTCCAAATCAGGAAATAACCACTACCCTCTGTTTCCTGTCACTCAGCCAACTTCCTTTCCAGATTGTCACTGTCCATTGTATTCCATGGACTTCAACTTTTCAAGCCAGCCATTTGGAAGTCCATATAGACCTCATTACCCTCAACTTTATTACCTCAGCAAAAACTTCACTCAAGTTGGCCAAACACGATTTGCCCAGGTAAAACCTATTTCCACCAGTTAGTGAGTAACTAGACAATGCAAACTTATAGAGGGAAAAAAAGGGTTAATATTTCGAGCAGAATATAACTTTGTTGGAACTGAAGGGAGATAGAAATATGAGTCTTACGCTGTTGAAAGGAGGAAGTAGGAGGTAGAACAAAAAAGTGATCAAGCTTAACAGAAAAATACTACACATGCTGCTTTCAAGTAATCAGCCATAATGTCTGCTTGAAATTTAAAGATCCAGCAGTCTCTCAATCTTGCTGAGGCTTAATGCTAGAAATTTATTGTCATCGATTTTTAGCCAGACCATCATTGGCTATAATTTTACAGTTGTGTGCAGTCTTAAGTGATGCCTATTAGAAGATGGACGAGTAAGATGCATAAGTTGCTGCTATATTTTCCAGTACAGGTCTTGATAAAAATGAAGAGAACCAATTGCTTGCAATTATTAAGCCTCAATTTAATAGTCTTTCCTTTGGTCAGTTGACTTCCTACTTTGAAACCTGCTCTAATCTGAATTTAATGCATATAATTCACAGAAATTTTTGGTGTCAGCAGATGTTTGGTGTGACATTGTTTGAAAAACAGAGCACTGTTTTGTTAAGCTAGATATAAAGAACAATTTTAATTTGGGCAGCTGAGTGAAGATGGGGCTTTCCACTCCTTCCAACTGCAGTTTTGCCCAGGGTTATTGCAAAAGTGGATTAAGGACATGCCTGAATTGGGCAAGAATGTTGTTTGCGCAAATTGAAATTCCATATGTTGGGTGTACATGGTACCTTCTTTGCAACTTTGAGGTATAATGGACTGTATAAGAACATAAGAAATAGGAGCAGGAGTAGGCCATCTAGCCCTTCGAGCCTGCCCCGCCATTCAACAAGATCATGGCTGATCTGAAGTGGCTCAGTTCCACTTTCCCGCTTTCTCCCCATAACCCTTAATCCCCTTGCCTACCAAAAACCTATCTACCCGCGTCTTAAATATATTTAGCAAGGTAGCCTCCACCACTTCAACGGGCAGAGAATTCCAGAGAGTCACCACCCTTTGAGTGAAGAAGTTCCTCCTCAACTCTGTTCTAAACTGCCTGCCCCCCCCCCCCCATCTTGAGGCTGTGCCCTCTAGTCCTGCTGTCCTTTCTGAGCAGGAAGAACCTCTCCACCTCTACCCTATCCATCCCTTTCATCACTTTATACGTCTCAATGAGATCTCCCCTCATCCTTCTAAACTCTAACGAGTACAAGCCCAGTCTATTCAGCCTCTCATAGCTCAACCCCCTCAACTCCGGTATCAGCCTAGTGAGCCTCCTCTGCACTCCCTCCAAGGCCAAAATATCCTTGCGCAGGTGCGGCGACCAAAACTGCACACAGTACTCCAGCTGCGGCCTCACCAGTGCCCTGTACAGTTGCAGCAAGACCTCCCTACTTTTATATTCAATCCCTCTTGCTATGAAGGCCAGCATCCCATTTGCCTTCCTGACCACCTGCTGCACCTGTAGACTGGGTTTTTGCGACTCATGCACAAGGAACCCCAGGTCCCTCTGCACCGTAGCATGCTGCAGTTTTTCGCCCTGTAAGTAGTAGTCCTTCCTACCATTATTCCTACCAAAGTGGATAACCTCACACTTGCCAACATTGTATTCCATCTGCCAGGTCCTCGCCCACTCGTCAGCCTATCTAGATCCCTCTGCAGACTTTCCACACCCTCCGCACAATTTGCTGCTCCACTTATCTTTGTGTCATCAGCAAATTTCGACCCCTTTACACTCGGTTCCCTCCTCCAGATCATCTATGTAAATGGTAAATAGCTGAGGCCCCAGCACCGATCCCTGGGGCACTCCACTAGTCACCAACCGCCAATCCAAATTGCACCCATTGACACCCACTCTCTGCCTCCTATTTGTACACTCTGTATGTTTGTACTAAGGCAGTGAGCAGCCGAATTAGTGTTTTTTTTGATAAGCTCCATTCTCCATCATCAATTCGCTCAATGTGGGGGCTGGTTGATTGGCACCTGCTTGCCGGAGGAAAAGAAACAAGTCTGGATATTGCATTGGCAAGAAAGTGGTACATTCCGTCAACATTTTAAAAATCTGCTCCTTTATCTCCACAATTAGAAAAACGTTTTGGTGTTTTGTCTTGCAGGCTACATAGAATGAGCAGTCAATTTCATGCTTCATTGCCTTGACTTTGAACTAAGCAGATAAAAGCTTGCCTTTGCTATTAGAACTTGCAAAACTTATCTTTTCTTGATACAATGTCTCGGCATTATAATACCAGTCATGCTACTTGTATAAACACTGCATGATGACTTATTTAAATCTACAAATGCTGATGAGTAGTTTAATGGTTAACTCGCGTCTACTGTGCAATGAAGCCGGAGAATATTGAGCCATGTGTTGTAGTTCTTAAGTGATTATTCATGGTATCTGTACGTTTTTTTTGTGGGTGCAACTTGCTCAAGCAGATTTATCCAAGGCAGAATGCATGTTGGAAGAAGTTTCAGAGTGTAGATCATTAAGTACAAGTCCTGTACTACATTTTACATGTGTACCCTTTTTTTTACAACAAAGTCAGAATTCTTTCCTTATTTGTTATTAATAATCATACCAATAATATAATACATTTAATCTTGCCTTTGGAAAAACTCAAAGTAAGTACATTTATTGGCAGAAGAGTAAAATATTCAATGTGCAGAGTCACTTAAGGAAGTGGCTTTGTTACAAGCTGGATTCCACAGTATTAGTGTAGAAAAATAACTGAAGCTTGCAAATGTGCAAGTTCTTCCAATCATAGCATGCAACCTTTATTTTGTTGCATTTTCATCAGTGGCTGGAAAAGATCCATTACATACTATTAAGTGGCTTGACCTTAATGGAAGAGGGCAAAGAGATGGTTTAGGGAGGTAATTCCAGAGCTTGGGGTCTGGACTACTGCTGGCATGGCCACAATGATGATGAAAAGGGAAAGGGGGGTGCAATTCAGACCACAGTTGGCAGAATGTAGAGTTCTCAGAGCTGTGGTGCACTTGGAGGAAGGCAGAGCGATGAAAGGATTTCAACATGAGGATGAAATTTTTAAATTTGAGGTGGTGAGGGCAACTGGAGACAGGGATTTGTAACATAGATTATGGGCAGCAGGGATTTGTTGAGGTGGTTTCTAAAGTGTAAATTGTGGCGTATTGGAATAGTCGAAGTTGGAAGTGACAAAAGCTTGGCTGAAGGCTTTTGCAGAAGATGAGCTGCTTTAAAAATATGGCTGGAATTTCTGGCCATTTGTGCCCTGCCGCCGCTTCAAGCGAGGATGCAGAATTTGGTGCTCTGCCAAATCTCCATTCACTACAGCGGGACAAGAAAATCCTGCTGGCACGAACGGCCAGAAAACTCCATCCTATATTCATGGGAACATTGCCATTTTCAGCAAGTCCAGCATTTGTTTCCTTGAACATGTGTTGTGTTATGTTGTGCCATCATGTCAGTTTCTGATGCAACTGAGTACCTGGACATGCCACAAGTTGGTGTGAGCACTGGTGTCACATTGGTTAAGAATGGAAGGTTTCCTTTCCCAAAGGATGTTAGTGAAGCAGTTGGTATTTTTCTATTTCAGCAACCGATAGTTTCACAGTCAGTTTTAATGACGGCCACTTTTTATTTCCAGGCTTTAAAAAAAGATCAAGTTCTCAAACTGCATTCTCTGGATTATTAGCCTAGGCTCCTGGAGTCCAATAACGTTACCACTGCATTATCGTATCAGAGTTCAGAGACAGAGCTGGGTAGTATTATGTAAGTAGCAGGTGGCCTTTGTGATGAAAAGGACAGGGAGCAGAAACTGAGCTTGGGGACAAGTCAAACGCTAAACTTGCAAGCAATCTGGTTCAACATCTGGGCCATGCTTGGGTTGTGGGAGAGTTGGTGGTGGTGATGATGGTGTGCTTTCGGGGTGGACTTGGTGACAAGGTGCACAGTTTATAACTAAACCGAAGATAATTGCATCAGTATTCTCAGGGTTTAACTAAAAAATGTTGATCAAGCAGCCTGATGGCACAGAAGTAGTGGGAGGGGATCAGAAAAATAACAAGGGCGTAGCTGAGTGTTATAGTATATCAGCATTTGTTGTCAAAGGATAACATGTAGAAATGATGCTGTGAAAGAGAAACCTTTGGTGGAGAAGCTCTGGATTCATTTGGATATATGTGTAGAACATTTAAATGCAGGCATATTAACTGAGGCAGAGTAGAAGCATAGGGCAGTATGTTATCTGTATCAAAGGCTGTAGAGAAGAATGAGCAAGGATAATGAATCACAGTTGCAGAGGATACCACTTCAAAAATTGTCCAGTGCTTGACTCTGGTTGTTGCTGGCTTTTTTCCCCATGGTTCAAACTCTTGCCTACCCACAAAAGGCAGCCTATAAATGATCACAATTGTGCTTGGCGTGAGCATCTTTTGTGTCTAGTCCTGGAATCAGTACTTGCCACTAAGAGTGTCTGTTTCAAAGCAATGGTGGCTGAGATGAGCCATCTGTAAATGAGATATAATGTGCCAAATTTTAGTTTTTTATTATTTTCATATGTAGCCAACTTTATATGGACAAAATTAACATAGTTTTTTTGATTGCCGATGTTTTCCTTAAACTTAAGTGCTTGTGGATGTTCATCATTCTTTAAATGTAGGCATTTGTGAATGTTACTTGTGGAGTTTAGATTTTGTATTGCTGAAGCAAGTAATATCAGGCAACTTAATTGACACCAGTTGAAGTACAGTCATTACCCTTGGATGATTCAGCTTCAATAATATGTATGATTTGCTTCCTTTAAGTTCTGAGCTGACCTCTAAACAAATTGCATTTTCGTCATTATGTGCCACTTAAACTAAACAAAGTAAAGGATGTTTCATTTTAATTTATGACCTATTTACTGCATAGTTCTAAATTTACTTTCCTTCTCGTATGTGAGTTTGCATGGTTTTCGAGGGGGGTCGGGAAACAAACATCTTGGTATTGGCACAAGCATTAGCGCACTATACATTTGTCTCCTACAGCTATGAAGCACAAGTTAATTCCTAATTGTTAATGGGATAAGAAGCTGGGCAGAAATTGGGCACTTCCTGTAGGAGGAAACACTGAAGGGGGCTGGGGGGCAGGGTGAATGCATCTGTTGAATTATATTTGCAATCTGCTGGAGTATAGTATCTATAAAAACTTGGGAAATGGTTCATTTTCCCATCCTTCCAGTTAGTGAATGAGAAATGAGTTAGTCAGGCTGTGTTGGGAAACTGTGACAGAGGAGGAGAAAGAGGAAAGTCTAATTATTGGAGTAAAAATAAGGCATTGGAGAATGGAATTTATTAAGGTTTAATTCTGCAATAAGAGCACAACATTGTCTGAATTTGGTGAGCGTCATAGATTAAATTATCTGGTGTCGAGTTGTTAATCTCAGCCATGATGATGAATAATGGCAAAATTGTCATGGGGATAATAATCTTAGACTTAGACTCAGGGTGATGCCAGTGGACTAGAGAATGGAAAATGTTGTGCTCTTGTGCCCAAAAAGGGGTGTAAAGATAAGCCCAGCAACTACAGGTCTGTCAGTTTAACTTTGGTGAGAAAGGTTTTGGAAACTATAATTCAGGACAAAATTAGCAGTGGCTTAGACAAATATGGATTAACTTGAGCAAAGCCAGTATAGTTTTGATATGGGAAAATCATATTTAACTAACTTGAGTTTTTTGAGATAATTGTTTGTTTTGAGGATAACATAGCTGGTATGGTGTACAAGGACCTCCAAAAGGCATTTGATAAAGTGTCACATGCAAGGATTGCCAGCAAAGTTAGAGCACATGAATTAAAGGGGAAAGTAGCAGCATGGACCCAAAATTGGCTGCGTGACAGGAAACACGAGCAAGGGGTATTTGTTTTTCAGATTGTAGAAAGGTGTATAGTGGACCGTCCTGGGGTTGGTGTTGGAACTCCTGCATTTTTTTGATCTATGTTAATAACCTAAACTTGGGTGTACAGAGTACAATTTCAAAGTTTTCACATGGCACAAAACTTTGAAATTTTGTGACCAAGTTCAAAATGATATAAATAGGCCAGTGGAATAAGAACATAAGAAATAGGAGCAGGAGTAGGCCATCTAGCCCTTCGAGCCTGCCCCGCCATTCAATAAGATCATGGCTGATCTGTCGTGGCTCAGTTCCACTTTCCCGCCCTCTCCCCATAACCCTTAATCCCCTCTCTTATCAAGAACCCATCAACCTGCTTCTTAAAAATATTTAGCGAGGCAGCCTCCACCACTTCAACGGGCAGAGAATTCCAGAGATTCACCACCCTTTGAGTGAAGAAGTTCCTCCTCAACTCCGTTCTAAACCGCCTCCCCTTTATCTTGAGGCTGTGCCCCCTAGTCCTACTGTCTTTTTTGAGCGGGAAGAGTCTCTCCACCTCTATCCTATCCATCCCATTCATCATCTTATACGTCTCAATGAGATCTCCCCTCATTCTTCTAAACTCTAACGAGTACAAGCCTAGTTTATTCAGCCTCTCCTCATAGCTCAATCCCCTCAACTCCGGTATCAGCCTAGTAAACCTCCTTTGCACTCCCTCCAGGGCCAAAATATCCTTGCGTAAGTACGGCGCCCAAAACTGCACACAGTACTCCAGCTGCGGCCTCACCAATGCCCTATACAGCTGCAGCAAGACCTCCCTACTTTTATATTCAATCCCCTTCGCTATGAAGGCCAGCATCCCATTCGCCTTCCTGACCACCTGCTGCACCTGCAAGCTGGGTTTTTGCGACTCATGCACAAGGACCCCGAGGTCCCTCTGCACCGTCGCCTGCTGCAGTTTTTCGCCACGTAAGTAATAGTCCTTCCTACCATTCTTCCTACCAAAGTGGACCACCTCACACTTGCCAACATTAAATTCCATTTGCCATTTCCTGGCCCATTCGCCCAGCCTATCTAGATCCTTCTGCAGACTCTCCACACCCTCCGCACAATTTGCCTTTCCCCCAATCTTGGTGTCATCAGCAAATTTCGACACCCTGCACTCGGTTCCCTCCTCCAGATCATCTATATAAATGGTAAATAGCTGAGGCCCCAGCACCGACCCCTGGGGCACCCCACTAGTCACCAACCGCCAATCCGAATAGCACCCATTGACCCCCACTCTCTGCCTCCTATTTGACAACCAATCCTCTATCCACGCTAACACCCTACCCCCAACTCCATGTCCCCTGACCTTCTGCAATAACCTCTTGTGAGGTACCTTGTCAAACGCCTTCTGAAAATCCGGAAAGACCACATCCACCGGCTCTCCTCTATCCACTGCCCTAGACACATCCTCATAGAACTCCAGTAAATTTGTCAGACACGACTTCCCTTTAATGAAACCGTGTTGCGTCTGCCCTATCAAGCAATTCCCTTCAAGATGCCTCGCAATTTCCTCCTTAATGACGGATTCCAACATTTTACCTACCACAGACGTTAAACTAACCGGCCTATAATTCCCTGCCTTTTGCCTGGCACCCTTCTTAAACAACGGCGTAACATTAGCCGTTTTCCAATCTTCCGGCACTTCCCCGGAATCCAGCGACGTCTGGAAAATAACCACCAAGGCATCCACTATAACCTCCGCCATTTCTTTCAGAACCCTCGGATGCATTCCATCCGGTCCTGGGGACTTGTCCACAATCAGCCCCTCCAGTCTGTCGAGCACCACCTCTCTAGTAACAGTAATGTCATTAAGACCCTCCAGTCCTACCACCTTTCCATCGCTAACACCCGGCAAATTATTCACGTCCTCCTCCGTGAAGACAGAAACAAAAAAGTTATTCAATACCTTAGCCATATCCCCATCCCCTACCACTAGGTCCCCTTTCTCATCCTCTAAAGGACCAACGTTCACCCTAGCCAGCCTCTTCCTTTTTATATATTTATAAAAACTCTTGCTATCCTTTTTTATATTAAGCGCTAGCCCAGCTTCATAGCTTCTCCTACCCTCCTTTATCAACTTCTTTGTCAATCTTTGTTGACATTTAAACCTTTCCCAATCCTCTTCTCGCCCACTGCTCTTAGCTACTCTAAATTCCTCCGCTTTTAATTTAACACTTTCCTTCACCTCCTTTGTTATCCACGGCTTATTACCTCTCCTCCTACTGTCCTTTTTGACCATCGGAATAAATTTCTGCTGAGCACCAAGAAAGATCTCCTTAAAGATCCTCCACTGCTCCTCAGCAGACCTACCTTCCAACGCGCTCCCCCAGTCCACATTCGCCAATTCTTCTCTCATCCTACCATACTCCCCTCTATTCAAACAAAGGACGCGTGTCCGGGAACCCACTTTCTCCTCCTCCATCTGCAACAGAAACTCCACCATGCAATGATCACTCTCTCCAAGAGGATCCTTCACCGCAAGGTCCCTAATTCTACCCGCCTCATTACATAGCACCAGATCCAAGATAGCTCGCTCCCTCGTCGGCTCCAACACACACTGCTCAAGGAAATTATCCCGGCAGCATTCCAAGAACTCCTCCTCGAGCCCACCTCGTCCAACATGGGTCGACCAATCAATATGCAGATTGAAATCTCCCATAACTACTGCCGTCCCATTCCTGCACGCCGCACTTATTTGCGTGTTAACAGCCCGCCCCACCTCCAGATCATTATTCGGGGGCCTATAGATGACACCCACCAGCGTCTTCCTCCCTTTGATGTTCCTAATCTCCACCCACAACGATTCCACTTTCTGCTCTTTGGCTCCGATATCATCCCTTGCTACCACCTTGATACTATCCTTAATCAGCAGAGCTACGCCACCCCCTCTTTCCTCCTGCCTATCCTTCCTAAACACTTGATAGCCCTGTACATTCATCTCCCAGTCCCTGTCACCTTGCAGCCACGTCTCTGTAATGGCCACCAGATCATATCCATTTGTGTCGATCTGCGCCACCAGCTCATCCACTTTATTCCGAATGCTTCGTGCATTCAGATAAAGCGCTTTCATCCCAGCCTTCACCTGGACCCTATTTGCCGTAACGCCACCAATTGGGACATCCTCGGCCTCTTCCCTTACCTGTACCCTATCCTTAACTTTAGACCTCGTAAGGTCACCTACCCTTGCACCCTCCCCCCCCCTAATTAGTTTAAAGCCCTGTCTACAGTCCTCTTTACTCGATTCGCCAACACTCTGGTCCCAGCACGGTTCAGACCCACCCCATCCCGCCCGAACAAGTCCCACCTACCCCAATACTGGTGCCAATGCCCCATAAATTCGAACCCATTCCTCCCACACCAATCCCTGAGCCACCCATTCACTTCCTTTATCCTGTCAACCCTACGCCCATCTGCACTCAGTTCAGGCAGTAGCCCAGAGACGACCACCTTGTCGGTTCTACTCTTTAATTCCATTCCCAGCTTTTCATACTCCCTCCCCAGATCCTCAGTCCGCACTTTGCCTACGTCGCCGGCACCCACATGTACTACAACGACCGGGTTCTCGCCCTCCCACTCCAGATTCCTCTGCAGCCCAGCTGCGACATCCTGTACCCGAGCACCAGGCAGACAACACACCCTTCTGTGCACTTTGTCATTGTGACAAAGGACAGTGTCAATACCCTTCACCCCACTATCCCCAATCACTACTACGTTCCTTTTCGCCTTCTCTTTGCCTATGTCCTGCTGCATCACTGTACCGTGTGCAGTTTGCTCACCAACCTCACCTGCCTCGTCCTCTTCCAGACTGGAAGCAAGAACCTCAAACCTGTTATGCAGATTAAGAGGCTGAGGCCTCCGCTCCTCACCCCCCTTCCTCCTCCCAGCAGCCCCCTTTTGTCCCTGACCCTTAGATTTAGCCAGTCTAGCAGGGGTGGATGTCACTTGCACCCCATTGACAATGGCACCCTCTCTCCCCCTGATGAGCCTCAGTGTCTGTAGCTCAGAGGCCAGCTCATCCACCTTGAGCTGGAGCTCCTCCAGCAACCTGCACTTACTACAGACATGGTCACTGGGAAGGACCCTGGGGTCCACCAGTTCCCACATCATACAGAAACCACACATCACATGCCCCTCCATTATTCACTGTAATTTTTTATGGGGAAAAAAGTTTTTTTTCCTTGTTTCCTGCTGTAGTAGTTTTGAAAAAAATTTTTTTCCTTGTTTTTTTTCAAACAAACTCACCTGGCCTTTTTTCCTCCAAGCCCTTTTTGATATTAAGCCCTATTAACTCACTCTGCTTCCCACTCACTCCGCTGCCCGTTCAGACGCTGCCCGCTGTCTACACCAGGCCTCCTTTTAAACCTGGCGCTGATTTAAAGCAGGCTGGTCCACAAATGCCTTTTAACCACTCCTTCAGAATTCTTAAAGCAGTAAACTCAATAAATAAATGCTTTAAACAGTTCTACAAAGAGTAAAGTGCTTTAAACTTATTTTAAACAGGTTTTTAACAGGTAAAATCTTAGCTCTCTCTCTCTGCTTCAGCAAACAATGGAAGGCTTCACCGTGTGGCCCCTTGATAATTAAAGCAGGCTGGTCCACAAATGCCTTTTAACCACTCCTTCAGAATTCTTAAAGCAGTAAACTCAATAAATAAATGCTTTAAACAGTTCTACAAAGAGTAAAGTGCTTTAAACTTATTTTAAACAGGTTTTTAACAGGTAAAATCTTAGCTCTCTCTCTCTGCTTCAGCAAACAATGGAAGGCTTCTGGGTGGGCAAGTGGCAGATGAAGTTTTAATTTGGAGAAATATGAGCCATTTTGCTAAGAATGTGGAGCGGCAATATAAGATAAAGGTTGCAATTCTAAAGAGGTGCAGAGCAAAGTAACCAGCCATACCATATTTCATGAGATTGCTTGGTAACTGAGTCACATATCCTATATTGTGTCTTCCTGGGGTGTCACTTTAATGTATTTCTTCAGCAGCAAACCTTGAGATTATCTGGAGCCTCCTATTGCCACTGACTGTGCATCTTTGTTTAATGAACAGCCATACTGCACTACCACCCTCTGATCTCACCATCACTCCTTTTCCACTGTTATGACCTTGATCCTCCACCACCCCACCCATCTTTCTTCTTCTCTCTCTCTCTCTCTCTCTCTCTCTCCCCCCACCCCACCTCAGTTCCATAGTCAAAATGACCCTTGTTTTATTTTCTAAGAGTTGGCTGTCCTAGTGCAAAGGGATCTTTTGGGGGTGGTATACTTAAACTTTTGAAGATGGCAGGGCAGGTTGAGAAAGCAGTGAATAAGCATATGGGTACCTGTTAGGGTGATGTATAAAAGCAAGGAAGTTATAGTAAACCTGCATCAAATACTGATGTGGCTTGCATTGGAGTGCTGTATCCAGTTCTGGCACCATGCTGCATGAAGGAGTTGAAGGCATTTGAGAGGGTGCAGAAAAGATTTACAAATAGTTCCATGGGTGAGGACCTTGCAGGAAGCAGAAGTAAATTTAAGTGATTTATATTTGTATTGCTGGATGTTAGAAATAACTTGTTGATTTAAGTGAGTTTAAGTTACTGTTTTTGTGTAGGAAAGGAGTAAAACTCTGGTTAGATTCATGTTAAATAAGTGTGTTTGCATGTCTGGAGGGTTTGGTTTTAGTTCAAACTGTCTATTATACAGTGGGAATAGTAAACATGAGTTTGGAGAAAGAATGAGCTGTTGCTTCGCCACCAAGGGCACCTTTAAGGAAAAACCTTTTTGAGTATTTAACGCAGTTGGAGAAGAGTAGACTGAGGAGATTTGGTAGAGGTGTTCGAAATTGGAAGATTTGGTCAGAATAGTTAGGGAGTGACACTTCTGGATAGTGGAAGGGACTAAGGGACAGTGATTCAAGGTAATGAGCAAAAGAAAACGTTGGCGACATGAGGAAGAATTATGAAGTGATTGGTTGCAGTGTTGAATTCACTGCCGGTAAGTGTGGTTGAGGCTGATTCTCTTCCAAAAGAAAGCTGAATAAGTATCTGAAGAGAAAAAAATGTGAAGGGTTCTGTGGAAAAGGCAAGGGAATGGCTTTCGTTGAGTTGCTCTAGCAGAGTGCTTCACTGACACAATGGACCAAATGGCCACCTCCTGTGCTGTAACCATGCAATTCTATCACTTTGTTCCAAGCCATTGCTATACCTTGTGACAGTCCTACCAAAGGCAACATTGCTACTCTTGCAATTGAATTGGCATCAGTTCTTGCCTGATAAATGGCCCAGGCCACTCGAGAACAACTTCTCAAAAAATAAACAATTGTCTGTTATCCTTCCCATTTCTTAATTTAGATTGTGCTGCATGTCTTAAGTTCTGTTTATCAAACTTGGGCATATGTACTCACTGCCTGTGCGTCAATGTATTAGGAGTACATTGTCTGAACTTGGCTGAAGTGGTTTCGCACAACGTGTGAACACCGAATATTCAGTCACATCAAAAGCTACTTGCCCAAATGTTGATGTTTAGTGATGTAATCTCTGTGTGGAAAAGGAAACAGAACTTCCTCTGATCTGGATTTGGGAACGTCAGTGTGGTTTAATTTTGGCAAATGATTCAATTTTTTAAATTGTTCCACTTTTACAAGTAATGATGTGAACTCTGTGGTAAGAATCTGGCAAGAAAGGAGAGAATCTGGCAGAATGGTATGATGACAACAATCTCTCCCTCAATGTCAATAAAATGAAGGAAACAATAAGTGGAGAGCATGCCTCTGTCTGCATCAACAGAGATGAAGTGGAAATGGTTGAGAGCTTCAGGTTTCTAGGTGTCCAGAGCACCAGCAACCTGTCCTGGTCTCTCTATGCTGGCTGTAATTAAGAAAGCCTACTAATGCCTCTACTTTCTCAGGAGGGTAAGGAAATTCAGGGTCTTCGCTACGACTCTCAATGTTTAGAGGTACCAAAGAAAGCATCGTTTCTGGATGTATCACTGCTTTGTATGGCTCCTGCCCTGACCAAGACCGCAAAAAAAAACAAAGGATTGTCCAGTCCATCATGCAAACCAGACTCCCACTCATTGACTCTGTCAGCACTTCCCATTGCCTTGGAAAAGCAGCCAGCATAATCAAGAGCCCCATGCATCCTGGACATGTCCTCTTCCTCCTCCTCCCGTTGGGAAAAAGATACAAAAGTAAGGGATCACGTGCAAACCGACTCGAACAGTTGCTTCCCTGCTGCCATCAGACTTTTGAATGGACCTACTTTATATTAAATTGATCTTTCTCCACACCCTAGCTATAACTGTAACAGTACATTCTGCACCTGTGCCTTTCTCTCTCCCCTCTGTACTCTACGAGCGATGTTTTGTCTGTATAGTGTGCAAGAAACAATACTTTTCACCGTGTACCAATACATGAGACAATAGTAAATAATAAAAAGGTGACCATTTTGGTCCTTTTAGGTTATGTCAGTAACTTGAAAAACCAAGTAGCTGTGGCCTAGTTAATGATTATGCCAATATTAATTATTAGTCGTTATTGCTGTTCACAGTATACTTTAGAAATTCCGTTTTAGATCCACTTTTCTTTGCCTCCTTCTGAAGCTGCGCATCTCAGATCAAACCCTGCCTTCAGTATTTGGTCCTTGGATTAATGAGTATAGAAGGCATAATCTGGTTACTAAACCTGTAACTAAAATACAAAACTAACGTTTTTAGAATGGTTGCTGCTGGGGTTGTTGATACAGTTGAAAGTATATCTGTTTGACACTATATTCATGTCTGTTTGACAGTGTGGCAAGTTGTTGAAATCTTACAGGACCTAAAAGTACTTGAAGCTACTGAAGTATCAGAAGTGGAGTATTCATTTTTACTGTGCTGCGACCTTCAGTGCCAAACTCAGTCGAAAAAGCTTACTCCAACATACTAATAAAATTATAAATAATTGCATTGTGCCTTTAATGTCCAAGTTTTTTTTACCGTGTGAGTTGAGAACACAGCAGGAATTGAGAGAATATGAAGAACAACATGCAATCTTTGATTTATATTATTTAAACAGATATAGATTTTAAAATTAATGTGGGGACTGAAGAGCAAGTGGGAGTCAGTAGAAATGAGAACCGCTCTTAATATGAACATGATTGGTAGAGGTCTGGACGACTTGAGAGTTTATGTAGGGTGAAGTTTAGGAAAACAACTGGAAAGGCATTTGAAAAGTCAAGTCAATGATGCTGATGGGTGAATGAAGATTTTATCAATGGTGCGGGTTAGGTGAAGTCCTAAGTGAAATGTTATCTGTGGAAACTGGAAGAGCCATTTGAAGTTCAGAGTTGAGCAGGATACCAAGATTATTGAGTTTAACTTGGGTGCCCTTTGCAGCTTTGCCAGGTTCCACTTGCCACAGTTTCTGGCAAGAAATGTACAGGAAATCTATGATTAGCTGAAGGAATTTCTGGCCCTCAACTTGATACCACCCATTTGCAGTTAGTGGACAAAATAGCATCTTTGAGATCAGTATTGCTTGGTATCATTGGCACTTAAGGAAGTCAAGTCATGCTTTCATGTTGCCAAATGGCCAAGTGTAAGTGGGGGAAAATGATCAGAGGATTATTCCTGAGAATATCGATACCCTTTTGAGGCAAAATAATAAAAACTATTATGGGAGATGTTTGGTTATTCACAAACAAATAGAAATGGAACAATGAAAGGTTTTTGAAATGGAATGGATGATAGAAGCAAGTGATGACACATGTTGCCATACTGAAGACTGGGGAGAGACTAAAGATGTGTTGAGGGATATTCTGTTACACCTATAGTTGCATGGGAGAATGTTAGTGATCTTGACCAAGTTGATTTCAGTACCCAGCAGAAGCAGACTGAATGTATGCAAACTGATAATACTCGTTCGATGGAACATGGATGCAGATTTTTAATGGCGTATTTAGCTTAACTATTTGAATTCTATGGTAATCCCACTAACCACCATTTTAGTTGATTTCACTGCAGCTTGGCTCAAGCAGCTGTATGAAGCCTGCAGGAACCTTCTAAATTTATGCCCGCTATGGCTTTGTTGCAAAGCTGAGGCATCAACCAAAGGTGGAGGCCCTTCAAAATATGTATAGCTTTCCTTTCACGGAGCTTGATGTAGGGTTTGCAAGACCCACCAAAAGCCTCTGCCAGGAATTACCAGCAATTACAGTTGATGGTGAGCTTTCCTTAGATGCTCATCAGGGCTTCAATGCACAGTCCAGGTGTTGTATTTTGCCTGTTTTGGATGAGCAACTGTCATGCATTTGAATTCCAGGAGTTAATATATTGTGGACTTGAAATCTGAGTCTACAAATGTAATTTTTTTTACTTTTTAACCTCCTGCCTCCCACCCTATTTCAAAGTTTACAAGTAGCTTTACTTGGTGTGAGCTTTAGTCTTTCTGAAGTTTCTAAGTTGATATAAGAATGACTACATGCAGTTGGCAGCAGTTGTTTTTACAGCCAAATTGAGGAGTAACGATACCTTTTGAACTTTGTGTAATCTATATGGTATAAAAGAATTCAAACAAAATAATAGTTCCGTAAAGCTCTTTTCAACAATAAGAAGAGCTTTCACATTATAACAGTTGTTTTTCTGAACACTGGAAATAATAAAGGGGCAGACTAAAAAATACATTAGCTGCGCAGAATTAAATTGAGTACAGTCCAAATATTCATGAATACTGCCTGCTGTTTCTGGAACCAACTGTAATTGTCCTAGCTTCCGCTGTTTTACATGATTATGTCTTGACTAAATTGCGTGTGTTGTGTTTGTGTATTTTGGGTTTGATGGCAAAATTTTAGAATTGCTTTTGTCAATCTGAAAAAGAACTCATCCCAACTGGATAATTTGATGTTTTTTGACTTTTGTATTCTAATTGCTTTGACTCTGAATAGCTATGAGTTGTATGGTTTTATTCAGTAGCATCTTTATGATGCTGGGTAATTGGAAAGGACTATTATTTCCTATTTTCAAGCTTTCTGAAGGCTTTTCGTTCAGAATCCCTACAATGCAGGAGGAGACTATTTGGCCCATTACCTCTGCACCAGCTCTCCGGAAGAGCATCCCACCCAGGTGCCTCCCCTCTGGTCTATCCCCATTTACCATGGCTATTCCATCTAATCTAACCACGTCTTTGGACTGGTGGGAAACTGTGGGCACCTGATGGAAACACTCAGATGTGCGGAGCATGTGCGATCTTCACACAGTCACCGAAGGCTGGAAGCCTGGGGCCTTGGTGCTGTGAGGCAGCAGTGCTAACTACTGTGTTACTCTGCTGTCCATTCTATTGTTGAATTTGGAATTTAGTTGTTTTCCAAGTAACTTAAAAGGTTTTGAAATGTGCCTGATCAAAATTTTATTCATGTTTTGTTTCCTTAAACCTGCAAGTTGTTTTTGGGAATCTGTTCTTTTGCCCCTCCCTTTTTAAGCTGCAGGTGCAGATAGATCTTGTGAATTCCATGATGTTTGCTCACTGCATATTAATAGATTGTAACCCAAATGCAAGTTTATTTTTAATACACCAGCAATAGTGTTCAATGTCATTGCATGCAGATTCAAGATCAAGTATTCAGATTGTGCAGGCTTAGACATTGTGTTGGGGGCAGTGGGTATATGGATGCAGTAGTGACAAGAAGGTAAATGGCTGGGAAGGAAAATGTAGGAGGAAGCAAAGGGGTTAGGGTAGGGAAGGAAGAAGCTGAATATGAACAGGAGGAATATGGAGTGGAGAAGAGGAAAAATGAATGATGTGGGTGATTGGACACAAACGGTTTTCTAAAGCAGTCAAATTCTTGGCTTTTGCACGGAATGGGGAATGGGACAGTGCAGGAAGAAAGACAAGGTAAGAAAACAGAAGTTAAATTCCTTCAGTGAGGTGCACTCCACCTTATTATACACTGAACCTTGACTTTTACCTCATTGATTTTCAATGGCTTGAGAAATATTAAGAACCCCAAAACTAACTTGCCGAAGTAGCGTAACAACAAAACAGGGAATCTTTGTTATGAATTCCTCCTTTTGCTATGTTTTCCAAGCTACAGGGTAAATCCCCTTCTTTTCAAATTGTATTATAAGGCCTTTAACATTTAACTGAACTAGTGGCTAGGACAATTTTCCATGGCTTATTAAGAAACAACCATTTTGATAAGGTACGAAAGATGAGTATTGCTTTGGATGAAGAGCTTACACCCACAATGTATGAATCTTGAGTTGGGAATACTACCATAGGAGCCAATTTTACAAGTCTGGAAAGGAAACAATGCTTTTTAGCATCTATGTTAACAGTAGTTATCTGTCCTATTTTCCCCATATACAGTCATTCAATAAGCAATTGAAGATGTATAAGTAAACATTTCTAAGCTTTTGCTCAGTAAGTGGTACCTGGCCTAATTGGGGTTATAAGCTTAATTTATTTATTTTTGCCATTAACTCATGCTGTACACCTCTTGTTGGGAATAGGGTGCTTCTACAGTTAAGGTGGTATATGGACACTCACTCAAACAAAGATTTTGAATACCGAGCAAAATTAAATAATTGCAATCTTGATTTCTGAAGCTTCTGGTCATTGCATAAAATGCTTTTCACAAAAGAAGCAACTTTGTATAGTGATATTAGTCACAATTCAATACTGTGTAAAGTTAAATCAGTTATCAGGAATAACTATATGAATTATCTGATTCAGGAAAGGTTACTTGTTATTGCAATTCAGGGTAAAGTTTGAAAGTTTTTGAGTCAGTTTTCTCTGACCATGTTATTGAGCTGCAACAATATGACAGTTGATTACCTGTAGACACTGTCTTTTTACAGCATTAGTATTTTCATGTACAAGTGATCATTTATTTTCCCTTGCTGGAATCTGTCAAGTTAGGCTGTGTTCCTGCAGTATGTTGAAAATGCGCCTTATTTAAAGAAGGAAAAGCCACATAAATGATGTAATCTTGTCATTTAATTTCACCTGTGCATTGCAAACTGGGAAATGAGTAAAGGTGGCTTTTTTAATCTTTTCTTCAAATTGTGACTGTGAAACAGAATTCTATGTGTATACAGATGAAGATTAGGTTTTTACAAGAGAGCAATCTGTTTAGATGACATCAGTAACAGTATAATTCCTCATTGCAGTTGGCAGAAACGCCTATCTATAAGACCAGAGCTTGAGTTGATCCATACTTGTATTCTGATTTTACTTGGGGAAATGGAGTATGAAGGGGAAGATTTGTGTCTCCAGTTTTGAAGATTCATTAAAGGTGCAGAGTTAATTTTCATGTGAGAGTCTACAAATGACAGCACTCCAGTCATCGTCACATAGTGTACAATGTAATAATAAATTATTGAACAAAATGCAAGTGGTTAATCACCTCCCTTTGTTATCCTCCTGTTCTTTTAGGGTATGAAGGTGTTGGTGGATGCAAGGAACAAGCTGGGCATTCCCTGGGAAAATACTGAAAATGAGAAACATGGAATGTTTGTCATGGCATTTGAAAACAAATGTGGTATGCCAGTAGAGCCAGCCACATTTCAATTATACGTGCCAGCACTGAGGGCACTCTGGCAAGATTCAGGAATCCAGGAAGCATACAACAGAAGGCGAGAATTTCAGCTGGTAAGTAATTCTAACGAGATGCATCGAATGAGGAGAAAATACATTGATCTATTTGGGGGAGGGACTTGATGTAGCAGATAACTAGGCTCCACACAACTTGAAAATGCCACCAATGTAAAGTTTTAGCTCAGGTTACTGCTGGTTTCCTCAAGTCAATAAACAGTTTGATCTAGATTTAGGTGAGGGAACTAAATGTAATACCTCTAAATTTGCAGACAGCACAAAGCTGGATAGAGGTTTGAGCTATGAGGAGGATGCAGGGATGATTTACTGTGATTTGGACAAATTGAATGAATGGGCAAATGGATGGCAGATGCAGTATAAATGTGAGGTTGTCCACTTGTAGCAAAAATAGCAAGGCAGATTTACTTAGCTATAGATTAGAACATAACATAAGAAATAGGAGCAGGAGTAGGCCATCTAGCCCTTCGAGCCTGCCCCGCCATTCAATAAGATCATGGCTGACCTGTCGTGGCTCAGTTCCACATTCCCGCCCTCTCCCCATAACCCTTAATCCCCTCTCTTATCAAAAACCCATCAACCCGCGTCTTAAAAATATTTAGCAAGGCATCCTCCACCACTTCAACGGGCAGAGAATTCCAGAGATTCACCACCCTTTGAGTGAAGAAGTTCCTCCTCAACTCCGTTCTAAACCGCCCCCTCCCTTTATCTTGAGGCTGTGCCCCCTAGTCCTACTATCCTTTCTGAGCGGGAAGAGTCTCTCCACCTCTATCCTATCCATCCCATTCATCACCTTATACATCTCAATGAGATCTCCCCTCATTCTTCTAAACTCTAACGAGTACAAGCCTAATTTATTCAGCCTCTCCTCATAGCTCAACCCCCTCAACTCCGGCATCAGCCTAGTAAACCTCCTCTGCACTCCCTCCAAGGCCAAAATATCCTTGCGTAAGTACGGCGACCAAAACTGCACACAGTACTCCAGCTGCGGCCTCACCAATGCCCTATACAGCCGCAGCAAGACCTCCCTACTTTTATATTCAATCCCCCTCACTATGAAGGCCAGCATCCCATTCGCCTTCCTGACCACCTGCTGCACCTGCAAGCTGGGTTTTTGCGACTCATGCACAAGGACCCCGAGGTCCCTCTGCACCGTCGCCTGCTGCAGTTTTTCGCCACGTAAGTAATAATCCTTCCTACCATTATTCCTACCAAAGTGGACCACCTCACACTTGCCAGCATTAAATTCCATTTGCCATTTCCTGGCCCATTCGCCCAGCCTATCTAGATCCTTCTGTAGCCTCTCCACACCCTCCGCACAATTTGCCATTCCACCAATCTTGGTGTCATCAGCAAATTTTGACACCCTACACTCGGTTCCCTCCTCCAGATCATCTATATAAATGGTAAATAGCTGAGGCCCCAGCACCGACCCCTGGGGCACTCCACTAGTCACCATCCGCCAATCCGAATAGCACCCATTAACCCCCACTCTCTGCCTCCTATTTGACAACCAATCCTCTATCCACGCTAACACCCTACCCCCAACTCCATGTCCCCTGACCTTCTGCAATAACCTCTTGTGAGGTACTTTGTCAAACGCCTTCTGAAAATCAAGAAGCACCACATCCACCGGCTCTCCTCTATCCACCGCCCTAGACACATCCTCATAGAACTCCAGTAAATTTGTCAAACACGACTTCCCTTTAACGAAACCGTGCTGCGTCTGCTCTATCAAGCAATTCCTCTCAAGATGCCTCGCTATTTCCTCCTTGATGACGGATTCTAACATTTTACCTACAACAGACGTTAAACTAACCAGCCTATAATTCCCTGCCTTTTGCCTGGCACCCTTCTTAAACAACGGCGTAACATTAGCCGTTTTCCAATCTTCCGGCACTTCCCCGGAATCCAGCGACGTCTGGAAAATAACCACCAAGGCATCCACTATCACCTCCGCCATTTCTTTCAGAACCCTCGGGTGCATTCCATCCAGTCCTGGCGACTTGTCCACACTCAGCCCCTCCAGTCTGTCGAGCACCGCCTCTCTAGTAACAGTAATGTCATTAAGACCCTCCAGTCCACCACCTTTCCATCTCTAACACCCGGCAAATTATTCACGTCCTCCACCGTGAAGACAGAAACAAAAAAGTTATTCAAGACCTTAGCCGTATCCCCATCCCCTACCACTAAGTCCCCCTTCTCATCCTCTAAGGGTCCAACGTTCACCCTAGCCAGCCTCTTCCTTTTTATATATTTATAAAAACTCTTGCTATCCTTTTTTATATTAAGCGCTAGTCCAGCTTCATAGTTTCTCCTACCCTTCTTTATCAACTTCTTTGTCAATCTTTGTTGGCATTTAAACCTCTCCCAATCCTCTTCTCGCCCACTACTCTTAGCTACTCTAAATGCCTCCACTTTTAATTTAACACTTTCCTTCACCTCCTTTGTTATCCACGGCTTATTACCTCTCCTCTTACTGTCCTTTTTGACCATCGGAATAAATTTCTGCTGAGCACCAAGAAAGATCTCCTTAAAGATCCTCAGCAGACCTACCTTCCAACGCGCTCCCCCAGTCCACATTCGCCAATTTTTCTCTCATCCTACCATACTCCCCTCTGTTCAAACAAAGGACGCGCGTCCGGGAACCCACTTTCTCCTCCTCCATCTGCACCAGAAACTCCACCATACAACGATCACTCTCCCCAAGAGGATCCTTCACCGCAAGGTCCCTAATTCTACCCGCCTCATTACATCATGAGAGAGGGGAACATGCAACAAGACTTGGGTGTCCTTGTACATCTGTAAGCATGCAGGAACAGCAGGTAGTGAAGATGGCAAATAGCATATTGGCCTTTGTTGAGAGGATTCAGTACAGGAGCAGGGATGTCTTGCTGCAATTACACAAGGCTTTAGTGAGACCAAACCTGGAATATTGTGTGCAGTTTTGGCCTCTTTATTGGAGGAAGGATGTTGTTTCTATGGAGGGTTTGCAGCAAAGGTTTACCAGTCTGATTCCTGGGATGAAAGGACTGATGTATGAAGAGACTCTCATCCTGTGAACTAACTTTTGAAACGCTGGTGGCTTTTAACCTGTTGGCACGTTCATGGCAGCAGGAACAGGTTACTGAGTTGACTGATCAACCATGATCATAATAAGCAGCCTGGAAGGGCTGAATTGCCTTTTCCTGCTCTTATTGGCTATATTTATGTTTCTGTCACTTGCTGAACTTGGTTCTTGTACTAAAATGTGAACATTTTGTTGATTCTTTTCCCCCTCTGCATTAACCATTTGGTCAATGCGTTTCCTACTGTTATACCACAATGGAGTTCTAACAGTAGCTACTTTTTTGATATTGGATGAATGACATGATGGTTCCTCTGGCTCCCAATGCATCGGTTTTCCAAAAGTAGGTCACCCGGATTTTCTAAAGTTGGCTATTGAGAAAACCTGGTAAATAATGGGTTTTGCGTGGCAACTGCTATTAGCAAGTTCTGGAATTGTTGCTGGCTTTGTGAAACTGTGACAGGAGCCAGTAGCATTGGCGAACAGTGAACCAAACAAAAAGCAGCTGAAGACCAGGAAGAATATATTTTTAAAAATCAGTTTTCTCCTTGGTGCTTATTTGGTATTGTCAAAGGCACAGTTCTGAATAGGATTTTTAAAAATGTTCTTATGCATTTAAAAGGATACCAGTGAGGAGCAGGATGCTCATTTGATGCCCTTGCTGAGTTACTCCATGCATTTTGAAGTGGCATTGGCTAAATATTCTGTTGATCTATGTTTGATTAGCTGTATTTAAACAATTGCCTGAAAGTGTAATAGAATCTGTTCAGTAAAGATTTCGTTTAATTTTTTTTAAGAAAAGTGTTCTCAGTATTGAAGGAATAAATAAACTGTAGAGTATTTGATGCCAAGGCATAAATATTCTGCCTTGGTCTTGGAGAATGTTGGATCCCAGTCAAAGGTCCCAAGTTAGATTCCAAGTCTTCACTGATCCTTGCACTAAGCCTTCTCTATTAATACATTTGAAGGGAAGGGAAACTGTCTAGACGGAGCTGCTTCCCACACACCACCTTGTTGCTTGTCCGAAGTTGAGGCATTGATGGGTTATGGGGATTTTTGCCAGCTGTACTGAAGCAAAGAAGAGACTGTTAATTTACAACTCAGTGCAGACCGGGGTTCCAACCTGGGACTTTCTTGATGTGCGTGGCTTAGTACCACAGGACGTAGTGAACTCGTGCATTAAGTTATTGGGGGAGCTGATTTCTAATCTTAAGATCAACTATTTGTCCTGCATAAAATTGTTGTTTTCAATACATTGTAAAAAGTTGAATAGCTTGGTCTGTATAGCTTAGCTGTGTCTTACATGAAAACTTGATTAGCCAGTATTTGTGGTGTACAGCTTTGCACTTGTAGGCATATGGCATGATACAATCAACATTTTTAATTTTTTTCCACCTTGTAATGAAGGTCAGTACTGGAGGGAAAAAAGTTAAGAATGTGGGACTGAGAAGAAGCCTTCAGTTTGTTTATTTATAACCCAATGTAGGTTATATAGTTTTTAGTGCTGTCAATAGATAGGTGATCATATTATCAGGAAATGTTTTGAACAATACATTTACAGTACTAAACTTTAAAACTTCCATAGCACAAATCTTTATTTCAGTTTGCACTAATGTATTTTGAAACATTTCCCCAGTACTAAAGGTGCAGCATGCTCATTTTGACATAGTTCCTTCAGGATTATATTGGTATTTATGAAACCTGGTTAATTCTGATACTGCACCAATCAATGGCTTAAAAAATCAAGATATAGATCTGACTAATAGCTGTTCTTCCTTTTGTGCTAAAGAAGGGGACACGTAATTTGTCTTGTTCATGTGGAAGCTGAAGTGTCAGCATGTTAGCAATTTAACCACTTCCATCTGCTATCCAATGCCACTGAAACCCTTATCCGAACTTGTCATCTCAGGACTCTGGTTTTTCCAGTGCCTTTCCATCCCCCACAAATTCCACTTTGTCTAAAATACAGCAACCTGTATCCTATCTTCAAGTCCCATTCACTCATCATTAAGCTACCACTGGCCCCCATCTCACAATGCATTAAATGGAGCTAATCATTCTTACCAAACTATTTTTACATAATTACTGTTTATTCCAATCATTATCTTGTAAATTTGAGTTTGTGTCTGTATATGACTGTTTGTGAACACAAGTCCTCACTCGCCTCATGAAAGAGCTTGAGGCTCCGAAAGCTACTGTTGTCCAATTAACCTTGTTGGACTTTAACATCTCTAAAACATCTTCCAAATCTTGCATTACTTTCTATGACATTTCCCACCAGGGATCAGTTTGGTGGAACTTTGGTGCACTGCCTCCAATGCAACTATATCTTTGGGCGTGGTACTGCGAGGGTTCAGTGGATTGGCCCTTGGAATGAGGGGGTTGTCCTGTGGTGAGAGGCTGAGTAGATTTGGTCTGTTTTCTCTGTGGTCCATTCATGATCTTTATTTCAATAAGATTGCTTTTCATTTAACACTGCTGGCTCACAGTGCCAGAAACTGGGTTCGATTTGATTTTAGCTTTGGGTCAATGTGCATTTATTAACAGGGAGTTTGAATGTAAGAGCCATCGGGTTAGCTGCAACTATACCAGAGTGTGCATGTTCTTCATGTCTGTATGGGTTCTGGGTGCTCTGGTTTACATGATGTGGATATGCTGGCGTTGGACTGGGGTAAACACAGTAAGAAGTCTGACAACACCAGGTTTTAGTCCAACCAATTTATTTGATAGTAAACTCTCAAGCTTTTGGGTTAGCCCCTTGGTCAGGTGAATGGAGAGTTCTGGCCTCAGACAGAGCCTATAAAGCACAGACAGTTTAGAGATTACTGATTAGAATGCAAGCCTTTACACCTAACCTGCTGTTCAAGTCCTGAAGTGGCTGACAATGTGTGTGGAAGGAGCACTGATCACAGGTTAAAGAGATGTGTATTGTCTCCAGACAGTACAGTAAGTGAGGTTTTGCAAACCTAGGCAAGTCACGGGGGTTACAGATAGTGCGACATGAACCCAAGATCCCTGTTGAGACCGTCCTCGTGTGTGGAACTTGGCTATCAGTCTCTGTTCAGCGACTCTGCGCTGTTGTGTGTCGTGATTCCCTTCTTGTTGGCGAACACATCAGTAGTCACGGGCATTCAGCCTCTGACCTTCAGGTAAGCATTCTCCAAGGCGGCCTTCACGACACACAACAGCGCAGAGTCGCTGAACAGAGACTGATAGCCAAGCTCCGCATACATGAGGACGGTCTCAACAGGGATCTTGGGTTCATGTCGCACTATCTGTAACCCCCGTGACTTGCCTGGGTTTGCAAAACCGCACTTACTGTACTGTCTGGAGACAATACACATCTCTTTAACCTGTGATCAGTGCTCCTTCCACACACATTGTCAGCCAATTCAGGACTTGAACAGCAGGTTAGGTGTAAAGATTCGCATTCTAATCAGTAATCTCTAAACTGTCTGTGCTTTATATGCTCTGTCTGAGGCCAGAACTCTCCATTCACCTGACCAAGGGGCTAACCCGAAAGCTTGTGAGTTTACTATCAAATAAATCGGTTGGACTAAAACCTGGTGTTGTCAGATTTTTTGCTCTGGTTTACTCCAGAGATGTGCAAGTTAGATGGATTGGCCATGGAAAATGTTTGGGTTGATGGATGGGGTGGGTGGGATATTGTAGGAAGCAGTGCAAACTTGATGGGCCCAATGGCCTCGTCTGCAATAAGGGGATTCTGTGAAATCTTCCAATCCATTTTTGTAGTACAGCTTTCTCCCTTTTATCTCACCAGTGGCATATAATTTTGTCAGATTAGCTTTCCCTCGTGTCCTCCATGTCCACAGATTCTGTCCCAAAGGTAATCTTAAAAACTTTTTTTTGGCCAGAATTTGGTCAGCTCTTATTAATCTTTCCCTCCATGGTTCATATCCCTTCCTGTCAGCTTCCATTTGTGAAGTTACTTGAACCATTTTTCATTAGGCCAAAATTAATGCAAACTTTGTTCAATTCAGGTTATCTGCACATAATGAAAAATTGTTGATATCGCCATGCACATATTTTAATAAAATGTCTTTTATTTTGTTAATGAAGTATTAAATGTATGTAGTTTTTCTGATTGTGATATCCAAAGCTGTGTAGACTTTTTATGGAGCATGTGGGCGATTCATGTGAGTGGGCCCTTGCACTTGTGGGCATGTGAAAAAATAGTTTCATTGGGTGATTTTAATGCCATCTGGTGCATAACCTGCACGGGCAGTTGTGGGTTTTTGTGCAGTTTAGAAGCAATATTAATCAGGAGTTAGATATTTTGTCTAAAAGCGTGAAAATTCTGAATGCCTTGCCCAAGTGACTGAAGTTTTCAACAGATTGTCCTGCCTCATGTTTAGAAACGGTTTGTACTGGTTCATCGATCCCACCTGTTTTCTCTGTGCTGATCATTGACGACAGGATGCTGAAGCAGTCTTGCTCATCTCTGGGTGCAAGATATTCCTCACAGGGTGGACCATGCATTTTCCTCAGAGGAGCCAGCTAATAGACAAAGGACTCCTGCAATCCATGGTCATGAACTGAAGCAGTTGACTCCTCACATTCCAAAGTCCATGATTTTCCCCCCACTATCCAGGGTGCACACCCTTAGGAAACTGCCAACTGGTATGCTTCTCCAGCATAAGG
Source organism: Carcharhinus amblyrhynchos (assembly GCF_965287045.1). Classification (NCBI taxonomy): domain Eukaryota; kingdom Metazoa; phylum Chordata; class Chondrichthyes; order Carcharhiniformes; family Carcharhinidae; genus Carcharhinus; species Carcharhinus amblyrhynchos. Next base: position 14,800,785 of record NC_137341.1, read on the forward strand.
CCATGTAAGTGTAGATGATCTCTTCTTCCTAGAAGATGCATTGTGCAGGTGACTCCAAGTAAATTGGAAAGGACATAAGAACATAAGAAATAGGAGCAGGAGTAGGCCATCTAGCCCTTCGAGCCTGCCCTGCCATTCAGTAAGATCATGGCTGATCTGTCGTGGCTCAGTTCCACATTCCCGCCCTCTCCCAATAACCCTTAATCCCCTCGCTTATCAAAAACCCATCAACCCGCATCTTCAAAATATTGAGCAAGGCAGCCTCCACCACCTCAACGGGCAGAGAATTCCAGAGATTCACCACCCTTTGAGTGAAGAAGTTCCTCCTCAACTCCGTTCTAAACCACCCCGCCCCCCCCTTTATCTTGAGGCTGTGCCCTCTAGTCCTACTGTCCTTTGAGTGGGAAGAGTCTCTCCACCTCTATCCTATCCATCCCATTCATCATCTTATATGTCTCAATGAGATCTCCCCTCATTCTTCTAAACTCTAACAAGTACAAGCCTAGTTTATTCAGCCTCTCCTCATAGCTCAACCCCCTCAACTCCCGTATCAGCCTAGTAAACCTCCTCTGCACTCCCTCCAAGGCCAAAATATCCTTGCGTAAGTGCGGCGACCAAAACTGCACACACTACTCCAGCTGCAGCCTCACCAATGCCCTATACAACTGCAGCAAGACCTCCCTACTTTTATATTCAATCCCCCTCGCTATGAAGGCCAGCATCCCATTAGCCTTCCTGACCACCTGCTGCACCTGCAGGCTGGGTTTTTGCGACTCATGCACAAGGACCCCAAGGTCCCTCTGCACCGTTGCCTGCTGCAGTTTTTCGCCCTGTAAGTAATAATCCTTCCTACCATTATTCTTACCAAAGTGGACCACCTCGCACTTGCCAACATTAAATTCCATTTGCCAGTTCCTGGCCCATTCGCCCAGCCTATCTAGATCCTTCTGCAGACCCTCGACACCCTCCGCGCAATTTGCTGTTCTACCAATCTTGGTGTCATCAGCAAATTTTGACACCATACACTCTGTTCCCTCCTCCAGATCATCTATATAAATGGTAAATAGCTGAGGCCCCAGCACTGACCCCTGGGGCACTCCACTAGTCACCAACCGCCAATCCGAATAGCACCCATTAACCCCCACTCTCTGCCTCCTATTTGACAACCAATCCTCTATCCACGCTAACACCCTACCCCCAACTCCATGCCCCCTTACCTTCTGCAGTAACCTCTTGTGAGGTACCTTGTCAAACGCCTTCTGAAAATCAAGAAAGACCACATCCACCGGCTCTCCTCTATCCACCGCCCTAGACACATCCTCATAGAACTCCAATAAATTTGTCAGACACGACTTCCCCTTAACGAAACCGTGCTGCGTCTGCTCTATCAAGCAGTTCCCCTCAAGATGCCTCGCTATTTCCTCCTTGATGACGGATTCTAACATTTTACCTACAACAGACGTTAAACTAACCGGCCTATAATTCCCTGCCTTTTGCCTGGCACCCTTCTTAAACAATGGCATAACATTAGCCGTTTTCCAATCTTCCGGCACTTCCCCGGAATCCAGCGACGTTTGGAAAATAACCACCTAGGCATCCACTATCACCTCCGCCATTTCTTTCAGAACCCTCGGATGCATTTCATCCGGTCCTGGGGACTTGTCCACAATCAGTCCCTCTAGTCTGCCGAGCATCGCTTCTCTATTAACAATACCCTCTACAGAAACTTCTGATCCACTCTGGGAAAGAGTGGGCTGAGAGGTTTTTGCCAGCTAAACTGTTCTCTGGGACAGACCTGTCAGCCTGTCCCTCAATCATGTTATGTGCTCTTATGTTCTGGGGAAAAAAAACAGCAGCACCAAGTAAATTTCCATTGGGATATTGTATTTATCATTTTAACTTTTTATTTTACACCCACATATACAACAAGAAAATAACAAATTGAAAAATGAGGGTATGAAAGATAAATCCACCATTAGACAGTTTCCCCTATTTTATCTCCAGGGTATGAGTACACAGTTTTGAGAACCACTGCTGTAGAATGATGACAATGTTGGTTTTCTCCGCAGACAAGGGTTCAGGATTTGATCACAGACAGAACTCATCTCTACAAAATATCCGTAGCACTTCAATTGATCAGTAAAGCAGAGTTCTTAAAGTAGATTTGACAGATTACCTACATACTGAAACTGCACCCTATCCAAAACCTGAAAAGGCCATAACCTGCATGAAAGATGAGAGTTAACATGCAGCAGTACTATGTATGCTTATTCATTTAAATTTGTTTGTGGAATTTATTGAAAGTCTTGTGGAATTGCTTGGTGTCAAATCAAAACTTTTGTATGGATTCCGCTGAGGTTCACTTAGAACTTGATACTGAGTATCTGCTGAGAAAAAGCCTTTTGCAATATGAAAATATAAATTGTAAGTAAATTTTGTAGTTTATATTGCTTTCAAAATTTGCCTTGTCCCCGCTGTAAAGAATTGTGATGAGCTTTGAGCTGATATCAGTAGCAGCCTCAAAATATTCACAGGCTACACCTATCTAAATTGATATCTTAAATTTAAAATTATCATCCATTATCTTTAAGGTCCTCTATGGCCAATCATTGGAACTTCAATCAGCCTTGATTCTTGGTTCATCTGACTCAAGCTTTTACGCATCTACCTCTGCATCTGCCACAAGATTGGCAGCTTGTGACCTTTTAATGACCAATATTGGGAGTTCTCTCAACTGACTCATTTCCCTCCTTTTTAAAACCCCCAGCCTATTGGCCAAATCTTCTAATGTCTTCTCTCTTTGTGAGGAAAATAGATAGTAAAGTGTTACGTTACTTTAGATTAGAAGTGCTATATAAATGCACATCAGTCTTGTTCCTCAGTTCCTTGCTGGTGAATAGAAAGGCATGTGTGTTTACAGAAACATAAAGCTGGTTAGATGTCAAGAGTTTTTTTTCATTTTGCAGAATGTTTTGAACAGATTGCCAGCTGGAAAAGTTTCTGGCTGATGTTGACATGAGATGCAAAAATAAGTTGGGTTGTTGGCTGATGTACCTTACTGTCTTTGTGACCTCTTGCAACTTGTCTAACTGCTTTTGGAAGTCAAATGAATTTCTTAGCGTTCTTATTTTCCTGAATTGACCTAAGTTTTTTAATATCTTGTCTCTTCCAGTAGCATATATATGACTGTTGCTAGATTAGAAACTTTGGGTTGAAGGAGCAGGGGAATGAAATTCTCTATAGAACAGGTCCAATGGTCTGGTCTTTGCCTGTCCAATATTTTTGCATATATTTTTAATGTATTTATTGAAAAAGTAATCTATATTGCGAAAGAACCTGAAGCTTAGATCTCAGCAGGCTAACTTCAGAAAATAGCTGTCAGATTTTATTTCCATCTGGATTGTCTATCCCTGGATGTCCATCTGCTTTTTGTTTCAATTGGGAATTGTTATTATTTGTGCTTCATATATGGGCAAGACTTATTTATTCCCATCTCTGTTTGTACTGAGGGCATTAAAGTTCAGTGATATAGAGTGAGACTGGAGCCATATATAGGTCAGAGCAGATAGAGGGAGCAGGTTTATTTACTTGAAAGGTATTTGTGAGCCAAGTTGGTTTTAGAATGGTACAAAATCTTAACATTTTGTTCCTCCAAATGCAACATGCACTTGGGCAGGCAAATGCCATGTAAATTTACTGGTTCCAAATACTTCACTGATCAATGCCGTACCTGAAAATAATCTCTCAGCATGCACCCAACAAGAAAAATGTTTGGTGAAACAGCGTATAATTAAAAAGTGCTTATCTCCACCTTTTAATTTTTTAAAAATCTAATCTATGCCCTGTAGTAATTAAAGCAAATCTTTAGCAAGTGCATAATGCACCAAAACTTATTTTAAAGGGTTTGAAGACAAGCTCAGAATGGATTTCAGTTCTCTTGCCTAACATTATATTCCATCTCTGTTCAAGAGTTGAGAGGACCAAGCTCAATGGAGAGACAATTACAGTGATACCTCCTCACTGCTCTACAGCCATCTGTTGGGTTACAGTCTTGAACTAGGACCTGCAGACTGATGTCCTCTAGGTAGACCTGCACTGTTATTGTCAAGTGAAGCTTATACTTTGCATGGCAACAGATGGGCAGCTATGTTAATGATACATGTGCACTGGCGTGCCATAGTAAGTTGGAACGTGTGTTCAAAATCCTTTTCTGTGAATCTGAGTTAGCATAGAACATTCACTTATGGATCTGTCAAACGAGATCCAATGATTATTTTTAAACAGAAGTATTTTATTTCTTGAATTTGAAAAGGATTGAGGTTTTTTCATCCAGTATAATTTTGAAATCTTAACTTTAGAATGTCAATAGTGTAACCCGTTTTTCAAACCCCTGGTTTTGGGTTGTTGGATTCAATTCTTGTCGGCAGTATTTAGTCAAGTGTATGGCTATGCAACTGTAAAATTTCAGTAGCATGATGTTCCTGAATGTTTTTAACTTTGCACGTTTCAGAGTATGTCCTTATGCTGCAGTTGTATTTGTTAAGAGTTTTTGCTAGCTGATATTCAGTGTTCTTTCACAAGTGGAATCACTGTTAAGTGCCAACTTGCAATTATTGAAGATGAATACCTCAAATGCTGGATACCTTCTGTAAAATAACAATAATTTAATGCCTGCACTTTGACGTGATTAGATTTTATAGGCGATGTCAATTTTAAAAAGTTGTCCATAGCTCTGCTGTCTGGAATTCATTTAAGTTCCACAACCACCAAATCTAGAGAAGAGGGAATCTCTTTGTCAAATCCTTTCTAATGGTAAAGCAGTTTTAAAATGGATTCATAATCCCTATTAAAACCAAATAAATGTTTGTTTTTCTTGACCAAAGTTGATGCATAAACATCAGATATTTTTATGCATTTTCCAGACTGCCCAATGCTTGTTTATGCACATTTCACGTGAATGGATTGGGAAGTCACTATCTTTGTGGTGACCCTGAATAGTCACTAGGAATTGTATGAAAGCTATGGTTGCTATATTTTGCCTTCAAGAATTGCATTGATTGAGATGGTGAGGAAAACTGCAAGTACCTGACTCTCCGTTTTTTTAGTCGCTGGTGCATTACAACAATCAAGAGCTATTAGAAATGGTGAAGCCTCTTGACATGAAGCTATTTGTCTGTTACGTGATAATGCATGCAGGCTATTGAACATACTTCAGAGGATGATCTCTCACTTTCACGGCTAATGGTGTTGGGTCTTTTTTGATCAGTAAGGGTGACATGGTGATTAGCATTGCTGCCTCAATGCCAGGGACCCGGGTTTAATTCCTGGCTTGGATCACTGTCTATGTGGAATTTGCACATTCTCCCTGTGTCTGTGTGGGTTTCCTCTAGATGTTCTGGTTTCCTCCCATACTCTAAAGACGTGCAGGTTAGGTGGATTGGCCAAGCTAAATTGCCTCTTAACGTCAGGGGAACTAGCTAGGATAAATGCCTGGGATTGTGGGGATAGGGCCTGGGTGGGATTGGATTGGTGCAGGCTCAATGGGCCGAATGGCCTCCTGCATTGTCGCATTCTGTGATTCTGGAACATAAAACAGCACAATACAGGCCCTTCGGTCCTCGATGTTGTGTCGAGCTATGTCTGAACCCAAGATCAAGCTATCCCACTCCCCATCATTCTGGTGTGTTCCATGTGCCTATCCAATAACCGCTTGAAAGTTCCTGAAGAGTGTGACTCCGCTGTCACAGCAGGCAGTGCATTCCAACCCCAACAACTCTGAGTAAAGAATCTACCTCGGACATCCCTCCTATATCTCCCACCATAAACCTTATAGTTATGCCCACTAGTAACAGCTGCATTCACCCAAGGAAATAGTCTCTGCACGTCCAAACTATTTATCCCCCTCATCATCTTATAAACTTCTATTAAGTCACCTCTCATCCTCCTCCGCTCTGAGTCTAAATAAGACCTACCCTCCAAACCTGGCAGCATCCTGTTAAATCTCCTCTGCACTCTCTCCAATGCTTCCATATCCTCCTATAATAGTGAGATATTCCAAATGTGGTCTCACCAAAGTCCTATATAGTTGCAGCATAACCCCACAGCTTTAAACTCAAACCCTCTGTTAATAAGTGCTGTCACACTATAAGCCGCCTTCACGGCTCTATCCACTTGAGTGGCAACCTTCAGACATCTGTGGATATGAACTCCAAGATCTCTCTGAAATCGTTTGTCAGAACTCTGCCGTTGATCTTGTAGTCCTCATTCATGTTTGTCCTATTAAAATGAATCACCTTGCAGTTATCAGGGTTAAACTCTGCCACTTTTCGGCCCAGCTCTGCATCCTATCAGTGTCTCTTTGCAGTCTACAAGAGCCCTCCACCTCATCCACTACTCTGCCAATTTTAGTGTCATCGGCAAATTTGTTAACCCACCCTTCAGCTCTCTTCCAAGCCATTGATAAAAATCACAAATAGCAGAGGACCCAGCACTAATCCCTGTGGTATACCACTGGTAACTGGCCTCCAATCTGAAAATTCTCCCTCCACCACCACCCTCTGTCTTCTACGAGACAGCCAGTTACTTATCCAATCAGCCAAATTTCCTTCTATCCCACACCTCCTTACTTGCTTCATGAGCCTACCATGGGGAACCTTATCAAACGCCTTACTAAAATCCATAGATTCTTTACTCAGTGGTTGAGGTGTGAAACCCACGCAGACATAGGGAGAATGTGCAAATTCCACATAGACAGGTAGGCGTCACCTACCTTCGTCTACATTCTGTTCAGCTCAAGTCTGCTCTAAACTCACCCTGTGAAGCTGTGCTTGTTCCTGCTCCTATTCAGTTCACCCTTTGCATGGGTGACTGCCACAATAATGGCATTACGTCATACCGTTGGTGAAACTCATACAAGTTGGTTTCATAAAGTCGTCACTTGGTGCACACAACAGGATTTCAATTGATTTTTCTTCCTTACCTTCATTTATGAGGGCAGTAATTTGTTCATGACTTTATAATGTACCATTTTCAGTCAGAAGTGTAGCTAAATTATTTTCACCTTTTTCGAGTGTATTTGTGTTCATCTGCTTGAAGAGATCAATAATGGGGATCACACCATTTTAGATATACTGGGCCAGATTTTTAAAGTGCCTCAGTGTGGACACCCAATGTGGGTATGATTTAAAAACCTCAGGATTCTGACATCTCTAAAATGGTTTTGAATTTTCAGAGGGCTGGCAGGGGAGTGAGAATGGGGAACCTGCTTGCCACCAATTAACAGCTCCTTAAGCTTTTCCTGACCTTGATAAGAAATGTGTGCATTTATGAGTGCAACTTTGGACCTTTAATTTGACATTTCTAAACAGTATGGTGCATATTTAGTGCACAGCTGACAGGTTTGCCACAGGGCTATCAGAAACTTTCACTCCATTTATTTAAAGCTGTAGTCCTTGGAGGAGAACCTCCTCGCATTGATTCCATCACCTCAGCTGCATAGCCTTTTCATCACTCTGCAAACTGTTAGCCCTTGAGGGAGCTGCCTGCTCTCTTCAGCAAAGCAGCGGCAGCCTCCAATGCACTGCTGCTTGTCTTTGTGGCTGATGCCAGGCCAGCAGCTTCTGCCCTCTGGAGACACTAGTAGTGCTGGGCTTACTGCCTGGCTAGTTAGCGCATTTACACTTAAGTGAGTCCCAAATTACAAGCGGACTTATGCAGTGCACCCATATTTATTTATTAGTGTCACCAATAGGCTTTCGTTAACACTACAATGCTGTGAAAATCCCCGAGTTGCCGCTAAATTGAGATTTTCTATATTCAGAGATAGGGGACATTTTTAGATAGAGCTAAGTGCTAGCTATCATTCTAACCATGCTGAACGCACTAGGGGTCTTATGTCGGTGTAAGCCTTGGCATAATGGTAGTATATTTGAATCAGAAGATTGTGTATTCAAGCCTCATTGCAGAAGTTTAAGCACATAATCTTGTGACAAAACTGAGAGTGCTCCACCTTCATCAGTTACGTTCAGATCAAATGTCAAACCAAGTCTCTGTCTTCTCTTGTCTTAACTTAAAAATCCTATACACAATGCATAGAAAACCATAATGCCCTGAACAATGTTTGTTGCTTAACTAACATCATCAAAGTACGCCAGTTCTGTCGTTACTATTTGTGGAACTTTGTGAGCAAATTGGCTACTTTCCAACAGTGACTGCTTTAAAACATTTCAGCCAACATGATATTTTTGAGATTCCATGAGGTTGTGAAAGGTGCTATATAAATGTAAATTCTTTCATTTTTTGTGTTGAAAAGTGCTCAATTTCTCCACTTTGAGCTTAAATTCATGTTAAGATTTTGTCCTTCAAGACCATTGATTTCAGATGTGTATTTCTCCTTGGTGATGCTGTGTATGACTCAGTATTTGCTATTTCAAACTAAATGTTCGCAGCAACAGTTAATCTGTCTTTGTGGTGATCCCGCGTAAGTGCATCAGTGTTCCTGCTGCTCTTCAGAACATGTCATTTATATACTATGTGATCAGTTTGAAAAGAATGCAGTAGTGTGGCCTGTCTAGTTGATCAGTCTGACTTGTATTTATACAAGTATGAGATAGCCAGCTTCTGTTAAGTAGGTACAACAAAAGATTCACCATTGTATAAATTGAGAACTGAGCTAATTAGTCTTGAGACACTTTGCTTGGTCTGTGACTCCATTTTTCCTCAAAGCATGTCATTAAAAGCTGAACAGGCCTTGGAGATAAAAGAATTGAGGATTTTAAAAACCTATTTTTAGGATTCTCTCCATTACTAAACTTGTTAAATCAACAATAACCTCCAATTTGCTATCTTAAACTTTAAGATCTTATTGGAAGAATTCTGACTCCCTCGGGAAGTTTGAGTAAAGTTATTTGTTGCCACGTATATCCAAGGAAAACAGTGAGAATGTTTATTTCATTAAATTATCCAATGAGATCATTTAATAATTGAGATGGCCGTGAGTGATATTTCCCAATGTCAAAACGTCTCAATAATAGCATTCCTGAAGTGTTCATAACACTTGATTATTAGAAAAAGAAATCTGTAAAATTTATTCATTTTTCTGTTTTGCATGCTTTCTTTTGAAAGGACATAAGTGAAAACCTACTTCATTCAGCTTAAACAATACCTTTTATCTAAATACATTAAATCCTATGTAAGGCAAAATACTGCTGATTACAGAATCTGAAATAAACAGGAAATGCTGGAAAATCTCAGCAGGTCAACAGCCTCTGCAGGGAGAGAATAAAGTCAGTGTTTTGAGTCTGGATGACCCTTCGTCAGAACTGTTGATGAAGGATCAGCTCTGATCAAGGGCCGTCCAGACTCAAAACATTGACTTTATTCTCTCTACAGATGATATCAGACCTGCTGAGATTTTTCAGCGTTTTCTGTTAAATCATGTGTAGTTTTGTTGGTGGCTTGTGGGAAAGAATTTTTCATCATCCTAATTGAGAATGAGATTGCGCCTCCTGTTAAACATAAAGTTTTTGGAGAAGAGACTCAAGATGTACAGTTCTCAATTTGTCTTAAAGATTACTTTTTAGTAACTGACCCATGCATGAGTCTAGTCTGCAGAGTCAGCGGAATCTGAAACGCCAATGAAGTGTCCTTTACATTAATTGAAAGTTTTACTTATTTTTTTCTGTGTGCTTGTACTTGGTTCTGTATACTTTTGAGTTGCCTACTTTTTAATGTTCAATACTAAGATCTATTTAAGTTTGCTTATTTGGTGCCTTGAACATGGGCTGGATTGAGCCAGTAATGGATTGAATAATGCTACGTGTTGAATGTATGATTAACTGCTTGTTGGGCTATGTTAATTAAGACTTTATAAATGAGTTTAGCAGAGAAAGGTTATTCTTGATTACAAGATGCACTGCAAGACTTTATCAAGGCTACTTGTGCAGCACATTCCAAACCCATGACCACTACCATCTAGAAGGACAAGGAAAGCAGATACATGGGAACCACCACCTTGGGGGGAGCTACTCACTGCCCTAATTTGGAAATATATTGCCCTTCTTTTACTGTCACTGGGTCAAAATTCTGGAACACTCTCCTTAACAACTCTGGGTATGTCTACACCACATGGACTGCCTGTGTTCAAGAAGGCAGCTCACTACCACCTTCTCAAAGGTAATTAGTAATGGACAATAAATGCTGACCTAGCTAGCGAAGCCCATGTCCATTGAATGAATGAAGGATTTCAACCTTGTGATCATTTGGCCAAAATCTAAATTTGAGAAGTTAAGTTGCTGAACTTTTCATTCTATTAATTTTTTAAAGATGTTTCAGAATTGGTGAAGGCGATGGGGTGGAAATAATGGAAGACAGCAACTATAGCCTGTGTAGACTCCTGAAGGAAAAAGGCTGAAGAGTTCCTGGAACGTACATTTGAAAAAGATATTGCCTCAAGACAAAGTAATTAATGCAGAATGGGTGACCATCCATTTTGATAGTGGAACATATGAATAGGTGTAGGCCATTTGGCACTTCAGATCTGCTCTGCAATCCTTACGACCATGTGTGATCTGATTGTGGTCTCAGCTCCACTTTCCTGTCTGCACTTCATAGCTGTTTTATAGACATAGGAGGGGGTAGTGTGGTTCACATTCGTGATGTCGCTGGTGAGCAGGCCTATGCGTAGGAGGTGGGGGTGGTGCCAAAATGAAGACCACTTTTATGGGTAAAAATGTGGATTCCACTCCCTGGCACAAATTGAGTACTCAACGTGATGAACTATGAGATATCCTACAGAGAATGAATAATGTAGATTTAATCATTTCAGTTGCAAAGGTGGTTTTCTCAGTGAAAGCTCACCATTGATCCTTGGAAATCTTGTTGCATGGTGTCAAATATCCGGGACCTGACCAGAGGAGGATTGTCTGTGAACTAGGCTGAGGGAGAGCTGTGTTGAGATTCCCAGCTGATTTTTGAGAACTGGCTGCCTTGCTTTCACAATCTTGATTTAAGGGGTGCACTTCTTGAGTTTGAAACATGTTTTATCTGGTTTTCAAGGCCTGGGGTCAACTGGAGACCCCAACCACTGGTCTTGTGTTGTCTCAATCTCAATACTCAAGTAGAGGAGTTGGAGGTAGTTGATCACGACAAATGTTTTCCGTCCACTGGGGCCAGAGCTCCTGCACACCTGGGCTCTGGGACAACAGCGTGATTGAGGTGTGGAGACTTGAATTAAATATCTGGGTGATTCCTGCATGCTTCTCATCAATCCAGTGAAAGCTTTGGCACTTTCTAACTCTGTGATGACTTATAATTCTGCAGTCTGTCATTAATCCTGAACTTTGTTCTCTCGTGATTTTACTCCTGATTATGCAATGTTGTTTTTAATCTTGCTAAGAGCATGTGTTGAACACAGTCTTGTGATTTTTCTTTTCCCTTGCTTATCAGCCTGTAAATTCAGGATCACTATCTTTTGAATCTTTGCTGATGATTCTTCTACCAGCGATGGGACGGGTTGGGACCTTGTCTTCCTTTCTTCTTATGGAGAGTGATTTGAGTGTGTTGTATGTCTTAAAGGTCATGTGATACACATTTAATCCTTTTTAATGTACTGTAATTCTTGCATTTGTAAAGGAGTACATTCTTCTGTAATACCCTTTGCCTTAGTTATATGGAAGATGAGGAGCACCACAGCAGAATGGTGGGTGGGCAGGCAGATGAATAGGTGGTTGGTCTGGGGTGGACTGGACTTCCTTGTCATTGGCCCTGCTGATTGGTGTGTGGTTTTGCACACTCTTGCATAGTTAATTGGCCTTTGAGTTTCGAATATCTCTGGAGTGGGTTTCTGAGGTTACTTAATTGGCTGAAACCTTGAATTTCTTGTATTGATCTTTGCTGGTCTTCTCCAAGTATATACGTGAAACAGTGGTCGTTCTGTGCTTGGGTATTTGTTGTATATGGTGCTGAATGTTTGTTGCAAGTTCTCAAAAAAAAATTCCATCTAACTCAGTTTTGAATAGATTTAAAGACCCGACCTCCGCTATCTTCAGGGGAAGAGAATTCCATAGTCGAATGATCCTCGAGAGAAAAAAATTCTCATCTCCTAAAAGGAAGACCTTGTCATCTTAAACTAAGTCCCAGTCTGCTAGTTTTCCCCATAAAACAAAAGATCTTCCCAGTATCCATCCTGTCATGTTCTTCTCTCCTCTTCTTCCCCCACCCCACCCAACGCACACGCACACTGGAAATTGGCATGGAGCTGCTTAATTTATGCAGCAGGCAATTTTAATTTTTTTAAATTAAAATAATTTTTAATTTAATGGCAGGCCTGGGACTGAAATCTCCAGTCGTGCTAGCCTCCCCCTCCCACCAAAGGTGGTTCACTCCAGCAGGGTTTAATATAGCTCCCCACTTGCAGGGAGCTGGCGCATGATCCAACTGGGGAGGGGGGAGCCCCAGAAGGTGGGGTGCTGCTGGGGCACTGCTACCTTGGTGTTGCCACTTTGGTGCCAGCCTGGGCCTCCTGGTACTGCCCAAGGGACAAAGTACCAAAGTCTGGGGGCATCTTGGTGCTAGCCACTGGGCATGAGGCAGTGCTAAGGGGGTAGGGCCTCTGGGGGGGCACTCAGTGGAAGTGGGGAATTCCCAATGCCACTCTGCAGTTGGGATCGGTAGGAGAGGGAGCACTTGGGGCTGGACATCGGGGTGGGAGAGGGAAATCGGCACTGGGCGAGAGGGTGGGGGCTTCCGGACATTTTCATGGGGCCTGCGATCAGGTCTTGGGGGGGCTTGGTACAGCAGCATTGTGGGGTCACGGGGTTGGCCAGCGATCGGGAGACTGGCAGTACTGGGCCACTACATGTGTTCTGACCTTGGCACTGACAGATTGGCGCATGTACAGTGGCCTGCTCAGCGCTATTCTGCCAGCCTCTCTAGCAGGAATAGGCCCACTCACTTGTTTCCGGAGTGCTCTGCACTAGTGCACTCTGAAGAAAGCAGCAGGATTTGCTCCAGTTTTTTACGCAAATTCAATACTTTGAATTTTTTTGGGAGCCTCCCACCCAAGAAGTGACAAGGCTAAGTGGAACAGATAGTGAAGTTAGAAATTGAGTGGGATTCTATTACATTAGAAAAATGTGTTTTGTAGAGTTGAGTTAAGATAGAATTCACCTGGATGTGTAAACGTTGCAGGCTATCTAATGGGAGATCATATAGAAGGGAATACCTGCAAGCAGTTGAGGTTGTGCGAGAATAACAGGGCATTAATGTTGTTTGTTTTTAGTTATTTTGCTAAATCCTGGGATCAAGTTAATGCATGTGGTCAGAGTAGGGACTGTTTTAAAAATGAATGCGGTGTTGCTTTCTAGATGAATGTTTCTGGGCTAACAAATACATTGTTTAGTTCCGTTCAGTGCAAGACACTAATTGGGAAATAATCGTTCAATGTGGAAATAGAAAAAGGTAACAGGGTAAAGGGTAAGGATACTAAACTAGAAGAAGGAAAATTTAGCAAAATTAGTAGGAATCTGACTAAAATGGACAAAAGAGTTGAACAGGATGGCAGGTCACTGCAGAATAGGGTGAAAGGGAAATGTAAAAGATAACACAAAGCATAAACAGTATTGTTTTTATAAGCATAATTATCTGAATGCATTGGAGAGACTGCAGAAGAGATTAACAAAAATGGTTCCAGGGATGAGAAATTTCTTTGAAGATGGATTCGAAGGGTGGGACAGTTCTCCTTGAGAGAAGAAGGTTGAGGGGAGATTTGGTAGAGATGCTCAAAATAATGAGGGGCTGGACAGAGTAGCTGGGACAAAACTGTTCCTGCTCATAAAAGGAGTAAGAAGGAGAAGACGCTGATTTTCAAAAGAAGCAAATGTGATGAGAAAACACATTTTTGGGTGTTTGGATCTGGAATGCGCTGCCTGGAAGTGTGGTGGAGGCAGGTTCAATCAAAACATTCAAGCGGGCATTAGATAATTATTTGAACAGAACCAATGTTCAGGGGTATGCTGAAAAGACAGGGAAAGACATTAAGCCGTGATGCTCATTTGGAGAGCTGGTGCAAACATGATGGGCGAAATGATCTTCTGCGCTGTAATAGTTTTTAAAATTAAAGGAGTTAGGACCACTGAGATCTAGTGGTAGATGAATCATTGTCATGCTGTTGTTATAAATGCAAATAGAAATGTGGAAAATTTGTTAAAGGTCACTGCAAAAAGAAAGAATTTAATTCTGAAAAAAGTTAAAACTCCAGTTGATGAGCCCAATGTTTGAATCTGTAGGACATTCAACTACATGGACATCACAGCCAAAATTTAGCAAACATTCATGCAAAGTGATGAAGAACGGGGGCCTGACCAACAATGTCCTTACCCTTTCACACTCCACAGCTCAAAGCCTGCAACAGAAAAAAGGCCAAATGTTGTTAAATTGAAACACTGCTTGAGTTTATAGGGAAAAAAATGGACTGATTCCAGTAATTGGAATCAAAAAGCCATATAAGGAGAGGCTGAGTCTATTCCAGACTTCAAGAAAATAATCAGCAACAAAGCATGTCAGTTACCTGAATGGGCTGATTTCCAAAATTTCCTCTGCTCTTGTACTAGGTCCAGATAGTGACCAGGTGCATGTTTTCAAAGTTTGAGATCGTTGTTCCTATGCAGATTATTTCTCTGGCATCTGCAATGCTGTAACTATTGATCTGTTTGAATTTATTCATATCCTAGTGCAAAATTTACATATGGCTTCCCTTGCCTCTGGAACTCTTCCTGAATTAGCTCCTTGTTGAACTTGGGTTGGCACAAAATGGAAAACGTCAATAAGAAATCCTGTGACTTACCAGTTGATATCAATTGAATTTTTCCTATTTTGTTTTGCAACTCCAGTAACTAACAAGTTTGCAACCCTATCAAATTTGCAGAAACAGAAATACCTTTGACTGCTGGAAAGGCACAAAAAATTGCTTTGGAAATGAGACTGGTGATGTTGAATCTGGCACTGTGTGGAATTGTGAAGTCAAATGAGTATTTTGCTAGTCGTTTTAGTGAGTGAACAGATATCTCATTTGCTGAACTAATGGTCTTGTGATACTTGTATCATGGTGATTTGACAGGATATTTTTGCTAGTTTCATCATTATTGTTCAAAAACAGGATTTATGTGGGAATAAGCTTAGCTGTCGCTGTAACAACGTTTGTAAAATGCCCACAACTTCAATTGCATTGGATATTTCTCACCTTGGAAAAACCATTGTATGTTACTTTGAACAGCCTGTGGGTGGCACAGTGGTTGGCACTGCTGCCTCAGCACCAGAGACTGGGGTTCAATTCTGACTTTGGGTCACTGTCTGTGTGGAGTTAGCACATTCTTCCCATGTCTGCATGGGTTTCCTCTGGATGTTTTGGTTTCCTCCCACATTCCAAAGATGTACATGTTAGGTTGATTAGCCATGTTAAATTGTCCCTTAGTGTCAGGGTAGCAAGGTAAATACATGGGGCTACAGGGATGAAGCTTGCGTAGGATTGTTGGTGCAGTCTCAGTGGCCTGAATGGCCGCCTTCTGCATCGAAGGGACTCTGATTCTAAACCATTTTGTTGAAGGAAGACTCTCGTAAATGGCTAAAATAAAAGTTAAACACTACAGATGTTGGAGATCTGAAATAAAAACAGTGACTTGATTAGTCGCACTCTCTTTTGTTCTGACCTGTCCCAGAACTTCCATTCTACTCCACTCGTAATGACATTACTATCCCTCAGTTCTGTAGAAGAGTCATATGGACTCTAAACGTTAACTGTTTCTTTCTCCGTAGATGCTGCCAGACCTGACAAATTTATCCAGTATTTTCTGTTTTTATTTCTTTGGAAAACTCTGATTCTGAAGAAGAGACGTACAGACTGAAACCTTAACTCTGTTTCTTTTTCCACAGATGCTGCCAGACCTGCTGAGTTTTTCCAGAACTTTCTGTTTTTATTTGAACTCATAAACATTTATTTTGCAGAACTATGCAGTGAAGTAGGTTTATTTGCAGTATGCCTTTTGGTGGGCCGCAGGTTGTTTTGGTGTGTACAGGATGAAAGAGGGACAGATACAGAGTGAAACTATCCTGTAGTTGGGAAGAGCCTTAAATCATGTTGACACAGCCTTTAACCACTGGAAAAGATTGAGTATGCTGGCTGCTTCAAAGGGGATTTGTCAATCAAGCCGAGGTAACTAAAGAATCCTGTCAGGAGTGAAGTAAATTAAAATGAGCTTTATAATTTAAAGCAATATTAATGCTGTTTTAGACTGATGTTTGCTGCTGGTTAATCCATGAGACTTGGTAACTGTAAAACCTCTTTAGTTACTTGAGCAAACTGAACTTTTTCCATTGTGAATTTTCAGTGCACAAATAAAAGTATGGGTTCCTCAGAAAAGCTAGATAACAGTCAGATGCATGTCTGTTACGTTTGTCTTGATCTATGCAGAAAGAACTTGATCACATGTACATTACTTGCGTCAGTATGTTTCTGTTATGAAAAAGGTCACGGAACTAGCTTTAACACTTGTCTAGCTTATGCACTCAGATAAAGACTGGTTTTGAGAACTCTGGGACTAACATAAACACCATAGCCCCTTTACTCAGTCCACATTCAGGCATACAGTTGTTTGACCTCCTGCAATGCATTCACTGGTGAAGTATGACTGTGGAGTGTAGCCTGCCTTCTGAAGAATCATTGGGTACCTTCACATAGGAGTGCTGCATTGTTGGAAGTGAGAGATTAATCACATTTTTCTGCACAGTGATTGGGTGAATATAAAAGACCCTGTGATACTATTTATTTGAAAAAGAATAACCAGTTCTCTTGGTTTTTTTGACAAGATTTGCTCCTTTAATCATTTTTGCTGAAAAACAGATTAATGGGACAGGTCCTTTTTTTTTCTCGATTCTCAAATGGTTAACGTTCCAGGGAAGGACAGGAAACGTTTCCAGGGCACTCGGAAGCTTTCCTTGAGTGAGTGCAGCTTGACATTAACGACTGGGAGAAGCCCGGTACCAGCCACTTAGAATGAGAAAATCCTCATGATGAGGCAAAGCAGGAGTAGAGAAAGAAAGCAAAAGAAGAAAATCCTCATCGAGGGACAGCCAACGACAGTTACATATTTGCCTAAATAGATCTATTAGACTTTAAATTCCAGGTGAGACTCTTTCACTCCATTGTTGGAAGAGGATGTGATCATTGTTGTACAAGTACGTGCACTCAGCACAGTCCAATAGCACATATTTTACTGGAAAATAACTCATTTGAGGGAGTAATTTAAAGACTTGAAATCAGACTGTAGTTTCTGCTTGTTTCATTAGTTTATTCCACTAAGCATCAAGATTCCATGACTATTTTTCAACAGTGTTTCCATCCTTGTGAGAAGGTTTAAATAGGCAACTTCTGGATTAACCTGCTTTATTTTCCAAAGGGATTTGGAACAATCTTTAATTGAAGACATTGACCACATTCAGAACTAGAATCTGAGAGGCAGATTCTAAATTTCGATGCTGAGCAGTAAACCTGATATTGCAGATGGCTCTTTAGACACCTTACCTGAGCTTGCTTGCTTTCAAGATTTTAGAACTATAAAACAAAAAGATTTATCTGTCTGGTGTTGATCTGTGCTTAGATACAGCATTTTACAAATAAATTACACCCACAAAAGATTTGCAGTAAAATTTGTATTTTTATTGGAACAGTTTTTGAAATAAAATTTTTAGATATTCTTTCACCAAAACCTTAACAAAATCGAATCTTCTCACTCTGGGCAAAAAGCTACATAAAGCTGTCCTTGATTTAATCTGAGAGCCTCTTCTTTAAATTCTTGTCAGGATCACACTTTTTAGCTGTTAACATCTCCTGTAGACTTCGAAAGAGCATTAATTGGTTGCAGGCAGGCCTTCCATTGCCCTTCACTCAGGAGAAAGTCATGCTTTTGAGAGCTGCCAGACAATCTGGCCAACAGATCTCCAGTCCCTGCAGCGATAGTGTTGCAGTGGACTAGAGAGGAAATGCAGGAGGAAGCTTGAGACTAAGGGGGCAATCTTGCCAAAAATATTCTAAGTGCTGAACAAGTGTGAAAACGAGAGAATCGTGCCGGTTTTTTGGGCAAGCTCCCAGATGCAATCTTATGGCACTTAGGAAAAAAAATGAGGCAAAGTGTGATTCTTCACATTGGGAAGCTGACTGCAGATTGCTAGAGGGCGCTATTACACATGTGCCCTGATCTCTCTCTCTACTGTGCACAGTGTACCCACCACCCCCCCAATGCCTCGGCAATCCCCAGTGCAGAGTACACAGCCTCTAAGGAGCTCCTCACGCCCTGCTTCCCTTCAGGCCCCACCCTGCCCAGTGGGTACTGCCAGAGTCCCAGGCTGGCACCGGCCAAGGGGCACTTTCTGCCCCTGACCATGGGGAAGCCTCAATGGCCTCTGGTCCTATTGGTGAGGCCATCACATCAGGTCCCCATTGGTGGGAACCATTCGAGATCTTCGAGTGAGAATGTCCACTGGCGGGGTCATTGAGGCAGGTGAGCCTGGATGGTTGTGTCCTGGGTTCACTAACAATATTAAAATGAGCAAATGAATATTAGATTGCAAGGCTGATTATGCTGGCAGAACAGGGCCAGTGATATTATGAGAGGCAAGAAACCAGGCACGTCTGATTTTTCGTGTCTCACATCATCTTACCAGCTCGCCACGCTGATCGATCAGCATGATGAGCCGGTAAGATCATCCCTTAAGTCTGGGCATAGGAGGCCTGGGTAGATTCAAAGGGTCCCAGGGTGGGGAGGATAGGGAACGTAGAGGGGAGGCAGGGGAGGGCAGTGGTGCAAAGGGATGATTGGGGTCTGCGGAGGGAATCCCATCCCTTCAGTTTCACGCTCCCGCTCATCTAAAAATCCACTGACGGGAGAGCATGAAATTCCGGTCATAGTTTTTAAATAGTATTTATGATTTGAGGACTGTGACAGTGTCTTCACTGTGTGTGCTGTATGTCTTACAAGATGACATTGGTATCTCCCTAATATTTTAATTTCAAACCCAATTGTCTCACAAACTTCTGATTTTTGGATTCTTGGTGATCTGGGGTACAGTACCGTGTGATGACACTTGATCTTTCTTAAGTTAGGAAATTTAATTGGAAAATCAACTTTTCATTGGAGGATTTTGGAGCTATATTCTCTTAATCTTCCATGATGTATCATACCACTTTTTGGTCCCATTTAGAAACTGTTGATTCTAAAAATTGAATAATTATGGTTATTATATTTGGTGCAAATTAGTGGGCACTTAGCCCATGTTCTGAAAGAGCAAATTTGTTAATGTCAAGAGTCTATCTTGATTTTCTCTTATCCCAAAATATTACCTGTAGTATCATAGTTAATTTTTTTGTACTTACGGCATCAAGCACTAACAATTCTCTAATTGATTACGTGACTTGAGAGACATTCTACCCCAGAACTGTTGCAAAATCGGAAAGTAGAAATGAGTCTCCTGACTTGAGATTGGGTCAGATTTTGACACATTTATTGTGTTTTGTGATGGTTGTTGTGTCCTTTTATGGTTAGCATAGATTCAGCAAGTTAGTCAGTGACACATAGCCATAATTGCATTTCCTGTTGCTTCCCTAATGGCTTTGGAGATCAGCTCTTTTTAAAGGCTTGCCAGCTTGTATTAAGATTATGACTGTTGTACGATTATTTGCCTGGGAGAAAAATGTTGGACAGTCAGGAAGGGAATCCTATATTTGAGTTTTCTCTCATTGTTTTTGTAAAGACGCCAGTAATTTTTGTTTGTTCTACTCTTTACTTTTTGGATTCTGTGCATAATGCTCAGTAATTCTGAAATGGATTTTTGAAAGTTATGTAGCCTATGTTTAATTCCTGAATCTTAAATAGTGATGTGCTTGAGGCTGAAACAAAAGATCAGAAATGGAGCTGATACTGCTGTTCAGTGTAAAGTTTTATTAGTGTCACAATTAGGCTTACATTAACATTGCAATGAAGTTACGGTGAAAATTCCCAAGTTGCCACACTCCTGTGGCGCCTGTTTGGGTATACTGAGGAAGAATTTAGCATGGCCAATCCATCAAACCACATCTTTGGACTGTGGGAGAAAGGGAACTCGTTTTTCAGAACATTTTTTGGCAAGCGGTGTGACTTTGAAAATACCCAGGAAAGTGCCACTTCGCGAAAGAGGACCAGAGCACCCGGAGGAAACCCCCACAGACACTGGAAGTGCAAACTCCACACAGGCAGCAAGCCAAGCCAGGAATCGAACCTGAGTCCCTGGTGCTGTGAGGCAGCATTGCTAACTAACCACTGTGCCACCGTGCTGCCCTTAAGGAAAGGAATTCAAGCCCAACTATAGCTGATTTCCCTGAAGAATTTGTTTAAATGTTATGAGAAATAGTGAACTGTTGCTTGACTGATAATGAGTAGTTTTTGTCTTTGTTTTAATTTTCAGCCTCAGGATAAAATTTGTGGACCAATGTTTTGGTGTGAGAAACCATGCTTCAATTTGATCTTTATTTCAGTTTTAGACTTTATTTCATATTCATTTTTGTTTTTAACAAATGCAATTTTTGAAGGATGGACAATTGTGTATTTCCATGCTGTAGAATTTTACGGTACAGGAAAAGGTCATTTGCCTGTGTTCTGTAGGCTTACTAATCTTAGTGTGACTGTTTTTTTATATATATTAGCCATCTGACATAGGTTTGGTGATATTAAAAGTGGATAGGTGGAATTCACCCAAATCATTCTAAGTGCCAAATTCATGTAAAAGCTGGAGTAAATCCTCCTGCTTTTGTCAGCACGACTTTCAAAATGAATTTCCCACAGAGTAGTGCATTAAAAATCAGTGGGGGGACTTTTTCCACCAACACTGCGGTGACACTCCCAGTCTCGATCATTCACCAGCCCCGCGATCTTATGTTGCTGGCTGCGAGGGCCCCCTGCACCTGATTGCAGGTCTCCCAAGGTGCCTCTGGGATTGCCACCAACGCTTCTACTCAGGGGACTAAGGAAATTTGGTATGTCTACTACAACTCTCCAACTTCTGCAGATGCAACCATATAAAGCATTCTTTCCAGTTCTATCACAGCTTTGTATGGTTCCTGCTCTGTCCAATACCCCAAGAAACTACAAAAGGTTGTGAATGAAGCCCAGTCCATCACTCAAACCAGCCTCCCATCCATTGACATTGTGCCTACACTATGCTGCATCAGAACAGCACCAGCATCAAGGACCCCATGGTACCCCGGACATTCTCTCTTCCATTGGGAAAAAGATAGAAAAGTCTGAGATCACGTACCATTCGATTCAAGAACAGTTTCTTCCCTGCTGCCATCAGACTTTTGAATGGGCCTACCTTGCATTGTTGATCTTTCTCTACACCCTAGCTTTGACTGTAGCACTATATTTTACATGCTCTCCTTTCTTCCCTATGTACGGTATACTTTATCTGTACAGCATGCAAGAAACAATACTTTTCACTGTATACTAATATGTGACAAATCAAATAACTTCGCCCCTCTGGCAGTGTCAGGGGTCCAGGCTGGCACTGCCAAGCTGGCAAAGCCTAGGGGGCACCCCCCCACCTTACACTCGGCCTCCATGGGGCCCCCTTCATTCCAGCAGGGTCAGGCTGCTGGCTTCTTGTTAGTGGAGTAGCTGTTGTAAACCCCACTGGAGTAAAACACTCCTGGTAATGGAGGAGAGGTGAGCAGGTGCAGGACTGCTAATAATTATTAAATAGTAAAATTCAAATTTAAATTTAAATATTTTGATCAGCTCCGTACAATTTCCGGCATGGAGCTGCTGACACCAGAATTCTGGAGGCTGGAGATGTGCCCAACGGGAAGCCTACTACGTGGTCTCCACTTAGGTCTCCTAGCTGCTACAGCACCACAGTGGGCTGAGAGAATTGCCTCTGACTACTTTCAGGGTGTTAATGTTCTTTGATCAATCTATGACCATTCTTATGCAAGATGTAATTTTTCCCACTTTTTTTCATAGTCTATTCCTTTTTTTCCTAGGACTTTTTTTGGCAAGTCCTCTTTTAGCATAAGTGCTAACCAACTGGCAAAAAAACTAAGAGTCACCAAGAGCATACGATTCTGTACAGTAGTGTTTGACAAATGTCCAAGTTTGAAGTTGCGCTGGTCTGAATTGCGTGTGTATATGTAAGCTGGAGAAGTCTCTGCATCCAAGATCTGCTTTCATATTGGCAGTAGCTTTTTTGGCATCCTCCTGGCACAAATTTAAATTTTTGGGGTTGCTGTCAGCTACGTGAAACCCCACGCAATGGGAACTGATGACACCATTACAGCAGTAGTCATACATACCCATGTGCATGCAAGGATATTAAAATAAGTAGAGAGAATTGAGTCAGTACTTCAACTGTGATGGTTAATTGCTTGCCAATGAGCTCAAACTTCTAGTGCTGCCACCCTGTAATTTTCAAAATATAGTGTGTTCTGGTTATGTCTAAATTATTGAGCATTTTGGTTTTGTTAAATGTTTCTAAAATTATAAGCCAGAATATACTTTTGCTGGATTTTTAAAAGCAGATTGGTGTTCAAACTTAAATTACAATACAAAACTGTGTTCCCTTTTGAAAATTACATTCCTAGACATGCCTCATATATACCATTCATCTAGTTACGCCTTACTATAGGATCTGACACCATGGAGTGGATACTACCCTTTGTTTGGCCTGAATTGTTAAAGTGGTTGCTTCCCAATCCAGTTGAAAATACTGGTACAGTAGAGTTAATTTAAAGAGAATAAAACAAATCATATAAATTTTAGAACAGCAGTTAGTCAATTAGCTAAGCCAGTATCATGCTTCAGTGTTGAACTTGAACAAAGTTACATTTTATTTGTTCTATTTATTTTGTCCCAACAGTGCAACATACTCTTCAGGTTGCACCTTGTTTCCCTGCATAGAAGGCATGCACAAGCTTTTACAAATAGATCTTTTTAAGGTGCATTGAAGCAAGTGGGGTTATGCTTTTCTATTGCAGATTTGAGATTCCACATTGTCTCTTCAAATGTGGTTTACCTGAGTAATTCTGTTTGCACTATTTTATATTCACACCATCACATCATTTCATGTGATACTTGTACTTGGTCTAAACTCAAATATGGTTTTGTTGTGTCAGTGGATGCAATTTGCCACAAGATGAAACAAAGGAGATTTTAAGTGTTTATCATGTTTATTTTTCAGGCAAAATCATGTCTCCAGTGTCCCCTTTGCCGATGAGAGAATGTTTAACCATTCAACAATTTCCAGCTGCAAGTGTAATGCATGCTGATGTTGCTGTAATGTGGTTTATCTCTTGGTTGCAAAATAACAGTGCTCTACACTCTGCTTCTGGTGCTGGGACTGCCAGTGGTGACTTCTCATATGAAATGAAGATAAAATGTTGTAACTGAGGGAATAAAGCACACTCTGTTTGCTTAGAAAGTGGGTTTGTATTTAGCATCACGTATGTTTGACTATGAAATAATTTCAGACTATATGCATGTATGATAGCAGTGTACTGTCACAATCCCCCACCATGTATCAGAGACAGGTCACATTTGCAGAAATGTTCTGATTATAAACTGAGACGATGTTTATTTCTAATCAGATTGTGGGACTGAAGGATAGGTTGGGGAGAGCTGCAAGTGAAGTAGTGCAATCTTAAAGCAGCTTATGTCTGTAACTGTGGTTCCTTTGTATCTCAAATTTGTGAAATCCTATTGTAAACTTAAAACAAGCTGTGTTACTGTAAAATGTACCCCAGGTTAACTTGTGCAGATAAAGCACTGTTATAAATAGTTTCCCTTTAGGCATATTGTCTTATGATTATTAATCCTAGCTAGTACTCTATGTTCTGAAGCTGCTGACAAAACATTTATTCTCAGCACAGTCATATTCCCTTTATTAATAGTCACAACCCACATTAGCTTCTGTATTAAAAAAAAATCTATAAACTTGGATACACACGTCAGGTTCATTTCAGTATTTTATTAAACCTGCATGGGGATGGAAATGCTTTATTTACAGAGCATTTTATACGTTTGTTTTAAATGAGCCCCTTCACTTTAGGAAGGAGCAAAAGACTTAATATTGTCTAATAAAGTAGAGTTGTTCACTTCAGAAAGCTTGACAGAATGAAGGTGTATCATGGATGACTCAATCCATCATGTTACTGCCCAAGATATCAATCTACTTACACGTGTCTTGAGTTGCCATTGTAAACATTTACAAGGCTGCATTCCGTTCTAGGGATTTAGTTGAATGTTATGAATTACATGCTCATCATTCCTATTTATGAACCACAACTTCACTCCCTTCAGTCTGAATGGCATATGTGTGCATATACCTGAAAGATAACTGCTTTGGTAATATGTCGTTGCATCATGTTGGCACAGTTGGACATTGTTTTCCTTTGCCAAAGCAACTAGGTAATCCGGGATCATGCTGGAGAAAAATGATAACCTCAGGCTTTTCCTCCGCATGCCTCTTTAAAATGTTGTCCAATAACTCTCAACAATAAGATACTAGATGACTTTTTCAGTAAGGGTGGGGCGATTTGTTGAGCTATTTCCACTCTTATGACTTCTCACCTCCCTCTCTTTGCCTACCAAATAAATTTTACCACCGGGTCACCTCCCCATAAAGTTTCTTTCCTACATTATCCCCTCCCCAGGTGATCTTGTGAGATGGCCCCTTGAACCCATTCCCCTTAAGCTGCTGACCACTCAATTTATCCATCTGCCTTCCATGCTACCAAATGCTGTCTTCTCGGGTATTATTTCCTGATGTTGAGGTGCCTCTTTCCCCCCTACCCCTTTCAAAACGACTGCTATTGCTCTTTTTTTAAAAAAAAGCTTTTGACCGTTCTCTTATCTCTAAAGTGTAATTCCTCAGCAAAGTCCTTGAATGTATTTGCACAACTTCACATTTGAATCTCTGGAGCCAGATTTCTGTCCCAGCACCGAGCTAAAATGGACATGATAAAAAATGATAGCCTCTCAGGATATTACAACATGCTCACACTTTCTTGACCTCAGCAGCTTTTTACATGATTGTTAGTGCTCCTGACTCTGAGCTTTTGCACATTCCCCTTCTTAACTTTGTCCCACCGTTTGTAAAAATGCATTTAGCTGCTGAGATTCCAAATCCAAAGTTCCACCTTTAAACTCACCCATCTCTCTTCCACTTTACGACCCCCACCCCCACCCAATTAAAAGCCAAGCCTTTGATCAACCTTTTGGTTTGGACTGAGGCGAGGAGAAATTTCATCACCCAGTAAGTGGTGAATCTGTAGAATTCACTGGCACAGAAAGTAGTTGAGGCCAAAACTTTGTGATTTCAAGAAGGAATTAGTTGTGGCTCTTCGGGTTAAATGATCAGGGTATTGATTTGATGATCAGCCAAGATCATGACGAATGACGGAGAAGGCTTGAAAGGCCTATTCCAGCTTCTCTTTTCAAAGTATGTTTCTGTGTTACTTCTAATGTTGCCCTCATCTTGTAAAGCATCTGTGAAGAGCCTTGTGCTGTTTTTCCCCCCATGTTGGAGGCATTATATGAATGGAAGTTGTATTTAAATTTTCCCCTCTGATGTTTGATACCTTCTCTTAGGTTACTGCTGTGTAATTCCCCTCAGACATGTTATTTTGTAATCCTTTCTAAACATGTTGATGGATAATAAGCAGTGCTCGTTTCTTTGATTTTTGAGGTTAAAATGAACCTCCATTTTAGACTTTGCAAAGATGTACTCTTCTTTTGGTATTGCTGCAATGGTTATCTTAAGGCTGCAAGATCTTAATATCCATCTGAGTAAATATTGACGACTGAAATTGATATCTACAATAAAAGTTTTCTTCTGCCATACTATTCTGAATCCATCATTGAATTGAAGATGTTCACGTTTTTGACTGTGCCTCATCCTTTTATTTGTATTTTTGAAGAAAGATAACATTTCTGAATGCAATACATGCCTTCTCTAAATAGTTCAGAGTTATAGAGGTTTGGAATATGCAACACAAGGGAGCTAGGTTGGAAAGAACATGAACTGTAGCTAAAGGCTGACTAGAATGTTCAGGTGGCAACTTTATGACTTTTTTCTTAAATGAATAGGAAGAGGTATTACTAATGGCCAAGTTTTGATAAACATTTTTGCTTTGAATGAAATAGTTGATATAACGATATTGTCCATAAATGACAACTAATTTTAGCACATTTGTTGTTAAATTTTTGTTAATTTCCAAAGTCTAATGAAGATGCTGATCTGTTAACAAAATATAACCTGTGCTTCTTGTTTCAAGAGGTTTATGGGCTAGAACTATCTTTACTAGATTAAAGGTGCAGATCCAGGGCCCTAGTTACATGTTTTGTTTTTCAATTTTTTTTAAAGAAAAATGTGTACTTAAAACATTGAACATCTGTTTTCTCAGACGAGCATTTTGTACAGGAAAAGGTTAGCTCTATCGTGCAATAACTTTTATTCAATTGAAGTTTATACTTCATAATTACTTTCCCCTTTTCCTCCGGTCCCTAAAAAAAACTTTACAGTGGAATGAAGTATAATGGTGTGCCTAGCATTTCGCTTGGTGCCCAAAGGTATGGGCCTTGACATTTCTGATAGTTTTCATTGGGAAAATTTGGTTTGGCTGATGATTTTAAGCTTCAAAGCTGTATAAAAGATGTTTCTTTTAAAGTAGCTAGATGCTCAACAGAAGTCTTAATTCATGTTATCCATCTGTAATATGATGGTGTCCTGGTGTGTTAAAAGCTAAATTCAGGGCCAGATCAGATATCTCAGTGCTCTTGATGTGGCTAGTTATGTGCTCTTCCTTTTCAAGGACATAGAGGCAACCCAAAAACAACCTGTTATTAGAAACTAGAACAACCAGAGCCAGCAGCTTTGGAAAAAAAAAGGCGAGAGTAGAACTGCTGGAAGGTGCTCATTAAAGTTTGAGACCAATTATCACAAGCAAAGTACTCTATTGCATATCATGAACATGCTGAGGGATTGAAAGCATTTTGCTTAAACAGCTCAGAATAATGTTAACCCTTGTTGACACTTTGATTAACTTGATAGCTGTGAGAACATCTTCTAACTTTGTTTTCCATTTCACTTTTTTCTGGAAAGAACCATGTTGAATTACATCTCCTATTTTCAAAGTCGCACTGACTGATGTTGTTCCAATGTTTCCTTTTGAGGCAGAGCAGTTCTTTCATCATTGCTTATCACTGACTTCTTGGGAGGATGGTAGTTTTTTTAACTTGATAGATGAACAAATGGGAATGTTCATTGAGAATTTTATGTTAACTCAAAAACAAATCAGTGGCAGATGGGTTTAGCAGCCCAACTTTTCACATTTTCGATTTAAAATGATTTTTCATGTTTCTGTACTACTTTCTGTGCTGTATTATTTCTACGGTTCTTTGATATAGAGTTCCAGAGTGCGACACTTGTGTTCTCTATAAATATCCACCACTAGAAGCTCACAATGTGCCATTTCTTCAGGAAATTTTTGAGCACAGACATAAGGCAACTCCAATAACCGTAATTGGTTCTTTGGTCATCTATCCATATTCTAAACAAGTGCTTGACAGAAATCTTGTTGAGGATTGATGCCACCTAAATTAAGTCTCCTTATTTGGTGATAATGTCCACCAGTTGTCTAGCATGTAGTGTAGCGCTTGTCACCAAAGCAAACCTTTGGTTTGTCTTTCTACTTTCCTGGAACCATCTCCTTTATTTCACCCCATCACCTCTCATTCAAAGTGCTCATTTTCCACTGATCAATTAATAACCTGACAGCTTTCTAAATATCTTGCTGCTTCCTTCCATTAGTGTCTGCACCAAAGAAATTCTGAACCATGGTGATTTTTAATGCTTATTTCAACTCATCATGGTGCTCCCCTAACTTCTCTCAGTCTTTCCATCCATGTAAAATCCCCATATCATCTCATTTGACCTAGTTATTATCATTGTGTCAATCCGAGATAAAGCTGTGTCTCTGGGCACAGTAGGAAGTTGCACAACATCAGGTTTATTTGGTATCATGAGCTTTTAGAGTGCTACTCCTTTATTAGGTAAGTGATGAAAAATGAACTGTCTTTCTTTCTTTGCTCTCTAATTTCCCCCCTCCTTTATCCTGCGTCCCTAAGAAAAACTCTTTCAATTAATTTATAGCTGCACTTTCAAAATCCTAGTTGTCTACCTTTTTGACATTCCATTTGCCACAACATTTCTGCAGCTATCAAGCTGGTAGGCCACACCCCTGCCTTTACTTGATGGCTTATTCCCCATTAAAATGTTACTTAGGCACACTAGCTGTTCCTCTAGTGTACTGTATCTTCCATATTTTCACTCCCAAACTACAGTACTAAAATGCCATTGATGTAAAGGTATCAAAAAAAATTCTGAACAATAAATTTCTGGATTGTGGAGGTATTTTAAGGCTCATAGTGAGGGAAGGGTTATAAGCAAGGTTGAAATTGCAAAACAAAATGGTAAGGAAATTGGAGCATGGTTTCAAGAGTATAAGAAAGTTAGGAGTTTAATAGTTTTGAGAACTTGAGAGAGAGAGTTAGATTAGTCTCAATTTAAGCAGGGGTAGACCATTCAGTCTCTCTTCTACCATTCAACAAGATCAGTGGCTGATCTGATTCTGGTCTTAACAGCACTTTTCTGCATGCACCCATACCTTTGACTCCTTTGTCAGTCGAACGGGGAGGTAAAAAATATGAATCAGTGTATTTGAGCTTAAAGGAAAGTTTTGAGCACATTCATACTATCATAGTAGGTAAAGACAGGTTTTGGTAAAGGCTGGAGGGTGAAATTTAGAGAATAAGCTGTCGAGCTATTTCTCATGTCTTGTTCAGAAATGGAGAAGATCTGCTAGCCTAGTTCCTCCATTCCTGAAGCACTGTTTACTATTGGGCAGATTTGTGTTTTAATGGAATTGACAGTTGTTTAGGGAATTAAGTCCCTGGAGTGAAAGAGAAAGACAGCTTTGGAATTGAAAGAGGTGTTAAATGAGATCCAAAATGCTGATAGATGAAAAAGGATTGTGGAGCTAGTTATCAAAGCTGACAAAGTGGTGGTGATTGGTTAGACTAGTTAGAGTATGAACAGGGGGATTCAGTGATATTGTCACAGTTTGACCGCAATTTTAATCCCATGATCTGACAGGAAATCCTTCATGGCTTACTCAAAGTCAGACTTTTTAATGAGCTATGGTAGGTAAATTTAGTAGACTAGCAGAAGTATGGTGTTGATGAAACAATGTTAAGGATAATGGCATGGAATCTGAAGTTAGTGTTCAAATATTAAGTGCTGGCAGATAAGATTAGGTGGAAGTTCAGGTGTTTCTAATGTGTCATTGCAGACTTGATGGGCAGAAGGGCCTTTTCTGTGTTCTGATTCTGTGAATAAAATCATTGAATTTTATTGCATAGAAGGAGGCTATCCAACACACTATACCTGTGCTAGTTCTGTACTGTCTTCTTAGTCTATTTCCTTTACCATTTCAAATATTTATATTTAACCACTCATTTAAATGCTGTCATTGATTTGACTACCGTCACTGTCTCAAAAAGTCCATTCCATGTCTTCATAAGCCTCTGCATAAAAAAGCTTCTAATTTTATAAGGAAGAAAGTGGTATGGCCTCAGACTCAGTGGTTAACCCTGCTGCCTCACGGCGCCAGGGACCCTGGTTCAATTCTTGGCTTGGGTGACTGTGTGGAGTCAGCACATTCTCCCCATGTGTCTGGATGGGTTTCCTTCCACAGTCCAAAATACATGCTGATTAAATGCATTGGCCATGCTAAATTCTCCCTCGGTGTACCCGAACAGGCACCGTAGTATAGCAACGAGGGGATTTTCACAGTAACTTCATTGCAGTGTTAATATAAGTCTACTTGTGACACTAATAAATAAAGTTTAAAAACTTGTATTTCACCTCATTAAAAGGATCATTGATTTTCTTCCCAATAAATCAGACCAATGATCATTTTTTTCCCTGACAGTTGTTCCCTCTAGTTAGTTTGTTTGAAAACTGAAAATGTGAAACTGAGTTTTATCCAGTTCAGATCAGTCCAAAAAACAGTTCTGAGAGAACCAGTCTTTGATCTAACTCGTTATTGAAATGTGTAGAGTGAAGAATAATTGAGATCATGGCTAACGAATGAAATCATTGCTGTTGAAATTTTCACATTCAGAACATGATCGTGTAGCTATTTATAGATCATGAGGGAAGAAATATTGTACACTTTCTAATAATTACCTATTAGACAGCCCAATTTACTTTGAGCTAATTTGATTCATGCTGGTAGTTTTCAGATTTGGAGTCACTTTGTAATTTCCGGAAGGCTTCAAAACATGCTGAGAGATTGAACATGCCAAAACTTCCTTTCAGATGTTGCATCCTAAATTGTAATTTTTAAAAAATTTCTCAAATTTATCTTGCATGGATTAGGTAATAACCTCTCCCTAATTTAAAAATATTTAAGTAATGCCTTTTACATATAAAAATGCCACAAACTCAATCTAGTCTAATAAAAATCTTAATTTAAAGCACTTCTCCTGAAACATGAGAAACTCATAATTGTCAGGATTAAGCCATTGCATTATTGGGACAATGAGACCTCTGAGCACCCATGCTGGAGATGAACGTTGATTGGTTGAATGCTTGTACTGTTCACATTACTGGAAGTCAGATATAGAGATTTGTTTCTATATCTCAAACTTGAGATTAAATGAGATACCATTTCCTCCCAGCTGCTGAGGATCAACTTGACTACGAACAGAATTCTTACAATGAAGGGAAGAAAATCAGAGAGCCATCTCAGAACAACAAACACCCACCTATTAGCAGCAAAATGGGCAGCATGCAGAGGGACTTGGAACAAATGTCAACAGTGTAACCTTGAACTGAAGTTTTTTGATTGTCGCCATTTATAATTTTATTTCAGATTTCTTCCATCTGTCAGATCAGGGGATGATGTATTGAGCTTTCTGACTGAACTGAGATCTGTTTTAAATTGGTTGATTGGTGAGCCTTTATGTCTGGGGAGGTTTCAGGCAAGCCCTCCCACGCTGCCTGGAACATAGTAGAAACAATAATGAGGCAGGTTGTAGGTTTTCACTGTGAAATGGCCCTGAAATGGATTGTGCTCATGTTCTCCTTACACATACTAATTATACAGAACAAGACTGAGCATCTAATTCACTTCTCGTTAAAATGACCCTTCTAGAAACAAAAATGCAGTTGGAGGCTTAGGTGGATGGTAAAACACTCAGCAGTGCTTTACAGACAAAGGCTAGGGAGATTTTAACAACTAGATCCCATCAGCATAGTCAGCCTCCTGTCTGAATCCAGAGGGAAGTGCTATCAGAAGGATGTCACCTGGCACCGAGGCAGGTGGGTTACAAGAAAGTCAAGAGGGGATGGAGAAGCAAGTTTAGGACTGAGGCTTATGGTTTCCTTTTGAGGCCTGAAGGAAAATTCCTCCTGACCCACAAGTACACAAAATAATAAAATGATCATGCCTCTCTGGATCTCTTCTAGTTCTGACAGCTCATCTCACTGGCAGGGAAGCCAGGAAGGATTTCCTGTCCAGAATTTGGATTAAAATTGCAGTCAAACTGTGACAATGTCATTGAATTCTCCTGTTCATGTTTGAAAAGGAATATCACTGACTTCTGTGGGTCAGTAGAGTAAGTTCACATTGCTGTATGTGAGTAGGTAAAGGGATTGGTGCTGTTAACCCACTGAGGCCATTTTAACTGCTCTGTTTCCTCTGGGTGGGATGAGTTAAAATCAATCCATCAGTGTGCATATATGACAAATATTAAGTGCACCAATAAATGGTTTGGTGCTTCAGCCCCCAGCGCTGAAGCATCAGGATTCGAAATGACTATTGGAACTGACTTATTGAGTTGCTAAACTCTTATCAGATCACAGTAGGCTCTCTAATACTGTGACTAGCTGTTGTAATAGTAAAACTCTTGACATTTTTCTGGAAGTCCCCAATGCCTGAGATTTTTTTTCCATAGATGTAAATTTTCCATTTATTGAGTGACCACTGTTCATCAAAATATTGGTTGGTCAAATTAGCTATTTTTTTAATTACACCTGGTTGAAAGGAACATGATGGCAAGAGTAAATGACATAAGAACATAAGAGTTAGGAGCAGGAGTAGGCCATCTAGCCCTTCGAGCCTGCCCCGCCATTCAATAAGATCATGGCTGATCTGAAGTGGCTCAGTTCCACTTTCCTGCTTTGTCCACTTGCTTAGGTTTTTTACTACACGAGTAATTTGTTCTAAGTCTGTTTATCCTAAAGCAATTGCTGATGTAGTAAAGCTTTTCATTATAATTATCCTAGAAACCCTACAGCACAGAGGCCATTCAGCCCATCAAATCTGCAATGACCACAATCCCACCCAGGCCCTACCCCCACATATTTACCCACTAATCCCTCTAACCTACACATCTCAGGACATTAAGAGCAATTTTAGCTTGGCCAATCAACCTAACCCGAGATCTTTGGACTGTGGGAGGAAACCCATGCAGACATGGGGGAAACCCCACACAGCTCATTAAGTAATTGTCAGAAATGCAAGCAGAAGTTCATCATGTAGTAAATAGATGTTATTGGAATCAGTGCAAAAAATGTGCATCTCATGTTGTTAAGCAATTAGTCAAGAACTCCTTATGCAACCATAAAGCAGAGGTAAAATATTAAGATTGTTGATGGTGTGAGGGAAAGCCTACAGAAGTATTGGTATGGGACTTGTCATAGTCAGAATGGATGGGATGTAGACACCAGGCAATTGAAATATGGTGGAAAGAAACATGATTCTGGTAGCTGTGAGAGTTGATTTGTTTCTATTAGATGTTGATTAACAACTTAGTCCTAGAAATGGTGATAGAGAAGGCGAGGAAAGGAAGAATGACCGAACTATATGATGGCAAGGGAAGAACAAAAAATGCAAGCAAAGTTGATGAAATTTTCAGTTGACAGTAAGAACAGAATGCAGCAGTCATCAATCTTGTGGGAAAACAGGTGAGGCAGAGAACCTGTGTACAACTGGAATTTTGGGGATATCTCATTGTGATATTATTAATCACAAAACTCTTGTATTCAGGTTAAAATTTCTCTAGATTTCCAAATAGGATCTGTTTGCTGATCATGAAACCACTATCCAAACTATACTCCTGTTCCCCATTTATGCTAGGATATTTGTCTGACATACAATAATTAAATGCAGAGATGGGATATTTCTTCAGCTTGGCAGACGTCTGACATGTTGATTCTGGAATTTCACCATTCTAAACGTGACTTCAAATTCACTGCCTCCATAGTCAAAATGGGACTAAACAATGGAAAGCTCGAGTGTCAGTGAGGATGGGAAAATAATTTGGTGTTATGACTGGAGGAGCAGCGAATATGGGAGAGGCAATCTGAGAGGAGTTACTTCTCCAATCCAATCCTTCACTCCCACTTGCCGCTCCGTCAGAGACAACAGCAATGATTGAAGCAGCAAGGACGGCAGGGAAGGAATCTATGGTTGGAGGTCAAGAAGCAGTTATTCTCACAGGTCTCGCTGCCACATTGCAGGAAACCTGCTGCAGCACAGCCAATCACTTTTTTAAGCTCTTGATTTGTTATTTACATTAAATCAGCACAAATATATTTAAATCTCAAGTTTTTCACAGGTTTGTTGCATAATTTTGTTTTCATTGTTTAAATGAGAATGACACTTTTAAATTCAAAGGTTAAACTGAGTTCTGTGAAATGGTGGATGTTTGATGATAGATTAAATGATTGCCACATTGATGTTTCACTATTGTTTACACTGCGGGGTGAGAGTTGATTTGCGATGTACTGAGGTTCTGCGGGTGAAAAGATGATTTTTTTTAAAATATATAGAACAAAAAGTAACATGTAAATCCAATGTTTAGCAATTGTTCTTCAAAATTTTAGATCTTTTTACTGTAATAAAATTCCGATTCAAGCTGAAGAGTTACAGTTCCGGCAGTGATTTATAGTCTGGCTGCTGATTGAAATCTGAGAACCTTACTTTATTCATAAACTTCAGAATTAAAGATTTCCTACTGATTTTGTCATATTACTCTAATTCGCAAGTGAAAAAGTGAACTTTTAACGTATTCAACAATGATTTAGTGTTTGGTTTGAGTTCACTCTGCTTTAAAAGAATTATTGTGGTTAATCTTTTAACCTCGATCTGAATGGATTCCAATTAATTTTGGAAATTGTAATTTATTTTTCTTAACTTTTTCCTACCAACAGGGTGAATCTGTGAAGTATTTTCTGGATAATCTTGACCAGATTGGACAATTGGTGAGTATATTATGTTAACAATCAAGCATTGGAAATTCACCTGTGCTAATTTGGAATGCTAGGTTACACTGGCTATATCGGTGGCACAGTGATTAGCACTGCTGCCTAACAGCTTGGTTCACTTGTGTGTGGAGTTTGCACATTCTCCCCGTGTCTGCATGGGTTTCCTCCAGGTGCTCCTGTTTCCTCCCTCAGTCCAAAGATGTGCGGGTTAGGTGGATATGGCATGCTAAATTGTTCGTTAGTGTCCGGCGACTTGCTAGGATAAATGTGAGGTTGTGGGGATAGGACCAGGGTGGGATTGTGATTGGTACAAATTCGATGGGCTGAATGGTCTCCTTCTGCACTATAGGATTCTAAGTTTAAAATTTAATTTAAAGTTTAATTTTGCATCATGTTGATGGTTGGCGTGTCCACCATATCATGACTTGGCTTTTTTTTTGGGCCAGTTGCTTTTCTCCTCTCCTTACCATTTGTCCTTCAATATCAAACGGGCATATAGTAACTTAGCATGACCTTACCATGCATTTTTACAGTGCGATGATGCTCATGTTGGAAAAGCTACCAGCCAATTTGTTAACAACAAGGTCATGGAACAATCTGTGTCCTTATTCAAACATTTAAGTCTTCTTAGTAGCAAAATTCCACAGTTGATACTTGCCCTCGTAGAATCCCTACAGTGCAGAAGATGCCATTTGGCCCATCGATTTTACCCCAACTGACAGAATATTTTACTTAGGCCTTCTCCCTGCCGTATCCCGCACGTTTACTATGGCTAATTCCCATCTAACCTACACATCTTGAGACACTAAAAGGCAATTTAGCATGGCCAGTCCACCTAACCGGCACATTTTGGCACTTGTCTTGATGGAGAAATGATGCTAAATTGGCTACTTTGTGTCAAAAGCTCCACTTTGCATTTCTCTGCCTGCCTTTCCCCAGAAAGTTATTTCGTGCTGGAGTAGACTGAGACCATTGGGAGAGAATTGGGTTCCACTGAAATTGCATTGAAGGAGAGATCGGACTATTTCATGAAGCAGTGTCAAACACCATGTATGCAAGACTCCTTTAAGACTGATTAATTTGAACTGGATTATTGTTTCAAATGGGAAACCGATTACTGGCAGCTGTTGAAATAAATCAAATGCCTGTCCAGATGGCAATATGGGCTGGCATTTATATTTAATCTTTATATTATTTGTGCATGTGTGTAATTTACAGTGCCTTTGTGATTTATGTGTCTGCTGTTTAAAGTTTATTTATTAGCGTCACAAGTAGGCTCACATTAATGAAGTTACTGTGAAAATCTTCTAGTCACCTGTTTGGGTACACTGAGGGAGAATTGAGCATGGTCAATGCACTTAACCAGCACGTCTTTTGGACTGTGGGAGGAAACCAGTGCACCGGGAGGAAACCCATGCAGGCACAGGGAGAACATGCAAACTCCACGCAAACAGTGACCTGCAGCTGGGAATTGAACTCGGGTGCCTGGTGCTAACCACTATGCCACCCCTGTTCTGAGGACGTGTCATAGGGATGGATGGGAAACAATAACTTTCTCAGATAGACTTGATTACCTGTTACGACTCGCATTCCAACCATTGTCTTGTGTCTATATATGCCCTGTTTGAGAACTGAACTCTTCACTCATCTGATGAAGGGGCAAGTCTGCGAAAGCTCATGCTATCAAATAAACCTGTTGAATTTTAATCTGGTGTTGTGAGACTACTTACTGTGCCTACCCCAGTCCAACACTGTCAACTCCACATGTTTCTCACTCCACAGATCTGCATTTTTTTTAGCATTTTCAGTTTTTTTCTTCCAATTTCCAGCATCTGCAGTATTTTACTTTTGTTTTAGTGAAAAATAAATGGTTGGATTTGTGTTGACATTGGGACTGATGAAATGCTCATCACTTCCAAAAATGCATGATGCCAATAGTTTATTATGTTAAGTTCCCCAGATGTCTTTTGTAGTTAGTGACTTGGGGTTCTGTCAAACTTTTTCTTTGGCTGTTTAAGACTGCTGACTATTTCATTTATAGTGGCAAGCTGCAAAAGATAGGAAAAAAGCTGGTGAGAAAAGGGGAACAAAAGAGTTGAAAAGGAGAGGCTACCCTTTACTTTTGACCAAGCATTCTTCAGCTCATAGGAAGCCGCTCTGCTTCTCATTCAAATACATTTGTTTATGAAACAGTTTGCAGCACCAATTGCTGACCCAGATATAATGGGCCAAATGGTCATCTCCTGTACTGTATGATTCTGCATGAGGAGGATTTTTTTTTAATGTGCTGATTTAGTGGTAATTCTGTCCTGCCTTCACCTGTGCCATTTGAACATTAATGTTTCTATTTGATTTAAGACACTCAGGTTGTCTGGCCATGATTCCATCAGTTGCTTCTGATGATAATTCCTAAAGTTGGAAGTCCCTTTGAATTTTCAAGTCTCCATGTCAGATTTTTTTCCTGAGTCTTGCTTCTTGCCCCAGTGTTGGTAGTTATAGTGCCTCTACGACTAATGAACTTAGAGAAACTGTCAGTCAAGAAGTACCACTCCTCCTCTTCCCACAGCAATTTTACTGCACGTCTGTTGACTATTACAGTTTTAGTAGTATATTAGCTGCTGTGGGTGTTCAGTAATTTAGTTGATTATGCCTGGAATACTCTTCCCGGGGAGGCGGTGAGAGAAGCATTTAAGGGACATCTAGATGACTACATGAATAGGATGGGAATGGAAGGATGCAGACTCCGTAAGTGCATGCAGTTTTAGTTTAGGCAGGCATCATGATTGGCACAGGCTTGGAGGGATGAAGGGCCTGTTTCTGTGCTGTGCTGTTCTGTTCTTTGTTCTTTGTTCAGTCCAAGTTTCCTGTTGGCAGCACATCATAAGTACAAACTAGGCTGGGATTCTCAGACTTGAGTGGTTTGGAAATCACTGCCATGTCTCATGAAAATTTACATGATTGTCTCCTGGAAATTTGCAGCTTTAAAAAAAAAGTTCTAATTGGTCAAGCTGTAAATTCAGTAATTATCGTTAGCTTACGAATGCACTATTTGCATTACCAAATTATAGCTTCAATTTATTATTGGTTATCCAGCTTTTGAGAATAGAGTGTTTTTACTGTAGCAAATTTGCAGCCTTGGAATAGCCATTTGAGATCACAAACTTAATACAGACTGGAATCAATTTGCAATCAGCTTAATCTCTCAGCGACAGTGAAGCTGACCAAAGCTCTTCTCATCAACCTAAAGTTGTTAAAATTAATACTAGTATGCTTTTTAAATTAAAATTAATGTTAGATACTGAAGGAGAAGAAATTTTTTTTGTGCTGAAATCAGAAATATTATGGCATTTTCAACTAAATTAAACATGTGGCAGTGATCTCAAAGAAATAATCTCAGACTCAGAACACTCAAATCACTCTGGCTTTTGATCCCCTTTGAGATTTTTGCTTCGCAATCGGTCTGAGAAACATTGGAGTAGATTTCAGTTAACTTCACCTTGAAGTTTCTGAGCTTTGTTTTGTCTATGCCATGAGTAATACCAGCTTTTATTGCAGCTATTCAGATTAAACTTTGCACGTTATTTTAAGTAAATCAGGATTGCTCAATGTTTGAGGGACAGTGCACAAATCTCACTGAAAGAACATTTTTCAAATATCTACTGAACACACCCACTGCTTCTAAAATCTCTATTAACCAAATTAAATTTGAGCACTGTTATTTACAGTGAACATTGTAACTGATCATTTTTCTAAATGTAGGACATGCCACCAGCGTGGTAGCATGGGACATAATTGGGAGAAAACATGTGTCCTTCAGAAAACAAATACATCTGCCAAGTAGTTCCTTTTCTTTTCCCTCCCCTCCTTTCAAAAGCAAACAACAAGGCTCAGTTCCATGTCTGGCTGGTATCCAGTCATTGCTGGAACCTGAACCTGCTGTGATTGTCGGCTTGCAAAATAAGCATCTTAAAGCTGACACATTGCTAATCTCGCAGTTCCTCCAATTTGAATGTGTTTAGGTTTTCTTTTTGTTGGTAGATGGCAAAAGAAAATTTGTGATCACCAATGTATCTCCTTATGCAATATTATCTAATTTAGTTTCTTTATTTCAGAGTTACCTTCCCAGCAGACACGATGTCCTGCTTGCAAGAAAAGCCACCAAAGGAATTGTGGAACACGATTTTGTTATAAAAGGCATTCCTTTCAAAATGGTAGATGTGGGTGGTCAACGGTCACAGAGGCAGAAATGGTTTCAGTGCTTCGATGGCATTACATCCATTCTGTTCATGGTTTCCTCCAGTGAATACGACCAGGTCCTGATGGAAGACCGGCGGACAAATCGCCTGGTAGAATCGATGAATATCTTTGAGACAATTGTAAACAACAAATTGTTTTCTTCTGTCTCCATTATTTTGTTCCTCAACAAAATGGACTTGCTTGTGGGGAAGGTGAAAACAGTCAACATTAAGAAATATTTCCCAAACTTTGAATGGGACCCTCACAAGCTGGAGGATGTACAAAAGTACCTGGTGCAGTGCTTCAACAACAAGCGACGAGATCGCACCAAACCACTGTTCCACCACTTCACAACAGCCATTGACACAGAAAACATTCGGTTTGTATTCCATGCAGTGAAAGACACAATTCTGCAAGAAAATTTGAAAGATGTAATGTTGCAGTGAAGAGTCATGGTGAGATCATTGGACTTTGTGTTGTTCTTTGGTATTTCCTGCACCATCAGCACTGTGTTCATGAGTTCAGAGTTGCTGATAGTTTTGGTCATGGGTATAAAATAGACAACATCGATTATATGACAGCTTGATGCTTAACAGCATCTTATTGGAATTGCTTATAAGTGTCCTTTTTCAATTCTCTGAGAGCTCAGACATCAGAAGCATAATGAACAATAGGTTTAGATGTTTGTTGCACTAAGGCCTCTTGCAATTGTAAAGGTGGGTGACTGAATCATGTATTGCAAGCTATTGAGTTCCACAAACCAAAATGGCATACAACTCAAGAGTGCTTGCATGGAAGTCTGCATCAATTAAAGTTCAGGAAAGTTTATTATCCAAGTTACTTTACGGACTTTAGCACTCCCTGGAATTCAGCTGTTTACTACTGTCACAAACTAGATCTAGTGTCTGAAGTCACTCTTGGCAGAGAGGGTGGATGGCATATGCAGAAATGCTGATCCTCCTTTGCTTTATATCTTTTCAGAGAGAATGCTGCAAGTAGCTACAAAAATGGCAGTTGCAACAGTGCTAATTTGCTAGACATTCGGGATTACAGTGTAAAGGACCTGGCTTGATGGTTTATTTCATTGTTTATGTAAATCTTTTCACAATTAAGTATGACTGCAGGGGTTTAGGATACAGCCTGCTTTATTGTGAATGTGTTGTTACTGACAGCTTTTGTCATTTTCATAAAGTTCCTTTACGGCTATGTGTAGAGCATTCATAGAGTGTTTAAGCTTGGTGATGAGATGGAAATGCGTGCTGTCTGGTGTGCTGTTCAAAACTCAGTTACGTACCTGCAAACAAGTCAAAACCTCACTAACTATCAGCATGTTGGTATGAACTTTTGTTTTTCCAATAGATTCTCAGCAGAGTAAAGATTTGGAATGAAATATTAATCCAAATGTACAGTGCACCCTTTTGTAGCACAGGTAGTTTGGGATATGAGTCACAGGTTGCCCTTTTGGAATGAGTGGCTGCTGCCACCAACCATTTAAGAGGAATCATGAAAACAGAATTAAGTGACACAGATTCCAGTCACATTTTTCATAGCACTGTCATTAATGTGATTGATTTGATCAGATGTGACCTAGAAAATCTTCCAATTCCTTCATCTAGGGCATTTAGACTTTTGGCTATTTTTTTTCACTGTCACAAAATGGAGCATGTTTTTATTCTAAGCCTCCTTTTGATATATCTGGTTTAAGTACTTTATCATGCAACACACTAAAAGGATAAATGCAACAGGTTTGAATTGGAGGTGAAAGAACCAAGTTTTTTTGATTTACCTGTAGTTTTAAGCACTTTCTTTGTTTAGATTTGCTCTGGTACTTTTAGTTTGATCTTGAGCTTGTTTAATATTATTTCACTTTTGTGATCACTTCTGTCTGAAAATTCAAATTTTCACTTCACTTGGAATTTTCTTACTACTTTAGCCACACTTTTAATATGGAAAATTATACTTAAATTCAGTGCTTAATTGTCTAATGAAAGGTGTACCCTGTGCAGTAAGGAGTATTTTCAGCAATAAAAACTCAGCAACGCTTTACCTCATTGTTGTTGCTGTTTACTACATATAGATTTAAACTGCCCTGCCACAAGCAAAGGATAAAAGGTGGGTTAATTCATTAACCAAATAATTGGTTAATTTTTTAACCTGAGTCTGAAGTCAGGTTAAATTGGGGGCAATTTGGCTGCTCCCTGAGAGATATTTTTATTTGAAATGGCTAATGCATAACAAAGATAAAGAGCTGTTTAACAGTAGCATTAAAATGATGCATTAGCCTTGCTACTCGGTGTACCGTAAGATCTATTGCTTTTTTTAAAACCAATTTTCAGAGCTCAAGAAATTTCCAGTCAGTTTTAGTTGTGATATTCATCTGAAAATGACAAACTTACCAACCCACGCAATGTGATTCTCACGCATTCTTTCAGCTGCATGTAGATAGCGTTTGCTTTTTTATCATTACTTTCCACTGCACATTGTACAGAAATATTTTCACAGGAAGTTAATCATTTAAAATAAATGGGGAAGGTATTATCAGTTTTTTAAAATTAATTCTCTATGATCTTCTCATGAAAAGTAATAATTTCTCTCCTCCTCTTCTCCCCCTTTAATGATTCCTTCCTAGACTTAAAATTTTAAGAGATTTCTTGGGAAATGTAAGCAAAATGAAAGTAAGAACCCAATCAGAATTATGGAGTCAAATCTTTTCAGCAAGTCTTCTGTTGAAAGCTTCCTTTTTAAACTTGTAATGTTTCCCATTTTTCAATCACCTTCATGTCTCTGACCTTAGTCGAAGGATTATCCTGTATATGGCATGCTTATCTCTGACCACTACTTGTTACATGAACTTGTTCAAAGTTTTCCTCTGCGTAGTTTCAATCTTTAACTACCAAGAGAGCATGATGTTTTGTAAAACAAGCCAGAATTAATTTATCTAGAATCAAATATGTGTATATTTCGGTTTAGGGTTTGCACGATTGTATTATGTATAAAGTGCACTTAACCATCTTTGTAACACTCAGTGAAGCGGACATGGAGAATGAACCTTTTAGAATCAGTAGGGATTTTTTTGTTCTTTTCTTTCTCTCTCCCTTCTCTTGTTCCCACTAAATCCCAGATGCTTAAAACAGTAAATAGCCTCCCCATCTGTTAAATCCTCCTATTTTTACACTGTACAGTACAAACTGTTTGGAATGTCCAGTTTTATTGGCAGAAAAATTTGTTCACAGTAGGGGCTTCATTTTGTGTTCTTTACGCTGTGTTCATCTTCCTTAGTCTCGTTCTTATTTTTTTAGGGTATATGTGGAAAACTGAGATGAATGAAAAGGGAGATTATGGTTAAAAGAATCACTCCTCGAGATGGTGTTTTTTTTTGTTATGGTAAAGATAGATGGATTGGCAAATATTTGACCAGTATCTGATGCCAACCTTTTGCAGTGCACTTTGTCATATACTAGCTTTTTCAATTGCCTTCTCTGGTATGTTGTGAATGTGTTCCTTTGCTG
This sequence comes from Carcharhinus amblyrhynchos, assembly GCF_965287045.1. Lineage (NCBI taxonomy): Eukaryota > Metazoa > Chordata > Chondrichthyes > Carcharhiniformes > Carcharhinidae > Carcharhinus > Carcharhinus amblyrhynchos. The sequence continues at coordinate 14,842,940 of NC_137341.1, forward strand.
CTGCAATACCAGCATTTCACTGTTGGTCTGTGCCTGACTTATCTGATGCAGACTGTTTTGTGGCACAATGTTTGCAGTGTTGGCTGCGTTTAAGATAGTTTATTTTCCCCATTGTCTAGTTTGAAATTCTTCTTCCTTTTATGCCCACATTTTCTTTTTCACTCTCCCCACCCAGAAAATGCTTTTCTCTGCAAATGTTCACTTAGCTTCCATTTGCTAATGGCTGGTGTTGAGCCAAGTGACTTGGGGTAGAATTTCTGTGGGATTTCTTCGGAGCTCCTACCTTAAGATCAATGGAAATCCTGTAGAATTTGGCATAAAAGGCAGTTAACACCATTTCACTGAAGTTGTATAGAGGATAATCTGGGAATCATCTGCTGAAATTCTATTCCAAAGCTTCAGAACATTGAAGTAAGAGCCTTTAAGTTGCCTAAACTGTTTTCCGGTAATACTTAAGAACTGCTCAGCGGCAGATTCCAATTACAAATAGTTTTGCCAGCATAAACATTTGAACATAGTTGAAACCTTATTACTTCATTGTGCATTCATTTCATTCCACAATATTTTGCTAGGTTTTGTTTACTGTATTTAATGCATTTACATGAAATTTGACTAAATTCTGCTGTTGAAATCCAATTTGTTTATCATTTGCAAACATGTTGCAAAGCTTCTTGCCCTGCACAGTCCAATTCTGTTCTCGCAATTTACCTCCTGTTGGACGGAAATTTCCTGTCCCACCCACTGCAGGAATCATAGTGAGCGAGACACACATCATGCAAAAGCTTGTTGGTCTCAGGTGGGATTTTCTGGCCTCGGGGCAAGTGAGGCTGGAAAATCCTGCCCATTGTGTCAACTCTCCTGAGTCTAAGTTTAGGTCAAAACAAGGTTTTTTGAAGTTATTGTGGAATGATATTTCTTAGGAATTTTGTCATCCTGTTATGGGAGGTGATGGCCTAATGGTATTATTGCTAGATTATTAATCCAGAAACTCAGCTAATGTTTGTGGGCCTGATTTCAAATCCGGCTACAGAGATAGTGGAATTTGAATTCAGTAAAATAGATCTGGAATTAAGAATCCATTGTCGATTGTTGGAAAAATCCATCTGGTTCATTAATGTCCTTTAGGGAAGGAAACCTGCTGCCTTAGCTGGCCTAGTCTACACAGCTCCAGAGACACAGCAATGTGATTGACACTCAGCTGCACTCTGGAATGGTCAAGAGCAAACCATTCAGTTTCAAGAGAGACTAGGGATGGGCAATAAATGTGGCCTAGCCAGTGATGCCCAAGTTAATTCAGTTAATTGATCTTTGGGATTGAAAATATAAATGTCGCCAGGATTTGTATCTACTTTACACAAATGACCATCTTAATGCAGTCTTAGATGGAATTTTAACCACCTGGTTAGAGTGGAACTCTGGTAACCTTTTATAAATCCGTCAGAGGGAAACAAGCTGTCTTTTAACTGTTCATTAATATCAGGTTAATGAGATTGCTCTCAACAGCACTGATCAAGAACTGACATGTATTTCCAAGGTGTTAAGTGCCAACCAATTTAACTTCGTAATGCAATTAATAACACAGCTCACTTTGCAGTGGATGTCATTGTACTGAAGAGCATTCAGAGGAAAGTGATATGTTATTCTCCGACAGAGATTTAAATTGTGAAGAACAGGGTTGTCAAATTAATATCTTCTTCCACTAGAGGAAAGTGTGAGCTCGGATTTTAGTTTCTAGTTTTCATATGCTGAACGACACGGTCAGCTGGTTTAACTTCAAACAGATCTTGGATTAAATTGTACAGATGATGTTTGAGTTCCCAAGAATTCCATCCTCCAACACTGACCAGCTGAATGTTGGATAAATAGAGTGGATGCTCAGTTGTTGTTACTATGATGGACTTGGAAAAATAATGTAGCATGAATATCCAGTTAGAAAATTTGCATTTATAGAGCACTTTTCACCACCTCTGGTCATCCCAAAGCACAGAATACTTCCAAAGTGTTGACACATTTGGAATGTGGTCGCCAAGGTCCCACAAGCAGCAATGAGATAATGACGTAATACACATCATTTTAAGGTGACGTTGGTTGAGGGATTTATATTGGTCAGGAAGGGGGTCTTTTGCATTTACCTGAGATAACAGTTGGGGCCCCGGATTAACAATTTAATCAGAAGGCAGTGCAACTCTCCCTCAGTACTGCACTGGAGTGGCTGTTTACTTTTGTATGCATCTTTGGAGTTTGAATCCACAGCCATCTGACTCAGAGTTACCACTAAACAGAACTGCATGTTATTGCAATAAATGTATAATTGGAAGTTTTGAGTAAGTGCTTATTGTAAAGGAACTGTGCGTAGAGCAACCTGTATATCATCAGTGGGAATGCAGCAGCTTGAGGTTGAGCAGCATCTTAAGTTCTGTCTCAGTTGCCTTGGAGTAGGAAAGAAAAGAACAGAGTAGGGAGAAACTTCACCTTCAGTCATTCACCTGAATGAATCAGTATAGTGCTGATCACGTACATTCCATAGTTGTTTGTACTGGGCTACTAAGTCGGTCACACTGCTGCTTTCACCCTGTAACTGCAGAATTGTAAAACCTCTATTGTTGAATTTGTACCAGCCAAATCTTCCCGTTTTAACAGTCACATCTGAGTAAAAATGAAAAAATATAAACACTAGAATATGTGACTGCCAGCTAGTGGGATGTTTTGAGATGCTCGTGCACTGATCATGAAAAAGATGGCAGTTTTATTTTTATAAATACTAATTAGCTGCACATGAATTTCTTTGTTACACATCCTGTCTTGTGCTGTGGTGTAAAAGGGGCTGAAAACAACCAGCAAGGCAGCGTGCACAGGATTCTGTATCAAGAAAGCAGTTGTGGAAATTTGTGTAAATTTCTTTCCTTGGTTTCAGAACGTTGAGTGCCTTTTTTTAAGTTCACAAGTCTCCATCCAGATACATGGAATGTTTATTTAGTTCAGTATTTTGTTCTTGCGTGTCAGGGAAAACATTTTCCGCCAGAGGGAAAAGCTTGCATTTATTTGGCGCCTTTTATTTCCTCAGGATGAGCTAAAGTGCCAACCAATTAAGTGCTGTTTAAAATGTAGTCACTAGTGTCAGGTAAGCACAAAGCCAGCTCCCACAAACAGCAGCGCAGTGAGTAATCAGTTCATTTTGATTGGGGGGGTGTTTTCAAAGAGAAGTTGAGGCAGGACACAAAACTTACCACTATTCTCCAAATGATGCTGTCAGATCTATTAATGCGCCCCTGATCAAACGATCGGGTCTCTGAAAATGGCACCTGAGGGGATGTGGTTGAGTTTGTTTGTATATTAAGGGACTTGAATCAATCTGCTGAGATAAGTGCTACCAATTGAGTGAGCTAAGGTGTGACTTTGTTGAGCATTCTTGTTATCCCCTGAAAAGTGTTTAAAAGCTGAAGAATGCAAAGGAACCTTGCACTGATAAATTTATAGTGGTTCATTATGATATAGCAAATAGATATAAAACAATTACTGTCAAATTAATCCTAATTCCTCTGCCATTTTAAGTGAGGTTCTTGTATTATGTTATTTGCAAGGAAGAGTTTGCAATTATAAATTCTTGTTCTGCTTAGTGACGGGCACATGTAGGCAAAGACTGTGTTTTAAAAACAAGAAAGCAGATGGATTATGTACTTGTTAATTTAAAAATTGCCTCCTCTTTTCTTAAAATGATTTTTTTCATGAAAACTAATGGTAAACATGACTCTGTAGCTGAGTATAAAACCTGAGCAGCTGGTGCATTGAAGATAATCCACCCCAACCACTTTGTATAGAGAAATCAGTTTTTACGTTTTAAAAATAGTAAAAGGTATCTTAAAGGAACAAGATTTGGTATGAATTTTATACATGTTTTCTAATTGAGGCTGATTTACAGAATCCTGCGGCGATCATTAATAAATGAGCAAATTCAGAAAATGCTAAGGGCATTCAGAGCACGTAGGGTCAGCTGTTGCTGTCTGACTTCCTAAAGAATAAGCAGATTTCACTTTTATATCTTGAGGAAAATCATTCCACAGAATCAATGCGGTGAAACACTTGTAGCATCTCCTATCACTGTGTCCATTAAGTATACTAACTCTACTAAGCTTTACTCACCACGGTTTGAATTAAATACAAGAAATGAAGACAAACCATGTAAACACTTGATGCCTTTGTTAACTGTATAAATTGTATTTTAGCTCAAATTGCTTTCTATTATGTTTTATGTATATATGACTTTATAAATATTAAAGTGTACTTTATGTGGATTGTAGTTGCCTGTATTTAATGTCCTCCATTTGTATAATTCTGTACTTTTGAGGTGCTGAATAGTGGGATATAGTTTTTTGCCAAACTCTTGACGCAGAATGCAATATTAGTTTAATATCAAAATGGACTTCACCACATGCTTCAGTCCCAACTCACTAAACCTGCACCCACTCCAACCACATCCTCGATATATCACTCTGCAAGTACCATGTAACCTGGAAAATGCTGTGTACTCTGTTTTGTATTCCAACATATTCTAAAAGTGTGTAAACTCTTGTACAATCTGATAATAAAAATTGAAAAATGCATTCACTGCAGTTTAAAAAGTTGGCTGTCACTTTTGCTACTAAATGTTGACTTTGTGTGATTGTCTATTTTGAATATTAGTAAAAATAAATTGGTGTATGTACATAGAAAAATAGAATCCCTATAATGCAGAAGGAAGCCATTTGGCCCATCGAGTCTGCACTGATTCTGTGACAGAGTGTCTTAACCAAGCTCACCACAGTCCTATTTCCTAACCTCACAGATTTACTCCAATAAGCACCACCCAATACATCTTGGGATATTAAGAGGCAATTTAGCATGATCAAGGCACCTAACCTCAATCTTTGGACTGTGGGGGGGAAACTGGAGCACACGGCAGAAACCCATGAAGACATGGGGAGAACATGCAAACTCCACAGTCACCCAAAGCTGGAATCAAACCTTGGTCCCTGGCACTGAGGCAGCAGTGCTAACCACTGTGCTGCGCCAGTACGAATCAAACTGGTTATGTGATCAGATATGTTGAATTGCTACTTTTTGTCTTACCTTGTCTCTCCCCCAACCACCCCCTCCATCTGTTTATGATTTTCCAGGGCATGCACCTTCCTCAAAGGAAATGGCTGGTGCTGCTTCCCAAACTTTATTGGAAGCTTTCTCCAGTGTAGTGCTCTCTTTGTCTCCTTACCTCATCATTTGCCCAAGAGCTTCATATCTTTAATGCCTTCTGGCAGCTAAGCCTAGTAAATAAGGCCAGACCCTAGTTCATTCTCCAAATACTTATTGAATAGAAGAACATCATTACTACTTCTCTTGTATTTTAATCCAGGCCCATCCCCATTTTATTGTTGAACTCTGGGGTTGCAAACTAACCTTTTGGCTGTTATGAAATTATTCTATACTCTCGTGCACAAGCATAAATCAGTTATCCCTCTACAGGATTGCCACAAAAGTGAGAAATGCCACAACGGTGTCAGTAAAATGGTGCACTCCTTTTGTTTAAAAAAATGAACCAAGCAAACAGAAAATGTGGCACTGGTAATGTTGAATTTGAGATGCAGGATGTTAGGAATATTTTTGACTTGATAATCATCGCAATTCAAAGAGCTTGATCAAATTCTGTTTGTGTTAGGGTGAAGGGTGTCACTCCTAGAGAGTAAGAGGCTTCCCACTTTTTGCATCCAGGGATCAGCACCAAACACACTTAAATAGATTATCTAGTTTTCCCCTGCCTCAGCGACATCAACAAACCACGGAAGATATCCCCAATTGCCCCAGTTATTAAGGGGAAGATGGATAAGCATATGAAACAGAATATGTTCATGGTATTAGGTGGGTCTTGACTCGTGTTGAGCATGAATGCCAGTATAGACTAGCTGAGCAGAATGGCCTATTTCTGTATAGAAATAGTCAGATTCTGAGATATTTTGCACTATCGACTTCTGCCCTCTGATAATCAGGTGCTCCAAAGTTGGTGCATTTAAAACAACAGTTCTCAAACTGTGGTCTGCAAACCCTCTGAGGAATCTGTAGAGACTTTTCAAATTGTGAAAGCAGAGAGCAAGGCTGGCCTTACAAAGCACAGCAGATTAGGTGTGAACCATACTAAGTGTCGTACCCAGAAGTGAGTGGACACGGAGGAGCACTGGGAGTTGCATGAAGATCGCTATATCTGTAAGTAAATATCTTTAATTAAAAGTAATATTAAAACATTCTTTGCATGCAGTATTTCAATGTGAATTCTTTGGTGTTATAGATGAAGATATTCATTTGAAAAGAATTCCTTCAATTGAAAAGAAGTTAAAAGATGGAAATGTATGCGCAGGAGAGAACTAAATTATCCACTAAACTTACATAGATCCAAAATCAAGCAAGCAACCTGAGAAACAAGGAAAACTTTGTGGTAAGGAAAAGCTGGGAATGTGGAAAGAGAGCAAACATTACTTTGGGATCAAATTTGATTTATTATTGTCACATTGGTATACAGTGAAAAATATTGTTTCTTGCTCGCAATACAGACAAAGCATACTGTTCATAGAGAAGGAAGGGAGAGTGCAGAATGTGTAATGCCCACAAGTCTTTTTCACAGAAGAGGAAACATTCTTATCACTTCTAAAGATTTAAGCACCCTACCTAGTGGCTCAGCAGGTTTCAGTTGTTTCACTATGAACAGATTGTCGAGATATGAAAAGTTGTTTAACATCATTACTGGGGAAGTGGAGTAAGAACTATTCTTATGTGGTAGTGCTAAGACTTTAGGTGCTACAATTAGTTCATGCTTTGAAAGCATTAGTTGTTCCTGGCCAACGATCAAAGCACTCCATCTTATTCACCATTATTTCTTCATGGAGTATTAAATCAACCCATTTTAAAAATTGTTCAGGGAATCTTCAGTTCAATTTGCCTAGGGGTGTGATTAATTGCAATATCCAAAATGTTGTGCAAAGGTTACTTTGCAACTTAGCTTTATTCCCCCCACTGAACATCAAAATTTTAAGCTTCATTTCTGTTCCAGAAACTACGGTACTTAACCCAACATGGGTCATTTTCATGGCAAGTCACAAGTCACATCATATGATTTCACTAATGACTTTGCATCTCCCACAGTAGAGCCTTAGAGCTGACTGACAGACCTTGAACTGAACTCTGACATTCAATAATGAGTCACAAATGTAAATCCAAAGCCCCTAGGGACACAACTCAAATACTGAAAAATAAGTGGGATCGAGGAAAAAATCTTGATAGTTTAGTAGGTCACAAAACGTGGTCGAGAATTCAACCATTGTATTTTTTTACTCTTGTAAATGCAGCCTTGTATAATCTTTTCAATTGTCTGTGCACGTGGCACAGTAGTTAGCACTGCTGCCTCAGTGCCTGGGACCGAGGTTTGATTCCTGGCTTGAGCTACTATGTGGAGTCTGCACGTTTTCCCTACGTCTGCATGGATTTTCGCCAGGTGTTCCAGTTTTCTTCCACAGTCCAAAAGATGTGCTGGTTAGGTGCATTGGCCATGCTAAGTTCTCCCTCAGTATACCCGAGCAAGTGCTGGAGAGTGGTGTCTTGGGGATTTTCACAGTAACTTCATAACAGGGTTAATGTGAGCCTACTTGTGACTAATAAGTAAACTTTAATTCCAACTTTGCTTGCGTAGAGTTCAAGGATGTAGCTGTCTCAGACATGAAAGAATATTTTTGCCTGAATAACTTGAGGCACTTGTAAGCAAGCAGTGGACCATACCATGAAGTTGCTTTGAAAGTGTTTTGTGGACCGCATCTAGGTCACTTCTACTTGGTGTTAATTTTCTATTTGAACAAATTAAAAGAATGGTCAAGCTGGCAATTTTTGGTTGTTTCTGTCCAGTGATAGTCATCCTGAGTCTTGGTATTTGAATTGGATGTCAGATGAGATTGACAGGATGTATCCCATAGAGCTTTCCACATGAGCATTGAACAAGATGCTATAACTGCATTACCCAGTGAGTGAATCATCATTCCATTACTGTGAAATTGAAAAGCTGCTGCAGTTCACTATGGCTGAATGTAATAGTGACATTTCACTTTAAATTTGCTCCCTTGCCTTTCGCTGTGCTAGAAGCAGACTGGGCCTAGATCATGACTTCAGTATTTTTCACTCTGTGCTGCCTGAGCTTCAGTGTGATTTTCCTTCATCAGACACTGATATCCTGATGAAAGCAAGTATGAACTTGCGTGTTCCACTGCCAATTAAAGAAACGATGCCAGTTCAAATTGTCCACTCATCATTGTTCCTTAATGATCATGTGGGCAAAGGTAAAACTTAACCATAGTAACTAAATGTTTTTGATTATGATAACTCCCAGGACTTGCATGGGGGAATCCCTAACTGATCTCCCTGTAGGACTTGTAGGATACATACTCCCTGGTGATTGATAATTACCTTAGAAGGTGGAGCTCATATACCGAGCCTTTTATTAAGCAGTTTCCTGAGGGAGGTTTAGCTCAGTTGGCTGGATGGCTAGTTAGTGATGCAGAACACTGCCAACAGAGCGGGTTCAATTCCTGTACTGGTTGAGGTTGTTCATGAAGGCCCCACAAAAGAAGTTCATTGTTTTGTCCCAATGGGGGCCTGTTCATGTTCACCACAGGCTTGTGGTTTTGCTTTATTTTGTGCAATAAAGCACTGATATTCTAGATTAAAATATTAAGAGTGCTTTCCCGCGCCCCCCCCCCCCCCCCCCCCCCCCCCCCCCCAGCCCATTACTCTTGTTTTACCCTTCTCTGTGCCCCATTTATGCGGTTACCTCATCTTGGCCAGAACAGCAGTGGTGAAAAATTGAGAAATCAGCAAGAGTTTCTGCTACTGATTGCATGATAATTCACTGCTAAAAATCCACATTGGGGGATCTTAGGTTAGAAAAAATAGATGTCTCTGACCTGTACAGAGGAGATGTCAGGGCTAAGTTTTTCACTCGGAGGGTGGTGGGTGCGTGGAATCGGCTGCCAGCGGTGGTGGTGGAGGCAGATTCGATAGGGTCTTTTAAGAGACTTCTGGGTGAGTACATGGGACTTAGTAGGATTGAGGGTTATAGGTAAGCCTAGTAGGTAGAGATATGATTGGTGCAACTTGTGGGCCGAAGGGCCTGTTTGTGCTGTAGTTTTTCTATGTTCTATGTATGGTTGAGCACTAATGCCATTTGTTGAGGCTCACAAATTTTGGCCAGTTAAGGGAAACTTAAGGAGTATGAATTGCCTGCTATGTCATTTGGAAAACACATTACTCCAGCTACAGACTGGCAGAATCCTCCAAGAAAAGGTTGAGGATCCGTTGTATGATGACTCTTCTGTTTTACAACATTCCTGTCTGACATGGCAGGCAATATTGGGGGGTAGGTGGAAATGTGAATTTGAGGTTACAATTAAATCAGCATGGTCTTTCTTGATTTTCAGAAGGCGTTTGACAAGGTACCTCACAAGCGGTTATTGCAGAAGGTAAGGGGGCATGGAGTTGGGGGTAGGGTGTTAGCGTGAATAGAGGATTGGTTGTCAAATAGGAGGCAGAGAGTGGGGGTTAATGGGTGCTATTCGGATTGGCGGTTGGTGACTAGTGGAGTGCCCCAGGGGTCGGTGCTGGGGCCTCAGCTATTTACCATTTATATAGATGATCTGGAGGAGGGAACCGAGTGTATGGTGTCGAAATTTGCTGATGACACCAAGATTGGTGGAACGGCAAATTGCGCGGAGGGTGTGGAGAGTCTGCAGAAGGATCTAGATAGGCTGGGCGAATGGGCCAGGAACTGGCAAATGGAATTTAATGTTGGCAAGTGCAAGGTGGTCCACTTTGGTAGGAAGAATGGTAGGAAGGACTATTACTTACATGGCGAAAAACTGCAGCAGGCGACGGTGCAGAGGGACCTCGGGGTCCTTGTGCATGAGTCGCAAAAACCCAGCTTGCGGGTGCAGCAGGTGGTCAGGAAGGCCAATGGGATGCTGGCCTTCGTAGCGAGGGGGATTGAATATAAAAGTAGGGAGGTCTTGCTGTGGCTGTATAGGGCATTGGTGAGGCCGCAGCTGGAGTACTGTGTGCAGTTTTGGGCGCCGTACTTACGCAAGGATATTTTGGCCTTGGAGGGAGTGCAGAGGAGGTTTACTAGGCTGATACCGGAGTTGAGGGGGTTGAGCTATGAGGAGAGGCTGAATAAACTAGGCTTGTACTCGTAAGAGTTTAGAAGAATGAGGGGAGATCTCATTGAGACGTATAAGATGATGAATGGGACAGATAGGATAGAGGTGGAGAGACTCTTCCCTCTCAAAGGACAGTAGGACTAGGGGGCACAGCCTCAAGATAAAGGGGGGGCGGTTTAGAACGGAGTTGAGGAGGAACTTCTTCACTCAAAGGGTGGTGAATCTCTGGAATTCTCTGCCCGTTGAAGTGGTGGAGGCTGCCTCGCTAAATATTTTTAAGACGCAGGTTGATGGGTTTTTGATAAGCGAGGGGATTAAGGGTTATGGGGAGAGGGCAGGAATGTGGAACTGAGCCACGACAGATCAGCCATGATCTTATTGAATGGCGGGGCAGGCTCGAAGGGCTAGATGGCCTACTCCTGCTCCTATTTCTTATGTTCTTATGTTCTTATTAAATGGTAGGGCAGGCTCGAGAGACCGAATGTTCTACCACTTCTAGTTTGTATGTGCAAGGTGCAGTGCTTTCAGGAAAGGAGGGCAATGTGAAGGAAATGCTTTCCTAAGTTTTAACTAGACTTCAATAACAATGTTGAGACCCTTTTGGGGACACACTTTTAGACTGCAGGTTGGAGTCAGGAACATAACAGGAGTAGCCTATTCCTATGGCCCACTGAACCTGCTCTGCCATTCATTACAATTATGGCTGGTCTTGGCTTTCAGCTACTTCCCTGCCCATATCCCTTGTCTATCCCAGCCTTAAATGATGGAGGAATTGTCAAGTTGAAGGATTCAAAAGTGACTATTACATTTCAACAGCAATTATTTGGTGTTTACATTCACCTGTTTGATTTTGCTCTTTTCGCTACTTTTGGGCTTTCACTTCTCCTAACCCACTGTGTTTGAATGGTTCAGCATGAAGATGTAAATGATAGTGAATTCCATATAGTGCTGTGTAAATACACCACGACAGAAGCATCAAAATTTAGCATTGTGCAACTAAAAATGCATGAGATCCATAAAGAACATAAGAAATAGGAGCAGGAGTAGGCCATCTAGCCCTTCGAGCCTGCCCCGCCATTCAATAAGATCATGGCTGATCTGTCGTGGCTCAGTTCCACTTTCCCGCCCTCTCCCCATAACCCTTAATCCCCCTCTCTTATCAAAAACCCATCAACCCGCGTCTTAAAAATATTTAGCGAGGCAGCCTCCACCACTTCAATGGGCAGAGAATTCCAGAGATTCACCACCCTTTGAGTGAAGAAGTTCCTCCTCAACTCCGTTCCAAACCGCCCCCCCCTTTATCTTGAGGCTGTGCCCCCTAGTCCTACTGTCTTTTTTGAGCGGGAAGAGTCTCTCCACCTCTATCCATCCCATTCATCATCTTATACATCTCAATGAGATCTCCCCTCATTCTTCTAAACTCTTACAAGTACAAGCCTAGTTTATTCAGCCTCTCCTCATAGCTCAACCCCCTCGACTCCGGTATCAGCCTAGTAAACCTCCTCTGCACTCCCTCCAAGGCCAAAATATCTTTGCGCAGGTGCGGCGCCCAAAACTGCACACAGTACTCCAGCTGCGGCCTCACCAATGCCCTATACAGCTGCAGCAAGACCTCCCTACTTTTATATTCAACCCCTCGCTATGAAGGCCAGCATCCCATTCGCCTTCCTGACCACCTGCTGCACCTGCAAGCTGGGTTTTTGCGACTCATGCACAAGGACCCCGAGGTCCCTCTGCACCGTCGCCTGCTGCAGTTTTTCGCCACGTAAGTAATAGTCCTTCCTACCATTATTCCTACCAAAGTGGACCACCTCACACTTGCCAATATTAAATTCCATTTGCCATTTCCTGGCCCATTCACCCAGCCTATCTAGATCCTTCTGCAGACTCTCCACACCCTCTGCACAATTTGCCGTTCCCCCAATCTTGGTGTCATCAGCAAATTTCGACACCCTACACTCGGTTCCCTCCTCCAGATCATCTATATAAATGGTAAATAGCTGAGGGCCCCAGCACCGACCCCTGGGGCACTCCACTAGTCACCATCCGCCAATCCGAATAGCACCCGTTGACCCCCACTCTCTGCCTCCTATTTGACAACCAATCCTCTATTCACGCTAACACCCTACCCCCAACTCCATGTCCCTCGACCTTCTGCAATAACCTCTTGTGAGGTACTTTGTCAAACACCTTCTGAAAATCCAGAAAGACCACATCCACCGGCTCTCCTCTATCCACCGCCCTAGACACATCCTCATAGAACTCCAGTAAATTTGTCCAGTAAAGTGTCACTCTTATTTCCAAGACTAGATGTTTTGGGTTTATGGCTCCCTCCAGCAACTCAAAAATGTAGGGTGGAGCTTCTGATTTCGTTTGGGATGTAATAATAAATTGAACAAAAAATTGGTGGAGTTTAACTTTCTAACCCATTATCATCTTGGTGCTTTGATATTGTATATTGTCCATGACTTTAGTTCGCTTAATAAAATGGGATGCAAAAATTGCCTTTGATAGCTTACCTAACCTCTTTGTCCTTGTATTGACCTATGAAGGGGTAACTCACTCAGTAGTGGTGCTGCTTGAGCATGCTGGATGATGGATATGAAAGTTCCCCCATGTAGAGTACACATCACACCCCTGCTACCCTTAGCTTTTCTTCCAAGTGATATTCAAAATTGAGCAACACAGATTCATCAACTGAGGGAGGGGCATCTATGGTAATTGAAACAAGGGTTTGACTTGTTGTCTTGAGACTATGGGATCCAGTGTATGTATTAAGGATTTCCAGACCACTTCTTCTCAACTGTAAACATTTTGCCGCCATCTGTGGTGGTTTTGACATACAGGTTTATTTGGTAGCAAACGCCACTAGCTTTTGAGGCTTTGCCTCTTTGTCACCTGACGAAGGGGCAAAGCCCTGAAAGTTAGTGGCGTTTGCTACCAAATAAAGCTGTTGGACTTTAACCTGGTGTTGTGAGATGACTTACTGTGTTTAACCCAGTCCAACTCCAGTATCTCCACTTTGTGGTTTTGACCTGCCAGCGGTAAGACATAAGCAGGGACGGTGGTGGAGAAATCTGGAACATTGACTGAAAGCACGATTCTGTGAATGTGACTATACTGTGCAATTGCTTGGCTGATCTATGGGACAGCTCTCCAAACACTGGCACAAGCACCCACATATTAGTAAGGAGGCCTTTGTAGGGTGGAGTAGGTGTTTGTGATAGAACCATAGAATCCCTCCAGTGCAGAAGGAGGGCCATATGGCCCATCAAGTCTGCACCAATTCTCCGTACCCGTCTCTCTCCCCCTTCCTGCCACCTCCCACCCAATCCCCATGACCCCATGCATTTACCATCTAAATGGTACCACCTAACTGACATATCTTTGGACTGAATCCAATGCTAATTTGGTGCCAGGAGGTCTGTACAGTGGTTTTATTTTTGTACTTTTTGTAGCAAAATGGTTTGCTAGGTTATTTCAGGTGTTATGAGTATCAGCCTGGGCCTCTGGGTTACTAGTCCAGTGACATCACTGTGCCACTGTCTGCCCCTGATGTTAAGCTGAGGATTTTTCTATACTCATTGGGCATGCAGGATTCTTTTGAAGTAAGTGGGGTTAGCACTGTTCCCTCAGTGTCAGGGACCCACATTCAATTCCAGCCTTGGGTGACTGTCTGGGTGGTGGTTGCACATTCTCCTTGTCCTCTGGGTGTTCCAGTTTCCTTCCACAGTCCAAGGATTTGCAGGTTAGTTGAATTGGCAACGATAAATTGCCCCTTTGTGTCCAAAGATGTGTAGGTGAAATGGATTAACCATGGTAAATGCATGGATTACAGGGATCTTCCGTGGTTAGAGTCTCTTTTGGAAAGTTGGTGCAGACCCCATGGGCCGAATGACTTCCTGCTGCCCTGTAGGGATTCTAAGAACAGCAGGCAACCTGGCACTGGCCAGTGGCAGGATCTACTAGTCAACAGGGATCCTCCCTCTAGTGTAGAGGAAGCTCACGTCAACAGGACAGAAGGATCCCAATGGCACGAATGGCCAGAAAATTCTGGCCACTCTGTTGTAAAGTACCTCAAAGGCTGAAAAGCGTCTTGGGATGTCCTGACTCAGATCATGGCTCTATGGAGGCCGTGTATAAATTCAAATTCCTTCCTTTTCAACTTGCTGACCGACATTTGCTTTAAAAAAAAGCCACCTGTGCAAGATGCCACAAAGCAACTGGCACTACAGAGAAAATAAGCATGATTGATTCATTTAATTAAAGTCAGGTTCTCCTGACTGACATGCATTTGGTTAAAAATGTAAATTAATAGGAAATGATAGAGACTCTCCATTTGCCCAATATCTGAAAATTAAAACCAAATGAATATAGGCTTAATGTAATTAGAAATGGAGCAATGATATATTAACAGTTCACTGTATCGCACGTAGTGCCAGGATATTTGTCTTAATAGGGCTGCAGTATTAATACTGATATTTTTGAGAAAAAATAATTGGTGCTTGTAGGAAATTAAAACTTTAATTCCGTTCTGGATTCTGATCACGATGCAGCTTGAATGATTTATGAATATAATTGAATTGCAGCATTTAATTCCCACCAGCATATATCATCAATAGATACATTATTTTAAGATTTATAAGTCATGACACTTGTGGTGTTGGGGAGAACTATTTAATTACGCTAGCAACTAAAATAAATGTTACATGAAATCCTATACACGGTCTAATAGTCTGCAAAAAAAGCAGCTCTCTGATCATTGAGAGGGTTGATTGGCCAGTATCCAAAAACAAAAATTTGCAGTTGTCTTTCATGTCATAATTTGCCCCAAAGCGCTTCACAAATTTTAACTGAGCTTTATACACACATATTAGGGAAGATGACCAAATGCTTAGCCAAGGAGGTGGGTTTTAAGGAGCAACTTAAAGGAGAAAAGAGTTTAGTGCAGGGATCCAGGAACTTAACGGAGGTCAAATGGACGGAGACTGAGGGAGGGAATTCCAGAGCTTGGGGCTGTGACAGCTGAAGACATGGCTCCCACAAGTAGAGCGAATGAAACTTGGATGTGTGAGGGACTTGCTTTGGAGGAGTGCTGAGATTTTGGCATGTTGTAGGGCTGAAGAGGTTATGGGGTTAGAGAAGGGCAGCCGGTGGAGGAATCACATTTCTGACTCTCACCAGATAAAGTTAAATTCAAGTTTACAGCAAACGTCAGCTTCCTAAAGCAAGCATGCACTTTCTACGAACCAAAACTTGGCTTTAAACACTAATAATCTAAGAAAACAGCTTCCAGGCAAACAGTAAACCCCTTTTTCCATTATAGACCTCAATGGTTTATGCACCGTTTCTTCAGCCTTTTGATTGATGGTAAACACCTTTCGACAAACCATATGACTCAAGCAGCGAACTATGAATCAAATGTATTAAAAAATAAATATTAAACTGATGCAGGAGTGAAAAGAAAACTCAGTCGATTTAGATTAGAATACTTGACTTCATTCACAGGTTTATGAGTTCCTTTGGGAGGGGCTGTATCAGTTGGTTGGTTACCTTTGCCACTGACCCTGTTGGAATGCGTAAGGCCAATGTAGGTCATCTTTAATTACGGCACATAGGCACACACCTCACTATACAAACTCTTGCCTGTCCCTGGGTGCTGTGAATTTCAGCCTTGATGCCCAAGCTAGAGTGAAGTGTGTTTGCCATCACCCCATCCCCAGATATATGGAACTGCAGCCTCTGGTGCTTTGTGTCCTCCACCCTTCCTCCTTAATGAAACTTTCAGAAAACAAATAAAATTCAATTATCCTAAATCTTCTCATGACCATGCTGTTTCTTTAATCCCAAAGTGAGACAGGTGAGGAAGCTGGGTGCAATGGCCTTCAAAGATGTACCATATCCTCATCAACTAAAGCCACAGGCACATCAAATGAGGATATCTTCACTCCAGCCTTCTACATCTGGGCAGAGACTTGGTCCTGGCCAGGTCCCATGACAATCCCAGTGGAAGCTCAGACCTTGCACACCCAGGTCCGGGATTATTTTTCAAGTCCATTTGTCACTCTCCTGTACTATCCAGTCTTTACAAAGCTGGAAACGTTCTAGATGTGTGGGTGGATTCTGGTTACTGCAACTGAGATGTGCTATGGAGTGACTGTTGTGTTGAGCCCATTTTTCATCTTAAAGTTTATTTATTAGTCACAAGTAGGCTTACATTAACACTACAATGACAAAGGGTCATCCAGACTCGAAACATTGACTCTATCCTTTCCCCACAGATGCTGTCGGACCTGCCGGGATTTTCCACCATTTTCTGTTCTTGTTTCAGATTCCAGCATCCACAGTATTTTGCTTCTATCTGGGTTTAGAAACACCTTCTTTAGTTTTAAAGATGACAGAAACCAACAGTGTGCAAACCAAATTGAGGCATACGTAATGTGTGTACTGTGTGCCCTAATGAAAATGTAATGCGTACCTTATAGATGCAATGCATACTACATGTTAACATATTTGTATACATGTAGTGTATACATTAATGGAATATACTTGGCTGTGTGGTTTGGATATCTCACTAGTTCCTCTTCTATATTCTTTGCAGTATAACCAGCACACTGAAATATTAACTGCATTAAGTAATTTTAACAGCAAATTCCTCAGTTATTGATTGGAGCAGTGAGTGTTTGTACTTTAAGGTGTGGTTGGCATCTATTGAAACTGACTTTTAATTAGCTAAAATCCATCAGTGAATCCAATTAAGCTTATTTTCAGCAGTCAACAAGCTCCAAAATGGCAAATAGTAAACGTTAAACCTCAAAAGCAAGATGTTAGAAATCTGCTAGAAAAACAGGAAAATGTTGGAAACACTTGGCAAACCAGGCGGCAAGTGTGGAGAGAGAAACTGATTTAACATCTTAGAATCCCTACAGTGCATAAGGAGGCCATTCAGCCCATTGAGTCTGCATCGATTCTCCAACAGAGATACTCGGGGGCAATTTAGCACAGCCAATCCACCTAACCTGCACGTCTTTGGACTATGGGAGGAAACTGGAGCATGGGGAGGAAACCCACGTTATCATGAGAATGTGCAAACTTCACACAATGACCTGAGGCCAAAATTGAACCCAGGTCAACCAGAGATAAGAATGTTGTTTTGTTGGGGGGGGGGGGGGGGCTAAATGGGTCAGGGGGCTGAAGTGGTGAATAAAAAGGCCTGTGGTGGTGATGTAGAAAGGAGGAGTGATTAAAGGACAACAGGGATGATGGTGTAAGGCAAAAGGTGTTGACAGTGGGACAAGCACAGAAATGAAAAATGGGCATGAGGAGGAATAAATATTTACAGAATGAAAATGAGAGCTATTGTTAAGGTCTGAACTTATTAAACTCAGTATTGAGGCCAGCATTGTTAAATACTCAAGTGAAAGATGAAACTTCTTCATTGGGATAAGGCAGGAGACAGAGGGAGTTCAGGAAAGAGAATTAAAATTAAATCTCTCCTGATGTACTTGTGGCAAAACGTTATAAAAAACATGGAGAACAAGTCAACAGATTAAAACTCCAACAAAGAAAACCCAAAACCGTTCAGTTAATTGTGACTTCCTGGCAACATGATTGTAAAATTAAAGCTTTAAAGATAATGTTATGACTTATTTACCTCCATAACAACGGTGACTGAAGTTCAAAGTGATGTGTTTTATGAAAAGTGCCTTGTGATATTTGAGAGATGTATTGAGGCAACATATAATTATAAGCCCATATTATCTTGAGGCAATCCTCAACCTACAATTTAAATTAAGTTGTCAGACAAACTGAAAGCTCATTCTCTATCTCAACCCCTCCTTCAAACAATGTTGTTTAATGTGCTAAACATCAGGAATAAAGTTGGGCGAAGCATTTTAAAATCAAGGCATTAATGATCAAGACCCAATATGGGTGAGTGGGCACAAATGAATTTGCATTGTCCAGAGACTAGCATGGAATTTGCAATAAAGAAATAGGTCATCCAGCTCTAAAGTCTAAACTTGTGTTTATACTCCATTAAGCAGTCTCTGACCTTACTTCCTTTAACCCTTCACTATAAAAAAACGTTAGCCTGCTTGGATAATTCAGGGATACCTTGTACTCAGTCCCGGAAAACCTGTGACCTCCACTGCCTAGAGGGACAAGGACAGCAGCTATGTGGGAATAACTCTACCTTATGCGTCATCTTGACTTGGAAGGATGTTGCCTTTTCTTCATTATCACTGGGTCAAAAGCCAAACACAGCTGTGCTGTGAGTGAACCTGCAGCAATGATGTTGATAGACAAATGGTTAATGATCAACGTATGAGACAATTGGTTCTAAAAGACACTTTGAATCTGATTTTTTTTAAAAAACTGTTGCTCCCCCCTCTTTGGTTTTGCCCTTGTAATTCTGGTGGAGTGTAGTATGAGTGAAAATGAGTGGTCTTCCAAAATTATGGCACATGAGTGGGAATTCTTCCCTTATTAATTATTAAACACATACCGACTATTCCCTCAATCAGCTCGTGCTAATGTTTTTCTTTGTGTTGTCTTGTCTCTCTCTCCTGCCCACTGTGACCTCTGATATGTCCCCTTCAATGCAATTATTGAATTTTATTTTAAAATATCTTTTTTAACAATGTGTTTTTTTTTGCAGAGAATTTTGATTTCTAACCACCCACTGATTAAAGAATATTTTCATTGAATCATAGAATCCCTACAGTGCAGAAGGTGGCCATTTGGCCCTTTGCGTCTGCACCAACCACAGTCCCACCCAGCTCCTATCCCGTAACCCACAAATGTCCAATCAACAGTGCCAGTTATCCAAATGATCCTTGCTCGAAAGTGGACATGTGTGGAGTTAAAATAATAATGGTGATGACTGATCACGCCATCATGCTCAGAAAAGTTTAATTATCAGTCACAAGGAGACTTACATTAACACTGCGATGAAGTTGCTGTGAAAATCCCCTAGTTTTCACACTCCAGCACCTGTTCGGGAACACTGAGGGAGAATTCAGCATGGCCAATCCATCTAACTAGCACATCATTCGGACTGTAGGAGGAAACAGGAGCACCTGGAGGAAACCCACGCAGACGTGGGGAGAACATGCAAACTCCATAGAGTCACTAGAGGCCAGAATTGAACATGGGTCCCAGGTGCTGTGAGCTAGCAGTGTTAGCCACTGTGCCACTCTTAGGTTACCAGCAGTCATTATCTGGGTTAATCACACTTCAATGTCACAGGACACCAACAAAAGTAATGAAGGAATAGAAAAGCTGCTATATGTGTGAAAGGATGGGGGTGAGGAAAACATCTAAAATAAATGGCAAAAATTTCCCTGACTTTGAATTCCCCATAACCAAACTGAGGGTCTGACCTTGTGCTCTCTGCAGTAACGTACAAATGCCTTGCCACTGCGCACCATCTGCTGTCAGTTGCTGTTTCTGTTTTCTCAATTTTTCTTTTTCTCCCAGGGGACTTGAATCCATGATCACAGGGATATTTTTAGTGCCAAGGCAAGTGATAATTTGCCCAGATGAAAAATAACTACACGTTATTACTTTCCCATTGGGCGTGGTCCCAGTTCAAATTATAGTGTGGCACAGTAAACTAGCCAAATGTTTTCAACACAGCTTTTACTATATATACCCCGATCAGCCTTCCCTTGTACTGCACATGGAGGAAAAGAGCAGCCCTAAATTGAAAGCAGTGGGGGTGTAATGGTGTCAGGATGGGGGTTACTTAGAGCAAGGCACACTGTGATTCAGTCCCCATTTTAAAGTCATGCATTTTTATTCATATGCAATTTCCATCTCCATAGTTGATGCTTAAGCCATTTGCCAGCTATGGTGAAGTGTATTCTCGTAGGCTATACATATCAGACACTGTTTGGCTACTGGCACTCTCACCTTTGAGCCAGAATTGTTGTGGATTCTACACCCAGTCCAAGGCATGAATGCAGAAATCGAAACAAGAAGCTGACACTCCACTGTCAGAAGTGCCATCTTTCACTTACCTTTTACCCTCTTAGTCAGATGAAGAAGATTCCATTTTTAGGAAGAGCATGAAACTTAGCCCTGGCCAATATTCACCCCTTAATCAAAATTAATTTAAAAAAAGTAATCTGGCCATTATCACATTGTGTAAATTGGCTATCATGTTTCCCACACTGCAGTCAGTGACAATCTTCTGAAGTATACATGGAGTAAAAATAATACACACACGTTTAATGGAGTTAATTTAGATAAATGCGAGGCATCTTGGTAGATTGAACCAGGGCAGGACTTAACACAGTTAATGGTAAGGCGTTGGGGAGAGTTGTAGAACAAAGAGATTAGGGGTACACGTTCATAGCTCCTTGAAAGTCAAGTCACAGGTGGACAGAGTGGTGAAGAAGGCATTCAGCATACTTGGTTTCATTGGTCAGAGCACTGAATACAGGAGGCAGAATGTCTTGTTGAAGTTGTACAAGACATTTGTAAGGCCACACTTGGAATACTGTGTACTGTTCTGATCACCCTATTATAGAAAGGATATTATTAAACTAGAAAGAGTGCAGAAAAGATTTACTAGGATGCTACTGGATGGTTTTGAGTTATAAGGCGAGGCTGGATAGAGTGTGACTTTTTTCTCTAGAGCGTAGGAGGCTGAGGGGTGATCTTATAGAGGTCTATAAAATAATGAGGGGCATAGATCAGCTAGATGTCCAATATATTTTCCTAAAGGTAGGGGAGTCTAAAACTAGAGGGCATAGGTTCAAGGTGAGAGGGGAGAAATACAAAAGGGTCCAGAGGGGCAATTTTTTCATACAGAATGTGGTCAGTGTTTGGAATAAGCTGCCAGAGGTAATAATAGAGGCAGCTACAATTTTGTCTTTTAAAAAGCATTTAGACAGTCACGTGGGTAAGATGGGCATAGAGGGATATTGGCCAAACGTGGGCAATTGGGACCAGCTGGGGGGTTTTTAAAAAAGGACAGCATGGACAAGTTGGGCTGAAGGGCCTGTTTCCGTGCTGTAAACCTCTATGACTCTGCATAATCTCCCGTAAAGCAATTTGTGACATGTTGGCCGGAATTCTCCAGCTGTTCATGCCGGCGGGATTCTCTGGTCCTGCTGACAGTGCTTCCCGCCAGTGGATTCCCACCAGCGTGGGGTGACGTCGATGGGATTTCCATTGATATCAACAGAACCAGAGAATCCTGCTGCAAGCAAACAATTCGCCACCTCCCACCAGCAGGAAACACATGGCTGGGAGGCCGGAGTATCTCCCCCCTTGTGTTTGCGAAAGATAATTTATGCCTCTTCTGTAAATCCATTACCAATCAAGTTTCTCACTGAAAGGGCCCCTACTGACCCATTGTAATGAAAACAAATGAAACAAGAGCAAGTCTAAACTTTGAAGGAAATAATTTAAATTAAAATATCATTCCTGAAGTTGATAATGGGCATAAATCGTGGAAAGCCTGAAGCGTACTGGTGGATGCTGCGTGCTCTCTCGGCAGAGGCATCCAGGCATGGTGTAACCGTGGAAGAGAGGCAGGTAGTCAGACTAAGCAATCCCCTGGACTGCCCATTGCCAGGACCTGTTAATGACTGGGGCCAGGAGCAGTTCAATGAGAAGGTTTGCTGAACTACCCCATCCCCACTGCACTGGGTGGCCAAAGATTAGGAGCGTGGCAGGGAAGTGCAACCAGAAGATGAGAAACAGCCCCATCAGGTAGTGGAGGGGCTCCAACCTTGAGTTCTACATAAGCATGAAACCCAGACTTCTCCAGGCCGCCAAAATTACAGATGGCCCGAGCATCCGAAAAACACTTTATGAAAGCAAGTCTTTTTTAACAGGTTGCTTCACACTGACGGTTGATTAGCAGACTGTAAGTGGCCAAGGTAATGGCACCTTAATGAACTGCACAGAGCTGCTGGAAGACTTTTCCTGAAATCAACAGGGTTTTTAAATCAGCAAGTACAGCGGATTAAATAATTAAGATAATCGCACTTTAACAAGGTACTTCGAGCTTACTGAACAACTAAATCTGCCCAAAATAGCTGGAGAGCTTAATACATTGTGAATGATGCCTCTGTAATTAACTCCTATTGTGATGGAAAATGGTTCGTGTTGATTGCCTGAAATACATGAAAGAAGTGAGGATGGGTTAGGGCTTGGGGAGGGTAACCTGTTGCTGTTTGGGAAGCAGAGATGTAGAGTCGGTGCAACAGTTGGGTTTCAAACAGTACAGGATGGGGACATGCAAGACTGAGATGCAACAGTTCCCGAAATGGTGACAAGTTTACTTCGAGGTTTACAGCATTAATGTGGATATCGGAGTTTATAACAGAAAAGGTTGAAGCATGAAATATGCAAAAATGTAAGATTTTTAATATACATTTTTTAGAAACCAATATTTCAATAAACTTTAAGTAGCGCTCGAAGGGATGACAGAGCCCAGGACTCTGATAAGTCCCTTGCCAATGATGTGCCCTGGGCCCAGTCGTCCCACTGCTGCTGGAGCTGCAAAGGCAGAGTTGTGAGCATCAGGAGGGGGTGACAGCAGCCCTTCTCAGAGTGCGAGGCCCATTGGAGAAGTCCCATCACTTTTTATCCAAAGTGATGATACCATCACTGCAGTGCACTGAGGCCAACAGTGTGAGGGTGGTGATTGCAGTGGAGACTTTGGTGCAGGAAATGCATCCACGGCAGCAGATACCCGCACCACGGCTCAGCTCATGACCTCCAATGGTGCCAGGCTTCAACTGCATGGTGCAGGCACTGGTGGGAATCCCTGAGTGTCAGTGCCAGAGGATGGTGGGGCTTCTGATCTCACTCCTGCTGTCCCGCCATCCCATTGGAGGAGCACAGGGACCCCTGGGAGTCCAAAGGACAAAGGATCAGCAGGAATACAGCCTGGGGCCATCCAGCCCCGGCATCCTAGGTGCCTCCAATTCATCTGACAAACCGCACCCCCTCCCTGTGAGTGACACGCCTCCAGCCCCTGACAATGAGGAGGGTGGCAGTCAAACATTCATGCTGCCTGAAAGCAGGCCTGGACCTTCAAGTCCCAGCCCCCACGGGGATACCCACCCAGACCATTTCAGGCAGCAGGGCTTTGAAGTCAGAAGGCCTTCCCAACCTCAGCTGTGGATCCTGGGAATACACCTAGACAAAGCTTGAGGGTGAAGAAGATGAAGAAACCATAGGCACGTAATGGGCATAGATGAATATAGGCTATGGTGTAGATAGGTCACCATCCTATTGAATGTTTGTCACTAAAATTCACTTCACCAGTGAGGATCACACATGGGCCTCCACCAATGGGGGTGGCCTCACCTGTGGGAATGAAGCCCCCTGGGTGGTTGGGGATAGGGGTAGTAAGTGCCCCTTGGGCAGTGCCAGTCTGGCACCCTACTAGTGCCAGCTTGGCGCTCTGTCACTGGGCAGTGCCAAGGGGGTGAGGTCTGAAGGGCGGGAGTCTGAATTTGCAGGGCCACGATGGAGTCAGAGAAGATCCATAGGAGAAGAGGGAAGAGGGAATCTCTGTGATTGGAGGGGAAGGATTGGTTGGGGCAGTGATTAGGAGAGGGAAGGTTGATCAGCCAACTGGGAGGTGGGGATGGGGGTGTAGGGTGGGGGTAATTGATTGTTTGGGATGGCAATCGGTCAGTGGGTCCCAATGTCCATGAGGGAGGATAGGAGGAGTAACAGGAGATCTTCCTGTGTGTACACTGTATACTGGGAAATCGGGGCATCAACGCAGTAGCGTCCCAGGAGCTCAGCAGCTGGCTTCACTGGTGAGAATTGGTTCCGTCCATCGTCCCCTCCCCCACCAGGAGAGAATCACTTGGCCTTGTTCTAATTTTAAGATTGTGCCCCTTGTTCTGGGCTCCCTGACAAGAGGAAACAGGACAGATAGAGGGAGACCATCAACTATTTTAATCATTTTAAACACCTCATCTTTCCATTAACCGTGTAGTCTTTTGGCCCCAGCACTAAGTTCAACAATTTCAGATCAAACCAATTCTCCTTAGGGGGTGGAACGGAGCAGATAGGGAGAATTTGTTCCTGCTCATAAAAGGGTGAAGAATGAGATGGCACAGATTTAAAGTGATTTGCAAAAGAAGCAAATGTGATTGAGAAAAAACATTTTCACATAGCGACTGATTGGAGTCTGGAATGTACTGCCTGGAAGCGTGGTGGAGGCAGGTTCAATCGAGGCATCCAAGAGGCAAGTAGATGATTAATTGAATAGAAACAATGTTCAGGGGCATGGGGATAAGGCTGGGGAATGGCATTAAACTATGATGCTTGTTTGGAGAGCTAGTGTCGACATGTTGGGCCAAATGGTCTCCTATACCGTAACAATTCTGTGATTTTGTTCAGACAGTGAGACCTGGAGATGATTTTGCTATTAAGAATTTGCACCTCCTCTAGGAGGTTCATTCCCTTGTTCCTATTACCACCAACTTTTGTCATTCTCCATAACCACCATCCTTTTTGTCATTTAATCTCTCCTGTCTTACAGCAATGGATTGCAGGGTCATTTGAGAGTCGTCCATGTCCTTTCACAAGATCCCCCAGGCCCAGGTAAGAACCCCATGCTCAGGGTTACAAGTCACAGACAATGGTGGGGCCAGTGAATTTTTAGTGGTGATGTCGGCAAAGCAAGAATTTAAAGGGATAATGGCTGCTTCTAGGTTTTAATTTGATTTGATTTATTATTGTCACATGTATTAGTATACAGCGAAAAGTATTGTTTCTTTTGTGCTATACAGACAAAGCATACCATTCATGGGGTACAAAGAGGAGAAGGAAAGAAGAGGGTGCAGAATGTAGTGTTACAGTCATAGCTAGGGCGTAGAGAAAGATCAACATGGTATAAGACAGGTCCATTCAAAAGTCTGACAGCAACAGGGAAGAAGCTGTTCTTGAATCAGTTGGTACGTGACTTTAGACTTTAGTATCTTCTTCCTGGTGGAAGAGAGAATATCCGAGGTGCGTGGGGGTCCTTGATTATGCTGGCTTCTTTTCTAAGGCAGCAGCAAGTGTAGACAGAATCAAAGGATGGGAGGCTGGTTTGCGTGATGGACTGGGCTACATTCACAACCTTCTGTAATTTCTTGTGGTTCGGTTGGATGAGGTGGAGGGTCTTTTGGGAAAAGAACTTTTGTATCCTTTTAAGTGTGCAAGTGAGGCAACAGGAAACAACCTAATGTAGGCCGGAATTCTCCAACCTCGTTGGCAGTGGTAGCAGGATGTGCGAGAATAGACCATTCCGATTGTACTCACTTCCCTCATCACATTGCTCACTGAAGTTGAAAACCGGAGGCTCTTATGAGCAGTGGAGAGCAGGAGGCATTGGAAAATGAACAGAATAGGAGATCACCACTACAGCACAACCTTACACCCTATCACATATACCTGATCTTCTGTCCTCTCCTTCTCACTCACCTCCAGCTCCCTGCTTCTGCACTTGCTTAACAACTGTTAAATTGTAAACTCCCACCAATTCTGACAAAACATTCAATGTATTTCTCTGTCCACAGATGCCACTTGTCCTGCTGCGTGTTTTTCAGCATTCTCTGCTTCCCCCCTCAATTAAATGCATGGAGCAATATTCAGAGCTAATGGAAAAGCAGTACCTACACTGGGGCACAACTTGGTCTCTGTGGTTCCATCTAGTAAAGCATTTAAAAGAGGTCACCAAGCAGCTGAATGGAGTTCACAGAGTTGAATGGACTCTTCTAATAGGGGGTTCAAGGGCAGGACTGCTGAAACTGTAGGGTTTTAGTGAATTATGGAAAGACTTCACAATGTTTCTTTGTGGTCAGGTCATGTACTTGGAGACAGGCTTTCCTTTGTGTCAAACAATAGATAAATGCCCTATTTAAAATAGTGTGTGCTGAGGGTTTGTAGCATTGCGTGACAAATCGGGAATTTTTACTTTTACTTCAAGGACAAACACAGAAAATGACGATTGGATGCAGCTTCTCATCTGAAAATTATAACATGTTAGCTCTGCACATGTGCCTGATCCAGTCATAGCTGACTTGATTGTATAATTAGATAAATTACTGCCTTTCACCCATCCCAAAAGAGAGAATGTAAAATCTGGTGCAGAAATCACAGCACACGTCATTTTTCCCCTTCCAGTTTGATGTCTGCAGTTCCTGTGCTTAACTCGCCTAGTGTTCTTAGTTCAAGATGGGTAGCCCCAAAATTAATCAGTTTTGGGGCATGATTTCAATGCAAAGGGATTGTCAGCAGTGAATTTTGGGATGGGACACATTTTTTCTGGGGTTTACACTGCGGCGTTATCCGATTGGTTTGATTTGATTTATTATTGCCATGTGTATTGGTACACGGTGAAAAGTATTGTTTCTTGCGCGCTGTGTGGACAAAGCATATCGTACATAGAGTACAGAGAGAAGGAAAGGAGAGGGTGCAGAATGTAGTTTTGCAGTCATAGCTAGAGTGTAGAGAAAGATCAGCTTAGTAGATCCATTCAAAAGTCTGACAACAGCAGGGAAGAAGCTGTCCTTGAGTTGGTTGGTACATGCCCTCGGACTTTTGTATCTTTTTCCCAACAGAAGAAGGTGGAAGAAAGAATGTCGGGGTGTGTGGAGCCTAGAATCCACCTGTTCATTCTTTAAATTTACCTTTAACTTATGGAAATGGTGTTAGTGTGCTAAATACAGGTCGAGCAATATAGCTCTGGGCTCAGTTGTAGTCCTCCTGTCTCTGAAAGCTTGGCGTGGTGGGGGTGGGGGTGGGGGGGATGCTGAATGTTATGCAGTCATCAACGAACATCCCCACTTATGATGACTTTATGATAGAAGGAATGTCATTGGTGAAGCGGTTGAAGATGAGCCTAGGAGACCACCCTGACATTGTTCAACCACTGCAAAAATATTCCTTTCTGTTAGGTATGACTGCAAGATATGACAAGGGTTTCCCCTGCACTCCCGCACCCCCATCCCCGATTCCCTTTGATTCTAGTTTAGCTAGGGCTCCTTGATACCATCTCATGCTGTCTTGAGGGAGTGCTGAGAAGGTTTATCAAACTGATTCCTGGGATAGTGGGACCGACATATGAAGAGTGATTGAGTTGTGTAGGGTTATATTCGCTTGAGTTTGAGAGAATGAAAGGGGGGAATCTTATGGAAACTGATAACATTCTTACAGGGTAGATGCAGGAATGATGTTCCTGATGGTTGGATTGTCCAAAAGCAGGGGTCAAAATCTGGTGCATTGGCCATGCTAAATTCTCCCTCAGTGTACTCAAACAGGCACCGGAGCATGGCAACTAGGGAATTTTTCACAGTGACTTCATTGCAGTGTTAATGTAAGCCTACTTATGACTAATAAATAAACTTTAGAAAACTTTAGATTGTTTAAGGATACAGGGTAAACCTTTTAGGACTGAAATGGGGAGAGTGGTAAGCCTGTGGAATTTGCTACCACAAAAAGTAGTTGAGGCCAAAACATTGTGGCTGGGATTCTCCCAAAAGAATTCTAAGTCCCCAGTTTGCGGGAAAATGGGAGTAAATCCTGCTAATTTTTTTAGTATGATTTCTAGAATGAATCTCCCACACTCTCTGTATCACAGAGTGCCCTAGTGGGATTCACTCTGGAAATGTGTGGGTGGAGCCTGTTCCCTCCCAAGAGAGTGGCAACACAGTGCTGAGTGGGACACTGTGCATGTGCCAATCTGTCAGAGAGATTGGCATGTGCAGTGGCCCTGCATTGCCGGCCTCCCTATTGCTGGCCTACCCGACTGCTATCCAGGCCCACAACCCCGCCCACCCCAACCCCAATCGCTGGCGTTCTGACACTAACCCCCCGAGATTGCTAGCCTCCCAGATTTTTCGGACAAGCCCAGATGGTCCACTTCCACCAACACCAACACCTCCACACACACACACACACACACACACACAGCAAACCTGGACAGACTCCCGATCCCTCCCTCTCCCAATTCAGAGCAGCAGTGGCACCACCTGACTGCCCTCCCAATAGGCCTCATCCCACTCTGGCCCTGTCCCTTGGCACTGCCTGATGACCGGTGGGCAGTGCCACAGTCCCTCTTAGGCATTGCCAGTTTGCCCCTTGGTGGTGCCAGGCTGGAACTGTCCAAGGGGCACCCCCACCCTTAGCCCCCAACCTCCCAGAGGAGCCTCAATGGTCTCTCTTTCATCGAGTGGGGTTGAGCCACCTGTTCCTTCTTAGTGGGGAGCAGTTGTAACACCGCTGGAGTGAACCGCTCCCAGCAGAGATGGGAGATGCTGATTTTCATATTGTATTAGACTCCACGCGGCGGATTTCTGTGGCACCCAGCAGGAAGCCCGCAAAACAGCCTCTGCTGATCTCTCCCAGCCCGCCGCACTGCTCAAGCAAGACCCAGGAAACCCTGATTGCAGGAATAAAAAACCCAAACATTTTAAAATGGAGGCAAGCAGCCTCTGATCCAACTCCTGAGAATAGATTGGTCCCTAATCCCACCTCCATTAGAAACTGGACTTGGGTAAGTTCGGAACACATTAAGTTTGGATTTGACTTTTTTAACCATACAACTTCCCAGCTCACCCAAATACACCCCTTTTTGGGATCTCAAACTACACCTAATTTTCTGCTTTGAAGTTTAAAAGGAATTCATCATCTGCCTCCCCCCTCCCCCCTACTTGCTCATAGAGTAAGAAGTCTGACAACATCAGGTTTAATGTGTTTACCCCAGTCCAATGCCGGCATCTCCACATCATGACTTGCTCATAGAGCCACAGACCTCATGATGAAGATCACATTAGCCCTAGTCAGCTATAATACTTCACCTAGTGACCACTGAAACCACCAGATTCAAAATGCAGGCACAAAGCAACAACATACAAATCAAATCTTATAGTAATGAGCAGACAATGGCCTTTCTCTCATTGCTTCTGATGTTTAGGGCGGCACAGTGGTTAGCATTAGTGTCTCACAGCGCCTGGGACCCGAGTTCAATTCCCTGCTTGGCTCACTGTCTGTGCAGAGTCTGCATATTCTCCCCATGTCTGTGTGGGTTTCCTCCAGGTGCTCCGGTTTCCTCCCACAGTCCGAAAGATGTGCTGGTTAGGGTGCATTGACCATGCTAAAATCTCCCTCAGTGTACCCAAACAGGCGCCAGAGTGTGGCGACTAGGGGATTTTCACAGTAATTTCACTGCAGCGTTAATGTACGCCTACTCGTGACACTAATAAATAAACTTTAATGTTCTGGGGGCTGCCAGTCCTCTCCCTCATGAAGTTGAAATCTTCATTTTGCGAGAGTCTTCCTAAAGAAATGAAGCCTTTGTGTGATTGTTGTTAGCCTGTGGAGGACTGATCTGGCTAAAATACAAATGCTGCAGATTGGTGGCTTTTTTTGGGATCTTCAAAAATACTGAAACCTAACTCG
The DNA here is from genome assembly GCF_965287045.1 of Carcharhinus amblyrhynchos. NCBI lineage: Eukaryota > Metazoa > Chordata > Chondrichthyes > Carcharhiniformes > Carcharhinidae > Carcharhinus > Carcharhinus amblyrhynchos. The sequence continues at coordinate 14,872,585 of NC_137341.1, forward strand.
GACACTGATCCAAGAACAACAGTTGCTAGCAAAAAAAAACTAATTGTTAGGACCCAGCTGAGCTTGGGAACCAGCAAACTTGCCCCAGACTCCCACAGAAACAAAGTAAATGGCACAGTGCTCCCTAATGACACACTTGATCATTTCTGTTTTCTATCAGCTTTTATAGAAAACCAAAAATAAATCTCTTCAGCTCATTGGCTGGCTGCAGACCAGGCATATTCCCCAGAGGAACTGGCCTCAACTTTCTACTTCTTTCACTTTGCATTGCATAAAAGTTCTTGCCCTTACTGTTTAATTACTCTGAGGCTAAGCATGTGTTTAATTGCTCTGGGGCTAAGAATGTTTGGGAAGCTTCTTGGGAACTATAGGCAGGGTTCCAGTGGGTGCTGGAATATTTCATCCAAGCTCTTTCATCCTTGCATTGCATATCAATTTCGATTCACTGAAAGAAAAACTGCGAGGGGTTGTGAATGTGGCCCAGTTCATTACACAAACCAGCCTCCCATCCATTGACTCCATCTACACTTCCTGCTGCCTCGGAAAAGCAGCTAGAATAACCGAGGACTCCCCCCCACCGCCCCCCCCCCCCCCCCACCCCACACACGCACACACACACACACACACACACGCACGCACACACTGTGGATATATTCTCTTTCATCTCCTTCATCGGGAAAAAGATACAAAAGTCTGAGGTCACGTGCTGACTGGGTACATACAACCAACTGGAGTGGTACGGTGGCACAGTGGTTAGCACTGCTGTTTCACGGTACCAGGAACCTGGGTTCAATTCCCGGCTGGGTCAATGTCTGTGCAGAGTCTGCGCATTCTCCCTGTTTCTGCTTGGGTTTCCTCCAGGTGCTCCGGTTTCCTCCCACAGTCAGAAAGATGTGCTGGTTAGGTGTATTGACCATGCTAAATTGCTCCCTCAGTGTACCCGAACAGGCACAGGAGTGTGTCGACTCGGGGATTTTCACAGCAATTTCTTTGCAGTGCTAATGTAAGCCAAATCAGAATCATAGAATCACTACAGTACAGAAGGAGGCCATTTGGTCCATTGAGTCTGCACCAACAACAATCCCACCCCATAATCCCACATATTTACCTCTCTAATCCCTCTAACCTTTGCATCCTGGAACACTAAGGGGCAATTTAGCACGGCCAATCAACCTAACCTGCACATCTTTGGACTGTGGGAGGAAACCGAAGCATCATGAGGAAACGCATGCAAACACAGGGAGGATGTGGTAACTCCACACTTGTGACCCCAATAAATAAACTTAAAATTTAAACCGACTTCTTCCCTGCTGCCATCAGACTTTTGATTGGACTTAACTTTATCTTAGGCTGATCTTTCTCTACACCCTAGCTATGACTGCAACACTACATTCTGCACCCTCTACATTCATAAAATGTGTGAGAAAGAATACTTTTCGCTGTATCCCAATACATGTGACAATAATAAATCAAATGAAAAAGATGCAATATGGTTGACCCTATAAGGATGGATAGTTGTAGTGTATCTACGCTAAAGTGAATACAGCTCCTCTGATGTCTGCGTTGGTTAATTTGTTGTCAACTGTGGACCTGAAGTGTCTACAGTAGTGAAATGTATATGTTAACTGGACTAGCACCCCAGGGAATGGTAATACAAAGTCCACCATGTCAGATTGAAAAACTGACTTTAGCTTTAGAAAATTGTACTGTCTTGTCACTGTACTTTATACTCAAAGAAAACCAGATTTTTATTTAAATAGAGTGTGTCAGGAAATGGATGTAGTTTAAGCCGTATTTGTATTTATGTGTGTTGGACATAAGCCAGAGCCTTAGGTTTTAGTTTCATTTTGAAAAGTTGCCTGCAAGTTTGTGGGTTTGTTTAGATGTCTGCGTTGTAATGAGGTTTAAGAACCCTGAAACAAACACGATATAAAAACTGGGCTGATGCCTAGGAACAGAGGGGCCACAGGGGAACGGAAAGCAATTTGACTCAGTTGAAAGAATGTAACCCAAGGAACTTTTCACAGAATCTGCCGGAACAGGGACATGAAGAGAGACTGCAGAGAGCAGATCCAAAGAGTCCCAGAAACCAGAGAATTGGACAGAAGACAGTTCCAAAAAATCAAGGAACAAAGAAAAGGAATCTGGGAGGAGAAAGTTAGGAGTGAGGAGCAGATTAAAGGCTGGGCTGCAAGGTACAGACCTGGGGACATCAGCTTGTGAGAACAAAGAGATCCAAGGTGACCCAAAGGTTGGTGACACTTTACCATGGGTCTGTGAAGCAGTAATGTTCTGTTGGCATGGCTGGGTATCTGAGAGATTGTGTGGAAAGGAAGCTTGAACGCATGTGAACAAAGAACAACACAGCACGGAAAACAGGCCCTTCGGCCCAACGAGCCCGCGCCGCCATCTTAACAAAGCAGTTTTCCTACACCTCCCTTGACCCGTGTCTATGCTTATGGTATCCCCATTGGAAACCAGATTCAGGGGAGAATAATTTAGGGACAATATGTTACATCAATCAGCCTAAGAGCGCATCTTTGGGGTGTGGGAGGAAACTGGAGCAAACCCACGCAACCACAGGGAGAATGCGCAAACTCCCACAGACACTGGCCCAAATCCATGTATCTGCACATCTAGCAGTGATAGTCACTGAGCTGTTGTGGTGCCCATCTGCTGGTCCAGTTTTAAGCACACACAACGCGAAGTACTAGGTCACTCTCGAAATACCCAAGAGCAGCCCACGCACAACCCACCGTGTGCATGCCCTTCGTTAGAGAACAAGGCGGACCGACACACCTGCGGAGTAAAAGAGACAAAACATCAACACGTGTAGCATTAGATTTCCAGTAACATCCCGAGGCTCTGACCCTTATTTAAAACCGTCTCCTATAACCCTCCATCCCTGTTTCACTCATGTGCCTAAGTAAACCTTAAACAAGTCCAGCGTGCCTGCCTCCACCACATTACTTGGTAGTGCATTCCATACCCCCACGACTCTCTGTGTGAAAAACCTCCCTCTAGTATCCAAATTATACTTCTCCCCCCTCACCCTTAGCTCATGACCCCTCGTGATACTTGTCTCCAATCTAGGAAAGACTGTTCACTCTATCTATACCCTTCATTATTTTATACACCTCTATCAGATCCCACCTTAATCTGTCTTTCTAAGGAAACGAGCCCCGGTTTACCCAATCTTTCCTCATAACCCATTCCTCCCATACCAGGCAGCATCCTGGTAAACCTCCTCTGCACTCTCTCCAGGGTCTCCACGTCCTTCCGGTAGTAAGGTGACCAGAACTGGATGCAGTACTCCAAATGCGGTCTAACCAATGTTCTGTACGGGGAAGAAGGAATTCTGGTCTGGTTTCCAGAACTCTCCGATCACCTGATGAAGGGGCAAACCCCGAAAGCTGGTGGGTTTACTATCAAACAAACTTGTTGGACTTTAACCTGGTGTTGTGAGACTTCTTACTGTATAAATATAGGGATAGAGAATGCTGGAAATGCCTAGCAGCTAGCTCTGTTGGCATTTGTGGAGACAGAAATAGAGTTAAGGTTTCAGTTCAAACAATCCCTAGATGCTGCCTGTCCTGCTGCATATTTCCAACATTTTCTGTTTTTGTTACAGATTTCCAGCATCTACAATATTTTATTTTAGCACCCAATGCAAGGAAAATATTTTACAACAAGGGAGACATTCCTGTGCAGTGGTGACGTGAGGTGGCATTTCCCACTAATTTGATGCTGCCATCAGTCCAAAAAGGCATTGTGCCCACTGTGCAATTCGTAGTGTGTGAATTTGAGTGCCAGTGTGTTTCTAAGTGTATTTGGATTCATTGTCACATGTACCGAGATATAGTGAAAAGCGTTATTTCAGTGCTATCCATACAAATCATACCATATATAAGTACATCAGGATAGTGGAATAGAGTGCAGGATGTAGAGTTACAGCTACAGAGAAGATGCAGAGAAGGTCAGTTCAGTATGTGAGAGATCCATTCAAAAGTCTGAAAACAGCAGGAGAAATGCTGTTCTTGAGTCTGTTGGTACGTGTTTACAAACTTTTATATCCTCTGCTTGACAGAAGAAGATGGAAGAGAGTGGAACCACATTGGAAGGGGTCTTTAATTATGCTGGCTGCTTTCCCGATGAAGCAGGAAGTATAGACAAAGCCAATGGATGGAAGGCTGGTTTGCGTGATGGCCTGGGCAACATTCACAACTCTCTGCTATTTCTTTCTTTCTTGTAATTTGCCAGAAGTACTAGATTGTCATACCCTCAAACTGATTTATCCTTGGCTTGTTTGCTGTATCTCACTGATGTCTAAGAAAGCCTATCTCTTGCAGTAAATGGGATATTTTCCTGCAATGGAATAGTGTTCACAAGTGTGAGGTGGTCCACTTTGGTAGGAAGGACTATTACTTACGGGGCGAAAAACTGCAGCAGGCGACGGTGCAGAGGGACCTCGGGGTCCTTGTGCATGAGTCGCAAAAACCCAGCTTGCAGGTGCAGCAGGTGGTCAGGAAGGCGAATGGGATGCTGGCCTTCATAGCGAGGGGGATTGAATATAAAAGTAGGGAGGTCTTGCTGCAGCTGTATAGGGGATTTGTGAGGCCGCAGCTGGAGTACTGTGTGCAGTTTTGGGCGCCGCACCTGCGCAAAGATATTTTGGCCTTGGAGGGAGTGCAGAGGAGGTTTACTAGGCTGATACCGGAGTTGAGGGGGTTGAGCTATGAGGAGAGGCTGAATAAACTGGGCTTGTACTCGTTAGAGTTTAGAAGAATGAGGGGAGATCTCATTGAGACGTATAAGATGATGAATGGGATGGATAGGATAGAGGTGGAGAGACTCTTCCCGCTCAAAAAAGACAGTAGGACTAGGGGGCACAGCCTCAAGATAAAAGGGGGGCGGTTTAGAACGGAGTTGAGGAGGAACTTCTTCACTCAAAGGGTGGTGAATCTCTGGAATTCTCTGCCTGTTGAAGTGGTGGAGGCTGCCTCGCTAAATATTTTTAAGACGCGGGTTGATGGGTTTTTGATAAGAGAGGGGATTAAGGGTTATGGGGAGAAAGCGGGAAAGTGGAACTGAGCCACGACAGATCAGCCATGATCTTATTGAATGGCGGGGCAGGCTCGAAGGGCTAGATGGCCTACTCCTGCTCCTATTTCTTATGTTCTTATGTTCTAAATGTCATTCCTGATAAAAGATTGGTCTTTGTCAAGGGTTGGACTTCCTTTCGGCTTCCATCTAGTCCCATCACACATACGTCCTTTGATCTGCCATCATTTCTTTGCAAGGATTTGCCTGCAATGACTACTTCTTGCTGCAGCAGTGATGAGTTTATACAGGCTGAGGCTGCTAGCCCTAGCCCAACCTTCCTCTTTTTTTCCAGCCAGGGTTGAGACTGGCATCAGCAGGGTTGTTAGTTTTGACAGGGTTATGGCAACAAGGTTGGTCTATGCATCAGCTGCGAGAAGACCAAAGCAGTGAAATGGTTGGGTGACAAGGCCCCACCCATCAACATCAGGCAGCAGAACACTGAGATTGTTGATTATTGCCTCTCCGAAGGGAGACACATCTCCAGGGGAGCCTGATATCGAGATTGAAGTCCACACAAGAATCAGCAACGCAGCACCAGTCTTCACAGCAGCTCCACACGATCAGGATCTCCAATACCATCAACACAACCATGCAGTTCATGAGGTTTAATGAATTGACTGTATACATGGAAATGATTCCTCTTTTCTGTGAACTGACACCCACCTGATCTTTGCTGCCAGACGCAAGGCCATTTCTGTGGCAAAGTGTCTGGAACTGACTGAAGAGCTGGGACCAAAACAGAAACTACCAGCACAGAGTAATAACCCCCACTCCTGGCCAACTGCCACCAATATTTATATCTGAACCAACTCCCTGTCTAATTTAAATCACATAGTTAATGTTGAGTAATTTTTTTAAAGAGATTAATTGAAGCATTAATTAATTGAATTAATTGCTGCCTCCCTCCCTCGATGGGCCAAATGGCCGCCTTTTGCACTGTAGAATTCTATGATAGTGGGGCAGGTAACCCGTGGCCATGTGAAGCGGAACCAATCTCGTCTGTTCGCTGGATCACTCCGGACGCTATTTAACTCCTACCCTCTGTCCCTGGTGTGTCGGTGCTCAATGTCCGGGTCGGAGGTCCCGCCCACCACGGCCCCGCTGACTGGCTGTCGCGGGTTTACGCCGCCGGCGGCGTGCCTCCTGATTGGCGGGTGGAGCTGTCCGTCACTGTGATTGACAGGCGACGCGGAGGATGTTGTCTCAGCTGAGTAGGTGAGTGCCGGTGGGTGAGGGGGTGAGTGAGGGAGGGAGGATGGGTGCTGGTGGGGTGTTGTACCCCCGTGGGTCACTCTGTCCAGTGGCTGGAGTTTACTGATGTGGATATGCCGGCGTTGGACTGGAGTTTACTAATCAGGGTTTGCCCCTCCCCCCCGGCCATTGGAAACCTCAGTATGAATGGTCATTGTTCACTGATTGGGGTCCCAACCACAACAGCATGCTACATTTGTATAGCACCTTTAACATGAATAAAACATGCCAAGATACTTCACAGGGAGCAAGCAACATTAAGCATGGAGACAGAGAAGGGGTGGCAAAGCAGTTAGCATTGCTGCCTTACTGCACCAGGGACCCGGGTTCACTTATGGCCTCGAGCCACTGGCTGTGCGGCGTTTGCACATTCTCTTCGTCTCTGCGTGGGTTTCCTCCAGGTGCTCCAGTTTACTCCCACAGTCCAAAGGTTAGGTTGATTGGCCATGCTAAATTGCCACTTAATGTCAGGGGGTGTAACAGGGTAAATACATGGGGTGACAGGGATTGGGCCTGGGTCGGATTGTAGTTGGTGCAGACTCAGTGGGCCAAATGGTCTCCTTCTGCACTGTAGGATTCAATGACATTGGGGCAGGTAACCTGTGCCTTGTTTTTGAACTACTACTTGCATGTACATTTTCCTCGCCTGAGCCCCGCACTTAGTCATTAATTTTTGTTATTGCCCTAGTTATCCTTTCTGCTAAGACCCTGGTTTTAGCTCATATCAAGTGGAGTCCATCTCAATGGGGCAGTCATAAAATAGATATTCTATGAAATGGAGCGTCCAAAAGGTTAAATTTTATTTATTTGCCACAAGCAGGCTCACATTAACACTACAATGAAGTTACTGTGAAAATCCCCTAGATGCCACTCCGGCACCTGTTTGGGTATACGGAGGGAGAATTTAACACAGCCAATGCACCTAACCAGCACATCTTTCAGACTTTGGGAGGGCACGGAGTACTCGAAGGAAACACAGACAGGTACAGGAAGAACGTCCCTAGCCCATGCCACTCCCTCTGCCACTTATTCACCTTCCCAATCTGCTTATCGCTATGCCAATTTGCACATGGCTCAGATAATAGAGAATTATAACCCTTGTGGTCATGTCCTTATTATTTATCTCCTACTGCCTGGTACTGTCTGATGTATGTATGAAAATGATGCAGGGGAGCGTGGAGGGTTTAAAACAAAGAAGCCTTATTTATCTGGCGGCTTATCTTCTGCTTGTTTCCCGCAGTAGGGACTTGTGATGTCACTTGCAGTGAATACGTCAATGCAACAGGGTTCAATTAGCCAATAAGAATGAATATAAATACATTTCATTCCCCCTCCCTTAATTTGAATGCTCCCAATAAGATCAAACCAATAATCAATAAATCAGTCACTATTAATAAGTCGGACGGTCTGGAGGTCATCGCTCTCAATAGTTGACAGCGAAGCTCTGGCAGTTTTACACTGGTGATGATCTCTGGCGCTGACATTGGAACTAGAGTTTGCTAATGTTGGGGTTGTCGAAAGGTTCAGGTTGTACGGTTAAATCTGGATTCTCGGCAGCTTCCAGTTGGACCTCTGGTTGGACTGTAGTGCCTTGGAGCAGAAGGCTGTCCAAAGCTGGTTGGGAGAGAGGGGCTACAAAGGAGGATGCCGAGGATTCAGGTTAGTTCTGAAGTCTTCCCTCATAATACCATATCTGAGAGTATTGGATTACTCTGAGAACGCTTCCTCGCTTGTCCAGAAGTGACTGGTGTAGTGTCTACTTGTTCAAAGTAGCAGATATTCCCGCTTGAGTAGCTGATGAACCACCTGGCAGTGGCAATCTTGAAAGTCCATCCTCATGTAGAGTTGACTGGCGATACTTAATGGTGTAAGTACGGGCAGACATAAGCAATGCCCAAACTTCTTTCAAGATCGTTCCAGATGTCCGTCACCCTGGTGCCAGGCAGGCCACAACCTATGAAGGAGTCTCAATTCTGCTTATGAAGGGTGCTATCTGCCCCCTCGTAATTGAATCCTCTACATCCTCCTTTACCCCCATCCCACACGTATGGACAGCCTTCTGCTCCAAGGTGGTCCACATTCTGCCTATCCTTCCATTCGTCTTTATTCTCAAAGGTTGCAACATTGTACTTGTTGGATAGGTTCAGTTTCTGTGAATCCTCAGTCATTATCTCACTTGGGTTCTCCTTTGCCTGCTATCAGTCATGTCAATCTTACTCTAGGTCTGTATCTCTCTACAAGGTGTGCCTGAAGTCTGGAGCAAACTGCTCACATACTGCTCTCTGTCTCTTACGTGTTAGAGTGTCGCCATCTCTCAGCTTAATAACTCTATAAGATGGAGACATCTGCTGTAAATGTGTTCATTCAGGACAGCTTTGCTGTCCACAGACTGACATGTTATAATAGACACACAAAGTGCTCTGTAATATCTTAGTATCGATTACTTATACCTGGCTTAGAGTTGATAGGTTTTGCTTTCCTTAACCAACACTGTAAGTGTTGGTGATTTTTGGAAAAAGCAGCAGCCTCCTCCTCCCCCTGCACCAAATTCCTAATTGCACCACATTTTTAGTTTAGAAATCTGTTAATGCTGCAGTCTTCTAAACAATTCTGTGTGATAGCAGATACTGTCTATTTTCCTGTACCTGAACTAGAGGGTCCCACATTTGGTCATTCTCTTATGAATTCTGTTGGTCATATGCAGTCGGGAACAATTCTTCTGTTGCACGTGATGTTTATCAGACAAGTGCTTTGGGAATAAAAGTTGAAGATTAGGCTGTGTGAAATGCAAAACAATACCTAAACTGTTACAATTCAGAGGGCTCCCCTCCTGAGAGTAGATCACAAAACCTGCTGTGTAAATAATGGCCAGGTTAATGGGGGCATAGGAAAAACAGAAAATGCTGGAAAATCTCAGCAGGCCTGACAGCATCTGTTTAAGTTTTATTGATTAGTGTCACAAGTAGGCTCACTCTAACACTGCAATGAGATTAGTGTGAAAATCCCCGAGTCGCCACACTCCTGTGCCTGTTCGGGTACACTGAGGGAGAATTTAGCACGGCCAGTGCACCTAACCAGCACATCTTTCAGACCCTGGAAGCCAGAGCACGCGGAGGAAACCCATGCAGACATGGGGAAAACATGCAGACTTGCACAGACAATGAGCCAAGGTGGGAATCAAACCCAGATCCGTGGCATTGTGAGGCAGCAGTGCTAACCACTGTGCCACCCTAATCTGTGGCGAGACAATAGAGTCACAATGTTTCAAGCTTGGGTGATCCTTCGTCAGAATTAAGAACATAACATAAGAACATAAGAAATAGGAGCAGGAGTAGGCCATCTAGCCCTTCGAGCCTGCCCCGCCATTCAATAAGATCATGGCTGATCTGAAGTGGATCAGTTCCACTTTGCCGCTTTCTCCCCATAACCCTTAATTCCGCTGTCTATTAAAAACCTATCTACCCATGACTTAAATATACTTAGTGAGGTAGCCTCCACCACTTCAATGGGCAGAGAGTTCCAGAGATTCACCACCCTTTGAGTGAAGAAGTTCCTCCTCAGCTCTGATCTGAACTGCCCTCCCCTTATCTTGAGGCTGTGTCCTCTAGTCCTGCTATCCTTTCTAAGCAGGAAAGCGGAAACTGCTTGACATGTAGGATTGCTTAACTTTCCATCTTTTTATTCTCATGGTGACTACACCATTTGTTTATTTCTGTCAGACACCTTTAAAATTGTGAGGCCAGGTAGCAGTTTCCCTGTTGACATTAGTTGGTGATCTCTACCTGCATTGTAACCATATAGACTCTGGCTGTTTCGTGCACTGCTTATTTCAGTCATCAGACAGCAAATGGGGGTTTAATTGATGAGGAAATCTGACACAGTGCTATCCTGTTACATCCCAGCTGAACTGGTCATGGCTGTTTTATTCTCTGTAGTTTAGTTGCAGTGACCCCACAGTCTGCAGGAACGGTGGTTCAGTTGTCGCAGTTTTGGACTAACAATCCAGGGATCACCAATTCAGATCCCACCATCTGGTGATTTGTGCACAAGCACTTGGAGCAATGACCCTGAAAGCTGCTGCCTTCCACTAAAATCAACAATGATTCACTAATGTGCTTGAGGGAGGCAGTCTGGCCTAAAGGGAAAACTCCTTCCCACACTGTGTGCTTGATCGACTTCTAATCTCCTTAGGACAACGAAGAATTGACAATAAATGTCACCCTATGTTGCCACTCTCCAAGAACAAATATTAAAGATATCATTTGACTGATTTTTCAGCCACTGCTAAGTGCACCATCCATGCTCCTTAGTGTAGGTGATAACGTGCCATGCTTTAGCGCGCTTTCGAGCTGTGGGGTTTTTAAAGGTCTGTGATACTCAATAGCTAAGGTCTTTATAATAGATGGAAGTGATAATTGAATCTTTGATCTGATAATTGGATCTTTTACTGGGTAAATGGATCTGTTCAATATCGTCATGTTCCTGAGGTAATACAAGGGAAATGAAGGATTGGGGCTCCCCCTGCTGGTCCACTTGATAAACATGATATGAAGATGCCGGCATTGGACTAGGGTAAACACAGTAAGAAGTCTCACAACACCAGGTTATAGTCCAACAGGTTTATTTGGTAGCTAACGCAGTGTTTGCTACCAAATAAACCTGTTGGATTTAACCTGGTGTTGTGAGACTTCCCACTTGATAAAGGCAGACTGACAGAGCCACACAGATCAGAAGGTCCAAAGATTGTGGTGCTATTGTAGAGGGAAATGGAACAGGAACAGGATTAATCCTTCCAATCACTATCCCAGACACATGTGCAGACATGGATTTGCCTTTTGTATCTTCACCCTATTTTCATGGTATTGAGAACATTTACATAGAAACTAGATGCAGGAGTAGGCCATTCAGCCCCTCATGCCTGCTCCACCATTCATTTTGATCATGGCTGATCATCGAATTCAATATTCTGATCCCCCCCTCCTCCCATATCCCTTGATCCCTTTAGCCCCAAGAGCTAAATGTAATTTCTTCTTGAGATCAGACAATGTTTTGGCCTTAACTACTTTCTGTGCTCGCGAATTCCACACATTCACCAATCTCTGGGTGAAGAAATTTCTCCTCACCTCAGTTTGAAAAGGTTTACCCCTTATCCTCAAACCTTGACCCTCTAGTTCTGAGCTCCCCCCACCACTGGAATATTCTTTCTGAATCTATCCTGTCTAACCCTGTTAGAATTTTATAAGTTTCTATGAGATCCCCTCTCACTCTTCTAGACTCCAGTGACTATAATCCTACTTCGTCTTTCCTCATGTAACAGACCTGCCATCCCAGGAATCAGCCTGGTAAACCTTCTCTGCACTCCCTCTACAGCAAGGACATCCTTCCTCAGATAAGGACACCAAAACTGCATACAAAACTCCAGGTGTGGCCTCACCAATGCCCTATACAGCTGCAGTAAAACATTTATATGTCTATACTCAAATCCTCTTGCTATGAAGGCCAACATACCGTTTGCTTTCTTTACTGCCAGTCACATATTATACTGGTCCTGTGTGGCAACAGGGTTTATGGTGTCCCATGACCCGTATGATGAGGAGAGAGTTATGTACATCCATTGGAAGTGAGTATCCTGCTGGATATCAAGCTCGAATACTGAGCTGGAGGTTCAGATTTCACTTACCAAGAATCCAGAATGGGATTCGAATCCTGCACCTTTGTACTCAATAGTGTGAATGTTACCACTAAACCTAAAGCTCTGTCCTGTGGACAAGTGTAAGAATGACCTCTGTCTTGGCTGTGATGCCCCATGTAGTCAAACAGCCTAGCTTTCAGGGCAAGTGATTGGGCACAGCGTGACGGCTCAATGAATCCCACTTACTGAATGCGTATAACTTGCTATCCGATTTTCACAGATTTGTGTGGAAAAGTTCCTGAGGGACTGAAAATGTCAGATTGCTCGTGATAACATATTGCTTATTTTGACACTGTGAAGTGTTGGATGTGATGAATGGCAGGATGGCGGATGTTTACACAGGAAAGAGCCAACACTAAGGTGAAGAGGGTGGCATACTGGTTATCACTGCTGCCTCACAGTGCCAGGGACCCGGGTACAATTCCAACCTTGGGCGACTGCCTCTGCAGAGTTTGCATGCTTTCCGTGTGGGTTTGTATGTGTCTTTGTGGGTTTCCTCCTGGTACTCTGGTTTCATCCACAGTCCAAAGATGTGCAGGTTAGGTAGATTAGCCGTGTTAAATTGTCCTTTAGTGTCACAAGTTGGGTAGATTAGATGGATTAGCCGTGGTAAATGTGCAGGGTTATGGGGATAGGGTAGGTGGAGGGGAGCGTCTGGGAAAGGTGCTGTTTTGGAGAGTTGGTGCAGGCATGATAGGCCAAATGGCCTCTTTCTGCTCTGTAGAGATTCTATAACTTTATGACAATGAAGGACAAGTCATTTGACCCATAATTGGGCATTAGAGAATTCTGAAAGTACTTCTGAGGAAGAAGGTTACTGTAGTAAACAACTAGAATGATTGATGAGACTGAGTGATTGAATTATGAGGAGTAATTATATAATTTGGATGCATTCTCACTGGAAAGCAGAAGGTTGAGAAGTGTTCTAAAGGCCTTAAATGTAATATATTCACTAATAAATCCAATAAAGAATTAAGGAGAACTTCATCAGAATAATAGAATAGAATCCGTACAGTGCAGAAGAAGTTATTCGGCCCATCAATTCTGCACTGACTCTCCAAAACAGCCTCCCACTCAGGCTCTCCCCCCTTCCCTATTTCTGTAACCTAACACATGGCTAATCCATCTAATCTACCTATCTTGGGACACAAAGGGGCAATTAACCATGACCAATCCACCTAGCCGGCGCATCTTTGGAGTGTGGGAGGAAACCCATGCAGACACGGGGAGAATGTGCTGACTCCGCACCGTCACCCGAGGCTGAAACTGAACCAGGGTCTCTGGGCGCAGTGAGGCAGCAGTGCTAATCACTATGCCACCGTGCCGCCCTTTACCCAGAGAGTGGTTAGAATGTGGAGCTGGAGGAATTACAAGTAGTTGGGGATGAATAGCACTGGCACATTTAAAGGAAAGCTTGATAAGAATTTGACGAAAGAAGGATATGCCAAAAAGTGAGGTGAAGGAGGAGGTTTGTGTTCTGCAAATAATACCAGCATGGAACTGTTTGACCAAGTTACCTGTGTTGGTGCTGTTCATTCTTTGTAACTTGTTAATAGAGCTGAGAAAGCAAGATTTCCCCTTGTGTGGTGGCTGCCTAACACACGAACGATCTTCAGGCTTTATCCCACAGTCAGACAAATACTTCCTCATACTCAAGGATGCAGTCTATTTCCTCTCTCTGGTTCTTCTCTTTTTCAAACCAGCTTCCCACTTTGTCAACATTGATCCTTTTGTTGCACAGTCCTGACCCACTGTGCATTCTGATTTGTTTAACTTCCTTCCCTGGCTGGCTGCAGTCGCTTCCTGGTCAGAACAGGAAATCTTGAAGCAGAGGGTAAACAAATCCCATTACTGCGAAAGATTCCTGTGTGGTGTTGGTATTTTTGCGTGGACCAACTGAACTTCTCATTTATTGTAATTTGCCTCATTTCGCACAAAAGGAAATGGGATGAGGGGTGAATGTGGTGATGGGGCAATAGAATATTTTATTTCACAGATGTTAAATATTTTCCCCCTGCTAAAAGTGTTGACTTGCACTCAGATATGTCAGTAAAGTCTCACCTCTCACAGCTCTTCCATTTTGACGCGACACCAAAGGCATCAGAGACTTATTCCATTGTTTGGGGAGGAGATTATGCTGGGGTAACACTCACCCACCCCATGCCCACAAGCACCCAGCAGAGGATAGAATCATGAAAACAAGCCTCAGCTGATTTGCTTCGCTCCCCCTCCACGTCTCTGCTTTGTTTCCCCCTCCTCTTTGTCCCTTCCCCCTCCCCTTCCATCTTCCCCCTCCCCCTTCCCCTTTGCTCCTTCCCCTTTGCTCCTTCCCCTTTGCTCCTTCCCTATCCCCTTTGCCTTTACCCCCTCTCCTTCATCTTTCTGTCCTCACCTTTGCTGCTCTCCTTCGCCCCTTCACCCCTCCCCTTTGCCCCTTCCTTCCTCACTCTTTGCCCTTTTTTCCCTCCCTTTCACGCCTTCAACCCCCCTTTGCCCCTTTGTCCCTTCAACCCTCACCTTCGCCCCCCCCCCTCTCCGCCGCCGCCCCTTCCCCCCTCTCCGCCGCCGCCCCTTCCCCCCTCTCCGCCGCCGCCCCTTCCCCCCTCTCCGCCGCCGCCCCTTCCCCCCTCTCCGCCGCCGCCCCTTCCCCCCTCTCCGCCGCCGCCCCTTCCCCCCTCTCCGCCGCCGCCCCTTCCCCCCTCTCCGCCGCCGCCCCTTCCCCCCTCTCCGCCGCCGCCCCTTCCCCCCTCTCCGCCGCCGCCCCTTCCCCCCTCTCCGCCGCCGCCCCTTCCCCCCTCTCCGCCGCCGCCCCTTCCCCCCTCTCCGCCGCCGCCCCTTCCCCCTCTCCGCCGCCGCCCCTTCCCCCCTCTCCGCCGCCGCCCCTTCCCCCCTTCCCCTCCGCCCTTCCCCACCCACCCTAATGCCCCTCTGCCCTGCTCCTCTGCCGCACCCCTTGGCCCTGCCTCTCCATCTTGCGCCTTCCAGCCCCTCTGCCCGCCCCTCCACCCCCTGCCCCTCCGCCTCACTGCCCTCCACCCGTCTGCCCCTCCACTTCTCCGCCTCACTGCCCCACTGCACCTCTGCCCCTCCCCCCATTCTGTCCTCTTCCCCCACACTCCCCTCTCTCACACATTCCCCCTTGCTGCTCCTCTCTCTCCCCTTTGCTTTCTCCTGACTGCAACTTGACAATAGCCGTTTAAACTGTTGCCTGGGTTGAGGATCGCAGCACCGTAATGCCATCCACACTGACACTTAAATTGAGCCACAAAAGACCCTGGTGTTTCCAACGTCCTTCAAAGTTCTTCTCCAAGTATTTGAGTTACCAACGCTAGCCATTCCTCTTCAGGGCAGCCCAAGCTGACATATCCATGCTGTGTGTCATTAAAGGAGGGCTTATCTGCTCTGACATGATCTGTGGATCGCACCCACAAGGGGCTTAGCTCTGTTGAAGATACACTAGTGGGGACACCAATTAGAAAGGTGCGCTTTAAGTTATTTTTTGTTTTATTTCTATAAATATGAAGCAAGTGTAACAAGTTTTTTTTTTCTCCCCTGGTTGAACAAACGAACTCCCAGTGACTGAAATTAAAACCAAATTGGGAATAAGACTGAGTTCAGGCGCTGAAAATAGAATTCACAGCTGTTGTCAGGCTGATGTCATGGTGCCCTGAGCATGTCCTCTCTGGCTTGGACTGTTCGCTGGTGGAGAATCAAGAGGCGGACAAGCTAATTCTACAT
Organism: Carcharhinus amblyrhynchos; assembly: GCF_965287045.1. Lineage (NCBI taxonomy): Eukaryota > Metazoa > Chordata > Chondrichthyes > Carcharhiniformes > Carcharhinidae > Carcharhinus > Carcharhinus amblyrhynchos. The sequence goes on from NC_137341.1 coordinate 14,888,369, forward strand.
TTGCCAAAGAGATTACTTTGTAAAAGCCTACTGCTGCCATGTTATAGGGGCTGCCTTTCAGCTGAGACGTGAAACCGAGACCCGTTTCCTCCTTCAAGTGGATCTCACTAATCAAAAAGCTGGGGAATTCTTACTACTCTGTGAGCCTGGGGATTCATGCCTGACAGAGTTCTCCTCGGGGGGTAAATTCTCTGGCACCAGAGATTAGTCGGCACTGCTTGTGAATTGTTTTATTTTTACGTGTTCTTTTCCCCCCCTCTCCCCCATCCCAGGAAAATGCTGTACAAAGGAACTCTGATGGAAATATCCTCTTCAAACCTCCTGCCACTGCTGCTGGGTAGTGTGGGCCTTATTGTCTTATTCAGGCTGCTGCAGAGCATGAAGGAGAGAGCAATAGTTCAGGATGCTGTGGTGGTGATAACGGGAGCAAGCTCTGGCCTTGGTAAAGGTAAGGTAATAACCCACATGTAACTGTCCATTCATTTTGTATTTCTGCCTCTGTACCAACTTAGCATTCACTTACTCTCTCCGTTCTTCCATAGTTGTATCTGGCGGCACAGTGGTTAGCACTGCTGCCTCACAGCGCCAGGGACCTGGGTTCAATTCCCGGCTTGGGTCACTGTCTGTGTGGAGTTTGCATGTACTCCCTGTGTCTGCATGGGTTCCTCCGGGTGCTCCAGTTTCCTCCCACAGTCTGAAGGATGTGCTGGTTAGGTGCACCGGCCGTGCTAAATTCTCCCTCAGTGCACCTGAACAGGCGCCGGAGTGTGGTAACTAGGGGATTTTCACAGTGACTTCATTGCAGTGTTAATGTAAGCCTCCTTGTGACACCAATAAATAAATTTTAAACTTAAACTTTAATTGAGTATTTATCCAGGTCCCAACTTTGTCATTTCATCATGGAGTCTGACAAGCAGGTGGAATTTCAGTGTTGCTCTTGAATCTGCTCCCACCACTCTTTCAGCCAGAGCATTTCAGATCACAACAACTCAAAATAAAAAATAAATTCCTAAGATCACATATCTACTTCATTTGTCAAAGTGAGTCCTTCAGTCATAGGTGATGAAGGAGCAGCACTCCAAAAGCTCGTGATTCCAAATAAACCTGTTGGACTTTAACTTAGTGTTGTGAGACTTTTTACTATGATGAAAGATGTCAGTGTTGAGGAACCTTTTTTTTGTTGCTTTTGCTACACATGCAATTGGAATTGTGCGTTGGATGTACCACAGTTGAAATTCACTCTTACTGTGCTCCCAACTATGGAGTTCAACCCCATGCTCAGCGGAGCAATCCTTCCTACTTTATAGTGAGCTTTTTCCACTGCACACACCAACTATCCCTGTGAATCATCTGAGTGAGTTTGTCAATTCAACACCATTATGGTTTGTGACCCCCTACGAATGGGTTAGAGACTAGCCAAAGTCGTAGATCATAGAATGGCAGCAGCACAGAAGGTGGCCATTCATTCTGTTGTGTCTGTGCCATACTGTGTCATTTCACAATGGATCTTTACAGGAGGTGTGATGTCACTGTCAGAGCGCAACTTGGTACCCCCCCCACCCCCAACAACCAGAGCGCAGTATGGTACCCCCCAACCCTATCTCTGATAGTTTTTAATAATTGATCTTTAAGAAGTGAAAACCTTGATTGCATAAGTCATACAGGAATGATAGATTTGAAATGATTTATCATTGTCATATGTATTAGCATAAAGTGAAAAGTATTATTTCTTGCGCTATACAAAGCATACCATTCAAGGAAGGAAATGAGAGGGTGCAGAATGTGGTGTTACAGTCATAGCTAGGGTGTAGAGAAAGATCAACTTAATGCAAGGTAGTCCATTCAAACCTCTGACAGCAGCAGGGAAGAAGCTGATCTTGAATCGGTTGGTACGTGACTTGGAGTTTTATATCTTTTTCTGATGGAAAAAGGTGGAAGAGAGAATACCTGGGGTGCGTGAGGTCCTTAATTATGCTGGCTGTTTCTCCGAGGCAGCGGGAATTGTAAACAAAGTCATTGGATGGGAGGCTGGTTTGTGTGATGGATTGGGCTATATTTATGACCTTTTGTAGTTTCTTGCGGTCTTGGGCAGAGCAGGAGCCATACCAAGCTGTGGTACAACCAGAAAGAATGCTTTCTGTGGTGCATCTGTAAAAGTTGGTGACAGTTGTAACTGACATGCCAAATTTCCTTAATCTCCTGAGAAAGTAGAGGCATTGGTGGGCTTTCTTAACTATAGTTTCGCCTTGGGGGCCCAGGACAAGTTGTTGGTGATCTGGACACCTAAATACGTGAAGCTCTTGACCCTTTCTACTTCATCCCCATTGATGTAGACAGGGGTATATTCTACACTACGCTTCCTGAAGTCGATGACAATCTCCTTCGTTTTGTTGACGTTGAAGGAGAGATTATTGTCTTTGCACCAGTTCCCCAGATTCTCTTTCTCATTCCTGTCATCTGTCTCATCATTATTTGAGATCTGTCCCACTACGGTGATGTCATCAGCAAACTTGAAAATTGAATTGGAGGGGAATTTGGCCATACAGTCATCGGTGTATAAGGAGTATAGTAGGGGGCTGAGAACACAGACTTACGGTGCACTCGTGTTGAGGATGATCGCAGAGGAGGTGTTGTTGCCTATCCTTATTCATTGTGGTCTGTGATTTAGGAAGTTCAGGATCCAGTCGCAGAGGGAGAAGCTGAGCCCCAGGCCACAGAGTTTGGAGATAGTTTTGTCAAAATAATAGTGTTGAAGGCTGAGCTGTTGTCAATAAATAGGAGTCTGACATAGGTGTCTTTGTTATCTAGGTGTTCTAGGGTTGAGTGCAGGGCCAAGGAGATAGTGTCTGCTGTGGACCTGTTGTGACAGTCGGCAAACTGAAGTGGATCCAGGCAATCTGGGCCATAACTAGCCAGAATTAGTCAGAAAGAAGTGTCATTTCAATGAATTGATTAGAGATAGTCAGCATGGTTTTGTAGCGGGAAGGTCGTGCCTTACTAACCTTATTGAGTTCTTTGAGAAGGTGACCAAAGAGGTGGATAGGGGTAAGGCAGTAGATGTGGTATATATGGATTTTAGTAAGGCGTTTGATAAGGTTCACCATGGTATGCTTCTGCAGAAAATGCAGATGTATGGGATTGGTGGTAATTTAGGTACTTGGATCAGGATTGGTTAGCAGATAGGAGACAGAGGGTGGTGGTTGATGGTAATTATTCATCATGGAGTTCGGTTATGAGTGGTGTGCCTCAGGGATCTGTTTTGGGGCCACTGCTGTTTGTAATCTTTATTAATGATCTGGATGAGGGTATAGTTGGGTGGATTAGTACGTTTGCTGATGACACCAAAGTCGGAGGTGTGGTAGATTGTGAGGAAGGGTGTCGAAGTTTGCAGGGTGACTTGGACAGGTTGCAGAGCTGGGCTGCGAGGTGGCGGATGGAGTTTAATGTGGAGAAGTGTGAGGTAATCCATTTCGGTAGGAATAACAGATGTGTTGAGTATAGGGCTAACGGGAGGACTTTGAATAGAGTGGAGGAGCAGAGGGATCTAGGTGTATGTGTAGGTAGATCCCTGAAAGTTGGGAATCAAGTAGATAAGGTTGTTAAGAAGGCGTACGGTGTCTTGGCGTTTATTGGTAGGGGGATTGAATTTAGGAGTCGCAGCGTCATGTTGCAACTGTACACAACTCTGGTGCGGCCGCACTTGGAGTACTGTGTGCAGTTCTGGTCCCCACATTACAGGAAGGATGTGGAGGCTTTGGAGAGGGTGCAGAGGAGGTTTACCAGGATGTTGCCTGGTATGCAGGGGAGGTCCTATGAGGAGAGACTGAGGGATTTGGGGTTGTTTTCACTGGAAAGAAGGCGGCTAAGAGGGGATCTTATAGAAACATATAAGATGATTAGAGGTTTAGATAGGGTGGATGGTGATAGCCTGTTTCCTCGGATGGAGAAATCTAGCACGAGGGGGCATGGCTTTAAATTAAGGGGGGGTAGTTATAGGACGGATGTCAGGGGCAGGTTCTTTACCCAGAGGGTGGTGAGGGACTGGAATGCCCTGCCTGCTGCAGTTGTAAATGCGCCTAGTTTGGGGGCGTTTAAGAGATTGGTGGATAGGTTTATGGACGAAAAGGGATTGGTTTAGATTAGTGGGTCAATGTTTTTTTTTAAAAATAAGACTGGTCGGCGCAACATTGTGGGCCGAAGGGCCTGTTCCGCGCTGTAATGTTCTATGTTCTATGTTCTATTTCTTTTCAATCCTACCCTTTGGTGAAGCAGTGACATTACATGCTTGAATGTGTTGCAATCATAGAATCCACTACAGTGCAGAAGGAGGCCGTTTGGCCCATCGGGTCTGTACCAACCACAATCCCACCCAGGTCCTATTCCTACATATTTACCCTGCTGATCCCGTGACATTAGGGTCAATTTAGCATGGGCAATCAACCTAATCCTCACATCTTTACACAGCAATGCTTCAACGGAGCAGGGCTGAAGGTTTGGGGGTCGCCACTGCATTTTTGATCCCAGGCTTCTTACAGAAACCCTTGGCCTCTTCTGCCCCCATTAGTCTTAATCATTGACCATTGATGGCTAGACCTCCAGCCACCAAGGTTGTAAACTCTGGAATTCACTCTCTGAATTTCTCCACCTCTTTCCCCTCTAAGATGTTCTTTAGAATTGACTGAGCCAATGGTCACCTGTCCTAATATCACCTAATTCATTGTCCTAATAACATAATAAGTAGGAGAGTAGGAGGGATCTCAAAAGGGGAGTTAGGAGGGCAAAAAGGGGGCATGAAATGGCTTTGGCAGGTAGGATTAAGGAAAATCCAAAGGCGTTTTACTCCTATGTTAGGAGCAAAAGGGTGGCTAGGGGTAAAATCGGTCCTCTCAGGAACAGAGGAGGGGAATTGTCCTTAGAGTCTGAGGGAATGGGGGAGATCCTGAATGAATACTTTGCGTCGGTATTCACAAAGGAGAGGGGCTTGATGTCTGGTACGGTCATCGAGGGAGCTGTAGACCAATTGAAGGATCTAACAATTACAAGGGAAGAAGTGTTAGGACTTTTAGGTAGCATTAAAACTGATAAATCTCTGGGGCCCAATGGCATTTATCCTAGGCTGCTTAGGGAGGTGAGAGATGAGATTGCTGGGCCTCTGACGCAAATCTTTGTCTCTTCTTTGGACACAGGTGAGGTCCCAGAGGACTGGAGGATAGCGAACGTGGTACCGTTGTTTAAAAAGGGTAGGAGGGATAACCCGGGTAACTGTAGGCCGGTGAGTTTGACGCCAGTGGTAGGCAAGTTGATGGAGAGGATTCTTAGGGATAGGATGTATGAGCACTTAGAGCATTGCGATCTGATTAAGGATACGCAGCATGGCTTTGTAAAGGGGAAGTCTTGCCTTACGAATCTGATAGAATTTTTTGAGGAGGTGACAAAAACGGTTGACGAAGGACGAGCCGTTGATGTCATCTATATGGATTTCAGTAAGGCGTTTGACAAAGTCCCTCACGGTAGGTTGGTAGAAAAGATTAAGGCTCATGGGATACGTGGCCAGGTATCTAGATGGGTTGAGAACTGGCTTGCAAAGAGGAGACAGAGAGTAGTAGTGGAGGGGTCCTTTTCTAGTTGGAGGTCTGTCACTAGTGGTGTGCCGCAGGGCTCAGGACTGGGACCTCTTTTTGTAGGGTATATAAATGACTTGGAAGAGGCAGTAAGTGGTGTGATCAGCAAATTTGCTGATGACACCAAGATGGCTGGATTGGCAGGCAGTGAGGAGCAGTGTCTGGCAATACAACAGGATATTGATAGTCTGGTATATTGGGCAGATATATGGCAAATGGAGTTTAATCCGGATAAATATGAGGTGATGCATTTTGGCCGGAATAATGTAGGGGGGAGTTATATGATAAAGGGTAAGCCCATAAGGAGTATAGAATCGCAGCGAGACCTGGGGGTGCAAGTGCACAAGTCTTTGAAGGTGGCAGTACAAGTGGAGAAGGTTGTGAAGAAAGCCTATAGTATGTTAGCCTTTATAGGAAGGGGTATAGAATATAAGAGCTGGAGTCTAATGTTGCAGTTGTATAGAACGTTGGTTAGGCCGCATTTAGAGTACTGCGTCCAGTTCTGGTCGCCTTACTACCGGAAGGACGTGGAGACTCTGGAGAGAGTGCAGAGGAGGTTTACCAGGATGTTGCCTGGTACGGAAAGACTGGGTTATGAGGAAAGATTGAACAAATTGAGGCTGTTTTCCCTTGAAAGACGGTGACTGAGGGGGGATCTAATAGAGGTATATAAGATTTTGAAGGGTATAGATAGAGTAAACAGAGGTAAGCTATTTCCTGTGTTAGAGACACACAGTACGAGGGGCTATGGGCTTAAGGTGAGGGGGGAGAGGTATAACACAGATATTAGAGGGAGGTTTTTCACACAGAGGGTAGTGGGGGTATGGAATGCTCTGCCATGTAAGGTGGTGGAGGCAAGCATGCTCGAGTTGTTTAAGAGTAACTTAGACAGGCACATGAGTGGGTTGGAGATGGGTGGATATAGGAGATTGTTTTAAATAGGGTTCATTAGCATTGGGGCGTCCGTGGTAAGGTAAATGGATATGGGATGATAATAATGTTTTTTCTCTTTTCATTCACAGGTTTTAAGTCGATCCGCCTTGTTGCCCAACGAGGGGCATACACGCGATGGGTCGCACTAGGGCTGCTCTTGGATGTTCGAGAATAGCCTAGTGCTTCATGTCGTTAGTGTGTGCTTAAACTGGACCAGATGCTGGGCAAGATGACAGCTCAGTGACTATCACTGTTTGCTGTGCAGACACATGGATTTGGGCCAGTGTCTGTGGGAGTTTGCGCATCCTCCCCATGCTCGCGTGGGTTTTCTCCGGGTGCTCCGGTTTCCTCCCACACCCCAAAGCTATTAGGCTGATTGGCAGGAATAAATTGTCCCTAAATTAGTTTCCCTCAATGTGGATGGCCATAAAACAATAGATAAGGGTCATGGGTGGAGGGGGGGTACTGGTAGTGTTGAAATGGCGGCACGGGCTCGTTGGGCCGAAGGGCCTGTTTCCCGGGCTGTTTTTGTTCTTTGTTCACCTTATGTGGCTCAGTGTTGAATTTGGTTTGCCAATGCCCTTTTAAGACCTTAGTATGTATTACTAAGGTTACATACACTACATAAATGTGAGTGTTGAAGCTAAAACCAATGATCTTTGCTTTCCCTGTCAGAATGCGCCAAAGTTTTCCATGCAGCTGGTGCCAAGCTGGTATTGTGCGGACGGAACAAGCAAAAGCTGGAAGAACTTGTGAAGGAGCTAACAGGAATGGTGAAGGACAAGAAAAAGGTAAGGAGTTCTGTGATATACAGGTGATAATACATTTTAATTAGGATGTCCAGAAACCAGAGTCATGAAAATTAGATGGCCACTAATAATTTCAGTTAGAAATCGAGGAGAATCCCCTTTATCCAGTGAGTGGTTTGTGCTGCCATATTGGAGTGGTTGAAGCAGATACCAGAGGTGTGCCATAGAAAGCATCCTTTCTGGATGTATCATAACTTCATATGGCTCTAACAAGACCAGCTGCATGGAAAACTCTGGCAGAGACAGGGAAAGCAAAAATCATTGGTTTTAGCTTCAACACTCTCATTTGTGTAGTGTAAGTAACCATAGAACACGTACTAAGGTGCTTTATAGGGCATTGGCAAACCAGATTCAACACTGAGCCACATAAGGTGATATTAGGACAGGTGACCATTGGCTCAGTCAATCCTAAAGAACATCTTAGAGGAGAAAGAGGTGGAGAAATTCAGAGAGTGAATTCCAGAGTTTACAACCTAGGTGGCTGGGGGTCTGGCCATCAATGGTGCAATGATTAAGACTAATGGGGGCAGAAGAGGCCAAGGGTTTCTGTAAGAAGCCTGGGATCAAAAATGCAGTGGTGACCCCCAAAGCTACAGCCCTGCTCCATTGAAGCATTGCTGTGTAAGGATGTGTGGAAACTACAAGGGGTTGTGAATGTAACCCAGTGGATCACGCAAACCAGCCTCCCATCCATTGACTCTGTCTACACTTCCTGCTGACTTAGAAAAGCAGCCAGCATAATCAAGGACCCCACGCACCCCGAACATACTCTCTTCCACCAACTCAAGAACAGCTTCTTCCCTGCTACCATCAGACTTTTGAATGGACCTACCTTATTTTAAGCTGATCTTTCACTACACCCTAGCTATGACTGTAACACCGTATTCTGCATTCTCTCCTTTCCATCTCTACGTACTCTACAAATGGTATGCTTTGTCTGTATAGTGTGCAAGAAACAGTACTTTTCACTGTAAATACATGTGACAATAATAAATCGAATCAAAGATGTATCTAAGGAGAGGCTAACTAAACAGACAAAGGAGAAGAGAATAGTATGACATTTGATGGGTTTGGCTGGGAGAAGATTCTTATGGAGCATAAACTAGCATCATTCTGTTTTTGGGCTTTATGCTCTACGTCCCTTGCTTTGAAATGAGCCAGGCCTAGATAGAAAAAGAGTACCAAAGTGTCTATAATATCAGGCCTTTTTGTTGGGTTTTGGATTACTCTAACGTTTTTGAAGCTTTTTTGTGAAGGAACTTTAGCTCATTTTCTAGATTGGTGCAGATGTAACTGATCCCAATCTGGGGATATCAGAATAACACTGTGAGTGAACCAGGCTAGAAGGAGATAAAGTAAATTCAAATAAATGTACAAAGAAAGAATGATTTCACTCAAATGGTGATTAAAAATTTGGGATAATTTGGTAGCAATAATGAAGAACATTTGTAAGTATATTAAATATATTTGGAGGCTAGCTGGTGCAATATATGACCCCTGATGCTCGAGTAAGTGAATGTCTGAATATTCTGTGCTAATGCCATGGAGGGGTTTTAATGTTAATGGGATAAAGATGGGGGAAAGTGGATCCAGTGTAGGTAGGGCTATTGCCTGTGTAATGTTTCGGGCAGGACCAAATGGGGGTCCCAAGCCTATACTAGCCAGGAGCCAGACTAGCAAAGGTAATTTTCCCGGAGGTGGGCTCTTAATTGACACCTTGTTTGCCATCGTCAGGCAGATTCCCAATGTTGCTGGGTCAGTAACTCCAGATCCTCGACAGCCCCAGCAGGATAGGTGGGAGCTGCTGAGACAGGTGGTCGTAAAGAAGATGAAATATGTCCGAAGGGGGAAAGTGGCAGATCCCTCAGATTGGAGAGGGAACGCACTCCATTTGGATTGTGGGGCTGTCTATCTGCTGGTGGTCCTCTCCACAGTGGGATGGAACCTCCATCTCCAGTAGTCCCTGGACAGCTGTAGAGAGGCAGCCTCCATGAAGCTGGTGCGCCCAACACCACCCCACACACGGGCGCACACGCACACATGAGTAGCTGATTTGTTGCCATCAAATGGCTCTCAAAATCACCCCAAATTGGTGCCACAACTATTTAAATTGCCTTAAATTGTCACCTCTGTGCAGTGGGCAGCTAACATGTTTCCCAGGGAGCCCATGGAAAACTTCTCCTGGAGCTTGGAAATTTCAGCCCCTAGTGTGAAAAAGCTCTGGGCAAGTTGGGGTTTGAAGAGGATTGGAAACCACCTGTGTATGTATGTGTGTAAGGGGAAGGACGGGAAGGTGGGCAGCATCACAGTGATAAAGCAACCAGCGTTGGTGACAAATAGTTTTTGGTGAGGTTTAAATCTCATCCGAGGTCTTGTTTGCTTTGAAGGAGATGCCAGGGAGGGAGATGGGAGCTTTGGGAAGGAAGCAGAGAGGCCAACGGGGAACACACACAATGGTTCCAGCCTTCCCACTGTTGAGCTGGGTCTTGTTCTGGCTTCTCCATATCCTTATAGCAGACAAAGACTGCTAGATAGTGTCAGCAACAACAACTTAATATTGCACCTTTAATGTAATAAAACATCCTAAAGTGCATCACATGGTTAGGTGCGCTGGCTATGCTAAATTCTCTCTGTGTACCCGAACAGGCGCCAGAGTGTGGCGACCAGGGAATTTTCACAGTAACTTCATTGCAGCGTTAATGTAAGTCTACTTGTGACTAATAATAAACCTCACACTTGCTAAATGTTAGCAAGTGTGAGGTTATCCACTTTGGCAGGAATAATAGTAGGAGGGATTACTATTTAAAGGGTGAAAAGCTGCAGCATGCTACGTTGCAGAGGGACCTGGGGGTCCTTGTGCATGAGTCGCAAAAACCCCGTCTGCAGGTGCAGCAGGTGATCAGGAAGGCAAATGGGATGCTGGCCTTTATAGCGAGGGGGATAGAATATAAAAGCAGGGAGGTCTTGCTGCAACTGTACAGGGCACTGGTGAGGCCGCAACTGGAGTACTGTGTGCAGTTTTGGTCGCCGCACTTGTGCAAGGATATTTTGGCCTTGGAAGGAGTGCAGAGGAGGTTCACTAGGCTGATACCAGAGATGAGGGGGTTGAACTATGAAGAGAGGCTGAATAGACTGGGTTTGTACTCATTGGAGTTTAGAAGGATGAGGGGGGATCTTATAGAGATGTATAAAATAATGAAGGGGATGGACAGGGTAGAGGTAGAGAGATTCTTCCTGCTCAGAAAGGATAGCAGGACTAGAGGGCACAGCCTCAAGATGGGGGGGGCAGTTTAGAACAGAGTTGAGGAGGAACTTCTTCACTCAAATGGTGGTGAATCTCTGGAATTCTCTGCCCGTTGTTGTGGTGCAGGCTACCTCGCTAAATATATTTAAGACACGTGTAGATAGGTTTTTGGTAGGCAAGGGAATTAAGGGTTAAGGGGAGAAAGCAGGAAAGTGGAACTGAGCCACTTCAGATCAGCCACGATCTTGTTGAATGGCGGGGCAGGCTCGAAGGGCTGGATGGCCTCCTCCTGCTCCTAATTCTTATGTTCTTATAAATAAAACAAATAAAAGCATGTATATAATCTTAAAATTACATAGAATTCACATGCAGAAACAGCTAGTCTGGCCAACCTTCTGCATGCAGACACAAACCTCATCCCTCCACTACTTCATGTAACCCTACCAGCATATGCTTCAATTGCTTTCTCTCCCATGTACTTAACTCGCTTACTTTATGGGTCAGCTACTCGCTGCTAGTAAGTTTCACGTTTTAACCAGCCTTTGGGAAAGTTGTTTCTCCTGAGTTCTTTATTGGATTTATTAGTAACAATCTTATGTTTATGGCTCCCTCCCACAAATGAAAATGCATTTCTCTAATTCTACCCTAATGAACCCTTTCATAATTTTATTGGTTCTTTGATAAAATGTCAGACAAGCACTGATAGTGGCTGCCAACAGTGAAATGAACCGGAACCTAACCCAACCCAAAATGAGACTGTTTAGAAGTACAGGAAGTGATTTCATGGTTTTAGCCAGGGTTCAGGGAAAAGTTAAAATTTGGTTAGTCATTGTGTCCAGTATGATTTCCAGTCTGCTATTGCTTCTCTTGTTTATTACTCAGCACTAGGTCTGTGGTGAGGAAGCCCTGTCCCATCTCCGTTGCAGTGCTCAGAACATATTCTTTTCCGGGTTCTCAGTTACTTACAATGGATCCAAAATCGATGTGTTGTTTAATTTTTTTCACTGCAAGTTTGAGTTCTATTCACAGACGCACACACCTCATGTGGTAACCTTTGACCTGGCGAACTTGGACACAGTGAAAAGCAGTGCAGAAGAGATCCTTGAATGCTTTGGCCATGTGGATGTGCTAATAAATAATGCAGGGATCAGTTACCGAGGCAATATCCTGGACACTGCCATTAGCGTTGATAAAGACGTGATGAATACCAACTATTTTGGACCAGTTGCTTTAACAAAAGGTATCAGCTTTTAGTCATGTGGGTTTTCCTTTATTGTTGACCCTGGTCTCCAGGTCTTCTCCCTAACCCCAAGAGAATAGAACATAGAACGTTACAGCACAGTACAGACCCTTCGGCACTCAATGTTGCGCTGACCTGTGAAACCAATCTAAAGCCCATCTAACCTACACTATTCCAATATCATCCATACGTTTATCCAATGCTATTTAAATGCCCTTAATGTTGGCTTAATGATGGAGCCTAACACCCATCATTCTCCATCAGTGGTATTGTTCCATAACTGGTCAGGAGGAGAGAATGAGCTGGGATGAGGTTGACTGCCTCAATGTTTTGTGTAACATCCCATCCCCTCATTAAAGGCTGGGCTAAAGTCAGAGGTCAGCAGTGGGAAGAGACAGTGGAAAGGACGTCTTGCATTTATAGTGCACTTTCCATATCCTCAGGATGTCGCCAGGCACTTTACAGAGAGTTAAGTCCTTTGGAAGTGGAGTTCCTGGTGTCATGTAAGAAACATTGCAGCTAATTTGCACACAGCAAGATCCCAGAAAACAGTGATGTGATAATGACCAGATAATCTGTTTTAATGATGTTGGATGAGGGATAATTATTGGTCAGGACACTGAGGAGATCTCATCCTTCCTCTTCGGAATATTTTAGATCCAACTGGGAGGATAGGGGCCTAGCTTTAGTGTCTTACCCAAAAGACAGCTCCTGTGATAATGCAGCACTCCCTCAGTACTGCAGTGAAGTGCCAGCCTAGATTTCATGCTGCAGTCTCAGGGGTGAATGTAGAATGCACAGGTTTGCAGACAGGAGACCACTCACTCTCCTATGACAGATTAATCTCCTATTCTGCTAGCTGTCTTACTGAGTTTTTTAGGCCACTGTGTTAGCATGTGACATGCACCCCTTAATGTTGTGCTATTCTGTAAATAAGATGTGTTACTATTACTGAAGGAACAGTGATTAAACTTTAATTGTTCTGAATCACAGCCTGGATTCAATCACTGTCAGACTGTTTAAGGAACAGCTCTCGCAGTTCTGAGTGACAAATACATCACCTTCTGTCTTATTGGATGAAGAAACCGTCAGTGGATGTTGAGAAGACTGATCTCAGCTGATGCAACATGGCCCAGTGGTAGTACACTGGCACTGAGAGTCAGAGGATTGTAGGTTCTAGTCTCATTCTGCAGACCTCAGCACATGACCTAGGTTAACATTCCCAGAGTGGGAGTGAGGCAGCACTTCTCTGTCAGAGGGTGCCGCCTTTCAGGTGAGCTGTTAAACCACGGCCATCTTCCCTCTCAGGTGGACATCAAAGATCCCCTGGCGTTTGTTCAAAAAACAGGGGAGTTATCCTAATTCTCCTGGCCAATAATTACCCTCAATCGACATTGCTAAAATGCTATTTAGTCAATAAGGTAGTAGCTTGCAGGAACCGTCTGTGTGCAAGTTAGCTGCCACATTTCCTACATTAGAACAGCTGCACAGTGGATAGCACTGCCGCCTCACAGCACCAGGGACCTGGGTTCAATTCTGGCCTTGGGTAACTGTGTGGAGTTTGCACGTTCTCCCTGTTTCTGCGTGGGTTTCGCCCCACAGATACGCAGGTTAGGTGCGTTAGCCATGATAAAAGTATGGGGTTATAGATAGAGGGGAAGGGGGCCTGGGTAAGATACTCTGTTCAGAGAGTTGGAGACTTGATGGGCTGAATGGCTGCCTCTGCACTGTAGGGATTCTATGACCATAACTGTACATCATTTACTGTAAAATGCTTTGGGATATCCCGAGGGTGTGACGAATGTTACATAAATAAGTCTTTCCTGAGGGTACTGTGATAGTCCTGACGTATAGGGGGAGTGGGGTGAAATCAGCCACATTCCCTATTCCCAATTACTATCCACTGATCCTTGCTGCACATTGCTGTATGTGCCTGTGGGGTGAAGATGGGATTGCAGTCAGCTGGGATTGCCTCCACAGTTAGGTAATTACCAATACTCACTGTGCATGTTCATGCTTAAATGGGCAATCGGGCAAGGAACTGTATCTTCCTAATACCTTGGAGCTGCAGTTCCACACGGATCATTCTCATCAGGGAGAAAAAAATGAATAATCCCAGTGGAGTTATTATGGGTGACCACTAGATGGTGCTCCAGCACCAGAAACATGAGAAATTTCTTATGCTACATCTGCAAAAGTTCTGAAAAACTCTGAAAAGTTGAATATTAATGTTTTTGAACGGCTCCTTTTGTTTTGCTCATTAAACAGTAAGAACTAAGAGTGATATTTCCAAGATTGCAGATGACACAAAGCTAGATAGAATGTGTGTTGTGAGGAGGATGTAAAGCGGCTCTAGAAGGATTTGGACAGACTTAGTGAGTGGGCAAGAATGTAATGTGGAAAAGTGTGAGCTAATCCATTTTGGTAGAAAGAACATGTGCAGAGCATTTCCTAAATGGTAAGAAATTAGAAAGTATAAATATACAAAAGGAGCTGGATATCCTTGTCCGTAAGTCACTGAAGGCTAGTGTGTAGGTGCAGCGAGCTATAAGAAAGGTTAATGGAATGTTAGCCTTTATCACAAAAAGATTTGAGTGCAGTAGTAGTGAGGTCTTGCTTCAATTGTGTAGAGCTTGGTTAGACTCCACCTGGAGTATTGTGTGCAGTTTTGGACAACATAACTCAGAAAGAATATTTTTGCCATAAAGGGAGTGCAATAAAGGTTCGCCAGACTTGTTCCAGGGATGATGGGACTGTTTTATGAAGAGAGACTGAGCAACTTGTGCCTGCGTTCTCTTAGAAGAAACCCTAAGAGAATACAGGTCCAATTCACTGGAAGTCATAAAGTGCATCAAGGTAGATAAATCCCCGGGAGCTGTTGAAGTGTATACCAGAACATTGTGGGAGGCTAGGGAGGAAATTGCGGATCCCCTAGCAGAGATATTTGAATCATCAACAGAAACAAGTGAGGTGCCTGAAGATTGGAGGGTGACAAATGTTGTGCCTTTGTTTAAAAAGGGCTGCAGGGAAAAGCCTGGGAACTACAGGCCAGTGAACCTCACATCTGTGGTGGGTAAGTTGGTAGAAGGTATTTCTGAGAGACAGGATCTGCAGGCATTTTGAGAGGCAAAGACTGATTAGGGACAGTCAGCATGGCTTTGAGTGGAAAATCATGATTGAGTTTTTTGAAGGGGTAACCAAGAAGGTAGATAAGGGCAGTAGTGCTGTTGATGTTGTCTACATGGACTTTGACAAGGTGCTGCATGGTAGATGGTCGCATAAGGTTAAATCTCACGGGATCCAGACTGAGGTAGCCAAATGGATACAAAATTGGCCGAATGATAGAAGACAGAGGGTGGTTGTAGAGGGTTGTTTTTCAAACTAGAGGCCTGTGACCAGTGGTGTGCCTCAGGGATCAGTGCTGGGTCCACTATTATTTGTCATTTACATTAATGATTTGGATGAGAATTTAGGAGGCATTGTTAGTAAGTTTGCAGGTGACACCAAGATTGGTGGCATAGTGGATAGTGAAGGTGGTTGTCAAAGATTGCAACGGGATCTTGAACAATTGGGCCAGTGGGTCGATAAATGCAAATAGAGTTTAATTTACATAAATGCAAGGCGATGCATTTTGGTAAATTGAACCAGGGCAGAACTTACTCAGTTCATGGCGTTGGGGAGAGTTGCAGAACAAAGAGACCTAGTGGTACATATTCATAGCTCCTTGAAAGTGGAATCACAGTTGGACAGAGTGGTGAAGAAGGTATTCGGCATGCTTGGTTTCATTGGTCAGAACACTGAATGCAGGAGTTGAGACGTCTTGATGAAGTTTTACAAGACTTGGTAAGGCCACGTGGAATACTGTGTACAATTCTGGTCATCCTATTATAGAAAGGATATTATTAAACTAGAAAGAGTTCTGAAAAGATTTACTAGGATGCTACTGGGGCTTGATGGTTTGAGTTACAAGGAGAGGTTGGATAGACAGGGAGTATTTTCTCTGGAGCGTAGGAGGGTAAGGGGTGATCTTACAGAGGTCTATAAAGTAATGAGGGGCATAGATTAGCAAGATAGTAAATATCTTTTCCCAAATGTAGGGGAGTATAAAACTAGAGGGGATAGCTTTAAGGTGAGAGGAGAGAGATACAAATGGGTCCAGAGGAGCAATTTTTTTTCACACAGAGGGTGGTGAGTGTCTGGAACAAGTTGCCAGAGGTAGTAGTAGAGGCGGGTACAATTTGTTAAGACAGTTACATGGGTAAGAGGGGTATAGAGGGATATGGGCCAAACATGGGCAATTGGGACTAGTTTAGTGGTTAAAAAAAAGGGTGCATTGGACAAGTTTAACTGAAGGGCCTGTTTCCATGCTGTAAACCTCTATGATTCTATGAATGAGATCACTGATCTCATTGAATGTGATCTCTTGAAACCTACAAAATGTTTAAAGGAATAAACAGGGTAGATGCTGTTAAAATGTTTCCCTTGGTTGGGGAGTCTAGAGCCAGGGTCACAATTTGAAAATAAGGGGGAAACCACTTAGGACCAAAATGAGGATAAATTTCTGTACACAGAGGATTGTGAATCTTTGGAATTCTCTACCCTCGAGGGCTGTGAAATCTGTCAGTGACTGCGTTTAAGGTCGAGATTGATTTTTTTTATTCATTTGTGGGACATGGGTGTTGATGGCTGGCCAGTATTTATTGTCCATCCCTAGTTGCCCGAAGGCAGTTGAGAGTCAACCACATTGCGTGGCTGTGGAATCATATGTGGGCAGACCAGGTAAGGGATGCAGATTTCCTTCCCTAAAGGACATTCGTGAACCAGATGGGTTTTTCTGACAATTGACAGTAGTTTCATGGTTATCAGTAGATTCTTAATTCCAGGTTTATTTTTATCAGATTCAAATTCCACCATCTGTCGTGGTGAGATTCAAACCTGGATCCTCAAAACATCAGCTGAGTTTCTGGATTAAAAGTGATAATACCACTAGGCCATCGCCTCCCCTACATAGATTTCTGATTAACTGTAACATAAAGGGTTATGGGGATAGTGGGTGTAAAAGACATTGAAGTGTCCGATCAGCCATCATTGTATTGAATGGCAAAGCAGACTTGACGGGCTGAATGGCCTACACCTGTTCCTATGTACAGGCAAAGTGCTGTTAGGGAGGGAATCACAGGATTTTGCCCCATTGACAGTGATGGAACAGCAGTGTAGCTGCAAGTCAGGATGGTGGGTGACTTGGAGAACAGGTTTGTTGGTCTCATCCACCCACAGCTCAAACTCACTGTATTACTGGGAGAGCTGCTCAGGAATTTTCTGTTACCCTGAAGCAAGGTTACTGCACCGAGTCTGGGCTGGTTCTATTATTGTTTCACAGAGGCTCGTACAACTGTTGCTGGTGAGGCCAGTCTGCATAATTCATTAAGGAGTCTCACAACATCTGACAAGGGGCAGTGTTCGTGATTCCAGATAAACCTGTTGGACTTTAACCTGGTGCTGTGAGACTTTTAACTGTGCCCACCCCAGTCCAACACCAGCATCTCTACATCATGTATAATTCATGAATGAGGATGGCCGCAGCCAGGTTGTGTCCCATTCACTGCCGAGAGCTGCTGACTCAGGGAAGCTCACCCAGTGTGTTAGGCATCGCAATGCAAAGCTTTAACGTTGTCAATCACTTCACATTGCAGCCATTCTGCCATCCATGGTGCAACGAAGAAGTGGACATGTCGTAGTGATTAGTAGCGTACAAGGGAAAATAGCAATTCCATTCCGATCTGCTTGTAAGTACGGCGACACAATCATCACTTATTGTCTCGTGGACATTTCATTCATTGATATAATTGGGTAGTATTTCTGGCTCTGATGTATATATTGGGCCACATTTCAATGGAGTGGGACCTCTCTTCACAATGTATGTTTAGATTTCACAACCTTAATGAATGAAACTCCATGTTTATTTATTTTGTAGAAGAGTCAAATGGACTCAGAACATTAACTATGTTTCTCTCTCTACAGATGCTGCCAGACCTGCTGAGTTTATCCAGCATTCTCTATTTTTATTTTGGATTTCCAGCTTTTACTCTGTTTATTTTGTTCACTTTCTGGGCACAGTGGTTGATTGCCAGTCACTAACAATCATTATCCTGTTGAAGGATTAAATACTATTAGTAACCAGACTTACTTTTTTGTGGCACATTTAATGGGCAATTAATGAGCAAGTGAAGTAACTGCATGAAACTCTGGCAGGTTGAGGGTAAGGTGCAATTTTTGCAAAACTGACAGTGGGGAAACACAAATCAGCCAGCAACTAGTGGTGATTCACAAATCAGCTTGTAGCTCTCTTTCACCACAACCTGTTGGTCAATTTACGCATTGATAACAATATATCATTAAGATGCTGTTAATTTTTCAATTAAGATGGACCATTACTTGAATTGGTAAACCTCTATTAATATTTGGATTGTATGAAAATGTTTGCCATACAATATACTATCCTGATTTAATATAATGATGTAATCTAATAAACATTCAATCGCACATTATTGACGAACAGAGGCAGTAGTGTGTCCAAGGTGTACTAGAACATAGAACAATACAGCACAGTATAGGCCTCTCGGCCTCGATATTGTGCCTAGCCATGTCCAAACCCAAGATCAAGCTATCCCACTCCCTATCATTCTGGTGTGCTCCATGTGCCTATCCAATAACTGTTTAGAAGAATGAGGGGAGATCTCATTGAGACGTATAAGATGATGAATGGGATGGATAGGATAGAGGTGGAGAGACTCTTCCCGCTCAAAAAAGACAGTAGGACTAGGGGGCACAGCCTCAAGATAAAGGGGGGGCGTTTTAGAACGGAGTTGAGGAGGAACTTCTTCACTCAAAGGGTGGTGAATCTCTGGAATTCTCTACCCGTTGAAGTGGTGGAGGCTGCCTTGCTAAATATTTTCAAGAAGCGGGTTGATGGGTTTTTGATAAGAGAGGAGATTAAGGGTTATGGGGAGAGGGCGGGAATGTGGAACTGAGCCACGACAGATCAGCCATGATCTTATTGAATGGCGGGGCAGGCTCGAAGGGCTAGATGGCCTACTCCTGCTCCTATTTCTTATGTTCTTATAACTGCTTGAAAGTTCCTAACGTGTCCGACTCCACTATCCAGCAGGCAGTGCATTCCACACCCCAACCACTCTCTGAGTGAAGAATCCACCTCAGACATCCCTCCTATATCTCCCACCGTGAACCTTATAGTTATGCCCCCTAGTAACAGCTACATCCACCCGAGGAAATAGTCTCTGCACGTCCACTATCTATTACCCTTCATCATCTTATAAACTTCTGTTAAGTCATCTCTCATCCTCCTCCGCTCTAAAGAGAAAAGCCCTAGCTCCCTCAACCTTTCCTCATAAGACCTACCCTCTAAACCAGGTCAGCATCCTGATAAATCTCCTCTGCACTTTCTCCAATGCTTTCATATCCTCCTTATAGTGAGGTGACCAGAACTGCACAGTATTCCAAATGTGGTCTCACCAAGGTCCAGTATTATTATTGGAACTCACCAATGTTTCTCAGACAGCACCTTTCAAACCACAGCCATTAGCATCAAGGATGCGGGCAGCTGATACCTGGGAACACCACCTTCTGGAGGTTCCCCTCCAAATCATGCACCATCCTGATTTGGTGCCAATGTCTAAAATATCATTATACGGTATGAGTATGACAGTATAAATGGATGGAAGAGTCAATTGAATGGCGCAGGATGGCAGCCTAACTTCTGTACACAACTGTTACTGCTTTTCCAGGCCAATCCCTCATGAAGCAGCCACAACTTGCAATAAGAAGCACCTTCAGTGGAGTAAAAAAAATCTCAGAGCACTTCACAGGGAAGTTACCAGACCAAAAATTGACACTGGGACAAAATCCTGGAGCTCTCTCCGTAACAGCACTGTGGGTATACCTACACTGCAGGGACTGTTGAAGGCAGCAGCTCATCACCACCTTCTCAAGGGCAACTTAGAGATGGGAAATGCTGGTCTGGTCAGCAATGCCCACATCCCATAAAATAAGAATTTAAAAAGTAGTCACCCTTAGTTTAGGGGGGCAATTTTAAGGTAACCTTCACATTTTTCCCTTTTTTGTCAACTTTGTGGATTACACGGAATCAAAATGTTCCTAATTGGGTTCTCATTCCAGATGCAGCATCGAAACATGCTACCCAAGCCTTCTTTGACTGCCTGCGCGCAGAGGTGGAGCAGTATGAAGTTAAGGTGACCATTGTTAGTCCAGGATACATCCGCACCAACCTTTCTCTGAATGCGGTCACTGGGAATGGATCCAAGTATGGTGGTATGTTTTTAATCATTCTGAACTGTACTGTATAGTGCCAGGATCTCTTTACTAATGAATCAGTGCCAATATCTATTACATCATTGCAGGTATGAGTATGACAGTATAAATGGGAGGAAGGGTCAATTGAATGGCGCAGGATGGCAGCCTAACTTCTGTACACAACTGTTACAGCTTTTCCAAGCCAATCCCACATGAAGGACAGATCCTAGAGAGATGTAGTAATAACAGAGTTGTCGGATGGGAGACTTTAATTTCCCAAACATCGACTGGAATATCCCAAGGGTAAGGGGTTTGGATGGGGAGGAGTTTGTTAGGTGTGTTCAGGAGGGGTTCCTGACACAGTACGTGGATAAGCCTATGAGAGGAGAGGCTGTACTTGACCTGGTGCTGGCTAATGAACCAGGACAGGTGTCGGATCTCTCGGTAGGAGAGCATCTTGGGGATGGAGATCATAATTCTATCTCCTTCACGATAGCATTGGAAAGAGAGAGGATCAGGCACGCTAGGAAGGTGTTTGTCTGGAGTAAGAGGAAATATGAAGACATCAGGCAGATAATTGGACGAATAAACTGGAAGGAGGCGTTCTTGGGGAAAAGTACAGAAGGAAGGTGGCGGATATTCAAGGAATGTTTGACTGGAGCTCTGCACGATAACGTTCCGATGAGACAAGGAGGTTTTGGTAGGGCACGGGAACCGTGGTGTACGAAGGTTGTGGTGAACCTAGTCAGGAAGAAAGGAAAGGTGTATAAAAGGTTCAGAGAGCTAGGAGATGGTAAGGATCTAGAGGAGTATAAGGCTTGTAGAAAGGAGCTTAAAAAGGAAATTAGGAGAGACAGAAGGGGTCATGAGAAGGCCTTGGCAGGTAAGATTAAGGAGAATCCCAAGGCCTTCTACAAATATGTAAAAAGTAAAAGGATGAGAAGGGATAGGACCTATAAAAGGTGAAGGGGGAAAGGTCTGTGTGGAACCGGAAGAAATGGCAGAGGTGCTTAATGAGTACTTTGCCTTGATATTCACGGTGGAAAGTGATCTGGGAGGTTGTACTACAGGTTTGCGGCAGTCTGAAAAGACTGAGTATGTGGATGTTAAGGAAGAGGATGTGTTAGAACTTTTAAACTCTATCAAGATAGACAAGTCGCCGGGACCGGATGGGATGTACCCCAAGTTACTGTGGGAGGTGAGGGAAGTGATTGCAGAGCCCCTGGCAAATGATCTTTGCGTCGTCGATGGAGGCGGGAGAGGTTCTGGAGGATTGCAGATGTGGTTCCTATTTTCAAGGGAACAGGGATAGCCCGGGAAATTACCGACGGGTGAGTCTGACCTCAGTGGTTGGTAAGTTGATGGAGAGGCTTCTGAGGGACAAGATTTATGAGCATTTGGAGAAGTTTAGAATGATCAGAAATAGTCAACATGGTTTTGTCAAGGGCAGATCGTGCCTTACGAGCCTAGTTGAGTTCTTTGAGAATGTGACTGAGCACATTGACGAAGGGAGAGCGGTAGACGTGGTTTACATGGACTTCAGCAAGGCATTTGATAAGGTCCCCCATACAAGACTTCTTGAGAAGATGAGAGGGTATGGGATCCAGGGGGCTTTGGCCTTGTGGATCCAGAACTGGCTTGCCTGCAGAAGGCAGAGAGTGGTTGTGGATGGGTCTTTTTCTGCATGGAGGTCGGTCACCAGTGGAGTGCCCCAGGGATCTGTTCTAGGACCCTTGCTGTTTGTCATTTTCATAAATGACCTGGATGAGGAAGTGGAGGGATGGGTTAGCAAGTTTGCAGACAATACAAAGGTTGGTGGTGTTGTGGATGGTCTGGAGGGATGTCAGAAGTTGCAGCAGGACATAGATAGGATGCAAGACTGGGCGGAGAAGTGGCAGATGGACTTCAACGCAGATAAATGTGTAGTGGTCCATTTTGGCAGGACCAATGGGATGAAGGAATACAATATCAAGGGTAGGAGTCTTAGCTGTGTTGAAGAGCAGAGGGATCGTGGGATCCAGGTCCATAGGACTCTTAAATTGGCCTCTCAGGTGGAGGATGTGGTCAAGAAGGCGTATGGTGTACTGGCCTTCATTAATCGAGGGATTGAGTTTAGGAGATGGGAGGTAATGCTGCAACTTTATAGGACCCTTGTCAGACCCCAGTTGGAGTACTGTGTGCAGTTCTGGTCGCCTCACTATAGGAAGGACGTGGAAGCTATTGAAAGGGTGCAGAGGAGATTTACAAGGATGTTGCCTGGATTGGGAGGCATGCCTTATGAAGATAGGTTGAGGGAGCTGGGACTCTTCTCCCTGGAGAGACGAAGGTTGAGAGGCGACCTGATAGAGGTTTATAAGATGTTGAGAGGAATAGATAGGGTGGATTCTCGGAGGCTATTTCCCAGGGCTGAAATGATCGCTATGAGAGGTGCAGGGAAGCAAGTACAGAGGAGATGTTAGGGGTAAGTTTTTCACTCAGAGGGTGGTGAGTGAATGGAATCGGCTGCCGTCAGTGGTGGTGGAGGCGAACTCGCTGGGGTCTTTTAAAAGACTTCTGGATGAGTATATGGGATCTAATGGGATTGGGGGTTATAGATAGGTCTATGGCTTAGTAGGTATACAAGTGATCGGCGCAACTAGTGGGCTGAAGGGCCTGTTTGTGCTGTAGTGTTCTATGTTCTAAGCATCCACAACTTGCAATAAGAAGCGCCTTCGGTGGAGTAAAAAAAATCTCAGCATTTCACAGGGAAGTTACCAGACCAAAAATTGATACTGAGCCAATGAAAGTGGTCATATAGGTGTGTTTTAGGAGGCGAGAGGCAGAAGTACTTAGGGATAAAGCTTTAAGGTTTAAGGAGCCAAAGACACAATTGCCACTGATGAATCGATGAAAGGTGTGGATAGAGAAGAGGCCAAAGTTGGTGGAATAGAGAGATCTCTGAGGGCTATAGATGTGAAAGAGGTTACAGTAGTCAATAGGGAAGGGGGATAGAACATAGAACACTACAGCACAAACAGGCCCTTCGGCCCACGAGTTGCGCCGATCACATCAACACCTACCAACCTACAGACCTATCTATAACCCTCAATCTCATTAAACCCCATATACTCATCCAGAAGTCTTTTAAAAGACCCCAGCGAGTTCGCCTCCACCACCACTGTCGGCAGCCGATTCCATTCACTCACCACCCTCTGAGTGAAAAACTTACCCCTAACATCACTTCTGAACTTCCCTCCTTGCACCTTTAAATCTGTGTCCTCTCGTAGCAACCATTTCAACCCGGGGAAATAGCCTCTGAGAGTCCACCCTATCTATTCCTCTCAACATTTTGTAAACTTCTATCAGGTCGCCTCTCAACCTTCGTCTCTCCAGGGAAAAGAGTCCCAGCTCCCTCAACCTAACTTCATAAGGCATGCCTCCCAGTCCAGGCAACATCCTTGTAAATCTCCTCTGTACCCTCTCAATAGCTTCTACATCTTTCCTATAGTGAGGCGACCAGAACTGCGCACAATACTCTAAATGAGGCCTGACAAGGGTCTTATAAAGATACTTGAATACAAGGATGAGAATTTTAAAATGGAAGTGTTGTGGATCTGCGATGCAATGTAGGTTGGTGAGCACAGGACTTATGAGTGCATGGAACATGGAAATAATTTAGGAATCTTGGTGGAAGAGATTTGGATGAGCTTAAGTTGATGGGAGAGTAGAAGAGCACTGGTTACTGGGAGACATATTAAGGCATCTACTATTTGTCAACATATCTGTCCTTTTCCTGTTCTTGATCTGCTGCTATGTCTTCCCTGCGCTCAAACCTCCGTGCTTCATCTTGAACTTCAGATCAATAGCTAGAGTTCTAAGTTTTGACAGTAAGTGAAAGGCAGTCTGAGAAATGTTGCGGATTAGTGACCTGGCACATTATATTGACTTTTTGTTCCCCCTTCTCTTTAAACCAGTGATGGACAAGAGTACAGCAGAAGGCTACGAGCCTCATGTTGTTGCTGAAGCTGTTCTCAGTGCTGTTTGCAGAAGGAAGAAGGATGTCCTGGTAGCAGGGTTACTGCCAACAATCGCCATTTATATGCGAACCTTGATTCCGAGTCTCTTCTTTCCCATTATGGCAGCCAGAGCTAAAAAGGAACGGAAGATGAAGGATGATTAACCTTGTCCTAGGTCCCCCAACTCACTCTGAACACTGTTAATGCCTCTTGGTGCAATTCTGTGATTGGCCACCACAACTGTGACCGTATGTATCTAAATATGTCTCCTGAACTCTTTTTGGAACGCTGTCTGCTGCTTGCACTGAAACCAGGGTAGATTCAGTACATTTGAATGTGAGCTTTTAAAAGAAATTGAATCCTGCTTTAGGAGGGTTTGTAAGAGCAGAACAAATATACAACATTATATGGAACACTCCCTAAGTTTAACGTCAGTGTAAAGCTGAACGCACCCTGCACCGATGCTAAACTTGAACTACACGTCACCTGTGAACATCTGAACCAATTCCAAAGTGGAGTGAACTGAAACTACCCCACTTTGGGGACTCTCACTCTACTCTATGCTGTTATCATGTCTGCCCCAGAAAGTGGTTTCAGACTGAGCTTGCACTCTAACTGCATCATCAGTACATGAAGAAATCCCTAGTAATGGTGCAAATACATTCGAAGTATTTAAATATGTCAGTAATCTACGTACACATTTTCAATGCATTATGTTTCTGGGTAAGCAAATAAAAATAGTGGATAAATCTTTGATGTTTGTCAGATAGCAAGGACCCACCACTTCGAATATTGTTTTCAGCTTCAACGCCTGTTTTGTGTGAGCGAACTGGTCATATCTCGTTATTAAATGTATTGAAATGGCACACGGAACCATATAGACCAGGCAAGCCCCTGCTGGGAGCTGATTTCAACAGTTGGGTGGGGTTTGTATTGGGGAAGTGCAGATAACGTGACCGCACTGAATGTTAAACAGTTCCACATTTTACCTTGTACGCCTGTCCCGTGATCCCCTAGCCTTGTTTCAGTTGCTGGAGGGGTTCAGAGTGGAAGTTTTTAATTCCTCCTCCCAACCCCCGATTCTGAACTAAAGCATCTGATTGCACTGTTCACTACAGCTAGGGAACCTTCTATTGGAATCAATACAATTCCAGACCTGGTAGTAGAGGGCCAGATAATCTCTTGCTAATGTTGTCTGTCTACTATATGTAAAATGAGGAATTCAAACAGAGAGTGGGAAGAAGGGGAGACAGCATTTGTTCTCATCAGTCATTCAGATAGTGTTACAAAAAGGTTCCAGTCCACTTATTTGAATGGATGTCACATATTTTGTGGTATTATTTAAAGTACCCAGTACTGGCAAATATTATCTGGGAGTTAATTCCAGAAAATAAAAATCCTCAATCAGCTTGCTATTTACTGAATTACTCTTTGTTTTATGATAATGCTGAATGACTACTATACCAATCTACACAACATGTGACTCCGCTCCAAAAGACTAACTTTGCACAAAATACTCCCAGAAATATTGATGTAGGTGTTATTATATAGAATTATTTTCTCAATGCAGCACAGGCTAAATATAGCTTTGACAAAGGAAACATCCTTCCACTAATTGTTACGTTACACAAATGGACTCCTGTCCTCTTTCCTCTTCCTTGCCCACACATGCAATGGTGCAATAATTACAAGGTTCTGCAATTGGCAGGTGAAAATGATTCATTTATTTATTCAGAAAGAGCTATTTACAAAGGAGGACAACAAAAACCTCCATAGTCTTCAATTCCCAAGGATCAACTGCCGAGTTCAACCGCTGATCTCCCATTGTCACCCTTCAACCGCCGTAACACAAGCTTGACCTCATGCTGTACCTCCACAGAACGTAAGCTTGGACTTGTGTTCAACTGCTCTTGGCCCCATGCTGTATTGCCATTCTGTGTTCCTGAACTCGTGCTGTACCACCATATATCACACTGTGCTGCACTATCACATCTCCCTCCCCTTTTAAGTTCTTAACCAACACATTTATGAAACCACAGCTATTTATATGAACAGGTGATAAAGTTATGTTTTAAAATGTTTGGCTAGTATAGTAATTCTCTGAGAATGTCTCATCTTTTAACATCATTCTATCCATTTTGGTTATCATTACAGAATCCATGTTTCTCTTCACCATCATCATGCATTTCCCCCCACTTCTCACCAACTTCCATCTTTTGCGAGGGTGCTATTTGATACGGGGGTGACTACAATCATTTGCAACCAAGAGGCTGTTCCCTGCCTGTAAGCCTATCAACACTCTCTGTGAAGGTTACATTACCATTAGGAACATCACTGCTGAGCCTGACCTCATCCAGGACAAAGAATTAAAAGTCTAACAATGACCATGAAACCACTGTCGATTGTTGTAAAAACCCATTAATGTCCCTGTCGCCCTTACCTGGTCAGGCCTACATGTGACTCCAAATCCACAGCAATGCAGTTGACTCTTAAATGTCCTCAAGAATGGGAATAAATGCTGGCCCAGTCAGTGACATTCACATTCCATGAATGATTATATAAAAAAAATCAAACAGGAGATAAAACAAACAACTCTGTTGCATGTTTTTATTTCCTAGAACCAGGTCTCCAAAAGCCAATTGTAGAGTCCAAGGATTAGCCGAGCTCAGCAGACCCTGCTGAGACCAACAATTCAATTCCTTAAGGTTCAGCATAAAAACCATAACCCAACCACTTACTACCAATTATTAACCAGTGATATTTGCAGCCCCTTAAATATCAACAGTTGAGAAACCCAATGGGAAACAACAAAGAAAAAAAATGAATAATGTGGCCTAATCATTAGCACTGCTGCCTCACAGCACCAGGACCCAGGTTCAACTCTGACCTCAGGTGACTGTCTTGTGTGGAGTTTGCACATTCTTCCCGTGTTTGTGTGGGTTTCCTCTGGGTTCTCCAGTTTCCACCCACAGTCCAAAAATGTGCAGGTTAGGTTGTGATTGGCCAGATTAAATTGCCCCCTAGCATCAGGGAGATTAGCAGGTGAGGTTACAAGGATAGAGCTTGGATTGTGGTCAGTGTGTAGACTCAAAGAGCTGAATGGTACCCTCTGCACTGTAAGGGTTCTATGATTCCATGGCAGTGAGTAATCAAAAAAAATTACATCAGAACAACTATTAATAATCTCAAGACTTTAATTTTGATGTGACCTATATAGAAGAATATCTACATCCATTCATTTACTGGCATTGACTCCTGGAGACATCAAGAGCCACTATGCTTGTCTTTTATGTGTAATGATAGCCCTGGTGTGAATCAGTGACATTATTACTATAGGCTTATTAAAATACAACCTGCAGCAGATAATCTTATGGGTAGTTTGTGTTGCTGCTTATGACATTTATGGTTTTACAATTACACTGTGATAATAGTAATCAGGCCATTGTACAAAATCCCATCAGAAATATTGAATATTCAATCCACAGAAATTGCAGCAAGAGCTATTTGATATCATGGTCAAAATTAAATAACAACTCTGGCCAGAACTTTACAGTCACAGCTGTTGCAAATAATGATTTGCTTCCACTAGTTAATGATAGATGGTGCAAAAAAATGTTGCAAAGAATTTTCAGTAATACTGTTTTGGTCAGTTTAAAAGGCATATCTCTTGGTATGTTTATTTGGTGGGCAGTGTCTAGCATACTTGTGGTTGCTAATGTTGACAGTAAAGGGGGCCCTTCAACAAAGCTGGCTGGAGAAGGTTGGGATGTGATTCACAAGAGGTAGGGAGTGTCTGCAAGTGGGATGACATGGGAAGGATGGAATGGGAGGGCTGAATCAGAGGATGGAATTGGTCAAATGGTAAGGACAATTATTTGATATTCTGTGCACTAAAAATTAAGATTCATCCCCAAAAGAAATAAAAAATTAAGATTCATTAGATGCGAATGCCCGATTACTATTATCACAGTGTATTTGTAAAGCCATAAATGTCATGAGCAGCAACACAAACTACCCATAAAATTATCTGCTGCAGGTCACTTTTCAGTAAGCCTATAGTAACAATGTCACTGGTTCACATTTGGGCCATCATCATATGTAAATGACAAGCATAGTGCTTAGTAGCTCTTGATGTCTATACTCGTCACTGTCAGCAAAGGAATAGATATAGCTATTCAAAATAGTTATATCAAAATTAATGTCTTGAGTATTAATAAAGCAAGGTGAATGAAAAGGCTACAGCGAGTAAAAGAAGGGTGTAAACTAAATAGTGGGGGGACAAGAGATCAAGTTTGGGAAGATGTGATGAAGAGAGACAAACAAGGCAAGGGGAACGATGATCAGAGCGTGACAGGAAGTGGACAAACCCAAAAATGCACCAACAGATAAGGCAAAAGGTTACAAAATAATAAAAAGACAGAACAAAAGTCCCTACCTGAATATGCATCACATTCACACCAGATGAATCGACAACACAAATAAATATGTGTAACCTGATGGTCATTACAGAGACATAGCTGCAGGATGACAAAGAGTGGGATCTTAATATTCAAGGGTACATGGCACATAGGGAGGATAGGAAGCTAGGAAAAAGTGAAGGGGTAACTCTGAGATTTAAGGGTGACATTGATGCAATAGAGAAATATGTTCTGGAAATCAAGATGTAGAATCAGTTTGGCTAGAGATGAGAAATAAAAAGTCACCTATGGAAGTGGTTTCTCAGCCCCCTAACAATAACCCCACTGCAGGATAGGGTATGCACACAGAAATCATAGGACTTGTGAGAAAGGTAAATTGGTAATCATGGGTGATTTTAATCTACATATAGATTAGACAAATCAGATTTTAAAAAAAATTAATTTGTAGGACGTGCATCTCTGGCTGCCCAGCATTTATTGCCCATCTCTAGTTGCCCTTGAGAAGGTGGTGGTGAGCTGTCTTCTTGAATTGCTGCAGTCCATGTGCTATGGGTTGTCCCATAATGCCATTAGGGAGGGATTTTGACCCAGTGACGGTGAAGGAATGGTGATATATTTTCAAGTCAGGATGGTGAGTGGCTTGGAGGGGAACTTCCGGGTGGTGGTGTTCCCATATATCTACTACCCTTGTCCTTTTAGATGGAAGTGCTTGTGTGTTTGGAAGGTGCTGTCTAAGGATCTTTGGTAAATTGCAAAGGTATACTGGATGATGAGTTCCTTTAGTGAGTGTTTTTAGGAGTTTCTTAGAGCAGCACATTTTAGCAGAGTGTAGGCTCTACGAGATCTGGTAATGTACATTGAGTCAGGATTCATTATCTTATAGTGAAGGCACCCCTAGGTAGTGGTGATCATAATATGATTCAATCTCACAGTTTGAGAGAGAAGAGTGAAACTTAATCTAATGTTTTAAACTTAAATAAGGGCACTTATGAGGACATGAAGCAAGCTAGCTAAAGCGAACTAGGAAATTAAGTTAAGGGACCGGTCAGTTGAGATGCAGTGGCAGACACTGAAGGAATGCTCAGAAAAAATACATCACAGTGGGAAAGAAAGACTCCAAGCACACATCATACACGGCTGACTAAAGAAGTTAAAGATGGTATCTAGGTGAAAGAGCATGATATTCCAGAGAGATGAGTGACAAGTCAGAAGATTGGATGGAATTTAAAAACCAGCAAGAATGTCTGAAAGATTAAGAGGAAGAAATTGTAGAAAGCTAGCTGGAAATATAAAAAGATAGTTTCTCCAGGTATTTAAAAAGGGAGCATCTGTGCTCCAAAGAGAGAATGAATCATAGAATCCCTACAGTGAAGGAGGCCATTCGGCCCATCGTGTCTACACCAACAACAATTTCTCTCAGGCCCTATTCCCGTAACCTCACGTATTTACCCTGACACTAAGGGACAATTTAGCATGACCAATTAAACTAACCTGCACATCTCTAGAACATAAGAATAAGAACATAAGAAATAGGAGCAGGAGTAGGCCATCCAGCCCTTCGAGCCTGCCCCGCCATTCAATAAGATCATGGCTGATCTGTCGTGGCTCAGTTCCACTTTCCAGCCCTCTCCCCATAACCCTTAATCCCCTCTCCTATCAAAAACCCATCAACCCGCGTCTTAAAAATATTTAGCGAGGCAGCCTCCACCACTTCAACGGGCAGAGAATTCCAGAGATTCACCACCCTTTGAGTGAAGAAGTTCCTCCTCAACTCCGTTCTAAACCGCCCCCCTTTTATCTTGAGGCTGTGCCCCCTAGTCCTACTGTCTTTTTTGAGCGGGAAGAGTCTTTCCACCTCTATCCTATCCATCCCATTCATCATCTTATACGTCTCAAATGAGATCTCCCCTCATTCTTCTAAACTCTAATGAGTACAAGCCCAGTTTATTCAGCCTCTCCTCATAGCTCAACTCCCTCAACTCCGGTATCAGCCTAATAAACCTCCTCTGCACTCCCTCCAAGGCCAAAATATCTTTGCGCAGGTGCGGCGCCCAAAACTGCACACAGTACTCCAGCTGCGGCCTCACCAATGCCCTATATAGCCGCAGCAAGACCTCCCTACTTTTATATTCAATCCCCCTCGCTATGAAGGCCAGCATCCCATTCGCCTTCCTGACCACCTGCTGCACCTGCAAGCTGGGTTTTTGCGACTCATGCACAAGGACCCCGAGGTCCCTCTGCACCGTCGCCTGCTGCAGTTTTTCGCCCCGTAAGTAATAGTCCTTCCTACCATTCTTCCTACCAAAGTGGACCACCTCACACTTGCCAACATTAAATTCCATTTGCCATTTCCTGGCCCATTCGCCCAGCCTATCTAGATCCTTCTGCAGACTCTCCACACCCTCCGCACAATTTGCCGTTCCCCCAGTCTTGGTGTCATCAGCAAATTTCGACACTCTACACTCGGTTCCCTCCTCCAGATCATCTATATAAATGGTAAAAAGCTGAGGCCCCAGCACCGACCCCTGGGGCACTCCACTAGTCACCATCCGCCAATCCGAATAGCACCCGTTGACCCTGACTCTCTGCCTCCTATTTGACAACCAATCCTCTATCCACGCTAACACCCTACCCCCAACTCCATGACACTCGACCTTCTGCAATAACCTCTTGTGAGGCACTTTGTCAAACGCCTTCTGAAAATCTAGAAAGACCACATCCACCGGCTCTCCTCTATCGACTGCCCTAGACACATCCTCATAGAACTCCAGTAAATTTGTCAGACACGACTTCCCTTTAATGAAACCGTGCTGCGTCTGCTCTATCAAGCAATTCCCTTCAAGATGACTCGCAATTTCCTCCTTAATGACAGATTCTAACATTTTACCTACCACAGACGTTAAACTAACCGGCCTATAATTCCCCGCCTTTTGCCTGGCACCCTTCTTAAACAACGGTATGTATATAAATTTATGTTTGACTAATTCATTGGAATTCTTTGAGGGAGTAACAAGCAACATTGATAAAGTGGAACCTGTGGATATGCTATAGTTAGATTTCTGGAAGGCATATAATGTGATTCATGAAAGGTTACTACACAAAAATTTTTTAGACTGTGGGAGGAAACCGGAGCACTCGGAGGAAACCCATGCAGACACAGGGAGAATGTGCAAACACCACACAGACAGTGACCCGAGACCAGAATTGAACCCGGGTCCCTGGCACAGTGAGGCAACAGTGCTAACCACTGTGCTGCCCATAATGGGGAATTAATAATAGAAAATAAGGAAATGGTGAAAGAATTGAATTGAACATATATTTTATACCTGTCTTCACTGACAGCAAACAAATAACATCCCAGAGATAATTGTGAATTATATGGTTAAAGGGAGGAAGGAAGGAACTAATAACAGTTACAATCATCATGGAAAAGGCGCTGAAAAAATTTTTGGAATTGAAAGCTGACAAGTCCCCAGATCCTGATGGCCTTCATCCTATGATCCTAAAAGTAGTGGTTACTGAGATAGTCAATGTATTGGTTTAAATTTTCCAAAGTTCCCTAGGTTTTGGAACAGTCCTATCAGATTGCAAAGTAGTGAATATGACCCCTTTATTCAAGAAAGGAGGGAGTCAGAAAGGATAAAACTACAGACCAGCAGAATATCTACCATATGCAAATTGTGGGATTCTATTCAGGAGGTTACATAGGGAACTTAGAAAATCTCAATGCAATCAAGCTGAGTCAACATAGTTTTGTGCAAAGGAAATTATGTTTGACTAATTCATTGGAATTCTTTGAGGGAGTAACAAGCAACATTGATAAAGGGGAACCTGTGGATATGCTATAGTTAGATTTCTGGAAGGCATATAATGTGATTCATGAAAGGTTACTACACAAAATCAGAATTCGTAGTATGGTAACATATTAGCACAGATAGAAGATTGGTTAAATGACAGTAGGTATAAATGGATCATCTTTGTGTTGGCAAGATGTGATGAGTGAATTGCTGCAGTGATCA
Organism: Carcharhinus amblyrhynchos; assembly: GCF_965287045.1. Taxonomy (NCBI): domain Eukaryota; kingdom Metazoa; phylum Chordata; class Chondrichthyes; order Carcharhiniformes; family Carcharhinidae; genus Carcharhinus; species Carcharhinus amblyrhynchos. The sequence goes on from NC_137341.1 coordinate 14,920,979, forward strand.
GGGCTGGGGCATTAACAATTTATATCAATCACTTGGCTATAGGGTCAAATGCAGATGGCACAGTGATTAGCACTGCTGCCTTACAGCACCAGGGAGCCAGGTTCAACTGCTGGCTTGGGTCACTGTTTTTGTGGAGTCTGCACGTTCCTCCCACAGTCCGAAAGATGTGCTGTTCGGTACATGGGCCATGCTCTATTCAGCCAAACAGGTGCCGGCGTGTGGTGACTGGGGGTTTTCACAGTAACTTCATTGCAGCTTATTTGTGACACTAATAAATAAACTTAAAACTTATATGTACGGCTGCTAAATTTGTGGATGGCACAAAGATAGGTAGGAAAGTGTGATCGGAAGGACATAAAGGTCAGGATTTCTCCGAAAAAAACAACTGTGCCCAACAGACAGGGCAACGGGACATTTTCCCACCTGTTTTTTTGGACGTACTAAACTGAACGAATCTCCAACACTGTGCATCACAGAATGCCTCAGAGAGATTCATGCTAGAAAGGAGAGGGGAGGGGAGGCCCTCATCCCACTAGAGAAACCTACAGTCTAATACTGAACGGGCCACTGCACGTCTGCCGATTTATCACGGGGAGATCGGCAAATGCACACTGGTCCCCCTACCATCACCGGCCTCCTTATTGCTGGCCCTCCTGACATTTTCCCAGGACCCACTCACCAACCCCGATCGCTCGCCTGCCAACTTCCCTGCCACACCCCCCCCCCAGCCTCATTGGTCGACGTGGCTACCCCAGGCAAGTCCCAATTTCTTCCCCCCCCACCCCCACATCCAATCCCAATCACCCTTACTCCCTCCCCAACTGATCCCATTACAGGTGGCAGTAGGTTCCCCCAGCTGCCACAGATCATCCCCCAAGTAGGCCCTCCAAGTACGACCCACCCCCTCAGCCACCACTTCCTTGGCACTGCCCAAGGGGCACCTCCCCTTTTCCCCTAAACTACCGGGGGAAGGGCCTCAATCGCCTCTATCCCCATAAGCAAGGTGAGGACGCCTGTCCCCATTGGTGGGGACCAGTTGTTGTAAAACGCTGCTGGTGGAGTATCTCAGGAGGGCGGGCACAGGGAAAGAGACATTACTGGCCTGGAAACTACGGTCCCTGACTCGCTAATCATATCGAAATTTCAATATGATTAATCAGCCCTGCACCAATTTCTGGTGCAGAGCTAATAAGGCAAAAAAAAGGGCCTAAGAGACTGGTGATTGGCCAGGCGCCAGTCTCAAGTTCTGCTAAAATCTGATGTCTCCCAGCCAAGGAATCTGCAAAGGGACAGAGATAGGCTAAGTGAATGGGCAGATTTAGTATAATGTGGGAAAATGCAAACTGGTTCACTTCAGCAGGTGGAATAATAGAACGGCACATTATTTAAAGAGGGAGAGATTGCAGAATCTGAGGTACAGATGGAGTTGGGTGTCTTATTACACGATCCAGGAAAAGTTAACACACGGGTACAGCAAGTGATCTGGCAGACAAATGAAACGTTTATCACCAGGTGAATGGGATATAAAAGTAGCTGTGTTTTACTGCGGGGCATTTGTGAGACCACATCTAGAATGCTGTGTATTATTTGAGTCTCCTTACTGAAGAACAAATGAGTTAGCAGTTCAGAGAAGGTTCGCTTGACTAATACCTGGGGTGGAAGGCAGGGAGCGGGTTATCTTATGAGGAGAGGTTGGAGAGGCTATCCATGTAAGTTTAAAAGATTATGATCTTACTGAAACATACAAGATACTCAGGGGACTTGATAGGGTGTATGCTGAAATATTGCTTCACCTTGTAAGAGAGACTAGAACAAGACGACACAGTTTGAAAAAAAGGGGTCTCCCTATTAAAGCCAGATGAGAAGAAATTTCTTCTCTCTCTCACCAGGTTGTGAATATTTGGAATTCTTTTCCCCAGGAGAGCAACAGAGGCAAGGTCAGTGAATTTTTTTAAGGCAGAATAGATAGGGTTATTGATTAACAAGTGAGTCTGATTAACAAGGGAGTCAAAAGTCATCAGATAGGTGGAATGTGGAGTTGAGGCCACAATCAAATCAGCCATGATCTTATTGAAAGGCTGAGCAGTAACAACATGTTCCCAACAAAAATCATCTCCAAACTCTGTGACCTAAGGCTTGATTCCTCCCTCTGCAACTGAGTCCTGGACTTCCAAACATAAGGATAGGCAACAGCACCTCCTCCACGACTATCCTCAACACTGGTGCCCCATAAGGCTGTGTCCTCAGCCCCTCACTATACTCTTTATAAACTTATACTCCAATTCCATTTTCAAGTTTGCTGATGACACCACCATAATAACGAGATGCAGTACAGGAAAGAGATAGGGAATCTGATGCAATGGCAATAACCTCTCCCTCAACGTCAGCAAAATGAAGGAGATAGTCATCGACCTCAGGAAGCATAATGGAGGACATGCCCCTGTCTACATCAATGGTAATTAAGTGGAAATAGATGACAGCTTCAGGTTTCTAGGTGTCCAGATCACCAATCTCTCCTGATCCCTCCATGCTGACACTATAGTTAAGAAAGCCCACCAACTACTCAGCAGGCTAAGGAAATTCAGCATGTCCACTATGACTCACCAATTTTTACAAATGCACCATAGGAAGCATCCTTTCTGGATGTAACACAGCTTAGTATGCTCCTGCTCTGACCAAGACCATAAGAAACTACAAAGGTTGTGAACGTAGCCCAGACCATCATACAAACCAGACTCCCATCCATTAACACTATCTATACTTCCTGCTGTCTCTGAAAAGCAGACAGCATAATCAAGGACTCCACACACCCTGGACATATTCTCTTCCACCTTCTTTTATTGGGAAAAAGATAAAGGTTTGAGGTCACATACCAACCGACTCAAGAATAGCTTCTTCCCTGCTGCCATCAGACTTTTGAATGGACCTACCTTATATTAAGTTGATCTTTCTCTATACCCTTTCTGTAACTGCATCACTACATTGTGCACCCTCTCCTTTCCTTCTCCCCATGTACTCGATGAACAGTATGTTTGGCCTGTATAGCGCACAAGAAACAATAGTTTTCACTGTGTCCCAATAAATGTGACAACAATAAGTCAACTCAAACATGGGGTCAAACTCCTGCTGTGTGTGTGTGTATGGGTGTGTGCGTGTGCGAAGTTTGCTTCTACAGACAAAGATGATGGTCAGAGCTGCACCCTTCGTTATTCCAACATAGTCTGACTTCAACTGCGCAATCCTAGACTCAAGGAAGAGCAGTTATAATGTTATTGCAAAACTTGAACCCTTAACAAGGGCATTGCTATGGAACAAGATTTGCTGTGAGGAAGTAGTTTTCTTCAATTATAGATGCTGAAATTATAACATGCAAATTTGAAGGAAATTCGTATTTATCCCTCAAATAATATTGTCAGTAATAAACCTATCCTCTAACTCAGGAAAAAACAGCTTCCAATTAGACTTGCATATCCTTGGATAATAAACATATCACAGAGCCAGACATTTGTATTTATGTTCATTGGCCTTTTTTTAAATACACATACAACTTTATGTAGTTTTTTTTTCCCCCCAAAGTAAGATATTTGATTAAAGTATTTGATGATATAACTGGAAATTCTGGATGTAATGAAGTACTTTTGCAATCAAGATTGACTGCAAATGTTTTGCAGATATATGGTAGTGCATATTTAAAAGCTTTCCTGTCAAGGGCATTTCATACTACAATGACACTGACACCAGCTGCAGTGCCTCATACACTGCTGCAGGAGCTGGAAATGTTCTGGCTTGTTGAGCTCTGTACACAGCATTTGTTTCTGAAATAAGAGCAAGTTTAATGGTGCACGCTATTAAAGTGTGAATCATCTAACAACTTGTGGCAAAGCAGAGATAATCCCTGTAAATGGCAAATTGCCACAAGTTACAATTTGTGTCAGTCTGCTGTTAGTCTTCTCAAAGCAGCAGTTCATTGCATATAGGGTTGTGAATCTTTGGAATTCTCCACTCTGGAGGGCTGCGGAAGCTCAGTATTGGAAACGTTTGAAGCAGAGACTGACAGATTGCTAAATGTCAATGATGCAAAGCAATATGGCGATAGTGTAGAAAAATGGATTGAAATGGATGATCACTTCTGATTGTATTGAACAATGGAGCAGGTCCAATGGGCTGGATGTCTCACTCCCTCAATTTCCCTGCAAGTTTCATTAAGTTGTTACATTTCCATGTTAATTAGCAAACTCATCGTAAAAATGTTAGCATAGGCATCATTTTAATGAGATGTTCTTCCAATTTCTCCCAAATTCTGGCTCAGAAAGGGAACAATTTGAACAGTAGAATCTGATTCCTATAGTGAACATTGCTTGAAATATTTAACTTTTTTTGTTACTTTTCTTTTGTCTTTTCCTCATTCTATACATGATGACTTATTCATCCTATTTCCTTTTCAGTCATTCCACTGTTTCTTTCTCAATCATAAATCTTATGGATAAATCATTGGTCCCATGTTTACTAAAATCCCAGATCTCACCATGCCTTTACCAGCTTCCAGCAACTCACAAAAACGTTTTCAACCTGAAGGCATCCAAGATAAAAGCCAAACAGGGCACTCGCCTCACTCCAGTATATTCTGACTTATTATACTGTATGCTTATTTAGCAAGAGCCTGGATGGAGCTCGGAGTGACAGACATATGACTGATCAAACCCTAGTGAATTAAGTTGGGATACAATTAACTTTACCACAAAAATACTTATCCAACATGGTACATTGCTTCCATTTCAACAGGAGTAAACTGTTTAGCCTCTCATACATGTTCTGCCATTCACTATTATTGCTGATTTGTGACCTAACCCATCTTTGTCCCAAATGCTTTCTGGTTAACAAAAAGCTATCAATCTTGGTGCTATCATCAATTCTGGCAGTTGCAGAAGAGGAGTTTCAAATTTCCATTGCTGTTTGCATGTGGAAGTGCTTCCAAATTTCAAGCCTGGAAGGTCTAATTTTTAGACAACGGCCTCTCTTTATTGGTTGAATAAACTAGGATTGTTTTCACTGGAAAGAGGGGAGGGGAGAGTTGATAGACATCTACAAAATTATGACAGGCATAGATAAGAGTGAATAGCCAGAGGCTTTTTTCCCTAGGGTGGGAGTGTCAATTACAAGGGGACACAGGTTCAGGGTAGAGTGGGGGGTTAGTTTAAAGGAGATGTGCAAGGAAATTTTTCTTGCTGAGAATGGTGGGTGCCTGGAATGTGCTGCCAGAGGTGGTGGTGGAAGCAGGCACATTGGCAACATTTAAGAGGCTGGATGGGCATACGAATAGGGAGGGAAAAGATGGAAAAAGGACAGAAGGTTTTTTTTAAGTTTAGTTGGGGCATCATGATCAGCAATAGACTTGGAGGACTGAAGGCTGTTCCTGTGCTGTACTTTTCTTTGTTCTTTTCCAAGACTCCCAAACCAATTGAAATGGTTTTTATTAACTTCCAGTTCCCTATGATATTTTAAAATCAAACAATTTCTAAATGTTGAACAAGGAATAGCTTGTTCAACCTCTCCTTTTAGTCTTCAAGTGTCTGGGTAGCATCCTGGTAAATTATGCTGCACTTCCTTAGAAGTCAATACATCTGCCACGTGCCAAAAGCTGTCCACAGTATGAACAGATGTGATTTATCCAGGGCTCTCCATGATTGAAGAATGACTTCCACCTCTTGTACTGTAATCCTCTAAACAAACACTAGCATTCGGTGTTCTGGTTTCCTCCCACAGTCTGACGGACATGTAGTTGGGTGCATTGGCTATGCTAAATTCTCCCTCAATGTATCCGAGTGTGGTGGCTAAGGGATTTTCACAGTAACTTCATTGCAGTGCTAATGCAAGCCTACTTGTGACACTAATTAACTTTAAAAAATTCTGAGAGCCATTTTGATTTAAAAACTTGTTCATGATATCCTAATGATTAAGGTACATGGAGGACCAGTGGGTGCGGGTGTCCAAGTGTCAACAGAATGTGTGGGGAACTCCTCCTGTCTTACAAGTTGTTAACTACATCTGGAAAGTGAAACTTTAATACTATTTCAACATCAGATGCACAGTGGGAGATTGGATACATTGGAATTGTTTTCCTTGGAGCAGAGGACACTGAGGGGGATGATTCATACCTAAAATTATGAAGCACATAGAGTAGACAGGAAGAAACCTTTCCTCTTGATGATGATGAGATCAATGACTAGGGGCATAGACTCAAGGTAAGGGGCAGGAGGTTGAGAGGGGGTGTGGGGAAAAACTTTTTTAAAAAGAGGGTAGTCTGCAATGTCTTTAACTCTTGCCTCCACCATTCAAGTGTTTAGATGTGCATTTACGATGCCAAGACATAAGATTATGGATCAAATTCTAGAAAATGGGATTAGAATAGTTGGATGGTTTGTCTTTGACTGGCACAGACTTGATGGGCCAAAGAGTTTTTTCTGTGCTTTAGACCTGATATTCAACAGCAGCCTAATTGAGGTGTCAAAATGTTCTGAGCCCATACAGGCCTTTTCCACATATTCAAAAGTTACTGTTAAAAGGCTGATGTCTTGTCAGGAGCATTTTACTCATTTATTCCACAACAGGAAGGAATTTGTTTAAACACAACAGGTCTCATCATTGTTTGCTGGGCATGAAAGCAAAAAAAAAACATTGCCTGCCCCAAAAAGATGGCACAATGCACTTACCCAGCGGTTAGCTGACCTGTACAGATTTGATCTTTTGCTACATTAGCCAATATGAGCCAGGACAGCAGTACAAGACTCTATTGCTGGATTTTTTTTTGAGGCCGGGTGGGGGAGAGACAGGGACATGGGAGAGGTGAAAAGAAGGGGAGAAGAACATGGAGAACATCACAATCCTTACTGATCAAAAGAAAGCGATTCAGCATGCCTGTGTGGATGGCAGATGTAGTGATAAGGAGCTAGTGTGGTGCATTCATTCCCTTCCCCTAGTTGCATTTCTGTCTACAGTCAGCAGCTGAGAAAAGAAGACATCCCACCAACTTGTGGACAGAATGAAAGGAGGGAGAAGAATAAATGTGAATGGTGCCCATTTAAAACATAAAACAAATGCTAGAAAGAGAGAGGAACAGAAAATACAAACTGTACATTAGTTCACGTCAACAGAAGAGATGTTCTGATAGTCCTTTGGTAGCACAGAACTTTAGAATTGTTGGAAAAAAAGGCAGGTTATCAAAACTTTTCATCTTATACTCATCAGGATAAGTCAAGTACCTTCACCATAATGGGGAAACAATTTATATTGCATGAACGGAGTATGCCAATTGGTTGGTACATGGGCTCTGATTGGTGGAAGCATTGCCACAGTGAACACAGTATGGAATAGTTAACTGCCCAGGTTTGTTCAAATTCAACCCAAGGTAATCCACTCTGGTCAAAGCATTGCCTTTAGGAAGGAACTAGGGTTGTGGTTTTCAAACTTATTTTCCAGCAACCCATTTTATAAAATACTGCCCCTCGTGACTCATTGACCAGGGAAGCCGCAGTCACAATCTAAATGTGATTTACTGTACATTTAAAAATACACCTTACCTCTTCCTTTCTTTAAATGCACATGACTTGTATCAGGCATTACTCTGCTTTTTCTCTTCATGCTCTGGCTATATGATTTAAGTCGAGAGATCCTCATTGTCATACCGTCTTCTACAAAACGTGCACTATAAACAGAGCTTCCTTCTTCTCTTTTGAGCAGAATCACAAAACATCTTGATGTTTGGAACACATCCTACAATGTTTTGAAAGGATCACAGAACATTCCATTTTTTAAAAAAAAAGATACCTGGCAACCTATTTCCAACAGCCCTCCAATTTAAAAAGCCCTGAATCAGGGAATGAATCTCTAATCTTGTGTTTAATTGGAAGATACAACACATGAACATTTTCTTTTTGACTGCAATGGACAGGATGTGGGAGTACATGTAACTTCTTGCCTATGTGACTGAGCATAGTGAGTGCCCAACTGACAATCTTGAACTGGTTTCAAATGTAATTCTTAGCACTATCAGGATTGCTTATTTGAGCAACAAGTGAAGGTGGCTTTGCACACTTATTATGCAGCAGCATCATGAGTGGTATTCCCCACTAACAGGATGCTTCCATCTCGCCAAAAAGGTGTTCAAATGAGGAACGTGGAAGATGAATGTGTGTTTGAGAGATGTCAGGTATAAGCCGTACATCCCAACATTTAAATAGTTCCTTCAGATATTGACATAAGTACTGACTGTACCCAACCAGTCCATGCTTAGACAATACCCGATTGTGCTACGAATTACACTGAAAACCAATTTATCATCAAGTGGGCTGGCAATGTGGCTCACTTACACAGGGCCCTGTGCTTTGCAGGTGAAAAAACACATGTTCACACATTGCGTTTTTCTCAGTAAAACGCAAACTCTAGAACAGCCATTCTCCAGGGTAATGCCATGATCAGAGTCAACCTGTCCCGTTTGAATTTGAACAAAGTTGGGCAGTTAACTGTTCCATACTGTATTCACCATGGTAGTGCCTTCACTTGCCAATCAGTACTCTCTTCTTAGGCAGCAAAAATTGTCCCCTGTTACAGTCGTGAGCTATCCTGATGAGTACAAGATAAAAGCTTTGATAGCATGTATTTTTTCAGCAAGACTCAAGTTATTCTGGCATTCTGATTTAGACTGCCCTCTTAATCAGAATGTTTAGATTAACAGACACATCAGCACTGCTGAATCCGTATTTCGACAGTTTCTTGTTTTTATCTCCGAAGACATCATTGAGTGTGCTGCTGCTGCTTTTTAAGTAAGCCTCTTACAGGTCACCATGGCTGCAGGGAGGGTGCATTTTACATTTTCACTATCCATTCACACAGGTTCCCTGGGTGTAAATCCACAGCACAAAAGTCAGTACAAGTTGGCAATATTACTTACCCTTGCCATAACTTCAGCCAGTATAGCAATTCACATTATTAGCATAAAGCATATAGGTAAAAGCTGTGCAGGGTTAACCAACTTGCACTCACGTTACTGGGCAGTGATTGACAATTCTGGAAAACAGATTATTCCCCAAACATACATCAATGAGGGAGGAAAAATTATTTATAAACCAAAACCCACCCCCCCCCGTTGAAAAAAAATAGACCAACAGTCACGTTTACCTCAATGGATGCAAACACCTCTATGCCATTTAAGTACAATTATCAACTGGGAACTTTACACCTTGGCAATTCTTCCATAATCCTCAAAGGACTTGTAGCCCGGTGGTACATTAATGTCCCCATAGACAAATACAATCTTTAATTACATTGAACGGTTGGTTCACAAACTTCTGATATTAGTTGTCTGATTAACCGTTCGATTATATGGGGCAACATAGTGGCACAGTAGTTAGCACTGCTGCCTCACTGCCAGGGATCCAAGTTTGATTCCACACTCTGCGTTGGAGCTTGAGCATCTCCTTGTGGCTACATGGGTTTCCTCCAGGTGCTCTGGTTTCCTCCCACAGTCCAAAGGTGTGTGGGTTGAGTTGACTGGCCATGCTAAATTGCCCTTCAGGTGTCAGGGGGACTGACAGGGTAAATGGGGTTAGGGTTTGGGTGGGATTGTTGTCAGTGCTGGCTTGATAGGCTGAATGGCCAGCCTAGGGATTCTAAATACGTGTATTGCAAATTCAATCTATATCACTGCAAATTCTTTGCTCCCTCCAGCTTCCCCCACATAACCTTGAAGTTCATCCAATGTAATTTGACATGTGCACAGATTTTTTGTGGGCCTGGTGCTTGGGCAGGGCCACATGTTTTAAAACATTTGTGGATAAATTAACGTAGAAATATTACTTCTCCCTTTCCATTCATGAAGCTACACACCGACGTGGCTGCAAAGACTAATTCCTGGTCACCTGCTGGTATAGATAAGCTTGCTGACTGATAATTTAACATTGCATTAGTTACTTGAAAGATGGCTTGGGAATAAGATATCAATAATCTGCTCATGACTCAAAGTCAAGTGAACCCTGGTGCATTGCTGCCCTATAAATCCTATGTGGAATCCTTGTAACATCACCTATACCATCTAATTTCCTTTCTATAAGGCTCTTGATATTTCCCACTCACAACTTGTGTACCAAGTCTCAAAAACAGTGTTTGTATTGCAATAGGACAAACAAAATAAACAAATTTGCCTTATTTTAGCAGCAACACATTTTGTTTGCTCACTAATATGTTTATTTATGGTATGCAGTTCAAACCATTTAACACTATGAAATGCAACACTTTAACAAACCTACTTAATCTACTATTTTGGCAGATGCACACTTTAACAGAATGGCAAAGTAGAAAAATTTCAGAACATCAGAAAGAATACTGAAACTATCAAAGGAGCATAGTCAACTCTTCTATCTTGGGGCAGAGGGGGTTGTGAAAGGAGCGATGCATTTTCACCATGATGGTATATATAAACTACGCAATAATGTACTTCAACACAACGCACATCATTGTGCCCCTTTGTTGTAAATATACCAACATTGGTCAAAAGCTTTTTCATAAAGACACTGGCCCCATGAATGAGCAACTAGTTTCAAAGTATTATACTATGTTTTGTTCGCTACATGACCTACTTTTCAAAAAACAAAACACCGGTATATGAAAATACTTGTGGGATATTGATGGGGAAATACTGGCAAACAGGATACAGACAACCTCAACACACATTGCCCTTTACTTTAGCCAGTGAAGTGTTACAACAGTAACATTTGGGAGTAATTCATTTGGGAGCCCATGGGCTTCACAATACTGTTTCCACTGCCCCACAAATACTGAATGTGCACTTCATATATTGAAGTCTATAAGCAGATGATGGTGCAACATATAGAAAACGTTCAATGTTTTAAATACTTTTTAAGGCAGCATTAAAGTAATATTGGCTCTGGCTGAACAAGTTCCCATTACTTTCTGGAATTGGGACGGGCATTCGGAAAAAGAAACAAAATTTATCTGGCAAATGGGGAAAATGACTCAGGAAGTGTAGTTTTGACAGAATGATGTAATGGTAATTAATCTGTCAACCCTTACCTTGTTTAACATTTAATACAAGTGACGAAAATCAGTCTTGGACAAGCATCTTACACAGAAATCCAAGCAAAGTGAATTATAAAGAATGGAAAGTGTTCTTTTCAATACAAAATTATGCCATGGAGTGAGCTTTCATGGACAAAGGGGATAGAGAGATTGATATGGGTACAGAAAGACGGGGAGGAGCAAAGATGAAACTGAGAGGGAAACAAGATGAGAACAAATGCCCAAACATTGGTGTTGTCAGTTAGCAGCATAGCTGCACAGGACAATTAGAATCAAGTGACAATTCCACAGAATATATTTTGCCTTTTGTCACTTAATATGGCTTAAACTTGGTTGTATCAACTGAAGTATTTCAGTTGCATTAAACATCACAGATTGCATTTGGCAAATGTTTCAAAAAATCTTTTAAATAGTTTGCTGGAAAAACGTACACCAAACAAGAAGAAAAGTGACGGCTCAGCATACACTGCTGCTTTCCAGTTCAAAAAATGTAAAATTCCTTATTCAAGTATTTATGTAGAAAGTTAGTGCCTGCCACTATCAAATATGACAATAGCTCACGGTATAGTGTTTCATATAAACTCCATGTTAAAGAGCACAAACCTCACCATCTGGGCGTGAATGTTAACCAAGTCACTGTGACATCATTTAGCAATTCCAGCACCATTTCTTCACATTCTTTATTGGATTGTCTAAGAATGTCCAAGATACACGGATCTATAAAGTTTTCAAAAAAATTACTTTTTTTAAAATATAATTTGCATAACGTGCCCAACAATCTTTGTCTGAAGTGCACCATGTTTCATCAGACACAAGTCTTTGCCCCATTGCACACACAAAGTTCATCACCGCATTGTATAAATACCATTTCCACAACACAAGCCAAGGAAAGTAAATGCATTTTTAAAAAAATTGCATTGCAACCCTAAAGTATTAGTACAACCTGGACCCACAATCTGGGCCCCTCCAATCCTCTATATCACCCCTTCAGAACTTCATGTTGCTTCCCATGAAATATTACCATGAGGAATGAAAACAAAATACTCAAAAAACATGCAGTAAATACTGACCAATGAGTCAGGATGGAAACACCACCAAAATTATTAGGAATCTTGGTGACATTACGACTGCGTTCAAAATGTTCCCTTTTACTGCCAAATTAAGAAAAAGGCCTTCACATTGCAGCAACAGCTTGGTTGCAAGGAAACTAGAACCAGATGATGTTTACTGTATGCCAAATTCTAATTTTAAAGCTTTCTTGGATTTGGTTCGGAACGATTATACCGTATCAGAGCGCGGCTTTCACAGGTTCTAACTCCAACTCAATTTGATGTACATTTACTACAACAGAAGTGAGAAAAAGTGACAGCACAGAGCTTCAACTTTTCACCCTGGAAAAAGCAGCAGCACTGGGGGAATGAACTTATGTTACTAACAAATTAAAATCCCACTGATGAGCATTTGGGTGCTGCACCTTTCTCACTAGCCTTTATAACTTCAGCATTCCTGACTACATCACGATGACCTACACGTTAAAAAAACAAACTGAGTTATCGCACATTAAAATTCAGACACGCTAACTCTACATCTTGTAAATTAGTTTCATTTTATGCCTTCAACGTGACAACTGCAATTGGAAACTTAGACTGGACATCAGATTAAATCAATTCAAGTGCTGCAACCTAGCACAGGAAATAAATGTGAAGATCTAATACATATGCAATAATATTTCTGCATTGCAGCGATATTGTTTGGCAAAACCCACCAAAAGTCATCACTTAAAATTTCAAGAGATACACATTAAACTCTGAGCATTTACTGAGGGTCCTGGTGGGAGTTCTGTGCTGTAGAATATGATTACAACTCAAAAGCCAGGTAATGCCTTATTGGTGGAGCAGATGAAAGTAATTGAGAGGATCATTTGCCTGTTTATCACCTGAAATATCTCAGTAGTTCTGCATATATTGAATTTCTTATATAAATGTCAGGTCTGTGATCTTTTACAGAGGATCAAGATCATAGGGATGGGCAAGAACTAGAACATGGATTGAAAACTTCAGTGCACAAGGGGAGATGTTTCTAAAAATCTATTTGAGACCATGTTCCTGCAGTCTCCACTGACCACAACTTGTATTCTTAACAGTACTCTATTAGATGAATACAACAGCTCCATTTGTCCCAATCATACTGCACAGATCTCGCAAATTTTCTTCACACAGTACATTAAGGCTGCCAATGCTATTGTGTTGTGGAGTCTTTTCCTGTGAATATCATCTTTTCTAATCAGAACTACAGGTGTGGATGAAGTGAGTGTGTTCAGGGGTAACCGGGAGAGTTTGCAGGTGTCGTACTCCACTTGGTATTTGCAGCAAGGGTCGAATTGCCATGAAATGCCGTAGAGCGCTGCACAGGCCACACTGATGGCCCCGATAGGCAGGGTTACATAACGAGCGTATTCTGGAGCCATTGCTAATGGGGCTAACAGACAGACTGATCCCGCGATGACAGATGTTTTATGTAAGCAATTCCCGACTGTGATCCAGCGTGCTGTCTCATCCCCAATTCGGGTTGGCTCAATAATAATATACTTGTACTGGGTCTCCAAGGCTTGCTCCAGCTCATATTCAAATTGCTCCTGTGCATTTTCCCCATTGTAGATTTCACGTACAATATAGCAGTCTGTTGAATTCAGTGGCCCCCTACAGAAGATACAAAGAAAAACATCAGAATCATGCAAGTTGGAAAATGAAGACAACAACCGTGGCGATTGAATTATCCCTGGCATTTATAGTGAGAGGGATAGAATATAAAAACAGGGAGGTCTTGCTGCAACTGTACAGGGTACTGGTGAGGTCGCAGCTGGAGTACTGTGTGCAGTTTTGGTTGCTGCACTTGCGGAAGGATATATTGGCCTTGACGGGAGTGCAGAGGAGGTTCACTAGGCTGATACCGGAGATGAGTGGGGTTAGCCTATGAAGAGAGATTGAATAGACTGGGTCTGTACTTGCTGGAGTTTAGAAGGGTGGGGGGGAACTTATAGATACACATAAGATAATGAAGGGGATAGATAGGGTAGAGGTAGAGAGATTCTTCCCGCTTAGAAAGGATAGCAGGACTAGAGGGCACAGCCTCAAAATAAGAGAGGGGAGGAGAGGGAGAGAGTTTAGATCAGAGTTGAGGAGGAACTTCTTCACTCAAAGGGTGGCGAATTTCTGGAATTCTCTGCCCGTTGAAGTGGTGGAGGCTACCTCGCTGAATATATTTAAGTCACGGGTAGGTAGGTTTCTGATAGACAAGGGAATTAAGGGTTATGGGGAGAAAGCAGGAAAGGTGGAACTGATCCACTTCAGATCAGCCACGATCTTACTGAATGGTGGGGCAGGCTCGAAGGGCTAGATGGCCTACTCCTACTTCTTATGTTTTTATGTTCTTATCCCCAAGTTCACAAGGGCAAAAAGGCTCTAGGAAATCACCTTTTTTCATAATCAAGCTTTATGGACTTCCATAACACCCATTATCCTTCTGTCTTGGAAACTAAAGCACAACCACACTTAGCGCAACCACCGAGAGCCATGACCCACCCAGATACGACTCTGAGCAGAAACATACAGCACCACTTTACTAACAGTGAGCAGCAAGTTTGTCCTAAATTCCTTAAAGCTGCCCTAGACCAATACTGGGGAGGAGGACAAAAGTTTTCAAGAAATGAGGCAGAACAGCAACTTGTTTCAGGGTTTCCCTTTTAAACTGTGACATCCAGTCAAAAGGTTAAGTACTTTGTGGGACACAATGCAATGCCTATCATTCTCAATTTAACATTTTACCAATTAAACTCAATCATATTACTTGAAAAGAACTTCACATCTCTGCTCAGCCAAGACTTCATTGCAGTCAGACCTTGCCGAAAGTATTCCTGACAATGGAACAGAACTTTGTAAATTAAACGTTGATCTTTGAGTATGAGGCTCAAATGGATGGCCTTTCAATCCAAAGGTAAGATTTTACTACAAATCAGTCCAAGGGCTCAAAAAAAATAAATCCACGAGGTTGACAATACCCAACACAATGCACATTTTATTAACAATGTAAGAGCTTATAATATACTTTAGTGTTATTCAATTCCATCAATAGGCAACCAACTAAGAGCTGAAACCAGAGGCCTGCTGAAACCTTCTCTACAGCATTCAAGGGTTTCAGCAAAAACAGATTAAGTGGTAGCAATTGATAAACAAGTACAATTGATGGGGTGTATTCATTTGTATGATTACATAATTACAGAAACTCAATGTTATATTGTTATTCTGTGAGCTAACAATGCGTGAAAAGGAATCCTAAGGCTAGCACAAACGGCCAACAAATTCTTCATCATAGCAAACCTACAACGGTATTGTCTAACTCTGAAGAGAATGCTTTATCAAGCTGGCTTCTCACCCAGTTGGCTGAGCTAAGGATCCATTTGACTATATATTTTATGAATTAATGTCACAAGTAGGCTTACATTAATACTGCAATGAAGTTAGTGAAAATCCCCTACAGATTATCTTAATAGTTTGGAAGATAGGCTCCACACTGATTCCCCTGAAAGCAAAAGGTATTGAATGCATTCATGCTAAATTCCCAACATCTGCTCGGGACAGACTGGTAGAGGCCTTTGGGATCCAAACCAGAAACCAACACCTGGTTTTGGTGCTGGCCTTCTGAAGTATTAAGATCCTGTTTGATGTATATATTCTGGGTACTACAGGTATAGTTTCCAAGCAGAGTTAACTCAAAAACACCCGAGTTCTTGCTAAAATCAATAACTCTTCAGATAGCAGGCGATAAGGGCATACACAAACTGCTTCAAGATTCTGCGAGGTGATGAAGGAACAAATTAGATTTTACTCTCAGAATGTGTGCAGGGCAGCTTTTATAAACCTGATAATGATCAAGGACAAGCCACACACTACTTTCATCGAAAAGGCTATCAACCTAGTGACTCTCAGCTTTCACAAAGAAGTTTTAAGTTAGTGGTATGGTGGCACAGCGGTTAGCACTGTTGCCTCACAGGGATCCGGGTTCAATATCAGGCTTGGGTTGCAGTCTGCACATTCGAAATTTGCTGATGACACCAAGATTGGTGGAACGGCAAATTGCACGGAGGGTGTGGAGAGTCTACAGAAGGATCTAGATAGGCTGGGCGAATGGGCCAGGAAATGGCAAATGGAATTTAATGTTGGCAAGTGCGAGGTGGTCCACTTTGGTAGGAATAATGGTAGGAAGGATTATTACTTACGTGGAGAAAAATTGCAGCAGGCGACGGTGCAGAGGGACCTCGGGGTCCTTGTGCATGAGTCGCAAAAACCCAGCTTGCAGGTGCAGCAGGTGGTCAGGAAGGCGAATGGGATGCTGGCCTTCATAGCGAGGGGGATTGAATATAAAAGTAGGGAGGTCTTGCTGCGGCTCTATAGGGCATTGGTGAGGCCGCAGCTGGAGTACTGTGTGCAGTTTTGGGCGCCGTACTTACGCAAGGATATTTTGGCCTTGGAGGGAGTGCAGAGGAGGTTTACTAGGCTGATACCAGAGTTAAGGGGGTTGAGCTATGAGGAGAGGCTGAATAAACTAGGCTTGTACTCGTTAGAGTTTAGAAGAATGAGGGGAGATCTCATTGAGACGTATAAGATGATGAATGGGATGGATAGGATAGAGGTGGAGAGACTCTTCCCACTCAAAGGACAGTAGGACTGGGGGGCACAGCCTCAAGATAAAGTGGGGGCGGTTTAGAACGGAGTTGAGGAAGAATTTCTTCACTCAAAGGGTGGTGAATCTCTGGAATTCTCTGCCCGTTGAAGTGATGGAGGCTACCTCGCTAAATATTTTTAAGACGCGGGTTGATGGGTTTTTGATAAGAGAGGGGATTAAGGGTTATGGGGAGAGGGCGGGAATGTGGAACTGAGCCACGACAGATCAGCCATGATCTTACTGAATGGCGGGGCAGGCTCAAAGGGCCAGAAGGCCTACTCCTATTTCTTATGTTCTTATTCTCTCCGTGTCTGCATGGGTTTCATCTGGATGTTCCAGTTTCCTCCCACAGTCCGAAATACATGCTGGTTGGGTGCATTGGCCTTGCTAAATTCACTCAGTGTGCCTGAACAGGTGTCAGTGTGGCAACCAGGGAGATTTTCACAGTAACTTCATTGCAGTGTTAATGTAAGCCTACTTGTGCCTAATAAATAAACTTTAAAAGTATGTGGTCAAATCTTAGATTAGTGCTTGGATGTGAGAAACTGAGAGGAAGAGGTTCATAGTGTCCCAACTTTTGACCCATATTAGTACCTGGACTACTGAGGAATGCCAAATTCTACTTGCTGAGAGGGAACAAAAAGACTTTGTTCTCATAAAAAGGGGGATAAGAAGTCCCACAGTAAGCCAAGTTTGTGAACAACATTTCACACAGTAAAACGCACCAGAAGAATCTGAGGGAGAACTCTGGCCTATAATGACCAGTTGCCAAATATATTGGAGGGGTAGTCAGCCTCATTCACAAACACAGCTTTTTTACCAAAGCAGCTCACTCACATAAGTACTTGAATTAAATAAATTGATGAAGAGTCAGCACCATACACTGCATTTCACCAGCTAGGCAATCACGGCAGCTCGCGCTTCACAATCTGCCCTATATAGATTTTTGTATCACACAAAAGGCAATGTTTATCACATAACTGACAGTTCAAACTTGGGATGACAAATTCTGGAAGATGCCTTAAAATCCAGTCTGAATTGAGAATCCATATTTATATATTAAACAAGTTCACTCTGCAATGACAGGATGCCTCTGTGCAAATCACACATTTTTAAAATCGCATTTAATGCAGTAAAATGTCCCAAGGTGTTATCAAACAAAATCTGACATGGACAGACTAGAAACACATTGAAAACATACGGCACAGAAAATAGCTAATCAGCCACTGCATTTGTAGCAGACAGATCCCACTTTCCAGAACATCTTTGGGACAGAGAAGCAGAGAAACCATGAGGTTTAGGGAGAGGAAATTCAATCTGCAGCAGTTAAAAGCTCAGCTGCGTATTCATACGTTCATAGACGTTTATAGCACAGGTGGCTATTCAGGCTTTCGTGACTACACTAATCACATTTCCCAGCAATTGACCTGGAATTTATGGCAGCACAAGTGAATATCTAAATATGTGCATGTGCAAAAAGCTAGAATTGGAGGAGCACAGATATCGTAGAAGGTTATGAGGCTGGAGCTGGTCATAGTAAGAGAGAGGAGTGAAGTCACGAAGAGATTTGAAAACATGGAAGATAACTTTAAAATTGAGGCACAAGGCTCAATGGGAGAATGGCAGTTGGTGAGAATTAGGATATGGCAGCAGAGCTCCGGTTGGTCTTAAAATTATGGAGAGTGGAAGATGGACAGCCAGCAATGAGTGTGCTAGAATAGTCAATTGGTAACAAAAGTGTGGTTGAGGGTTTCAGCAGATGCAGAATCAGGTACTGTGACACAGGTGGAAATCGGCAGTTGTATTGACATTGTGGAACTGTTGCTAAAGTTCTACACCTTTAACTGGTGTTCAGTGGTGTGGTAAGGAACAAAGACGGCAATGTAACTGCATTTTAAGTTGTGCTGCTCACCATGGAACTCGGAAAACCCCTACTATTTAGCATTTATCTGGAAGAGACCCAGACCAAGTCAATCTTCTATACAGTGCTATCATGTTCATTTCTGAACAGCTGGATGTATAATACTCCAGTGTACTGTTGACGAGCGAATCAACTTGGCCACACGTGGAACCAGGAAGATGAAGAATATCATTTGGAACTGGGATTCTTCCCAGTCTGTTCCAAATAATGCTGTAGGCCAATTTCCTAATCGGAATAGTGAATCTGGCAGCACTGAAGCAGGAAATCTACCAGAGCATACTGTGCTGTCAAGCAAAGTAGTTTGAGTTAGCTATTAAGCATTTTTAGTTAAATTCCAGTCAAGACAGCTTCACTGACCTCTCCCATAAAGCTTAGATGCTGGAAACCTTGCTCTAGATATAGATCAGTGATGCAAATCGCTAAAGGAAGAGAACAGAATATTCCAGAATAGACAACTCCAATGGATTTTTCAGCAACTTTTGAGACTCAACGATGGCAAAGGGTTTTTGTACATTAGATAACCAACTGGCTGATCAAAAACGAACAACTGCACTTATCTGAAATTATATTTAAACTTGCAGATACAATGTTGATACCAATTTTAAAATTTACTTACGACACAGCTGTTGCATCACACTATAACAGAATCAATAGAATCCATCACTTTCCATGTGGCAAGCTCCAGACCTAGATCACAGATTACCTGGAATATTAAAACTGCCAAAGCACAAACATTGCCAAGCTCTTCAAAAGGTGTTCAAGTCTTCAGGTGTTTCCAAAGTGATTTCCTTAAACTTCCCCTCCCACACACGTGTTGCACTTGTTTCCAAGAAATAAATCTTCCCTTTTTTCCTATGGCATTTCATCCAATCTTTGTCACGTATTCAATTTTATGATCTCAAAAAGAAACTTTTTCTCATGAAATGTACAGCTTCATCTAATCACTATTTGCACAGTTGACCTCTGCTGTTTACCAATGTTATGATCTCAAGGAGAAAAAAATACTTTTCTCCCCCAGCTCTCATGTAGAAAACAGTTGATGAGTTGACACCTCACACTAATAAATCAACTGTTTAGCCATAAAATCAGCTCCATGAAAGGAAAAATAAGATCAGTGCAGCAACAGAGTAGAGCAAGCTTAAGACACACCACCACTGGCCAAACTGGATAACTAAGAGATGGAAATGGTGTGCAGCACAAGCACATTCAGAGAAGTGAGAAATTCAATACCTCAGTCATAGCTTATCTCATTACATTTTGTACAGATGTCTTCAAATTAGAAAAAAACTTGCTGAAAAGTACAGAAATCAGTACTATACCATGTATGCTGGGATATGATAATATTTCTGAATACTTGCTCATATGACAATTTTACCTCATATCCAAACACTACTTCCCAAATTTGAATAGAACATTGAGCACAACCAGGACATTTTCTGCATAAACAAGCTTACGTTTTCTTCCAGTTACTTAACGCTGCACCCCAAACATACTTAAATAATGTAGATAAAAAGGTCAAAAATGTTTTTTGATAACATCTAGTGTATAGATGCCTTCCAATCTGCAATAAAGGTTAATACAGATTTAGATATATAGGATAAGTAAACTTTAAAAGACAAGGTGTTTTTGCTGTACAGGTCTGTTGAAGGAAGGGGTTTTAACAAACTAAGAAAATAAATCTAATATCTGGATCCGTTCAAACCGCTTAGGTGAAATACTTAACTACACTACAACATGAGGTATACAGGGAAAAAAAAATGGCCATTTGTAAGAAAGGTATGTCACTAATTATAGATGACGTCTAAGTTGAACTCAAGAGTGCTTTTGAGACAATTTCTTTGAGCAGCACACGAGAGCCAACTTGAGAGTAGCCTTTTTAAAACCTGGTAATATGCAATGAGATGTGAAATCATTAAGGCCTCAATCCCCATGTAGCAGTGTTCATAATATGATTGCATTTTGTATTCAGTTGGAGAGAGGGAAGACTGGGTCTAAGACAAGTGTTTTAAACTCGAAGAAAGGCAATTACAAGGGATTTATAGGGAGCTGGCTAAAGTAGACTGGGAAATTAAGTTAAGGAGTAGGTCAGTAAAGACACAGAGGCAAAAAATTACAGAGACATTTTACAACACTCGGCAAGGTTACATTTCAGTGAGAAAGACTTGGGGAGGATGAATCATCTGTGGCTAAAAATGAATGATCGTATTAAACTGAAAGAAAAATACAATTCTGTAAAGATTAGTGTTAAGTCAGAAGATTGGACCAAATTTTAAATCCAAAGAATGACTAAAAAAAAAGGAAGAAATTAGAGTATAAAAGAAAGCTAGCCAGAAATATGAAAGTGGGGTTCCTACAGGTATTAAAAAGGAAATGCGTAAAATGAGCATTGGTCCTCTAGAGTGAGAACATTGGGAATTAACACAATAGTGGGAGCTTTGAACAACGTTTGTCTTCACTATAGGAGACACAAATAACATCCCATAAATACCTGTAAATCAAGAGGCGAAAGAAAGGGATGAACTTAAAACAATCACAATCATCAGGGAAGGTTACAGAGAAAACTGTTGGAACTAAAGGTTAAAAAGTAACCTTCGTAGGCAATTTAGGGAGTTGGGGGCCAAACTAAAGAGTAGGACCTCCAGGGTGGCACTCTCTGGGTTGTTGCCCAGTACCAGCAGGGCAAAGAATGACGAGATCATGCAGCTGAATGCATGGTTGAGGGATTGGTGTAGGGTAGAGGGCTTTACTTTTGTGGATCACTGGGAGGTGTTTAGGAGAGAAGGGCAATTGTACAGGAGGGGTGGGGAGAATTTGAACGGGAGGGGAACTAATGTCTTAGCGGGGAGGTTAGCTGGGGTGTTTATGAAGGGTTTAAACTAAAATGGAGGGGGGGGGTGGGGAGGTGGCTGGGAGAGAGTCGGGTAAAAGGAAAAGTATCAGGGAGAAGGAGGTTCCGAGGGACACTTGTGGGTTGAACTGTGTCTGTTTCAATGCTAGGAGTGTGGCAGGGAAAACGGATGAGCTTAGGGCCTTGATGTTTGTGACGCAGTTAGATGTGGTGGCTGTAACAGAGACATGGTTAAGGGAAGGGCAGGACTGGCAGCTGAATGTTCCTGGGTACAAGTGTTTTAGGTGTGACAGAGGAGGGTTGAAGAGAGGTGGAGGGGTGGCACTGTTAGTCAAGGAAAGCATCACAGTAGTGCAGAGGGAGGACAATATAGAAGAGATAGGGATTGAGTCACTGTGGGTGGAGTTGAGGAATAAAAAGGGAGAGATTACGTTGCTAGGGTTGTATTATAGGCCACCCAACAGCCCGAGGTCAGTGGAGGAAGGCATTTGCAGGGGCATTTTGGATAGGTGCAGGAAGAATAGGGTGGTTGTAGTGGGTGACTTTAATCTTCCTGGAGTGAATTGGAGGGGGCCTAGAGCTGGGGGTACGGAGGGAGAGGAGTTTGTGAAATGTGTTTTGGAAGGGTCTCTAGAGCAGTATGTAACTAGTCCAACTAGGGGAGGGGCTATACTGGATTTAGTGTTGGGTAATGAGCCGGGGCAGGTGGGAGAGGTAGAGGTAGGCGAACATGCGGCTAATAGTGACCACAAGTCCGTCTACTTTAGGATAAAAATGGAAAGGGACGAGTGCTGGCCGAACGGGAGTGTGCTGAACTGGGGAAAGGCGAACTATGGCAGGATTAGGAGGGAGCTGCAGGACACTGATTGGGAGGGACTGTTAGCTGGCAAGTCCACGGTTGGCAAGTGGGAGGCTTTTAAGGGCAAAATGAAATGGTTGCAGGGGAGGTATGTTCCGGTTAAGCGGAAGGATGGGAAAGGTAGGATTAGAGAGCCGTGGATTACAGGGGGTATTGAAGACTTGGTCAGGAAGAAGAGGGAGGCGTATGTTAGGTCGAAACGACTGGGTACGGAGAGTGCGCTGGAGGAATATAGAGAGAGTAGGAGGGAGCTAAAAAGGGGAATTAGAAGGACGAAGAGAGGGCATGAAATGGCTTTGGCTGGTAGGATTAAGGAAAATCCGAAGGCATTTTATTCCTATATTAGGAGCAAGAGAGTAGTTAGAGGGAAAATTGGTCCTCTTAGGGACAAAAGTGGGGAGATATGTATTGAGTTGGAGGGAATGGGGGAGCTTCTGAATGAATACTTTGCATCGGTATTCACGAAGGAGAGGGGTTCGGAATCGTGCGGTCTGTTAGAGGGAGCTGAGGATCAGCTGCAGGAAATATCTATTACGAGGGAGGAAGTGCTAGGGCTTTTAGGTAGCGTAAGGACGGATAAAGCTCCGGGGCCTGATGGTATTTATCCCAGGCTGCTTAGGGAGGTGAAAGATGAAATTGCTGGGCCTCTGGCACAAATCTTTGTCTCTTCTTTGGACACAGGTGAGGTCCCAGAAGACTGGAGTGTAGCAAATGTGGTACCGCTGTTCAAAAAAGGTAGCAGGGATAACCCTGGAAATTACAGGCCGGTGAGTTTGACATCAGTGGTAGGGAAATTAATGGAAAAAGTACTTAGGGGTAGGATGTATGAGCATTTGGAGCGTTGCGGTCTGATTGGGGATACGCAACATGGCTTTGTTAGAGGGAGGTCTTGCCTTACGAATCTGGTGGAATTCTTTGAGGAGGTGACAAAAATGGTTGACGATGGGAGAGCCGTTGATGTCATCTATATGGATTTCAGTAAGGCGTTTGACAAAGTCCCTCATGGTAGGCTGGTAGAAAAGGTTAAGGCGCATGGGATACGAGGTCAGGTAGCTAGGTGGATTGAGAACTGGCTGGGTAATAGGAGACAGAGGGTAGTTGTGGAGGGGACTTTGTCCGGCTGGAGGCCAGTGACCAGTGGTGTGAGAACACCAGATCTGGAGAACTATGTACAGTTTTAGTTTCCTCACTTAACAAGATCCTGAAGGGGGAGGACAAGGTGGATGCTGAAATAATGTTTTCCCCAATGGGAGAGACTAGAACTAGGAAACTGTTTAAAAATGTGTCAGATATTAGGATAACTTTCCCAATCAGAGGATTGCTGTGTCAGTGAAAATTTTTAATGGTATTTTTAGATAGATTCTTAATTATAAGACAGTGAAAGGGTGACAGAAGTATAGAGCATAGAGTTATCAGATCAACCACAATCTTTTCAAATGCACCAGGCTCAAGGCTATTGTCCTTGTTCCCCCCCCACCCCCACCAAGTTTCAATAAGGTAACCTCTTCTAAACTCATCTAACTGCTTCTTAAATGCCCCCAACATCCCCCTTCTCCACCTCTCCCCAGCCCTCTTTGCTCTATGGAAAACAATCCCAGCCTTTCTTCAAAGCTGAAATGCTCCAGGCCAGGCAACATCCTGGTGGATCTCCTCTGGACCCTTTCCGATATAATCACATCCTTGCCTACAGTGCAGCAACCAGAAATGTGCACATAATTCTAGCTGTGGCCTAACAAGCATTTTATAGAGCTCCATCATAACCTCCCTGCTCTTGTATTCTACGCCTCAGCTAATAGAATCCTTGCCGTAGCTCCGTAACCCTGTGTATTTACCATGGCTAATCCACATAACATACACATCTTTTGAGTGTGGGAGGAAAGGCCTTGCTGGGATTGTTGTCAGTGCAAAATCAATGGGCCAAATGTCCTCCTTTTGAACTGCAGGGTTTCTATGATTCCTATGAAACCAAAGCACCCAGAGGAAACCTACACAGACATGGGGAGAATATACAAACTCCACAAAGTCACCCAAGACCAGAATTTGAAGCCAGGTCCCTGGTTCTGTGAGGCATGACATTTGGAGACGATGACTTGCAGCACAACTGATGCGTGGACATATAGAGTAAGCAGTCACTTTACTGAAATGCTATATAGCAGCAATATCTTGATAAGCAGAACACTATCATATCCATTGAACGTCAACACTGAGTGACTTGGCAAACATGATGCTTGCCAAATTTAAGCTGACACACACGAATGCCAAGTTATAGGTGCATGACCTCAAGTGCTCCCTTTTGGAAAAAAAACAACAGTATTGATCAAAACAGCAGCTTCAAAACAAAGAATGTTAGTTTAAGATATTAAGTTCTTTCATTTAAGTTAAAGTGACTAAAAAGATCTCAAAAAAATTGGCAACTGCAATAGAATGATTGGGCAGGTGGGTGAACAGATCTACAATCCACCAGTTATTCAAAAGTTAATTGGTAAGGGGTCAGAAGATCCACAAAGGAGGAACCACAGATGACTAGCCTGAGCTCAGCTGCTCACGGTACATCACTGTGGGCTGCAAAATGAGGTCATTCAGCCACTATGCCTGTGTTGGCTCACCAAGTGAATATTCACTGTTCACTCCATACCCATAATATGCAAAACACAGGAGGAGACACTAGTCTACTTAGTACCATTTAGTATCACTCTTGATGTCTTATCAAAGGACATAAAGCTCCCAGAATATGGAATGTCCAAGATTTCTCCCTTCGTACGCCATTTTGGAACATATAAAAGAGGTTTTTGGACATCTAAAGTTTAGCACCAACATTCCCACTCATTTGTTTATATCTCAAGCTATTTATATTAAAACTTGGCTTAAGAATTATCCCCTGATGTGATAACAGCACTAAAAATAGTCCTTTCCAATCTTCACCTTCAAATTTAAATGGAGAAAACCAGTGAGTATGAAACATTGATGGAAATAGAAAAGTTGTAATTAATGGCCTGTTTTTTGAGGACATATTCTCCTTATTATGGAAACTTGTTAGTATTGTGATACATTCACCAAAATAATTTTAAGACAGTAGTGTGAATGTCAATTTTTTTAAAGAAATGCCTGCCCTCCAGACATAACGGATTGCATGACACCATCTCAACAATGATTACTAGTATTGTGGCCAACATTTATCCTTCAACCAACAGCACTAAAAAAAAATGATCATTTATAACTACTATCTGTGGGGAGGAGTTGTGCCCAAAATGGCTGCCACATTTCCTACATTGCAACAGTGAAAACATCTAAACAGGTATTTCATCAGCTATAAGGCTCTTTAGGACTGTGGTTATGAATGGCACCATATAAATGCAATTTATCTTGTGTTTTAAGAAAGTGGTTGGACAATAAGACATTTTGCTTTTCTCCAAATTCTCTATGGGACTCAAGCTTTAGTTGTTTAAAGTTACTTTTTAAGAAAGTCCCCAAAATATTATTGGTTTTTATTCTTAAAATAGGCTAAAGCAAGAAATTGATTTTAACATTGTCAGTGGAAATTGGAGGAAATGCTTGTTACTAAAATACTCAGCAAGATTTATTCAGTTAATCTCCTTGATTGGGCTGTTTCCAATTCGTTATATAAAACATATTATAGATAGTGAAGAAAGGATGACAGAGAACCAAAATCCAAGATGATTAAATATTGCATTTTTAAAATGTGCAATATCTTAACTTTGTTAAACAGTGGCTAGTACTTTCCATGCAACACCTCAGAACTACTTTCAAAAAAAGTACATCTTCAAAGAGATCATCTCACCAACAGATAACGGTGAGAAAAATCAGAGGTAGGCTGGAATTCACCCTTTGTTTTGTTCAATTTGTTTTCTGTACGGTTTCAAAATAATTAAATATTGATGATAGTTGAGGAACATTTGACAGAATGACTGAGCCTAATCCTATAGTGGAATGAAATTAACCAGACACTACTTCAACACCAACTGGTTGGACTAATTTGGAGCCCTCACATTGTTTGAAGTAACGACTGAACTCCAACAATCACTACAAATCTTGCAGACCAAATTGAAATACACAAGAGGGTGTTTTGTAATTCTTTGCAACAATTGACATTACGGTGGGCACTAATGGGAAATATTCACTTTTAAATGGAACCAAATTAATTTGCACTCTTATGGTATAAATAGAAGTTATACCAAGTATGCGATTCTGTACCTATTTATATCTCAGCAATAGGATATTTATCCATACGTCGGCCTCTTCAAGTGGATACCACAGGTTTGTCCATTTTACCAACTACTTATCCGGCAATGAAGACAGGTTAGCAACACAATATGTTATTAGTTGAGGTATAACAATTATTTACTTGATTCACTTGTCACAAGGGCAGAATGTTACCGCCTAAAAAAAACCTCACGTCCAAACGGTGCAGCATCTCATCACGACCAATGTAGACACTGGCCGCCAAGGAGAAGACAATTTGAAGTCTACTCCAAGCTGGCTCCTAAAACAAACCCCCTTTCCAGGCTCCGAAAAGGAAAAAAAAGGTACATCTCAAGTTTGGAAGCTTCTAGAAGTACTGCGGATCAAAAAGGCGCTCCCTCCCTCTTCCTACCCCTGCAAGGTGCAGTTACCGATAAAAACCCGCCACGTTTCATCAGGAGGCCGGTCATGTTTCACCCGGAGAGCTCGGAGTTTGAGAGGCCGGGCTGGGTTAGGCCAGCCGGCCAATGTGGAACTGCCTTCCCGCTCGGTATGGCCCCCACATCAGCCGACGGCAACGCGCTACTCGAGAAGCCGAGGCCTTCGATGAGAGAAGAGGATTTTTTTTAAAAAAAAGCGAAGGCAAGAGCGCGGGACACTGACCTTTCCCGATTCCCGGTGACACCGCGCCTCCTTCCCCAAGCCGCCATCTTTACCAGCATCCAGGGAAGGAATTTTTTCTCGCTGGCTGGAACTCTCTCCTCTCCCCTCCCCCCAGCCGCCGGCGGTCAGGCGCGGGGCCTGCTGGGAGTTGTAGTTCTCTCCTGGCCGGAGCCGCTGGCCCAGTGCGGGCAACAGGACTACAATCCCCACCATGCACCGCGAGCGCCGGCCCGCCAGATAGCCAACAGCCAATCAGGGGCAAGGACACCGCTACGGATCGCCTTTTGTACTCGTCCTCAGCCATGGTTTCGCGGTTGAACTGAGATCCACTGTAATGTTTGCTCTGGCTTGGTGAGTTCGGTTGCAGACACTGAGTTGCATTATTGCTTCTGATTTGTTCATGCAATTGTGCGAACCCACACCATTAAAAGAAACAAAAGCTAAAGCAAAATAGTGCGGATATTGTTGACCGAAGACTGGATGAGAATCTGTTTAGAACCACAATGATAGATGCAGAAAATGATTAAAAGCATGTTTATTTATTAGTATCACAAATAGGTTTACAGTAACACTGCAATTAAATTTCTGCAATGAAGGTGACTAGCGCCGCACTCCAGCGTCTGTTCGGGTAAACTGAATAACCGATCCACCTAACCAGCACATCTTTTAGACTGTGGAAGGAAACCAGAGACCCAGAAGAAACCCACACAGACACTAGGAGAAAGTACAGACTCCACACCATGACCCAAGGCAGGAATCAAACTTGGTGCTGTGAGGCAGCAGTGCTTACCACTGTGCCACCTGTTATTTGGGTATTGGTTCCTCATTATGTTAAGAACATAAGAAATAGGAGCAGGAGTAGGCCATCTAACCCTTCAAGCCTGCCCTGCCATTCAATAAGCTCATGGCTGATCTGAAGTGGATCAGTTCCACTTTCCTGCTTTCTCCCCATAACCCTTAATTCCCCTGTCTATCAGAAACCTATCTACCCGTGACTTAAATATATTCAGCAAGGTAACTTCCACCATTTCAACGTTGTGGCATAGCAATGTGAACTCCCGTCAAAGATTGCACACAGTGAAGGATGGACACAAATGTTTAATATTTTTGTGAAGCTTTATTTAACTTTACGGCACCACATAGTTGTTACAGTGCAGAAGATCATTCAACCACTGTGGCACTTAAGCTAAAGTTAATTTATTAGTCACAAGTAAGATATTGACACTGCAATTAAGTTACTGTGAAATTCCCCTAGTTTCTCCCTATCTACGTCCCCTTAAGTGAATAGCTGGTGCAATCACTCTCCTCCCTTCTCCCATAACCCTCCACATTCTTCTTCTTCAAATAAGAGTCTAATTCTCTTGAGTGCTGCCATTGAATCTTCCTCCATCTCTCATTCTTGTGCATTCTTGACCTTAACCACTGAAAAAGGTTTTCCTCATTTCACTTTTGCTTCTTTTCCAAATTACTTTAAATCTACGTCCTCTCATTTGCGATCCTTTCAGGAGTGGCAAATTTCTCCTTATCTACTTCACAATGATGCGAACAATTCTCTGGGAGTGGATTGTTAATTTAGTTGGTTGCAATATCACTTCTGAATCAGAAGGTTGTGTGGTAGTCGCTAAATTCACAAAGAGGGTGTTACATTCCCAATCTTCAGCTTTTAAAGGTGCTGTCAGCCTGTTTGATGAGTCAGGTGGATAATAAGCATCTCAAAGTAATATTCCAACGTTTAGCCATTCATAGAGTCAGAGGTTTACAGCATGGAAACAGGCCCTTCAACCCAACTTGTTCATGCTGCCCGTTTTTTTCCAAACAACAAATTATTTGGTCTTTTATTTCATTGTGGGATCATAGGTTGTTGATGTTGAAGGATTACTTATTTGTTCAACAATTAATTGCGTGAAATGCTTCAGAGTTTTTTTTGATAAAGTACTAGCTAAGTGCCAAGTATTTTACTCTATTTCTCAGAAGTAGGGTTGGTTGGATGGAAGTCAGTGTCTTTCAAGCCAAAAGAAAGATTAAGATTTCAAAGCAGAAATAGCTTTTGAAAACATTAACATAAACAGACTGGTGACAGGGTTCATGGTTTGGCAGCTCTAAAGGATATGCTGAACATACAAACACAAGTTGCTGCTGCTGTTTCCTCAAAATATCAGTATAAAGCACAAAAAGAGGTAACTTATTTGTTCTTTGAAACATGTTCAGCATTGAGTGTTTGGGAGGAGTGGCTGCTAAGGGCAATCTGCACCAGGATGGTTCTTGTACACATAGGACTGATTCAAACTCAGCATTGAAGATTTGTATTAATAAGTGAGTGTCGGACATTTTGGCCATATGACCATCCCAACTGACTGTCTCAGTATGGTGTAGATGCTTGGCATGTCAGCTCAGGTAAGCAGCTGTGTTTGGTATTGCATCCTGCCATCTGATTTTCAGAAGTTTCTGAAGACAGCTCAAGTATCATGATACACAGTCCTGAGTTTCACATGCAGATGAGCAGAACTATTACTCTATAGATCTTCAGTGTAATAGGCAGACTTACTCCTTTTCATTCCCAGACTGATGTTCAAAGTGTGCAAAAGGCTACTTTTAATTTGGCAATTCTTACTGGTCTTATTGTCTATATAGACAGCTTGAAAAAGTTTGCTGCCAAGATAACTTAATTTATTCACTGCTGACAGGTTTGGTCACGTACCAAAATGTTGGGCTGAAAATAGGTCTTTCCCAGAGCAGGCTGGTATATTCAGTTTCCAACATGACCAACAACCAGCTCCCTACTGACGAGCAGTTCAGTTCTCAGATCTGTCAACTGTGACATTTTCATGTGCTTGTTCCATGTGCCAATGATGATTGACATTACCTTTTTATAAGGTTGACTTACGATGCCTTAGTGGGATCCTGCCAGCTGCTGGCCAGCGAGGTGAAGCACCTTTATGTTTAGTGCACCTTTTCTGGCCCCGAATTCATACTAGGAAAGTGAAATGTGCTCTTGAAAAGGGCTGCTCAAGTTGCCGAGTTCCAATTCTGCTTCTTTCCAATGAATAATGACCCTGTGGCCTGAGCTAATTGGCTACAGGTTCGCCGACATAGTTCCCAGTAAAGTCACATTTGCTGCTACGGCCCTCATCCATCATCACAGGGCTTCTGATACACAGATGATCATGAATTGGATTATAGAGGGAAACTGACACATTACCAGCCTCATTCTCTTGCCCTGACTTATTTTGGATCAGTGCCAAAACTAATCTAGATGAGTTGAGGTAGACCTCGATGCAATGGGTGACCAGGGCATCTACCATGTCTTGCCAAGCTCCAAAACATTCCACAACATGGTGGTGACCTTCCTTCAAATAGTTGGACTTTAGTTTGGTCTCATCCATCTAGTCAACTGAAATCAGTTTTCGTTCAGGATAGACAAATCCCTAGGCTGCTGAAGGTAGGAGACTCGATGGTTACCCTCACTTAGTTTGACCCACCAGTCAAAAGGGTTTGCCAGCATGTAGCTGCTGATGCATATTCACAATTTCATAAAAGGCACAAAATTAGAGTTAGGGGAAGGCAAAGACCAATACATGATGAGTCACTCAAGTGTGCAGTGAGCCAGCCTGTGGGCTGGTGTAGTCCCTCCCTCCACTTCTTACTTAGAAACTGGAGTAAGCCATTCAACCTTCAGGAAATGCCAACTACATGCAGATTGCAGAAGAGTGGGCAAGGATAAGCAAAGGATTACAAGTCGCTCTCCAGGTCTCAATTGGGTAGTGAACTGGCTGGCTGGACAGTCAGAGGGCAATTACACACAAACTGAACTGCAACACAAATGAATTGCAAAAATGTTTTATTAAGGTACACAATGTTTGAATGATTACAAGTGGAAGGCACAACATTTTAAGACAACAATAATTAAATGGACATATTTCCAAACAGAACAGTTACACAAATAATTACATAAGAGACAACAACACCTGGCATTTCAAAACACCGGTTTTGTGCAAAATTAATAAAAGCAAGAAAGTGCAATTTGTAACATTAAACAAAAAAATACATTTCCAGAAACTTGATAAGAATTTAAACATTATAGTCATATGTTCTGTTGGATGAACGTTATTGCAATAACATACCAGCCTTGCAAAAACTGAAATCTTGCCAACAGAGTATTAAAACATTGTATTAATGTTTCAGGGTCTAACACGTTCATTGTCCTACAAAACAAATGTTTGTAACATTTGAATTGTATTTCACACTTATAGGGGATTCCAGCTATCAATACAATTGCAGGTATGCTCCCTGAACTAAAAATAGAAGGATTAACCCTACTGGCTTTGAAGTATCTTTGTGAATTGGATGATACAGGATGGCAGTGAGAGTGAAGGCAAGGCAATGTGCGTATTCGAGGGAAAACTGGTCTTAAGTGTGGAAGTTCCAGGTGGTTTCATTTAGGAGCTGTATAAATATATTCAATTCAATTGGACAGCTTCCTTTTGGCTTAATTAGATTATTAATGTGTTTTATGCAAACAGAGGGACTTCTTTCTCCCCTTAAGCAGATGAGTTTTGATTTGTCATAAAAATCCCATCAGACACATTGGCAAGGCAAAGTCATGAGAGTTGAAATCCAGAAATGAATGAGGGAGGGTTGTAATCTATGGCTAGCAGCTTTTTTGAACAGCTGACCCGAAGGTTTGAGTTTTTGGGTGTGGGGTAAATGCAGTTCAAGTGGAGTGAGCATCATTACCAAGTAATGGAGAAAAGTAGTGCAGAACTTGAAACGAAGCCAGAGAGTTAGTCATGTAACAGATAAGGATGGAAGCAAGCAAGCAAAGAACTGGATAAAAGGTCAACGTGTATTAAAATTCAAATATCCATTGCAGTGATAACCACATAACAATTAATCACAAAATCAACAATCCATCTTTATATTTTATGCCCATCAGCAGGTTCTGATGGAAGGATATTGAATTGAAACTTTAACTGTTTCTCTCTCCACAGATGTAGCCTGACCTGCTGGGTATTTCCAGCATTTTCAGCTTTTATTAATATATACAGCACTTTAATATAAATAGAAGGAATTCAGGGGTTGAGAGTAAAAGAGAGTTTTCTGACTCAGTTCGACGCAACATAATTACAATTTAAAATATGATACATGACTGAATTTCCTCCAACTGGCACTTAGAAACAATTCAGGAAAAAACCATAATAAAGAGACTGTTAAATTCTATCCCTGGAAAAAAACCATATTAGCAGGTGATTCTTCATGCATACTGATTATCCACTTCATAGTTACAGAGGTGTTTACGCCTACATGTAAAGGGGTTTCAATCACCTTTGACCAGCTATGTTTACTGGACATAAGGTAAAATTCAAGGTACTTTCACACTTTGCCAATGAAAATATCATGCTCCTGCATGCAGCAAATACTGTATGATGGCATGCAGACATATTCCCGAGTTAGTTGAGAAGGTGGAAACTTCTGCATATTTAAGCCAAAAGTAATTTCACGGCAGATTGATGTTGGACCACTTCACCATACAGCAAAACAAGTGAATTCAAAAGAATTAAGAGAATCCAGTACTGCCTCAATTTGGGCACACTGTGGGCATTACATTGTACAGACTTAGGCGTTGGATATTACCAATTTCACTTGTCCAATAGTGCTTTTCTGACTGTTAGCTGACTCAGTGGATCAAATACTTGTCTAGACAGAAGATCTTCATAAGCGTATTTTAAAATAAAATCAAAGTGTGGGTTTTTGCTGAACTCCACTGCCTAGGCCAGATTAATTCATTCAGAGTAGCTTCTTTCAGACCCCGATGCGAGTATTTCCTGATCTGGGAAGTGCTGCCATGTTTCCCTGGTTGCCTCCGCAGGCATTGTCCCAGGAAA
The DNA here is from genome assembly GCF_965287045.1 of Carcharhinus amblyrhynchos. Classification (NCBI taxonomy): domain Eukaryota; kingdom Metazoa; phylum Chordata; class Chondrichthyes; order Carcharhiniformes; family Carcharhinidae; genus Carcharhinus; species Carcharhinus amblyrhynchos. Next base: position 14,954,164 of record NC_137341.1, read on the forward strand.
AATGCAGCAGCAAGCCTCTCTTAGCAGTGTGATGGGCCTGCATTCACCCAAACAGTCTCTGTTCCTTCTTCCTGCTGTTAGTGCCAAAGGAAATGGCTATTTCTGGGGGCAAATATTAGGAAGATGAGCCCCAATACACAACTTAGTAAATAAACAATCCTTTATATAAAAAAGTACATTGTAATGATCAGCATTTGGCTTTATCTAACTACTTGTGATTAATGGAGCTTTACGTAAGCATTTTGCACAGTAGCTACATTCAGTTGCTCTGAATTGGGGGAGAGTGTAAATCAAGGCAGTCAGTGCAAACAATTATATTCACAGTATATTTGAAAAAATAGTTTTCCTTTTTTAAATAAATAGTCACATTTTCTGGCAGGAAACAATTGCATCTTTAAATGTGCTATTCAAAGTGAATTAATAGTTGTGTATTTTCAGTATTCAGGCTGTGCCAATCCATAACTTTACTAACTTTGAACCAGGTTCAGCTGTCAGCTGCATTACATCTTGTTGGTTAAACATGTGTTCAGTGTCTTGTTTAGCAAGATGTTAACTCAGCAAGCGGACGCTTCACATTCACCCATTATGCCAGCCATTCAGAGCAATTAGACATTGTGCATTATTGTTCTTACTGGCTATTTGGAATATAATCAGTAACATATGCAATGCAAATCGGACATAGAACCATTCAATAGACTAGCTGGGCTTTTAAAATTAGATGTGTTTCAGATGAATTAATCAGCACCGAAAAGGCAGGAGTCCAATTAAATCTTGTGGCTCTCAGATGGAGGCTAGGTTACATGGTACAGCACAAGCTGCATGGTCTGCTAGCTCAGATGCAACTTATTAATTCCCACCAATCTTTAAGGTTAACTGGCAAACCAGAAAAAAAAATGCAGAAATTGCACTCAAGGGATTCAGCACCAAAAATGGCAGGTTGGAAGATTTTAGAAAACGATAAAAAATACCATAGCTCCAGAACACAATAAAAAACAAGGGGCCTTTTGTTGGCAAGTTGTGGAGTTGTTTTTTTTCCCCCATTTTCATTTCAGATTTTCCACACCCAATTAGGAGAATTGCTAACGTGATGCAGCATTCCTGGGTTAGTGAGAGATCCTGTTCCAGACTTTTATCTAATGACTCTTGCTGGGGTTGTGCTGGACCAACCATGGTTGTCATGTCTCCATTACTGAGAAACCCATCAATTCTCACAGACTACGCTCATGTGCAAGCAGAATGACTACAAAGGCAAAATTCCGAAAAGCATTGGTGGAACTAACCCAGCATAAGTGGGCACATTCAGCACAAGGCGAGGGACAGAGATCTCATTTGAGTTTCATTTCCTTCTTTAAACTATTTTTCTGGTGTGCAAGATAATGTTGCACTGTATCATGTTGAACAAACAATCCTGGCACACTCCAAATTACACAAATGAAAATTGAGGCACTGTTATGATCTAATCTATGAACAGTGTTGTAGTTAGGAAAATTGTGGCATTTGTGACTGACTATCTTACACAATTTTTTTGAATAATTGCACATCTGTCGCCAGGAACATTTCTCGCCAATGAGCTTCTTCTCATGTTTAGAAACAAAGTCAAAGCTATAACGTCTCTCAACCAGGACTACAACCAAAAGGATTGCATCCCCTGAAACGTAATGAGAGCGAGTTGAAATATGGATCATTGTGATCGATACACTGAGTTCATTTTAGAAAAAGGTATCAGTGCAGAGGTGAGAAAGTAAGTTCAAGTTTATGGAACATTTTCACATAAGGAAACATTGTAGGTAAAATACATTGGTCAAAGACTTGAGCATTTTTGGGGTGGGTGAAGAGAAAGGGAGGGTAAAAGCAGAATTTCAAACATTAGACCAGCTGAAACTGGAGAGAGAAATCAGCCAAGACAGTTGCTTGCTGGAAACCGTGTGTAAAACATTAGAGAAGTGGGTCAGGTTCGGTTGCAGTACAGACCTCTCGTCTATGCTGAACAATCTACTGCCATACATTGCCTCAGGATAAACACAAGGTTTTCTTTGGTAAGGGACAACCAGTGCCTGATATCCAATCAAGCCAGTCTATGGGCGGGGGAAGCTGGAATAAAAGGAACAAAATATGGCAAACCAGTCTCCAATTTTCTATAGGAAAATTTAGGAAATCTAGATAATGTCAACATTCCCATATGTCAAGATAGCAGTTTGGCCATTCGTTATTCTGGAATTGAGTGTAGTCTCAGATCACCTTTGGTTTTTCCCAGACTCAAACACAATGAGGATGTAGGTCTCCCTAAAAGAATGTTCAACATTTAACTACTGCAGATATCAAGTGACATTATCATCATGCTCAATGACAAAAAGGAAATTATATTTATAGTAAGCCCTTTACCAGTGGTGTTCCATAGCCAATTCAATACTTTTTGAAAGTGTGAACATTAGCAGAGAAACAATTAAGTTTCTGCACAAGGTGCTGTAAACACCAAGACCAAATAATGTCTTTTAATAGTGCTGACTGAAAGATAAATGTTGACTAGGTTATCAGAATAATCCTACCTCTTTGTTAGGAACTTTTACATCCAGCTGGGATGGCAGATATCTCATAATCATGTCATCCAAAAGACAGCACCAATGCCAGCAAAGCAGTCCTTTCGTACTGAAATTAAGGGTGGCTTAGATAAAACGCTCATAAGTCCTGAGTGTGGTTTGAATGAGTGCTACCACTGAATCAATACTAAAGGATATATAGAAGCTACAGAAACCACTCTCTTGTCTATTTGTATGCATCATTGAGAGATAGGGTGTGGGGGCCATCTGCAAGTGAATCCCAAATGTAATCCTTCATTTGCTGCAGTGGATTCTCTCAATATCATCCAGTTCGAGAAAAAAAAGCCTGTTTTGTACTTGGAGTAAACACAAATTGTGGAATACCACAATTATTAAAACACCAGCAATTGAGATGGTCCTTGATGGCTTGCAAAGTATTTGATTATATTGTGCCAGGGATTCAAAGTTAATCAATCTTAATCAGAGTAGCAGTGACATAAATGGACTAGGATTGGGAAGGTGGTGGCCAATCAAGATTCCTGCTCAATTACTAGCTAGATATTTCTACCAGAAAATACACATTGTATGTGGATAGGTGCAAGCTTGGCTGTTATGTTCCCAACATTTGGCTGTCTACAATATTACCTACGTCCACAAGGAGAGGAAAATGTTGTCGAGTAATCATAGACCAGAATAACTCGACTGCTTTAGGAGAGAAAGAAAAAAAAAGGTTGAGGGGGAAAAATAAAAGCAAAACCAAAGAATGGTTTTCTACATAGTTACCCATAAATTCTGATTGGGATTGTTAATTATTGAATATTCAAGTTGTATGCAACAATCACTTTACTGCAAGACTTGTACCATGAAAGTAAAAGGAGATTATCTGTTTATGATATTATTAACTATAATCTAAGTGTCGTGAACAGAATAAAAGTTGGTGCAGTAATGAAGTTATACTGACGTATAGGGTATTATGTTGCATTTAAACACTCAGCTGAAAGACTTCACTGATAGCTGCTAACAATGATGACAACAAAGTTAAGTTGGTGTGCTTCATGGTAATATATTTCACAACAGCTGAGACTCTTCAGGGATGTTTTTGTGCAAGTTTTCATAAAGTGCTACATTATCTGAATAACAAGCAAACAGGATCTAAAAATGCATGACTGCCATATCATCATACTTTTGACATGATCCAAAAATGTTCTTGAAATTCATGGAGCAACTTATTTTTTCTGGACTGATAGGCCTATATGAACAGGAGCTTTACTGCTGGCTGTGGTGCCAACACTAGTTCACCCTACTGATGCATTACACTTGGGATTCAGATTAGCTAGTCACACCACCAGCAGTATTAGGGTTTATTTCCTATTTTCTTTTCCAGGGTGCAAAATGAAGCAGCATTATTTTTCTTCCCTTCCTCTCAGGACCAGCCTTTCTGCATATCATTCCTGATGAAGAAGGCAAACATTCAGTGCTTGGCACTGAACTGCAACTGCTTGAAGATGCAGAACGGCTGACCAGAATGATTCACCCTAATTTACCCTATTTATGTCCCTATGTGGAAGAACCTGTCTGGCGCTTAACACGGTCTTCCAATGAACGGATAAAATGAAATGCTCCATCAAAATTGAAATAGACTACATCTTGAAATCGCGCACTATTCTCCTGCAGTTAAAATGTTAACTAAAACTACTGATATGTCTGCACAAAAGGCTCTCTTCCATTCTAAGTCCAAATTTTCTTCACATCTAAAGTAGCGTTTCACTTCCCTCTGAAACCAAAGTGCTGATGGAGACACAACGGGTATTGCAACACTCATATAAATCAGGTGATTGGGCAAACTTAGGATTAACTTGGACGTATGTTTCTTCCCAGGCTTTGCAATCTGCCCCGCCACCCCAAGAAGTGGGTCACGAGAAAATAACCATGTAGCAATGGTGAACAAAACTTGGCCAGGTGTTGGCATCGCATATCCAATATGAGATTTGCACCTATACTGGCAGCATGCAGGTTACATACAGTTCCAGGCATAGTGTAAGCTATTGGAGACAAGATTAGTAGATTTGATCACATTTGTTAACAGTTAACGAACAATTATAAAATCATGCATGATGAAAAAGCTTCTACTGCCATAATACTATGAGGTATGTAAGTAACCGTATCACTGTACTCCTATGTCAGACATGGAATCTACCATATCCTAGTAAAAAAAGATAAATTTAATTTCTGGATTATAACCATGATTTACTTTCACATACCATGAGGACAGCAGACAATCTGGTTATAATGGTACAGCTACAACACAAGCTACTACCCAGTTCTTAGCTATAACCTAGACACTCCACTTGCCAGTTTTAGAGCCACTGATGTTCAGCGTTACAGCCAAATAACAATTAGGGAATTACTACCCCCCTCCCCCCTAAATACAAACTGATAGATACGTTGGATAATTGTTCTGAAACTTTAGCCTTGGGATGATATGTGAAGTCGAAACACTTAAGGGGCCTCTGACCCCGTGGTGTTCAATTTCTGAGCTCCTTTCAGTGTTGTGCTTTCTCTTCATTACAGTTTAGAACCTGCGAGTCAATTTGCTCATCGACCACACCCCTCTAAACAAATCTTTAAGGCCACCGAAACTGAAAGTCTTGTTTCACCTATGGCTCAGGAAACTACAGCACCCCATTCCCTCAGGTGTTTCACACTATGGAGATTCTCTCCCCAAGGCTAGTACTTTTTAGAAACACAACTGACTGAAGACACCAGACCTGCAAATTCTTGATTCAGTCGCATCACTAAAACATTATCCAATGATTCAAATTAGAAATGCTCAACTTTCCTTTACCTGCCAGAGCCAGACTGATGCATTTTCACAGTGCAGGAGACAGTACAGCAATGTAGGAAAAACCAACAGAAAACGGTCATGCTTTTCTGTGAGCAAAATACAAAATAAATTGTCAGCACTGAATGGAGAATGTTGCAGAACTAGATCTTAAACACACTACTGGAGGTGTAGTTAAATCGCAGAACTGGTCTTAAGCCCTTTGCAGGTTCGTGTAGGTAATGCATCTTTATCAGCTCCGCAAAGTATTGCACAATCTTGCTATCATCATTCATCAGGGCCAGATGGTGCTTTAAAAAGTTAACCCTTCGACAGGTCACCGATTCTTCAGTTTCTCTTTCATCAACAGGAAGGTGCAAGTGATGACAGAAAGTGTAGAGAAAGGCCTGGGAGCATAGTTGGGTCAGCATATTGTGGACATGCATGTAATATGTGCTGCCCCTCTTTATCTGAGTCCTGTGATCTGCCAGTCTGGTGATCAGCCGTCCTTTATATTGCGGGCAACGGAGAGTTTTGTTGTCACAGTCTAGAATGCTGATGTATCGACTGTACCGATTCAGCGAGTGCAATATACTGGTACCCAAGGGAGAAGCTATTCTGGAAAAGTCAAAGAAACAAAACATTTACCAATTCATTCACAATAGGATGTTTGTGTGCAAGAATATGTGCTCAGTATTAAAAATGCCAATTTCTGAACTTCCAGTCTGGACTTTTCAAATTCTATCTGAATAACACAACACTTACAGCTCCAAGATATCTTTGGATAAGTGAATATTACATGCATGGTGTGGGTTTCACATCAACAACTAATTGCTTTAAAATTAAAATAATCATGCATTGTAAAATCACAATTAGCTCTGGGTCACCCGAGTATGATTTACCTGTCCCATGTGTTTGACAGAAATAACCACACAATACAGCTTCAGCTGGCATTAGAAGTATTGTGTGCACTAATTGCAGCAATGGACATGAGTGTGGATGGAACACTTAAAAGATTTCAGCAAAGTGTTCAAGTAGTACAGCAGGGTTTCAGAAAAAATTTGAGCAAGTTAGCTGACAACAGCCACACCATGATGTAATGTTTTAACACTTTATGGAAACTTAATTCAAGGAATAGGGGGAGGGAGGGGAGGGGAGGGGAATCAGGATATTGAATTTCATAATCAGCCATGTACATAAATGAACGGCGGAGCAGGTTCCAAGGGCCAAATAGCCCACTCCTGCTTCTGGTTTCTAATTCATTTGAATTCCTACAGAGCAGGAGGAAGAGGCCATTCAGCCCATCAAGTCTGCACCAACTCAACAAAAGAGGATTTTGTGTGTAGCTGTATACAAGAAGGGTAGGTAGCAATTAGACTTTTCCCAGATATCAACTGTTTTGATTAGGAAAAGTGGAAGTTGTAACCACAAACATTTTCTGTTCACTTTACACAGTTTCAGACATGAGGGAGCATCACTAATCTCAATCATATTTCCCTCTTTGAACCCAGCCTAGCATTTTAAAGGAACTTTTGAAATAGACAAGCTGCTGTGGCACTGCATTAAAGTAGAATGAATACAGACTTTCAAGGGCACCTTTGTATGGCATGGCTTGAGCATATATTGTATAATGTAATGTCAGATAACAGGTCAGAGTAATGGAAGATTGTCTTCCACCTCAAAAACAGCTGAGTGACAAAGAAGCATACTCAAGAGCTGCACTCTCTGAATGGCTTCCACCCACCATGATAAGCCAGCAGGTGAGAGTAGTAAGTCCCATTAAATTCACATGCATTTTTGCATGTTGGAATTATACTAAAATCTGCTCTGTACAAAGTCCCAAGTGATGCAAGTCTGCCATCTGGAATTGGTCCTACTCCTCTTGATTTTTGTATGATCAGAGGCTGTGTATAAACTGCCAAGTTCAACTACTAATCTTGTGTCAACACTCTTTCCAGCCCTCTTTGCAATGGGGAAATACCAGTAGGATAGCATCAAGTTCATGAATCTCACCAACCTTGATTAGTTGTCAATTTGTACATGGAAATTAGTGTAAAGCAATGGCATTTATGTAAAGAATGTTCAGTTTATTAAGAGGTCACCGGCGTAGCTTCGAGATAATCAGGAGCAAAAACTGTATTGGAAAAGAATAGTTTCAGACTGTCTGATGGAACAGTTTCAATAAGGAAATGATACAAAAATCTGAATGCATCATAGTTTACATATGTTCTCTCTTTATCAAATAGTGGGTTACTTTCAGTATTGGGACTATTCATAATACTTGGATTTATCATCAAGCTTCATGGGTGGTTTCTGCTCAAGTTGTTGGCCTATTTGCAAAAAATAACTTTTTGCTCAACTGCCTTAAATGACTGTGAGCATGATCTTGGCCATCTTGGTAACCTAAAAATATCTATTAGGTATAATATTCTAAAAAAAATTGCAACATAATTTATTTATTTGCAAAGAGAAATTTGTGACATTAAGAAGATAAAGTTTAAGCAGATTTATTGTAGATTTTTTTTAAACCTACTTGTACTAGTCTGCTTCAAGCAGGACTGTAAATACCCACCCAAAACACAAATCCAAAATGTGCTTTAATACTAGCAATCTTTTCAAATAATTTTAATATTTCTTCATTATAAAATCTTATCTAATTTTGTAGCCTCATCTATTGACCTCTTTTTTACATGCAATTTGTATAGCAGTTTTTCACACTGTTCAGTGATTGATATTGGTTCTAAGCCAGAGGAATGTAGGTGTTGCTTGAGGTTAGAATCTGCAATGAATTTAATATCAGTCATGGTTAGCAGCAAATACTTTGCATTTTTTATAATGCATCCAGAGTTAATTTCCTGATCGAGCTCAAACCCACATCTGCTTTAAGCACGTAAACTTTGTTAAAATCTAGTAAAATAAGAATATAAAAATGTTATCAAGAAGAGCTTTGAGAAATGTCTGCCTGGGACCCATATTACTGCTAAAAGGCTGCATTTACAAGATGACTAGTTCCACAATTCTCCTGAACTTTCTATTTAATCTATTATGAATTCATCAATGAACGCATCTACTGTATTAAGCTTAACTATTGCTCTGACGTTGTCAGATCTGAATCGATTACTAAGTAAAGTGGTAATCATGGCGACATTGTATCTATATTTAATACACACCTCTGAAGTCCAATGAGTTTCCAGGTCTGTAAATGGTTGATGTGCAGAGGGAATGTTACCCATTGCTTTATACAGTCCGAATCTCTACCATAATTAGGGACAAATGTCGACAAAGCATTGACAAGCTTTTTAACTTTTCCTTCTTGTTCACCTACTATTACAAGTGTCCGGCCAGTTAACAATGAAAAAATTGCTTGTTGTGCAAAAGAATATTGCCTTATAAACCACAGCGAATTCTTCCCAGACTGCTTCTTATGCTTTCCAGAGAGCCTTTTTGTAGGACAGTTTGGTAAACCTGGAGATGGAGTCCTGTCTGAACATAATGAAGCACTAATGTAACTCAAGTTGTCCAAATGCTCATCAACAGGAATTTGAACTGTTTCTCCATTACCAGGTACATTATTGTACTTTTTCTCATGGGTAGATAATACTTGATCATCAGCACCAAATAATCCATTTCCTTCTTCTTGCTGTGGGAAGTCACCAAGGAATATTTGATCTAAGGTTTTACTGCGTTGTGGTGGAACATTGACTACTCCATCATTGTATTCTTCAGTTACAAATGTAGGTATTGATTTAGTAAAATTTGGGCTCTCTTTCCCAATGCAACAAGTGGCATCTACAGGCTCAGGTAAAACAGGCAGCGTTATAGTATGATTTTCAAAGTCTTCCTTGCTAAGCCCATTACTATGGTTTAGATTTGCAATGGGCTGCACAAGATCAATGTTCAGCTGTTTTTCTTCTTCATTGTCTAAAGCTGGTTCTTCTTCATGTATTGCACTTGGACAGGTGGCCTTAAAATCTTCAGGTATTAGAGATTCAGTGGTACAGAGGACTTCAATGCTGTCCTCACTGTTTGTCCGTTTGGTGACTACAAATTTCCTCCTCACAATTTCTGGATGCTGGCACTGCACGTTTGTTTGGCTGTCAGATTTGGAAAATATTGGTCCTGGGCAGGATTTTTCTGTACCCAGCACTTCAATGCTTTCACCACTACTGACACTTCCCTTTTCTTTCCCTTCTAGTTCAAGATAGTCCGAGGCTCCTAGCGGATTTTTGCACGGGATAGAATCTGCCACAGTCCCATGGTAACTCTCTATGTCAACTTGCTGATCCAATTTAATAGGCACAGACTCCACGCAAGATTTGTATGATTCAAAGCTTGTAGCCTCATTTGATAAACAGGTCTGTTCCAAATCCTTAGTAGAACTAAGAATATTTAAAACTGGAAGCTGTTTGTCACAGCGCTGTTGCTTTTCAGTTTGCTCTTTGTCAAAGAGTAATGGGTCTTCAAACAGAAAGGAAGTGAATTGCTGTTGCTGAAGCAGCTCTTTTTCAATTTGGCTCGTAATCAGATAGCATACATCGCCTCTGAAGAATTTCTCTAACTGCCTAAGCTGTTCAAGGGTCTGATTAAAAAAGTAACTATCACAAAGTTCTTCTAGGGTTTTCAATTTTTTTTCAAAGCATTTTGCCGACTTAGCCCTTGTGAACTTGGGAGTGTAAGAACTTCTATCGGAAAAGCTATTTTTTTCACACAATTCGTCTGTGTTTGACAGTTGTTCCAACCCGGTGTCGGATTGTTCTGTGGCATATTCTGGTTCGTATGAAAAATAGTCAGCATCTTTCGTTTTTTTGTGCGAATAAGTTCTTATCTGCATTAAAAGATCTTGATGTTCAATGATACACTTCTCCACATTGGCTAACTCGTTGGCCTTTTCGATCGCCACCGACGAGTAGTATCCTTTATCGTTAGATTTCTTTTGGATTTCCGTTTCGTTATGTAAGACATTCCGCGTGTACTCGAGATCCTGCAGTTTCTTTTCCAGTTCAGTGGCAAAGGCTTTTCTGTTTCCAGTTTTCAAGCACTCGGAGGCTTTAGAGAAGTTGTCCGAAAGCTGCTGGAACTGCAGCATGATTTTGTTTTCATCGGCGGAGATGTAAGCCACGCAGAACGGCCTAACGAAGCCCCTGGCCTCCAGGTCGTAGAGAGTCAAGTGGTGAACGTAGGCGAAAGCCCCTTCCTTGGAGTCCCCCAGCACCACCTTGGAGTCCTCCACAAAGTTGAGCTTGGGATAACTGGTGCCGGGGGGGTGTCCCACAAAGGAGGCCTGATAGTCCACGGACATGATCCTGAGAGAGAAATAGTTGAGGTCAAAGTTACCGCGGGCATGGTCGGGGATGGTTAACAAAGGCTGAGGGCCTACCTGCTCGGAAAACTCGGATATCAGAATGAAATCCTTCTCGAATTTGGCCGTGGCCGCCTTGGACCAGGGGTTTTCGGGTTGGAATTGGAAAAGGGGCACCGAGTCATCGCTGTACTGCGGCCCGTAATCATCTTCGTGGGTGAGGGCCACCACATCAGGGGCGGTGATCATATTTCCACTTTGCCGGAGCGAGCATGGAGAGCAAAGAGAAAGAGCAGCCCCCTTAGCAACGCCAGCGCCTCCTCACCAGCCACCATTTTGTCTCCATCTGACCTGAGGCGCTTCACCAGCCCCGGGCACCGCTTTTCACCAGAGAATCCCTTTCTTAAAAAAAAACAAATACGCCGTCCCTTTCGTGTCGAAAATCCAGTCGCATAAAAACCCCGGTGAGCATTAATCGTTTAATATTTGTTTTTAAAAAGAGCCTGACGAGTAGCAGGCTGGGTGTTGTAGTTCCCCGCTTCCCCTTTAACTTCGGGGCCAAAGGCGGCGTGAACTACAACTCCCAGCAGTGCACCGGGGCCCAGGGACCGACCAATCGAACTAACCCCCCCATGTGCGCATGCGTACTCCGCCCCCACACCTTGCTGTGCCTCTGTTAGGACTTGGATTGTCATCACTGGGATGCGTCAGTGCACTAACTTAGACCATAAGACGTTGGAGTAGCATTTAGGCCACTCGGCCCATCGAGTCTGCTCCGCCATTGAATCATGGCTGATATTTTTCTCATCCCCATTCTCCTGCCTTTTCCCCATAACCCCTGATTCCCTTCTTAATCAAGAATCTATCTTAAAGACACTCAGTGACCTGGCCTCCACAGCCTTCTGCAGCAAAGAGTTCCACAGATTCCCCACTCTCTGGCTGAAGAAATTCCTCCTCATCTCTGTTTTAAAGGATCGTCCCTTCAGCCTGAAGTTGTGCCCTCTAGTTCTAGATTTTTCTACTAGTGGAAACATCCTCTCCACATACACCCTATCCAGGCCTCGCAATATCCTGTAAGTTTCGATAAGATCCCCCTTCATCCTTCTAAACTCCAACGAGTACAGTTTCCGAGTCCTCAACTATTCCTGAAACAACAAGCTCTTCATTCCAGAGATCATTCTTGTGACTCTCCTCTGGATCCTTTCCAAGACCGGCACATCCTTCCTTAGATATGAGGCCCAAAACTGTTCATAATACTCCGCATGGGGTCTGACCAGAGCCTTATGCAGCCTGAGAAGTACCTCCCTGCTCTTGTATTCTAGCCCTCTCGACATGAATACTAACATTGCATTTGCCTTCCCAGCTGCCAACTGAACCTGCGCGTTAAACTTAAGAGGATCTTGAACAATGACCTTTGTGTCTAATTTCCTAAGCATTTTCCCAATTCGAAAATAGTTCTCCCAAAGTGCATAACCTCACATTTTTCCACATTGTATTTCATCTGCCACTTCTTTGCCCATTCTCCTAACCTGTCCAAGTCCTTCTGCAGCACCCCCTGCTTCCTCAATACTTCCTGTCCCTCTACATATCTCTACTAAAAGCAGTTGCTTTGCTTTTAGTGAAGACACCAGCCTGATTTTTTAAAAATGCATCGACATTGAGCTACAGTGGGTGGCATGGTAGCACAGTGGTTAGTACTGCTGCTTCACAGCTCCAGGGACCTGGGTTCGATTCTTGGCTTGGATCACTGTTTGTGTGGAGTTTGCACATTCTCCCCGTGTCTATGTGGGTTTTCTCCAGGTGCTCCAGTTTTCTCCCACAGTCCAAAGATGTGTGGGTTAGGTTGATTGGCCATGCTAAAATTGTCCCTTAGTGTCCTGAGATGCTAGGTTAGAGGGATTAGTGTGTAAAACATATAGGGATATGGGGTAGGGCCTGGGTGGGATTGTGGTCAGTGCAGACTGGATGGGCTGAATGGCCTCTTTCTGTACTGTAGAGATTCTATGATTTGGGATGAGTAGAACCTGGGGTCATAGTCTAAGAATAAGGGGTAAACCATTCAGGACTGAGATGAGGAAGAAATTCTTCACTCAAGAGTTGTGAACCTGTGGAATTCTCTACCACAGAAAGCTGTTGAGGTCAGTTTGTTAGATATGTTCAAGGGGAAGCTGGATGTGGTCCTTGTGGCTAAAGGGATCAAAGGGTATGGAGAGAAATTGGGAGTAGTTTACTGAAAGTGCATGATCAGCCATGATCATGTTGAACGGTGATGCAGGCTTGAAGGGCCAAATGGCCATTAATGCACCTATTTTCTATGTTTCTATGAATGGGATAAGTTATCCCTTTCAAATCTGCAAAATGAAAGGTGAATCTCAGCAGCTCTAAAATGTTGAGTAAAATTCCCCACTGATTTGCATCTATTTCCATCTGGAGATATCAGCTAAGTGCTCTGATTTATGATTCATCCAACAACAGGTGCATTTATTTAGCACCTCCAACATGGAAAACTTAGCAAAATAAGGACAATAAAAAGTCAGACAGTAATGAAAAGTCAGACAGTAATGCAAATACAAAATATTGAGTGGAATGGCCTGAGATTTGGTTAAAATGTTTTTCAAAACGAGGAAAGGCATTACGACGTGAACGCAAAAGCAATATACTGTTGATGCTGGCAAACATTTCCTGTTTCTACAATATAAATGTTTTCGCTTTTCTAAATTAAAGTGCAGAGGACAGGAGGAAATTCCCAAATTGGACCCTAGACAGCTGAAGGCGTTGCCAAAGAGTAGTGAGATGAAGGAAGGGTAAGTACAGTATATACAAACAGACAGAACTCAGGGAGAGGAGAGTTGTGGTGTAATGTAGCGCTGGAGGAGGTTGGAGAAGAAAGGTAGGAAGAGGCTATGAATAGATTTATACTGCAGGATAAGAAAGTTTAACTCAAGGCTTTAGGGGTCTGGGTGGCAATGTTGGTCAATAAAGGGCAGGGGTGATTGATCTGTAAGACTACGTGTAGAATATGATACAAATAGTTGTTTTGGATGAGCTGTAGTTTTACAGAAGATGGGAGGCTCACCAAAGAGCATTGGAATAGTTGAACATAGAGGTGACAAAAGCAAAAATGGCAGATGGGCTGTGATGCGGACAAACCAGTGGACTTCTGAAATAATTAAACTTTATGATGGTAGATATATAGGATTGATATGCTCTTGTGAATGCTAACAATCTGATTCAACCTGAGATGATTAGTTGAAGGATGGATCAGTGGGGAAAGTATGACATTTGTGAGGAGGGTGAAAATGATCTCGTAATCAGTCCTTTAAAAGTCTCTGAGCTCACAAAATTCATACATGACAAACAAAGGACCAGGAACAAGTTACTCAGTCACAAAAACAGAAAATGCTGGAAAATCTCAGCAGGTCTGACACATCCGTAGAGAAAGAATAGAGCCAATGTTTTGAGTCTGGATGAGCCTCTGTTAACGCTAACAGCAAAGAAAATCAGATGATATTTATACTGGAGGTACAGCTTGATTAGGATCCCATCCACCACCTGAAACATTCACTCCCTCCACCGCAGATGCACAGTAGTAGCAGTGTGTACCATCTGCAAAATGCACTGAGCAACTCACTAAGGCTCCCTTAGTAGCTTCTTCCAAACCCACAGTCTCTACCACCTAGAAGGACAAGGGCTGAAGCATGCATGGAACACCAAAATCTGGAAGTTCCCTTCAAAACCACACACACCATCCTGGCTTGAAACAGTAATTACTGTTCCTGCATTGTGGTTGGGTCAAAATTCTGGAAATCCCCAACAACACTACCCACACCACACGGACTGCAGTGGTTCAAGAAGGCAACTCATCACTACCGCTCAAGGATAATAAAAGGGTTGGCACAGTGGCATAGTGGTTATCACTGCTATCTCACAGCAAAAGGGACTTTTGTTCAATTCTCGGCTTGGGCCACTTTCTGTGTGAAGTTGCACATTCTCCCTGTGTCTGTGTGGGTTTCCTTGGAATGCTCCAGTTTCCTTCCACAGTCTGAAAAACGTGCTGGTTATGTGCATTGGCCATGCTAAATTCTCCCACAGTGTACCCAAACAGAGGTGAACTGTGACAACTAGGGAATTTTCACAGTAACTTCATTGCAGTGTCAATATAAGCCTACATATACTAATAAATAAGCTAAAAAAAGTAAGATATTGTACTGATTTTATAGGCTGCGCTTACGAGAGATACAAAAAACTGACAACATTAATTGTAAATGGCATTTTAATATGCTTCAATAATGTGACAGTGCATCGACAATAAGTATATATGAATATATGAAATAGGAGTAGAAGAAAGCCATTTGGCCCCTTGAGTCTGCTCTGTCATTCAGTAAGATCATGGCTAGTCTGTTTGCATTTCAAATACTATATACCCATCTGTCCCAATAACCTTTGATTCCCTTGCCCAAAAAGAATCTATCTACCTCTGCCTTAAAAATATTCAGTGACCCCACCTCCACAGCCTTCTGAGGTAGAGAGTTCCAAAGTCATACAACTCTGTGAGGACAAATCTCCTCATGTCTGGCCTAAAATATTGATTCCTAGTTCTGGACTCACCCACAAGAGGAAACATCCTTTTCATGTCCACCTTGTCAATACCATTTAGGATCTTATATATTTCAATCAAGTCACCCCTCACTCTTCTAAACTCCAGTGCAAACAAGACTGGTTTGTCCAACCTATCCTCATAACACAACCATTTCATTCCAGGTATCATTCTAATAAATCTCCACTGAATCAGTTCCAATGCATTTATATTCTTCCCTGAACAAAGAGACCAAAACTAGGCACAGTAGTTTCACAAATACCCTGTATAACTGAGTGCTCAGGGTTGACCATTTTAGGACAGAGGTGAGCAGACATTTCTTCACCCAAAGAGTGGTGAGTCTGTGGGATTCATTACCACAGGAATTAGTTGATGCCAAAACATTAAATTTATTCAAGAGGTGGCTGGATATAGCACTTGGGGCAAATGGGAAAAAGCAGGACTAGGCTTTTGAATGGGATGATCAGCCATGATCGTAATGAATGGTGGAGCAGGCTCCAAGGGCCAAATGGCCTCCCTCCGCTCTTCTATGTTTCTATGACATCTTTTTTATGTTCAATTCCTCTCATGATAAAGGCTAACATTCCATTAGCCAGTCACTTGCTGTATCTGCATACTAACTTGCATGAGAGCATCTAGGTCCCGCTACGCCTTGGAATTCTGCAGCCAATCTCAATTTAAGTAATATTCTTCCTTTCAAAGTGAACAACTTGACACTCTCCCACATTATACGCCAGATTTTTACCCACTCACTCAACCTATCTGCACTGTACCCATCTATTATGCACGTGTTTTGCATTTGCAGTATTATACGTGCAACTGTTAACATATAGCCTACTGAAACTGTTAAATTTTCTGGCGACTTTATTCTGCTCTCAGAATAATTCAATGTAGAAAGTACTGTCACCCCAGCCATCCTTTGGATCACCTGGATTCGGATGGTGAACATTTAAAGCGACTTTAGTTCACCCTGATAATAAGCAAAAAACCTGCGGATGCTGGAATGTGAAGCTAGGACAGAGATGCCTGTTCACCCTGGCTGCTTTTGAGCACAGGAACCAGCTGGATTGGGAGTTCCTGCGCTAATTCACTCAGCGCCTTCCTCCCCCCCGCCACAGCTGAAGCACGCCGCGCACGCGTGCTTCGTCCACACCGCGCAACCAACCAAAAGCGCGAGAGCAGGCGGCGGGTTTCTCTGTGACAGTCAGCGCCAGTATCCAATGGAACGGCGATGAGGGGAGAACTAGCCAATCGTGAAGGGAAGGCGGGACGAACGTGGCAGTCAGGTTCGGTTGGTCTGGGTTTTCCTTCCCCCCCCGCCCCCAGCGCCACACGTGTGTGGAGAGCTTGTTACTGTAACAATTTGGAGCTGTCAGCTGGAGAGTTGCAACCCAGGCAGTGAAACAATTGCTCCTATATCATTGTGTGGGAAAGTACATTTTTTTAAAACTATTATATTTATTTGACACCATGGCTAAAGGGAAAAAAATTGGGTCTGAGACCCACAAGAAGAAACTCTCCTCAAGCAATGAACTGCCAGCTTCTGGGAAGACGGATGCCCCCAAACAGAAAAGGAAGAGAAGAAACACAACCCAGGTGAGTGGTAGCAGACTCTTAACCCTAACCCCAAATGACTGCACTCTCGTTTCAAGTCACAGTAAACGTGGTTCCTCTTCTCACGAAACTCTGATGCTCAAGCATTAAAGTCAATGTGTATGCTGCATATTTTGGCATCTTAAAATGATTGTGAATTGGTTTTTAAGGGGGGCGGGTACAAGTCACACAACAGAGATATTTTTAGCATTTTTATGTTCATGCATACTCAGCATTATTTTTTATTTCCACGGCAGTGAGCATATCAAAATGGTTTCAATTACACTTGTTAATGTATTTGCAGAATCACAAATTTGCTGAATCAAAAATAAATGGCAAATTTTAAACATAATGGTGTAAATATTTTGGACAAGAGAAGCTACCACTATCAAATATACGTGTATATGAGCATAAGAAATATAATTGTTTTTATCCATATAATTATAATAGGCTGAAGTAAAATTCCAAATCTTTCTATTTGGAGAGAGTACCTGAACTAGTAAACAATCTTAAAAGCCTTTCTTAACTTGCCCATTATCAAAATTACTGGGAAAAACTTTGGAACTTTTATTATTTTGGAACAGCTGGTGTATCTGGTTTTTCTCCTCCTCCTCCTGCACACTCTTAATAACTTTATTCTTTAATAAATTTGATTTGTACTTTGTAGCCTGCTGAATTTCTCAGCAAGGTGTTTATCACTTAATTAGAGGTATATGATTCACAGTCCACCATTTCTAGTGCCTTTCTCAAAAAAGAGATTCAGTATCCTGATGGCATTCTGTCCCATTGTGGATATGGTCAAAATGTCGGTTTGTAAGAAGTACAGGTTTTCTATCAAAGCAGCTTATGCTTTGAGCTTGAGAAACATGTTATTCAAGAGCCTAGAATGCAGTAACTGCATCTGTGGGATATTGTTGCAAACCTGTTGGCTGAAATATGGTGGTAACACACTGGTTATGACTTTCCATAATTCCTGAGATTCAAGAACGGTCTCAGCAGTTTGAAAGGTAGCAAATGTAACACCCCTTCAAGAAAGGAGGGAGAGAGCAAACTGAGAACTACAGCCAATTAGCCTGACACCAATCATTGGGAAAATGATGGAATGGTTTGACAAAAGGGAAATCTTGTTTGACAAATGTATTAGTTTTTTTGAGGATGTAACTAAAGACAAATCAGTAGATGAAATCGTAGATTTCCAAAAAGGCGTCGACTGCCACATGGAAGGTAAATAACACAAGATATTGCCCATGGGGTAATATATTGGAAGGATGGAGAATTGGTTAACAGACAGGATCGAGAGGAGATGAACAGGGCATTTTCAAATTGTCAGGCTATAACTACTGGGCTCTTGCAAGAACGGAGCAACACCTATTTGCAGTCCATGTTGATGACTTGGATGAAGCAACTAAGAGTAATATATCTAGGTTTATTCAAGGCAGAATTGGACAGATTTTTGATTGATCAGGGAGTTGAGAGTAACAGGGGTTGGCAGGGGGGAACAGATAGGGAAGTTGAGTTAAGACCACAACCAGAGCAATCATGACCTTATTGAATGGTGGAGCAGGCTCAAAGGGCTGAATGGCCTAGTCTTGCTCTGAAGTCTTAAGTTCCTATGTTTGCTGACAACTCACATGTTGACTTACTGCTGTCCACTCAGGTTGGAGAGTGCCATGGATTTTTTTTGCATTGCTGCATCGCTATTGACATAGGTTATTTTCATATCTCATCTGAAAGACATCATGTCTGACAGTGCTGGTCTCCCTCACTGAAGTACCAATCTAAGTTATGTCCTTAAGTCCTGGAGTGAAGTTTAACTTTAATGGGCGGCATGGTAGCACAGTGATCAGCACTGCTGCTTCACAGTTCCAGGGTCCTGGGTTCGATTCCCGGCTTGGGTCGCTGTCTGTGTGGAGTTTGCACATTCTCCTCGTGCCTGTGTGGGTTTCCTCCCACAGTCCAAAGATGTGTGGGTTAGGTTGATTGGCTATGCTAAGAAACTGCCCCTTAGTGTCCAAGGATGGGTAAATTAAAGGGATTAGTGGGTATAATATGCAGGGATATGGGAGTAGGGCCTGGGTGGGATTGTGTTCAGTGCAGACTCGTTGGGCCGAAGGGCCTCTTTCTGCACTGTAGGGTTCTATGATCTATGACATTGTGACTCCACAGTGAGTTGGGATATTGGAGTCAGTTTGGTGCTGTCGTAAGTTTACTAATACAATGCATGGATCAGACAAGTGTGCCAAACCCCAGATGGTTAGTTGTGATTGATATCCGGAGATGTTTATGGTACTGTTCAACTTGCAACAATTATGGCGATTCTTGTTTGAGAATCAGTAACCATTTGCTGAAACATTTTAAGATGGTAAACTGCCTTGTTATGGTGACTGAAATTCTACCAGTGTGCGCACATGAGGCCATCTAACCTCTAACATTTGTCAACTGGAGCCAAAGCTTTCTGTGCTTGTGCAAATAAATAGGCTAGCCTCTTCTGGGGAGAAATTTTATACTTCATATTGGATAAATGGAAACTTAATTTTCTGGAACATCTGTTTTTAAGATTTTTCAGCATATTGGGTTTCTCCATGTGTGATATCCATGTTTTAAGCAAGAACTGAATATCAATTACGCTACCTCTTAATAATCTTTGTGCTCACTGCAAAATTCAACTTCTGTACCAAGCTTATGTTTCCTATAAATTAGAAGTTTGATTTTAATTTGGCGGATAAGCCATGAAGTCAATCTACAATTACAAAGCCAGAATATGTCCTCTTCCATCTGACAGACACTTAAAGTTTAATTCATGAGATGTTGGAATCTCCTGCTAGGCCAGCATTTATTGCCCATCTTTAATTGTCCTTGAGAAGGGTGGTGATGAGCTGTCTCCCTTGAGCCGCTACAGTCCTTGTGGTATAGGTACACATGTGCTGTTGGGAAGGCAGTCCTAGGGATTTGACCCAGTCACAGTGAACAAGTGGCAATATATTTCCAAGTCAGAATGGGTAATGGACATGAGTTTGGAAGGTGCTGTCTGGGGAGCCTTAGAGAATTCCTACAATGCACCTTCTGAATGGTACTGCCACTGTGCATTAGCGGTAGATGTTTATGGATGGGAAGCCAAACAAGTTGACTGCTTTGTCCTGATTAGTGTTGAGCTGCTTGAGTGCAGTTAAAGCTGCACTTAGCTAGGAATGTGGAAAGTATTCCATCATACTCCTGATTTGTGCTTCAGGGAATTAAGAGGCGAGTTACTCACCACAGGATTTCTAGCCTCTGACCTGCTCTTGTAGACATGGACAGATTGTGCAGCTCAGGACATAACACCCAATCAAATTAAGTTGTGTGAGAAAAATGTACACAGAAGCATGTTGAGCTAGCAAATGAAAATAACAGACACATTTTATTCATTGAAGTTGTAGTCTGTTTAATAACATGTTACCTGAGCTCTAAGTACTGTAATTGACAACTTCCTCTGGAAGCTTCCCAGTAATAAATGTAAATATTTAATTATACCTGAGTCCTTATTTTACATGAAGCTTGTCATAATTTCCTGTTGTGGGGCCTTTTCAGAAACTAAATAATGCTGAAACTTCAGCTAATACAAAGACTCATGAAGCCCGTGTCCCAGTTAAAGACGTAATTTTATTTGATGAATGATCGATGGCAGAATGAGCATTGGACAGTCCAATGCCTTATTAACAGAAAAGGTTTTGAGCATTCCAATATCACTCTGAAGTTACAATCCATCAAATAGATCAATTATACATTTCTCCAGCTTTACCTTCCCCGCCTTTCCGATAGTCAGGAACCGATCGTTATTAGTCCAGATCAATCATCATTTGTTAACAATTCTCATACACCTTATCAAATTGCATTCTGACATCATGGGATTTCACGGGTCCATAGAATCTGGATGCTTCTTCCCCTTGTTGAGGCTTAGCTAGAAAGGTCAAAGTTACTGTCTCCACCAATACTTATTTGTGTCAACGGCTGAACTGGACAGTTGACTTCTCACATCTCAAAAAAACTGTTTTATCAGGACGGCTCGAATGTCTCTATTCATAAAGTGGTTTTGGAACCATACTGTGTGTAACTTTTGCTGATAAAACTATGCACATTCTGTGGTTTCATATTTCTAAAGAATGTGGTTTTTCTGCTCAGTCTTCACCCTATGATACCTCGCAGCAGCCTACCTTTGACTAAAATGTACTTTAAAAAATACATTTTAAAATCCAAAATACATGTGTAAATCAAATACGTGTTCAAATCTCATGCTTATTTTAATCTCTCACTGTGTTCATACTGTTTTCATGTAAACAGTACCTCATAAGACTGAGGCTCTGATCTGAAGTAATTTCGCTGAGCGCTGGTAGTTTTATTAGTCTTTTAAATCCCTGATTATTTGAAATTTATGTAACCTACTATGCATTTCTTCAACATTGCACTGCAGTAACCTGGATGTTTGGTTTCCAAGTGATCTGGAAGCTTGAAGACTGCAATACAGATTTATTCAGCTGGGCAGAACGAGACACTTCTTCTGCTTTTAGTTTTCTTTGAACACCCATTCTGAACAAGTTTTATCTTTCAGGTTAAATGCTTAAATTGCGCGTCCTTCAGTGTCTGAAGGAATTTAGCCCAATGTTATGATCATGTTGATCACGCTGGCAGCTCTGTATGTTACTTCATATGCCAGAAATTTCCATCTAAGTTAATGAATTTAGATGGAAGCACAAATAACATAATTGTTGCCCTCAAAGAATCTATAATTTGCTGTAGTTGAAGAACCATTGGGACCTTCTAACTTCTAACAGGACAGAGAGATCTTCTGGTACAATATAATGTGTGACGCTCCCAGGTTAAATTCTGGATTGGCTTTACAAAAGGACAAAGACACTCAAGGCAGACAAAAGTTGACATAAATCAGTTTCAATTTGCCAATTTTGGCATAGCTAACATCTGGTACATCAAGTTAAAAAGTTTATTTATTAGTCAGAGTAGGCTTACATTAATGCTGCAAAGAAGTTGCATGAAAATCCCCTAGTCGCCACACTCTGGCACCTGTTCAGGTACACTGAGGGAGAATTTAGTGTGGCCAATGCATGTGGCCAGCACATCTTTTCAGACAGCGGGAAGAAACCCATGCAGATATGGGGAGAATGTGCAGACTCCACTCAATGACCCAAGCTGGGAATTGAACCCAAGCCCTTGGCTCTGTGAGGCAGCAGTGCTAACCACTGTGCCACTGTGTCACCCCTTCTCCATTTTACTATCACATTTTGATAGTAAATTGGAGACCCTTTTCCTATAACCTCATTTTACATAATCTGAACCAAGTGATTGGATCAAGGAAACTCGAGTGAATATAGTTCACGCTGATGCTTTTACTCAGGTTACTGTAATTTCTAATGGCCTGTACTCGTGAAAGAATCTTTGCACAGAAGTGACTGGATGTGAGGGAAACAGTAGCATCTAGTTGTGTTACTGAGCTAGTAATCCAGACTAATAACCTAGACACATGAACTCAAATGCCACTGTGGCAGCTGGGGAGTTTAAATTCAGTTAATTAAACAAAAAATTGGCATAGAAAGCTAGTATCAGTAATGGTGCCTGGGTAACTACTAGACTGTTGTAAAAAAAATCCTCCGGTTCACTTAAGTTTAAAATTAATTTTATTAGTATTACAAGTAGGCTTACATCAGCACTGAAATGAAGTTACGGTGAAAGTGCCCTAATTGCCACACTCCATCGCCTGTTCAGGTACACTGAGGGAGAATTTAGCATTGTCTAACTTGCACATCTTTTGGACTGTGGGAGGAAACCAGAGTACCCAGAAGACACAGGGTGAACATGCAAACTCAGACAGTCACCCAAGCTGGGAATTGAACCCGGGTCCCAAGCGCTGTGAGGCAGCAGTGCTAACCTCTGTGCCACCGTGTTGCCCCAGGGTAGCAAATCTGCAGTGACCTACATGTGACTTGAGACCCGCAGCAGTGTAATTGGCTCTGAAATGACCAAATAAGATGCTCAGTCATTAATAAAAGCAAAATACGGCAGACACTGGAAATCTGAAATGAAACAGAAAATGCTGGAAAAACTCAGCATTTGTCACAGGAGCTGTGAAGAGAGAAACAGAGTTCGCATTTCAAATCTATACGACTTCAGAGCTGAAGAGAGGGAGAAAAGTGATGGATTTTATACTGTTTAAGAAGGGATGGAGCAGAGTGGAAGGCCAGAGATAGATGAGAATTAGGAAGGATTGGGCAATGATGTTCTGGGTGTAAGACAAAGATAGTGTTAATGATGGTGCTAAAGACTAAAGAAGGTACTGATAGAAATGAAGGTAAGACAGCAGAATGTGTAAATGACAGCAGGCTAAGGATGGACATGTGGGCATGAGAGTTGGATGCTGAGGTGAAATTGCAAGCGACAGGAGGTTGGGGTCTTGCTGCAGACTAAGCGAAGGTATTCCTCAAAGTAGTCACCCAAACTGTTTGGTTTACCCAGTGTGGAGGAGGCCACAACTACAATAAACCAAATTGAATGAAGTGCAAGTGAAATGCCGCTTCACTTGAAAGGAGTTGTTTGGGGCCTTAAACAGTGAGTTGGGGCAGGTGTTCTATTTTCTGTGATTGCAAAGGAAGATGCCATGGGAGGGGGTGATGGAGGAGTGAACCAGAGTGTGATGGAGGGAGTGATCCCTGTTTTGACAAAGAGTCATCTGGACTCGAAATGTCAGCTCTTTTCTTCCCTTACAGATTGCCAGACCTGCTGAGATTTTCCAGCATTTTCTCTTCTGGAGTGAGCCCAGTGGTGTTTGGTGCTACTGCACTGGAAGTGGTGGAAATGGCGGAGGATGATCTTTTGAATGTGGAGCCTGGTGGGGTGAAAAGTGAGGAAAAGGGGGACTCTATCATGGTTGTGGGAGGGAGGGGAAGGGGTGTGGGTTGAGGTGCGGGGGATGGGTTGGACACAGTGTTGTGGAGTCCTTGGTACCGGGAAAAGAAGTGCCATTTTGGAAGGTAGCATCATTGGAACAATGCAACAGAGATGGTGAAACTGGGAGAATGGGATGCAGTCCTTACAGCAAGCGGGGTGCAAAAGGTTGTAGTCAAAGTAGCTCTTTGTTTGATGCTTTAAGTTTCATTTGTGATTTGTTTTTGTTTCAGGTGGTTACCCTTTAAGGGGCTGCCTTTCTAGCTTTGTTCTTCAGTTTATTTAGTTTAGTTTAATTGCTTTACAGAAAAATGTGGGAATCAGTAGGCTTGTAATAAATGTTAGTGGTCCATCTGGAAATGGAGTCTGAGAGGTCAAGGAAAGGAAGTGTCCAGGATGGACCATATCAAGCTGAGAGAGGGATGGAAATTGGAAGCAAACCAATTGAAGGAATGTTCCACGTACCCCACAAGAAGACCTACGTAACCAGGGCTCATGTGGGTACCCCCAGTCACACCTTTTATTTGCAGCAAATGTGACAAATTAGAGGATGAATTGTTGAGTGAGACAAGTTCAGCTAGGCAGAGGAGAGTAATGGTGGACAGGTATTGTTCAAGGAAGGAGCAGAGAGCCCTCAGACCGTCCTGATGGAGGATGCAGGTGTAGACAGATGGGATGTCCATAGTGGAGGATATTGGGGCCAGAAAGCCGGAAATTGTTTTAATTTTATTTTTATTTTTTTTTTGTCTGAGTTAACGTGCCTCCCCCACAGGGTCACTTGACACTTCTTAAGTTTGTTTTCAGAGTGTTGACCTTTGTTCCGCCTTTTACACATTCTGCTGTCTTGCCTTTATGCCACTATCAGCTTCTGCTTTAGTCTTTAGCACTGTCGTCAACACTCCATTTGTCTTGTGCCTGTAACATCTTTGTTTAACTTCTCCTAGTTCCCACCTATCTCAGACCTTTCACTCTGCTCCATCTGTTACATCCCCTCTTAATCAACATAAAATCCATTAAGTTTCTCACTCTCTCTGCCTCTGAAGAAGAGTCATACCTATTTAAAACATTAACTCTGTCTCCCTCTCCACAAATGCCGTGAGAGCTGTTAAACTTTTCCAACATTTTCTGTTTTATTACAGTCAGTCATTGAAGTGCCTCATCATCACCTTCTCAAGGGCAGTCAGTGATGGGTAATAAATCCTGACTTTGACAACAAAACTGCATCCTGTGAATGAAAAAAATATAAAAATTAGAATCTCAAGTCTTTTTGAGAAGAGATTCCGGAAGACTTTCCTCAAAAATCTCTCTGATTTTGTATTTAAGAGTGTTAGTGTTGTTGGTATCCCCGATTTCCCATGAGAAGGTTGTGGTGAGGGGAAATAGAGGAATATTAAGGGGAATTGGGAGTAGGAGATTGAGAAC
This sequence comes from Carcharhinus amblyrhynchos, assembly GCF_965287045.1. NCBI lineage: Eukaryota > Metazoa > Chordata > Chondrichthyes > Carcharhiniformes > Carcharhinidae > Carcharhinus > Carcharhinus amblyrhynchos. The sequence goes on from NC_137341.1 coordinate 14,979,363, forward strand.
AGACTAGATGGCTTGTATAGAGGATAACACAAGGGCAACTACTTTCATGTGCTTAATGCCCTGTGGATTTTTTTCTTTTGCAGTAATACTCTATTAATGTGTAACAGTTGTCATATTCACAAAAGACAACACCACAATTGGCAGACCTCCGGAGTACATTTCAACCTCTGACTGCCGTATGTTGCAATCTGTTCTGCAGTATCTGATGAATGGGAGGCCCACACAAAGTAGTAAATGTGAAAACTATACTGTTCACCAGTGTGGATTGGTTGTTGGGGCAACTATTAAGGCATGGTGGTGCAGTGGTTTGCACTGTTGCTTCACAGTGACAGGGACCTGTGTTCGATTCCAGCCTGGGTGACTCTGTGTGGTGTTTGCATGTTCTCCACCTGTCTGCGTAGGTTTCCTCCCACAGTTCAAAAATGTGCAGGATAGGTGGATTGACCATACTAAATTCCCTGTAACTGTCCCAAGATGTGACTGTTAGGGGCATTAGTAGGGTAAATGCATGGGGCTATGAGCTTAAGGTGGTGGGTGGGCTGGATGGGATGCTCTGTCAGAGAGTTGGTGCAAAGTCAATGGGCTGAATGGCCTCCTTCTGCACTGTAGAGATTCTGTGATTCTATGAACTGCAATGGCACATTTACCACAGTCACCACCATGGGAGGCATATAAACTCATTCATTTAACGGCACAACCTCTGAACGTGGGACTTCAATGGTACAGGAAATATAATACACAGCACTTTAAAACAAAAACCTATTTTTCTCCTTTTCTTATGTTTCCTTACACATTTATCCTTTAATTCTGACATCAACCCCTGGTGAAGGTAATGAAGCCTTTCAGTTACTAAACAGCAGTAAATTTACGCTTAGATAAATAAGATACCAATTAGGGTATTGTGGGATTTCACATTACTTGTATGTCATTATGTAACTTGTGTACAAGCTGTTAGTTCTGAGTGCTAATGCTCTCTGGAGACTATCAATAGGATTATATATTATTTAATTTCTTTTTGAATGGTGTGAAAATTAAATTGGAGGCCATGAACGGCGTGCTTTATTTGGGAAACATCATAATGTGATGGGTGAAATTAGTCTTCTAAAACACTTGGCCTATTCCCCTTGGAGAGTTGCATAAAAAGTTATTAGCATTTACATTACATTAAGATTATTTAGGTACTGCTGCAGGGTCCATTGGTCACTTTTAGCTGTGCGGCAGGCTAATGAGTTGTATATCACTTTTAATTAATACGTCTGTGTGTAATTTTTAAAAATAATTTTTAAAAAATTAAACTGCAGAGGTGTTTGTTCAACGCTGGTTATTTCTGACATGAGTGAAATCTCATTGTAAACTGGTGAGTGGGGGTGAAATAGATTACTTAATGTTTTTGCAGCTTCAGGTTTTTCTCATTAGTACCTTTCGGTACTTTATTTCTAATTAAATAAAGCCAATTCAAATTAAGTTCAATCATGGTCCCCATGTGAGGGACAAATCAGATCCAAACTGACAGGTGTGGCGCAGTTGTAAAGTGGGGCGTAAAATGACTTGCGCTGGTTTTCGCAACCAGCGCCATTTTACAACAATAAGATTTCCGGCACGGTCAGCCTCTCGCCTGAAATAGACAAGAGGCAGGTTAATTTGTTTACATTTGATTCTAAATGTGATTAGCGAGCCCAGCGCTCAATCATCCGGGTACGCTTGCCTATATGGCCTCGCCATGAGAGGTTCTCGCAGGCAAGGAATGGGGAGCAGTCGTTTTGGCCTTGCCGGTGGAACTAGAGGCCATTGAGGCTGAGGGCAAAGCAGGAATACCCCTTGGACAATGCCAGCCTGGCACCTTGGCACTGCCAGTGGGGCACCTGGGCAAAACCCACCAGACAGTGGTAGGGCCAATGGGGGAGAGGCTAATGGGAGAGGGGCCCATGATCTGCAGCAACCGATGTGGGGGAGAGGGGGGTCTACATCGGTCAGGGCGGCAGGGTGGTCAGCGGGGGCTGCATCTCGGGCGCGGCCCCCCCCCCCCCCCCCCCCCCCCCCTATTGTGGGGGAGTAGGGAACTGCTTCAGGCTATCTGCAGGAGCAGAGGCCTGACAGATCTCTCTTTGTCTGTCAGACCAATGCTACTGTTAATGCACGTGCGCGGCATCAAAGGTCTGCACATGTGCACTATCTCCCTCTATATGCTTTTGGGTGCCTTAAGCCCCACCCACAGACTTCTGTAGAACATAGATAGAACAGTATAGCACAGTACAGGCTCTTTGGCCCTCGAGGTTGTGCCGAGCTTTATCCAAAACCGAGATCAAGCTATCCTGCTCCCTATCATTCTGGTATGCTTCATGTGCCTATCCAATAACCGCTTGAAAGTTCCTAAAGTGTTCGATTCCACTATCACAGCAGGCAATCCATTCCACACCCCAACCACTCTGAGTAAAGAACCTACTTTGTGGACATCCCTCCTATATCTCCCACCATGGACCTTTATAGTTATGCCCCCTAGTAACAGTTACATCCACCTGAGGAAATAATCTCTGAACGTCCACTCTATCTATCCCCCTCATCATCTTATAAACCTCTATTAAGTTGCCTCTCATCCCCCTCCGCTTTAAAGAGAAAAGCCCTAGCTCCCTCAACCTTTCCTCATAAGACCTACACTCCACACCAGGCAGTGTCCTGGTAAATCTCCTGTAGCGAGCAAGATTCGCTCAAAATTTGTGGCCGGGGGAGGGGGCTGACAATGTGCCCAAAGACCAGATCTGAAACTCTCCCAGTTACACGCCTGCCTGGCACTTAGACAAAAAATGGTAAAATACTGCCCATTGTATCCCGCCCTGGGCTCAATCAAACAAGATCCAAGCTGACAGGATGAGCCATTCCACCCCCCTTCAGGGCTTGATCTAACACTTCATCTTAGCCAAAAGGCCAAGGTGGCTTGAAGAGTTGCCTGAGGTAAAACCTTGGTTTAACGTCATTGGCTACCCTGATCCTCTACTTCACCCTAGCCTGGGCAAACCGGGTTGCAGGTGTCAGCACACCAAAGTGCAATAGGCTAGCCTCGTCCCTTGCCTAATCATGGTTTCACTTCTGCAAAGTTATTTGTGTGCCATTAATGTCTGTAGAACGCAAAACATATTAAGGTGAACAGTGTAAATGTGCGAGGAACGACTGACTTAAAATATTGGTCTCTCTTGAGATTAAGTTATGTAGCGTGCACAGCAGTTCATGTTGCACATGGTCTTTTGGAAAGTTCATGCTGTGTTACAAAGATGCTTGTTGTGGTTCTTCAGATTGACAGTAGATGGTGCTGAAAGAACAACTTCCAATAGTGTGCAGACTGAGTTGTACATATATCCTTTGTGTGCATTAGGAATAACCTTTACAACTTTTTGGGCGGGGGGGGGGTGTGGTGTGGCGGGGTGGTGGGTGTGGGACGGGGGATGAAATCAGACGTTTCTTTTCCTACTTTATAGCCCTTTCCGACTGCCGGGGAGGTGAAGGTGATGGCCCTTGACATCGAGGAAGAATCTGACCGAGTGTAGCATCATGAAGCCCTAACAAATTCCAGTAGGAATCAGGGGAAAAAAGAAAGAGGTTGGAGGCCAATCATCTCAGCTTAGCGTATCGCTGCAGGAGCATCTCAGTGTAGTGTCCTTGGCACCATCTTCAGCTACTTCCTCAATGACCCTTTCAGCATCAGATCAGAAGTGGTGGTTCCACAATATTGTTCAATATCATTTAGAACTCGTTGAATAGACTGGGACCTTTTTCTCTGGAGCGTAGAAGGCTGAGGGGTGATCTTATAGAGGTCTATACAATAATGAGTGGCATAGACAAGATAGATAGTCAATATCTTTTCCCAAAGGCAGGGGAGTCTGAAACTAGAGGGCATATGTTTAAGATGAGAGGGGAGAGATGCAAAAGTATCCAGAGGAGCAATTTTTTCACACAAGGTGGTGGGTGTCTGGAACAAACTGCCAGAGGTACTTGTAAAGGCGGGTACAATTTTGTGTTTTAAAAAGCATTTAGATAGTTACATGGGTATGATGGGTATGGAGGGATATGAGCCAAAAGCTGGAAATTGGGATTAGCTTAAGTGTTTTTTTAAAAAAAAGGGTGGCACAGACAAGTTTGCCAAAGTGCCTGTTTCCATGCTGTAATCCTCAATAACTCTATGACCCTATGAACTCCTTAGATACTGAAGCAATCCCTGCCAGCATGCTGCAACAGCTGGACAAGATTCAGGCTCACACTGAATGAAAAATGACAAATATCATTTGCATCTCACTAAGTGGCAGACAATGACCATCTCCAACAAGAGAGGATCTAACCATCGTCCCTTAACATTCAATGGCATTACCATTGCTGAATCCCTCATGATCAACATCCTGGGGGTTACTATTCCGCAGGTGGCGGTCCACATTGTTGTCAAACAAGGGGCATGCACACGGTGGGTCGTGCGTGGGCTGCTCTTGGAGGTTCCGGGAGTGGCCTAGTACTTCGTGTCGGTGTGTGTGCTTGATCCTGGACCGATAGACGGGCGCCGCAACAGCTCAGTGACTAGCACTGCTGGCTGTGCAGGTACATGGATTTGGGCGTGTGTCTGTGGGAGTTTGCTCATTCTCCCTGTGGTTGTGTGGGCTTCCTCTGAGCGCTCCGGTTTCCTCCCACACCCCAAAGATGTGCTCTTAGGCTGATTGGTATACCAAATTGACACTATTCTCCCCTGAATCTGGCTAAGTTAGGGGTTCCACTCGCATACACGCCGGGCAGGGTAGGTGTAGGAGGATGCGGCAGCGTGGGCTCGTTGGGCCGAAGGGCCTGTTTCCCGTGCTGGGTTGTTCTTTGTTTGTTCTTAAAAACTGAAATGGACCAGCCATATACATATTGTGACTGCAAAAACAGGCCAGAAATTGAGAATTCTGCAATGAGTACTCACTTCCTGACTCCCCGAAGCCAGTCCATTATCTATAAGGCACAAGTCAGAAGTGTGATGGATGAGCCTAGTTTCAACAACATTCAAGATGCTCAAGAGCAATGCAGGCTGTTTGATCAGCACCCCATCCATCACCTTAAATAGTCAGTCTCTCTGCTACAAATGTACAGCTTTCTACATGATACACTGCAGCAACTTACCAAAGCTGCTCCAAAAGCACCTCCCAAACCTGTGACCTCTACCACCTAGAAGGATAAGGGCAGCAAATGGATAGGAACATCACTATCTGCAGGTTCCCCTCCAAGCCATACACCAGCCTGACTTGACAATAGATTGTTGTCTCTTCCTTGTCACTGAGTCAAAGTCCTGGAACTCGCTCTCTAACAGCTCTGTGGATGGACTTACACCACCTGGGCTGCAGCAGTTCAAGAACGTGACTCACTACTGAGGGCACAAAAGAATGGGCAATAAATACTGACCCTTCCAGTGATGCTCGTATTCTCTGAACGAATACATTCTTTAAAAAAATCTGTAACATTGCAGGATTTCAATGTAATAGTTTAAGATGCATAAGATCTGATGTTTTGATAGGTTTTTCTCCCCCCATTTGATATGTGCAAATTTTCTGCACAGTGGTTGGCACAATCTCGAGTCGTGAAGTTTGAGGAACCATAAATGCCATACTATTCTCTCTCTGTCTCCCTCTTCTCCCTGCAGCTTCCCTACCCCATGCTCTGTGATGTGAACTGAAGTGGTCTGTTGTTGGGTGGAATTGTTTCACAAACGTGCAAGATAAAAACTACCATGTGTATGATACAATACAGACACACACACACACACACACACACACTTGCACACATTGAAGAAAAGATTGATTTGTTTTATAGTGCTTAGCTTTGTGAATGGAGCTGCAGAGGGAAACAGCAGTAGTATGAGTTGCTCGATTTTTCCACAGGTTAAGCTGGTGCATGTGGTTAAATTTGTTTTGGTTTCAATGTCTTCTTATGGACTGGTTTCACATTTTAGAAAAAGAATCATCGGATTTTTCTTCTGCTACGTTTTCGCTTGGCCTCTTCATGGTCCATGATGAGCTCATTAGAACGAGGTACCCAAACTGATGGAAAGGCAGTAGATCATTTTGTCACCTTTCTAGCTCCTTTATTTGAACATCTAATCTGAGGCTAATGACACTGCACTTGTTTGGTCTGCCTGTGAGATTCACAACTATTTTGCACTCCTGTGGTCATCAATAATCTCAAACTCTCCAATGTAAAGTTTATTTATTAGTATCGCAAGTAGGCTTACGTTAACACAGCAATGAAGTAACTGTGAAAATCCCCCAGTCGCCACACTCCGGCGCCTGTTCGGGTGCACAGAGAGAATTTAGCATGGCCATTGCATCTAACCAGCATATCTTTCTGACCGTGGGAGGAAACCGGAGCGTCCGGAGGAAACCCATGCAGACACGGGAAGAGCGTGTAGGCTCTGCACATTCCAAGCCGGGAATTGAACCTGGGTCCATTGTGAGGTGCCGGGCCGCCCTCTGTGTAACGGTGTAGCCATGTTTCATCATTACAGTCTAGAATCTCACAATTACTTTAGAGCATTGTTGGATGAGAGCCTGATGTTTTCCATGTTTCTGTACATTGTTGATGCTTGTCAGGGCACAGGCAAGAATATTCACGGGCACCATGCTGCCGTTTTGTCAACATGACGAAAGAGAAGGAAGCTCTCCTTTGTGCTTGTAATTGAAGTTCAGCAATTTAACAGATAAATGGATATCAATTTAAGCAATTAGGACTTTTTGCCCTCTGGATAGACTTGCTATGAGTTTGCATTCTGTGCAAGGTCTCAAATTAAATCCATTAATAAAATTAAACCACAAAAGATCTTGGTGGAGTAAATATGGTAAGTAAAAGTGTCTCCAGAGGCAGAAGAGGGAACCAGAGGACTTAGATTTTAAAGTAATTGGTAAAGGAGTCAGAGGCAATATGAGGGAAAAGGAAATGATACAGTGTGTTATTGTAACCTGCCAGCCACTGTCTGAAAAGGTGGTGCCACCTGATTGCGTATTAACTTTCTATAGGTAATTGGCTAAATAGTTGAAGGGCAGAGGAAAGAACAGGGGAGTGGAAGTAATTGGATAGCTCGTGCAAAGTGCTGCCGTGGGCCAACTCGCCTCCTGTACTTGTACGATTGCATCATTCTTGGAACCTATCCATGATGAAGAATTAATTCGGAAGTCCAGCTCTTATCAGAACTCTGTACCTTAAAATGTTTATTTTGGCCATCTCCTGTCATTACATTTTACTTGTTGCTAGGAACCTGTGTGAAGGTGCAAAATAATGACTTTGCGCAGTGTTTAACCCGCAGAAGCAAATGTTCGTCATTGGACTCTGAATTTAGTATTTTGTTTTAAGAATTATTTGGAAACATCTACATCCCTTTTATTTTATAATAGGACAGGTTTCTGTGATTTGCTAATAATGGTTAATTTAAATGTACAGTACTTGTAAATGTCATCAATCAGTTGGAGTAAGCAATTCACAGTCTTCCAGTGATTTTTATGAAATAACCTGCAATGTGATATCAGGTAAATGTTGTAGTAGTGGAAAAATGCATCTTGTCATAAACAGCTGATCTGTTCTGGCAAGCTTGGCTCGAATGTGGAAATAAGTATGTATTTTAGGTGTGTATGGACTTATAAAGCATCGAGATTGTATGATGAACTTTGTGGAGACTGATAGCATTTATATGGATGTCTGCGAACCATCCAGTCGGTTGAGTCTTCTCTGGCAACCTGTTAGCCATAGTAGACCTTATTATAGAATCCCTACAGTGCAGAAAGAGTCCTTCCAGCCCATCGAGTCTGTGCTAACTCTCTACCACAGAGGCTCTTCCTTCCCCCACCCTCCCCTGCCCCTCTCTATCCCCGTGACCCCGTGCATTACCATAGTTTATCCACCTAACCTGCACATCTTTGGATTGTGAAAGGGAAACTGGAGCACCCAGAGGAAACACACGCAGGGAAAGACCTTCTAGCTTTTAATCCATATTTGTTGTGAACCAAAGCATTCCGGTCCTTATTTTCCCTTCTCAATCTCTTTGTTTCTGTCCCAGGGATGGATTTCAGTGGAAGTTAAAGTGTATTAGATGGAGAGCTATGAAATGGAGGCCAGATGTGTGTTTCTGAGAAGAGCCCGAGGAGTTAACATGAATATTATTATTTGCTGAAAGCATATCTGATGCATATAAAGTTGTTGTGGAGCATGCTTATCCAGCATTGGGTACTCTGACCATCATTTGACACAAAATACAAACATATCATTATAAATAACAAAGTCACTCTTGAGGCCTGATTTAAAGCTGTTTTATCAGTAGATTCATCAGCACTGGCATTGATGCCTGTACTATGATAATGTCAACATCACAGTGACTGCTGATCTGTAACCTCTGTGATTTAACAATCTCTTTCTGCAGCTCAAAACACTCTCTCCAGGCACAGCTCTCACTTGAAAGGATAACATCTGTGGTTGTTGTGGCATCAGTGGGCATAGGATGAAAATTTCACACATCCACTGTCAGCTTTTACTAAAATTCTAAAAGAAAAAACTTTAAGGGTGGGGTTTTCAGACTGCTCTCGCCCCCAAAATCAGAAAATCCCACCTGAGAGAGATGGACCTTTGCATGGTGTCTCTCTCTCTCTCTCTCTTCCCCCTGACGCTCGTTTCAATTGACATGATGGGCGGGACGGGAAACACCCACTGCCCTAATAGCTATACAGACATTCACCACCTCCTGAAACAATTTACAACAATGAATTACTTTTAATGTTGCTTAAAATCATGCACCATTTTGGGTACTTTGCCTTCAAGGGTACATTTGTGGGAGGGAGCCTTGTCAGGGAAAAATGACTAAATTCTGGCACCTGAGGTTGCAACTCCTGAAGAGAGGTGTCAAGTTGAAGTTTTTGATCAGAAGGAAGCACAGGAGAGGGAACTTCTGTTTGCGAAGTTTTGAGAGTTGTGGAGAAGCAAGAAAGAGAAGCAATCTGACAGCACATGTGGAAGGCAAGACTACTAGGTTTTAATTGAGGCGAGTGTTTTTCTATGTTTAGTAGTAAAGTACAATAAGAACATAAGAACATAAGAAATAGGAGCAGGAGTAGGCCATCTGGCCCTTCGAGCCTGCCCCGCCATTCAATAAGATCATGGCTGATCTGTCGTGGCTCAGTTCCACTTTCCCGCCCTCTCCCCATAACCCTTAATCCCCTCTCTTATCAACAACCCATCAGCCTGCTTCTTAAAAATATTTAGCGAGGCAGCCTCCACCACTTCAACGGGCAGAGAATTCCAGAGATTCACCACCCTTTGAGTGAAGAAGTTCCTCCTCAACTCCATTATAAACCGCCCCCCCTTTATCTTGAGGCTGTGCCCCCTAGTCCTACTGTCTTTTTTGAGCGGGAAGAGTCTCTCCACCTCTATCCTATCCATCCCATTCATCATCTTATACGTCTCAATGAGATCTCCCCTCATTCTTCTAAACTCTAACGAGTACAAGCCTAGTTTATTCAGCCTCTCCTCATAGCTCAACCCCCTCAACTCCGGTATCAGCCTAGTAAACCTCCTCTGCACTCCCTCCAAGGCCAAAATATCCTTGCGTAAGTACGGCGCCCAAAACTGCACACAGTACTCCAGCTGCAGCCTCACCAATGCCCTATACAGCTGCAGCAAGACCTCCCTACTTTTATATTCAATCCCCCTCGCTATGAAGGCCAGCATCCCATTCGCCTTCCTGACCACCTGCTGCACCTGCAGGCTGGGTTTTTGCGACTCATGCACAAGGACCCCGAGGTCCCTCTGCACCGTCGCCTGCTGCAGTTTACAATGGTCTTCCAGCAAAAGTAGTTGCCACTCTGCAGATGGAATGATTTTTGAAATAAAAGTATGGGATTCAAATCTGATAATGAACAAGGTGAAAGGTTACATGATTAATCAGTATAAATATGCAGTGGAAAATGATGTCTAACCTGCTGGAACAATGGAAAACCATCATACAGGACTAATTATGTTGGTCATAAGAATGCACACACATTCTGGAATCTTGTTCAATTACCTTTCAAAAAAGATGTGGAGAAATGTGCAAGACCCTTCTTTTTGGAGTTAGATTGGGTGAAACCAGAATTTGTCTGGACATAAAATGACGCAAAATATTAGGAGATGGCATAAAGCAAGTCATAGCTAATTGGATATAGGAACAATAGTCCAATAGAAATCAAAGATCTACCCTTGCATTTTGTTGACCCATGTGTCGGAAAAGATCCCACACTTAAATAGTACATTACAGTGGTGTGAGAACCCACAATCTGTCTCAATAGGAGATAAGTTATGAGGCTATCATTGCCAATGGTGGATAAGCTATCATGGTCATCATGCAAAAAATAGGATCAATGGATGGAAAACTCTTGAGATCGATCATTTTTCCTTTTCCCTTCCTAAGCTGTTGGGTGTCAACCTTCATTGAGGAATAGCATACTTGCCTCTGTGTGTGTCTTCAAAGATTTGATCACGTCATTCAGCCAGTGCAGTATTGAGAGAGTGCTGCACTGTTAGGGCTGCTGTCTTTCAGACGAGAAGTTCAACTAAAACCCATCTCAGGTGGACATAAAAGACCCTATAGCACTATTTACAGGAAAACAAGTCAGTCCTACCTGGTGTCCCAGCCAACATTCATCCCTTAATTGTAAACAGATGAACTGGTCATCATTCCCTTGCTTGCTGTTTGGCCTTGCTGTTCACAAATTGACAACTGTGCTTCATGCATTACTACGTGATCCATTGGTTTAAAGTGCTTTGGGACATCCTGAGGGTGGGGTAAGGCGCAACAGAAGTACAAATCATCTATCTATTAGGATCTTGACTTCTTAATGGGGCATTGTCTAACTGGTGCAGATTGTCCTGTGATGCTTCACTTTTTACCTGTTGGTCATGTGCGAGCTTTGATGTGGAGGAACACCCACAGTGCTGACAGGGAGGCTTGGTTTGGACCCAAGCACAGTGAAGGAACAGTGATAGTTCCAAGTCAGAGTGGTGTCGGATATGGAGAGGGGCCTGCAGGTTGTGGTATTCCCGTGTGTTTACTACCCTTGTTTGTCAGTAACGGGGATTAATTTCTAGCCCATGTGTAACTTCTACATAGGAACACAGGAGCTGGAGTAGCCCATTCAGCCTGCTCCACAATTTGTGTCTCTTTAGTTTTTTTCAGAGAAGGGATTTGGGCATATGTGGCTTCTAATGTCTATTCTAACAAGAACTGCCTAAAAGTTTTTAAATACTTCAGATCAGTCCCATGTTTAGTGGCAGGCCCATAGGATGATGAGGATGCAAGGGAGCAATTGTTTTGCACAAATCCTATCAAATGGCCAACTTGTTAGCAACATCAGGCCTTTCACAAAAGCATTTAGCATTGTCATGCTACTTGCTACCATTTGACCTTTACGTCAAATCTAAATTTGAAGAAAGGCTTTGACAAAAATAATCAGAATGCAAACACCCAAATATTACTTCAATCAGCAACGAGCTACAGAATACGGTGAGTTTGGGATAGATGGATGGTGGGGGGAGAGGAGGGGTATGGGGAGGCTCTGCTCTGTTTGGGGAGAGGTCTTGCATAAAGAAAAGGGCCCATCAGAATGGGGCAATATGCATGTGTTTATGTTCATAATGGAAAATAGGAACAGGAGTTCCTCCTGATCTGCCATTCAATTAGGGCAGATCTGCACATAAACTTCACTTTCCACGTTTGATACACTTTGTCTAACGTAAAACTCTGTCTTGAAAGCTCCCATTGTCCTATCGGTCATTGACATTTGGATGGGGGCATTTCAAATTTCAGCTGCCCTTTTCGCCCCTGAATGGTTTGGTTTGTGAATAAAAATTATCCTGATTTCCTTTTCCCTTACTGCCTTTCACCATACTTTGGAATAAATCATACGGAATATTGCCATGATGATCGTTAACCTGCTTCGCTGTTGGAGAGATGTCGAAGGATTAGCAGGGTAAATACGTGGAGTTACTGAGATGAGGCCTGTGTGGGATTGTTGTTGGTGCAGGCGTGGTGGGCTGAATGGCCTCCTTTGCACTGTAAGGATTCTATTCTATGGTTAAAGAAGCACGTTTGAGTCAAGTCCGATCTCGAATGCAAAGGGAATGTCGTGCTACATCCACCTCCCGCCCAGAACTAAAGTTGTGGCACTTCTAATGAAACAAACAGGCAGGCAGCCTCACCTGAAACTTACACAGAAAAGCTGTTGACAAGAAGTTCCCAATGCTTATGGTGCAAAGTGGCAAAGTTCAAGATAAATAATTTGGATCAGGAATTGCAAGGGGGAGCTGGGGTGGAAATGCTGCATGTTGATTTTTTTTGTTAGTTTGCGTTGTTATTTTGCAATTCCTACGAAAGTCTTCATCGGTTCCTGGAGGAAGCGAACTAGAATGTGTGTGGCATTCATGTTGATGTCGCTGTATTGTCTCAACCTCCTTCAAGTAATCCCGAGGGTACTTCCATGATCCTTTAACATGACTGTTCTTAATAAATAAGTGGAAAAAGGCTGCACGTGAAGTCGCTTGGAAAATGTAAGTCTCTGAGGAGCCAAGGATCTACTTTTTGCTTTGGTGTTTGGAAAGATATGCCATGATCGTTCACGTTCCAGCGGGTAGGTTTGACCTTCTGATTAGCAAATGTTTCTGAGACTCAGTGCAAGAATAAATAGCATAAGGGAATGCATTTTTATGGTAATGTGCATAACTTAGCAAAAATAAAGCATGGGAAGTCGAAGCTCTGACTGCACGATTGGTTGTTGAAGTCTCTTCAATTTTACAGTTATCTTATTAACAGCACACAACATTAGTTGTCTATCTTTGGGAAATACAAAGTACATTTATACCTCTGGCTTTACAGTGAGAAAGATTTGATTAGTGCTGGCCTTTTGAGCAATCTGAATTATCCTTGCCCCATCATTGGTGACCGTGACTTCAGCTGGTCTGATTATTCTCCCAGAACCTCTCCACCTCTCTGTCTCTTTCTCCTCTTGTTCAGATGCTCTTTCAACCCAACGTTTGGTCACCTGTGCTGATATCTATTGATGTGACTTCATAGAATCCCCACAATGCAGAAGGAGGCCATTCGGCCCATCGGGTCTGCACCGACCACAATCCCACCGTAGCCCCACATATTTATCCTGCTAATTCCCCCTGACTCGAGGGTCAATTTAGCGTGGCCAATCAACCTAATCCACACATCTTTAAACTGTGGGAGGAAATCAGCATCCAGAGGAAACCCACGCAGACGTGGAGAATGTGTAAACTCCGCACAGACAGTGACCCGAGGCCAGAAATGAACCCGGGTTCCTGGCACTGTGAGGCAGCAGTGCTAACCACTGTGCTACCATGCCACCTGCCAGACTTGGTGTCTGGTATCTGCTAACACTCCCCTGAAGTGTCTTGGAATATTTTCCTATGTTCAAGACACTACAGTGAAATTGCAATAAGCCAAACTCAGTTGACGTGAAATTCCAGGTATGTCAAAGTTGTCAACTATTTCCAGCATCCACCCAAACCCAAACACAATTTCACGTTTGGATGGGCAGGGCGTCAGGCGGGAAACCTGCCCTCTCACCTATTAAGGCCCTTAAGTAGCCATTTAATGGCCTTTTCCTGCCCAGCCTCAATTTTTCAGCTGGCTGGAACGGTTGAAAGCAGAGGAAAAGACCTTTCTCCATTTTGGGTGTGAGGGGCTGTTTCAATTTGAAGATCCCTTCAGATTTGGATTGCTTTCCCCTCTAGGACTTTGAATCTCAGGCCCGCCCTCCCTCCTTCCTGGCTAACCCCCGATCCCTCTGGTCCCTCAGCATCCCCTAGGGCATCTTGTGGCCTCCTGCTCTTGGGACTTAAATTTTATAATGGTCCTGGGCCTTAGTTCCAGGCAGAGCACTGCAGTGTCTTTTCTGGCCACTGTAGTGCTGTGTCCAGCTGAGTTGGGGAGCAGTCAGTTGACCTGGCTGAAAGCTCTCACTGGCGGAATTCCTTCCAAGGGTAGATAGAAGTTTTGCCCACTACCAATCAATGCTCAAGCGAGCATCAAATGGAAGTAGGCATCTGAGAGTTGGTGGTAGTGCATTATGCACCACTTCTCAGGATGGCAAGTACTGAATGCTCTCCAACCTTGAAATACCTTTAGAGAGATGTTCATTTCTATCTCAAAAAAATTAAGACTGGACAAAGATCTTAAAACAGTTGAATCTGTGTTTCTCTGTGATCCCCTGAACTAAATTGGCTACCTGGCAGTACCAAGGAAATTCACATCTCATTATCTCTGAAGAGACACTAACAGACCTAATTTCATAACCTAGGCTGGCCAACAGGAGTCTGCTTGAATGCTAAGCAAAAGACCTCACAACATTCCTTTCTGTTCAGAAGGGTTGAGATATTTAACAATCTCGGGGAGTCAGACCGAGAGATACACAACCTTTGTCAAAGATAGTGTGAACAGGTGGGAGTCGTGTGACTTGGAACTCTGGCTTGTGGGACCAGTATATTGCTTTGCTGTACTGCAGAGTCTCCATTTGCCATTTTACTATCTCTGACTAGCAGCCTCACAGACAAGGAGCTCTGGCTCAGATTGGATTCCCTAGCCCCATCTGTACAGCTACTGGTAGTTCTGTACCATCACCTACAGGATGATAATTAATCTACATACAACTATCTCATTGTATGAAGTCAGCACCACCAGAAAATGAATTGTACAGCATCGGTTTCTGGTCCGCTGGCCTTTGTGAAGGAATTCCTCATTGGACTTGTCCACTGGCCTTTGTGAAGGAATTCCTCATTGGACTTTGATTCTGGACTCTGGAACTCAGATTAAACAATATTTATTTTCTCTGTGGTGTCTGCACTGTATAACTTTCTTTTTTCTATCTCTTACTGCATGAATGCAAGGCGGGCAACTTTGTGACCTTCCTCCCACGGTTTGAGTGTGGGTGAATAAACTAACTGTTTGAGTTCATCCCATCTCTAGTTTGCTGTGGGGTTACTAATAGAACATTAACCACATGAGAACTGAGGGATTGGGAAATACATCACTGCTTAAAAAGGGGAAAGCATATCAGAAACACAGTTATGTTTATTGATGGGTGGTGAGAGGACAAATTAATCTCATCTATATATATATAACACTGTGATAAGTGAAAATTCAGCTCTGGTAGCTCCAGATTTGCCAAACCTGTCTAAACTTGTCAAATGACTGTGCTGAGCAATCAGACTGAGGTTATCACATGAGCTCAGAATCATGGAGTGCTGGGTAAACCATCATTTGACGTCAAGATCTTCATGTGAAAGGACATGCAAAGTCTACGAATATGCCTAAGCCTGTGAGAAAGTTACACCTGTTAATGGGAGAGAAGGTGAAGGCATTTGAATCTATTAGTTTTGACAAAGACTGTGCTTGGAGGCATTTATGGGTGGCACGGTAGCACAGTGGTTAGCACTCCTGCCTCAGCGCCAGGGATCCGGGTTTGATTCCAGCCTCAGGTGACTGTCTGTCTGTCTTTCTGTGTGGAGTTTGCATGTTCTCTCCATGTCTGCATGGGTTTCCTCCGGGTGCTTCGGTTTCCCCTCTCAATCTGAAGATGTGTTGTTAGGTGGATTGGTCATGCTAAATTTACCCTTGTATAGTGTCCCAAGAGGTATTGCTTGGGGAGAATGGTGGGGTAAATGCAAGGGTTTACGGAAATGAGGTGGCGAGGGGGTTGGGCCCGGGTGAGATGCTCTTTTGGAGAGTTGGTGTAAACTTGGTGGGCCGAATGGCCTTCTTCTGCACTAGAGGGATTCAATGGATGTCAGGTTACATAGCAGTGCATTTGCCTGGGGGGAGAAAAGGCCCTTCCAGGCTGTTATGAAGCTCCTTTCAACACAAATTTGGATGCGGATCCTCTGGGATATAACTCATTGAGATTTTGCTGTATCAGTGCAAGTTGCTGAGTTATTTGATTTCTTATATTTTAATAAAAATGCTTTTCTTCAATAATCTGATGATATAAATATAGTAATTCCAATCTTAATCCTGAAAGAAGGAAGTGATGGAAAATGTGAAATAAGATTCCTTTGAATGCTCAATTGTTAAATGCAGTCTGGGATGTCCGAAAGGATAATAGTGGCATAGTAGCCAAATGATTAGTTATAATGCTACACAGGACTTTATTTTTGTTAAGATGCCCCAGTGCCACGTATGCAGCCTTTGAAGCACCGTGGTTGTTGTGTATACAGATGTGACAGCTGTGCTGAGTTTGCGATGTCCCAGGAACAGTTATGGGATTAGAATTCCCTGCCTTTTGATCAGTGTGGTGGGACCTTGGTAGGCTCACCTGAACCACTAAATGAAGTTAACAGATCCCCTCATCCACTGGGCAGGGTGAGAGTGGGAATATTGAATTCAGATATGAAGTAGGGATAAAGCAGAGAGTCACCCAGGTGACCAGCGATGGAGTTAAAAGGGGTTGGTTTTCAGCAGCCACTTTTAATGGTGCCAAGAGGAGTTCTGGAAGATGTGGAACAGTGAAGCAGTTTGCTCTGCATTGTTTGCTGTTTGGGTTGATTCTGTATCATTGAAGATCTGCTGTCACAAACTCAGCTGAATGAGAGAGGACTAGGAAAAATATATAAAGACTATTTAAATTCCAGTGCTAACTTTTCCCTCACAGACATGTGTTCCATATGATGTGAATAATTATATTTTCAAGGCGATTGTTCTTTTGAAATGAGAAGTTGTTTTGAGAAACCATGTGCTCTTTTCCTGTAATCTCATAATTCTGATGTGTTCACTCTCCTATTTGGCTTCATTTGTTTCCATCCTGAACTATATAGGATGTCTCACTGGGAGAGTGCAGGGCATGTGAGCTAAACAACATTGTAATTAGATTATCGTTCACCCTGGGCGTTCTACCTTATTAATTACTTTGTGCATAAATGAGTCTTGGATACAAGGCAACCTTTTCTCTCTGGACACAAGGGAACGCAACAGGAAAATACCTGAGTTGAAAATGAGCTGCATTGCAAGCGCAATGCGCATTAATATAACATACTTAGTGCAGTAAAGTGTCAGTGTACTTGACAGGAATATTATGGGACCTGATTTAACACCAAGCCACGGAATGTGATGTTAGGCTGGCTGATCAAGAAGCTTGGTCAATGATTTAGATTTAGATTTTAAGGAGTACAAAGAAAAGTACAGCGCAGGAACAGACTCTTCGCCCTCCAAGCCTACACTGACCATACTGCCAGTCTGAACTAAAACCCCCTACCCTTTTGGGGATCATATTCCTCTATTCCCATCCTATTCATGTATTTGTCCAGACGCCCCTTAAGAGTCACTACTGTATCTGCTTCCACTACCTCCCCCTGCAGCGAGTTCCAGGCACCCACCACCCTCTGTGTAATAAAAAACTTGCCTCGTATATCTCCTTTACACTTTGTCCCTCACACCTTAAACCTATGCCCCTTGACTCTTCCACCCTGGGAAAAAGTTTCTGACTATCCACTCAGTCCATGCCCATCATAATCTTGTAGACTTCTATTCGGTCTCTTTGAGGTTGCTCCTCAACCCCTGTCATTCCAGTGAGAATAAACCAAGTTTTTCTGATCTCTCCTCATAGGTAATACCTGTGTCTTAAAGGGGGAGAGAGAAGTTGAGAGATGGGGAAGTTTGGGTAGGTGCTTGGGATGCTTGCAAGAGACCATAGAATCCTTGTAGTGCAGAAGAAGGCCAACTCTCTGACTGACAAGGCATGTTACCCAGGCCCACCCCCTCTCCCTATTGCCGTAACTGCATTTACCCTACTAATCCCTAAATCCCCAAACCTACACATCCTGGGTCACAAAGGAGCAATTTAGCATGGCCAATCCTCCTAACCTGCACATTTTTGAACTGTGGGAGGAAACCAGAGCACTTGGAGGAAACCCACATAGACACGGGGAGAATGTGCAAACTCCACACACAGACTGTTACCCAAGGTTGGAATCGAACCAGGGTCCCTGGTACCATGAGGCAGTAATACTAAGCACCGTGCCGCCCTGAATTAGAGGAACACGCAGATCTGTGGCCTAGATTGCTAAGAGCAGTTGGTGTGAGCAGAGGCATTGGCTGAAGCACAGGATGGGGTCAGGAGCAGACTTTGAAGATTGAGACATTGGGTGACATTGACCTGAGTAAACGGGAATTATTGTAGCTATCTTGCAAGCACAGCAGGGTGAACTCAAACTTTTATGTGTAGGAAGGTGAAAATAGGGAATTACAGATTAATTTGCTCAACATCAATGATTGGGGAAATGCTAGGGTGTATTACAAAGGATATGTTAATAGGAAACTTAGAAAATATCAATGGGATTAAACAAAGTCAACATGGATTTACGAAAGGGAAATAATGTTTGCCGAAACCACTGGAGTTTTTTGACAACATACCTTGTAGAATAGATGAGGGAGAACCAGTGGATGTGGTGTATTTGAACGTTCAGAAAGCTAGATCAGAGTTGAGGAGGAACTTCTTCACTCAAAGGGTGGTGAATCTCTGGAATTCTCTGCCCGTTGAAGTGGTGGAGGCTACCTTGCTAAATATATCTAAGACACGGGTGGATAGGTTTTTGATAGACAAGGGAATTAAGGGTAATGGGGAGAAAGCGGGAAAGTGGAACTGATCCACTTCAGATCAGCCATGATCTTGTTGAATGGCGGGGCAGGCTCAAAGGGCTAGATGGCCTACTCCTATTTCTTATGTTCTTATTTTGCTAAAGTCCCACATAAGAGGTTATTGTGCAAAATTAAAGCACGTGGGACCGAGGGTAATATGTTGACATGGATTGAGAATTGGCTAGCAGATAGGAAACCAAGTCAGAATAAATGGGTCTTTTTCGAAGTGGTGGGTGGTGAGGGCCCCTCAGCGATCAGTGCTTGGGCCCCAGCTATTTATAATGTACATTACTGATTTGGATGAGGGATCCAAATGTACCATTTCCAAGTTTGTTGATGACAAAACTTGGTGGGAATGTGAATGGCGAGGAGAAGGTTAAGAGACTTCACAAGAGGATTTAGACAAATTGTGAGTGGGCAAATACATGACAGATGCAGTATAACATGGTCAAATGTGAAGTTATCAACTTCAGATGGAGAAACAGAATGGCACTAGTGGTGATAGATTGAAAAACGTTAAAGGACAAAGAGACCTGGGTGTCCTTGTACAGCAGCAGCCATTGAAAGCAAGCATGCAAGTACAGCAAGCAGTTAGGAAGGCAGATGTTATGTTGGCCTTCATGGCAAGAGAACTTGATTGCAGGAGCAAGGATGTCTTACTTGGACCTTGGTGAGGCCACACCTGGAGTATTCTGTGCAGTTTTGGCTTCCCTAAAGAAAGGATCTACTTGCCATGGAAGGAGTGCTGAGAAGGTTCTCCAGACTGGTTTCTGGGATGGCAAGATTGTTGAACGAGAAGAGATTGTGTCAGCTAGGCCTGTATTCATTGGAAACTAGAAGGGTGAGAGGGATCTCACTGAAGCATATAAAATTCTGACTGGATGCCAGGATATTATTTCGTTTGGCTGGCGGGGTGGGTCTGGAACAATGACATTTAGAAGTGAGGCTGCTATGGGGAATTTTGAAAGTGGCCAATTTGTGTCTCAAGACAATTCAAAACTCACAAGGAAAATATCTCTATGCAAAGACGTACCAAAATTTATTCAACGTAAAACATAGAACAAAACAATACAAATGTACAGCCAACCAGGGTCTCATGAAGGGTTAAATGGCTCAGGAACAGAATCTCTCTGAAAGTTCTGAAATTCAGAGTCCAATACAGTTCAAATTCAGTCCTCCTCAAAACAATACATTTGTGGCTGTTTTCTTTAGCAAAGCAATTGATTGCTCTGATTTGTTGATCTGCTGGTGGTGTTCCATGCGAACGGCGATCAGCATAATTGAATTCCATCTCAAAATAAAGCTGACACATTTTGCAGCCGCCCTCTTCAAATGAAAATTATGAAAAGTAACCGAAGTGGGTGTTTAAAGGGTAGACACGTTCTTAAAAGCAATTGAAACCAGACCGTATAATCGTATAATTACTACAAAGTCGAGTGTAATTGTCTTAGTTGTCTGGCAGCTGACCATTGTCCAAATTCAGCCCCAGTAATTGAGACAGAAAGATCTGGGAAATATTGGGACAGGAATCCATTCTGCAGCACCCTTTGTTGCAGGTTTGCTGTAAACACAATTGTAGAAAGTTAGATGACTTTCTGAAGATTGAAAGGAGGAGGTTTTGCAGTTTTGGCCTCTTCTAGGTACTCCTTCTTGGAACAGAATGTCCGCCATTAAGGTCAAGCCCGCTTTTGGTTGCATCAAAGCACAATCTAATCTGGCAGCAAGCGTGTCTGAGAGTGAGTAATAAGCCCATATTCTGCTGAGAAACCCACTATAAACAGTCTGACACAGCTTTCTCTCACAGATGACCAGATAACAAAATGATGCAACTGCAGAAATGATGTGAGGCAGTGTTTAAAAATATGAAATCCCTTGCCACTTGAAAGTTAACCAATCTGTGATACGTTAGGGCAGGGTTGGGTGAAAGTCGTTGAAATGGATGGCGCAGTATCATGCCTAACCCTGGGGGCACAACCTCACTGTGGGCCCCACTCTCCTGCAGTCCCAGTTTATCCCCAGCAAGTGGAAATAATTGTTGCAGAGGCAGTAAGTCACTGCAGATTGCAAAGAATTATTGTAGCAGCCTAAAGTTTTCAGGATGTAGACAAGAATGGGCCAGTTAGGTCTAACGCAACATTCTGCACCCTTTCCTTTTCCTTCTGTAGGAATGGTATGCTTTGTAGAGCACTTAAAAAAAAAGTAATCTTCCACTGTATCCTAATACATGTGACAATAATAAATCAAATCCTTTGCCCATCAATCGGTGCCCTTTCCAACTGCTGACCTTGTCCTATTGCCATTCATCTATTTGAAGATTTGTTGCTATTTAAATGACTATGAGAACTGCGACTCTAATAGTTGTTTGGTCATACAAAACTTGAGTATTGCTGAAAAAAGAAACATTTTGTTGAAACTTCTCATCCAGCACTCATCAGGAATATCAATGTCAAGGGAAACAACAACTATACACCATACTTTCTTCTCATACAGTGTGATGTCATTGTTCCCTTTATATTGGTATTGCAGTAGTCCTGATGAGTGCATGATGAAAAATTTCACCAAAATGCCAATTTTTTTCAGCAGTATCATTCTAATGTTCATTCATCTCGTTATTCAAAATCAGGTTTTCAGGCAAGAGCTCAGTGCACCTTCTTGTACATTGGTCAGTTTATTCATATTTGCTCTTTCCCAACTCTTCATCCTCCCCATACCACCACAACCCCTGTGCTACATTTTGGAATCATGTTAGGATACAAGTCACCCCTATTTTTTTTTCTCCACCTCTACCCCCAGAAATCACAAATGAATAAGTCAAGGTGGGTTGTTGCTGTCGGATCAAGCCCAAGCTTCCCATCCTGTCCATGCAGGAACAGTTTGCTGCAGAGCCCCCAGGAGGGGAAGTGGGTATTTGGGCTGATTTTCTTTTCTCTATCTAAGGTTGCTGAGGCCAAATACACCTTCTGTGTTGCCACAGTGACTGAGGTCAGCAAGTTGATCACCAATTGCTGCAATTAGGCTTCATGGATTCAGTGGACTGAATGGCCTCATTCAGTGCTGTAAATGATTTTTAAGGGCTGGATTTTCTCTTTAGAAACAGGAAACAGATGGTAAAATAGTTCTTAGGCCCTAATCCTCCTCCTTATGTGTATGGTGGTGGTGGGTGGGGTGGGATGGCGGGATGGAGTCACTCTTTGGGATTTTCATGGACTCACCCCTTCATTGATATGGAGACCGGTCCCCTGTCCAATTAAAGACAATGGGAGAGATTACCCAGCTGAAGGGCCAATCTGAGGCTTTCCAGTTTGTGACGAACAGCAGCTGTAATGACAAATAAGGAGCAGAGAGAGCACTTCGACATGGAGAAGCCCGCTCACCACTTTAAAAAATGGCTATTGTGGCCAGGCCATGGCATTGGAGGTGAGGGTGTGGGGAGACGATCCCTCTACCGGACGGGGAGTGACCCTGCTTGAACATTGGCAGGCGGGGAGAGTCTATTGGCCTGCGTGTAGCTGGCATCTCAACCTGCAACCAGGTGCCTATCTCCAGGAGTCAAACCTGATTTACTTTAACTGGATTTAACAAGGTTCTTTACAAGCCTAATTGGCTATCTGCCCTGTGGCATGTGTACTGGCCCTGAACCTGCCTCGGCATAATTGCCAGCACCTGAAACCAGTATGCCACTGGTGTTCCCACGTCCAAATGGCCTCTTGCTGCTCCTGGTAGGGCCCAAAAACATCTGCATTTTGAAGTGTTTGAGGTGATTAAAAGAGTTGATAGGATTGATAGAGAACTATTCCACCTGTGGAGACTCTCTGACAACGGGGCAGACTTTTAAATGAGACCCACCCTATACAAAGTTGATGTGGAAATTTTGAACCGTCTCCTACATGAAGCTGTTGAGGTTGTGAAACTTCAAAACCTGAGTTTGATGGATCTGTGTTGGACAATGATATTGGGGAATTATCTGGCCGAAGTGGTTAGAATAGAGTTAAAATAACATATCCACCATGATCTAATTGGTGGAAGGTTCAAGGGGCTAAATGGCCCACTCTTGTTCCTATACTCCTCAAAACTCAAATCTTTGACAATTTCTAGAAGCATTGTGTGTCCAATCATGGGTTAGTTGTCAGGTAGTGTACCTCATAGTAAACGTCTGTGCTAATTTCAGGAGATGTGTCCTGGCTGAAAATCATTTCACTTTCACAGTACAGCATAGAAGGAAGCCATTCGACTCTCTGAACTTTTGCTGACCCTTTCAAAGGACGATCCAGTCAGCCCCACAACAGTATGGACTCAAAGTTAACTCTTCCTCTCTCCACAGGTTAGATGGATTAGCCATGGGATTACGGGGATAGAGTGGGGAGAGGGCCTGGGTAAAATACTCTGTCAGAGAGTTGGTGCAGACTTGTTGGGCCGAATGGCCTCCTCCGTACTGCAGGAATTCTATGATTCTGTGATTTTTTTTGTTTTGATTTTTGTTCCACAATCCATATTCCTGTAACTTTTTCTCTTTCAAGTATTTGTCTTATTCTGTTTTGAAAATTACTATTCAGTCTGCTTCCACCACCCTATCAGGCAGTGCATTACAATACCTAACCACTCATTGCCTAAAAAAAAGATTCTCCTCGTGTCACCTCTGGTTCCTTCACCAGTCGCCTTAAAAAAATTGCTTCCATCCGAAAGGGTGATTGGTGGGGAGACTACTCCAGATTTCATCAAATCATTGCGCATTCCAGTACTATGGGTGACACTGCAATACGGCGGTTAGCACTGCTGCCTCACAGTGCCAGGGACCCGGGCTCAATTCCTGGCTTGAGTCACTGTCTGTGTGGAGTTTGCACATTCTCCCCGTGTCTGAGTGGGTTTCCTCTGGCTGCTCCTGTTTCCTCCAACAGTCCAAAAGATGTGCTAGTCGGGTGCATTGGCCATGGTAGATTCTCCCTCAGTGTACCCAAACAGGTGGTGGAGTGTGGTGACTAGGGGATTTTGATAGTGACTTGATTGCAAAGTTAATGTAAGCCTACTTGGAACTAATAAATAAATAAACTTTAAAAACTAGAGCAGACTGTGCAGCCAGCTGAGTTTGTGCTGATGTTTTCCTCCTGACCCCTTGGCTAATTCCAGTGTCGTGCTCACTCACTTTTTTTTCTCAAGCAATTTCCTCATCGTCTTCTGGAAGAACTTGGAAGCTGTGATGGAGAATTCTGTATTCTAACCATCTACACTCACACGCACACACAACATTCCCCCCCCCCCGCCCCAAACAACTGCTGTTGTGGTTGCATTGACCTTTTGATTGTTTTCTCCGGATCAGCGGGAACAATCAATCTGTTGTGGTCAAATTGGGCAAATTGAGGATTGCGGAACATTCAGAAAACTGTTCAGACAATGGCATGTTTAGGAACATGATTGTGTAAGCTCTGATGCCCATTTTCTGGTGTGCAGGATTAATATTTTCATTCAGATGAAGTGACTGATCGGCAGCCATGGTTTTCAAAAAATTCATCCAGGTTTCAGAGGAACTTGCAATTTGTGCTGTTTGTCTTTTTACATGAGTTAGGGTCAAACTAACAGTGACTGTTTAGACAAGGAGGAATTAACTAATCTCTGGGATCTTAAACACGTCTCTTCTTATGAGTACACCAGCAAACACTGCAGTCAGTGTCACATGATTCTGTGGTATGCGAACACAAAGCATCTTGAATTTTTCTAATCTGTATTTGATGAAGAAAGATGTGCAGACTGAGTTGGAATTGGCATGAGACGGCAAAGGATATGGGCCCTTAGACCATTCAGGTAATAGTACTGAAGCTTTTGCTTCAGAACTAGCTGCATCCCTAGCCAATGGGATGCTGGCCTTCATAGTGAGGGGGATTGAATATAAAAGTAGGGAGGTCTTGCTGCAACTGTACAGGGCACTGGTGAGGCCGCAGCTGGAGTACTGTGGGCAGTTTTGGTCGCCGCACTTGCGCAAGGATATTTTGGCCTTGGAGGGAGTGCAGAGGAGGTTCACTAGGCTGATACTGGAGTTGAGGGGGTTGAGCTATGAAGAGAGGCTGAATAGACTGGGCTTGTACTCATTAGAGTTTAGAAGGATGAGGGGGGATCTTATTGAGACGTATAAGATGATGAAAGGGATGGATAGGGTGGAGGTGGAGAGGTTCTTCCCGCTCAGAAAGAACAGCAGGACTAGAGGGCACAGCCTCAAGGTAAGGGGAGGGGGGCAGTTTGGAACAGAGTTGAGGAGGAACTTCTTCACTCAAAGGGTGGTGGATCTCTGGAATTCTCTGCCCGTTGAAGTGGTGGAGGCTGCCTCGCTAAATATTTTTAAGATGCGGGTAGATAGGTTTTTGGTAGGCAAGGGGATTAAGGGTTATGGGGAGAAAGTGGAAAAGTGGAACTGAGCCACTTCAGATCAGCCATGATCTTATTGAATGGCGGGGCAGGCTCGAGGGGCTGGATGGCCTACTCCTGCTCCTATTTCTTATGTTCTTATGTTAAGCTCTTCCAATACAACTCCTACACTGACTCCACGGTGGATATTGCCCAGGTATGTCCTGTCCATGAAAAGAATAAATGCAAACTGAGCCAATTACATCAGTCTGTTGTTAATCATCAGCAAAGGGATGGAAGATGTCCTCAACAGTGCTATTAAATGGCACTTGGCAATAACTTGTTCACTGATGGACCATTTGCATTTTGCCAGGGCCACTCATTACAGTCTTGATCCAAATATGGACAAAAGAGCCAAACTCGAGATGAGGTGAGAGTGACTGTCCTTGACAATGAGACAGCATTTGACTTATTGTGGCATAAGGAGCTCTTGCAAATCTGAAATCAGTGGGAATCAAGGAGAATTCACCACTGGTTGAATGATACTGAACCTGAAGGAAGTTGATTGTGGTTGTTGGAAGTCAGCCCAGACCATCACTGAAAAGGTTCCTCAGGGTAATGTCCTAGCCCAATCATCTTCAGCTGCTTCATCAATGACCTTCCCTCTATCATCAGGTCAGAAGTAGGGATGTTTGCTGGTAAATAACTTTTGTTGGCTCTTCCGAAACTGAAATAGTCTGTGTCCATTTCCAACACACAAGTGCCAGGCAATGGCTATCTCCAACAAGAGAGAATCTAACCATCTCCCCATGACTTTCATTTGTATTACCATAGCTGATTTCCCCCACTATCAACCTCCTGGGGGTTACCATTGACCAGAAACTGAACTGAACTCGCCATATAAATACTGTGGCTACAAGAACAGATGTAAGGCTAGAAATCTGCAGCAAGTAACTTGCATGCTGTCTCCACAAATCCTGACCACCACCTTCAAGATACAAATCAGGAGTGGGACGCAATGCTCTCCACTTACCTGGATGGATGCAGATCCAATAACATTCAAGAAAATCCAAGAACACTCACCATCCAGGACAAAGCAGCCTGCTTGATTGGCACCACAATCACCATCTTAAACATTCTCTCTCTCCATCAGCGCTGCATAGTGGCAGCAGTGTGTACCAGCTACAAGATGCATTGCAGCAACTCACCAAAGCTCCTTTAGTAGCTCCTTCGACTGCACCTTCCAAACCAGTGACCTCCACCATCTAGAGGGGCAAGGGCAGCAGATCATCACTTGTAACTTTCCCTCCAAGCCACACATCATCCTGACTGGGAACTATATTGCCTTTCCTTCATTGACATTCAAGTCAAAATGTTGAAACTCCCTCCCTAACAAGAGGGAGCGGATATACCTGCACCACAGGGACTTCAGAAGTTCAAGAAGACAATTCACCATCACCTTCTCAAGGGACAGTTAAGAATGGGCAATAAATGCTACCTTGGCTAGTGACGCCGACATTTCATGAATGGAAATTGGCCTACTGGGTTGTAAAATGTCCGCTGTTGAACCTAAAGGTGGAAGTTTCCCATCTCATTGGTCAAATCTTCACAGGGAAAAATATGCTTTATCCTTAGCTTCCAAGCCCAGCACCATCTGCTACGTTCCATAGTGATTCCTGTTAACACCTCAGCGGAGGTGGGAAGGATGCACAGAGTAAAGCTCAAGGGGAGCTTGAGATGAGAGAATGTTTGGCTTGGTTCCCAGAAGAGAATCAAGAGCAAAAACAACCACGAGCTTTTATTAAATCAAAAAAAACTTCATTAGAATTCATTCCAATGAAGGATAAAGCTGAAAGAAAGATATTCGTGATGCATGATAAACATTTAGGTTTTATCAATAGAGCTGTAGAATATAAAAGTAAGGAGGTAATGCTAAAGCTTTAGAAATCATTGGTGAGAAGCTCAGCTCTGTGGTATCAGCAATGGACAAAGAGTAAGCTAGTCAATTGGATGAGCTCTACTTTAACCAGGTTGGGTTAAGTGTGATGGTGAATTGTATTAGTCACGCTGTAGATAGTTTTTAATGAAGGACAGTGGATGGGAGGGTGATCATAGAACCCCTACAGATGGAGGCCATTCAGTCCATTGAATCAGCACCCCCGCCTTTCCCTATCCCCATAAACTCATGCATTTACCCTGCTAATCTCCCTAATCTACACATCTTTGGACACTAGAGGTAATTTGAACAATCTCCCTCACCTGCATATCTTTGGCGTGTGGGAGGAAACCGGAGCACCCAGAGGAAACCCATGCAGACACAGGGAGAAAGTGCAAATTCAACACAGACAGTTACCCAAAGCTGGAATTGAACCTGGGTCTCTGGTGCTGTGAGGCAGCAGTGCTAACCACTGTGCCAACATGCTGCCCCTGTAGAAGTACCGATGTAGTAGAAGTCTAAAAAGAAAATTTGAGGCTATCATGCAGTTTATTGGAAAAAGCTGAGCACAATGATATGGAAGGACGAGTTTAATGATAATAGTGCATCAACAAATAAAATCCGTGCAAAGAATAATAGGGAAAAAATTAAGGATTATTGATCAGAATCTGCGAAGTAGTTTGTAACAAGGCAGATGAATGAGCAGCGTAAATATAGGTAATTAGTTTAGATCTAATCAACATTATGGAGACAGTTGCAACGTGACCAATTTCAGGGTACACAACAGACAGAATGGAAAAGGAGGAGGAGATCCCTGATCGTTAAGGATAACAGAGAACGTTAGTGCAACAAGGTCTTGGCTCAGAAGATTAGTAAGTAGAATTATTATGGGTGGAGATTAGGAATAACAAGGGTCAGAAAATGCTGGAGGGAATTGTTTATAGACAACAGCAGTCATACCAATCAACAGAGCACTAAGCAAGAAATAATGGAAGCTCATAACAAAGGCTGTGGGGGACTTTAATTTTCCTACTGATTGGACAAAGCAAATTGACAGAGGTAGTCTGAAAAATGGGTTTTTAGAACGCTTTCATGACAGTTTCCCAGAACAAAACATTGTAGAATCAACTCAGATTAAAGCCATTTTAGATCTAGCATTGTGCAATGAGGCAGGGTTATTTAATAATCATAAGTTTTTGTGGGAAACAGTGATTATAATACAATTGAATTCATAGTAAGCTTGAAAGCAATATGCTCCAGTCCAAAACAAGAACTCTAAACTTCAATAAAACTAGTTCCGTAGGTCTGAGGGGAGAGCTGGCCAAAGTTGATTGTGTAAATAGACTAAAACGTATGGGAATAAACAAACAGTGGGAAACATTTAAAGAAACGACTCAGAATAGTCAACAAAATTATATTGGAAAGCAAAAGATCACTGAGAAAGAGCAATCTTTGGGTTACCAGGAAAGCTAAGGATAGTTTTATATTAAAAATAGGCAGCTTAATATGTGGTCAAGAACATTGGGTGGGATTTTATGGCCGTGCTCACCGCTAACCTGGAAAATCCTACCCGAGGTCAACAGATCTTTGCATGGTCTGCCCCACCCTCTGTCCCCATGCTGGCTACAATTCCTGTGAGATGGGAAAATCCTGCCCATTAAGTCTGAGGATTGGGAGAGTTTTAGAAACCAGAAAAGGCTGACTAAAAAGTTTGTAAAAGGGCAAAATAGAATATGAGAGTAAAGTGGCCAGGAAAAGAGAAACAGATTGTAAAAACTTTTCCAAGTGTAAAAGGAGTAGAATAGCGAAAGGAAAATTTGGCCTCTCAGAAGCAGAGACAGGAGAAATTATCATCTGGAATGGCAGAGACTTTGAATGAATATTTTGTGTCTGTCTTCCCATGCCATCAATAGAGGGTAGTTGAGTGGCTAATAAGAGTGAGGACCTTAAGGGCAGTTGGTGGACAGGAACAGAGAGTAGGGATAAACGGGGCATTGTCAAGTTGGCAACCTGTTGCATGTAGAGTGATGCAGGGACCAGTGCTGTGGCCTCATCTACTGACAATCTATATTAATGACGTGGATGGCCTAAAAGTAATATATACCAAATTTGCTGGTGATATAAAGCTTGGTGAGAATGTAGATTGAGGAGGATATTAAAGAGGCTACAAAGATATTTAAGTTAACGTCCAAAGATGTGGGGGTTAGGTGGATTGGCCATGCTAAATTGCCTCTTAGTGTCAGGCAGACTAGCTAGGGTAAATACATGGGGTTGTGGGGATAGGGCTTGGATGAGACTGGTTGGTGCAGACTCGATGTGCTGAACGACCCCCTTCTGCACTGTAGGATTCTATGATTCTGTAACGAGCAACAAGGCAGCAAAGGAATATAATATGAGGAAGTGTGAGGTTGTTCACTTTGGGACGAGGAATAGAAAAGCAGACATTTTTTAAAAGATGTAAATCTCATAAATGTTGATATTCAGAGAGACTTGGGTGTACTTGTACGAGGAATGAGTGCATGAGTCGCAAAAACCCAGCTTGCAGGTGCGGCATGTGGTCAGGAAGGCGAATGGGATGCTGGCCTTCATAGCGAGGGGGATTGAATATAAAAGTAGGGAGGTCTTGCTGCAGCTGTATAGGGCATTGGTGAGGCCGCAGCTGGAGTACTGTGTGCAGTTTTGGGCGCCGCACCTGCGCAAAGATATTTTGGCCTTGGAGGGAGTGCAGAGGAGGTTTACTAGGCTGATACCGGAGTTGAGGGGGTTGAGCTATGAGAAGAGGCTGAATAAACTGGGCTTGTACTCGTTAGAGTTTAGAAGAATGAGGGGAGATCTCATTGAGACATATAAGATGATGAATGGGATGGATAGGATAGAGGTGGAGAGACTCTTCCCGCTCAAAAAAGACAGTAGGACTAGGGGGCACAGCCTCAAGATAAAGTGGGGGCGGTTTAGAACGGAGTTGAGGAGGAACTTCTTCACTCAAAGGGTGGTGAATCTCTGGAATTCTCTGCCCGTTGAAGTGGTGGAGGCTGCCTCGCTAAATATTTTTAAGACGCGGGTTGATGGGTTTTTGATAAGAGAGGGGATTAAGGGTTATGGGGAGAGGGCGGGAAAGTGGAACTGAGCCACGACAGATCAGCCATGATCTTATTGAATGGCGGGGCAGGCTCGAAGGGCTAGATGGCCTACTCCTGCTCCTACTTCTTATGTTCTTATGAATGCAGTGAGTTAGCATACAGTTGCAGCAAGCAATTGCAAGACAAATGGCTTTCTGTTCTTTGTTGCAAGAGGTTTGGAGTACTGAAATAAAGAATTGTGCTACAATTATATACAACTTTGGTAAGGTTACACCTGGAGGACTGAGAGTAGTTTTGGTTTCCGTATCTAAGGAAAAATAAACTTGAATAGGAAGTGATACTGCAAAGGTTCATCCTGGGCTGAGAGGGTTGCTCTGTAATGAGAGTCTGAGTAAGTTGGGTCTGTGCTGTCTGGAGTTTAGGAGAATGAGAGATGATTTTCTTAAAAGCACACAGGATTCTGATTGAGAGAATATTTGCCCCTGGCTGGGGAATTAATTAGAAAATGGGACACAGCCACAGGTTAAGGGGGTCAATCATTCAGGATTGAGATGAGGAAAAATTTATCCACTTGGGGAAATGGGAATTTTGTATCCCGAGGGTTGTGGATACCCCAGGGTTGAGTACATTAAGGCTGAAAT
Organism: Carcharhinus amblyrhynchos; assembly: GCF_965287045.1. Taxonomy (NCBI): domain Eukaryota; kingdom Metazoa; phylum Chordata; class Chondrichthyes; order Carcharhiniformes; family Carcharhinidae; genus Carcharhinus; species Carcharhinus amblyrhynchos. The sequence goes on from NC_137341.1 coordinate 15,010,023, forward strand.
AGACAGATCTTTGGTGTTTGAATCAAGGGATATGGGGATTAAGTTGGGAAAAGGGACTTGAGGCAGATGCTCAGCTATGATCGTATTGAATGGCAGAGTAAGTTAGGATGTCAAATGATTTAATCCTACTTTTTCTTTCCACTACGTGTTTCATTTTGGGAATGTAAAGGCCTGAAGTTATAGAGGAGGTTTGCCAGGATTTTATCATCCATTTATCCGCTTTGGTAAGGAAATCATTAATGTAGGTTAATTCTTAAATGGTGAGAGGTTGGGAAGTGTTGGTATCTTAAGGGATCTGGATGTCCTTGTTCATGAGTCACTGAAAGCTAACATGTGGGTCCAGCATACAGTTAGAAGGACACATGGGATGTTGGGCTTCATCAGTACATGAGTACAGGGGTAAAGTTGTCTTGCTGCAATTGTGTGGAGTTTGCACATTCTCCCTGTGTCTGCATGGGTTTCCTCCCACAGTCCAAAGATATGCGGGTTAGTTGATTGGCCATGCTAAATTGCTCCTTAATATCCTGGGATGTACAGGTTAGAGAGATTAGTGGGGTAAATGTGTCAGGCTGCGGGGATAGGGCCTGCGGTGGGATTGATGTCAGTGCAGACTCGATGGGCCGAATGGCCTCCCCCAGTATAGGGTTACTATGATTTTACAATTAAATCTGCTTCATGCCAACGCTAACCCAGTCTGCAAATCTTTTTCAACTTATTTCTTGATCGAACACAACTGGGGGTGATTCGAGATGCTTTATATTCATACACACCATGGAATTACGTGAAACAGGCTGATGTGTTTGCTGTTGTAGTCGTAGGAAGTCCTCTGCTTAAGACCCCCAGAGATGAGCTAATTCCTACTTGTCTGAGCAGTTGCCAATAGTCTTTTTAAGTTAGCGGGATGTAATGAGTGGTGTGCTGCAGGGATCAGTGCTGATCATTGTTTATAATTGATGTAAATGGCTTGCTTGAAGGGATAATTGTAAAATATGCTGAAACAAAGATAGGTAGGGAAGTAAGTTGTGGAGAGGACATAAGGGAGGCTACAAAAAAAGATAATAGGTGAAGTGAGTGGTCAAAGATCTGGCAAATGGAGTATAATCTATGAAAGTGTGAAATTGTCCGTTTTGGAAAAATGCAAGAGAAGCATATTATCATCTAAATAGTGAGAGATTGCAGAGCTAAGAGTTACAGAAGAATATGGGTGCCCTAGTTCATGAATTGCAAAGACTAGTATGGAGGTACAACAAGTAATCAGGAAAGCTAATAGAATGTTCTAATTTATTGCAAGGGGAATTGAATATAAAAGTAGGGCAGTTACGATTCATTTGTACAGGGCAGTAGTGTGACCATATTTGGAATAATATGTGCAGTATTAGTCACCTTATTTAAAAAAGGGTATAAATGCATTGGAAGCAATTCAGAAGATGTTTACCAGAATAATACCAGGAATGGGTGGGTTTTCTTGTGAGCAACAGTTGGACAAGTTAGGCTTGTATTCTCTGGAGTTTAGGAGAGTAGAAAGTGACTTGATTGAAACATATAAGATCCTGAGGGATTCTGAGAGGGTGGGTGTGTGTTTCCTCTTGTGGGCAAATCTACAACTAAGAGTTAATGTTCAAGAATAAGGGGTTGTCCTTAAAGATAGAGATGAGCTAATTTTTTTTTTCAATTTGGGGTCATATACCTTCAGAACTTTCTTCCTGAAAAGGAATATTCTTAAGGCAGAGGTGGATAGATTCTTGGTAAGGAAGTGGGGGAGCCGGTGGGACTCAGATTTGAGGTTACTGTCAGATCAGCCATGATCTTATTGAACGGTGGAACAGGCTCAAGGGGCTGAATGACCTACTCCTGCTCCTTGTTCATATGTTTATTTTAATCTATCACATCTGAGGGATGAGGGACTTCAGGTTTGAGGAGAGGTTGGAAATTTTAGGACCATTCTTCTTGAGGCTGAGAAGGTTAAGAAGTAACCCAATAAAACTTTTCAAGATGAGAGGTTATGGTTGAGTAATTAAGGGAAAAGTTATTCTCTCTGGGGTGTGAGTCAATACAGTAAGAAGTCTCACTACACCAGGTTAAAGTCCAACAAGTTTATTTGATAGCAAACCACTAGCTTTCGGAGCGCTGCTCCTTGGTGAGGTAAGTGGGAGTTCTGTTTACAAACAGAGCATATAAAGACACAAACTCGATTTACAAAATAATGGTTGGAATGAGAGTCTTTACAGGTAATCAAGTCTTAAAGGTGCAGACACTGGGAGTGGACAGAGCGTTAAGCACGGGTTAAAGAGATGTGTATTGTCTTCCGATAGGACAGTTAGTGAGATTTTGCAAGTCCAGACAAGTCGTGGGGGGCTTACAATCGTGAGTCAATAACCAGAGGCCATTGATTTAGAATTGTTGGGAAAAATATCCAGAGGAGAGATGAGAAGAAATGTTTGTTTTTGGGATTTGGAAAACTATATGTGGACTCTATGTTGTGGAATCTGATTGTATGAGACATTTGAATGGACACATGAGGATTAGGAATTTTCAGGCTGGTGGATAAAATGCAAGAATGTGGAACCAAGCACAATTGCTCTTTTAAAGAGCCAGCATAGGCATGATGGCTGAATGCCCTCTTTCTGTGCTGCAAGTTCGTATGATTCTATGGTCAGCTGTGGCTCAATTCTTGGCACTTCCAACAACTGAATTAGAAGGTGTGGGTTCCCACTCGACTTGAATACATCAGCACAGTTTGGAGGGAGATATTGCACAGTTGCATAAGAACATAAGAAATAGGAGTAGGCCATCTAGCCCCTCGAGCCTGCCCCGCCATTCAATAAGATCATGGCTGATCTGTCGTGGCTCAGTTCCACATCCCCGCCCTCTCCCCATAACCCTTAATCCCCTTGCCTATCAAAAACCCATCAACCCGCGTCTTAAATATATTTAGCGAGGCAGCCTCCACCACTTCAACGGGCAGAGAATTCCAGAGATTCACCACACTTTGAGTGAAGAAGTTCCTCCTCAACTCCGTTCTAAACTGCCCCCCCTTTATCTTGAGGCTGTGCCCTCTAGTCCTACTGTCCTTTCTGAGCGGGAAGAGCCTCTCCACCTCTATCCTATCCATCCCATTCATCATCTTATATGTCTCAATGAGATCTCCCCTCATTCTTCTAAACTCTAACAAGTACAAGCCTAGTTTATTCAGCTTCTCCTCATAGCTCAACCCCCTCAACTCCCGTATCAGCCTAGTAAACCTCCTCTGCACCCCCTCCAAGGCCAAAATATCCTTGTGTAAGTGCGGCGACCAAAACTGCACACAGTACTCCAGCTGCGGCCTCATCAGTGCCCTATACAGCTGCAGCAAGACCTCCCTACTTTTATATTCAATCCCCCTTGCTATGAAGGCCAGCATCCCATTTGCCTTCCTGACCACCTGCTGCACCTGCAGGCTGGGTTTTTGCGACTCATGCACAAGGCCCCCGAGGTCCCTCTGCACCGTCGCCTGCTGCAGTTTTTCGCCACGTAAGTAATAGTCCTTCCTACCATTATTCCTATCAAAGTGGACAACTTCACATTTGCCAACATTAAATTCCATTTGCCAGTTCCTGGCCCATTTGCCCAGCCTATCTAGATCATACCCTTGATGTCATACCCTCAGGACAGCAGATGTGTCCTTAGGGTGTGACATCAAGGAAGGCTATGACTGCCTTTTTTTTGTTGATTATAAAAGAATTCATGGAATATTTGAAAGAAGGTTTCTCATTGGTGTCCAGGCCAATATTCATACGTCAACCCATTGGGAAAAAACAGATGACCTGGTCATTTGTCAAATCACTGTTTGGTGATGGGAACAAATTTACTGATGCTTTTCCTACAATTGTAACAGTGAATAGATAGGTTCTTGATTGATAAGGGGACCAAACGTTACAAGGAAAAGGTGGGGAAATGGGGTATCAGCCATGATTGAATGACAGAGCAAACTCAGTGGGCTGAATGGCCTAATTCTGCTCCGATATCTTATGGCCCTTCATTCACTGTAAAGCGCTTTGGGAAGCTGTAATGTTGTGAAAGGTGCTATTGAAATGCATATCTTTCCTTTTATGTCCAACTAATGCGAATAACAAAACTAAGCAAATGTTGAATTACATTGCCAAAATGGCACAGGGTTTTATTGGCCAGCTACAAGCCTGATGTAAAAGCATCAAAATATTTTTAATGAGTTTTCCAGACTAATAATCTGAGTACTTCCAGACTGCAGCTGAAGATTGCATTGATGTAGCATTTTTTTAATGTAGTAAAGCATCCCTAGATGTTTCACAGGAATATTGTTAGAGCACATAAGCAAATATTAGGACAGTTTAAGTAGGTTATAAGCTGCACCTTAAAGGAGAGAGTGAGGCGGAAATGTTTAGGGAGGGAATACCATAGCATAAGACCTAGACAACTGGTAGCACAACAGCAGAGTGAAAGAAATTAGGGATGCAAATGTTTACAGTGAATATCACAAGGTTTGCAATTGTATTGAAGCAACAATTGTATACAACAATCAATTCCAGCCTCCCGGTCTACCTGGATCCACTTCAGTTTGCCATTCGCAGCAACATGTCCACAGCAGATGCCATCTCCCTGGCCCTGCATTCAACCCTGGAATACCTAGGTAACAAGGACAACTATGTCAGACCCCTATTGACTGCACCTCAGTCTTCAACACCATTATTCCCACAAAACTCATCTCCGAACTTTGTGGCCTGGGCCTCGGCACCTCCTTCTGCAACTGAATCCTGAACTTCCTAACTCGCAAGCCACAATCAGTATGGATAGACAAAACACCTCCTCCGTGATCACCTTCAACACCGGTGCCCCACAAGGCTCTATTCTCAGCCCCCTACTATACTCCTTATAGTATGACAGCGTGGTCAAATTCCCCTCCAACTCGATTTTCAAGTTTGCTGATGACACCACCATAGTGGGTCAGATGTCAAACAATGATGAGACAGAGTACAGGAATGAGATAGAGAATCTGATGAACTGGAACAGAAACAATAATCTCTCCCCCAATGTCAATAAAACGAAGGAAACTGTCATTGACTTTAGAAGGCATTAATGAGAACGTGCTCCTGTCTACATCAATGGGGACGAAGTAGAAAGGGTCGAGAGCTTCAAGTTTTTAGGTGTCCAGATCACCAACAACCTGTCCTGGTTCCCCCATGCCAACACTATAGTTAAGAAAACCCACCCATGCCTCTACTTTCTCAGAAGACTAAAGAAATTTGGCATGTCAGCTACGACTCTCACCAATTTTTACAGATGCACCATCAAAAGCATTTTTTCTGGTTGTATCACAGCTTGGTATGGCTCCTGCTCTGCCCAAGACCGGAAGAAACTACAAAAAGTTGTGAAATGTAGCCCAATCTATCATGCAAACCAGCCCCCCATCCATTAACTCTGTCTATACTTCCCACTGCCTCGGTAAGCAGCCAGCATGATCAAGGACCCCACCACTCTGGACATTCTCTCTCCCACCTTTTAGGAAAAAGATACAGAAGCCTGAGGTCACGTACCTACCAACTCGAGAACGGCTTCTTCCCTGCTGCTATCAGGCCTTTGAATATCAGGACTTTCCTTGCATTAAAGTTGATTTTCCTCTTCGCCCTAGCTATGACTGTAACACTACATTCTGCACTCTCTCATTTCCTTCCCTTTGAAAAGTATGCTTTGTCTATGTGGCGCGCAGAAACAATACTTTTCACTGTACATTAATACATGTGACAATAATAAATCAAATCAAATCAAGCAACACCACCCCACCAATGCCCCACCCCAGTGCAACTTTATCTAGGTAGACAAATTAAACACCTTTTGGACTATTTGTGACGATTGTTTCGAAATGTCTGTAGCATTTCTTTGTACTTGACTGAAGTACTTTCAGAGAGAGCAAAATGATGTATGTAGAGTACCTGAACTTTACTGCATTTTGTGTGATAATCATTTTGAAATGTTTGTGGTGTTCTTTCAAATATTTCGTGGATAATGTGTATTTTTGCAACAATAAATAAATAAATTAGGGAGGAGGCAAAATTGGAGGAATGAAGCGCTGTCCAAGGGTTTTTGGGTCTTTGGATTTACCTTTAATCCACAATGGGTGGCACGGTGGCACAGTGGTTAGCACTGCACCAGGGGACCCAACCTCAATTCTCGACTTGAGTCACTGTGCGGAGTTTGCATGCTCTCAGGGTGCTCTGGTTTCCTTCCACAGTCCAAAAGACATGCTAGTTATGTACATTGGCCACGATAAGTTCTCCCTTCATGCACCCGAACAGGCACTAGAATGTGGCAACTAAAGGATTTTCACAGTAACGTCATTGCAGTGTGAATGAAGGCCTACTTGTGACACTAATAAATAAATTTCTAAACAGCCCTATATAACATACGATGGCTTGTTCTTTTATGAATTGAGTGTCCCCTTTGTCTCTTGTGTTGGATCAAGTTGGACTCAGAAGCTGAAGATCTGTTGGTACTCGGAGCTTGCAATGCTTTCTAATGAATATAAAAATCCATTTATTTGCAGCTTGATGGGCTGCAAGACCTGCACCAATGCAGCCCCCAAAGCAAAAAGAAAGTTCAGCCAATTTAATCCTTGAGTATATTAGAGTGAAAAGCATTTTTTTGTAGAATGACTTTATATTGGTTCATTTTAAATTTTTAGGAAATGTGCATTCAATCACTAATGTTTTCTTGTATTTGTCGCTGTTGGGCAAATAGGGGTCCAGTTTGTTTATTTCAGTAACTGTGAGGTCTCTGTAGTTTTATGCAGCAGTCTTGATTTTTGTCCCCATGTTAAATCAGCAGTTTTTAGTAAATTATAATTGACAATGATTTCATGGTCATCATTTAGAATTTAAATTCTAGATTTTGATTTTTCAAATTTCACCAATTGCTGTGGTGGGATTTGAACCCAGGTGCCCAGAGCATTATCCTGGGTCTCTGGATTACTAGTCCAGCAACAGTACCAACACCTCAATAGTGAAATAATATAGTGGGGTGTGAATTGGGTAACTGACACAAATGTGTCCTGTTCACACTGGGTGTGTTAAGTTAAAATTGGGGTTCCATAACATTTATTGACTGTGCTTTACTGGAGTGGGGGATTTGAATACATTAAAAATAAAGCTGTGGGTGGCCTGGCATCTTTAGCCTAGTCTTGAGTAAGCGTGAATTCATAGCCCGCAAGCTGAGAATCACTGAGATCAAAGTGGGAATCCTGGTGTGAAAAGAAATATCAGAATTGTTGAGAGTGCTGGCTCATTGTTGTGTGAGTGTGTTTGTGGGAGGTAGTATTGAACTAGACCCACATTGCTGCTGGTGCTTCTTAATGCTAACATTGAATGCAAATATATTCCATCCCTCAAAATCTAGCTTAGCCTTCAAAACAAAAATTCCTCTAAGGCCAGATGAGGAAGATAAATTCCAAAATTGAAATCGGCACTTTTCACATACATTTTTTTTGCAATGTATTTTTGGTGAGCGCTCACTATCTGACTTGCTGTGAAACAGCTGACATCTCACCTATTCTAAATGGAAAGAATTCAGTGACCTGCTGGGTTGATAGAAACTTAAATTCCTGAGGTCTCACAGATGTTTAATGCATACAGTTAAAGAAATTATGGTGCAAAAGGATTATTGCCCCAGTACTAAGCTCTACAATGGAACAATTTAATCTTCATTCCCTTCATTTTTTTTCAGATGTGTAGTCGATTCCTGTTTAAATATTGCGATTTGCCACTCATCATAAATTCCACATCCTAATAACTGGGTGAAAACATTCTTAGTTGCTGTTTCAACCCTCACTCCTATATTTAGAACTTCTCACTACTGAAGTTACAGGTTCATACAGGGAGATTTCAGTCAGGGGTATACAGCTATTTAATTCCGAGATAAAACTATAAACTCTCAGCTTCCGAAGTTGCTGTCTGGATTTATGCTTTAACTTGAAGCTGGGCTTTCTGTGTGGCAGGTAAAGTGGTTGAAAAGATTCTGAAGGAAACCTTTCTGTAACCTTGTGGGTTTTGCAACCAGCCTTGTTTACTGCGGAGTGGCGAGAGACCTACTTATTCTGAAAAGGAACGTCAATGGCACTCAAGTGTATTGAAAACTCTTTGAAAATGGATTATTTGTGTAATAAAGATTGCAAACTTCCCAGGGTGAGGTTTTGCAGCTGGAAAAACATTTATCCTTGCCTGCTCTTCTTTTCCCAGGCAGCAATCTCTCATGTCCCACAGTCGGGTACGTACTGTAATGATGCACATATAAGCTGCTCTTTATTTGCTGTTGAACAAAATGCTGACAAAGTTCTGGGTGCAGCCTATAAACAGGCGTGGTTTTGAGGTACCTCCTGACTGGGCATTGGCACTTGGATGACATGACTGGTGACTTGTCCTGCTGCAGTGCATGTCAAATTTGAATTGTACACGGGGTCTTGAGGATGAGTTGACCCCCTAAAACATCTTGTCTGTCCTCTGCACAGTTGCGACCTGCACTGCTGAGCTTTTCCAATTTTTGTTCTGGATTTCTGGCACGTGCAGTATTTCTATTCACTTTATAAGGGTGTGGACATGTGCACAAAGTCTGACTCAAACTAAAATTGGTCAGCATTGTAATAAAAAAAATTTTTTGAAGCTTTGTGGTAATATGAGAAGATTGGATTAGAAAGAAAGTCTAGTCTTTTATGACCTTGGGATGCCTCAGAGCATTTTGCAGCCAATGAAGTACTTTTGAACTGTAGCATTGTTGTGGGAAGATGCCCATTTAATCACAGAATCATTACGAAGCAGAAGGAGGCCATTCGGCCCATCGTGTCTGCACTGGCTCTCCAAGTGAAATGGTGTTCTTCTATTAGCGGGCATGTCTTCAGCTTCCGAGGCCAACCTCTGGAATTTACTCCCTCGGCCCATTTGCTGCTAAATCTATCCCCTCTTTTAAGACATTCAATCTACTCCTTTGCCCAAGCTTTTGGTCATTTATTCTCATTCCTCCTTGTGTGATAGTGTCTGATTTTGTCTGATATTAATGCTGCTGTGAAATTCCTTTGGACACCTTGCTCAGTTTAATGGTGTTATATGCAAGTTGTTGTTGTTGTTGTTGTTGTTGCCAGTGCTTAGACTTAAAATTGGTAGCCCAGAATATTCAGTAACGGTTTTACACTGTGTCTGGCTCTGTAAAGTCCACACTTCTTCAACGAAGTGGCTCAAACATTGCTTGATTTTGTTATTTACGTTGACATTGGTTGAGATTCCAAGGTCTCTCTTTCGGTTTCATCTTAGCTGGACATGGTTCTGATGAAAGCTGATGTATTTATTTTTCTTTGTTCTTACCCTCAGATTTCCGCAGTAGCCAAACCTATAAATTCTCTCCTATCCACTCATCAGTTTGTTTGCTTTAATCCTTATTTGCTTTTCAATTCATCCCTTTTCCGTTTCCCACCTCCCCTGAGATTCCGGTGTGTTCATTGAAAAGAAAAGCCAATGCAGAGTGCAGTGGGTGTCATGAATTTGGAGGCTGATTGGGATGTTGGCGGTGAAAATTTGACTCATAAGAACGTAAGAAATAGGAGCAGGAGAAGCCATTCAACCTTTCATGCCCACTCCACCAGTCAACGGTATCATGGCTGATCTACTTTCACACCATTTTCCTGCAATATTCCTTATATAATAGAATAGAATCCCTATGGTGAAGAGACAGAAGGAGACCATTTGGCCCATCAACCCCTGTCGGACAACAGTCCCACTTGGGCCCCATCTCCTTGATCCCATGTATTTATTTCCTTTCTCTTCCCCCTGCCCCCATACTAAGGGGCAACTTAGCATGGCCAATCAACCTAACCTGCACACTTTTGGAGTGTGGAAGGAAACCAAAGCATCTCCGTGCAGACACGGGGGAGAATGTACAAGCTCCGCACGATCACCCAAGGCCGGAATTGAACCTGGGACTCTGGTGCTTTGAGGCAGCAGTGCTAACCATTGTGCCACCATGTTGCTGTTTTGACTATGTAGAATTCTAACAAACTCCATCTTGTGCAATCTCTGTGATTGAGCCTCCACAGCCCTTTGGGGCAGGGAATTTCAAATATTCACCACCTTTTGCTTAACCAGATGCTGTAGATGCCATTAGCTTCAGCCCAGTCTGCACATCTCTTTCAAGCCATTTCCTCATCAAACACAAATTAGTCGAAGTTGTAGTAATTGAGATGTGTTCACGTTGGAGCTTGTAACTAACCCAGTGAGAGGCAAGGGCGCCACGATGGCACATTGGTTAGTACTGCTGCCTCACAACTCCAGGGACCCAGGTTCAATTACTGATTTGGGTCATTGCACATTCTCCTTTATGGCTACATGGATTTCCTCCAAGTGCTCCGATTCCCTCCCAGTCCAACAATGTGCGGGTTAGGTGCATTGGCCATGCTAAATTGTCCCTTAGTGTCCTGGGATGTGTAAATATGTGAGGTTACGAGGATAGGGCCTGGGTGGGATTGTTGTCGGTGCAGACCCAATGGGCCAAATAGCCTCCTTCTGTGCTATAGAGATTCTATGAAGTGTGACGTATTAGATCCTTATTGGAAAAACAAGGATATGGCAGGTAGCAATGCATATATCAGGCACATGAAGGGGGTTAGAATAGAAAATTAGAGAATTTATGCCAAACTTGTATCGAATTTTAGATCACATGTTGAATATTGTGTACTGTTCTGGATGCTGGGGAGGTGATGGCGTAGTGGTATTATTGCTAGGCTATTAATCCAGAAACTGTTCTGGGGGGCCCAAAGTCAAATCCTGCCATGGCAGATGGCGGAATTTGAATTCAACAAAAAAAAACTAGGAATTTAAAAATTTACTGATGACCTTGAAACTGTTGTCGATTATCAGGAAAACCCCACCTGGTTCACTAATTCCTTTCAGGAAGGAAATCTTACCTGGTCTAGCCTACATGTGACTCCAGAGCCCCAGCAAAGTGGTTGACTCTCAACTGCCCTCCAAGGGCAACTAGGGATGGGCAATAAACGCTGACCAGCCAACGACGTCCATGTCACACGAATGGATTAAAAAAATGGATTTAAAGGCAATGCAGGAGGTGAAAAGAAAAGATTTACAAAGGCTAATGGCGAATGTTGACTGGGGGAGCGCGTTGGAAGGTAGGTCTGCTGAGGAGCAGTGGAGGATCTTTAAGGAGATCTTTCTTGGTGCTCAGCAGAAATTTATTCCGATGGTTAAAAAGGACCGTAGGAGGAGAGGTAATAAGCCTTGGATAACGAAGGAGGTGAAGGAAAGTGTTAAATTAAAAGCGGAGGCGTTTAGAGTAGCTAAGAGTAGTGGGTGAGGGAACCGAGTGTATGGTGTCGAAATTTGCTGATGACACCAAGATTGGTGGAATGGCAAATTGCGCGGAGGGTGTGGAGAGTCTGCAGAAGGATCTAGATAGGCTGGGTGAATGGGCCAGGAACTGGCAAATGGAATTTAATGTTGGCAAGTGCAAGGTGGTCCACTTTGGTAAGAATAATGGTAGGAAGGACTATTACTTACGTGATGAAAAACTGCAGCATGCGATGGTGCAGAGGGACCTCGGGGTCCTTGTGCATGAGTCGCAAAAACCCAGCTTGCAGGTGCAGCAGGTGGTCAGGAAGGCGAATGGGATGCTGGCCTTCATAGCGAGGGGGATTGAAAATAAAAGTAGGGAGGTCTTGCTGCAGCTGTATAGGGCATTGGTGAGGCCGCAGCTGAAGTACTATGTGCAGTTTTGGTCACTGCACTTACGCATCGATATTCTGGCCTTGGGAGAGGTTTAAATGTCAACAAAGATTGACAAAGAATTTGATAAAGAAGGTTAGGAGAAACTATGAAGCTGGGCTAGTGCTTAATATAAAAAAGGATAGCAAGAGTTTTTATAAATATATAAAAAGGAAGAGGCTGGCTAGGGTGAACGTTGGACCCTTAGAGGATGAGAGGGCGGACTTAGTGGTAGGGGATGGGGAAATGGCTGAGGTCTTGAATAACTTTTTTGTTTCGGTCTTCACGGAGGAGGACGTGAATAATTTGGCGGGTGTTAGCGATGGAAAGGTGGTAGGACTGGAGGGTCTCAATGACATTATTGTTACTAGAGAGGCGGCGCTCGACAGACTGGAGGGGGCTGATTGTGGACAAGTCCCCAGGACCGGATGGAATGCATCCGAGGGTTCTGAAAGAAATGGCGGAGGTGATAGTGGATGCCTTGGTGGTTATTTTCCAAACGTCGCTGGATTCTGGGGAAGTGCCGGAAGATTGGAAAGCGGCTAATGTTACGCCGTTGTTTAAGAAGGGTGGCAGGCAAAAGGCAGGGAATTATAGGCCGGTTAGTTTAACGTCTGTTGTAGGTAAAATGTTAGAATCCGTCATCAAGGAGGAAATAGCGAGGCATCTTGAGGGGGATTGCTTGATAGGGCAGACGCAGCACGGTTTTGTTAAGGGGAAGCCGTGTCTGACAAATTTATTGGAGTTCTATGAGGATGTGTCTAGGGCGGTGGATAGAGGAGAGCCGGTGGATGTGGTCTCTCTTGATTTTCAGAAGGCGTTTGACAAGGTACCTCACAAGAGGTTATTGCAGAAGGTAAGGGGGCATGGAGTTGGGGGTAGGGTGTTAGCGTGGATAGAGGATTGGTTGTCAAATAGGAGGCAGAGAGTGGGGATTAATGGGTGCTATTCGGATTGGCGGTTGGTGACTAGTGGAGTGTCCCAGGGGTCGGTGCTGGGGCCTCAGCTATTTACCATTTATATAGATGATCTGGAGGAGGGAACTGAGTGTATGGTGTCGAAATTTGCTGATGACACCAAGATTGGTGGAATGGCAAATTGCGCGGAGGGTGTGGAGAGTCTGCAGAAGGATCTAGATAGGCTGGGTGAATGGGCCAGGAACTGGCAAATGGAATTTAATGTTGGCAAGTGCAAGGTGGTCCACTTTGGTAAGAATAATGGTAGGAAGGACTATTACTTACGTGGTGAAAAACTGCAGCAGGCGACGGTGCAGAGGGACCTCGGGGTCCTTGTGCATGAGTCGCAAAAACCCAGCTTGCAGGTGCAGCAGGTGGTCAGGAAGGCGCATGGGATGCTGGCCTTCATAGCGAGGGGGATTGAAAATAAAAGTAGGGAGGTCTTGCTGCAGCTGTATAGGGCATTGGTGAGGCCGCAGCTGAAGTACTATGTGCAGTTTTGGTCACTGCACTTACGCAACGATATTCTGGCCTTGGAGGGAGTGCAGAGGAGGTTTACTAGGCTGATACGGGAGTTGAGGGGGTTGAGCTATGAGGAGAGGCTGAATAAACTCGGCTTGTACTCGTTAGAGTTTAGAAGAATGAGGGGAGATCTCATTGAGACATATAAGTTGATGAATGGGATGGATAGGATAGAGGTGGAGAGGCTCTTCCCGCTCAGAAAGGACAGTAGGACTAGGGGGCACAGCCTCAAGATAAAGGGGAGGCGGTTTAGAATGGAATTGAGGAGGAACTTCTTCACTCAAAGGGTGGTGAATCTCTGGAATTCTCTGCCCGTTGAAGTGGTGGAGGCTGCCTCGCTAAATATTTTTAAGACGCGGGTTGATGGGTTTTTGATAAGAGAGGGGATTAAGGGTTATGGGGAGAGGGTGGGAATGTGGAACTGAGCCACAACAGATCAGCCATGATCTTATTGAATGGCGGGGCAGGCTCGAAGGGCTAGATGGCCTACTCCTGCTCCTATTTCTTATGTTCTTATGTTCTAATACCAGAATGGTGAGGTTATAGCTATTGGAGAAGAATGAGAAGGCTGGAAATAGGGATGATCTTACAAAGGCTTTAAAATTATGAAAGGTTTTCACAGAATCTGCAGGAGAAATTGTTTGCCCGTTGTGAGGAAGAGCAAAACCATGGGCTATCAGTAATCCTATAGTCACTGAGAAATCAAGCATAGAAATCAGAAGACGTTTCCTTACCCAGAGAAAGGTGAGGATGTGGAACTCAAAGCATATGAGGGACAAGTGAATTAGAAGGTTCATACTCTTAAAGTTAGATGATGAAGGGTGGAAGCACAAAAGCCAGCATAAACTGCTTGTTTATGCTAGGTTACGTGACCTAGAGTCATAGGGTGGGATTTTATAGTCTTGTTCGTTCTGCAACAGATCTTTCCATGTTCCGCCCCTCGCCCGCTCCAATTCCTGTGACGGGCAGGGCAGTAAAATTCAGGCCATAGAGCATGGAAACAGGCCCTTTGGCTCAACTTGTCCGTGTTGCCCAATTTTTACCACTAAGCTAGTCCCAATTACCTGCGTTTGACCCATATCCCTCTATACCAATCTTACCCATGTAACTGTCTAAATGCTTTTTAAAAGACAAAATTGTACCCACCTCTAGTACTACCTCTGGCAACTTGTTCCAGACGTTCACCACTCTGTGTGTGAAATAATTGCCCCTCTGGACCCTTTTGTAGCTCTTCCCTCTCACCTTAAATCTATGCCCTCTAATTTTAGATTCCCCTATCTTTGGGAAAATATGATGACTTTCTACCTTATCTATGCCCCTTGTTATTTTATAGACATCTGTAAGATCACTGCTAAGCCTCCTACACCCCAGGAAAAAAAAATCCCGGTCTATCCAGCCTCTTCTTATAACTCAACATCAAGTCCCAGTAGCACCCTCCTTTCTTTTCTGCACTCTTTCTAGTTTAATAGTATCCTTTCTATAATATGGTGACCAGAACTGCCCACAGTATTCTAAGTGTGGCCTTACCACTGTCTTATACAACTTCAACAAGACATCCCAACTCCTGTATTCAATGTTCTGACCATTGAAACCAAGCTTGCTGAATACCACCCTGTCCATCTGTGACTCCACTTTCAAGGAGCTATGAACCTATATCCCTAGATTTCTTTGCTCTGTAACTCCCCCCAGTGCCCTACCATTAACTAAATAAGTCCTGTCCTGGTGCGACCTACCAAAATGCATCATTTCGTATTTATCTAAATTAAACTCCATCTGACATCCGCCAGCCCACTGGCCCTGGACTGTACATTCTATCTAAATGTTGAGCCTCAGCCAGATCTATATCTAAATGCATTAGGCTTCGTTTAAATCACTGAATGGAATCATAGAGAAGGAGGCCATTTGGCCCATCGTGTTTGATTCGAACAATTTACCAAGGCCCACCCGCACTCTATCCCTGTAATCCTGCTCATTTACCTTGGCTAATCCACCTAACCTAATACATCTTTGGACACTAAGAGGCAATTTAACATGTCCAATCCATCTAACCTGCACATTTTTGGAATTTGGGAGGAAATGGGAGCACCTGGAGGAAACCCATACAGACAAGGAGAATGTGCAAGCACCATAGTCACCGAGGCTGGAATTGAACCCAAATCCCTGAAGCTGTGATGCAGCAGTACTAACCACTGTGCTACCCTGCCATCCATTTAGGTGTGTATTGTACTGTGCTGCAAAGAAAGAAGTGCACAGTGTAACACTGAAATATTTGTGAGCTCAAGGGTGAGATTTTACTAGCCCCCAGGGAATGGCAGACGGCCAGTAAAATGGAAACCGTGTGGGGAAAGTCCCCGGGTGCAGGCTGACTGCTGGGACGTTTTTTTCCAGCAGTGGGAGTGGCAGTGGTGACCCAGTTAGTTGATTAAAGGCCCAATTGAGAGTCATTTTTCCAGGCCGCTGTTGCCAGCAGCAGAGTGGACTGCCAAGCCCCTCCTGTGACTGCCTTGGAAGTAGCCTCCCTGCATGGGACGGGGGAAGGTGGCACCATCGGCCCTGGATTCTCTGTGGCACGAGAAGAGGGCCTCTGGTGGCAGCGTCAGGCCCCAGCAGAGACTCCGCTGCCCGGGTGCCTCAACATGGGCTGACACCCTGTCATTCTCAGTGCAGCCTCTGAGGAAATCCTGGACCCAGCCCGACTTTCCAGCTGCTTTGCAAGAAATTTCTGCCACCCATCATTTAATGAATGTAATGACTCATTTCTGAAGTGCGTAGTGAATGCACCAACTGAGATCGTTCCACTGCACTTTATGGGAGAACTGTAAATAATGCATGTGTTATCAATGAGGAGGTAGTATTAACATGGGGCTATTTTATTAGTCAGCATCACTCTTTGCTTACTTTGCTCTCTCAATCATTTATTATATTGCAGTTGCACTAATTTGCCTGGATATATTTAGAACTGGTTGCTAAGCTGTGTTCAAGAATAGGCAGGTTCTTTTTAAAATTTCCCTCTTCTCCCTTTCTTTCCCCTCTCGCCCTTGTAAGGAAGCTGTTTGCTTCTTCAGAGCTGCTTTGCCCCTTTCATAGCAGAGGAAAGAGGAGTGTGAATCCATGCTTCAAGGGCTGGATGTTTGAGTAAATAGTAACATGCCCCCGTATTCTTATAAAAACCATGATGTGGAGAGGCTGGTGTTAGACTGGGGTGGGCACAGTAAGAAGTCTCTCAACGCCAGGTTAAAGACCAACAGGTTTATTTGGAATCACTGCTGAGTCCACTGACCTGATGAAGGAGCAGCGCTCTGAAAGCTCGTGATTCCACATAAACCTGTTGGACTTTAACCTGGTGTTGAGAGACTTCTTGTAATTAAAACCATGATACAGCGCAATAGTTGACCAAGAGCAGCAACTTGCATTTATCTGGTACCTTTTAACATAGTAAGACTTCCCGAGTCACTTCATATAGCACAATTGCAATGGTATGGAAGCCCCCCCCACCCCCCGCCATCACATGCCTAGATTTATCGAGCTGCTCTTTCTCACTTTACTGCTAACGCTGAGAGAAAATTCATGTGTGACTGAAATGGAAATGAAGGCAGTCAAATCGCAGACTTGGCAGTAGCTTTTATTTCCAAGCAGTTAATGAGATCTGTGCAGTGTATTTAGATAGGGCACTCCATTTACGTTAGTGATGATAATTCACTTCCTCATTCAGAGCTCTGGTGCCTTCATATTTATCAAAAGGTCATTTAATAAAAAGTAAATGATTCTCTGAAACATCTTCTGGACTCCTGATTGAATTATTGAGTAATCGTCTGGTTTATTGAACACCTGGTTCTGATTGATGAACAGCCAGGGGCAAAAAAAGGCAGCAATTTTTTTTAATAATGTGCAGTGAAGTTAGCATAAAGAGCAGAATGGCTTCTTTTCTCTGCCTGTGTCTCCGTCTTTCGTAATAATGCTTTGTCCCAGATGTCGGTTTTTGCAGTAATTTGGGGATGTGCAATGGATGATGGTGTAGTGAAGAACTCAGTGTTAAATATATAAGGACAGGAATTAGTGACTAAGCACAGCAGAGAGGATAGGTGAACACAGCAAGTCAGGATTGCAGAATGTACCTACTCTGGCATAATTTACAGGGTTCAAAGAAAAAAAGACTTGTATTTGTATAGCACCTTTAGTTACACTTCCCAAAGTGCATTAGGCCGTTTATGTGCTTTGGAGTATAATCATTGTAATGCAGGGAAATTGGACAACCCATTTTTCACATTACAGGATCCCACAAAAAAAGCAATGGGTAACGACGAGATACTCTTTTTAGTGATGTTGATTAAGGGATGGATATTGATCAGGTCACCAGGGAGAATTTGTGTGGTCCTCTTCAAAATCGTCCACCTGAGACAGCAGATGGCACCTTGGCTTCATGTCTCATTTGAAACATGACACCTCATACAATCATTGCGGCCCATTCGGCCCATTGAGTCTGCACTGACAATAATTCCATCCAGGCCCATTCTTGAAACCCCACGTATTTACTCTGCTAATCCCTCTAATGTAAACATCCTGGGACACTAAAGGTCAATTTAGCACTGCCAATCAACCTAACCTGCACATCTTTAGACTGAGAGGGGAAACCGGAGCACCCAGAGGAAACCCACCCAGACGGGGAGAATGTGCAAACTCCACACAGACAGTGACCCAAGCTGGGACTCAAACTTAGGTCTCTGGAGCTGTCAGACAGCAGTGCTAACCACTATGCCACCGTGCCGCCACTTCTGACAATGCAACACTCCCTCAGTGTACTGCACAGGGTGGGGTGCGGAGTGGCGGTGGTGGGGGAAGCAGTTGTTGGCCTGGATGTTGTACTTGAGTGTCTGAGTGAGATTTGAATCCTTAATCTTTGGATTTGGACTCGAGTGCTGCCCACTGGGCAACAACTGAGATATATCCTTGCAACCACAAAATAGAAATGACTCTATGGGCGTAACATTTCCCTGATGACAGGAGAGATGGAAATGTCAAGTCCTCTATTTGTACGGTTACGATGAGTAGGATTGGACAGTTTCAGATGGTTTTGTGCTGCCCAACTTTCTGATGAGATTTACTCCGATCACAGGGCACATTTTGAGGATGGGACAAGAGCAGGGAGTTTCATTCTCCCTGTGGTATTCGGACCAATACTGTTCACTTAGCCGACGACACTGAAGACAGAGTTACTGCTCATTTGTTTGCATGCAGCAAGATACTCCAAGCAGCATATTTACCTCTGCAGCAGTAACTACTTGGTCCTCACAATGCTCTTAAGTGCTTGTCCAGGTCCTGAGGATAGGATAAGGAACCGTATGACCCTTTCTCCTTTTTTGTTCATACTCTCCCTCTTATCCACTGACACGCAGACTCCACACAGACTGACCAGAGCAGTTTCATTCCCTTTCTGAAGCCAGCTTTGTGTAAGTCAGTGTGAAGGAGAAACAAAATACCTTTTGGCTGCCCAAATCTTGCTTCGCACTGGTGTCATAGGGCAAGTTCAGTGTTTAGAGTATGTATCACCCAGAGTAATGAAGTACTACAATAATAGAAATAAATTCTAACAAACATAACATAATTTTTAGTCATGCCAACTGTACATTACTGCCTTTTACAAAAATGTGTCATGATGGCAAAACAGCTCTTTAGTTAGAGCAATAACAGTGATAACTCATTCTCTCCCATCATCCCAGGAATTTTTTTTTAAACTTGTAGATGGTGCAGAGGCTGAAGTTGTGGTCTTTGTCTCTGTCTGCTTTCCAGCTAATATATATATCATAAAGCCCCCATCAGATGATAAGTTATCAGTTGTAGAGTGAAAGTAAGTATATTACCCAGCAAAACGTATTAATAAATAATATTAATAAACAATATTAATAATATTAAAAACATATTAATAACTAGATTTCGTGACTACATTTTCAGGCTTGCTTTGCTTTGTTTTGTTGCAAGCCAGAGGAGAGAAGGCACTCGGATCTCTTACTTTGCCACATTTCCATGTTTTACTGTACAATACGCTAATATTGCAGAAAAATATCTGTTTTAACACAACACTTCTTGAGAAAGTACAGAGGAAGAATCACCCAGCGGTTTGACATGCCACACAGTTTGAACCAATACTGCAGCCTATCTAACATTTTATTTACTTGGAATTTAGAGCACAGATTCAGGGCATTCAGTCCAACTGGTCTAGACAGCTGCTTTTCCTTCACATGGGCCTCCGTTCTTCTCTCTCTATCAAGACGTTTAAGGTAATAGCAAAAGAAGCAGTCACGCAGGAACAGATCATTTTACGCATTGTGTTATTATGCCTTAGCAAGGGTGGTGGAAGCATTTTCAATTGTAACTTTGAAAAGGAAATTCAATAAATACTTAGGGCTGAATGAGTGTCACAAGGGGGGAAAATGGAAGTTCTCCACGTCAATTTTTTGGGCCAGTTTGGCATTTTATTCTTCTGGCACTCTGTCAATTTTTCTGACAGCTGGGAAGTTTGTGCGATTTTGGGTGGGGGGGTGGGTGGAGCCAGCTTCAGAGTGCTCGTGTGCCATTGTGCAGGGTGTCCTGATCTACCACTGAGCTGGGAGATCCCCTCCCAACCCCCATCATCGGTAGTTTTGTTACCCCCTTCCCACCCCACACTGACATTGGTCACCAGCATCGGGGCATCAGAACCCTCCTAATGAGTCCCCTGGCAGACCTCTGATATGCCCCCCCCCCACTTTGCACCTTTGCATGACCGCACCCCCCCAGCCCCCCCTTTGCATGCCCCACACCCTTGGAACTGCCCCAGGTGGGCAATGCCTGGCCATGCCCCCCACCAACCATGGACTTCAATGGCCCCTGATCCCTCTGGCATGGTCTTGGCAGCTGGTCTCTGCTGCTGGAGACCAGTGGTAATTCTCTCTGGCGAGGTTGGAAGCACTGGGGAGAGTGGGAGCGGCCACGTCGAACCTGCTATTTGTATGCAGATGTAGGCAGTCTAATGGTAATGCACTGTGTGGCCTTTCTGGGCGCATAGCCATTCTCGCAGATAAAACAGGGCCAGGGAGGTAGCAATCTGATTCATGTCGAGTGCAATTTGGATTTTTGGCCTCTCGCTGTCTTCCTGGTTCATCACACTGACTGACGGGTGCAGTGAGCTGATAAGATCACGTCCTTGGAGTATGGGGAAGAAAAGTAGAATTGAGATGCAATGGGCCAAAAGGTTTCTCTGCTTCTGTAAGCTTGAATTTATTTCTTCCCTCACTTATGACAACTGATTTATCTTGTGCATGATGTCAAAACTGATTTTTAAAAAAATTCTCGTTTTATATAGCTTTTCTTTAAAGTTATCAGTACGATTTTAACATTAGAAAAGACACAGGGCTGTCGATAATTATTTGGACATGTAAGTTTTTTTTAAGGGTTGTAACTGCATTTGTTTCTTGGAAAAGGTCAACAGAAGACATGGCAGCACGGTGTCACAGTGGTTAGTGCTGTTACCTCATAGCACCAGGGACCCAGGTTCAATCTGTGTGCAGTTTGCATATTCTCACCGTGTCTATACGGGTTTCCTCTGGATGCTCCGGTTTCCTCCTACAATCCAAGGATTTGGATTAGGTTGATTGGCCATGTTAAATTGACACAAGTATCAGGGGATTAGCAGAATAAATGTGTATAGGACCTGGGTGGGATTGTGGTCGGTACAGACTCAATGTGCCGAATGGCCTCCTTTTATAGGGATTCTAAGAATGTTGAAAATGTGCATCATTTGAAGTAAAAAATAGGCTAATACATGATTTATCTAATTTATCTTCGTTTAGTTATTTTTCTACTTTATCCTCATATGAACCTGTTGAAATTTATTTCATTCCTGTACTTTGAACCTTTTCATGATAAGGTTCCCCATGGTAAGCTATTGCAGAAGATACAGAGGCATGGGATTGAAGGTGATTTAGTGGTTTGGATCAGTAATTGGCTAGCTGCAAGAAGACAGAGGGTGGTGGTTGATGGGAAATGTTCATCCTGGAGTTCAGTCACTAGTGGTGTACCGCAAGGATCTGTTTTGGGGCCACTGTTGTTTGTCATTCTTATACATGACCTGGATGAGGGCGTAGAAGGATGGGTTAGTAAACTTGCGGATGACACTAAAGTCAGTGGAGTTGTGGACAGTGCGGAAAGATGTTGCAGGTTACAGAGGGACATGGATAAGCTGCAGAGCTGCGCTGAGAGGTGGCAAATGGAGTTTAGTGCAGAAAAATGTGAGGTGATTCATTTTGGAAGGAGTAACAGGAATACAGAGTACTGGGCTAATGGTAAGTTACTTGGTAGTGTGGTTGAGCAGAGAGATCTTGGTGTCCATGTGCATAGATCCCTGAAAGTTGGCAGCCAGGTTGATAGGGTTGTTAAGGAGGCATTTGTTGGTAGAGGGATTGAGTTTCGGAGCCATGAAGTACAGTTGAGGCTGTACTTGGAATATTGTGTACAGTTCTGGTCACCGCATTATAGGAAGGATGTGGAAGCATTGGAAAGGGTGCAGAGGAAATTTACCAGGATGTTGTCTGGTATTGTGGGGAGATCTTATGAGGAAAGGATGAGGGACTTGAGGCTGTTTTTGTTAGAGAGAAGAACAGTGACTTAATAGGGGCCATATAAGATGATTAGACAGGGTGGAAAATGAGAGCTTTTTTCCTCAGATGGAGATGGCCAGCACAAGGGAACATAGCTTTAAATTGAGGGGTGATAGATATAGGACAGATGTCAGAGGTAGGTTCTTTACTCAGAGAGTAATAAGGGCGTGGAATGCCCTGCCTGCAACAGTAGTGGACTTGCCAACATTAAGGGCATTTAAATGGTCATTGGATAAACATATGGATGATATTGGAATAGTGTAGGTTAGATGAGCTTTAGATTGGTTTCATAGTTTGGCACAACATCAAGGACCGAGGGACCTGTATTGCGCTGTTATGTTCTGTGTCCGGTTTTCTGGTCAGACCTTTATGTAAATATTCATTATTGTAAAACATTGGGACCTGGGTTGGATTCCCGGCTTGGGTGACTGTGCAGAGTCTGCACGTACATCCCGTGTCTGTGTGGATTTCCTCCTGGTGCTCCAGTTTCCTCCCACAGTTTGAAAGATGTGCTATTTAGGTAGATTGGCCATGCTAAATTCTCCCTCAGTGCACTTGAACAGACACTGGAGTGTGGTGACTAGGGGGATTTTCATTGCAGAGTTAATGTGAGCCTACTTGTGACACAAATAAATAAACTTTAATATACTTCTCCCATCAAGTTTGCTATGTCAACTGTCACAGTGTAATTATAGATTCTGCCATCAGGTGGTTCTTCAGCATAAATTTCTCAAATCATTCTCCCAATTCCATTGTCACCTTGTAAATGAATATATTAATATTTCTAAGTGAGCTGTAAATAATGGAACAAATACTTTACTAATTAGTTAAATACTGTAAGGAGAAAAGGACATGAAAAGCTTCAATCCTATATTTGTCTTTCCCACGCACGGGCTTTCAAATAACACATTGTATTCTTATTGTTTCAACTTTAAAACCTACTTGGTGATATTTCATTATTGGGATGAAACAGACGAAGAATCATTTGCTTTTCAACATCTTTCATCATTTCTTGGTGTTTATTTTGAAACTTTAGCTGAATTCTAAGATGCAATTTTTCCAAAATTGCACAGAGCCTTGGATTGGGTGAGAAGAGCTTTGTGAATCATGCCAGCTTCACAGACATCTTTTCTCGCTCAGTTTAATGATGCTTTGTGAAATTTCAGAGTGCTGCCGAGGATTCTCAACCAGCTGGAGGGACGGGGCTTAAATGCGCTGGCGGCGTTGGGATTCTGAGATAAGGGTGCACTGATCTCAAAATAAAATTTAAGGCTGCCCCACGCTCAATTGACATCTAGCTTCACCATGGATTTCATGACCCCTGCCCCAGCGGATGAGGGGACTCCCCTCACCCTCACAAATCGAAGGGGAATGTTTCCATTGGAGGAGGGTAACCCTGCCTGCCAGTGTTGACTTGACATGGCCTCCTTGGCACTGCTAAGTGTCAGGGACTTGTCCCTCAACCCTGGGGCCCACAGGCACCTCTGCACCTTGGCATGGTGTTCGCTTTTGAAAACCGGTAGTGAGTCGCAACCTTGTGATGTCATGCTGCTGGGGTGTGAGGAAGGATGCATCATGGTCGGACACTACAGCCTCAAGCCCTTTAATAATATCTTAATTTATTGTAATGTATGGAGGTAAGGTTCAAATCTTTGCTGGGCTTGAACCTGATCATATCACCCACAGGGGTGGGGATAAATCCTGTTTTTGCTCTGAGACTTAGTGCCTATTATGGGATTTGCACCCACAGCTAACAGGGCCACAAGAGTCTTAAAAATAAGTATGAATCTTTAACCTATTTGGCTTGTTGACAGCATGAGAAGGACCAATGTAACGACATATAAATAAAAAGTACTGTTTGTACCTAAAAAGTAGGTTCATCCCAGCTTCAGGATAAAGCAGTCAAGATTTATCGCGTCAGTTGTTTTGGAACAGAAGGAAATTCCTTCATGTATTGTGCCATTTGAAAGGAGTAAGAATAATTTGTCCTTCCTAACATCTGTCCTAAACTTTCCTTTCACCATCTTTGACTCTTCCTTTTCTTTTCCGAGCGGGTTCAGACTGGGGAAAGGCTGTGCGTTTTGTGCTTTTTGAAAATTTTTTAAAAATTGTCAATCGATAACAATGTGACCGGATTGTAATTAATGTGAGCGTATATGATAATGTTGATGCAAATTCAGTTCATCAATAAACTGTCGTCAATTAAGTTGCACAAACAGTTGAGTTGAAAATTAACTTAAAGCAGCAATTTAAATATATACGTATTTATGACAGGGATCAACATCTGTCTATTAGATTTTCACTTAGTATAATGCAAACAAAGTACTGCAAATGCTGGAGATCTGAAATAAAATCAGAAAATGCTGGAAAAGCTCAGCAGGCCTGGCAGGATCTGTGGAGAGATATATAGTGTTCCTGTTTCAAGTCCACCTGACCTCTTCAGAGCTCTAACTATATCTCTGTCCACGGATTATCAATGGTGTTTTTCATACCAGACCACAGAAGGGCAGCACAGTGGTTAGCTCTGCTACCTCACAGCACCAGGGACCTGGGTTCGATTCCCATTTTGGGTCACTGACTGCATGGGTTTCCTCCGGTTTCCTCCCACATTTCAAAGGTGTATGGGTTAGGTTGATTGGCCTTGCTAAATTGCCCCTTGGTGTCAGGGAGATTAGCAAGGGTAAATATATGGGGATAGGGCCTGCGTGTTGTTGCAGACTGGAAGAGCCGAATGGCCTTTTTCCGCACTGCAGAGGTTCTATGATTCTTGTATGCAATTTTCTCCTATCGTATTATATTTTCCGAAAATAATGAATTCACTTGGACCTTCTCAATCTTGTGTTAAACAAATAGTTACTTCCTGAGGAACTGGCAAGCTTCTTTGTCTAGAGGTGGAGCACCCCATTGGTAGACTTGTCTGCCATTGAAAACAACAGTGTCATGTCTTTGTGTTAAAATGATAAGAATTACAAAATCAGAAGATCTTTGATGGATTGCGTTTTCAGGAAGGAGACAAATTGTTTTCTTTTCTCTAATCCCTGGTTCTCCCAATCCCTGGAGATCGGTGTACTAAGATCATGTTGAGAGCCCTCAAGTGGCCTCTTGACTTCATAGTCTTTCATTTAAATCTCAGCACAGAAGAAGGTTGTTTGAATCATTCTGCCAGCACTCTGTTTATCAGAGCTATTGACTCTAATTCCATTTCCTTATCCTTTGATCTTCCTCTTGAAGCTTTTAACAAAGTGCCTCTTAAACGCCACAATGCCTTCAGTAGTCATCTGTAGGAATTCATTAAATGATTCTGTTAACCTTTTTGCATGGAAAGGTTTCCTCTGGCTTTCCTTTAAGCTTCCGGTTACTAACCCTAAACTTGTGTTTTCCCTTGTTACTAATCCAGTGGCAATAATCTTTTAAATATAGTTCATCTGACCCCCTTTTGAACGGTTGCATCAACTCAGTTATAGATATTGATGTTCACATTTGATCATCAATGCACCTCCTCATCATCCTTGTTGTGTTGGCGAATCTATGGGTAGAATTTTATGTCTGCCAGGCAGGTGTGCACCCGAATGGGAAATGTGCTAAGTCACCCATAATAATCTTTGGCGTGTATCCTGACATCATTGCGCATATGTGTGATACTTCAGTCGGCGGGCGCAGGCATGGATCGGCACTGCACCCAATGCTAATTATGCTGCTTGTTCATAGAAATCATAGAATCCCTACAGTGCAGAAGGAGGCCATTCGGTCCATAAAGTCTGTACCGACAGCAATCCCATCCAGGCCCAATCCCCACAATCTCATACATTTACCTGCTAATCCCTCAAACCTACACATCCAGGACACTAAGTGGCAATTTAGCTTGGCCAATCAACCTAACCTGCATATCTTTGGATGTTGGGAGGAAATTGGAGCACCTGGATGAAACACACGCAGACACAAGGAGAACGTGCAAACTCCAGACACTGGCGCAAGCTGGGAATCAAATCTAGATCACCAGAACTGTGAAGCAGCTAACCACTGTGCCACCCTCCAGGGGATTAAATCCCCAATTACTCAAAGTTCTCCCGTACGATTTCAAACATGGGCAGGAGAACCAATCGATGTTTAACTCTTTGGATTCAAAGGGGAGTGGAACAAGTATTGGATGAGGAGCTGGGAGTTTCAGGGAGTGGGTTGAAGTGGTGTTTTGGGACCTTGAGAGAGTTGTTTTATTTATTCATTTTATGGCATGTGGGCGTCGCTTGCTGGACCCAACATTTATTGCCTAACCTGAGCTGCCCTCTGTTTCAGAGGGCATTTGAGAGTCAACCACATTGCTGTGGCTCTGGAGTCACATGTAGGCCAGGTAACGATGGCAGATTTCCTTCCCTAAAGGTCATTAGTGAAACAGATGGATTTTGCAACAATTGATAGTGGCTTCATAGTCATCATTTGACTTTTAATTCCAATTTTTGTTGAATTCAAATTTCACCATCTGCCGTTGTGGGATTTGAACCTGGGTCCCCAGAACATTATCCTGGGTCTCTAGGTAACTAGTCCAATGACAAAGTATCACACTACCACTTCCACCACAGTGTTTTCTGTGTTGGGCTCTGTGTGGCGTGGAGCTTTTTGACATTTCTGTTCTCATGCTGGATGCTGTGTCTCTTTCTCTCTCTCTTCCACCCTGCCCCCCACCCGCATGCTCTGTCGACCAGTGTAGGTCATTCTGCAGGCAGCTATGCCTCTATATGCCGCCTGCAGATTTTGGGCATGGTATGTGCCAGCCTCCCACCAACCCCACTGGCTCAGTGTGGTGCAGTGTATGCTGGCTGCCACTTTACCTCCTCTTGCTTTATCTACAGTCCCTATTCAATGAAAAGAAATACTCTTCAGAATTTAATTTGTTCAGATATTTGATGGGGGTCAATTGACCTAATTTATTAACCCTGTTTCTCCATAGGTGCTGTCCAAGTTGGTGAGTATTTCATAAGAAATAGGAGTAGGATTGGTCATTTGGCCCATTGAGACTGCTCCACCATTCAATAATATCCAACTGTAGCCTCAATTCCACTTTCCCACCTGCACTCCATAAGTATTAACTCCCTTGTAGATCAAAAATCTGTCAAACTTAGGCTTCTCTGGCTCTCTGGGGAAGAGAATTCCAAAGAAAAACAACCTGCTGAGAGAAGAAATTGCCCTTCGTTGTTGTCATAAATGTTCGATCCTCTTCTTTAATCTCTACCCCCAGTTCTGGATTCCCTCATGAGGGGGATATTCTCTCAGCATTCGCCCTGTCACAGGCCCCCTCAGAATCTTATCAGAGCTCAATGGACCTGTAAATGATCCGCCAAATTTTCTGTCCCATCCCTGCTACAATTCCCGCGGGAATGGGAAATTTCTGTCCTGAAGTAATTGATACAAGATGTAAAAATGGCACGCGGGAAACATTCTTATGCATCAAGTGGTGACGGTTTTGAATGCAGATTTATCCGAGACATTCAAAGGGGAATTGGACTGTTATCTGAAAAGGAATAATGTGCAGGGTTAGGGGGAGAAGATAGAGAAATGGTGTGAGGTGAAATTACTCATTCAGAGACATGATGGGCCGAATCACCTCTTTCTGCACTATAACAATTCTGTGTTGCTGTGAAATGAGATGTTGACATCTCCCTATCAATTCGGCTGTGATTAGCAACTAATCATTGTGGCACAGAAGCAGATCGTATGGCTCAACGTGTGATTTATTTTCCACCCCCTCCCCCCCCCCGCCAAGTCTTAAATTTACTCTCATTTTCCTACATGCTCCCTGTACACAATAATATTTCTTTTTTAGTGAAAATATCTAATTCTTGTTTAATAATTCGTTATTAGAAATGGCTTCATTTACTTTTTTGGAAGAAAATTCTGCAGTATCATCATCCTCTGTGCAAATGATTGTTTTTTTGCTTTCTCTTTGATTTCTGTTATGATTCTTTTTCACACAGCAAGTGGTTTGGCTCTGGAATGCACTGCCTGGAGGCAGGTTCAACTGGGTCATTCGAGAGGGCATTAGATGATTATTTGAATAGAAACAATTTGCAGAGATATAGGGAATGGCACTAAGTCGTAATGCGCGTTTGGAAAGCTGATGCAGACAAGATGGGCCAAATGGCCTCCTTCTGCACTGTAACAATTGCGAACTTTGACCCCGCTCTTTAATGGCTCATTGGTTAGTGCAAACAATCTGGACACAATTGACTTAATCAGTCATTGTTCATAACCTTGACCTCTTACTAGGTCATCTGCTCTCCTTCTGTGCAGAGACTTAAAAAGCCCCTTGCTTCTCAGACAAAAATAAAGTGTGCCGGGGAAGCGCAGAGAAAAAATTAACACCAGTGGAAAGGAAAGAAGAGACAACAAACGTTTTAGGGTGTAACCCTTTAGGACTGGAAAATAATGAGAACAGATCAACAATTTGAACAGACCTAGAAGAAAAGAATGTAGGAAAAAGACATGAGAAAAGAGGCATTAGCGGATATAATTAATGCTTTACAAGATGTGAAGAAGTGTGCAAGAAACAAAAAAAAAGCAAGCAAAATAGCTGTGGTAAAGGAGGCTCTAAAATGGAGACAGAAGGAACCAGCAAAGTGGGGTACTAATTCTTAATCTCCCGTAATTTAAAGCTATCCTCAAACTATTCACCACTCTACCAATTTTCATATCTTTTGCAAATTTATTGATCAACCCTCCTACACTCAAGTCTAAATCATTTATATAAATCACAAACAGCAAGGGCCCCAAAACTGATCTCTGTGGGACCCCACTTGACACAGTCTTCCAGTCTAAAAACATCCCTCGACTGTCACCCTCTGCCAATCAGACGATCCTGGATCCAATTTGCCAAATTTCCTTGGACCCCATGGGCTCTTCTCTGTCAGTCTCGCATCTAGGACCTTGTCGTAAGCCTTGCTGAAGTCCAAGAAGACTAGATCAAATGTAATGCCTTCATCTACACACCTGGCCACCTCTTCGAAAAATTCAATCAAGTTGGTCGGACATGATCTCCCCTTAGCAAAATCACGTGGAGCCTGATTAATCCCTGCATCTCCAACTACAGATTAATTCTGTCTCTCGGAATTGCTTCCAATAATTTTCATACCACCTGAGGTTAGACTGACTGGCCTGTAGTTTCCTGGTTTATCCCTTCCTCCCTTCTTGAATAATGATATGCACATTGGCTATTCTCTAGTTCTCCAGCACGTCTCCTGTGCCAAAGAGAAATTGAAAATTATTGTCAGTGGCACTGCCCCTGTTATTTCCTCCCCTGCCTCACTCAACACCCTGGGATACATTTTATTTGACCCTTTAGATTTAAAAGTAGATTTATCTATTTTTAAGTCTGACATACCACTCAGAACCACCTCTTTGTCTCTGTTAATTTCTTTAATTGTATCACAGTCCTTCTCCTTGATTTCTATACCCACATCATCTCTCTCACTGGTGAACACCAACACAAAGTATTCATTTAGAACCCCACCTATGTCCTCTGGCTCCATATACAAATTACCATTGTGGTCCTTGATGGGCCCCATTTTTTCCCTTAATGTACTTCTAAAACAATTTGGGATTTGACTTTGTTCTACCTATCAGTGTCCTTTCATGTTCCCATTTTGCTCTCCTAATTTCCTTTTTAAGTTCCCTCTTGCAGATTCTTTACTCCTGCAGGGCTTCTGTTGTTCTGACCGTTTGATATCTGCCATAAGTCTCCCTTTTTTCTCTTTATCCAGTGCTGTATATTCCTTGATATCCAGGGTTCACTGGATTTGTTGGTCCCACCCTTTTTCTTTATTGGAACAGATTGGCCCTGTACTCTCCCTATTTATTGAATACTGTTCCGTCACAGATTTACCTACAAGTGTCTACTCCCAGTCTACACTGGCCAAATCATATCTTATTAAAATTCACTTTTCCCCCAGTTTAGAACTTTGTTTTCTGGCCCATGCTTGTACTGTTCCGTAACAGTTTTGGATCTAACCAAGTTATGATTGCTGTCTGCAGAATGTTTCGCCATTGATACCTTCAGCCACTTGCCCTGCTTCGTTACCTAAAGTTAAGTCCAAGATCATCTCCCCTCTTGTAGGATCCTCTACGTGCTGGCTTAAATTCTCCTGGACACGTTTTGAGGATTTCGCTTTGTTTAAGCTTTTCACACTATGACTACCCCAGTTAATATTGAGGAAGTTGAAATTGTCCAGTATCTCTGCCCTATTACTTTTACTCTTCTCTGAAATTTGCCTACATATCTGCTCTTCTATTTCCCTCAGACTGTTAGGGATCCTCTCGAACACCCCCCCGCAATGTGATTGTTCCATTTTGGTTTTTAAGCTTCATTAGAAGAGCTTTCTAAGAAGTTGTCCCTCCTTATTGCTATTGATTGATTCCCTGATCAAAACTGCATCACCTCCTCCTCCTTTACATCCTTTCTGTCTTGCCTGAGAATCCTATATCCTGGAATATTGAGCTGCCAATCCAGACCCCCTTGTCTCAGTGACAGCATTGACATCATACCCCCATGTTTTAATCTGTTCCTTCAACTCATCTGCCTTGTTTGTCAGATTCCTTGCATTAAAATAAATACCATCCAATCTACCCAAACTCTCTTGTGCCTTAATTGGCAGGGGAGGGCAGAGGTAGAAAATTTGCTACAACAAGAGAGAAAAAGGAGAGAAAGAAAGGAAGGACTAGTGCTTATAAAGCACCTTTCACAATCTCCCAGACGCACTTCACAGCAAGCATTTTGAAGTTGTCACTGGCCTGATGAAGGAAACCTGACAGTCTATTTGTGCCACAGAAGCTCCCACAAACAGCAGTGTGTAAAATCACCAAATCCCCTCTTCTGGAGAAGTAAGAACAGGCATTGAAGTGTCACTGACCTGTGGTGGGCACAGTACGAAGTCTCACACCGCCTGGTTAAAGTCCAGCTGGTTTATTTAGTATCATGAGTTGTTGAACTTTAACCTGGTGTTGTGAGACTTCTTAGTGTGCCCAATCCAGTCCAATGCCAGCATCTCCACATCATGGCTTCTTGAATCGTAACAGCCAAATGCCTTTTGGACAAGCCGATTAAATTTATCTCTATCCTGCCTGGGAGATTACTCCAAAACTGAATATTCTGGTTCTCCCTGCTACTTGTTATAAATGTTACCTTCAATAATTTTCTTCCTAAACTCTATATCGATATAGATATTTATATCCACATTTTCTGTATTCATTTGAAGTGGTGTTATTTTGGTGTTGGTAAGACTCTTGGTTGCTGTTCAGCTCAAGCGCCTCACTTTGATTACACTTATATGACTAATACTGCGATAAATTTACCGTTCATACACTGACATTTTTACTGCTTCTCGGATTTTCTGTTCCTCGTCAGCTCATTTTAAGCTTTCAGAAAGCTTAACACACACAGCCAAACTTACTTTGTTTCTTGGTAATTAAACTGGAACGTACACATTTAAATTAAGGTAGAATTATTTTACAAAACATTTAGAATGGAATAAAATTTTAGAAGTCCTACACCCTTTCAATTTTCCTCCTGTTTAAAAAAGAATTTATTTTCTGGACCTTTAATATCTTTATTAAATATAATTATGCTTTAAACTACAAGCCTCAAATAGTCACACAAACAAGTGCTTGTTGATAATTCCCATAGAACTAATGGTGACTGTGACGAATGTAGCAAAAGGTTGCTGCCATCT
Source organism: Carcharhinus amblyrhynchos (assembly GCF_965287045.1). Classification (NCBI taxonomy): domain Eukaryota; kingdom Metazoa; phylum Chordata; class Chondrichthyes; order Carcharhiniformes; family Carcharhinidae; genus Carcharhinus; species Carcharhinus amblyrhynchos. Next base: position 15,041,615 of record NC_137341.1, read on the forward strand.
ACATCCCAAACTTGTTTGGCCAACTTTGTCCTTTAGTAATCATTCTGGAGTCGCGTTTAGACAACTAACTTTGAAGTTGATGGCTCTGGAAACACTGCTTTCAGCCCACTGGCCAAATTATAAATCATAACCAAAGAAAGTCAAATGTGATTTGGGCCCCTTCTTAATTACTTTGCTTATAGTGATTTCATCTACGCAAAAGATTCCTCTGCTGTTACAGGAATGTTCCAGTTCAAAGTGTTGTTGCAAAGCCGGTAAACTGTGGATACGCTTGCTTTCCTTTTCATGTACAGGCGGAGCTTGTCTCGGAATGTTTCTCCAAGAAAGCTGTAAATAATGGGATTCAGGCAACTGTTAGAAAAAGCTGCCAGGTTAACAATATGACGTGTAAGTGGGTAATAGTGCCCCATTGATTCCTTGAGGGAAATTGATGAATGCTTTGTGCCTTGCAGTAGCTGGAGACTGATGAAGACGTTTTCAGGTAACCAACAGATGAAAAAAACCAGAACAACCACGACAATCATGCGAAGAGCCTTCTGACGCCTTGGCCAAAGACGGTTGTGCTTCTGGGCTTTTGTGAGGATCCGTACAATCCGCGAGTAGCAGAGGCCAATGATGAAGAACGGGATGACAAACCCAAGGGTGACTTCCAACCATTGGATCTCTGTGACATCTGCAAAGCAAAAGTGAACTTCCCCTGTGTGGTGGGCTTGGACCACGGCAAAGGGCATCATTGCAGCCAGGATAGATGTCAACCAGATCAGGCTACAGCTCCATTTGGCATGCCGCAGAGTTCGGAGCGTGCCGGACTTCATCGATTGTGCCAGAGCAAGATACCGGTCAAAGCTCATCCACGTGAGAAAGAAGATGCTGCTGTACATGTTGATCTGCAGGAAGAGAGACATGAAGGTGCACAGAATGGCTATGTCATAGTACTTGTCGTTAAGGTTGAAGACCTCAATGAGGGAATCTGCTACAAGTATCAGATCAGCCACCGCGAGGTTTACAAAATAAAGATCTGGGATCGTCATTTTTTTATGATCGTTCAAGTTTACAACCAGGATTAACCCGTTCCCAATGAAGCCTATGGGAAATAGAAAAACTGTATACAAGCATGATAGAAAGAGGCTGATATTATAAAAATGGCTATCCCTTTGTTTTTCAGTGATATAGCTGCAGTGTAAGGTTTCATTACAGTAGCTGGATTCATTCAGTTCACTTTCATTGGAAAATAGTAATATTTGTGATACCAGGTGAACTTCCATCATCAAAGGCTGTGATAAATTTTCAAAGAATGATCTATAAATAGTGCTTTGGTGTTTTAAATATTTACATTTGTCTGTAACTGATGCGTTCAATCAATTTGTCCCAAGGTATCAAAAGTGCATCTGCCATACTTTATAGTAATGTGCTTTATCTGCTGCTTGGAGAATCCAGCGGGACTCACACTTGGTCCCTCCAGTTGCGTTGTGGTTCTGATCAATACATGTGGTTTTACTCATCTCCGGTTCAAAATGCCTCTCCCTGACCTTCATTCAGATGTGTTCACCGGTTTGTCGACGCGTATTGTGGGAAAATTGAGACGTTGACACTGGAAAGCTCGGTATGCCTGTTTGTATAGTGGCTGCTGCTCTTTGGCGTTCAATCACTGGTCACAATAGTCAAGACCAAACACTTGGGCTGCCAAGTCAGAAAGTCAGGACAGCTATGAGCATTTGCCTGTAATGGTCAGGTTCCAATAGCAGGCAGTGGTATTTTGGTCAAGCATTGCGGTGACGACTGTATCTCTCCAGTTGGCGAGTTCCTGGGAAGAACTGAAACCTTTTCCTCTCTCGGCCGTCAGTTGATAACTGGCTATAAAATCCAATGTGAGCGTAGAAACCAAATGGGCATCCTGCAGTTAATAGAAAGATGGGGGGAGAAAAGTAAATAAAGATCAACATATCTTGTATGCACAATTTGACAATTCCCCATCTAAATTAAATAATGCAGTGTGGAGTTGAAAATCTTTTTCCAGTGAATTGAAGATGGCATATTCATCTAGACACTTATTAAAAACATTCTTTCCAATTGTATTGGCAAACTTTACGAATGATTGTGTACCTTTTTAATGTCCTATACTTTCACGAGAAAGGGAATTGGGATGCTGTGATGTGTGTTGCAAAGGAATTTTGTCTAAATCCAGTACTCAAACACGCCGATGGGTTGCCAACAAGAAACAAAAAACTGCATCTGTGTAATTTGTGTTAGATGGGTATAGCTTGGAACTCTTGTGTAAAGAAAGTTAATCAATGTTTACTGTAAATGTCAATTTGATAAAGGGTAATGTTTTTCTGTTTGGCACTTAAGCTATGTTGTAATCTCTTTGCACACACACTAATGTTGCTGTAAGCACCATTGCAACACTATTATGTTTGTATCTGTCATCTGTGTCAAAGACTCCTCTTAGTGCTGAACTTCAGTACAGAGCTGAGAAGTGCTTTTTGAAACTGGGAGTTTTCCTTTAAGCTAAACGCTACCCTGAATACTCCTGTGACATTGTTCCACGTGTGCTGTGTGCTATTAATGTGGAGGCAGAGATTATCATTAACCTTCTGTCATGTTGAATTGCATTATTTGTGTGGTGCTTTAGATGGAGAAAAGTTATTTCCGCAATTTTTCCATCAGTTCTATCCCTTTGGAAGGAGCAGTTTTTTTTTCTCTCGGACATTGCTCCATAGAAGTGAGAGTTCACCATTGCAATGTAATTTATGATAAATTTCCACAGTAACTTGGCATTTATTATTGGTGTAGGGCTATCAAAATAGAACAAAGTTATGACAGTGCAACTTGATGATATGCACCAGTGTATAGCCTAAGAAAGACAACCATACCTTAACACGTCTGAGCTTCCTGTCATAGTAAGAGGTCTCTCAACATCAGGTTAAAGTCCAACAGGTTAATTTGGTAGCTAAAGCCACTAGCTTTCGGAGCGCTGCTCCTTTGTCAGGTGAGCGGGAGTTTTATTCACAAACAGGACACAAACTCAATTTGCAGAATAATGGATGAATACGAGTTTTTAGAGGTAATCAAGTCTTAAAGGTACAATGTGAGTGGAGATAGCATTAAGCACAAGTTAAAGAGATGTGTATTGTCTCCAGACAGGACAGCTAGTGAGATTTTGCAAGCCCAGGCAAGTCGTAGGGATTACAGATTGTGTGACGTGAACCCAAGATCCTGGTTGAGGCCGTCCTCCTGTGTGCGGAACTTGGCTATTAGTCTCTGCTCAGTGACTCTGCGTTGTCGTGTGTCGTGAAGGCCGCTTTGGAGAACACTTACCCGAAGATCAGAGGCCGAATGCCCCTGACTGCTGAAGTGTCCCACAATAGGAAGAGAACACTTTTGCTTGTTGATTGTCAAGTGGTGTTCATTCATCCATTGTCAAAGCGTCTGCATGGTCTCCCCAGTGTAGGCCTTGGGACATCCTTTCCTGCTGCGTATCAGGTAGACAACGTTGGCTGAGTTGCAAGAGTATGTACAGTGTACCTGGTGGATGGCATTCTCACGTGAGATGATGGCATCCATGTCGATGATCCGGCATGTCTTGCAGAGATTGCTGTGGCTGGGTTGTGTGGTGTCGTGGTCACTGTTCTCCTGAAGGCTGGGTAGTTTGCTGCAGACCGTTGTTTGTTTAAGGTTGTGCAGTTGTTTGAAGGCAAGAAGTGAGAGTGTGGGGCTGGCCCTGGCGAGACGTTCGTCTTCATCAATGACATATTGAAGCCTCCAGAGACTATGTCGTAGCTTCTCTGCTCCGGGGAAGTACTGGATGACGAAGGGTACTCCGTCCCTCCTGTCCCATGTTTGTCAAAGTTGTCCAAGTTCCGCATGCATGAGGACGTTCTCAACCAGGATCTTGGGTTCATGTCACACTGTCTGTAACCCCCACAACTTGCCTGGGCTTGCAAGAATTGTTTCTTGTGAGAAATTATTTTGGAGCAATCTCATTTTTAAAATGTACTCAGGTTCTAATTAGCAGAAAAGCTCAACTCACACAGGTGAGCGTAAGAGGTTTGTTAATCACGGAATCATAGAATTCCTACAGTACAGGAGGAGGCCATTCAGCCCATCAAGTCTGTACCGACCACAATTCCACCCAGGCCTTACTCCCGTAACACCACACATTTACCCTGCTAATCCCCCTGATACTGAAGGTCAATTTAGCATGGCCAATCCACCTAACCCGCACATCATTGGACTGTGAGAGGAAACCGGAGGAAACCCACGTAGACATGGGAAGATTGTGCAAACTCCACACTGACAGTGACTTGAGGACGGAATTGAACCTGGGTCCCTGGTGCTGTGAGGCAGCTTTGCTAACCACTGTGCCAGCCTTCGTTTATAAGATTTTTCTTCTGACCATCATTAAATGATGTTTTTTTTTTCTCAGCTTTCCTGTCTGAGTTATTGCTTTATAGCACATTTTTAATCTTTGGTTATTTTTGGTGCAAAAGCTTTAATTTATCAACATTATGATGAGTCACCAAGTGGCAGTTAAGACATCCAGTTTCTTTATGTGAAACACAGATGAACAAGGAGTTGGCCATTCAGCCCCTCAAACCTGCTGCACCATTTAATAAGGTCATGGCTGATCTGATAGTAAGCTCCAATCTGCACACCCCCATCCCTGACAACCTATCACCCCTTGCTTACCAAGAATCTATACACTTGTGCCTTAAAAACACTCAAAGACTCTACTTCTACCACCTTTTCAGGAAGAAAGTTCCAAAGATACATAACCCTCTGAATGAAAGATTTTTGTCTCATCTCTGTTTTAAATGAATGACCCATTATTTTTAAACAGTGATCCCTAGTTCTAGATTCTCCCACAAGGGGAAGCATCCTTTCCAAATCCATCCTCTCCAGACCCATCGGGATCGTTCATGTTTCAATCAAGTTACCTTTTACTCTTCTAAATTCCAATGGACACAAGCCCACAAGCCCAGCCTATCCAAGCCTTCTTCATAAGATAACTCACCATTCCAGGTATTAGTCTGACATACCTTGTCTGAACTGCTTCCAATAAATTTACATTCTCTCTTAAATAAGGTGACCAATACTGTAAGACAGTGCTCCAAATGTCTCTCTCACTAGTGTCCTGTATAACTGAAGCATAAGCTCTCTACTTTTGTATTTAATTCTTCTCACAATACCCTCTTGTATTTTGTGAAAGTAATGTAGTCATGATTTTATAACTTTGCACTGCGCGCCTCCTTATCCCCATAATCTCCTCCAGCCCTGTAAACCTGAAGGTCTCTGCTTTTCTCCAAATCTGGCCTTTTATGCATTCCCATCTTCCTGCACTACCATTGGTGGGTCATGCTTTCAGTTGATTAAGCTTCAAGACCTGGAACTCCATCTGTACCCGTTCACCATACACTTGTCCTCTAAAGCATTGCTTCGATCACATGACCTATGCCATTGAATATATGAAGGATGGTAAATAAATCAACGTATCAATTTAAGAGGAATTTTCATTGTCACTTTTCAGTACTCAAAAGCGCTTTCCAAACAATAAATTATTTTTGAAGTGCAGCCACTGTGATTCTACTGGAACACCTCCAAATATCAATCAAAGGGGCTTCTGTGTGTGTGTGTGTGGGTGTGGGTGTGGGTGTTGGGCTGTTGGTTCAAGGGATAAGCGTTGACTGGACTCTTGAGAAAACCCCCTCTGTGCTATTGAATGGTGAAATGGGATCATCAGACAATCCTTGGCTTAACACATCAGCCTAAATTCTGTTCTCCAGTTTAGGACTGGCTATGAACCCACAACCTTCCACCTTAAAGCAGGGGATGCTGGTAACTTCATAAAATTTTAAACCATTTGCAGCATTTAAACCATCAATATTTGTTAACTGTGAATTGATTATTCATTTGCACGGTGTCTTCATATCAAGTATCTATCATCCTACACTCACTAAGTGACCGAGTCATCACCGATACAATTTTGTTTCTTGCAAGAATCCAATATTTGTGAAATCCATATTCTGTTTAAGATTGCTGCCTGAATACAGAAAAATTGTTCTCAGTTTATGTTCATTAACATTTGAATTAATCATTTTACTTAAGTTTAATTTTTAATTCTCAAATTCACTGCCTGAAAGAGTGTGAGGAGCAGATTCAGTTTCCTTTCAAAAGGAATTTAGACATATACTTAAAAAAAAAGCAAGGCTCCAGGAACAGACCATTGTTTCCAAGAGCCAGCACAGCTATGATGGGCTGAATGACTTCCAATTGTGTTGTATCACTCCATGATCAAGATGTTATTCATAGAATTCCTACCGTGCTGAAGGAGGCCATTTGGCTCATCGAGTCTGCACTGACCACAATACCACCCAACCCCTATCCCCCTGCTAGTCCCCGTGACACTAAGTGGCAGTTTAGCTTGGCCAGTCAACTTAACCTGCACTTCTTTGGACGGTGGGAAGAAACCGGAGCACCCAGAGGAAACCCACGCAGACATGGGGGAGGAATGTGCAGACAGTGACCCAAGCTGGGAATCAAACCAGGGTCCCTAGTGCTGTGAGGCAGCAGTGCTAATCATTGTGCCACTGTGCCACCCAATTCAATTTCTATTTTACTAAATTTTAAGGGCTGTTCCCTTAACTTCATTCCACCGCACGTTCACATTTCTACACATTGAAATATTTATTCGCTTTTTAAAAAGTCTGTTAAGGATTCTGGTACCAGGATAGTTTCTATTTTAATCCCAAGCATGGAAAAATTCTTCTGTTATCTCACTTTGTTCTTTTGTGTGATCTTAACTCCATGAACTCCAGTTGTTTAATCACTGGTGAAAATTGTTTGATTTACTCTATCAGAGCTCTTCCTAATTTTGCAGACCCCTGTCAGATCTTAACTCCTTTGTTCTTTTGAAGGAGTGACTCACACCTTCTGACTTGTACCCTGGCCGTGGAGATAAACACAGTAAGAAGTCTCACAATACCAGGTTAAAGTCCAACAGGTTTATTTGGTAGCAAAAGCCACTAGCTTTCGGAGCACTCGCTGCTCCTTCGTCAGGTGAGTGGGATTTCGGTTCAAAAACGGGGCACATAAAGACATAAACTCAATTTACAAAATAATGGTTGGAATGCGAGTCTTTACAGGCAATTAAATCTTAAAGGTACAGACAGTGTGAATGGAGAGAAGGTTAAGCACAGGTTAAAGAGATGTGTATTGTCTCTAGCCAGGACAATTAGTGAGATTTTGCAAGCCCAAACAAGTCATGGGGGTTACAGATAGTGTGGACATATATAAAAAAAAAGTCACACTATTACACTCACCTGATGAAGGGGCAGAGCCTTGAGAGCTAGTGGCGTTTGCTACCAAATAAACCTGTTGGGCTTTGACCTGGTGTTGTGAGACTTTTTACAGTGTTTACCCCAGTCCAACGCCGGCATCTCCACATCGTAATGTAGGAAATCCAGCAGTTGGTTTGCACACAGGTCCCACAAACCTCAGTGCCCGCGTAATCTATTTTTGTGGTATTGGTTGAGAGATGAATTTTGGCCAGGAAAATAGGAGTGCTTTTAAAACAGGACAGGCATTGGGGTTGGGGGGCGGTGGGGGGAGAACAACCTTCAATCAATATCCCCTGTTTACAAACTTCTCTTCAGCTTGTACATTTGAATCAGGATGCTCTGATGATTTAAAAAAAGAAATCGTAAGCATAACTTTGATATGCTCGATAAACAGGGCTGGCAGACCCCCATCACTTTGGATGGTCGAGAAACTGAGATTGTGTCCTGATTCACAGCAGGAGGTAACGGTCAATCAGAAGCAAGAATCTTGGCGCTTTCCTCTTGATGTCCTCTCCTCCTCAGTCACAGCCACGACTCAGTGGACAGCCCTGAGATGGAAGTTGTGGGTTCAAATCTGTCTTCAGAGACCTGAGCATGTACTTTGGGCTGTCATACACCATTGCAGCACTGAGGGAAAGCTGCGCTGTCAGAGGTGCCTCTTTCAGATGGGATGTTCCTGCCCTCTTGGGTGAATATAAAAGATTTCATGGTAGTTCTTGAAGAAGGGCAGGGGAATTCTCCCCAATATCCTGGAGAATGTTTATCCCTTGGCCAACATCACGGGAAACAGATAATCTGATCATTACTGGGTTGCTGTTTGTAGGAGTTTGCTGTGTGTAAATTGACTGGCATGCTTTCTGAATTACTGAATTAATTGGCTGTAACAATGGAGCGTTCTGACACCATGTGTAAGTGTAAGTTCTTTCTTTCTGGAACACTCTGGTCAATTGGAGCACCATTATTTTGGCTGAGTTCAAGGATCAGGATCAGACCTGGAACTTTCACAGTGCATATAGACAGTGCAATGCTATTCTGGGTCTATGTATAACTGATTTTCATCAAACATTTACTGTTGTGTAAACTATCATACGGTACATCAAATCAATATATGCTTGCTCTGACAAACATCAAATTGCTATTTTTAACAAATTGTTATGGCACCTTCCTTCCTTGTTTATAATCTCAGTCCAACACAAATTGTACTGATTTTTTTTTTAAACACTTCATAATCTCTGGTGATTCTATCAAATTGAAGCTTGTCAGTGCTGGAGGAACAGATCACCTCTAACTTTATATTCTGAGTACCCAATCAGCATGGAGTCCTCGACCAGGTCTAATTAAATAATTGTAAATCTTCTTTGATGCTGCGCCAATATTGTATCTCAGTCTAATTGTCTGAGACACTACCTTGCTGTCAAAGGACATTTGTACATTAGTGGGTTCCTGTCCACTAGAGACTGGTTTGAGCCATTTGGCAACTTATTTCATTTCGCAGCAAGTATAACAACACATTTAACTCGTCAATTTAAATCAAATTTATCCTGGGTCACGAGCAAAAGGAACAGGTAGTGTGCTTTACTCACGTATGCCATACATTTCCCAAATTTTGATTCTACGAAGTGACGGCAATTTCAGGACGAGGCGTCTGTTTAATTTGATATCCTCAGCCTCCCCCTCCCAAATTTTGTTACCACCCCAGGACCCCTGAAGTCAGTTGCAGTAGCCCTTCTGTCATTTGGACTGAGAGTTACTGAGTCAATGCATACTAGCATAGTGCCATTGTCCCCAGCATCACATCTGTTACTGTGCACATTCACGCATACGCTCACTCTTTCACTCACACACACACACACACACACACACACACACACACATGCACACACGCACATGCACACACACACTTTAATTGCTGGAAATTGGATTGGAAACAAATTTCGTGTAAGATTACAGGTAAGATAGTCTGAATGCTTAACGCAGGAAGACGTTTAAATTAAATGTTTACAATTTTTAGAGGAAAGCTTGTTTATTTGACAAGACCAGGTAATTGATGCTCACATTAAGTGTACCTAAACAGAATCCTGGAACTGGTAGTGTGATTTGAAAGATTTATGTTACCTATTTACAGATCAATATAATTTTGTAGTAAGAGCCAAATATTGTGGATGCTGGTGATCTGAAATAAAGCAAGGTGCTGGAAAAAGATCAGGTCTGGCAGAATCTGTGGAAAGAGAAACAGAGCTAAAGTCCCAAGTCCGATATGACTCTTCGATTGTACTTCTGTGTTTGTGTGTGCAATATACCAGGATAAATGCCAAATATATAAGTCTAAGAGTTTAATGAGACCTTTTCTCACACACTAGCTGTTTACCTTTCTGGAACTAGTGTATAAACTTCTGAAATTAGGAAATGTTAAGAGAGTTATGTTGCATTTACAAAGTGACAGTGACTGCTTCTCAGTATTCATTCATTTGTATGTGAAGGGGCTTTTTAAAATGCAACATCGTTTATTTTATTATTTTGTTATTTCTCTTTGAAACTTTAGTGGCTTCTGTTGTGAATGGGGTCTCCAGTGATCCCAGCCTAATAGTTCTTAGAGAATAAGTCTAATTTGGAAGTGAGATGCAGATGACCCTTTTGTGATGTACTTTTAAGAGGTTTATTTTATGTTAAGGCATAATATAAGCATAAAGTAGGACAGTACAGTGGCGTAGTGATCAGCACTGCTGCCTCACAACTCCAGGGACCTGGATTCGATTCCTGCCCTGGGTGACTATCTGTGTGTAGTTTGCACATTCTTCCCATGTTTGCATAGGTTCTCGCTGGTTCTCTGGTTTCTGGAGTCCAAAAATGTGCATGGTGGATTGACCATGTTAAAATTGACCCTCGGTTTGTGCGTGCATCTGCAGCCACACTGGTGCCAGGGATCATGCTTTGCATTACTTTGGACCCAACCATCAAGGCCAGGAGGAAGGTTCTGATGCTTAGGCAACCCTGAAACCCCCATATATTGTATCCCACTCAAGCATGTGCTGTGGAGAGGTTACTGCATTGGTGCACACCCTGGGAGGAGACCAAGGACATAAGCATAGTTGTTAATGGGTTCTCTAAAATTAGTGTCTCACAGTACATTAACTACATTTAAAGTTGTTTATGTGCCTCATCATTCACTTTTTAAGTATTCACTTAAAAGTTTTACTTCAACTTAAACAGATGATATGGACGTTGTCACTTGCTGATTGTGGGACCTTGCTGTCCACAATTTACTTGCTATGTTTCCTACCTTATGATAAAGTAAAGTTTATTTGTGTCACAAGTGTTCGTACAATAACACTGCAATGAAGTTACTGTGAAAATCCCCAAGTCACCACAGTCCGGCACCTGTTCGGGTATACTGAGGGAGAATTTAGCATGGCCAGTACATCGAAACAGCACGTCTTTCAGACTGTAGGAGGAAACCGGAGCACCCGGAGGAAATCCATGCAGACATGGAGAGGACATACAGACTCCACACAGACAGTGGCCCAATCTGGGAATCGAACCCTTGTCCCTGCCGCTTTGAGGCAGCAGTGCTAACTACTGTTCCATCATGCTTGCCCTTATTATAATACTGACTACTCCTCAAAAGCCCCTAAAGTGCTTTAAGGCATGTTGAAAATTGCTATGTTAATGTAAGTCATTCTTCCAACATTGTGTTTTTGTGGGGCTGGGGCAGTGTGGTGTAGGGGAAAACAAGTTGGGAGCATATTGAATGCCATATTCCGGTGGAAATCTGCCAGTTTGTTTTGCTTCCCTTTCAGAGAAACCACAATATTATTGGGAAGAACTTGCCTGTTAACTCCAAGAATAAGAAATCGAGGAAGATGAGTCTGAAGCTAGCCTATACCTTAAACCAGGTTTATTCCCAGAGCACAGTCATGGACTGTCCCAGTTCCTCCCAGACACTCCGAATCAAATGGCTTATCTACTCTTAAAATAATTCCCTAACTCTTCCCCAACTGGGGACAGCTTTTCTCAATTATTAATGTAAAACTTGCCTTTCTTTACAACACAAACCCAATATTAACACTGCCTATGTTATTTCAGCCACTTCACCCTTGAGCTACCTCCATAAACCATAAAGATGGCTGTTCTGGAAAATATCCTGCTTTTGACCAAGGTACCTTATCACTTTTGTGAAAGGAGGGTGAAAGTTCATGAGTACAGATGACATCACGCAGAGCTCACCGACCCACATTGGCTTCCGGGCTGGCAAAACCTCAAACTTAAAATACTCACTCCTGTGTTCATATACTTCCATAGCCTCACCCCAAGGTATCTCTGTGTCCTCCTCCGGTTCTACAACTCTTTGAGATCTCTGTGCTCCTCAAATTCTGACCTTCCTGTGCAACACCAAGTTTAAACTCTCCGCCATTGGTGGCCATGCTTTCGGCTGCCTCCAAGTTCTGCAATTCCCTCACTAAACCTCTGAGTCTCTCTCTCTCCTTTTCAAAATGTTCCTTAGAACACACCCAAAACAGCATTTGGTGACCTTTCCTCATTTCCTTGTGTGTCTTGCTGTCAGATTTTGACTGATAATGCTCCTGGGAAGGACCTTGGGATATTTTACTGTGTCAGAGGTGTTCTAGGAATTGATAAGCTGCTAAATACATTCACTATGGACCCTCAGGAATATCTCTGCTTGGTAAGCTCAGTATGAAGAAGTGAATGGCTGTTACTGATGTGGTATTCAAGAAGTTTAAAACATTTGACAATGGCTCGTTGGTTCCAATTGTATACTAGGTGAGGAACATTACTGGCTGAATATGCATTTGGGCACACAGTCAAAAACAGGAATCTAAAGCTAAGCGTATCATACTACTAAGCTATATTCTGTTTGTGTGACAGGATGGGTTTTTCACAAAATATTTTGTCCTCGTTTCTTGTTGATGATTTGGTTATAAGGTTTCCGCAGCAATTTAGACGGATGTTTATACCAATCATGAAGGATTCCGATTCTGTAAATGTGTCGAATTCCAGTACCATAGTGTCATTTGGCTGGCCTCACTCAAACAATTTATTACAATTTTCCATGTAGATGAAAAGGATTAGAAAATACAAAACTCTGTAGCCCAAATATTAAGTTGCACCAAGTTTAATTTCACCCATCGTAACTGTGCTCACCGGCTTAAGTCGGCTGCAGGTTACTCGACGTCTCAATTTTAAAATGATCATCCTTGTGTTCAAATCCTTCCATGGCCTCATCCCTCCCTATCTCAGTAATCCCCTTCAGATGTAACCCTCCAAGATATCCATGCTACTCCAATTCTGGCCTCTGGAGAAGCATTGATTTTAATTTCTCTGCTGTCAGTGGCTGTGCCTTCAGTCGACATGGCCCAAGCTTCTGGAATTCTCTCTTCTTCTCTCTCCCTCTCTCCCTTCCTTTCAAGATGCTTCTTAGAACCTATCTCTTTGCTCAAACTTTTACCACCTGTCCTAACATCTGCTCCTGTGACTGAAAATATGTTAGCTGATGGCTTCTGTAAAGCGTCTTGCAATGTTTGGAGTTGGTAGGAACTCTGCAGTTTCTTCAGGAATCTTCTTGCCTCTCCCTCCTCCTTTTCAGAAGGAAGCCTAGCTGTTGGACAGCTCCTGGTGTTACGTTCTGTCTGAATGTAATGGCCCTTTGAAGAATTTTCTGTCGTCTCAATGAAAGTTACTCAGTGTGGTCCTCAGCCATCTTGGCTTAGCAGACCAGTCTTGTTCCTGTCCTTCGCTCCTGGAGGTGTTATGTTGTTCTAGGAAGCAGTCCTGCAGGAGCCAGTTCAATTTTGGGACCCCACCCAATGAATCACTGGTCACGTAAAAATCAAAATGGTGAGCCCCACCAACTTTCACCCACCACCTGCAGAAGTCCAGGGTCTCTGAAGTGAATCATGCCCACTCTCTACAGCTGAGGTTGACTTATTTTTTAGAATTGCAATGAGGACTTTACTAGAACCTAGGAGCAGCTACTTAAGCCTCTTCCAATTAGATCGTGGCTGTATTGTATCTTAACTTTCTTTGCTCACCTTATTCCTCTATCCTTTGTGATCAATCTCAGATTTGACTTTTTCAATTGAACACTAGTCTCAACAGCTTTTCCAAGGAACGTGACCCGGATTTCCACCATCCTTTGTGTGAATAAATGCTTCCTGACATCATCTCCTGAATTACTTTAATTTTAAGCTTATACCTCTTGTTCCAGACTTCCCAATCAGAGGAAATAGTTTATTTTCTCTCTTTCCCCTCTCCCCATCCCTTTCTCTCACACCACTTTCCTTCTCCCTTCCTCCCACCCTCCCAAGGAATACAAGTCCATCTATGCACTTTGCCTACATACTTTAACCTTTAACCCCAGAATCATTCTGAAGAATGGGCAAAACTGTGGCATATGGATTTCAATATAGACAAACATGAATCAGTTTACTTTGGACCTAAAAAGGACTGAACAGGGCACTTCCTAAGTAGTGAAAAGCTAAACAGCAGATGCCCAAAGAGACTTGCGGGTCCAGGTACATAGATCATTGAACTGTCATGAATTAGGTACAGCAAATAATCTACAATAATGGAATGCTGGCCTTTGTGTCTAGAATACAAAGGGGGTAGAACATAAAACATATACTTCAGCTGTACAAATCCCTAATTAGACCACACCTGAAGTACTGTGAGCCATTTTGGGCACCACATTTTAGGAAGTAGATATGGCCTTGCAGGGAGATCAGAATGATAACTGGTCTCCAAGCGTTAATTATGAGGGATACTACAAGAAATAAAGTTATATTCCCTCAAATTTAGAAGGTTAAGCGGTAATTTGATTGGCGTTTTCAAGATGTTAAGTGGAACTGAGAGGCTGGAAAGAGGGTAACTATTTCTGCTGATTGGGCAGCCTAGGACTGAGAGACATAGTTTAAAAGTTAGAGCCAAACTTGCAGGAGTTAAATTGGACTCAAAGGGTGGTAGAAGTTCTGTAAAAAGCAACTGATGCTAGAACAATGAATTTAAAATCTGAGATTGATTTTGGTTAACTGTAACTATTAAAGGATGTAGGCAAAGGTAGATGTGCGGAGTTAGGTCACAGATCAACCTTGATCTCATTGAATGGTGGAACAAGCTGAAGGGGCTGAATGGTCTACAACTGTTCTTGAGTTCCTCTGAATCAGCGTTGCACCCTTTTCAAGGCCAAAATATCTTTCCTGAGGTGTGCAGCCTGTTTGTATGGGGCAGTAGCACGCCATGAGATGCTGATTAATCCCAGCTCCTTTTGCCCCTCTGCTCTCCTGTGTTTTAACAGGAACTTAGAGGGCAGTGAGCAGAGTGATCCCAATGTGTGAATCACTCAGGAGAGCACCATCACCTGCGAAGGCCAAGGTTGAGCAGCTGACTCGTGGTCTATCCAGTTTCATGGAGACCCGTGAGTTGGCCTCTTCTAGACGGCAAATCAGTGGATCTAGTGCAATGTTAAACTGAATTGGTGAGAGTGGGTCTTCTTATTTCACACCCCTCCCAATCTTTATAGGGGCAGTCTCGGTCTTATTGTCCTCGACCACCATTGTGTTGCCAATGTAGAGGTCTTGAATCGATCCACAAAGGCTTTTGGAAGCCGGACATGCTGTAGTGCTTTCAGTAATAGTTTGTGTCCCACAGAGTCAAGCGCCTTTGCCAAATTGACAAAAGCAACTGCTAGGTCCTTGTGGTTCTTCTTTGCTCCCTTCATGATGTTTCTGATTCATGATTAACTGAGAGATACTAGAATGTTGATCCACTTTTACTGGTACCCAGACAGAAAGCAGCAGGGAAACAGCAATGTGGAGTTGAAGTCTCAATCGGATCACACACAATGGCTGGAATTTTCCGGCTGTTCACGTCCCGCTGCTGCAGCGAGGATGGGGAATTTGGCACTCAGCCAAATCTTCATTCACTGCAGCTGGACCAGAAAGTCCTGCCAGCGTGAATGGCTGGAAGATTCTGTTGTTATTGAATGGTGGAGCAGGCCCAAGGGACCGAACGGCTGACTTCAGCTCCTAATTCGTATGATCACTCACCAGGTTAACCGGTGTCTGTGGAGAGAGAAACAGAGGGGTGGTCTCAAGTTGATGATCCCAAGGCCCTGATGAAAAGTCATCAGGCTGGAACGTTAACGCCCTCTCCCTGTCCACTAATGTGGCTGAACCTGCCGAGAAGTTCCCGGTCACAGCATTTTCTGCCCTTGTCTCAGATTTCCAGCATGTGCAGTTTTTTGCTTCTGTTCAGCTTCCCGGTTACTTTATAAGTGTTGCTTGGTGTATTTGATCTCCTGGATTGCTTCCAGTTGCCTAGGGAGGGAGTGGGCTGGGGTGTCACAATACCAGAGGATTTTTTTCTCTTTTTTGACTAATTCCATGGGAAGTGTGGAGACGTGAGAGGAAGAGGAGAAAGTGTCATGATGCTGCAACCATCATGGTGTGGGACAGGCTTGGGGGACCAACTAGTTTTACCTACCCACCAGTTTTGTACATTTTAATTGCTGCTGTTTCCTAGGAATTTCCTAGCAACCGACTGCAGAGCTCCTTCCTCAATGACAGTGAACATAAGCAATTGTTGAGCATCACAAATGCGTGAATGGCCTCCCATTGTGAGGGCAAAGGGTCTTGGGTAGAAATTAAATTATTGCAGCTTTTGTTGCTGTTTTGAGAAATCATCGTACCCCCATACTTTTTTTAAAAAAATGCTGATGCAATGTCATCAACACCAAACCTCTGCACTGAATCATCACAATTTATTTTCCTGAGAAATCAAGAGGCAAATTAGATTGATCTAAAATAAATTGCCTTTTGTATGGCCTCCTTGCCAATATGTTTGTGCACAAATAGGAAGGCTCGTTTTAATAAATCCTCCAATTTAGTGAGCACTTGTATAGATTTCATCTATTAAGTCTGTTTAACCAGTAATCTACCCATAAACACAAGGGTGTTGGCAATGCGGCGTCTGCAGAAATCAATATTGAATTTCTGATTCAGATGGCTGGATCTAGAAATGCAAGTCAGAAATAATGCTTTCTCAACTACCTGGGGGGCCAGAGGGAAAAGAACCCATAAATGTGGGTGTATGTTAATTTTTTATTTTCTTGAAAGATGTTGCCATGGTTTGCAGGATCACAATCGAGTTTTCACTAGGAACCAATTTAATGTCTTGAACAAACTCTTCTGGGACATTTTGACTCAGCCATCCTCATCTGTCTCTCTGAGTTTTAATTTTGTTCTGGGTCTAATTTTATACGCAGGAAGTTTGGAGGCAATCTGATACAATAGATGTATTTGTAATATACTTAAATATAGTCAGTAGTTCAGTCACAAACCTGTCTTGTAACCTGAAAATTACAATCTAAATTAGTGTTATGCAATATTGAATAGACTTCTGGAATAATGAATGTTTGTGTTCCATTTTGTTATTAACTGTGCTTTGTGGTGCAGTAAGATAAAAGCAACTCTTATTCACCAGAAATGATCAGAATCCATTGGAACATCTTTGTCATAGTTAATTCCTGGTTGCCAATACTGGCTGGAATTATTCCTGGAGGTTTAATCACTTGACTTATCATAGAATCCCTATAGTGCAGAAGGAGGCCATTCAGCCCATCGAGCCTGCACCAACAACATTCCTGCCCTGGCTCTTTCCCTGTAACTCCAGGTATTTACCCTTACACTAAGGGGCAATTTAGCATGGCCAATTCACCTAACCTACACAACTTTGGACTGTGGGAAGAACTGGAGGAAACCCACACAGTCACGGGGAGAACGTGCAAACTCCACACACACACACACACACACACACACACACACACACACACACACACACACACACACACACACACACAGTCACCCATGACCGGAATTGAACCTGGGTCCCCGGTGCTGTGAAGCAGCAGCGCTAATCACTGTGCCGTCGTGCCAACGTGGAGACTTTGATTCTCGTAATGCCTTGTCTAGTCAAACAAATTCTTCTTTCAATCTCCAATATTTTATAACCAGAAAGGTGTGCAAAATAATGTTTTTGTTTAGTTTTTCCTAGTGGCAGTATCCTGGATATTATTTTTAATTTCTGGAGCACAAGGACAATTCTTGAAGTTTTTTTTGCTGTCCCTGTTTTGATCCTGTGTTTGTCACATTATCCCTTTTCATCTCATCTCGACAGTAGTTTCCTGTGAGTTTCTGATATGATTTTTTGATGCGGACATCCATGAAATGTTGCACGCAACGGTGGCAAAATAGTTAGCACTGCTGCCTCACAGTGCAAAGGACCCAGATTTGATTCCTGGCTTGGATTTCTGTCTGTGCGGAGTCCGCACATTCTCCCTATGTCTGTGTGGGCTTCCTCTGGGTGCTCCAGTTTCCTTCCACTGTCTGAAAGATGTGCTGGTTAGATGCATTGGCAATGCTAAAATTCTCCCTCGATGTATCTGTACAGGCACCGGAGTGTGGCGACTAGGGGATTTTTCACAATAACTGCATTGCATTGTTAGTATAAGCCTACTTGTGACACTAATAAATAAACTTTAATGGCTTAGTTCAATGAGGTCTGCTTGACTGCAGATTTCAACCGGACTTCAACAGTGCACCTTAAGAGAAACATAGAATCATTGGCAGCAACTTGTGGATTTCCACATTTAACTGCACGGTGGACTCCAGAGATTGCTGTCAGTTGTGGTGTAATAATCATGATGAGCACTGTCAGTTTTGGCATCGTTATGAACACAAATTTGATCCATTGGTCACATTTTCAGACCAAAGTGAAATAGGTGTAGGAGTGCACCAATCAGCCACTGTGCCATTCAGTAGACAGCTGAAGAAGGAGCGAGACTCCGAAAGCTTGTGCTACCAAATAAACCTGTTGGACTTTTAACCTGGTGTTATGAGACTTCTTACCATTCAGTATGACCATGGCTAATGTTCTGGCTCAACTCTCTACTTTCCAATTCCTGAATCCTGTAGCATCTGAAAATCTATCAATTTTCTTCTGGAATCTGCTCAGTAACTGAGTATTTGGAGCTCTCTGAAATAAAGAATTCCAATTATTTACAACCCACTATGGATGAAGACATTTTCTCTTCATCTCAGACTTAAATTGCTCCCCTAATTCTTGGCACCCAGCCTGGGCAATATTCTCCCAGCATTTCCTCATAAAGCCTCTTAAACATTTTATATGTTTCAGTGAGATCACTTCTTATTCTTTGAAATTCTGGGGAAGGTAGGCTCAGTCTCCTCAGTCGCTCCTCATCGGGGGAACCAGTCTCACAAAACTTTGTTGCATTCCCTGTAAGACAATTATATCCTTTCTTTGGTGATTTCATGAAAACCGTACTCCAGGTGTGGCCATACAGTTGCGTTAAGCCTTTGTGATGAGGTGGGCCTGTTAGTTCTCTGAATTAATTTGGCTGATTTAAGAGCCGAATTGATGGGCCAACCAGGGAGCCTCTTGCCCTGTATTTAACCAGGAGTCATGATATGGAGATGCCGGTGTTGGACTGGGGTAAACACAGTAAAAAGTCTCACAACGCCAGGTTAAAGTCCAACAGGTTTATTTGGCAGTAAACACCACTAGCTTCCGGAACGTTGTTCCTTCGTCAGGTGAATGGAGAGTTCTGATTGTAAACGGGGTATATGAAGGCGCACACAGTTTACAGAATACTGATTAGAATGCGACCATTCTGTAAACTGTTTGTGCCTTTATATGCCCTGTTTGTGATCAGAACACTCCATTCACCTGACAAAGGAACAACGTTCCGAAAGCTAGTGGCATTTACTACCAAATAAACCTGTTGGACTTTAATCTGGTGTTGTGAGACTTCTGACTGTGTTTAACCAGGAATGTCCGTTCCTCCGGGATTCCTGGTGTAGATCGCTAAGTGAAAGCGCTCTGTGTACTGCTGTCAGACTTGTAAATAAAGGGATTTTGGTGAAGGGTTTTCTGCCTCCGAGGACTTATTACAGCCTTCTTCACTGTTATACTCGTGCCTTTGCAATGGAGGCTAGCAACACTTCTGATTTCTTAATTGCTTGCTTCCGCCTGCGTGCTAACTCTTATGATTCACATTCAGGTCCTGCTGAAGATCAACATTTTTTTTTTAAATCTGAACACCATCTGCTGTGTTCTTGCCCACTCACTTAACCTATCTACGTTCGTATGCAGCCTCTTATTGCATGCAGTTTTGGTCCCTGTATCCAAGGAAGGATATGCTTGCCGTCAAGGGAATGCAGTGAAGATTCACCAGAATGATTCCTGGGATGGTGGGATTCACCAATGAAGAGAGATTGAGGAGACTGGGCCTGTAGAGTTTAGAAGAGAGCAAGATGATTTTGTTGAAACATGCAAAGTTCTTACCCAAGACTTGATAGGGTAGATGCAGGAAGGATGTTTACCCGGCTGGGGAGTTGGGGTGTGAGGAGGGGTTGGGGGTGGGGGGTGGGGGGTGGCGGGGGGGGGTGGTGATGGTGATGCGGGGGTGGGGACGTGTGACAGAGGAGTGATTGGGGAGAGGGGTGATGGGGTGGGGGGGTCAGGTTGGGGGGGAGAGTGGTGGGGAGGGGCCAAAACCAGGGGACATATTCTCAGAATAGGAGGTAGGCCATTTAAGACTGAGTTGAGGAGGAATTTCTTCATTCAGAGGGTGGCAAATCTTTGGAATTCTCCACTACCTTCCTTCGGGAAAAAGATACAAAATTCTGAGGTCACGTACCAACCGACTCAAGAGCACCTTCTTCCCTGTTGCTGTCAGACTCTTGAATGGACCTACTTCGCACAAGGTTGATCTTTCTCTACACCTCAGCTATGACTGTAACACTACATTCTGCACATTCTCCTTTCCATCTCCATGAACTGTATTCTTTGTTTGTATAACAGGCAAGAAAGAATACTTTTTCACTGTACATTAATACATGTAACAATAAATTAAATCACGTTAGAGGGCAGTGGGGCTCAGCTAATGATTATATTCAAGACAGAGATCGGTAGATTCTTGTCAAGGGATGTGGGGATGATGTGCGAAAATAGTGTGAAGGTTGAAGATCTGATCTCACCGAATGATGGAGCAGGTTCAAGGGGCTAAATGACCTATTCCTATTTCCTACGTTCCTTGTGTACGCCTCACTCTTTTCTACTTAACTTTGTAACATCAGCAAACTTGGATACTTGGGTATATTCAGTTCCTTCAACTAATTGGGTTGGCACAGTAGCACAGTGGCTAGCACTGCCACTTCACAGCACCAGCACCTGGGTTCGATTCCTGGCTTGGGTCACTGTCTGTGTGAAGTCTGTACATTCTCCCTGTATCTGCATGGGTTTCCTCCCGGTGCTCCGGTTTCCTCCTACAGTCTGAAAAACGTGCTGGTTAGGTACATTGGCCATGCTAAATTCTCCCTCAGTCAGGCGCCAGACTAGGGGATTTTCACAGTAACTTGATTGCAGTGTTCATTTAAGCCTACTTGTGGCACTAATAAATAAAATAAATAGTTGATTGATGGAGATTGTAAATAGCTGAGGCTGGAGCACTGATCGTTGTGGTACCTTGTGAGTTACAGCCTGGCAACACAAAAATAACCTAATAATTTTCAAGTGAGTGTTCATATTATCGAATGTTATGGGTTTGAGTCCGACTTGGAGACCTGGATACAAAAATCAGGGCTGACTTTCCCGTGCACTGTTGGAGGTGCCTTTTTTTTGGGATGACATTCACTGAAGTCTCCTGTGTGCGCGCACGAGTGGGTGTTAAATGTTCCATGGGGTTATTTTGAGATAAGCGATGAAGTTATCCTGGGTGTCTTGCCTAATATTTATTCCTCAACAAAAGCAGATTGGCTGGCCATTATCATGCTGTTTGTGGGAACATTTCCTTTGACAGTCACTACACTAGGTACTTCACTGGCTGTAAACACTGGCCTGGCAACCCGACATCTCAACCTGGTAATGCAACACCTGTCCACACCAAATGAAAAGCAAACAGATTTTTAGTTAGAAGACTCACTTGCTGTTTGACTGTTTGCCAAAGTCTGCTATTTCCCATCTCCTGTCTTGCCATAACCAATAAACAACAGTGATCAGAAGAGCATGAAGCAAACACTTTTTTATTAACCCGTCGCTATGACTGTCTGCAGTAGTTTCCTGGAGATTCATTAATTTGTGGAAACTCCCTGGATAATCCTGGAGGGTTATCAACCCTTGAATGAGGCAGTATATCTAATAATACTGAAGCCCTCAGACATATCCTAAACACACACCATTAAATGGGTCATTTAATTCCCTTAACTCTTCCTGGCCTGGCACTTGCTCAGGTGTGAAGATGGGATATGTGGTCCATTCTTGGCCATTGTCAACACATTACAGTGACTAGACTTCAAAGCATTTTGATGTGTCTTAAGGTTGTGAAAGGCATTCCAGAAGCACAAGTTCTTTCTTGCTATGCTCTAGTGTTGACTTGGCACTTGCCCAATAGACACGGTCAAAATGGGGAAGCAGTAGGACTCGAGGCTGTGCTTAACCCCATTGCGTGCAACTGAGCAGCAATGGGAATGCTCTACAATGCCAATGTCATGTCACCTTTGTGCTTTGGTGTTGAAATTTCCATCAGCACTCATGACAGTTAATGTTGCCTGAGTGAAAATAATTGCTTAATGTCCTCGATTAACCTTTCGTGTTCAGTGGTTCCAAAATATCTTTTTGCAGTCATAATATTGCATTTGAGCTTTGAATAACTGAGAGACATGGAGTTATGACATGTTTTTGTTTGGTATCGAGCGAGGGGCTTGGGCTGGGTCTGGCCTCCTATGCTGCCAGCTTGCAGAAGCATTCTTTTATCTTGTAATTTACTTTCGTTTGCAGCACTTGGTAATGCTATCTACGCCCTTGATTATCAAAAAGGAAAGGAACCTTTACAGGGGACATCTGCATCACTTTTAACTTAATGTCCACATAATCCACCCAAGGATGTGGAAGGATTACGAAGTGTGAGCATTGCACTTTCAGTCGCTGAAACAACTGAGACAAATATCTAACACCACAAAGGGGGGGTTGGGGGTGGGGGTTTGAGGAATGGGGTAACGGGGCAAAGATAAGATCTACAAATTCCTGAGCTTTTAATGTTTTGATCTTGATCAACATTAGCTGGTGCACATTTACCCAAAGTACAACACCAAAAGGATGAATGATAAACACACTACAAAATATTACTGATACGGTATTGTCTATTGTATCTTAGCACACATTCTATACAGTAAGCGAAATCACTGCAGAGATGGGGTATTCCTGTAAATCCCGATTTGCTGAGCAGTCCAGCTTTTATCATAGTACCTGTTAGTTCAGCTTCCGGATTGTCGTTATTCTCCCCAAGGAAAGATTGGCAGTGAAACTGATGGAAGCTGTTTCCTTTATCTCCTTTCCGAAACACCAGCCTGTGTATTAATCTGAGCCCCTGAGCTCTGTGCAGCGATCGGGTGTAACTGAAGATTTCAAGACCAAACCAAACGCCACCTGCTGTGCAGCAGCTGAGATCCAGCCAGCATCCATGGTATTGGAAAGCAGCAAATCAAATAAGTCTGATGTTAAGTTAAGCACTCCTCCTGTATGACAGGGCTTAGTTTACCCTGTTGTACTGTATCCTTAGCAACTGAAAGAGAGAGAAAAAAAAAGATGCGTCTTTGAGCAGACTATATCATCTCTCCATGTCTTATCCAAATGTTTGCCTAGTTTGTGTGAATGGGACTAATTTGTTACTAAAACTGTGTGTAGAAAAAATAGTGACATTAACTCCCCTGTGTAAACTGTTGGTCCTGAGTACTGAAGAGATGCAGTTGTATGTCTGATGCTGTTAGAAATAGCCAGACGTGGCAAAACTTATAAGCAGATTGCCTATAAATAAATTTCCCCAAGCAAATTACTTTATCCATCTGCCAAGTTGAGCTCTAACAGGTCTGGAGTAACTAGCACCAGCTTTTATTTTTTCTCAACAATCCAGGGCAAACTATCCTCTACCGTCCTAGGCAGTGCATTCCATATTCCCACCACCTTCTTGAATGAAAATGCTTTTTCTCAAATCACCTCTGAATCACCTGCCCCTTACCCTTAAACTATGCCCCCTTGTGATTAACCCCTCATCCTGCCCATACCCCTCATAATCTTAAACACCTCAATCATGTTCTCCTCTACTCTAAAGAAAACAATCCAAGCCTATACATTCTCATAAAATTTAACTTTAAAGTTTATTTATTAGTGTCACAAGTAGGCTTACATTCACACTGAAATGAAGCTACTGTGAAAATCCCTGAGTCGCCACACTCCAGCACCTGTTCGAGTACACTGAGGGAGAATTTAGCATGGACAGTTCACCTAACCTACACATCTTTGGATTTTGGGAGGGAACTGGAGCACCTGGAGGAAACCCATGCAGACATGGGGAGAATGTGCAAACTCCACACAGACAGTGACCGAAGCTAGGAATTGAACCTGGATCCTTGGCACTGTGAAGCAGAAGTGGTAACATGGTGCCACTATGCTGCCTGCCAGCTCAAATGCTCCATCCCAGGCAACATCCCTGTGAACCTCTTCTAGAAGCCATTTGACAAGGTGCAGCATCAAAGGCTGCTGCATAAGATGCACAGTATTATGCTATTAGCATGGAT
Source organism: Carcharhinus amblyrhynchos (assembly GCF_965287045.1). Classification (NCBI taxonomy): domain Eukaryota; kingdom Metazoa; phylum Chordata; class Chondrichthyes; order Carcharhiniformes; family Carcharhinidae; genus Carcharhinus; species Carcharhinus amblyrhynchos. The sequence goes on from NC_137341.1 coordinate 15,065,616, forward strand.
AGAGGATCAATTAACTAACACAAAGCAAAGAGTGGGGGTAAATGAGTGTTTTTCTTGTTGGCGATCAGTGACCAGTGGTGTGGCTCAGGGATCAGTACTGGGACCGCAACTGTTTACAATTTACAAAGATGATTTGGAGTTGAGGACCAAGTATAGTGTGTTTAAAATTTGCAGATGACACTAAGATGAGTGGCAGAGCAAAGTGTGCAGAGGACGCTGAAAGTCTGCAAAGGGATATAGATAGTCCAGGTGAGTGGGCAAAGATCTGGCAGATGGGGTACAATGATGGTAAATGTGAGGTCCGCCATTTTGGTAGAAATAACAGCAAAATAGACTATTATTTAAAGGTAAAAAAATTGCAGCATGCTGCTGTGCAGAGGGAGCTGGGTGTCCTTGTGCACGAGTCACAAAGTTGGTTTGCAGGTGTGGAAGTGATTAAGAAGGCAAATGGAATTTTATCTTTCATTGCTAGAGGGATGGAGTTTAAAAACAGTAAGTTTATGTTGCAGCTGTGTAAGGTGCTGGTGAGGCTGCATCTGTACAATGTACAGTTTTGGCCTCCTTACTTGATAAAGGATATACTGGCACTGGAGAGGGTGCAGAGGAGATTCACTCAATTGGCTTATGAGGAGAGACTGAGTAGACTGGGGCTATACTCATTGGAATTCGGAAGGATGAGGAGAGATCTTATAGAAACATACAAGATTATGAAGGGAATAGATAAAAAAGAAGCAGGGGAGTAGTTTCCAGTGGCAGGTGAAATTAGAACAAGGGGGCATGGCCTCAAAGTAAGGGGAAGCAGATTTAGTTCTGAGTTGAGGACGAGCTACTTCACCCAAAGGGTTGTGAATCTGTGGAATTCCCTGCCCAACGAAACAGATGAGGTTACCTCATTGAATATATTTAAGACAAGGGTAGATCAGTTTTTTAAACTGTAAAGGAATTAAGGGTCATGGTGATTGGTGGGTAAGTGGAGCTGAGTCCACGAAAAGATCAGCCATGAACTTATTGAATGGCAGGGCTTGAGGGGCCAGAAGGCCAACTCTTGCTCCTAGTTCTTATGTAGTGCTATCACGTTATTTCTGTAGTGCGATGACCAGAACTGCACACAGTATCCAGCTGCAGCTTAACCAATGCACTGTACATGATTGGATCCATAACATTGTGTTTTTAACCTTCCTTTCCCCTGTAAATACCTTGAAGAATTCTTCACCCTTTCAGAGAAGCCATAGTAGCAAATGTGCGGGCAGATCCAATAGATAGCATTGTGATAATCTGTGACGTTGATGTTTGTTGTGAGATTAATATTGGTGAGGACAATGGTAGGAACTCTCTCGCTCTTTGAACAGTGCCTCAAAATCTTTTGGAACCACCTGATTGTTTAATGTCTCGTGAGCACTGCAGGACACCCGGAGTCTTCCCCTGGTGCTTCAGCCTGGGTTATGTACTCAAGTCTCTGCAGTGTGACTTGTGCCCACAGCCTCAGGGAAAGAGTCCTACCCAGGCCCTGTGTTGAGACTGCAGTATAATCAGGGTTTTGATTGTGGCCTGTGATACTGAAATGCTGAATTATTTTCTCTTTTCCTTTGAGAAAGTGTGCACTCTGTCCTGTCCCCTCTTGCGAGCCAGTAAAATGGGTCTCCTCATACAAAGCTTTTTCTCCTCTGGTTCAGGAAGTGCAGGGCTTGATAGAATATGGATGAGCGTGAAAATTGTTGCATGAAGAAACAAAGACCTGATCCAGAAATCACCTGCATGTCAGTGAATAAGGGCAGTGCGTTTCCAGATTCAGTGCAGTCTCACTCAAGCTGAACATTGTTGTTGCATTTGTTTCAATTAACTGTGACACATACCCAGAATCAATGACCAAAAAGCCTCCGTTCAATTTAAGGAATGTTGTTGACCAAGGAGATTGACCTTGAGAAATTAATTTGCATTGAAGAAATGCCCTTTTGGTCCAGTGCTTATGTTCTCCTCTCCCACCCTACTTCGTCCTACACTATTCACATATTCTTCTCTTCCTCATGTCTTTCTCAAGCTTCCCCTTAAATGCATCTTTGTCATTCGTCTCGGTGCTTGTATTTTTTTATTTCTAACATTTTGAGCCGTTGAGCAGGCTTGAAGCAGAAGTTATGAAGCAGTTTCAGCCACAGATAACTGATCCAAGATGTTTGCATACAAGCGCTAAAGTATGTAAACCCACATCCTGGTAGGTGTGTTCCCAAGGACAGAGTCTGGCAGCCAATGTACTCACAATCATCACCCATTTATTACCCATATGGGCCTTGTAAACACTTCCAGAGTCTCATTAATCAAGCTTTTGCCTGGAGCCCTGCATTCAGCAATGTATTAAAGGCAGCACTCGGCAACTGAAGAGGAAAACGTGTGTGTGTGTAACTGAGGGGAAAGGCGTTGTTTGCTCATAGGTGAGTTCAGAAAAGCCAATGCAATGTTGGATCTTTGTCACATGGATTTTAAAGGGAACGGTTATTTCCTTCAGTTGTACACAGCCTTGATCAGGCTCCCTTGGAGTAACTATCCAGGATATCACTGCCCATGAATAATGGCTTTGGAGGGGGTGCAGATTCACCAGGAGGATACCGGAGCTGAAGGGGTTAAGTTGGGAGGACAGATTTGATAGACTTGATTTATATTGTCCAAAGATGTGCAGGTTAGGTTGTTTGACCATACTAAGTTGCCCCTTAAGAATCAGGGAGACTAGCAGGGTAAATATGTTGGGTTACGGGAATAGCGCTTTGGTGAGTTTGTTGTTGATGCAAATTGATGGGCCGAATGGCCTCCTTCTGTACTGTATGAATTCTATAATTCTACGATTCCTTTGAAAATGGAAGTTCGAGGGGTGATAGATTTGATGGGTTCAATGCAGAGAAGCCACCCCCTCTGATGAAGGAATCGAGAATGAGAGAACATAATCTCAAACTTTAACATTTAGGAGGGAAAGTAGAAAGCACTTTCTTACCAGAAGGGTTACAGAAATCTGGAATCTTCTCCCCAGGTTGCTGGTACAATTGAAGCTTTAAAGAGGTAGATCATTTTTTCATTAGATCAGAGTAGCAAGAAATACAGAGCCATGCAAGGTAGGTCGATACAGTTCAGATGTAGAAGAACCATGTTCTAACTGAGTAATGCAGGAGGAACAAGGGACTGAATGGTATATGTCTGTTCCTATCCTGCAGTTGTGAGAAGTACCATGTAATTGCAGCTTGGTTAGTGTATAAATACAAACCATTGGAAGAGATAGAATTTTGTTTATTCTGTTCTAAAATTCCAATTTGAACTCTCATTTTCTTCTAATCTTTCCTTAGCTTTCTGCTTTGGGTGAAAGTGCTGAGGATATTGTGTGTTAATACTTGCTTTAACCTTGGAGGGATTTCTTTCCGTACATCGATTTTAACTTGGCATTAGAGGCTACTGTTTGCATTTGTTCTAAATGTTAATTGAAATAGTCTTGTTTGAAATCTCCAAGAATGTATGAAGCAGAGTGCTTGACCCGAAGACAATTTCTGGAGAAAGTGAAAAGCTGAAGCAGTATTTGGCAAGTTTTCAGAAGGTGCTGTGTAAACTAGCAAGCATATAGCATATTATCCAATAATTATATACAATATCCAGCACAAAAAAGGGCTATTTGGCCCATCTGGTGTATGTCAGTATTCTTTCTTCATATAATCGACCTCCCTGTGCTCTTCAGTTCACCCTATCAGCATTTCCTCTTTCCTTTCTCCCTTTGTGTGTTTACATGCTGTCTCTTAACTGCATCAAAGTTAGTCACCTCACCTTACTTAGTGTGCTTGCACATGAGCAGTGGGAGAGATCACATACACAGCGAGACATAATGAGTGTGGGCCTTGGCATTTTGAACACAGTGGGAATTGAACTGGTAAGTCTTTTAAATTTTTGTTCAGTAGTCTAGTTAAAAAGTTGATAAGGTAACTGACTCAGCCGACTGAGTGGCAGTTAATAGAATCCATAGAATCCCTACAGTGCGGAAGGAGGCCATTTGGCTCATCGAGTCTGCACTGACCACAATTCCACCCAGGTCTTATCCCCATTTACCCTACTAACTGCCTGACACTAAGCGGCAATTTAGCATGGCCAATCAACCTCACCTTCACATCTTTGGAATGTGGAAGGAAATGGGAGCACCTGGAGGAAACCCATGCAGACCTGGGGAGAACGTGCAAAGTCCACACAGGCTGAGACCCAAGCCAGGAATTGAACCTGGGCCCCTGGCACTGCGAGGCAGCAGTGCTAATCGCTGTGCCACCATGCAGCCCCTGTTAATCACTGATTAGGGTGCTTTAGATGTTGATTACTATTGAAACTTAACTTGTGTGAGCACATACAGACAGGCAGTCGCACCGCAGACTACCACAAGCAGAAAGGAGTGGGTGATCACCAGGCAGAATAAGGGGACTAGGCAGGCAATGCAGGAACTTCCTGTAGCCATTCCCCTGCAGAACAGATATATCACTTTGGATACTGCTGGGGTGTTCGCAAATGGCCTCTCAGGGGAAAGTAGCAAATCCGTTACACCACGGTTGGCTCTGTTGCACAGGAGAAGAGTAGACAATGTGGGAATGCAATAGTTGCAGGACATTCAATTGTCAGGGGAATAGGTAGGTGTTTCTGTAGCTGCAAATAAGACTCCAGGACGGGATGTTATCTCCTTGGTGCTAGGGTCAGGGATGCCTCAGAGTGGCTACAGGATATTTTGGGGGGGAGAGGGTGAAAAGCCAGTGGCCATGGTACATCAGAGTACCAATGACATGAAGGAAAAAAAAGATGAGGGTCCAAAGTGTACGGAGTTAGAAAGTAAGTTGAAAAGTAGGACCTCAAAGGTAGTGATTTCAGGATTTCTACCAGTGTGACGTACGAGTCAGAGTAGAAATATCAGGATATATCAAATGAATACGTGACTGGAAAGATGGTGCAAAAGGGGATGGTTTCAGGTTCCTGGGACATCTGGGGGAAGTGGGACCTGTACAAACTGGACAGCTTACACCTGGGCAGAACTGGGACTGATATCCTGGGGGAATATTTGCTAGAGTGGTTGGGGAGGGTTTGAATTTGAATGGTGGATGGATGGGAACCTAAGCAGGGTGACCAGGAAAAGAGAAACAAGGATAGTAATAAAAGGAAAAACAGCAAAATGCAAAAACGTTAGACTGGTTCATCAAGGGCGAGTGACAGATAGGGCAGAGTACAAAGAAAAGTTAGGATGATAAAAATGGCAAAAAAGTAATCCTAAAAGCTTTGTATTTTAATGCATGAAGCATTCGGAATAAGGTAAATGAACTGACAGCACAAATTTGAGGTAATTGGATATGATCTCATAGCCATTACAGAGACATAGAGCCTTACAGTGCAGAAGGAGGCCGTGCGGTCCATCAAGTCATGGTTAAAAGGAAGATCAAAACTGGGAACTTAATATCCAAGGATATCTGACCTTTTAGAAAGACAGGAAGGAAGGAAAAGGTGATGGGAGTGCACTGTTTGTAAGGGATGCAATGAGGATCAGATGAGAGATGATCTAGGTTTGGATGATGTAGATTTGGGCAGAAGTAAAGAACAGCAAGGGAAAGAAGACATTGATAGGAGTAGTGAGACCCTCAAATAGTAGCCACAGTGTAGGAAAGGGTATAAATTGATAAATAAGTGCGTGTAAAAAGAATAAAGCAATAATTATGGGTGTTTAACCTTCATGTTGATTGGGTTAACAACAACAAAATCACAGAGTGCATTGAGGATAGTTTTCTGGACCAATTTGTCATGGAGCCAACCAGGGAGCAGGTTATCTTGGGACTGGTAATGGGTAATGAGGCAGGTTTAATAAGTGACCTCAGAGTAAAAGATCCCCTTGGAAATAGTGACCATAACATGATAGAATCTAATATTCAGTTTCAGTGAGAAACTGGGGTCAGAAACAACGGTGTTTATCTTAAATAAAGGGAATTGCAATGACATGACAATAAAGTTAGTTAAGGTGGACAGGGCGGATAGATTAGCAGGAAAGGCAGTAAGCAAGCAGTACAGGCATTTAAGGAGTTAATTCATAACCCTCAGCAAAAATTCAACCCAATCATGAGGAAAGATTCGAAGAGCAGGATAAGCTAACTGTGGCTAACCAAGTATTAAGTTGAAAGAAAAAACATATAAGGAGGCAAAAGTTAGTGATAGCCCTGAAGGCTGGGGTAAGTACAGAATCCAGTAAAGGAGAACTAAAAAGATAATAAGATAAACTACAAGGGGGCAAACTAGCGAGGAACATAAAAATTAACAAAATTAAATTTAAAAAAATATATATCAAAAGGAAGTAAGCGGTCAAAGTGAACACAGGCCCCTTTGAAAATGAATCTGAGGACAAGAAAGTGTCAGAGGAGTTGAACAGATAATTTGCAGCAGCCTTTACAATTTGTACTTTGAACATCCTATTAATATTAAAGAATACGAGGGAGGAATTGAGTACTGTTGCCACCACTAGAGATGAAGCTGGAATCTTATCACTCTTCACGCCAGCTGGATTTTCCCACACCGCTGCAGTGAACGGATTTGGCTGGCCAGCAAATTCTCCGACTTCGCTGCAGTGGGAGCATGCCCTATCCCCATAATGCCATGCATTGATCATGGTCAATCCACCTAACCTGCACATCTTTAGACTGTGGGAGGAAACTGGAACCCCCAGAGGAGACACATACAGGTAGTCACCCAAGGCTGGAATTGAACCTGGGTGTCTGGCACTGTGAAGCAGCATTGCTAACCATTGTGCCACCCTTAGTCAGCAGCAAAACGATGGAACTCACCACTGACCTTAAAGAAAGCCATCCACGATGACCATGGGGTGACATGATGGGTTAATGGTCAACACTACTGCCTCACAGCACCAGGGACCCAGGTTCAATTTCCTGCTTGGGTCACTGTCTGTGCAGAGTCTGCACGTTTTCCCTGTGTCTGCATGGGTTTCCTCTGGGTGTTCCAGTTTCTTCCTACAGTCCAAAGATGTGCAGGTTAGGCTGATTAACCAGGCTAAATTGATCTAATATCAGGAGGAATAACAGGGTAAATGAGGGTTACGGGAATAGGGCCTGGTTGGGATTGTGGTCAATACAGACTCGATGGGCTGAATAGCCTCCTTCAATAATGTAGGGATTCTTTATGACAACAAACAAGGAAGTAAAAATGTTCTGATTATCCTTCACATTTTATAAACTTTACAGAGAGAAAAATTAAACTTTTGATGTGATTGGGGGCAATAGTGGAAATAACCAGCCATTTGCCTTTAGCACCTGGAAGACAATGAACGGGATTCTCTGATCCCTCCCCCCAGTCCCCCACGGTGTGTTTCTCAATACTGGGAGGTGGCCGGCAGCACGATCTTCTGGTCTTGCTGTTGTCAGTGGGATTTTCCACTGAATCCACTCCATGTCACCATGGTCAGGATGCACTGTCGGTGAGATAGAAAGATCCTGCCGGCGTGAAGAACCAGAAGGTCTCACCTCGTATCTTACCTCTGGAAAGTCATTCTTCGATTAATGTTTCTTTTAACTATCAGGAAGAATTATGTAAATTGAATGAGAATGAATGCAAAATACGAGGATGCTGGAAATCTGAATAATCTTTTTAACTTACCGTCTTGCCCCCTAAGCCATCCTCGGCCTGCATCAATGATCCAGTGAAGCCCAGTACAAGTTGGAGGAACAGCATCTCATTTTCCCACTGGGCACTTTACAGCCTTTTGGACTCGAACTTCAGCCTACGAACTCAACATCTACAACACTTGTGCACGCATGCACACTCTCTCACACTCCCCATCCCCCCACTTGCCCTGGCAGGAAGCCTACATCCACCTAGGCTAAGTGAGGCTCTTAAGTAACCATTTATTGGCCTCTTCTCATCCTCGTTTGTATTTTATCAGCAATGGGTAGGCATTTTGCCACTTAGGGGAGAGACTGTCAGATATGTAGGATCTGCCAGGCAGCAAGAGCCTAATTGGCCCCCTCCATTGTTGGTACCCCTGGCCAACAACGTTATCAACAATGGCCGCCACTCCAGGTGGCAGTGAGGGCCTGAAAAGCTGCTGGTACTCATAGACTGGTAGCTCTTTGGGCAGGACATCATCTCTTAGAGACAGAACTTCTGATTGCAGGCAACTAATTGCCTGAGGAGCAGAAATTCAGTTGGGGTTTCCATGACCAACGAGGTGTGGGGTCCGGGGTGTCCATTACCTTGACCTTCCAGTCAGTGAACTGGACCACTCCCACCCTGTGCCCCATGATGCTGGAGGGCAAGACTCACTATCGAAAGCCTGAAGACATCCTGAAATGTTGAGCGCTTGTGTATTGCAAAATCTTTATCTGCTCCTTAGCGCCTTAAGTATAGCCACAGAATCCCTACAGTGCAGAAGGAGGCCATTTGGCTCATCGAGCCTGCACAGACAACAATCCTAACCAGGGCCTATTCCCATAACCCCACTTATTTACCCTGCTAGTTCCTCTGACACTAAGAGGCAATTTAGCATGGCCACATCTTTGGTCTATGGGAGGAAACAGGAGCACCTGGAGGAAACCCAAGCAGACACAGGGAGAATGTGCAAACTCCACACAGAAAGTGACCCAAAGCTGGAATTGAACCCAGGTCCCTGGTGTTGTGAGGCAGCAGTGCTAACCACCGTGCCACCCTAATAAAACATCCCAAAGCCCTTTGCACTTGGCAGGTTGACTCCTTAAGGTATAGGAGAGCTAGATGGGGACTTCTCGTCTTCTCCAATTGGGCTACCAAAGTTATATCAGTTTAAAAATGTTTATTGTATATTTGTTTATTTTGAGGGACTGCACGGAGAATTTTGGGGGAAGCGTTTCTTCCCTTTTCTTGGGCTCAATATCGTATCCTGCTCCCCCCACAATTATCGATCTCTTGTTTTTCTGTTCAATGTCTGCACGACAAATTTAACAATGTGATGTTGTGTTGTTACTATTTGGTTTGCCCTTTTATTTTCCAGATGACAATAAGATTTGTCATGATTTGAAGCAATTTGTCTGACGTGTGTTGCCTCTGGATTTCTCACTTTCTCAGGTATGAGAGCCAGTTGTTAGGTGAACATACGCACACAGCAAAGATGTTGAACTTGGAACCAGCATCATTTCTCACACACATTTCAGTTTGTACAAAAATACAATTAACTTTTAACTCCCAGACTTAGCACAGTAAGTTTCTTTTTTAAAATAATAAACTGCAGGCATTGTGAGTTAACTCTCCAGTCTTCGATCCTGCTTGATTTGGGTATATTATAACAGACATGGTCCAGGTTCCCAGCCTTGACACCGATCAATAAATAGTCAAGGCCTGAACTGTCTACTTAGAGAATTTGACACAACGCCCTGCATCTTGAGATGGCCAGCAGTTGTTCTGCAGAAACAACTGCGACAGTCAGGAGGCATTTTTGCTGACTCCCACAGCAAGTTCAATTTGTACTCCGTGGTCTCTTATGGTCCATGTGTAGTTCGTTCCCATTTTAACACGATGCACGCTACCCCCACCCTGAGCTTTAATCAGACAACATCTGGTCACCATTATAGTTCAAGTAATGTCGATTTGTGTTCAGTCACCATGCAGCCGTGGGGATTGCTTATTTAGATCTACTGATTCGCACATAGAATGGAAACTAGAAGGCAATTATTTTATCATATTTGTGGTTACGTATTTGTAACTCCATTTATTCTGCTTCCAATTACATCCTTTTTTGGCCCCAAACCACCAGCCTGGATGAGCAAACACTCTGGGTTACAAGTTCCTTTCGCTGAGATCTCAGGAGTTTTTTTCTGTTCCCTATTCAATTTTTCTCTTTCCCATCAAAATCTTTAGCTTTTAGTCTCGTTAATGGACCACCTGGCAAAAGAATTGGGTTCAACTAACTGTGTTAGAAAGCTGTTAGGATGTTAACAGGACATTTGAAACGGAGGTTGATAGATTTTCACTGGGGAGAACGTGTAAAAAGGCATGAAACCAAGATGGGTTGGTGCAATTAAGATACAGTCTGAAAGACATCCAAAATATCGTGTGGAGCCTATATGTACTCCCCATGTCTGCGTGGGTTTCCTCCGGGCGCTCCCGTTTCCTCCCACAGTCCAAAAAACGTGCTGGTTAGGTGCATTGACCATGTTAGATTCTCCTTCCGTGTACCCAAACAGGCACCAGAGTGTGGCAACTAGGGGATTTTCACAGTAACTTCATTGCAGTGTTAATATAAGCCTACTTGTGATGAATAAATAAGCAGATCAGCCATGATCTAATCAAATGCCGGGAAAGGCTTGAGGGGCTGAGTGGCTTCCCTGTGCTCCTATGATTTGTGGGCTGGTCATATTCCATGAACCTATCGCTCATGACTTTTCTTTGGTGTGGCTCGTGATATAATTTGGGATGGTCAGAATCTTTGCGATTTTTGAATGTCAGCCATTAACTCACAAAATATAGCTTATTAATGACAACCTTGGATTGCTGGTTTGGACAAATCTAAACTAGTCAACAGCTCATGCTGTACGTTTAAAAAATGTTAGCCAGTGATGCATGTTGGCAGATGGTGCGTGATATAGAAGATTAGAGATGATAGCAGTGCTCTGACGCATTTTATTGATCAAGGCTGATGAACTTTCATATATCTTTTGCTCTGCATCTCTCATTGCCACATGTTGGAGTCCATTAATTAAGCTGAAAAGCAAATTTAGGGATTGATGTCAGGAAATCTTTCTTGTGCAAAGAGTGAGCACCATTTGAGTTGAATATGCAGTATGGTAATGGAAGATAAATCCTGAATATCATTTTAAGAGGCTGTACGGTGGGATGGGACTGTATTTTGCTGGATGGATGAACCAAGACAAACTGAACGGCCTTCCTCATTTCTTTCTGCCTTACGTGCTTTACTGTATTGTCAGATTGTATTTCAGAGTGGAGGAACAAATGTGGACTATTACAAGGACTCTGCACATCACACGAAGTCATTTGAGATATTGCCCTTTGGCAATGTTTCGAGCTCATTGTTTTCTCGTTTGTTTAATGCTGAAACAGGCCATTCAGTGCATCTTATTAATGCTCCACATGGGCCTTCTTCAATACTCTTCACCCAAACCCATCAATATATCCTTCTGTTCCATTCATCTTCCTTGATTTGATTATTATTGTCACGGGTATTGTGTACAATGAAATGTACTGTTTCTTGCATGCTACACAGACAAAGCATAGAGAAAGAGAAGGTTGCAGAATGTCGTGTTACAGTCATGGTGTAGAGAAAGATCAACTTAATATAAGGGAGGTTCATTCAAAAGTCTGATAGCTGCAGGGTAGGAGCTGTTCTTGAGTCAGGTGGCAAGTGATCTCAGACTTTTGTGTCTTTTTCCTGATGGAAGACTCTTCACAACTGCATCTTCATCATTCACCTGAACTAAACCACATGGTCTTCCCTGACTAAACCTCTCCACTGCATTATGAATGCTTCTCTGAGATGTTCAGTGGCATCCCTCTTACATCTGGCATTGGAGGACAAATCTGAACTAGCCAACAACTTATGTTGTATGTGGAAAAAGTCATGAAATCAAGATGGGTTAATGAAGTTAAGCTGTAGATCAGCCATGATCTAATCAAATGATGGAAAGGCTCAGCAGCCTCATTGTGCTGCTATGATTTGTTTCTCTTGGGCTTAATTTTTCTTCAAAATCATCAAAGAACATAATAATTGCTTGATCGATAGCAGGTACGAGTTGGATTGTAATTCTGCTCACTGGTTTACCTGTGCTTGGGAATTAGCTGGAATTTAATAGCCTCTCTCCAGCATGGAACAGCATCGCTGTTATCATTAGAACAAGAATTAATAAGTAAAGGCTTTGACTTGTTCCTTTCCTGTGCTGAGTGGCATATGAGGAAGATGAAGCACATGTTCGTGTTTGTTTCCATTCCTGGAACAGGTTGACACTTGTCACCCTGACGCTATAGGTGAAGGCCACCGCTCTGCATCAAGCATGGCTGGCCAGGAGATTGTGCCATTCTTACTATCTGCCAAAGGCATATTGGACAGATTTACTGACTGATAATCTGCTGGTTTGGCCACACTAGGAACACACTTTTCAGGTGCTGGAGCAGGACTCCACCTTGGAGCTTCTGGCTAAGAGGTAGCGATGCATTACCCTGTGCCATAAGACCTCCAAATTTCAGTCTCATGCCCCCAAACTATTTAGTGCTTTAAATAAGATTTTTCTTTCCCTCAGTGGAGATCTGTTATTTCTCAATCCACTATCACTATCAATGGATGAGATCAATTCTCAGTGGGTCCGCAGAGATTCCTGGCCTCTCAGATAACTCTTAGAACATTGATTCTATTTTGTTTCCAAAGCTGTTGATCAATCATGAGGATGGGATCAGAGCCACATGGTATCTGTCTGATTAATCTTGATCTTAACCCACAACTATGTAGTTCATGGCTCTGTCTTGAAGTTAAATTGAAGAAATCAGCCTTGTACTGTACTATAAGTAATTCAGTAGGTGTGATTTTTATTTTGTGCTGTCAATGCCTCCCCGCCCAACCTTTCCTTGGTTACAGGTTATATTTGCACTGCCTTGTTTTCCGTTCCGGACTATGCAACAAAATGGGTATAATATTTTCTTACAATATCCTGTGCAAAACGGCAAGATTGTAATGATAAAGCATTTAATTTTAATGACAAAACAATTTGAAGGATTGAACGCACATCTCTCGAAAGCAACTCACACATACAATTACTATGAAGTGCAGTAACTGCTGTTGTATAGGCAAGAATGGTGGCTTTTACATGCACAGCCAGATGCCACACCCTGCAGCATAATGATTTACCAACTAAACTGGTTTTGGGATGAGGGTGGTTGAGAGAGGAATGTTGCTGAAGAGAACTCGCTGCTCCTAGAATTACAGTGCAGAAGGAGGCCATTTGGCCCATCGAGCCTGCACTGGCAACAATCGCACTCAGGCCCTATCCCAGTAGCCCCACATATTTACCCTGCTAGTCTCCCTGACATCCCCCTGACACGAAGAAGCAATTTAGCATGGCCAGTCAACCGATTTCTGCCTCCTCTTTAAGTGATAGTGCAGTGGAATCCTTCATGTCCCCCGGTTCACAGAAACAGAAGCAGAGAGGAACTCAACTCGAAGGATGATACCTCTGATAACATAGGACACCATCAGTGCTGGACTGGAGTGTTGACATAGCCTGTATATTGTATTTGAGGTCTGCAGTGGCATTTGTGACGAGGTGGGAATTGCAGGTCACTTTCAGAGAAAATCAGGACTAGCTTCAGAGGGCAGGTGATGCTCTCAATTCCAAAGGTGTGCAGGTTGGGTTGATTGGTCATGTTAAATTTCCCCCTAGTGTCAGGGGGACTCGCTTGGGTAAATGGAATTATGAGGATAGGACCTGGGTGGGATTGTGGTCAGTGCTGACTCGATGGGCCAAATGTCCTCCTTCTGCATTGTAGGGATTCTATGATTCTCTGAGGGTCATTGAAGCTTTAAGGGTTGGGTTTTTCCCCCAGTCGGAGTAGGTGCTTCCAGACAGGATCAGGATCTAGTAGAAAGACTAGTTTGTGTACTGAACTCTACTTTCACAATGAAACAATTGTGAACCATCAGAAGGACTTCTGCTGCTGAACTTAGTCAATGGATATTCACCTGTTTAACAGTTTGAACCGTCTAACTGAGAGGCAAGAATAACTACCAACTGAACTAAACTGGTTCATTCGTAACAAAAACAGAAAATGCTGGAGAAGCTCGACAGGTCTGACAGCATCTGTGGAGAGAGAATAGAACAGACAGTTCAAGTCAGAATGACCCTTTATCAGAGCTGAAGGCAAAGAAAATTGGACTTCAGCTCTGATGAAGGGTCATCCACACTCGAAACATTGGCTCTATTCTCTCTCCACTGCAGCTGTCAGACGTATTGAGATTCTCCAGCATTTTCTGTTCATGCTTCAGATTCCAGCATCCGCAGTATTTTGCCTTATCTTGTGCATTTGTGGTTGTGTGGCATTAAAGTTAGGCTAATGATGTAGGAATGTAAGAACATACAGGACCAGAAAAGGCCATGTTAATCAATCAGACCAGATTAAAAAGACAGCACACACAGTTCAGTAACTACATCCTTTAATTGATTACTTAGCAAATGCCTGTACAAGACTGATAACAGCAGTAATTCTATTATCGTTCTGGGCTGTACATTGCAAACATTTAGCATCCCCCCGACACTCTGTGTATATCAGATCTGTTGGGCCATAAGGCCTATTTTGCGATACATTTAATTCCCACCAGTTGTTTTTGGGAGCTTCTCCAGTCCTATAATCCTCTGAGATATCTCCAGTTCTGGCCTCTTTACATTTCTGATTTTTATTTGCTCCACCATTGGTGACCAGGTTCACCAGCCTAGGCCTTAAGCTCTGTTATTCCCTCCCTAAATTTCTCAACATCTCCCTCCTCCTTGAAGATGCTCCTTAAAATCTGTCTTTTTGACCAAGTTTTCTTGACATCCCCATACCTGGCTCAATGTTGTTTTTCTTTGATAACACGATTGTAAAATGCCCTATAATGTTTTATCATGTAAGAATTCTCACAACACCAGGTTAAAGTCCAATAGGTTTATTTGGTAGCAAATGCCACTAGCTTTCGGGGCATGAGCCACCTGACAAAGGGGCAAAGCTCCGAAAGCTAGTGGCATTTGCAACCAAATAAACCTGTTGGACTTTAACCTGGTGTTGTGAGACTTCTTACTGTGTTTACCCCAGTCCAACGCCAGCATCTCCACATCATGTTTTACCATGCCAAACGTGCTAAGTAATTGCAAGTTGTTGGCGTTTTTGATGCCGTGACAAACAGTTCCTTGGGACGCAATAGGGTGAATTTTACTGTGCCACCTGCCACAGGAATTGGAGTGGGCAAGTGGTGGGCCATGGAAAGGTCCGCTGACCTTGGGTGGGATTTTCTGGTTTTGGGGCAATCGTGGCTGGAAAATCCCACCCGATATGTCAATGTCTTTTAAAGATCTGGAATACTTTGATAGGAGCAGACAGCCTGATTTGGGGCAGGGGCAGGCCATGATGCAGAGATGCGTAGCAGGCTGGTTTTGAGATGGAGAATTCAAGCAGATTGTGCCTTGTTTGGTTCAGCCTGACGCAGTGACTGCTTCAAGCAAGTTCTCGCGTCTTACGCACAGCACAGAAACGGACATGGAACAGCAGAAGAACATAGACTTTAGGAAGAGGTTGGTGAAACAGCAAATGTTCAGGGAGGGAGTTCCAGGTAGTTTGGCTGATCTGCTGAATGATGGAGGGAAGGACAAGTGGGAGGAGTGAAGGGCTCACCCCTGCGTTTCAGGTTGGATGAAGCTGCAGGCGTATTGTAGGGCAATGGTCTGAAAAGATTTCTGAACAAGAATCTTGGGTTCAGTGCATTGAGTCATGAGCAGCCAGTGGAGGTTCATAGGAACAGGTCTGACTGAATATTTAGCACAGGACAAGTGCAAATTGTCAAGGCTCAGCACAAAATGGAGTTCAGGTCGAGTGATTCTTTGGAGATATAGAGACTGGAAAATGAGGCAGATGGCGATAAGGGTTTCAGCAGAGGTTGAACTGAGGGAAGAATGAAAATGAACAATATCCTCCGGGTATTCCGTTTTTTCCCACATTTCAAAGATGTGCAGGTTAGGTTGATTGGCCATGGTAAATTGCCCCTTAGTGTCAGGGGGATTAGCAGGGTAAATACATAGGATGATGGGGCTAGGACCCAGGTGGGATTGTTGTTGGTGTAGGCTCGGTGAGCTGAATGAACTCCTTCTGCACTGTAGGGATTCTATGAATATTGTGGAAGTGGAATAGTCTTTATAATAAAGATAAGGAGGCTTGTTTCCAAGTTTGAGCAGATGCGTTTGCCATCTAGTTATTTGATATGTACCAGCGGGAAACTATTTCAAAGTTGCATGTGGTGAAGTGTTGTATTACTGTACAATGCAATCCTTGCCACTGGGTGGAAGTGTAATGATATCTTACACACTAAACAGTTCTGTTTATTGTAGTTTTCCTTTTGAGCCACTGGATTGTGCTGTGTGCCACTTGTGTTCACAACTTTGTTTCTGCACAAAGCCATCAGGTGGTTTGAATTCAAGACAATATTTGTTGCACAATGTTGTCTTCTTGCTGAGAACCAAAAGGTGAAAAGCTGAGGTCCGTGATACACCTAGGGAAATGGACAGAATGAGGATTTGATGGTGGGAGAAAGACAGTGAGAGAAAGCAGTGACACCAGACAAGTCGCAAGCAAAATATAATGGCAACCCTCTCTCTGGTGATGAGAATTTATACCTTTTATTGACTTTTTGCATTAATTTACATAATTTGAGAGGATTCAAAGGTTGACATTTCTGATTCTGAGGCAATATGATGTTTTTTTTTCCAGCTTGATGCAGGTGGCACGGATAGAAAAAATTGGGACATTGTCTGAGAAAAGGAAAGACTGTGTATGTGAGAGAGAGAGAATCCAACAGTGCAAGAGGAGGCCATTTGACCCATCGAATCTGCACCAACCTCAATCCCACCCAGGTTCTATCTCCATAACCCATACATTTACCCTAGCTGGTCCCCCTAACATTAAGGGGCAATTTAGTACCGTCAATCCACACATCTTGGATGCACATCTTGGGCTGTGGGAGAAGACCGGAATAGTCGGAAGAAACCCACACAGACATGGGGAGAAAGTGCAGACTCCACACAGACAGTGACCCAAGCCGGGAATGGTACCTGGGTCCCTGGTGCTGTGAGGCAGCAGTGCTAACCACTGTGCCACCATGCTGCTCCATGCACTGGAGCACCCAAGGTGCCCAGTAGACATGGAATGTCTCAGGTGTGTCAATGGACACTAGGTGCTCCATCTCTTAACAGGAAGTTGTGTTTTCAGTTTAAGATGATAAAGAGGGGAGCGGCTAGACCAGCATATGGTAACATCAATTAACCAGAACAAGATTAGAATAGTTGTGACGGACTTTCAAATCAGCAGTAGATCATCCAGTTGCCTACCTGCAACCAGATTTAGTGCAGAAAAGATAATGTAGCAAAAAAACTGAAAAGCTCTGAAGAATAGTCACCTGGACTTGAAAAATGGCATGTTGGCACAGTGGTTAGCACTGCTGCCTCACAGTGCCAGGGACCCGAGTTTGATTCTGGCCTTGGGTGACTATGTGGAGTTGCACACTCTCCACGAATCTGTGTGGGTTTCTTCCGGGTGCTCTGGTTTCCTCCCACAATCCAAATATTTGCAGGTTAAGTGGATTAGCCACGCTAAACGTTACGGATTACAGGAATAGGGCAGAAGTTGGGATGCTCTTTCGAGAAGTAGGTACAGACTCGATGGGCTGGATGGCCCCTTTCTGGCACTGTGGGGATTCAGTGGTTTCTCTCTCCAAAGATACTCGCAGACTTGCTGGGTTTTCCCAGCACTATTTTTTATTTCAGATTTCCAGCATCTGCAATACTTTGCTTTCATAATGTAACAATACTTTGTGGTGACAAATGCTTTGATGCAGACATACCTGCTGTTATCACCTCATTACAATGCAGTGCTGAGAAAATCTTTGCTTTCTTTTTTTTAAAAAAATGTTTATTTTACCAACCCCATGAACTCTGCAGAGTCATGACTTTGCTTTATTCTGATTAAATTACTTTGTTAGAGGAAAAATAAAATGTTAGCACAAGTCATTGGCTAATGGAAAAGTACATTTAAGAGGAACATAATCTGAGGGAATAAACATTCCTAATCTTTGCTGATCGATGGATCAGTTTTTAATTAAAGCAGGAAAGGAGGCTGAAGGTAAGAGCCCCTCTCACCTTTAACGCACTAAGGAATCACTAACGTACACAAATTAAAAAGACCTTATAACAGTGCACATTCTTAACATGGTAATTCTGTAATAACTAATGCAAATAAAATAAGCTTCCTGGACCATTTGCCAGGCCTTTGTGCTGCATGTGACCCATAGGGAGTAATTAAGATACCCTTGTTTTATTTCCTGCCCTGATTTAACATATGGCAAACAAACAAAAAATTGTACAATATTGTCACAATATTGATAATATGAGATGTAGCACATGAGTATCTTGAGAAATGGGGTGGAATTTTACTGCCCTGCCCGCCATGGGAATCGGAGCAGACAAGGAATGGACCATAGAAAGGTCCATTGACCTTGGGCCGAGCAAGGCTGTAAAATCCTGCCCAGAATGCGTGGTAAGTGGTAACGTCCCTGGACTAGTAATCCAGAGGTCCTAGTTAATGCTTAGGTGACACTGGTTCAAATCCCACCACAACAGCTAGTGGAATTTGAATTCAATAAATAAATGTACAGTGGGTCTCGGTATTGGTGACCATGAAACAATCATCGATTGTCATAAAGACCCATCTGGTTCCCTAATATCCTTTAGGAAAGGAGATCAGCCGCCCTTATCCAGTCTGGCCTACACGTGACTCCAGAGCTACAGCAATGTGGTTGACTCTTAACTGCCCACTGAAATGTTCAGTTCAAGAGTGATATGGGATGGACTGGCCTTGACAATGGTGCCCACATTCCTTGAAAGAATAATGGAAAAAAACAAATGCAGCTTACTTGAGGAGGAATAGGCAGTTTTGGAATGATGGTTCCCAAAGGTCCAACATTCAATGTTTGTCTCATGTCATACCTACATCTGTTGTAGATGAATGGGTAAATATTCAGAACATATAATTACCAGGGTGGTGGAAGACAAAGTGGATGAATGTTGGCCTATTTTTTTCCCTAGCAGTCCCTGTAAGTCTACCTACTTCACGGATATTTGAACAGTCTGCACAAGACTTAGTGATAATCATAAGCCAGTTCCCCAACATTTGCATTGCTCACAAACGTCTAAAACAATTGCATTTGATACTTCAGGCACTTTAAGTTGAGCTGATATGTTTACTATATTCACCTACAATTAAGCAACGTTGCTCTCTTTTTGACTGAACTTGAGTATCGCTCACAACATAGATACTGGCGGAGAAGATTTGGCTTGGCTTTTGGCTTTTAAGATTGGAACCAAGGCGTTTGAGGAAAGAAGTTTCAATTTTCACAGGAGCAGGCCTCATCATTTTGATGTGTTCAGGCGATCTCGCAGGATTTGCTTTTGTCTTTGGAATTTCATGGGCTTTGCAATCATTTCACAATCTGACACTCGCTCAACTGCTGTGCAATCGCTATTGACTTCTTTCTGCACAGTATCACCTGTTCACCTCTCCGCTCAGTGCGAGATCAATGGGGTTTCCACACCACACTTTACTTGGTTGGACAGCTGTGGCTCCAAAAGGTTGAGCAGGGCCCCAGCTGTAGAAGCAGTACTTTATCGTTGCTCAAGCTAAAAGGCTATTTTGGCTATTGGAGGGGCGGTACTGCAGCCTCTTAACTCCTCAAAGTGCTCCTTCTCAACAGGCAGACTCGGGAGCGAGGCCAGGTTTGACTAATAGCTCTCGCCCAGGGCCATCCTTCCAATCCAACACGGTCGCACTCCATTTCTTGAGCACAAAGATAAAGGGTGCAATATTGTCACTTTCTGCACACAGCAAGTGTTATTAAGCAATGCATTAATGTTGGTGATTAATGTAATGCCATCAGTTAAAATGATTGTCCATGGCATTTGCCAGGCTTGTTCTGCAGATTTATTGTTGGGATCAAGTATGGATATTTTCTTCTGCGTCCTTGGAGCTACTATGTTTTGCACATTTTATAACCTATAACCTACAACCTTCCTTGCTAAATAGGATGTGAAAAGAAGCACTGAATGCTGTTGTTTTAGGAATTGTTAGGCTATGGCTTTGTAACTTGTAACCGATGTACTGCAGTTTGATCTGGTCAAGCTCTTCAAACATTCTTTGGCAACCATTTTGGTGTTAAAAGAATTGCAAATCACAGATACGAGTTTATTGTTTTAAGTCCGAAGAAAAAAAAACAATGCTTGCTTTTTCCAATGTGATTTTTATGAATAGATCAATACCCTTGTGTTTTTCTCTTGCCTAATCCTTACTTAAACCCCTCATCCATCCCATTATTAGCACTGTGTTCAGGAGTTTACTGATTATCCACATTCAAGTTTCCTGGCCCTCACCTCTCGATCCCCCCTCAGTGAGGTAAAGGCAAAGTTGCCCTTATCACCTCACTATGGTTTCTGGCAGAATGGTGTTGACAAAGGCTAGACGCTGGTAACAGGTCATCCAACTCTGTCCCTCATTGGGACTGTTGGGTAGTCAAGCAGGTCAAATGGATGAAACCCACGAAAAAAGAGAACTTGATAGTTTTATTTGGGACTAAATGAAGCAGTGAGATTTTGCCGTTGGGTGGTTTGAGTTGGTTACTGCAGAACTTTCACCTCCCGCGGCGCAAAGCAATTTAGTCGAGGGATTCAGCTTCTTCATGGCCCACCTTAATTTCAATGTTAGGAGTCATGGCATTGTGGTGTCTGTTGGCACTGAACCTGCGGCAGGGCTCAGTGATACACTTCATGGCTTCCACGGCAGCATCTTTTATCATCTTGTGAAAAATTGCGATGCATACCAGGCACAGGCAGCTCCCAGCAAACATGACCAACTCTCCGATAATCACCAGCGCCAAGAATTTGGGACGGGCAAGCTGTTGTGGTTGCCGGAGGAGGAGCAGAACGTTATAAACCAGGTGGCAAATAAAAGTCACCGTGACCAGCGCCAGAAAAACTGGGCGAGGACAGACACGCTTCCTGCAGTCCTGCAGGATGAAGCCAAGAATGATGATTGTCGGAACTAGGAATCCGAAGAAAAACTTGACGATGCTGTATTCGGCTGGGGCGTCAAGTGGGTCCACATGGCAGTTCACTGACGGGTGCGTGGCTTGCTCAGCCCTAGTGAGCGTTGTGACCAGAATGGAGAACAGGATGCTCGGACCCATTGCAGCCAAGATCGAGAAGAGCCATTTATTCAGTTTTCTCCTCATTAGGTGCTGGTACGCCAAGACGGAAATCATGATGTGAGTGTATGCCGTGTAAAAGTAGGAGACATTGAAGAAAAATGACAGAATGGCACAACCGAGAGCAGTGGTATTTACGGGCTCTGGCCTGACAAGATCAGTGATTGAGAAAAGGATAAGTGAGAAATTGGCCACAGTCAGAGTGAATAGAATGAAATCCAGTTCTTCAAAATTCCTTCTCTTTCTGTAGTTTCGAGCATAAACGATGAAGATGAAGATGCCCGTTAGCAGTCCTACAAGTCCAAACAAGCTATAGATATAAACGGACCTTGAGATTAAATTATCTGCTTCCATAATCTCGGTGAATATGTTGTGGTTAAAACCTGATGTTAGGTTTGTGGAATTGCCATGGTCTGAGGGAGTGTGGATAGAGGTAAAGGAATCTGAGTGATTGATCCCATTAGTGCGTGTTTCTTGCAAAGGCATTGTAGCTTCTGTCCTCATTCGCAGGTCAGCATACAAGGTAATACAGCCGATTGGTATCCTGTAATCGCTGGTGTCCAGTTAGGGAAATTGGGCGGAGGAAAATTACAGGAGTCCAGTTTTCAACCTGTGAAAGACAAAGATGACAAATTAATTTCTATCTACCAACACACTTCATTGGTGGAATTGTAACAGGACTGAAGACACATTTAGATGTCAGTGCAGATTCAGTTATAGCATTCTCGTCTCAGGCCACAGGTTCAAACTCCTTTCTGATTACTTGACACATGATCTTAGATGACACTCTGATACTGAGGGAGTGCTATGCTGTTGGGTGAACTGTCTTTCCAATGAGATGTTAAGATGATGCCCTGTCTGCACCCTTGGGTAAATGTAAATGATCTCGCAGCATTATCTGAACTGCAGGAAGGTTCCAGTATCTTGGCTGATATTTGTCCTTCTATCAACATAAAGTAACAAGTTACTTAATCATTTATTTCTGCAGCTTGTGGGAAATCAGTATTCAAATTTCAGTTTCCTACGTTGCAACAGTATCTACTTCAGTGGCTGTCAAAGTGTTTGAGACATCCCTAGATCACACAAAGCACAATACAAATGCAAAACTGTTCTTTTGTCAGAGCATATATCCATTCCAATGGAAATTATTCATTGATTTCAAGCCCTAAAAAGTCTTCTGAAAGGATTGCTTTTAATTACTAAGTCCCAGCCACTGAGGTGTTTATCATAGACAATAGCAGAAGCTCCTGAATCATAGAATCCCATCAATGTAGAAGAAGGCCATTCAGCCCATCAAGCCAACACCAACAACAATCCCACCCAGGTCCCACCCCCTAACTCCACACATTTGCACTGCTAGTCCCTCTGACACTAAGGGACAATTTAGCATGGCCAATCCACCTAACCTGCACATTTTTGGAATGTGGGAGCACCCGGAGGAAACCCATGCAGACCCAAACTCTGCACAGACAGTGACCTGAGGCCAGAATTAAACTTGGGTCCCTGGCACTGTGAAGCAGCAATGCTAACCACTGGGTCACTGTGCCACCCACATCTTATGCCCTGTGACGCATTAATTTGGCAATTCCTACATTAATTTGGCAATGTAAACTCTAGTATTAATTTGACAACATGAATTACTATTTTGATTTGGCAATGCAAACTTGGCAATGTGAATTTCAAAGGGGATTTTAGGGGATTTTCACAGTAACTTCATTGCACTGTTAATGTAAGCCTACTTGTGACACCAATAAATAAACCTTAAAAACTCTAAACTTCAAAATTAATTTGGCAGTATGAATTTCTACATTAGTTTGGCAATGTTGATTCCTATTTTAATTTGGAAGTACGAATTCCCACATTAATTTGACAATGAACATGAATTTCTATATTAATTTGGCATTGTGGATTTCCATATTAAATTGGTGACTTGAATTCCCATATTAAGTCAGTGACATGAATTCCTATATTTGGTAGTGTGGATTTCTATACTAAGATTCAACGTCAATTTGAACAGTTGGTATTTTAGTTCTGATGATTTGCACTAATCACATAGAAGTCCCATCAGACACAGGGCACCCTCCCCTTAAAGGCTCGGTAACCTCAGGATCTTCCTCCCACACCAGACTCACCCCCAAGGCCCTTTATCGTTTGCCCTCCACCCCCATGATTCCCTAACCTTTAATTACCCACCCTGACCTGAGACCACTTTTACGCTTGCCTTATCCTCCAGTTCTGCACTTGGGCTCTGGCAGGTTGGTGTAGTTCCTCTTTTCACTGCAGTGCTACTGTTGCAGTGTTTGGAGAGCTGTCAGCCAATCAGATTGGCAGCTCCCTAAGGTGCAACTTCCTCCCGAACGAGGGGCGTAAGTCCCATCTGCAGCTTGTTGGTGGATAACTTGGCTGTGGGGCAGTTAGAGTTGGCGGGATATGTTGCTTGCTGAATTTTAGATAGAGAGAGGCCAGTCCCCAGCATCTGAAATATTCAGGCCCAAGTGCTTGAATGTCCCAAAATTAAACTAAAGTATTGCAGACAGTTTCACAGAGATTGTGGGTGGCAAGATACTTTACAGCAAACTAGCAAGGCCCAACTTTAGGACACCTTGTGCCTTACTGAAGCCTTGTCACCTGGCAATAATTTCACCATCTGCTCTGCTCATAACAGCTGGATTGTTGATGTGGTAGTCACCAAATCACACTTCTATTGCTATCACAATTCCTCTGCCTTCTTTTCCTCCTTTTGTGTACTTCATTCCATCCCTTACTTTTAAAGTCCTATTGTCTGCACCTCCACATGCTCCATTCAAAATTTCCACCTGATATATCCATACACTATCTCTGTGACCCTTCAAGGATTCAACCTCCACCTCAATTGCCTTAATCCCTTCTCTAAATTCCCTGCCCTTTCTAAAATGCTCCCTTGATACAAGCTCTCTAATGTCATATATTCAGGACCACTGCCTCAACTGTGCTAATTACTTCTGTGTATCTGTCACCACCCACATTCAGCTCCTACCAGTATCCCCACGATTTTCTGCACCTGCTTCCCGCTCCTACGAGACACCGTTCCCCGCTCCTACGAGACACCGTTCCCCGCTCCTACGAGACACCGTTCCCCGCTCCTACGAGACACCGTTCCCCGCTCCTACGAGACACCGTTCCCCGCTCCTACGAGACACCGTTCCCCGCTCCTACGAGACACCGTTCCCCGCTCCTACGAGACACCGTTCCCCGCTCCTACGAGACACCGTTCCCCGCTCCTACGAGACACCGTTCCCCGCTCCTACGAGACACCGTTCCCCGCTCCTACGAGACACCGTTCCCCGCTCCTACGAGACACCGTTCCCCGCTCCTACGAGACACCGTTCCCCGCTCCTACGAGACACCGTTCCCCGCTCCTACGAGACACCGTTCCCCGCTCCTACGAGACACCGTTCCCCGCTCCTACGAGACACCGTTCCCCGCTCCTACGAGACACCGTTCCCCGCTCCTACGAGACACCGTTCCCCGCTCCTACGAGACACCGTTCCCCGCTCCTACGAGACACCGTTCCCCGCTCCTACGAGACACCGTTCCCCGCTCCTACGAGACACCGTTCCCCGCTCCTACGAGACACCGTTCCCCGCTCCTACGAGACACCGTTCCCCGCTCCTACGAGACACCGTTCCCCGCTCCTACGAGACACCGTTCCCCGCTCCTACGAGACACCGTTCCCCGCTCCTACGAGACACCGTTCCCCGCTCCTACGAGACACCGTTCCCCGCTCCTACGAGACACCGTTCCCCGCTCCTACGAGACACCGTTCCCCGCTCCTACGAGACACCGTTCCCCGCTCCTACGAGACACCGTTCCCCGCTCCTACGAGACAGATGGGTGCAATAATGGGAAGCAAGTACTGCTAACTGAATAAGCTAGGATGTACTGAAAGGGCCTCACTTGTGTAACTTGAATGATTCAGCGATAAGGTGCCAGCAATGCATTTTCTTTGCTGAGCACATTTATAATACAGTACCGGTGGGTATTCTGACAGTAATCTTTTTATTCTTACTTCGATAGGCTCAGGATTTAAAACGTTGCTTTGCCATCCCTTTATCAACTTGCACTTTCAACTTAAAGGGAAACTCTCCTTCAAGCTGAACTTGCAGCAAAATCTGATCCATTGAATTCACTTTGTGTCTTTTCCTTATCGTGTTAAATGGCAGGTGGATTTAGCAAATATTTAACATGGCAAGAAATTATATCTTCTGTTTTTGGTTAACTTTGATTTTTTTGACTTATTATTGCCATATGTATTAGTATACAGTGAAAAGTATTGTTTCTTGCGTGCAATACAGACAAAGCATACTGTACATACAGTATAAGGATGAGAAGAAAAGGAGAGAGGGCAGAATGTAATGTTACAGCCGTAGCTAGGGTGTAGAGAAAGACCAGCTTGACATATGATAGGTCTATTCAAAAGTCTGATGGCAGCAGGTAAGAAACTGTTCTTGAGTCGGTTGGTACGTGACCTCAGACTTTTGCATCTTTTTTTCCCGATGGAAGAACATAGAACATAGAACATAGAACATTACAGCGCAGAACAGGCCCTTCGGCCCACGATGTTGCGCCGACCAGTTACAAAAACAATGACCCACTAGCCTATACCAATCCCATTTCGTCCATAAACCTATCCAGAGATCTCTTAAACGCCCCCAAACTAGACGCATTTACAACTGCAGCAGGCAGGGCATTCCAATCCCTCACCACCCGCTGGGTAAAGAACCTACCCCTGACATCCGTCCTGTAGCTACCCCCCCTTAATTTAAAGCCATGCCCCCTCGTGCTAGCTTTCTCCATCCGAGGAAAAAGGCTATCACTATCCACCCTATCTAAACCTCTAATCATCTTATATGTTTCAATAAGATCCCCTCTTAGCCGCCTTCTTTCCAACGAAAACAACCCTAGATCCCTCAGTCTCTCCTCATAGGACCTCCCCTCCATACCAGGCAACATCCTAGTAAACCTCCTCTGCACCCTCTCCAACGCCTCCACATCCTTCTTGTAATGCGGGGACCAGAACTGCACACAGTACTCCAAGTGCGGCCGCACTAGAGTAGTGTACAGTTGCAACATTACACTGCGACTCCTAAATTCAATCCCCCTACCAATAAACGCCAAGACACCGTACGCCTTCTTGACAACCTTATCTACTTGATTCCCAACTTTCAGGGATCTATGTACACACACACCTAGATCCCTCTGTTCATCCACACTATTCAAAGTCCTCCCGTTAGCCCTATACTCGACACATCTGTTGCTCCTACCAAAGTGAATTACCTCACACTTCTCCGCATTAAATTCCATCCGCCACCTCTCGGCCCAGCTCTGCAACCTATCTAAGTCTCCCTGCAGACTATGACACCCTTCCTCACAATCTACCACACCTCCAATTTTGGTGTCATCAGCAAATTTACTAATCCACCCAACTATACCCTCATCCAGATCATTAATAAAAATTACAAACAACAGTGGCCCCAAAACAGATCCCTGAGGCACACCACTCGTAACTGCACTCCATGATGAATATTTACCATCCACCACCACCCTCTGTCTCCTATCTGATAGCCAATTCCTGATCCAACTTCCTAGATTACCCACAATCCCATACATCTGCATTTTCTGCAGAAGCCTACCATGGTGAACCTTATCGAACGCCTTACTAAAATCCATGTATACCACGTCAACTGCCTTACCCCCATCCACCTCTTTGGTCACCTTCTCAAAAAACTCAATAAGGTTAGTAAGGCACGACCTACCCGCTACAAAACCATGCTGACTATTTCTAATCAATTCATTACACTCCAAATAACTATAAATCCTATCCCTAATAATTTTTTCTAAAACAAGGTGAAAGAGAGAATATTCGGGGTGTGTGGCGTCTTTGATTACGCTATTGGATTTAGTCATTTTTCAGATGTCCATTCTCTTTTCATCTTTATTCACTAAATTGGATCATTTTGAAATATCCCTTTTTAAACAACTCCTGTGGTTGAACAGAATGTATTTTTTAAGGTCCTGGTGTCTTTAACTGTTTGATGTTTCTCACCTGGATTTGAACCTTTGTAACGCATGATTATTTGCTGTTTTGGGTGGAAGTAAGTTCAAGAAAAGAAAGACACTCATTTACTAGAACTTTTCATGATCTCAGAACATTGCTAAATGCTTTATAGCCAACTATATATTTTCTGAAGTGTAATTATTCTTATAAAGTAGGAAGAATACTTAATAATGGCTAAATGACCCTATTCAAAGACATGCCTCTTCGGGAATTTGAAAATCCCTGGTCCTTTTCATAATTTAACTCCATGCTGTTTGAACCTATTTAGTTGAGGTTGCCCTGTGAGTGATTTTCTGTACCTTGGGAGTAAGAGACTGGTCTTTACAAAATGGAACAGAAGACAAGCTGTATCATAAAGTCATAGAGCAGAGAAGACCATTTGGCTCATCATGCCTGTGATGGCTCTTCAAAAGAACAATCCAATTAGTCCCATTGCCCTGCTGTTTCCCCGTGGCCCTGTGAATGTTCCCTTCTCAAGTATGTGTCTAATTCGCTTTAGAAAGTTCACACTGAATCTGTTTCCACCATCTTTTTCAGGCAGTACATTCCAAATTGGAACAAAAAAGTTTAATCTCTTCTCAGGTTAATGGTAACAAGCAAAAGAACAAAAGTACATTGTTGACCAACACTTCATTGGCCAGACAAAATTGCTCTTAAGTGTCAAGGGGACTGGCAGGGTGAATAGGTGGGGTTACGAGGATAGGGTAGGATTGTTGTCGGTGCAGGCTTGATGGCCTGAATGGCCGCCTTCTGCACTGTAGGGATTCTATGACAGTTATAACAGTTTCTCCCTGTCTACTCTATTAAAATCTTCCTTCGTTTTGAATATCTCTCTCAATCTCTGCTCCAAGGCGAATGATTCCAGCTCCTGTAGACTCTCCACAAAACTGAAATTCTTTGGTTCCAGGGAATGTTTTGGTAAAACTCCTCTACCCTCCAAAGGCCTGGCTATCCTTCCCAAAATATGGTGCCCAGGATTTTGATTTTGATTTGATTTTTTATTGTAATATGTATTAACAGTGAAAAGTATTGTTTCTTGCACGCTATCCAGACAAAGCATACCGTTCATAGAGTTGCATACGCAACTCCAACTGAGCCCTAACCCAGTAAACATACCGCTTGAGAGCAGTGATGACGAGAGAGCTTTCGTATTTACATTGAATTTAAGGAAAATGGTAATTTCTTTCCCTCTTGGCTGCAGCCAACTTTCACTGTGAGGATCTTTTGAGGCTGTACAGAAATCACCGTGGGGCATCACCCTGGAGCACTCAACTGAAAAATGCAGCATTGTATTTAGCCGAAATGCCAAAGACAGTACATCAGGTTTGTTACACTGAGCTCACACGCGCTGACATTTTTGGAATGCTGCGATACGTTGCCAGAAATTACATTACTGTAATTGGACGTTCTGGCAAGAAACTGGTTTTCAAATTGCAGGTTAAGCTACAAAACAAAGTTTGAAGTGAAATGAAGCTCAGCATGAGTTAACCAGCCTTCTGATCAGGGCTATCGTTAAAAAAGCTGGCAATGAGCGCCTTCACTCAGAAACATAACACAGTGGATGATGGAAATCCAAAGGATAACACCAAGAATGCTGGAATTAATCAGCAGGTTTGGCAGCATCCGTGGAGAAAGAAACGAGAGTTATTATTTCTGGTCAATCACCTTTCATCAGTATTGGGAAAAGTCATTGATGTAGTTGGTTTGAGTAAGTATTGTGGGGGTGGAGAAGGAGGGAAGAGCAAAATGGAAGGCCCGTGATGGGGTGGAAAGCAGTAGAGATGGAATGATAAAAAGGAATGATAATGAAACAAGTAAAGAAACAAAATATGCTCCTAAAGGAAAAGGGAAGCATAATTATCACCAACAAAAAACTGGGAATATCGGTATTGGAGCTTTTCTTCAGAGACTAAGCCTTAAGCTGTCTTTCTCAGCTAATACAAAGGCTCATGCAGTGAGTATTCTGCTTAATGATGTTCCTTTATTTCTCAGGCCTGGCTCAACACAGTGAGGGAGGGTGATTTTGGTGGTGATCCAAAATCACACTCAAAGTGAAAAGTATTATAATTAAACAATTTTCAAAAGTAACTTGACTGCCCACTCTGCTCACCCCAGCGGGTGTGAGCCAAACATTATTAGGATGGATTGTTTGCCATGGCCAATAATATTTACTCTCTGACAGCATGGGATTATGTGGGTTCATTTGAAAACCTTTCTCATAGTCTCCTAACAACTCCTTATCGGCCTATTCATTAACTTGTCTTGGATTGCTCGAATTATCTGAAGACCACACAAATAAGGGCTGCATCTGTTGCTGTATTGTTTCAAAGAATGTGGTTCTTTTTACTTGACTAAGTCCTATCATGCCATAGAGCATTGTGCCATTGGTCAAGGTATATGTTTTTAATACAGAATATTCAGAAATACATACTTAATTCTCTAACACTGGTTATATGTGTAACTATGCAAACAGTATTTTTGAAAGATATATTCCAGGCACTTTGTGTCTTTGTTCTACTCTAATTTGTTAATCTTTTAGTCACAGGTTATTCTGAACCCCCTCTCATAATCAGTTATTATAGTCTATGACCTGATATTGCTGATATTGTTCACTTAGTAAGACTGAAAAGCTATAAAATCAAAAGATTACTGCATTTCTTTCAATCTAGTACAGTGCATTTTCTGCTCACAGTGTGGTCACCTCTACAATAGAGAGACCAAATGCGAGTTGGATGAATGCTGTGGTAAACACCTCCGTTCAGCACACAAGCATTACCCTCACCTTCTGGTTTCCTGATATTTTAACCCTCCACGTTGCACTCATATTGACCCCTCTGTCCTTGACTCACTGCGGTGAACCTCAACATAAGGTCAAGCAACAGTGCCTAATCTTTTGATTAGGCACTTTAAAGCCTGATTTAACCCCTCCCTCCCATTTTTTCTACTTTTGTCATTTACACCCCCTCTAGACCCATCCTTATTGTTTCTTTATTTGTTCCGTTACCTTTTTTTTGTCTTTCACCTTTACCCCCTTTTGTCACAGTCGGTCCAGCTTTCAGAGACCTTCTCCATCCCACTCCCTCTATCCTACTTTCTGTACTTGCTTAAAACCTGATTGATCGCTAACTTTCTTCTGTTTTTTTTCTGCACAGATGTTGACTGACTTGCTGAATAATTCCAATATTGTGTGATTTTATTGAAATACGCAACAGGGAAATGTTGGGGAGGGTGGTGGATGTTCAAGGTTTAGTGATAGAATGCCATGGAATGCAGGACATGGCCCAGGTTAGGAAAATTGGACACCTTTGAGGGTGGATTGAAAAAAATTACGAGCTGTGTCTTTGTTGTTCCAATGAATGTAAAGCATCAGAGTAGCCTGAGGGAGTGGATGGAATCAGATTGTGTGGTACAAGCGAATGGTGGTGGTGGTGGGGGGGGCGGGGGGAGGGTGTGTGTGTGTGTAACAAACTGGTGTGTAGCATTGAGTAATAGAATCACAGAGGTTTACAGCATGAAAACAGGCCCTTCGGCCCAACTTGTCCATGCCACCCTTTTTTTTTAAACCCCTAAGTTAGTCACAGTTGCCCGCATTTGGCCCATATCCCTATGTACCCATCTTACCCATGTAATTGTCTAAACGCGTTTTAAAAGACAAAATTTTACCCATCTCCACTACTACCTTTGGCAGGTTATTCCAGATATCAACACCCTCTGGGTGGAAAAAGTTGCCCTTCTGGACACTTTTGTATCTCTCCCCTCTCACCTTAAACCTATGCCCTGTAGTTTTAGACTCCCCTACCTTTGGGAAAAGATATTGATTTTCTTGCTGATCTGTGCCCCTCATTATTTTGTAGACCTCTATAAGATCACCCCTCAGCCTTCTACACTCCAGAGGAAAAAGTCCCATTCTATCCAGCCTCTCCTCATAACTCAAACCATCAAGTCCTGGTAGCATCCTAGTAGCATCCTAGTAATTCTTTTCTGCACTCTTTCTAGTTTAGTAATATCCTTTCTATAATAGGGTGACCAGAACTGTACACATTATTCCAAGTGTGGCCTTATCAATGTCTTGTACAACTTCAACAAGACGTCCCAGCTCCTGTATTCAATGTTCTGACCATTGGTAGAAGTATGGGACAATAAGGAAGGGTTCCAAGTATTCCTCCAATTCTGTCACCTAATTACATTCTCTTAGGCCTTGGCTAAATTTGTTTCAAGCAGCATTTATAGAATTATAGAGTCCCCACAATGCAGAAGGAGGCCATTTTGCCCTTGGCAACTCTTGGCAGACCCTCCTACCCACCATCCCATCCTGTAACCCATGTGTTTACCTTGCTAATCTACATCTTGGACACTAAGGGGCAATTTACATGGCCAGTCCATGGCCTAACCTGCACATCTTTGGAGGAAAGCGGGGCATCAGGAAGAAACCCATATAGACATGGGGAGAAAGTGCAAATTGCACACAGACAGTCATCCGAGGCTGGAATCAAACCTGGGTCCATGATGCTCTGAGGCAGCAGTGCTAACCACTGTGGCACCATGTTGCTCAGCATTGTGGTACAAACGAACTTCAAGGCTTTAGTCACTTATGCACATTGTCACACAAGGAAATAAACATAACTGAGCATTGAAAACCACAAGTTTAGCTCTACTGGCAGCACTGTGGGTTTTAATTTGAACAGATCTGATCCTGCCTGCCTCCTACAAGCCAACCGCGCACACATTATTCAGAAAAGCAAAGGCGCTTGTCTCAAGTGATCAGTTGTCTGCTTGGTGGTGGGTTTGGAAAATGGATTGTCAGCTTCCTCCAGTCCAATGCATGTTCAGTTCATGTGTTAAGCATCAAGTTCCATCTCCTTGAACTCGAGGCCATAACTCCTTGCGACTTCTGACTGATTTAGGAAAACATCCATATTGTTTTTGGAATGTGTATAAAGAGACCAGGTTTTATAATCTTATCATTGCAGAAATTGCCCTGTATCAGTTTGGAGGGTTCAATCTTTGTAGATCTGCAATGTTGCTTTAGCAGACCAAGGGACTGAATGATGAGAGGTCATAGTGGTTACAAAGCTACAATGGCTAAATGACAAGTAAATAAGGAGAAAAGTGTTTCTGCTAGCAGCAGGGTCAACAAGCAAAGAGCACAATGAATATAATTGCCAAGCAAAGATGAGGGTAAAGAGTAAATCTTTTTACCTGTAGCATTTCATGATTCACCATGATGGCAATTATATGAATGTACACTATATCAATTCCCTGTGGCAGGCAATGTTGTAAACCTGGGTCTGTATCAATAAGTTTAGAAGGATGAGGGGGAGAATCTCATTGAAGCTTACAGAATACTGAAAGGCCTGGATAGAGTGGATGTGGAGAAGATGTTTCCATTAGTAGGAGAGTCTGGGATCCGAGGGCACAGCCTCAGAGTAAAGAGATGACCCTCTAAACCAAGACGACGAGGAATTTCTTCAGCCAGAGGGTGGTGAATCTGTGGAATTCATTGCCACAGAAGGCTGTGAGGCCCAGGTCATTCAGTGTATTTAAGGCACAGATGGAGAGGTTCTTAATTGCTAAGGGGATCAAAGGTTACAGGGAAAAGATGGGAAAATGGGGTTGAGAAACCTATCAGCCATGATCGCACGATGAAGCAGACTCGATGGGTTGAATGGCCTAATTCTGCTCCTATATCTTTTGGGCTAAACCTCTAACTGTGTGGTTCATGTGGCCTTCTTCAATAATATCAATAATGAATCAGTGATACTGCCTATGCCTGGGGAAACAATGCAAGTTTTTAAGGCAATGGTGGCTATACCAACAAATTCTTTCCCCCCTAATCTTTTGACATTTTGGGGTCAGTGGAAAGCGGCTTCGTTGAAGGTGTGCACATGCTAATTGTAGAGAATTACATCTGGGGGCGGGGGGGTGGGGTGCAGGGGCAGTACAAGAGGTGAAGGAAGCAGAGGCAGGAAATGAGAATGAACTGGCGGATATTAGCTTCGTGATGAAATGCAGTGCTGATGTATTTAGAAATATTTGCCACTAACCACTAGCTTTTAATGATGGTGTTTATTGTTTCATTGGACCAAATCTGCCATTGTGTTTTAACTAACATGAAATGTTTCAGTATACAGCCTGTTAAAATAGTGATCACAATATCTTCAACAGTGAAGGCAACTATTCAGCCCATCTACAGATGGCCATCTAGAACAATTTTATACTCCCATTATTGCGGTGGATCCAGTTGTTTCTTAAATGGCTCTGGGTTGTCAACTTCACTATTGTATCTGGAAGTTTATTCCAAGTGCCACTCACACTCCATGTGAAGAAGTACTGTCCAGCGTCATTAGTAAATTTACTTTTTAACAGATTCCAGCTTTGTATGTACCCTTGTCCTTCAACTATGCTTTCTACTCTGGATTGATTTTTTTTCATATAACTTTCTCTCTTTACCTATCTCCAAAAGATCAGCAACCCAGTTGCCTCCATTCCAGATTTCTCCAGCTTTTCTTCATGACGAGAATGATCCCAACACTGCAGGCTTAGCTTATTGGCCTGTCTTGGGTTCAGCAATTGAATGCCTCTGTTTCTCAGTGACCAGATATGGACACGAGGGGATGGACTTTTCCCTCCCCTGCAACAGTTTGGAAGGTAGCGAATGAGTGCATGCACAAACCGGTAGATGAACTTCCTGCCATATCCCTGCCAGTCTAAAATTTTACAGGGGATGGGGGTTCAGGTATTGGAGACCTATTGAGATCTTTCAGTGACCATAAGGGCCTCATCCTACCTCCTCCAGTATTTAACCCATGACAGGGGAGAGAACCACACCATGCAGGAAGCCCAGCCACTTTTTAGCAGCCTGCTCTGCTGTCAGGCAGAGGTGGAGCCCTTCTTTTTAGCCCCACTGACCCAATCAGAGGCATTACTACATCATTGCCCACCCCACCTTTTCCCCTGCCATCTTGCTGAGACCTCCAACTCTGGCCTTATCTGGATTCCCCGTTGTGGTTGGATTGCAATCCAACAATGGCCACCGCCTCTGAGTGGCAGGCAGTTCTGTAAGATGGGGCTTCATCCAAAGAAAGAGCTGGAGGTATCACCTTAAAGCAATTAATGCCGCTCCCAGCATCAGATTGCAGTAGGGCAGCCATCCAGATGGTGGGGGGGGACCCCCTGACTTTTAGCTGTGGGACCTTGATGCCCTATAAAACCCAGTCATGGATGTGGTCCATTGAGTACTACAAGGTATAATCCAAACTGCATTCACTGTTCAGTTGCCTGAGATCTACTCAAAGTGGAGCCAGATGCACATCATGATGAGCATTTGCTAGTTCCCATCCTACAGCAGCGTATGGTTTCCAGTCATCATGGATCTTTCTGTCATTGGATGAAACCTCGCTCCTCTGGGACTGTATGATGGTTGGTGTGCAATGGCCACCCCAGGTCAAAAGAATCCACACACAAACACCTTCCACCCAACACCCACCCAAATGAATTTGGGGATCTGTAACACCAGGACACAGCAGCAACAGCCATGAGGGTCACACTGCCATCATATCCTGGGAACTCTGATGCTATACCACAGATGTCACTGCCCTGGGCAAGACATGACTGGCAGGCAAAGGCCAGCATAAAGAACAAGATGGTGGATACATCTTCTTCTGGAAAGAGAAGAACATCATCTGTCCAGGATTGGCTTCACCCTGAAAAACAAATTGGTCATGATGACCTCCCCCTCACCCACGGCTCACCCTGACCCAGAAGCAGCACATCACAGCTATCAGTGCCCGTGCCCTGTCCTGGACGCAATGGATGAGACAAAGGAGATATTTTACTCCAGCTTAGACCAATCGCTGTCCCACATCCCAAAGAGATGAGCTTATTCATCTCAGCGACTTCAGTGTAAAAGTTGGGAGAGACGCAAGTCTTCAGGATGGTGTGTAAGGCAGGGAGGGTGTAGGGAAAACAAACCCCAATGGAATTGCTCCTCCTGAAGAATTGCCTAGAACATGATCCTGTCATAACGAACACCCTGTTCTGCCAGAGGAGCAGTACAAGACTCCATGACAACAGTCCCGCCCCAAGCATCATCATCGTGTGCCAGGGACCCAGGCTTGATTTCAGCCTTGGATCACTCTCTGTGTGGAGTTTGCACGTTCCCTCCGTGTCTGTGTGGGTTTCCTCCAGATGGTCCAGTTTTCCTCCTCAATCCAAAGAAGTGTGGGTTAAGTTGATTGGCTATACTAAGTTAGCAGGGGTTTATGTGGGGTGATGGGGTTAGGGCCTGGGTGAGATTGTTGACGGTGTAGTCTGAATGGGCCAAATGGCGGCCTCCTGCACTGTAGGGATTCTATGATTCTAATGTTCCATTGACAAATCCACAAACACACCTTTTAGTTATAATCTTGTGGTTTCACAGGTGAAGTATTTGGCGAAAACTGATCCTTCTACCCAGGACTTTTATCAGAGAGAGGAAACTTGGGATTAACTTGGTTAATTGTGACTGTTTATTTTTTGGTTTGTTTATGAAGGGAGAGAGGAAATGTATTGCACGCCCAGCCCTTTTCTTTATTTCCCTGTGAACTTGAGTTTGAAAACTCGGTCTAATATTTTTCCCTCCTGGCTCTCCAACTCAAGTAACACACGGTAAGGAGAGAAAAAAAACAAGCAAGTAATCGGGTTACAGGGAGATGACTAAAAATTGCCAGACCCAATTTCTCATTTGAGATTTTCTAAAATTAAAAATAGAAGGAACCCATCTCTCACAGGATATGGTCAGAAAGAAGAATTTGAAAGAGCCAGCATTTTCGGTCTAAGCTTTGACCCATCCTAACCTCTTTCTGCAGCAGTTTAGCTGTACTCCCACATATCTAGTATCTTATTAGTTTGTGTTCTGGGTTGTAGTTGATGTGACGAGTTTGTGTCAGAGGATGCTTACGAATTTTGAACTGTGATCACTCTCTAGCTTAATGTAAACTATATGCTTTAGTTTAATTCATAAAGCACAGTGCAGATGGATCTTATTCAGAACTGAGTTGTCCTGTTTCAGAGAATTTCCTCTCAAATGGAAAATGGAATCTTTGCCTCAGCATGCTACTGCCACTGCTGCCCCTATCCCCACCCCACTAACTGGATGTGTTGCCTAATCCCTGAAGTCCCAGCATTGGCCACAGTCAGATGTTTTTAAGAGAGTTACTGTAATTCAAATGGAGTTTATAAATCTCAATTTAGTGTTTACAAATCTGCATGGAGCAAGCTGAAATTTATTGTCTTGAAATTCCATTCGCTTATTTCTCAATATGGAGGGAAGTTCACTGCAATTTCTCATGCATTCATTTGCAAAACGGGCAAGTTGGAACTTTGCTTCTTTTTAATAACATACTGAACAACCTACATTCATTTGGAAAGCGCTCTCAATATTAGCCTTTATCATAAGTCAGTCTCTTTTAGCATGGTTAGAAGTCCCTCATTATTTGAATTCTGTTAGGACAGCAAACCACTCTTTGCCACTATTCATAATCTCAAGAGTAAGGCATCACCCATTTAAGATCGAGACGAGGAAACATTTCTTCTGAGGGTAATGAATTGGTGAAATTCTTTACCACAGAGAGCTGTAGCGGTTGTGTTGTTAAGTATGTTCAAGGCCGAGTGTGATGATATTGTGCTATTTTGCTGTCCTTTGTTTTTAAGGTGGATTTGCTTTAAGAGGCAGTATTTTGTTACAAGAGTTGATTTGTCTGGTTGATGCAGAGATGCTAAGAATGCAGGCTAATGATTGATTTTAGCTAGGAACGAGTTATTTTGTAGAGTTAATGGATCTTTTGTTTATTTACATTCTCCTGGGATTTTAAACTAAATTGATTGACAGAGACAGTCATGTGGTTAACGAGGAGCTAAAGTTGCAAGAAAGAATTTTGTTTCATTTTAAAATACAAGCAGCTGCTGCTTGAATAAAACAGTGTCTCTGTGTCTCTCTTCTCCCTCTTTCTCCAAAAGCTTTCTGAAAGCTCTAAGCCTGGTAACCTAAGTCAAAGCAAGTATGGGTGTGATTTGCTAACTAATTTTAAAGAGAGGTTTAAGTCTCTAAGAGAAATATTTCTTGATTGGAACTCATAATGATAGGTTAGCAATTAAGGCTTATATCTTGTCATGTTTAAATATGTTCAATTGTTAAAGGTTAAGCTAATTTATTTATTATAATTAAACTGTGTTTTTAAATAAAGTTTGTTTTGATAAAAGGGTCCTAGTTTGTTTGTGGAATTGGGCCAGGAGTGAAACTCTTATCCTCATACTGTATAGAATAGAAATAGAAAATTGTTGGGGGCTAGTCTGGCTTCATAAT
The DNA here is from genome assembly GCF_965287045.1 of Carcharhinus amblyrhynchos. Taxonomy (NCBI): domain Eukaryota; kingdom Metazoa; phylum Chordata; class Chondrichthyes; order Carcharhiniformes; family Carcharhinidae; genus Carcharhinus; species Carcharhinus amblyrhynchos. Next base: position 15,103,068 of record NC_137341.1, read on the forward strand.
ATACCTTGGAGTTTCTGATCTGGCGTCCTAACATGGGATAGACAGATTTTTAATCAGTAAGGGAATCAAGGGTTATGGAGATAAGGTGGGGAAAGTGGAGTTGAGGATTATCATATCAGATCTGTCATGATCTCATTGAATGGTGGAGCAGAGTCGATGAGCCGAATGGCCCATTTTTGCTCCTATGTTATGTCCTGTAATGTATTTCTATTTGGCCCCTCGAGCCACTCAGCCCCTGATCTCATTACAGCCTTGGCTCAAACAAGAACAAAAGAGCTGAACTCCAAAGGTGAGGTGAGAGTGGCTGCCCTTGACATCAAGGTTGCATTTGTCCGAGAGTGGCAATCATGGAGCCCAAGCAAAACTGTAGTCAGTGAGAATTGGGAAAATCTCTCCACTGGTTTGACTCATACCAGGCACAAAGGAAGATTGTTGTTGTTGGAGGGCAATCATTCCAGTTCCAAGATATCACTGCAGGAGTTCCTCAGGGAAGTGTCCTAGGCCTGACTATCTTCAGCTATTTCATCAATGACCTTCCTTCCATCAAAAGGTCAGAAGTTGGGATGTTCGCTGATGATTGCACAATGTTCAGCGTCATTCATGACTCATAAGAACATAAGAACTAGGAGCAGGAGTAGGCCATTTGGCCCCTTGAGCCTGCTCTGTCATGGTTGATCTTTTTGTGGAGTCAGCTTCACTTACCCACCTGCTCACCATAACCCTTAATTCCTTAATCTATCCTTGCCTTCAAGGCATTCAATGAGATAGCCTCAACTGCTTCACTGGGCAGGGAATTCCACAGATTCACAACCCTTTGTGTGAAGAAGTTCCTCCTCAACTCAGTCCTAAATCTGCTTCTCCTTATTTTGAGGCTATGTCCTCTAATTCTAGTTTCACCCGCCAGTGGAAACAACTTCCCTGCTTCTATCTTATCTATTCCCTTCATAATCTTATATGTTTCTATAAGATCTCCCTTCATTCTTCTGAATTCCAATGAGTATAGCCCCAGTCTACTCAGTCTCTCTTCATCGGTCTCTCTTCATAAGCCAACCCTCTCAACTCTGGAATCAACTTAGTGAATCTCCTCTGCACTCCCTCCAGTGCCAGTATATCCTTTCTCAAGTAAGGAGACCAAAAACTGTACGCAGTACTCCAGATGCAACCTCACCAACACCTTTATATAGCTGCAACATAATCTTGCTGTTTTTAAACTCATCCCTCTAGCAATGAAGGACAAAATTCCATTTACCTTCTTAATTACCTGCTGCACCTGCAAACCAACTCCTTGAGATTCCTGCGCAAGGATACCCAGGTCCCTCTGCACAGCAACATGCTGCAATTCTTTACCATTTAAACAATGGTCCACTTTGCTGTTATTGCTACCAAAATGGATGACCTCACATTTACCATCATTGTACTCCATCTGCCAGACCCTTGCCCACTCACCTAGACTATCTATATCCCTTTGCAGACTTTCAGCGTCCTCTGCACACTTTGATCTTCCAGATACTCCTCAGATACTGAAGCAATCCATGACTAAATGCAACAAGACCAGTGCAATATCCAGGCTTGGGTTGATAAGTGGCAAATAACATTCGTGCCACATAAGTGTCAGGCAATGACCACCTCTGGCAAGAGAAAATCTGACCATCGCCCCCTCAGATTCAATGGCATTATCTTTATTGAATCCCCCACAATCAATTTCTGGGGGGTTACCATTAACCAGAAACTGAACCTGACTAACCATACAGATCCTGTGGTAAGAAACTTACCTCCTGACTCTGCAAAGCTTCTCCACAATCTACAAGGTGCAAGCCAATAGTTTGATGGCACACTTCCCACTTGCCTGGATGAGTGCAGTTCCAATGACACATGAGAAACTTGACACCATCCAGGACAAAGCAGCCTGTTTGATTGGCACCACATCCACAAAACATTCAATCCCTCTACCACTGATGCACAGTAGGAGCCATTTTCACCATCTACAAGATGCACTGCAGGAACCCACCAAAGCTCCATACACAGCATTGTCCAAACCCATGACCACTACCATCTAGAATGACAAGGACAACCAATGAACTGCAATGGTATGAAAAATCAGCTCACCAGCACCTTCTTGAAGAGAATTAGCCACAGGGAAAGAATGTTGGCCTATCCAGCTGAGACAACATCCCTTGAATGCATTTTTAGAAGAATGCACTGGCACACCTAGATCTTTCCGTACCTTGGAATTCTGTAGCCGTTCTTCCTTTCAGTAATGCTCTGCCTTCCTGTTCTTCCTGCCAAAATGAATAACTTCTCATTTTCTTCACAAATCCCCTATGATATCGCAATGTAAACCAAATGGGCTGTAATTGCCACCAAGAAAAATTTACAAAATTGATATTTTCAATGACTGGAATCCTGCCCTTAATTATTATTTATTTTCCTTTTGCCCAGGGATGTTAAAACCATGAATTTTTAATTCTTTGCATTCCCCTGGCTGAAGCCAAGCTCATCTTTAGACTGACATGTTTTTCCAATCTAATTAGAGCCTCCCATTGCCAAGCATTATTTATAACATTTTGCATATTTTTGTGTGAACACTGCAGACCTGACCCACCCATGCTACTAGAGACATTTTGCTCTTCTATTCAATCCGATTCTTTCCATACCCCTCTACTTTATACTCGACTGCAATAGGTCAGTTCAATATCCTCTGCAATTTATTCTTTTTTTCTCTTCACCCAAGGTATTTTTAACCTTTTCCCTCGCATGCTGCAAGATTTGGCCCACCCCTGTCTCACCCAGTTAAGATCTTTCACAAAAATGACAATAGAAAATGCTGGAATATTCAGCAGATCAGGCAACATCTATGGGGGGATAAGCAGTGTTGACAGATTGAATTTGGTTTTGTGAATGTCGTTTTTTAAAATTCATTCATTGGGCGGCACAATGGTTAGCACTGCTGCCTCAAAGCGCCAGGGACCCGAGTTCAAATTCTAGCTTGGGTCACTGTCTGTATGGAGTTTGCAAGTTCTCCCCATGGCCTGTGTGTGTTTCCTCTGGGTAGTCCGGTTTCCTCCCACAGTCCAAAGGTGTACGGGTTAGGTGGATTGGCCATGCTAAATTGATCCTAGTGTCAGGGGGATTAGCAGAGTAAATATGTGGGGCTGCGGGAATAGTGCTTGGATGGGATTGTGCTCAGTGCAGACTTGATAGGCCGAATGGCTCCCTCCTGCACTATAGAGATTCTATGTTGTGGGCATTGCTGGCTATTTATTGCCTATCTTGTTGTCCTTGAGAAAATGGTGGTGAGCTGCCTTCTTGAGCCGCTGCAATCCACATGGTGTAGGCACATCCACACGTGGTTAGTGATGTGAAGCATGAAATCTGTTTCTCTTTCTGTAGATGCCGCCTCCCCTTCCGTGTAATTTTCAGGACCGTTGTTCTTTAGTTCAGATTTCTGGCACCTGTGCTATTTTGTGATTTTATCAGGAAAGAGTGTTGATGTGATCGGCGCAACTCGTGGGCCGAAGGGCCTGTTTGTGCTGTAGTGTTCTATGTTCTATGTTAAAGAGGAGACCAGGCTATCATGTTGCACCAGCTCCTATTTTACACAGATAGATGCGGATGGTGTTTTCAGAGTACACTGGGATTACCAGCTCTGAATTGGATGGATGGATCCCTGGAAGATTTATCATGTGATTTCCAGCCTCCAATTGCTTGGCCAGTTAAGCAGCCTTTATTCCCGATCCCTGGTGCTTTTCAAGCTCAGAAATTAGAGTGTTCAAAGTAGATGGAAAAAGAGACTTTTTTGATATTGCACAGTGATATTTCTCCAGGAGTATACAGAAGGTTAACGTTCGATTCCTGAAGAAATCTCAACCCCAGACACGGAATGAACGAGCATGTGGTTCAAAAGGCGGAAACAGAGGAATTTTGTATGGCCAACAATGAATTGTACAGTGCAACAAACACATCTTTTGTCTTGCTTGTCTAGGCTACGTGTGTCAGTTGTAGATTCACAACTGACACCCTCCAGGCTGGAAACAACAACTTGTATTTGTACAGCACTGTTAACGTAATGAAGCTTTGATGTGGAGATGCCAGCCTTGGACTGGGGTGGGCACAGTAAGAAGTGACCTGATGTTGTGAGATTTCTTACTGTAACAAGCCTCAAAAGGCACGTCACAGGAGCATTATGAAGCAACTTACCACACTGAGCCACACAAGGGCAGATGACCAAAAGAATGGTCAAAAACGTTGGTTTTAAGGATGTCTTAAGTGAGGAGAACAAGATGGAAGGGCAGCGAGGGAATTCCAAAGCTTGAGTCCTGGGCAGTTGAAGGTCAGACTGCTAAATTCATTGTACTGAGGCTTCCCCTCAAGTACTCCGCAGTCAGGTGTGAGGGAACATAGCTCTTTATTATGTTGTCATAGAGCCATAGATGTTTACAGCATGGAACCAGGCCCTTTGGCCCAACTTGTCCATACCATCCCCTTCTTTTAACTACTAAGCTAGTCCCAATTGCTCATGTCTGGCCCATATCCCTCAATACCCATCTTACCCATATAACTGTCTAAATGCTTTTTAAAAGACAAAATTATACTCACCTCTGCTACTATCTCTGGCAGCTTGTTCCAGACACTCACCACCCTCTAAGTGTTTGTCTAAATTAAACTCCACCTGCCATTCGTCAGCCCACTGGCCCAATTGATCAAGATCCCATTGCAATTGGAGATAACTTTCTTCACTGTCCACTGTGCCACCGATCTTAAGGAGTTTGAGGAGGGAATTCCAGAACTTAAGTAGTAGAACTTCAAAACAACCATTTTCTTTAAGGGTGTCAAAGAATGACACCATAAAGATCTGCAATCTATCAAAAAATTGTAGAAACAGAAAAAGACAACTAATGAGGAACTATTTGAAATGAATGGATTGAAAAGATGCAGCAATTTCTCAGTCTTCCTGCACCCCAAAGTGTCAAGACAACTACTTTTCCTCTAATGTCCCCTCTGACTGAATCACTTACGTCTGCAGGGATGAAAGGGGTGATGAAAAAGACGCAAGATAAATAACACATTTTCTAAAATTGATTGTTGCTGAAGTGTTGAAGTTTTTTTTGATTGACTCTCCAATTACACTTTCTGCTGGGACTTGGGCATTAACAATGATACAGGTATGATTATAACACCAAGCTGGTGGTCTCCATTGATTGTTTCTCTGTTTTGTTACAGGTATGTACAGGTAGTATTTGTATTTCCATTCTTTGAAGAAGGACCTGTAAGTATTCCACCGTGCATATGAATCATTTCCTATCAGAACTTGAAATGAAAGTGCTTGGTTTTCTTGTGCTTATTAAGCCTGAATACTGGATATTTTGAGATAAAATAGCGTTCTATTGCTTTAGGCTGCAATATGATAATTTACTATCTCATAATATTCACAGATTTTGTTTTGAGGTTCAGGTTTACCAATTGGCTTTGATATATGGATTCTCCAAACAAAACATTTGCTCTGGCTTTTTGACTGCTGTCTGCTTTTACGTGGGGGAAAAACTTGAGGAATCTACCTGGGTACCTAACTGAAAATCTTACTCTTGAAGGTTTCAATTAACTCCCCTGGCTTTACAACCTCCTGGAACACAGATTTCCATTGCGCTTTTACATGGAATAAGTGCCCTCTAATTTCATGCCCTAATGAACAAGTTCTCGTTGTAAGATTACAAATCCACGTTATGAAGTGGGGCTCGCCTGTGTTGCATTTACAGAACACATTGTGGTACAAAGCAGGATAGTCGTCCTTGTGATGATTCCATCAACCCTCAAAACAGTAAAATGGTTTGGTTGTATTCCGAGATAAACCAAATAATAGAAACTTGAACATGAGGCTATTAACATGACTCAACAGCAGCATGATCAATATTTCTAATATCAGTGCTGTGTGGGCTATACACTATCAATTTAACTCAAAAGATTGATTTAAAATAGGAACAAGATTGCTAGTGTGCTAAAACAGCATATGGAATTCTCGGTGACTTGATACCTTAAGACTATATTGATTCAAGTAACAACTCAAATAACGTAATGTGATTTTTTTCTAAATCCATAAATATAATTCAATTTATAATATAAATTTATCAGTGCAACACGGATAGAGACATTGAGTACAAAAGTAAGGAAGTTTTGCTCAGTCTTTATAAAGACCTTGGCCAGAGTATGGTGTCCAATTCCGGGCATGTGAAGGCCTTGGAGAGCCTGTAGAGATTTACACGAGAAGGCCAGGGATTTATGACCTCAGTGATGTGGAACTGGGATTGTTCTCCTTGGAGTAAGTTTGGCTAAGGGGAGATTTAATTGAGATGCTGAAAATCATGAAGGGTTTTGATAGAATAGATGATGAGCAACTGGCATTAGCTGGAGTGTCAGTAACCAGAGATCGCAGATAATTAGCAGAAATGCTCGGGAGAGGGGAGGAATTGTGTTTTGACTCGATGAGTTGCTGTATCCAGAAAGCACTACCTGTAAGGCTGATGGAAACAGATTCAATAATGAGTGTTGGAAAGGATTTGGATTAAAAAACTTGAAAAAATGTTTGCATGGCTATGAGCAGGTGGGCAGGATGAGTGGGGTTATCCTCTCAAAGAGCTCAAACGACGTGAAGGGCTGCTGTATTTTTCAAGTAGCCATTTTGATAAAACACCTTCTGCCTGAAGATAACCTGGATTGGGTATCACTTTAACTGCAAAGGTCTAACTTTAAAATTACACTTTAAAAAAAAAAGCAAGCAAGACAAATCGATTCCACCAGTGATTTCAGAAGCGTTGCCATAAAAACCAGTCAAGCATAATTCTCAAATTTGGTTTGCACATACAGTAAGCAGTACTTGGGAAATGTAATCTGCCTGGCCCTCGAAGTTCCAGAAGCACGACTATTTGCAGATCACAGCAGCAGAAGTAGTATCACTGCATGTGATGTTGCTGTAAGTTGCTAACCGTTACCGCCCCCATCCCTGCACTATCGGATCAATAAATGCTAATGCACAGTAATTACCTCTGAGCCATTGAGTATCTATGTGAAACACAAAGCAGTTAGCATTCACAACATTGATGCTTAGCAGGAGGACTGACTGACCATTTGGAGCAAATTTAAAATTAACTTCAGAGGCTACTATTGAGCCTTGTTTCCGCAATCAGAAAGAGCACTTTGGTTAAAACTTGATTCAGTTTCCAAAAGCAAAGCGCAACACTTTGAGCCGCCCTGTCATGATGTGGGCCTGATATTCTGCACTGTACTCAGCAGATCTACTCTATTTTGTGAAAGCACCAATTCCACCCCCTTTAGGGCTGTATCTTTAACATTGTGCCAGCTTAAAATAGAACACAACAGCATAGATTGTAACCGGTTTGCTGCAGTTTTTAAGTTTAACAAAGTAGTTTACCAAATTTACATAGCAGCAGGCTTTTACTCACCCTTTGACTCTGCTTTTGATAGCTTGTTAGCTAAAATAGTGAGGAAATGACTGAGACTTCCTCTTTTGAGGGCGTTTCATGCTCTCAGTAGAACAGCCAGGCTAACTGTTCTCAGAGCAATTTCAGTGCTGGGAGATGTGTTTATTCAGAAATGTGTTTCACCGCTTTTGCTTCCAAAGCACAAGCTGCTTTTGAAAGAACTTGATTGTATCACTTTTCTGAAGAGCAAATATGTGTGGCCCAGTTTGCTTGCTCCCCTGTGTTGTGTCTGCCCACAGACTGTACCAAGAGTGAAGAAATCTTGAGCACAGGATATTTTTGACAGGAGTTTCCCATGTTTTTTGCAGTCGTTTTGTTAACCTCAAGCAAGTCTCTTCCTTTGGAAATATTAAAAGCAATGGAGTTTTGTTGATAACAATCTGCTATCCAATGACAGAAGTGCCGAATTATCTCATAGAAGGTGCATCCCTGAGCTTAGTTTTGCCATTTGAAGGCGATGCCAAGTGTTCTGGGTTACCTTTTATGAGGGAATGAAGGAAAGATCAATAAGGCCACAATGTTGGGCAGACATGAATCATATTCTAGTAGTCAGTATCAGCGGGATTCCCCTTCAGGAATAGAATTCAACCACCTCTTTTGAGATTTAGGTATTGAACTTGAGCCATTGAAAGAACTGGAAAGCGCTCTCTGGACAACTGCTTCTTCATGTCAAGCCATAATCTACACTTGGTGCTTTGCATTCAGCTGTTCCATCGCCCTAAAATTCTCCTGATAAAGTCAGCTTGAAATTCTATTGCTAAAATAATTAGATTAATAAATTAACCCATGGCTATTACATAGCCTTGGATTAAGTTAGCAATTTGCCCCTTTCCTATTTTAGTGTGATCAGCTGGGTCTAATGGAGTGCAAAGAACACTTTTCAAAAAAAAACCTGCATGAGCTGTGCTATCGCCATTCCTGAGTACATTTTGAATAACCACAGAGGAAGGGTGGGGATTTGTGGTGACCAAAGCGATATTTGTATTTTGCCATAAATAATGTGTACTCTACACAGCAACTTTTATTTGCACTGTGAAAGTGAAGACAATGTTTGTTCTTAATGTTTAGCACTGTTCTTTTCAAAAAGGAAGGCAAATGCAGTGTTAGCATTCATGTTGAGAGGGCTAGAATACAAGAGCAGGGATGTACTTCTGAGGCTGTATAAGGCTCTGGTCAGACCCCACTTGGAGTATTGTGAACAGTTTTGGGCCCTGTATCTAAGGAAGGATGTGCTGGCCTTGGAAAGAGTCCGGAGGAGGTTCACAAGAATGTTTCCTGGAACGAGGAGCTTGTTGTATGAGGAACGGTTGAGGACTCTGTGATTGTACTCGTTGAAGTTTAGAAAGATGAAGGGATATCTTATTGAAACTTACAGGATACTGCGAGGCCTGGAGAGAGTGGACCTGGAGAGGGTGTTTCCATTAGTTGGAAAAACTAGAAACAGAGAGCACAACTTCGGGCTAAAGGGACGATCCTTTAAAACAGAGATGAGGAGGAATTTCTTCAGCCAGGGAGTGGCGAATTTGTGGAACTCTTTGCCGCAGAAAGCTGTGCAGGCCAGGTTATCGAACGTCTTTAAGATAGAGATTGATAGGTTCTTGATTAATAAGGGGATCAGGGGTTTGGGGAAAAGGCAAGAGAATGGGGCTGAAAAAAATATCAATCATTGAATGGTAGAGCAGACTCGCTGGGCTGAGTGGCCTAATTCTACTCGGATATCTTATGTCCCACTCTTTTCCTTTTCTTTTCTCTTCAGATAATTGTCTGATTCTCTTTTGAAAGTCATAGTTGAACTTCCCTCTGCTACACTCATAGCAGTGCATTCTGGATCTTAACTCTGTAAACAAAAAATGTCCTCACATTGTCTTGGATTTTTTCTTCAGACACCTTAAATTCGTGTCCTCACTCTGGTTCTCAATCTCGTCTGGCAAACTTTGATTAAATCTCCCATTAACCTTCTAAATTCCAATATCTTTGTGTAATCTGTTCTCATCGCTTATCCCTTGCAGGCCATGTTTTATTCTAGTAAATCTAATCTGCAGTCCCTCCGAGACCAGCGTATGCATTTTAAAAGTGTAGTGCCCAGAACTGCTCACTGTGTGCTTGGTGTGGTGTGACCAGGGCTTTGTAAAGTTGAACTAGGACTCCTATCTCTTTGTATTTTAGTCCTTGTACTCTGGATGGCAAATGATATTAGAACAACATGCTGCAGCATCCAATCCCCAAGATGAATTTTATTAACTAGAAGGAAAACCACACATGTTTATGCCTTGTTGTGAGAAGTCAAAAGTGCCAGGTTAACTGCACACAAACTACTTAAGCAACAAAACACTATACAGACAAGAACGATACCATGCGCTGGTACAACATTCAGTTGTGGGTGGAAAGAACACCGACCATAGATATCCAAAAGTGTGCACTCAATCATCTTTAGTTTTTCATATCATGTTGTTAAATGCAGTGTTGCCTACTATTTTCTGCTGAGAAATTTGAAAATCTTCGAGCCACAACCTGAATGAACCTGAACTCTAATAATGAAACTTCAAGAAGAAAATATGCCAAAAGAGCCACCAGGCATCCTCCTGGTTAGAGAGGGGGAAATGCCACAGAGATGAGAGATGGCCCTCAGAGTGTCTGTACATCTGATAACTAATATGGCATTCTGCTTCTGGCTTCAGATAACATAGCGTAAGTTGTGTTGCATTGTTGTAGACATTGTCTGTTATTTGGTTAGAGGCTGTCTGTGAGGTATGCGTATTCACTTTCAATTCCTTGCTTGGGTGACTGTTTATTACACACAGGATGGGGTTAGAGGGTTAGGTTTCTTGACATTAGTATTGGTTTACTTTTATCGGTTAATCTACCAAACAAAGTGTTTATTGAAGTTTGAACCAAGTTTTCAGTGAATCTTGGGCTATCTCTGTAATCTCCTCCAGCATGGTAACCCATTGAGAAAACTGTATTCCTCCGATTCTGTCCTCCTGCGCATTGCCAAGTTTTCTCACTCCAACATTGGTAACCATGTCTTCAGTTGCCTAGGCTCTAAGCTCCCAAATTCCTTCCCTAAATTTCTTTGCCTCTCACTTCTGTTGGAGCATCCTATTAAACCTGCTTTATTAATGAAGCTTTGCTTACCTGAACTAATAATTCATTAGGTGGCTCTGTATCAAGCTTTGTCTGACAATGTTCCTGTGAAGCACTTTGCTACGTTTGTTATGTTAAAGATGGGATATAAATGCAAGTTTCATTGTGCTCGAGCATTTTTAGTCATGCTCTGTAAAGACTAAAAGAACTTTTGAGAGATACTTTTGAAAGCTTCTGTGGATCACCATTGTGTATCCCAGGATCAGTCCGATGATAGTGGTCGTCAAAGGAGCATGAAACTTGACATCGGAACAGGGACCGTCGAAGAATGAAAGAGGCATAAAATAGTTGGATATTCCCAAAGTAAAAGTAACTGAAGATCTCAATTTATCTCAGAAATAACCATTGGAAATGGGAAGCACTGTGACCTAAACCTTAGCTTCATCCAGAAAGCTCTGTAAAAGTAGTGTGTAATAATGGACTAATGAAAAAGAAAAAATGTGGTCTGTCTACATCAACGGGGATGAAGTGGAAATGGTCAAGAGCTTCAAGTTTCAAGGTGTTCAGATCACCATGATGGCCCCTCCATGAATGCGCTATAGTTCAAAAAGCTCACCAATGCCTCTACTTTCTCAGAAGGCTAAGAAAATTTTTATAGATGTACCATAGAATCCTTTCTAGATGTATCACAGCTTGGTATGGCTCCTGCTCTGACCAAGATGGCAAAAAAACTACAAACGGTTGTGAATGTAGTTCAATCCATCAGTAAACCAACCTTCCATCACTGACTCTGTTTACACTTCCTGTTGTCTCAAAAAAACAGCCAACATAATCAAAAACACCATGTACCTGGATAGTCTCTCTTCCACCTTCTTTCATTGGGAAAAAGATACAAAAGTCTGAGAACATGTAGCAACTGACTGAAGAGCAGCTTCTCCCCTGCTGCTATCAGACTTTTGAATGGACCTATCCTATATTAAACTCTTCATCTTACCTGTAGCTGCAACACTAGCTGCACCCTCTCATTTCCATCTCCCCTATGTACTCTATGAATGGTGTATTTTGCCTGTATAGCATGCAAGAAGCAATCCCCGTACATGTGACAATAATAAATCAAATCAAATTTCCTTAGATGCTCATGGGTTTAAGAAATAGGGTCTCAGTGAAGGATAGCTTTCTACCCAATCAACTATTGTACAGAACAACAGTAAACAACCATGAGCCTCTGGTTTGCACCTGCGGATACATCAAAAGTTGAGAAACCGTTTCTTTAAATCAAAGGGGTTGAGAAATGATGTTATGAGACAATATCAAAACAGGCTGAAAGGAGGAGGAAAGAATGGATACTCTGAAGCGTACAAATGGATCACCAAAGAGCAATTAAGACTTTACTAATAGACTACTTGAAACCAAGCTAATTGAGAGCTCTGGAGCAAATCATAACATGAAGAATCCAAACCCTTGGAAACACAGTGGCAAAACAGACTTGAGCATGAGTTGGGACTGTCTAAGATTGGGATTGCTCAAGCCTCTAAAACTATCACAAACACATTCTTGGTTGTCAGCCTTCGAGAATAGAATATTGGTCTTTTGATATTGCAGGAGAAAGGTAGTGGGACATTTTAAAAAAAGATTTTTTCCCCCAATTTCTTTGGTAGAAAGATGGAGGGAAATGGCTCTTTGACAGAGCGACATAGTTGGAAGGTTTAGGTCATGTGATGAAACCGCCAGGAATATGGCGAACTGGAGTTGGTAACCCTAAAGAGGATGTCTTTGGTGGGTGGTTTTGGAGGAAAGAAAGTGTTCACCATGGGAACTACTGTTCATCAGACAGTAAGGATACTCCAGTTGCAAGCAATGAAAGAGCTAACTTCACAAAGTAAACCAAAGAAAAGGTTGAATAAAGAAACTTCATTACATCACCACTTGGACCACGACCTAGGCCACAAATGCTCCCCACAATCCCCTTCTGCTTTCTATTTATACAGGTCAGCTGATTAGCTGACCACCACATCATTTTGCCATTAGTTACGTTCTAACAACTACAATTGAGCAGAGGGGAAGAGGGACAGTGTTGCCAGCCATTTTCTGTTGGAAAATTTGAAAATGTTCCGGGCACATCGCCTAATAAGGAACCTGAACTCTAATGATGAAACTGCAATAAAGTAATATTCCAAAAGGGCTGCTAGGCATTTTTCTGGATCAAGAGGGGGAAATATCACAGAGGTGAGAGGTGACCCTGTGCTCTTCAGAGTGCCTGCACATCTGATAACCAATATAGCAACCTGCTTCTGGCTCCAGCTGGGAGGATAGCTCCGAGGGAGGTGAGTTACTGTCCAGCTGAGGCTCAGTGGGTAGTGCTTTCACCTGAGTCAGAAGGTTGTGCATTCAAATCCCACTCCAGAGCCATGGAATACTAAGGAACTCTCGAGGCAGTCCTGAGGAACTACTGCACTGTTGCTCTTTGGGGATGAATAGTTAAACTAATGTCCTGTGTACTCTGTTGGGTGGGCATAAGCAATCCCTAGTTTGAAATTGAGCCCAGGGAGTTATGTCCAGTGTCAATATTTTTATCCCTTGAGAAACTTCAGCAAAGATAAATTGTTGCAATGCTGTTTGTTTGAGCTTGCTGTGCGTAAGTTGACTGTCATGCCCCCTGCATCATGACAGTGACTACACTTCAAAAGTACTTGGCTGAGAAACACTTTTGGGATGCTTGGAGGCTATGAATTGTGGAAATGGATATCTTTTCCCCAGAAATTGAGTCAACACAGTAAGACGTGTGCTGGATTGTTCCAAATTTAGCTCATTCCCCTATACAGGATGCAGGTACCATTAGTGAGGAAATTCCTGATAGTTACTGCATGATTGCTGGGAAGGGGTAGGCGGTTAGAAGAAATAATGGCAAGATGGGTGTGTTGTGTAGAAGTATGTTTCCTTGAAACTGATAAGAGAAGTGATTCATCTGTCATGTGAAGGAGATGGTGCGGCAGGAGGAGGGACAGAAAAAGTGAGTTTTGCCTTTTTCTGAAAAACAAGAATCTGAGGGAGGGATTTTAGGATGGTGCAGGAATGTAGACTATAGCTAACTGAAGGCAACATCTGCCAAAGCAGCCCATTAAACCCAGCTAGCTCCACTCCCTGCTCTTGTGTTTTTCATTGGTCTGTTAGGCTCATCAGGGGGAGAGAGGGTGCCATTGTCAATGGGGTGCAAGTGATATCCACCCCCCCTAGACTGGCTAACTCTAAGGGTCAGGAACAAGAGGGGGCTGCTGAGCGGAGGAAGAGGGGTGGGGAGCGGAGGAAGGGGGGTGGGGAGTGGATGCCTCAGCCTCTCAATCTGCATAACAGGTTTGAGGTTCTTGCTTCCAGTCTGGACGAGAACGAGGGAGGTGAGGTCGGTGAGCAAACTGCACACGGTACAGTGATGCAGCAGGACATAGGCAAAGAGAAGGTGAAAAGGAACGTAGTAGTAATTGGGGATAGTGGGGTTAAGGGTATTGACACTGTACTTGTCACAATGACAAAGTGCACAGAAGGGTGTGTTGTCTGCCAGGTGCTCGGGTCTGGGATGTCGCATCTGGGCTGCAGAGGAACCTGGAGTGGGAGGGTGAGAATCCGGTCGTTGTGGTACATGTGGGTGCCAACGACGTAGGCAAAATGCGAACTGAGGATCTGGGGAGGGAGTATGAAAAGCTGGGAATGGAATTAAAAAGTAGAACCGGTGAAGGCTGGGATGAAGGCACTTTATCTGAATGCATGAAGCATTCGGAATAAAGTGGGTGAGCTGGTGGCACAGATCAGCACAAATGGATATGATCTGGTGGCCATTACAGAGATGTGGCTGCAAGGTGACAGGGACTGGGAGCTGAATGTCCAGGGGTATCAAGTGTTTAGGAAGGATAGGCGGGAGGAAAAAGGGGGGGAGCGTAGCTCTGCTGATTAAGGATAGCGTCAGGGTGGTAGCAAGGGATGATATAGGAACCAAAGAGCAGAACGTGGAATCGTTGTGGGTGGAGATCAGGAACAGCAAAGGGAGGAAGACGCTGGTGGGTGTCGTCTATAGGCCCCCAAATAATGATCTGGAGGTGGGGCGGGCTGTTAACGCGCAAATAAGTGCGGCGTGCAGGAATAGAACGGCCGTAATTATGGGAGATTTCAATCTACATATTGATTGGTCGACCCATGTTGGACGCGGTGGGCTCGAGGAGGAGTTCTTGGAATGCTGCCGGGACAGTTTCCTTGAACAGTGTGTGTTGGAGCCGATGAGGGAGCGAGCTATCTTGGATCTGGTGCTATGTAATGAGAGGGGTAGAATTAGGGACCTTGTAGTGAAGGATCCTCTTGGGGAGAGTGATCATTGTATGGTGGAGTTTCTGGTGCAGATGGAGGAGGAGAAAGTGGGTTCCCAGACACGTGTCCTTTGTTTGAACAGAGGGGAGTACGGTAGGATGAGAGAAGAATTGGCGAATGTGGACTGGGGGAGCGCGTTGGAAGGTAGGTCTGCTGAGGAGCAGTGGAGGATCTTTAAGGAGATCTTTCTTGGTGCTCAGCAGAAATTTATTCCGATGGTCAAAAAGGACCGTAGGAGGAGAGGTAATAAGCCGTGGATAACGAAGGAGGTGAAGGAAAGTGTTAAATTAAAAGCGGAGACGTTTAGAGTAGCAAAGAGTAGTGGGTGAGAAGAGGATTGGGAGAGGTTTAAATGTCAACAAAGATTGACAAAGAAGTTGATAAAGAAGGGTAGGAGAAACTATGAAGCTGGGCTAGCGCTTAATATAAAAAAGGATAGCAAGAGTTTTTATAAATATATAAAAAGGAAGAGGCTGGCTAGGGTGAACGTTGGACCCTTAGAGGATGAGAGGGGGTACTTAGTGGTAGGGGATGGGGAAATGGCTGAGGTCTTGAATAACTTTTTTGTTTCGGTCTTCACGGAGGAAGACGTGAATAATTTGCCAGGTGTTAGTGATGGAAAGGTGGTAGGACTGGAGGGTCTCAATGACATTATTGTTACTAGAGAGGCGGTGCTCAACAGACTGGAGGGACTGATTGTGGACAAGTCCCCAGGACCGGATGGGATGCATCCGAGGGTTCTGAAAGAAATGGCGGAGGTGATAGTGGATGCCTTGGTGGTTATTTTCCAAACGTCGCTGGATTCCGGGGAAGTGCCGGAAGATTGGAAAGCGGCTAATGTTACGCCGTTGTTTAAGAAGGGTGGCAGGCAAAAGGCGGGGAATTATAGGCTGGTTAGTTTAACGTCTGTTGTAGGTAAAATGTTAGAATCCGTCATCAAGGAGGAAATAGCGAGGCATCTTGAGGGGAATTGCTTGATAGAGCAGATGCAGCACGATTTCGTTAAGGGGAAATCGTGTCTGACAAATTTATTGGAGTTTTATGAGGATGTGTCTAGGGCGGTGGATAGAGGAGAGTCGGTGGATGTGGTGTTTCTTGATTTTCAGAAGGCGTTTGACAAGGTACCTCACAAGAGGTTATTGCAGAAGGTAAGGGGGCATGGAGTTGGGGGTAGGGTGTTAGCGTGGATAGAGGATTGGTCGTCAAATAGGAGGCAGAGAGTGGGGGTTAATGGGTGCTATTCGGATTGGCGGTTGGTGACTAGTGGAGTGCCCCAGGGGTCGGTGCTGGGGCCTCAGCTATTTACCATTTATATAGATGATCTGGAGGAGGGAACCGAGTGTATGGTGTCGAAATTTGCTGATGACACCAAGATTGGTGGAAGGGCAAATTGCGCGGAGGGTGTGGAGAGTCTGCAGAAGGATCTAGATAGGCTGGGCAAATGGGCCAGGAAATGGCAAATGGAATTTAATGTTGGTAAGTGCGAGGTGGTCCACTTTGGTAGGAATAATGGTAGGAAGGACTATTACTTACGTGGCGACGGTGCAGAGGGACCTCAGGGTCCTTGTGCATGAGTTGCAAAAACCCAGCCTGCAGGTGCAGCAGGTGGTCAGGAAGGCTAATGGGATGCTGGCCTTCATAGCGAGGGGGATTGAATATAAAAGTAGGGAGGTCTTGCTGCGGCTGTATAGGGCATTGGTGAGGCCGCAGCTGGAGTACTGTGTGCAGTTTTGGTCACCGTACTTACGCAAGGATATTTTGGCCTTGGAGGGAGTGCGGAGGAGGTTTACTAGGCTGATACTGGAGCTGAGGGGGTTGAGCTATGAGGAGAGGCTGAATAAACTAGGCTTGTGCTCGTTAGAGTTTAGAAGAATGAGGGGAGATCTCATTGAGACATATAAGATGATGAATGGGATGGATAGGATAGAGGTGGAGAGGCTCTTCCCGCTCAGAAAGGACAGTAGGACTAGGGGGCACAGCCTCAAGATAAAGGGGGGGCGGTTTAGAACGGAGTTGAGGAGGAACTTCTTCTCTCAAAGGGTGTTGAATCTCTGGAATTCTCTGCCCGTTGAGGTGGTGGAGGCTGCCTCGCTCAATATTTTTAAGACGCGGGTTGATGGGTTTTTGATAAGCGAGGGGATTAAGGGTTATGGGGAGAGGGCGGGAATGTGGAACTGAGCCATGACAGATCAGCCATGATCTTATTGAATGGTGGGGCAGGCTCGAAGGGCTAGATGGCCTACTCCTGCTCCTATTTCTTGCGCTCTTATGTTCTTATGTTAGTCTTAAAAGGCACTTCATTGATGGATAAACCCTGTATTAGAATTGCATGATCTATTGTTATCTGTAACTTGTGATGGAAACTAATGGATTGAAAGATAGACATAAACTAGAGGTGCCACACTTGCTTTGTAGCTGCTCATGAAGATATAAAGCTGGAATCTTAGCCTAGTTTAACATAACACAAAGCAGATAAAAATGTGGGCTGTTTTGAATCCAGCTACGCCAGCTAAAAACAGTATGTATTTTATTACTGAATATCCATTAAATCATAGCCAACGATTGATTGAGTCCAACCAACTTTTAATGTTTTTGTAACATGGACCTATTTGTTCCTTTTTGTTGGAGTGAAATAGATTGAATTAGATTTGGGATTTTCACTTCTTACCTTAGGCACAGTTGTGGCTCAGTCCAATGTGATGAATTTGAGGACTTTAAGGTTCCAACAGGAAATGTGTTTGTCAACTCTTGATCCAGATTCTATTGTACATGAGCCCAGAACACAATAACTCAACAATGAAAAGGGGATTTCTGAGAACATAAGAACATAAGAAATAGGAGCAGGAGTCGGCCATCTAGCCCCTCGAGCCTGCCCCGCCATTCAATGAGATCATGGCTGATCTGTCGTGTCTCAGTTCCACATTCCCGCCCTCTCCCCATAACCTTTAATCCCCTTGCCTATCAAAAACCTATCAACCCGCGTCTTAAATATATTTAGCGAGGGACAGATTTGGACAGATTTTCTCTACAGGAATTTTCAAATATAACTAGCCAGGAAATATTTCCAGCTAATTCTGGGCACCCAAAACTATAATAGCGATCAGAACTATTATCTCATTATGATGGTCCCACATGCAATTGTTCACTTTATCGTTGTTCATATGACCCCAACTACTGAGGTGGGCAGCTCAATTTCAAAAATCTAGATGATTAGAGAACACATCATGTATTTTTGCTTTTTCTTTCGTTTTGTCAACCCTTCTGCCACCACCACCACCACCCGCCGCCGCCCCCCCCGACACACACACACACACACACACACACACACACACACACACACACACACACACACACACACACACACACACACACACACTGCCCCCTCCAGCTCTCCTGGGATCTCTGCTTTCAAATTAACAATAAATCTAAATTGGTTTGTAAATGGCTGTCGGGCACAGGATTTTTAAGTGAAAGCTTTGGAAGGAGTAATTCTTTAGATTTAACCTGCAAAAGGATAACCTCGGAAACAGTGTTTTGTGGGTGTGGAAATGTCTTGAAACAGTTTTAATTTCTGCTCCAAGTACCAATTACATTCAGGGTTTTGCCCAGTATCCAACATTAACCCTTCAAAACCTCAGCAACCAGCATACATGCATTCTGTAAGGACTATCACTTCTTGGGCTAGAGATAAAGTCATGCAATTGCCATTTTCCTCACAGCGACATTCTTGATTATCTCAGATTACATCCTTTGAGCAACAGACATACCGACATTCCATCACGAGATTGCTATCTTCTCTCTCTGTGTTTCAGTGTAAAATGTGTTAGGATCTCTGCTCTGTCTGTCTGTCAGTCTCTCTCTTGGTCTCTTTCTCTTTCTCTCTCCTTGCTGCTACTCTCATTGGAACTCTGATAGGGGTTGGAGAAGAGAACTGCAGCCTAGCCTTTGTAAACTTACAAGCTTTTAAATACAGGGATATGTAACATACATCATATGTCTTAAACAAGCATTGTCAGCCAGGATGTGAGCTGAGATGAATCCCATCTGAATACAACTGATCACCCAGTTAATGTGCACTCCTCTTCTCCACCCCGCCCTTCCCAAACTCCCAGCTGTGGACAAGGTCAACGAATCCAGCCCTATATGTTTCAGAGCAGAGCTACTCCAATACCAATAATGAAATAAGTCCGCTACACAGTTCTGACAGACTTCATTCTGTGCCTATTTTGAGCACATTATGAAAGAGCTCTCATGGAGCCCTCATTTCAAACCTTTGTCCTCAACCCCTTGATACATCTACTTCTTGCTTGGTCTGGGGTGAGCTTATTAGGCCTTGGGTCTCTCTAAAGACATGATTAATACTTTATTTCTTTTGGCAGTTTACCCAATAAATGAGGAGACCACCCACAGGACCCAACCCTCTCCCACCGCCCAACTTCATCTGGCCAAGGGTGAGAACATCAGTCAGAGATTTGAACTCATTTTTGCCATCAGGAACCGAGGAGTACGTCAGAGCCCCTCATGTTTTTAATTAATCAGTAGCGCTCTGCCAAACCAAGGATGCAATCTCAAATATCAACTATTAGCCAGCTGAATGTAAGGCATCATATTTACTGCAAATGGACTTGCTTCAATTACAGCGTGTTGGAATTCAGACACCGAACATGTTGAATTTTTTTTACAACGTGTTGAGGAAATTGTTGCAATGGCATCTGAGAAAGTGTTACTCAACAAAAGCACAACAACGAATCATTAACCATTAACATCACTGCACATATGGTGCAAGACTTGTTAAAGCTTTACAAGGTTGGTCGGAGGTTCTTGCGTTTGTGATTATTCTGAGTTTGCCTTCAAGTTACAAAGCTACAACAAATGGTCACAGAGTGCAGAAGGAAGCTCCTCTGTATGAGGCTTCGTTACAAATGTAAGATTTCATAATAAACAGGAACTTCTTCAAGTTATTTTGATCTGATTTAAAATGGAGGCCTGGGTTCTTCCATTGACTCAGTCAATGTCTACCGTCCACTTTGGGAGCAGAACTGTACAATTCATGAGGACTTCAGCTTTGATTCTGAAAGCTCCTCTGGATTCAGGAGGGGCAAATTAACCCAGGGTTCCTGTGCGCGATTACTAGCTCTGTGACTGACCCCTTCTAAAGTGTGTACTGACAGTTTGAATGTGTGGTTGGATTAAGCTGTGGAAGCTCTGATCAAGCAACCCACCAATGCAGCCGAGAGGGAAGCTTGTACTGGTAGCGCTCGCTCAGCAGGAAGATTCAGAACTGTAAGAGACGAGCTCTCATCCTCATCTTCAAATCCCTGCGTGGCCTTGCCCCTCCCAATCTTTGTAAATTCCTCCAGCCTGACAACCTCCAGATCTCTGTGCTCCTCCGCCTGCAGCCTCTACTGTATCCATCACTTTGTTTGTTCCACCATTGACGGCTGCGCTTTCAATTGCCCTAGCCCTAACCTATGAGCTTCTCCTTGTGATAACCCCCCCATGATCTATATGGGGAATCACTAATTGACTTCCCAGTTGGGCTAGTTGAATCCCATTCCAGAGATTTGAGCAGAAAATCTGAACCACAGCTCCTGTGCATCCGGTGTTGAATGTGCCATCGATTTCCAGTCTGTAATGACTTTAACAAGGCCCTTGTTGTGGACCTGTTAGAATATGAGCTCCCAGATTAAGGGAATATTGCCTTGTCCAATCTTTGAGCCTGCATGTGTACATAATATGGAGTGTCAAGGTTCCTGGCACTCTGGGCTTATACTCTGTACGAGGAAGTACCTGACTGAGCGTATCAAGGGATACTGTCGTCGGAAGAGTTATTTCACTGTCCAGCCTCTCTGACAACACTCTTCAAAGAAGAACAGGAAGAACGAGAATCTCCTTTGTGCACTGGTGAATATTTATTGCTCAACCAAATTCACTGAAAACAGACTTTCTGGTCATTTACCACTGTGTTACTTGTAGGAGATGGCTTTTAAAGTTTTTTAAAAGTTGATTTATTTGTCACAAGTAGGCTTACATTAACACTACAATGAAGTTATTGTGAAAATCCCCTAGTTGCCACGCTGTGGTGCCTGTTCGGCTACACTGAGGGAGAATTTGGCGTGGCCAATGCACCTAACTAGCATGTCTTTCAGACTGTGGGAGGAAACCGAACACCTGGAAGAAACCCACACAGACATGGGGAGAATGTGCAGACTCCACACACAGTGACCCAAACCGGGAACCGAACCTGGGTCCCTGGCACTATGAAGCAGTAGTGACATAAATTAGATGTCATAGTTTCTTTGCAATTTCTTTTTATTTTTACAGGATGTGGGTGTCACTGGCTCGGCCACTTATTGCCCATCCTAAATTGCCCATGAGTAAGTGGTGGTGAGCCACCTTCTTGAATTGCTCCAGCCCGTGTGGTGTAGGTACACCCACAATGCTGTTGGGAATCATCAGACTCTGGAGTTTTGTCCCAGTGACGGTGAAGGAATGGTGAATTTTTTTTTAAGTACCTCGCTGCAGTACGCTGCAAAACACTTTTTTTAACATATTCTGAAATTTTGAGATGTACCACAGAAGCACAAGTTCTGTCTTTAAAGAAGATTTAAATGAATTTACTAGTTTGTTTTTGGTAGACTTGCCCTTGGAGATTCAGTGAGAGTTGCCATTTTGAATGCATTGTGGATATCCTGAGAATAACACAAAGCAGGGGCTAAAGCATTTTTGTCTAAAAATACATCAAAATAAGCAGTGGCGTTTTGGCAGCACAAAGCAATGGCGTTGCTGTAGCCTTCAATCTTTAGCCAGGAACTGCTTGGAATGGCTGAATGGAGACTGAACCAAACATAAACCTTGTCAACAATGTTGAAATTATGACCTTCCTAAGCATTTCATTCTTTTAAAAATGCAGGCATGACGCAACAGTTGTAACTCCTGGGCTCAGCACTCCCAAACATGAACTGTTTAGTTTTGCTATTAATAGAAATAAATTGGCAAAAAGTTTCTATGCATGCATCATTCAGATACTGCATATTCAGAAAAGCAAAGTTCTATCTGTCTGTTTCAGCTCTGTGTAAAGGGGAGGGGGGTTGTCGAGGGTGGTGGTGCAGAGTGTGGGGCCTGACTAGATTCAGCTCAAGTGTTAATACAGGAGGCCTGTGTATTTGGCATGTGACAGGAGTTGGTCTTCATATTAACTGAGCTTTTTAGGTGGCAGTGTGGTTAGCAGTCACAATTCCAGGGCCCTGGGTTTGATTGCCAACTTGGGCCACTGTCTGTGTGGAGTTTGCACATTCTTCCCATGTCTGTGTGGGTTTCCTCTGGGTGCTCCAGGTTCCTCCCACAGTCCAAAGATGTGTGGGTTAGGTTGATTAGCCATGTTAAATTATCCCTTAGTGTCCCGGGATATGTACTTTAGAGGGACTAGTATGATAAATATGTAGGGTTGTGAGGATAAAGCTTAGGGTGGGATTGTTGTCAATGCATACTCAATGGGCTGAATGGCCTCCTTCTGCACTGTAGGATTTCTATGATTCTATGAATGACCCTCTGTTGTAACTCTGCACAATATATTTGGTTTGTGCCATTTTGTGAATTTAGGTGGAAAATGAACTGTATTTAAATACAAAGTAATTAAATCAGTTCTTTTAATCTTTCTTGTTTCCAAAGTAAACCAATAGCAGGATTTTGGGTTGCTAACAGTCTCATTTAATAGTTTGTTGGCTAGAGTGGAGGAACCTGTTCAGTAATCTTGATTGGCTTGTAACATTGTTCTTATGCAAGTTGGAGAGCAGAATATCAAGATTATTGTTACGATCCTAGCTGCTGTTAATGCTGAACAGTCAGATCCCAGGTTGTAGTCTGGCATGTTAGACGCTAACTTTTTTTTGGAAACCATGGAGAAAAGTTGCTGAAAAAATTCACAGAAGTCTGCTAATGGACATTTAATACAAAGAATCAAAATGTTTATTAAAACAGAAGAAGTGAACTATGTCATACCAGACAAAAAGATTCGTAAGTCTTGATACAAATATAAGAAAACAATTCAAATTCATGCTATCCCTTTACCCCTGCAATATCTTTACAGACACATATACCAGTGAGGAGTTATCACTAGCCTGAAACACAGGCTTCTTGCTTGGGACTAGCACCATTGCAAAAGGTTTTCTTCTGGTGAATTCTTGAGCATTCACTTGATGCTTTGCACCCAACTGTATATCTCTCCAAGACACCCAAAAACAGCACTCAAAACTCACTGTTTCTTCAATTGCAGAGTAAACAAAAATCAGTCTTCCAATAGCAGCTCCATGAAACTGATCACTTTACTGAGTTGTATTACTGATTATTCAGTTAACTATTGTCCCACTAACCTTACATTTTTTTTCTTCTCAGAGCTTAAAATCCCTGTCTTCTCTCGGACACACTCTCTCTCTCAAATCCTGTCTTTTATGTGTCTGGGCTCTTGGCTTAACTTAAGGAGATGTAAGACCTTATTAAAAATATGTATGTACGCAAACTCGAAAGACTTGCAGCCTTTCAGTCACAAATTTACCTTGGGCCCCAGGCGCCAAGGTTCATAAAGAAAACCTAAGTGAAACTGTCACCGTTTATACCTTTCTTAACGCACAAATATATGCATAAATTCAACTTAAAATTCTACACAGTTCATCCTGTGGATGGCCATAAAACATTAGACAAGGGTCATGGGTGGAGGGGGCGGGGGGGGGAACTGGTGGTGTTAAGATGGCGGCGCGGGCTCGTTGGGCTGAAGGGCCTGTTTCCCGGGCTGTTTTTGTTCTTTGTTTGTTCTTATCCTGCTACCCAGAGAAAAGCAGTAATTATAATTCGTCATGAAAGCAGTTTTTGAAAGTGTCATAATCTGTAATTCTGAGTGTCATAGGTCAGCATCTTTGAGTTTTATTTTGGATAATAATTACATGATGCCTCTGTCTCACTGCTTGTTACTTTGATTAGATCATGTTCTGGCTTCTCCACTCAGTTTGCACACTTCATTAGGTGACGTTTTGAAACAAAATTGAATTTGACATTTGTGTTCTTTGGAAAAAGAAGATTATAACCCTAAGTTATCCTTGCATGCACAATATGGAACGCCCTTTACAGATTTTAAAAAGCCTTGGTGAGATTTGGGGTGGTTTAGAATCATAGAATCCCTATAGTGCAGAAGAAAGCCATTCGGCCCATTGAGACTACAATGACAACAATCCCACAATGGCCCTATTCCTCATTATCACACGTATTTACCCTGCTAATCCGCCTGATACTAAGGGTCAATTTAGCATGGCCACTCAGCCTAACCTGCACATCTTTGGACTGTGGGAGGAAACCGGAGCACCCAGAGGAAACCAATTGCTTACTCTGTCCAAATCACATGAGACCTGGGTTGGTGTTTAGAAACATAAGCAGGCTTTTCAGCAGCACAAACCCTTTCTGTTCAGTTGGATTGTGGCTGATCTGTATCTTAACTCTATTTGCCCACCTTGGTGCCATATCTTCCCATATCCTTCCCTGACAAAAGTTTGCCAATCACAATTTGTTCATCCCTATTAACTCATTGAATAATGTTACCTTTATTGCTGAAGGATAAGGTTGCCATATTCTAGTATTGACTCAGTGTTTTAAAGGTGTTGGTTAACTTCTGCGATTGTTATTGCAGCTTTTGTGCAGACCGGATGTATGTCTGAGTTATGTGGTTTAAGGGTATTGTGTTCTCAGTCTATTCACTCATATACTTTGCTGCTGATGTGAATATATACTGTGTGCCATAAACACACTGTACAACACGGACACTTCTCTCTGATCCAAATACGTGCCATACTTTATGTTGACACAATGGGAACTATTTATTTATTTTATTTATTGTTATTGTCACGAGTAGGCTTACATTAGCACTACATTGAGGTCATCGTGAAAACTCCCTAGTTGCCACACTCTGGTGTCTGTTCGGGTACACCGAGGGAGAATTTAGCACGGCCAATGCACCTAACCATGAAGTATGATAACGTTGAGAAATTCAAATTATTGTTGCAAGATATTGTTAAAAATTGCAATGAGAGTTCTTGAATCCAATCTGATTTGGCAACAAAATGTCTTGTGATTCATTGTAATGCTTCACTATTGCTTTCTGGGGCTGAAGATTGTCTGACCTAAGGGTGATTATCACCAATTAACAACAGAAGTGGTCAGTGCCCCAGAATGATGAAACATCAGAGGAGATCAGAGAAAGAATTGCTTTATTTTAATTGTAGTGCAATGCTGGTGAGTATTTTGTGAATATGCTTTGAATGGTTTCTGGCTCACACTCATTCACTCAGTTGCTGTGGTGCTGCTTTTTAGCGACTTGCGCTGACCAATCGAAATAACTGAAAAATTGGAAGCCTCCCACATTTTGTAGCGACATTTGCTTACCATTTGAAAGCATTTCTCAATTTATTTCACCTAATCTGCTGAAATGTGATTGACAGCAACCAGATTAGATTCCAAAAGATTAAGATTTTTGTTTTATTCATTTATAGACTGTGGGCATCACTGGCTAGGCCAGCAATTATTACTCCATCCCTAGTTGCCCTTGAGAAAGGTGAGCTACTCTCCCAAACTGCTGCAGTCCAGTGGTGTAGGTACACCTATAGTGCTGTTGACCCTAGTTGTTGTCTATGCTCCCACACAACCTACTGTTTCAGGCAAATCCGACTGCTTACCACCTCAGTGTCCTATTTAATTCTGAGCTGAGCACCCAGTCCCAGGTTATCCCCATTGCAAAGACCACCGAAATCCACTGCTGTAACCTTGTTTGCCAACCCTTCTGCCTCAGCTCATCTACTGCTGAAATCCTCATCCATGCCTACGTTCCCTCTAGATATGACTATTCCAAGGCCTTCCTGTCTGGCCTGTCACATTCTACTCTCCATAATCTTGACATCATCCAAATGTTTGTGGCTGTGATCCTTGCTGAGACAAGTCCTGTACCCTTATTGCCTCTGTGACCGCTGACCTACTTGGTTCCAGACCAAGCAATGCATCGATTTTAAAGTTCTTCCCCTTGTTTTCAAATCCCTGCCTGAGTTCACCACTCCTTACCCCCCTCCACCCCGATTTTTCCAGTCTCCTCCAACTCTGAGCTATCTGTACCCGGATAACTCTGGTATCTTGAGCAGCCCCAATTCTGGCTGCTTCAGCGTTTGATCCCATGCTTTTGGCTACCAAGTCACTGGAATTTCCTCCCTCAATCTCTCCATCTCTTTAACTCTCTTTCATGGGAAGGATGGGCCAAAGGGCCTTTTCTGTACTGTAACTCTATGACATTCATCCTATGAAAGACTCCTTAAAACCTACCTCTGTGATTGTAATGACTTCAATCAGGCCATTGAGGTTGGCCTATTGAAATATGAACTCCCTGATTTAAGGAGCCAATTGATGGACCAATGAGGGAGCCTTTTCCTTGTACTTGACTGGGAGTGTCAGTTCCTCTGGCACTCCCAAAGGTATACTGATAGTGCTGTATGTACTGCTGTTGGAATTGTGAATAAAAGGATCTTGATGAAGGGACTTCTACCTCCGAAGACTTATTACAGTGATGAGTGTCACATCTTGCTTTATATTGTTTCTGTGAAATGTCTCAGGAAGCTTTATTACATTAAAGACACCGTATAAATCCAAACTGTTCTAACTTCTTTCACCTTTCACAAATCCCCCCTCCCTTTACCCATTTTTGACAGCTGTGGCTTCAGTCATTGTGGCCCTGTGCTCTGGAATTCTCTCCCTAAACTTCTCCAACTCTTTAACTTTCTCTTGCCCTTTAAGGCTCACCTTGCAAACTCGAACTGAACTTTTCGCTGTAGCTCTTAATATCTTCTCCTTTGGCTTGGTGTGAGTTTGTTTTCCAATTTTGCTAATAGACAGCGTTGTTCTGTGTTGAGTGGCACTATTTAAACGTAAGTTGTTGTATTATCAGCATAGACAAACCTGGCACAGGCCAGGTGCAGCCAAAGACATATTTGCGATGAAAGATGGAAGTTTTGATCGAAACACTGGAATATAATCTATATGTGGATGCATGATGCACAAGTTTTATTAAGCTGGTAAACAAACTGAGAAAAAAAGCATGACTGTAGACAGTTCTTACGTCTGGATCACCAGTTTTGACTTGATTTTTGTTGCTTTTAAAGAAAGGTTTTCCCATAGCTTGTTCTTTTATCTCTTGCGTGCTGTGCTTCAGGTCAGGTGGTAAGAAGATATTCCCATGCTTCTTCCAAAGCTATTAATCAGCAAGGTGAATGAAGATGGGCTGTGCATAGCTGTCATCCTTTTAGACTGTCAGCTATGGCTCAAGTTGGTACCATTCCACTTTCTGAGTCACAAGACCCCTGGTTCAAGTTCCCTTTAGGGCTTGGGCGCAAAAATCAAAACTCTCATTCTGGTGCAAGACAGAGGGAGTGCTGCACTGTCGGGTTGTTGCCTGCCTCAGAGTCTGTTTTAACTCTTATACGGTGGACAAATAAGTACAAATAGACTTCTTATTAGCACAACCAATATTTATTTAAATCCACAAAATTAGTAATCACCCACCCAACCAACAATACGTTATCTTCCAGCAAAATACTAAAGTTCAAGTCCAATACAAGACCTTGATTGAACTTTGCGTGACTGGCATGTACCCAAGCAGATATTGGCCTTTATCTGTGCACTGGTCTCGGTTGTCGTCTGCGTAGTCTGGTCCTTTGGTCTGGTCTGGCAGTCTAGCTCTGGTCTTCCTTCCTTCCTTCTTGGGTGTGGTGCTCTCCTCATGCTGGTCCCTGGCGATGGTCACCCTTGTTGTAGCTTATTTGTTGCGTCAGAGAGAGAGAGAGAGAGAGATTCCTGGTTGTGCAGAATCCTTTATAGCCCATTGGGTTTCATGCCCCTTTTGGCCATTGCCAATCAAACGATCAGGACTTGATCCCCCTGATCAATAAGAGTCCAATCAGGTGCTGCCACACCGATCTCTGGATGTGTCCCCAACAGCCATGTCTGTAGGTGCTGGAGGCACATAGGTCACATACCTCCCTCCTAAATAAGGGATCACGGTGCCCTTATGTCTGGTACACAACCCAGCGTGACCAGAAAGTTTCTTTCATCTTGGAGATGACCCATATCCTGTTTATTCACTCGTCAGGGTTGCAGCTTATTTGTCTCTGCCTTTAAACTGCAGCCTGTCGTTTTAGTTCTTGCCCAATTGTCCCAGAGCGCTTTACAAATCACCATTTTAGGTGGCCCGTTTGGCCACAGGGGGTATCATCTTTCAGACAAGACATTGATACCCAAACCCATATCTGCCTGCTCGGTTTGGTGTAAAAGACCTTGTGACGCTATTTGTCAGAAGAGCAGAGGAAATTATCCCTGGTGTCCTGACCAGTATTTAATCCCTCGATAAACATCAGCAAATTATCTGGTCTTTATCACATTTCTGTGGTCACATTGGTTGCTGTGTTTCCTTTCTGGTCACAGCAACTACACTTCCAAAAATACTTCATTGGCTGTAACGTGCTTTGAGTCACTCAGTGGTTATGAATCTTCCAAAAGCACAGTCTTAATTCCTGGAATATTATTGACTGACTGTTTTGTTCTTTGCTGGAGGCATTTGAGAATGATCACCCTTGATGTGCAGTATAATCTGGGTTGTCCATAAATATGTCAAAGGCTGATGTAGGATGTAATTCCTTGCAAGTGCACCGTGCATTAAATTAATATGCCTGCCTTGTGTTAAACCGCTTCTGTTCTTCCATGGGATGTGGGTATTGCTGGCGAGGCCAGTTTCTGTTGCTCATCCTTATTGCCATGCTCGGCCACTTCAGAGGGCATTTTAGAATTAACCACATCGCTGTGATTTGCAAGGCAGCATGGCAGCACAGCGGTTAGCACTGCTGCTTCACAGCTCCAGGAACCTGGGTTTGATTCCTGGCTTGGGTCACTGTCTGTGTGGAGTTTGCACATTCTCCTCATGTCTGTGTGGGTTTCCTCCGGGTGCTCCGGTTTCCTCCCACAGTCCAAAGATGTGCAGGTTAGGTTGATTGGCCATGCTAAAAGTTGCCCCTTAGAGTCCTGAGAAGCGTGAGTTAGAGGGATTAGTGGGTAAATATGTAGGGATATGAGGGTAGGGCCTGGATGGGATTGTGGTTGGTGCAGACTCAATGGGCAAAATGGCCTCTTCCTGCATTGCAGGGCTTCTATGATTCTACGAACTGATGTATGTGCGCAGAGATTGAGTTGGTTCTGTAGGTGATGATACAAAATCTTTCAGCGGAGCCAGGCTAGATGGGTAGGTTGCTGTTGAGCAACCTGCCCATCTAGAGAAGCATACTAGTTTGATCTTAAAAAAAACAGATTAACTGTGAAGCCTAAAGATAAACTATTAAACTGTTCAAAATGCAGAAGGCCTGGGTCACATGACCTTCCTTCCGCAAAAGGATAAGAGTTTTTATAAATATATAAAAAGGAAGAGGCTGGCTAGGGTGAATGTTGGACCCTTAGAGGATGAGAAGGGGGACTTAGTGGTAGGGGATGGGGAAATGGCTGAGGTCTTGAATAACTTTTTTGTTTCGGTCTTCACGGAGGAAGACGTGAATAATTTGCCGGGTGTTAGTGATGGAAAGGTGGTAGGACTGGAGGGTCTCAATGACATTATTGTTACTAGAGAGGTGGTGCTCGACAGACTGGAGGGACTGATTGTGGACAAGTCCCCAGGACCGGATGGAATGCATCCGAGGGTTCTGAAAGAAATGGCGGAGGTGATAGTGGTTGCCTTGGTGGTTATTTTCCAAACATCGCTGGATTCAGGGGAAGTGCTGGAAGATTGGAAAGTGGCTAATGTTACGCCGTTGCTTAAGAAGGGTGGCAGGCAAAAGGCAGGGAATTACAGGCCGGTTAGTTTAACGTCTGTTGTAGGTAAAATGTTAGAATCCGTCATCAAGGAGGAAATAGCGAGGCATCTTGAGGGGAATTGCTTGATAGAGCAGACACAGCACGGTTTCGTTAAGGGGAAATCGTGTCTGACAAATTTATTGGAGTTCCATGAGGATGTGTCTAGGGCAGTGGATAGAGGAGAGCCGGTGGATGTGGTGTTTCTTGATTTTCAGAAGGCGTTTGACAAGCTACCTCACAAGAGGTTATTGCAGAAGGTAAGGGGGCATGGAGTTGGGGGTAGGGTGTTAGCATGGATAGAGGATTGGTTGTCAAATAGGAGGCAGAGAGTGGGGGTTAATGAGTGCTATTCGGATTGGCGGTTGGTGACTAGTGGAGTGCCCCAGGGGTCGGTGCTGGGGCCTCAGCTATTTACCATTTATATAGATGATCTGGAGGAGGGAACCGAGTGTATGGTGTCGAAATTTGCTGATGACACCAAGATTGATGGAAGGGCAAATTGTGCGGAGGGTGTGGAGAGTCTGCAGAAGGATCTAGATAGGCTGGGCGAATGGGCCAGGAACTGGCAAATGGAATTTAATGTTGGCAAGTGCGAGGTGGTCCACTTTGGTAGGAATAATGGTAGGAAGGACTATTACTTACGTGGCAAAAAACTGCAGCAGGCGACGGTGCAGAGGGACCTTGGGGTCCTTGTGCATGAGTTGCAAAAACCCAGCCTGCAGGTGCAGCAGGTGGTCAGGAAGGTGAATGGGATGCTGGCCTTCGTAGCGACGGGGATTGAATATAAAAGTAAGGAGGTCTTGCTGCGGCTGTATAGGGCATTGGTGAGGCCGCAGCTGGAGTACTGTGTGCAGTTTTGGTCGCCGCACTTACGCAAGGATATTTTGGCCTTGGAGGGAGTGCAGAGGAGGTTTACTAGGCTGATACCGGAGTTGAGGGGGTTGAGCTATGAGGAGAGGCTGAATAAACTAGGCTTGTACTCGTTAGAGTTTAGAAGAATGAGGGGAGATCTCATTGAGACATATAAGGTGATGAATGGGATGGATAGGATAGAGGTGGAGAGACTCTTCCCGCTCAGAAAGGACAGTAGGACTAGGGGACACAGCCTCAAGATAAAGGGGGGGTGGTTTAGAACGGAGTTGAGGAGGAACTTCTTCACTCAAAGGGTAGTGAATCTCTGGAATTCTCTGCCCGTTGAAGTGGTAGAGGCTGCCTCGCTAAATATTTTTAAGACGCGGGTTGATGGGTTTTTGATAGGCGAGGGGATTAAGGGTTATGCGGAGAGGGCGGGAATGCGGAACTGAGCCACGACAGATCAGCCATGATCTTATTGAATGGTGGGGCAGGCTCGAAGGGCTAGATGGCCTACTCCTGCTCCTATTTCTTATGTTCTTATGTTCACTGTCTGGAACTGGCTTTGACTTCAGGACTGATACTGTCTCCATCATTAATTGTTAAAAGAGGTACCATCTATGTTGAAAGTTTGTTGTTTGGGAAGCCATTGTGTAGGCAGACCTACTGACTCTGCTAACATGTTTGGCTCATCGGATATAATGAATTCCTGGAGCTCCCTTTAAAATTGGTCTGAAAAGTCCTAGATGTGAATCTCATTGTAACTCTCTAGGCATTGTGACATTCCAGGAACTGAGCGAATAATTATTTTGCTCATGAAACTGCTGGGAGTAGTTCCCAGATAAAGGGTCAACACTGATCAGGTGACTCGTAGCAGCCATCCTAATCGCTCAGCAGAGAAGTTAACTTAAAATGGCAATAAGGATAAAGTTTTGAACACATGGTGTTGTTTCTTTTCATGTTGCAGAAACCCAACAGTAGGGAGAGCAAACATTTATCAGTAAAGAAAGCTTTCATCGCAGACCTCATGCACTGCTATGACCATGGAAATGACATAATAAGGAGTACAGATAGCAAAGGGTAATCTCTAGAGTACGTGAGGCTGGATGGGAGATTTTCTCTCTTTACCTAATAGATGAAAGCAAAGAGAAACTTTATGGTCCTGTGAAGTTAAGAGAATAAATGGGTTGGGTGGAATTCATAGTCGAGCAGGTAGAGTAAGAGAGAGAAACAAAGCAGGCCACCTGTTGTACCTTTCATAGGGAAACAGGTCACCTTGCTGCCTCTTCAGTTAGGAGATAGTACATGGTATAAGGTAGCTCAGTAAGGATAACTTCTGCAAATTAGCTACCTCACAACAGTGATTATACCTCAAACGTAGGGTTTTATAATTAACTATCAGACAATCCGAGGTTGTGAATCATAGAATCCCTACAGTGCACAATGAGGCCATTCAGCCCATCGAGCCTGCACTGACAATTCCATCCTATCCCCATAACCCACAACTTTCAAAGTTAATCCTGTTAATTCCCCTGATACTAAGGACAATTTGTCATGACCAATTAACTCAACCTACACCTCTTTGGACTGTGGTAGGAAAACGGAGCACCTGGAGGAAACCCACGCAGACATGGGGAGAATGTGCAGACTCCATGCAGACAGCAGTGCGAGGCAGCAGTTCTAATCACAGTGCCGCCATGGTGCCCGTGCTATTATCAATTCAAGTTCATCCTTAGATTAGTGAATAAACAGAACATGAACGTAGCAGTCATTAGAATTAGGAGCAGATCTTTGAATTTGTCCTGGGAGTTTGACACCACCTTTGTCAACCATGATTTGCAAACAGAAAGCATTTGGAATTCAGCAATTAGTCATCAAGCAAAAGACACTTCTGAGGGTGATATTGTCTTTATTATCCAGAAATCACTGAAAAGTTAAATTTTCAAATCTGGTTATCGTTAAATCAGCAAACCCTTCTTTGATCCAGTTAATTATCCACCTCCCTCTGGGCTTCCTTGGGGTGTGGGGCAGATACAGATATGAAAGTGAGCCAGTTTAGTCTTGAGTATAGAAAGTTCTGTCAGTTAAAAGTAACGAAAATGCCTGTAACGTGAAGGTTTGGTTCATGCCTCATGTGATGCATCTGGGGCTTGATTCCAAATGAAAGGCACCAGAGCTAGTAAATAGACGTAGAAGCCCCTGAAACAATCATTTTAAGTTCATCTGCAAAAAATAACTGTAGCCCTTTCAGAAGAACTTACTCTTGGTTTGACAGCACTGCAGGAATCTGGAAAGTGCAGTCAGAATTGTTCAAGAGTTTCCAACAACAACAGCCTGTATTTTATGTAACATAACAAAATGTCTCAGGTGATTCTCAGGAGCATTATAAAACAAAGTATGACACAGAACCACCTAAGGAGATGTTGGGTCAGATGACCAAACCTTGGTCAAAGAGGTAGATTTTAAAGAGTGTCTTAAAGTGGCACAGTGGTTAGCACTGCTGCTTCGCAGTGCCAGGGACACAGGTTTGACTTCCAGCTCGGGTCACTTCTGTGCAGAGTCTGCACGTTCTCTCCGTGTCAGCATGGGTTTCATCCAGGTGCTCCGGTTTTCTCCCACAGCCCGAAAGATGTGCAGATTAGGTGTATTGGCCTTGCTAAATTCTTCCTCAGTGTACTCGAACAGGTGCTAGAGTTTGGCGACTAGGGGATTTTCACAGTATCTTCATTACAGTGTCAATGTAAGCCTACTTGTGACAATAATAAATAAACTTTAAAGGAGAAAAGTGGGGGTAGAGTGGCTTAGGGAGAGAATTCCAGAGCTTAGCACCCAGACAGCCAAAGGCATGGTCCGCAATCGTGGAGCAATATAATTATTGAATGTTCAAGAGGCCATAATTAGAGGAGCTCAGTTATCTCAGAGGATTGTGGGGCTGGAGGATATTACAGAGATGGGGAAATGTAAAGCCATGGAGGCATTTGGAAATAAGGGGATAAAAATTTTTAAAGCCTAAGTGTAACAGAATTCAACACCAAGCCACGCGAGGAGGTCCAAAAGCTGGCCTAAGAGATGGTTTCTAAGAAACATGTTAGAGGAGAAATGAGAGGTTTAGGGGAGGGAACTCCAAAGCTTAGGCCATTAGCAACTGAGCGAGTGGTAGAACAATTAAAATCGAGTAAGTTTGGGAGACCAGAATTAGAGGGGTGCAGATTTTCTGGAAAGTTGTGGGGCTGTGATAGATGGGAGGGGCATGGGGCAGGTAAGGATATCCGTAGAAGAGTATTGGATGACCTCAAATTTATCGAGGGAGATCACCAGGGCAGCATTGGAGTAGTTAAGCCCAGAGGTGACAATGACGGGGATAAGGATTTCAGCGATGGCTGAGCCAAAGCTGGAGAGGAGTTAGGAAATGTTACAGAGATAGAAATAAATGGTCATCATGATGGCACAGATAGAGATCATTTCAGGTCAAACACGATACCAAAGTAGCAAACGTTCTGGCTCAGTTACCAGGATGGAATCGGTGAACTCCAGGAATCAAGGTCAATTTGCCTATGCTTTATAAATGCAAGATTTTTGTTTTCTTCTCTTCAAACACCTTGTTTTATTGTTTATTAAAAAACACTTCCAGTGGAGAGGAAAGCCAATAGACCAGGCACGTGTGGTTGGTGGTGAGAGCTGAAGTGGTAAATTATAACCAACCAGAGTGGCTGATGCTCGGCATCTGTAGCTCAGTCCGTAGCACTGTGAATTCCGGCTCAGAAGGTTGTGGATTCAAGACCCACTCCAGGACTTGAGCACATAGTCCAGACAGACAGACAGGTGCATTACTAGGCCTTGAGGTGCAATAGTAATACTCCTCCTGCTGAGCGAGTCGAACACAGGACTCGTTGGCCATGGAAGGGACATTCAGTGCAGTTCATCGGGCTGATAATCAGCTTGGAAATCCTTCCACCACTATTCCCCAAAGGGTAAAATAAACAGTAAGGCTGTGAAGATACGGCAAGAGGAGGGTAGTACCGAAAAAGTGCTGTGCTCTTACAGGTGCTGTCTTTGGGTGAGATATTGAATCAAGGCCCCATCAGGTAGACATCAAAATAGGCTCATGGGATCTTTAGAAGAGAGGTAGAGCCCAATTCTTGTCCCTCAGTCAACAGGATTGTTATTTAGAATCTGCTTTAGTCGCATCTGTCATTTACCTTGGCATATGGTGTCTCTGATCACAGTTTGTCTGTTAATTCACATGTACGGCATCCTTATCCTGAATATTAGAGTGTAAGATAGATATGGTAAGTTATTTTATCTTTCCTAATTTGTATGTATATATAAAAATATAGCCAGGGTGAAGAAATAGTGAAAATGTCAATAATTTCCTTGAGTTTGTGATAAAATCTTTCCAGCCTTTTTGCCTGGTGTAACATAGTTCACTTTTCTTGCTCAAGAGATGTTTTATTCTTGGTGTTAAATGTTCATCAGCAGCCTCCGATGACTTTGTTCAGTAACTTTACTTCCAGTTTCCATACAAAAATACAAGTTAGGATGTATGCAGCAGGTTTTACTCTGGGATCTGGTCTATCCACTATTAACATCAGCTGGGATCATAACAGTTGCAATGCGCCTCTTATATCCATCTGAATTGGCAGCTAGGTTAACATCTCATCCTCAACCTCCAACAGTGTAGCACTCCTGCAAAACTGCACAGGAGTGTCGGCCAAGACTTTGTGCTCAAGTCTCTGGCTTAGGACTTAAACCATCAATCTTACTCAGGGGTAATTGTGCCAACAACTGAGCCATAGCTGACCCAACATCTCTTTCCTAGGGTAGAAGAGCCAAGTACTAGGATACATAGGTTTAAGGTGCAAGGGGAAATGTTTAGAGGAGATGTGCAAGGCAAGTTTTTTTTACATAGATGGTGGTGAATATCTGGAATGCACTGCTTGGGGAAGTGGTGGGAGTAGATACGATAGCGGTATTTAAGGGGCAAGTAGGCAAATACGTAAATAGGATGGAAATGGAAGGGTACGGACTCCATAAGTTTTAGTTTAGGTAGGCATCAGGATCGATGCAGGCTTGGAAGGCCAAAGGGCCTGTTTCTGTGCTGTACTGTTCTTCGTTCTTTGTAACATGGTGAGCTATTGGGGTAAGGATGCAAGGATTGTGGAGAGAAGGTTGGGTTAGTGGTGATGTTACTGCAATAGAAATCCAGAGGCCCAATGTAACGCTTGCGAGTTCAAATCCCACCGTGGCTGCTGGTGAAATTTCAATTCAGTTAATAAAATCTGGAATTAAAAGCTAGTCTCATAATAGAGATGGAATGCTGATTGTCATAAAAACCACCCACTTTTAGGGAAATAAATCTGCCATTCTTACCTGGTCTGGCCTACCTGTGGCTCCAGGCCCACGTCAATGTGGTTGACCCTTAACTGCCCTCTAAAATGGCCTAGCAAGCCACTCATTTCAACGGGAAATAGGAATGGGCAACAAATGCTGGCTTTGCCAGTGACGCCCACATCCCATGAAAGATTATATTTTTAAAAAATACTGACTTGCTATTGGAATCATGGAATCCTATACTGTAGAAGGATGCCATTTGGCCCATTGAGTCTGCACAACTGCAATCCCACCTAAAACCGATCCCCATAACTCCATGCATTTACTCTAGCTGGTCCCCCTGACATGAAGGGACAATTTAACATGGCCAATCCACACATCTTTGGACTGTGGGAGGAAACTGGAGCACCCAGAGGAAACCCACGCAGAAT
The DNA here is from genome assembly GCF_965287045.1 of Carcharhinus amblyrhynchos. NCBI lineage: Eukaryota > Metazoa > Chordata > Chondrichthyes > Carcharhiniformes > Carcharhinidae > Carcharhinus > Carcharhinus amblyrhynchos. The sequence goes on from NC_137341.1 coordinate 15,139,528, forward strand.
GTGCAAACTCCACACAGACAGTGATCCAAGCCGGGAATTGGACCTGGGTCCCTGGTGCTTTGAGGCAGTAGTGCTAACCACTGTGCCACCGTGCCACTCTTGGGGGGCAGTTAGTTGTAATTTAAGATGCCCACTCCTCACAGTTGAAGCTTGATGAAGAGAGCAGGGTGCAAGGGAATAGTGGGATTGATCTCAAATATTTCTTTTTAGAAGTCTTTAGATACAGTACTAAAACCACTTACCAGGAACTAGTTTTCACGCACTGGTTTCCCACTGTTGAGATGGTGGTTTGGTAGGATAATTGGATTCCTTCTGTTTGGTTAGATGCCATGCAGTTGATTATAATAGTGGGTAGGTTGGGAGATTACAAACAGAAGTTAGCTGCCATTGGCTTGTTGGTAGAATCCTGCAAGCAACTTGCATTTATATAATAGCTTTAAGGTAGGAAAGTGTTGAAAGGTGCTTGGCAGACATGTAGTGAAACATAAAATAGGAGTTGGGCTAAAGAAAGAGATATTCGGAAAGTAAAAGCTGGATCAAAGGGGTGTTAAGGATAGCCTTGAAAGAAAATAATGGAGTGGCGGGGTTTGGGGAGAGAATTCTAAAACTTAGGGCTGAAGGCATGGCCACCAATGATGTGGAGGCACAAGAGGCTTTGTTTGGAGGAACGCAGAGTTGTAGTGCTGGGGAAGGTGATGCCATACACAACATGATGCCGTGACAAGATTGAGATACTGGATTGAGAATTTTGAATTTAAATGGCATGCAGTCAGGAGAACATTGTACCAATGGAGTCTCGAGGCATGGGTAAGGGTTCTAGAAGTGACATTGCAGAATTGCAAGCAGGTAGTCCTTACAGGATTTGGAGCTGGAAACTTATGCTGGGCTGAAGTAGGGCTGGGAGGTTGTGATGAGCCTGAACCAATATCTGGGACGTTGGATGGAAATGGTGGCTGGCGCTAAAGGTAGTGGACTTGTGTGTGAGTGGAGGACTTTTTAACTCCATCAGAATGTGCTGTCAGATAAGCAGTCCCACAGCACAAAGATAGAAGAGATAGAGTTGTTTTTCACCAAGTGGCTGGCCTGTCTTCAGCTGATGTTGTCAAGATTTCCACAGTGCCCAGGTATTGTTAACATTTTCTGCATGATCAGGGAATCGTAGAATCCCTACAGTGCAGAAGCAGGCCATTCAGCCCATCGAGCCTACACTGACTCTCCTATAGAACATCCCAGCCAGGCCCTATCCTCATAACCCCACATGTAGACCATGCTAATCCCCCTAATCTATACACCTTAGGACTCTAAGGGATAATTTAGCATGCCCAATCCATCTAACCTGCACATCTTTGGACATGTGGGAGGAAACCAGAGCACCCGGAGGAAACCCACACAGATACGGAGAACATGCAAGCTCCATACAGTGATCCAAGGCTGGAATTGAACCTGGTCCCTGATGCTATGAGTCAGCAGTGCTAATCACTGTGCCACCTCAAATGTAGAAATTCACAAAAGATTTGGTAAACCAGGATCAGAATTTAACTCCTTTCTATCCACTGTGGGACATCAGACAATGTCTACAGCCTCCCCTAATGGAGGGGAGCCCAGCTGTTTAACTCTGTGATCGACAGAGACCTGCAAATCAGGATGGGTTCTAGTTTGTTGCACAGTGAGCTGGACTCGCTTGGAGAAGCGACAGGAATCACGGCTTCTACTCTTCGTTTCAACATAGTGCCACCTCCTGGACATAGACAAGATCAAACTTGGATATGGTGCCAGCCGCAGTCCACTTAGCCTCCGAGACTCCCAGTCATCAATATTGGTCATTTGGACATTGTGCTGCAGGGCAACAGTCACCTGTGGAACTGTCTGCTTACACGGAGTCCACGCTGAGGCAAGGGACTAGAATCTTGGGGCAGGTCAGTGTTACTTGTGAAGGAGACGACTCCTCTGTACCGATAAAAGTCAGTGCTATTGCCTGCTTTGGGTGGTATGCTGATTGTGGGATTAGCTTTGACGCTCTGTGGAACTTGGTTTGGCATGCTCCAGGTTTTGTAAGTGAGGTGAACCAGCCAAGGATAACACTCTGGCACAGCTACCTCAGTGTGTTACCTGCGGTAAGCCTGATAAAAGGTTAATTGTGCTCATGCATGGAGAGCCACCGACAATATCTGAGATTTCGTACACAAACTCTGCAATGGACTTTTCCAAGAATTTCAACTTTTCGGAGGTGTTGCGTTGCAGCTGTTCGTTGTATGCTTTGGTTTCCGTCCCAGTTACATCTGTTTGTTAAACAGGAAGAGACAGAGAAAATAAATGTTTGTCTAAAGTAGTTTACTGCATTGTTGGTCATTTATATATGAGTGAAGATTAGACTAGATGTTTTAGTAATCTCTCCTTCAGACTGAATTCCATTAAATTGTAAAGGTGAGTATCCATTTGATATTTTTGGTAGAACTTTCAGTGATCAGCATCTGGTGCCTATAGTGAAAATTTTTTATTTCCATTTTCCCGTGTCTGACCCTGAGTAATTGCTGCTACTCATCCCATTGGATCAAAAGTGTTGAATTATGAGGCCCATGTTCCTTTAGAATAGGGTGATTAATGGGGCTGTTCAGGTGATTTAAAGGATATGATAGTTTAAAGTTTATGTATCAGTGTCATAAGTAGGCTTACATTAAGTAAAATCCCCTAGTTGCCACATTCAGGCGCCTGTTTGGTCACATTGAGGGAGAATTGAGCATGGCCAATGCACCTAACCAGCATGTCTTTCAGACTGTGGGAGGAAACCGGAGCACCAGAGGGAACCCATGCAGACACAAGGAGAATGTGCTGATTCCGTGCAGACAGTGACTCAAGCTGGTAATCGAACCTGGGCCCCTGGCGCTGTGAGGTAACAGTGTTAACCACTATGCCACCATGCTGCCTCCGGGGAGATGATTAAAGGATGCAAAAGGATAATTAGGGAGAGAAACTGTCCCCTCTAGTGGGAAAGCTCAGAACAAAGGGGCAGAATGGGAGGGGGGAATGATATGTCAGGACGTAATACTTCATACACCAGGGAGTGGAAACCTGGAACACTTCTCACTGAGATTGAGGATTGATTGAGAAATTTAAAACTGCTTTATTTTTGTTGGGTCAGAATATCAAAGGATATGGAATCTCAGTGGGTTAGAACAGGCCTGAGGGGCTAAATGGCTGTCTTTTGTTCCTAAGATGATTAACCGCATTACCTGTAGACTGAGGCACATTTGATCAGTGCAGATTAGAGCGACCCACTTGACTCACACCATTGAAATGCACCCATTGAAAGAGCAGCGAGTAATATCTGGTGTTTCTATCGTTCATTCCTCAAAAATAAATGAAAATACCTCAATGAATTCAGGGTTAAAAAATCTTGATACAGTTTACAAATTTCACAATTATTTCTAAAACGCAATAAGGATGAGCACATGTTCACCACTAGATGGAGCTTCATAATCTCTTGGCACCACAGATTACCCATACTTCTACCTGCAGCCCCTCCACAGCAGCCAAAGATAAATGAAAGACTTGCATTTATATAGCGCCTTTCACAATATAAGGACATCCCAATATGCTGTACAGCCAGTGAAAGATAGTCACTTGCAGGAGGGAAAATCCTAATAGGTTAGAAAAGATTTTAAACCATTAGACATTAAAACACTGACAGAACTTCCAGCATTGAGTTAAATGATTTTAAAACAGACTTATCAGCTAGCAAGAAATTAGTTTACACACATATGAAATGTAGTAAGAGATTTGAACCAGTGATTATGATTTAAAACACATGCTGATATTTTGAATGTATTAATGCATTTTTAAAAGTGATGCATCAATTTATTCAAAGGCAAATTGCTGTAGGCTGGATAGTAAAGGGCGAAAAGGGCAGAACCACATTCTGAGTGAACAATGAAAACCTCAGAATGTACAAATTATCATCAGTAAATTATCTTATGGAAGAACACTCGATGTAACTTTATGGATAGGGCTTATTCATTGTCCAGATCAGACAGATGCTCCCCAGATATGGGAAAACCGTGTTCGTCTGGTTTGGCCGATGATGTGGAACTGGCTGGTCAGGTGTCTGAGGTTGCTCAATGATAAAGGAGATGGGATTAGCCAAGACAGGAGTTAGCTTCTGGATTCTATGGACTAATAAAATTCCATTATGCCAGAAGGTGAGATGCCATTGGCTAAAGTATATGACAGATGTCATCAATGACTCTTATGAATTGAAGCTGACAAATTTAAAGCTAGTGAAAGGCAGGAGTAATTGATGGTTAAAATGTAAAATTGATTTGTTTTGAATTGTATATGTAAGAATTCATTGGCGAGGTCTATATTTGGAGGAGCCCTGTCCCTTTGGTGACTTCTAGCAGCTGATGGTCAAATAAAAGATATGTCTTTAAACTGAGACACTGGCTTCATGAATCTTGTATTGTCTGAAGTTTTGGTGATACCCGGTCGCCTCACACATTCTGCTAACATCACTGTTTTAAGGAAACATGGTAGCCAGATTGTATACAGCAAGCCCCTATAAACAACAATGTGATAAATACCAGCCAATCTGCTCATAATCATGTTGGCTGAGGGATACGATTTTGACAGGACCACCGGGGATCACTGCACTGTCCTCCTTTGGTATATAGTGCCATGGGAACCTTTGCATCCATCTGAGAGGGCAGATTTAACCCTTGGTTTAACCCTCTGTCTAAGAGTTGACACCTCCGAATGTGCAACACTCCCTCAGTAATGCATTGGACTGTCAGTCTAAACGTTGTGCTTAAGCCTATGATGCAGAGGGAAGAGTGCTTCCCACTGAGTCAGGGCTGCTTCTGCGGATCCCTATACCTCTACTGCAGAGCCATTAAACCACTCAGAAATTCGTTTGGCCCTGATATTTGTTAGCAAATGAGATCCACCAGCTAACTTAGAAGAATCACTACAGGGATGTTCAAACAGGCAAGGACAGATGGCACCTGTACAAAGATTTCTTCAGTTCAAATTTCATTTATTTGCGTCACAAGTAGGTTTACATTAACACTGCAATGAAGTTACTGTGAAAGTCCCCTAGTCGCCACACTCTGGCGCCTGTTCACTGAGAGAGAATTTAGCATGGCCAATGCAGCTAACCAGATCGGCTCTCGGACTGTAGGAGGAAGCTGGAACACCCAGAGGAAACCCATGCAGACACAGGGAGAACATGCAAACTCCACACAGACAGTGACCAAGTCAAGAATCGAACCCAGGTCCCTGGTGCTGTGAGGCAGCAGTGCTAACCACTGTGCCAACGTGCTAGCCCAATTATCTCATAAATGGGTATTTGGGTTGACACTTGTTCCCTAAGAAATATTTAAAATGATATTTCATATGTTTTGTTTGAACAAAAACAAAAGGATTGCAGCTTCCTTGGGCAGAGGCCTGTTTGCTCCATTCCAAATTGGTACTGGTTTCAAATTGAGTTTGACAATGCCCCACATGAACCCTGGAGGTTAATACTGATTTCCACACACAGCTCCTTTGCAATCTCCTACTCATTCTCTCCTTCTTACACTGTAACAAAATAATAGTTCCCCTTCTTGTCCAAAGATGTGTAAGTTAGATGGATTGGCTATGGGAAATGTGTGGGGTAAAGGGATCAGGCAGGGGAGAGGAAGATACTCGGAGAGTTGGTGCAGACTCAATGGGCTAAGTGGCCTTTTCTGCACTGTAGGGATCCTAAGATATTACCCAACTGTGGGTCATCTCAAAGGAAAATATCACAATCTCTCCTGACACAAATATTCTTTACTTCCAATGTAGGATATAATTAGATCATTAACATTACGCTGTGTGTTACTTAAGTCCATTTAGTAGTGTTCTCATTGCAGTATCAGCTTCTCCTGCAAAAATACCTTCTGCCTCAGTGGTATTTGAACAAACAGCTAATGTCTGACCACCAAGTTATGAGTTTATGATTGCTTCAACCTTTCTTGGGTAAGTGAGTAGTTGAACTGTACTTCACTTGGAGATCTTTGGAATTTTGCAACCCAGAGGGTTGCTCCATTGCTGAGTGTGTGGTTAGATAGAGGGTGATGGAACTTTGGGTACTCAGAAATGGGGATAGTGTGTTGAGGAATTGCAGAAGAATCAACCATAGTTTGAACGGCAGAGCAGACTCAAAGGACCGAATGCTATACCCTTACTATTGTTTCTTATGCTCTTTAGATTCAGCTGGAAGAGCCACAGGTTTGATCCTTGTGTTGATCAGTTGGACTCTATTAGAGTGGACATCATGTGAGGATAAGGCTAACCATGAATTTTTAAAAGAATTTTTTGCATGTTCTTTTTGCCCATTCTAATTGCTCTTGAAAAGGTTGGTGGTGGGCCATCACATACATAAGAACATAAGAAATAGGAGCAGGAGTAGGCCATCTAGCCCTTCGAGCCTGCCCCGCCATTCAATAAGATCATGGCTGATCTGTTGTGGCTCAGTTCCACATCCCCGCCCTCTCCCCATAACCCTTAATCCCCTCTCCTATCAAAAACCCATCAACCTGCGTCTTAAAAATATTTAGTGAGGCAGCCTCCACCACTTCAACGGGCAGAGAATTCCAGAGATTCACCACCCTTTGAGTGAAGAAGTTCCTCCTCAACTCCATTCTAAACCGCACCCCCCCCGCCTTTATCTTGAGGCTGTGCCCCCTAGTCCTATCACCATGAACCGCTGCATTATGTGTGGTGAAGGTACATTGCTGTCAGGTAGCTAGTTCTGAATTTTGACTCAATGTTGAAGAAATTGTGACATTTCTATTTTGAGATGGAATTTAACTTGGAGGTGATGATGTTCTCTCGTGAACAGTAAAAGAATTAAGAATTAGATGGTGAGAGGGTGGGTGAGTGGAGCTGAGTCCACGAAAAAGTCAGCCATGATTTTCTCTCAGACTTGAGGAGCCAGTTGGCCTGCTCCTAGTTCATAGAAATTACAGAAACCCTACAGTGCAGAAAGAGGCCATTTGGCCCATCCAGTCTGCACCAACCACAATCCCACCCAGTCCCTAGTTCCACATCCCTACGTACTTACCCGCTAATCCCTCTAACCTATGCATCTCAGGACACTAAGGGACAATTTTAGCATGGCCAATCAACTTAACCCGCACATCTTTGGACTGTGGGAGGAAACCCACGCAGACACGAGGAGAATGTGCAAACTCCACACAGGCAGCGACCCAAGCCAAGAATCGAATCCAGGTCCCTGGAGCTGTGAAGCAGCATTGCTAACCACTGTGCTACCGTGCCGCCCCACTTAGTTCTCACTTTCTATCTGATGGACGTCACAGGTCTGGGAGTGCTGTTGAACAAGTCTTGATGGGTTGTCTGTTTTCCATGTTAAACAAGCTGCTGACACGCACTGCTAAGGCAAGCACATGAACAAAGTGTTGTTTATGGTACCATGTAGTGATTTATGTTTGGCTGGGGGTGGGGGGGGTGCAGAGAAGGAAGAAAAGGTTTACTGGAAAGGGAAGTGGGACAATAAAAGCTTTAAGAAATACTCAGCTGAAAGATCAGATCGGTTGAGATATAAATAGTGGCCTGGATTTTGCTATGACCTGTGCTCTAGTTTCTGAGTTATGGTTTGGAATCTTTGTTATTTTTATTATGTAAGGAAGGTTTTTATTTTGACAATGTATTGCACCACCTTTACTGTGAGTTCTAATTATAATTCACAAATTTGGGTGGTAGTGAACAGAATCTCAAGCTGGTTCAAACTTGCTTCATCTTGTTCTCAAATGAAGCACTGTGTATTAGTGTTAGATTAATGATACCACCATCATCGACACACCTGTCTGTTATTCCAGTGGGTGAAGAAGCCTCAGTAACTTTAGAAACAAAATGTAAAATTGAGGTTGATAATTTTATATTCCAGCCAGGGTGAAACTGACAAGTCTTCATTTGTCCTGTAGGAAAATTTGGACTTGTCAATTTCCTCCCATTTGTTGGAATGAATGGCCATACATCACAGCACCTGTGTGGTCTGGAAGACAGGTAACTGACAGTCGTGTGGTGATTACTTTTGTTGCTAGCCTGATCACTAACTGGAGAGGCACATGTCTGCCCTTCGACAGTTTCAAGTCACTTTGTGCCACAGCAATAGCCCACTGAAAGAGATTTAAACAGTGAGAGAGCAGATCCTTCTGCTCAATGGCCAAAGACCAATTGGAAAACATAAGAACATAAGAAATAGGAGCAGGAGTAGGCCATCTAGCCCTTCGAGCCTGCCCCGCCATTCAATAAGATCATGGCTGATCTGTTGTGGCTCAGTTCCACTTTCCCGCCCTCTCCCCATAACCCTTAATCCCCTCTCTTATCAAGAACCCATCAACCCGCTTCTTAAAAATATTTAGCGAGGCAGCCTCCACCACTTCAACGGGCAGAGAATTCCAGAGATTCACCACCCTTTGAGTGAAGAAGTTCCTCCTCAACTCCGTTCTAAACCGCCTCCCCTTTATCTTGAGGCTGTGCCCCCTAGTCCTACTGTCTTTTTTGAGCGGGAAGAGTCTCTCCACCTCTATCCTATCCATCCCATTCATCATCTTATACGTCTCAATGAGATCTCCCCTCATTCTTCTAAACTCTTAACGAGTACAAGCCCAGTTTATTCAGCCTCTCCTCATAGCTCAATCCCCTCAACTCCGGTATCAGCCTAGTAAACCTCCTCTGCACTCCCTCCAGGGCCAAAATATCCTTGCGCAGGTGCGGCGCCCAAAACTGCACACAGTACTCCAGCTGCGGCCTCACCAATGCCCTATACAGCTGCAGCAAGACCTCCCTACTTTTATATTCAATCCCCCTCGCTATGAAGGCCAGCATCCCATTCGCCTTCCTGACCACCTGCTGCACCTGCAAGCTGGGTTTTTGCGACTCATGCACAAGGACCCCGAGGTCCCTCTGCACCGTCGCCTGCTGCAGTTTTTCGCCACGTAAGTAATAGTCCTTCCTACCATTCTAACACTTATTAATGTCTTTATGCTGAACCACGCAAAGTTCATAGGTACTATATTAATTCACTGATTTGGACTTGAGCAATAAATTTAAATCAGCATTATGGCCCTCTGCTGCCCCTCCCCCGCCCCATTCCATCTCCCACCCCTCTCCCTCTTCTAATCTCTCGCTTCTTCCCCCAACGCTTCTCCCTTCCCCCTCTCTCTCTCTCTTTCTCTCTCTCCCCCCCCGCCTTCCCTCCCATCTCCCTTTCCAATCTCCTCTTCCCTCCTCCACTTCTCTCCTCCTCTCCTCTTCCCTTCTTCCCACTCTTCCTTCTTCCCCTCCCCATCTCCCTATCCCTCTTTCCCTCTTCTATTCCTTTCTCTTTCTCCTCTCCTCTTATTTTCCCTTTTTAAGTTTGATTATTTATTTCCTATCTGTTATGAGATGAGTAAGCAAGGAAAGTGCACGAGTTCTTTTCAGCTGAGTGAAAGTGTCACTGTAAAATCTAATTCAATGAAGCACTTATGCAATCTGTATGAATTTCAAATCTTGTGTGTGTAGAGGTATGGCTGAAAATAGCCATTTTTACAATTTTTATGTGACTAGTGCACATGATTTCCTGCTGTCCCCAGCCTAAACAACTTGCATGCTCCATGCAATAAAACTCTAATATTATGTATGTCCTGATATTAAACTGAAGGGCAGTTGTCTGAAGACATCTTGGCATTTGATCCCAGAAAGGGGAACAGTCACCACTCTGTTCTGAAGTTTGGTATGAATTTGTTATGCCAAAGATTTGAAAAATGGGCCATTGTCCTGTATGTCGGCTAAACAATAACAAAAACCATTTCATTGAAACAATGACCTTTAAATGCAGAGGGGAAAGACTTGAAGAATTTATGAAATTTGGCATGAGAATCCAGCAGTTCCAAGGGTCAAACCACAAGTTAAACCTGTTACAGTAAGACTATATTGAACAAATAAACGACACTATCTCGGAGTAATGGCTGTTGTCCCATCCTCATCATAGTGTCTGTAACCGAGACAATCTCTTCCTGGGTTCCTTTCATTTTCACTTTGTTTAAGAATTTGAAACTTAAACCCAAGGGAGGGATCCTGCACCGGGTTTCCTGTCTCTCCAGAAGTGCACGTCATCGTGGGCAGGACGGGAACATTTGGAGAGTGGCCAAAAAGCCACATTTTTCTGTCCCGCCCATGATGATGAATAAGATGATGAATGGGATGGATAGGATAGAGGTGGAAAGACTCTTCCCGCTCAAAAAAGACAGTAGGACTAGGGGGCACAGCCTCAAGATAAAGGGAGGGCGGTTTAGAACGGAGTTGAGGAGGAACTTCTTCACTCAAAGGGTGGTGAATCTCTGGAATTCTCTGCCCGTTGAAGTGGTGGAGGCTGCCTCGCTAAATATTTTTAAGAAGCGGGTTGATGGGTTTTTGATAAGAGAGGGGATTAAGGGTTATGGGGAGAGGGCGGGAAAGTGGAACTGAGCCACGACAGATCAGCCATGATCTTATTGAATGGCGGGGCAGGCTCGAAGGGCCAGATGGCCTACTTCTGCTCCTATTTCTTATGTTCTTATGATACCTGCTGTTGGACAGGAAAATCCTGGCCCACGTGGGCTGACAGATATCTGGCCAGTGAGACATGATGTACGAGTGAAAGTGTGCATTGGGATCCAGGAGGTTTTGAGCTGGAGTTGGTGACTTGGATCCAAGTGCAATTTACCTGGTTGGCTCCCGAGGAAATATTGGACAGATTAAAACCTGATCAAACACCCAGGCAGCTCTACACTGACCTCCTCCAAACACTTAGCCCTGGCAAACCTCCAGACCACCTGACTATCTAGCTGACCACACCCAACCATCTCCCCTTTCACTCCCCCACCAACCACCTCAGCATCCCCACTTTTTGACCATCCAATCGCCATCCAACCCAACCACAACCCCCACCACCACCATCACCAACCCCTTAACTTCTACCCCAGCCAGCCTGACTGCCTGACCTTCTTCAGGTCTGACCTGACTACCTACTTACCCTCCTACCCACCTCACCCACTTAGCAATTAATCTATCGATTAATAAACCTGAAATTATAAATCAATCATTGATTGTTGTAAAAACCCACCTGGTTCACTAATGTCCTCTAGGGAAGGAAATCTGCCGTCCTTACCTGGCCTGGCCTGGCCTACATATGACTCCAGAACCTTAACTGTGCTCTCAAATGGTCCATAAAGCTACTCAGCTCAAGAGAAATTAGTGATGGGGAACAAATGCTGGCCCAGCCAGCGATGCCCACATCCCATGAAAGAATAAAGAGAAAAATATTTTTGCACACTTCTTTGTTTTAACACCAATATTTGCTGACAATATTGGCTCCCAGGCTCTCATTAAATGTTTGTGTTTTAATACTTCCATGGCCTTGACCTACGTTTCTTACATAACCTTCTCTATCCCAATAACCTACTCATCCCAGTTTCTGCCTTTCTGTATCTCTGACCTCTTGTGCATCCCTCACTTCACCCCAGTATTGACGCCATGCTTTCAGGCTCCTCAGCCCAGTCTCTGGCCTTTCCAAGCTTTGGCTTCATTTCTTACTCTTTGTTTTAAGGCCTTCTTTAACATCGACCTCTTTGGCCAATGTTTGGTCATTCCCCTCCTAACCTCCCTGCCTTTTCTTTAGAATGCTTATTATACTTGCCTGAGACATGGAAACATTTTTCCACACAGTTGTGCTACGTAATAGGTGTGTCATTATTAAAAGTTGAAATAATGCAGGCCGTAAACATCTGCGTGACCTCATCTTTGCTGCTCCTTAGTTGATTTTTGGGAAGCGAAGAAAGATTCATCAATTAAACTTCTTGGCTCGGTTGCCTTAACTTTGGCCTTCATATCAGAATGTTGTGAATTCAAGCTCCACTCCGAAGAGATTAAGCATATAAAGAACAAAAAACAATACAGCACAGGAACAGGCCTTTCGGCCCACCAAGCCTGCACCGGTACGTGGTTTCTATCCCTCTGTCCACCTCCCATTCTTGTGTTTATCAAGGTATACCTTGAAAGTTGCGAACAAGCTTCCATCATCTCCACTAGCAGTGTATTCTAAATGGCCACCGCTCTCGTGTGAAAAACTTTCCTCGCATATCTCCCTAAACTTACCCCCTCTTACCTTAAACTTGTGCTCTCTTGTAGTCAACTCTCCCACTCCGGGAAAAAGCCTCTGACTATTCACCACATCTATGCCCCTCATAATTTTATAGACTTCTATCAGATTGCCCCTCAGCCTCTTTTTTTTTCCAATGAAAACAATCCGAGTTAATCCTCAAACCTAAAATCCTCCAGACTAGGCAGCATCCTGGTAAACCTTCTCTGCACCCTTCCCAAAGCATTCATGTCCTTCTGCTAGCGTGGTGGCGCAATATTCCAGATGTGGCCATCTGTAATCTACACTAATGCATTAGACTGAGTGTGTGCTACATTGTCTGTAGTGCATCTTTTGTTTGAGATATCAAATCAAATGTCTGTTCAGATGGATGTGAAAGTTCCATAGTACTTTTTTTTGGAGGAGTATGAGGAATTCTCCCAGTGTTTTGGCCGCAGTCCATTTCTCAAACAGTGCTAATGAAGACAGATGAGTTGGTCATTTATCTCACTGCTGTTGGTGCAGGAATTGGCCACCACACTTGCTTACAAAACAGCAATGGCAATACATCAAAAGTAATGGTTTGGGCTTTGAAATGCTTTGGAATGTTCTAAGGGTGTGTAAGGCACTACATGAATAGGAGTTATTTTTCCTTTGAAATGCAGTGGTAAGTTGAGATAGCGTGTCTCCATGTTAGAGGCTGAGTGCTTTGACATATCTGTTTGTGCGTTGAGATATCATAATGGAGGGCTTTGTTTCAGATGCCTGGCTCTCGAATGTGACTGCTCTAGAGAACTTACCTATTGAAACCAGATCCCATTGAATGTCTGAATTCTTTTTTGAGTCTACCCTCGAGGAACTTTGGTAAATTGAAGCTGCTTTTATTTTACAAAAGGGCCTCGCCTTTCCCTATCTCTGGAACCTCCTCCAGCCCTAAAATCCACTGAGATTCACACTGCTCCTGTTCTGGCCTTTTGCACAGCTGTGATTTGGGAGACTCTACCATGGCAGCCATGCCTTCTGCTGCCACAGCTGCAGCTCTGGAATTCCCCTCCTAAACCTCTGCTTTTCTTCTTGAAGGTGCTGTTTAAAACTTCCCCAAGCTTTTGATTGTCTGCCTTGCGGCACATTCTTCTGCCTGACTCTGCCACTTATTTGCCTTGAAGTTGAGGAATTACAAAAGTTTTAGTGGTTATTGTTGGTTGGTTCAGGCCGTGAGACAAAATTGATAATCTTGTGGTTGCTGGAGACAAGAGAAAGGCACATTGTTGGAATGTGGTCAAACCAAACTGAATAATGTATCTGACTGAGATGATGCCCATTCCAGAATTCCAACAGTTATAGTGATAATTTACAGTCATGGTTTTGGAATGGTTCCTGCAAATTGGAAGTGTAACAAAGCACTGTTTAAGAAAGGAAGCATACAGAAAACAAAGAGCTACAGACCTATTAGTCCGACATCAGTGGTACGGAAGATGCTAGAATCTACATATGATCAAATGAATTAGGAGCAGGAGTAGGCCACTCGGCCCTTCAAGCCAACTCCGCCCTTCAATAAGATCTTGGCTGACCTGATTATAACCTCAACTCCATGTTCCTACCTACCTGTGATAACATTTTACCCCCTTGCTTATCAAGAATCTATCTCCTTTTGCCTTTTTGAGGAAGAGAGTTTCAAAAACCCTTAATTTTCTGAGAGGCCAACTTTCTCCTCATCTCTGTGTTTAAATGGACAACTCCTTAACTTTAAACAGCGATGCCTAGTTCTAGATCTGTTCTTTTATGAAGGATGTGATAACTGAACATTTACAAAATACTGACAGGATTGGGTCAAGTCAACATGGATTTTTGAAAGGCAAAGGCAAAATACTATAGATACTGGAATCTGAAACAAAGACAAAAAAGTGCTGGAAAATCTAGGCAGCATCAAAGATCTGATGAAGGATCATCCAGACTCAACGTTGGCTCTATTCCATTTCCACAGACGCTGCCATACCTGCTGAGATTTTCCAGCATTTTCTGTTTTTGTTTATGAGAGGGAAATCACTTTTGACAAACCCATTGGAGATTTGTGAGGATGTAACTAGCAGAATAGATAAAGGGGAACGGGTAGAGATGTGGTGTATCTGGATTTTCATAATGCTTTTGATGAGGTCCCACACAAGATGTTCAGAGTCTATGGGATTAGGGGTAATACACTGGCATGGATTGAGAATTGGTTACTTAACAAAGTAGGAAATCAGATTAAATGGGTCATTCTCAGATTGGAAGACTCTGACTAGTGGGTACCACAAGGGTCCGTATTTGGGTCCCTTCTATTCAGAATTTATGGCAATGATTTGGATGTGGGGGCGAAATGTAATATTTCAAAGTTTCCATTTGGTGCTACAGAACTTGAGTATTGCTGAAAATAAAGAGGCATTTTTGACAAAAGGTGTCTCTCTTTTTCAGCAATATCCATGTTTGCTGATAACACAAAACCTGGTGGGAATCAGCCATGATCTTATTGAATGGCGGGGCAGGCTCGAAGGGCTAGATGGCCTACTCCTGCTCCTATTTCTTATGAATGTGAGTTTAGAGGGGAGTGCAAGGGGGTTTAGACAGGCTAAGCGAGTGGGTAAGACTGTGGCAGTCAGGAGGGAATTATCCTGGGACTTCTCAACACTGACGCTGGATCCCATGAAGACTCATGGCATCAGGTCAAACATGGACAAGGAAACATGAGCAACATACCTAAAAATGAGGTGTCAACCTTGTGAAGCTACAACATAAGATTGCTTGCATGCCAAACAGCATAAGCAGCAAGTTTCGACAGAGCTAAGCAATTCCACAACCAACGGATCAGATCTAAGCTCTGTATTCCTGCCACATCCTGTGGGAATGAGCTCAGGAAATTCCTGCTGCTTGCCTTTGTGAGTGAGCACTCACAGGATTGGCACTCATGAAGGAGGACCTGCAGTTTATTCCATGCTTGCAGAATACCAAGCCCTGCCTTGCTGATTACCTGCCCTAATAGTTTGGTTATCCTGCTCTTGGTTTGTCCTGTTTTGAATATTTGTCAATGAATGATGCAAGTTCACTCAACAATTGGGTTAGTGACTGCTCATTCTATCCTCACGTTGCATAGTATCCGAGCTACGAAATGATATCTGACTGTAATTAGTGTAAGAACAGTGTGCCTCTCTGCAACTGGGGTAGCTTGGAACTTGGATGAACTTCACTCCAATTCTGGGTCTGTCTTAGCTATTCTCTTTGATTCAGCAGTGTTGATCACTTTGTAAGTGATGCTTACGTCTTTATGTTCAGGAGCAAGCCTTTGCGGGACAATAACTATTTCTGAGATGGCATAAGTCAGGTGCATAACAGTAAAGTGATCTGCAATGGATATCATGATTTTCAACCATGCCCTGAAATGCACTGCTCCAGTGTTCCAATAGATGGGTTGAAACCACATGGAGTCACGGTCAAATACCAGCCCTTAAGCGGAATTATTTTCCGAATGGCAGATCAATGTGCAGAGTGACAATTAAGATCAAAACTCACTTCAGATCGCTCGTGACTAGGAACAATGATAGACCCTACCAGGCTATGCCAGTGGGCTGACTTCACACTTTCTAATCCGCTTCCTGATTCTGACTGGCTCTGATTTTAAAAGAACATTGAATTTCCCCTTGCTGGGCTAAGCTCTTTCTCATGACGCTTTTGTACTGCTAATCACAGGATACACGAGAGCTGTCTCTCCATCTTCTTTCCTCTTGAGTGCATTGGCAGTCAGCATGTCAATAAAACTTTGTGCGGACTGGATTCTCCCTGTGCTAGGCCCAAGTGAACCAGTCACCCGGGCACTAGGTGCAGATGTTATCACCACTCAGAGCTCCTAAAGCAATTTAATTATTGTTCTCCAAATCGTTGGGAAAGTATCTTTGATACCTAACTAATTAACTCCCTTCACCTCAGCATGTGACTATTGTGAGATTTTAGATTTTTGGTGGAATACTTCCATTTTGGTGACCTTGATGTAATTTAACTCCTTTCCAAGTCTTTACTGCTGAAACATCATGGCAAACCCCCAAAACACAAGGCTTCCCTACTTTCCCAATGGAAACATTGTTTTCTGGGATGTATTAACTAATCGAAAAGAGGGAGCAGTGTCAACTACTGCCCCAGTATGAGGAAGGATTCATTCGATGGCTAGACACCCTGAACTGGCTTTGCTGCGATTTTTGAGGCATATAGATTTAATGGTATGGTAATACCATTCACTCTCTTTCTGTACGGAAATTAAAAGTCTGAAGCTCTGCTCTGAATTAATCTGCAAGAACCAGGACAAAGAGGCACAGGTTCAAAATAGGAAAATAGAAGACTGATGTCTGGAAGTAATCCTCCGCAGAAGGAATTGTCACCACTTCCAATCCAAATAGAATAATGGACAAAAATACCTGGAATCATTGAACAAACAAAAGGTGCAGTGGGGAAATTGTAGGGTTTTTCTGGACAGACAAATGAGGGCTGGTCAAATGATCACCTTAATCTGTGACTACCTTACCTAGCAATTATCACAACTCATGCAAGAGATAAGACATGAATAATTCTTATCTCTTATACACCATTTTTAAAACTGTCTGGACAGAAATGCTTAACATTATTGTTTTATTCCTTTGCGTATTTGAATGTAAGTACACTAATTCCTCATTTAAAGTTGCAGTTGGATTTCTGAAAGTTGTGACTTTAAGTGAAACAACTTTAAGAGAATCAGAATTTCCCATTCCCATTGCAACAAATATGAAAGCTTCAATCCAGGTTCAATTGGATACAGTTAAAAGTAAGGACCAAAGTAAGTGCAAAAGGCTCTGATTTAAAGAGAGAGAGAGCTGAAGGGGCAGACTTGGAAGGCAGTGGGCTTGAAAGAAAGGAGAAGACCCAAGAAGACAGATGGTGGCTGGTGACTCCTTACTAATGGGTCTTTGGAGCTGTGGTGTTCTGCTTGCCATGGCCGAATATCTGAAGGTGTGTTTGGTAGGTCCAGCTTGAGCGTACACAAAGATCTGGGGGGGAAAGAAGCATCGAAAGAAAAGTTTGCAACCCTGGAGGAGAAACCTTGCTAAAGATGTCTGAGTAAAAGCATAATTTGGGAGAGGATGCCAAAAAGAGTTCTTTAAGCGTGGAGATTAGAAACACTCAGGTGAAAGGTAAGAGTTTTAGCGAGAGCAGTCAGTTTATGATGTAACAAATTCTGGGGGAGGGAGTCCACAGTCTCTGATTTGGTAACATCTGCCATTTGCTTTTAGAGTGTGGTGTGTCTGATTGCAGTTTGTCTATTAGTTTAAATAGATCACATGCTTGCAGTGAATGTTAGAGTATAAGATAGCTATTGTAAATTGTGTTATCTTTACAAATTTGTATGTATCTTTAACAATAGAGTTGGGATGAAGGAATAATGTGATTTGACTCATTTACTGATGTTTGGACTGAAATCTCCCCAACCTTTTTGTCTAATGTAATGTAGTTCATTTTCCTTGTTTAATATTTTATAATTTTGTTAAATGTTTATTAGCAGTCACCTGTGAACGTGTTCAGTAACTGCCCTGCATGTTTCCTAATGAAAAATAAAAGGTTGGACCTAACAAGCCAGCTTTCACTCCAGGATCTGCTTTTGTCCTGGGGTAACATCGGCTGGGATCCAAGGAGGAGGAGGTGGGGTCGGGGTCTGGAAGAGAGGGAAAACACTGGTCCAAACTCTACGTATAGTTAGGTGCGCATGTGCAAGGATCAAAGAGAGGCGACTAGGCAAGGACGGAGAGGCTGCTGAGGTTTAATTCCCCACTCACCTGATGAAGGAGCAGTGCTCCGGAAGCTAGTGGCATTGTTACCAAATAAACCTGTTGGACTTTAACCTGCTGTTGTGAGACTTCTTACTGTGTTTGCAAAAGATGAGCAGATTTGTAACTCAACCCAGGGTAGGCCAACAACAGTGAGGTGCAACCCTCTGAGAGCACCATGAGGGAGGGGAGCAGGTAAGGTGAACTGACGACTCAACCCAGGGCTGAGGGCAGGCCAGCATCAGCAAGGCGGCAATAGCCATCATGAGGCGAGGTCAGCGGCTGAGTGGAGCAGGCAAGGAGAACAGGTCTGCGACTCTACCCGGCACAGGCCAGCAACCGTGAAGCATGGCATCCTGAATCAAACCTTAGCCATGAAGCGGGAGTCTGCCTTGAAAACCCCAAGAAAGAGAGGTGACTGAGAATGGGAAAAGGTGAGGGGAGTTTTGTCAGGGTATGGGTGGGAAGGAGGGTGTGGGGGGTGGCAAATATGCGAGGGGATAAGCCTGGGTTGCAGACTTTCTGGGAGGAAGACTGTATAAGGTGCAGATTATATTTTGGAAAGGGGAGAAGAGTTTATGATGGAGTTCAGAGTCCACAGGGAGGAAGAGTATGTGAGGGGGGGAATGGGTAGCAGAAGAGTGAGTGTGTTCTTTTGAAATCCAGCTTTATAGTTAAAAGATAAATACAATTTTTTGCAGAGTTTGAACTGAAGCTGATAAAATTGTGGAGTGACGGTGTAAACGCCTGCTCCTTTGGTTTTCCTCATCTTTTCCCTTTGAATTCTGTGGGGTGAAGGTGGGCAGGATCAGGAGGGGGTTCAAGACGGGGAGGTGGAGGTGAGGGTGGGCAAGGTCAGGAGGGGGGAAGGGGATGAGGGTGGGCAAGGTCAGGAGGGGGGAAGGGGATGAGGGTGGGCAGGGTCAGGAGGGGGGAAGGGGATGAGGGTGGGCAGGGTCAGGAGGGGGGAAGGGGATGAGGGTGGGCAGGGTCAGGAGGGACACGAGGTCGTGGGGGGCAGAAATGAAGCTGAAGTCGAGACCCCACGAACCATAAATCTGCCTCTGCTTATAAGTTGAAATAGTTGAAATTCTGAGAGTCCTATGCTCGTGCATGAAATAACTTTAATAAAACAATTTTAGAAATATAGAAGAAATGGGCTAACCTATTGCCATCTGCTTGACAACACTCTCCCCCTTCCCAACCCCTCTCCCCCCAATCCTCCTGCTCCCATCCCCCATCCCCTCTCCCCCCCAATCCTCCTGCCCCCCCCCTCCCCATCCCCCTCTCCCCCCAATCTTCCTCCCCCCATCCCCCCCTCCCGCCTCCCACCTCCCCCCCCCCTCCACCGATTCACCACCTCCTCCCTCTCCCCCTCCCACTCTCCGCCTCTCCCTCTCCCCCTCCCACTCTCCGCCTCTCCCTCCCCCTCCCACTCTCCGCCTCTCCCTCCCCCTCCCACTCTCCGCCTCTCCCTCCCCCTCCCACTCTCCGCCTCTCCCTCCCCCTCCCACTCTCCGCCTCTCCCTCCCCCTCCCACTCTCCGCCTCTCCCTCCCCCTCCCACTCTCCGCCTCTCCCTCCCCCTCCCACTCTCCGCCTCTCCCTCCCCCTCCCACTCTCCGCCTCTCCCTCCCCCTCCCACTCTCCGCCTCTCCATCCCCCTCCCACTCTCCGCCTCTCCCTCCCCCTCCCACTCTCCGCCTCTCCCTCCCCCTCCCACTCTCCGCCTCTCCCTCCCCCTCCCACTCTCCGCCTCTCCCTCCCCCTCCCACTCTCCGCCTCTCCCTCCCCCTCCCACTCTCCGCCTCTCCCTCCCCCTCCCACTCTCCGCCTCTCCCTCCCCCTCCCACTCTCCGCCTCTCCCTCCCCCTCCCACTCTCCGCCTCTCCCTCCCCCTCCCACTCTCCGCCTCTCCCTCCCCCTCCCACTCTCCGCCTCTCCCTCCCCCTCCCACTCTCCGCCTCCCCTGCTGACTGACTCTTCCAATTCATTGTTTTTCTCTTTCCAAACCCTCGCTGTGACCAAGGCTTTGGGAGAGGGGGCAGAGAAATGGAGAAAGCGACTGAAGGAGCAAAACGGTCAGGGAGGGAGGCAGCGTAGGGGAGGGCGAGGGAGAGAGAGACAGACCATGAGAGGCCACTCCAAAAATAAGGTCAGCTGTGCCAACACAGTGCTACACTGCCCTGGCACATAACAGCACTAAATCTGGCACCTTGATGATAAATGAACATACCAGCCCCTTTATATCTGCGACACTAAAGTGGAACATTGCAGAATAAAACAGTGATATAATGCATGCAAATTTGCTGTCAGTATTGTGCAAAGCTTTCCGTTTATTTTGTTGAGGCCAAGCAGATATTGGTGTGGACTCAATACTGATGTATTGTGACTCAGTGACTTGACTCTGAATGTCGAACTGACAGTTCCATGGTCGACTGACTGGCCAAAGTAAACATTTCAGATCAGTTTAGTTTTAGTAAGGAATGCCCAAGAAAAGGCCTTCAGGCAAATTGGTGCAATGTTGTTTGGTTAACACAGCTAGTTCTTTCCTTTAAGTAAGAGATTAGACTGTGGTTTCTAACTGATGCCAGGCTGCAAACTCGTCAAGTTAGAACGTCATCTTTTTTCAAATCCTTTGATTGTTGTGTGGCATTACAACCATGCTAAATGGGATAGATTCAGAACAGACCCAGCAACTCCATACTGGGTGTTCATGAGGTGCTGCGCATAACAGTGGTTAGCGCTGCTGCTTCACAATGCCAGGGAAATGGGCTCACTTCCTAGCTTGAGCCGCTATCTGTGCAGAGTCTGCATGTTCTCCCAGTGTCTGCATGGGTTTCCTCGCACAGTCCAAAAGACATGCTGGTTAGGTGCATTGGCCATGCTAAATTCTCCCTCAGTGTACCCGAACAGGCGCCGGAGTGCAGCGATTAGGGGATTTTCACAGTAATTTCATTGCAATGTGAATGTAAGCCAACTTGTGACACTAATTAATAAACTTTAAAACAATCAGTAGCAGCAAGTAGCCTAGCATATCTCTCATTATCATTGTTGAGGGGTTAGGTAGCTCAGTCGGCTGGTTTTGTGATGCAGAGTAATGCCAACAGCACAGGTTCAATTCTTGTACTGGCTGAGGTTATTCATGAAGGCCCCTCCTTCTCAACCATGCCCCTCGTCTGAGGTGTGGTGACCATCAGGTTAAATCACCACCAGTCATCTCTCTCTCTCAAAAAGGGGGAGAGCAGTCTATCTGGGACCTTGGTGACTTTTATTTCATCACTATTACTGTCGTCATCAAGCTATGGGGCTATTCTTAAGAAGTGTAGGGAAGTATGTCAGAAACAGCATTGGATGTATCTGCAAGTGAGGTGCATACCTGGTGGAAGCTACAACGTTGGATAACGTGGAAGGTAAACAGTGAAAGACAGCATGGTAGAGACAGAGTGAAGCAATCCCATAACTAACGTTGCAGAACAAACCTCTGCAGTATCCGGTCGTGAATAACTGTAGACAATTAAACAAGCAGTAGAAGGAAGAAGCTTCATGAACACCCCCGTCCTCAACAAATTCGATTTGATTTATTGTTGTCACATATATTAGCGTACCGTGAAAAGTGTTTTTTTTGCACACTATACAGACAAGGCATACTGTTCATAGAGAAGGAAAGGAGAGAGTATGGAATGTTGTGTTATAGTCATAACTAGGGTGTAGAGAAAGATCAACTGAATGCGAGGCAAGTCTATTCAAAAGATGGCAGCAGGGAAGAAGCTATTCTTGAATCAGTTGGTACGTGACCTCAGACATTTGATTCTTTCTCCCGATGGAAAACAGTGGAAGAGTGTATGTCCGGTGTGTCTGGGGTCCTTGATTATGCTGGCTGCTTTTCTGAGACAGCGGCAAGTGTAGACAGTGAATGGGAGGCTGTTTTGAGTGACGGACTGGGCTTTGTTCATGACCCTTCCTAATTTCTTGCAGTCTTGGACAGAGTAGGAGCCATACCAAGCTGTGTTACAACCAGAAAGAATGCTTTCTATGGTGCGCCTGTAGAAGTTGGTGAGAGCCACAGCTGACATGCCAAATTTCCTGAGTCTCCTGAGAAAGCAGAGGCGTTGGTGGCTTTCTTAACTATAGTATTGACATGGGGAGACCAGGAAGGGTTGTTGGTGATCAATGGTGGAGCCCCATGTACGTGAGCGCAAAGGATGAGACTGAAGCATTTGCAGATATTTCCAATTTATCCCAGCAGCTATTAAGAAACCTGCAGACATGACAGTCAGAAATAATGAGTATTGTCAATTGTTTCATTTTGTTAAAGTCCTTTTCTATGATGTCTCAAGACATCCCAAAGTGCTTCATAGGAAATTGATTACTTTTGAAGTTTAGTCACTAGCTTTGGGCTGCTGATGATATCCAGACAGCAAGACTGCAAAAGTGACATGGGGATGAATGGCTCCTTTTTGGTGGTGGAGGTTTAGGGAGAAATAATGGCTGAAATACCTGGAGGACTCCCCGACTCCTCGTCAAAACACCTCCATGGACAAGTTGACAGAATCAGGGCTTAATTTCTCTTCTAAAAGACAGCAGTACTGCATTGAAATGTCACCATCAGTCATTTCCTTACAATCTGGAATGGAACTTGAACTCAAATTCTTATGACTTCAGACGTACATCAGTTAATACATAAAGCAGTGCAGTGCCAGCAGTGTGGAAATTATGAATCTTTATTGTACTGTGAATAACAAGTAACAATTTGCACTTATGTAACATCTTCAATGTCGCAAAATGTCCCATGGTGAAATTGATACCAAACCACTTCATGCAATATTAGGACAGTGACCAAAGTTTTGATCCTTGAGATAGATGTTAAGGATGATCTGAAAGGAGAAGAGATGTTGAGAGAGGAAATTCCAGAGGTTAGATCCTCGGCAGCTAAAGGCACATCTACTGAGGTGAAGGGAGTAAGGAATGCCAAAGAGACCAGAATTAGTATGCAGATCTCAGAGGGTTTTGAGGCTGGAGGAGATTAACAAGATAGGAAGAAGCGAGGCTCTGGAGGGATTTGAAAACAAGAGTGACCATTTTTGAAGCAGAGATGTTGCCGGACTATCAGCCAGTGAGGGTTAGTGAGTACAGGCGTGATGGGTGAACAGAACTAGGTGCTGCTGCTGCTTGTAGCAACTTCTCCCAGGAGATCTGTTTGAGTTCTAAGTTTATTAGTGTCACCAGTAGGCTTACGTTGACACTGCAATGAAGTTACTGTGAAAATCCCCTAGTCGCCTGTTCGGGTACACTGACAGAGAATTTAGAATGGCCAATCCACCTAACTAACACGTCTTTTGGACTTTGGGAGGAAACTGAAGCACCTGGAGGAAACCCACACAGACATGGGGAGAATGTGCAGATTCCGCACAGACAGTGACCCAAGCCGGGAATCGAACCCAGGTGCCTGGTGCTGCGAGGCAGCAGCGCTAACCACTCTGTTACCATGCCACCCTCTGTGCTATAATCATGTTTATCTATCTTGTGCTATCTTCACATATCTACTGTAGCTCATTTGCAAATGTTCTGTTACAGCCATTGTCCTCTGCCTAGGCCGATCCCTCTTTCTGCTTTACCTGCTAGAGCTTTCCAGCTCCGATCAATTATCTGAAATGCTGACATTTTCTTTCCTGGATGTGACATTTTTGGAGCTATTTTTGATCTTGCCAGTTCAAACACCTCTTCATTTGTCACATGTTCTGTATGTGGAATGTTAAACATAGGCCTTCTCACACCCACGTTTCCAATGCCTCTAGTTTCTTCCTGCCTTTCTTTACTGCCTAGGTTTCAGAAGCAAACAGGAAAGTGGATAGCATGTAGCATATTATCTTTTTTACCATGTTTCAAACTTGAGTTTTCTGGTTGATCACACATCCTTCATCTTCACAAAATTACTTCTGGCTATCTTCTTTTGACTTTGACATCACAGCATCCATCCTCTGTTATAATTTGTCCCAAATAGATAAACTTATCGACTTGTTCCAGTGTGACACCATCCACTTCAATCTTCACTCTGCTTTCTTCTGATGCGTTCCTTAGAATCATAGAATAAAATCATCGAATCGTTACAATGCAGAAGGAGGCCATTCAGCCCATCGAGTCTGCACTGACTCTGACAATATCTTATCCAGATGCACCCACCCCCCCCAACCTATCCTCGTAGTCCTATGCATTTACCCTGCTAATCCCTTAATAAGAGTCACTTAACCATGGCCAACACAGCTTACCTGCAGATCTTTTGGCTGTGGGGAGGAAACCGGAGCACCTGGAGGAAACCCACATAGACACACAGAGAATGTGCAGACTCCACACAGGCAGTGACCCAAGCTGGGAATCGAACCCGGGTCCCTGGTGCTGTGAGGCAATAGTGCTAACCACTGTGCCACTGTGCCGTCCTCCTTCTGACTGTTTTTGTCCTTTCAGTGTTCATCCTCAATCCAAATTTTGAGCTTCTAGATTTTTCTTGATTTTAAAATATTTTGTAGGGCCTTTTCTGTGTCGTCAGTGTACCATCAGATGTTAAGATGTAGGCCTCAGTGTTTTGGATGAGCTCAAGTTTAGGAGGGAGACTGGCCAGGAGAGCATTGGAATCAATACAAAAGCCTGGGAGCTTGGTTATGGGTGTAATTTTAAATTTAAATTTTAAGTTTATTTCATAAACCAAACTGCTTATGGATTACTAAGCTTATTGCTGTTACACTCATGAAAGTTCTATGTAGAAATATGGGAGTAAATGTTACTGTGTTGTACTGAGACTTTCTTCGTTTGGGAACCTTGGCCAGTTTCTGATCTGTTAGAGACATAGGACTTGATGGCAGGAGGCCATTCAGCCCATCGAATCTGCTCTTATTGTGACCTGGTTGTGGTCCACTTTGCCATTTGCCCCCATCCCCCATAACCCTCCACTCCCTTATCCATCAAAAACCTGTCTAACTCTCCATGGGATAAATTCAGTGACTCCGTTGCTTTCTGGGGAAGAGAATTCCACGTCGCATCGACTCTTTGAAAGAAAAAAATTCTCCTCATCTCTATGTTAGCTATGAGGAGAGGTTGGAGAAACTTGGCTTGTTCTCATTGGAACAACTTGGGTTGAGAGGGGACCTAATAGAAGTCTACAAGATTATGAGGGGCATAGACAGAGTGGATAGTCAGAAGCTTTTTCCCAGGGTGGAAGAGTCAATTACTGGGGGGGCATAGATTTAAGGTGCGAGGGGCAAGATTTAAAGGGGATATACGAGGCAAGTTTTTTACACAGAGGGTGGTGGATGTCTGGAATTCTCTGGAAGTAGTGGAAGCAAATACGATAGTGAGTTTTAAGGGGCGTCTTGACAAATATATGAATAGGATGGGAATAAATGGATATGGTCCCTGGAAGGTAGGGGGTTTTAGTTCAGTTGGGCAGCATGGTCGGTGCAGCCATGGAAGGTCGAAGGGCCTGTCCCTGTGCTGTAATTTTCTTTGTTCTTAAACATTGGACTTCTGGTTGTTAAACTATGTCCTCTGGTCTCTCCCACAAGAAGAAACATCCTCTCAGAATCCACCCCATCAGATCCCCTCAGGTTCTTATCATTTCCATAAGATCACATCTTCTAAACTCTGGTGGCTATAGGCTCAACCTGTTCAACCTTTCTTCACAAGGTAAGCTCCTCATCCCAGGAATGAGTCGAGTGAACCTTCTCTGAACTGCTTCTAAAGCAGTGATTTTTTTTCAAATAAGGAGATCAAAACTGTATGCATTATTCCAGATGTGGTCTCATTAAGGGCCTCTGCAGCTGCGGTAAAACTTATGCATGAAGAATTGATGTTGTCTTTGATCTGATCTGCCTTAATGGCAGTAAAATTTTAATGCACAGCAACATGAAATTTCAAAAAGTTATGGCATTTGATGCTTTTTATTGTCAGTGAGGCTCACTTCATAGGGGAACTTGGGATCTGCTCATCCAGAAACTTCCACAGGTGAAGAAGTTGAACTCGGCTCTGATTGTTGCTGGTTTCTTGGGGAAGCGAATAGCAGACCCCATTTTTAATTTGGGCTGCCAACTCTAGTTGGATTTTCTCCTGGAGGATTCATCATCTGATCCCCTGGCCCTTGCCTCAAGAACCCCTGCTCTGATTTTTTTTTATTCATGGGACATGGATGTTGCTGGCTGGCCAGCATTTGTTGCCCATCCCTAGTTGCCCGAGGGCAGTTGAGAATCAGCCACATTGCTGAGGGTCTGGAGTTACATGTAGGTCAGACCAGGTAAGGACAGCAGATTTCCTTCCCTAAAGGACATTAATGAACCAGATGTATTTTTCCAACAATTGACAATGGTTTCATGGTCATCGATAGATTCTTAATTCCAGATTTTTTTATTAAATTCAAATTCCACCATCTGCCATGGTGGGATTTGAACCCAGGCCTCCAAAACTAAGTCTCTGGATTAATAGTCTAGTGATAATAACCACTAAACCATTGCCTCCCTTGCCTGTCTTCTCTCAATCTTTCCACCCATGCCCAATGTGAGATGTGAACCACCAATGGAGATCAGCTATCCAGCATGGGGTGCTGAGAATTGCAGGAAATTGCAGTCTCTTTGTCCTGAATTGTACCAGAGACATCTGCTTTTATTCCCTGCAGTTTAGAAGAATTAGAGGTGATCTGATTGAAACATATGAAATTCTTGAGGGGCTTGACTCAAAAATATTGGTAGTGGTTACCCCTGACTGGAGAATCTGGAACATGGGTGGTCACAGTCTCAGAATAAGAAGTAGTCCATGAGGGTCCAGGCTCGATGGACTGAATGGCCTCCTTCTGCACTGTACTGGCTCTATGTGACTTCTATGTAAAATCTCAGCACGTCTGACAACACCTGTGGAGAAAAAGTACGTGATGTGGAGATGCTGGCGTTGGACTGGGATAAGAACAATAAGAAGTCTCTCAACACCATGTTAAAGTCCAAAGAACTTTAACCTGGTGCTGTGAGACTTCAGAGAGAATACAACCAACGTTTCGAGTCTGGGTGGCCCTTTGTCAGAACCACAGCATTTTACCCAGGAGTGGTTCCCTGCTAATACCAGAAATCCAGAAGCTGAAACTATGCCCTGGGAATGTGGATTCAAATTCTACCTGTCACCTGCTGGAATTTATATTCAATCAATAAATTAGAATATAAAGCTCGACTCAATAATGGTGACCATGACAACGATCATCGATTGTTGTAAAAATCCAGCCATCCTTTCAGGAAGGGGATCTGCTGTCCGTTCTCAGTTGTTCAGTACGTTCATACGTTGGGCAGTACGGCGATACAGTGGTTAGCACTGCTGCCTCACAGTGCCAGGGACCTGGGTTCGATTCCCAGCTTGGTTCACTGTATGTGCAAAGTCTGCATGTTCTCCCCGTGTCTGTATGAGATTCCTCTGGACACTCCAGTTTCCTCCCACAGCCCGAAAGACATGCTGGTTAGCTGCATTGGCCATGCTAAATTCTCCTTCAGTGTACTTGAACAGGTGCCAGAGGGTGGCGACTAGGGGACTTTCACTGTAACTTCATTGCAGTGTTAATGTAAGCCTACTTGTGACACTAATAAATAAATTTGTTAAACTTGTATGTCAACAGATTTTTGGATGCCGAGGAAATAATGGAACATGTGGTTCATGTGGGCAAGTGTAACTGAGGGAGCTCAGTCATGATCTTATTGAATGATGGAGTAGGCTGGGGTGGTGGGAGGAATGTGGGGGCTGGTGGCTGCTGATAGTGTACTCCCAACTCCTATTTCTTCTGTTCTTAAAAGAAAGGATTGAATGAGATTAATTTGTTGATGGGCTGGACTGTTTTCCATTGGGTAATGGAGTACAAATTGCCCAAAAGTCCATTTCTTTTCAACCTTGCCATCGATCCACCTCCAGTTTGAAATATCCTGGTTCACTTATATCACAGGATCATGGTTTTTTTCCCTGACTCGTGATAAATGCAGGTTTATTGATTAATAGCAGCTCACTTTTCCTTGAATTGCTAGGCTGCTGAGAAAAAGAGAAATCCTTTGAGGCTCATGCAAAGTAATTTGGAGCGAGCCATCTTGCTACCCACAGGTGTCTGTCTGAGTGGGTCTATTTGGACTTATTTGGCAGTGATGGATTGAGATTATCACAGAAAACGCAGACTGCACATCTTTGGGATCGGTTGCTGTGCAAATTGAAAAGGCTATTTTAAACACACTAATTGGGGTTTGCTTGAAGGTACTTTCTCTGGTATAGTGGCATACGTTGCATTCTAAGTAGATTCTAGTGTCTTTCTCGGAAGGAACTCAACTGTTCTAGATCTATTTACATGACAGAGTAATTCAGATGTAACACAAGTACTCCTTCCTGATCTGGATTGGATATCCACGCACATATGAAAACGTTAGCATAGGTCAGTTGGGCCAAATGGCCTGTTGCTTTAACTTGCATGTAATTCTCTGTGTTATTTCAATCTATCCAAAGTAAGGCCGTGGGCAGATGAAACGCAATATAAAAGATTGAGCTACCTTATTTCAAATCAGCTGAATTGTGGCTTTGAACTCTTTTTAAAGGTATCAGTGCAAGCCACATCTTGAGAAATCATCCTTTCTCACGTGTCTTGTGTGAATGAGGAGCAGGTGTTTGTTGGGATTACATTTCAGGTGTCGTGAAATTAAACGTTAGTCCCTTCTTTTGATTTAAACTTGCAAGAGAGTCTGTTTTGTGTCTCACCTTTAAAGTTACAAGGGGTTAAAACCACAGGAAATGTAAAGACAGGGTAATTGATTTTCTTATGCTTGTTTGCCATTCAATTGGATCATGGTTGAGCTGTGCTTTAATGCGTTTACCCACCTTTGTTCTGTACAGCTTAATACTCTTTGCTAACAGAATTCTTTCAATCTTCAAAAGCTGTCCTTCTAATTTCACCCTTTTAGCCCATGTTTGTTCTGGTACATCAGCACTGCAATCCCTCCAAGGCCAATATATCCTTTACCAGAACTGTTTTCACTAATTTAATTGAATGCAGCTTGCCTTTGCAAAATAATATGAAATAATGACTTGATAATCCGTTTTTGTGATGTTGACTGAGAGATAAATATTGGCCAGGGCACCAGGGAGAACTCCCCTGCTTTTCCTCAATTTGGTGCCATGAAATCATTGACACCCAGCTCCCATAGCAAACCTGCCCTTGATCTAATGTCTCATCTGTGTCACGAACAGAGAAGCGATGTGGGAATCATGTCTCCTTTTCCCCTATCTCTTGACGAACTGCAACAAGATGTATTTTTTGTGAAGAATGTTTTAACTCCTTGTGACTTTCAAGATGAGACACAAAGCAGGCTGTCTTGCAAGTTTAAATCGAAAGAATGGATCGACGTTTATTTTTACATTACCTGAGATGTAATCCCAGCAAAGGATGATCCCCAAAGATGGGGCTTGCACTGAGATCTTTAAAGGGCATTCAAAAACCACAATTGCATTGATTCTTTGGATTGTAATTAGAAGTGTTGTGGCCTGAGAATTGTCTATCAGTTTACTGAAGATGATGGAGATTGGAGATTTTTGCTCCTTATTACTCACAGCAGTAGGCTCCTAGCTTTTTCCCAGTAGAAGCTGTGGATGGGCTCCTGTAGCAACATTATAGCTTGCCAGAAAAAAACAATTGGTCCCACTTCTGTGCTTATGATGGATTTTCTGGCAGAGTTCCCCCTTCTGCTGCATGAAATGACTTCCCTCTCATTTTCTTATCCCACTCAGACCTTCCTGGGGCATTCCTGTGGATTAAAAAGGTATTTCCTATCATGAGCCAGTTTCTGGCATGAGATAACAGTATCATTGTTTTCCATTGTCCATACAATGGGTTGAAGGTTCAGCAATTTGTCATATAATAGAAAAGCATGACAGCACCTTCTTGTGTTAAAGTAGTTTCTGTCACATCCCTCTTTCACATTCGCAGACACAATTTCACATTTGCAAAAGTGAGGTTTGATGGGACTATTGTCTCTCATTCTCTGTGGATATCCAGGCAATAAAAGCTGCTAATTCACAAGTGATTTGTTGCATTTCAATGTTTCTTCAATGGAGGGTCCTCCAAGAGATCATTTACATTCCAATTACTTTCCAAACCTGTGTCCGAATATTAATTTGTCTGTCTGTCCAGAAACCACAAAATAAGTCACCTGAAAGCCCCGTTCCCCCATCAAGTTAAGTAATTTAAAGCCTTTAAAAATGTTTATCGTCTTTACACGTTGACGTGCATAACTTCTGGCAGTGCAGCACTCCCTCAGTACTGCACTGGAGTCTCAGGCTACGTTTTTGTGCTCAAGTCTCTGGAATGAGATTTGAACCCATACCCTCCAGCCTCTGAGCCTCGAGAGCTACTAACTGACCAGACATGGTTTGTAATCATGATCCCAGGTGCTCCCTAACTTCTGCATTTGTAATAATTGCTCTATATACGTGCAATCTAATCCTGTCATTATTTCCTAAACCTCAAATCACCATGCCTGATCTCCACCATTCTGAAGTATGCAGACATGGACACACTACTTTGGGGTGGAGAAGTGGCAGATGGACTTCAACCTGGATAAGTGTGTGGTCGTTCATTTTGGCAGGTCAAATGAGATGAAGGAATATAATATTAAGGGTAAGACTCTTAGCAGTGTGGAAGGTCAGAAGGATCTTGGGGTCCTGGTTCACAGGGCTCTTAAATCGGCTTTGCAGGTAGAGGATGTGGCTAAGAAGGCGTATGGTGTACTGGCCTTCACCAATTGAGGAATTGAGTTTCAGAGTCGGGAGATAATGCAGCAGCTGTATAAGACCCTGGTCATAAGAACATAAGAAATAGGAGCAGGAGTAGACCATCTAGCCCTTCAAGCCTGCCCCGCCATTCAATAAGATCATGGCTGACCTGAAGTGGATCAGTTCTACTTTCCCGCTTTCTCCCCATAACCCTTAATTCCCCTGTCTATCAGAAACGTATCTACCCGTGACTTAAATATATTTAGCGAGATAGCCTCCACCACTTCAACGGGCAGAGAATTCCAGAGATTCACCACCCTTTGAATGAAGAAGTTCCTCCTCAACTCCGATCTAAACTGCCCCCCACCCCCCTTATCTTGAGGCTGTGCCCTCTAGTCCTGCTATCCTTTCTAAGCAAGAAGAATCTCTCTACCTCTACCCTATCCCATCCCTTTCATTATCTTATATGTCTCTATAAGATCCCCCCTCATCCTTCTAAACTCCGAGTACAGGCCTAGTCTATTTAGTCTCTCTTCATAGTCCAACCCCCTCATCTCCGGTATCAGCCTGGTGAACCTCCTCTGTACTCCCTCCAAGGCCAATATATCCTTCGGCAAGTGCGGTGACCAAAACTGCACACAGTACTCCAGCTGTGGCCTCACCAGTACCCTGTACAGTTGCAGCAAGACCTCCCTACTTTTATATTCAATCCCCCTCGCTATAAAGGCCAACATTCCATTTGCCTTCTTGATCACCTGCTGCACCTGCAGACTGGGGTCAGACCCCACTTCGAGTACTGTGCTCAGTTCTGGTCACTTCATTACAGGAAGGATGTGGAGGCCACTGAAGGGGTGCAGAGGAGATTTGCAAGGAGGTTGCCTGGATTGGGTAGCATGCCTTATGAGAATAGGTTGCGAGAGCTCAGTCTTTTCTCCTTGGAGAGACGAAGGATGACAGGTGACCTGATAGAGGTGTATAAGATGTTGAGAGGTATTGATTGGGTGGATTCTCAAGAGGTTTTCTCCCAGGGCTGAAATGACTGCCACAAGAGGACATAGGTTTAGGGTGCTGGGGAGTAGGTACAGAGGAGATGTCAGGGATAAGATTTTCACTCAGAAGGTGGTGGGTACGTGGAATCGGCTGCCAGCAGTGGTGGTGGAGGCGGATTCGATAGGGTCTTTTAAGAGACTTCTTGATGAGTACATGGGACTTAGTAGGATTGGGAGTTATAGGTAAGCCTAGTAGAGAGATGTTCGGTGCAACTTGTGGGCCGAAGGGCCTATTTGTGCTGTAATTTTTCTATGTTCTATGTTCTACTTTGAGCCTATCTGGATTACAAAAGTGTTTTAAACAAGGCAATTTTCTGAACCCTTTGCAGAACCTCACCCAACAGACTAAAACAGGTTCTGGCAGGCTAGTAGAATAAAACTAAGTCCAGTGTTGTAGCTGAGGCATAACCAAGGCCATTCACAAGGACAAAGCCGATTGCTTTTATCTTTAATTTTCTGAAGAACAACGCAAGGCCTCTAACTTATCACTCCACCATCAGTGTTGTGAATCTACTAAGGAACAGGCCACAAGTTACCCTGTCTGCTGCTAGATCCATTCACTCTGCAGGCTGGAGCAGGCAACCCACACCCCCAAACAACCCTCCAAATCCACCATATCCCAACGCCATCAGAAGTTGCTGCGTCGGCCCCGAGCCCTGCACTTTGTTTTTGTTAATGGCTCATCCGAAAGATTATAAAGAATGATTAGGGAATCTTGTGGGAGGACCTAGGACCTAGGACCTTGATCTAGACCCCCGGATTCCCAATGTGTGCCATGCCTCCCCCATTCCCATTCCTGTCAGCGTACGAAGCTCTGGGGTGGGTTAACACGTTTATTAAATCTATTCTATTGAGCATTAAAACCAGCAAAGGGTCAAGGCAGACAAATTGTATTTGCAAAACAGATGATTTAATGCAGGCTGGAGCGGTCAAGGCTGCTGTGTGCCTATGCGGCAGACATCCACTGGCCTGTGTTATCTCACTGACTTCAAAGCTTAGAATTAACCACGCAACACAGTGTTTACTAAAATACCATCTGTGCACGCAGTGATTTTGTAACAAAGCCAAGCAGGATTTTGTGAACTTGAGTTGTTTTTCTGATTTAAGCTTGATGTTCATCTACCCTGAAGCCACATGCAAATTCCTAATGGCTCCCAGGTTATTTATGGTATTGAGTAGGAATGACACAATGCTGCATTGGGAATCTGCCCAGTTGGGAGGGATTGACAGATCAGAGCAGTGCAAGACTGGCAGAACAGCTTCACCTTGGTATTTCACCATAATTCTCTGATTGTGTTTGCACAATTGTCCCGAATTGTTGGTTTGCACACCTGCTGTGCTCTAACTGCGTGTTTGCACACTCGCCGTGCGCCGCGTGTTTGCACACTCGCCGTGCGCCGCGTGTTTGCACACTCGCCGTGCGCCGCGTGTTTGCACACTCGCCGTGCGCCGCGTGTTTGCACACTCGCCGTGCGCCGCGTGTTTGCACACTCGCCGTGCGCCGCGTGTTTGCACACTCGCCGTGCGCCGCGTGTTTGCACACTCGCCGTGCGCCGCGTGTTTGCACACTCGCCGTGCGCCGCGTGTTTGCACACTCGCCGTGCGCCGCGTGTTTGCACACTCGCCGTGCGCCGCGTGTTTGCACACTCGCCGTGCGCCGCGTGTTTGCACACTCGCCGTGCGCCGCGTGTTTGCACACTCGCCGTGCGCCGCGTGTTTGCACACTCGCCGTGCGCCGCGTGTTTGCACACTCGCCGTGCGCCGCGTGTTTGCACACTCGCCGTGCGCCGCGTGTTTGCACACTCGCCGTGCGCCGCGTGTTTGCACACTCGCCGTGCGCCGCGTGTTTGCACACTCGCCGTGCGCCGCGTGTTTGCACACTCGCCGTGCGCCGCGTGTTTGCACACTCGCCGTGCGCCGCGTGTTTGCACACTCGCCGTGCGCCGCGTGTTTGCACACTCGCCGTGCGCCGCGTGTTTGCACACTCGCCGTGCGCCGCGTGTTTGCACACTCGCCGTGCGCCGCGTGTTTGCACACTCGCCGTGCGCCGCGTGTTTGCACACTCGCCGTGCTGCTGCCACGGATTTGCACACTCGATAACACAGTAGTCATGAAGTTGAAATGATTGTTTGACAGGGTGATCCTGTGGAGTTTATTAATTGGTTCGGATTGTAGGGAGATGACTCCCTCTCTGTCACAGTGTGAGAATCTGTTCTCTCCTGCTCTTGTATTCTGAGTCACTGGGAGCTCTGATGTTTTAAAGCCCAGGAATGAAGCTCAGATCCTCGTGATCCATTCACTTAGCAGAACACTTGATTTGAAAAGTAGAATAATTTCTAAAGCCCCCAAGAGTCGGGGTTTAGGAATGTGCCGTTCTCTTCCTTGTTCTTGTCTATGGAATGAGCAGTAAAACTTCTTTCTTTTGATTCTTTTGCCAATTTAGCATGTGAAGGAAAGACTAGCCTTGCCAGATTTATTGAAACAAAATTTCTACCGAGGTGTATTCAGATTTTGACTTTGATTTGTGTCCAATATGTAAATACAATATACCGCACCAGGCCATTTGGTCCAACAGTCTCTTGTACTAACATTTGTGCTCCAGTAAGAAGTATCACAACAAAACGTTGAAGCCCAACAGGTTATCTCGGTGGTAGCCATGAGGTGAAGTTGCCGGCGTTGGACTAGGATGGGCACAGTAATAAGTCTCACAACACCAGGTTAAAATCCAACGGGTTGTTGGACTTCAACCGCAGACGTGTGTTGGACTGCCTACCCCCACATCAAGTTTGTGCTCCACACGAGGGGTCTGCCTTTAGCTTATCCTGTTAGCAAATTCCTTCCTATAATGGTTTCAGACTCTTGTTGTGGTTTTGAGCATTCAATTTGTTTCCTCCTGAGGAAAGGGAGGTTTGAGCTGCAAAATCAGATTTGATGTGTCATAACTCAAATGTGAAGCGTGTGTTAGGAGAGGCGGCTGGCTGGCACAGGATTTTTCAGCTGACTCGGAGATTATGATGTCCACTTCAATAGAAAATTAACCGTGGTGATAGTAATGGGAATGGTTATTAATACTGACATTTTACAGCTTGCTAAGTATAGGTCTGTCATTCTGTCCGTGGACAAATCCATCCTTTATATATGAACCTGGTGAACAGATTGCAGTGCAATTGTTTCCCTGGCAACTGTTACAAGGGCTCAGTATTGCATCAGTCAGACAATTGAGGCCATAGATGGGGAGACGGCACCAACTGAATTAAGGGATCAACTCCTTAATTTATTTGAATAACAGTTTTAAAAA
This sequence comes from Carcharhinus amblyrhynchos, assembly GCF_965287045.1. NCBI lineage: Eukaryota > Metazoa > Chordata > Chondrichthyes > Carcharhiniformes > Carcharhinidae > Carcharhinus > Carcharhinus amblyrhynchos. Next base: position 15,174,600 of record NC_137341.1, read on the forward strand.
GGAATTCCGGACTTAATTACAGAGAGGCCAACTTGTTGGATTTAGCTGGGGGTTGGGGGAGGGGGGTGGTTGGGAACAGCCTGCTTTTCTGTAAACCTGGACTTGAGGAGTCCAGATGCCTTGATGAGGTTGCACCGTGCGACTCGCACTGTCATTCACTTCACCACAGCGGCATGGTGGCGCAGTGGTTACCACTGCTGCCTCACAGTGCCAGGGACACAGGTTCAGTACCGGCCTCGGGTGACTGCGTGGAGTCCGCAGATTCTCTGTGTGTCTCCGTGGGTTTCCTCCGGGTGCTCTACTTTCTTCCCAGTCTGAAAGACATGCTGTTTAGGTGCACTGGCCATACTAAATTCTCCCTCAGTGTACCCGAACAGGCGCTGGAGTATGGCGACTAGGGGATTTTCACAATGATTTCGTTGCAGTGTTAATGTAAGCCTACTGATAATCATAAATAATTTTTTAAAATGATTGTTGTGCTTTCTGCACCTTAAGCTAGTATTCCCTCCTTATTTCCTTCTCTCCCCTCCTACTTCAAACATTCCTCCTCTTTAGCTACACTTCTCAATACCTCTTGTGGGCTAGCATTGCCTCACGGTTGCGGGGGGGCCAGGAGGAGGGAGGGTGGTAGGGGAATGGAGCAGGAACAAAAGCTACGACTGCTTCTGGGTTTTGAAGGTGCCCCCATTCTCTGCGGGGGCTGAGGAGAGAGGAGTTTCAGGAACAGTGTCATTGTGATTTTCATTGTGTCCCCTTGATTAGCCTGGAGACAGAGTGGTCTTCCAGCTTTGAGAGCCAATCAGAAGTTGGGGTGGCATGATGGTACAGTGGAAGCACTGCAGTCTCACAGCGCCAGGGAACTGGGTTCAATTCTGGCCTTGGGTGACTGTCAGTGTGGAGTTTGCACATTCTCCCCCTGTCTGTGTGCATTTCCTCCCACAGTCCAAAGATGTGCGGGTTATGTAGTTTGGCCATGGTAAGTTACCCCTTAGTGTGCAAGGATGTCCAGGTTAGGGGGGGATTGGCCATGTATATAAGCGGGTTACAGACATGGGAGTGGGGGATTGCCAGGGTAAGATGCTCTGTTGGAGAGCAGGTGAAGATTCAATGTGCTGAATACCTCCATCTGCCCTTTCCAATCTCTACTCCAGACCCCCACTCTGCGGGGTGGGAGGGAGGAGAGTGACCTCTGGCTGCTCCTGCACCTCAGCGAGTGCCTCTAGGGCTGATTGAAACACTGGCCCTCTGGCCTAATTCTGCTGGGACGCCATCTTCGGGGACCTAAACCAGCCCCTACCATATGCAGAAACCAGACTGGAAAGCCTCCTTTAATTGGTCCAGTGGTCTTTAATGTGTCCAATTGTTGCAGTCAGGTAGCCCTGCTGGCTGCCAAACTCCCTTCCACGAACATGGTCTGGAGGCAGGATGGAGTTGTCAAACCACTCTAGCTGACACAGCTGTTCTTAGCTTCCAGCTACCTTCCATTTTGGCCCTAGCTGGAGCCCAAACTCTAGCCCTTTCTGTCTCCTCCTGTGAGCTTGTTGTCAGTGTTATATCAGTGAAGCGCCTTGGTACACTTACTAATGTTGTAGGTGCTAGATTAATGCAGTCTGCCTCTGAACCAGATCCTCCTACCTGACCCGTGTCTTATCAAATCCACCTCCGCCCCCACATGTTAACATAAGAAATAACCTGCTCAAGCAAGTTTACAGAATAAAAATCAGTACACACTGGTGTTGGGAAAGGGATTCCACTGATGCCATGTCATTGACAGAACAATTGTTAACTCCAGAATTGCATTACATGACTTTACAAAAAGAGATCCACAGGACAGGGCCTACATTGATTCTGTTGTGATGGTCTTTGGTAGTTTTGGAGATTGCAGTTATAGCAATAATTAGATCTCAGCCACTCAGCTGTATATTGTGTACAGTTCTGGGTGTCACACTATAGGATGAATGTGAACACATTGGAGACAGTGCGGAAGAAGTTTAGAACAGTGCTTCCAGGCATGAGAAATTTCAGTTTTGAGGCCAGATTGGCAATGTTGAGACTGTTCAATAAAACAGAATCATTACAGGGTCTCGGGAGAGTCTTAATGGTTCTGTCACTGCACTTGTAATCCAAAGGTAAAAATTGCCCCAGGGAAATGCTCTGGGGACTGTGGTTCAAATTCCACCATGGTGAAGGGTGGAACTTGAATTCAATTACTATCTGGAATTAAAAGTCAATGATGAAACCATTGTCAGTTCTCGTATCAATGTCCGTCATCAAGAGTGGCTCGGAAGAACCACCACAAAACTCAGTTAGCTGAGACCTAAAGGACATGGTTGTTAGGCTGGCTCTGTTGCAGGTGGTGAGGGAACCAAGAAGAGGGACAAACATACTTGACCTCATTCTCACCAACCTGCCTGCTGCAAATGCGTCTGTCCGTAAGAATATCAATAGTATCCGTAAGAGTGACCACTGCACAGTCGTTGTGGAGACAAACTCCTGTCTTCACATTGAACATATCCTCCACTGTATTGTGTGGCGCTACCACCGTGCTAAATGGGATAGATTTTGAACAGATCCAGCAAAACTGGGCATCCATGAAGTGCTGAGGTCCACATGAGGTCCTCATCAGCAGCAACAGAATTGTACTCGACCACAATCTGTAACCTCATGGCCTGGCATATCCCCATAAGCATAGACATGGGTCAAGGGTGGTGTAGGAAAAATACATTGTTAAGATGGTGGCGCGGGTTCCTTGGGCCGAAGGGCCTGCTTCCCGTGCTGTGTTGTTCTTTGTTCTTTGTTTTACCATTACCACCAAACCAGGGGATTAGCCCTGTCTCAATGAAGAGTGCAGGAGGGCATGCCAGGAGCAACATCAGACATACCTATAAATGAGGTTTCAACTTGATGAAGCTACACAACACAGAACTACTTGTCTGCCAAACAGCATTCGCAGCAAATGATAGACTGAGCTAGTCTCTGCAGTCCTGCCACACCCAGTCATGAATGGTGGTGGACAATTAAACAACTCATTGAGGAACACGGCTCCAGAAATGGCCCCATCCTCAATGATGGGGGTGTCTAGCACATCAATACAAAAGATGAAGCTGAATCATTTGCAATAATCCTTAGCCAGAAGTGCCGAGTGGATGATCCAGCTTGGCCTCCTCTGGAGGATCCCAACATCACCGATGTCACTCCATGTGATATCAAGAAATGGCTGAAGGCACTAAACACTGCAGAGGTTATGTGCTCTGACAATGTTCTGTTAATAGTACTGAAGGGTTGTGTTCTGGAATCTGCTGCATCAATAGCCAAGCTGTTCCAATACAGCTACAACACTGGCGTCTACCCAGCAGTGTGGAAAATTAGGTATGTCCTGTACACAAAAAGCAGGACAAAGCGAATATGAATCATCAGTCTATCTATCCTTGGGGTCCTCAACAGTGCTAGCAAGTGACACTCCCTTCGCAACCTGGTCACTAACTCTAAGTTTGAGTTCTGCCAGGGTCACTCAGCCCCTGACCTTATTACAGCCCTTGGTTTAAACATGGACAAAAGAGCTGAATGCCAGAGGTAAGGTGAGAGTGACAGCGCTTGGCAACAAGGCACTATTTGACCAAGTGTGGCATCAAAGAGCTCTAGCAAAACTGAAGTCACCCTGGGGCATGCCATTGAACAGAAACTGAACTGGACGAGCCATTTAAATACTGTGGCTACAACAGCATGTCAGAGTCTAAGAATTCTGCGGCGAGTAGATCAATTCCTGCCCCCTCCAAAGCCTACCCACAATTTACAAGGCACAAGTCAGAAGTGTAATGGAATACTCCCCACTTCCTGGGTGAGTGCTGCTTCAACAACACTCGAAGCTCAACATCATCCAGGACAAAGCAGTCCACTTGATTGGCACCACTTCGACATTCACTCTTGCCACCACCAATACAAAGTGCAAGAGTGTGCACCATCTACAAGCTGCACTGCAGGAACTCATCAGGGGTCCTTAGGCAGCACCTTCCGAACCCCCAACCACTATCATCTAGATTAAAGGGGCAGGACAGCAGAAATATGGAACACCACTACTTGGAAGTTCCCTTCCAAGCCACTCACCATCCTGACTTGGAAATGTATCACCGTTCCCTCATTGTCACTGAGTCAAAATCCTGGAATTCCCTCCCACGCAGTATTGTGGGTGTACTTAAATCTCAGGGACGGCAGCGGTTTAAGAAGCCAGCTCACCACCGCCTTCTCGAGAACAATGCGATTGACAATAAACGTTGGCCTAGTCAGTGACACCCACATCTTATGAATGAATAAAAGAAAATGTGGACCCCATTATAGCGGGGTCGCACTGTATCACTGCTCCTTGTAGATCAAGTGTTCAGTTGAAGACATAAAATGGGTTGCATGTCAGAGCGCAAGCGTTCTCCCCCAGGAAAGTGGGCAGAGTACAAGCATGAAGTAGCTGCTCAGCTAGTGAATAAACTTTTGTTTGTTACAAGTCACCGTTGTGGGTGTTCGGGCACCCAACACTTCTCCACTCTTAAAATTCTTGGACTGGAGGGAGAAAAAAGGAAAATCAGCACAGACTTTCAACGGCAGGAATTGTGACTGAAATGCAAACATGTAAACGGAAGGCAGGGATGCAATCAACCTGGGCTATGAATGGACTGCTGTCTTGAAGAATGGATGCTTGGAGGATGAATTGGGAGGTTGTGTGTGAGCTCAGGCCTTTGTGAACTGGGTAGAAAATGTGACCCCACAGTCTGGCTGCCTGGAAACAACTTTGTGCCCTGCTTCCGATTTAACTTTTCCCATTTCTGAAGCCAGGACATCAGCCTGAAACAGGAACTCTTGTTTCTCTCTCTCTCCACGGATGCTGCCAGACCTGATGAGATTATCCAGCATTTTCTGTTTTTGTTTCAGATTCCAGCATCAGCAGTAATTTGCTTTTTGTATTTGTGGAAATTACAATCGATTAACAGTTCCACCTTCGCTGCTGTGATCCCTTGATCCACTAGGTTGCGGAACTCCATTAGAATCACAGAATCCCTACAGTACTCATCAAGCCTGCACCAACATCAATCCCACCCTATGCCTGTAACCCCACATATTTACCCTCTGACACTAGGGTCAGTTTTGCATGGGAAATCAACCTAAGACGCACATCTTTGGTACTGTGGGAGGAAATCGGAACACTCAGAGGAAACCCACACAGACATGGGGAGAACATGCAGAATCCACACAGACAGTGACCCAAGCCGGGAATTGAACCTGGGTACCTGACGCTGTGAGGCAGCAGTGCTGACTACTGTGCCACCATGCCGCTACTGTGAATTTAATTCGAGTGAAAATTCTCAGAGCAATCTCTCAAATACAAAACTTTTGGGTAATTTCAGAGCAGCAAGCATTTATAACTTTTTAAAATCAATGTTTCATCACCATGAAACCATACCTATGCGGTTTGATGATTGAAAATTGAAATCTTTGATTAATAGTCCTAGCGCAGTACAAAGCTGGCTGCTCTTGTGTTGACAGCCTGAAATCTAACTCACAATGTGCCAGCGGCATTTAGCTCAAACATCATAGGCCAAGGTTACAGGATTGTAACAACTATGAGTAATGTTGTCTTCATTTACACTTGTCTGAGCTTGAAATTTAATCAATAGTTCATGTACTGTCAAGATGGATAATTTAGCAATTCTGGTTGACAGTGCTGTCGCTGGGATTTCAGTGAAGTTTCACAGCACATTTGAAATGTTTATACCTTGTGCTCACTTGAACAGTGAAGACCATACATATTGTGCCTTTCCAACAAGGACTGTATTGGAGAGAGCATTTTGGGGTAGCACGGTGGCACAGTGGTTAGCATTGCTGCCTCACACAATGCTAAGGACCTGGGTTCGATTCCCGGTTTGGGTCACTGTCTATGTGGAGTTTACACATCCTCCCCATGTCGGCTCTGGTTTTTCTCACTGTCCAAAGATGCGCGGGGTCAACGTGGATTGGATTGGCCATGCTAAATTGCCCCTTAGTGTCAGGGGGACCAGCAGGGAAAACACGTGGGGTTAAGTTTTAAAGTTTATTAGTGTCGCAAGTCGGCTTACATTCATACTGCAATGAAGTTACTGTGAAAATCCCCTAGTTGCCACATTTCAGCATTGTTAGGGTATACTGAGGGAGAATTTAGCATGGCCAATGCACCTAACTAGCACACCTTTTGGACTGGGGGAGGAAACTGGAGCACCTGGAAGAAACCTATGTAGATACGGAGAGAACGTGCAGACTCCACAGAGACAGTGACCCAAACCGGGAATTGAACCCGAGTCCCTGATGCTGTGTGGCAGAAGGGATAACTATTGTGCTGCCAGGATAGGGCCTGGGTGGGAATGTTGTTGGTGCAGGCTTGATGGGTCGAGTGGCCGCCTTCTGCATTGTATAGATTCTATAATTTTGAGCTGTTTGATGTGGGGGGGCGGGGAGTAAGTAGTGGCACTGGGTCTGTCTTTGTTGGCCAGCTTGGGCAATTGAACTCATGAGAAAATCTTATAAGAAGTCTATAACATGTCGGAAAGATACTGCTCTTCCAACCAGGGAAGCCTGGACTTTGGGGAATGGGCACCAGGGCAGCTGCCAGCGAGGAAGGGTGGGGCAAGTTGATGAAGGCAGGCCATGGGGAAAACCGGGAGAGGGGTGTAGTCAAACAGGCCATCTAAAATGGCGTTTTGTAAAGTACTCTGGGACAATTGGGCAAGAAACTAAACCGACAGGCTGCAATCCTGATGAGTAAATACACAGGATGTGGGCCATCTCCAGGATGAAACAGACTTCCTGGTCACACTGGGTTGTGTGCCAGATGTAAGGGCACCGTGAATCCTTATTTAGGAGGAAGGTATGTGACCTATGTGCCTACAACACCTACAGGCATGGCTGCCGGGGACACACCCAGAGATCGGTGTAGTAGCACCTGATTGGACTCTTATCGATCAGGGTGATCGAGTCCTGATCGATTGATTGGCAATGGCCAAAAAAGGGGCATGAAACCAAACGGGGTATAAAGGGTGCTGCACAACCAGGAATCTCTCTCTCTCTCTCTGACCCCACGAACGAGCTACAACAATGGTGAACATCGCCAGCAAGAGGAGAGCCATCACATGCAAGAAGGAAGAAAGAAAGAAAGAATACAGCCAGAATGCCAGACCAAACCAAAGGACTACACAGACAACTACCAAGACCAGCACACAGATAAAGGCCAATATCTGTTTGGCTACTTGTCAGTCACACAAAGTTAAGTCAAGGTCTTGTACTGTACTTGAATTCTAGTATTTTCTGTAAGATAACTTATTGTTGGTCGGGTGGGTGATTACTGATTGTGTGGGTTTAAATAAATATTGTTTGTACTAATAAGACATCTACTCAAAGTTATTTGTCCACCGTATAAGGGTTAAAACAGACTGATTTTACAACAGGGGGTGTCCTCCATGGGCCAGAGAGTATCTGAATAGGATGGCCCTGCCTAGAGACCACCAGGTGACTACCAGGTAAACCCGGTGGCCTGCCCACTTGGTGGAGGGCCCCCACCAGCAGCAATGGAAGGAAGCCCCAAATTGGACAAAGTGATAACAAAATGCTCACATCCCATGAAAGAATTAAAAAAAACTAGCTTCTGGTCAGATGGGCTATCTGTCACCTTCCCCACTGCTCGCAAGATGGCGTGGTGACAGTTAAGTGAGTCCCCTCCTGTCCCATCCCCATGCCATTTTATGTCTGCAAAGGGCTAATTAGAATTCAGCCCATGAGGCTAATACTAATGTTGATAAAAGATGGTGACATTCATGTGACTTCAATGGGTTAAAGAATGAAGCATTTTCCATTTCACCGTCCAGCACCAATCGGCATTCTGCTCTGGTTGGGTGTAGCAGCAAGTAGGTTCATGGTGGCCTTATTAGACCAGTGTGAAGTTTCTAATCCCCCTCCCTACCAGCCGTCCCTGTGTGTGAGACAGCTAGTGAATCTAAATAATGGACAATGCTTTATTCATATTGATTGAGCACTATTGATTGAGGTGGTTTCAAACTTATCTTCCTGGGACTGCACTTCTTTTCTTTTGCTAGTGGTATCAATCCCAGGTCTGGACGATGCTACAACTCATTGCTCCAGTCAATCACTTGCATTTTTAATGAAAATTCTAACTGCACTCTGCAATTTAAAAAAAATGTTGTATCTGAATTATGTCGGATTGTAGTGTCAAGCAAAACAATCTTCGGACAAACCAGTTTTCTGTAAGCTTTCGGATATAACTCTCTTTTATTTACAAAGCAATGACAATAAATAGCATTGAACTATTTTGTACTGTTGTGTCTGATCTAGGAACTGTGGAGAAAGCTATGTATCTACAAAACCAAGATTACCATTCACACATTAGTTAAAGATGACACCATACTGTGATCAGATGGAATGGCAGCAATGAGAAATGGTACATTTGTCCATGTGTGAAGCCTTTTGGGACATTGTCAGCTTTGAGGTGTCTGAAGAGGCTCAATTGTGGAGACGTGCGCTGTAACTTGCCTCCCAAAAATTGACCGAGCCCATTTACATCACGGTGGCTGAAGGTTTCCCAACAGTTTACTGAGAGTAATCCGCAGGCCTTGGAACAAGTCTTGTGCTGAGTGACATGTGCATGGGACACTCAGCAAAGATTTCCTTCCAGGCGCAAAAAGAAATCATCCAGTTGGTCAGCTTCAGTTGGAGTTCACAGACCACCTCGATCGGAGCAGCTTATCACAAATGGAAACATTCTTTGCTCTTGTGACCACCATCAGCCGTGACTTTGGGACATGCAAAGGGTGGACATTTGGATTGAAGACCTGACCCACTGAGTGTCGCTTTTTTTTGTTTCTAGCCAAGCAGAATGTTTCGGCTGGGTCTGATACAGGCAAGCCTGACAATTTGGTTCCACTGTTTCTAGAGCTTGCACATTCCACTGGCTGCTGACATGGCTTCGGATGCTATGAAATGTTAAGAACATTTAGAAATATATATTCCATTGCTGGACTGAGTAGTGAGATTAGGGAATTGGTTAATAAAGGCCAGTGCAATGTTGTACCATGAAATGGTGTCGGATCTCTACTGCCTACAGGGCTCCCGTTAGAATGGAATTGTACCCCCTTCTGCAATAGCTAACGTCGATTGGCAGGGAATGTAGAGCCTAGTATACCAGTACTGCAATATTTTTATTGTTCCACCTTGATTTATGAAGAAGTACACCTTTTGAAGGAGCCTTAACTCAAAAAGACTTGCTGCTGAACCACTGAGTGCTGGTGAGCACATCCTTCAGTCCGACAATCCAGTTTTCTGACGAGCTGTCTCAGTTTGTTGGTGAAGTTCTTGTGCATGTAAGTGTAGAGCAGTGGTATGACAAAACTGCAGGAATAAGCCAGCAGCTTCGATAAGCCCTTAAAAAATTTGTAAATGTGATCATGCGCTATCAAGTTTGATCCCTTAGGGTTAAATGTGATGTGAACTAACAGTGTCATGTAATAAGGGGTCCACATTATAAATTGTGTACAGACTGTAGCCACCAGCAGCTTGTGCGTAGAAGGATCCAGCCTGGCAGAATCTTGATCAAGAGGGGTGGACTGGTTCCGTATTCGGAGGATCAGGATTAAGGCATACAGCACGGCAATAGCGGGCACAAAGAAACCAATAAAAACCATGATGGTATCTGCCACCTCTTTATTCTGTATCTTTGAGCACTCGATTATCTTGGGGACATGGCTGCACACGTAGAGTAGAAGAGATGAGAAGCTGGTAAGCACAGCCCCTCCCCAGATGAACCCACAGACATGTTTGGTGTTGTAGACACTGGACATGTAAGTTCTTGGCAAAGCTTGCTCGATGTAGTAGTCCAAGCTGAGCAAAGTAGTTGAGTACATGATCACCAGAGCAGAGATGTTAAACAGAATGAGCAAGGTGATGTAGACCTCTCTGTTGAAGTTCCACACGGCCCACTGCGGATTGTCGGGGCCCAGTAGCTGTACCAGGGCCACAAGGCTGAGGATGAGGCCCGCAATTGCGATGTTGACAAAGTAAACATCGGGCATGGTCATTGCTGGCTTGTTGTATAGGTTGACCAGGATGAGCAGGGAGTTGTAGCAGATACTGAAAGGGAAGCAGATGATGAGGTAAATGATGGAGAGGATGGAAAAGACCAGTCCCAGGTTGTAGCAGAACTGCTGGTCCACACCGTTCACTGTTCCATTAGAACCTCCACAACTCCACATACTGACTTCACTCGGCCTTCTTCAGATTGCTAGCTTGGCTGTGGAAACAAAACATAATTACAGTTAGAAATGCAATCTGTCTTTTGGGGTGAGGGGAGCTTTGTAAAATAATAAGAATCCCAAGTTTTATTTAGAAGCATCAATTCTAAGTGGATAAAGTCGGTAGTAGATTGGTTCAATTATACGGGTCTCGGAGCGAAAAAAAAGTTGTATAAGTCTTATGATTTCCGTCAGTGAGTTACAAGTGGGAATTTCACAGTAACTTCATTGGAATGTTAATGTAAGCCTACTTGTGGTACTAATAAAAAAAAAAAGTCATAAAATTCCTAATGTGTAAAAAGAGGCCATTCAGCCCATTGAGCCTGCACTGACAGCCTCACCCAGCCCCTTTCTAAGTGTTTACCCTGCTAATTCTCCTGATCCTAAGGGGCAATTTAGCATGGCCAATCAACTTAATCCGCACATCTTTGAACTATGGGAGGAAACCAGAGCACCCGGTGGAATGCCACACAAACAGGGAGAATATGCAAACTCCACACAGACAGTCAGCCTAGGCCGGAGGTGAACCTGGGTTCCTGGTGCTGCGAGGAAGCCGTACTAACCACTGTGCTAAGTCACATGAACAGGTGCTAGATGAAGAAACACTGAGTATGTCAAAAGTCAACTAAAGCACTAAGGATCGTTGAACGTATATCATGAAGAATGTAACCATAGTCCCCTCCCCACTAAACATTTGTGCTTTTGCAGAAGTCTTGTAAAGCAAGTAGCCATTTGACATTATCAAATATATTGTAAACGTGGCTACTTTTCACCTTAAAAAAAAATTCAGAAACATACAGTTCATTTCCTGTATCTAGTATTGACAATGAACAGAAGAAGGAAATGAGTCACTTCTTCTTATCATGTTCTTTGTTTGTTCACATTCTCTACTTGAATATGTGTTTTGGCATTCAGATTCCCACTTCCACCCCATCATATTTCTACCCTTTCTGGAAATAGTTGTATTTGGATCAATGGTTCCCCAAACTCTTCACTGGGATTTTTCTCACCTCATACCCGGATATGATGAATTGATCGATATTGATTGCTACGATTAATAAACAGCTCCATTGTTGCATTGCATTATGCACCGACGAGGACGGTGGGCAAGATGGAAATTGTCTTTTTGTGTCTTGCAGTTCCTCGATGAGAAATAGAAATACATTTCTCGACTGTGAAAATATGGTATGGCTGTAAATTGTGTGCTCACTGGATAACGTGTAAATTGCTTTCCTGTCATCTTGCGTGATCCTATTTGAGTTTTCTTACACAAATGTATTTCTTCATTTAACAATTCCAATAATTGGAATAGCCACTGGGTGATCCAAGAATGTTTGTATGTTTTGCACGCATAGTCTATCATTCACTTGCCAATTCCCCAAGGACTTGTACAACAATTTTTGAATACAAATGAGTTACAATGTCCTCCTCTTCTGCTTATTTTTAAATTTTGTCTCACTTTTTCTTTCTGTCTCATTTTTCTCTCTTAGTTACTTTCTTTTCTGCCTTTATTCTGACTCCTGCTGTCTTTCTTTCTCTGTCATTCTCTCAGCTTCTTTCACTAGTCTTTCCTATCATTGTCCAGGTAGATGGGCTATTGGGATGTTGCCAGCTATAGCATGCACATTGCTGCTCCGTTACTGAATTGACATTCCAGGAGTTGCAATGGAAATGTTCAGAGATATTAACTACGAACGTGGCAGTCTCACTTGCCATCAAAACTGTCATTGCAACAATTTCTGACCCATCATATTTTGATAATAAAACCAACAAAACATATTACTCATGTGCCAACTCTTACAGGGCATCTCATTATGGCATAGCCATAGAATTTCTACATTGCAGAAGGAGGCCATTCAGCTCTGACAGAACATCCTACCCAGGCCATATCCTGTAACCCTACGTGTTCCCCCCCCCCCCCCCCCCCCCCACCACCACTCATTCCCCCTAAACTATACATCTTGGCACACTAAGGGGCAATTCAGCATGGCCAATCAACCTGACCCGCACATCTTTGAACTGCGGGTGGAAACAAAAGCACTTGGAGGAAACCCACACAGACATGGTGAGAACATGCAAATTCCACCGAAGTCACCTAAGACAGGAATCGAACCTGGGTCCCCGGTGCTGTGAGGCAACATCGCTGATCACTGTGCCACCATGCTGCCCTGAAGCAATCCTCTCCATAATTTGACTCCTAATTAAATGAGGCATAAACTGATGCCAAGATGTATTGACTGACATATAGCATTGAAAATGCTTTATATGTTACCACAGTCCAGTACTTTTGCCATTAGTTTGAAATGGAATCCCTGACTCGGTCTTCCTCCAATGCTGGGTCCTCTGATTGTTGGACAGGTCAACAGTTTGTGCTTAGCTATTACTATACCAGAAACAAAGCTGCCTCTCCTTTCCCCCATCAATACTTCACAACTCAGAGAGGGCAGCTCACAGATTTCCAGCTCCATGGCAATTGAGAGTCAACCACATTGCTGTGGCTTTGGAGTCATATGTAGGCCAGACCCAGTTAGCACAGCCGTTTTCCTTCCCTAAAGAACATTAGTGAACCAGATGGGTTTTTCTGACAATCGACAATGGTTTCGTGGTCATTCTTAATTCTGGATTTTTTTTATTTATTTGAATTCCACCACCTGCCATGGTGGGATTCGAATCCAGATCCCCAGAACATTAGTTGAGTTTCTGGATTAATCGTCTAGCAATAATACCACTAGGGCATCACCTCCCCTTTTACAGTAAGGTGAACAGGTTTACCTCAGTCCATTCTCAATGCTACAACACACAGACTCTTATCCCACTCCCACAGATTCTGCCAAACTAGCTCACCAACAATCTGATGACCTTAACGTTTCATAAAGCCAACCTGAAATGCAGAAGCTGGTAGCCTGGAAGAGGACCACGTGACTTTTAATCTTTTGCCACAAAATAATTTTCAGGCGCTCCTACCAGCAGATTTCGCTATCTCCTGCTTGCAACAAAATAATCCACATAGATCCCATATGAACAGGTCAGAATTAAATCATAAAACGGGAACGTTTCATTTGTGCCGTCGGAAGTTAAATTTGTGCAGTGGGTCACATTCCATCACATGTTCCTTGTGTAACAATCTGAATGAATTTACCAACCTCTTCAGTCACACAAATGAACCCATAAACAACAACAATTTTTATTTATATAGCGCCTTTACTGTAGCATGGCATACCAAAGTGCTCCACATGTGCCTTGTCAGGAAAAGCAAATGACACCAAATCATACAAGGAGATACGGGGAGAAAAGAAAAACATTTTGTACAGTTATGGTGTTAAGGCAGGAATAATGGGATTAATTCACAGCTTTTTCAAAGAGACACCGCAGGCACGATGGGCCGAGTGGCCTCTTGTGCTGTGTTATTTTAGATCACTACATATGCTTGATCATTAAAAATTGCTTGATGGTGAATTTGAAGTCGTTCAAACCCTGTGCCAGGCTTTGGCACTGAAGAGAGGGAGTGCTGCATCCATGGAGGTATTGTTTTGGTTAGACCACCGGTTCATAATCCCTAAATTCAATGTTTTATGGAATTCCTAGCAATGTCAAATGAGCTGTGGTGACTGCCTGCTGGGATGGTATTCCTTGGACTGATCCTCTTAAGGGAAATAATTCATTCCCTCTGATGACTGCTTGCAGGCTTCCTTGCGCTGCATCAAAATCCAAAGAGTTTGATGGCTTTAACAGATGTTGTTTAGAACATAACTAGTCACTTTATACATTATACTACCATACTGTCCACATTATAATTGTGTTAGTCAAAGACGACTCTATCCGCTAACTTGTGAAAGTGCATTGTCTGGACACGTCAAGTTTTACTAATTGCAATGATACATTCTGTCATTTTGTATTGGTTTGACTTTGAAAAGGGAACAATAAGCTCATAAACTAGCTATATGCCTAAAGTTTATTTTAATTCCTTTTTCATCGTACCACTTTGTGGCCTGGAGGCTGGAAGTCACTCTTTTTGGAGTTTATTGCTGGCATAAAGATTTTCATCAGGAATGAATGGTCCAGAGTTCGTCACAGAATCTGTAACAAAACTTTAGAATCATAGAATCCCTACAGTGCAGAAGGAGGCCATTCAGCCCATCAAGTCTGCACCGACCACAATCCCAACTAGGCCCTATTCCTGTAATCCCACATATTTACCCTGCCAATCTCCCTGACACTAGGGTCAATTTAGCATGGCCAATCAACTAACCTGCACATTTTTGGACTGTGGGAGGAAACACACGCAGACACGAGGAGAACGTGCAAACTCCACATAGACTGACCCAATGTCAGAATTGAACCCTGGGTCCCTGGCGCTGTGAGGTAGCAATGCTAACCACTGTGCTGCCCTTTACTTTGTGTCCATGTCTTGATTTAAAAAATGAATTGCTATCTTTCAGCTTGACTTGTACCGTTTGTCAGTGTATTAATCTTTAGAGAGTTTGGGCAGCACACGCCATTTCCAGCTTCTTTACAATAAGCTTTATTCTTAACTCTAGGCAGACTGCCGCATAGGCATTATTTGCATAGGGTCACATTTCAGTCCCTACAACGTGAGGGGCTTGACTGTGTGAACAGCCTTTTGTGGTGCGCATGAACTCAGGGCAGCACTGTGGCACAGTGGTTAGCACTGCTACCTCAGAGCCACGATTCAATTCTGGCCTTAGGTGATTGTCGGTGTGGAGTTAGCACGTTCTCTCTGCGTCTGCGTGGGTTTCCTCCAGTTTCCTCTCACTCCAAAGATATGCAGCTTAGGTTGATTGGCCATGCTAAATTGCCCCTCAGAGTCAGGCCTGCGTGGGATAGAGCCTGATGGGATTGTCGTTGATGCAGGTTCAATGGACCTAATGACCACCTCCTGCACAGAATTCTATGATTCAAAGAAAGAAGTTTTGAATTGTTATTGCAAATCATGGTATTGTCTGCTTGTTCTAGAGGTTTAGTTAGATATTAAAAATCCCATGGGACTATTTATATAAGACTAAGATATTCTCTGACCATTGTGGTCACTATTGCTCTCCCAGTCACTACTCTGAAAAGCATTTATCTCATTGTGAGCTGGAGGACACCAATGTCCACTTGCCATTTAGAAGAAATCTGCTGTGTGAAATGCTTTGAGATGTTTTGGTGCAATAAGGTGGCACAGTGGTTAGCACTACTACCTCACAGTGCCAGGGACTCGGGGTTCAATTCCGGTCTTGGGTCACTGACTATGTAGAGTTTGCATGTTCTCCTTGTGTCTGCATGGGTTTCCTCCATCCGGGTACTCCAATTTCCTCCCACAGTCCAAAGATGTGCAGGTTTGATTGATTGGCCATGTTAAATTGGGGGCTGTGCAGGGTAAATACATTACAAGGATAGGGCCTGGGTGGGGTCGTTGTTGGTGCTGATTTGATGAGCTGAATGGCCTCCTTCTGCACTGTAGGGATTCTGTGATTCTAAGATGTTATAAAAGTGCACATTGCTTAGATGGCTGCCTGCTGACCATTCCATTCTATCCATTCATTGCAACAATCCCACTGAAGGAGTAAGAGAGTGTAGTGGTTGTGGGACTGTACTAACAAGTCAGAGGAAGAGAGTTTGAATCCCACCACAGCAAGCTATCAATTGGAGTAAGTTATATGAAAGCGCAAGAAGAGAACGTGTGCAAGAAAGCTGCTGAACTGTAACAATGATCCAGCTGGGTCACCATTAGGAAAGGGAACCTGGCATTCCAGTTGATATGCTGGAGACAGTTGTGCTTGGAAGGGAAGTGATAAAGATAATGTTGGAGGTCCACAGCAGAACCCTGAGATTTTTACCGCTTGGTATGAGGTTGTCTTTGTTGGTTGCCGACATTGTGAGATGCCCAGCTGCAATGGAGTGTAATGTGAAGGTAGTTTGGGAAGAAAAAGGTTTGTCCTGAGTTGTTGTCCAGTTTCGTAGAGGCAATGGACTAGGTGCAACACTAGACCTTCTAGCTACCATAAGAATACTGGAAAGCACATGGAGAATTGGCAAGAGGTAAATATAGCTTTATAACTAACAAAAAAAATGTAAAGTCTGTAGAAATTAAAAAGGAAAATTGTCCAGATATGACTTTTATCCAGATACTGGAATCTGAAACAAAAACAGAAAATGCTGGAAAATCTCAACAGGTCTGACAGCATCAGTGGGGAGAGAATACAGCCTCCTCCAATTTGCGTTGGGATTCGCTAGAACATTGCGAAAGGCCAAGGTGGGCATGTGGACAAGAAAGCAGGGTGGTGTTGAAGTGATAAGCAACAGGAAGGTCTGGGTCCTACTTGCGGACAGACCGAAGGTGTTCAGCAGAGTGGTCGCCCAGTCTATGTTTGGTCTCTCCGATGTAGAGTAGACTGCATTGGGAACAGGGAGTTTAGGTATTTGAAATAATTAAAATAGAAGCATGTGATTAATTGGTGAGGGGCTTTCATTCCTGGGAGTTGCATGTTTGAGATCATAAAGCAGCATTACATGAATTGTTAAAGGACTCTGGTCACTTGGAAGGCTGAATTGAGAGCTTTCAGTTGTACTATTGATGCTCAAGAATATTTTAATGGCTAGAGGTAACCATTTCTACTTCCATAATTTAGAACCACTGAACTATCGAATCACTACAGTACAGAAGGAGGCCATTCAGCCCATCAATTAAGCACTGACTCTCTGAAAGCATTTTACGAATGCCCATTCCCCTATCTCTGTAACCCTGCACATTTACCACAGCTAATCCCTCTAAGGGACAATTTAGCATGGTCAATCCATCAACCTGCACATCTTTGGACTGTGGCAGGAAACTGGAGGTAACCTAAACAGATATGGGGAGAACGCGCAAATGCCACAGTCACCCAAGGCTGGAATCGAACCCAAATCCCTGGTGCCATGAGGCAGCTGTGCTAACCACTGTGCCACCTTGACGCCTTTTGCTGTGAAATTCATCAAATCAGAATTATTTTCGCCTTTAAAGGAGATTTACGAAGCAGATTTTTTTACACAGGGTGGTGAGTGCCTGGAACTCGCTGCCAGGAGGTAGTGGAGGTGGAATTGGTAGTGACTTTTAAGGGGCGTCTTGGCAAATACATGAATAGGATGGGAATAGAGGGATATGGTCCCCAGAAGGGTAGGGCGTTTTAGTTAAGTCCGGCAGCATGGTTGGTGCAGGCTTGGAGGGCTGAAGGGCCTGTTCCTGTGCTGTAACTTTTTGTTCTTTTGTACAAAAACCCCCACTTCAATTAACACCAGGCTCCAACCACAAATCCACTGATGTAAATCTGAGTCACTAAATAAAATAACAGTTGCTTCGAAAAGATGTTAATGGACTTTTAACAAAACCTTGACTATTCCCACAGCACGGACAGATATATCAATCAGGACAGTTGCTGCTCAAGTATTCTTTTATTTTCGAAACAATTTTGTTGAATGTAAGGACAGTAGGTTCTCAACAACAACTTGCATTTGTATAGCACCTTTAGTGTGGTAAATTACCATAAAGCAGGGACGGCGCTGCTCCCTCACAGCCCCGGGTCGATTCCCGGCTTGGGTCACTGTCTGTGTGGGTTTCCTCTGGGTGCTCCGCTTTCCTCCCACGGTCCGAAAGACGTGCTGATTAGGTGCATTGGCTATGCTAAATTCTCCCTCAGTGTACCCGAACAGTTTCCCGAGGGGATTTTCACAGAACATCACTGCATAAGCCTACTTGTGACACTAACAAGTAAATATTAAAACGAACAGGATTGTTACCAGGCAAGATTTGACAGAGAGCACATCAAGGGATGTTAAGACAAGTGCGTGTCAAAGAGGTAGGTTTTAAGCGGTGTCTCAAAGACGGAGCGGTGTAGAGGCGAAAAGGTGTAGGGAGAGTGTTACTGCTGCCTACAGATGAGGTCCCAGTCTCTCCTCTTGACTTGTTAGGGTGGTGACCTGCTGGAGTGCTGAATTATGCAGCCTTTCACCCAAACAAGCACTTCCCTCGGGGGAACTTTGAATGTGAGTGCTGATGTGCCATTCTGACTGTCTCTATTCTTGCGATTCCAGTTCACTGACTCTCCTTTTCAACTGCCTTTAATCAGCCTGTAAAACAACTGATGCAGCAATACGGTGGACAGTTATAGAGTCAACCCAGATTTGAAGTCTTAAAAAATTCAATCCCCAAACAAAAAGTCTCCCCTCCGTACTGCTGCTAACCACTTGGTGCAGGTAAACATTTAAGCAGAATTTTTTTTTGCGGCTTATAGAAAACTGTAGTATGACACATATTTAAAAGGGCACAAAAGATCAAAAAAGTATCGGTGGGGAGAGATGCGGAAGGATTAGTAAGTAATACTGAGATGGGGAACACAAAGTTCTACATTCTACATGCAAAACTCTCAGAAGTGTCGATCGCTGTTTAGTCCTTGGAGGAGGTAGGTATTTTTGGATGGCTTATAAACATATTAAACCAAGCCAAAAAGCTGCTTTCCTGATAGCAAACAATACAAGGAATGTGGACAATTGTTTCACTGCTGATCCGGCATCACATACAATAAAGACTTCACTGCAATTTCCTGCCTGCTTATCGCTCTGATATAATTTCAAATTCCGTAAGTGTGAGTACATCCGTACATTATCACAACAGCCAGTCTGTTGTTTGCGAACGAGAAAATCGTTTCATTTTGTCCCCCCTGTTCGCTGGGCTACCGGGGAATGTTGTCACTTGTAATGAAGCGCGGGTAAGACTGAACCTGCTACAATGTAGGACAGCAGAGAAATAACCCCGCAGGAAATATTAAGCTCCCAGTCTTGCAGTTTAAACAAGTGTGGCCACTTCAGGTCCAAGCTACCAGCAAAAAAAATGTTAACAAGAGCGCGGTGAATGTTTACTACCTGTCCTGGCGGTATATCCAGCTTCATCATTTTAATCCCTCCCGAAAGCTCCAACACGTGCCTCCTCTGCCTGTCCTCACGTCTGCCTTAAGCTTTAGTGCGTTGCCACCAACCTTCACTGCTCAGCGGTTAACGTAGACGACAGTGAACCTGACACTGGACGGAAGTAAGTTGCAGTGAAGGCTTTTTCCCGTCAGTGCTGCTAATCCATTCTTCACTCTCACTATCAGCTGGCACAGCATGTTGCGATGCACTGGGGGGCTGTGTTTGTGTGTATATGTGTTATTTTTCTCTGTTAATGAGTCATAAATATTTTAAGGTTGGCTTGGCAGATTACACACAAACTCTTCCCTTTTTTGTGTGCCAAATAAGCGCACAACAGTTGAAGGAAATGATTACGGGATTGAAGTGTACTTTGACTCTATTGGTTCAAAAATATTTTTTTTCACGCAGCTGACTTTTCAACAGGAGAAGTTAACTCTTTTGGTGCTGAATGTCTTTGGGTTTTTTTTCCCTGGAAAGTTCAGCTCTCGTTCTGATGAATAGGCTTGTGCCGGTGCCAAGTACAGATCTACAAAGCCAGAATTCGGGATACATTTTTTCTCTCTCTCGCCCCATGGGTCTTTCTCTCACCATGAGACTCACCACCACCTTCTCAAGGGCAATAAGGATTGGGCCATGAACACTGATCTAGCCAGTAACACACCCTTTTTTTTGGTTCATTTGTGGGACATGGGTGTTGCTGGATGGCCAGCATTTATTGCCCATCCCTAGTTCCTCTTGTTTCGAGGGCAGTTGAGAGTCAACTGTGGCTCTGGAGTCGCATGTAGGCCAGACCACATAAGGAAGGCAGATTTCCTTCCCTAAGTGACATTGGTGAACCAGATGAGTTTTTCTGACAGTCAAGAATGGTTTCACGGTCATCAGTAGATTCTTGATTTCAGATTTTTTTATTATTCAATTCAAATTCCACCAGCTGCCATGGTGGGATTCAAAACTGGGTCCCCAGACCCTTAGCTGAGTTTCTAGATTAATTGTCTAGTGATAATACCACTAAGGCCATCACCTTCTCTAATCCCATGAATGAATTTGAAAAAAGCTCCTGTTTGTATATCTACTCTGCCTGTTTCCAACTCTGTAATGCAATTTGACACCACCCAGCCTCAGGTCATTTGCTGGTGAGATCTTTATCCCTTCCTTTGTTTCCTCAAAACTTGACTATTTCCTGGCTGACCCCTTCAAATTCAACCCTGCTTAAACTTGAGGTGAATTAAAACCTTGCTATCCGTGTGCTTTGTGCTCACAACAAATCCCGTTCACACTTCAGCCCGATGACCTACATTACCTTTTGGTTAAGCAATGCCTCAATTTCAACATTTTCATCCTTGTAAGGTCTCATCTCCTCTCCCTTTCTCTGTAATCTGCCCCAGGCCTCTCACCCTCTGAGATAATTGTGCTCTTCCGATTCTGGCTTTCTGAGCATCCCCAATTTTAGTTGGCAGCCATGCCTTCAGCTGCCTAGGCCCTAAAGTGTGAAATTTCCTTCTTAAACCTGTCAGCCTAACGCTCTTCCCTCAGTTAAGATGCTGCTTAAAATCTAACTCTTTGACTCAGCCTTTGGATCTAATTGCCCTAATATCACCTTATGTGGCCTAGTGTCAAAAGTTTGCTCCTGTGTAGTTTCTTGTAATGCTTTGTTTTACCTTAATGGCAGGATGAGCGGAATAGGCCAAGGATCATATGTATAATGGCTCACACGTGAAACACTGTAAGACTCACCTAACATAAAGAGCCAACTGGAAAATTCTGAAATATTAATATGCCATCATGTTTTTTGATGAAACATCAACTGCATTATACATGTGCAAGTGTACTTGTGAAGTTTTGTTCTCACGCTCTTGAGTCTACACTGACAAGTGGTTAGTGGAGTCAGAGTCTTCCTCTTGTGTCACTTTCCAATTCTGGCTTCTCACACCCCTGCACCAGTGAGAAGCTGTGCCTTCAGTTGTTGAGTTTTGACATTCTCTCCTTAAACCTCTGCCCCTCTCTACATCTCTCTGTTTCTATAAAGCCTACCTCTTTGATCAAGCTTTTGATCATCAGACCCAGTAGGCTGAAAGAATGGTTGCATCACAGAAGGAGACCATTAGGCTCATTGAGTCAGTGCTGGCTCTCTGCAAGACTAAATCAGAGTCCCACTCTCCACCCATTGCATTGTTGAGGGTATTGTGATATTCACATTGAAATGACGATTATAGTTTTAAAAAATTCTTCTTCCTGGCTTTGTGCCGATGTTGATCCTTTGAGGCAGATGACCTAATTCAGAGGCTTCTGACAATGACATTCAATCCAGCCAACTGTTAGAAAGTATACAAGGATGGTCTAAGGTTACTTACAGTGTGCCTGAGCTTGATATTGTGATACTCTCTTTCATTATTTGATTCATGTCATCAGGTCAGCAAGATTGTTCACACAAATAAAATCCCTCTTTTTTGCATTTTACTCTTACTGATTTCAGAATATTAGCCCACATCACAGCAGCTGGACCGCACCGTCCTAATGTCCTTCCACCACTTTTCCTGTGTTGACCCCAGTAGATTAAGGAGGAGGTGTAGCCCACAGACATTTGTTTCATGTGCTACATTTCAGTGGTACCAATGGTGCAAACATCCGTTTAACCAGTTTTAGAAATACAGTGTATATTGGACAGGATTCTCTGGCTGTTCACACCAGCAGGATTCTCTGGCCTGCTGCTGTGAATGTGGATTTGGCTGAGTGCAAAATTCTCTGTCCTCGCTGGCAACGATGGCAGGATGTGAATGGCCAGAGAATTTTGGCCGTAGGATGAAATTTTCCTGTCCTGCCCACCATGGGAATCATCGCAGACGGGACACGGACCATGCAAAAATCCATTGATCTCGGGTGGGGTTTTCCAATTTGGGGTGGGCACAGCCAGAAAATCCCACCCCTAATCTCGGATTATCCAAATCAATGACTTAGAGGAGACCGCCAGTACAGTAGAGCAGTAGGAAGTTTGTAGCAGTCACATTATTCAATTGTCTTTTTTTGCACTGTTTATGAATGATATTCCAGTTTCTTGATAAGGTGAGTTGAGCATTAGTAGCTGGTGATTACAGCATCTGAGGGCAATAATATCAGCCATTCAACTTCAAATCTATTTATTTCAGTTAAAGAATATTCCAGTTTTAACCCCAGGCTCCTTCAGGTAAACTGTGAAGGATTTCATGAGTATAATTCATATTCTGACATGCTTTACCTGGATAGAATGTTCTTGGGATGATCTCATTGAGACGTATAAGATGATGAATGGGATGGATAGGATAGAGGTGGAGAGACTCTTCCCGCTCAAAAAAGACAGTAGGACTAGGGGGCACAGCCTCAAGATAAAGGGGAGGCGGTTTAGAACGGAGTTGAGGAGGAACTTCTTCACTCAAAGGGTGGTGAATCTCTGGAATTCTCTGCCCGTTGAAGTGGTGGAGGCTGCCTCGCTAAATATTTTTAAGAAGCAGGTTGATGGGTTCTTGATAAGAGAGGGGATTAAGGGTTATGGGGAGAGGGCGGGAAAGTGGAACTGAGCCACGACAGATCAGCCATGATCTTATTGAATGGCGGGGCAGGCTCGAAGGGCTAGATGGCCTACTCCTGCTCCTATTTCTTATGTTCTTATGTTCTTATGCCTACTCAAGACTAATATATAGCTTAGAAGGAAAAAAGACTTGTGTTTCTCACACACCTTTCACCGCATCAGACACTTCCAAGGTACCTTACAGTCAAAGTGTAATCACTGTGATAATATAACATAAGAACTAGGAGCAGAAGTAGGCCATCTGGCCCCTTGAGCCCTCTCCGCCATTCAGTAAGATCATGGCTGATCTTTTTGTGGCCTTGGCTCCACTTACCCGCCACTTACATAACCCTTAATTCCTTTACTGTTCAAAAATTTATCTATTCTTGCCTTAAAAACATTCAATGAGGTAGCCTTAACTGCTTCACTGGGCAGGGAATTGCATAGATTCACAACCCTTTGAAAAAGTTCCTCCTCAACTCAGTCCTAAACCTGCTTCTCCTTATTTTGACGCCATGCCCCCTAGTTCTGGTTTCACCTGCCAGTGGAAACAGCTTCCCTACTTCTATCTTATCTATTCCTTCATAATCTTATATGTTTCTATAAGACATCCCCTTATTCTTCTGAATTTCAATGAGTATAGCCCCAGCCTACTTCGTCTCTCCTCCTTTCAATCCTCTCCATCAAAGCCAATCTTTTCAATCTAGTGAATCTCTTCTGTAGCCCGTACAGTGTCAGTATATCCTTTCTCAAGTAAGGAGATCAGAACTGTACACAGAACTCTAGGTGTGGCCTCACCAGCACCTTATATAACCTCATTGTTTTTAAACTCCATCCCTCCAGCAATGAAGAACAAAATTCCATTTGCCTTCTTAATTACCTGTTGCACCTGCAAACCAACTTTCTGTGACTCATGCACAAGGATGCAGCATGCTACAATATTTTACCATTTAAATAATAGTCCATTTTGCTGTTATTTCTACCAAAGTGGATGACCTCACATTTACCAACATTATGCCCACTCACTTAGATTATCTATATCCCTTTGCAGACTTTCAGCATTTTCTGTGCATTTTGCTCTGCCACTCATCTTACTGTCATCTGCAAAGTTTGACACTGACACTTGGTCCCTAATTCCAAATCACCAATATAAGAAATCTGTGCACAGCCAGAGTCCACAAACAGCAATGTGATAATGACCAGGCCATCCAGTTGATTGAGGGATCAATACTGGCCAGGACACCAGAGAAACTTTCTTTGAATAGTGTAGTGGGATCTTTCACCTACATCAGCGAACACGCACAGATCCTGGATTTAACACCTCATCTGAAAGAGGGCAATTCTTGACAGTCCACAGTCACTCGGGTGTCCTGCACTAGGGTGTCCGTAGAGATTATACATTCAAGTTGCTGGTCCCACATACAATCTGGTTCAGAGGTAAGAGTGTTAACATAGAGCCGTGGCTGACACCCGTATGGGAAAATGGTCATGAAAGGAGATGAATTGCTTGAGGTGTTGAGATAGAGACCATTGCAATGTGAACCAGTATCTTTACCTTTAAAACAGACTCACTTTCTATACTCTGAAACGTGAGCCTGATTTTACTTTGCAGCCTTCCTGAATGAGACCCAAAGCATTGCACTTTTGTAACTCAGACCTAGAGTACACATTTCATGGAAAACAGAATTGCTTCATTGCTGTGTACTTTGCCAGTGTTTGGATTGCTTTGATTCTCTCCTGAGATTCTAACGGCATGAATTGACAATAAATTTATTCAGAATTGGCCTTGTCAGAGGCACCCTATAGTATCCCCGATGAGAGGATTATGTCCTTTCTGTTCCCAAGTCTCTAGCAGCTGTGAGCATCTCTTAAAATGGCCCTATGTTGACTCTAGTTGATAAGGATTCAAAGACTACCAGCTGTATGCCACAGTGACCTGGCACTTTCCATCAAATTATTTTTGAATCAATTTGTAATGTAGCATGTTTTGTTTCCTACTGTATTAACCCAGATTATTTATTTTAGTGATTCTGCAATCTGTCTTGTTCGAGCAAATAAATCAGCCCTGTTTACTGCACTCAGCCTTTGCTGTAATGGACTTTGCCTTATTCCATAGAATGGTTTCACAATTTCTGTCACTAAATATCTCCCATCAATCAAATCTGTTTGTAATTTGACTTGATCGATTTTCCTCCTGATAAGATATCATTGCTACAACTGTCGTGACCTTGAAAACAAAAGAGGAAGAGTCAGAATTTAGTCATTTAGGTCACTCTATTTATGAGAATGAGTGAGCAAGGTTCATCAAGTAAATGGTGGCCAGATGCTGAGCAGGCCATTCATCTCCTGTCTGCTGACTTGGCTTTCCTTTGGGTTGAGACCTGCAGCTAAATATCTATATTATGGTCATTGTAATAGGGCTTTGAGTAGAATGTTGCATTTTGTTTTCAGGAATGAACTCTCTAACTAACACAAACACAACACTCATTAAACTATTTGGTTTGTTTATGTAACTGTAATGCTTTTTCAATTCGGCATTTTTAGAGATACTGTACAAGTTCATACTGCATTTCTATATGATGTTGGGCTGGGGGAAGTGAGGGGAGTTTACTGCTAATGTTGATCTCTCCAGACACGATTAACGTTGCCTCCAATCAGTAGGTTAATGCAAAACAGTGGGGAGAAAGTTTGTTGTTAATCTTACGAGCATACTGGATCGCTGGAAAGAAACCGATTTAATTAGGCTTTCAAATGCTTTCCTCTAAACTATATGCTAATTTGATGTATCCTGTGGCCAAGATGTGTTGCACTGGGCAGTAGATACTTGTTTGTAACCAAATGTTACTTTCCTCTTTGAAAACAATTATAAGCGGTTGAAGAGTGAATTCCTTTTCCTGGCAGGCGTGAAACCATGATTGGGCAGGGGACGAGGCTAGCCCATTGCACTGGGGGTGTGGTGAGGCTTGTGATTGTGGTTTGCCCAGGCTAGGGTGGGGTAGAGGGTCAGGGTGGCCAGTGAGGTCGGACCATGGGTTTAACCTGATACTTTTTTTCAGAGCCATCTCGGCCTTTTGGCTGGGATGAAGCATGAGATCAAGCCCGGGAATGGGGGGGGGGGGTGCAATGCCTCATCGTTCCTCATGTGGAGACCATGGTTCGTCTGGGCTTGAGTTGGCATTTTGATTGGAATTTGGGTACCAAAAGGTTAAAAAAAATTTGAAAGTTACAGCATTTCTGAATTGTAACGCTCTCACCTCAATAAATCTATGAGCCCAAGCCTTTATTCTAGGACTGCGCACGTATGTTGACACTGCATGTATGTATGTGTGCGTTTATATTGTGCCATTAACGTAGTAAAAATGTCCTGAAGCATTTCAAAGGAGAGTTAGCAAACAACAACAGCAAGCCATGTAAGGAGATAAAATGTTTCGTCAAAGAGCTGGATTTCCAGGAGTGTCTTAAAGATTCTGTACTTAACTATGGAATGAATTGGAATAGATTTTTTTTGTTTTTTTTAAAAGAAACACGTTGAACTTGCACTCTGTTGCAAAACAGTTATTTTGAGAACCCAGAAGTTCCCCAGATTGTTTAACCACAAAACAGCTTGCTGTACAGCAGCCAGCGAATTCCTGGGGGCGGGAATTGGGAAAGAACGGATTCTGATTGCTATGTTCATTATGGTGGAACAATGAGTTATTAGCGACGACACTGGAATGAATGATGCCATTGTTTTGTTCTTTGCCACGGAGATTACACAACTGACCATCCTCTGTATTTTTGGTGTGCGGTTGCTATTTCTGGTATCTAGCATCACCTTGGAATTGTTGAATTGGAAATACGATATGGTATTATTGAAGTAAAGAATGGCTTGTATTTATTAGCACCTTTTGTGGCCTCGGGCACCCCAGATTGCTTTACAGCCAAAGAAATACTTTCAATTATAGTGGATGTTGTAGAAAAGACATCAGCCAATTTGCACACACCACACCCGTACAGATAGCAATATGGTAATGACTAAATAACCTATTTTTAGTGATGTTTGTTGAGCGATAAGTGTTGGCCGCAGTAAACCTCCCTCTCTTCAAAGTAGGATCCTTTACATCCAACTGCAAGGGTGAACGGGACCTTGGTTTAACATCGAATCTCAAAGATGGTATCTCTTGACAATAAGTACTTGATCAGCAGTGTTACATGATTTACGTGTTCATTAGCCTGAACACACAACTGTCTGATTTGAGATGCGACTAAGTGAAGGCTGGCACCTAATGGCAATGTCTCAGGCATTCATATGCTGGGGGGGTGGGGGGGAGCTTGGGGTTTCAAGGAGGTGCTTGCTGTTGTTGTTTGCTAACTCTCCTTTGAAATGCTTCAGGACATTTTTACTACGTTAATGGCACAATATAAATGCACACATACATACATGCAGTGTCAACATACGTGCGCAGTCCTAGAATAAAGGCTTGGGCTCGTAGCTTCATTGAGGTGAGAGCGTTACAATTCAGAAATGCTGTAACTTTCAAATTTTTTTTAACCTTTCGGTACCCAAATTCCAATCAAAATGCCAACTCAAGCCAAGTCCAACCATAGTCTCCACATGAGGAACAATGAGGCATTGCACCCCCCCATTCCCATTTTCTATCTCAAGACATCCTTGAACCATGTTACCGTTGGTCTTAATCTTTATAATCCTTCCATGGAGTTTGTATGTTCTCCCCGTATCTGCATGGGTTTCCTCCAGCATTGGACTGGGTTGGGCACAGTAAGAAGTCTCACAACAACAGGTTAAAGTCCAACAGGTTTATTTGGAGTCACAAGCTTTCGGAGCGCTGCTCCTTTGCTAGATTTGCCTGATAAAAGAGCAGCGCTCCGAAAGCTTGTGACTCCAAATAAATCTGTTGGACTTTAACTTGGTGTTGAAAGACATCTTACTGACTCTGAAGATGTGCAGATTAGGTGCATTGGCTATACTAAATTGCCCCTCAGTGCATCCGAACAGGAGGCGGAGTGTGGCGACTAGGGGGTTTTCACAGTAACTTCATTGCACTGTTAATGTAAGCCTACTTGTGAGACTAATAAAATGAACTTTAAACTTGTTTGCGTTTTTACAATAGTAAATCGCTGTCCAGATCTTTTGCTAAGACATCCAATATCCAGGTAAACTACAGCGAGACCCAAGGATTGTAACCAAGAATCCTTGCTCCATTCATCAACTACTAGAGTGTATCATGGTGCCTCTGCTTCTGAATCTGTTCTCTATTATAGCGACATTCAGAATCTAAATCAACAGTTGGTTGATTTCGATAAAACAGATAAGTGTAAGTATGTAGTTAAAATTACTTTGTTTTCCCCATGATATATTCAGTAATAAAAACAACACCTGTTTTCTGTCCAAAGAACAGACGTTCTTACAACTTTAACATAGCCCAGCGTCGCAGCTGATTGGCACAGATTTAAGGCAGAGAATGTTGCCATAGCTGGCTGGAAGCTAAGAGTGTCTCTCCTGGGTAAAACAGGTTTCCATAGAAATGCAATTGATACACAGAAAACAAAAGAGATCCCTCATAATTACATCAGATCCACAACAGGTTGGGCTGTGACTGGTTGGAAAATCACTTTTGTCATTGAAATAGAAATGGCTTTCCAGCAATTGAATTGGAGTCATGGCATTGTTGCAGCACAAAAACAGGCCATTTGGCCCTTCATATCTATGCTGGCTCTCCAGCTAGTCCTTTAAATCTGCCATCACCACCTCTCCCCTCATTAAAAAAAACACTATTCATCCCAATGTCCTAGCAAACTACTGCCCCATTTCCAATCACTCTCTCCCCTCCTTTACTTCTGCAAAGACTTTGAACATGTTATCACCTCTTAAATCCATTTCCATCTTTCCTGAGATTCAATGTTTGAATCCCTCCAATGAGGTTTCCACCCCACCATTGTATCAAAATGCCTCTTCTCAAAGTCACAAATTACATCCGTTGTGACTGTTACAAGGGTAAGCTTTCCTTCCCAACCTAGCTGCAGTCTTTGACACAATTTTCCACGCCATCCTCTCCCAGCATTTCTCCACTATCGTCCAGCTGACTGGGACTGCATTTTCCTGATTCCTTTCTTATCTATCTCATCATAGCCAGTGAGTCACTTGGAATGGCCTATTTTCCTGTCTCTGCATAATTACTCCTTGTGTGCCTCAAGGATCCATCCCACCACCTATTTCCAATCGACATGCTGTCCCTGTCATAGAATCATAGAAATTTTGATTTGATTTATTATTGTCACATGTATTAGTATACAGTGAAAAGTATTGTTCGTTGTGTGCTACACAGACAAAGCATACCATACATAGAGAAGGAAAGGAGAGAGTGCAGAATGTAGTGTTAGTCATAGCAAGGGTGAAGAGAAAGATCAACTTAACATGAGGTAGGTCCATTCAAAAGTCTGATGGCAGCAGGGAAGAGGCTGGTCTTGAGTTGGTTGGTAATTGATCTCAGATATTTGTATCTTTTTCTCAACAGAAGAATGTAGAAGAGAATGTGATAAAAGAGGACATTCGGCCCATCATGTCTGCACTGACTCTTACCCAGGCTTATCCTCCCACCCCTACATTAACCCCATAGCTTCCATGATCACAGCCTTCCCTTTCTCTGTAATATCCTCCAGTCCTACAACACTCTGGGATATCTATGTTTCTTTATTCACAACCTTTTTTGCAACCCCGATGCTAACTGCTCCACCTTTGGTGTCCATTGCCTAAGCCACAAACTCTGAAGGTCATCCATAATCTTCTCTGCTTCTCTACCTCACTTTCTCTCTTAACGATATTCTTCAAACACTATCTCTTTGGCAAAGCCTTTGATCATCTGACCTAATATTTCTTGAAGTGACTCGGTCCTACTCTTGTAGGACATTGTATAAGTTATTGTTGTCCTACTTCCTCACCATTTCCACATAGTCCTGGAAATTTCACAGAATCCCTACAGTGCAGAAAGAGGCCCATCAAGTCTGAACTCTGAAATAGCACTCTACACAGGCCCACTTCCCTGCCCTATCCCTGTAACTTGTGCATTGATCATAGCCAATCCACCTATTCTGCACATTTTTGGATATAAGAAGAAATTAAGCATGGCCAATCTGTCTAACTTGTACATCTTTGGAGTTTGGGAAGGAACCGGAGCACCTGGAAGAAACCCAGGCAGACAAAGACAGTACAAACTCCATACAGTTGCCCAAGGCCAGATTCGAATCATGGTCCCTGGCACTGTGAGGCAGCATTGTTGACTACTGTGCTGCCGCCTTCTTTTGAGATACGTATACACTTCTCCCTTGAAAGCCATGATTGAATCTTTTTCCACCACACTTGGTTCTCTGGGACTTTTTCTGAGCTGCCTGCCCAATTGCTGACTCATGCCCCCTTGCCCCCCCCATGGTCCCTAACTTAATTCATGGTACCTCCATAGCCATTCACCCCGGATCCACCATGGTTAGATCTCCAAAGTGGAGATGAAAAGAAATAAGCTGGATAATGAAAAAAATTCCCATTCAAAAATCCGTTTAATGTTTTAAAATCTCCTCAGGTGATCAATCTCTTAGAAAAATAAATAAACCTCTATTCAGAAGTCATATTGAAGAACATAAGAAATGGGAGCAGGAGTAGGCCATCTAGCCCTTCGAGCCTGCCCCGCCATTCAATAAGATCATGGCTGATCTGTTGCTGCTCAGTTCCACTTTCCCGCCCTCTCCCCATAACCCTTAATCCCCTCTCTTATCAAAAACACGTCAACCCGCGTCTTAAAAATATTTAGCGAGGCAGCCTCCACCACTTCAACGGGCAGAGAATTCCAGAGATTCACCACCCTTTGAGTGAAGAAGTTCCTCCTCAACTCCGTTCTAAACCACCCCCTTTTATCTTGAGGCTGTGCCCCCTAGTCCTACTGTCTTTTTTGAGCGGGAAGAGTCTCTCCACCTCTATCCTATCCATCCCATTCATCATCTTATACATCTCAATGAGATCTCCCCTCATTCTTCTAAACTCTAACGAGTACAAGCCCAGTTTATTCAGCCTCTCCTCATAGCTCAACCCCCTCAACTCCGGTATCAGCCTAGTAAACCTCCTCTGCACTCCCTCCAAGGCCAAAATGTCTTTGCGCAGGTGCGGCACCCAAAACTGCACTCAGTACTCCAGCTGCGGCCTCACCAATGCCCTATACAGCTGCAGCAAGACCTCCCTACTTTTATATTCAATCCCCCTCGCTATGAAGGCCAGCATCCCATTCGCCTTCCTGACCACCTGCAAGCTGGGTTTTTGCGACTCATGCACAAGGACCCTGAGGTCCCTCTGCATCGTCGCCTGCCGCAGTTTTTCGCCCCGTAAGTAATAGTCCTTCCTACCATTCTTCCTACCAAAGTGGACCACCTCACACTTGCCAACATTAAATTCCATTTGCCATTTCCTGGCCCATTCGCCCAGCCTATCTAGATCCTTCTGCAGGCTCTCCACACCCTCCGCACTATTTGCCGTTCCCCCAATCTTGGTGTCATCAGCAAATTTCGACACCCTACACTCGGTTCCCTCCTCCAGATCATCTATATAAATGGTAAAAAGCTGAGGCCCCAGCACCGACCCCTGGGGCACTCCGCTAGTCACCATCCGCCAAACCGAATAGCACCTAATCCTAATCCTTTAATAGGCCCTTTAAATTATCAATAGAACTGTGAATTCAGAATGCCTTAGCTTTTCAAATTCAGTCAAGCATTCATAATGGCACAATAAAAGCATTTGAGAAAATATCAACATAGAACTTATTGAAATGTCACAATCACTGGTACTGTATTTTTCAAACCTGTAGCGGGTGGTCTGTCAATAAAAGCAGTCCAGCAGAGGGATTTTTAAGACTCTGAATGACAGATGCAGCCTTTTTTTTAAGTTTAGAGAGCAGGGGATTTAAAAAAAAACTTCAGATCATGTCAGGTATACAGACCTTATCTACCCTTCAAAAGTGTTCACTCCGTCAATTTGTGAATCCCATTTGCAACAGCCCAAATGAAGCATTAGCACTGAGTTCAAATTGCCCTACTGAGTTCGAGTTTCCCTCCTGTGTAAAATCACATCCCTTCCCCATCCCTCGTCAATTAAAATCTGATCTGTCGGAAGTGGGGGCTCAACTTATACATCCAGGTCCGGCCCACCATTTTAAAAAGTCCACAGAGACGGGAAGGCATCCTAAAAAATCCTGCCATGTGCCTCTCTTTATAAAGCCTTTCAACTATGTATTTGATTCCCTTTTGCAAGTTACCACTGAATCTGTTTTGACCACCCACTCAGGCAGTGGATTGCAAATTCCAACGACTCACTGTGTAAAAACATTTTGCCTTACCTTCCCCTGGTTCTTTTCCCAGTGACCTTGAATCTGTGTTGTTTTGTTACTGATCCTGTCTTTATTTAGATTCTCCTTATTTTCCCGTTCAAAACACTTCATGATTCACTGGGAAGTCATTCAGTCTTTCCCTCACTAAGGTGCATGCTGCCAGTTTGTCGAGAAGCGCACCCATCCTGATTGCAGCCAACTCCCAAGCCTATTTAACGGTGTAAAAACCAGCTAAGAAAGGTATGCTTTGTGATGTATAATTAAAATTGCAAGCTAATTAGTTGCAAAAACTAGTTGCTGCTAAAGGTAATTTTAGATGATCTGTTTATAGCCTCAGAGGCTGGAAGGATGATATTTATAATTGCTCAATTCTGTGTTCCTGGCTGAAGGGATAGAAGTGCAGATGTAAATACCGCCAGTGGTTACAGTTTAGCTTACTTGGCTGCTGAAATCTTCAAGCTGTAGCCAAGCTAGCTCTATAAAAGGATCCAATCCTAATCTTAAATTTACCCAAGCAATATGTAACATGCCCATTTTAAAGTTCAGCATGCCATGTGACCGACTGAATGAATGATAATTGTATCGAGCTAACAATTACTGCGTAGTGTGTGTGACTCTTCAATTCGCATCAGCCATTTAAGGCATTGCCAAAAGAATTCTAACCTCTGAGGTTAAACTGTTTTCTTGAGCTCTGTAATCATTCACAGTTCCATTATGTTCCGTACGTGCTTCTACTGAGATGCGGCACAATGTCTGGTGTAATATGACTGCGTCAGCTTCTGCATCTGTAACAGATGTCATATTGATTTGGAGATGTTTGTAAATAACATCTCAGCCTTTAGGCTAAGATCAAGCCCAGGACTAAGCCCGAGATCAGGTGTAATGCCTTTTCTTGTCAGCTTGGATCTTGTATGTCTCTTTTGTGGGGACCATGAATTGGATTGTAATTTGTTTTTTGGAGCAAGCAAGGAGTTGGATTAAGGGCTTGCCCTGTCCACTCTGGCTTTGTAACTCTGAGGAAGGAATAAGTTTTTTCTTTACAAATTTTCGGTGTCAGCAGTGGCTCGTTGTGTAGCACTCAGGCTCTGTCAGTCAGAGGGTTGCACGTTCGAGTCCCACTGTGCAGATCTGAACATAAAATGCAGGCTGACACAGCATAGTACAGGTGGAGAGCTATGTTGGCTGAGGTGCCACCTTTCAGATGAGACTTTAAACCAAGGCTCAGTCTGCCTTGTCAGATGAACGTGAAAATTCCGTGGCATGATTTTGAAAAAGAGGACGGGAGTTTTTTAGCAGTGGCCTGATCAATACAATACCTAAAGAAAGGTTATCTTGTCCTTATCACATTGCTGTTCATGGGATCATGGTGTGTGCCAATTAGTTGCTGTATTTCCTACATCACGACATCAACTTCACCTCCAAAGTATGTCATTGATTGTGAAGTGCCATGGGATGCCCTGAGATCGTGGTAGGATTCTATAGGAATTCACATCTTCAATTTTCTTTCACTTTACAATGAAACAATTCAGTTTCTTCCTCAGTGTTGGAACCTATTTGGAGGCTTACAGTAAAAATCCCTGTTTTACTTTAATGTCCAATGGTTTGCAACCATCTTGAAGAGCCAAATGCTAGAATATCTAACTTTAGTACTTTGTGTGTCACCAGAAGTGACAATTGGGTTAGAGCGACTCGTAGGCTGGTACAATGTTCCTAGCTTCTGATACCCACAACTGAAATGTGCCACCTGAGCTGTCTCGAAACCTTAGCCCCACTGCAAGTCCCAACATTCCCTGCAAGATCTTCCTTGTCTCTCAGTGTATGAATAGCCCAGCTCAGTCACTGGGTCATGATTCATTATTGGGGCGAAGTAGTGGCACAGTGGTTAGCACTGCTGCCTCACAGTGCCAGGGATCCGAGTTCAATTCCGGCCTCGGGACATTGTCTGTGTGGAGTTTGCACATTCTTGCGGGTTTCCTCTGAGTGCTCCGGTTTCCTGCCACAGTCCAAAAGATGTGCTGATTAGGTGGATTGGCCATCGTAAGTGGCCCCTTAGTGTCAAAAGGATTAGCAGGAAAGATTTGTTGGGTTACACGGATAGGGCCTGGGTGGAATTGTTTTTCATGCAGGCTCGATGGGCCAAATGGCCTCCTTCTGCCCTTTAGAAGTTCTTTCGTTCTATGATTCTATTGTTCTCAGGATGCAGACATTGTGGCATTTATTATCCATCCTGAGTTGCCCTGAGAAGATGGGAGTGAGTTGCTTTCTTTTCCAGCGGTTTGATGGTGAATGAGTAGTGTCTTGTAGTCCACTTATAGTTGTATTGTCACTGGGCTAGTATTGTGGGGACCCAGGGTAATGCTCTGGGGACTCAGGTTCAAATCCCCCCACTGCAGATGGTGAAACTTGAGTCCAATAAAAATCCAGATTTAAAAGTCTTATGACGACCATATCGTAAAAACCCATCTGGAAATCTGTCGTCCTTATCTGGTCTGGCCTACATGTCACTCCAGATCCATTTAAATGTGGTTGACTCTCAAACACCCTCTGGAATGGCCTAGCAAACCACTCAGTTCAAGAGCAATTGGGAATGGATACATCCCTGAATGAAAAAAGTAAAAATCATTATCATCATCATCTACTGATCCACAATGTTTAGTGGTCTGCCTTCTCCGTGAAAATTCTTATATATACACTGACATTTTAAAAAGTTAACTCTGTGGAACTGGGGCTAGACTGGGGAAATTGTTTGAAGGGCTTTGGTGAGATGGTTAGATTTTTAATGATATGATCTTTTTCTATACTCCTGATCTCTGGATTGCTGGCTGAGGACCATAATTACTATTATATCTTGCATGATTTAACTGAAGCCATCAGCACATTTAGATTCAGTCCATTCCATATGATTATGCTGTGACAGTTTCTTGGCTTAGCAGTCCAAGCTCCCACTGGCAATCAGATACCTTGAAGTTCAGTAATCCCTCACTCAATCAGACTTTTGACTCGGCCAATTATTAGACCTCTCACCTCCTGCACTTCAATAGCCATGAGCAAGACATGTTAATCTGCTGCATAACTGTGTTTCAGTCCAAATGTGCCCTATCATGAAACTGTTGTTAGGAAACATGAAGAAAATAAAAGGTTTTTTTTGCTGTCTGTAGACTGTATTAAGAGGTGTGACAATGCCATATAGGTATGCAATCAGACAAAATTTGACATAGAGCCACATAAGGAAATATTGAGACAAGTGGCAATTCTTGATTTTAAAAAAAGGCTGATTCTTGATTTGGTAAAAGGCTGAGAACTTTGCGGGTGATAAAATCTTGAGTTAATTTTCAGTGAGCAAAGAATTTTGACTGCATAGCTTACCTCTCGGCAATCTAGTGGAAGTTGACGAGAGAACCACCTACAGTTTACATCGGCATTGCCAGTTGATGTTCAAACAATTATGGAATTAAATTGCAGTCGTCACCTCAGCACGCCAGCATAATTAACACTGACGTGTGCATTGTACTCCCCGCAATACAATGCACGTGAAAATGCTGAATAATACTGCAAAATATCCAGAAGGGATTTTGGATTTCAAACCAATCCACAACATGGTGATGTTACCAGGGGTGGCGGGGTGGCACGGTGGCACAGTAGTTAGCACTGCTTCCTCACAGCGCCAGGGACCTGGGTTCGATTCCCAGCTTGGGCCACTGTGCGGAGTCTGCACGTTCTCCCCGTGTCTGTATGGGTTTCCTCCAGGTGCCCCGGTTTCCTCCCACAATCCAAAAGATTTGCTGGTTAGGTGCATTGGCCATGCAAAATTCTCCCTGTGTGCCTGAATAGGTTCCTGAGTGTGGTGACTAGAGGATTTTCACAGTAACTTCATTGTAGTGTTAATGTAAGCCTACTTGTGAATTGCAGTGTTACTGTAAGCCTACTTGTGACAATAAATACATTTTAAGCTTTAACTTTACATAACAGGCTGGCCAAATGCTTTGTTCTTTTTCCTTTCTGAGCAATATAGTTGCAATTTTCTTTCTTTCCTTGAACTCTAAATATTTGTAGGTGTGCCGCTCCAAGTTAAATCAAACAAATTGCGTGGATCAGTACAATGTGCAAAATATCTCGCATAAAAGAATTCAGAAGGAGGAAAGCCATTGTGATTGCTGTATTATGAGAACTGTCTATACATTTCTAAATCACAAAAGTTGAGTATAACTTTTTAAAATGTCAGTGTATATATAAGAATTTTCACGGAGAAGGCAGACCACTAAACATTGTGGATCAGTAGATGATGATGATAATGATTTTTACTTTTTTCATTCAGGGATGTATCCATTCCCAATTGCTCTTGAACTGAGTGGTTTGCTAGGCCATTCCAGAGGGTGTTTGAGAGTCAACCACATTTAAATGGATCTGGAGTGACATGTAGGCCAGACCAGATAAGGATGACAGATTTCCAGATGGGTTTTTACGATATGGTCGTCATTAGACTTTTAAATCTGGATTTTTATTGGACTCAAGTTTCACCATCTGCAGTGGTGGGATTTGAACCTGAGTCCCCAGAGCATTACCCTGGGTCCCCACAATACTAGCCCAGTGACAATACAACTATGCCACAGCCTCACCAAGTGAGAACCTTGGCACTGTTTATATTTTCAATTCCTGTGTAGCCCAGGAACATGAAGACTGGTTTCACTGTCCCAACCCATCCTCCCTCTTAATGCTACTGCCCTAATTTAGATTAGCTAACCTAGCACATGACAGTGAATTGAATTTGGTCTCTCATGGTCTATCTAGTTTAGCAAGATGCTAATCTTTGCTTAGGTGACAATAGAGTCATTGAAATGAACCTCACTGACTTGGACAGAGCTAGGGTCATTATTCTTCAATATAGCTGAATAAGGTGCATATGTGGATGAGGGAATGAATATAACACTTGGGTTGGGTGTGGCTTTGAGGGCATGCCTGAAGGAAACTTTAAGTAAACATCAGCAGAGGCACCAAGACATGGAGAGGGTGGATGTCAAGGAATGAGAGCTACTCCATCAACATCTATAAAGTAACAAAATAGGTTCACCTTGATGTCAGCATCTCATCCAAGGACACCAGCGTCATGAACTCTTGATGAACATTATTTCCAAGTGCATCACAGGTGAAGCTTCCCACCTGCTCCATTCGCAAGCAAAACAACACCATCCCCTACCAGGAGATCCTGGTGACCAGATGGTGACCAAGCTCCGAATAAAACTCTACAATACGCCGAGAGAAAATGCCCCACCTTTCACCATAATAGTTGTTTCTTTAAAAAGTTACTTGGGGTGTGGCTATCACTGGCAAGGCCAGCATTTGTTGCTCTTTCCTGGTTTGCCTTCATCTGAGTGGCTGACTAGGCCTTTCACCCTTACACATCTGCAAATTTAGCAACAGTGCCTTCAGTTCCTTCCTCCAAATCGTTAATGTATATTGTGAAAAGTTGTGGTCCCAGCACTGACCCCTGAGGCACACCATTAATCACAGGCTGCCATCCTGTGGAAGACCCCTTTATCCCCACTCTCTGCCCTCTGCCAGTCAACTAATCCTCTATCCATGCTCTACTTGTGCTTCTCCCACCCTACCACACTTTGTTTTATCAGCAAACTTTCTATTCCTTTCTCATGTTCATAACTAGCTTCCCCTTGAATGTATCCAGGCTATTTGCTTCAACTACTCCACTTGGTAACAAGTTCCACATTCTCACCTCTGTCTGGTTAAATAAACATCTCCTGCATTCCTTAGTTGATTTATTGAAAGCTATCTTATGGCTGCAGTCTCTAGTTTTGATCTCCCCACAGATGGAAACACACCTCTACTTCTGCCCCACTGAACCCCTTTGTAATTTTAGTAATTTCAAGCGATTCCTGCCAAAGTCTGTGTCAGGTGAGATGGTGAAATACCAGAGGATGTGCAGTGTTTGTAGATGTAGATAGAATCAGCATCACTTCCTTTAGAAGAGGATGGAAATAAAGTGGGAAAGGGGGGAAGCTGGTGCATTTAAAATTTGCTGACGATGCCCATTTCTTACACCAGTCCAGTTCCAGTAACTAGGCATGTTCAGATAGCAACCGGTGTGGTCTCATCACTGCAGTGTCTGACCATCTATTACCATTTTGCTAATCTCATTCAGCCAGCTCAAAGCAACTTGACAGACCCACTTCCTATTTCTCATTAACTTCCCCAATGTAATGCTCAGTTTCTTTTTGAGTCTCCAGTCTCGTCCGATTTCACCAGGGGGTTTAAATATTCTGTTTACTTGGTGACCCTGCCACCCACATATAGATCTTGCTGCAATATTCTTATTTCAGTTTGTGTTTGGCATGTTGGGAAACATTTTTAGTTGGGTCAGTCACGACTTGGTGAGAGAACTCTTGTTCTGTGAAGCAGGAGGTTCTGTGTTGAAGTCCCACTGGCGAGATTTGAAGATGTAATCCATACCCTGACACTACCTCTGCCTCGCTGATGATGTGTTGCGCTCTCAGAGCTGCCATTTTAACCTTAATCCAGAAAGATGTAAAAGAAAGCAGAGGTCTCCTTGGCTGTTCTTCACATAGTGCCAACCTGTGTTTGGCCACATTACAAACACGCATCCAGTGGCCATCAAGTGTTGGAGGGGGCACGAACCCAGAGTTTCTGGCTGTGAATTTAGTACAGCTCCTATTTTAATATCATCTGTGGCAGAGCAGTAACAATGACTGAACCTACACCCGAGTTCCCTGTCTGACAATTAGAATCATAGATCCCTATAGTGCAGTAGTGCAAAGAGAGGCCATTCAGCCTATCGAGCCTGCCCATCAAGCCTGCAACCTGCACAGTTCCACCCAGGGCCAACCCTGTCACCCTGTATATTTAGCCAATGTGGAGGCGGGGGGCAATTTAGCACGGCCAATCGACCTAATTCCCAAAGGAAGCCAGAGCACCTGGAGGAAACTCACGCAGACATGGGGAGAACGTCCAAACTCCACAAAGACAGTGACCCAAGACCAGAATTGAACCTGGATCCCTGCATGGCAAGGCAACCTACTCTGTGAGAAATTCAAATAGATGTTCTCTAATTTGATGGTTTTCTTTGCATGAATCCCTCCTTAATGCTGCTGGATAACTTAGACATCTGCACAATAAAGGTAACCATGATGTGGAGATGCCAGCATTGGACTGGGGTGGCCATAGGCAGAAGTCTCACAACACCAAGTTAAAGAAGGAACAGTGCTCTGAAAGCTCGTGATTCCAAATAAACCTGTTGGACTTTAACCTGGTGTTGTGAGACTTCTAACTGTGCACAATAATGAGATCAATAATAGGGTTTAGAGGACTCAGATCTCTGAGTTCTGGGAAGATGTTCCTTGGATCTAACTGGCACTAATGCAGCTTTTCGAACCCTTAGTATTACACAAAGCAACCTTTCTCTTGGTGCATACATAATCAGTAACCGCTCGGGCACAGAACAAGCCAGTGATTCATAATTTACTTGCAAAGTTTTACTTCTAATTAGTGAACATATTAACATGCGAGTGAAAGTAAGAGTGAAGCCAAGCCTGTTGAGGCTTGTTTGGGAATTGCACAACCCATTGCCATTGCCCTCTTGCCTTCGTGTCAGGCCTGCAACCCTGTGGTGTCAAGGACTTCCACTCTGCTGTGCCAAGAAAGGTCACTTTTGCAAAAGCTGCAGCTGTCTGCTTGATAATGAATTGATAGTTCAATGACTTGCCCCCACCCTTTGACTGCCAAAGAGTAAATTTGCTGCT
The DNA here is from genome assembly GCF_965287045.1 of Carcharhinus amblyrhynchos. Taxonomy (NCBI): domain Eukaryota; kingdom Metazoa; phylum Chordata; class Chondrichthyes; order Carcharhiniformes; family Carcharhinidae; genus Carcharhinus; species Carcharhinus amblyrhynchos. The sequence goes on from NC_137341.1 coordinate 15,214,534, forward strand.
GCTTCACAAACCAGATTTGAACACGCGATAACAGATACAGAGAACCTCATCCAGATTAGAGTTGCCAGCTCTCTGGGAATTCTGCAGGACTCTCCAGGATGTTTGCTGTGAGTGACCCAGGAGTAAAGCTCATGATGGGCGAGTGATGGTGGGGGTGTGGGGGGGACGGGTTGGTTGGAGGCAGGAATATATGCAGCCAGAGCTGACAACCCTAAACCAAGAGTGAACACCCTCTCCCTCCCTCCTCCACCACCACCACCACCACCACCTCTACCCCGTCTGCTTGCTCAGTTCAGATCCTGATTACCAAGTCAGCTTTTCAGACAAACCAAGTGTTAACAGCAATTACAGTACTTTGGAAGTAAAGTTCTAGCTTGACAAATGAGCTACTGTATTAAGCAGGCGAGGTTCTGACTACAGCCAAACAAGCACAGTAAAAGCTATCATTCAAACATTAACTTAGTCAGCCACTTCGGAGCCAATCATACTTTTTATCTGATCCAAAAGTATTTTCCTGTGGGTAGTGTGTGTGTGTGTGTGTGTGTGTGTGTGTGTGTGTGTGTGTGTGTGTGTGTGTGTGTGTGTGTGTGTGTGTTTCCTGCAGTGTTTGCAGTTAAGAGTTCAAATAATGTTGCACATAGGGCAGAATTCATTCCTGATTGTACATGTTAATGGATAACAAGGTACTGCGGCCTTGTCAAAATGCTGGACCATGGGCACAAAATGCAACTTTAGTGCTTCCAATCCGAGTAAATACTACATTTACTTATCCCAATCATCCCCTGGCAGAGTTCGATCCTTTAGGCTTCCGGTTGGCTAATGCAACTTTGCCAGCTGTTGTAAGCCAAGTTGACCAAGTGTTGAGTCACCTGACCCCATATCTCTCATCTGGCTCAGTGTGAAATTCTTGCTCGATAACATACCTCTGAAGCACCTTGGGGCATTTTGCATTGTTAAAGACGCTGTTTAAATGCAAATGTTTGTCACTGTCCACCCAGGGAACAGATGAGCTGTCCAGAGTCGAGTATAATGTTTGGAATTGTGAGTGAAGCTCACCGTGCTGCAGTGTGTCAGTCAACAGAGCATTGAAGGGAAACCTCTGCTCCATTGCATTATTCTTGCCTTCCATCTCATCCGATATTGATTCGCGCCTTGATGGTCAATTCTGTTTTTAGCATTGCCTGGTGAAGCTCAGATCCTTACTCTGGCATGTGGTAGATGAGTTGAGAAGGTTAAGGATTTGGACCTCTTCCTGGCCAGCTGAGTTTTCTGTTTTTCCTCAACTCTTCCAAAGCCCCTTTCAAATGGTCAGCCTCCTGAAGTCATGGTTGTTAGCAACGATGTCCTAGTGCCTCTGTTGTCATCTACCACTTCATATCCTGCCTGCAGTGGAGTTATGGATGTCCAGGAGATTGTGGCTCAGTGGCCAGTTCATCCCATATGAAGTTTTTGGGCAAACAACTTAATTCATCTGGTGAATATGGCTAAGCCAGCATATACATTGCTAGCTTAGTAATGAAGTTGTCCCTGTTACATTAAGGCTTTGCAGGAAAGCTGGAGTGTCCTCTTCAGGGTAGAAGTCTGGGCAAATTTTATGGAGGCTTTGGGCTCCCAAGCATCAGGGTGTTTCCTCTCGACTTTGCTGATTGGGTCTAGAGGAATGCAGGACTCTACATTTGGCCCTGTCATGGTTGCAGGAGCTGCTGGAAAGATGACTATTTAAAGATCAATCTGCCTTTGGACTCCATTCCAGATTTTCTTTGTCAAGGTTTACTCCTTTACCTTGGGGGAGGCTACTCTCAAGGCAGCAGTGCCCTTTGCCCATTGCTGGGGCTTGGTTGACAAACGGTAGGGTGTGTCCATGAGCCTGTACATGGCATGACTGAGAGCTAAACCTCCTCTGAGTTCCTTAGAACCTTCAGCCTGTGTCCATGAGAGGCCCAGTTTCTATATGTCACCAGGAGGAGGCACAGCCGATGGGAGAGGCTATATACTGACAGGGAGAGACTTGCATGTTTGGCTCACCTTTTCAAACCAGTGGTTTGGGCTGTAAATGAGAAGCAAACCAGCACACAAAAATAGCTAACTCTTCATCCACATACAAGATAAATACCTTTGGCCTGTTGGACCCATTGGATTAGTGTTACCATCCTCCTTCTCACCTCGTTGGCTGAGAGAGCAAATTTGTATTGAAGTTTGGGCTGTTTTAGAAATATAGAAACTAGGAGCTGGAGGCATTTGGCCCTTCGAGCCTTCTCTGCCATTCTATATGATCATGGCTGATCCTCTGTTTCACATATTTCTGCTTTCTCTTCATACCCCTTGATGCCATTAAAATCTAAAGAAAATTGACCTCTTTCTTGAATACATTAATTGACTTGGTCCCCGCTGCCTCTTGTGGCAGAGAATTCCATAGATTCACTATCCTTTTGAGTGAAGGGTTTTTTTCCTGAGCTCAGTAGAAAATGGCCTACCCCATAGCCTGGGACTGCATCCCCTGGTTCTAGATTCCCCAACCAGGTGAAACATTCTCCCTGCATCTAATCTGTCCAGCCCGGTTAGAATTTTATATGTTTCAATCAAATCTCCTCTCATCCTTCTAAACTCTAGTGAATACAAGCCCAGTCGGACCAATCTCTCCTCATTGGACAGTCCCACCAATTCCGTTATCCATCTAATGAACTCCGCTGTACTCCCTCGATGGCAAGAATATCCTTTCCGAGGTACGGAGACCAAAACTGCACATAATACTCCAAGTGTGGTTTCACCAAAGCCCTATATAATTGTCGTAACACATTCCTATTTCAGAGAGAGCTAATGATGATGATGCATCTGTTCCCTGTATGGAAAATGACAACAAATTGCATTTATATAGCATCTTTAACATTGTAAATCCTCATGCATTGAAGGCCAACAGACATTTGCCTTCCTAATTGCTTGCCGCACCTGCCTCAGCACTTTCAATGACTGGTGTACAAGGACATCCAGATCCCTTTGTACATTCACATTTCCCAATAATTCTCTTCCTTTCTGTTTTTCACACTGAAGTCTATAATTTCATATTTAGCCACTTTGTGCTGCATTTACTATGTGTTTGCTCACCCATTCCAACTTGTCTAAATCAACTTGAAGCCTCCTGGCATCCTCCTCATAACTCACAATTCCACCCGGTTTTTTGTTGTCAGCAAACTTGGAAATGTTGCGTTTTGTTCACTCATCCAGGTCATTTATATGTATTGTGAACAGGCGGGGCCCAGCACTTATCCCTGTGTTACCTTATTAGTCATTGCCTGCCACTTGGAAAAGAACCCATTTATTCCCACTCTGTTTCTTGTCTGTCTTGCAATACATTACCCCCTATCCCGTGAGCTTGTGCTGTATCACCATACCTAGTAAAAAGTCTGACAACACCAGGTTTAAGTCCAACCAATTTATTTGATAGTAAACTCACAAGCTTTCGGGGTTTGTCCCTTCGTCAGGTGAATGGAGAGTTCTGGCCAGAGAGTTAACTATCAAATAAATCGGTTGGACTTAAACCTGGTGTTGTCAGACTTTTTACTGTGTTTACCCCAGTCCAACGCCGGCATATCCACATCATCACCATACCTAGATATTTAAAGTTTATTTATTAGTCACAAGTAGGCTTACATTAACACCGCAATGAAACTACTGTGAAAATCCCATTCTGTGTAGGGACTAGGGTTCCCAAATCTGCTTGGGTGTATTCCTGGAGGTTTCAACCTTTTCCGTCCAAGTATCCCTGACCCAAATACCCTTACTGGTCACCAAACACTTTCCATCTCACTGCATATCACTTTTCTATACCAATTTGTATGTAGGAAGACTTGTCATTATTTTGAGTGACAGTCAAACAGCCTTTTCTTTCCCACATTGCCAATGATTGTTTCATAATAACAAAAAGTTGTTATAATGCCATCATGATATGGGCACATGAGGGAATGAAACTTGCAGGAATAGGGCAGGCAATAGAACTGACCGGATTGTCCTACAGAGAGCTAGCATGGACTCAGTGGGCTAAATGGTCGCCTCCTCTGCCTTTGTGAATTCAGGATAATCCTAGAGAGTTGGCAACTCTATGTAGGACCCTTACATTCAGCACAGGGCATGAACCTGGGTTAAATTCAGAGCCAGGTAACAGAGAGGAAGAGGGACAACTACACACTGCCACATGAGCAGCTGTAGTGACAAATCTGTGCAGCTGAGATTGAAGATTTCTAGCGCCAATCTGCTTTGCTTGTGAATGAATTATGTGCAAGCACTCACCACTGATGGGCAAGTTACTAACTAAGATCATTACACCCATGCCCTGGAATTTCTTTTCCCTGGAACAATGTTTTTCTCGGTATATGTTGTAACTGCTTCAATGTCAACTGTTTGATTTATGGGAAAAGGAAGGTTTGATTGTAATCAGCACTGGTTACTCACTCTGTGGGTAGCATGCTTGTCTGAGTCAGGAAACATGTGTGAGTCCAAATCCCATGTCAGAGATTTGAGTACAGAAGCCAGATTGACATGCCAAGTACTGTACTGAGGGTGAGCTACGCTGTTGGAGATGTCTTTTTTTTGATTGAGATGTTAAACTAAGGCCATGCTGTCCTCTCAAATGGACATAAAAGGGTCACCTGACACTATCTTGAAGAAGAGCAAGTAAGTTATCCCTGGCGTCGTGACCAATATTAACCCTACGATCAATATAACACTAACAGGTTATTTGGCTATAATCACTTTACTGTTTGTGAGAGCACACAGTTCGAATGTTGTGTTCCATACAATATGGCAGTGCCAGCACCCCAAAGGTACACCATTGGCTGTTAGTGTGCTTTGAGACAGCATAAAGTTGTGAAAAGCACTATATGGGTGGCACAGTGGTTAGCACGGCTGTCTCACAGCGCCAGGGACCCGGGTTCAGTTCCCGCCTTGTGTCACTGTCTGTGTGGAGCTTGCACGTTCTCCACATGCCTGCGTGGGTTTCCTTCAGGTGCTCCGGTTTCCTCCCACACTCCAAAGATGTGCGGGTTAGGTTGATTGGTGTGCTAAATTGCCCCTTAGTGTCAGGGAGACTAGCAGGGTAAATACATGGGGTTACACGGATAGTGCCTGGGTGGGATTGTTGTCGGTGCAGACTGAATGGCCTCCTTCTGCACTGTAGGGATTCTATGATTCCATATAATTGCAAGTCTTTCTTTGTTTTTACTTAGTAGCTGCAGTGAAGGTAGAGGATTTCAGTAAGCATGCCACTTCGACTCCCTTAAATTCCCAATCAGAACCTCAATTACAAAGTGCTCAACTCAGTAACCCAGGTAAGAGATACTCCACAAGCGGTGTACACCGGCCCTCGTAGTCCTAGAACTGCGAGGGTCTTACTTTAGCTTGGGCGAAGTTATCCCGCTATGTGTGTTGTAAGCAGATGCCTCACCGTTACCATGGTACTATCGCTTTACCCACACTGCATTCCATTCATAGTACAGCACGGATTTCTACAGCCAGAAAGGCTCAGCCTGCAAGCTATGTGACCCGAAACATTTTGAATAAGGGAATCTCTGTAAGCACATCATCTGCACTGTATAAAGCCTGCTGTCAAAACTGTGCATGGATCATATTTCATATTAACTATAGCTCTGATTTAGCACCCTGTTTGAATTATAGGGCCTCAACCTCCAGGTTTTGGCCAGAGCAAAAACAATTCTTGTCCCAATTGTGTTCAAATCGGAAGAAGCTCAGGGAATTTGAGAGGGATGGGAGTGGGGAGATATACAAAAGTTTAAAAATCCAAAACAAAGCAATTGCACAACTTTCAGAGTATAGAAATGGGGCATAAAATATGACCAATTCATTCATCAGGCGCGACTTGAGTGGTTCATTTCACTGTTGGTTTTTTAACAAACAGTCTTCTTCCCTCAGCCAGTGCTTCCGATCAACCAGGAGGGGATGGCGAATGTGAACCATTAATTTCTTATCCTTGTTAATAGCAATTTATATTGAATGATGGAAAATATATATTGTAGGATAGAAAAAGTCTATATGACATTTCTTTTCCTCCTCCCACCTGGATGCTATAATCCAGACAGGCCAGAGGGGCTGAGTGGCCTCCTACTGTTTCATTGCAGCTCCAAGATGATCAGATTGTAAGAGCTGAGGCTCATCAGACTCCCCTTTGAGGGTAGGTTGGTTCAGATATCTCAAGGGGGTTGGGTCCTGTTGAGGTGCCCTTCATGGGAATGCCTTATGTTATTACTGTACTGTCACGAAAAAGCTCCAGAAGAGAGTTGATCCTCATTACAACATTGCAGAATATAGGCCAGTTCAAAAAAGTGTTTGGAATTGTTGTTCCAGTTTTCTCTCTCAGTCCAAAGATATGCAGGTTAGGTAGACTGGTATGGCTAAATTGCCCCTTAATATCCAAAGATGTATAGGTTAGAGGAATTAGTGGGGTAAATGCGCAGAGTTATGGAGATGGGGGGGTCTGGATAAGATACTCTGTCGGAGAGTCAGTGCAGACTTGATGGGCTGAATGGCTACTTGCTGCACTGTAGGGATTTTGTAATTCAATAAAAGTGAGATAGAAGCAGACAGATTTCAGTAATTGAGGGATTAGGAACTAATGACCACAGATATGAGACTAACTGAAAGTGTTATTGACTAGACTCGAAACGTTGGCTCTATTTTCTCTCCCAGAGGCTGTCAAACCTACTGAGATTTTCCGGCATTTTCTGTTTTTGTTGTCCTTGAACTGCGTGGTTAGCTTACCTGTTTCAGAGGGCATTTAAGAGTCAACCACGTCACTTATAGGCCAGACCAGGTAAGGGCAGCAGATTTCCCTCCTGAAGGACATTAATGAATCGACAATGGTTTCATGATTATCGTTAGATTTTTAATTCCAGATTTTTACTGAATTCACACTTCACCATCTACTATGGTGGGATTTGAACCCAGGTTCCCAGAGCATTACGCTGGGTCTCTGGATTACTAGTCCAATGACAATACCATTATGCCACTGCCTCCCCTAATTTAACTCATTTACATTGATGTTACAATTTCCACAGTATATACAGATGAAACCTGCCACAGACAGTTATGTCTTGTCACTCCAAGCAGCCTTTACTGATCTGATAAGTGTTGATTACTGCCAGTCAATGTCTCTGGCATGAAAGATTAACTGTTACAACTTTTAATCAGGGTTTAATTATGTTAGAAATGTTGAACATTTTTACATTGTTTTGACTTTCTTGTCATTCTCATGTCATTTTCTATATCCAATTTTTTCCCTCTCTTTATTTCGCATTCTTGTTTCTGATTTGAGACCACATTCACCAACTCTATGCCCTTCTTCTCAGCCCTCGCAATGGTTATTTCACAATCCTTCGATCTGCTTAAGGAGATGGGCACTTGGTTGCTCTGTTAACTCAGGTTCCAGCTGGCCTGAGTCTCTCAATGCCATTATCAGCTCACACTTTCAGCAACTTGTCACGTAAGCATTTTAAAAAATCTAAACATGCGAGCACTAGTCTAACTAACAGCACAATGCCCAGCTATTGCAAATTATGGACCGTTATCTTCATGGCAAGAAGTTTTTTTTGGCTTCTCGAGATGTTTTAACCAAGAAGAACCTGTTGATTTATCTGATCCAGGGCAAGGCAGAAACAGCAGATATTATAATTGTCCTCCGTGTCCTAGTATTGGGCAGGGGAAAATCATTCAGTATTCAGCTACAACTGGTGTGAGGATAATATTGGCCTTGATAATGGTCCCTCCCGCAATTGACACTAGCTTGTGAGTGGTTAAATGAGAAAAGAGGGTGCCATCAGAAAGATTGCTCCATTAGAAGGTGAAAGCCTAGTGGTATTATAACTAGACTATTAATCCACAAATTCAGCTAATGTCCTGGGGACCTGTGCTATCTGATAGTAGCAGTTGTCAATGCTAGGCACAAATTCATTTAAATAGGATTTTCAAAATAACTTCATTGCAGTGTTAATGTAAGCCTACTTGTGACGCTAGCAAATAAACTTAACGTTTTTGACTCAAAAGTAGGCAGAGTATAATTGTTGAATATCATCGTTGAATATTCAGCGTTTGTTGGACTTGTTTTAGTCAGTGCATGGAATGAATGGCGATACTTGGGTCCGTTTGTTTTCTCCTGAATGATGAGGTGTCTGCTGCCTGCATGGTTGCTAATTAAAACGAGATTCTATTTCATGCCTTGAATTTGTGAAGCATTGTTTTCAGTTAGCCAAGGCATTACCACGCATGTACTTGCTCCCTATTCTGAGGATCCAAGATGCATTTACAAACTGTGGTGAGTCATAATCTAATCAGTGTTAGTAGAACAGTGCACTATACGTTGTGCAGGCTGTACTTTCTAATGAGCCCATTTATCATCTCCTTTCATGGAGGCTGGGGTGTTTCCACGCGGACCTCAATATGCATCCGGTCTACTTTCCTTTAACTTTCCCAACACTGAGAGGTTGCAGGCACACCTTTTCCTGGGATAGCACTGTCCATGTGCTTTCTTTAATTCAGTGGCTTGTGTCCTAGGTTACAGTGCTGCAAATATAGCAACAAACCCTGGGAGCGGCTGACACTCAAAGCTGTATCTCATAATATTGAACAATCTGTTCATCTTGTTGCAATTTGGTCTCTGCTCCCAATGCTCTTGACTTGACATCAAATACAACATCTAAATTGTAGCAATTGCAAGAATTGATTTTGATTTTTGATTTAACCTATTATTCACGTGTATTGGGATAAAGTAAAAAGTATTGTTTCTTGCGTGCTACACAGACAAAGCATACTATTCATAGAGTACAGAGGGGAGAAGGAGAGAGTGCAGAACATAGTATTACAGACATAGCTAGGGTGTAGAGAAAAATCAACTTAATATATGATAGGTCCATTCAAAAGTCCAATGGCAGCAGGGAAGAAATTGTTCTTGCATCAGTTAGTATGTGACCTCAGACTTTTGTATCTTTTTCCCCAAGGAAGAAGGTGGAAGAGAATATGTGCAGTGTGCTTGGGGTCCTTGAATATGCTGGCTGCTTTTCTGAGGCAGCGGGAAGTGTAAACGGAGTCACTGGATGGGTAACTGATTTGTGTGATGGACTGAGCTTCGTTCACAACCCATTGTAGTTTCTTGTGGTCTTGGACAGAGCAGGAGGCATACCAAGCTGTGATACATCCAAAAAGGATGCTTTCTATGGTACATCTGTAAAAGTTGGTGAGAGTTGTAGCGGACATCCAAATTTTCTTAGCCTCCTGAGAAAGTAGAGGCATTGGTGGGCTTTCTTAACTGTAGCATCAACATGGAGGAAGCAGGACAGGTTGTTGGTGACTTGGACACCAAGAAACATGAAGCTGTCGACCATTTCCACTTCATCCCCATTGATGTTGACGGGCATATCCTCCACTACGCTTTCTGAAGTTGATGACTTTCTTCTTCGTTTTACTGACATTTGAGGGACAGATTATTGTCATTGCACCAATTCATCACCAGTTAGTCTGATGAAGTATAATGATTTATTTACAAGCAGATAGATATAGAGAGTCCTTTCATGATGTTAACACTTCCATCTCTAGGATCCACTCTGGCTGCAAAAACCTACGTTCTGCACCAAGATCCCCATGTTGATGTCCCATTGGGCAATCAGGTCACATGACTCTCCTGATGTACAACCCTTAATGGGGCCAGTTACTACAACTTGCAAACATAAGCCTGTGAGACCACTGCCTGACTTTGTGGTTGTACACTAGTGATTACAATCATGTGAGATAAGGTTAAGGCTGAGCTGGACAGATTCTTGATGAACAAGGGGGGTGAAAAGGTTCCAATCAGATCAGTCATGATCTCATTGAATAGCAGAGCTGGCCTGAGTGGCCCACTCTTATTCCTAATTCGTATGTTAACACTTCTCCCTGTGTTGCACATCAGAAACAGTACAGTGTACCTAGCAACTGGTCCTCACCTTGACAGTTCAGTTAGAAAATGTCATGCTGACAGACCATATGCCTCAGGTTAAATTATTAATGATAGCCTAGCAGGATGTAAATTTACATAGAATCAAGATAAGCCAATATCTGACTTACCCTGACACTAAAATTGTTTTGTGAGCAGAGTGCTTCACAGTACTTTAAGTCACATCTCAATAGTCCTTAAGACTATCTTTACAATCTGTAAAATGGATATTTCTATCTCCATTGAGTTCCATCCCATTGCTATAATACAGAGCAAACACTTGAAAGAGTGAACTATATACTAGGACTGCCACTCAAATATAACCCTTGTTACATTACAAGTGAAAAATGCCTTCTTCCCTCAATCAAAGCAAGTCCTTTGAGTTAGAGGCACAAATTGAAACAAATGTTCTCCCAGCAAGATACTTTTGTGACTATCAAAGTCTGCTCTAACTGTCAGATGTGGAGTACGTTTCACTCCACCTCTTGCATCTAGATAGAGTAAATTCATTTGGAAACAACAGATATGTGAATATACCCTGGGCCTGGCTTTCCATTCAGACAACAACTGACATATAATCGCTTGGCCAATAATCCAGAAACTTGGCTAATGTTCTGGGGACCTGAGTTTGAATCCCATCATGGAACATGATGGAATTTGAATTCAGTAAAAAAAAAATAAAAGTCTACTGACGACCGTGAAACCATTGTCAGAAAAACCCATCTGGTTCTTTAGGGTTCCTTTCCTTTAGGGAAGGAAATCTGCTGTCCTTATCTGGTTTGGCCTACATGAGATTCCAGAGCCACAGCAATGTGGTTGATTCTCAACTGATCTCCAAGAACAAGAGATGGACAATAAATGCTGGCCAGCCAGCGATGCCCATGTCCCATGAATGAATAAAAAGTATATTATTATGTCACATTTCTTATTTTCCTTCTGCTGTTACCTCCCAACTTCAGTGGTGTTATGTACTATTTGGGTTCTGGTGGTCGATGCTGTTGATATGGTGGGAAGCTATTAGACCTGAGGTCTAAGCTCTTCTGTCAGCTGTGGTTCAGTGGGAGCACTCTTGCCTCTTGTTCAGAAGGTTGTGGATTCAAGTCCGACTCCAGAGACTTGAACATGAGAGTTAGACTGACGGTCCGAGTTAGTTGATGATATCAAAGTACAGCTCCAAATTAATATCTTAAGCTTTATTTCCTATTCCCACAGTTCCCTGGTAGGCAAAGTGTTGCATGATGTAAAGATAAACAGAGCAAAAATCCTCAGATTTGACTGTCAATCTCAACAATGACAGTCAGTAGGGCGCTAGCACTTTTTAAAATTCATTCATAGGATATGGCCGTCACTGGCTAGGCCAGCATTTATTGCCCTTGCAATCAATTAATTCTTCTTGAGAAGCTGGAGGTGAGCTGACTTCTTGAACTTCTGCAGTCCCTATTGTGTAGGTACACCCACAGTGCTGTTAGCGGGGACAATTCCAGGATGTTGACCCAGTGATATTGGAGAAACAGCAATATATTTTCAAGTTAGGATGATGGCTTGAAGGGAATCTTCCAGGAGGTGGTGTTCCCACCTGTCTGTTGGTATCTCTGGCGTGGGAAAAGGAACGAAACACCCAGTACTTTTGTTCACTATCGAATGAACTATCTTGCAAAGTGCATACATGGAGAAGAGAAGAGATCCAGACTCTGGTTGTGATACACCATATGTTAGAGGTGGCGCAGTGGCACAGTGGTTAGCACTGCTACCTCACAGCACCAGGGATCTGGGTTTAATTCCAGCCTTGGGTGACTGTCTGCCTGGAGTTTGCACATTCTCCCTGTGTCTGCTTGGGTTTTTTCTGGGTGCTCCCGTTTCCCCTCTCAGTCCAAAGATGTATGGGTTAGATGGGTTGGCTAAATTACCCCTTAGTGTCCCAAGAGGTACTGGTTAGGGGAATTAGTGAGGTTGCAGGGATAGGGTAAGATGCAATAGTGAGAGAGTGTTGCACTGTCGAAGGAGCCGCCTTTTGGGTGAGACATTAAACCAAGGCCCCATCTGCTGTCTCAGGTTGATGTAAGAGACTCCAAGGCATTATTTTAAAGAAGTGCAGCAGAGTTATTATCCTCAGTGTCCTGGCCAAAGGTTATCCCTCAATCAGCATTACACCCAAAAAAAACTGCCTAGTCATTAATGCATTGTTGTCTGTGGGAAGTAGCTGTGCTTAAATTGGCTGCTATGTTTTCTACATTATGATGTGGAGATGTTGGCGTTGGACTGGGGTAAACACAGTAAGAAATCTCTCAACACCAGGTTAAAGTCCAACAGGTTTATTTTGTAGTAAATGCCACTAGCTTTTGGAGTTTGCCCCTTCATCAGGTGAGTGGGAATTCTGATCACAAACAGAGCATATAAAGGCTCACACAGTTTTGTAAACTACCAAATAAACCTGTTGGACTTTAATCTGGTGTTGTGAGACTCATTACTGTTTCCTATGTTATAACAGTGATAATTACAGCTCAAAAACACTTCATTGGCTGTGAAAGATGGTATATAAATGCAAGTCTCTCCTTTCCTTCACAATTTTTTTTCACTCCTCTCCCAGCCGCATTACTGTAAAAGGAGTGGAAGGAAATGCAGAAGCACTGAGGCATTGAATGGCAATGGCCTTGTGAACTGGGCAATAGAGACTGTTAAAACCTTGAGACTGGTAATGATGTGGCTTGATTTAGCAGTAATGACAGCACTGCCTTACACAATAAGCTGGTGTAATTAAATAGTGAAGTCTTATTGAATAGCTTGGTTATTGCATTGTTTTCACAATACACAAGATCTGTAATTTGAAGAAACAGGGAAATGGTTGTAAAGCAGTGTGCAATGTGCTTGATTGGCAGTTGAGATGAAGAGCCTGAGAAACCTGGACAATGATGTGAGGACCTAGCTCAGTTACTGTTCCACGCCCACCCCCCGGATTGATGTAGAATTTAAAGGAGAGGGAGGAATCTTTCTTGTTAACTCCAATATTCATTTTCCGTCTTTGAAAAGCCAAGACTATAGAGTAAAATTTAGTTGCTTGTTTGAGGTGGTTTTGAAAATCTGTACCGTCTTACATTGGCAGTGTGATGCCAGAATAGTGTCAACAAGACTTTTTATATTCCAGATCTATTTTGTTGCTAATGTTACTAAATAGAATGAGCAACAGACCGATCACTGTACGTTCTCGAGTAATTGTCAATCCTGTGCAAATGTTGATCCTCAACCTTTAGCCAAAGAAATCCAAGAAGGTCAAACGCACCTTGGTGCAAATTTCCTCATTGATAGTAAAGTACACCATTGAAGGTGGGCTGTTCAGCTCCTCATGTCTGTGCATATCAACATGTGATGTCCAGGTATCATCTCACTGGTGCCTGTTAATCACACCTTCTAAGATGGCAGCCTGGGCCTGGATTTTATACTTGGGGTTATTATCTTCAGATGCGCATTGGGATTGCCTTCTGACATATAGTACTCCCTTTTCCTTTCTCCATGTCTGCACAATACACCCCCCATAACCCTTGCCGCCTAACCCCCCCCAACCTTTTCCCTAATGTGCCCGATCTGTCCCTACTCAAAAGTATGATTTATCTGAATCCAGAGTCTATTTCCCCTTTTTTCCTTATCCCACTTTCCATCTTTTTTCCCTTACCACTGTCTCCCCTCCCCCCACTCCACTAGGGGCTTCTGTTACCGATTCCTGGTTGTCTTTTGTCACACTGCTTACCTTTGTTCTGCCATTTACACATTCTGATGTCTTCATGTGCTGCTATGAGCACGCTTCTTAGCCATGATCACTCCATTTACATTCCCTTTGTCTTTTTGTCCATGACATCTTTGTCATCCTCTCCCCTGACCCCACCTATTGCTGGTCCTATATCTCTTTCACACACTCACGCTCTCGCACTCTCTCACGCACTCTCTCACGCACTCTCTCACATTCACTCTCTCACATTCACACTCTCACACTCACTCACACACTCACTCTCACACTCACACTCACACTCTCACACACATTCTCACACTCACACTCTCACACTCATACTCTCACTCTCACACTCACACACTCCTCTTGCTCTCTCGCTCTCTCTCACACACACACCCTTCATCCCAATCCCATTTCCAGTTGTCTTCACCTCTGAAGAAGGGCCATCCAGATTCAAAGCATTAGTTCTATTCTCTCTCCGCAGATGCTGTCACACCTGCTGAGAGTTTCCAGCATTTTGTTTCAGATTCCACATCTGCAGTAACTTGCTTTGATTAGAGGTTTTGACTTGGCCAGCTGATCCTATTGTGTTAGTGTTTGCACTTCAGCAGAATGATCCAAAGCTGATTCCGCTGCTTTCATTTCTCAACTTTGATCATTCGCACCGAAAATGTAAGTGTTCTTACCCTGGGCCACATTAGTTTCATTAGCCTCTCTCGTATGAGCACCGTGATTCCCCAGTGTAGCCAGTCTTGTTGTTATTTGTGGAACTTGCTGCCCCATAAGGTGGAATTTGAATCATTAAATTGATTCAAGGAGCTAAATACATTTCTGATTTTAAAAAGTCGTTTAAAGGGATATGGGGAACAGATGGGGAGATGGATTTGAGACCAGGGAGAGGTCAGTTGTGACCTGATTGAATGGCGGAGCAGGCTCGAAGGGTTGAATTGCCCACTTCTGCTCCTAATTCATATGTTCCTAAACAGTCTGTGTCCTTACACACTACTTTGTGTGAGGTAGTCACAAGTTGATTAACAGTTTTGACAGACCATGACCTGTACGTGCCTTACATGACCACAAACTTCTTTTCGAACTAGCCACAGAACCATAGAATCCTACAGTGCAGAAGGAGGCCATTTGGCTCATCAAGTCTGCAGTGACCACAATCCAACCCAGACCCTATCCCCATAACCCCATGCCTTTACCCTAGCTAGTCTGCCTGACACGAAGGGGCAATTTAACATGGCCAGTTAACCTAACTGTACATCTTTGGAGTGTGGGAGGGAGCTGGAGCACCCAGAGGAAATCCACGCAGACATTGGGAGAACATGCAAACTCCACACAGTCACTTAAGGCCAGAATTGAACGGGTCCCTGGCGCTGTGAGATAGCAGTGTTAACCATGCCGCCCATATTCAGCTGACAAGATGAAGAATCTAATGTGGAGGAGTTGTCTCTCTGGGTTCCTGTAACCCATATGACGAGGAGAGAACCCGCCCACCGTCACCACTGCATTCAGGAATCCTGATGGTTGGGTAACCCAGAATTCTGCATCAGTCACCATTCACTGGAACTGCCTGGAATAGGAGCTTTTGTTTAAAAAAAATCTGAATTAGTTTGGTCAGTGCTAAGTTCCAGCAGCATTGTGTGTTTGTCGATGAGCTCAAGCACGAGGACTGACGTAGTGAGGGATAGTAGAATGCAGACTAGCTTCTAAAAAGGTAAGAGAGAAACATTTGACAAAGAAGCACTTTAAAGGCTACGGGGCAAGAATGGAGGCGGGGGATTAGGCAGAGAGCCCATTCAGAGAGGCAGCACAGACACAATGGGATGAATTGCTGCCTCCTGTGCTGTAAAATTCTATAAGCTGTGAGTGACCCCCTTGAGCTTTGTAGTTGGCCGTTTGCATTGAACAGCACTTTGGTGGTAAAGTAGTTAGCTTGGTAAGAAACAACTTTCAGCTTTAAAAGGCACTGAGTAAATCCACCGCTCCTTTATCCCCAAGATGAGATCGCGGCAACATAATTGATATTAGAAACACGTAGCACAGCTCACTGAATTTGAGCTAACAGAACCTGGTACCCTGTACTTATTTCACTAACAGTACACCTAATACTTCTCACACACATTTCACAAAGCAAAGCATCTCCGCTAAGGGGACATTGCAAGCCACCCAGTGTTGCAATTCAAGCAATACAATATTTCACACAAATATAATATGTTAGATAGTTTTTAGCCTGGGAATGTTCAGGAAGGGATTTGAAGGATAGAACTGAATTATTCGGTAGGCTAACTGAATAGAATATACAGCACAGAAACACGCTCCAACTGGTCCATGCCAGTGTTTATGCTTCATGTACAATGCTATATGATTCAGATGTCACCTTTTCAAATGATTGTTTATGCATTTATAATAAGAAGTCTCACAACACCAGGTTAAAGTCCAACAGGTTTATTTGGCAGCACAAACTTTC
This sequence comes from Carcharhinus amblyrhynchos, assembly GCF_965287045.1. Classification (NCBI taxonomy): domain Eukaryota; kingdom Metazoa; phylum Chordata; class Chondrichthyes; order Carcharhiniformes; family Carcharhinidae; genus Carcharhinus; species Carcharhinus amblyrhynchos. The sequence goes on from NC_137341.1 coordinate 15,230,698, forward strand.
GGAGCGCTGCTCCTTCATCAGGTGAGTGAGCACTTGTGATCACAAACAAGGCACATACAGATACGAACTCAATTTACAAGATAATGGTTGATAATTGTGAACACAAGTCCTCACTCACCTGATGAAGGAGCAGCCGAAAGCTTGTGCTGCCAAATAAACCATTTGGACTTTAACCTGGTGTTTTGAGACTTCTTACTGTGCTTACTCCAGTCCAACGCTGGCATCTCCACATTATGCATTTATACCCAAGTAATATGAGAGCCATGTACCAGAGATTACTACTTGGAAAGTAGATGGAAATTGCTACAGTAAGCCATTTGGAAATTGAATGTATTCCACTTTCCCCTCAGTCTGTAGTTGAAAAGCACACTGCAGTTATTGCACTGTGTACTGTGTTAAATGAGACGGTTTGTAATTAGGAAGGTTGAAATACCTTTAATGGGTTCACCCATAATTGTGCCAGGAGATAGAGTTTTCCATAAAACCGTATTATTCTAAGGCATAACTATTCAGCACTAAATCAATGGGCCTTATCATCAACTATTGATGCTTAAAAAAAAGTTAATTCGCTTTTATGAAAGGTGATGGTTATTGTGCAATTAGTTACAGCTCACTCTAAGACAAATATTAGAAATAATATAAATTTAAACAGCGATTGATTTGGAGAGCTGTAGTGAGAATATTGTAATTATTGGTTACGGATCCTAAGTTTGTCACAACACATTGAGAAGAAGCCTGATCACGTCTTTCACAGAACTTCAAAGCACTGAAGATCATAAGAGTGGAATTAGGCCACTCAGCCCATCGAGTCTGCTTCACCATTCAAACATGGCTGATATTTTTCTCCTGCCTTTTTCCCCTAACTCCTGATCCCCTTATTAATCAAGCACCTATCTATCTCTGTCTTAAAGACACTGGCCTCCACAGGCTTCTGCGGCAAAGAGTTCCACAGATTCACCACTCTCTGGCTGAAGAAATTCCTCCTCATCTCTGTTTTAAAGGATCATCCTTTTGGTCTGAGGTTGTGCCCTCTGGTTCTAGTTTTACCGAATAGTGGAAACATCCTCTCCACGTCCATTCTATCCAGATCTCGCCTGTACCGCGTAAGTTTCAATAAGATTCCGCCCCCCCCCCCCCCCCCCCCCACCTCATCCTTCTAAACTCCAAAGAGTACACACCCAGAATCCTCAACCATTCTTCACATGACACTGTCTTCATTCGAGAGATCATTTTTGTGAACGTCCTCTGGACCCTTTCCAAGGCCAGCACATCCTTCCTTAGATGTGTAGTAGGAATCATGAATAATATGAAGTACCCTTTATTGGAAGTGCCATCAGTGAAGTTACATAAGTCAGTTTGCGCACAGCAAGGCCCCACAGACAGTAGCCAATTCCACATTCTACCAGTCCTGAGTAGCCTTGTTACATCTGAATTTATTTGATTAATTAGTGGCTGCCCTACATTTCTGAACCTTAGCTGGTTATCGAATTCCCAAAAGTTCAATATTAGTGTTAATGTATCCACACGGCTTTACAAATGGAATGTTAGAAAGGAATTTTTTTTTAAAAACAGGCATTTTTAAATTGTGAAATTATTAATGGATAATGAATGTACTGTTCTTTTAGTGCACAGGAAACTGAGAACACTTGCAGGACTGGTAGATTTGCCTGCTGTGCCAATGGGGGTATTGGGAGCAATAATTTTTATTTGTCCTGATGAGCTATTCCCCCTTAAAGTTAAAGTTAAGGTTTATTTATTAGTCAGAAGTAGGCCTAAAATTCACACTGCAATGAAGTAACTGAAAATCCCTTAGTTGCCAAATTCCAGTGCCTGTTTGGTACACTGAGAGAGAACTGCACGTCTTTCAGACTATGGGAAGAAACCAGAGCACCTGGAGGAAACCAATGCAGATGCAGGGAGAACATGCAAACTCCATACACGCAGTGACCCAAGCCAGGAAATGAACCTGGGTCCCTAGCACTGAGGCAACAGTGCTTACCACTCTGCCACTCTTCTTTTAGTCTCTGCCTTCTAGTCTTATTTAGAAAATGGAGACTACCTAGAAGCCTAATTCTACTCTCTTTCTTGCTAATCCTCAGGCAAGAGTTGACTTGAGGAACCACATTGTCTTGACATAGTTGTCACCCTACAATGGGATGGCAAGATTAGGAGTTTACGGTGAGAATGTTTAGTCTACCATTGTACACTATCACAGGGCTGCAGGAATCCAGGTTTCTTACTCCTCAAAAGTGCTGGGCTGGCTGAAGTTTGTGCGTAAAAGGAAGTACATGACTCAATCTAAGTATTTCCAGAAATAGTTTGAAACCATGCTGCACAGCATGGTTTAAATCAACAAATCAGGACTGAATTTTATGGAAGGGTGTTTCTGATTAGATCACTTCAAAAAATACATCCAACCAAAAAACAAATTTGGCAGTAACTACTCCCTCCTCCCGCCCAACCACTGTCTATGTGCAGTTTGCACATTCTCCCCATGTCTGCATAGTTTTCCTCTGGGTGCTCCGGTTTCCTTCCACAGTCCAAAGATGTGTGGGTTAGGAAGATTGGCCGTGCTAAATTGCCCCTTAGTGTCGGGGGACTAACTAGAGTAAATGCATGGGGTTATGGGTGGGATTGTTGTTGATGGGCCGAATGGCCTCCTTCTGCACTGTAGGATTCTATGAATCCAAGTAAATCCTTTTCCAATACATCCTGCTGCCAAGGCATAATGATTTCCACTTCCCCCCCCCCCACTTCCAGATTTTGCACATTTCCTTCCCCTCTCTGCTATTCTGCTTTAACCATTGGCCTTTCCTCTGCACCTCTCCCCACCCTTTTCCCTTACTTGTCCTAAGTTGTTTTACCTCGCATCTTTTTAATCATTCCTGCTCTCCATTCTGTCGCAGACCCAAAATAGGATTGGATCGAGGGAATTTGTCCATGTCCAATACTCTATCAAGGAGAAGAAGAATGATGACGAGTACAGTAAGCATCAAAATTGGATTTCATTGTCACTTTGGAGCATCCTGTGGTCATGAAAAGCACAGCTGCTTTCCACAGCAAGCCATTTGTTCTCTTATCCCACCCCCAGATCTCATGCTGCCTTCATCCCCTCCGCCCTGCCCCACCACCATCAACAATTGCCCCTGGTCCTGTATTTGATTTTAAACTGTCACATTTCTGACACTTCCCTGTTCAGATAAAAGGCCATTGACCTGAAATGTTTCTCCGTCAATGGATGGTGCCCGACCTGCTAAGCATTTCCAGCACTTCCTGGTTTGATTTTCTCTTTTGCGGTGCCCCTTAGTGAACTGTTTGCGCTCCGCTGTGTCAGTTCTTTCTGCTATTTGGATATGTTGGTCTACTGGGCCAATGGTTGAAGCCTGTGATTAAGCCACACAACCCAAACCTGATCCTGGCAAGTCGCGAGATCTCAGTAGCTCTAGATTAGAAGAAAAGAACTCTTGCTTGCAGCTGTACTTTTTGTAACCACAGGATGTTCTAAAGTGACAATGAAATCCAATTTTGATGCTTTCTGTACTCATCATCATTCTTCTTCTTGATGGAGTATTGGGCATGGACATATCCTCTCTATCCAGTCCTGTTTTGGGCCAAACTCCCCAGTTGTTGCCAGGTAGAGTGCTCGGCTCTAATCTCCTTTTCTTATCCCGCCTCTGTTTTTAGGTTTGCCTTGCTGTCTTTCTTTGCTAGTTCCATGTGAGAGCTTGTCTTATAATGTTGTCCTTTGGCTTCCTCAAAGTATGGCCTGTCTAATTCTACTTTCGCCTTTGGATTTGGAGGACCATTGGGTCTTGTTTAGTTTCCCCCCATGGTGTTTGGCCAGTGTATCCTAAGGATCCTTCTGTGGCATGTAGTGGTGTACTTCTCGTTGCCACGTGGGAAATGGGGCAGCTAATTTGCTCAAAGCAAGCTCCCACAGACAGAAATGTGTGATAAAGACCAGTGTTTTAGTGATGGTGGTTAATTGACAAATAAATATTAATCAGGACACTGGGAAAACTTTTCGAAGGATCATCCTGATTCGAAACGTTAGCTCTGTTCTCTCTCTGGGTGGCACAGTGATTAGCCTTGCTGCCTCTCAGTGCAGGGACCCGGAGTCAATTTCCAGCTTGTGTCGCTGTCATGCGGACTCTGCACATTCTTCCTGTGTCTGCGTGGGTTTCCTCCGGGTGCTCCGGTTTCCTCCCATAGTCTGAAAGATGTGCTGGTTAGGTGCTAAATTCTCTCTCTGTGTACCCAAACAGGCGCCAGAGTGTAACGACTCGGGGATTTTCACGGTAACTTCATTGGAATGTTAATGTAAGCCTCCTTGAGAGACTAATAAATAAACTTTGAACTTTAAACTCTCCACAGATAGTGCTGGACTGCTGAGATTTTCCACCATTTTCCGTTTTTGTTTCAGATTCCAGCATCTGCAGCAATTTGCTTGGGAAACCTCCCTGCTTTTCTCGTAAACACTGGCATGGGATCTTTTATAGTGTAATGTTTCCTCTGAAAGACAGCACCTCCCACAGTGTAGCACTCACTCAGCACTGCGTTGGGAGTGCCAGCCTAAGAGTCGGTGTTCTAGCCTCTGAAGTGGGAGCCGAATCCACAAGCCTCTGACTCAGAGGTGGGAGCATTGCCAGCTGAGCCACGGCTGACGCTGATGTAAAAGTTTAGCGATTATAACCCAGCAAATGAAGCATCAGAGCCACCTTCCCCATTTCACCTCAGGGTTTTGCTTCCCAAAGCTGGAACCGATCGAGTGAATGAATAAAGGATTAAAACCTTGAACTGAGTAATTCACAGATGGTGTAAGCTGGCTGTTGCTCCTAGCTGCTTCAAATTCTTATTCTAGTCAACATCAGCCTGGGCAGCCCTCCCGAAAACACATGTTCTGCAAATGAAAATTGTTAACTGAGAAATCTACTCCAAGGATTTCTCAAGAATTCCTTCAGTGAAGTGTCGTCTTTCATGTCAAAATAGCCCGCTTGTGTGCTGTTGGTCATAATAGCAGCTCCAGAGTGGACTCAGAAGATACTATTGCCTACTCCGGCACTCATTAATCATGTATTAGTTGTGTTCGATGATATACAGATGGAGTGCAATAATTGGGTTTTGATGTGAGCACGTATAAAGGGATATTTACCATTAACAGGCCCAGGCAGAATGTTTGGTCAAGAGGGTTGTCTGACTTGACTCTCTTCCCTCCTCCCTAGGTTATATTTTCAACTGGTTGGCCCTGGAGAAGGAGCATGCGATGTCCACTGGTATGCATGAAGCCTTCCACGACCAGTTGGGCACTGGGTTTTTTCTTATTAGATAAGTCTCCTTTTAAAGTCTTAATTCTTTTACAGTGCCCCATAAATGACTTGAGTGCCTTGTTAGCCCCCAAAATGTCATTTTGGCTTTATTCACTAAGGTTCCTTTAAAATTCTGCTTGTTACCATGTCCTCTCAGGGGTTTTCAGTTGGTTAGCTGGCTTTTTGTTCAATTGGTTAATTTCTTTGATTTGTTTTACTGGCACACAGAAGAGTATAAAGGGACACTTAGGATAAGTGTGTGTGCTTGAGATTGGGGGTATATATGCTTGTAATGTTTCATTCTAAATAAATACAGGACCGAGTAAAGATTGGCTCCAGTGTTGTCCTTCACCAATTAGCTTTCTGCACTGTAGCAATTTATGCAATCGAGTTGTAATTCTGCCCTGCCCTATGAACACATAATCTATTCTTGTGATGTTGGCAGACAGATTTTAGGATCAAACCGATGGTGTGGACTTGAAGCTACAATATTCCTACTCTGAGGCAAGAACTCTACCCATGGCAACATGCTGACACATGCACACACACAAAACTGATGAATGGCACATATGACATACAAACGACACATGAACAACACACAACATAAGAATCACACACACACAGACACACACACACACGAGTTAGAGGAGCATCGGGGAGCAATGCTTTGGAACATGGTGACATGTGATCATTTGGCAACACACAGGTTTATTTTGTCTTTGTTCTCAGTTGCCATGTTTCTTTGGTGGGTGGGGGAGGCAGGCAGTGGGGGGTGGGGGGGGGAGTTGTTGGGAGAATGGGGGCCAGATGTTTTTATTGCTGGAGGTAGGGAGGTGGCGCAGAGGAGGTCCAGAAACATGATCTCAACCTTCAATCTTTGGACTTCCTAGCAGAAGAGACAGGGTTTGAGTTGGAGGGAAAGGGTCAGTGGAAGGGCATTGCATGGCCTGAAATCGAACACAAGATGGAATTTAATGAACTACAAAAGAAAACAAACTGTTATTTTTAATGTTATGGAAATGGGAGAATTTAAGACTGACGGCTACAAGAAATATCGTCACGTCCTTGAGGTTACACAAAAAGGAGCATTTTACGTTTTCACTCGATTGGGTTTGACTATTAATCCAAAAATAATTTTAAATCTTTGGGAAATCGTAACCATATGGATGAGATTTAGTTTGTAATCCATGTGCCGAGAATGTCTGAGTCAAGCTTCAAGAATCCCATTTGGAGTAGAATGACCTGATGTTATTGCCAGCAGCAAGAATACAATATATTTTTTAATGGCCGTGTCTCATAGATTTCCTTGCTTCTGGTGTTTATCATAATAACAGTACGTTGGTGTGTACAGACCTTTTGAGACCATTCAATACAAAATAAACAGGATAAACTGGGCTGGCCGACAAACTGCATCCGTTGGTGGTTTTACAGTGAAATTATTCATCAGGTTCCCTCTTAGGTCATTAGGTATTGAATGCAGAAGCTTTGTTTATATACTGACCCCACAGGCCTCTTGCACTCCTGAAATCGTCCTGTCACTTCTCCCCCCTTTCCATTTAAAAAGTTAGCACTCGTGCAGTGCACCCTCCATCAGCAGTGGGGGCTGCAGCCAGTTTAGTGCTGTGAACATTTTGAGACAATTCTTTAGTGAGCCAGATTAGGCTGGAGATGCTAAGCACTTAACTTTGCAGCTGTGAGACCAATGGGGCAATAAATTGAATTTTCTGCATTGGGGGTGGTTATGAAAAATGACTATATTGAAATGAGGCATTGCAGATATTAAAGAATGTGAATGTTTCACTGTTAGAATCTCCTTTAAGGTGAAATCATCAGCAGATAATTTGTTCTCTGTACTGGAATGCTAGTCTGTTACAAAATTAGATTGATTAGAAAGGGTAAAGACCCAGATGACCATAGGCTGTTCTCTCCTTTTTGAGGGGCAGAGCTGACTGGTGGTGATTTAACCTGAGGGACACCGCATCTCAGGTGAGGGGCAAGATTGAGAAAGCAGGAGCTTCATGGATAACCTCAGCCAGTACAGGAATTGAATCTGACACTGTTGGCATCACTGTGTGTCGCAAAGCAGCCAACTGAACTAAACCCAACACTGCCCCCCCCCCTCCCCGCACCCCCCAAGCCTAGTGTGAGTATGAAGTGGAAGAAAACAGCAAAGTAAATCGAGGACAATATAGGCCTTTCAGATCCTTTCACATTCTCCCCTTAATATTCCAACTGACCCAGTTACTTTAAGCAGCTTTATTCTCTTACTAAACTCTTTTGTATCATCACTGAATGCAGAAAAATAGGTCTTGCAAAAGAAGCACTTTCTTTTTTGTTTTATCGTCATTTGTATTTTCTCATGTTTTCACTGGGCACATTTTTCCCATGTGTTCCCGCTGGCCGTGTTTTCATCCATAGAGTCATAGAGCTTTATAACACAGAGAGAGATCCATCGTGTCCGTGCCAGCCATCAAGTGCTGAGCTTTTCTAATTCCATTTTCCAGCACTTGGGCCTCGTTGGCTATGGCAGTTCATCTAAATACTTCTTAAATGTTGTGAGGGTTCCCACCTCTGCCACCCGCTGAAGCATGAGTTCAAGTTTTCCACCACCCTCTGGGTGAAAAAAGCTTCTTCAAATCCTGTCCAAACCTCCTGCTCCTTATCTTAAATCTATGCCTCCCTGGCTATTGACCCATCTACCAAGGGGAAAAGTTTCTTCCTAGCTACCCTATACATGTTCCCCCATAATTTTGTACACCTCACCAGAGTGCCCTCGGCCTTCTCTGTTCAAAGGAAAACAACCGCAGCCTATCCAGTCTTTCTTCATAGCTGAGTCACTCCAGCCCAGGCAACATCCTGGTGAATCTCCTCTGCACCCTTTCTAGCCCAATCACTTTCTTCCTATAATGTGGTGACAGAACTACACACAGTACTCTAGTTGTGGCCTAACGAGCATTTTATAAGTTTCATCATTACCTCCCTGCTCTTGTATTCTATGCCTTGGCTAATAACCCATATGCCTTCTTAACCATCTTACCTATCTGTCCTGCTGCCTTCAGGAATCTTTGGACATGCACCCCAAGATTCCTCTGGTCCTCTGTACTTCTTAGCATCCTGCCATTCATTGTGTATGCCCTTGCCATGTTAGTCCTCCCAAATGTATCACCTCACACTTTGGAGAGTTAAATTCAGTTTTCCACTGTTCCGTCCATCTGAACAACCCATCTAAATTGCCCTGTCATCGAAGGCTTTCTTCCCCATTATTAACCATACCACCAATTTTTGCATCAACTATGAACTTGCTGATCGTACCCCCATGTTCGCGTCTCAATCATTAACATCCACTACAAACAACAAGGGACCCAGCATTGATCCTGCAGTACACCACCGATCACAGGCTTCTCTGGGATGTGAATGTCACAAGTAAGACCAACATTTATTTATTTTTAATTCATCTTGCAGGATTTGGGCAGTGCTGGCACGGCCAACATTTATTGCCTAACCCTAGTTGCTCTTCAGAAGGTGGCAGTGAGCCACCTTCTTGAACCACTGTAGTCCCAAGATTTTGACCCAATGACTGAAGGAATGGTGAGTAATTGGAGGGGAACCTCCAGATGGTGGTGGTGTCCCCAGTATCTGCTGTTGTTTTCCTTCTAAATGGTAGTGGTCTTGGGTTTGGAAGGCATTGCTTAAGGAACCATGGTGAGTTCCTGCAGTGCCATGATAGAGGGATTGTGGGGTGCCAATCAAGTGGGCTGCTTTGTTCTGAATAGTGTCGAGCTTCTTGAGTGTTGGAGTGCACTCATCCACGTAAGTGGAATGTATTCCATTATACTCCTGACTTGGTTTTGGGAAGTCAGGAGGTGAGTTACTCGCTGCAGGATTCCTAGCCTTTGACCTGCTCTGGTAGCCATAGTATTTATATGGCTGGTCAAGTCAGTTTCTGGTTAATGATAACTCCCTGCAATGCTGATAGTGAGGGATTCAGTAATAGTAGTGCCACTGAATGTCAAGGGGCGATAGTTAGATCCTTTCTTGTTGGAGATGGTCATAGCCTGGCACTTTTGGCGCAATGCTATTTACCACTTGTCAGCCCAAGCCTAGATATTGTGCAGATCTTGCTGCAATTGAACATGAACTGCTTCAGTATCTGAGGAGTTGTGAATGGTGCTGAACATTGTGCATTCATCGGCAAATATGCCCACTTCTGACCTTATGATGGAAGGACTTGATGAAGCAGCTGAAGATGTTTGGGCCTAGGACACTACCTGAGCAACTTATGCAGTGATGCCCTAGAGTTGAGATGATTGACCTCCAACCACCACAACCATCTTCCTTTGTACCAGAGTATGACTCTAACCAGCAGAGGGTTTCCCCCTGATTCCTACTGTCTCCTGTTTTGTTAGGGCTCTTTGATGCCACACTTGGTCAACTGTGGCCTTGACGTCAAGAGTAGTCATTCTCACTAAATCTCTGGCATTCAGATCTTTTGCCCATGTTTGAACCAAGGCCAGGGGCTGAGTGACCTTGGCAGAACCCAAACTAATTGTCTATGAGCACGTTATTGCTGAGTAAATACTGCTTGCTAACACTATTGATGAACCCTTCCATCACTTTACTGATGATCAAAAGTGAGTGATGGGGCAGTAATTGGCCAGGTTGATTTTGCCCTGTTTCTTGGGTACAGGACGTATCAGGGCAATTTTTCCACATTGTTGGGTGTATGCCAGTGTTGTAACTGCACTGGAATAGCTTGGCTAGGGGTGCAGCAAGAGCTGAAGCACAAATATTCAGGACTATTGCCGGAATGTTGTCAGAGCCCATTGCCTTTGCAGTATCCAGTTCCTTCAGCCATTTCTTGATATCATGTGGAGTGAATTGAATTGTTTAAAGACTGACATTTGTGATGCTGGAGACCTCCGGAGGAGACTAAGGTAGATCATCCACTTAGCACTTTTGCTGCAAATGTTTCAGCCTTACCCTTTGCACTGAGCTCCTCGATCATTGAGGATGGGGTTATTTATGGAGCCTCCTCCATAAATGAGTTGTTTAATTGTCCACCACCATTCACGACTGGATGTGGCAGGATGGCAGAACTTGGATCTGATCCCTTGATAATGGAATTGCTTAGCTCTGTCTATTACTTGCTGCTTTTGCTGTTTGACACACAAATAATCCTGTGTTGCAGCTGACACCTCATTTTTAGGTATGTCCGGTGCCCTCCCAGCATGTCCTCCTACATTCTTCATTGAGCCATTGTCCCTAAGTTCTCTTGACAAGATGGTATAGTTCAAAGTCAGAATGATGGAGAAGAGCTTGCAGGTGTTAGCATTCCCAGGTAACTGCTGTCCTTGTTGTTCTAGATAATGGAGTTAGAGGTTTGGAAGGTGCTGTTGAAGGAGCCTTATCAAAATTGTTACAGCAAAGGGTGATCGTCCTGAAGTATTTAGGTTTCTTTCCACTGATGCTGCCTGACCTGCTAAATATTTTATAAGGATTTTATGTTGATTATCTCCGACTTAATTTTTGTAACTGCCACATCCATATGGTTGTTCTGGTTCATTTTCTGGCCAGTGATGGCTCCCAGGATATTGATGGTGGTGGTTCAATGATGGTAATACAGTTGACTGTCAAGGATAGGTGGTTAGATCCTGTCTTGCTGGAGATGATCATTCTCTGCCACTAGTGTGCCACAAATGTAACTAGCTACTTATCAGCCCAAGCCTGAATTTTGCTGCGTGTATTCATTCACAGACTGCCTCGATATCTGAGGAGTTGCATTTGGTACTGAGCATTGCGTAATCATCAGTGAACATTCTCAATTCTGACCTTATCATGGATGAGGTGTGGATGATGGGAAAGCAGCTGAAGATGGTTAGACCTAGGACACTACCCTGAAGTACTCCTGCAGCAATGTCCCACGTTATTCCTGTATACTTTCATTGAATGTGTTGTCTCCATGTGTTTCCGTCGATTTCTCTTTCATGTGGCCCCATTGATACTTTTGTTCCAAAGTGAATGCTGGTCACAGGGTGATCAATCATCATCCCAGATTTAACTTTGTGCCCTGTATCCCAGATTTGAGCTTCCCGATATGTCAGTGGTCCTGGATTCCTCCTGTGTCTGCATCTTCCACTTGTAGAACGCTGTGCTGTTCTACAAGTGCAGACTTTAGCCACACAGCCATTAGGCATTCTGTGCTGAATTGTCCAGCTTTTGCAGGTGGATTGCGTTGGAGGTGTGGGGGTGGTGTCTAGTGGCTGAGCAAGGAAGATAGAATCTCATCCAGTGGAGAGGGAGGTTTCAAAGGTCAGGTGGTGGGAGCAGTCCCAACCCCAGGCTCAAAACCTGGACTTCACTCCCCACCTGCCTGCTAATGTCCCATCAGCAGCCTCCCCTCTCCCACAGTCTCATCTGCAACACCCCAGCACTTGCTGTCCTGCTAGCATACCCCAAGCCCCCCTTCCTCTTGTCCTATCAGTATTCCTGCTCCTATGGTCAATGGGTCCCTTTACTTTTTCCCCAAGAGTTCATAGAATGATAGAATCCCAACTTTGCAGAAGGAGGCCATTCGACCCATCAAGTCTGCACTAACTCCAATCTGACCCTAGATAGGCGAAGCAAGTGGGCGAGGACCTGGCAGATGGAATACAATGTTGGCAAGTGTGAGGTTATCCACTTTGGCAGGAATAATGGTAGGAGGGACTACTATTTAAAGGGCGAAAAGCTGCAGCATGCTACAGTGCAGAGGGACCTGGGGGTCCTTGTGCATGAGTCGCAAAAACCCAGCCTACAGGTGCAGCAGGTGATCAGGAAGGCAAATGGGATGCTGGCCTTCATAGCGAGGGGGATTGAATATATAAGTAGGGAGGTCTTGCTGCAACTGATCAGGGCACTGGTGAGGCCGCAGCTGGAGTACTGTGTGCAGTTTTGGTCGCCGCACCTGCGCAAGGATATTTTGGCCTTGGAGGGAGTGCAGAGGAGGTTCACTAGGCTGATACCGGAGTTGAGGGGGTTGAACTATGAAGAGAGGCTGAATAGACTGGGCTTGTACTCGTTGGAGATTAGAAGGATGAGGGAGGATCTTTTTGAGACGTATAAGATGATGAAGGGGATGGATAGGGTAGAGGTTGAGAGGTTCTTCCCGCTCAGAAAGGACAGCAGGACTAGAGGGCACAGCCTCAAGATAGGAGGGGGGGGGCAGTTTAGAACGGAGTTAAGGAGGAACTTCTTCACTCAAAGGGTGGTGAATCTCTGGAATTCTCTGCCCGTTGAAGTGGTGGAGGCTACCTCGCTAAATGTATTTAAGATGCGGGTAGATAGGTTTTTGGTAGGCAAGGGAATTAAGGGTTATGGGGAGAAAGCGGGAAAATGAAACTGAGCCACTTCAGATCAGCCATGATCTTATTGAATGGCGGGGCAGGCTCGAGGGGCTAGATGGCCTACTCCTGCTCCTATTTCTTATGTTCTTATGACCCAGGCCCAATCTCATAACCCCACACTAGGGGTAATGACACTAGGGTCAATTTAACATGGCCAATCAACCTAACCTGCACATCTTCGGACTGGGGGAGGAAGCCCACGCAGACACAGGGAGAATGTGCAAACTCCACACACAGTGACCCAAGGCTGGAATTGAACCTGGGTCCCTGGAAGCAATGCTAACCACTATGCCACCATGCTGTCCCAGTTGTTCACCCTGGCTCAATTTTTCTGTGAGAACTGACTTCAGTGTGACTAAATTGAATTAGTAATATCCATTGGGAATGTGTGTGTGTGTGTGTATGCATTTCTGTGTTAATTCAGCTTGCACAGTCTCTGGTACAGATTCCTCTCTGTGCCAATCCCTTTGACTGCATTCATATTTTCAGTTAGCAATAATAGTAATCATTAAACTGCAGATTGTTACAAAAATCCATCTGGTTGACCACTGTCCTTCATGGGAGGAAATCTGCTGTCCTTACCCAATTGGGCCTACATGTGAGTCCAGGGAAGAAAATGCTTTAAACTTCCCTTCCAATTGGCCAGCAAAAGTTTCTCCCCTTTTGCACTCAGATGTCATGCCTCATGAATCATTAACCAGCTCCCAAGCCCCTTACTGAGACTAGCTATCAGAGGATGGCAAACTAGCCCAGGAGGCCATCTGTCTATTATTACCTCTCCTTGCTTGCAGGGAGGTGCCTGGGCTACAATCAGAAACTGAGCTCACGGGTTGAGATCACAGATACAAACTCCTGATTAGCTCCACAAAACATCTCATTGGCTGTCCCGACTGTTACATCGCTGCATTATCCAATCAACATTCTTGCTTCCTTATGAATATTTGCTGTTTCAGTAAGGTACAGTTCCCCCCAAAGGGGGAAAATAGTTACAGTCCTTTAGAGTGAAAAATTAATTGTACCCCTGCTATTATACAAATGCAGAAAGATTCCTTTCCATCATCATTTGTAATTAAGTTCATCATGAAATCTCCATGATTGTAATTTGCAATGTGTGGGGATAGAATCCATCCTTTGTTTTGTCCCGAGAAGAGATTTCTGACTCTGTTGTTAAAAGCACCGTAACTGAAACCAGCCTTGAGTTTTTCACTTTTCTACTATGTGACTGCAAAGCATCTAGTGTGCAAAGTTGCAGTGAAAACAGGGTATTCTGTAAAAGCCAGGGACAGTGTAGAAATCACTGACGGGAAGCAGGAGAGGATTTGCGCCGGGGATGGTGAGAGTTGAACTTGCTGGGAGCTCTAATTGTCAGTGTGAAGTTAGCAGTGACCACTATCAACTTGACCAGAAGAGATTGATGCCTTGGAAGTGTTTAAGCACAGAAAAAGTTTGGCACAGGCTAATGTTTGCCAGGTGGCAAGGTAGGGCATCATCTTTCACGGGGAAATGGTAGCGGTAATGTCACTAGACTAATAACTTAGGGGTCCAGGCTAATCATAGAATCCATAGTATCTCTACATTGCAGAAGGAGGCCATTTGGCCCATTGAGTCTACACCAACCACAATCCTACCCAGGCCCTATTCCTGTGGCCCCACTTATTTATTGTGCTAAGCTCCCTGACACTAGGGTCAATTTAGCCAATCCAAGTAACTGCACATCTTTGGACTCTGGAAGGAAACTGGTGCAACCAGAGGAAATCCAAACAGACATGGGGAGAATGTGCAAACTCCACACAGACAGTCACCCAATGCCAGAATTGAACCCAGGTCCCTGGCACTGTGAGGCAGCAATGCTAACCATTGTGCCACCATTCCACCCTGGAGCACGGGTTCAAGTCCCACTGCAGCAAGTTGGTGTAATTTAAATTTGGTTGATAAAATCTGGAAATGAGAACTGGTCTTAGTAACAGGTAACCATGGAGCTATCATTGATTGTTGTAAAATCCCATCTGATTCACTTGATGCCTTTTAGGGAAGGAAATCTGCCATGCCTACCCAGTCTGGCCTACATGTGACTCCAGATCCACAGTAATGTGGTTGATTGTTAATGGCCCTTGAAATGACCAAGCAAGCAAAGGACAATTCGGGATGGACAACAAATGCTGACCTTGGCAGCGTTGCCCACATCCCATGAAAGAATAGATCCTTTTAAAATAAGGTTCCACATGGTCAAAAGCATTACTCCCACAAAGTAATAAAGGATAAATTTGGACGGTTACCCACTCCATGATTAGCAACTGGTTCGAGTGGTCAGCAGGCCCTTAAGATTGGAGAAGGGACTGGACGGGACTTGAAGAGAAAAAAAATAATTTTAAAGGGGGGGGAGAATACAAAAATGTATGAACATTTTAACATATAAATTGATTTTATTTGCTTTGTAGTATAGATCGAATTGTTGCACTTTGTGCCTTAGACCCACTTCATTAGCGCTTTCATCTGCATTCAACATGTCTACTGTTTCATGAGAGCAATGTGAATTAAATCAGAAATAACTGATGTATCATAGAATCCCTACAGTGCAGTAAGAGGCAATTGGACCCATCGAATGTGTACCTACAACCATCCCATCCAGGCCCAATCCCGATAACTCCACATATTTACCCTGCTAGCCCCCCTGACGCTAAGGGGCAATTTGGCGTGGCCAATCCACCTAACCCACACATCTTTGGACTGTGGGAGGAAACTGGAGTAATTGGAGGAAACCCACGCAGACACAGGGAGAATGTGCAAACTCTATACAAACAGTCACCTGAGGCTGGAATCGAACCTGGGTCCCTGGTGCTGGAGGCAGCAGTACCTACCACTGTGCCGCCATATTGTCAACGATAAGCTACTGATGGTCAGCTTAAGAAACTATATTCAGTCTCAAATTCTGTGTGAAGTGCCAAAATTTCAGAATGTGGCAGTCCTTAAATCCCTCAACACTATTGTGACTCGAAGTCACTGGTTTCTGTGTGTTATATATTTAGGGGTATAACTAAACAGTGCCTATAAAGGATCCCTTGGCTATAATATGGTGGTCATTATGTGTATTCCCCCTGGTGTCCTGGCTGGCATTCATCTCTTAGAAGATGTACTGCCATTTGTGGGAGCTTCTTTTACACAAATTGGTTGCTGTTTTTCACAATGGCAGCTACACTATAGAATTATTTCATTAGTTGCAAAGAGTTTTGGGACTTGCTAGTCTCATGAAAGACATACATAAATCTATCATTCATTGACACAATGAGGAAATATTATGTGACCAGCTAGACATAATATAACTTTATATAGGTTAGATTGTTTCATCTCTTGCTCAGCCATAAATGGGCAAAGCTGGGCTAAATCCTGACTAATCCATAGTGGGAACACTTAGGCAGGGACATTCACTCACCCTGGAGAGGGTGCAGTGGCTTGAACTATTGAGATGTGGCCTGGATTTTCACCCTCAAGGCCGGTACCATGTCACTCTCTGTTCAGAGAGCGGCACGGTGACACAGTGGTAAGCACTGCCGCCTCACAGCACCAGGGACCCAGATTCAATTCCTGACTTGGGTCACTGTCTGTGAGGAGTTTCCACGTTCTCTCCGTGTCTGCATGAGTTTCCTCCCACAGTCTGAAAGACATGCTGATTAGGTGCATTGACCCGAACAGGCACCAGAGTGTGGCAACTAGGGGAATTTCACAGTAATGTCTTTGCAGTGTTGGTGTAAGCCTTACTTGTGACTAATAAGTAAACTTTATGTCAGACAAGATGTTGGCAACTGCAGTGCAAATTTTGGTTGTGTGCAGGAGGGGATGTGTTACGTCACAATTCGGAGAAATGGTGAAAGGAGTAATGTTATTCAGAAAGTTTTATTACTGTGACCAATTTCCTTTCTTTCACAATGACATTCATGACTGTCATGTACAGAAATTCCGCCTGAAATTCCCTTTATTTGCAGTTGATTCAGTTAACAAAATTGCCCTTTGAAATTGGATCTTTTTAAAGCAGTCTGTTCCACATTCTCTTAACAGCTCATTAATAACAGAGAAAAACAGGGATCCCAAATCCCTGAAGCCTTATTAGAATTCTTTGTCCTTTCCTCCTTAATTTGGACTTGTTGCTCTAGTCTAATGCGTCACCCATTCTCTGGAAGGAACGGACTCAAATTTGTCATTATGCTGTAACTCTTTTGATAGGGGGGGTGTGAGGCAGGGGCCAGAGTTTTCTTTTCTCTTTCCACTATTATCTCTTCCTTTTTCTCACTGTACGCTGATATCCCCAGCCTCGAGGAAGCTACTGCACAGCATTGCAAACTTCTCAAACTTCTGTTCTTTGCATGCTGGTACTGCAGTTGTGGAATGCGGACCCTGTACCAACACGGCTGCTCTGTTAAATGGAACTAACCCTTCTGAGGGTTAGAACATAGAAACTAGAAGCAGGAGTAGGCCATTTGGCCCTTCGAGCCATTCATTTTGACGATGGCTGATCGTCAAATTCAATATCCTGATCCCCCCACCTCCATATCTCTTTAGCCCCATGAGCTATGTCTAATTTCTTCTTGAAATCACAAAATGTTTTGACGTCAGCTCCTTTCTGTGGTAGTGAATTCCACACATTCACCACTTTGGATGTAGAAATTTCTCCTTGCCTCAGCTGTAAAAGATTTACCTCTTATCCTCAAACTATGACCCCTCTTTCTGGACTCCCCCACCATTGGGAACATTCTTTCTGAATCTACCCTGTCTAACCCTGTTACAGTTTTATAGGTTTCTATGAAATCCCTTCTCACTCTTCTAAACTCCAACAAATATAATCCTAACTGACTTAAGCTCTTCTCATAATACAGAGCTGCCATCCCAGGAATCAAACCGGTAAAACTTCACTGTACTCCATCTATAGCAAGGACATCATTCCTTAGATAAGGTTGTTAGAATTCTGCCTTGAAATGGGGACACAGAACGGGTGCTGCTGCACTGGCCACCTGTTGCATGTCCTCATCCTTGGGTGATTGCAAAGACTTCAGTGGAGCAGAGCTATTGGGCAGGTGACCAATATGGTGCTGCCCATTGCTTGGTGCTGCCCCAAAGCTGATTGCTGCAAAGAAACACTGGCAGGAAACGCAATGTTGGATTTCAGTAATAAAAATTAGAAGTTGCTAGAAATGCGTGGTAAGTTGATCATCAGATGAGATATAAAAAGCCGTTAAGTCTACTGTGTCACCATTCAGTCACTGAACCTCTGCTTTAACTCTATCTTCTTGCCCTATTTCCCTTTCCTGTGTTATGGCTGAAGTCCATCTGGTGAAAGAACTCAACAGAGAAACCTAAACTTTTTGTCAGCTCCAGCTCTGTAAGTAGTGCTCGCACCCCTGAGTCAGAAACACGTGGGTTCCAGTCCCACATCCAGAGACTTGAAGAGAAAAATCTAGTTTGGCACAGTATTGAGGGAATGCTGCATTGTCTGTGGTGCTGCTTTTCAGATGAAATGAAAATACGTGCCTGCTCAGGTATTATTTCACAAAAGAGCATTGGAAATGTCCTCATTGTCCTGCCAATACTTAACCCTCAACCAACATCACTGATAAAAAAATTCAGGGCATTGTCACAGTTCTATGTGTGGGAGCTTGCTCTGTGAAAATTGGCTGCCACATTACAACAGCAACTTCACTACAAGAATACTTCATTGAGTGTAAAATACTTTCAGAGAACTTGTGAATGTAAAAAAAAGTGCTTTGTAAATGCAGGTTCTTGCTTTCAAACATGTCTTTCATGTTTACATAGTGATTGGCTTGTTACTTATTACTCCGGGTGGCCAGTGCTAGTTTTTCCTGCATCTGTAACTGCAAATACTTCTTGGATTTAATTAGTTTAAGTTTATTTATTCGTGTCTCAAGTAGGCTTACATTAAGACCACAATGATGTTACTGTGAAAATCCCCCAGTTACCACACTTTGTTGCATATTCGGGCACACTGAGGGAGAATTACTATTGAAATGGTGAGCGAACAGGCAAGGTTCCCATGCTGATTATTTCCATGCAATCAATGCAGAGGAGATAGAAATTATCAAGTACACCATCTTAACATTAGAAGCAGCTTTGCTCAATTGCAAAGGAAACCTGCAGCTACACTTTGCAATAAGTGTGCCAAGATTGAAATGCTTCTAGGCAGCCTGTACATAGCAACAAATCTATACGAAAGATTGTGCAAGATTTCACTGTCGTGGTTTGCGTTTGATCTTTGTGCTCATCCAGCTCTGGCTTCCAGCACATCTGCAACTTTCATCGCTTCAGAATTGGTGGCTGTGTCTTCAGCTGCCTAAGCCTTAAATCTGTGGAATTCCATCCCTCCTCCTTTTAAAAATCATTGGATCATAGAATCCCTACAGTGCAGAAGGAGGCCTTTTGGCCCATTGAGCATGCACTGACAACAATCCCACCGAGGCCCTATCCCCATAATTCCACTAAAAAGCAATTTAGCGTGGCCAGTCAACCTAACCTGCACATCTTTGGAGTGTGGGAGGAAACTGGAGCACCCAAAGGAAAACCACGCAGGCACGGAGAGGACATGCAAACTCCATACTTGAGGCCAGAATTGAACCTGGGTTCCTGGCGCTGTGAGGCTGCAGTGCTAACCACAGTGCCATTGTGCCAGTGTTGTAGCATGTTGCGTTCATTCAACAACTTGCATTCATATACTGTCCCAAGGTGCTTTGGAGGAGTGCAATCAAACCAAAATTTGACACCAAGTCACATGAAGAGTTGTGGCGGCAGGTGATCAAAGGCTTGTTCAATAAGGAACATGTTAAAAGGACATCTTAGGGCTGCACAGTGGTGCTCCCAATGTCTGCATGGGCTTCCTCCGGGGGCTCTGCTTGCTTCCCATACTCCTAAGATATGTGGGTTAGGTGGATTGGCCATACTAAATTAAATTGCCCCTTAGAATCAGGGGGACTAGCAGGGTAAATGTGTGGGATTACGGGGATTGGGCCTGGGTGGGATTGTGGTCGGTGCAGACTCGATGGGCCGAATAGCCTCTTTCTGCGCTGTAGGAATTCTATGAACATGGAAATAACAACTTGGAGAGAATCTGAGCAATGAAATCATAAACTCTTCCAGGTCTAGCCGTTAGGTTATTTACAGTAACACGAGTGAGGTGATGTCTGTCTTTACGGGCAGTTGTATTATCTGCTGACAGTGTGATCCAAGCACCTCGTGTGATTCATCCCAATCGCATATATAGCGGTTCATGTTGATACTTGTTACAAAATTACACAGCCTCGTCATTCTGCAGTCAGCTCCCTCATTCATTTTGAAACTGTTAAGAGAAACTGAAATGAAGCTGGATTCCTGACAAAGGAAGCCCTCGACAATTTATGAGACCATGACATTTCAAATCAGTACTTTTGTTTTGAAAGCAAATCAATCCATGTACCTTGGCGCAAGTTCCTCTGCTCACTCCAATCACTTAGGCAGTAGTCGGTAACGACTGTTTAGTGTGAATATGTGGTTCTAGCTACGCCCACAGGGTTGCCCTGGAGTCTCCAGGGAGTGAAGATTTATCTTCTTGATACAACTGCGAACAAAACCCCAGGAGGAAAATCAGCGGCCTTTGAGCAATTAGGTTTCTTTTAATGATTTAAATGCTTACATTCATTGTTTATTAAAAATATTGATTGGATGGAAACCGTGCATTTGGCAGGAGGGTCATGTGTTAAAACCTCCAGGAATAATTTCAACCAGAGTTGGGCGACTCTATTTTTGATCAGCAAATGCTGCTTCTCTGCCAGGCCTGCCTGGTCTACATTGGATTGCTGGCAGATTCCTTCCAGCAGAGGCGGACAGACAGAGCAAGACCCCCAAGTTCATCAATAAAATGGGTCTGTCTCCCGGAGTCAATTTATTCTAAGAGAGGATTCCTCTTAAATGCTCCAAAGTGAGAAATGGTTGGAATAAATCCATTCCTCGTGACTGTGAAACAACTTATGATGCCGCATTGCCTTTTTTTCCCGTGAAGGAGCCCTCTACAACAGGTGTTTGTGCAAGTTCTACTCATTTTGTTAATCCTGTTCTAAGAATACGACTGTCAACCCAGAATTTTTTTCCTTTTTATTATCCATGGACCGCAGTGTGCGGAGAGGTCAAACCTGAGTTTCGCATTTACTTTACCCCACTCAGAATCTGGAAGCAGTGCCAGCGGAGGGTCATGACCGCGTCACTGTTTTGAGTGTGTCCTGAATGGCAAAACAGCATTAAATCACAGTGTCGAGGCTGTGTTGGCCCAAGTGTGGGCTTGAACCCCCATCCGCGCACATCAATCCTCAGACCTGCATCAGTCCAGAGATGCCCACTGTCATTAGATATCTTTGTATTAATGGATGTTTCATCACATAGAGACTTGGGTTCAACTTGCAGTCCAAAGTAAAAATCTCCTGTTTCCTTAGTATAAAAGGCCCTGTATGAAATGAGTGTGGGCTGACTCAATCCAATTCATATGGGACCACTAATGATCCTATTCACAGACCAATGACACTCTTGTCGAGAGAAGACAAGCCCAGTGTAAGAAATGGAGATACAACAGACAGATGATGCTGTGTTCAGGCACATTGTTGGGGCAAAGTAGAATAAGCATCACCAAATGCAGCTGGTTGTGCTGGAGAGCAATTAATAGTGCATGCAGGAGAAAAAAAAATCAATTCCCCAGACTAATGTCCCTCACCTTAATGAACATTAAAACTTTTAAGAAGAGAACAAAAATTTCAGCTCAGGCAGCTTGAAGCTAATCCTCTCTTTTAGCCCACACAGGGTGTTCTCCCCAAGATAATACAGAAATGCATCTCGGTAAGTGCTTGATCCAGTGAAGGATCTCCAAATATTTCACAATTTTTGAAATACAGCCCACAGCAAGGTAGTTTGACATTTAAAAATGGAAATATTCAATAATTCAATGATTTGACAGCAAATTGGGAATCCTGTCTCTAAAGAAAAACTGCATAAGCAATTTTAATTATAGCAAAAACTGAATAAGCAATTTTAAACTCTGAAGTTTATTTATTAGTGTCTCAAGTAGGCTGACATTAACACTGCAATGAAGTTACTGTGAAAATCCCCTAGTCGCCACACTCTGGCTTCTCTTGGTACACTGAAGGAGAATTTAGCATGGCCAGTGCACCTAACCAACGTGTGTTTCAGATTGTGGGAGGAAACTGGAGCACCCGGAGGAAACCTACGTAGACGCAAAGAAAACGTGCAAACTCTACACAGACAGTAAGCCAAGCCGGGAATTGAACCTGGGTCCCTAGTGCTGTGAGGCAGCAATGCTAACCATTGTGCCACCGTGCCGCTGAATAAGCAATTTTAATTGGGAAATGTGAAGTAAAGAGGAATCGGTTATACCATGAGGCTACCAACTCTGGTTGGGTATGATTCCTTTGGCTCTGCCATCTTGCCTCTCACCCTGAAGCGCTCAATGTCAGTCAAAGAACCGTCTCTTAAATTCTTAATACTGCTTGAACTGAGAAGTGAAAAGGTTCAAAAGAAACTTAGAAACAAAAAAGTGTACGTTTTGAAGGCTTTTCTTCTGGTTTGCCGGCAGCTGAGTCCAGGAGATTACTCTCTCGTTCCTGGAGATTCCAGGACAATCCTACACAGTTGGCAATCCAAACTGTTACCGATCATCTGCTGCTCTTGATATGATCACCTGGGGGCAAGTGGAGGGAGTGGGCGGTGGGGGAATTAAAATCCCTTCTGGTTTAATGACCCCTGTTTCCAACTGGGTCTGCCCTCCCCATGTTACTTTCCCTAAGGACTCGTGCTCTCAAAACACTCTCACTTTGATGAATTGGGGTGTACATCAACACCTCACAGTGTGTAAGTTCATGAATGAATGTTCCTAACTTTAGAATGAAGGAAAGACCCATGTGTTGAGAACGTATCAAATAGCAGCGTATGTTTAGTTGCAGTTCAGTGGCTGGGTGACTTGACTTTGAAAAATTGGAATGTGTGACTGAAGAAATCTGCTTTAATATAATGATTTGGAATGGAATTTAATAAGTTATTTTGTTTTACCTTGCCATATGCAGTTGCACAAGGACAGAGAGGGTAAGTCATACTCCAAAGTCAGTTAAAGGAAGGAAGTAGTCTTGGCTGATACACAGTGTAGCAAAGCAGACTGTGTTTTCTGCACAAGACCCTGTCTGTTTTCATGAACTCTATGGCACAGTGCAATTAACAGTTGTTTTTACACACTATAACCCAACTCTTTCCTCTGATTTATTTTTGTAGCCCAGAGTACATCGTTGATGGAATTTTTCCAAGGAAAATATCCCGCACTGTCCTTGGAGACACATTCCATGCGCTGCATTTCAATCTGCCAGCTACATGTTGTGCTGTTTTCCTGGATTTGCTTGGTGACATTTTATCGCCTGTCATTAGATAAAAATGCACCAGCAAAAAAGCAAAACAGTCCATCCGTTACTGTTAAAGGCTTTGTTGCAATTAGGCGGTGCTCCCATTCTCACCTCATTACCTATTGTACTACATAAGGCCCAACCATCCGGACGGAGCCTGGATTCCTTTGTAGCTGCTGGCTTTTCTACACCACAGTTAGCAGGTGCATTGCTCTGTAATGCCCCAATCTTCTAATTCTCATCCATGTTTGTAAGTCCCTCTGTGGCCTCACTGACACCTCTGTATCCTCCTCCAGCCCTCTGAGGTCTCTGCGCTCCTCCAGCTCTGGCCTCTCTGGCTCTCATCACTCTACCATTGGCAGCTGTGTTGGGAGGTCGGTTTAGCTCAGTTGGCTGGATGGCTGGTTTGTGATGCAGAATGACGCCAACAGCACGGGTTCAATTCTCGTACTGCTGAGGTTATTCATGAAGATCCTGCCTTCTCAACCATGTCCCCTGCCTGAGGTGTGTTGATCCTCAAGTTAAATCACCACTAGTCATCTCTCCTCCTCAAAGAAGAGAGAGACTGAGCAGCCTGTGATCAGCTTGGACTACGGCGACTCTACCTTCAAAGCTGTGGAATTACCTCTGTGAGTCTCTCAACCTCTCCCTCATCCTTCAAACCCAGCCTTTGACCAAGCCTTTGGCCAGCTGTCCTGGTGGTTCCTTTAGTGGCCTGATGTCAAATTTGCCTGATTATGCTTTTGTGAACCACCTTACAATATTTTCCTCTGTTAAAGATGCTAGACAAATACAAGTTGTTATTGTACTGCAGTAGGACTGCAAACTGTGCATATGTGTACTTTGAAAGGGGAACGAGCATTCTTCCGTTTCAGTTACAAAACAACTGAGGTTTCATCGAATCATGTAATCATAAAATCCCTACAGTGCAGAAGGAGGATATTCAGCCCTTTGGGTTTGTATCGACAACATTCCTACCCAGACCTCATCACGGTAACCCCACGTAGAGTCATAGAGGTTTACAGCATGGAAACAGGCCCTTCGGCCCAACTTGTCCATGCTGCCTTTTTTTTCAAAATCCCTAAACTAGCCCCAAGACATCACTGTTTATTTCCCCAAGTTCCCTAACATCAATGCTTTTCTCAACAGTAAATACTGATGAGAAATATTCATTTAGGATCTCGCCCATCTCTTGTGGATCTGTATATAGGTTACCTTGTTGATCCTTAAAAGGCCCTACTCTCTCCCTTGTTATTCTTTTGCCCTTTATGTATTTGTAGAAGTTCTTTGGATTCTCCTTTGTCTTATCTGCCAAAACAACCTTATGTCCCATTTTGCCCTCCTGATTTCTCTCTTAACTGTACTCCTACACCCCCTATACTCTTCAAGGGATTCACTTGATCCCAGCTGCCTATGCATGGTCATGTGCCTCTTTCTCTTTCCTCTTCTTGACCAGGGCCTCAGTATCCCGAGTCTTCCAGAATACCCTACTTCCGCCAGCCTGCCCTTCACTCTAAGAGGAATGTGCTTACTGTGAACCCTGCTTAACACACTTTTGAAAGCCTGCCACTTACCAGACATCCCTTTATCTTCCCACAAACTTCCCCCAATTAACTTTTGGAAATTCTTGCCTGATACCATCAAAATTGGCCTTGCCCCAATTTAAGAATTTTAACTTTTGGGCCAGACCTATCATTCTCCATAGCTATCTTAAAACTATTAGAATTACAGTCACTGGTCCCAAAGTGATCCTTCACTAACACTTTTGTCGCCTGTCCTTCCTTATTTCCTGAGAGGAGGTCAGGCTTTGCTCCCTCTCTAATCGGGCCATGCACATGCTGAATGAGGAATCCCTCCTGAATACATTCGACAAATTTCTCTCCATCCAACCCTCTAATACTATGGCTGTCCCAGTCAATATTGGGAAAGTTAAAATCTCTGTCTATTACCACTCTATTTTTCTTGGAGCTATCTGTAATCTCCTGACATTTTTGTGTCCTTGGCACATTAGGCAGCGACAAACTCTTTCCTATCTGCCTCCAAAGCCCACGCCTCTCTCCACCCCTCTCCTTAAGCTGGCCAAACCCTCAGGACCCAGTACCATGGAGTTCCCTCGCTCGGGGAATCCACTGGGCCTTCTTCTGAGGCTTGGTTGCAGTCCTGACAGTCCCCACTACCGAGATATAGTGCCTGCCGGGACTGGTGGACAGGAGCAGCCAGAGGGACCTGGATGCCCCACTATCAGGCAAGTTAGCTTGCCCGCTGTGTATTGTGGCTGTGAGGCAGGTTTGCATGGAGCAAGTTTTTGAGCCATTCCCTCCCAACCTCTCCTCCCCACTCCTCCCTGAAAGTGCAGTTAAAGTATTTTCGCAGGCCATTCAGCCCATCTTATTTTGACTCTGAAACATTTACTCCTGTTTGCCTGCCAGTTCCCCCAGACGGTTTAAAAATTTTTTTTTCCACATCCCTCATGAAAACCATTTTTGGGTTTCAGCACCATCATCGTGGTTCCAAGAAAGGCATTCCCTGCTCGAACATCCCACCACCACTGTCTCCTAACCTCTTCTTTCATGTAATTGGTGAAATCTTAGATATTGACCCATTGACCAATGGAAATAGTTTTTTCTTCCTCAAAAGAAAGAACTTGCATTTCTCTAGTGAGTTCCACAGAAATTTTGGGGATTTGAGGAGGTCTCAAAGCACTTTTATAGTCAAAAAATCTATTACTTTAGAAATATAGTCACTCCTGTACTGAAGCAAAGCTCTTCATAATTTTGGGTGGCCTCTTGAATTCCTTCTTAACCTTCTGTAATGAAAAGAATCCCAGTTTCCCCAGAGTCTCTTCATAACCACAGCCTTTCTATTTATTGATGAAATTGTTTACTCTGTCAGGTTAAACGTGGCAGTAACGGGAAATTCATATTAAGTCACCTGGATGGATACAGCTGAGTTTCTGAATTCATTGTCTAGCAATAATACTGCCAGACCATCGCCTCCCCTAATTACATGTATTTAATCTTATCCACAGTGTCATGGTTACTGAGCAAGCCTGATTTCAATCTTGCGGCCCACTGAGTTGGAGGGCCACTCATGTGGCTCATTCATTGGCCTAGGTTGCTTGTCACTGGTCTGTGCCTGGCCACGGAGAGTGAAAACATAGACATAATTTTGCATCAGGGTGTCTTTTCAGTTTCATACCCAGTAAAGCTAAGTAGCAAAAGAGGACAGGTTTCCATGGTAACCTAATCCATGCGTGTAGCTGGAACATGTGACTTCTGACTCTGAGGCAAGAGCGCCTACTACAGAACTGTTTCAGCAATGGCCAATTCTCCCAAGTCTCCTGTGAGTGGAGGCACTCACTGCCTTACCCTCAGGTCCCCTGTGATCAGGACCCCATTTAATGGTCCTCTGAAAACAGTCCACCATTCTGCCCTAGGTCTGCCATGATCAAATTCCCCATCGCTTCCACTCCCTCACTGCTGCAGTTGGGGGCCATCCCACCTCTAGGTCCCTGGTGATCAAGCCCCTGCCTGGGGTCTACTGTGATTGGGAGCTACCTTTACCCTCTCACGCTCCCAGGAGACCAGATCACTGCATCAGACCACATGATTCCCTTCCTGCCCAACCCTACCCCACCCATTCTGCACCCCTGTCCCTCCCTCCCTCTGCTTAACCAGGGTCCGACACGGTCAGGAGCACCCATTGCACAGGGCAGCGTGGTGGCCCAGTGGTTAGCACAACTGCCTCACAGCTCCAGGGACCTGGGTTCGATTCCCAGCTTGGGTCACTGTCTGTGTGGAGTTTACACATTCTCCCCGTGTCTATGTGGGTTTCCTCCTACACTCCAAACATGTGCTGGTTAGGTGGATTGGCCATGCTAAATTAGTGTCAGGGGGACTAGCTTTGGTAAATGCATGGGGTTATGGGGATAGGGCCTACTTGGGATTGTGGTCAGTGCAGATGTGAGGGGCTGAATGGCCACTTTTTGCACTGTAAGGACTCTATGATTCTATGATCATTCCCCCTCCCCACCCAATCCCATCCAACCCCCAATCCATGACAC
The DNA here is from genome assembly GCF_965287045.1 of Carcharhinus amblyrhynchos. NCBI lineage: Eukaryota > Metazoa > Chordata > Chondrichthyes > Carcharhiniformes > Carcharhinidae > Carcharhinus > Carcharhinus amblyrhynchos. Next base: position 15,257,876 of record NC_137341.1, read on the forward strand.
TCTTCTCCCCCTGCAGCCCCCACCCCCACCCCAATCAGGTCTGACACAGCCCACCCCCTCCACCTTCCATTCCTCTGCGATTGGGAACCTGAGGTGCCATTGGCTGCAGTGCCTTGTATAACATCTGCTGTGATTCTTTGCACGTTGGCAACTTTCAGTTTGATCCAGTAACTGGCAGAGAGGTAAATCTCCTCTGGGTTTAACGGAGAGACACCTTTCACAAACTCGGGGTGTTTTGGAGTGCTTCACAGCCATTGGAGCAAACAGCAGCCAATCTGTGCACAGCAAGATCCCACAGAGTGACATTGCCCGGATAATCCATCCATCTACCAAATAGATAAATATTGATCAGGACACCAGGGGGAACCAATTCATGCTCTTTGAACAGGGCCGTGGGATCTTGTGTCCCTCTTGAGAGGGCAAACAGCACCTCGGCTCAATGGTTTGATTTGATTTGATTTTTTTTTAATTGTCACACGTATTAACATACAGTGAAAAGTATTGTTTCTTGCTCGCTGTACAGACAAAACATACTGTTCATAGAGAAGGATAAGAGAGAGTGCAAAATGTAGTGTTACAGTCCTAGCTAGGATGTAGAGAAAGATCAACTTAATGTGAGTGAGGGCCATTCGAAATTCTGACGGCAGCAGGGAAGAAGCTGTTCTTGAGCCGCTGGTACGTGACCTCAGACTTTTGTATCTTTTTCCCTAAGGAAGAAGGTGGAAGAGAGAATGTCTGGGGTACGTAGGGTCCTTATTAAACTGGCTGCTTTGCCGAGGTCGCAGGAAGCGTAGACAGTGTCAATGGATGGGAGGCTGGTTTGCGTGATGGATTGGGCTACATTCATGAGCCTTTGTAGTTTCTTGCGGTCTTGGGCAGAGTAAGAGTCTGCGATACAACCAGAAAGAATGCTTTCTGTGGTTCATCTGTAAAAGTCGGTGATAGCCGTAGCTGACATGCCAAATTTCCTTAGTCTCCTGAGAAAGTGGAGGTGTTGATAGGCTTTCTTAACTACAGTGTTGGCATGGCGGGACCAGGACAGGTGATCTGGACACCTAAAAGCTAGTGCAAAACCTGGCAACTGTGGCAGTGCAGCATTCCCTTAGTACCGCACTGGGAGCATCTGCGTGAGTTATGTAGTCGAGATTTGTAGAGTAAGACTTGAACTCGTGACCGCCTGACAGAGGGGGAAGGCTGCTAGCCAGTGGGACACAGTGAACAGGTTGGGAGGGCTAACTTTGGGTTGCTTCGCGCTGTGAAGGAATGAAAGCAGATTGCTGTACTCTGTCCTGGAACAGAGAATGATCTACTGCTTGGGCTGTACGATTCAACGCTTAAATTAATATTTTTCTCCACAAGTTACAACCTCTGTGCTCAAGCTTAATTATGTGTAGGGCTTGAAATGGGTCGAACAAGAAATATTGTTGATTCAGCTTTGTGAAGAGAAACACCTCTTTATATGCCCTTTGTTGACTCAGCGACTTTAATAACATGGCACGCATTCACATCTGTGCTGCTTTCTCTCCTTATATGTAATTTATCCAGTGAGAATCTGAACTAAATATTGTCTCCAAAGCAAAATACTTAACTGTATACTGTCTCTGCAATAAACGCTGAAGAAATGGCAAACAGCTTTGAGCAGGTGGTGGGAGTGTCATAGCTCTGGGCCACCAGCAAACAGCATCTCCAAAGGTATAGGAAGAAAGGTGGATGCTGCGGACGGAGGGGTAACTTGGGATGATGGAAAATACAATCAATCACAGAAGAATAGGCTGGCATAAAGGATTTGGTCACTTTTCTTTCAAATTTACTTCTTCCCTCCAAGAACTCTTTCAAAATATCCCACAGAGAAATCATCCGCTCCCTTTCCCTCTTTGTCCATTCCCCGTCCCTCAGTATCCCCTCCATTTCCTTCCCCCTCCCCCACCCTCTCCTGTCCCTTCTACTTACCCAACCTGCTGTTCACTCTTCCTCCAGTCCCCTTGCTCTCGCACCGGCCCCCCCTCTTCCCCCCGCCGCTATTGCTCCAGGTTCTACACTCTCACCCCAGGTTCCCCCCGCCCCACTCTGGCCCCGGGTTCCCCCCTTTCCCCACCCCATTCTGTCCCCAGGTCCCATCCTCACACCCCTGGCCCCAGGCCGCACCACCTCCCCCCCCACCCCCGCCCCGAGTTTCCTCACTGTCGCCCCTGTTAGTGTTTGTAAAATTATTGAAAAAATTGTAAAATGCTAGCAGTTGTAAAATTCCAGTCTGTTTAGAGTTTAAAAAAAGAGAAGATGCAGGTACACAGACTGAAACATTGTGATGGGGGGGCTAGGCCAACAGGTGGTTTTTGAAGTTTACCCGATCAGTTTAAACCAGGCATTTGAATAACAGCAGCCTGTCAGATTTGAATTTGATGTTTTGGTTAACTGTAAACCAATCCTATTGTGGGGCTGTTACTATGTTGTCTGGGGGTTTAAGAGACGGGGCAGCAGAGGCAAACTGGAGGAGAAGAGCACCTGCCATTTGCTGAATGACAGTTTAGTTTAGTTCAGCTCTGAGAGAGAAAGAGAAACTGGCTGGCTCCCATAGCTGCATTTATGTCTTAAAAGAAAGCCTCATCTTGATAGTAAAGGTAGCAAAAGAAACCAGAGATTCCGGAAAGAAGGAAGAAGACCGATTCCAGAAGATGGCAAACCTGACTGTATTTTGGGAGTGATTAAAATTTCTATTTTTTTTGTTAACAAGTGAGAGTTGTATTTATCTAGACAGCATTCTGTTAGAATAGTGTTTTATTTAGTTTGCTAATAGTTTAGTTAACCTGTTCATTGTTAGATAAATAAATTCTTACTTGTTGATTTTACTGAGAGAGTCTCAGGTAGTTATTTTGATTTAACCACTAAAACTTGCTGAAGAGTACATTGTACTATTTCTCACAAACAGATTATGAGGTGAGGTATTCCTCTTTGAGTGGTTAAATATTAGTTCTCAAAGAGGGGATGAACCTCCCCTTTCATAACACCCCAGGTTCCTCCACTCATGCCCCAGGTTCCCCTCTGTTTCTCCTTCCTGTTCGATGCCCAGGAAGAGGGGAGGAAATTGCGGGTCCCCTAGCAGAAATATTTGAATCACGGATAGTCACAGGTGAGGTGCCTGAAGATTGGAGGGTGGCAAATGTGCCTTTGTTTAAAAAGGGCTGCAGAGAAAAGCCTCATATCTGTGGTGGGTAAGTTGTTGGAAGGTATTTTGAGAGACAGGATCTACAGGCACTTAAGAGATGCAAGGACTGATTAGGGACAGTCAGCACGACTTTCTGAGTGGAAACTCATGTTTCATAAATTTGATTGAGTTTATTGGAGGGGTAACAAAGAGGTAGATGAGGGCAGTGCAGTTGATGTTGTCTTCATGGACTTTAGCAAGGCCTTTGACAATGTACCGCATGGTAGGTTGTTGCATAAGGTTAAATCTCACAGGGTCCAGGGTGAGGTAACTAAATGGACACAAAATTGGCTTGATGACAGAAGCCAGAGGATTGTTATAGAGGGTTATTTATCAAACTGGAGGCCTGTGACCAGTGGTGTGTCTCAGGGATCGGTACTGGGTCAACTGTTATTTGTCATTTATATCAATGATTTGGCTGAAAATATAGGAGGCATGGTTAGTAAGTTTGCAGATGACACCAAGATTGGTGGCACAGTGAAGAATGAAGTAGGTTATCCTGGATTGAAAGGGATCTTGATCAATTGGGCCAGTGGGCTGATGAATGGCAGATGGAGTTTAATCTAGATAAATGCGAGGTGATACACTTTGATAGATTGAACCAGATTTCTCAGTTAATGGTAGGGCGCTGGGGAGAGAACAAAGAGATCTCGGGGTACAGGTTCATAGCTCCTTGAAGGTGGAGTTACAGGTAGACAGAGTGGTGAGGAAAGCATTCAGCATCCTTGGTTTCCCTGGTCAGAACATTGAATACAGGAGTTGTACAAAGTCTTATTGAAGTTGTACAAGACATTGGTAAGGCCACACTTGGAATATTGTGTACAGTTCAGATCATAAGAATGTAAGAACAAGAAGCAGGAGTAGGCCATCTGGCCCCTTGAGGCTGCTCCGCCATTCAATAAAATCATGGCTGATCTTTTTGTGTACTCAGCTCCACTTACCTGTCCACTCATCATAACCCTTAATTCTTTTACTGTTCAAAAAACTATCTATCCTTGCCTTAAAAACGTTTAATGAAGTAGCTTCAACTGCTTCACTGGGCACAAAATTCCACAGATTCACAACCCTTTGTGTGAAGAAGTTCCTTCTCAACTCAGTCCTAAATCTGCTTCCCCTTATTTGAGACTATGCCCCCTAATTCTAGTTCACCTGCCAGTGGAAACAACTTCTTTGCTTCTATCTTGTCTATTCCCTTCATAATCTTATATGTTTCTTTGAGATCGCCCCTCATTCTTCTGAATTCCAATGAGTATAGCCCTAGTCTACTCAGTCTCTCCTCATACGCAACCCTCTCAACCCCAGAATCAGTGCAGTGAATCTCCTCTGCACCCCGTCCAGTGCCAGTACATCCTTTCTCAAGTAAGGAGACCAAAACAACACACAATACTCCAGGTGTGGCCTCACCAACACCTTATACAGCTGCAACATAATCTTGCTGTTTTTAAACTCCATCCCTCTAGCAATGAAGGACAGAATTCCATGTGCCACCTTAATTACCTGCAAACCAATTCCTTGAGATTCCTGCACAAGGACACCCAGGTCCCTCTGCACGGCAGCATGTTGCAATTTTTTACCATTTAAATAATAGTCCATTTTGCTGTTATTCCTACCAAAATGAACGACCTCACATTTACCAACATTGTACTCCATCTGCCAGACTCTGGCCCACTCACTTAAATTATCTATATCCCTTTGCAGACTTTCAGCGTCCTCTGCACACTTTGTTTTTCCACCCATCTTAGTGTCATTTGCGATTTTTGACACACTACATTTGGTCCCCAACTCCAAATCATCTATGAAAATCGTAAACAATTGTGGTCTAAACACTGATCCCTGAGGTTTTTGATAAGAGAGGGGATTAAGGGTTGTGGGGAGAGGGCGGGAATGTGGAACTGAGCCAAGACAGATCAGCCATGATCTTATTGAATGGCGGGGCAGGCTCGAAGGGCTAGTTGGCCTACTCCTGCTCCTATTTCTTATGTTCTTATGTACACCACTAGTCACTGATTGCCAACCAGAAAAAGACTCATTTACCCCCACTCTTTGCTTTTTGTTAGTTAACCGATCCTCTATCCATGCTAATTTATTACCCGTAACACTATGCACCTATATCTTATGTAGCAATCTTTGATGTGGCACCTTGTCAAATGCCTTCTGGAAATCCAGTTACACCACATCCACAGGGTTCCCATGGTCCACTGCACATGTAATATTCTCAAAGGATTCCACCAAGGTAGTCAAACGTTTATGAACCCATGCTGCGTCTTACTAATGGGACAGTTTATATCCAGATGTCTCGCTATTTCTTCCTTGATGATAGATTCAAGCATTTTCTCTACTGCAGAAGTTAAGCTAACCAGCCTATAGTTACCTGCCTTTTGTCTACCTCTTTTTTTAAACATTTGGCGTCACATTTGCTATTTTCCAATCTGCGGGAACCACTCCAGAGTCCAGCAAATATTGGTAAATTACCACTAGCGTGTTTGCTATTTCTCCTGCCATCTCTTTTAGTACCCTGGGATGCATTCCATCAGGACCAGGAGACTTGTCTACCTCTAGCCCCCATTAACTTGCCCAACACTACCTCTTTGTTGATAATGATAGTTTCTAGGTTCTCACCTGCCATAGTCTTCCTGTCATCAAATTTTGGCATGTTATTTGTGTCTTCCACTGTGAAGACCGACACAAAATACCTGTTCAATGCCCATTATAGGTCACCCTATTTAAAGAAAGGATGTTATTAAACTAGAAAGAGTGCAGAAAAGATTTACTACGATGCTACCGGAACTTGATGGTTTGAGTTACGAGGAGAGGCTGGGTAGACTGGGACTTTTTCTCTGGAGCGTAGAAGGCTGATGGGTGATCTTATAGAGATCTATAAAATAATGAGGGGCACAGATCAGCCTGAAAGTCAATATCTTTTTCAGTGGTAGGGGAGTTTAAAACTAGAGGGCATAGATTTAAGGTGAGAGGGGAGAGATACAAAAGTGTCTAGAGGGGTACTTTTTTCACATAGAGGGTGGTGAGTGCCTGGAACAAGCTGCCAGAGGTGAACTAGAGGCGGGTACAATTTTGTTTTTTAAAAAGCATTTAGATAGTTACATGGGTAAGATAGATACAGAGGGATGTGGACCAAATACAGGCAATTGGGATTAGCTTCGGGTTTACAAAAAAAGGGCAGCGTGGACAAGTTGGGCTGAAGGACCTGTTTCCATGCTGTAAACCTCTATGACTGTGTCTCAGCTTTCTATTAATATGTACACAGAGCTGCCCTTCACATCTCAGTGACATTGACCCCAGCATTTCAGATGAGGTCAGTGGATAATGTTAGTGAGCAGATGGAAGGTTGTTTCTATCTTAGATTGGTCTCCACCCCTCGCTCACCATGAACTTCAGAGTGGGCGTTCTCTGTGAATGGGTGTGGGCATCATGCATGACATACATTGTCAGAAAAAACCAAAAGAGAAAAGGCAGGAAAATCTCAGCAGGTCTGGCAGCATCTGTAAGGAGAGAAAAGAACTGACGTTTTGAGTCCAGATGATCCTTTGTCAAAGCTGCCTGAGCTTTGAGAAAGGGTCATCTGGACTCGAAACGGCAGCTCTTTTCTCTCCTTACAGGTGCTGTCAGACCTGCTGAGATTTTCCAGCGTTTTCTCCTTCGGTTTCAGATTCCAGCATCCACAGTAATTTGCTTTTATTATTATCAGAAGAGACTTTTTTAATAGTTTGAACCAAGTTGATTGCAAAACAAAAATGCCCTGAGTTAATGCAGCTCCAGATATTTTGAGCAGATATGAGTTTCTTATTTATGTTCGTGCAGGGGGCCTTCCCTTACTTTCCACAGTCTTGTTTTGTTTCTGACAGCAGATAAGTTTTGAATTATAAAGTGGTAGTTACAGAGGTCACACAGTACGGCAGTTAAAGCAAGATCTTCACTGGAGGCCAGAAGTTTACAATGAACAGAATTCCCCTCTGGGTATTCCAGTAGATTCCTTAATTATGTTTTATGAATAACCTCTCATTCTGTTGATGCCAGCAGCGTGTACAGGTTACAGAACTGCAGAAAGACTTGCATTTCTGCAGCACTCTTCACATGGTGGCACAGTGGTTAGTACTGCTGCCTCACAACGTCAGGGACTCGTGTTTGATTCCTGGCTTGGGTCACAGTCTGTGCAGAGTCTGCACCTCCCCAGTGTGTCTCAGGGTGCTCCGGTTTCTTTCCACAGTCCAAAAGACGTGCTGGTTGGTTGCATTGGCCATGCTAAATTCTCCCTCAGTGTATCCGAACAGTGTAGCGACTAGGGGATTTTCACAGTAACTTCATTGCAGTGTTAATTTAAGCCTACTTGTGACAATAATAATTAAACTTTAAACCAGGCAATGGCCCAAGGTCTTTGGCAGCCAGTTAAGTACTGCTGAAATAGCCACTGTTAAAATGTGGGAAACATCGCAGACAATCTGACCACAGCAAACTCCCACAAATAGCAATGCGCTTGTGACCAGATCATCTGTTTAAGTGATGTTGGGTGAGAGATGAACATTGGTCAGCACGTTTAACACCCCCTTCTCTCCAAAATAGTGTCACGGTACCTTTTACATCCAGCTGAATGAGCAGGGGGCGGGGCTGGGGGTATATAACATGTTTTGTTTCTATGAGCCAGCATTGGCTGATCTATTATCTAACTATTGATTTTTATTTTAAAATAAAATTCACTCCCTCCCACTCTCCCAAGGCTAGCACTGTGGGTGTACTGACGCCATCTGGACTGCGGCTGCTCACCACCACCTTCTCGAGGGCATTTACAGATAGAAAATAAATGCTAGCCTTGGCAGCGACGCTAACGTACAATGAATGATTTAAAAAAAAATCCCCAAACATGTGTTGTCCAGAATTAACTCTCATAGTGAGTGCACCGAGTGTTGGGATGCGGGTCTTCACTCCTATATTGAGTTCTATGCTTCATAAATCCTGTACTGGGCAGTTGCAGAGAGGAAGCCTGGCACTTCCGCACACAAACCTGCAACAATAACTTGTCATCAGTGTAATAAAACATCACAATGCGCTTCACAGGAGCATCATAAGGGCACAATGGTCAGTTCCCCTGCCTCACAGCTCCAGGGACCTGGGTTCGATTCCCATCTTGGGTCACTGTCTTTGTGGAGTTTTCTCGTCCTCCCCGTATCTGCGTGGGTTTCCTCCGGGTGCTCTGGTTTCCTCCCACAGTCCAAAGATGTGAGGGTGAGGTGCATTGGCCATGGTAAATTGCCTTAGTGTCCCGGGATGAATAAGTTAAAGGGATTATTGGGGTAAATGTGTGGAGTTCCGGGAATAGGGAGTGGATAGGATTGTTGTTGGTGCAGGCTGAATGGCCCCCTTCTGCATTGTAGGGATTCGATGATTTTAAGATTGTCAACCAAAATTTGACATTAAGCCACAAATAGGGATATTGGGACAGGTAACTGAAGCCTGTTCAAAAAGATAGGTTTTTTAAAAAGGTGCCTTAAGGGGGGAGAATTTTACAGAGGGAATTCCAGTGTTTGGAGCCTAGGTTGAAGAAAGGGCTGCCAAAGGGACGGCTCAGTGGTTAGCACTGCTGCCTCACGCCACCAGGGACCAGCCTAGGTCACTGTATGGAGTTTGCATGCTCTTCCCTGTGTCTGTGTGGGTTTCCCCTGGGTGCTCCGGTTTCCTCCCGTAGGCCAAAGATGTGCAGGTTAGGTGGATTGGCCGCACTAAATTACCACTTATTGTCCCAAGGTTTGTAAGTTAGGGGGATTGGCTATGGCAAATGCTTGGGGTTACAGGGATGAGGTGGGGGAAAAGAGCCTGGGTAAGATGCTCTGTCAGAGAGTCGGTGCAGATTCGATGGGCCGAATGATCTCCTTCTGCACTGTAGGGATTCTGCAATTCTATAAGAAATGGAACAAAGCCAATGGGGATGCTAGAGGTGAAGGAGCACAGAGGTGTTGGAGGGTGTTGAGATGGAGAAAGTCACAGAGCCAGAGAGAGGGTGAGGCAATGGAGGGAATTAAAAACAAGAATGGGAATTTTAAATTTGTGTTTAAGGAAAAGGAAAACCAGCCAATTGTTCCATCAAAGCTGTAGACCTAATTATTGGATGGAATGTGCCGGATGCAGGGAAGGCCGTTCTGGTGAAAGAATGTTTTTGCTTTCTTTGAGTGGGAAGAAACAGCATGGTCTCCGGCTCAGTGACATGGTACAGCCCAGCAGCGTGTGCCACCGGGACAACCAGCAGGGTAGTAGGAGAAGTGTGCAAGTTGTACGATGAAAGTCACTGACTCGCACAGCCCTGAACAATTTGCTTCTGGAACAGTAACAGAAAACATGCCCCGCTTCCCATATGAATTCTCCTTGGAGTCCTGGTCAGCGTGTAACCCTCAACGCACATCCCCGTGATGGTGTCCAGCTAACGTGTTTTCAGTGCTCTTGCTGTTTGCGGGATCTTGCTGTGCGCAGATTGGCAGCTGTTTTCCTTACGTTACAATTCAAAGCTGTCCCTATCGGCTGGGAAACACCTGGGGATGTCCTGAGGTTGCCAGTGGCGCTATAGAATTTCAAATTCTCCTTCCTGGCAGCTGAAGAGAAATCCCCCTGTGATTGCAAGGTCGATGTGAAGAATGAAACGCTGGGAAGGTAAAGCTCAAAACTACGCTGGTGAAAGTTTGCCTTCAGCATAAATACGGTGACCGGCAGGGATGCTGGAAACATTTCCTGTATGCTATAGTGGTGGTCAGCAGTCAAGAGCATCTGTTATATTCTGACTTTCACTGCTCAGATACCAGTGCACAGGCTTAAGAGTGTGTTCTGTCTCTCTAATGGGGAGCAGCTTAGAGGAATTCATAGAGCTTTTGAAATGAATTGGACCGCACCAAATTCATGCACTACACTGTGGCTGTGATTGTTATTTCTGATTCTGACTCCAGCTCCCCTTTCAGATATCTAGTCCAAGCTGGTAGAGTGTTAATATTTTACAAAACAGCCAAAAGGATAGGCATCCAGATGTTCTTACCATGTTTCCTGAAAGGGCCAGTGGTTTACGTGGTAGCGCCAGCAATCCAGGGGCAATCGATTCGTTCTTAACATGGCAAATGTCGAGATTGATTTCATGAAATAAAGTAACACTCGAAAGATAAACGACCGTGCAAAATCCCCACCTGGCTCTCAATCTGACCTCCTCCTGATTCTACCCCCTCACTGTGTGGGGTTGCCACCCCTCCAGGATTGTCCTGGAACTTCTGAGAATTAAGGATTAATTTCCTAGATTGCTGCCAGCAACTGGAGAGAAAAATCATTGAGGCATCAAAGAAACCACCCTATGCCTCACGCCCCACTTCCTTCAAACATTTTGTTGACAGCTGGTCATCAAAATGAAATGGAGATAGGGGATAAAAAGGGCTATTTGACCAGGTGTGGCAATTGGGGGGATGGAAGTCATGTGAGGGAAAACTCCCGGAATGTGTCAAACCAGATCATCAAAATGAAATGGAGATAGGGGATAAAAAGGGCTATTTGACCAGGTGTGGCAATTGGGGGGATGGAAGTCATGTGAGGGAAAACTCCCGGAATGTGTCAAACCAGAGTCGGTAACTCTAAGACTATGTTGTTCACTCTTAATGTCCCCTAATAATAGCCAAGCAAGCTATTCGATGGTCTAAGACAAATCACCACCTCGGGCTAAAAGGGACAGTCAACAAATGAGTCTTTCCTGGCCTCTCATATCACATAGACACATAGAAAATAGGAACAGGAGTAGGCCATTTGGCCCTTCAAGTCTGTTCCATCACTCACCACTATAGAATCCCTAAAATGCAGAAGGAGGCCACTTTAAAGTTTACTTTATTAGTGTTACAAGTAGGCTTACATTAACACTGCAGTAAAGCTACTGTGAAAATCCCCTCATCGCCACACTCCGGGCACCCATTCGGGTAATCTGAGGGAGAAGTTAGCATGGCCAATGGTTCGAACCAGCACATTTTTCAGGCAGTGGGAGGAAACCGGAACACCTGGAGGACACCCATGCAGACACTGGGAGAACGTGCAAACCCATTTGGCCCACTGAGCCTGCACTGACAACAATCTCACCCAGGTCCTCTCCCCGTAACTCCAAGTATTTACCCTGCTAATCCCCTAAACTAAGGGGCATTTTTAGCATGGTCAATCAGCCTAACCTGCACATCTTTGGACTGTGGGAGGAAACTAGAGCACCCAGAACAAACCCGACACTGGGAGAAAGTGCAAACTCCACACAGACAGTGACCCTTGACTAGAATTGAACCTGGGTCCCTGGTGCTGTGAGGCAGCAGTGCTAACCACTGTGCTGCCCAATCATCCAGCATTTTGTGGCAAAGGAGAGAACGTCCACCAATTGTAAATCGCCACAAGTTGCTGGATGATTTATTAGCCTTGCAAGAACGGGGCCTCACCCTCAACCTCCCATCAATTTGCTGAAATTGCCGCATTTGTGGATTGATTTCCCTCTGAACATGCTGTAGAGAGTTAGGGCTGGCAATCAGCTGCGTAAGGGCTTCACGAATGAGGAGATACATGTTGCCATTCAGCCTCCTGAAACAGTACAAACCCTGAATCTAAAACAGACTCAGGAATGAAACAAGCATGCCATTTTAAAAATATCCAGGTTTCGGATCTTGGGTATTGTACCTGTATATATTACAGCTGAGTCATGTTTTCAGACTTCCCTTCCCAGGAAGGGAACACTTTAAATTCCTGCAGTTACTGACCAATGTTAGCGATTTTTAAAAAAGTTAATTGTTTTGCATCTTTTTCTTTACTTCAGTCCATTTCCCACCCCCACCCCCCTTTTTCTTTTTCTTTTTCTTTTTCTGGACTTCATTTGGATCTAATTCACCCTGTTTCCTGCCTCACCCTTTGTTTTTTGCCTCATTAGCTAAGGAGATGTACAGTTGGCCTTGTCAGTCACCGAGTCCCAGATGGCTCTTTTGCTCTCTCTTCACGGTTATCAGCTCATACCCAGAGCGGAAAGGCAAAGTCGGGTGCGCTGCGTGATGCCCCCATTCCAGCTGGGTCATCACAGTGACACACACATGTCTGTCTGTCTGCTGGACCAGCTGAGAATTTGTGAGGGTCCTTGGGTGTCAAAATAGATCACTTGATGATCCATTCGAACTCAGTATTCTTTTTCATTTTGCTAGCCTCCAGGAGGTCAGAGCTAATCGCAAACCAACCAATCCTCTCTTTCCCCATCTCCCCATTTTGCTCCGTCTTAAACACCTTGTTTGTTGGTTAGCAGAATTCCCCACCCATTGTGGCCCCCCGAACAGTTCGAGTGCGTTTAATGGACCGAGAATGACTGTCACTTTTTATAATGCTGTCTTTATTTCACTTAAGGACAGCAGGGGAGCTGTCAGCACCTGTGATCGATCATTTGTTTTGGGGGGGAGGCAGAAGGTGATAAATAACGAGTGGCTGCTGCCCTGTCACTGGGTCTGGAAGACGGAAATGTTATAAACTGCACGTTCCCAGGGCAGGGCACTGCTGAGTGTCGCAGCCACTGACTCGAATCTTATCGCCGCAGACTTGGGTTTTAAAAAGCAAACTACAGAAAACAATTAAATCCATGATTAGTGACCCAATTAAACATGCGTGACTGCAAACTGAAGTGGCGTTTTAAAACTGCTATAAAATTGCTCTGAAGCAGGTGGACAAGAACTATGCTATAGTGGTTGCCATAGAAACACTCAAAGTAAAATGCAGTCAGTTTCAAGTTTTGGGCTTAACAAGTTGGGGGGCGAGGAGAGGAAGCGGGTTACGGGGGGAAGTCCAGAAAGACTTACCTTCAAGATGTTGCTCTGTATTCTCTGTGTGTGCCTGCTGGAACCCTGCTCAGCTCTGAGCAACTTTAGCTCTAGCTGTTTTCACCATATTCTTCTGAGGCTGCTACTCCAGTCGATCCCATGGCTGGCTCACCCTACTCGTCAGCCGCTGTCTCAGTCCCTTTCCTGGGGAAAGGCCATCCTGTTTTTCCTCTCAAGCTCTCTCTCTCTCAACAGAAAAGACGATCAGAGAAGGTCAGAGCACTTCAGCAGCAGCCAAACAGGGGCACAGCAACAATCCCATTTCTCAAGTTTGGCCCACTCCACGCTGTCAACAGCAAAAGGGAAATCAGAGAGAGAGAAAAAAAGTTCACAAACTGTTCAGAGGAAGCGGATTGTATCAGCTTAAAATAAAGGTAGAGAGAGAACTCAGTGCACAACAGAACCCACTTCTCTTTATTTCTCTCTCCCACTGCCTGACTTGGTGCACAGTGTGTGTGTGTTTTAAAAAAAATATATATATATATCAGCAGTGATTACTATAGGGAGGCAGGCTCTGGGCTGATACCATGTAATGTGTGCTGCCTGGATTTCATTAAAGCCTGAATGCATTGCGGTCACACCACAGAAGGCTTGTCTGGCAAGCTGCCTATTCCGTGGGCATGATTCCCAGAGAGGCATCTCAGATCTCAGTTTCTTTTATTAACCCCTCCACCCCCCCCTCCTCTGCCCCCAACTCTCTTCCCTCCCCAGCCCCCTTTCTAAACTTGCAAACAAGTCCTGTCAGAATACTTACCTTGTGCAGGATACACCATGGCTTGCTCACTGACACAGGGAACAAGGTGTGTCTCCCCCCCTCTCCCGGTCTGTCTTGAATCCTTCTGCCTCAGCTTTTTAATTCAGGTCAGTTCTTGAGCTTTTTAGATATTATTTTTCAAACCTTCAGTAGGTTTTATTTTTGCGGGGTGGGCGGGGTGGAGGAGGAGGGCAATGGACACCCATTGCATCTGAGCTCCACTCAACAAGAGATATGTTTTAGGATTTGAAGAATAAAACTATTTGACAAGTGGGTGGTTGTGTGGTGAGGGGGGGGGGGGGGGTGGTGGCGGTGGTGGGGGGTAATGAGCTGGCATTTTCTTGCTGTCAGAGCTGTTTGTGACAGTGGGCAGAGAGGGAAAAGATAATTAATTATCCATTTCCTTTTTTTAAAAAAGAAACAAGAACTAGGAAACCCGGGAGGAAATGAAAGAGTGGAGGAGGAACGGACAGAACTCTGCGTGGTTAAACGAAAAAAAACACAAATATGCCTTTCTGTCTCTGCAGTGCCTCGGAGGAGGAGTGGGAGCTGATTAAGAGCTCTTCGCCAAGTGATTGGCATTTTTATGACTCCCCTCATGAGCAAAGGATGCAGCACCTCCTTTTGAGAGAACCGCCTTAGAAAGAGCAGCAGACAGGTTTCAACAGCTGGGGTTGGAGGGTGGACGGGTTGGCGAGGGGGGTTGGTGAAGGGAGTTCATTAATGCTAATACTAGTTAAAACTTATTAATTAGTGCCCAATTGTTGAGTCCCCACCCAAGGACCTTTGTGCAAAGGATTGAGAAGTGGTTGCAAGTCATTTGCTGCCCTCCCAACAGTTCGACGATTTTTGGGTGGCAAGGTGTGCACAGTGACTAAGGGACCATGGCATGTTGTGGTATGTTTATTTAGCAGTTAGGTACATAATGCTGACACAGCCCCAACAAGCGGAAGTCCCGATTGTTAAAGACATGATATATAAGTACTCACTGGGGGTTTGAAACGGGAAGTGAGTGCAGTGGCCCACGCTGGAACACTCGCCCCCGAGTCAGGTTTCAAGTTTATTTTTGGGTGTCACCAATTGGCTTATGTTAATACCTCAGTGAAGTTACTGTGAAAATCTCCTAGTCATTCTAGAGATTTTGAGCATGGGAGTCCAGGCTGATGTGCCTGGATTGTATGGAGAGAGCGCTGCACTGTAGGAGAAAATCTTAGATCAACCAACACCACCCCCCCTCCCCAGTCCCCGTCCTCACAGGTTTCAGTAAAAGATCCTACAGTACTATTCTTAAAAAAATTGCAGGGGACCTCCCCTGGTTGGCATGACTAATATTTATCTGCCAAACAACTTCATTAGAAAACAAAAGATCTATTTTTGCTGATAGTGGAATCTGCTGTATGCAAATTGGTTGATGTATTTCCTACACTATAATAGTGACTATAGTTCAAAAAGTACTTAATTGACTGTAAGTACTAAGACTGTGAGCATTGCAGCATGCTGAGATTGTAAAAGTTGATTTATAAGACTACTTTTCTGAGCTATAGAGTATTCAGTACGTTTTAGTTTAGAAAGTTGCTTTTCTGTATATTAATTTGGCGTATAGTTATTACAGTTCAATATATTTAATATAGTAAAGTTTATTGTACTATAAATCATAGCGTATATATCGACCTACAATGCAGTTACAACTCCTTCCAAAAACGTGGGTTGACTTGTACATTCAAGATTATGTGCGACCCTCCAATGTGGGTGGTCTCCACCTTGAAACATGGAAAAAAAAGCATAACTCCAGTAATTCATATTGCAGTCATGTAGCGCGGTTATTGAATGAATTATTTGCACAAAGGTACTTCAAACCACAATCAAAGCATTTCAAAATCATCACATTCATCGTCTTTGGCAGCCGAAACAGAGTTCACTGAGTCACCTGCGCTGCAGCAACGTGGGAAGATCCCCACCTTGGATCAGATTTGGCGCTTTTGGTTTCAGAATCATCTCCCCACAACAAATCATCTTCCTCTCCACCCATTGAATCGGATAATTCTCTGAATGGTCTGAAGACACTCAGTGCACTAACAGCATCCCACAGTTTGATCATGAAATTGCACAAAACATCAAGTGAGCTAGCGGGTGCATTCCACAGACTGTGAAGGGTTTTCTCTTCTTCATCCAACCCCCCTGTTCCATTTGGCGCAAGCACAATCCTTGAATGGTTTGTTGAGGTCTACGTCCAAAGGCTGAACTACAGACATTAGTATACCTTTGGTATAAGTGCAATATGGGGGTTGTTTATTCGCAGATGTCTCTGAATCTCATCGGTCAGATGGGATCTGAACATGTCCGCTGTTAAAGTGCGTTCTTCACGTGGGCCACTGAGACACCAGTTATCCGCATTTTTAATCCATAACTGCTCCACCTTCATCCATCCAACTGTTGTCATGTGCCAAAAGCCCCTGCTGGAAACTTGATGCTTGGCGCGGTTTTGTTTGAAAATTACCTCAGGGCTTTTTCTTTTTGTTTTATTGGCCACACAGGCGGATACCACCACGTATCCTGTCTTCTCGATGCCTTGTGTTTCTCACTGGAACTTTCCACTCCACAGCTTGGCGACTGGGAATATCAGAATTAATCGACATTTCATTCATGTTGTCAATGTTATAAGCACTGGCATGTCTGTCGATGGTGAATGACTGGCAACGACGTGGCGGGGGGGGGGGGGGGTCATTAAAGTCTCTTGGTAGTCTCTGAGCGATCTTGCTGAAACACAGGACAATTTCATTCCACAAAGCGGCAACACCAACTAACTGCTGGTCTGAAATCTTTGCTGGACTCAGGATTTGATTTGCCTTGCGATAAGTGTAGATCTACACGTTGCATTTCTGGTGACGATGTAACCACTAACTTCGAGTTCTCGTTCCAATACAAGACTATTCAAGATCAGGACAATAGCTGCTCCCTGTTCTGATGGTGTATTTGGTTTTGGGCATCTTTTTCTGGGCACATTCCTCCTCCTCTTCCCGTTCTCACCCCTGCTTTTCTCATTCATGCCGAATTCTCTGGCTACAGTGCGGTTATTTGACCAGTTTGCAAATGTTGCAGCTTGTGGCTTGATAAATGTAGAGACTGGGCCAGGTATTATCTATGGGCGGTTTTAAGTTTGTTTACTAGTGTCATGAATAGGCTGACATTATCACTGCAGTGAAGTTACTGCGAAAATCCCCCAGTCGCCACACTCTGTAGCCTGTTTGGGTAGACTGAGGGAGAATTTAGCATGGCCAGTGCACGCTAACCAACACGTCTTTGGACTGTGGGAGGAAAGCAGAGCACCCAGAGGAAACCCACGCAGACACGGGGAGAATGTGCAAACTCCACACAGACAGCGACCCAAGCCAGGAGTTGGGTCCCTGGTGTTGTGAGGTAGCAGTGCTAACCATTGTGTGACCGTGCAGGTCAGGGTAGGATTAAAAACTCAGCTTGTTGACAACCATTTAGAGTGTGATTTGGGGGAGGCTGGTTGGGAGACTTGTTTAGACAAACTGGGACGGGGCTACATGGTTAGCTTGAGCCTGCTGGGCCACTTTCACAAGACACAAGATCGAACTGGCAATCGCAAATGTTTCTGACGATTTGCTGTATGTGTTTTCCTTCAGGACGGCCAGTTATCTGGCACTCAGCAGTCATGTTCTTTGTCCAGAATAATTCCAGATGGCAAGAAGACTCAGCAGATCAGCTGACAGTTGTGGCTGCTTCTTCAAGCTTTGTTTTTATTACTGTCAGTGGCTGGATGTGGTAGAAAATGAACTGATTATAATGATGTTATTACGGTGACGGTGATTAAATCTGACAGCGGCTATTTACAACCCACTAACCAATGGCAGATTCTGGGGTCAGCTTACAGTCCCCAAAGCTGAATCGTTTGGCGCCAAATTGCCATGCATGAGCTGCGCTGAGCCGAGCAGACCACAATCACCAACTCCAGCCAGCTCCTCACTCTTGCCAAGTTGGCTGATCTCATTCAGAGCCTTGATGCCGAGTTGTGTCCTGAGAATAATCAGGCTCTCCTGTGCGCTCTGCTGGAGGGTTTGAGTTTGTACGGCTGATGTGCAGGCTGTGATAATTCTCTTGACTGTTAAGACCTCGACATAGAGGATGCTTAGAAACAACGGGACTCATGCGGACAATCTGGCATTGCGCAGACTTGATCATACCATAGAATGATCCAGCACAGAAGGAGGCCATTCAGCCAAACTCTGCTGGCTCTTTGAAAGAGCTGTCAGTTAGTCCTAATCTATACACCCTTCCTCACAGTCACAGAATCCCTACAGTGCAGAAAGAAGCCATTTGACCCATCAAGCCTGCGCCGACCAGAATCCCACTCAGGCCCTATTCCGATAACTCTGTTTTTTCCCCAGCTAGTTCCCTGACACTAGGGCCAATTTTAGCACAGCCAATCAACCTAACCCATCTTTGGACTGTGGAAGGAAACCGGTGCACGCGGAGGAAACCCACACAGACATGGGGAGAACGTGCAAACTCCACACAGACATAATGTGCAAACTCCTTGTAACTGTCCAGTCACCTGTAAGATTATAAGAAACAGGAGTAGGCCATTCGGCCTTTTGGGCCTAGTCTATCGTTCTGATTCTAACCCCAACTCCAATTTCCTCCTTGTGTGTCTGTGCCCCTCCTTACACACCTTTTTAACACTCGACACCCTAGTGTCTAATTCAGCCTTGAATCTATCCAATGTCCCAGCCTCCACTGTTCTCTGTGATAGAGAATTCCAGAGACTAATTACCCTTGCACACAGAATGAAGGTGGGGGGGGGGCTATCCTTAACGGATTGGGAGGGGCAGCTGCCCCCCAAAATTAAAACACTGCCCCAGTCTGGCCACTTGGAATCCTCCCTACCCTGACATCAAGGTAACGTTTTACTGACTGGGTAATCATAGAAAGAACCTTTGTAAAATTGAGAATCAGGATGGTGAAGGAATTCTCCACTGGTTAGAGTCCTACCCTGCACGTAGAAAGAGGTTTTAGTTGTTGGAGGCCAATCATCTCAGCTTTGGGACATTGCTGCAGGAGTTCTTTGGGTTAGCTTCCTAGGTCCAGCCATCTACAGCTGCTTCATGGACTTTTCTTCCATCATAAGATCAGACGTGGGGATGTTCACTGCTAATTGTGTTCAGTTCCATTTTTAACTCCGTAGTTACTGAAGCAGTATGACCCTGCATTCAGCAAGACTTGCCCAAAATACAGGCAGGGACAAGTAGCATTCATGCTATAAGAGTACCAAGCAATAAACGTCACAAGAAACCTAACCATCTCCCCATGACATTCAATTGGCATTACTATGAATCCCCCACTATAAACATTCTGGGGGTTAGGTAGTGGCATAGTAGTATTGTTGCTGAACTAGTAATCCAAAGACCCTGCGTCATGCTCTGGGGACCTGGGTTCAAATCCCACCATGGCAGATAGTAAAATTTGAATTCAATGTAAGTCTGGAATTTGAAGTCTATTGATGACCAGGAAACCATTGTTCATTGTTGGAAAAACCTATCTGGTTCACTAAGGTCCTTTAGGGAAGGAAATCTACCACCTTTACCCAGGGCTGGTCTATATGTAACTCCAGACTCTCAACAATGTGACTGACTCTTAAATGCGCCCTGAAATGGCCTAAAAATCCACTCTGTTCAAGGGCAATTAGATATGGGCAACAAATGCTGGCCCAGCTAGCGACGTCCACATCCCCTGAATGACTAAGGAAATTTGGCATGTCTGCTATGAGTCTTACCAACTTTTACAGATGCACCATCGAAAGCATCCTTTCTGGTTTATATCACAGCTTGGTATGCCTCCTGCTCTGCCCAAGGTAGCAAGAAACTACAAAAGGTTGTGAATGTAGCCCAATCCATCACGCAAACCAGCATCCCGCCTATTAACTCTGTCCACACTTACTGCTGCCTCGGAAAAGCACCCAGCATAATTAAGGACCCCATGCACCTTGGACATTCTCTCTTCCACCTTCTTCCATTGGGAAAAAGTCTGAGGTCATGTACCAACCCACTCAAAAATAGTTTTTTCCCTGCTGCTGTCAGAATTTTGAATGGACCTACCTCACATTAAGTTGATCTTTCTCTACACCCTAACTATGACTGTAACACTATGTTCTGCACTTTCTCCTTTCTTTCTCTATGAATGGTATGCTTTGTCTATATAGTGCACAAGAAACAATACTTTTCACTGTATACTAATATATGTGACAATAATAAATCAATTCCAAATGAATTAAAAAAAGCAATGACCAGAAGCTAAACTGGACCAGCCATATAAATATTATGGTTATAAGAACAGGTCAGAGGCTGGCAACTTTGTTGTAAGCAACTCACCTCCTGACACCCCAGAGATTTTCCTGGAAGGCAGAAATCAGGAGTGTGATGAAATATTCCCCACTTGCTTAGATGAGTACAGCTCAAACAACACATACCATCCAGAACAAATAACTCGCTCGATCAGCAACCCATGCACATGAAGCTTAAACCTTCACACCCTCCCTCCCTCCCTCCATCAATACATAGGGGGCAGGAGTGTGTACCATCTGCAAGACATACCATAACAACTTGCCAAGTCTTCTTTAACTGCACCTCCAAAACCAACAATCTTTACCATCCAGAAGGACAAGGGCACTGGTGCATCGCAGCATCATGTTCTCCAGGTCACACGCCATCCTGACTTGACCCTGTCTTGTTGTTACTTCACCATTGCTTGGTCAATATCCTACAAAATCCTCCCGAACTGCACTATGGGAGTACCTTCAGCAATGCAGTTAGGGAGTGGTAGTGTAAGATAGCTACTCGAGGGCAATTCAGGATGGGCAGTATAATGCTGATTTTATTGGAAATGCCCTCTTCTCTTGAATTAATTGTTTAAAAGTGTGGAGTGGAAATCATGTGTCGTGCTCCCACAGAATGTTTTGAATTTTTATATTAAAGAGAGTCATTCTGCTTTTATTAAAATACTTTTTATACTTTGCAATGAATTGAACTTTCTTTTTACTTAAAGTCACTAAGTTTCTCCCTCCTTCCTTGCCAAAGCACAGGTCCCGACTTCTCCTCTGCCCCATTTTCTTCTAACCCCATTCCCATGTATCCTTCCCTCCTTTTGCACGAGGTTCTTGTGAAGAATGGCTGCACATAGCCTGGAAACATTCCCAAATGGACATTCCCAGGAAGAACTCCAAAATTATAAACTCTGAAATTCAGTACAGGAGTGACCTTGCTCCTCTTCCATCAGCTCCTGATGTTCTAACATGTCTTTAAATTTACAAAGTGACATTCAATGGAATTATAGCGAATGCAACATGCAGAATTGGATACAAATCTCAGTTGAGAGGCTTTATTTTGAAATTTGCCCTTCTTTGGTTGCACTACCGGCTTAAGGGTGCTACGACCTACTATAACATTGAGACCTCAGTTGCTGTCTGTCTAAATCCAGTGCAAATTAATCCAAATACTCAGTCCTACCATCAAAGGATTAGCCAGCAATTTACTTGCACTCAAATCACAGGGCAATCCGTTCCGAACAGATTTGCACAGGTGGCCCCTAAATCCTATTTAACCTGTCAGCCAGGCGCTCCCATTTTCTAATGATTTACAATAATCTGATAATGTTTCTGAAGAAAGTGCTATGCAGAGTGTCCTGGCAGAACATTCGAGCATAATACTCAGTGCCCAGACACCTTTTTAAATTTCATTTCAGTTTTGACATTTTATCCCACCCTGAATCGATATTCCAGCATAGCCAATCATGGAATCATAGAATCCCTACAGTGCAGAAAAGGTAATTTGCTCTGTCGAGTTTGCACCGATTTCCGACAGAGCTTCCTATCCAGGCCCTCTCCCATGCCCTATCTCCGTAACCTTGCACATTTTCCATGGCTACTCCACCTAATCTACAGATCTTGGATCAATTTGGCATGGCTAATCCACCTAACCTGCACATCTTTGGATAGTGAGAGGAAACCGGGGCACCTGGAGGTAACCTATGCAGACATGGGGAGAATGTGCAGACTCTGCACAGTCGACCAAGGGCAGAATTGAACCCGGGTCTCTGGCACAGTGAAGCAACAGTGCTAACCATTGTGCCACCGGGCTGACCCAATTTGCCAACCATAGAAGTTGACGGGCCATGTAAAATTGCTTGCGTTTGGCCACTTAATTGGCTGAATGGCCTCTTTGATGGTTGGCCGGCATGTTTCCACCTCGCATCCTTGTCTGCTGACCAAAATATTCTGCAGGTGCATGATGACACTGGGGCTCCTGTCTGAAGTCTTCTTGCATGATTTCCCATGATTCTGTATGGGGCACATACCCAACCGAACAAGGAGATATTCTGACCATAGTTTTAGATGTTGATCTTTTTTTCTTACATTTCTCCAAGTGCCTTGAATTGCTGTGATATCAGTTGAAGATTACCTTTTGAACTTCATTCCAACGGTTTCTGTATTCATTAAATGGGTTAGTTTGTTGCAGTCTCCAATTAGAATGTAAAAGGCAGCTTGTTTAAATGATGACTATCATGATTCTCTTGCTGTTTCCCACTACCGATGAGTTCTCATTGACATTGTTCAATTTTTTTGGCTAATTGTACTAAAAGTGGCAGCTGATAGTCAAAATAACAGAGTAGATAACAGAGATGTGTTAATGGTCTTTTCTTTGTGGAATGTGGGCATCACAGACAAGAGCAATATTTATTGCCCATCCCTAGTTACCCTTGAGAAGGTGGTGGTGAGCGTTTCTCTTGAGGCCCTGTCATGGCTGTAATGAAGCTGCTCCTGCAGTGCTGTTAACTAGGGAGCTCTCAGGATTTTGAGTCAAAGACCATACTTACCTGGCAGGGGTGAACCATGAGCAGGCAGGGGAAGAGGCTGGCCCATTGCACTTGGGTTCTGTTAACACCTGATAGAATCCTACAATGCAGAAAGAGGCCATTCCGTCCACCAAGTCTGCACCGACCAGAATCCCACCCAGACCCTATCCCCATAACCCCATGCATTACCCTTGCGAGTCCCCCTGACACTAAGCCAATCCACCTAACCCGCACATCTTTGAACTGTGGGAGGAAACCGAAGCACCCAGAGGAAAACCACACAGACATGGGGAGAATGTGCAGACTCTGCACAGATAGTGACCCAAGCCAGGAATTGAACCTGGGTCCCTGGAGCTGTGAGGCAGCAGCGCTAACCACTGTGCCATGATTGTGGTTTGCCTTGGCAAGAGTAGAGGGAAGGATCAGGGTAGCCAAAGAAGTTAAACGGAGGCTTTACCTGATGCAATTTTTCAAAGCCATTTCCATTGTTTTAGCTAGGATGAAGTGTTAGATGAAGGCCGGGAGGGGATGCGATGCCTCCTTCTGTCAGCTTCGATCTTATTTGATTGAGCCCAAGATGGAATGCAATGTCTCATCTTGTCAGTTTAGATCTTGTTGGCCCCTATGTGGGGATCATGAATTGGGTTCAGATTGAATTGGGTTTTTTTGGT
The DNA here is from genome assembly GCF_965287045.1 of Carcharhinus amblyrhynchos. Taxonomy (NCBI): domain Eukaryota; kingdom Metazoa; phylum Chordata; class Chondrichthyes; order Carcharhiniformes; family Carcharhinidae; genus Carcharhinus; species Carcharhinus amblyrhynchos. Next base: position 15,281,228 of record NC_137341.1, read on the forward strand.
TGAAATAAAAGTATTGAAAAAAACAGTCGTTCTCAACTGGCTGCCCCTGACCACCTAGTGGCTGTGGCTTTGGGAACTGCAGATGAAGGAACTTTGGCAAGTTGTAATGAGCCTGATTTGCGTTAGAATCCAATTCTTACATGTCGCCCCTAAAATAATTCAGATAATTTCTTGGCAAATGACTTGGTTAATTCTATTGTTATGTGATCATCAGGATATTGAGGAAGAACGGGCGGAAGTACCAGTGAACCAGGAAGAGGTGGAGCTCATGGCAGAAGTGGAGCTCACGGCTGAAGAGAAAGGAAAGATAGAAAGGAAACTGAAGAAAGAGCGAAAAAAGAAAGAAAAGCAATTGCAGAGAGAAGCTAGCGTATCAGTGGAAAAGGCGAAACCTCAGCAATCTTCCGCAAAGGACCTTGCATTAGAATACCTGATTAGGTAAGAGACAACGAGCTCCTTTATTTTGGCAGGCATTTAATCAGATGAACTTTCTGCCGACCTTCTACTTAGTCCCAATGGTGTTGCCATTGGTAACGAAGGAGCAGCTGACCCCCGATGTAAGCGCCATCAGATAAAATGGCATTGCAAAGCAATTCTCACAAAATGTCTCGGGCAGAAAAGCAATCCAAAAATTACACACAACGCATTTTTTTTGTGTGAATTGTATGGCCAGGGCAGCAATTATAGTTTGATGTTCATGTTAACAATCCATTTGATCACAGGGCTCCCATTCCAAGCAATTAAAAGCCCATTGGAAAATGAGCAAGTTTATTTATTAGTGTCGCAAGTAGCCTTACATTAACACTAAAATGAAGTTACTGTGAAAATCCCCTAGTTGCCACACTCCGTTGCCTGTTCGGGTCAATGCACCTAACCAACAAGGAAACCGGAGCACCCAGAGGGACCTACGCAGGCACGGAGGGAGTGTGCAAACTCCACACAGACAGCGAGCCAAGCCGGGAATCGAACCCGGGTCCCTGGCACTGTGAGGCAGCAGTGCTAACCCCAGTGCTGCCTACAAAGTGATTTGTTACGTGGCCGATGCTTTACCACCATTGTCCTGTGTTCCATAATGTGATAGGACCAATCGTGAGGTAGGCTGGCAGTCATTTGTCGTGGGTATTAAGATTTTCACACTAACAGAAGTTTTAGAATCGTAGAATCGCTACAGTGCGGAAGGAGACCATTTAGCCCATCGAGCCTGCACCGACAATAATCCCACCCAGGCCTTATCCCCGTAACCCCAAGTATTTACTCTGCTAGTTCCCCTGACACTAAAGGGCAATTTAGCATGGCCAATCCACTTAATCCACACATTCTCTGTCAGGTTTTTCTATTTGTTAATGTGTGAATCTCAGTGGGCCTTTCTCTTTCTCCATGTACCTGTAAGAAAGGAGGAGCTTGTGTCTATAATAGCACCTTTTCATGGCCTCAAGGGATTTCAAAGCACTTCACACCTGACGAAGTGCTTTTGAACTATTGTCATTGTTGTAGTGTAGTGAAAATGCGACAGTTAGCCTGTAGAAAACTCCTGCCAGCAACAAGGCCATCGATGATTTTTTTGCTGATATTAGTTGAGGGAGAGTTGTGAGTGCTGCCATTGAGCCAAGGCTGACACCGATCAGTTACTTGTAATGTTTGCACGCACTGCTCTCTGTGGTTGTATTCTAATTAGTTTGAGTTTGTACCAAAAATATGTGGGTTAGGTGGATTGTGTTTATAGTTTATTTACTAGTGTCACAAATAGGCTTACATTAACACTGCAATGAAGTTACTTTGAAAATCCCCTAGGCGCCACACTCCGGCACTTGTTTGGGTAGCCCTGAGGGAGATTTTAGCATGGTCAATGCACCTAATCCCCAGCATGTCTTTCGGACTGTGGGAGGAAACCGGAGCACCTAGAGGAAACCAATGCAGACACATGACAGGGAGAATGTGCAGACTCTGCTCAGACAGCGGGAATCGAACCCGAGTCCCTGGCGCTGTGAAGCAGCGATGCTAACCACTGTGCCACCATTGGTCATGCTCAGTGTTAGGGAGATTAGCAAGGTAAATACATGGGGTTACAGGGATAAGGCCTGATTGGGATTGTTGTCGGTGCAGGCTCAAAGGGCTGAATGGCCTCTTTCTGCATTGTAGAGAACATAAGAACATAAGAAATAGGAGCAGGAGTAGGCCATCTAGCCCTTCGAGCCTGCCCCGCCATTCAATAATATCATGGCTGATCTGTCGTGGCTCAGTTCCATATTCCCGCCCTCTCCCCATAACCCTTAATCCCCTCTCTTATCAAAAATCCATCAACCCGCATCTTAAAAATATTTAGCGAGGCAGCCTCCACCACTTCAACGGGCAGAGAATTCCAGAGATTCACCACCCTTTGAGTGAAGAAGTTCCTCCTCAACTCCGTTCTAAACCGCCCCCCCTTTATCCTGAGGCTGTGCCCTCTAGTCCTACTGTCCTTTCTGAGCGGGAAGAGTCTCTCCACCTCTATCCTATCCATCCCATTCATCATCTTATATGTCTGAATGAGATCTCCCCTCATTCTTCTAAACTCTAACGAGTACAAGCCTAGTTTATTCAGCCTCTCCTCATTGCTCAACCCCCTCAACTCCGGTATCAGCCTAGTAAACCTCCTCTGCACTCCCTCCAAGGCCAAAATATCCTTGCGTAGGTACTGCGACCAAAACTGCACACAGTACTCCAGCTGCGACCTCACCAATGCCCTATAGAGCCACAGCAAGACCTCCCTACTTTTATATTCAATCCCCCTCGCTATGAAGGCCAGCATCCCATTCGCCTTCCTGACCACCTGCTGCACCTGCAAGCTGGGTTTTTGCGACTCATGCACAAGGACCCCGAGGTCCCTCTGCACCGTCACCTGCTGCAGTTTTTCGCCCCGTAAGTAATAATCCTTCCTACCATTATTCCTACCAAAGTGGACCACCTCGCACTTACCAACATTAAATTCCACTTGCCATTTCCTGGCCCATTCGCCCAGCCTATCTAGATCCTTCTGCAGACTCTCCACACCCTCCGCGCAATTTGCCGTTCCACCAATCTTGGTGTCATCAGCAAATTTCGACACCATACACTCGGTTCCCTCCTCCAGATCATCTATATAAATGGTAAATAGCTGAGGCCCCAGCACTGACCCCTGGGGCACTCCACTAGTCACCAACCGCCAATCCGAATAGCACCCATTAACCCCCACTCTCTGCCTCCTATTTGACAACCAATCCTCTATCCACGCTAACACCCTACCCCCAACTCCATGCCCCCTTACCTTCTGCAATAACCTCTTGTGAGGCACCTTGTCAAACGCCTTCTGAAAATCAAGAAAGACCACATCCACCGGCTCTCCTCTATCCACCGCCCTAGACACATCCTCATAGAACTCCAATAAATTTGTCAGACACGACTTCCCCTTAACGAAACCGTGCTGCGTCTGCTCTATCAAGCCATTCCCCTCAAGATGCCTCGCTATTTCCTCCTTGATGACGGATTCTAACATTTTACCTACAACAGACGTTAAACTAACCGGCCTATAATTCCGATTCTATGATTCAGTGAGGTGGGCACCTGTTATTAGGGAGAGCAAATCAAACAGAACTAGCTGCTTGTATCCTGTGAAATTGGGTCAGTGTCCATGAACATTTTCCTCAGTGCACTGATCCAAATTGAGAGTGTCCCATCTCATTCTTAAAACACGGCGACCCTCCTTCAACAAGAACTTCTTTGACTGTGAGGTGCCTCAGGAGATCCTGAGGCCAGGAAAGATTTCTATAGAAATGCAAGGCTTGCTTTCTTCTTATCCGAACATTAAAGGAAAGAGTGCTGAGCCAAGCACCCACACTCAGGGACAAGGATGAGAGCATTCTGGAGAAGGAAACAAAGAATACTCTTCTGAGAAACAAAATCCGGTTTCCAAGTTACAGACGCAAACAAAAGCTGTGGCAGGTTTAAGCGGGGTTGTTGATTAAATTTATTACAGTCTGCTCATAAATCACTGGAGGTTTTATTTTGCTTTTGAAATAAATTTGCTGCCTCTGAGCTTGGGAGGTTTGTGACCGGTTTCTTATACAGTTCGTTCCCAGAGAAGCATTACTAATTTCATTATAAATCTCAGATCACAAACAGCCTGTTTTCCTAGCACTCATCACAGTCATGCTATTGATTTTCTCCAGCTCGTTAAAACTCACTGCTTTTTAATTGAAATGAGTCAACCATCATCTACTTACCAGTTTTGTATGGGAGATAAATGTTTGCTTTCACTTTGGAATTTCAGTGTCGTGGCAAGGGAAAGCATGGTGGCACAGTGGTTAGCACTACTGCCTCACAGTGCCAGGGACCCGGGTTCAATTCCCGGTTTGGGTCACTGTCTGTGTGGAGGCTGCACATTCTCCCTGTATCTGCATGGGTTTCCTCCCACGGTCCGCAAGACATGCTGGTTAGGTGCATTGGCCATGTTAAATTCTCCCTCAGTGTACTGTTCAGTTTCCTCCCACACTCCAAAGATGTGCGGGTAAGGTTGAGTGGCCATGTTAAATTGCCCCTTATTGTCAGGAGAATTAGCAGGTGAATACGTGGGGTCAAGAGGATAGGGTCTGGGTGGATAGATGGACCAAATGGCCTCCTACTGCACTGTAGGAATTCTATGATTCTATGTACCCCAACAGGCATTGGAGTGTGGCAACGAGAGGATTTTCATAGTAACTTCACTGCAGTGTTAATGTAAGCCTACTTGTGACACTAATAAGTAAACTTTAAACTTTAGGAGGTGTACCCAGGGTGACTTGTAAGTGCCCTGGCCAACATCCCTCCCTCAGCCACTAATAGATCATCTGGCCATTCGCTGTTTAAGGGATCTTGCAAAATAGAAATTGTCTGCTGAGATTGTCTATGTGACAGCACTTCAGAAAGTAAATTATCGACTTCGAAGATCCATGGGAAAGCTGAGGGCGTTTAAAAAATGATTCCATGGCACCTAGTTGTTGTTGGCTAAGGCAGCACTTTTATTGCCCATCCCTAATTATGCTTGAAAAGCTTGTAGTGAGCTGCCTTCTCGAATCACTGCAGTCTATGCAGTGTAGACACAGTGCTTTTAGGGAGGGAGTTCCACGATTTTGACACAGGATATAAGGTACCGTGTAAATGCAAATTAGCCTTGCCAACAGTTTTCCATATTCACTTGATGAATGCAAAAGACTGCACACAAAACAGGAGAGATGGACATAGACCATTTGTGGCAAAATGAATGAAAACCAGTTTCAGATCAGTTCTGGTATAAATCTCACCCCACACAAGCTTTACATATCTTGCCCCCTCCCCCACTTATGGCAGATAATCACTGGATGGGCTGTGAGTAGGAGGGACCTTCCAGTATGTTGGCTTTGCAATCTGCCTGGGATCTAACCTGAAGACATGTGAACCAAGACAGGCCACTGATTTCTGAAGGATATAGGGTTACCAGTGATGTCCCCTATGAGTGAAATAAAAACAAAAAATACTGCAAATACTCAACAGGTCAGGGAGCATCTGTGGGGAGAAACAGAGTCAACTATTCATGTTAATCAACTTTCATGGTGGCACATTGATTCGCACTGCTGTCTCACTGCGCCAGGGACGCAGATTCAATTCCTGCCTTGGGCAACTGTGTGGAGTTTGCACGTTCTCCCTGTTTCTTCTTGGGTTTCCTCTGGCTGCTCCAGTTTCCTCGATGTGGATATGCCGGCGTTGGACTGGGGTAAACACAGTAAAAAGTCTGACAACACCAGGTTTTAGTCCAACCGATTTATTTGGTAGTAAATTCACTAGCTTTCGAGGGGATTCCCTCTTCTTCAGGTGAATGGAGAGTTCTGGACTCAGACAGAGCATATAAAGCTCAGACAAACTGTGCTTTATATGCTGAAGAAGAGGGAATCCCCTCGAAAGCTAGTGAATTTACTATCAAATAAATCGGTTGGACTAAAACCTGGTGTTGTCAGACTTTTTACCCAGTTTCCTCCCACAGTCCAAAGATGTGCAGCTTAGGTTTGGCCATGCTAAATTGCTCGTTAGTATCCAAAGATGTGTAGGTTCGGGAGATTAGTGGGATAAATATGTGGGGTAAAGGGAACAGGGTGGTAAGTGGGCCTGGGTAAGATGCTGTATTGGAAAGTCAGTATAGGCTCGATGAGTCAAATGGCCTCCTTCTGCACTGCTGGGATCTTATAATCAGAACCCAATGAAGGAGTTGCCAGTCAACCTCAAAAACTAAGGTCACACATGAAGGAAGCAAAAAATGACAGGTACACATTGGAACATTTGAGCAGGAGTAAGCCATTTGGCCCTTCGAGCCAAATTCAATAAAATCATGGCTGTTGTAATTGTGGTCTCAGCTCCACTTTACTGCATTGCTTCCCATTCCCCCACAATCCTTATCTCCCTTGTCGATCAAAGATCTGTGTCATTCTGCTTTGAATAAGCAACTCAGCCTCCACTGCTGGCTGGGGAAGAGAATTCCACGCCAGCAACCTTTTGGGAGAAAGCATTTCTCCTCATCTCTGACTCTTATTTTTAAACTGTGTCCCCACAAGGTGAAACATCTTTCCACGCAGTCCAGTTCCCTCAAAAAGTTACATCTTTGAATAAGATCACCTCTCAGCCTTCTAACCTCCAGTGGACACTGACCCAACCTGTTCAACCTTTCCTCATAAGACAACCTCTTCACCCCAGGAATGAGTTGGGTGAATCTTCTCTGAACTGCTTCTAATGCAGTTCAGAGAAGATTATATATTTTTTAACATAAACTGCACACCATACCCCAGACATGACCCTGTACAGCTGCAGTAAAACTTCCCTATTTTTATGTTTCATTCCCCTTGCAATAAAATTGGAACTGGACTGCATGAAGCTGTCAGTGCACCAAGGAATAGAGTCTTGATGTTTTGTTGCTTAACAGATTATAGTTCCAGAGAAGACTCAGAAATCTGGTGTCGCAGAGCATGGCTTGAATCTGTAAACTGTCCGCAAGTTGAATTTCTGATGTGAACCAGGCTACTTAATAAAGAACAATCAATGACATATTGGCTGAGGTCAAAATGAATGAGCCAGTCACACCTCTAAGTCAGAAAACGAGGGGTTCGATTCATACCCTGGAGACTTGAACACACAATCCAGTGCATCAGTAAGGGATTGCTGCACAGTCTGCTTTGTAAAAGATCCCATGGCAGCATTTTGAAGAAGGATAGGTGGAGTTCTCTCCAGTGTCCTGGCCAATATTAATCACCAAACCAGCACTGGTGATCTGATTGCAGTTTGTGGGATCTTGCAGCGTGCCATTTGATGCCATGTTGCAGTAGTAACTACACTACAAAAATCCATTCTGTTGACTGTACAGCATTTTGGGCAGGTCTTGTGGTGCAGTGGGTAATGTCCCTGCTGCCTCTGAGCCAGAGATTCTAGGTTCTGGTCCTACCCCAGGACTTAATGGCCAAGGAAAGTGCGTTCATAATGCAACCAACAGGTTCTGTATCGCCCAGTAAAATCCTTTCAGCAAGCCAACGGCAGTGGCGGGGGATGGGGGTTCCTTGTCAGCTATGCTTGATGTGGAGCGGGTCCCCGGAACTGTTGGTCTCTTGTAACAGCCTGTTCCAGGTAAAACCTCACTATGGAAGCAGATGAAAGTCTGCTTTGTGCACCACTAGATGCAGGAAGAGGAGCAGCAACAACAACAGCATCTTGGGACCTGCTGCAGGTGTGAAAAGAGGCTATATAAATGTGAGTTTATTCTTTCATTCCTCCATCCTCTCAGCTGTGGGCATCTATGATTTAGGAGATCTAAAAAAAGGGGAGGCTACTCTTGAAAGCTTTTATAAAGATGTTAACTATGGCAACTGACAGATCTAGCTTTGCACTATGATTGAGAGAGATTTTCTAGATGCAAATTGAGTTGGCTACTTTTTCTCACAATATCAAACAAAGAAATTTATGCATGCCTTAAGGAAAGTTCAAAGGGGCATAATGGGGCTGTAGACTTAACACTTCTGAACATGGATTTATGCTTCTGCCACTTTTGCCATATATACTTCAAAATATGCTTAACGTAATGTTGGCTCCCTAGAGGAACTAGTTGTACAACAACCGTGTCACATTCAAGAATGAGCCCAAGGTGTTTTGGGGAATCATTGATGCAGAGTATTAGAATGAGTTTATTAAATGGCCATCTCTGGGGTAAAAAAAACCCAGCAGTTTTTACTTGCAAGTACAAATCAATCTGAAAGGAATACAAGCTCTGTGTATTTTTCTTTATTAGAACACCGTTCATTTGCAGAAAGTCATTGATAGACTTTCCATGATATTGGAAATTGATTGAAAATCTCCAGCCCTGCAGGAGGGTATACATAGAATTATGGAATCCCTACAGTGCAGAAGGAGGCCATTTGGCCCATCAAGTCTGCGCCGATTACTATCCCACCCAGGCCTATTCCCTTAACCTCTCATATTTACCCTGCTAATTCCCCTGACACTAGGGTTAATTTTAGCACGGTCAATCCACCTAACCCGCACACCTTTGGAGTGTGGAAGGAAACCAGTCCACCCGGAGGAAACTCACACAGACACAGGGAGAATGTACAAACACAGACAGTGATCCGAGAACACAATTGAACCTGGAACCCTGATGCTGTGAGGCAGCAATGCTAACCACTGTGCCACCGTGCCGCCCTATGTACAGCAACAACTTGCATATGGAAGTTTTATTTACGTCTTTTTGTGATCACTTGATGCCTCAACGTGCGTTGCTGTCAATTAAGTACTTTTGAAGTGTAGTTACTGATTTAATGTAGGAAATGCAATGGCCAATTTGTGCACAGCAAGTTTATTGTGCAAAATATCTCACTGACACTGAGCCACATGAGGAGATTTTGGGGGCAATTCTCCGGCTGCTCATGCTGACGGGATTCTCTGGTCCCGCTGGCAGCACACCCCCTCGCACGGGTTTCATGCTGGCTTGGGGTGACATCAGTGGGAAATGCCATTGACAGCAGTGAGACCAGAGAATCCCACCACCAGCACACAGCAGACCATCTTCTACCATTGAGAAACACATATCTCAGAGGCTGGAGAATTTGCCTCCATCGGTTGTTCAAAGAATTAAGTTTTATGAAACAACATGAGGAGGAAAGAGAGGACAGAGGTTTAGGAGGAGAATTCTAGAGCTTAGCACCTAGCTGGTTAAAGGCATGGCTGTGAATAGTGGGGCGAGCTAAATTGGAAGTTCCCAAAAGGCCAGAAGAGTTCCAGGAGGGTTATCAGTCTGGAGAAATTGTGCACGACCACATCAGTGTGACCTCTGTATAGACCAATGTTTAAAATCCCAAATGTTGATATTATTTGGGAGTTAGATTAGATACCTATTTTCATTGGTATAGTTTTGATTATTTAGTTAGTGGGTAGATTTGAACTGCTCAGTTCTTTACCAAAGTGAACCCACAAGATTTTTTTTAATGACTGGAGGATTCGTTCTCATTACATGTTAGATTTGGTACTGACACATACAGTTTGATTCACGCCCATACTCCAGGTCTATTCCTGCTTTTTTTAGTCTTCTTAGTCAACCTTCAGACTTACATCAGCGTCAAGGATGTCTTGGCAACATAAATAACATGATGTCGAATTGTCCAAAAATATATTTAAAGATTCTGCTGTGGGTGGCAGAGAATGAACAAGAGGAAGCAGGAGCGGCAAATTGTGCGTAAGTGCATCTTTGCAAGACCAACAAATGGAAGCAAAGTCTAAAGTGCTCCGTTGATAATTGAATTCTTCTTTCAAAGTAGACACTTTCCTTAAATAAACAGAATTGACTGATATGATTGATTCTGTCGACACTCTCAGAATTCTGGCCTGCAAACTGAGGATTGATCTGTGAAGGTTCCTGTACATCTCACTGGAAAACCCCTCCGCAATGAACGCATAACCCTTTGATCAGCCTCTTAGAACAGAATATTTGTCATTATCCCATTGCTGATTGTGGGATCTTGCTGTGCGGTAGTTGGCTGCTGCATTACAGCAGTGACTATACTTTAAAAAAATGTTCTTCACTGGATATAAAGCATTTTTTGTGATATCGAGTTTATGAAAGACAAATGCAAGACTTTCAAAAAAAAGAGCTATTTAATGTTGTTCACCTTTTAAAGAATGTAACTATTGTTTGAAGGTGGTCCAAAAAACACAAGGAATGGAAATTTCAGAAGACGAGACAGACCTGGCTCCTACAGCACATGTATGATTGTGATAAGGTAAAATGCAAATACTCAGAAAATGTGAATAAAATCTTACTTTGAAACTGTGCCAATTGTGGACTCAAAGTCAACACTATGTAAACAAACCACGTATCATAGAATATTAAAAGGAATTAATGTGCTGAAATTGGATTTAGGTCAGGGTGGGATCTTAGAGAAGTCCTTCTTTGTTTGACTGTCTCATGACAGCTGTACTCCCAGTGTTCATAAAAAAGTCATCTGTCTCTGATGCTGAAGCTATTGAGGAGCTTTGCCTGTTCTCTGTAGCTAATGGGCATTGATCCTTTTAATAAAACTCTCCAGACAAAAATCAGAGAGAGATCAGCCTAAACTAACTCTAGTCTGCACCTACCCTCTGATAGAGTAATGTACCTCTTCCCTACCTTTTCCCTGTAAGCCCAGACATTTACATGGCTAATCCATCTCACCTACACATCTTGGGACACTAAGGGACAATTTAGCATGGCCAATCCACCTAACCTGCACATTTTTGGAGAGCGGGAATTAACCGGAGCACCTGGAGGAAACCCATGCGTCCACGGGGAGAATGTGTAATCTCCACACCAAGCCGGAATTGAACCCGGTTCCCTGGAGCTGAGGCAACAGTGCTAACCAATGTGCCACCCATTGGTTATCGGCAGAAAGTCTGTGGCATTTTGCATGGCTCATTGGCATGGTGGGAGTGGTGGGAAGGATCAGGAAATCCTGCCCATAGTGTCTTTCATAGCTTCAGGACATTCCAACGCATTTTATGGTCCATGAAATACTTTTAAAAATGTAATTGCTGTTGTACTTTTTCATTTACTGACTGGATATCTGGCAGTCTGCACCTCCGGCAGTCTCCCTTTATTTTCATACTCAAGCCCCTGGAGTGGGACTTGAATCCTCAGCTTTGTGATCTAGAGGTGAGCTTGTTACTAACTGAACCACAGCTGACAGATCAGTCCATGCAGACTGTTGTAGATTCCACTTCCCCCAGACGCCTCAGATTTAAAATGTTCAAAGCTGTTCTTAAATCCCTTCGCAGCCTCCCATCTCCATCAGCCATTCCCACCTTAATTTTGTTTCCTATGAGTCTCACCTCTTGTGCACCACTCCACCAACAGCAGCTGTTCTTTCTGTCAATGCCCTTGATTTCTCTCCCCTAACAGCTCCTCTTTAAACCCCTTATAATATCTCCATCTGCAGCTCAGTATTGATTTCAGACTCGGATAACTGTCTGTTTGCACCTTCTCCCCATGTCCACCTGGGTTTCCTCTGGGTGCTCCGGTTTCCTCCCATATTCCAAAGATGTACAGGTTAAGTGGATTGACCATGCTAAATTGCCTCTTTAGTGTCCAAAGATGTGTAGGTTAGGAAGATTGGGGAGTAAATACATGGGATTACAGTGTAGGAAAGGGCAAGATTCAGTGCAGATTGGATGGGCCAAATGGCCACCTTCTGCACTGTAGTGATTCAGTGATTCTATGAAATTGTTACTGCATTGAAGGAACCGTATTGTTGCATGATCTTCCATAATTCTAGATAACTCTGGAGTGGCCATCAGGTAGGTCACTGCTAAAGATTGTGACCAATGTATGTGAGTACTGTCCAATCTGATGACAGCTGTTCCTTGTAAAATAGCTGCCACTGATTTAACAGAGAATTCTTCCATCTCTTCCTTCCTTTGTTTTAATTGTTTTATAATATGCTGACCATTATGTTGATTATTATGATTTTAATGGAGTTGTGAACATGATGTGTGTAACGCTGAGGCTGACTGAGCAGTCAGAATGACTCCCTGTGCAGACTGCAGTCTGTGGCAATTGTATGAGAGCCTTTTACTGTTCATCCCCATTGCCGACAGCAAGAAAATAACAAAACAACCGCAGCGCACCACATGGAACTAGGACAGGACAACTGTCAAAACAGCGATGGCGCAATTACAAAACTCATCAGGCACTGATATAGCAGAATACTAATTCTTTAATATACTTGCACAAGTGGATATAGCAGACACCTCAACACTGTTCAAAGAAGGGTCGCAGAGTTGTCCCCAGAGACCCAGGCAATCTTTATCATTCTCAATTAACTTTCTCCATCCATCAGTAAAAGGCACACACTCACTAATGTCGTATAGGGAAGGAAATCTGCCGTCCTTACCTGGTCTGGTCTTCATGTGACTCCAGATTCACACAGCAATGTGGTTGACTCTTAAATGCCCTCAGGGATGGGCAGCAAATGCTGGCCAGCCAGTGATGAACACATCCCGTGAACAAATAGTTAAAAAATCCGGTCATCCCCACATTTCCTGTTGTGGGACCTTTCTTAATGCAAATTGGCTAATCTGTTTCCTAAATTGCAATCTGGACTGCAGTTGAAAATTATTTCACTTGTTGTTAAAATGCTTTGGGGTATTGCAAGGTCATGCAGGGTGCGATATGAATGTGAGTTCTTTCTGCCTGCTTGTCCGCTATTACTTGGTTTCCAGTTGCTGGTAGGACGATGCTGGAGTTTTTGTCAGCATTTAATAAGGAGCAAGTCCGCTGGCAGCTGTCACCCAAACCTCGCCTCCATGTTAGTTGGAGAAAGCAAATCGGACAGAAATTGTGTTAGGGATTCAGCAGACAAATCATGAGTTCTACAACCTAATAAGTGGCGCAGCAATAATGCTTGTTGACTCCTGAGGTTTTAGAAGGGGGGCCATTACTCTTGGGACTTTAAAACCATGATCATCAATCTAATAGTCCATCAAATAATATGCCTGATAATTTCAGAAATATAAATGAAGAATGCGGTATTATTAAGGAGCTCTTTTATCACCCATCGGATTAGGCATCATTTGGAGACAGATTTCCTTCCTAAGCTATTTATCATTTTCTGCTTCAATGTAGATCTCTGACAAAAGTTTCTCTGTGTTGCTGAAGTATCTGGATGGCTTGAAGGGGAATGCCCGAGAGGTAACCATTCAGAAAGCGGAGGCATTGATGAAGGAATTGGAAACTACAGGTAAATACCTTGTATTATCTACTGGAGACATTAGTCTAGATCACCACTTACCCGGCTACCCAGCTCACTAGGGATGGGTGCCAGAAATTGCCAAGGAACTCAGAAATAGGAATCTCCCCATGCCCCGAAAAAAAAACAAACACTTATGGAGTTTAGCAAGCTTGGGATGTTGCCGATCAGTTCCCTATCTGGAGTTCACAGCCACCCCCTCCCCCAACGCCACCTTGCTTTCAGTATGGTGGCTGTACCTATACCATTTGAACTGCAGTGATTCAAGAAGGCAGCTCACCACCACCTTCTCAAGGGCAACTAGGGATGGGCAATAATTGCTGGTCCAGCCAGGGACGCCCACATCCCATGAATAAACAAATACAATAAAGTCACTGAGTGATGACTAAGTCTGCAGATGGGAGATATTTGATTTGATTTGTTATTGCCACACGTATTGGTATACAGTGAAAAGTATTGTTTCTTGTGCGCTGTACAGACAAAGCATACCATTCATAGAGTACATAGGGAGAAGGAAAGGAGAGGGTGCAGAATATAAATAGAAGTGATTTTGGAGGGGGGGGGGTCATTGATTTCTGGGGGTGAGGGGGCAGGAGGTGCAAATGTGGGTGTGGAAGGTTGGGGGGCATAGCGGGAGAAGGGGGGAGGCCAACCTTGGTGGGGGAAGGGGTGTGGGAGGTCTTGTGGAACTCTCCATCCGGGTGGTTCCTTAGGTTGGATGCAGGAGGAAGTAGCACTGTCCTCCTCAATCCACCAAGTCAACACCTGGAGAGTCTCCTGCCTACTTAAAGCTGGAAGAATATTTTTAAGACTTGAAACACTTACCACCTGAGCCCAAACATACCCATTGCTTTTGGCTGAAACTCCCCCATTCAGTATGAAACATGACCGGCTGGTATGTACACTGCAATGTTTGATTTTATTTGATTTATTGTTGTCACACGTATTAGCATACAGCGAGAAGTATTGTTTCTTGCATGCTATACAAAGCATACTGTTCATAGAGAAGGAAACGAGAGAGTGCAGAATGCAGTGTTATAGTCATAACTAGGGTGTAGAGAAAGATCAACTTAATGCAAGGTAAGTCCATTCAAATGTCTGACGGCAGCAGGGAAGAAGCTGTTTTTGAGTTGGTTAGTACGCGACCTCAGACGTTTGTATCTTTTTCCTGACGGAAGAAGGTGGAAGAGAGAATGTCCGGGATGCATGGGATCCTTAATTATGTTGGCTGCTTTGCCGAGGCAGCGGGAATTGTAGACAGAGTCATTGGATGGGAGGCTGATTTGCGTGATGGACTGGGCTTTGCTCACAACCTTTTGTAGTTCCTTGTGGCCTTGGGCAGAGCAGGGGGCCATACCAAGTTGTGATACAACCTGAAAGAATGCTTTCCATGGTGCATCTGTAAAAGTTGGTGAGAGCCGTAACTGACATGCCAAATTTCCTTAGTCTTCTGAGAAATGTAAGAATCCATAAGCGAGTCTGTTTTAAAAAAGTGATCATTTTGAATTTAGTTTTTCTGCATTGCATTCTGCATTCATTTTATGGTTGAAAACAATCAGCATATTTTGTGTTGTTGAACATAACAGAATGCATGATAGGTTGCACAGAATTTGCATGAGATTGAGAGTCAAACTTCAAGCTCTGTTGATTGAAAGCTCCTAGTGGTCCTGTACAGAACAGGCCCAGAGGGAATGAATGGACCTGGTATGATTTGACCACAATAATATGCACTGGCTCATGAATATGGTTGCATTAAACTCAACAGCTTTTATTCGTAGAGAGCCTGTTTGGAAACTTTGCTGACAAAGAGCTTGTGACTATAAGCAACCTCACAGTTGGATGAGAGAAGCATTTAACACCTCGCTAATACACATACTTTCAGAACAATTACAATGGTGCCAATATATCAAAAAAAAGTTCCAAACACTAAAATATCTGGTTATTATCGCATTGCTATTTCTGGGAGCTGGTCATGTTGTGTTTCATAAGTTACACTGACAGTACCTCATTAGTGTAAAATGCTTTGTGGCATCCAGACATTGTGGAGTTATATAAATGCGAGTCCATCTTTCTTTCTTTCCTCCTTTCTTATTTCTTTATTTCTGTTTTTCCAATACATTTAATCCTTTTAATAGGCTGGTTTCCAAGTAGCACACCAGGCAGGAGACCTGTACAGATTGAGCAATGCCTTACATGGCAGTGCTCTGTTGATTACAGAACTGCTTAGGCAAGGAGGAGAAAGGGAGCCTCTGTGTTGAAGAGTGAAATAATGCTCCATTGAGCTCATTAGATATCAGTTCTTTATGTTAATGTGCACAAAGAAACTTAATATTTCCCCATGTGTTTTCACTTGAACAGATACTTCCACTGAGGACGGCCCGGCAAAGATTGAGCGAATACGACAAGTCCTTCAGCTTTTGTCTTGAAGGTTTTTAAAGGATTTATGTGATAGTCTCTCTGCTCACAGTGCTGTTGCCCTTTATTGTCAAAGAGAAGCTGTGCACTAATCACATTCATTCCATTTCTTCTGCCTTTGACCTTGGTTTGAGTACTCCACTGATGACTATTTTTTAACATTGCTCTCTTGATTTCAGTGATTGTAATAAAATTTCTTTTAGTATTATATATCCAGCGCCCTGTGTTTAAAAATGAAAGCTAAAGGCTCCAACAGTGCTTTACTCAGACGGTGGATATGTTCCCTGAAGTAGTATTGGAAGCTAGGAAGGTCAAATGGGGGCAATGTAACTATGCTGAAAGAAGCAGGACTTCATTGTATTCTTATCATTATGGGCTGATTTAGAGGATGATTTAGAGGAGGCAGAGGCACAGTAGATCACTGGTCTGGTCATAGAATTGCTACAGTACAGAAAGAGGCCATTTGGCCTATTGAGCCTGCACCGAACACAATCCCACACAGGCCCTATTCCCGTAACCACACACGTTTACCCTGCTAATGCCCCTGACACCAGGGTTAATTTACCATGGCCAATCAACCTAACCTGCACATCTTTGTATAGCAATCTAGAGATCCACAGTAATGCTCTGGGGACCTGGGTTCAAATCCCACCATGGCAGATGGTGAGATTTGAATAAAAATCTGGAATTAAAAGTCTAATGATGACCATGAAACAATTGTCAGTTGTCCTAAAAACCCATCTGGTTCACTAATGTCCTTTTGGGAAGGAAATCTGCTGTCCTTACCTTGTCTGGGCTATATGTGACTCTAGACCCACAGCAATATGGTTGAATTTCAAATGCCCTCTGAAATAGAGGGCAGCTTGGGATGGGTAATAAATAATGGCCTAGCCAACGATGCCCACATTCCCATAAAAATGAACTTTCAAAAATGATCAGAAAGCATTTCTTCTATTCCTGCTGAGAAATTAGGAGGCCTTGGCAGGTGTTGAAGATACAGGTAATATAATGACTACCTTGGTAGCGTACCTTCATATCTGTTTCTGAAGTCCAAATGAAGAAGTGGCTGTGGTGGAAGCCATGCAAGATACAAACCCAAACAGTATAAGTTTAATACTTTACCATTTTTCTCCATTTCTATCAGCAGTGTCCAGGCAACTGCTGCATGTACAGAGGGCTTGACTTGCCCCTTGTCAGCAGAACAGGATTAAACCCATGCTGGTGCATTATTATGGGACAAAAAGAAAGACCCTGATTGTTTCTTCTCAATTACATTGGGGGGAATGTATAGAAATCACCTCAGATTTCTTTGTCTCACTTGATCCCATTTACACAATGTCAGGGAGATTCATTCAACAGCTATAGTGACTCATTGAGCAATCTGTTCCTTTATAGATGCTGTGCAGACTCTATCAGCCGGTGTCAAAGAGGATGTTTCACGGTCAGATGCGTGTGTTTTTGTTATTTTGGAAAACAGAAATCACTCAGGCTCCTGCTCACTTAATTTAAACTGTGTTTCTGCTGTCTCTGACTTGGTCACTCTTCATGTTCTAGTAGCATCAGTGAGGACTGACAGCTGATCATACAATCCCCACACTGCAGAAGAAGGCCATTTGGCCCATTGAGTCTCCACTGACCACAATCCCACCCAGGCCCTGTTCCCATATCCCCACATATTTATCCTGCTAATCCCCTGACACTAAGTGGCAGTTCAGCATGGCCAATTCACCTAACCTGCACATCTTTGGAATGTGGGAGGAAACCGGAGCACCCAGAGGAAACCCATACAGACATGGGGAGAATGTGCAAACTCCATATAGACAGTTATCTGAGGCTGGAATTGAACCTGGAATCCTGGCGCTGTGAGGCAGCAGTGCTAACTACTGTGCCACCATGCTGCCCACCTTGAAGTAATGGTACAGTTATCATCAAAGGGAATTTTGGCTGTGTGCTTATCTATGTGTGTGAGTATTGATCCTGTTATCTTAGCTTCTCATTGTGGAAAAATATTGCCTTGTGCAAAAGGTTGGATTTCTCTGACCAATGAGTGCAATAAACCTGGAACAGGTACATTTTGGTAGATTTTGAAGATGTTTGGATTATGTTTTCTTAGCGGTAGTTCAGCTTGTTCCAGTGGGAGGCGCTGATATTTATGTTTTTTATCTTGGTTTCAGCTTGATGTCTTACTCACAATCTGAAGAAACAACTGATGAGTGTATCATGCCCTTGTGTCCTATAGAGAGATGTATGGATTAGACTGTGAGTTTCTCTCTCAGTCCTAGTCATTGTTCTTCCATGGCCCAGCCCTTTCTCTTTGTAACAAGGGGTCTCCAAACGCAAAGCTAAACAAGACCAAACTCGCTGTCAAGCAACTGGGGTAGGTACTAATTGCGCAGAAGTGTTTGTGGTTCTGTGGAACACAGGTAGAGTCCTGTTCAGGTATTCCAGAAATGTATACACTGGTCAACAGCAACAACTTTCATTTACATAGCAGCTTTAAAGTAAAACATCCCAAGGCACTTGTTAGGAGTGTTATCAAACGTAATTTAAGACTGAGTCACATCAGGAGATTTTAGCACAAGTGATCAAATATGGTCAAGGAAGTAGATTTTAAGAAATGCCTTAGAGGAGCAAGGTTTACAGCAGGATTTCTAGAGCTCATGAAATCCCTACAGTCGTTCGTCCCATCAAGTCTTCACAGACTCCCTGACAGAGTACCCTACCCATGTCCTCTTCGTCACACTATCCGCGTAACTCCACACATTTACCATGACTAATCGCCCGAACCCACACATCTTGGGACACTAAGGGGCAATTTTACCATGGCCAGTTCACCTAACCTGCGCATCTCATGGCCTAGGCAACTAAAAACATTCTTCCAATGAATGATTAAAACTGTGTTAGCACAAGAGGTCACAATTGAAAGAGCACAGAGATCTTGGAGGGTACAGAGAAAGGAAGGGAGGGGATTTCCACAGTATCTTCATTGCAGTGTTAATGTAAGCCTACTTTTTGACAGTAATAAATAAACTTTAAAAGTGATTGAAAACAAGGATGAGAATTTTCAAATCGAGACACTATTGTACTGGGAAAATGGACTCTCATATTTTCTGTTTGTATGCCAAAGCTAGTGAAATGGTCGGTGTGGTCCCAATGAGTGTCTCTGTAAACCCGCCAGCTGTTTGCTTATCATTACTTTCAAAATGAAAGCTGAAAATGATTGCGATAAATTCCGTCTCAACCCATTGAATGCTGTCACATCTCTTCAAACTGGCAATACTCAGGAATATGGATTTTAGAAATCCCAGCAAATGTTTCTGCCACGTTTCAAGTATTCAGTCTTGGAACAAAAACATTTAAAGATTTGAGTCTGTTTCTGATTGCTGTTAATGAAAGTAACCAACCATGTGGATGCAGGGGATGGTGATTAGAGTAAATAAGCATTACGTCATGGTGTTTCACCCTCAGGCTTATCAAATCAGCTTTAGCAGTGAGTCACTAAATGTCAAGCCAGCCTACAGCCTTGGGTACTTAGAGCTGATACGTGTAAAGTCTGTGCGAAATAATAGTGGATTACAGGAGTAAACTGCCAATGGATCTACTATGGACACGGATAATGATTGTACTTTTAACATGGGGTGATGTTTATCCACATTGCTCATTAAATTCCAAACTGTTGCAGAAGCAGAATAGAAATTCTTAGTTACAATGCATTTACCATTCTGATGGAAGAAGATCTGTTGATTAGCTCTGCTTTTCCTTCCACTTTCAGTCCTCCCAAGTTAGTGTCTCATATGCACTCGAGCCCCAGATAATTGTGTTTCCTAGTTTATTGTTGTGCCCCATTTCAAAGAATGACCGACTATCTCTTATCTTCCAAGCACCAGTTTACTTTTTAGTTTGGTGCTATTTCCCCATCTAACCATTACTGGTTCCATCAATTGCACATGAGTATCCAACATGCAAATATAATCATCAGCTGGTTCAGGTGGAGGTTAAAGATTCCGGGGCTGGCGAGGCTCGCAGAACAGAAATCTCCTGTGACCTCGGGCAGGATTTTACGATCTCACCCGAGCGAGGTCATAAAATCCCGCCCAATGGCTCTGATGAATCTGGGACTCAGCCGAATCCATTCACAGCAGGGGAGCCGGAGAATCCCAGCCCCTGTGTTCCTATCCAGACCGCTGCACTTTAACAAAGACTTTATGTGAATCTCATATGATCTTAGGATTTCCCAAAGTTCTTTACACCCAACTGAGTACCATGAAAATGTAGTCATTTTAACGCAAGAAGCATGATAACCAATTTGTACAAAGGAAGCTCCTACAAACGGGCACCACTCCCTGATAAACCCAAACTGCCTTCAACTCCTGCACTGTTCACATTGAGCTGTTGAAAGAGCCAGAAATGATCTGCAAGCAATTTAATGTCACTGTGATAGAGGAGAGCAATTTACATTTCAGAGGTAACAATTTCACACTGCCCCAAGTCTATGTCTCCTCTGGTAAGCTTTGTCATTACTACTAAAGCTGTATTGCTAACTCATTACATTACAGTGTCTACAGTGCCAAAATAAGCTCTTCAACCCAATTATATATGCCACTGTTAATAATCCATACAAGCCTCCTGCCGCCACTCTTTAATCACTATAAGAATATCCTTCTATTCCTTTCTCCCTCATGTCCTTATCTCACTTCTCCTTAAATGAATCTAGATTAATAATCTCAGACACTCCTTCTAGTAGTGAGTCCCACATTCTAATTACTTTCTAGTTAAAGAAGTTTCTGCTGAATTCCTTATTGGGCGATTGTCTTATATTTCTAAGCTCTTCTGTATCTCCCACAACTAAAATATTTTCTGTCTACCTGTCAAAATCTTACAAGTCACCCTACAGAATTATTTTTCAAGGAGCCCTAACCCGTCCAGCCTTTCCTGTTAAGTATATCTTCTATGCAAATCTTTGCTGCACTTTTACAACTGTAACCATGTCCTTTCTATAATATGGGGTGAAGAACATTGCACAGTGCCCCAAATGTTGTCTAACCTAGGTTCGACAGAAGTTTAACATAATTTTTCTGCTTTCTAACTCTAAATGAACCCCAGGACTTGGTTTGCTTTTTAATGATCCTGTTAACCTGAATCCCAACTTTTAGTGATTTGTATACCTCTGGCCCAATTAGACTCGTTATCCAAGCTGTGTGTGGCCTCCTCAATTTTCTGATTGTACTGTTCAGTTGGTTCAAACAGACTGATCTTTAAAATGCCCACACTACATAACACACAGGGGAGACAGCCTAAACTGGCCCAGGGTTGGATTTCTGCCTATCACTGGGAGAGGTTCACCCACAGAGTTGCTGGCCAATTTGATTGGCTGACAGCTCTGAGAGTGCCAGAGTTGAGCAGTGGGCAACGGTGGGACTGCAGGGAGCCTCATGGAGGTGGAAGATGAATCCTGGACTCTAGTAAGTACCTGGCATTTTGAACAGGAAGGGATTGGCCACCC
Organism: Carcharhinus amblyrhynchos; assembly: GCF_965287045.1. Classification (NCBI taxonomy): domain Eukaryota; kingdom Metazoa; phylum Chordata; class Chondrichthyes; order Carcharhiniformes; family Carcharhinidae; genus Carcharhinus; species Carcharhinus amblyrhynchos. The sequence goes on from NC_137341.1 coordinate 15,302,423, forward strand.
TAAAGGAGTGGAGTGGGTGGGGGGGATGGCAAGGGGAATGGGAGGTGGACCTTGGAGGCTAAACAAAATTGGGGTGATAACTTGGGAGGGCATCTCTGGTACGCACAGAGCACCCCAATTAATGTAACCTCTCCCCTGTGATCCTTCTTGCCTTTTCAAGGATGTCATTTTAAAAATGACCTCTGCATTCTGGCACACCTCTCACTGACATTTTATTTTGGCCGTGGAGATAGATTGAGGCTCCTTAATTGCCACTTAATTGAGACAGTTAAATGTCTCAATAAATAGGCCTAAGGGTGGACTGCCTAGTGGGCACCTTACCCTCAGGGGAATGGGTTGGGGGTGGGTAAGATGGAAGTGGGCAGGTCAGCTGACACCTTTTACATGCCACACCCACCTGCATCCCCCCCCCCCCCCCCCGAAACCCTGGTCAAAAACACACCCAACATTTAGCCTGAAGAGAATCGTTGCATAAGTTCCAACTTGGAAAGAAAATGAGAATTACCTCAAGGCTGCTTTGCTGAAGAATACAATGAAATAGTTTATTTTTAAACTATACTTTGGGCTAATATTTGAAACCTGATTTTCGTTGTTTATTGCCATTCACTGAATGAAAGCCAGATGTTTCATCAGTGGTGCCAGCACAGGCCCAGCCAAGTCTTCTCTTGTGTTTTTTTTTAAACATTTTTGGATCTAACGGCAAGCACGTGAACCGACAATGTTAGTGGATTTGTTCTTGGCAGATCTCATTCTGTCAAGTCTGGAACTACTTGGCTAACATTTTCATCTACTTTCAAGAATGAATGAGCAAACCTAGCAGCAACCAACAAAGAAAGAATATGTATTGCTCGTTGGTGAAGCATGTGTTTTTCAGATCAGAATTGACTGCTTGTGAGGCAAAGTATTCTCCTGCACACAGAAGGTTGACTTTCTGATGAGACCAACTTCAACTCAAAATGTTTGATTTGTAATGTGAATTAATATTTAACAGGTGAATCCCCGACAAAACATCTTCCTTTAATCGATGTACTTATTCGTGGTAAAACATTCTCCGCTAATTTACTGCTGCTGCTGCCAAGGTAAAATGCCTGCAGTCTCTCTGTTAGTTTTATAGTTACAAGTGAGCTTTGTTACGCTTGGTAGATTTACATCAGCATTCACCCAGGGTGGCATTTTCTGCACTGCCAACTAAGCCTGGGAGGGAAAAGTAGCCATAGAGCAGCAGCACCGTGGCACAGTGGTTAGCACTGCTGCCTCACGGCGCCAGGGATCCAGGTTCAATTCCACACGTCTTTGGGGTGTAGGAGCTTACAGCATCTGGAGGAAACCCATGCAGACATGGGGAGAACATCCAAACTCTGCACTGTGAGCCGAATCAAACCTGGGTCCCTGGCACCGTGAGGCAGCAGTGCTACCCACTCTACCACCGTGCCCAAGTAAATCCACAATGACCCCTGCACTCCTCAACTCACCCCCATGATCACCCAACTACAGCCCCAATCCAATCCAACCCAACCCAACCCATCTACCGCCTTGACCACTACCACCACCACTGACTGTAGTTGAGCCAAAACGTTGTGTGATTTCAAAAAAAAATTAAATCTAGCTCTTGGGACTAAAGGGATCAAGGGATATGGGAGGGAGGGGGCACCTGGATATTGAATTCGCTGATTAGCCATGATCAAGATGAATGTTGGAGCAGGCTCGAAGGACCAAATGGCCTACTCCTGCTTCTAGTTTCTATATTTCTACGATCAACCCAACTGATCTGATCACCTCCATAACCATCCAACCACACCCTACTTTGAAGGCTTATAGGTGAGTCTCTGTACAAAGGTTGTCAGCTGAGCTGTATAACTCACATCTCTGCTGTCATCAAATTGTAAAACATTGTGGCAGGAACTCTACCCGCACGCCTGCCACGGAACCGGTGTGGGCGAAGGTCCAACAAGGAAATCTCCATTGATCCCAGATGGGAGTTTCAGGTCCCGCCCTGATTGGAGAATTTTGAATGTTGGATGTGAGGCCACTTACTCTTTGAGTAAAGATTGGATGTGAAAGGCTCATTTCTCTACTGTTTTATTAGGACCTGCCACAGATGTAAACATGCACTCTTCCATAAATTGCCCAGGCTCCGGTTATTGTATCAGTTATCAAGAAGCCGATCTTGCTTACTACCTCAGAACTCGACTCGAAACGTTGAAGAAAGATTGTTGCCGGGTAATGTCGGTTTTCAGCTTGATGGATTCTCCCCTGAGCTGTGAGGCTGTCAGATTTTCCATGGTGTTTTCTAAAATAAAATGCTGCTAGATATTGTGTCCCTTGAAAACAGCTATCGTCTCTCGATGTACCAGACACCATGGGCCTCGCTCATCCTGAAACCATAGAAGCTGTAAAATCCCACTGAGGTCAATGGACCTTTCCAGGGTCTGCTCCTCGCTCGCTCCGATTCCTGTGGTGGGCGGGATGGTAAAATTCCGTTCCATGCCTCTGTTGTCCCACCTTCGGAAATGTTTGGAAAACCCACCTACTGTTTCAATTTTCCTTTTCTTCCCTGTAATCGGGGGCGAGGGGGGTCCACCATCTTTGTTTTATTTCAGATCGTTATCTCCAATGCTGCTGGAAATATCGTTGTAGAAATGTAATTTAACTCAATTATGCCCTCCATAATCTGTAAGTGAGTGAGTAAGTTAAGCTCTTTCTATGAGGGATAGCAGTAAAGTTTCCAGTGTATTCCTCCCCACCCCTCAAACACAGTCGTACAGCTGCTCTGTCGCTACCTTTCTATTTACTATATTTCCCACTCAGTAGCCACTCTCATCACCCCACCTATCAGACAGAGAGAACTGCTCCCTTGCAGCTTTTCCCTTTGCTATGTTATGAATGTTTTATCAGGACATGTGCTACAGGTGTCCTGCCTCTCCCGATCTGTAGCAGCCTCTCTCCCAATAGCCAGTCCCCCTGCTGTAGTTGTTCCCTCACATCCGCTCCTCGCCCAGCCCTCCCTACCCCCTCTCCCAGAACCCACAGGCTCGCGCGCCACTGTTGCACTGGTCCTCAGGAAGCTCTGGCTGATCACATTCCCTTCCCACTGCTAATCCAATCAAGGTTTGTTTCTCTCCCGCCCTTGCTGCTGATAGGTTCATGGGGAGGTGATGGCGTAGTGTTTTTATCGCTAGACCATTAATCCAGAAACTCAACTAATGTTCTGGGGACCTGGGTTCGAATCCCACCATGGCAGGCAGTGGAATTTGAATTAAAAAAAAAAATCAGGAATTAAAAATCTACTGATGCCATTGAAACCAATTTCAGAAAAACCCATCTGCTTGACTTTAGGGAAGGAAATCTGCCGTCCCTTCCTAGTCTGGCCTACATGTGATTCCAGAGCCTCAGCAATCTGGTTGACTCTTAACTGTCCTCTGAAATGGCCTGGCAAGCCACATAGTTCAATGGCAACTAGGGATGGACAAAAAGAACCTAGGATGCCCGCATCCCATTAACGAATAAACAAAAACCCAAGTGAGAACCAGCCTGTGATTGGACCAGCAGTTCTTATAGAATCTGTCACTTCCACTTATTTGTTCTAAAGTGTAATTTGAACCTTGATTGGCTGGCAGATGGCAAGCCGAATAGCAATCCTTGGTAAGCTGGACTCTGACCCGAAGGCCAACCATGTGCAATCGTGTTCCTATGAAGCCAAATGCAAGCTCAAGGAACATCACCTCATCTTCTGACTGGGCACTTTACAGCCTTCTGCACTCAACACTGAGTCTAACATTTTTAGGTTGTAACCTCTGCCACCATCTTGTTTTTTTGCTGATTTTTAAAAAAATCTTATTTCATAGAACCCTACAGTGCAGAAGGAGGCCATTCAGCCCACAATCCCACTCAGACCTACTCTGACTCTGCCTTCGGGTCAGAGTCCAGCTTACCAAGGATTGCTATTCGGCTTGCCATCTGCCAGCCAATCAGGGTTCAAATTACACTTTAGAACAAATAAGTGGAAGTGACAGATTCCATACATTTACCATGGCTAGTCTCCCTGACACTAGGGGTCAATTTAACATGATCATCAACCTAACCTGCACATCCTTGCAATGTGGGAGGAAACTGGAGCACCTGGAGGAAACCCATGCAGACACGGGAGAATGTGCAAACTCCACACAGACAGTGATCAAGCCAGGAATCGAACCCAGGTCTCTAGTGCTGTGAGGCAGCAGTGCCAACCACTGCACCACCGGTATCTTTCAATCTGGAACCTCTCTATTTGCTTTGGGATAATTTGGGGGCAGGTGTTAATGATCAACTGACGTGCTTCTGTCGGACAATATCATTCTGAATGGACCTGTGAATGTCTGCAGCCAGGAATCTAGTCTTCAGCTGAGATATCACTTTTCACACCGATGTCAAAGTTCCTAATCACTGACAGTTTGTCATTGGATTATGAATTAGGGCTGATTTGAGCAAACACAGGTCTGGTACAGGTGTGAAATAGGATTACACACACACACACACACACATTTGCAGTAGGTTGGGGGGTCTTTAAAACCCTAGATGGCCTTCCCAATAAACTCTCCGTAATTTTACATTGGCCTGGTGAGGCCTAGGTCAGCCCACCCATTCTTGCCCCAGTTGAGTCCATTATGTGGCCAATTAATGATGACTTAAGAACGATTAACTGTCCCGCTGTTAAGAATATTTAATAATGTTGAGCTGCTGGTGTTGGACTGGGGTAAACACAGTAAGAAGTCTCACAACACCAGGTTAAAATCTAACAGGTTTATCTGGTAGCAAAAGCCACCAGCTTTCAGAGCGCTGTTCCTTTGTCAGGTAAGTGGGAGTTCCGTTCACAAACAGGGCATATAAAAACACAAACTCAATTTACAGAATAATGATTGGAATGCGAATCTTTACAGCTAATTAAGTCTTAAATGTTCAGACAATGTGACTTTAAGACTTGATTAGCTGTAAAGATTCGCATTCCAATCATTATTCTGTAAATTGAGTTTGTGTCTTTATATGCCCTGTTTGTGAACACAGCTCCCACTTATCTGATGAAGGAGCAGTGCTCCAAAAGCTAGTGGTGTTTGCTACCAAATAAACCTGTTGGACTTGGTGCTGTGAGACTTCTTACTGTGTTAATTTATGACTCAAAGATGCCACCATGTGGCCAGAAGCAACATTACACAGATTTGGAGATACTTCAATCAAGAGGTGAAAAATTCCATCAGTCCCATCGTGGGATGTGGGATTGCAGTTTAAAGTTTATTTATTAGTGTCACAAATAGGCTTACACTAACACTGCAATGAAGTTACTGTGAAAATTCCCTAATCGCCACACTCCAGCATCTGTTTGGGTACACTGAGGGAGAATTTAGCACGGCCAACCAGCACGTCTTTCAGACTGTAGGAGGAAACCGAAACACTTGGAGGAAACCCATGCAGACACGGAGAGAATGTGCAAACTCTCCACAGACAGTGACCTAAGGCAGGAATAGAACCTGGATCCCTGGCACTGTGAGGCAGCAGTGCTAACCACTGTGCCACCGTGCTGCCCTCAGTGGCAATAGGTCACATGCTTACATGCACACGCTGTAAAGAGAATGGGATCAGGTAGTGGGAGAAGCCAATTTGAGGAGTCTGACCCCAAAGACCTGGCTGCAATGACAGACTATAAGGGGGATCGAGGTTAGTGGATGCATCTTCTAATACCATATCCTAACTACTGCACTGCCACCATCATACAATGTTCAATGCATCAAACCCTCCATCGCTCACCAGTCCGGATGCAAGCCTAACGTTTAGATGTTCCATCTCGCACACCTACCAATGCTGCAAGCCTTTCACTCACACTTCACAGCTTCCTCACACTTCCAGCTATTCAGCTGTGACAGTCACATCACCAAACCACATTGCAACACACTCACTGACATTCACACCTTTCCCTTGAGGGTCAAGGCCAAGGGTATAACTGCAGGGAGAACAGGTATGATATTCCGGATCTTTGACGTCCTTGGGAGCCTGTTCCTCACGGGTACCAGGTACTCCATCGTGTGAAGTTGTTTTGTTATCAGCTTCCAGAAATGTTGGCTGTTCTCCTGGAGTAGAATCTGAGCATGGTTCTGTAATAATCCTTGGTTCAGAGATTGCACAGCTGTGGGTGTCTGACATATGCCTTTCTGATACTGTCTCTGCTAATTCGCTGAAGTGAGGGTTTGATCAGTGAGTCTCTGCCATATTCTCTCGTCATCAAGTTGCACTGTATAAGAAATTGAGCCTGTCTTAGCTAGAACACTCCACTTCTCACTGGTGGAATAATTTCTCACTAAAACCCTTTCTCCTTGTTTAAAACTCCTCGGTTTCGATGTTTCTCCACAGCGAGTAACTTCTGATGACTGTTGTCTCTCTACTAATGTCAGATGGTCTGAGTCGATAGAATTTAGTTCTCAGTTCCCTTCTCAGGAACAACATTGCCAGTGAATTGTGTGTGGAATGTGCTCATAGAATCTCCATGGTACAGAAGAAGGCCATTTGGCCCATTGCGTCTGCACTGACCACAATCCCACCCAGGCCCTATTCCCATAACCACACATATTTATCCTCCTAATTCCCCTGACACTAAGGGGCAATTTAGCATGGCCAATCCACCTAACCTGCACATCTTTTGACTGTAGGAGGAAACCCACGCAGATACAGGGAGAACATGCAAACTCCACACAGACCAACCAGAGGGTGGAATTGAAACCAGGTCCTTGGCGCTGTGAAGCAGCAGTGCTAACCATTGTGCCATCGTGCTGCCCACAGCTGTGCTAGGACATGAAGCAGTTGTGTACTCTCCTGGAAATGGACCTTTGACTTTGGACACTTTGACGGCATGTTTCAGTGACGGGACTAGTCTCTCCGCCAATCCACTAGAGGATGGATGATATGGGGCAGTCCTTACGTGCTGTATACCATTTTCCTTAAGGTTATCCACAAACTTCTGGGATGTGAATTGCTCTGATTATCACTGACTAGATGTTCTAAATCTTGTAAACAACTCATCCTCTATGGTTCTTTCTATAGTGGTGGATTTCAACCTGACTTTGGGTCATTTTGAAATGTGTGCACTGGATCAGAAACATGCAGCTTTCAATGGGTCCTGTGAAATTGATGTGTATCCTCTGCCAATGTTGGCCAATCCCACAGGTGGCTGTAGAGGTGGAGCATTCTAGCGCATGACTGGCATTGCTCCACTTTTTCTTCTTTTTGTGAGTGAAGTTCCAGTCACCAGAAGTAGCTGTGTGCAAGTTCTTTCATCCACACTACCCCTGACTGACCTTCATGCAGTTGATCCAGGATTCAGCCTCATAAGCATGGAGGGATGATCACCCTGATTCCCCCATAGCAATACATCAGTTTAGATAGTTAATCCAAGTTCCCTCATTATATAAGGTCTAAATTTAGGATTGTTCTTTTGTTTGTCCAATGATGTTCCTCTTAAAACCGCGTCCATGACCCTACCCATTACTGGGTCATTCATCTTGTGCCTTTGCACCTGAGATGATGTCATTGGGATATTCTCTACCTCCTGGGAGAAGTAGAGTATGGTGATGTAGCTGGCTTGTGACTGGGTTTTGACCTGAAGTGGCAATCTTGATAAGGCATCTGTATCAGCAATCTGTCCTGATCTCTGATACTTGTTCCCATAATTATATGCTGATAATATTAATGCCCACTTTTGTAGACGGCTTGCGGCTAATGATGGAATTCCCTGGTATGGATCAAAAATGGTATCAACAGCCTGAGGTTGGCCGACAAACTAAATCATTTTCCATACACGTACAGGTGAACTTGTTTAATGTCAAACTTCTTCCGCAAGTTGGGCAGAATTTTGTTCTGCACTTGATAACACTTGCGATGTGAACATAGAAACATAGAAGGTAGGAGCAGCAGGAGGCCATTTGGCCCTTCAAGCCTGCTCTGCCATTCATTATAATCATGGCTGATCGTTCAACTCACTAGCCTAATCCTGCTTTCTTCCCATAACCTTTGATTCCATTTGCCCCAAGTGCTTTATCTAGCTGCCTCTTGAATACATTCAGTGTTTTGGCATCAATCACTTCCTGTGGTAAGGAATTCCACAGACTCACCACTCTTTGGGTGAAGAAATGTCTCCTCGCCTCTGTCCTAAATGGTCTACCCTGAATCCTCAGACTGTGACCCCTGGTTCTGGGCTTCCCCATCATCAGGAATATCCTCCCTGCATCTACCCTGTCTAGCCCTGTTAGAATTTTATAAGTCTCAATGAGATTCCCCCTTCATTCGTCTGAACTTCAGCACGAATAATCCTAATCTAGTCAACTTGTCCTCATACATCAGTCCCGCCATCCTTGGAATCAGCCTGGTAAACCTTCGCTGCACTCCCTCGTAATGGGATGTATTGGCCATTCTTCCACCAATACCATAATGTGAGACACAGCAGCACCCTGTACGTAGGACGATGTGTCGCATGCTAGTTAAATTTTCAAAGTGGACCAATAGCTCAGATATTGCTTGAGTCCATCTTTCACTCCTCTGTACGCCCTTTCTCATTCTTTCGTCTAATCCCATCGTTGGTTAGCAGTAAATAAAATATGAAGCAGCTTTACTGGTGTTGTGAGGTTTGGGGTGAACTTCCTAAAAATGATTTCAACCGTTCCATGTTCTGTGGTCTTGGCACATCTAGGATCGCTGTCATTTACTCAGGTTCTTTGTGTAGACCATCCTTGTCCGTTATCTGACCGAGATAGCTGATGGATGATCTGAAAAGTTCACATTTTTCTTTCTTTACGCAGAGGCTGTACTCCTCTCGACACTCCAGTGTTTCCTTTAAGTTTGGTAAATGCTCTTGCCTGTGATTAGACATGGAAGTGACACGGGACACCATTGAGGCCACTTAGGATTTGGTCCATTGATTCCTGGAATATTGCTGGTGCTGGTGTTATTCTGAATGGTAGTCACTTGTATTGAAACAATCTCTTGTGGGTAACAAGCGTTAGCAGTGGTTGCGACTCAGTTGCCATCCTTGTCTGGAGATATGTTTGAGACAAGTCAACCTTACTGAACTGCTGACCACCAGACAATCCAGCAAATAGGGGTCGATGCACGATGCTGGATTTATCATTGTCTTAAAGTCCCTGCAGATTCGTACTGAACCATCAGATGTAATAACTGGGGAGGGGGAGGTTGAGGTTTCCCAATCGCTCTTCGGGGGAAATCACACCAAAAAAATTTATTGGTTCCGATGTGAAAACTGGAATGATACCTGCTGATAGCGCCAGCGCATTTTCAGGCCCAATCTTTAGGCATAATTTTTTGTGCCCATGAATTTTGAGACATGTTTCCTCTGATTTGCCTGCTGCACAACAACTGAACCGCTGCAGTCACTGGGAAGCTCCATATAAACGGCTCCCCAGCACTTGTTCCACAGCGACTGCAGGGGAAGGCAGGCACGAAGGCTGCACTGTGACTTACAGAGGGGACCCTCACCAGGATGGAGTGGAGCAGAAGTGCGATACACTCCACCTCCCTGCTCCAGGGGACAGTATTGCAGCAGGGTTATCCCTGCTCAGTGCCAGTGCAACCCAGAAGAGGACAGGGCAGCAGTGTGGGAAGAAGATGAATCATCTCCTTCACTCAGCCAGGGTAAGTGAACCAACCCCAGTCTCCCATTGGGCCCTCCCCCATGCACCTCTTGCACCCCCAGCCCTTTCTCTCAATCAGTCACCTTGGCCTTTGCCAACACCAGGTGCCAGTTTCCCCCCTCCCTGCCACAATCACCAGTTTCCCCCAGTAGTCACGATGCTCCTCACACTCCAGCTCCCACATAAGCCCCACACCTGTACACTTCATCACCATCTAAATGTCAATGCTCCTTCCTACACTCTTCCTCTGTGTCATTGCAGGACAAACTCACCCACAACAAGCGTCAGCCAGCCAGCTGGAGGCATGTCTGAGCTCCAAACCCTCATGGGGGTTTTGAGGAGTGAGTCCTCGAGCTGGCTGGGGAGGAGCGTGTCTGCGCCGGTGGTGAAGTGGGAGCGGCAGAGAAACATGAGGATCCTCAACATAAAAGCTGTTATTCTGCAAGTCATGATGTGGATATGCTGGCGTTGGACTGGGGTAAACACAGTAAAAAGTCTGACAGCACCAGATTTAAGTCCAACCGATTGATAGTAAACTCATTAGCTTTCGGGTTTGTCCCTTCGTCAGGTGAATGGAGAGTTCTGGCCTCAGACAGAGCATATAAAGCACAGACAGTTTACAGATTACTGATTAGAATGCGAATCTTTACACCTAACCTGCTGTTCAAGTCCTAAAGTGGCCGACAATGTGAGTGGAAGGAGCACTGATCACAGGATAAAAAGATGTGTATTGTCTCCAGACAGTACAGTAAATGAGGTTTTGCAAACCCTGGTTTGCAAAACTTGCCTGGGTTTGCAAAACCTCACTTACTGTACTGTCTGGAGACAATACACATCTCTGTAACCTGTGATCAGTGCTCCTTCCACTCACATTGTCGGCCACTTTAGGACTTGAACAGCAGGTTAGGTGTAAGGATTCGCATTCTAATCAGTAATCTGTAAACTGTCTGTGCTTTATATGCTCTGTCTGAGGCCAGAACTCTCCATTCACCTGACGAAGGGGCTAACCCGAAAGCTAGTGAGTTTACTATCAAATAAATTGGTTGGACTGAAACCTGGTGTTGTCAGACTTTTTACTGTATTCTGCAAGTCTCCAGTGAGTAATCAATGTTCCCTCTGTAACGCACTGATACCAACTCCCTTCTCTTGCAGGCTGACCAGCCGAACAGGCCACCCTCAGCCTTCTCTTTTCTAGCGAGAAGACCTCCAGCCTTCTTGGCCTCTCCTGATCGTTGCACCCTTTTGAGTAGAAAATGAATTGACAATTAAACAAACTGAACCAAATGAATCCAGAATAAACAAGGGAATGTCCCCATTCTGATCGTTTTATAACCTCGTTCTGATACCACCTCTGTGAATCTTTTCTCATACCTGCCACAGTGTCGCTGTATCTTTTTTAATAAGCTGGAGGTTAAAATTGTACAAAACATTACAAAACATTAAGTTGGCTTCTAGATGATTTCTTTAGCTTTTGACAGAGAGGAATACATTTATTTTGCACCTTTACAATTCTGCACAATAAACTCAGCAGTTGGGATGGTTCAATTTGACAGTTCCTGCACTCACCATGCAGTGGCGCCCACAAGTAACTTTTAGCAAACTTTACAATGTCACGGATACAATGTGATATTGGAACGTTCAGCACAGAACTGTTCCAGACTGATCTCTGTCCCCGAGGCGTGCCTCTCTCCCACCTCCCCGCATCCCTCCATATAATCCTTGCTCAAAGGCAAAACTTGGTGAATGCTGGAAATCAGAAGTAAAAACGGAAAATGCTGGCATGACGTCATCTGTGGAGGGATAAATTAGGGAATGTTTCAAGCCATAACCCTCCAACAGAACACATCCACCTGTCCCTTACTCCAGCACACGCCCTTCCAGCTTCCCCTTCAACTCCCACATTCTCACCCAGAACGGCCAACTGTCTGGGGGAAAATTAAGGGATGCTTTGGAGAGGGGGTTTTGGTGGGATGCTGGCAGGAACTTTGACCGGGGGGACAAAGTGCACAATGTGTGTAGGGTGAGGGAGGTCCAAAGCGAGTTGCCCAAAAGCAAAACGAAGCCCACGCAACGTTCTGCATTTTTTAGAATCCACATAGAATCACTGCAATGCAGAAAGAGGCCATTTGGCCCATTTACCAACCACAATCCCACCCAGGTTCTATCCCCGTAACATTCATTTACCCCGCTAATCTCCCTGACATTAGGGTCAATTTAGTATGGCCAATCAGCTACAGAAATTTAGCATGTCAGCTACGACTCTCATCAACTTCTGCAGATGCACGATAGAAAGCATTCTTTCTGGCTGTATCACAGCTTGGTATGGCTCCTGCTCTACCCAAGACTGCAAGAAACTACAAAAGGTTGTGAATGTAGCCCAAACCATCACGCAAACCAGCCTCCCATCCATTAGCTTTGTCTACACTTCCTGCTACCTCAGAAAAGCAGCCAGCATAATTAAGGACTCTGCGCACCCCAGACATTCTCTCTTCCACTTTCTTCTGTGAGGAAAAAGATACAAAAGTCTGAAGTCACGTATCAAACGACTCAAAAACAGCTTCTTCCTTGCTGCTGTCAGACTTTTGAATGGACCTACCTTGCATTAAGTTGATCTTTATCTGCACCCTAGCTATGACTGTAACACTAATTCTGCACTCTCTCCTTTCCTTCTCTATGTATGGTATGCTTTGTCTGTATAGCGTACAAGAAGCAATACTTTTCACTGTATTAATATATGTGACAATAATAAATCAAATCAAAATCAAAGGCTCACTCTGTCAGAGAGAGATGCCAGCGTATGCTGATGAGCTGAAAATAGAGTATTGGCGCAATGCCACAATTCATTTGGTTAGAACGATTAAAAACAACCAGACTTTTACCTTCTGGTTGCTGGTTTTATAACATGAGGATGGACCCAGCCTCCATCTTCGCACTGTGTCCAGGCAGTGAGGCACTGAGCAATGATTCCCGTTTTGGGGGTGGATACTGAGGAGTGATTGAATCTGTTCTTTAATGGCCTGGCTGTAACTATTATTATGCCTTGTTGCTCTGGATTCCTCCATCAGACAAGATCACTTTTATTTTAATTCATTCACAACACACGGGCCTCGTGGGCAAGACCAGTGTTTATTGCCCATGCCCGATTGCCTTTGAGAAGGTGGTGGTGAGCTGCCTCCTTGACCCGCGACAGTTCATTTAGTATAGGTACACCCCCAGTGCTGTTAGGGAGGGGTGCCTGTCAAGTGGCTGCCCTGCCTTAGATGGTGTGCAGCTACCTGAGTGTTGTTGGAGCTGCATCCATCCAGGCAAGTATTCTGTCACACTGCTGCCTTGAGCCTTGTTGATGGTGGACAGTCAAGAGTTACTTACTGCAGGATTCCCAGCCTCTGACCTGTTCTAGTATTTGTATATCTAGTCCAGTTCAGTTTCTGGTCAATGGTAACCCCAGGATGTTGATAGTGGGGGGTTTGCAACAGTAATGCCATTGATTACCAAGGGGAGATTCTCTTTTGTTGGAGTTTCACTGTATCCAGTCTATCAGATAATTTTTTTGCATTTTAAGTATCTAAATTTTGTCACCCTTCAAGGGAGCACAGCAGGTTAATGCAGCAAAGTCTTGTGTGTTAGTCCGGACAGGCAGCTGAACAGACTGAATAGATTCCGATCACGCAGATACAGCAAGTAAGCAGTAATTTCACTGCACTATAACAGAAATATAAAAAGAGGAAATCGTCAGGTCAGCTCACTGGCGATTCCAGGTCGAGGAGGATGATCTATGCTGTGAGTTGGAATTGCCTGGAACACACGAGGGGGTGATACTGAATCTTTCCTTCTTTTAACTCTTGGCAGCTGTTTTAATGCAACAGATCAGTTTGCTGGGGAGAATGCTGGACTCTCCTGCGGATGCCTGGACTGTTTCAGAGGGCCATTATCATAAGAACCATACAGAGCAGAAGAAGCCCTTTGGCCCATTGCACCAACACATGAGAAACACCTGCCCTCCCCCCTAATCCCATTTACCAGCACTTGGCCCTCAGCCTTGATTAACCACCTTGGCATGGCTTTTGCAGTCACATTCAGGTCAGATTGGGTAAGGTCGATAGGCTTACTTCCTGAAAGGACAAGAGTGAACTCCTAATTGACCGACCCCGAGTTTGCTGTCCGATCAAGGCTCCATATCCTGCTGATCCAATCAAGATTGTCGTGGTTTTGAACCCTGGCTGCACCACCCAGAGGTGTGAGCGCTGCTGAGCTGGGTAAGACAGCACAAGGCCGTCTCAACATGGAGACACCTTCCTCCCTCCAATGGAGTGGGAAATTTCATCTCAGGGTGAGGGAGTGGGGTGTGTGCAGACGAGTGGGTGTGGGGGGGGGGTAACGGGTCAGGGAGTAGGAGATGTTGTCTTTCCTGGCAGTGGTCTTCTCGTTAGGGGTTGGAACCACCACAGGCAGGTTTGAAGTGATGTCCTTCCCTCCCACCGGTGCCTTCCCTGCCTTACCCCTGGCTAAATGCTGGCATCTGCAAATAATCCCCTCTGTCTGCGGGACCTGGGTTACTTTGATTGCTTGCCTCTGTTCAGCAGGCAGGCAGTTGAATGCTGGCATGGCCCACGGAGATAAAATTAAAAAGTTTATTTATTGGTCACAAGTAGGCTTACATTAACACTGCAGTGAAGGTCCTGTGAAAATCCCCCAGTCGCCACACTTGGCACCTGTTTGAGTACACTGAGGGAGAATTTAACATGACCAATACACCTAATCTAACATTTAATGGTAGTTAGATTGTAGAACATAGAACATTACAGCGCAGTACAGGCCCTTCAGCCCTCGATGTTGTGCCGACTAGTGGAACCAATCTAATGACCCTCTAACCTAATCTATTCCAACGTTATCCATATGCCTATCCACTGACCATTTGAACGCCCTTAAAGTTGGCGAGTCCACAACTGCTGCAGGCAGGGCTTTCCACACCCTTACTACCCTCTGAGTAAAGAACCTACCTCTGACATCCGTCCTATAATTACCACCCCTTAATTTAAAGCTATGTCACCTCATGTTAGCCATCACCATCCGAGGTAAAAGGCTCTCACTGTCCACCCTATCCAATCCTCTAGTCATCTTGTATGCCTCAATTAGGTCAACTCGTAACCTTCTTCTCTCTAATGAAAATAACCTCAAGTCCCTCAGCCTTTCCTCATAAGACCTTCCCACCATACCAGGCAACATCCTGGTAAACCTCCTCTGCACCCTTTCCAACGCCACCACATCTTTCTTATAATGCGGCGACCAGAACTGTACGCAATACTCCAAGTGCGGCTGCACCAGAGTTTTGTACAGTTGCAACATGACCTCATGGCTCCGAAATTCAATCCCTCTACCAATAAAAGCTAACACACCGTACGCCTTCTTAACAACCTTATCAACCTGGGTGCCAACTTTCAGGGAGCTATGCACATGTACATTGAGTCAGGGAGTTGTCCTAATGGACCTGTCCGCTGTGCTCTCCGTCCCTTCCTACTCATCAATCTGTCTCTGAGAAAATCCTCTACAAACTCAGCTCAGTAACAGAAACATGTTGCTACCATAACCATGTTGTGTTCTTGAGTTCTGTTTTACAGGGCAGTTGGAAATTTGGTGCTTATTAAGTGAATGTACCGACCTGGAGCGCAGGTGGGTTATCAGACACGTGTTTGATCAGTTGAGCTGAGGAGATCTATTTTTTCATGGCCTGAGTAAGGAGTAACAGAATGTATGAGACAGCAGTGTTCTGGTGGCACGCGCTACCAGACAATGCAGTACAAAGCAAAAAAACACATCCAGAAAGCAATTTAATACAGCTGTATCCCCCAGCATCATCTTCGCCATCATATAGACCTTAGTCAACTCTTAAACCGGATTTTTGCTCACCTTATCTTTCCTGGTTGCAAATTTCTTATCTAAAATCCTATTCATGAAGAGCCTTAAAGCAGTTCTTATATTTAAATTTATTCATTGAAATTATTTGTGCTTTTATTAATTGTAGTGTCACTGAGCTATATAAACTCTAATGACTTGTATACTGGTCTGGAATCCAGTGTTTCATGTACATTGCTTTAGAATCCACTTTTCATTTACATTGATTTAGAATCCAGTGTTTCATGTACATTGATTCAGAATCCAGTGTTTCATGTGTATTGATTTTGACTCCTGTGTTTCATGTTCATTGATTTAGAATCCAGTGTTTTACGTACATTGATTTTGACTCCAGTGTTTCATGTTCATTGATTTAGAATCCAGTGTTTTACGTACATTGATTTTGACTCCAGTGTTTCATGTATCCTGGGGATTTGGACTTAGTCTAAGGCAGCACCAGCAATTCCTCTACTGCCACTGCAGTGCTTCTGTTGTAGGCAGTGAAGAACTGCCAGAGAATCAGATTGGCCGCAGCCTCCAATGCGGGTTTTTCTCCTAAGTGAGGGGTGAAGGTCTGGCTATTGCTAATCAACATTCATTTGAGTGTAAATTTGCAGTGGGGCAGTTGGTGTTGGTGCGAATGTATTCCCCACCAACTCTTCAGACGATGAGACCTCTCCATCCTAAAACTCAAGGTCTACGTAATTCTATATAAATAAAGCAAATTTTGTTTGTGGAAATTTGAACGTCAGGTTGTAGGTCAATACAGATGATTTCCATCCTGGAAAAACTGGTGAGATTGCGAACAAAATGAGAATGTGAGAGTGGTTAGATCCACATTGACTGACTATGGTGTGGCTCTTACAGAGCTGATGGCATCCAAGGGTGTGCTGGGAGTTGAGACGGGACATCGGGCAGGAGTCACAGTAAGGTCAGTAGGGTTGCTTCCTGTAAGGACAAGAGTGAATTCATAACTGGCCGACTCTGAGCTTGCTGTCCAATCAAGGCTCCATATCCTGCTGATCCAATCAGAGGGTTGGCAGCTCTGAAGCTCTATCACAGTCAGGCATGACTGAGCTACAACCAGACCAGGGCTGATGGGTGGTTTGTGTGGCAGCTCACCAGAGGACAAGGTTGCAGCTGAGCTTTGCTCCAGGAGACTGAGATGAGGGTCTCAATGGGGTGCCAAATGGGCCTGAACACCAAGGTGCCGGCCTGCAACACAACTTCCTCTCACTGTCCAGGTGCATGGAGGATTCCTCCTCCGTGTTAACACCAAGAGGAGCTTACCGCACCACCGCCCCCCCCCGCCTCTCCCCATCTCCCTGTCATTCTGCAGGCCCGAGAGGAAATGCCCCCATCCCTGTTCGTGCCTTTGTGTGGCGAGATCACCGCTTCCTCCTTCACTTTATGTGAATGCAACAACACTTGCTACCAAATACAACATCTGCCAGCTGAGCTCCATAGTCACTCAGTGTGGATCTGACCGCTCTCACATACTCATTTTGTTTGCCATCTCACCGGTTTTTGCAGGATGGAAATCAAACTATTGACCTACAACCTGACCTTCAAATTTCCACAAACAACATTTGCTTTATTTATATAAAATTACATAGGCCTTGAGTTTTAGGATGGAGCGGGCTCATTGGGTGGGCAAAGCATGGACCTGCCTGGCGCAAGTTGGAAAATGGGCGTCACATCAGCCAGCAGGGCTGCATGACTTGGTACCACCAGTCCACTTGCTTATAGCGCTCTCAGGGGTGCCCATGTAAGTGCACTTCTCTTATGCCATGCTAGTAGCAGCCCACATGTCACAGGGGGACAATTGGTTTCTGTAAGCTGGTCACACATCTGAATTACTCACCCGATCTACTTTAGTGATTGAAGGCTAAATATTGGGCCAAGTCATTGTTTGAAATAGTGCCGTGGAATTTCTTGCACCCACCATCAAGGGCAATTGGGCCTCAGTGTAGTGCCTCCTACAAGAGGCTGCACCTCTGCCAGTGTAGCACTCCTGACGTGGAGATGCCAGCATTGGACTGGGGTAAAAACAGAAAGAAATCTCACAACAGCTTAAAGTTCAACAGGTTTATTTGTAGCAAACGCCACAAGCTTTCAAAACAGGCTGTCCCTTCGTCAGGTGGGTGGGAGTTCTGATCACAAACAGGGCACAAAGACACAAACTCAATTCACATGAATAATGATTGGAATGTGAGTCTTTACAGCTAATCAAGCCTTAAAGGTACAGACAATGTAAGTGGAGGGAGCATTAAGCACAGGTTAAAAGGATGTGTATTGTCCCCAGCCAGGACAGTTAGTGAGATTTTGCAAGTCCAGGCAAGTTGTGGGGATTACAGATAGTGTGACATGAGCCCAAGATCCCGGTTGAGGCCGTCCTCATGTGTGCGGAACTTGGCTGTCAGTCTCCGCTCAGCGACTTTGCACTGTTGTGTGTCGTGAAGGCTGCCTTGGAGAACACTTAGCCGAAGATCAGAGGCCGAATGCCCATGACAGCCGAAGTGTTCCCTAACAGGAAGAGAACAGTCTTGCCTGGTGATTGTTGAGTGGTGTTCATTCATCTGTTGTCATAGCTTCTCCATGGTCTCCCCAGTGTACCATATCTCAGGACATCCTTTCCTGCAGCGTATCAGGTAAGCAACGTTGGCCAAGTTGCAAGAGTATGTACCGTGTACCTGGTGGATGGTGTTCTCATGTGAGATGATGGCATCTGTGTCAACGATCCAGCATGTCTTACAGAGGTTGCTGTGGCAGGGTTGTGTGGTGTCGTGGTCACTGTTCTCCTGAAGGCTGGGTAGTTTGCTGCGGACAATGATCTGTTTGAGGTTGTGTGGCTGTTTGAAGGCAAGAAGTTGGGGTGTGCGGATGGCCTTGACGAGATGTTCGTCTTCATCAATGACACATTGAAGGCTCTGGAGAAGATGTCATAGCCTCTGTGCTCCAGGGAAGTACTGGACGACGAAGGGTACTCTATCCAGGAAGTCCCGTGTTTGTCTTCTGAGGAGGTCGGTGCGGTTTTTGGCTGTGGCGCGTCGGAACTGTCGATCGATGAGTCATGTGTCATATCCTGTTCTTATGTGGGTGTCTTTCAGCTTCTGAAGGTGTCAGGTGCGATCCTCCTCATCTGAGCTGATCCTATGTATATGAAGGGCTTGTTCGTAGGGGATGGCTTCTTTAACATGTTTAGTGTGGAAGCTGTAGAAGTGGAGCATCATGAGGTTATCTTTGGGTCTGCGGTACAGTGAGGTGCTGAGGTGACCGTCCAAGAATGTAACTGATTCTGAAGAGTAGTCCATAGTGAGTCTGAAGGTGGGATAGGACTTGTTGATGTCATCGTATAGTTGTTCCAGTGATTGTTCACCATGAATCCAAAGGAAGAAAATGTAATCGATATATAGAATTGGTTGAAGGTCTGTGCAGTGAAGAAGTCTTGTTCGAACCTGTGTGTGAAGATGTTGGCATATTGAGGTGCGAATTTTGTCCCCATGGCTGTTCTGTGTCTGGATGAAGAACTGGTTGTTGAAATTGAAGACATTGTGGTCCAGGATGAAGCGGAAGAGTTGTAAAATTGCATCTGGAAACTGACAGTTGTCGGCGTTAAGTACTGAGACAGTTGCAGCAATGCCATCGTCGTGGGGGATGCTGGTGTAGAGTGCTGAGACATCCATTGTGACGAGGAGTGCTCCTGGTTCAACTGTTCCATGTGTGTTGAGTTTTTGTAGGAAGTCTGTAGTGTCATGGCAAAAACTAGGGGTTCTTTGTACAATGGGTTTCAGGATGCCCTCAACATAGCCGGAGAGGTTCTCGCACAGGGTCCCATTGCCCGTTACAATGGAACAGCCGGGTGTGTTTGCCTTATGTATCTTTGGGAGGCAGTAGAGATCTCCAATGCAGGGAGTACATAGGATGAGAGCACGGAGGTTGATCAAAATTCTTGATCAGAGTGTTGAGTTGACGGGTGTATTCTTTGGTCAGATCTGCAGGTAACTGTCTGTAGTGTTCCTTGTTGTTCAGTTGCTGATACACTTCTTTGCAGTAATCCATTCTATTCAGTATGACGATGACCCCTCCTTTGCTGGTTTGTTGACAATGTTGCGGTTGGACTTGAGAGCGTGGATGGCGTTGCGCTGTACTTGGGTGATGTTCGGGGTTGTCTCGTGAGTGTGGTTGATGAATCTGGTGTTGACGCACCTCCTGATGGTTTGGGCATACATGTCCAGTTGAGGGCAGCGGCCTTCCAGAGGAGTCCAATTGGATTCCTTCCTCTTCGGTTGCTGCACTGCGGATCTCTCTGTCGGCTGTTCTGGTTCATCGGCTGTCTCATTGTGTTCGCTGTTGGCCTCTTGGGGTTTGTGGAAGAACTCTCGCAGCCTCATTCGCCTGATGAATTCCTCTGTGTCTGCTGTGAGACTGATAGGGTCCATTTTTGTGGTGGGGCAGAAATTGAGCCCTCGGCTGAGAACTTCGACTTCATCTGGTTGAAGTATGTAATCCAACAAGTTGACACTGGTCTTCCCTGCAGTGGTACTGTTTTCTACTGAGGTACCGGAGGAGGCTTGGTTGCTGCTGGTGGTGATGCTGAGTTTCTCAGCACTCCCTCAGTATGCCACTGAAACTATCAGCCTAGACTTTTGTGCATAAGTCTCTGCAGTGGGATCTGAACCCACAACTTTCTGACAACTACCCACTGATTAGATTTGATTTGATTTATTATTGCCACATGCATTGATATGCAGTGGAATATTGTTTCTTGTGCGCTATACAGATAAAACATATTGTTCATGGAATACATAGGGGAGAAGGAAAGGAAAATGGTGCAGGTATAGTGTTACAGTCATTAGCTAGGGTGTAGAGAAAGATCAACTTAATGTGAGTTAGGTTCATTCAAAGTCTGATGGCACAGGGAAGAAGTTGATCTTGAATCGGTTGATACGTGATCTTAGACTTTTGTATCCTTTTCCCGATGGAAGAAGGTGGAAGAGAGTATGTCCAGGGTGCATGATTACATTGACTGCTTTTCTGAGGCAACGGGAAGTGTAGGCAGAGTCAATGGATGGGAGACTGGTTTGCGTGATGGATCGTAAGACCATAAAACATAGGAGCAGAATCAGCCCATTGAGTCTGCTCCACCATTCAATCATGGTTGATATTTTTCTCATCCCCATTCTCCTGCCTTTTCCCCATACCCCCGATCCCCTTATTAATCAAGAACCTATCTATCCCTGTCTTTAAGACACTTAATGATCTGGCCTCCACAGCCTTCTGTAGCAAAGAGTTTCACAGATTCCCCACTCTCTGGCTGAAGAAATTCCTCCTCATCTCTGTTTTAAAGGATTGTCACTTTAGTCTGAGGTTGTGCCCTCTGGACTGGGCTACACTGAACTGATTGAAAAAAAGGTGGACGTTTATTGATTGTGAATTCCCTTTGAACCACGAGATTCAAACTGAAAATGTTGTCAATCTTCTATCCAATAGCTATTAACCCAGAAATTGGTGCTTGGAAATCCCGAAGCTGAATCAGAGTTCACAGACAGCTGGTGATGCTTTGTGCTTTATTCTGCTGGGACTTCTCAGTAAAGAGGGCCACGTTTTCACTGCTTTTCTATTTGAACACACATTGAAATGTATTGTTCACTTTGTTGCCTCTCATGTCTCTCAAAACGTTTTCAGCTGCCCTTTAATGGACTTTGTGCTGTTTTTCTGCTGAAGTACGTCATAGTTTCAGAAGGTATCACAGTGCAGAAACAGGCTATTGAACTCACCAGGCCTACAGCAACACGTTTGATTATGTTAATTCAATCTCGCTGCTGCACACCCCCTATTCTCTTTAATAGCTGGGACTTTGTCGTGGTCACAGAGGTAAAACTGCTGGTGTTCAGCATCATTATCCCAGAGTTCGGATATGCAGAGGAATGTGGAAATCCAGCTTCACTGGACCCTCTAATACTAATCGTACATTTGTGAGATGCCACATTTTTCCACAATGATAAAAATTAAAAAAAAAGACTGTTTATTTTTATTTCTATCTTAATACTGCTGTTCACTATTTGAAAAACGCCCCTCTTTACAATTCTGTCTTTTTCGAGGTGCTTGTCAAAATCTACCTCTTTGATCAGGCTTTTGGCAAACTGCCTCAATATTTCCTCATGTGGCTTGGGGTCTAATTTTATTTGCTTAACTCCTGCAAAGTGCCTTGATGCGCATTAACCATGTTGAAGGTGCTACATAAATGCAATTCCTCATTGTTGCTGTGCACGTAATAAGGATTCTTATTCCTCACCACGAATGGAGTTTCTATCTCTGCCACAGCAAGGTGGCAGTGAAGCACCTCTTGTGCATTCAGCACTTAAGAAAGGAGCTTTCCAAAGGACAGCAGAGAGCGTTGGCAGGAAATCAGGGCTCGGGCAGTGAGGTCCTGAGCAGTAGAATGTTTCTAAAATTTTCAGGTGATAAATTGAGCTCATTAATATCTTTATTTTTTTTTGCAAGTGCCCTTCAAGCTTTAAAATGACACCTGCAGTTTACATACCCACTTGTTAAAAAGTAAAGTTTACTTAGAGTAAAGTTTATTTATTAGTCACAGGTAGGCTTATATTAACACTGCAATGAAGTTACTGTGAAAATCCCCTAGGCGCCAGCACTCCGGCAGCTGTTTGGGTAACACTGAGGGTGAATTTAGCATGGCCAATGCACCTAACCAGCATGTCTTTCGGACTGTGGGAGGAAACTGGAGCACTCGGAGGAAACCCAAGCAGGTACGGGGAGAATGTGCAAACTCCACACAGACAATGACCCAAGTTGGGAATCAAGCCTGGGTCCCTGGTGCTGTGAGGCAACAGTGCTAACCACTGTGCCAAAATACCACCCGTGGAGCCTTTCTGACAAACATCAAATATTTCATTGCACGTTCTTATGTAAGCTGCTGCTTCACAGTCCTTGTCTGAATCCTCCGTAGCAGAATGCATGTACGACATTGCCCTCCACAGAGCTGGCACCTGTGCTCCCCTCCCTGGTTGCAGGACACTCCTGCCTGGTGTACGAGCATGTGCAGATCATGCCCCTATCTGTAAGCACAGTGACAGTAGCTGAGCTGATGGCTGCACAAGAGATGATGCTGCAACATTATCATCAGTCTCTTGTTTTTTGTCCTCCGCTGCCTGATTATGGATTTCAGAGCTCCGCCTTTCCCTCACACACTGAAGACTGACTGAGGGAGATTGTTGCTGACTGAATTGCTGCTTATATTGAATTGGACAGTGACTGAATGGTGCAGTCAGTGGGATATAACATTTGATGATGCATTCACTGACTTTGTCCACTCTTGTGAGGTTGTTGGGCTCTCCTCAGCATCGCATCAAGGTCCTTGGGGCTTGAACCCTGAATTGATGTATCTATGGTCTGCGCCCATTTCCTTTTCGGCTGTTGTCTGGAGGGTCTCCTAGCCCCCTGTGGGTATAGGACATGCCTATAACTCTCCATCTTCTTCACCAAGGCCCCAGGGCCAGTGTTAAATACTCTCTTCCTCATTGTTTCTCAGGTCAACTTCAGTTGGTGCATGACTGCAAGCATCTTCTCCAGCCGCAATGCATTGCTCCTTACAAAGGTAAAGGTGAGTTTTAAGCAGTGCACACACTAGTGGAAGTTGCAATTTGCCAGCCTCTGACCTGCTGTTGTAGCCACAGTGTTTATGTGGTGAGTCCAGTTGAGTCTCTAGTCAATGGTAATAGGGCAGCACGGTGGCACAGTGGTTAGCACTGCTGTCTCACAGTGCCAGGGATCCAGGTTCCATTCTGGCCTCATGGCACTGTTTATGCGGAGTTTGCACATTTTCCCCGTGTCTGTGTGGGTTTCCTCCGGGTGGTCTGGTTTCCTCCCACAGTAAGAAGTCTCACAACACCAGGTTAAAGTCCAACAGGTTTATTTGGCAGCATGAGCTTTCGGAGTCTCGCTCCTTCATCAGGTGAGTGAGGCGTTGTGTTCACAAACAGGACATATACAGACACAAACTCAATTTAAAAGATAATGGTTGGAATGCGAGTCTTTACAGGTAATCAAGTCTTAAAGGTACAGACTGTGAGGGGAGAGAGGGCCAAGCACAGGTTAAAGAGATATGTATTGTCTCCAGCCAGGACAGTTAGTGAAATTCTGCAAGCCCAGGCAAGTCATGGTGATTACAGATGGTGTGACATGAAACCAAGATCCCATCTTGGATTCTATCAACATGGATCTTTGATTCATGTCACACTACCTGTAATCCCCATGACTTGCCTGGGCTTGGAAAATCTCATTAACTATCCCAGCTGGAGACAATACACATCTCTTTAATCTGTGCTTAGCCCTCTCTCCACTCACATTGTCTATAACTTTAAGACTTGATTACCTGTGAAGACTTGCATTCTAACGCTTATCTTGTAAATTGAGTTTGTATCTGTATATGCCCTGTTTGTGAACACAAGTGTTCACTCACCTGATGAAGGAACGAGACTCCAAAAGCTCATGCTGCCAAATAAACCTGTTGGACTTTAACCTGGTGTTGTGAGACTTCTTACTATTGGAGGGAAACTAGAGCAGCCAGAGGAAACCCACACAGACACAGGGAAAATGTGCAAACTCTGCATAGACAGTGCCCCAAGGCTGGAATGGAACCTGGATCCCTGGCACTGTGAGACAGCAGTGCTAACAACTGTGCCACCGTGCTGCCCTATTACCATTGACTAAAAACTCAGCTGGACTCACCACATGAACACTGTGGCTACAAAAGCAGGTCAGAGGCTGGGAATAATGAGGCAAGTATGTAGATGGTGGACAGGCTTTGGGGCTCCTTACTCCCCAAGCCTGTCCATTACCTACAAGGCTCAAGTCATTCAAGTGACCAAGAAATGCAAAGTTGATGTGCTGACCTGTTCAGATTGAACAGGCCTTATCCAACTGCTCATCGTGGACTCCATGCCTGTTGCCGCAGACATTCAGCTACTTTCCCTTCTCTCTTAATCATTTGAAGAATTCAATTCTGGATGTAGAACGCTCCAAAGTGGAGAGTTTGAATTACAAATAAACTCAAAAGCTTTTTGAAGATTACCTGTCACTAGAACTGTTTTGTTGGCATCTGTGAGGGACTATTACAGATTGCGATGAAGCTAAGCACCAAGCTAATATTCCAGCGTTAACTGCACAACTGTGACATTAGGAAGTGCTGTAAATGCTCTTTTGAGCAGGTATTTAACACACGCTTCATTACAGCCTCGCTTTATAAAAGGATTGCTTAGTGCAGCTGATTTGAATGATGTCTTTTCATGAATGATTTGGCAATGGGGAGTGTGGTAGTGAAATGGCACTTCAGAGTTTCACCCAATTGTTTTGTGAAGAAACCAATGAACGGAGAACCGAGACAAATACACTACTTTTGTTTTTGTGACTTTGCTTACTCCCTGGCATTTTAAAAATCTAATATAAATTCAGATATCAGAGATAAAGAGTATTACTTTGCACTTTTAGTATAATGCCTGAGATTGCTAAAGTGGATAATTCTTTATAAAAGCGGTTGGCAGTGATGGATTGGTGTAATTCCAGTCTTTCTGCTTGGGCAAGATGTAAGTTGACTCTCTCCCTATCTTAATGAACCATAGAAAAATAAGCTGATTAGAAATATTTCTATTAGTCAATGCTATTCCAGGATATGGTGATGTAGTACACACAGTGGCACAGTGGTTAGCAATGCTGCCTCATGGGCTAGGGACCCGGGTTCAATTCCAGCCTTGGGTGACTATCTGTGCAAGTCTGCACATTCTACCCATGTCTGCGTGAATTTCCTCCCACTGTCCAATGATGTGTGGGTTAGGTTGACTGGCCGTGCTAAATTGACCCTAGTATCAGGGTGGGTTAGCGGGGTAAATGTGTGGGGTTGCAGAAATAGGGCCTGAGTGTGATTGTGGTAGGTAGAGACTCAATGGGCTGAATGGCCTCCTACTGCACTGTATGGATTCTATGATTTTATGACCTCTTGACTAATGTCTCAACTTCCTAGAATCTTTACTCATAATTAGAGTGTGGAGCTTGTTAAGATCCCCATAGAAACCAATAACTCTTTGAAAGAGATTTAAATATCCAGTGACTGACTGGAAGGATGATACAAAAAGATTTCCAATTTTAAGACTTTTACTATAACAAGCAAATTAAAAGCAACATTGACTAGTCAATATTTTTGCAGGAAACTTAAACTCTAGACTGCAGAAAAGTTTCCCTCTCTTAACTTTTAAAACAAATGAACTCCCCCCCCTGCCCCCCGCCCCCATCCATGGTTATAGTTTACACTGTTTGTTAAATGGACTTTTAATTCTGCAGGAACCAGTCCAAAGGTATTCTCAGCCTTCGATCAGTTGTCTCTTTTTCCAGCTGGATAACTTCTAATCCCTGAACTTACTTTCACAGTGAAGGTTACCGTAAAGATTCCTCCCTCTAACCAAAACTAGGTGGATCTGCTAGTCTAATTTAAATCTTCATGAAACTTTACCTTTTCAATTTGAACATTGTCTCCCATTCTGCATGGTGAACAATGTAGAATCAACATTTTCTCTGTTTGGGGTGCAGGACTGGCTGTTTCTATTGTTCCTCTCTCTCCTACATGCTCTCAGATTCTTGCAGGCTAACTTGCCTCTGAGTTTTAGGGATATCCTACATGGCAACATGAATTGTATGGGCATTGTATCCAAGTAGAAATGCTAAGTTGCTTTCCACTGGACCACAACTTCATTCTTGAAATAACTCCTCAGAGGCGGGTCTTCCTTCACCAAACTCAGATTTATTTACATAACTAACAACGCTCAGTCAGGTAATTCCTCGTACAGAGTATAAACCCAGAGCACCAGTAACCCTGACACTTGACATTATATACACAGGCAGGCTTCCCTGATAGGACAACCCATTGGTGTTTGAAACAATGAGCTCATATTCGAAGAGGTCCACCTTGTGGGCTTCATTAAAGTCATTACAATTCTGGCTTGAAATGAAATAAACAGCGGAAAGTATAACCATTTAGAAAATCTGACGTTCCTAATTCGTCCCCGTGAGACTTGGAGACCAACACTTACCTATGGGAACCATAGATACCCCTGCTGTTGTCCACAGGCATTGATATCTTTCACCTTCATTCCTATAAAGTAACTGTGGCTCCTTTTAACCTTTAACATCTTGGCCACCCAGCTTGTTCTCGGGCAGGATTCAGAGCAGGTCATGTGATCCCCTTCATTTCACCATTTTACATGAAATTAAAGGGACGCTCCCAAACCTCAATCTGATAAATTTTGTATTGATGACAAAGTTGTGTTACCATGAGAAGTAGTTAATAGAAAGCACATGGATGCATTTAAAGAGAAGTTAGACGAACACATGAGGTTAAAAAGGAATCAAATTATATGTAGATATGGATAGGTAAAGTAGTGAAGGAGGAGGCTGTGGTGGCACTTAAACATTGATATGGACCTGTTCTGCTGAATGGTCTGTTTGCATGTTGCATATTCCACATAAATAAATCTGTATCAGTTTATTGTGGAACTGCTTTCCCAAAGCACCACCACCAACATTGCTACCTCTGAGTTTTAAGTTTTTTTAAGTTTATTTATTAATGTCACAAGTAGGCTTACATTAACCCTGCGATGAAGTTACTATGAAAATCCCCTGGTTGCCACATTCCATGCCTGTTTGGGTACACCAAGGGGTAATTTAGCATGGCCAATTCACCGAACCTGCACATCTTTGGACTGTGGGAGGAAACTGGAGCACCCGGAGGAAACCCACGCAAGCACGGAGAGAATTTGCAAGCTCCGCACAGACAGTCACCCAAGCCGGGAATCGAACCTGGGTCACTGGCACTGTGAGGCAGCAGTGCGATGGGATCTTAAGTTCACCTTCTTGAACTCCAAGTGTAATATTTTGTTCTTTGTTCAGCAATCTATTCTTGTGAAACAAAGTTATTAGACAGGCACAAGTGGAGAATTAGGAAGGATGTATTAGGAAGAATCCAACATGGCTTAATCTAGTATATTAAACTGATACAGCTGTGGTTAATGCTATACACATGAGTAATTTAATATTAATGTTGAATTATTTTTGGCTGCAACCCCACCTGTGTTGTTTGATGAATAATACACACACATATTATTAAGAGAGTTAACAGAGCAATTGCAACCATGCAAAAGCCAGGAGAATCCTTGGCTTTGTGTTCACAAAAGGGAAATAATATTTCTTTTATGTCTATCGTATTTTTGATAATCTCAGGATACCCCCAGAGCACTTTGCAGCCAATGAAGTGGCTTTTTGAAGTGTAATTTAGGGAGCCAATTTTCACATAACTAACACCCATGGATAGCAATGGGATCGCGATCAAGTAATCTCTTTCAGTGATTTTGATTAAAGTTAAATTTTGTCTAGTCTTTGAGGAGACCATATCTGCTTCGTATGAACATTCAAACAATGAGCGGCGATAGGTCATTCAGTCCGTTGAACCTGCTCCAATATTTATTAAGATCGTGGCTGCTCTGATAGTAACCACGAATCTCCGTCCCATCTACTCCTGGTGAGTCATCACCCTCTTGCTTACCAAGAATCTATCCACCTCTGCCTTAAAAATACTCACAGACTTTGCTTCCACTGCCTTCTCTGAGAGAGAAAAAAATCCACCTCATCTCTGATGAGGGTGACCCCTTATTTTTAAACAGTGACCCAATAGTCATAGAATCCCTACAGTGCAGAAGAGGCCATTTGGCCCATCAAGTCTGCATAGATTCTCTGACTGAGTATCTTACCCAGACCCTTTTCCCCACCCTAACCTGTAACCACACACATTTACCGTGGCTAATCATCTATCCTATACATCTTGGGACTAGATTCTCACATAAAATTTGATTTGATTTGATTTATTATTGTCACATATATTGGGTTACAGTGAGAAGTATTGTTTCTTGTGTGCTGTACAGACAAAACATACCTTTTGTAGAGTACATGGAAAAGAAAGAAAGGAGAGGGTGCAGAATATGTTACAGTCATAGCAGGTTTGTAGAGAAAGATCACACTAATATAAGACAGGCCCATTCAAAAGTCTGATGGCAGCAAGGGAGAAGCTGCTCTTGAGTTGGTTGGTACATAATCTCAGACTTGCGTATCTTTTTCCCGACAGAAGAAGGTGGAAGAGAGTACGTCCGGGGTGCATGGGGTCCTTGATTATACTGGCTGCTTCTCCGAGGTAGCGGGAAGTGTAGACGGAGTCAATGAATGGGAGACAGGTTTGCGTGATGGGCAGGGCTTCATTTACAACCCTTCGTAGTTTCTGGTGGTCTTGGGCAGAGCAGGAGCCACAGCAAGAGGAAATATCCTCCCCACATCAGTCATGTCAATACACCTCAGACTCTTACATGCTGCTACCTTGGAATAGTGCCATTGGATCCTTTATGTCCACCTGTGAGAGCAGTCAGGTCTCAGTTTAACATCACATCTTACCAACTGCTGCATTCTCAACTCTTTGGAATGTTATCAAGGATTAGAGTTATGAAGGCATGCCCATGAAGTTAAGGCCCTTTTGATGGGGCTGAGAAAAGGTGGAGCTGCTTAAAAAGAGGTAGGTTTATGATTTAGTAAATGGTGTTAAAGTGTTTCTGCTGGTTGGTGAGATGGTAATGAGAGGCTGCAGTCAGATAAAGAGGCCACACCGGAGAGCTGTAAAGATTTCTTTACATGAGAACTGGTTAGAATATAGAATTCCTCACCACAGTCACAACTGAAGCAGATTCCACAAATCCACTTCCAAGTCAATTGGGAATTACTGGAAAAAGAGGAATGTTGAATAGTTTGGGACTATGCAGGGGTGGGGTTAAACAAGATGGCTCACGAGCAGAGAAACATCGAACGTTAGATACTGCTATGTAAAAGTGGAACTTTGACCCCGCTCAGATGAAGAAGGTATTACTGTCTGCTGTGATTGGGGTCTACGAGGGTCCCTACATTCATACATTGGGAAAGTGGTGCCATAGTGATATTGTCACTAGACCAGTAATCCAGAGACCCAGGGCATGATCTGGGGACCTGGGTTCGAATCCAGCCACAGCTGATGGTGAAATTTGAATTCAGTAAAACTCTGGAATTAAATAAGTCATTGAAACCATTGTCAATTGGCAGGAAAAAAACACAGCAAGAAGTCCCACGACACCAGATTAAAGTCCAACAGATTTATCAGGTAGCAAAAGCCACTAGCTTTTGGAGCGCTGCTCCTTCGTCAGGTAAGTGGGATTTCCGTTCACAAACAGGGCATATAAAGACACAAACTCAATTTACAAAATAATGATTGGAATGCGAGCCTTTACAGGTAATCAAGTCTTAAAAGTACAGACAATGTGAGTGGAGAGAGCATTAAGCACATGTCGAAGAGATGTGTATTGTTTCCAGCCAGGACAGTTAGTGAGATTTTGCAAGTCCAGGCAAGTTGTGGGGGTTACATGCCAACATCTTCATGCACCGGTTCGAACAGGACCTCTTCACCGCATAGGACCTTCAACTGATGCTATACACTAGATACATCAATGACATTTTCTTCCTTTGGACTCATGGTGAACAATCACTGAAACAACTATATGATGACATCAACAAATTCTATCCCACCATCAGACTCGCTATGGACCACTCTCTGGAATTGATTGCATTCTTGGACACATGCATCTCCATCAAAGATGGTCATCTCAGCACTTCACTGTACCGCAAACCCACGGATAACCTCACGATGTTCCACTTCTCCAGCTTCCACCCTAAATATGTTAAAGAAGCCATCCCCTACGGACAAGCCCTCCATATGCACAGGATCTGTTCAGATGAGGAGGGTAACACCAGACAGTTCCAGACACTGAAATATGCCCTCATAGGAACAGGATATGGCACTCGAATCATCGATCGATGTTCTGATATGCTACAGCAAAAAACCGCATCGACCTCCTCAGAAGACAAACATGGGACACGATGGATAGAATACCCTTCATCGTCCAGTACTTCCCTGGAGCGGACAGGCTACGAGATCTTTTCTGGAGCCTTCAACATGTCATTGATGAAGACGAACATCTCGCCAAGGCCATCCCCACACCCTCACTTCTTGCCTTCAAACAACCGCACAACCTCAAACAGACCATTGTCTGCAACAAATTACCCAGCCTTCAGGAGAACAGTGACCACGACACCACACAACCCTGCCACAGCAACCTCTGCAAGATGTACTGGATCATCGACATGGATGTCATCATCTCACGTGAGAACACCATCCACCAGGTACACTGTACGTACTCTTGCAACTTGGCCAACATTGTCTACCTGATACGCTGCAGGAAAGGATGTCCCGAGGTATGGTACATTGGGGAGACCATGCAGATGCTACAACAATGGATGAGTGAACACTGCTCGACAATCACCAGGCAAGACTGTTCTCTTCCTGTTGGGGAACACGTTAGTGGTCATGGGCATTTGGCCTCTGATCTTTGGGTAAATGTTCTCCAAGGCGGCCCTCACGACATGCGACAACGTGCAGTCACTGAGCAGAGACTGGTATCCAAGTTCCACACAGGAGGATGGCCTCAACCGGAATCATGTCACACTATCTGTAACCCCCACAACTTGCCTGGGCTTACAAAATTTCACTAACTGTCCTGTCTAGAGACAATACACATCTCTTTAACGCTTAATGCTTTCTCCACTCACATTGTCTGTATCTTTAAGACTTGATTACCTGTAAAGAATTGCATTCCAAACATTATTTTGTGTCTTTATATGCCCTGTTTGTGAATAGAACGCCCACTTAGCTGACGGAGGGTCAGACTCTGAAAGCTAGCGGCTTTTGCTACCAAATAAATCTGTTGGACTTTAACCTGGTGTTGTGAGACTTTTTACTGTATTTACCTCAGTTCAACGCCGGCAACTCCACATCAGGAAAAGAATCTCATCTGGTTCACATGTCTTTTAGGGAAGGGAATCTGTTGTTCTTACCTGGTCTGGCCTATGTGTGACTCCAATGTCTCAACAATGTGGTTGACTCTCAAATACTCTGAAATAGAGGGCAGTTAGGAATGGATAATAAGTGCTAGTCGAGTCGGCGATGCTCAGATCCCGCGAGTGAATCATAAAAAGGGCACATTTACATTGGGAACTCAGCAGGGTGAGACTGCCTCGGAGATGTGAGGGCTTGACACATTGACGATAACTCACATTCATATGGCACGTTAGCATAAAGAAAAGTTTATTTATTAGTGTCACAAGTAGGCTAACATTAACACTGCAATGAATTTACTATGAAAATCTCCTAGTTGCCACACTTCAGCACCTGTTTGGGTACACTGAGGGGGAATTTATCATGGCTAATGCATCTAACCAGCACATCTTTTGGACTGTGGGAGGAAACTGGAGCACCTGGAGGAAACCCACACAGACAGGGGAGAATTTGCAGACTCTGCACACACAGTGACCCAAGCCAGGGACGGACCCTGGGTTCCTGGTGCTATGAGGCAACAGTGCTAACTGCTGTGCCACCATGCTGCCCCATAGTACCATGGAGAACACTCCAATATGGTGACAGAAGTAGATTTTAAGAAGGGTCTTAGAGGCAGAGAGAGAGAAAGTGAGGAGAAGAGGGAATTCCTGAACCTGGGTCTGAAGGCATGGCCTCCAGTGGAATGCAAATTGGGGAGAGGGTGAAGGGGGGAGGAGCTTTACAAATGAGACCACAATTAGAGTTCAGAGATATGAATAGATTTTGGGCTGGAGGAGATGATATTGATAGGGAAGGATTTGAAAACACGGATGAGAAATTCAGCATTCTGGAATATAGATATCAAAGCCTTATCTTGTCTTTCTTTAAATCTCCAGTATACTACTCCCAACAAAGCAATGTGACATCAGAACACTGCATCAGTATTCCCAGGTTAACTGCCCTCTTGGTCTGAAGTGAACAAAAGACAGTTCACAGAAAGCCACAATAGATTTCAGAGAGAGAAAACACTTTGTTCTCCTGTCTGCAATGGATTAGAATCCCAGGTTTCGCATTCATTCAATTCTGTTTAAACAGTTAGAATCTTATCGCACAGAGGGAGGTTATTTAGCCATTATGCTTTTACTGGCTCTTGCACATTTGGTACTTTCATTCTAATCAGCAGACACTGTGCTGAAAGCATCTCTGTGGCCATAAGTATTCTTATATTTTTCTGCTTTTGAGGTATGTTGAATATATCTACCTAACATATATGAAGTATATTGTGGCTACAAGAGCAGGTCAAAGGCTAGAAATCCTGCGGCACATAACTCACCTCCTGACTCCCCAAAGACTGTGTACCATCTAAAAGGCACAAATCAGGAGTGTGATGGAATACTCCCACTTGTCTGGATGGGTGCAGCTCCAACAACATTCAAGAAGCTTATCACCATCAAGGACAAAGCAGCCTGCTGATTGGCACCACATCTACAAACATTCAATCCCTCCACCACCGACACTCAGTAGCAGCAGTGTTTACTATCTACAAGTTGCCCTGCAGGAACTCACGTTCCTTAGGCAGCACCTTCTAAATCCTCGACTGCTACTATCAAGAAGGACAAGAGCAGCAGGCACCTGGAAACACCACCACCTGCAAGTTCCCCTTCATGTCACTCACCATCCTGACATGGAAATATATCATCGTTCCTTCATTATCGCTGAGCCAGAACTCTGGAACTGCCTCCCTAACAGCACTGTGTGTGTAACTATATACCTCAGGTACTGCAGTGGTTCATGAAGAGGACTCGCCACCACCTTCTGAAGGACAACTAGGGATGGCCAATAAATGCTGGACTAGCTAACAACACCCATGTCCCATAAATGAATAAAAGAAAACACGTCCTCGTGTTAGCAGTTCTGTAGAAAGGTTTGTGAGAAAGAACTGGCATTATGGTCTTTGATATGAGGAACATGTAGAGATACGGCAGTGTTAGGGGAGCTGCAAGGTATGACTCACACCCTTCCTGTCTTACACAGAGAGCAAAATAATTTATTAGGACCTGTGCTCTGTTGGAGCTGGTGATCACGTCTATTTTTGGAGCAATAAGTTGCTTTAAGTCCACTCTGCGTGTGCCTGGGGGGGTTGCCCTCCTGAGCCCTGACTCATACATCACCCACTGAGATTGATCTCTCGTTTCCTTTGCTGATTATTTCAGCAGGCTTGCTTCAAGCACTGTCAATACTCATTCACAGCTCCTTGTTAAAATACACGGAACTGCTTTAAATACATTCAGCACACGGCATTATACGGAGAGCTGACCAAGATAGCTCGTGAACAGAATGGTTTAAATACATGCCTTGTTGTCGGGAAAAGTTTGCCTAGTATTCTTGAATTGTAAAGTTATATCCTGAGGACCTGAATGCAGAATTTCCTTTCCGTTAGCACCAAGGCAGATCGTTGGATTTTTATCCCTGCTTTTCAAACTGGCACAGGTTTCGCTCCTACTTTCGATGAGGAAGTAATTCCAGCTCCTCTTAATTCTCGTGCTGCACTAGAGCAATAAATCAACATTCCCTGACCGGGAGTCGAACCGGGATCACGGCAGTAAAAGCGCCGAATCCTAACCACTAGACTACCAGGGAAGGTGAGATTCTGCAAACGTCCTTCAAACTGAATGAGAATCATTTTGTGTTTCTGCCCAGTGCCAGCCAATTGAAAAGAAATAAAAGATTTGCATTTATATAATAGCACTCGTGACCTCAGGACATTCATAGAATCCCTACAGTGCAGAAGGAGGCCATTCAGCCCATCAAGTCTACACTGACCACAGTCCCACCCAAGCCCTATCCCTGTAACCCCACATGTTTCCCCTGCTAATCCCCTTGACACTAAGGGGCAATTTGCCATGGATAATCAACTTAACTGGCATATCTTTGGACTGTGGCAGGAAACTGGAGCACCCGAAACCCACGCAGACACAGGGAGAATGTGCAAACTTCACATATACAGTAACTCAAGCTGGAAATCGAATCCGGGTTCCTGGCGCGGTGAGGCAGCAGTGCCAACCCCCAAAGCACTTTTCTGCTAAGGAACTCTTTTTGGAAGTGTAGTGTCTGTTGTAATGAGGGATGTATGGTAGCAAATTCATACACAGCAAACTCCCTCAAAGAGATATTTGACACTGACCAGATTATCTCTATTTGTTTAATGATGTTGCTCGAGGGATAAATAAATATTGAGCAGAACACTGGGTAAAATTCCCATCTCTCTCTTTCAAATAGTGCTGCCGAGAGGGCAGATAGGATTTAGAACATAGAACATAACAGTGCAGTACAGGCCCTTCGGCCCTCGATGTTGCGCCGACCAGTGGAACCAATCTAATGACCCTTTAACCTAATCTATTCCGATGTTATCCATATGCTTATCCACTGACCATTTGAACGCCCTTAAAGTTGGCGAGTCCACAACTGCTGCAGGCAGAGCATTCCATGCCCTTACTACCCTCTGAGTAAAAAATCTACCTCGGACATCCATCCTATAATTACCACTCCTTAATTTAAAGCTATGTCCCCTTGTGTTAGCCATCACCATCCAAGGAAAAAGGTTCTCACTGTCCACCCTATCCAATCCTTTGATCATCTTGTATACCTCAATTAGGTCACCTCGTAACCTTCTCTCTAATGAAAATAACCTCAAGTCCCTCAGCCTTTCCTCATAAGACCTTCCCACCATACCAGGCAACATCCTGGTAAACCTCCTCTGCACCCTTTCCAATGCCTCCACATCTTTTTTATAATGTGGCGACCAGAACTGTACGCAATACTCCAAATGCGGCCGCACCAGAGTTTTGTACAGTTGTAACATGACCTCACGGCTCCAAAATTCAATCCCTCTACCAATAAAAGCTAACACACCGTACGCCTTCTTAACAACCTTATCAACCTGGGTGCCAACTTTCAGGGAGCTATGCACATGTACCCCGAGATCTCTCTGCTCGTCAACACTACTAAGAGTCCTTCCATTAGCCCTTCTACCACATATCACATAACATTTAATGTCTCCTCTAAAGACAGCAGCACTAACAATCCAGTACTCCCTCAGTAATGAACTGGAGTGTTGGCCTAGATTTGATGTTCACTCATCTGGAATGGAACTTGAATTTGCAAACCTCCTGCCTCAGTGCCATCATCAGAGCCAAGATTGACACATTAGCTTCGTGCTAGTTCTGCCGCAGAAGTCTCAGATGAGGACCATAGAATCCCCGTAGTGCAGAAGGAGGCCATTTGGCCCATCATGTCTGCACTGACCTTCCAAAAGAGCATTTTACCCAGGTCCACCCTGTCACCATATCCCCATAAACCCATGGATTTACCATGGCTAATCCACCTAACTTTCACATCTTGGAACACTACTAAGGGGCAATTTAGCCTGATCAAGCCACTTAATCCGCACATTTTTGGACTGTGGGGGAAACTGGAGCATCCGGAGGAAACCCACACAGACACAGGGAGAATGTGCAGACTTCACACAGACAGTGACCCAAGACAGGAATTGAACCCAGGTCCCTGGTGAAGTGAGGCATCAGTGCCACCTTTGATGGATTTTAATGGATTTGGCTACTAAAGGAAGCTGATGGATGCATGCATTGGGAAACCTGCCAAAAGAGCGCAGGTTCAGCATCAATGAGCAGAGACAAGTGCAATGCCAACATGATACAGGGCTTGCACAGAGCTCTAGGATATGTGGAGATATGTGGTGGAAGCACTGATGGAACCCACCAGGGTGATTTTTTTTTGCAATCTAGCATGTTCAATTTGTAAATTTGGATTGCGATTTTTTTAAATCTTTTAGTTTTTACGTTACGGTCAAGACAGCAATGTGATAGTTAGTGACAGAGAGACTGTGGGACTGTTGGTAATTGGGGAACTGGCTTCTCTCTGGCTTACTTGTTCACAGACAGCACAAGCAGTGAGGTGCTGTCTAAGTTGAAGTTTGCCTTCCACTTGAGCCTCCTCCGCTTCTTCCATCTCCTCCTCCTGCCCCTGCTCCTCAGTTCCTCACTTGATAGGTATTGATAAGGACTGTGCCGTCAATGCCAGGGTATTGATAAGGATTGTGTTCTCATAATGCTAAGGTATTGATAAAGTTTGTGCCCTCAATACCAAGTTATTGAGAAGGGCAGTGCCCTCAATGCTAGGGTATTGATTAGGGCAGTGCCCCCACAGTGCCAGATTATTGATAACTATTGTGCTCTCAATGCCAGGCTATTGATAAGGGCAGTACCCTCTGTGCCAGGATATAAGTAAGGGCCATGCCCTCATAATGCCAGGGTATTGATAAGGGTTGTGCCCTCAATGCTAGGGTATTGGTAAGGGCATGCCCTCATAATGCCAGCTTGTGCAGCATGCTGCACATTAGGACAAATCTCAGGAGCCACTCAGCTGAGGACTGTAGTAGAAACTATAGAAACCATAGAAAATTTACAGCTCAGAAACAGGCCTTTCGGCCCTTCTTGTCTGTGTCAAACCATTTTTTGCCTAGTCCCACTGACCTGCACTTGGACCATATCCCTCCATACCCCTCTCATCCATGTACCTGTCCAAGTTTTTCTTAAATGTTAAAAGACACCCCACATTTACCACTTTATCCAGCAGCTCATTCCACACTCCCACTACTTTCTGCGTGAAGAAGTCCCTGCTAATATTCCCTTTTAAACTTTTCTCCTTTCACCCTTAACCCATGTCCTCTGGTTTTTTTCTTCCCCAGCCTCAGTGGAAAAAGCCTGCTTGCATTCACTCTATACCCATCAAAATCTTACACACCTCTATCAAATCTCCCCTCATTCTTCTACACGCCAGGGAATAAAATCCTAACCTATTCAATCTCTCTCTGTAACTCAGCTTCTCAAGTCCGCTCAATGCCAGGTTATTGGCATTGAATGCCAGAAGAATGCCAGTCTTCTCAAGTGTTCCTCCAGAGCAGTCTAGGAGTAAGAATCCTTGTTTCAGGATGCCTGCTCTAAGAGGTTCACTGTGACAGTGTGGTGCCTGTTGCTTGCCGCTGCACACAGGTTGTGGATGAGAATCATGAACCATAACACTGACAGACAGTACGTGTAGTCCCCCTTGGGTTGCTGTTGTGGCTGAAATGTAGCTATCACAATGGACTGCAGCAAAATGAAGGGATCATAGCTGCGGCCAGAATATTGGACATTGATTTGTAAGATGTGCTGTGTGCGGTCATACACTAGTTGTGTGTTTTGTGAGTGAAATCCCTTGTGGTTCAGCTACATGGTGCAATTGACAAGAAATGCATGTAAGGCAATGTGATTGCAGTTGACTGCAGCCTGTACCGTGGGGAAATGTACAGTCCTTGTAAACTCTCAGGCTTGCTCCACTCCGCAGGAGGGAATGAGGTCAATTTGTCTGTCTCTGCATAAAGTGCCTCAGCGACCCTCCTTTCTGCAGCAGTGCACTGAAAACTGTGAGGGATTGCTCCCATCTCCTGAGAAGAGGCCAGCTGCAGAGTGGCTCATAGTAGGGATAACATTCACAGCTACCAGCCTGCCCTGAGGTTGGAGTTATGAGGGCAGCAGCTGGCAGGTTTCAGTGATAGCCTCCTCAGGGAAGTGTGGCTGTCTCAGGCATCGGCTGTCACTATTATTGGAAAAAAACAAGAATTGGCAGCGAGTTCCCTGATGGACCTCCCCTGCCAGAGTATCAGTCAAGTCAGAGAGAGAGAGAGAGGACACCATTCGTACGTGTATGTGTATGAGGTTGTGGGGGTGTGGTTTCTGTAATGCTCCTACAGTTGGGCACACCGTACAGAATTACTGTACACATCATTAATTGGCAATAAAAAAGGATAGCGGGTCATAACATTCGCTCAAATCTTCAGCAAGTCAGCCCAAACCCCTCAAAACAACACATCCCTCTGGAAAAGCAGGATACAGATGTTGGAAGCTCAGGGAGAGTCTTTGGAGAGCTATGACTTCGGGAAGCTACAATCATTTCTCAACATTTTACACACTGCTTGCGGCCACGCTCTGCTCCATTTGGTAGCCATGCCTTGTTTTTCCTCGCTGCTTGGAATCTGTCTGAAAGATAGAAAGAGCTTATAATTTCAGATTTAAGAGCTTTGTCTTGTGAAATATCTGAAACCGGCAGCTTATTAGAAAGTAATGATCGTGGGGGAAACGTATCATCACCTCCGGTGGATATTCTTGTACTTTTGCTGAATGCAGTCAGCGTGCCCCCAGCTGCAGAAGTTTGACAGCTGGAACTTTGCAACTTTGTGCACTCAAGTGGCCTTTGTTGGTCAGAATATCTCTTTTTTTGCCTCCCCCAAGAGTCTGCTGCAGGCTTTTCTCTGTGTGTTTGAAGATGGGATGACTGGAACAGCTTATTAATGTGACTGACTTGCGGGCACTGGAGATGGAAGCTGTGAAAGGTAGGTACAAAATACAATTACACACAATTTGCAGCGCAGACACAGGCCCTTCAGTGCAACTGTTATCTGTGAGTGATTAAGTTGCATTCAAGCCGCCTCCCACTCTATTTCCTGCAGTTAATCCCATCAGCAGTACCTTAAATTCATTTTTCTGTCACCTGGCTTTCCCCATAAATGTTTGACAATGTGACAATGACAAGATAACCTGTTTCTCTGATGTTGTTTGAGGAATAAATATTGGCCAGGATTCTGGCCATTGCTCTCCTAGTCCTCTTTGAAATGGTGCCATCAGGGTTGAGAGGGCAGTCGGGGGCCTCAGTTTAACACCTCATTCTAAAGATGATGGACATGATTTTACCACCTTGCCACAGCCGGCAATCAGCACGATGAGCTGGGAAAATACTGCACAAAGTTAAACTCCAATTCACATCCAGTGAGAAAGAGTTTCCCATCTTCCTGACACCTTCCAAGTGGCGTGAACCATTTCGCATCCAAAAGGGACACAAAGTTTCTTAAGACATGATTGACTGAATTTCAGCATCATTAGGGAGTTCCTCACACACACTTCTCCCCTCCTGGATGCTTCCTATCTCTCTGACGAGATGTCATGCTGACGCGAATCACTACTGGCCTGCACTGGCACAGACCTGGCGGGGGTGTGGGGCACGGCATGGGCTCTTGAATCCTTTGGATGGTTGGGAACATGGCCTGAGTGCCCATTGGGCAGTGCCTACCAGACACACTGGCACTGCCCATCAGACACCTGGCAGTGGCCATCAGGCATCTCTGGTGTGCCAAAGGCAGTGCTATGGAGCGGGGGGGCCTGGGTAGGGCCAATGATGGGGTGGGGGGGGATGCTATGCAGAGCGGCTATGCAGTGGGTCTATGCAATGGGGCCATGCAGTGGACTTGTGCACGTGTAGAGCATGAAAGGGAAGGAAACATGTCAGGGCTCAAGATGATGGGGGGAGTGTTGAGGGTCATGATGGGGGGGCATGTCAGGGGTCGCGATGGCAGCGGGCATGTCAGGGGTCGTAATGGTGGGGAGGGGCATGTGAGAGGTCATGATGGTGGGGGGTCATGTCAGTAATGGGTCAGGTTCCCACTGGAAGAGTCCTGATGCCCCGATGAAGATGTCTTGTGTTGGGATAGGGGGAGAACGTGCTGTCGACGAGGGAGAAGGGGGGACAATATCTGTAAGGAGTAGATGGGGTCGCTCAGTGCATCACGAGATTGGGACGCCCTTGCACAATGGCAGCCGAACACCCTGAAGCCAGTTTCACCAATGTGTTTGGGCTCCACCCCCCCGCACTGGTGCCAAGCTCCCAACTCTTCAAAAAAGTGACTGAGTGTTGAAAGATTGTGATGCGGAACTGACACGGTTCACCCCATGTTTCTTGTCATTATGTTTTGGAAAAATTCCACTGATGTCTCCAACAGTGCAGCAGCCCCTCAATCCTGCATCAAGAATGTCAGCCGATTTTTTTTGTGTTCAAATCTTTGGAACGAGGATTTGATTCCTTGGCCTCCTGAATAACTGGCGAGAGTGTTACTGAGATAGAGCTGACATGATGGATACAAATCCCTCATTTAAGCCCTTCAATGACATAGCCTCCCTTAGGTTCTGCACTGAAGATCCCTTGTCCTTGGTCACTCCAATTCACAACTAAACATCATGAACCTCCTGTCTTTTTACTGTTCCATCCTCATATCTTTACTCAATGGCACCCTTAACATGAATATTATGTTAAAAAAAATGGTTAACCCTATCATTTCACTTGTGCTTGAGCCTCAATCATCAAAAAGGTCATGACACCAATTTCAATCTCCTTCACCTCCCTCCATTCTTACATTGCCTTACGTCCTCAACTCACAGCAGGTTAGGTGTCATCCATGAATCCTGCCATTGACCATTTGGGCTGATATCTACTCAGTGGATAATATGCTCGCCTCTCAGATTGAGTTCAAGCCCCAATTTTGAGACTTGAGGACTTAATGTAAGCTGACCCTCCCAGTGCAGTGCTGAGGGAGTGCCACACTGTTAGAACATTGCCCTTCATTGGAACAGTTAAACCAAGGCCCTCGAAGTTGGAATTAAAAGATGCCATGACACTGTGGGGAAGAGCGGGGGTGTTCCCATATTGTTCCACTTAATATTTGAAGCATGGACTGGATGGATAGGGAGTAGCTGTTCCTCTTATTTGAAGGGCCAGTTACGAGGGGACACAAGTTAAATGTGAGGGGTGGGATGTTTAGGGGGGATTTGAGGAAAAACCTTTCTACCCAGAGGGTGGTGAGGGTCTGGAATGCATTGCCTGGGAGAGTGGTGGAGGCAGGATGCGTCACATCCTTTAAAAAATATCTGGATGAATACTTGGCACATCATAACATTCATGGCTATGGGCCAAATGCTGGCAAGTGGGATTAGATGGACAGGTCAGGGCCTTTCATGCGACAGTGCAGATTGATGGGCTGCAAGGCCTCTTCCGCACTGTAGTAACCTGTGATTATGTGAATATTTATCCTTTAACTAATTTCAGTAAAACAGATGATTTGGCCATTTAACTTTATGCTGTTTGTTGGATCTTGCTGTGGTGCAAATTTGCTGCCACATTCCCCAACATTATGACAATGCACTTCATAGGAAACAAAGTTCTTTGGATGCTTAAGATGTGAAAGGTGCTATAGAAATTTTGCCTGACTGTGGAAAATACTTTCTTGTCACTCCATTCCAAATTGTTCCTTGCGTTATCAATCTCTATCCATCCAATCAGCACAATATCTCAGCATCTATTGACTTGTGAACTTCTCCCCCATGTTACTGCCATTCTTGTTTCTCACAGGTAAATTGATTGTCTCTCACCTCTGTATACAGTCCTGGTCGGTCACCCTATTATAGAAAGGATATTATTAAACTAGAAAGGGTGCAGAAAAGATTTACTTGGACACTCCCAGAACTTGATGGTTTAAGTTATAAGGAGAGGCTGGGCAGACTGCGGTATTTTTTCCCCAGAGTGTAGGAGACTTAGGGGTGATCTTATAGCGGCCTATAAAATAATGAGAGGCATAGATTGGCTAGATAGTCAACATCTTTTCCCAAAGGTACAGGAGCCTAAAACTAGAGAGCATAGGTTTAAGGTGAGAGGGGAGGGATACAAAAGAGTCCAGAATGGCAATTTTTTCACACAGAGAGTGGTGAGTGTCTGGAGTGAGCTGCCAGTAGGTGAATCTAATTTTTTCTTTTAAAAAGTATTTTGACAGTTACATGGATAAGATGTGTATACAGGGATATGGGCCAAATGCGAGCAAATGGGACTAGCTTAGTAGTTAAAAAAAAAGGGGGTATGGACAAGTTGGGCTGAAGGGCCTGTTTCCGTGCTGTAAACCTCTATGACTCTTTGACACTCCTGTTCTTGCACCACCAGGTGTAGCTCCTTCTTCATCCATTTGAATCAAGGGGCAGTAACCCTGAGTTACAGAGGCTGTCTGGTCATGCATTGATATTCTGCCCTTTGAAGTCAACGGAGAAGAAAATGAGATGTTGTGTAATGTAACTGCTGAGCGGTTAACCCACCACCACTTCCTAAAAGCAATCTCGCTCCCCATCCACACCATCTATTTCAATTCGCATTTAACACTCCAGTGTCTCTTTTTTTTCCAGATTGTTTGAAACAAGATACTGTCAGCCCCTTGAGAAAATCCACAGGCCTGGATCTGAGCTTCAATCACTCTCCTCAGTCACTGACTTCCACCATTTCATTTATAGAGTGAAAAAGAATACACTCTGCCTTGAAGTATAATGTTCTGTTTGATGTTGATAAAGAGTGAAGGAAAACCTAATGACCAGGGACGATAATGATTAGATCATCAAACGGATGGAAGTGTAGATAGCTTCGGCCCTTGGGACTGCAGAGGATGGGCTAGATAAGGTGGAAAGTACAGTATTAATGGAAAATGTCATTCTACAGGCAATTCAAGCCTTGAAAAGTCGACTTCTGAAAAACAAATCTGATTTTTGATGATTTTGCTTCGCAGATCACAAAGATTTACAATTGGCATTAACTGAAGAACCATTCCTTACTCAACATTTTAACTGTGTGTTTGAGATTGTTTCTTGTGCAGTGAAGCAGTGAAATGTATCTGTATCTACATCCTCCTCTACACAATGAAGGAAAATATTTTCTGCTTGTGAGATATGTGAAGTGGGGAGGTTTGCGTTTTGTTTGTCATTAAGACCAGTGAGTGGCAGAAAATAGATTATTCCAGTGTCTATCTCCTACTGAGTTGAACAGTTTAATGAGGTCCATTTAAAATCCAATCCAGTGCTCCCCAGCCACTTCTTCTGGGTCCCAGACAGACAACAGTTGCAAAGACGTTAGAGCCCAGATTCTCAGAGGCCTCCCTCACCAAAAGGCTCTGGAGGTGTGATGTACTGGTGCAGGCTTCCCTTTGCAGTGGTCAGGGCCCACCCAGAAGGCAGCAGACCTGTAGCAGAAGGATGCAATCTCAGGAGGGGTCTCTTCAAGACTTTGCTTTCCTCCTCTTCTGGTGCTGAGCCTTCCCCCCCTTTCTGGGCCACCTCTTTTCCATCCCTTTCTGACTCTGAGGCCTTTGCCCCTTTGCCCCAGTTCCATTTACCCTTGAACCCTTGTGCCTTCAGCCCCTGCCCCTTCACCCTTCAGGCTCTGTGTGTCCTGCATTCTGGTTGAGTGCATTGGCCCTTTCCGGTGCCCGTATGTCTGCCACTATCCCCTCACCCTTGCTGCAACTCCCCGAATCCTCAGCTGGAACCTCCCCCGAACCCACTGGTGCCCACCCCAAGGCCCTTTGCTTGCACCCTCTCACCACCCCCTCCCCCCACAAAAGGCCTCTGCTGCTCCCCTTTGCCCTTGCTGGTGTCGCTGCCTTCTTTTTCCTCTGTGTCAGCAGTGCCCTGTG
The DNA here is from genome assembly GCF_965287045.1 of Carcharhinus amblyrhynchos. Taxonomy (NCBI): domain Eukaryota; kingdom Metazoa; phylum Chordata; class Chondrichthyes; order Carcharhiniformes; family Carcharhinidae; genus Carcharhinus; species Carcharhinus amblyrhynchos. The sequence continues at coordinate 15,346,374 of NC_137341.1, forward strand.
GCAAGCTGCGCACTCACCTCTGAATGCCCCTCAGACGCTAACATCACATATTGCCATGAGCGGACTTCTGACCGAGGAGGGTGGGGGGTGGTGGTGAGGGATGTTTGCCGCTGGGAGTCCGAATAATGAGGTATTAATTAACAGAAACGAGCTTCCTGTCACTGCATGGTGGGAAACCCATTACATCACTGGTGGGGAGGGGACAATGGCAGCGAGACTTCCTGGTGATGATAAACCCGATTTGGGCCTCCCCTGAGATATTCCCCTTCACTTCCAACAGAGCAGAAAATCCTGGCCCGTATCTTTGCTTCATTTGCACTCGAGCTCCTCCTGATTCTCACATGCTGACACAGCTATTCAGATGCCCAACGTCTAGTCTGCCCCGGCCACGATACGCCCCACCCCCTTTTAGAGGCTTGTGTTTTATTTTGCCCAGCGCAGGCTGGCTTTAAGTGCTGCTTGCTTATCCTGATATTAACCGCTTGCTGGTAGCATGGGTTGGATGCGGAGATCACTCGAGTTGATGTGCCGCTTGCGTCACCATCCGTGGACGCGAGGTGACCGTGCACTGTGATCCCCAGGCCCGTTTCCAATGAACGCCCAACTTAATTGTTTTCGTCCTTCTCCTGAGGTGAGCTGCCTGCTTTATTCTGCAGGCTTCATAAGTCCCGATGGTGTAACGTTACATACGATAGTTCCAAGAAGTTAACAGGGAACTTATTGAAGAAAGAAATATTGAGGATAATTGCTCCCTCTCTCTGATATAAAAGCTCATGGTGGAAATCGACCATTTCAAATCATGGACATTTTGCCTACATAAAAATAAATAATTTTCCGTGAAACATCAGCAACAAAAAAAAATCACAGGGGCCCATAAATAGAGTGGAATTAATATTGATACTGGGAGCCTAGACTTGCCATTGCAGATGGCAAGAGCCTCCCCAAATCACACAAACTCTGTGATGTTATAACCAGATCTTTGGCAGAGCTGCTGCTAACTGGAAAACAGATGTCAAGAGGAGATTTGTTGCAATTTTAAAACCCTCATTAACTCCGCTGTTAAAAGTTATTGCTTTGGAGTGCTGTGGTGAACAGCCGGGAATTGGCTCCTTTCACATGAGGCTTTGCATTCCTCAGCAACAGGAGGAGACCAATTCACCATATGTTGTGCCATGTGGTGTTGGCTTTGCACAGAAAGTGAGGAAGCTCCCTGTTGATGTGTGTGTATGTGACCAAGCATCCCTTAGGGGTGGCGCAGTGACACAAGGAGCGGCGGGGTGGCACGGCACTTAGCACTGCTGCCTCACAGCACCAGCAACCCGGGTTCGATTCCCAGCTCGGGTGGCTGTCTGTGTGGAGTTTGCACATTCTCCCCATGTCTGCGTGGGTTTACTCCAGCTGCTCCAGTTTCCTCCCACAATCCAAAGATGTGCGGGTTAGATGGATTGGCCACGGTAATTTGCCCCTTAGAGTTAGGGGACTAGCTAGGGTAAATGCATGGGGTTATGGGAGTGGGCCAGAGTGGGATTGTGGTCGGGTGTAGACTCGATGGACTGAATGACCTCCTTCTGCATTGTGGGGATTCTTTGATTCAATTAGCTTGCCTTGCTTATTTGTACATCACCTCCCAGTCCAGCTTCAATTTCAAAATCCTTGTCCTGCGTTTCAAATCCCTCCACTGCCTCACCTATCCCTCACTCACATCAGGCTGACAAATGTCTGAAATCTCTACTCCAATTCTAGCCCCTTGCACATTCTCGATTTTCTGTGACGTACAATTGTCATCAGCTGCCTTAGGTTCTAAGCTGTAGGATTCCCTGTCTAAGCCTCTCCGTCAATCTATGTGTCCTCTTTTAAGACAGATCTTAAGACCTCTGTGCCCAAGGGTGGAAGTTTTCCTTCCCTCCTGCCACGGGAATTGTAGCAGGCGGGACATGGACCATGCAAAGTTTCCATTGATCTCGGGGGGGATTTTCCGGCCTTGGGGTGAGCATGGCCGAAAAATCCCACCTCCCGTTTTGAGTCATCTACCCTCTGTGGCTCTGTTAGAAATTCTAAGAACAACAAAGAGCAATACAGCACTGGGATAGTCCTTCAGCCCACCAAGTGTGAGCTAATTCCTAATCCTTATTACCCATTTTCCATTTGATAATCCTCCACAAAAGCACCTTGGGAGAAATTCTGATTGATGACCTTTTGTTGTTATATGGAAGGTCCATTTTCTTCATTGTGTCTCTTCTATCTGCCCTCCCACCTTTAATGCCCAACATTTCCCCAACTCCCTTTCACACCAAAATTTACGGTGATCTTTCCGAGAGAAATTTTACCCATCTTTCCTGCAGCATCATTTGCCTCTATTCCAACATAGATACCAGTTTAAGGAAAGCATAAAGGCAATACTACCATAAGGAGTAATAGTCATAGATCATAGAAACCCTATGGGTCATTTGGCACATCGAGTCTGCACTGACAACAATCCCTCCCAGGCCCTATCCCCGTAACCCCACACATTTACTCTGCTAATCCCCCTGACACTAAGGGACAACTTAGTATGGCCAGTCCACCTAACCTGTACATCTTGGGACTCTGGGAGGAAATTGGATCACCTGAGGGAAATCTATGTAGACATAAGAACATAAGAAATAGGAGCAGGAGTAGGCCATCTAGCCCTTCGAGCCTGCCCCGCCATTCAATAAGATCATGGCTGATCTGTCGCTGCTCAGTTCCACTTTCCCGCCCTCTCCCCATAACCTTTAATCTCCTCTCCTATCAAAAACCCATCAACCCGCGTCTTAAAAATATTTAGCGAGGCAGCCTCCACCACTTCAACGGGCAGAGAATTCCAGAGATTCACCACCCTTTGAGTGAAGAAGTTCCTCCTCAACTCCGTTCTAAACTGCCCCCCTTTTATCTTGAGGCTGTGCCCCCTAGTCCTACTGTCTTTTTTGAGTGGGAAGAGCCTCTCCACCTCTATCCTATCCATCCCATTCATCATCTTATCCGTCTCAATGAGATCTCCCCTCATTCTTCTAAACTCTAACGAGTACAAGCCCAGTTTATTCAGCCTCTCCTCATAGCTCAACCCCCTCAACTCCGGTATCAGCCTAGTAAACCTCCTCTGCACTCCCTCCAAGGCCAAAATATCTTTGCGCAGGTGCGGCGCCCAAAACTGCACACAGTACTCCAGCTGCGGCCTCACCAATGCCCTATACAGCTGCAGCAAGACGTCCCTACTTTTATATTCAATCCCCCTCGCTATGAAGGCCAGCATCCCATTCGCCTTCCTAACCACCTGCTGCACCTGCAAGCTGGGTTTTTGCGACTCATGCGCAAGGACCCCGAGGTCCCTCTGCACCGTCGCCTGCTGCAGTTTTTCGCCCCGTAAGTAATAGTCCTTCCTACCATTCTTCCTACCAAAGTGGACCACCTCACACTTGCCAACATTAAATTCCATTTGCCATTTCCTGGCCCATTCGCCCAGCCTATCTAGATCCTTCTGCAGACTCTCCACACCCTCCGCACAATTTGCCGTTCCCCCAATCTTGGTGTCATCAGCAAATTTCGACACCCTACACTTGGTTCCCTCCTCCAGATCATCTATATAAATGGTAAAAAGCTGAGGCCCCAGCACCGACCCCTGGGGCACTCCACTAGTCACCATCCACCAATCCGAATAGCACCCGTTGACCCCCACTCTCTGCTTCCTATTTGACAACCAATCCTCTATCCACGCTAACACCCTACCCCCAACTCCATGTCCCTCGACCTTCTGCAATACAGACACAGGGAGAATATGCAAACTCCACATAAACAGTGACCCAAGCTGGGAATTGAACCCCGGTCCTTGGCGCTGTGAGGCAGCAGTGCTAACCACAGTGCCACTGTGTCGCCCTTGTATGAGTGAGCTGTGTTTTTCGCCATAGCCCCTCACTCTTCAAACCTCTTCCTCTGCTATTATTATGCTGCCTAGTGGCATAACCATTGGTCAAAGCTTATAACCCTTGGAAAGGGAAAGAACCTGAACAAATTTGGATCCATTGAGACTGGTGGCATTTTGTTTAAGGACAGTATGGCTCGCAGTAAGAAAGCATTTTAAAGCATTGCTGTGGCACTCATTGTCATCCTCCTGTTAACCTTAGTTAGGTTGTGTAGGCAACTTCAGGCTGTGCTCTACCTAGGTTTTTTAGTATAACTTTTTCACTTAAATTGAGGAAACCTGCATGAACTGGCCCTTTGCATGCTGAAGGAGCTATGAAATTGATTTCCTTTAATGTTGTGACAGAGGCTGTGATAATTTTTGGAGGTCTCTGTTGTGTTTTTCTGATGTGTACTAGGAATTTGTATGTGGGTAACTGCTGGTGTTTTTCTGATATGTATTGGGTGTGTGTGGGTATCTGTGGTGTTTTTCTGATATGTATTGGGAGTGTGTGTGGATATCTGCTGGTGTTTTTCTGATGTGCCTAGGGAATGTGTGTGGGTATCTGCTGGTGTTTTTCTGATGTGTATAGGGAATGTGTGTGCGTATCTGCTGGTGTTTGTCTGATGTGTATTGGGAGTGTGTGTGGATATCTGTGCATGTTTTTCTGATGTGTACTGGGATATCTGCTGGTATCTGCTGGTGTTTGTCTGATATGTATAGTGAGTGTGTGTGGATACCTGCTGGTGTTTTTCTGATTTGTGTAGGGAATGTGTGTGTGTATCTACTGGTATTTTTTTGATGTGTATCAGAAGTGTGTGTGGATATCTGCAGGTGTTTTTCTGATGTACATTGGGAGTGTGTGTGGGTGTCTGCTGGTTTTTTTTTTATGTGTTTTGGGAGTGTGGATATCTATTGGCAGAAATTTTCTGATAATCAGGAAGCTGCTCCACTGTATGGGAGAGAATGTTCCTTCCCACCCTCAGTCTAGTAGCCTGTTCTAGGTCTTCAAACCAGGGGCCTTGTAGCTTTTAGAGCCTGAATTATTCCATACTTTGTGCAAATTTGCAGGCAGGATACCTTAGTTACTAGCTGACTTCAATGAACCTAACTGGGGAGAGTGATTGCAATCTAGGAGATGAACCTGAGTCCATGTGGTTGTCTGGGCGAATGCTGGCTGGGGCTTGAGATCCGGAAACTATAGTTCTCGCTGGTGAGTTTGTGATCTGCCTTCCCCACTCCAGTTATGTTACCAGGTTTATGCCCAGAGCGTGCTTTACATGAACTTGAATGAATTTTAATATTAACCCACCCCATGTCAGATATAACTTACCCCCACCCGCATACTATACGTCACGTTTGGCACAGCTTATAATAAGCTAACCCTGATGTGAACCTTATAGCCCCTGGGGGAGAGGCAGTGGCCTGGCCATGCCTCCTGACACTGACCTTGGCACAGGTTGGTACTGCCAGATTGGCATGCCCATGTCAACTTGGCAGTGCCAACCAGTGCCAATGGGTGGGCCCCAGTGGGAGCCTTATTGAGGGGGTTGATGGCAGTTGGGAACGGATGGAGGAGCTATGGATATAGGTGACGGCTGTTGGGGAGTGTGCTGGGAGTGGGGAGGAAAAGTGGGTGATGGCTTAGACTGTGGAGGAATGGGGAGAGGCCGATGATTGGGAGAGGGAGGGGACAGGAGAGGCTAATGATGGGGGGGACGGAAAATGAACGGGGCGGGCAGGAAAGGAAGATGATGGAGGAAGGGGCAATGATCAGGGGAGGGCAGAAGCGGTTAATGATGGGGGAAGGGCAATGATCGGGGGGCGGGGCAGAAGAGGTTGATGATGGGGGAGAAACAATGACCAGGGGCCGGGCAGCAGAGGCTGATTATGGGGGGAGAGGCAATGATTAGGGTATGGAGGGAGGGGCTAATGATGGGGAAGGGGCAATGATCGGGGGTGTGGCAATGATGGGGAGGGGCAATGATTGGGGGTGTGGCAGGAGAGGCCGATGATGGGGGTAGGGGAAATGATCGGGGACAGGGTAGGAGAGTTTGATGATGGAGGAGGGGAAATGATCAGGGATGTGGAGGGAGAGACCAATGATGGGGGTAATGATCTGTGATGGGGAAGGGGAGTCCCCTGAGACCCGCTTGGTTGGCTGGAGGGGACGGGGGTGAAAGGTTTACTCGAGTTAAAGATGGTGTCCCGATCTCAGTGCAGCCAGGTTTGCCAGCATGTTGAAATCCCGTCGTCCTGTATGACAGCGGGAAACACGCCCCCTTTGATTTTTTTTGGCAGAATGTCATAAAATCTGGAGAGAAATTTGACGTGTTGAGAGAAACACACCAATTTTTTTCACTGGAAACAACACTCTTCTATTTAGCCCTGAATAACAGTTGTTGGAAAACACTTGGGTTTGAACACAATTAGACTTGATTTAATGTCCCCTTGCGTTTGTGCAACATTATGGCAGCTGCTCCCAGGGCCAAGAGGTAAGATTATAGTAATGGCATTGGGGAGCAAGCATGGAGATAAAGAGAAGGAATGGGTGAGTATACTTTTCCCTTTTATTTGGCTTGCGTCTTTATAAGAAATGTCAGTGTAGTAATTTCTTTCGCTTGAGGAGATGAAAATGATCTGACTGTAGCTTATATAACAGCCATGATAGTGTCTGTGGGCAGCCTGGCACACAGCAATTCAATCTTTATCTTTATTGCTTTCTTGTGGTTTATTGATTAATGAATGAAATTACTGACACAAATTTAATTCCCCTCATTCCATAACCCTTATCCGCTTTCTGCATATTACTCACCTGAGCTATTCAGTGCACTTTATGTTGTATTTCCACTCATTCAGTTTGAACGCCTAGCCAGATTTATCGCAGTGCAGCCTGTAACATTTTCTCCTGCAGAATCCCAGCAAACTCTGAAATTTTAATCATTCCTTCAATATTATTGCTGGCACATGAAGATAGAACATTTTAATTATTTCCCGCGTTTCATCTCTCCCGCTTTGTTCTTTGATGAACTTGTCAGGGCTCGTTTTAGCTTTTATCGCCAGTCAAGGAACAGGTTCCGGTGAATCAGGAAAATGTTTTCCACCTCACTTGCTTTTTGTGCAAAACGGGTGATAATGAATTGCTGCCAGTAAAAATTGAGCAGAAGGAGCAAACGCCAATCTCTGTGCAGTTTTTTTGACTCTCCTTGACAGTCAAATGAGGAGATGAGGCTGAGCGATCATTTCGTAGATTTGACCAGTTTGATTCTCTTTTCAAAAGCGGATGAGCCCTTTGGACTTCCTGTTTCAATTTCAGAGTTCCATCCCCCTTTCGTCCTTCGGACTATCTCTACCAACTCCTTTAGCTTTGACAGCAGCCAGGTTCCAGCCACTGTTTCCCAAGTGTTCTCTTAACTTCAAGTCATGGAATCATGGAATTTCTACAGTACAGAAGGAGGCCATTCAGCCTGCACTGACAATGGGCCCCGTAACCCCACATATATACCCTGCTAATCCCCCCCAAAATTAGGGTCAATTCAGCGTGGCCAATCAACCTAACTTGCATATCTTTGGACTGTGGGAGGAAATCCACGCAGACACGGGGAGAATGTGCAGACTCCACACAGACAGTGACCCAAGCTGGAAATTGAACCCGGGTCTCTGGCACTGTGAGACAGCAGTCCTAACCACTATGCCACCATGCCGCCCCAAGTCCTGAAGTAGTTGCCCTGTTTAGCAACTCTGAACTAGATTCAGTGCTGCAGTTTTGCAAACAATGTCCTGATTAAGGAAACAATCCCCAATGTGTTTTTGAAAAGTTGCTCAATTTTAACCATTAACCTCCTGGTCTATTATGATGTAGAGATGCCGGCATTGGACTGGGGTAAGCACAGTAAGAAGTCTCACAAGACCAGGTTAAAGTCCAACAGGTTTATTTGGAAGCACGAGCTTTTGGAGCACTGCCCCTTCCTCACCTGATGAAGGAGCAGTGCTCCAAAAGCTCATGATTCCAAATAAACCTGTTGGACTTTAACCTGGTGTTGTGAGACTTCTTACTGAGATTATCATGTGATTTCTGCAAGGTTGTCTATAAGTCTGTGACTGATAACATATTTCTAATAATTATTATTTCTTGACTCAAACCAGCTAAGCTATGGCTGTGCATTATCTTTCATGAAAATGTATTTCTCAATGCCCTTAGTTAAGAAACTATCCTCCTTCTTTTCTTTCCGTTTGATCTCTGGAAAATTCTCAAGTTGGGAACGTTTTCTTCCCTGCACTATATCGAGAGTAATCGACCGTGTGTCTCATATATGCATGACATCAATCTCACAGCAGTACATAAATTGTACAGGAGCTATAGATCCTGTTTGTACAAGTGGCCTGCTGTGTCTGTACAGGAACTGCATGTCATTTATTAGTCTGCTACCCCTGCCTGAGATGATAGAGAAGTCCTTAGAGTCTCCTCCATCATCAGTGTTGATGTACATGGCACTAAACATAGGTGTCAGCTGTGGCTCAGAGGTAGCACTCTGACGTTTGAGTCATTAGAACGTCAGTTCAAGTCCCACTATATCTAACACAAGTATTGTGCTCCCCCAGTTAAGGTGCTGCAATATTAACCTGAGGCCCCATCTGCTCTCACCAGTTGTTCCAATGGCACCATTTGAATTGGGTGTTCTGGAAGTGTCCTAACCAAAATCTATCACTCAACTAACAGCAGTGCAAATCAGCTGACAGGTCTCCTGCACTACAATAGAGGCCACATTTCATAGTTAAGAGTGGTTAACTCTTGTGACACAGTGGTTAGCGCTGCTGCAGGGATCCAGGTACGATTCTGGCATCAGGTGACTGTGGATTTTGCACGTTCTCCCCATGTCAGCATGGGTTTCCTCTGGGTTCTCCAGTTTCCTCCCACACTCCAATGATGTGCAGGTTATGTGGATTGGCCATTCTAAATTGATCCTAGTGTCAGGGGGACCAACAGGGTAAATACCTGGGGTTATGGGGATAGGGCCTGGGTGGGATTTTATTGGTGCAGACACGATGGATTGAATGGTTTCCTTTTGCACTGGAGGGATTCTATAACTTAGTGAAGTACAGCATTTACTGTAATAAACCTTGGGATGTTATGAATGTCCCTTTACAAAATGCATGTCTCTCTATGAACTATTGGGGTCTGGCTAAGAATATGCTTTTAACTGTGTGCACAGAGCTTACACATGAACCATAGTGAGAACCAATGACATAGACTCTGAGGAGCAGTAGGAAAAGTGAGATGCTTTGGAGCAAGACATGGCTTCCAGACTACTGGCACCGGGTGGCACAACAGCGCAGTGGTTAGCACTGCTGCCTTGCAGTGCCAGGGACCTGAGTTCGATTCTGGGTAACTGTTTGTGTGAAGTTTGCACGTTCTCCCTGTGTCTGTGTGGGTTTCCTCCGGGTGCTCCGGTTTCCTCCCACAGTCTGAAAGACGTGCTGATTAGGTACATTGGCCATGCTAAATTCTCCCTCAGTGTAACCCGAATGGGCACCCGAGTGTGGCGACTAGAGGATTTTCACAGTAACTTCATTGCAGTGTTAATGTAAGCCTACTTGTGACACTAACAAATAAACTTCAAAGGGGTGCAATTTGAACGCCCGCTGAATGGGTCCCTATTGAAAGAAGCGGAACTCATTCCGTGCTGAATCTAACAAGGTGATAGAAGATGCAAAGTTACCAGTATTAAAAAATAATACATTCAGAGGATCACTTGCAAAATTGTTTGATAGTTTTGTAGCAACTTGTTCACTTTGATGTATATATAGACACAAAGCTCATTCCAATGCTGCCAAGAATAAATAAATAATTCAATAGGTGGTATTCAGTTCCGTCAATGTGACAGCATAGATTCATATCTTTCGCCCTTTTGGTTGAGATTGAGCTATGTATTAAGCTCTGGTAATCTGAATAATAGGTGCTGTGTGACTTTTATCCTTTGCAATTTTTATTTTTCTTTGTGCCTGCCTTTTAGGCTGGCAGGAAGATTAAAAAAAGCAATACTTGCATTATTATTGACTTTTCAGCCCAGGAGGTATTTTTTGCAGTGTAGTTACTGTTCAACAGGGGAAGCATGGTGGCACGGTGGTTAGCACTGCTGCCTCAAAGCGCCGGGGACCCGTGTTCAAATCTGGTCTGGGATCACTGTCTATGTGGAGTTTGCACGTTCCCCCTGTGTCTGCATGGGTTTCCTCCGGGTGCTCCAATTTCCTCCCACACGTCAATGATGTGCGGGTTAGGTTGATTGGCCAAGGTAAAATTGACCCCAGTGTTAGGGGTATTAGCAGGGTAAATATGTGGGCTCATAGGAATAGGGCCTGGGTGTGATTGTGATCTGTGCAGACTCAATGAGCCAAATGACCTTCTGCACAGTAGGGATTCTATGAATCTAACGTCAGGAGATGCTGCAACTAATTGGCACAGTGAGGCCCCACAAAAACATGTGTGACAGGCTTGATAAGCTGCTTTGGCATTGTTGGTTGACTGATGAATATTCACTTGGACACCAGGATGGATTGTCCAGCTTTTGACTGGAATAATGCAGTAGGATCTTTCAGGGTGCTTTGTCAGCTCATCGGAAACACTGACAGTGTAGTACTCCCTCAGAACGGCACTGGAGTTTTAAAAAATTCATTCTTGGGTCATGGGTGTTGCTGGCTGGCCACCATTTATTGCCCAACCCTAGTTGCCGGAGGCCAGTTGAGAGTCAACCACATTGCTGTGCCTCTGTGTCACATGTAGGCCCGACCAGATAAGGACAGCAGATTTCCTTCCCTAAAGGACATTAGTGAGCCAGATGGATTTTCTGACAATTGACATGGTTTCATGGTCATCATTAGATTCTTAATTCCAGATTTTTAAAAAAACTTTCATTCAAATTCCACCATCTGCTGTGGTAGGAATTGAACCAGGTCCGCAGAACATTTGCAGAGTTTCTGGATTAATAACTTAGTGGTGATACCACTAGGCTATTGCATCCCTGTGGCAGCCGAGTCTATGTACGTGGCATCAGACTCAACCACAGGACCTTCTGGCTCAGAGATAAAAGGGCCTCCAACTGAACCACAGTTGGCAAAAGAAAATGCACTCATTTGTTTCATAATTGCCGGTGGAAAATGTCCTTCTCATGGGAAACCTTTTGACTCCAGAAATGGTCTTTGGAATGCGCAGACAATCAGTGCACAGCCAGCTCCCAAAAACAGCAAATGACCAAATGAGCATGAGTTTTGACAGTGCTTGAGGGGTGGAAGTCAGACATGGGCCTCAATTTTAAACTTTGTCCAAAACTTGGCAACAATGCAATACTCTCTCAATGCTCTTCTGAAGTGCCAGCCTTAGTTTTGAGCCTTAGATTGTCTCTGGTATTGGCAAAGGCCAAAGTTGAGTGGGAAAAGTGGGATTGAAGTTGTCGATGACAACGGGGGCTTTCTCCACCATACAACGCAAAATATTGAACAAAAACTTCTTCAAGTCACTGGCCCATGATGTATCGCTGGTGGGGCAGCTACTGGTTCACCCACCTCACCAGCAACTTAGGCACTTGATGATTCGGGCACCAATTTTAAAGGTCACCCAGTGAGCAAACCAGTTCACCCAGGTGCATGCCCCGGGCACTACTCTGGCACACCCCAGCACTACCCAGACATCAAGCTGCTGTTATCTGGGCACTATCCAGGCTACTCTGTCTCCCCTGAGCACTGCACACACCTGAGCTTTCCTAGGAAGTACTGCTCACCAGTTTGGAGAGCTTTGACACCACACAGCGGTGAGGGGTGATTCTGCTTACAGGCTTGATAACAATTTGTAAATTTATAGAACGTTTCTGATGCAGAACATTGGGGAATGTGACATTGGCAGAGGGAGGGAACAATCGCTACATGCTTTTACGTCCTTGTGAATCATGACTCTGGACTTCTCGCGATATTTTCTGCTCCTGTCACTGAGTCCGTCCGACATGGACAGGAAGGGAAAGTCCTGGTCCTGGAGCGGGAGGCTTGAATTCACAAATTACTGACTTGAGTGAGAGAGCTTTCACTGAGCAAAGCCAATTGCGCCTGCTTTACTTTGAATCCATTAACAGCCCCACACAAACAGCAAATTCCACTCCAACATGATTTTCAAGTTTGCTGATAACAACACTGTAGTGGGTCAGATCTTAAACAATGATGAGACAGAGTGCAGCAAAGAGATAGAGAATCTGGTGAACTGATGCAGCAACAATAATCTCTCTCCCAATGTCAACAAAATGAAGGAGAAAGTCATTGACTTCAGGAAGCGCAGTGGAAGACACCCCCCCTGTCTACATCAATGGAGACAAAGTAGAAATGGTCAAAAGCTTCAAGTTTTTAGGTGTCCAGATCACCCACAACCTGTCCTGGTCCCCGCAATGCTGACACTTTCGTTAAGAAAGCCCACCAGTGCCTTTATTTTCTCAGAAGACTAAGGACTCTCACCAACTTTTACAGAGTAAAAGTATTCTTTCTGATTGTATCACAGCTTGGTATGGCTCTTGCTCTGCCCAAGACCACAATAAACTGGAAAGGGTTGTGAATGTAGCCCAGTCCATCACTTAAACCAGCGCCCCCCCCAACTCACTGACACTGTCTACACTTCCCGCTGCCTCAGCAAAGCAGCCAGCATAATTAAGGACCCCACACACCCTGGACATTCTCTCTTTCACCTTCTTCCTTCGGGAAAAAATACAAAAGCCTGAGGTCAGGTACCAACTGACTCAAGAACAGCTTCTTCCCTGCTGCTGTCAGACTTTTGAATGGACCTACCTCACATTAAGTTAACCTTTCTCTACACCCTATGACTGTAACACTACATTCTGCACTCTCTCATTTCCTCCTGTATCAACGGTATGTTTTATCTGTATAACGCACAAGAAACAATATTTTTCATTGTATACTAATACATGACAATAATAAATCAAATCAAATCAAAGTGATTGCACATTAATGGGTTCAGCCTTCCCACAACAACCTTTGCCAACAGCTTTGAGAGAGTTCTGTTTGAATTCTGCACTGTAGATTCAATGATTCTATGATTCTAAATTGAAGTTGAATGAATTCAGGGGAAGCCATGTGCACAAGCTATCTGGACAAGGCTTGTAGAAGTCAGATTGTGCTGACATAACGTATTGCAAGGAGTGTGTGCCACAGGGACATAGAGTTTTACAACACAGCAAGAGGCCCTTTGGCCCATCATGCCTGCACCAGCCATCAAACACCTATCTATTCCAATCCCATTTTCCAGCACTGACTCCATAACCGTGTGTGACTCAATTTTTCAGGGCAAATGGAACTTTCGAGAACCCCCATACATATAACTGCATCTCATTTTTATGTCTCCTTCTTGTTTTCAAATCCCTCCGTAGCCCCCCTCCCTGTCTCATCCAGCCTCACAAACCTCTGAGATAGGGCGGCACGGTGGCACAGTGTGCCAGCTACCTATGTTTGATACCAGCAGCGGGTGACTCTCTATGTGGGGTTTGCACATTCTCCCCGTGTCTGCGTGGGTTTTCTCCGGGTGCTCTGGAGGCAAAAAAAATTTACACTTTGGACACAGAGGGAATGCACGGCCCTCACAGTCAATGTTGTGAACAGTCATGTACACATCTCAGTTCACTGGCCCTTGTTTTACATGTGTATCAGTCATAGCACTAGAAAAGACTACATGGATGGAAATCAGTAGCAATCCTGAGTGCAGGCAACAGTCAACAAAATGTCTCATGGGCTGCACCTAGAAGCTAGATGGGCTGCAAGTGGTTCCCAGGCTGCAGGTTGCCCATCACTGATTTAGCCCCTCAAACCTGTAGTGCTCTTCAAGGGAGATCATGGCTGATCTATGACTTATATGCCCAGTACAAGGTGAAAGAAAGCATTATAAACACCTCATTCTACAGCATGGGGCAGTCCTGGGGCACGGTGGTTCACAAATCTGCCTCTGAGCTGGAAGCGCTGGGATTCACTCCCACTCCAGGACTTAATGGCCAAGAAGGGTGAATTTTTCTCATCCTGCAAATCCTCCCAACACTCTCCAATGACAGGCTGTAAGAATGGGACCGATTTCTGGTCAGCCAAGTGATGGAAAGGATATTGTAGCATCGGCCATCACCATGCGCAGCTCAGACTGCCTGAGTGAATTCTAACCACCAACAGAGTTATGTACAGGTGTCAGTCTAGTTCAGACACTCAAACCCTGCACGGGAATTGAATCCCAATTTTCCGACCCTGAGGTAAGAGTGTCTCTAGGCTGAAGAGAAACTGCATTGTGAAGTGTCCCAGTTTCCAAATCTGAAAACCAAGATGTGATAGGACACGAAGCTCAGAGCAGCAGAGCTGCAATTTGAACTTACATGGCTGAGTCTTGCTGAGGTGTTTGAAGTTGGCTATTTTGACCTAAAGGAGACCTAGAAAACAATGTTCCCTCACAAGACAATGCTGCTTAGTTTAAACCAATGGGAGATTAACCTGGAGAGAGAGAGACAGCAGAAGGTGGCCACTATGTGGAAAGTTGGCATCATCGCCAGCTGTGATTGGATGTTTTCCTGGAGGTGCCAATAAGTAATATCTTATGGGGGGGGTGGAATGAGATGGTGGTAATATCACAGGTTGGTAATCCAGAAGCCCAGGCCAATGGTCTGGGGACACGGGTTCAAAGTCCTGGTGGAGTTTTGATTCAATTCATGAATCTGGAATGTAAATTTGGACTCATCAGTGGTGAGCTATGAAAATATTGTCCATTGTCATAAAGACCTATCTGGTTCACTAATGTTCTTTAGGGAAAGAAATCTGCTACCCTTACCTGGTCTGGCGTACATGTGACTCCAGATCCACAGCAATGTGGTTGACTCTTAACTGACCAGTGAACTGTGCATTTCAAGGACAGTTAGGGATGGGCAGCAGGGAGGGGGGAAGGGGGGGAGGGGGGCACCATTTTAAAATTAGGGATCATCTTTTTAGGATGGAGATGGGAGAAATTTGTTCTCTCAGAAGGTTGTGTGGCCTTGGAATTCTCTGCCACACTTGGAGATGGGGTCATTGAATATTTTTACGGCAGAGGTAGATAGATTCTTGTTAGGCAAGGGAATCAAAGGTTATTGGGATAGATGGGGATATGGAATTTGAAACACAACAGATCAGCTATTGTCTTATTGAGTGATCAAGCAGGCTCAAGGGGCTGAATAGCCTACTTCTGCTCCTATTTTGGATGTATGTATATATTTGTTACAGATAAGAAAACAACAGATGCCAGGGCTTTTTATCACTGTACACAACCCTAGGATTTAGACCTGAAATTACATCCCTTTTGCCAATGTCGATTTACATGTCAATACATCAGAATATATTAAAATATTGGAGCAGGAGTAGGCCATCAAACTCCTGGATTTGTTCCGCTATTGCTGCTCTTTCACACGAATGCCACTTTCTCGCCTGACAGTCATATCCTTTGATTCCATTAGTTCCCAAGTAGCTCGTGATCTCATTCTTAAATATTCCCAATAACTAAACACCCACAGCCCTCTGGGCTCCAGAGATATGAAGATATCATTCTAATCTCACTGGGCAGCATTGCGGCACAGTGGTTAGCACTACTGCCTCACAGCGCCAGGGACCCAGGGTCAATTCCGTCCTTGAGAACTGCCTGTGTGGAATTTGCTTGTTCTCCCCGTGTCTGCATGGATTTCCTCCGGGTTCCTCCCACACTCCAAAGATATACGCGTTAGGTGGATTGGCCATGGTAAATTGCCCCTTCATGTCAGAGGGATTAGCAGGGTAAATATGTGGAGTTACAGGGACGGGGCCTGGGTGGGACTGTTGTTGGTGCAGACTCGATGGGCTAAATTCCCTCTTTCTGTACTGTAGGGCTTATGGACAGAAGTTAGTGTAATCATGGAAACAACCCATTTCAATATAATTCTTCTTTTGAGGTTTGAAATTGAAGTTTCAACTCACCCAACCTTCATTCGATGGACATCAGCCAACAGGGGAGGCAGTGGTGTAATGTTATTATCGTTGGACTAGTAATCGAGAAACCCAGGGTAATGGGTCCCCAGGGTAGTGGCACTGGGGACTTTTATTCGAATCCAACCATGGCAGATGGTGAAATTTGAATTTAATAAAAATCTGTAATTAAAAGTCTAATGATTATGAAACCCCATCTGGCTCAGGAACATTCTTTAGCGACGACAATCTGCCGTCCTTATCTGGTTTGGCCAGATGCCAGTGCCAGTGTGGTTGGCTCTTAAAAGCCCTCTGAAATGACTTTGGAAGATGTTCGGGGCAGTTAGGGAAGGGCAATAAATGCTGGCTAGCCAGCTAGAGCCATGAATGAATAGAAAACATGAATAGAAGAACCTTCAGCTGAGGAAACCATTCAATTTTTTAAAGAAGATTGATGCAAATACGATAAAATTCTACTCAAAGAAACAGAAAATACAAAGCAGGTCTGAGTAAAGATAAATTTGGAAAGTATCAGAAAAGAAAATCTTCAAATTGCAACTTACGAGGTTTAAAGACTGGCTGGGCTTCCCATGTGCCTGAAAGTCTCATGGCAGGATTGAGAGTTCCCCTGAAATCACAATTGGAGGGTTGATGGTTGGGGTGGACAGTTTGTCAGATGTGGTGAATTTGGATGGAGAGTTTTATGAACGAATATAAAAGAATGAAGAGATTTGTGTGTATTGTAGTGGGGTGCCCAACTCATTTGCGCCCGAACTTTCGTGATCTTTTGTGCCCCGTGTGTGCTTTTGTACCTCTTATACCGGCACGGCGGCACATTGGTTAGCACTGCTGCCTCACAGTGCCAGGAACCAGGGTTTGATTCCCGGCTTTGGTCACTGTCTGTGTGGAATTTACACGCTCTCCCTGTGTCTGCGTGGATTTCCTCCGGGTGCCCTGGTTTTCTCCCACACACCAAAGATGTGCGGGTTAGATTGATTTGCCATGATAAATTGCCCCTTAGTGTCAGAGGGCCTAGGAGGGTAAATATGTGGGGCTATAGGGATAGACCTGGATGGGATTGTTGTCGCTGCAGGTTTGGGTGGGCCAAGTGGTCTCTTTCTGCACTGTAGATTCTATTATATGATTTTATACCTGGTTCACTCACTCTCTTTGCACAGAGGAAACTTCAGGTCATTGTATACATGAACTGTATATGGAGTCTGGCTGGAAAATTTTCAACCTGCCACAGGGTGGTTTACCACCTACTATGGCAGGATTTGAACCTGGAACCCCAGAGCATTGCCCTGTAGGTTTACCAGTTCAGTGACCTACACCACTAGGCCGCAAGATCTTGTTCAGACCTGCAGGATGCGATGACCTCTCAGTGAGGTGCACAGTTGGCTTAGAGGCTCACCAAGCATGTTAAATTCAGAAGCAGTCAGCATTTGATTGCGTCTGAAAACTAGCTTTTCCCCTGGTTTCTGTGACTATGACTCATCTTTCATTCCCTCACCCTGCAGTATAAATATCTCCCATTTTATATGCCTTTTATCTTTGACAAAGTGTCATTTGGTCTTGAAACGTCAGCTCTTTTCTCTCCTTACAGATGCTGCCAGACCTGCTGAGATTTTCCAACATTTTCTCTTTTGCTCTCAACATTTGATTAAATTAATTTCCATTGGTTTTCTGCTGACAACAATCTATTAACAGATCAAGGATCAACCACATCTCCCCAAACCTGTTTTTATCACCTCCCAATCATGTGGCAATAATGTTCACAGAAGCTGATGACTCAAGTACTTCAACTCACTTAACATTGTGTGAAGTGACAGGAGAACCCATGGCAGCATTATCACTCTAAGTGTGGGCTGGCTTCCAAAAGGGTCATTTGTGCTCTCAACTGACAGAACAAGCTTCAAGAAAGTTGCTTCAAGTCAGTGGTTTCTGTTTAGTCATTTGGAAAGAAATTGTAAACTCGGGGGGAAAAAAATGTTTCAAAGACTTTTACTTGTTTCACGGAGCGGAGCGGAAATGTTGCTGTATTACCAACTTCACCCCCCCCCTCCCAACTACTGGCTCAATCCTCCCTTCCAGCCAATGGCTGGGTTCGTGGCAGGCGAACGTCATCTCTCCATGTTAAATACTGACCAGTCCACTGACTCGAACTAACCCCTATGGGGGACACCACTACAGTAACTGTCTTCATTAGTGAGTGTGTAGAAGACTGTGCTAAAGAAGCAAATCCGTGTGTTCCCCAACCAGAAACCATGGATGAACAGGGATATCTACTGCTTGCTGAAGTCCAGGTCTGAGGCATTCGAGTCAGGCGACACTGACCTACACAAGAAGGTCAGAGGCCCAAAAGCTAGTGGCTTTTGCTACCAAATAAACCTGTTGGACTTTAACCTGGTGTTGTGCGACTTCTTACTGTGTTTACCCCAGTCCGACTCTGGCATCTCCACATCACATCTACACAAGAAAGCCAGATATGATCTAAGGAGATCCATCAAAGATGCCAAAGGACGATACTGGACCAAGCTAGGGTCCCAGGCTAGCCACACCGATCCCTGCTGACTATGGCAAGGTCTGCAAGACATAACAGGCTGCAAGAAGAAGGCATGTAATATCACCAGCTCCAACGCACCCCCGCCCCCACCCCCCCCGATGATCTCAGTGCATTCTACACACGTTTTGAGCAAGAGGTCAGCGAGAGCTTGCCCTCCACCTTGGAAGCCCTGGATGAACCTGTATCTGGGATCATCACTGCAGATGTCAGAGCAGCTTTCTCGAAGATCAAGGCCTGGATGTGGTACCTGGATGTGCAGTCAGATCCTGCATGGATCAGCTGGTGGGGGTATTCATAGACATCTTCAACCTCTCTTTACAACAATCTGAGGTGTCTATCTGCTTCAAGAAGATGACCATTGTCCCAGTACCTCAGGAAAAGCAAGCAGCGAACCTGTATGACTATCGGCTGGTGGCTCTGACATCTATCATTCTGAAGTGCTTTGAAAGGTTGATCATGGCACGAATCATTTCCAGCCTCCTGGAGTACTTGGATCCACTACAGTTTGCCTACCGCTGCAACAGGTCCACAGCGGACGCCATTTCCCTTGCCCTGCACTCAACTCTGGAACACCTAGATAATAAGGACATATATGTCGGACTTCTATTTATTGACTACAGTTCAGCCTTCAGCACTATTATTCCCAAACTCCGTGGCCAGGGCCTCGGCACCTTCCTCTGCAACTGGATCCTGAACTTTGTAACTCACAGACCACAATCAGTATGGATAGGCAACAATACCTCCTCCACGATCATCCTCAACACCACTGCTCCAAAAGGCTGTGTTCTCAGCTCTCTACTATACTCCTTATACACCTATGATTTGCGGCCAAATTCCCCTCCAATTCAATTTTCAAGTTTGCTGACTACACCACTGTAATGGGTCGGATCTCAAACAATGATGAGGCAGAGTACAGGAATGAGATAGAGAATCTGGTGAACTGGTGCGGCAACAATAATCTCTCCCTCAACATCAACAAAGTGAAGGAAATTGTCATTGATTTCAGGAACCATAAAGGAGAATATGCCCCTGTCTACATCAATGGAACAAAGTAGAAAGGATCGAGAGCTGCAAGTTCTTAGGTGTCCAGATCACCAACAGCCTGTCCTGGTCCCCCCATGCCGACACTATAGTTAAGAAAGTCCACCAATGCCTCTACTTTCTCAGAAGATTAAGGAAATTTGGCATGTCAGCTACGACTGTCACCAACTTTTACAGATGCAACATAGAAAGCATTCTTTCAGGTGGTATCGCAGCTTGGTATGGCTCCTGCTTTGCCTAAGACCGCAAGGAACTACAAAAGGTCATGAACATAGCCCAATCCATCACTCAAACCAGCCTCCTATCCTTTGACTCTGTCTACACTTCTGGCTGCCTTGGCAAAGCAGCTAGCATAATTAAGGATTCCACGCACCCCAGGCATTCTCTCTTCCACCTTCTTCCGTCAGGAAAAAGATACTAAAAGTTTGAGGTCACATGCCAACCAACTCAAGAACAGCTTCTTCCTTGCTGCGGTGGGACTTTTGAATGGACTTACCTTGCATTAAGTTGATCTTTCTCTACACCCTAGCTATTACTGTAACACTACATCTGCACTCTCTCATTTCCTTCTCTATGAACGGTATGCTTTGTCTGCATAGCGTGCAAGAAACAATACTTTTCACTGTATGCTAATACATGTGACAATAATAAATCAAATCAAATCAAAGTTGGGAAATTTGTTTGGAATCTTGCTCCCCTGACTTTCGTGGCGGTTTAAAGGTTGGCCAATGTCCTATGGAGCTTCCCACGAGTACGCGTGTGCAACACATTGGAATCCTGTTTCCCACCCTCCAAGTTTACTGGGAATTTTTAGAACATTCTGTTTCATGACTGTACCTGGAGAGGTGGACTTCTTCTTGGACTTTGAGGTTAGTGGGCGCTGCTTTCCCTCTCCCTTTCACACAGTTACTGAAAGATATCAGCTGCCCATCACACACAGGGGAGAGGTGACAGGACTATTGGGGGAGTTGGAGGAGGCAGGGGGTTGGAGGCAGTCAACAAGCAGAATGGGAGAATGTAAACGACTGTCCAGATGTCATTCTATTATTGTTCATGGAGGTGGGGGCTTATGAAGCCATGGTGGGGCAAGGCAGGAGATCACACAACATCCTGCATATTCAGCCATCCCGTTCTCCAGTTGAATTTGATTTGATTTGATTTAATTTATTATTGTCACATGTATTGAGATACAGAGAAAAGGATTGTTTCTTGCGTGCTATACAGACAAAGCATACCGTTCATAGAGAGTGCAGAATGTAGTATTACATTATAGCTAGGGTATAGGGAAAGATCAACTTAATGCAAGGTAAGTCCATTCAAAAGTCTGACAGCAGTAGGGAAGAAGCAGTTCTTGAGTTGATTGGTACTTGACCTCAGATTTTTGTATCTTTTTCCTGAAAGAAGAAGGTGGAAGAGAAAATGTCTGGGGTGTGTGGAGTCCTTAATTATGTTGGCTGCTTTGCTGAGGCATTGGGAAGTATAGACAGAGTCAATGGATGGGAGGCTGGTTTGTGTGGTGGATTGGGTTACATTTATGACATTTTGTAGTTCCTTGTGGTCTTGGACAGAGCAGGAACCATACCAAGATATGATACAACCAGAAAGAATGCTTTCTAAGGTGTGTCTGTGAAGGTTAGTGAGAGTCGTAGCTGACATGCCAAATTTCCTTAATCTTCTGAGAACATAACATAAGAAATAGGAGCAGGAGTAGGCCATCTAGTCCTTCAAGCCTGCCCCGCCATTCAATAAGATCATGGCTGATCTGTTGTGGCTCAGTTCCACTTTCCCGCCCTCTCCCCATAACCCTTAATCCCCTCACTTATAAAAAACCCATCAACCTGCATCTTAAAAATATTTAGCGAGGCAGCCTCCATCACTTCAACGGGCAGAGAATTCCAGAGATTCACCACCCTTTGAGTGAAGAAGTTCCTCCTCAACTCCGTTCTAAACCACCCCCCCTTTATCTTGAGGCTGTGCCCCCTAGTCCTACTGTCCTTTCTGAGCGAGAAGAGTCTCTCCACCTCTATCCTATCCATCCCATTCATCATCTTATATGTCTAAGTAGAGGCGTTGGTGGACTTTAGTGTCGCCATGGGGGACCAGGACAGGTTGTTGCTGAGCTGGACACCTAAAAACTTGCAGCTCTCAACCCTTTCTAGTTCGTCCCCACTGATGTAGACAGGGGCATGTTCTCCTTTATGCTTCCTGAAGTCAATGACAATCTCCTTCATGTTGTTGACGTTGAGGGAGAGATTATTATTGCTGCACCAGTTCACCAGATTCTCTATCTCATTCCTGTAATCTGTCTCATCACTGTTTGTGACCCGACCCAGTATGGTGGTGTAGTCAGCAAATTTGAAAATCGAATTGGAGGGGAATTTGGCCACATAGTCATAGGTGTATGAGAGTATTGTAGGGAGCTGGGAACACAGCCTTGTGGAGCACCGGTGTGGAGGATGACCGTGGAGGAGGTGTTGTTGCCTATGTTTACTGATTGTGGTCTGTGATTTAGGAAGTTCAGGATCCAGTCGCAAAGTGGTGCCGAAGACCAGGTCAGGGAATTTGGAGAAGCGTTTTGTGGGAATAATGGTGTTGAAGGCTGAACTGTAGTCAGTAAATAGGAGTCTGACACAGTTGTCCTTGTTATGTAGATGTTCCAGGGCCAGGGAAATGGTGTCTGCTGTGGATCTGTTGCAGCGGTAGGCAAACTGTAGTGGATCCAGGTAGTCCAGGAGGCTGGAATTGACTTGTGTCATGACTAGCCTTTCGAAGCACTTCATAATGATGGATGTCAGAGCCACTGGCTGATAGTCATTAAGGCACGCTGCTTGGTTTTTCTTAGGTACCGGGATGATGGGCATCTTTGTAAAGCAGATAGGGACCACACATTGTTGTAAAGAGCAGTTGAAGATGTCTGTGAATACCCCCACCAGCTGATCCGCGCAGGATCTGAGTGCATGTCCGGGTACCCCATCTGGGCTGGTCGCTTTCTGTGGTTGACCTTCGAGAAAGCTGCTCTGACATCTGCAGTGGTGACCCCAGTTACAGGTTCATCCGGGTGGAGGGCATGCTCTCACTGACCTCTTGCTCAAAACGGGTGTGGAATGCATTGAGCTCATCAGGGACTGGTGGGTTGGAGCTGGCAATTTTACATGCCTTCATCTTGTAGCTGGTTATGTCTTGCAGAC
Organism: Carcharhinus amblyrhynchos; assembly: GCF_965287045.1. Classification (NCBI taxonomy): domain Eukaryota; kingdom Metazoa; phylum Chordata; class Chondrichthyes; order Carcharhiniformes; family Carcharhinidae; genus Carcharhinus; species Carcharhinus amblyrhynchos. The sequence continues at coordinate 15,369,073 of NC_137341.1, forward strand.
CTTGCCATAGTCAGCAGGGGTCTGTTTGGCTAGCCTGGGACTCTAGCTTGGTCCTGTACTGTCTTTTGGCATCTTTGATGGATCTTCATAGATCATATCTGGATTTCTTGTGTAGGCCAAGCTCTCCTGACTTGAAAGCTTCAGATTTCAGCAAGCAGTGGATGTCTCTGTTTATCCATAATTTCTGTTTGGGGAACACACAGATTTGCTTCTTTGGCACACAGTCTTCTACACACTTATTAATGAAATCAGTTACTGTAATGGTGTACTCGTTCAGATTGGGCACGGAGTTTTTAAATACTGACCAGTCCCACCAGGGTCCACTTCCATCAGCAGACTTAGTCTTTGGAAGCCAGAGTTCCATCTTATAGTTGAGATTGCATTAGCTTACTTCCCTTTGACCTTTGCTAGAATCATAGGTCTGCACTGTAGGAATACAGTGCAGAAAGAGGCCCTTTGGCTCAACGAGTCTGCATCGACCACAATCCCACCCAGGCCCTACCCCTATATCCCTACATATTTACCCGCTAATCCCTCTAACCTATTCATCGCAGGACACTAAGGGGCAATTTTAGCACGGCGCATCAACCTAGCCTGCACATCTTTGGACTGTGGGAGGAAATCAGAGCGTTCGGAGGGAATCCTCGCAGACACAAGGAGAATGTGCAAACTCCACACAGACAGTGACCCGAGCTGGGAATCGAACCCAGGTCCCTGGAGCTGTGAAGCAGCAGTGCTAACCATTGTGCTACCATGCCGCCTGTGCTAGTTGCTGCCAGACATGTTGATCATTGGCCACATTCTTTGTTTTTTTTGGATTTTTAATAATAATGTGTTTGTTTTAATAGGATTTAATCATGTTGCCTAATGGGTAAATATTAGCCAGGGCACCTTCGCTCCTCTATTATAGTTCAGCATAAAAAACAATTGTTCTCTCTTATCTTTCATTCCTTGCTCATCTATCTCACTGCTATTTGTGTGTCTAAATAAGTTGCCATGCTTTCTCAGAAAGCAACTATGCTTCATGAAGTAAATCATTGTCAAGCATTTTGAGGACATGAAAAATGCTATACAAATGCAAGTCTTTCATAAATATGTATTTTATTATATGATGAATGGCATATATCCATCAGGTGTTTGTGTCCATTGAATATAAATTGATTCACCAAAAATAGTCTATTAAGCTTTTAGTTTCACCATCCAGAGTCCACAGAAGAAACACAAAAGCATCTGCAACTTGCCAGACAATTGAAAGACGTTTCAATTAAAGGATCACACAGTAACTCCATTTAAAATGTGACACTTGAAGGTTTTCTAACAATGATGTGAGTGAGTAGCCAGAATGAAGCAACAGGTCTGGAATAGACCAGAGTTTAACACATTCTCCTCTCCCCAGTTTGATAGACAGTTAGAACTGAGTGTTTGACAGACTGCAGAATTTGAAACACTGCAGACTCCACAAGGGCCTGATTATACCCCCCAGTAGGAATGTGTGGCAAATTGAGTGGCCAGGTTACATTGGCTTGTTGGCTTCCAGCTGTATCTCCAGCGATCGCACTCTCACCTCTGAGTCAGAAGGTTATAGAATCAAGTCCTGCTCCAGAACACAGACTGATGGTTAACACTCTGTGTGCTGTACTGTTGGAGGTGCTGTCTTTCAGATGAACTATTTCACTGGCAACCCATCTGCCTTCATGATACATCGTAAAGGACCCCATGATGCTATATTTCAAAGACTAGCAAGCTCTGCCGGGTTGCTTTGAGCACTATTTTTCCTTATCAGCATCATGAAAATACATTATCTGCTCGTTGTCTTATTCCAGTTTGGGGAGTTTGCTTCGTGTAAATTGGCTGCTGCATTTCCTGTGTTACAACTGGGACTACATTTCAAAAGCACCTCACTGGCTTTGGGAAGTTTTCAGGTAAGTCTTCTTCTGACCAAAGCGAGAAAGAGCTGCCCCGGATAGTAAAATGAGACAGCAGGAGGGGGATTGGGGACAGGGTTGCAGGAGATGGGGTTAATGGTCCCCCGCTGAGTTAAGAAGGATATCAGAAAGCATTTTACTTGGAAAGTCCAAGGGTACCTTCTGGGGCCCAGAGGAACCACTCCCTGTGTTCTGCTCTATTGGGAAAGCTGTAAAATTGATTACAAATTTTACCTTACTGGCCTTTGTTGCTTATCCTGGAAGGTTTGATTTGATGGGGGAGCTACCACTCCTCCTCTTGCCCCAGACCCAAGGGCCAAACGCTATTTATTTAGCCAATGCAAACTCCCAAAGCCAAGTGACATCCTCCTCACTCTGAGTTTAAGGTGATTAGTCTGCCACTTGGTCTCTAGAGGGGACACTCCTCAGTAATGTGCAGCTTTGTTTGTGTCATTCCACAAGTTCATAAGAGGTTTGTACTGAGACCCCAGTGATGGTGATGGCTACAAGTGAGCCCTAGTCTGTCCTGAACTTGTCTAGCAAGGAACATTGTTGCCATGGTAGTTGAAAATCATTTGACAGATGGGGTTTATCACAAGGATCTTGTTAATGACTTCCTATGTTTCTCTTTCCTTGATCCAGAGGATATTTGCTGGTAGATGTTGCTCAAGAAGGGTGCTCCCTATGGCATGCCAAGGCAGGTAGTACGTGGCTTGAACAGATCATTGTGGAGTGGGTAAGTGAGATGCAGTACTGATAGTTTCCAGTATATGTGGTGGAGTGATGTTTGCAAGGGCACTTATTTGTAAAGGATCTGGTCTTGAATGTAGAAGGATGGAGCTTGGGTGGCACAACATAAGTCATTAGCATAGATATGGTTGTTGGAAGGTCATTTGTACAAACGTTTAACAGGATTGTGGTTAGCACTGAGCCTCGTAGCAGTCCATTGGTGTCATAGAGTCATAGAGATTTACAGCATGGGAACAGGCCCTTTGGCCCAATTTGTCCCTGCTGCCTCTTTTTTTTAACCACAAAGCCAGTCCCAATTGCCCGTGTTTGGCCCACTTCCCTCCATACCCATCGTACCCATGTAACTGCCTAAATGCTTTTTAAAAGACAGAATTGTACCCACCTATACTATTACCTCTGACAGCTTGTTCCAGACACTCACCACCCTCTGCGTGAAAAAATTGCCATCTGGACAATTTTGTATCTCTCCCCTTTTGTAGCTCTCCCCTCTCATCATAAAAATATGCCCTCTAGTTTTAGACTTTCCTACCTTTGGGAAAAGATATTGACTATCTAGCTGATCTATGCCCCTCATTATTTGATAGACTTTTATAAGATCACTCATCAGCCTCCTTCGCTCCAGGGAAAGAAGTCCTAGTCCATCCAGCTCTCCTCATAACTCAAACCATCAAGTTCCGGTATATAGTAAATCTTTTCTGTACTCTTTCTAGTTTAATAATATCCTTTCTATAATAGGGTGACCAGAACTGAACACAGTATTCCAAGTGTGGCCTTACCAATGTCCTTTAGAATTCAACAAGACATTCCAATCCTGTATTCAGTGTTCTGACCAATAGTGTCAGAGGAAATAAATGTTCTGACCAATGGTGTTAGAGGAAATGAATAGATTTAGTAAAAGGGGAGATCTGCACCAGAGTAAAATCACACGCTAGTCATCTGATTATACTTTATGCATCCCAAGGATCCGAGATTAGCAAGAGCCTTGTTTATTTACATCAGAGTAGATAGTCTTTAGCTAGGAGAAAATAGTACACCTGCTTCTGTGTGAAGCTTTAATAGCAAACCTCTGTAGATGCAATCAGAATTTTAAACAATATTCTGTGTACTGGCTAACTGTATACACAGTGTATCTGTGACTTAGGAGATTGCTGTATTTGAGTTCCCCTTCTCTCTGTCAGGGCTGTATCAGAGAATATTGCTGCTTCAGATATTTCTCTGAGGTAGTGCCCTCCATGCCTGAACCACCAATAAACTATTGTAACCTATCCCTGAGTCTCCTGTAGTTAGTTGGATGGAAGCCACCACAATGATTAGCCAGTCTTCTCCCTTGCCCAAGGTGAAGTCTGAATAGTGTGTTGAATAGAAGTGTTTCCATAGCTGTCCTGACCCAGGTTCGAAGCAGGCCATTGTATCACACTGAGAGACACAGGAACCCCAGCCCTGGCTTCAGGTTCTTTGATGTAATAATGATCTACTTCTTCAGAACCAGGATGGGTCTCCTGTAGGCTGATGATGTCAATGAAGTGTTGGGTGGCAAGACATCTGACGAGGTTTCAAAAACAAAAAGTGCCTGAAAATCTCAGCACGTCTGACAGTATCTGTGGAGAGAGAGTAGAGCCAACGCTTTGAGCTGGATGACCCTCCGTTAGAGCTAAAGACGAAGAAAATTGGCTGAGATTTTATATTGTAAGGGGGCGGGGGGGGAGGGAGCTTGGTTAATTGACAAAAGGACAAGGGAATGTAAACAGTGGTGATAAAGACTGAGAATTGTGCTAATTGTGCCCATTGAGAGGTTGAAATGTTTAAATGATAAAACAAGTGTAGAGTGACAAAAGACAACCTGAGGAATGTGGCAGATGGCCCTGGTGAAGTGGGATGGTGGGTGGGGGTGGCAAGGGGTGGTGGGACAAAATGGAAAGCAAGATTTAGAAGTGGACAAATGAAGCAATGGCAGAAATTTAGTATAAAATATATAATAGGAATATAATGTAATTAAAAAATTACATTCCTTTTTCCTTTTGTCTATGACATCTTGGTCAATTACACAGCCCCCACGCTACCACCTCCCATCTAGATTTCATCCTATTTTCTGTCTTTATCTCTGACAAAGGGTCTTCCACACTCGAAACTTTGATTCTATTCTCTCCTCACTGATGCTGTCAGACCTGCTGAGATTTTCCAGCATCTTCTGTTTTTGTTTCAGGTTCCAACATCCACAGACCTCGGGGTCCTTGTGCATGAGTCGCAAAAACCCAGCTTGCAGGTGCAGCAGGTGGTCAGGAAGGCGAATGGGATGCTGGCCTTCATAGCGAGGGGGATTGAATATAAAAGTAGGGAGGTCTTGCTGCGGCTGTATAGAGCATTGGTGAGGCCGCAGCTGGAGTACTGTGTGCAGTTTTGGGCGCCGCACCTGCGCAAAGATATTTTGGCCTTGGAGGGAGTGCAGAGGAGGTTTACTAGGCTGATAGCGGAGTTGAGGGGGTTGAGCTATGAGGAGAGGCTGAATAAACTGGGCTTGTACTCGTTAGAGTTTAGAAGAATGAGGGGAGATCTCATTGAGACATATAAGATGATGAATGGGATGGATAGGATAGAGGTGGAAAGACTCTTCCCGCTCAAAAAAGACAGTAGGACTAGGGGGCACAGCCTCAAGATAAAAGGGGGGCGGTTTAGAACGGAGTTGAGGAGGAACTTCTTCACTCAAAGGGTGGTGAATCTCTGGAATTCTCTGCCCGTTGAAGTGGTGGAGGCTGCCTCGCTAAATATTTTTAAGACGCGGGTTGATGGGTTTTTGATAAGAGAGGGGATTAAGGGTTATGGGGAGAGGGCGGGAATGTGGAACTGAGCAGCGACAGATCAGCCATGATCTTATTGAATGGTGGGGCAGGCTCGAAGGGCTAGATGGCCTACTCCTGCTCCTATTTCTTATGTTCTTATGTTCTTATGTATTTTACTTTTATCCAGTGAGGTTTTACCTGGCAGCCTGTAAACTCTCAACATTAAGTGGTAAGATTTGTGGAGCATTTCCTATTATGAAGCCAGGGGGCTGCTTAATGTTGAGACTAGCAGTTCTGGTGAGACTGGGATTCTGCAGAAGTTCCATCCGCTGATACGATCATTAGTTTAGCCAGGGGCTGAGCTGTGATTGATGATCATATTGAAATGGTAGATCAAGTAGATCGATATTTGAAGAGCTTTGTTTAACCCTGTGTCCAGCACTGGCACACTGGGCCGAATGGCCTCCTATTGCCACATCATTGATTTCTCCCTCCCCATCTCTGATTGATATAGTGTAAGTTTGCAGCGACTGCCTATTGACGCACCAATAGGAAATGGGTATATGCAGAAGGAGTCGGAATAAATAGAGAGAATTAGACATTAATTACACTCTGGACAGGTTGATTTCTAGAATTGCTGAGTTCCCTAAATTCTTTGACTGATTATATTTTACAATAAATGTATCTAAAGTGCTGATTCTTGGCTGTGTAAAGAGAGCGACAGCCTGCATATCCTTTTGGAAATGTGAACAGATGAATCTCTCTGAATTATGAGGACAGGAATCTGTTTAAATGCAGCAATTAGCGCAAAAAGCTGGAATATGCTTTGAAGATTGAATATTGCCTTGCGGCCTCACTAACTCAGCTGTAGATCTTAAAAGTCCCCCTCTCTTATCTTTCTTCTGAAAAACAAGCATGTGAAATGAACAAAGAAATGTGAATATGCTTCCATATCTCTCTCAGCCTCAGAATATCCCTAAGTCCTTTACAGTCATTTAATTACTTCTGTTCAGCAGTATAATTAGTCTTATAACACAGGAAGCTTGGTCGGCAATTTGTATACCTGTAAATCCTTCAGAAAAGCACTTCTACATTCGTGCTGTTAATTCCCCCCTCTCATAACGCTCCCACATCAGCTGAGGGCTCACTGTCTTAATCCTCTGTGAGAGGTCTGTATGTTCACAGAAACAACAACAAATTGCATTTGTGTAGCATACTTGATGTAGTGAAATGGCCTCAAGGTGCTTTACGGAGACAATCAAAATCTAATATCGAATCACCTCAGGAGATAACAGAACAGTTGAGAACTAAGTATTGAGGGGTGTCTTGAAAGAGGGGAGAGCGATGGAGAGAGTTTGGGAGGGAACCCCAGAGATTCTGAGACACTCAAGAGCTGAAAGCATCAATGGAAAAGTGCTGATAATCAGGGACATGCAAGAGAGCAGAATTGGAGAAGTGTTGAAATCTTGGAGGATAATAGGAGATTATCGAGTTAGGGAGGGGAATGGTGAGGCAGCCAGAGTGAGCACTGTAAGAACAAAAGTTTTCTGTTGAATGTGGGTTGCTTTTGAGCTCCATGAGTTTAACACCAATGATCTTTTGTCCAAAGATATGTGGGTTAGGTCAATTGGCCATGCTAAAATTGCCCCTTAGTGTCCTGAGATGTGTAACTTAGAGGGATTAGTGGGTAAATATGTGGGGGTGGGGGCTGGGTGGGATGATGGTCAGTGCAGACTTGATGGGCCCAATGGCCTCTTTCTGCATTGTAGGGTTTCTATGATTCTAGCAATAAACCTATTTCTGTCCTGGTAACGGTCTGAACGGTCCGTGTATCCTACCTGCAGTATTGTTACCAAAACATTTGTTCATCTATTGTTGGTGCAATGAAAGACAAGCAAATTGCTAACACATTGTTAGTGACATTGAGGACTTGAACACAAAAATCAAGGCTTACACTCCAGTGGAGAGTTGAAGGAATACTGCAGTGTCACTGGTACTGTCTTTTAGACGATATGTTAATTTGAGGCCTTATCTGCCCTCTTAGGTGGATGTAAGATATCCTATTGCACCACTTGGAGTGAGTTTCTCCCAGTGTATCAATATATTTTTCTTCAATTAACATCCCCACACAGATTATTTGGTTATTATGACACTGCTGTGGGCAGCTTGGCTGCTGCCCTTCACTATAGAGGTGACTGGTTATTGGTTATAGAGAACTGTGGAATGTGCTGTGGTCCTAAAAGGCACCATATAAATGCAAGTTTTTGCTTTGTACAATGAGGAGTGTACAAAGGTAGATAGGTTTTCTTTGACCTGGTGTAGCTAGGCCAGTGAGAGATCCAAGAAGGCATTGGATTGATAGACCAAACCATGCCATTTTTTCCACATCTCTCCCTGTAGCCCACCTTAAAACATTTGAGCCTGGCTTGGGGGAGGTTTCCTGCTTGCTGTTTATTTAATCAGTCTTATGATCAACTCAAATAAAAGGGAATAATTTATGAAGTTGAGCTCTGTTACGGTCCTGACTGATGTTACTATTGGACAGGAAGCATGGAATGCTGGCTGAAATGGACCGTCCAGATACAAACATAAAGAGACCAAAAAAGTTTGCAGAGACTCATGTGGAGCATAAATACCAGCATGGGTCTGTTGGGTTGAATGGCCTGTTAATGTGCTGCGTAGACTATATTATTGAGTGTGTTGTTAGCTGGTCATTACTGTTTGGGAGACCTTACGAGGTGTGAACTGGCAGCTGTGTTTCCTGTGTTATAACAATGATCAGACTTTAATAGCGCTCCATCAGTTGTAAAGCATTTTGAGACATTCTGAAGACATGAAAGGTGAAATATAAATTTGATGTGGGATGAAACAGAATGATAAGAGTTTGCAGCCTTAATATTGTAACTGGAATGGGGTGGGGGAGGTGTCCTTATGCTGCTTAGTGCAAAGAACAGATGCTGGAAACCTACAACCTCGTCTGTGGCCGGGATTCTCCAGTACCGCTGCAGTGAATGACATTTTGGGCTGAGACGGTACCATTGATAAATTCTCCATCTCGCTGGCAGCAAGGGTGGGGTGAACAAGATCAGAGAATTCCATCCAGTGAAAGGTGAAATTACAGTGGTGAATTCCACATTACAGCAAGTAGTGACAGAGACATGTTCTCAAATGCGATGATTCAGTGGAACACCTGTGTAATGTGGCAGTGTGACACAGTGGTCTGTACTGCTGCCTCATAGTGTCAGGGACCAGGGCTCAATTCCCGGCTTGAGTCACTGTTTGCATATTCTCCCTGCGTCTGCGTGGCTTCCTCCGGCAACTCCGGTTTCCTCCCACAGTTTGAAAGATGGTGCCTCAGCCATGCTAAATTCTCCCTCAGTGCACCCAAACAGGCGCCGGAGTATGATGTCTACGGGATTTTCACAGTAACTTCATTGCAATAACTTCATTGCAAGCCTACTTGTGACATTAAACTTTAAAAAGGAAACACACACACGCACACATACACGCAGTGAGACACTGACACACACACAGTGAAATGCTCACACATACACAGTGAGACGCTGACACACACACATATACATACACAATGAGATGCTGACAGACAGACGCACACATACATGCAGTGAGATGCTCCCTCTCTCTCACACACACACACACACACATACGCACACACAGTGAGATCCTGACACACCACACACACACACACACACCCATATATATACACACACACAGTGAGATGCTGACACACACACACACAAAATGAGATACTGACACACACACACACACACACACACACACACACACAAACAGTGAGATGCTGACACACACACACACGCACAGAACACACACACTTCCATTCATTGAACAGGAGACGTGAGCGTGTTCACAAGTGGATTCATTCAGACAACTGAATGATGACACTTATCAGCAAAGTAGGAATGATGTGACACAGAATACACAGCATGATCAATGAAGTACAAAAGAAATTGGATGAGTCATAGCTTTTAAAGAAAAACACCTCAAAAGTATGAAACTCAAAAAGGTTTTGAATCTACATGCTGACAGGAGTCTCCTAGCAACCTCCGTCCTTTTCTTCATTCAAATGGATCACAGTTCAATCTATAGCTTTCTCTGATTTTATTCCTTTATATTTTCGGTCTCAAGAATGATATATATGGAGGCACTTAATTAATTTCTATTGCCTTGTCAATACTTTAAATATTGCTATCTGAAGGCTTTATTTCCCTGTTCACCTTTAAGCTATGAGTCATCCCTCAGTCTCCAGAAATAGTTTTTAATGCGTTTTCTGGTTTCCTTGGCACTACCTGAAATTCAGTGCACGAGGAGATTAACTGCAGCAGGTTTCTGATCATATCGCTTTATCTCTGAATGCCCTTTCTACCTTCAGGCCGAATTCCCAGTCTCTGTCCCTTATTCCAATGGCACAGATCTCCTTTAAATCCTAAACCAAAACCTGGAGTGGGTGAGTTATGAGGGGGGAAGGGGAGGCGGTGGCAGAGTGGTGTTGTCACTGGGCTGGTAATTGGGTGGAACAGTGGTTAGCACTGCTACCTCACAGCTCCAGGGACCTGGGTTCGATTTCCGGCTTGGGTCACTGTCTGTCTGTGTGGAGTTTGCACATTGCGTCCCCTGTGTCTGTGTGGGTTTCCTCTGGATGCTCCAGTTTCCTACCACACTCCAAAGATGTAAGGGTTAGGTTGATTGGCCATGCTAAATTGTCCTTTAGTGTCCCAAGATGTGTAAATTTGGTGGAATTAGCTTTGGTGAACACATGGGTTTACAGGGATAGTGTGGGGGGTGGGGTCTAGGTAAGATGCTCTTCTGGAGAGTTGCCGCAGACTCGATGGACTGAATGGCCTCCTTCAGCACTGTAGGGATTCTATGGTTCCATGTTTCTAAAGGCTCTGTATTGCAAGTTCTTGTTAGAATGTAACTGGCAAGGCCAGCGTTTTATGCTCATCCCTAATGCCCTGGTCCAATTTACCCAGCGTGGGTTTCCTCTGGGTGCTCTGGTTTCCTCCCGAAGATGTGCGTGTTAGGTTGATTGGCCGTGCTAAAAATTGCCCCTTGGAGTCGTGACTTGCGTAGGTTAGAGGGGTTAGCAGGTAAATATGTAGGGATATAGGGGTTGGGCCTGGGTGGGATTGTGGTCGGTGCAGACTTGATGGCCCAAATGGCCTCCTTCTGCACTGTAGGGATTCTGTGACTTCTGTGATCCAACTAAAGTACCTCATTGCTGGAACCTTTCTCACAAACCTTTTCCGTACCCTTTCAAATGCATACAAAATCGTTCCTGAAGTGTTGTGCGCCCAGATTTGGACACAATACTCCAGCTGAGGCTGAACCAGCATTTTGTAAATGCTCACCATAATTTCCTTACATTTATACATACCTTTATTTATATAGCCCATGATTCAGTATGCTTTATTAATCCCTTTCTGCCATCTTTAATGATTTGGGCACAGTGGTTAACACTGTTGCCTCACAGCACCAGGAACCCGGGTTCAGTTTCAGCCTTGGGTGACGATCTGTGAGGAGTTTACATGTTCTCCCTGTGTCTGTGTGCTTTTCCTCCGGGCGTTCCAGTTTCCTCCTACAGTCCAATAATGTGCAGGTTAATTGGATTGGCCGTGCTGAATTGCCCCTTAGTGAGCCAAGATGTGTAAATTAGCGGAGTAAATGTGTAGGGTTACGCAGATAGGATGGGGGTGGGCCAGGGAAAGATGCTCTGTTGGAGAGTCGGTGCAGACTCAATAGGCTGAATGGCCTTCATCTGCACTGTAGGGATTCAATGTTTCTATGGTATTACCCCGTCCCTCTGTAACTGCAGCCCCTTTAGAATTTATTCTTTATTTTACATTGCTTCTCCTTGTTCTTCCGACTAAACTTTGTCTGCTTAATGTCCACCTGTTCTACCAGCTTGTTGATGCCTTTTTGAATTCTATTGCTATCATCCTCATAGCTTACAATATTTCCAAGCTTTGTGTCATCCACAAATTTTGAAATTCATAGAATCCCTACTGTGTACAAGGTGGCCATTCAGCCCATCAGGTCTACACCCACTCTCCGAAGAGCATCTTACCCCTCCCACCCCACCGAGACCCTCCTCCCCCCCACCCTATCCCTGTAACCCCGTGCATTTACCATGGTTAATCTGCTTAACCTACACATCTTTGGAAGGAAACCGCAGCACCTGGAGGAAACCCACACAGGGAGAACGTGCAAACTCCACACAGTCACCCAAGATCAGAATTGAACTCAATATCCTTGGGCTGTGAGGCAGCAGTGCGAACCACTGTGCCAAAAACTGTCCCTTGCACACCCAATACAGATCAAGTAGAGCCATGGGTTTAATGCCTGACCCCAGCGTGAGCCTCACTGCATACCTTCTTCCAGTCTGAAAAACAATTATTTACCACTGCCCTCTTTTTCCTGTCATTCATACCCATGCGGTACTGTCTGTATTATTCCATGGGCTACAGCATTGCTGACTAGTCTGTTATGTGGCACTTTATCAAACACCTTTTTCAAGTCTATGAACCACTAGATGAACCACTTTATTCTCAGCAATCCTCTCTCATGTCTCATCCAAAACTCAAATTGGATGAACATGATTTGTCTTTTACGAATCCATGCTGGCTGTCTTTAATTAATCTACATTTGTCAACAGACTGTTAATTTTTGCCCCTGGATTATTGTGTCTAATATCTTTCTCACAACTGAGGTTAAACAGACTGGCCTTATCCTTAAACCATGTTTGACCAAGCGTGTGACATTTGAAAGCCTCTAGTCCTTTGGGCTACTGGAGGAAATCTGTGAAGATGGCTAGCATATTTCATTATGTATATCAAGTAGGTACACACTTAATCTAAGGACAATTAGAAGCAATTTCCATCCTTACTTCCCTCAACATCCTTAGAAGCATCTGATCCACTCCTGGTGACTTGTTTAAGTAGAGCCAGCCTTTCTAATGTCTCCATTTTTATCATGTTTTAACTCAACCAGTGTTGAAACTATCTTCAGTTTCACCATAACTTTGATAAAACTTCGTAATTGATAAAGACCATTGCAAAGTGTGCCCTCTGCCTCCATGTATACATTCCTTTTTACTCTCTAATTGGTCCCACTCCTTTTTTTACCATATGTTTTACTGTTATATGACTATAGAAGACTTCTGGATTCCCTCTTACGTTGGCTGCCAGTCTCTTATACCATCTCTTAGCTGTTTTGCTTCTTTTCTCATTTCTCTCTGCTTCTCCTTGTATTATCAACCCCACTACCTCAATCTTTCAATATCACTCTGTTGCTATCCTTCATTGGTCTTTTTCATGTCTTTCACATTCACAAAATGCAAATTCTGAAATTGTTTGCATGCTAGTCGTATGATTGAACCCCTGGCATCAAATTCAAGAACTGGTCAGACTCACTCACGGCTAATTATTTCATGCGCAATCTCTTTGATTTGATTTGATTTATTATTGTCACATGTAATAGCATACAGTGAAAAGTATTGTTTCTTGCATGCTATACAGACAAAGCATACCATTCATAGGGAAGCAAGTAAAAGAGTGCAGAATGTAGTATTACAGTCAAAGCTAGGATGTAGAGAAAGATCAACTTAATGCAAGGTAGGACCATTCAAGAATCTGACAGCAGCAGGGAAGAAGCTGCTCTTGACTCGGTTGGTACATGTCCTCAGACTTTTGTATCTTTTTCCCAATGGAAGAAGGTGGAAGAGAGAATGTCCGGGGTACGTGGGGTCCTTAATTATGCTGGCTGCTTTGTCGAGGCAGCGGGAAGTATAGACAGAATCAATGGATGGGAGGCTGGTTTGTGTGATGGATTGGGCTACATTCATTACTTTTTGTAGTTTCTTGCAGTCTTGGACAGAGCAGGAGCCATACCAAGCTGTGATACAACCAGAAAGAATGCTTTCTATGTTGTATCTGTAAAAGTTGGTGGGAGTCATAGCTGACATGCCAAATTTCCTTAGTCTTCTGAACATCACCAGTAATTTCTCATTGGTGAATGCTGAACTGTTCTGTTTGATTTCAGTGAGACAGTGAAGATTTAGCATGCGCTACATGAAAGGTAAAATTCCCCTGATATGGCTTGGCGTGTACCTAATGTATCAGAATGATTTCCAGTGCAAGGCATCTTCATGGCTTTCCTCCATCAGGCTGGCCAGCTATCACTGTATCGTGTTGTGGTGTTGACTGTGTCTATTGGACTATATTGAATTTCACTTAGAACTCTCAAGCCCTGACAGTCAGAACAGCTGGTCATCTGTTGAATCGGGGCTAGTGTTGAAGACAGGTTTCCGGCTGTTGCGCTGGAGAGTTACCTCGGGGAATTGAATGTGCAACCATCCTTTTAACATATTTTCACACACAGAGCAATGCAAATCTGCAATTCACCTCTTCCCAAAAGCCCTAGAGGCTGGGCCAATTACGTTTTTTTAACGCTAAAATCGATAGATTTTCATTCGTTGAGGATTTCAAGGGCTATGGAGTGAAGGTGGTTAAATAAATCTGAGGGACAGATCAGCCATAAGCCGATAACATGGTGAACCAGGTTGGAGGGACTTCTCCAATGTTTGGTTAGAAAACTTTCCACTCTATCATGCAACTCATTAGTAGATAAAAGTCGAGGCCTTAGTACAGAGCTCTGGGGAACGTCACTTGTCAGATTTTACCCATCAGAGAAAGTTTCTGTTATCACTAGTCCATGAAGCCTCCTGCTTCCCAACCAATTACCAACCCGTCTCATAAAACATCCTCCGATTTCATGGACTTTCTTCTCTTGCCAACAACTTCTAGTGATGAACATTACTAAACATGTTCTGGAAGTCAGTGTGGGTAACGATTCTCTGAATTCAAATCACTACAGCCTTGCCATGTAAGCTTCTCATAGCAGCATGAAGATCCTCTGGCAGGGAGAAAAAAAAAGTTATAGGCTGCTCTCATATGGGGAGAGAAAAAAAGTTGATTTTGGATTTTTGGCCGTTGACTGCCCGATATCCCAATCCTGCGGTGAAGAGAATTGTAGACCGCGAAGCGAGCATCATTAAGCAGCTCACGGAGCTGAGGCTCCTAGGTTTCAGGCCTAATTGACTGGCAACAAGGTGGCAAATCATGAGCAGCACAGTGGCACAGTGGTTATCTCTACTGCCTCACAGCGCCAGGGACCAGGGTTCAATTCCGGCCTTGGTCTGTGTGGAGTTTACACATTCTCAGATTTCCTCCCACACTCCAAAGATATGCGGGTAAGGTGGGTTGCCAAAAAAATTGTCCCTTACTGTCAGGGGGATTAGCAGGGTGAATAGGAGGGGATAGGGCCTGAGTGGGATTGTTATTGGTGTGGTTCAAAGGACTGAATGGCCCCTTTCTGCACTGTAGGGATTCTATGATTAAGATAAATGTGGGGCAGAGTGGTGTGGTGGATGGCAAAGAGGTTTCAGTTACAGAGGGTGTGGGTCCTGTGGCAGGACGGTGACTATGAGGCTTCATCAATGATCTTTCCTCCGTTACGAAGGTGGAAGTTGGGATGCTCGCTGATAGTTGCGTGGCTTTCAACGCCATTCACCATTCCTCAGGCACTTTGGCAGTCCATGCTTATGCAACAAGACCTGGGCAACATTCAGTCATGGGTTTATAAGTGGCAAGCAACATTTGTGCCGCATGAATGCTATGCACAAGCACCTTCCATATCCCAGACCTTTGTCACTTGGAGGGACAAGGGAAGCAGATACCTAGAAACACCGTCTTCTAAGCCAACTCGCCATCCTGACTTGGAAATATATTGCCGTTCCTTCAGCCTCACTGGGTCAAATCCTTGGCACACCTTCCCTAACAGCACTGGGGGTATACCTACACCACGTGGCCTCGTGAATCTGGAGACCTGCTCAGCATCACCTTCTCAAGGGCAATAAATGCTGGCCCAGCCTTCGATGCTCACATCCCAAGAACAAATAAAAAACATAGCATTGTTGCTGCTCAAAAATGATTCTAAACATAGCTTGTCACATTGGCACCATCACTCATGCAACTTGTCAGTGTACACTCCTCATCTGGCAGTTTCAGGCCTGAATACGACTTGCATATTTAAAAACACTGACTGCCTGAGACAGAAATATGTCTAAATTTCTAAATTCCATCCAGCTCTTGGTTGCCGTTAAGCGATGTGTAATGGCTTTCAATCCCATTTTTGAGATGATTACCATCCCGTGAGACAGAACCAACATGGGAGAGAGAGAGGGAAGAATGTAGAAGATTGTTTAATTCCTGAAGAAAGCAAATAAACTTTAATTTAGAATTTTGTATCCTTCAAACTCTGCGTTTCTTAACTAGGATTACAAATCAGATTCCTCCCAGTTTTCCTGGGATGGCGCGGTGGTTAGCATTGCTGCCTCACAGCGCCAGGGACCCAGGTTCTATTCCCAGCTTTGGTCACTGTCTGTGCAGAGTCTGCATGTTCTCCCCATGTCTGTGTGGGTTTCCTTCCAGTACTCCCACAGTCTGAAAGATGTGCAGGTTAGGTGGATCAACCATGCTAAATTCTCTCTCAGTGTACCCGAATAGGCACTGGACTGTGGCGACTAGGGGATTGCAGTGTTAATGTAAGCCTACTCATGACACTAATAAATAAACTTTAGACTTTTGGGCGCAGTGATTCTGATTTGTGATGACCTCATATTCAGTCCTGTTGAGACAAGCTTTGTGCTGCCTCTTCACCATCGCCAATTCCAGAGCTGTTGGCCAGCTCTGCAGTCAGCTGGGAACTCAGTAACCTGCATGCTGGCTGCATGTGGCAGGGCTGTAGTGCTTAGGTCTGATCTGTTGGTTGTGGAATTACTTAGCTTGTTGTTTATGCTGCTTGGTGCGCATGTTGTCCTGTGTTGTGTAGCTTCACCAGGCTGATACCTCATTTTTAGATATGCCTGGTGTTGCTCTTGGCATGCCCTTCTGCACTTTTCATTAAACTAGGGCTGATCCCCTGACTTGATGGTAATGGTAGAGTGGGGATATGCCGGACCATGAGGTTCCAGATTGTAATTGAATACAATTCTGCTGCTGTGGATGGCCCACAGTGCCTCATGGATGTCCAGACTTGACTTGTTAGACCTGTTTGAAGTCTATCTCATTTAGCATGGTGGTAGTGTCACACAACATGGCGAAAGGTATCCTCAATGTGAAGGTGGGACTTTGTCTCCACAAGGACTGTGCAGTGGTCACTCCTACTGATACTGCCATGATCAGATGATGTGGCATCCTGCCCATTCCAGTCTGGACCAGCCTCTTAATCCAGCATTGATGATAAGAAGAGAAATCTCTTTCTCCACTAGCTGTATCAGTCCTTAACAAAATGGGCTTGAAATTCAATCTAACTATAAATAGTTACACCTGAAAGAACCAAGATGGGCAAAGTTGGCATCAATTGCCAATCTCATATACCGAGGACATGGGGACCCCAATGAATGCATTGGAATAAATCGGACTGAGCTTTAGCAGGGTCCACTTGTGTTTGAACATTAATATTTTATTGTTGGTGCAGGGTAGAGGTAGATTTTGCAGAATCTTATAGCACAGAAGGAGGCCATTCAGCTCTTGGTGCTGGTACCAGCTCTTTGAAAGTCTTATCCGCTTAGTCTCACTCTCCCTTCTTCTTTTCCCACAGTCCTGCAATTATTTGTTTTCTTTTCATACATATGTCCAATTCCCTTTTTAAAAGCATTGTATTTGGTGGATAGGTTGTGGGAGGGGATCCTGAGAGACAGGATCTGCCTCCATTTGGAAAGGCACGGACAGATTAGGGATAGTCAGCACGGCTTTGTGCATGGGAAATTGTGTCTTACAAATTTGATTGAGTTTTTTGAAGGGGTGATCAAGAAAATAATGAGAACAATGCGGTTGATGTTGTCTACATGGACTTTGGCAAGGCCTTCAACAAGGTACTGCATGATAGACTAGTCAGTAAGGTTAGAACACATGGGATTCAGGGAGAACTAGCCAATTGGATACAAAATTGGCTTGCTGGTAGGAGACAGGGTAGTGGTAGAGGATTGTTTTTCAGATTGGAGGCCTGTGACCAGCATGTGCCTCAGGGATTGGTTTTGGGTCCACTGTTGTTATTCACATAAACAATTTGGTTGAGAATATAGGAGGTATGGTTAGTAAGTTTGCAGATGACACCAAGATTGGTAGTGCAGTGCACAGTGAAGAAGGTTATTCAAGACTACAATGGGATCTTGATCAACTGGGCCAGTGGACTGAGAATGATAGATGAAGTTTAATTCAGATAAATGTGAGGTGTTGCATTTTGGTCAGACAAACCAGGACAGGACTTGCACAGTTAATGATAGGGCCCTGGGAAGTGTTGTCGAACAGAGAGACCTAGAGATGCAGGTGCATCTCAGGTAGACAGGGTGGTGAAGAAGGCATTTGGCACACTTGTCTTCATTGGTCAGAGCACTGGGTATCAGAGATGGGACATTATTTTACAACTGTACAAGATGTTGGTAAGGTCATATTTGGAGTATTGAGTACAATTCTACTCACTCTGTTATAGGAAGGATGTTATTAAACTGGAAAGAGTTCAAAAAAACATTTACCAGGGCTGATAAGTTTCAATTATAAGTAGAGGCTAGATGGGCTGGGACTTTTTTCCCCTGGAGTGTAGGAGGATGAGGGGATGACCTTATAGAGGTTTATAAAATCATGGGTGGCATAGATAAGGTGAATAGCCACAGTCTTTTCCTCAGCGTAGGACAGTCCAAAACTAGAGAGCATAGGTTTAATGTGAGAGGGGAAGTATTTAAAAGGGAACTGAGGGGCAACGTTTTCACACATAGTGTGGAGTGTATATGGAATGAACTGCCAGAGGAGGTGGTAGAGGTGGGTACAGTTACAACATTTAAAAGACATTTGGACAGGTATGTGGATGGGAAAAGTTTAGAGGGATATGGACCAAATGCAGGCAAATGGGACTAATTCAGGTTAGGAAGCTTGGTTGGCATGGAGGAGTTGGGTCAAAGAGCCTTTTTCCGTGCTGTATATCTCTGTGTCCCTATGCCTCTACTCTATGTAATCATTAATATAAAAGACCTGGTGGTGCTGGTTACAGCCCCCCCAGTATCATGGAGTAACACAATGAATGAATTTCAACATTAAACATGAATCTGTGTACCAATGTGCTGTGCACACGTACATCTGACATTTATTGGGCATAGGAAAAGTGAGTTTGAGAAATGGCCCAAGATTAGGTGGCTATCCTTCACATTCTGTAAAATTTATTAGAAATATTTGTGTCTGTGTTGAATGGACATTATGGATAGAAAAACACATTAACAATCAAGTAAATCAAATGAACTTTGTAAACCAGTGAAGTGATAAATGTATTGCAATTCCTCTTGTATGTAGTCAAACTGATGCAACAGCCCATCACCAGAGCGTATTACATCTAATGCCTTGTCTCTGTGACTAAGTGATGAAAAGCTGACACTAATAGTTATTTCCCATGGAGTCAAGCTACTGCTATGTTCCAACAATAAAGGGAAGAGAAACTCATTATCACCCTGTCAAACTTCATTTTTGGAGTGAGGAAAATAACAAATTTAATAATTACTCAGCCTGTCAGTTTTGAGACTTTTTTGTGATTATTGATTCTTCATCAGAGCAAAATGAACTTGTTCAACAAACTAGAATAATGGTGCCAGAGGTTGTGGCTGATGTTTATTTTCAAATCATTTATGGACTTCTCCCCCATGAAAGGATGGAGGCTTTGGATGAAAATATTCCAGAAATGTAATCACAGGATAGCTTGCTTCTAATTGTCCCACCATGCCAAACAATCCTTTTCCCATTTCTAATATCATTTTTAAAATTAATAAACCCAAGAGAACAAAGAAAATGAAAAAGAAACCATCATGTAGTTGTTTTAATGTGATCTTTGTGCCTGGTCTGCTTGCAGCAGTGCTGAGGACATTAATCTACACTCCCTATAGATGGTAGGATAGTCTGAGAGGTTGGAAATCCTACCTCTCAAGAATGACCATCTGCATCTTTTCCTTTTCCATGTGATCTGCTAGAGTAGTTTCGACCATCTGAGAGTGTCAGAGAGCAATTTTCCAAAGTATCTTTTTCTTGATTGGCCCTGGATTTGATTGTGTTTCTTTGCCTCTCCAAGAAGAGTTTATGGCTGTACGCGTGGGAGTTGGATGGAGAAGGGGGATGGGGGGCGGGTGGTGTTAGGATTGAAGCTTTACATTGACCATCATAACTTGGGGAAGATATGATGGACCAAACAGTATTTTCTGCCTGTCAATTTTGTATGTTTATAATCAATCAGTTGAGTCCATTAGGAAGAATTTTATCAGGTCCTTAGAGATAAGTTTAGGGATGAGGGAGCGAAAACTAAATCAGGGAAAAAATGTATTCTACTAGGTCTCCAGCATACTTCACTCTTCCTCCCGCTTTTCCTTCAAGCAACCTCTGTGCAATGATATAGCAGCAGTGGGAAGCCCATTAAGCTCATTTAATGGACAATTAGTAACATGTTTCCAAGGGTGATACAATTTGGATAATGTTGCATGGCCCTCACGCAGTGGCAGAACCTTAGCTGCTAAGAGTGGGCAGCTGCACAGCAGAACATTGGAAGAGGATGGAAACATGATGTAATCTGATCACTTTTTGGTGCAAATGGTGAGGCTGAGGGCATCCCCAGGCAGAGGCTGGCTGTTGCAAGGGCAACTCCTGGAGACTACTTTCACGGATGATGCTCAGGTTACAAAGATGGCTGCTGGTCCCAGCAGCCTTTACTCACAGCCCATTCCACTCTGCCCTGTTCTCTATCTCAGTGGCAGAGTAACACTCCAGCCAGTGTGCTGATTGGCCCTCCCTCCATCTCAATCCACCCACCATCCCTCATTAGATGGCGAATGAATCGGAGGTGGCTTGCTAATTAGTTGCCTCGACCCAAAGGGTGGGCTGCTCTGTTGGATTGGTTATGGAACTGTAAGTGGTCCTGACCTCCGAGAATCTTCTATATCAGGAAGATTCAGCCCATTGTTTTTAGTAACTTCCAGTCCATCTCCCCATGATATAGTAGTACCTTGGTCCAGATTTAATCTTTGGCTCAAAATTGCCCATCATCCGCTCACCCGTTGCCATTGTGAGGCCAGGCTGCATGGTAGCACAGTGGTTAGCATTGCTGCTTCACAGCTCCAGGGACCTGGATTCAATTCCTGGCTCGGGTCATTGTCTGTGTGGAGTTTGCACATTCTCCTGTGTCTGCGTGGGTTTCCTCCGGGTGCTCTGGTTTCCTCCCACAGTCCAAAGGTTAGGTTGATTGGCCACGTTAAAATTGCCCCTTAGTGTACTAGGATGCTTAGGTTTGAGGGATTAGCGGGTAACATGTATGGGGCCTGGGTGAGATTGTGGTCGGTGCAGACTCGATGGGCCGAAGGGCCTCTTTCTGCACTGTGGGGTTCTTTGATTCTATTATGGCTTGGGTCTCCCTTGTGCCAGTCTATTGCTGTGGTGCTGATCATTGATGAGGGGGGGCAGGAAATAGTCCAGGTCTACTTAAGGTTTGTGGGCGTTGGGGGGCTGAGGGGAAACTATACAAGGCTGACAATCCAGGACTGCAGTGGTGAGAGGGCTACCACACATGGCTGACAGTTTAAGGCTAGGTGGGAGAGGGAGTACAAGGGGGTAAGTACATAAGGGCTGGTGACAAGCTGCATGGGACAGGAGGAACTTTCTTTGTGTGCTTTGTGGGACCCCAATTTTCCAGTTAAAAGTGGCGTGTCAGACATACCCACTGGCTGCCGAATGGCATCTATCAAGGTGATAATGGCCAGAATGCCAATGTCCCAATGCCATTTTCAGGACACTATAACCCAGTTTAGCTGAGCAATTATAACCACCCAGGAAATGTAGCCTTTACGTGACAGAGGGACGGGAGGGCAAGGCGATAAGTGAATTTGATTTCCGTTGGTACGTTACAATGGTAAGAAGATTCATTAGTCATCTGGAGACCAAAATGTCAAAGTTCACATTCACAGGAAATATTTGTTTTTCCTCCAGCAGCTGATTGTTCTGTTGCACATGAGGGATGGCCTTTGACTCAGAAGTAACTGTTTGGAAAATTTGTAATTATTTCAAACTGTTTGGAGAATCGGTAATTGTTTTTAAACATTGTTGAAGATGATTTTTATGTGTAGGTTTGGACAATTTCTTGCTTTCCCCAGCCAGTGATTAGCATCAAGCTGCTGGATTGGAAAAGGGAGAATGGGTCTCTGAATGCCTACTTTAAGGAGTTAGTATCAAATGTAAAGGCCTCAATTTCACTTTTTTGGATAATAGGTAATGTCGGTCCATGTTACCTGGTGAGCCTTGACCTGGAAACAGTAGCAACAGGAAGGAAGTTAAAATACAGAGGCCATGTGGTGGACACAGAGGAAAGAAAGTTTAAGTTACTGTGAAAATCCCCTAGTTGCCACACTCCGGCGCCTGTTCGGGTACACTGAGGGAGAATTTAACATTGCCGAAGCACTTAACCAGCACGTCTTTCAGACTGTGGAGGGAAACCGGAGCACCTGGAGAAAACACATGAAGAGCTGGAGAGAGGAGGTAGTCAGCAAGTTGAGTCAGAGCTGGACTTCAGTCTGATCAGAAAACACTTTGAACATGCTGTTGTGCTTTCTTTCACTTCCAGATGACTGAATGGCCAGAATTGCCAATATTGTGCAATAGTCAAAGTGGTTCTGACAGATCTACGCCCCAATGACCGATGCAAACTGAGATTTGAGAAGGTTTTAGCAAGAAGTATGCTATCGTGCAGAAGATTGCATGGGCAGATCCCTGTTATATGTGGAAATTTCTGCTTGCAAAGGATCAGGTAAGTGTTAGAAAGAAAAAGGACTGGAATTCTACCCAAAAAAGGGAGAACCTTATTCCTGAAACTGATGCCAGATAATTTCTGGATTAATAGTCTAGTGATGATACCACAAGGCCATCACCTCCCCATGTGATGTGCCCTCACAACTTTGTACTAATTTGCAGAATTGATGATCTACAGCCCATGATGTGTGAATATCTGCATTTGTGTCTGGTTCCAAGAGACAATGTGACGTTGGTACAGGAGTGATGTCTTCCTAGGGTTTAACTGGGGGTTTTCAGGCTCACCTGTGGCTCCTGCAGATTGGGTAGGAAGATGGAAGATCAGTGAGTTCAATCACCATAGTCATTATGCATGCTAAGAGGGCTGAGGGGACAATGGAGAACTACGTCAAGGTGAAATCTTCAATGGAAATTCAATGGACACTCTGGCTGCAACAGATCACCTGTAACGTTTCCCATATATGGCACATGCATCTGGGACCTTCAGTCTTATCTTCATCTGAGACCCCTGACTAGAGGAGTGAGATGGCCAATGGCACTCCAGCTCCAATGTGTCATCTTCATACTATGTTAGCACAAGCAGACTTGGGACCCCCCACTTCCCCTGCACCACACCAGGTCTGCAGCGCTCCACCGTGAAGCAATAGAAAGCCTCATTAGAGCTCCATCTCGCTGAAGGTCCATTCCACCTTCACTGCTCCATCTACATCATGATGTCCTTTGAAGCCCCTCAATTCAGTGGTCCATTTCACCATGATACAAACCACCCCCCCCAATGCACCGAGGCCTACTGTGTTGACATTTCAGTGCCAGTTGGCATACACACTCAGATCCCTGAGTACACAGAGGAACGGGAACTTGACTATCCTTCTCTGATGTGGATATGCCGGCGTTGGACTGGGGTAAACACAGTAAAAAGTCTGACAACACCAGGTTTAAGTCCAACTGATTTATTTGATAGTAAACTCACTAGCTTTCGGATTTGTCCCTTCGTCAGGTGAATGGAGAGTTCTGGCCTCAGACAGAGCATATAAAGCATAGACAGTTTACAGATTACTGATTAGAATGTGAATCTTTACACCTAACCTGCTGTTCAAGTCCTAAAGTGGCCGACAATGTGAGTGGAAGGAGCACTGATCACAGGTTAAAGAGATGTATATTGTCTCCAGACAGTATGGTAAGTGAGGTTTTGCAAACCCAGGCAAGTCAGGGGGGTTACAGATAGTGCGACATGAACCCAAGATCCCTGTTGAGACCGTCGTAATGTGTGCGGAACTTGGCTATCAGTCTCTGCTCAGCGACTCTGCACTGTCATGTGTCGTGAAGGCCTCCTTGGAGAATGCTTACCCGAATGCATTCAGCCTCTGACCTTCGGGTAAGCATTCTCCAAGGCGGCCTTCACGACACACGACGGCGCAGAGTCACTGAGCAGAGACTGATAACCAAGTTCCGCGCACATGAGGACGGTCTGAACAGGGATCTTGGGTTCATGTCGCACTATCTGTAACCCCCCTGACTTGCCTGGGTTTGCAAAACCTCACTTACCATACTGTCTGGAGACAATATACATCTCTTTAACCTGTGATCAGTGCACCTTCCACACACATTGTTGGCCACTTTAGGACTTGAACAGCAGGTTAGATGTAAAGATTCGCATTCTAATCAGTAATCTGTAAACTGTCTGTGCTTTATATGCTCTGTCTGAGGCCAGAACTCTCCATTCACCTGACGAAGGGACAAACCCGAAAGCTAGTGAGTTTACTGTCAAATAAATCGGTTGGACTTAAACCTGGTGTTGTCAGACTTTTTACTGTGTTTATCCTTCTCTGCACAGGCCCATGCTATCTCTGCACTTTTGCCAGTCGTAGATGATCTTTGAACCTATGAAGTGACTGAAACCACATCATGGCAACTGACTTGGGCGGTGACCTCTGCCCAGGTCTTCTTGGTCAGGTGGAGCGGTCTTCTCTTGCTGTCCCTGGGCATGAGAATGTGCTGCCGACCACTGACCTCCTCCAGCAGGACTACCAGGCACTTATCAGATAAGCACGGCACAGAGTGCCCACCTGACCTGCCTTCCCAACTTCCACAATCACAGGGACAGAGGCCATGACTGAGGTAGAACAGGAACAGTTCTTGGAATCCTTCCAGGCAACTCCCTCAGCCTCCCCCCCAAGTCCTGGCAGCAGTCAGCCTCTTCCATTTTTAAACACCCCTCTTTCATTGGGTCTCCATTGGATCTGGCGCTGGATACATTCCCAGCTCCATGCAGTGCAAACCCGATCAGTAGACATGTTTCAACTGAATGGATCTTAATTGACCACCTAGTGTCATATCACATTGTGATTACAATGTGATCTCTGTCGAGAGCAGGTATTACTCCGTCTCCTGGGCACATCCTGTCTTTTCAATGATTCATACCAACTCTAATTTGCCTGGTGACTTATGTTGAATTTATTTTGATTCTCATTTGTGTTCAAAAGTTCCAACAAATGAAACCTTGTTTGGTAACTTCTTCAGTTTGGGGGGTCATTTGGTAAATGTAGCTGCTTTACTATACAGATTCCCCAGCTGGCAGGAGGCTGGGGTGGGGTTGGAAGGCTTATAGCGCATGGTTGAGAGTCCTTTGGAGATCCCATATCCAAACAGGGACCGGTTAAGTTAAACCTTGTGGTCCCACGGCAGGAAAATGTGGACTATTGTAGATGCTTAAATCACAAAATAATATTGCATTTCTAGAACTGTGTGGGAGGAATGAGTTGTAATGTGGCCACATGAGAGAGCTAACTATTGCAAAGAAGCCTTCTCTCAGTTGTGTGGGTCTAAACTGGGGCCATAATTCACAAGAAGGCAATTATCATCTCTCCAGGAATTGAAAATGACTATCATTATTTATTAATGTTGTACTGTAACCTTATTAATTTCTACCATGAAGCTAAATAATATCTAAGGGTTCTTTGGCCAAGCAACCAGCTCAAACAGAACACACTGGAGCATTTGGAAAGCAATTTATTACATCCAACAATTCAGAAGGGACTTTGTGCGATTATTCGGAAAAACATACTGGGATTTGTTTGACAAATGTGACCTATTTGGGCAGACTGTTCTGATATTTCCAGAGAGAATACAAACACTTTCATATTTCTTAATGTTGCATGCCCCTTCCACCACTAAATTCATTTGGAAGGGGAGAGTGAATGGTGGTAAAGAGTTTGGATTTTAAGTCCATCCAACAGTCTCCACTTCCCTCCAATTGCTGGTTACTGTTTTGATTGCCTGAATCACATAGTGTCATCCAAAGATACAACCATTTCAGAGGAACAGACATGCTCGATTGATGTAGACAAATAGAATACTCCCTTTGCCCCAGAGTTTTTTTAATTCATTTGTGGGACATGGCTGTCACTGGCTGTCCAGCATTTATTGCCCATCTCTCGTTGCCCTTGTTCAGAGGGCAGTTGAGAGTCAACCAAATGCTGTGGCTCTGGAATCACATGTAGGCCAGATGAGGTAAGGAGGGCAGATTTCCTTCCCTAGAGGACATTACTGAATCAGATAGGTTTTTCTAACAATCGACAATGGGTTTTATAGTCAATAGTAGATTCTTAATTCCAGATTTTTTTTTATTGAATTCAAATTCCACCATTTGCTGTGGCTGGATTTGAACCTGGGTCCACAGAACATCAGCTGAGTTTCTGGATTAAAGTTGAGCGATAATACTACTAGGCCATCACCTCCCCAGAGTCTATCCAATAATACTCATATTGGTGTGATTGACCTGTTAGGAGCTCTACTATCAGCTGGTAATTGATCATACATGTTAAATAGAAAACATGACCAAATCAGATCCCACGGATTTCTCAGTAACCTACACAGATATCAGTAAACACTGTAAATCATCCAATTTCATTGAAACTCTGTTTCACCAGGGTGGGGTGGGGAGGGCTATACAATAAATGGCAGAACCATCAGGAGTATAGACACACAAAGGGTTCTGGGTGTGCAAGTCCACAGGTCCTTAAAGGTGGCAGCACAGGTGGAAAGGTGGTGAAGAAGGCACATGGCATGCTTGCCTTTACTGGAAAGGTGTAGAGTATAAAAGTTGGCAAATGATGTTGCAGTTATATAGAATGTTGGTTAGGCCATATTTGGAATACTGCGTCCAGTTCTGGTCATCACGCTACCAGAAGGACACGGAGGCTTTGGAGACAGTGCAGAAAAGATTTACCAGGATGTTACCTGGTATGGAAGGTATTAGCTATAAGGTGAGATTGAGTAAACTGGGGTTGTTCTCCCTGGAAAGACGGAGGTTGAGGGGCGACCTAATAGAAGTTTATAAAGTTATGAAGGGCATTGATAGGGTGAACAGTAGGAAGTTTTTTCCCAGGTTGGAGTTGACAAACACAAGGGGTCACAAGTTCAAGGTAAGGGGGGCAAAGTTCAATACAGATATGCGGGGGACATATTTTACACAGGGTGGTGGGGACTTGGAATGCACTACCAAGCAAGGTGGTTGAGGCAGACATGTTAGGATCATTTAAGACTTATCTAGATAGCCACATGAACAGACTGGGAATAGAGGGATACAAACGGATAGTCTAGTTAGGAACACATGATCGGTGCAGGCTTGAAGGGCCGAAGGGCCTGTTCCTGTGCCGTTTTGTTCTTTGATTAAAGTATTTGACTCAAATGTTACGGCCATTCATTCCAGCGGGATTTTCCCATCCTACTGCAGTGAATGGAGATTTTGCTGGGCACCAAAGACTTTGCTGCAGCAGGAGTGTGGCATGAATGGCTGGTAAGGTCATGCCCTTCACCTTTGAATACTGAGGCTGGGATTCTCCGGTCTTGTTCATCCTGCCATTGCTGCCAGCATGAACGGAAAACTTGGCGCTCAGCCAATTCATTGTTCACTGCAGCAGGATTGGAGAATCCAAGCCGTGGAGGGAGTTTGGAGAATTCCAGCCCTAACCTCTGATTTCCTGCCAAATGTTGCCTTGGTAGGGTCTACCTCAATGACTGTTCAGTTTCCAGGGTTTCAGGCTCCTCTCCTGGTATCCTGAGTCTGCACTCCACCAACTCACAAGAAAAGCTGCAGCTCTTTAACCTTGCTAGGCAGAATACTGCAGGTTATCTTTGCTCCAGTGGCATGCATCACGGTGTCACCAACATTCTGCTGTCTTTTTAGGTCTCCACAATGGTGGCACAGTGGTCAGCACTGCTGCCTCACTGCACCAGGGACCCAGGTTCAATTCCGGCCTTGGGTCACTATGTGTGGAGTTTGCACGTTCTCCCCTAATCTGCGTGGGTTTCCTTCGGGTGCCCCGGTTTCCTCCCACACTCCAAAGATAGAACATAGAACAGTTTAGCACAGCACGTGCCCTTCGGCCCTCGATATTGTGCCGAGCTTTGTCCGAAACCACGATCAAGCTATCCCTTTCCCTATCATTCTGGTGTGCTCCATGTGCTGCCCAATAACCGCTTGAAAGTTCCTAAAGTGTCCGACTCCACCATCACAGGAGGGAGTTCATTCCACACCCCAACCATTCTCTGAGTAAAGAACCTACCTCGGACATCTCTCCTACATCTCCCACCATGAACCTTATAGTTATGCTACAAGATGTGCGGGTTAGGTGGATTGGCCATGATAAATTGCCTCAGTGTCAGGGGACTAGGAGGGTAAATGTGTGGGGTTAAGGAGATAGGACCTGGCTGAGATTGTTGTCAATGCAGACTTGATGGGCTGAATGGCCTCTTTCTGTATTTAGATTCTATGAACTTCTCCCAAACCTTTGCTACTTGAAGCTTGCCAACCCCAGTGCTTTTATTGCCTGGAGGCTTTTTCTTTGTTCCTCTCCCCAGTGGTTCCTCCTCCCACTGGTTGTCTCCTCCTCCCACTGGTCTCATAGATCATAGAATCCTACAGTGCAGAAAGAGGCTATTTGGCCCATCGCATCTGCACTGACCACAATCCCACCCGTGCCCTATCCCCATAACCCCATGCACTTACCTGAGCTAGTCCCCCTAACATTAAGGGACAATTTAGCATGGCCAATCCACTTAACCTGCACATCTTTGGACTGTGGGACAAAACCGGAGCACCCGGAGGAAACCCATGCAGGCACGGGGGAACATGCAGACTCCACACAGACAGTGACCCAAGGCCAGAATCAAACCCAGGTCCCTGGTGCTGTGAGGCAGCAGTGCCAACCACTGTGCCACCATGCTGTCTCCTTCCTTGGTTTCTCTCTCTCTCTCTCTGGGACCTCCCCGTCCCCTCTCCCTGCGTTCCCTCGCTGGATTCCCTTTTTTGGAATCTCTCCCTCAGGTCTCTCGCTGCCCTGTGTCCTGGGAATCTTTGATTATCGTGCCTCGCTCCAAGGACCAATGATTAGGTTTCTTGGGTTATCGGTGTATACACAATAATTTTGTCCTTATTCCTGGACCAAATAGTTTCAAACATTGGACTGTATATACTCCTGCTCCTGATCTGCACATGCTCTGAAACTCCTAAGGCCTGTCAGGACTTGTGGTCCCTGACCTCTGCCTAATGACAAAGTAAGTCTGGACCTCTTATCGCCCATCATTTTAGAAGTTCCTTAATCATAGAATTACCTTCATAGAAAGTCCTTAATCATAGAACTTTATTGTGTAGAAAGCCCTGCAGGCCAGCTCTCTGGGTGAGCTTTCCACTTAGTTCACTTGTCCAAGTAAACCTTAACCAATTTGTACCTGGAAACCTTGTTCAGTTGGACATGTAAATATTTCCCAGCTATACAAATGGGGCAAGATCCTCTTGCCTCCCAGCCGCGTGTTTCCTGCTGGCCCATTATTTGCTAATGGCTGGAAATTCCCATTGATGTCACCCCACACCAACAGGAAACCCTTGGGCAGGGTGCCCTGCCAGTGGGACTAGCTGGAGAATCCCATTATTGCTCACCCAATTTTTAAAATTCATTCATTCATTGGACATGGGCTACGTGGGCTGGCCATATTTATTGTAAAAAGTCTTACAACACCAGGTTAAAGTCCAACAGGTTTATTTGGCAGCACAAGCTTTTGGAGTCTCGCTCCTTCGTCAGGTGAGTGCGGTGTTGTGTTCACAAACAGGGCACATACAGACACAAACTCAATTTACAAGATAACGGTTGGAACGTGAGTCTTTACAGGTAATCAATTCTTAAAAGTATAGACAATATGAGTGGAGAGAGTGTAAAGCACAGGTTAAAGAGATGTGTATCATCTCCAGCCAGGACAGTTAGTGAGATTTTGTAAGCCCAGGAGTTACAGATAGTGTGACATGAAACCAAGATCCCAGCTGAGGCTGTCCTCATGTGTGCGGAACTTGGTTATCAGTCTCCGCTCAGTGATTCTGTGTTCTCATGTAAGAACACCATCCACCAAGTACGCGGTCCATATTCTTGAGACTTGGCCAACGTTGTCTACCTGATACGCTGCAGGAAAGGATGTCCCAAGGCATGGTACACTCTATGATAACGGATGAATGAACATCACTCAACAATTACCAGGCAGGAGTGTTCTCTTCCTGTTGGGGAACACTTCAGCAGTCATGGGCATTCAGCCTCTGATCTTCCGGTAAGCGTTTTCCAAGGTGGCCTTCATGACTCACGACCCATCTTGGGTTCTATCACATATGGATCTTGGGTTCATGTCACACTATCTGTAACCCTCACGACTTGCCTGGGCTTGCAAAATCTCACTAACTGTTCTGGCTGGAGACAATACACATCTCTTTAACCTGTGCTTAACACTCTTTCCACTCACTCCTTTAAGACTTGATTACATGTAAAGACTCGCATTCCAACGCTTATCTTGTAAATTGAGTTTGTGTCTGTACATGCCCTGTTTGTGAACACAAGTGTTCACTCACCTGATGAAGAAGTGAGACTTCAAAAACTAGTGCTGCCAAGTAAACCTGTAGGACTTTAACCTGGTGTTGTGAGACTTCTTACTGTGTGCTTACCCCAGTCCAACGCTGGCATCTCCACATCAATATTTATTGCCCATTTCTAACTGCCCACAGGCTGTTCAGAGTCAACCACATTGTTGGTCTGGAGTCACATGTAGGCCAGTCCAGGTAAGGATGGCAGATTTCCTTCCCTAAAGGACATTAGTGAACCAGGTGGGTTTTTCCGGCAATCGACATGATTTCATGGTTATCAGTAGATTACTAAAAGCAAATTTCTTTTCGTGAATTCAAATTCCACCGCCTGTCTTGGCAGGATTCAAACCTGGCTCCCCATAACATTAGCTGAGTTTCAGGATGAATAGTTTAATACCACTAAGCCATCATCATCTCAATGTGAAGAAATATGGATATACTGGAATATCAACACACACTTAACTATCAACACTGAAGAGTGAGTTGTGAGAATCATTGTGGTCATTCCTATTCCTGGTATTAATACGTTCAGGTTAATTATTCCATCGCTGACAAAACTCAGTCATTGTCCTTAATCAGCATTGTGTAAGCAGCAGCTACAAATGGATTTAACACACCAGCTAATATAGAACATATGCAAGCACATGATTAATCTTAGCATGTGAGGGCACACATTCCTGTAAGTGTACATAAGCAAAGCATTAATTCCGCCTCATTAACATCAAAGTGCAAATCTTCAAAGACAAAGTAGCTAATAGTGGCAGATGCAATTTCTTTGTACACAGTGAGACATGACTTTCATTGGATTCATTTTAAACTTGTGTGTGTGTGTGTGTGTGTGTGTGTGTGTGTGTGTGTTCTGTTTTGTGTGGCATGTGTGCATGTTCTGTTTTAGAACAAAGAAAATGACAGCACAAGAACAGGCCCTTCAGCCCTCCAAGCCTGCACCGACCATTCTGCCCGACTGAACTAAAACCCTCTACTGTTTTGGGGACCATATCCCTCCATTCTCATCCTATTCACGTATTTATCCAGAAGCCCCTTAAAAGTCATTATTGTATCTGCTTTCACAATCTCCTCTGGCAGCGAGTTCCAGGCACCCCACCACCCTCTGTATAAAAAACTTGCCTCGTACATCTCCTTTAAACCTTGCCCCTCACACCTTAAAACCTGTGTCCCCTAGTAATTGACTCTTCCACCCTGGGAAAAAGCTTCTGACTGTCCACTCTGTCCATGCCCTCAGAATCTTGGAAACTTCTATCAGGTCACCCCTCAACCTCCATCGTTCCAGAGAGAACAAACCAAGTTTCTCCAACCTCTCCTCATAGATAATGCTCTCCATACCAGGCAACATCCTGGTAAATCTTTTCTGTACCCTCTCAGAAGCCTCCCAATCCTTCTGGTAGTGTGGCAACCAGAACTGAACACTATATTCCAAGTGTAGCCTCTATAAAGCTGCAACATGACTTGCCAATTTTTAAACTCATTGCCCTGGCCGATGAAGGCAAGCATGCCATATGCCTTCTTGACTATCTTCTCCATCTGCTTTGCTACTTTCAGTGACATTTGTACCTGTACACCCAGATCACTCTGTCTATCAATACTCTTAAGGGTTCTGCCATTTACTGTATATTTCCTATCTGTATTAGACCTTCCAAAATGCATTACCTCACATTTGTCTGGATTAATCTCCATCTTTCATCTCTCCGCCCAAGTCTCCAATCGATGTATATCCTACTATATTCTCTGATGCTCCTCATAGCTATCCGCAAATCCGCCAACATTTGTGTCATCTGTAAACTTACTAATCAAGCGAGTTACATTTTTCTCCAAATCATTTATATATATTACAAACAGCAAAGGTCCCAGCACTGATCCCTGAGGAACACCACTTGTCACAGCCCTCCATTCAGAAACGCACCCTTCCACTGCTACCTTCTGTCTTCTATGACCGAGTGAGAAGTTTCACAACACCAGGTTAAAGTCCAACAGGTTTATTTGGTAGCACAAGCCACGAGATTTCAGAGTGCTGCTCCTTCATCAGGTACAACCTGGTGCTGTGAGACTTCTTACTGTGCTTACCCCAGTCCAACGCCAGCGTCTCCGCATCTTTTATGACCGAGCCAGTTCTGTATCCACCTTGCCAGTTCACCTCTGATCCCATGCGACTTCACCAACTGCACCAGTATGCCATGAGGGACCTTGTCAAAGGCTTTATTGAAGTCCATGTAGACAACCATCCACTGCCCTACCCTCATCAATCATCTTCGTCACTTCCTTAAAGTTAGTGAGACACGACCTCCCCTTCACAAAACCATTTCCCTTAACCCTGCTGGCCAATGCTTTTTCGTGACTCCTTTTAGTCCTACTTACTCCTTAAGTTTCTTTCTACTTTCCTCGTATTCCACACTTGCTTCTTGTGTTCCCAACCTCTTACCCTTGACAAATGCTTCCTCTTTCCTTTTGACTAGGCTCACAATATCTTTCGTTATCCAAGGTTCCCAAAAGTTGCCATACTTATCCTTCATCCTTACAGGAACGTGCTTGTCCTGAATCCCCATCAACTTACACTTGAAAGCCAATATTGATGTGCTATCAAACATCTGCTCCAACCTAGACTTGCATTCTTCAGTTCCTGCCTAATATTGTAATTAGCCTTCCTCCAATTTAGCACCATCACTTGAGGACTACACTTATCTTTATCCATCAGTTTCCTGAGTTGTGGTCACTGTTCTTAAACTGCTCCCCTACTGAAACATCGACCACTGGCTGGGCTCATTCCCCAATACTAGGTCCAGTATGGCCCCTTCCCTAGTTGGACTAGCTACATACTGTTTCAAGAAACCCTCCTGGATGCTCCTTACAAACTCTGCCCCATCCAAGCCCCTAACACGAAATGAGTCCCAGTCAATATAGAGGAAGTTAAAATCTCCCACCATAACAACCCTGTTACTTTCACATTTTGCCAAAATCTGCCGACATATCTGTTCCTCTATCTCCTGCTGGCAGTTGGGTGGCCTATAGTAAACCCCCGACATTGTGATTCACACCCCCATTCTTCAGCTCTACCCATATTGCCTCGCTGTATGAGCCCTCCGAGGTGTCCTACTGCAGTACAGCTGTGATATTCTCTTTAACCAGTAGTGCAACTCCCACAGCCCTTTTACACCCCCTTCTATCCCACTTGAAACATCTGTATCCTGGGATGTTAAGCTGCCAATCCTGTCCTTCCTTTAACCAAGTCTCTGTAATGGCAACAACATCATAGTTCCAAGTAATAATCCAAGCTCTAAGTTCATCTGCCTTACCTGTTACGCTTCTCACATTGAAACAGATGCACTTCAGTCCACCAGACCCTCTTTGATTTGCAATCACACCCTGCCTGCTCTTTCTCTGAGTCTTATTGACCCTATTCTCTAGTTCCCCTTCAGTTAATTCCCCTTAGCTTTGGTTCCCACCCCCCCGCCGCTAAACTAGTTTAAATCCTCCCGTGTGACACTAGCAATCATTGGGGCCAGAAATATTTATGCCCTTCCAGTTTAGATGCAACCCATCCTTCCTGTACAGGTCCCACCTGCCCTGGAAAAGACCCCAATGGTCCCAATATCTGAAACCCTCCCTCCTACACCAGCTGTTTAACCACATGTTGAGCTGCACTATCTCCCTATTTCTAACCTCACTGGCATGTGGCACAGGGAGTAATCCTGAGAATACAACCCTAGAGGTCCTGCTTTTTAACTTTCTACCTAACTCCCTAAACTGCTGCTGCAGGACCTCATCACTCTTCCTGCCTATGTCGTTAGCACCAATATGTACCACTACCTCTAGCTGTTCACCCTCTCCCTTCAGAATGCTTTCTGCCTATTCAGAGACATCCTGGACCCTGGCATCGGGGAGGGGGGGGGTGCAACATACCATCCTGGAGTCTCTTTCACGTCCACAGAAGCGTCTATCTGCACCCCTGACTGTAGACTAGTTAGTCTATAACGATTGCGCTAGTGCTCTTTGTCCCTCCCTGCGTAACAACAGAGCTAGCTGTGGTGCCACTGCTTTGGCTGCTGCTGCTGTTATCCCCTGGTAGGCCATCCGCCCCCAACAGTTTCCAAAATGGTATACTTGTTAGAGAGGGGTATGACCACAAGGGAATCCTGCACTGACTGCCTGCCCCTTCTAGCGGTCACCCATCTATCTGTCTGCACCTTGGATGTGGCCATGTCTCTAAAGCTCCTACCTATGACAATTTCCACCATCTTCATGCTCTTAAGTGCATTCAATTTTTTTTTAAACTTTATTCCAATCCAATCAAGTCAAATTAAACCCAATTCAGAGTCCCAACAAGTTGGGACATTCCCGATCCAAGCTGACAAGACAGGGCTCTCACCTCCTGTCTTGGGCTTGATCTACATGATCCAAGCTGACTGGAGTAGGTGTAGCTCCTCCTCCAGGGCTTGATCTTATTTGCATCTTAGCCAAATGGCCGAGATGCCGCTTTAAAAAATTGCTTCAAATGAAGCTGAAATGGAACCTAATGACTTCAACCAAGTGCAGCATGTCGATACTACACTTGATCTTAGCCAAAAGGCCGAGATGCATTCAATTGCTCTAACCTATCAATGCAGTCTGTAAGGAGCTGCAAGTGGGTGCACTTCCTTGACGCCAGATCTTCTGCCTCCCACTTCTTAATAGATGTTGCTGGGCCAACTTCTTCCCAAATGCACCAGTAAAGTCCCTCAGCTGCCTCTAACGGATACACTAACTCCTGTTTATCACTGGAGATGATCTTCCGTTTCCCACTTCTTGGTAAATGTTGCTGGGCCAATTTCTCCCAGAATGCACCAGTGAAGTCTCTCAGCTGTCTCTAGTCACGTCTGTGTGAGTGTGTATGTGCATGTGTGTGCACATGTGTGTATGTTTGTGTTAGCACACGTGTGTGTTCTATTTTGTGTATGCGTGTGTGCACGCGCATGTGTGTGTTGATGAGGCCAAGTGAGCAAGGGTAAAAACGACTCTCCTATTATGGCCTCTAAATCTGACTGTGACAAGGGTTTTTTTTGTGACTATAGCAAGGTATTCCAGCTGCTTAACCATTTAAGTGCTGGTTGAAAAGAAACTGGTCTGGCAGTCTTTCTTGATTTGAAACAAAAAGAGGTTAGTTTTTATTGAGTATGAAGTAAAGATATAAAGCTATTTAAATGGGTTAATCTGTGTCTTGGCCCCTGCAGCATGTAGACCCAGACACACAAATATGCACAATTACAAGTTTTACAGTAGGAAGTTATTTTCTTAGCCAAATCAAGTTCAGTGTAAAAAGAAAAATGTAGAGTCCACTGTTTAAGAGTCCTTTGCTTGTACCCATGTTCGTGACAGAGTTTCTTCATTGTAGTCTTGAAGTTCCAGGAGTTGAAGCACATGTAAGGGTATGAATGCTGGAGACAATTTCCTTTTAAAAAGTAATCTGTCCTGTTCCAAAAGATGATGACTTTTGTACCTGATGTTACTTTTGACGGAAATTCTCTATCTCTGTGCTGGTGCTATTTAGGCTGTAACAGAGATAGGGTCATAACTTGGGAGAGAAACGGGAGGAGGAGTATTGCTGCCCCTTTGGCAGGTTTCTTTTAGATCCTGCTCAGCAGCTGCAGGTTGTAATGCAGAAGATTTCACAAATGGTTATTCTAGTCACATAACCTCTTTCCCACTGATGATCTATGCTCATCTCTGGAAGGACTGTGGCTATTGTTTCATGGTTGAGGTGACTAGATTTTATAAGTTCCTCGTCATTAGCTTCTGGATGATCCATTATCCATCTTGATGAGAGAGGAGGAACCTCTTTCCATAAAGTTATTGTCCTGGTAGACTTTTTGTCTTGGTTGAATTGGCTGTTTCGTGGCCTCTGAAACATCAGTCCATTACCATTCTCTCCTTTGGCACTGTATTTCTGTCTCTGAGAGACATGCGGGGAGAGTGGCTTGGGTTTTCTAAACTGCAATGCACTGCGGGAGGAGTGAGGGTGCTGAGGCAGGCTGGTTAGAAGGCCCACCTCCGTTCGTGAGGACAGCAGCCCAGCTTCCAACGTCATTCATATGCCCCCGATACTCACCCCTCACTTTCCACATAGCCCATTCTCTGCTCCATGCTCCCTCATACTCTCCATGCCTTCTCCATTCCCTGTCATACTCCCCTCCCTCCTCCATGTCACCCCATACATCTTCCATTGTTACTCACCCAGTTTCCACTATGGATATACCTTAGGATATCTGTGAATTGGCCATAAAAATCAATAAAATAGAGCTATCATTTAATTTCATATTATAAAATCTGATTCTGAAACATCATTAAAAAATTAAATTCTTCCAAGTGATTAAGCTCTTCTAAGCCCAAACTTATATTTCACATCCAAGATCGACAATCCCTTAATAACCCTTTAAAACTGTCAATCAAAAAGTGAACCTAGCTCTTTGCTGAGGTAAATGGTTATGTAACTGAAACTCAGCCACATATTCACAATAGATTCAGTTGTAACAACTTATACAAATATAAACAAGGGAATCTTTTGAAACTGATAAAACTGATGGTCTTTTTTAAAATTGCAGATGGTGTTTCATTTCCATTTCAAAGCATTTCTTGTCATTCAATGGAATGGAGCAGGTGCTTAGGTTTAAACTTTCCACAGTAGGACTTATTAGCGCAAAGCGAAAAATCTCTGAACATTTAAGCCACATCCAAAGACATGACGGCAGTTTCCTAGCATGTTTTTCTGTAGTTTTAAAGGCAATATAGCGTTTTGCGATGGAGAAAGTATTCTCATGCACCTCAACGCTTAAACAATGTTGTTCAATGTAACAGTGAATCTTTTTAGGGCAGGTAACTATGGTGAAATTCATCAACATTATCATAACATCTAATAGTGAAGTTTGAAGTTGTCACAATATTCGACACGTACCGTTAATGTTTCAGACTCCAAACCAGGTTCCTCCTAATGGTTACAAACCCTTAATCCTAGTGAGCTTCCAAAATCTGCAGATGAAAATAGCATAGTCTTAGGGTGCTGGACTAGAACCCCAAGTTATACCAGACTAAACCTCAAAAATGTTTTCTATTTTGGCAAAAATGTGAGGATAGGATGTTTTGGTCCAGAAGTAATTCCAATGACAAATTAGGGATCTATTATAGTTACACAAA
Organism: Carcharhinus amblyrhynchos; assembly: GCF_965287045.1. Taxonomy (NCBI): domain Eukaryota; kingdom Metazoa; phylum Chordata; class Chondrichthyes; order Carcharhiniformes; family Carcharhinidae; genus Carcharhinus; species Carcharhinus amblyrhynchos. The sequence continues at coordinate 15,406,532 of NC_137341.1, forward strand.
CTTTATTTAATAACACAATTTAAATATAACTACAAATGAAATAATGTAACTATTAGCAGTTGAACAATACTTAAAAGTGAAAAGGAAACAGTTTTAGTTTTGAATTTATCTCTGTTTCAGTTCCAAATAAGCAACATTCCTCTTACAAACTTAAATGCCACTTTAAATACAGTTAGCAACCATAAATATACTTGTTATAATGAGTGTAGACATTCATGAAGCTTTCAGAGAAAAAATAAATTTCAGAGCCCACAAAATCCTTCTAAACTCAACCAGGTTTCAGCTGCAACTGCCTACATTCTCTCCGCTACAGATCCAACTCTGCACCTAAACCACATCATCACATGACCCTAACAATCACTCTAATCAGAACCCCAGGAGAACTTAACTAAACAAAAGTCCATTAGCGCTATCAAATTAACAAATTCCTAGCTGAAACGAGTAATTAACTTGCTTTTACAATCCTTGAGCTAAATGTTTACCTGACACACCCACTGCCTGTGGACTAAAGCTGAATTTTTAAATATTGCCTTTAAACATAAAGAACTATATATACATATATATAGTATATATATCTCAATTGCATTACCATCATCACAATGGGAATGGGAATTCAAATTTTGAATGGTCTTCACAATAGCAACTCAATCTCAGGAGAGGTGCATGTGCATTCCGCATCCACTATTTTCTTAGTCCGTGGAAAGGCTAGACAAAAGTAGCACGGGTTGTGGAAAGGCAGAGGAAATATCCCCCCTTCTCAGCCCACAATTCGGTCTAAGGTGTTTTTTTTCCTTAGATAGTTGGGATTATTTTGTACTACGGCGGTAGAAGCAGATTTAATCCTAATTGTCACAAGGGAAGTTGATAAATAGTTTAAAGGAAAGATTTATAGGAAGGGTGATTTCAAAGAGCTGATAATGATGAGGCACTTGGTCCACTCCTGTGCTGTGTGATTCTATGTTGCAGATGCTGTGGTTATGTTGCAATAATGGGTTACAACTGCCTGTAAGTAGAAGGAAGATCCCTAACTGTTTTGAATTGGCCCTCAGAAGATTAATGGATATTTGTATCAATTACAAGGCAAATGCAAGTGTACATTCATGATATAAGGTCCTTATAGTATTCCAATTCCTTTCCTTTTCCCACACCTAGTGACGCACTAACACAGACTTTTGTTTGTTTCCCTAGTGAGTTATTCCTGGAACAGGTCGCTAGTGTGTTGCCAGGGGCTTATAGCTTGAGGAGGGGCCATTTCATGCCACGCATGGCTGACCAGGAACCTTTTCCACTCCTCCACTAGCCATTGGTGTGTTGGAAGGATTTCAAGTTGACACTCAACCTGTTTGGCCATGTTACAAATGCACTTTCCTTGGCCATTGTGATAACCCCCAGTACTTACATGAGGAAATCATTGATTGACCTCTTTGTAAAGACCTGTTGAATATGAGCTCCCTGGGGATTGGTACTTAACTAACCAGGTGGAGCTTGTATGCTGAGCCCTAAGTAAAGCAAGCCCCTAAGCGGGTCCAATATTCCTTTGTCCCAGTTGGGGCCTGTTTGTGTCCACCACAGGTTTTTTGCTTTACTTTATTTTGTGCATTAAAGCACTGTTCATTTACAGCTGACTCCCAATGTTGTAGCCATCAAGTTCAGGGGCTGGCTCAGAGGCAGGGGCATTACCCACTGCGCCACAGGACTGCCTGCTTAGAGTACGATCACACCAAAGCTTTTGACATTGCACCAAACAAGACAGTCAGCATGGCTTTGTGAGTGGAAAATCATGTCTCACAAATTTAATTGAGTATTTTGAAGGAGTAACCAAGAAGGTAGATGAGGGCAGTGCAGTTGATGTTGTCTACTTGGACTTTAGCAAGGCCTTTGACAAAGTACTGCATGGTAGGTTGTTGCATAAGGTTAAATTTCATGGGATCCAGGATGAGGTTTCTAAATGGATACAAAATTGGCTTCTTGACAGAAATCAGAGGGTGGTTGTAGAGAATTGTTTTCCAAACTGGAGGCCTGTGACCAGCGGTGTGCCTCAGGGATCAGTGCTGGACCCACTGTTATTTGTCATTTATATTAATGATTTGGATGAGAATATAGAAGGCATGGTTAGTAAGTTTGCAGATGACACTAAGGTTGGTGGCATAGTGGACAGTGAAGAAAGTTATCTCCAATTGCAACGGGATCTTGATCAATTGGGCCAGTGGGCTGATGAATGGCAGATGGAATTTAATTTAGACAAATGCAAGGTCATGAATTTTGGTAGCTTGAACCAGGGCGGGACTTACTCAGTTAATGGTAGGGCACTGGGGAGAGTTACAGAACAAAGAGATCTAGGGCTACGTGTTTATAGCTCCTTGAAAGTGGAGTCACAGGTCGACAAAGTGGTGAACAAGGCATTCAGCATGCTTGGTTTCATCAGTCAGAACATTGAATACAGGAGTTGGAATGTCTTGTTGAAGTTGTACAAGACATTGTTAAGGCCACACTTGGAATACTGTGTGCAAATCTGGTCACCCTATTATAGAAAGGATATTATTAAACAAGAAAGAATGCGGAAAAGATTTACTAGGATGCTACTGGAACTTGATGGATTGAGCTGTAAGGAGAGGATGGATAGACTGGGACTTTTTTCTCTGGAGTGTAGGAGGCTGAGGTATGACCTTATAGTGGCCTATAAAATAATGAGGGGCACAGATCAGCTAGATGGTCAATATCTTTTCCCAAAGGTAGGGGACTCTAAAACTAGAGGGCACAGGTTTAAAGTGAGAGGGGAGAGATATGAAAGTGTCCAGAGGGGCAACTTTTTCAGACAGAGGGTGGTGAGTGTCTGGAACAAACTGCCAGAGGTAGTAGTAGAGGCGGGTACAATTTTGTCTTTTAAAAAGTATTTAGATAGTTACATGGGTGCGATGGGTATAGGGGGATATGGGCCAAATGCGGGCAACTGGGATAAGCTTAGGGGTTTTAAACGAAAAGGGTGGTATGGACAAGTTGGGCCAAAGGGCCTGTTTCCATGCCGTAAACCTCTATGACTCTATGAGTAAATGTCATGGTGGCTGGAAGCACATTGTATGTAATGCTTTTCAGCATTAATACCCCTTATCAATTCAGTAAAAGCTCCCTGTATAATTTTTAAAGGTGGGGCATGGGGCAGGTAACTTTCTGAATCCGTACTGGTGAGGAAAATAACTGCAGTGACTTTTCTATTTTAATTTGGAAGGAGACAATATGCTGGAGCGATTCCCCTCCACCTCCATCTATTGACTATAATAAAAAACCCACAGAAAATCAAAGCAGTGAGAATTACTGGAAACACTTCAAATTACTGCAATCACGAGAAGCACCCTTTGAACGAAACATCATCAGCATCCAATTCAGATGAACAGGTTTGTACATTAACGGAGCAAATGACAGAATGAATCTAATTCAAAGTAACGTTATCTCTACCTAATTTATGTACAGCATCAGCAGCATTTGATATTTCTATTCTGTGTTCAGCTTCAAATGCAGTGAGCCAATGTTCAAATGTTGATTTATATATATGGGTCCAATTGTCTCCAAGAATTGTCAGAGCTAAACAGTTTATTAACTTAATCACCCTTGCTTAAAGGGAAAAAAAAGTGACATAAAACATTAAATAATCATTAGTGTAATTAAGCACCAAGATGAAAATTAGGCAAAATGTCAATTTTATTATCAGCATTATTTCATTTCTGCATTGCAAAGCTTAAGTACTGACACTGAAATTATGGGTCTCACAGGGACTGGATTTGAGCTCCTTTGAAAAGAGAATTTGTTGCTTTTTTCCCTCCCCCTGTTCTTCTCCAGCAGTGACAGTTACTAGCCTGTGGCCTCATGAGTGACAGCAGCCTCCTCAACACCCATTACCAGTCTGAGAGTTTTGGCATGTCAGATATTGTTGAGGGAATCACAGTTGAATCACAAGTCAGCCTACGCTCCAGGGTGTCAGCTGTTGGACCTGCTGTGCTCATGCCTTGCTGTCAGAAGGCCATGGGTTCAAATCCTGTTCCTGGTCAGCGAGTGCAAAATCTAGGCTGGTACTGGAGGAATGCTGTACTGTCAGAGGTGCTGTTTATGTCTTGTGTGAAATGCTGGCAAATCATGTTGTACCTATATAAAACCTTCGTTAGGCTGCATTTGGAGCACTGCAAGCAGTTCTGGTCACCACGCTACCAGAAAGACGTGGAAGCTTTGGAGAGAGTGCAAAGAAGGTTCATCAGGATGTTACCTAGACTCGAGGGCTTTGGCTATGAAGAGTGATTGAATGAACTAAGATAGTTTTCACTGGAAAGACTGAGACTGAGGGGAGACCTGATAGAGGTCTACAAAATTATGAGAGGCATAGACAGGGTGGATAGTCAGAGGCTTTTTTCCAGGGTGGAAGTGTCAATTACAAGGGGGCAGAAGTTCAAGATGAGAGGGGGAAAGTTTAAGGGAGATGTGTGGGGGAAGTTTTTCACGCAGAGACTGGGCGTCTGGAACGCGCTCCAGAGAAGGTAGTGGAAGTAGGTATGTTAGTAACATTTAAGGGGCATCTGGATGGGAACATGAATAGGGAGGGAATAGAGGGATATGGACCAAGTAAGGGCAGAAGTTTTTTTTTAGTTTAGATAGAGCATCATGATTGCACGGGCAATAGGTCAAAGGCCCTGTTCGTGTGCTGTATTTTTCTGTGTTTTTTGTTACACTGACTCTGTTAGATGGATGATCATAAGAACATAAGAACATAAGAAATGTGAAATGTGATAGTCTTCCACTGCGTCCTGGCCAACATTCGTCATAAACAAATACAGATCCTTTCATTATGGGATCTTGCCGAGCCAATTTTAAACAGTCGTGAATGGCTACATTACAACACTTCAAAATATATTCCAATAGCAGTGAAAGCCTTTGAAAACAGGACGTAAGAAATAGGGGCAGGAGTAGGCCATTTGGGCCCTCCAGCTTGCTCAGTCATTCAATTCGTGGCTGAATTCTACATCAACACCACTTTCCCATTCTTGTATCTCTTGATTTCCTTGGTAGCTAAGAATCCATTGATCTGAGTCTTGAATGTACTCATTGATGGAGCAACCACAGCCCTCTAGGCTGGAAAAGCCTAGCTGGACTTGTTCTCTCACTCAACAATTTCTCTTTTAGCTTTTCTCATTTCCTGCAAATAAAAGCTGTGGTAATGCGTACCCGCTTGTGCCCCAGTCTTTTTGTGGGCATGTGGAACATTCCTTGTTCCAGTGCTAATCGGCCCACTTCCACATGTCTTTTCTCGTTACTTCAATGGCTGTATCAGTGCCGCTTCATGCCCTTGTTCGGACCTGGGAAAGTTTATTGCTTTTTCCTTCCAATTTCCATCCCACTCACATCTTTACCTGTCCCTGACACATCCCTACCCTTCCTTGACCTCTCTGTCTCTATTTCTGGCGATAGACTGACCACCAACATTCACTTCAAGCTCACTGATTCCAGTTATCACAGCCATAGCTCTTCACAACCCTGTTGCTATAAGTAGTCCATCCCATTCTCCCAGTTTCTGCACCTGCGTTGCATTGCTCCAATGGTGCTACCTTCCAGATGGCACTTCTGGCTTCCTTTTTCCTGAACAGAGGGCTCACCCCACCACCTACTGTGTCCGATTCATCTCCCGCACCTCTGCCCACACTCCTTCCCCTCCCTCCCACAACCATGATAGGGTCTCCCTCTTCCTCACTTTTCACCCCACCAGGCTCTGCATTCAAAGGATCATCCCCTGCCATTTCTGCCAATATCAGCATGATGCCACCACCCAACACATATTCACCAATACCACCTCACCTCATCATCACCTTCACTCCTAACCCCACCAGCATTCCACAGGAATGCTCCCTCCATCACTCCCTGGTCCACCCCTCCATCACTCTCCAGCTCCTCCTCCCCTTCCTATGGTATCTTTCCTTGCAATCACAAAAGGTGTAACATCTGTCCCTTTATCTCTGTCCTCCTCATTGTTCAAGGCCCCAGATACTCTTTTCAAGTGAAGCAGTGTTTCACTTGCATCTCCTTCAATTTGGTTTCCTCTACATTGGGGGCATTAAGTATAGACTGGGTGACCGCTTCATGGAAGACTTTTACTCAGTCGACCTGTGTGACACCAACCTTCATGTTGCTTACCATTTCTACTTGCCATCTTGCTCTCATTCCCACACGCTTATCCTTGGCCTGTTGCAATGTCCCAGTGAAGCCCAACACAAATTGGAGGAGCAGCACCTCCTCCTCTAATTAGGCACATTGCAGCCTTCTGGACACAACACTGAGTTCAGCAACTTTAGACCATGAAATCTCTCCTCCAGTTTGATCCCTTTTTTCTGTCCTGACACCCCCTCCCCTCACATATTCTCCTCCTCACTCCCCCACTCTTCCTCCCCCACAGGGTCATCTGTCTGTTGTGTCTTAAGTTTTGTCTTCAGAGTGCTGACTTTGTTCTGTTATTGAAGCTACCATCAACACTCTCTTCGTCTTATGCCCATCACATCTTTGTCAAATGTCTCCTAGTTTGGGGTGGCACGGTGGCACAGTGGTTAGCACTGCTGCCTCACAGTGCCAGGGTCCCAGGTTCAATTCCTGGCCTCGGGTCACTGTCTGTAGAGTTTGCAGGTTTTCCCCATGTCTGCACGGGTTTCCTCTGGCTTGTGTGGTTTCCTCCCACAGTCAGAAAGACGTGCTGGTTAGGTGCATTGGCCATGTTAAATTTTCCAAACAGGCAGCGGAGTGTGGTGACAAGGGGATTTTTACAGTAACTTCATTGCAGTGTTAAAGTGAGCCTACTTGTGAAATTTTAAGAACTTAATACTTTATCTATCTCTGAGCGCCAGTCTGCTTCATCTGCCTCACCTGCTCATATTGAGTATAAAATCTATCATGTTTCTCCCTCATACTGACTTGAAATGTTAACTCTGTTTCCTTCTCCAGACTTGCTGAGCTTTACCAGCATTTCTGTGTTTTTATTTCAGATTTCCAACACCTGCAGTACTTTGTTTTTACTGTGTTTCCTTGCGTGTACATCTCAAATACTCCCCAGTTAACGGAAGGAAACCCCTTCCCAGTTATTTTTCAGGCAAACTGGGACTCAATCTTGACTATCTTTTTCTTCAGTCTTCTTTATTGTGTGACTTTGACAAACACGTTTTAATTACATTGCTCAGGATGATGTGCTATTGTAAGGCCAGAAAGGAAATAAATTAAAGAATGGTGGATGTGTGGGAGACCAGAATGAAGCCTGATTGAAGGACGAGGGTATGGACTAAAACATCGTGTGTAATAGTTGCCCTGAATCAAAGCTGCAGGTCATTGTACTTTGATTACAAAAATATGTTTTCCTGATAGATGTGAATTTGTGTGGGTTTTGACATAGATCAACAAGGTCACAGAAAGCCTTGCATTGCTTATCAAGGTGCTCTGTTACTATGTTATTCCGTCACAATGGCATTGTGCACCCAAGTGAATGACATGAAATCAATAAAATTCCGAGCATATATCAAGCAATTCCATGAATGAGATGCACAAGGTCAATATCGTGGATCGTGACAAGCTAAATAAAGCATTAGTAGTTAGTCCTAATAGATGGCTTATTATAGGCTGGACTAATAGTGATTGCGGGTCTGAATCTCACTGTGGTAGTTTGAGAATTTGAACTTTAAAAGAGAAAGGAAGTAAAGGACTGAATCTCACTGTAAATGACAATAAAACTGTAGGACTGTCATAAAACCCCAACTAGGTTCACTAATACCTTTGAGAGAAGGAAATTTGTGTTCTCACCTGGTGTGGCCTGTCTGCGACTCCAGGCCCCACAGGCTTCTGTTTCTATCACCGCACCTAAGTCTTTTAATTCACTCACAGGATGTGATTGTCGCTGGAAAGGCCAGCATCTATTGTACATCCCTAACTGCGCTTTGGTACCTACCTTCTTGAACGGCCACAGTCTGTATTGTATAGGAACATCAGCAGCACTGGTATGAAGGGAGTTCCAGGGTTTTGACCCAGTGACATTGAAGGAATGAAATATTTCCAAGTCAGGGTGTGACTTGGAGGGGAATTTGAAAATGGTGATGCTCCAATGCTCCTAGTTCTTCTAGGTGATAAAACTCACGGGTTTGGAAGGGGCTGTCAAAGGGGCCTTGGTCAGTTGCTGTGGTGCATCTTGTAGATCATGCTATCACCAAGATGTTGTCAGGGCTCATAAACTTTGCACATCCAATGCCTTCAGCAATGGTAGCAGTGTGTACCATTTACAAGATAAGTAGCATCAACTCACCAAGAGTCCTTTGACAGCACCTTCCATTGTGTGGTAATGGTGGGGGGAGTGGATGTTTAAGGTGGTGGATAGCGCCCCAATCAAGCGAGCTGCTTTGTCCTGGATGGTGTTTTCCTTGAGTAATATTGAAACTGCATAACTTCACAGGGATTGATTCAGATCAAATCTAACAGCTCAAAACTGGTGTGTTATGGACAGGAGAGAGGCAAACTGAACTTCTTTATCGTCCCCTAGTCTGTCCGTAAGCAGAAGTGTTTTTGAATAATTTGTTAAGTCGTCTGTGGGACCTTTCCTCTAAAGTTTCAGTTTTTGTGGTCCAATTTTATAGCTAACATGTGGCAAACTCTCTTTATGATTAACTCAGAAGGTTAGTTTATTTCACATTCAAACGCCACATGGTGGGGAGGGGGGTGGTTTTTCACAAATACACACACACTGCTGGATACACACATACACACACAGACACAGACACAGACACACACACAGAGACACAGACACACACACACACACACACACACAGAGACACAGACACACACACAGAGACACAGACACACACACACTCGAAGAGGGGATAGAAGAGAAGGAGGTTTCAAACTATGGATAGCAAGAACCACAGAAATTAATATTATTTCATGTGTTGTCCAAAATCTGGGAAGTCAAAGTGCAGAGGGTATTTCCTTTGTGCTCACTCGTGTCATGTGATCTTAGGACTGATCTTTTTCTCAGGACTGATGATGTCCCAGCCAATAGGTTGAGTGTATTTGAGTTTCCACAGGGATAAGAGGAGGAATCCTGAAACTTCTACGAAAAGCTTCCAGAACAAATGGTCAATTCTGTGCTCAAGTGATTTGTGGGTTCCTCAGAAAGTTCATTTTAGAAATAGCAAGATGAATAAAGTCTACTGTACGCAGTTTGGACTTCTTTCATGTTTTATTGACATAACAGTAGAATAAAGTTCAACCACAGCCTTAACCTTGTGAGCGTACATATTCCTTACTCCATGATTATCAAGCCAAGGAATCGACAATGAAAAGTGAGCGAGCCATGAACAACACCAGGCATACTGAAAAATGAGATGTCAACCTGTTGAAGCTACAATGCACTATTACATGTAATTTTTAAATTCTTTCATGGGCCAGCTGATGAGGCCAGCATTTATTGCCCATCCTTAATTGTCCTTGAAAGTATTGTGTAGCCACCTTCTTAAACTGCTGCAGTTTATGTTATACAGGTACACACACAGTGCTGTCAGGAAGGGTGTTCTCTGTTTTTGATCCAACAACAATGAAGAAATGACAATTTGGTTCCAAGTCAGGATGGTGGGAAACTTGCGAGTGGTGATGTTCCCATGCATCTGTAACTTGTCCTTCTAGATGGTAGAGATTGCAGGTCTGGGAGGTGCTGTTGAAGGAGTCTTGGTGAATTGCTGCTGTTTATCTTGTAGATGGTACACGCTGCTACCATTGCTGAAGGCATTTGATATTCGAAGTTTATGAGCCCTTACAACATCTTGGTGATAGTATTGTAGGTTGAATAGTACTGAAGAACCAGCCATGCCTTAGTCAAACTCCTCCAGTAAAGCTACAACACTGGCATCTACAGAGACAATACAGAGATTTGCTCAGGTATATCCTACATGGAAAAAACAGGATAAATACAACCGGGCTAATTACTGCCCCATAAGTCCACTCTCAATCATTAATAAGTGTTGGAAGGGTGTCATCAACAATGCTAGTAAGTGACATTCACACAGCTATTACCTGCTCACTGAAGCTCAGTTTGGCATTTGCCAAGACCGCTCACCTCCAGAGCACATTACAGCCTTGGTCCAAACCTGGACAAGAAGAGTTGAATCCCGAGATGAGGTGTCAGTGACTGCCCTTGTAATATTTGACCAAATGTGGCATCGAGGAGCCTTAGCAGATAAAATATATGTATTCACAGGGATGTGGGCATCACTGGCTTGGCACAAATTGCCCTTGAGAAGGTTGTGATGAGCTGCCTTCTTGAATTGCTGCAATCCATCAGATATAGGAATGACCAAAGTGCTGTTAGGAAGGGAATTCTAGGATTTTGACCTTATGACAGGGAAAGAATGGCAATGTCAAGATGTGTGGTTTGGAGGGGAATTGTAGGTGGTGGTGTTCAAATGAATCTGTTACCATTGTCCTTCTGGGGAGATAAAGGTCATGGATTTGGGTCAAGGTCGAAGAGGCTTAATGTGTTGCTCCAGTGCATATTGCATATGGTACACACTGCTACCACTACTCCAACAATCACAACCATCTTCCTTTCTATCCAGTGTGACTTCAACCAGCAAAGATTTTCCCCCAGATTCACATTGATTCCAGTTTTGCTTGGGTTCCTTGATGTTAAGGACAGCCACTCTCACCTCACCTCCAGAATTCAGCTCTTTTGCCCATATTTGCATCAAGGCTGCAATGAGGTTAGGAAATGAATGACCCTGGCAGAACCCAAATGGGATGTAAGTGAGCAGGTTATTGCTGAGTAAGTGCTGCTTGATAGCCTGTTGATGACCTCTTCCATCACTTTGCTGAGATTAAGATGAGACTGAATTGGCAGTAATTGTTGGATTGGACTTGGCCTGCTTTTTGTGGATAGGGCACACTTCAGCAAGTTCCTACTTTGTTGGGTAGAGCCAATGTTGTAGTTGTAGTGGAACAGGTTGCCTAGGGGAATGGCTATCTCTGGGGCACAAGTCTTCATTGCTGAAATGTGGGATCCTGAAATCTCTGCAACATTCAGTGCCTACAGCTATTTCTTGATATGGTGTAGAGCGAATCAAATACACTGAAGACCAGCTTCGGAGCCTCTCTGGGAATCTGAGGAGGAAGTTGAGATGGATCACCCACAAAGCATTTCATTTACGTTGGTGTGCGAGGCTTCCCTAACATGGAAGATTGGGATATTTGTGGAGCCCCCTCCTCTAGTGAGTTGTTTGTCAACTACTATTCACAACCGGATATGGCAGGCAGGTCTCAGCCATTGATTATGGGATCACTCTGCGCTACCGATCACATACTGCTTCCACTGTTTGGCACGCAGGTAACTGTAGCTTTACTTGGGTGATACCTCATTTTGGTATGCTTTAAAGTTTGCTTATTAGTGTCACAAGTAGGCATACACAAAGTTACTTTGAAAATCCCCTAGTTGCTGCACCTTGGTTATTGTTTGGGCATGCCGAGGGAGAATTTAGCACAGCCAATTCACCCAATCAGCATGTATTTTCAACTGTGGGAGGAAACTGGAGCACTCGGAGGAAATCCATGCAGACACAGAGAGAATGTGCAAACTCCACACAATGACCCGAGCCGGGAATTGAACCTGGGTCCTTGGTGCTGTAAGGCAACAGTGCTAACCACTGTGCCACCATGCCACCCAGTTGGTGCTGCTCCTGGCATACAATCTTGCATTCTTTATTGAACCAGGGTTGTCCGTTGGCTAAGGGTAAAGTGGGGAAATGCTGGGCATGAGGTTACAGATTGTGGTTGTATATAACTCTGCTGCTGCTGATGGCCCACATGCCTCATGGATGCCCAGATTTGAGTTGCTATATCCATTCAAAATCTGTTCCATTTAGCACAGTGGTAGTGCCACACAACACGGTGGAGGGTATCCTCAATATGACGATGGATTTCATCTCCACAAAGACTGTGCAGTCCTCACTCATCCCAGTGCTGTCACGGATAGAGGCATCTGTGACAAGTAGATTGGTGAGGGTGGGGTCATGTGGGCTTTTCCCTTGTGTTGTATTCCTTACCAGCTGCCACAGAGCCAACTGTGTCTGTAAGGGGTCAGCTAGCTCGGTCTGTGGCGTGTTACCAAACTACTCTTGGTGATGGACTTTGAAATCCCCCCAGCCAGAATACATTCCATGCCCTTGCCGCCCTTGATGCTTTCTGTAAGTGCTGTTCAACATGGAGGAATATTGATTCATCAGCTGAGGGAGGCGGTAGGTGGTAATCAGCAGGAGGTTTCCTTGTCCATGTTTGACCTGATGCCAAAAGACTTCATGTAAATCAAAGATAGTGAGGGCTAACAGTCCACCAACCTTCCAACTGCATGCCACTATGCTGCCGCTGCCACCTGTGCTGCGTCTGCCCGGCTGGGAGCCAGACGTGATGTGGAGATGCTGATGTTCGACTGGGGTAAACACAGTAAGAAGTCTCACAACACCAGGTTACAGTCCAACAGGTTTATCTGACAGTAAACCCACAAGCTTTCGGGGTTTGCCCCTTCGTCAGGGAGCCAGACACCCAGGGAAGGTGATGCAGGTCTTTGGAATATTGGCTGTAAAGTGTGATTTGATGAGCATGACTAGATCAGGGTGTTGCTTGACTTTGGGACAGCTTTCCAAATTTTGGCACCAGCCCTTCACTGTTAATAAGGAGGACAAAGCCAGGTTGAGGCAGATAATGGGTGAGTGTGCTGTGATTACTGGCACCATGGGCAATCGGTTTCCGATCTTTGGGTAAGCATTCTCCAAGGTGGCCTTCACGACACACGCTAAGGAAAGACTGATAGCCAAATTCCGGACACATGAGGACGGCCTCAACCAGGATCTTGGGTTCATGTCACACTGTCTGTAACCCTCCCCCTCCATGACTTGCCAGGACTTGCAAAATCTCACTAACTGTCCTGTCTGGAGACAATACATATCTCTTTAACCTGTGCTTAATGCTCTCTCCACTCACATTGTCTATACCTTTAAGACTTGATTAGCTGTAAAGACTCACATTTCAATCATTATTCTGTAAATTGAGTTTGTGCCTTTATATGCCCTGTTTGTGAAAAGATCTCCCACTCACCTGACGAAGGAGAAGCAAGTGTTCCGAAAGCTAGTGGTGTTTGCTACCATATAAACCTGTTGGACTTTAACCTGGTGTTGTTAGACTTCTTACCTAGGTTGATGCCAGGTGGTCATTCTTAGCTTCATTCTTAGCTAAATTGAAGTCAAAGGTAATCATGGAGGAGAGACTCTCCATTTGTTGGCGTCATACCTAGCACAAAGGAAGATGGTTGGTGGAGACCAATCTTCTCAGTCCCAGGACATTGCTGCAGTGGTTCCTCAGGATACTGTCCTTGGCCTAACCACCTTCAGCTGCTTCATCAATGACCTTCCTTCCATCATAAGCGAGAAAGAAGTGTTTGCAGATGATTGCAGAATGTTCAACACCAATCTCACTCCTCTGCTAATGAAGTAGTTTGGCCACATGCAGCAAGCTATGGACTGGATTAGTCATATAAATACTATGGCTACACAAGCAGTCTAAGCCTGGGAATTCTCTGGTGAGTAAATCACCACCTACCTTCTCAAAGTCTATCCACCATTTACAAAGTTTAGGTCAGGTGTGTGTTGGAATAGTTTCCATTTGCCTGGATGAATGCAACTCTTTCAGCACTCAAGAAGCTCCACATTCAGCACAAAGTAGCCTATTTTGATTGGCTTCCTTTCCAAGTCAGTTTTTTTTGGCTGATATTTAATGTTTAGACAAGCTCAGACATTCTCCCACCTCCCACTATTCGTGCCAAGGATGTCAGACAAAGATGAGTGTCAGCAAGTCCCAAAATTCCCGTGTAGCCTGGGGAGATAGCGCAAAATTGCACATGGACATTAACTAATTGGCTGAGGTATTGGAGAACCAATCTGCAAGAACTGGAATCTTCATCGAAAGACACAAATTTAATCTTGCGTTTGCTGTATGATGTTGAAGCTGAGAATGTATCAGTGTTCATCCTTGACATATTACAGATGTACTCACATGTGCGTACAAAAGCCTACTCACATGCACTCCCACACCCTCACACATGCACACACTTACTCATGCATGCAATCATCCATATGCTCAGCAGATCATATGCACACTTACCCGCATATACACTGACCCACATGTGCTCACCAAAGTCACACACACACACACACACACACACACACACACACACACACACACACACACACACACACAGCCACTCTTACACACACACAAACTCATACTGAGGGGTGGATCATGGTTCTATTTGATTGTGTAACATGGGTGATGGCAAGTTGGAAGCTCATTTCATTGAATCTTACAGTGCAGAAGGAGGCCATTCAGCCCATCAAGTCTGCACTGACCATAATCCCACCAAGGCCCTATCCCCATAACCCTATGCATTTACCCTAGCCAGTCCACAATTTAGCATGGCCAATCTGCCTAACCCACGCATCTTTGGACTACGGAAGGAAATCAGAGCATTTGGAGGAAACCCTCGCAGGCACGAGGAGAATGTGCAAATTACACACAGATAGTGACTCAGTCAGGGAATTGACGCTGTGATGCAGCAGTGCTAACCACTATGCCACCGTGCCACTCATATCTCAATTCATTATTATTTCCATTGAAGTCAAGATTACCAGTTAAAAGCACGCCCGTGCAAGTAATCTGATATAGACTGAACATATCTTACTTATTACGATCAAATTAAATGAAATCTGATCCTCAGAGAGATGGTTTGACCTACACATCCTCATCAGTTGGCTAGAGCTAACACAGAATAGTAGATTTTATAACAGTTTGCAGAGCTGTACTTCAAAAGAACTTAAGCCAGAGATTTATAGAAGGAGACTGAATTTTCTTTGTGGTTTGTAGAGCAGAAATATGTGGTTCACGATCTAAAATGCTTGGCACCAGCACTGTAGGATGTGTGCAGCAATGGAAACAATCTAACACACCACAACTTACCCTTAGGAAAACTGTCCAAGCAAAGCATCTCCAAATAAATCAACCATGGCCATGTTGCTTAGCGGTTCACTCTATTCATTACAGGGTCCTCCCCTTCATCTCACTCATTTCTTTCTGTCCTGGTACTACATTTAATTTAATTCCTTTCTTCATGTACATCCTAATGCAGGGTTTCCTCTTTGTCTAATCTTTGTTTTTTTTTGTTCAACCTCATCATTCACTTTGATTGCTCCTCTTAGGTTCAGTTTGCTTTGTTCCTTTGTCAATCTCCTTCAGTTCATTCCTTTCTCGATCAAACTTTTCAGACCTTTGTCTGGACTTCCAGGGAGTCTAGAAAACACTATCCCCACAGAATTCCGAGCGGAAGTAGATAGTCTTGATCCAGACGACTGGTCAGCTAAGCTACAAGTTCAAGGCTCATTATTCTAATGAATCTGTGCTTACGTGTCGTAGTTAGTGCAATTAGGGTGGGCAACAAATGCTGATCTTGCTAGAGATACCTACATCCCATCAAAGAATAAAAAAATGGTCAGTGCGATGTCCTTGGCAATTTTGATTGTCTACGGGAGATGGAATGAAATTTTCCAGAGTTTCCCCCCCCCCTCATGTTTTCATTCCCCAGCTTGCCTTTCTATTTCCTCTGCCAGAGGATTGTAAGGCTAATGTGGGGGTGATAAGGTGAGTGGGATAAGGGTGGGGGAGGAGGATGTGTATAAACTCCATTAGTTGCAAGGTGTGTTGAGAATCCCACGGCTGAGAGAGCTGTCAGAGCAATGCAAATCTTTCCATTTCTTTTACGAGTTTCCTTTTGGAGTAATGGGCTGGAACCTTACCGGATTTTCCCATCCTGCTGTATTGAACGGAGATTTAGCTGGCTGCCAAATTTTCTGACCTCGCTGCAGCGGGACCATGGTGTGAGCGGGGTGGTAAGATCAAGCCCCGTGTTGTTTGGGCCCTTTTCCTGTTTGCTATTTTTCAGTGGTTATCTGTTCAGCCATCGACCCTAATCCACAGCGCTATATGGTGGCATGGTTAGCACTGCTGCTTCACAGCACCAGTGACCCAGGTTCGATTCCCGGCTTGGGTCACTGTCTGTGTGGAGTTTGCATGTTCTCCCCATGTCTACTTGGGTTTCCTCTGGGTGCTCTAGTTTCCTTTACATTCAAAAGACGTGCTGGTTTGGTGCATTGACCCAAACAGGTGCCAGAGGGTGGTGACTAGGGGAATTTCACAGTAATTTCATTGCAGTGTTAATGTAAGCCTTACTTGTGACTAATAAATAAATAAACTTTGAAAATTGAGCCACTCTCACTTGTTGAATAATTCCCCATCTTTCAGGTCCTCTGTACTGCACTTGTTCACGTTACACCGAACAGCTTCTAACTGCAAAGCAAGGTAGGTGGCTTGTTACTCAGAAGCTGTCTCTGCTCCTGGGAGAGGGGATGGAACACATTGTGTGAAGCACTGAAACTGAAAGAACCAGTGTTACATTTTACCTGCTTCACCTCCCAATGACAGATAATTACATGCATCAGATCCCCAAATTCTCTAGTGCTCATCTCACACAACTGTACAGCAGCTATATTAAGATGTTATCATGTTTTCACAGCACAAGCCAGGTTTGCATCTGAATGAGTGATCACTTTTATCAAGATGATTGTCAATTGCTGTATATTTGCGATGCATTTAACAAACATTAGTTTATAGCAAGCATGAAACTTGCCTGGTGATATTAAGCGGGCATTTGATTGGAGAGCCGTTTGTTCATTTGTGCGTTCTGTCACTGTAGAAAGAGACCATTGACAATATTCTTGGGAAGTAGCTGCTGGGAAGTGACTTTTTTGTTACTTTTTATTCCTTTCTTAAAGTTATAAAGCCAATGCGCAGAGTGGACTGTGCAAACCCTTAATCCATGTACTGACTTGCACCTAAACCCAATTCAGATTTCAGTGCTTGCAATAACCTGAAGAATTGATTGAATAACTCTTATCCTGCCTTTGTTGCCTTATGGGTATGGGGTCTTGAAGAATGAGCTAATTCGTGATTGCACAGTCATGGGTTTTTGAGATGAGAAATAAAGATAATCTTACATTTGATCACATGAATTGAACCCAATTCCTGGTCCCCACAAGAGAGTCATATGAGATCCAAGCTGACAAGAAAATGCACCTGATCCTGGGCTTGACCTGATGCTTGATATTAGCTATGCCTACAATGTAGGGTGGAATTTTCTGGCTGCACTCACTCCGAAACTGGAAAATCCCACCCGAGGTCAACAGACCATCCCATAGTCTGCCCCTCACCCGCTACGATTCCTGTGGCAGGCGGAATGGGAAAATTCACCCTGCAGTGTCTGCAGCTTTTTGTCACTGAGAGGCTGTAGCTATTTTGCCTCTTTTGTTTCGGTGAACATTGATAGGAGAGTGGAAGGTAGCTGGGGATAGGAATGTGGAGGGTTTGGTTCAGGTTGTGAGTTGCCCAAAGATGTCAAGTTGGAACTCGCAGATTGCCCAGGTTTTCATTAAGTGTAGCTGTGAATCAGTCTGGAAGCACAGTTCTGCAAAGAGTTTGCATTCATACGGTGCCTTTTGACCACAGGGCTTTTCAACAGACTTCATAGCCAATAGAAAGGAAGAAAGACTTGCATTTATATAGTGCCCATTTCACAACTTCAGGACATCCCAAAGTGTTTTTGAGTTAATAGATGAAAATAAAGAATAAGATCTTATCAAGACATCCTGGAGTGCTCCGCAGGCAAATGCATACTTTTAGAATTGTAGGCATGGGTGTAATAGCCTGGCTTTCTCTCTCATTAGTAAATGAATGACGAGTATTGATGGCCTCATGGTTATTATTACATAATAGGGTGGCAATAATGTAGTGGTATTGTCGAATCCCACCACAGCAGATTTTTAAATTTGAATTCAATAAAAATCTGGAATTAACAGTCTAATGACCATGAAACCATATTGTAAAAACCCATCTGCTTCACTAATCCTTAATTGATCTAGTCTCTTACACATGACTCCAGATCCACAGCAATCTGGTTGATTCTTGCTGTCTGAAAAGTTCAGCAATAAATACTGGCCCAGTCAATGTTGCCCATGAATGAATAAAAAGAAAATCACTTATCTCTGTGTCGAGTCTAGTTACATGCAGCTGGAATATCTGAGATATCTGGAATTAAGAATCTACAGAAGACCGTGAAACCATTGTCGATTGTCAGAAAGACCCATCTAATTCATTAATGACCCTTTAGGGAAGGAAATCTGCCGTCCTCACCTGGTCTGGTCTACATGTGACTCCAGAGCCACAGCAATGTGGCTGACTCTCAGCTGCCCTCTGAAATGGCCGAGCAAGCTACTCAATAAGGCAACTAGGGATGGGCAACAAATTCCGGCCAGCGACGCACATGTCCCACAGATGAATAAAACAGTTTACCTTGTCACTATGAATAACACATCATGATATGGAGATAAAATAAGCCAGGAAAAGAAATGGTACAGGAGGTTAACAGGCAGTGAATAATGTTACAAGCAGATACCAGACTTTGGTGTTTTCATAGAACCTTTACAGTGTGGCAGGAAGCCGTTCAGCCCATTGAGTCTACATAGACTCTTAACCAGTCACTGCCTGTGTGGAGTTTGCACATTCTCCTCGTGTCTGCGTTGGTTTCCTCCGGGTGCTCCGGTTTCCTCCCACAGTCCAAAGATGTGTGGGTTAGGTTGATTGGCCATGCTAAAATTTCCCCTTAGTGTCCTGAGATGTTTAGGTTAGAGGGATTAGCGGGTAAATGTGTAGGGGTATGGAGGTAGGGCCTGGGTGGGATTGTGGTCAGTGCAGACTCGATGGGCCAGGTGGCCTCTTTCTGCACTGTAGGGATTCTATGATTCCTCTTGGCAGTCCATCTGAACCTGGATAAATCACCATGCACATTTTCCAGTGTTTTTCCTTGCATTACCTTGTAAAACTCTACTAATGTTCACATCAAATGAGCAAAATATCAGAGCTTCTGT
Source organism: Carcharhinus amblyrhynchos (assembly GCF_965287045.1). NCBI lineage: Eukaryota > Metazoa > Chordata > Chondrichthyes > Carcharhiniformes > Carcharhinidae > Carcharhinus > Carcharhinus amblyrhynchos. The sequence continues at coordinate 15,425,602 of NC_137341.1, forward strand.
GATATCACTGTTTGAGACAGGTTTCTCTTAACACCAGCTTTCACAAGCACCCACTTGTTTATCCATCTGGCTGCTCATGAACACTTATTGTCCATCTGAACCTTTTCATTTCAAATGCTCTTATTCAAGCCTTGTCACTTCTGGATGGTCCAACCTTCACAGCCATACATTATCACCCACCACGCAAAGGCTTTCAGAAGACAGTTTTTGGTATAGTTGAGATGATGTGGCTACTCCAAACTCTTTTAAGTGAGTTCACACACTTTGACCATTTTAAGTTTAGGCTGAATTACTTGGAGACTCTGCATCTTCTGTATTAGCTGACCCAAGATAGTGGAAGGTATCAACGTGCTTTCAAGTTGAACTCCATCAATCTGAATCTTGCAGGTCTTTCCATCGAACCCCATCATCTTTGCCTTGCCGACATTGATCAGGAGACTGTATTTCTGGTTAACTTGATCAGGCTGATCCCTCAATTCCTGTAGGTCCTTTTACTGTGCTAGTGAACCGAATAATGTCATCAACGTATCTAAAGTTCAAAACTCATCACCTGCCAATTAGTATCTGCCCTTTGTATCCATCAAGTGTCTCTTTCCCTCGGAACTAATTCTGCTAGGATGTTTGATTTGGTTTGATTTAGTATAAGTGTATTGTTTCTTGCATGCTATACAGACAAAGCATCCATTCATAGAGAAGGAAAGGACTGAGTGCAGAACGTAGTGTTCCAGTCATAGCTAGGGTGTGGAGAAGGATCATCTTAGTGTGAGGTAGGTCCATTCAAAAGTCTGATGGCAAGAGGGAAGAAGCTGGTCTTGAGTCAGTTGGTATGTGACCTCAGACTTTGTATCTTTTTCCTGATGGAAGAAAGTGGAAGAGAGTATGTCTGGGGTGCATGGGGTCCTTGATTATGCTGGCTGCTTTTCTGAGGCAGTGGGAAGTGTAGACAGAGTCAATAGATGGGAGGCTGTTTTGCGTGATGGACTGGGCTTCATTCACAATCCTTTGTTCTTTCTTGTGGTCTTGGTCAGAGCAGGAACCATACCAAGCTGTGATACAACTAGAAAGAATGCTTTCTATGGTGCATCTGTAAAGTGTGAATAAATGTGCAGCATGGTGACACAGTGGTTAGTACTACTGCTTCACCGTGCCAGGGACCAGGGTTCAATTCTGGTCTTGGGTGACTGTGCAGAGTCTGCCCATTCTCCCTGTGTCTGCATAGGTTTCCTCTAGTGCTCCGGTTTCCTTCCACAGCCCAAAGATGTGCAGGTTAGATAGATTAGCCATGCTAAATTGATCTTTAGTGTTAGAGGGTATTATATGGGGTTACAGGGAAAAGGCCTGGGTGGGATTGTTGTAGGTGCAGACTTGAATGGCCTCCTTTTGCACTATTGGGAGTCTATGATTCTATGAAACATGGAGAGATCACACTCACCTGTCTAACCCTACATGATCTGGACCATTCTCTCTCCAGCTTGTTGTTTAAGGCAAAGCTTGCCAGCAAGTTGTTTAAATGTGGTGGGTATCTCATGTCTAACATTGTCATTCGGAGTTCCTTGTGTGAGACTGAATCAAATTCATCCTCAAAGTCAAGGAAGGCTGTGTCTATTGGCTGCTGATGTTTTGGGCTTCATGCATTATGGCTCTCGGATTAATGATTTGGTCGCTGGTTTCTCTGCCATGTCAAACAACATCAGCAGTCTGCTCTTTGCCTGGATTTGTTCCTGAATGATCTTGAGCAAGGTGGAAGAGTGAGGCTGTTGTTCGAGAGTTTGTGTGCTGTTTCAGGTCACCTTTCTTCAGAAGAGGGATAAAGATAGAATCAGTCCAGCCTTCTGGCCAATGGCAGGTCTCCCAGAGGATCACACATATTTTACACATCCTGTCCATTACTGATGCTCCTCCTATCTTAAACAGTTGTGCTGCTAATGTCTGGGCCTGCGGCTATATGACTGACCAACTGATGAATGACTTGCTGTCCCTAAATCTGAAGTGGAGGAAGCTTATTTTAACTTGACCTTTAAATTCTGTCATCCTTGTAAGGATACTCACAATATTTGTGTGGCAATTCTCTTTGCTGTTGTTTCACTCCTGTTAGAAGCTGCTGGAATGTAACACAGGCAAAGTTGAAAATTTAGTGTAATTGATTGAGGTGTTTGGGAAAGTTTCCGTACATTGCCTTTCTGAACCTTTGCTTCTATTTATCAGTGTCTCTATATCCTCTCACATCTTCCTTTAAATTCCTGGGTGGGATTTTCCGGCTGCGCTCACCCCAAGGCTGGATAACCTGTCCAAAGTCAATGGACCTTTCCATGGGCCGTGTCCCAACTGCTACAATTCCCTTGGTGGGCAGGATGGGAAAATCCCACTCTCTGTCTTTAAACCTTTGTAGCAATCCACATTCTTTTTCCTCTATGTCCCCTTCTTGGCTTCCATCAGGGAAAGAATCTCATCACGCTTTCTGTCTCACCAGGCTGCGCAGATCCTGCCATTTTCCTTTGTTTACATCCTGGAGGACAGTTTTTGTGGTTTGCCAAATCTCTCTGATGTCCTCAGCTCAGCCACAATCTGTAGAGTTTTGAGCCTGTTGGTGGTTCCCACCGCATACTACACTGTCTAATCCCCTTTAAACTCATTAAAATTCCGTCGTCTCTTTAAAACCTCTTTTGTTCTTTAGCCCACTCTGACCTTCAGTATTGTCACTGCCAAATGATGATCAGTGCCCCAGTCTGCTCTGGGATGGGTCTTACAATTCTTTAGACAGGCTCTCCATCATTTTGCTACTGCAATGTAATCAATCTGATTCTTAGTCTGTTAGGCAGCACAGTGGCACAATGATAGGCACTGCTGCCTCACAGCACCAGGGACACAGGTTTGATTCCCGGCTTGGGTCACTGTGCGGAGTCTGCACATTCTCCCTGTGTCTGTGTGGGTTTCATCCGGGTGCTCCAGTTTCCTCCCGCAGTTTGAAAGATGTGCTGGTTAGGTGCATTGGCCATAGTAAATTCTCTCTCAGTGTACCCGAACAGGCACCGCATGTGGCGACTGGGAATTTCCATAGCAACTTCATTGCAGTGTTAATGTAAGCCTATTTGTTATAATAATAAATACGACTGTCTTTGACGATTCTTTAACCATGTGTTGACCAGAACCAAACCATGATCCTGAACAGAAATCTCAAAAGCGCTCTCCAGCTTTATTAGCGTGTTCTAATCCAAATGGGCCAGTCACTGTCTGGACCCTAACTCACCGTAACCATAACCATTTAACCATTATCCTCACATCAATTTCGTTCTGAGGTTGCTCATAACCAACAAAATGCCTTTCTTTGGAGTTATGTTACCTTCAACACATCGTAATAAAAGTCCACAGCATCTTCTTCCATGGCAGTCGATGTAGGTCAATAAGCTTGAATGAAAGTGATGTCTGCTGGTTTTATGTTAAGGTGCACAACTATGACTCTACCACTGATTGGTTCATATCCCATTAGAGCTCCAGTAAATGCCTGTGTATCCACATTGTCGCTCCGTACAGGCAGAACGCAAATCCAGAGTAAACTCCAGTGAGACAGGGCTTTAAACTAATTGGGGGGGGAGGGTGTGAGGGTAGGTGACATTACGGGGTCTAAAGTTAAGGAGACAGTACAGGTAAGGGAAGAGGCCGAGGATGTCCCAATAATAAAGGGAGTAGGGGGCGTGAGTATGGTTGGTGGCGTGCTGGCAAATAGGGTCCAGGTGAAGGCTGGGATGAAGGCGCTTTATCTGAATGCACGAAGCATTCGGAATAAAGTGGATGAGCTGGTGGCGCAGATCAGCACAAATGGATATGATCTTGTGGTCATTACAGAGACGTGGCTGCAAGGTGACAGGGACTGGGAGCTGAATGTCCAGGGGTATCAAGTGTTTAGGAAGGATAGGCGGGAGGAAAAAGGAGGGGGTGCGTAGCTCTGCTGATTAAGGATAGCATCAGGGTGGTAGCAAGGGATGATATAGGAACCAAAGAGCAGAACGTGGAATCGTTGTGGGTGGAGATTAGGAACAGCAAAGGGAGGAAGACGCTGGTGGGTGTCGTCTATAGGCCCCCGAATAATGATCTGGAGGTGGGGCGGGCTGTTAACGCGCAAATAAGTGCGGCGTGCAGGAATGGGACGGCCATAATTATGGGAGATTTCAATCTACATATTGATTGGTCGACCCATGTTGGACGTGGTGGGCTCGAGGAGGAGTTCTTGGAATGCTGCCGGGATAGTTTCCTTGAACAGTGCGTGTTGGAGCCGACGAGGGAGCGAGCTATCTTGGATCTGGTGTTATGTAATGAGGCGGGTAGAATTAGGGACCTTGCGGTGAAGGATCCTCTTGGGGAGAGTGATCATTGTATGGTGGAGTTTCTGGTGCAGATGGAGGAGGAGAAAATGGGTTCCCGGACACGCGTCCTTTGTTTGAACAGAGGGGAGTACAGTAGGATGAGAGAAGAATTGGCGAATGTTGACTGGGGGAGCGCGTTGAAAGGTAGGTCTGCTGAGGAGCAGTGGAGGATCTTTAAGGAGATCTTTCTTGGTGCTCAGCAGAAATTTATTCCAATGGTTAAAAAGGACCGTAGGAGGAGAGGTAATAAGCCGTGGATAACAAAGGAGGTGAAGGAAAGTGTTAAATTAAAAGCGGAGGCGTTTAGAGTAGCTAAGAGTAGTGGGTGAGAAGAGGATTGGGAGAGGTTTAAATGTCAACAAAGATTGACAAAGAAGTTGATAAAGAAGGGTAGGAGAAACTATGAAGCTGGGCTAGTGCTTAATATAAAAAAGGATAGCAAAAGTTTTTATAAATATATAAAAAGGAAGAGACTGGCTAGGGTGAATGTTGGACCCTTAGAGGATGAGAAGGGGGACTTAGTGGTAGGGGATGGGGAAATGGCTGAGGTCTTGAATAACTTTTTTGTTTTGGTCTTCACGGAGGAAGACGTGAATAATTTGCCAGGTGTTAGCGATGGAAAGGTGGTAGGACTGGAGGGTCTCAATGACATTATTGTTACTAGAGAAGCGGTGCTCGACAGACTGGAGGGACTGATTGTGGACAAGTCCCCAGGACCGGATGGGATGCATCCGAGGGTTCTGAAAGAAATGGCGGAGGTGATAGTGGATGCCTTGGTGGTTATTTTCCAAACGTCGCTGGATTCCGGGGAAGTGCCGGAAGATTGGAAAGCGGCTAATGTTACGCCGTTGTTTAAGAAGGGTGGCAGGCAAAAGGCAGGGAATTATAGGCTGGTTAGTTTAACATCTGTTGTAGGTAAAATGTTAGAATCCGTCATCAAGGAGGAAATAGCGAGGCATCTTGAGGGGAATTGCTTGGTAGAGCAGACACAGCACGGTTTCGTTAAGGGGAAGTCGTGTCTGACAAATTTATTGGAGTTCTATGAGGATGTGTCTAGGGCGGTGGATAGAGGAGAGCCGGTGGATGTGGTCTTTCTTGATTTTCAGAAGGCGTTTGACAAGGTACCTCACAAGAGGTTATTGCAGAAGGTGAGGGGGCATGGAGTTGGGAGTAGGGTGTTAGCGTGGATAAAGGATTGGTTGTCAAATAGGAGGCAGAGAGTGGGGGTTAATGGGTGCTATTCGGATTGGCGGTTGGTGACTAGTGGAGTGCCCCAGGGGTCGGTGCTGGGGCCTCAGCTATTTACCATTTATATAGATGATCTGGAGGAGGGAACCGAGTGTATGGTGTCGAAATTTGCTGATGACACCAAGATTGGTGGAACGGCAAATTGCGCGGAGGGTGTGGAGAGTCTGCAGAAGGATCTAGATAGGCTGGGCGAATGGGCCAGGAAATGGCAAATGGAATTTAATGTTGGTAAGTGCAAGGTGGTTCACTTTGGTAGGAATAATGGTAGGAAGGACTATTACTTACGGGGCGAAAAACTGCAGCAGGCGACGGTGCAGAGGGACCTCGGGGTCCTTGTGCATGAGTCGCAAAAACCCAGCATGCAGGTGCAGCAGGTGGTCAGGAAGGCGAATGGGATGCTGGCCTTCATAGCGAGGGGGATTGAATATAAAAGTAGGGAGGTCTTGCTGCGGCTGTATAGGGCATTGGTGAGGCCGCAGCTGGAGTACTGTGTGCAGTTTTGGTCGCCGTACTTACGCAAGGATATTTTGGCCTTGGAGGGAGTGCAGAGGAGGTTTACTAGGCTGATACCGGAGTTGAGGGGGTTGAGCTATGAGGAGAGGCTGAATAAACTGGGCTTGTACTCGTTAGAGTTTAGAAGAATGAGGGGAGATCTCATTGAGACGTATAAGATGATGAATGGGACAGATAGGATAGAGGTGGAGAGACTCTTCCCGCTCAGAAAGGACAGTAGGACTAGGGGGCACAGCCTCAAGATAAAGGGGGGGCGGTTTAGAACGGAGTTGAGGAGGAACTTCTTCACTCAAAGGGTGGTGAATCTCTGGAATTCTCTGCCCGTTGAAGTGGTGGAGGCTGCCTCGCTAAATATTTTTAAGACGCGGGTTGATGGGTTTTTGATAAGCGAGGGAATTAAGGGTTATGGGGAGAGGGCGGGAATGTGGAACTGAGCCATGACAGATCAGCCATGATCTTATTGAATGGCGGGGCAGGCTCGAAGGGCTAGGTGGCCTACTCCTGCTCCTATTTCTTATGTTCTTATGTTCTTATGTATCCTGCCAATGTTGTAAGGTCACCTTGACCTTCCCAATGCACTTCCACAAATATTCCTGACAATCTCTAAGCTCTGATGAAGTGTCATCTCGACTTGAAATGTTGGCTCTAATCTCTCTCTACAGACGCTATCAGGCCTGCTGAAATTTTCCAACTTCTTTTGTTTCAGATTTCAGTGACCACAGTAATTAGCTTTTATCACAAATATCTGCACCAATTCTCTCCATTTCCCTTACAAGCAGCTTTACTTTACCAAGCTGAAGCATGCCATGCACATTCTATGTTCCAACTCTGAACTGTGCCTGGTGGCATAGTGGTTAGCACTGCTACCTCACAGAGCCAGGGACCCAGGTTCAATTCTGGCCTTGGGTCACTGTGGTCTGGGATAGATATGATGGACAAGACATTATGCACCTCAGAAGTGAACAATCTTGTTGTGTAGATCATATGGTATATATTTAAATAGTTGTATGATTGCTTTAAGAACTGATCACGTGATTTGATGGTGATGTCAGGGTATTTCACAGGCTGCTGTTCAGTTTCAGTTTGTACTCTGCAGGCAAGATCTCTTAGAATAAACCTTATTCTTGTTAATTTGAGTCAATATGTGCAAACCACATCTTTTTCTTTTTGTTTGAGATCCATAATGCCTAACATAGAACATCCTCCAAGTATGAAACTCTTCTATATGGCTGTAGTTGAGAGTGGTATCCTTTTTAAATATCCCACCAGATCATGTGAGGATATCAGACTCTTTAATTGTACAGCCATCACTGAACCAGACAGGGAAGGTATTTGATGAGCAGATCTTGCTTGACGAGATAGGCTCTTGAAGAATTTTGACAAAAGTAAAGTGTCATGAACAATCACTCCCTGTCTCAGTGGTAGTGTTGGTTGCGATCAAGGAAAAGATTACAATCCTTCAGATCCAGGACAGATCAGTTTCTGAACTCATTTGTGGCCTTCTCAATAAGAACATCAAACAGGAATTTGATGTGTGAATGAAGTTATGCACTCAACTTGGGACTCACTGATTATTTTAATACATTAGAATAGTTTTTAATACATATTTAATTGAAGTTAGTTTATTTATATACAATTTTTCAACAAATGAGCAATGTGCCCAAAATGAATTTCTGCATCGACAATAAAGTGAAATTGAATTTGAATTGAATTCAGTATCAGTATAATCTCGTTTTGTACAATTCGATATTGTGGCGGATTTCCTGATAGTTTCCACAAGAAAATATTACTCTTGACTATTGGTATGAATCTCTCTTATCAGGGCTTCTCTACTGCTGTTAGGAGACAGTAAGAAGTTTCACAACACCAGGTTAAAGTCCAACAGGTTTATATGGAATCACGAGCTTTCAGAGTGCTGCTCCTTCCTCAAGTGAGTGACTCACATGATGAAGAAGCAGTGCCCCAAAAACTCGTGCTACCAAGTAAACCTATTGGACTTTAACCTGGTGTTGTGAGACTTTTTACTGTGCTCACCTGAGTCCAATGCTAGCATCTCCACATCATGGCAACCATCGACCCTACAAACCACCAGCACAAAGTAGATAGGATCTCCAAGAAAATCGCGCACTTTGACACTCACCTGATGAAGGAGCAGTGCTCCATAAGCTCATGATTCCAAATAAATCTATTTGACTTTAACCTGGTGTTGTGAGACTTCTTATTGTGCCCACCCCAGTCTAAAGCTAGCAACTCCACATCATGGCTGTTAGGAGATACAAAACACTTCATGCAGGCACTTGTGGTCAGGCAATGTGAACCATACTTTTTTTTTAAATGGATACTATTTAGTCTTTTAAGCTCTCATTTATGGGAAAGTAACCCTTTCAACCTTCTAGCTCCATATTCTAATTCTTCCCGTTAAACGACCATCATTCTGGAACCTTCTCTCTGCCCTAGTGTTCCCCTTTCTACCATTTAAATTGCTCGAATATTATTCAGCGCCAGTCCCTTTAAGAGAGGCAGCCTGCCTTTAAGAAAAGCACAGTAAAAAGTCTGACAACACCAGGTTTAAGTCCAACCGATTTATTTGATAGTAAACTCACAAGCTTTCGAGGTTAAGCTCTTCTTCAGGTGAATTCCCAGTCTAGGATAGATGTATAGGATAGATTCCCATTCACCTGAAGAAGAGCTTAACCTCAAAAGCTTGTGATTTTACTATCAAATAAATCGGTTGGAGTAAACCTGGTGTTGTCAGACTTTTTACTGTGTTTACCCCAGTCCAAAGCCGGCATATCCACTTTAAGAAAAGCAGGCAGAATGCACCAATTGGTATCTGTTAGGCTCTCCTGCTGTATGCAGGGCAGCCAGCATTGTGTGAAGGATGCTGGCAGCTTGGGAGACACTAAACTACGTGTGACAATCATGCAGATGAAGTGAGTGCACCAAATTATTGGTGGTGTCATATGTAAGATGCAGCGTTTAACTCCTTCAGGGAGATGTGAAAGATCCCATGATTCTATTTGAAGAAGAGGGGCAAGAGGTTTTCTGGTGTCCTTCGCTCCGTCATTTGTTGTCATGTCTTTAACTACCAAACTTTGCAAGTCCCTCCATAAATCTCTCCCTCTATCCTCCCTAATGACATTCTTTCAACTTGATCTATCTCCTGTTCTAATATCATCTTCAATGTCTTGGTGACAATATTAATTTGATAATCCTCCTGTTATGTGTCTTCAACACATTCCAACGTTAAAGCTGCAATATAAATGCGTGTTGCTTTTGTGTTGACTAGGGAAGTTTAATCGCTTGGATGATAAATATTTAATCACCAAAAAAATCCAGTATATTTATCAGATTGCAGTTTGTGGAATTTGCTGAGTGCAAATTGGTTGTTGTATGTTTTTCTACATTATAATAGTTAATATTCCCTCAAAAGTATTTAACCGAAGGCACCATGTATATACATACATAGTAATGGAGTGCAATCTATTTATTTCTTAGGGGGCTCAGAGCAGGAAACTTCTCTTGCTCTCATGTCATTATAGATGAAAGATTCATATGGAGAAAGCCCTTCAGCGTTTCCATTGTCAGCCAGTTTCATTCCGGCTAATATCCTAATAGATAGAAAGTGCTCCTGGCCTCAGTAATGTAATTGTGAATGTACTTCAACTCGTTCTTCATTACTTCCAGTGAGTGTTTAAATCATTGCCTTTGGAATACAAAAGGTCAAACTGCAACGCTTCATTATTTAAATGGTTGTTCTTGCACCCTTCAGGTCTCGCTGTTTTTCTCCTGAAGGTCATGCAGGATGCCAGCACCCTCCTGTATAATATTGAGTGCCCATTGTTCACTTGGGCGTGGACAGACAAAATTTTAAAGTGACCCTGTGGAGAGAGAATAGAGCCAGCGTTTTGAATCTGGATGACTCTTTGTCAGAGCTCAGCCTTAAAAACCTACCTCACTGGCCAAGCTTTTGATCATTTGGAATTTTGTTATGTGTCAAATTTAGTTTTATTACACTCTTATTATGGGAAGGCGATAGCCTAGTAGTGTTATCGCTAGACTACTAATTCAGAAACTCAGCTAATGTTCTGGGGACCCGGATTCAGAACCTCTCCTCAACTCGCTGTCACACAATCGTTGTCGGGAATGAAAACACTGACTTATTTTTCCATGTTACAGCCAACCTAGTGCCTTTAAATACCATCACCATCACTCACAACACCTTGTAGCACCTTTAATAAATGGACTTATCATTTATTAAGTTGATTTTTCTCTACATCCTAGCTATGACTGTAACACTGCATTCTTCACTTTCTCCTTTTCTTCTCTATGAATGGTATGCTTTGTCTGTATGGCATGTAAGAAACAATACTTTTTTTCCTATATACGAATACATGTGACAGTAATAAATCAAATCAAATCAAATCAAACTGTAATCGAACCCGGTCCCCAGAACATTAACGGAGTTTCTGGACTAATATTCTAGCGATGATACCATTAGGTCATCACCTCCCTATAATAAGTGTAATAAAACTAAATTTGACACATAATGTAATGCCAAATGACCAAAACTTGACCAGGGAGGTAGGTTTTTAAGGCTGAGCTCTGATGAAAGGTCATCTAGACTCAAAACGTTGGCTCTGTTCTCTCCCCACAAATGCTGTCAGTCCTGCTGAGACTTTCCAGCATTTTCTGTTTTTGTGTTAGGTTTTTGAAGGTCGCCTTTAAAGGAGAGAAGTGGGATGGAGAGGGGCAAAGTTTTGCAGGGGGAGGTCCAGAACTTAGAACTGTGGCAGCTGAAGGCAAGACCATCGCTGGTGAAGTGTTTCAATTCAAGATGCCAGTATCAGAAAAGCAGTTTTCTTGGAGGGTTATGGGGTTGGAGGCTGTTACACAGATAGGAAAGTGAAAGGCTAAGGAGGAATTTGAAAAGAAGGGTGAGAATTTTAAAATCGACATGCAAACAATTAAGAGTCAATGTAAATCAGTGAGCAGAGATGATGAGTGAATGAGATTCATAAATTCATAGAATCATAGAATGGTTACAGCATCGAAAGGGGCCATTCAGGCCATGGAGTCTATGCCATTACGTTGATTAGCTGTGCTAAATTGCCCCTTAGTGTCGAGGGATTAGCAAGGATAGGGGCTTTGTTGGATTATTGTTGGTGCAGGTTCAATGGGTCAAATGGCCTCCTTCTGCACTGTAGGGATTCAATGAATTTATGATCTGTGGTTTAGTGGAATTGGCCTTAACTGCACTCCCCAGATGAACCATCACTCTCACCAGTATTCAGAGGAGAATTATGCCCTGGAGACTCCTACATCAACTTGTAAGCTCCCTTTTGAAAGCTTGATGTGGAGGTTCACCAAGGGTGCCTTGGAACAGTCAAATCTAAAGGTAACAAAGACAATGGTTTCAGCAGCAAGTGACATTACAGAGGTGGGAAGAGGCAGCCTTAGTGATGTCTTAGATGTGTGATTGGGAAGTTCATCACTGGGCTAAATGTGACACCAAGGTTGCAGATTGTCCGGTTGAACCTCAGACAGTTGTCAGGAAGAGGAACAGAATTGGTCGCTAGGCAATGGAATTTGTGGCAGGGCTTGAAGACCTGATTGGTGGAAATTTCTGCTCATTGGACGTTGAACAAGCAATCTGACAGTTCAGAGGTCGAGCGAGGTGCTGGAGAGGTAGAACTGGGTATCACCAGTGCACACGTAGAAATTGCGTTTTTGGATAATTTGATGAGAGGCAGTACATAGATAATAAAGAGGATAGCTTCTTGGAGACTCTAGAGGTTAGAGAGCAGGAGAGAAGTGATTTTCTGGTCAGAATGTGATAGATAAGAATGGAGCCAAGTGAGAGCAAAGGGCAGTCATTGCTACAGGTCTGGAGTCACATGTAGGCTGGTCCAAGTAAGGACAACAGATTTCCTTCCCTAAAGGAGCATTGGTGAACCAGTTAGGTTTTTACAATCAATGATCATTTCATGTTTGTTCTGCTGAGTCTAGCTTTATATTCCAAACTTTTAATTGTTTGAAATTAAACTTGACCAGTTGACAAAGTGAGATTTGTACCTCTATCCCCAGAGCAGCCAGCCTGGTATTACTAGTTCAGTGACATTACCACTACACCATCATCTCCTCACAGCTTGTGGGCTCAACGACATCAGCCTTTAGCTTTCTGACTGGGTTTCACGGATTTCATCCCCTCGGTTCACGTGATGTGCTATAAATGGGAACAACTGTTGGACATTCCACCATCTAATCAAGTTGGTATTGGCGTGGAATTTTGTAATTAACTGAATCATTGCAACAGTTAATCAGTTTCAAAGCTCTATCATTTGTCAACATTTGTCTCACCTGTTTTAGCAAGTCCTCAACTACCTTGACTCTTTAGTCTCCATTCTTTTCAATATACTCAGACTGTTCTGTATTGAATTCTTGTACGTGTTGATGGTGCTGATTTGGACTAAGGTTTTTGCTTCCTCACAGAAGTGATGCAAGCTATTCAGATAAAAGCCCATCTCCAGAGAATCTGGCCCAACTCTAAAGACTCAAGTGAGCCATCTAGTCTGACAGCACAGAGCTAAGGGAGTGTTGCAGTAGCTGATGTGCCTACCTTCAGGCCAGATGGTAAATTGAGTCGCTGTCTGCCTCTCAAATGGCTGTACATACAAACATATGAAATAGGGGCAGGAAAAAGCCATTCAACCCCTCAAGCCTGCTCCACCATTCAATAAGATCTTGGCTATTGTGCTGTGTTTTAAAAGACACAGGCTCAGCTACCCCCAACAACCTTTCATTGCTTTGCCTAACACCAATCTACCTACCTCAGTCTTAAAAATATTCAATGACCCTGCCTGCACCGCCTTCTGATGCAGAGAGTTCCATAGTCACACAACCCTCTGAGAGAAAAACATTCTCCTCATCTCCATCCTAAGATGACAAGATCTAATTTTTAAAGCAGTGCTCCTGTTGCTGATAAAAGAAAAATACTGCAAATGCTGGAATCAGAAATAAAAACAGAAAATGTTGCAAGTCTGGCAGCATTTGTGGGAGAGAATAGAGCCAACGTTTCGAATCTAGATCACCCTTCATCAGCTTCCCTGGTATCCCAATTCACTTCAGCTAGCTTAGCCTTCATGCCAACATACTTTCCCTTGTTTAAGTTTAAATACTAGTCTTAGACCCACTCATAACCTTTTCAGTGTAAAATTCAATCATATTGTGGTCACTGCCTTTATTCTGCCATCATTAATTAATCCTGTCACATTACACAAGTCTAATATAACCTGCTCCTAAATTGGTACCAGAATGTGCTGCTCTAGGAAACTATCTCAAAAGAAATCTATAAACTCCTCATCCAGGCTATTACTGCCAATCTTATTCAGTTTATATGTAGATTGAGGATATTCATGATTATTGGTGTCCCAATAATCATAAGCCCCCAGTATTTCTGCTTGTATTCTTCGTTCTCTATTGTGGTTACTCTGAGGGAGCTTTTAGACCATTCCCACTAGTGATTTCTTTCCTTGACTATTCTTCATCTCCACTTAAATCGATTTCACACCCTGATCTCCTGAACCAAGATCATGTCTAACCATTGCACCAATGCCATCTTTGATTAACAGTACTACCTCTCTACTATTACCGAGCTTCCTATTTTTCTTGGTTCTTCTTGAATGTCAGATAAAATAACTCGTGCCATTGATTCGAGAAGGAACTTCTCTCCTGTCTCTTGGACAACATGTATCCTTCAATCAACATCAGCAAAACGGATTGGGTGCCCTGCACGCCCCGTTGCCACTGCAAGCGAGGATGGAGAATTTAGCACTCAGCCAAACCAGAAAGCCCTGCCAGCTTGAATGGCCATAAGATTCTGCCCATTATCTGGTTGTCAACACATTTATATTGGTGGGATATTGCTCTGTGATTTTGATTTGATTTGAATGGATTTATTGTTGTCACATGTATTAACATACAGTGAAAAGTATTGTTTCTTGTGTGCTATAGAGTCAAAGTATATCATTCATAGAGAAAGAAAGGAGAGACTGCAGAATGTAGTGTTACAGTCATAGCTAGGGTATGGAGAAAGATCAACTTAATGCAAAGTAAGTCCATTCAAAAATCTGACAGCATCTGGGAAGAAGCTGTTCTTGAGTTGGTTGGTACGTGACCTCAGACTTTTATATCTTTTCCCCGAAGGAAGAAGATGGAAGAGAGAATGTCTGGGGTGCGTTGGGTCCTTAATTATGCTTGCTGCTTTGCCGAGGCAGCAGGAAATGTAGATAGAATCAATGGGTGGGAGGCTGGTTTGCATAACGGATTGGGCTAAATGCGAGGCCTTTTGTAGTTCATTGCAGTCTTGGGCAGAGCAGGAGCCATACCAAGCTGTGATACAACCAGAAAGAATGCTTTCTATGGTGCATCTGTAAAAGTTGGAGAGAGTCATAGCTGACATGCTAAATTTCCTTAGTGTTCTGAGAATTAGAGGATTTGGTGAGCTTTCTTAACTATAGTGTTGGCGTGGGGGGACCAGTGATTGCATGTCAGAAGTACTTTATAATGAAGTATGCATTCAGTAAGTACATGATGTGGAGACGCTGGCATTGGACTTGAGTAAGCACAGTAAGAAGTCTCACAACACCAGGTTAAAGTCAAACAGGTTTATTCGGTAGCACAAGCCACAAGCTTTCGGAGCACTGCCCCTTCATCAGGTGAGTGGGAGTTGTGTTCACAAACAGGACATATATAGACACAAATTCAATTTACAAGATAATGGTTGGAATGCGAATCTTTACAGGTCTTTTACCTGTCTTTACACGGAAATTATGATGGAGCTTCATAAACTTCTGGTGTGGCCCTAACGCAAATATTGTGTCCAATTCTGGCAACTGCGTTTTGGCAAGGATACAAAGGCTTTAGTGAGGGTACAGAGACTGTTTGCAAGTTTGATTTTGGGATGAGTTGAGAGGAGATTTGGTGGAGATGTTCAAAATCATGCAGGATCTGGACAGAGAAGACAGGGAGAAACTGTTCCCATTGGTCTACGGGTCGAAAACCAGAGGACACCAATTTAAGATGATTGGCAAAAAACAGCCAGTTAGGGTCTGGAATGTACTGCCTGAGGGTGTGGTGGAAATGGATACAATTCAGGGCATTTGGGGAAAAGAATTTGCAAACTTACAGGAAAAGTGGGCCTGGATGAATTGCTGTTGCAGAGTATTGGCATGGACGTGATGGGTCAAATAGCTCTTTTCTCTGTTGTAACCATTGTCTGTTTCTATGAGTGAGATCAGCAGAATAGTAATGATCTGAAACGTGGTGAACTTATCTATTTCTCCCCTCTGGTCTAAACGGCTTCCCAAATGTTCCCGAAGGCAGGCAGTTGCTCCAAGCTTCTACATGCCGTGTTTCTTATTGTGAAATCACTTCCAGCTGGCTTTACCACATTTTTCCCTTCCCTTGGCCTGGGGGTGATTTACTTTAACGCTTTAAATTGAGTTTTATTTTTCCTGTTGGATCAGGAACAAGGGGCATCTGTGGCTCTGGAGACTTTAGCGCACTCAGCCGCAGACTGGTTGTAGTATTTGGAAAGGTGACGATCTCAGCGCTTCAAGCCAGTGTGCAAAGCTCTCTGTGCAAATGAGTTACGGCCAATGCAAACAGAAACAACAATCAAATTGGTGCTTGACTTGTGCTTGACTGAGTGTTGAGGCTGAGGCAGCTTCGCTGGCTGGCGGTTACGGACTGTTGAGTTGGTGGAAAGGAAACGTATTCATCGCAAGTAGAGGCGAGCTTTCACTGAAGAAGGAAAAGACACAGTCCTTGGGTAAGTTGTTTTAAGTCAGGCACGAGGAAATAAAGACTTAGATTTATACAGCACCTTAGGACATCCCAAAGAGCTTGACAGTCCATGAAATACTTTTTGAAATGCAGTCACCATTGTAATGTAGGAAATGTGGCAGCCAATTTTCAAACAGAAAGCTCCCGCAAACAGTAAAGTGATAGTGATGTTGACTGAGGGATAAGTATTGATGATAACTCCCTTCTTCTTTGGATTCGTGCCACAGTTTCTTAGAATGCAGACAGGGCTGCAGTTTAAAGCACCTCCAACAGTGCTGCACCGCCCCGGTACTGGACTGTCAGCCTCAAGGTTTAGACTCGGATTCACTAGGTTGGGTATTTAAGCTTTGATCTTGTGATTCAGAGGCAAACATGCTAGCCACTGTTTGGAGCGAGAGTGTTTTATCCAATTTAATTCACTGACCGAATCCATTCATACTAACTGTGTGCGAATGGATATGTTTTGAATGAGTTAAAATCTTACTCTATGGTTTTAAGTGTGAGTCCGGTTTGGACTGCTTCCATTAAGCGCACAAGAACAAATACAGCATAAATCTCATTGTAAACCCATACTGCCCTTGGACATATCCTACAATTCATATGCTCTTTCCTGACATCTTCGGAACTCATTATTATTAATAAGAGGCGTACAATGATGGATGTGCAAAACTCTGATTAAAACTTCTGAATGGTGTTCTCATGGTGGAAGATGCCAAGTGTTTATAAAGTGTTTCTTCCTAACGGGTCAGAGTTATCAAGAGTGCAGTGAAAGTATTTAAAAGACTCAGTGAGGGCTGTAATAATCACATATTGAATTCAGTATTGCTTCAAGATTTGGTCTTCTGTTTAGTTGATCTGTCTAGATTGATCACCTATTTAAGCACTGTCTCAGAGATTACTTGTTGTATTTGCTATTAAGTGTAATTATATTACTGCAGGTGATATATTATTGGCACGGTAGAATTGAAGCAATGATCAAGGCTGCAAATTTATGGAGAAGTGACAATTTTTTATGCAATGATTAGTTTTGCTAATTTAGTTAATGAAATAAGTAGAAGCATAAAAATCAATTCCATCCTCTTAACTGTGAATCTGGGGGATGACAACGATCTATACTGACTTCATGTGGGTGAAATATTGCGCCCATTCCTTCTCATAGGATCAGAAAATCATTATGAGGGATTTTGAGTCCAAAATATGGGCGAGTTTGTGTCGGGCAGGATGTGCTACACTTCTCAAACCCAAATCCAACCCACTTCTGGCACATTCCCACGCAGATTTCACTAAACTGGGACAGTGGTGCAGGCATAAGTTGCCTCCTGAAATATTATAATGAGGCTGTATGCATTGTCTTTAATCTCAAATTTGCATTTCAATCTCTTTGGTCAGCTTCCCCTAGCTTTGGGAGAGCAATCAGCTAATGGGTGGGGAGGATTGTGGGATCCAACTGTCCAAGTGCCTTTCTACTTCTAGCTGGATCCTGAAATACCCACCTTTCTCTCTCCCTGCAATTGAATAATCATTCCTTCTGTCACCCCTCCCCACAACTCCCACCCTGAACTATGATGTCTAAAGTACCTTGACCCTTCCAATGTCTTTCTACAATCCAGCCTTTCTGCTCTTCCCCTCTCTTCGTCCCCCCCAACCTGATTTAACTTTAACATACTGTTGCCATGTCTTTGACCCTCTGACATTTCTAGCCACCCTTGTTTCTGAACCCTCAGAGCCAATTTCTCAACCATTCCCAATGTTACTCGCTCCTATAGTGACCCCTCGCTCACCTTGCCTAACCCCACAATCAATAAGCATTCCCCACCTCTACCACTGACATATATTTGCAGCAGCACGTACCATCTACAAGATGCACTTCAGTTATTTCACTCAGGCTCCTTAGACGGCACCTTCCAAACCCACAACCGCTCCCATCTCTAGAAGGACAAGGGCAGAAGTTGCATAGGAACATCACCTTTCTAATTCTGAGCCCATTCCCCTTCTAACCCCACACCATTCTGACTTGCAAACATATTACTGTTTATTCTCAGTTCCAGAGTAAAAGCCCTGGAACTCCCTTCTTCCAGCACTATGGGTACACCTACACCACATGGATTGCAACGTTTTCCACCATCTTCACAAGGGCAACGAGGGATGGGCAATAAATGCTGGCCTAGCCAGTGATGCCACACCCCACCAACAAAGAGAAAATACAATCTCTTGCTCCTTCCTCTCTCTCTCAGCCTGGTACCACATACTTTCCATAGTCATTAGACTAAATGAAGACCTTGATGTTAATCAGGCTTGATACAAAACCTAATGGAAACTTATTCTTCAATTACCCGATTGCAAAACAGCCCCCATCACCCTCTCCATCCCATCCCTCACCAACCTCACCCCCATACCCTTCACCCAGCCCCATCACTCACCCATCCCCATCCCTTACACACCCCGTCACCCTGTCCCACCCCCTCACCCAGCCCCACCCCCTCACCCAGCCCCACCCCTCACCCAGCCCCATCCTCCCCCACCCCTCACCCAGCCCCATCCTCCCCCATCACTCACCCATCCCCATCCCTTACACACCCCTTCACCCAGCCCCACCCCCTCACCCTGTCCCACCCCCTCACCCAGCCCCACCCCCTCACCCAGCCTCACCCAGCCCCATCCTCCCCCATCACTCACTCATCTCCATCCCTTACACACCCCTTCACCCAGTCCCACCCCCTCACCCAGCCCCATCCCTTACCCCTCCTGTCATTCAACCCTTCACCTAGCCCCATGTCCCCACCCAGCACCAAGCTCTCTGTTCTGGCTGGCAGTGGGCAGTGTGGGTTGCGAGGTCAGAGAATTGCAGCCAACAACTCTGTTTCTCTTCCACAAAGGCCGGCAGACCTGCTGAGGTTTTCCAAGATTTTCTGCTCTGTACTTCATACTTCCAGCATCGGCAGTATTTTGCTTTTTATTAAATAACTGGATCATTTATTTCCATGCTGTTGATTGGGAAGTAAATATCAGCTAGGGCAATGGGAAGAACTCGCTGGCGCTCATTTGCTTTATTGCCATGGGATTGAATATGTTTGGCTGAGGAGGTAGCTGGGGTCTCATTTTAATGCCTGTTCAGTACCTCATACAGTTTAGTAATGTATTAATGGGATAGCCTGAATGTTGTGCTCAAACCTCTGGAGTGAGATTTGAACTCACAACCTTTTGACCACTTCATGGCCACTGAACTATATTTTATATTATAAATTTGTATGTTCACAGTTAAACTGAAAACTGCCGATGTCAGTCGGGGAAGAATGTCATTAGACAAGTTTATGTAGGTAGTTGCCATTATAAATGTGGGCATCCACCCCCTGATATCAGTCCCCCAAGAGGGCATTGGTGATCATGGACTTCTATTGGATTGGCCCATGATTGGCAAAGTACTGCAGTATTAGTTGTTGCCTGTATGGCTGACCAGGAAGTGCTTGTGATGATACTGTGCCTTTAAGATATGTATTTTAATCATGTTTCACTGGATGTTTCGAATAGTCCCTTGCATTTTGTCAGAGCCATTTTGTCTACAGTTGGTATCCTCAATTGTTACTGAAGCAGTATAATTGACATCATGTTAGTTTTAATCTGAACTAATGCAGTATTCTGTTGCATTGGGATAATTGATTGATCAATTCATATGACTGACAACAGCTAGGCTTTCACAGAGAATTCCCGCTTATTTATTTCCAGATGCTGTTTTGGAAGCTGCAAAGAGAGAGATATCCTTTCCTCTCTCAGAAGTCTGAAGTGTGCTGTTAGTTTACCTTTAAGAAGTGTTTTTTCTAATCATGTACTCTGTAGTTGTAAGCAAACTTTTTCAGTTTGTTTTTCTCACTGTTGCTGGGCTGTCTACGAAAGTCACTTTATTGCTGCTTAAATGGGGGTTTGTTCATTTTACTGGAACGTTTATGACTCTGCATTATTAGGAGAAAGCTTGGTTGGCAGGTTAGGTGACAGGAGTTCTTTTGTTTTCAGTTTAAGCTGCTGTTTAGTTTGAATTTTAGTTTTAGAAGAGGCATCAAGCTGACAAGAACTCTCTCTCTCTCCCTAGTTTTGGAAATTCTATTGATTAGTTGAAAGCGAGGTCTTGCCTTTCTGAAGAGGGAAAATCAGTTGTTGGTGACTTGCCTAGAGTCTCTGATATTCTTGGAAGCTGTTCTGACTTCTAACTGTTCTGAGTCTATCCAGAAGGCTGCAAACTTCATCCAAAGGTCTCAAGTCCAGTATCACATCTTTGCCGTGTTCAAACTGTGAAAAGGATCTTTTGCCTATGGGATTGGTTTGATTGGATACATTAGATATATTTATTAAGGGCTATACATTATAGTGGTTGTTTTGTTTCTTGTTTGTAATGGATAAGAGTTTTTGCTAATTTTCTTACTATATATGTTAACTATATTCTTAAATAAACTGTGTGATAAAAGTTCCCTAGTGGGTCATTTGAATCAAACCTGAGTTAAACATATCATGCTTATCCGAGCTAAATTCAAGAGACAAAACTGATGATCCAGGCGGGCTCCATAAGAACTTTGGAGTTTATGACCTGAACAATAACAGAAGACTGAAAGCTGCTAGAGAATAGGCTTACTTCCCTGCTTTGCTGTCTTGAGGATATACCCTTCTCTGAAAACTGCCACTTGGATGAAAACTGTCTCTGAACTCTGAAAACTGTCCCTAGGTGTTAAAACTGGAAATCCAGTATCACATGAGCATACTTGTTTTAGTACTAACTAATCTTGAAGAAGAGTGTTTGTCTCTGGGGTACTGTTGGAACAAGAGAGGTAGCTAGCTGTTAAGAATTGTACTATATCACGTTTCAGCCTTGTAATTGGCAAAAGTTATGCTAATTCTTTTTGTTATATTCTAACGGTGTTCTTAAATAAACTTTGTTTGATCAAAGATTCCTAGTGGGTCAGTTGAATCATACCTGGAGTGAAATATACTCACCAATGCCAAAATCAAGTCAAACATAGGGTCTAGGCAAACTTCACAAAACACCTTGGAGTTTCTGGCCTGGGTCTTAATATGCTCTCAATCTTTACTGAGGACTTGCCTTCTGATAATCAAGCTCTTTGAACACATCATGCATTCATCTTTTGTGGCCATGAAGTCCAGAAGTGAGATTTGAACTCAGAGCTTCTTTCCCAGTGGTCAGAACATTACCCACTGTGCCACAAGATCTTTCTAAATATGGGTGTAGGAATTTATAGGGAAAAGCAGGTGACAGGAAACGTGTATGGATGCGTGACATGCTTTGTCTTTTTTTGCCAAGGAACCCGATTTAATTCAAAGTGAAAACGGGCAAGTGTTTACCAGCTTGGAACTAATGCATTGCCAGTTCAAGTTACTTAATTCAATGCAAGCACGCTTGTCTACTGCTCCTCACACTCTGACTAAGATCAAAGCCAAAAACAGAAACTTGTTGAAGTGTCGATGCAATACATGGTAAAGAGGATGGGTTCAGTCAGACCGTTGTTCTAAAGGTCACATCCTTTAGCCGTGATTAGCTGCTTAAGATTCACGTCACCTAAATGTCACTCTCTTGTACCAAACGACCGCCTATGTGAAAAGCTGTTAGAAAATTACAATAATGAACATGCTTCTGAATGCGTGAGGTGAGAAAATTTACGCCAGAATGATTTTCTGGACAAGGAATGATTATCATATTTAAAGCTCTGATTATCTCACAGAATGTCCAATTATTACTGCTTACATCTTTCATTCAGAAATCTTTTCCCAACAAGTCTTTGCAGGAAAATCAATCTGTAGCTTTGCACTCAGAGAGTCGAAAGGTCTTTGTTCAGTTTTTAATTACTTTGACAGATTAAGTAAAATAGAATCATAGGATCCCTATAGTGAAGAATGAGGCCATTTGGCCCATTGAGTCTGTACTAACCACAACCCCACCTATGCCTTATTTCCGTAACCCACATTTACCCTGTTAATCCCCCTGACATTAAGGTCAATTTAGCATGGCCAATCAACCTAACCTACAATTAGGGCTATCTTCCCAAAAAAATTCTAAGTGAAACAAACGTCTGAAAACCAGAGTGTTTGTTTCACTCTGGTCTTTTTCAGCGAGCTGCCCACACTTTTTGCAATTTTCCTACAAACTTGTCAATTGTTTTGGCAGTTGGGAGTTTCATGATGGTGTAGTGAGGCGTGGAGCCTAACCTTGCTGGGAAAGGACCCCTATCCAGACAAACACCCAGACCGCCAGGCATGCATCCCTATCTCCCATAAACTGAGATCTGTCAACACGCCCCCTCTCACCCATAACAAACATTGCTCCCCTAACGACCCAACGCTGGACGCGATTCACGTTATTAGCCTCCCACTCAAATTTCCTGCCTTGTTATGCTAATCTACCAGCACAGCGGGGCAGAAGGTTCATGCCTGATATTCCTCTAATGAGTTAGCGTCTCACAGTACCTGATTTCCAGTGGTGTCTGCTCTGTGCCGGAAATCAGCAGGGAGGCGCAAAGACTATTTAAATGGCCATGTTAATATTATTTGAATGTGATTAGTAGGCTCGAGAGTGAAGTCTCCACTTGCATCTCCCGTCCCACCAGAGTGTTTCACTCCAGTGGGGAAGTACACTAGCTCCCCACTTTCGGAGAACTAGCAGACCGAACCCTGCTGTACTGAAGGGAGGGTGCAATCGAGGACTGGGAGGTGGGGGAAAATGCCCCCTAGACATTGGCACCTTGGCAGTACTAGCCTGTGCCCCCAGCACTGCCTAAGGGGCAAAGTGCCAATGCACAGGGAGCACTTTGGCGTTGCCCATCGGGCTCGGGGCAGTGCTAAGGGGGTGGGCCTGATGGGCCAATCAATGGGGGTGAGGGGGTCCAGCTGCCATTCTGCATAGGGGTCAGTGGTGCAGGGAATGAGGCCAGTGATTGGGAATAATCCCTTCCCACTGTATTTTAATGAGATACATGTTAGTGACCTCTGCAGTGCACCGAGTGTGGGAGATTCTTCTCCAAACTCCCACTGAAAAAACTAATACAAATTACACCAGTTTTCACACAAACTTGACACTTTGAATTTTTTTTGGAGAATTCCGGCCATGTATTTCAGCAGTAAGAGCTTGCAGATTAATTTTTATGTCCTTCTTGTGTGCAAATTCACCCACTAGGAGATTTTGGGGGTGGGGCAAGGAATAAGGGTGGGTAGATAGAGTTAAGGTATGGATCAGCCGTGATTTCATTGAATGATGCAGAAGAGGCTCAAGGAGCGAAATGGTAAACTCTGGTTCCTACTTCAGGAAATCTGACCATCAATTTCCTGCCCACAAGGTTTAAATGAATGCTGCCATCGGGATGGAACCTTGCTGCTGGGAGAACTTACTTGGAGACTGCAAGTGTTATAGAAAATTTGGGGGAAGGATATCCCTGATCTCCAGGATCGAGGGGTGTTATTGGGGTTGAATGCCAAGCATTTGTAAAAGTCATTTGCACAGGATAGAAGCTGATGAGACGTGAAATCCCTCATGTGCAACACCTGTGTAACAGGAATAATCCTCCCGATGTTTACAGAACTGAGAGGTAAATGGATCTGAGGAGGTGAACATGTAGAAACCTGTTTACACATCTGATAGTGGAATGAAAAGGAAAACACATTGTGAGTATGAGAAGCAACGGGGAAAATTGTGCCGGAGGGTATGTCTCATTAAAAAGCAAACACATGGAATAGAACCTCCCCCCCCCTCCAATCCCCTCCTTAAATCTGGGTGGGGTCCAGCGGCTGATTAAGTGATGTTTGGAATTGCTTTTTGCTCTTCAAAGCGTGAGAGAACATGAGAAAATATCAGCACAGAAAGCCGCTCCAGGGCTGAGAAAGGAAGGAATTCAGCCAATGAGAGCAAGTCAACGAATGTAAAATACTGCAGCTGCCGGTAACCTGAGACAAAACGGAAAAAGACTGGAGGTGCTCAGCAGGCAAGTCAGAGGGAGCACCGGACAGCTGATAGAGCCTTCCTCGAAATGAAAAGATGTTACAGCTAACCAAGAACGCAGCAAGGAAAGGAGTGAAGAACACAATCACTACACTAACCAGAAAAGACATGGAGTAGATAAATAAAGTGGGATGCTTGAGAAGCCGGTAAAGTGAAGCAAGATCTATCAAGTCAGTGCTGAAGGAAGAACATTCAGGTGACTTGAGAATTTGCATACAAGGAATGTGTCATGGCATGCTATCTGTTTGAATGACTATCTCATTGAATGAGACTTAGAGCTTAACTCGTGGGATGGAGGAGTGTCAGAGGGTTTTATTTATGGTGCTTTTAGATTGAGCTCAATGACAGAAATTGAAATTTAATAAGCACAGACAAATTGCTTACAGCTGTTTTGTCATTGAACTCTGATGGAAAGAGAGGCTGCAGGTTCCAGCTCCACGAGGCTGCAATGTGCCGCACCAAGGAACCCCAAAACTTCAGAGCAATGGTCTGAGCAGTGTTCCGTGGCTGGAAGGGTGCTGGTATGTGTGTGTGCCATGTGTGTGCTGGGAACATGCAGAGGGGGCAAATCTTGACAAAATCAAGCAGTTTCGCATTTGGCATCTGATTTGCCATTTTAGACACTCCAGCTTCAGGTAATGCACTTTCTTAATCACTCCCAGATGAACATATGTTTAGCTGTTATAAGGGACGCCAGCGTGAGAGCTACATAAAAGGAACAGCATTTAACTTTGAGGTGATTTTGAATTTCTTTTGCTGCTGTTGAGTAGTGGAAACATTTTGTTCAGTACTGTTGGGGGAGCGGACAGAAGTTTTGTATTTGATGGGGAACGGCTCTGGACTTTGACATGGGGGTCAGAAGGGTTGAGAGGCCTCTCAGAAGGGAGCCTGCTTTTAATAACAGGGGAGAAATTCAGAGCCAGGAAGAGAAGTCATTGTTCTTCTTCTGTTTCCGGGACCCTTATTCTCCCTCTCACCAACTGTACTTGTTTCCCCCCCTCCACCCCCAATCATGCATGATATTTATTCTCCTTTCAAGATTCACCAATCAATTCAGCGAACAATCACAGGAAGAGCCAGGTAAAATGATAACACACATTGCTGTCAGTTGGTTACCAAGATTGTCTGCTATAAATGCAGCATGAGTCATTGATATTAAGAGAAACAGCAACTATATAATGCTGTGTTAATTTGTATGTGCACCCTATCGGTGATTGCAATGTGACTATTACACAAACTGGAGGGGGCAAATTTTGCTTCACCAGCAGCGTACAATTTGACCGGAAAATATCCCAGTATTTATTTCTAACACTGTGCAGACTGTAACACTGATTTTGGTGCCTGTCTCAGTTCTCATTAATATGTTCTGCACATTGCACCATTTAGACATGGTGACAATAAATTAATATTTGGGAAAAGATTCAAAACTTATAATCTAGATAAACTGTGATATTATTCAATATAATTACTTCACACAAGGGGTATATTTGGTTCTATTTTAAACTCATAGGGAACAAAGATCAAATATGCCTGACTAATGAAATGGAATGATTGAACAACATTGATTTTCACTGTCAGTGAGAAGCATTGGAGCCCTCAGGTGTCTCTGTTTGACACAAGCTCTAAGAGGCCAGAGGAGGACAAAGACTGAAAACTCACAATTGTATCTGTGTTTTCTTGATTGGCTAGCCTGAAGATTCTGTTGATTACTACTTCTCACTACAATATATCTTAAATATCTATATTATGATATTTCAATACCTGAAAAAACTCAAAGACGAGGATTGAGTGGAATAAGACAAAAGTAAGCAAAACGACAAGATTGAAGTCAATGGAAAAGATGCTTGAGAAGCATGTGCAGTGTAACACAGGTTATTGATTCACTATGAGTCCATTATGTACCCTTGTCCTGGCAATCACACTCCACAAACTTTCATAAACAACAAAACAAACAGAACTCCAGCCATGATTCTACTCTCTATCTGTTCGATAATTATGGATGAGACAGGCCATCGAGCTGAGCTCAAGTCATCAATCCAAATGATACATGCATTAGGGACAGGAATTGGCCATTTGGCCCCTTGAGTCTGCTCTGCCATTTGTTAACATTGCCTACGTTAGACCAGTGACTACAACTCAAAGGTACATAATTGGTTGTGAAGCAATTTGGGCCATTGTAAAAAGTGCTGCATAAATGTAGATTTTGTTTTTCTTTCATTACACTTATATGCTTTCAGCAGAGTGACTGTAGTGATGGTAAAATTTGAGGCCCAATGCTGATTCTCGAATGATAATTAATCACAGAGCAAATTAGGAAAATGTCTTCAAAGAAATTGACATTCACAAAACAATTCAACTCTGTAGCTAATACAGCCTTACCATTCTCTCATCTTTGATACTAACTTACTGTCATACAATTTGATTGTACATTGTGAATTTAGAATCTTTCCACAGGTCCCATAGTATGTTACAATAAATGTGCAAATAATATATTTTTTTCAAATCCTAATTGTTGTTTGAGTTGTGAAAGGAACTGGCAAATCAAGTGAGAAAACAATTCATAAGTATGAAATTCCAGCAGCAAAAAAGTACGACAACAAAATTTCATGTGAAATCATTTTTAGAAGGTATTGTGGGATTGGGTTTCTGTAAAGGCCCTTTATGGGAAAAGTCCTTTAAGGCTGTTTCTCTGGAATTTCAATAGATTGTTTTTTGACCAAAGTTACTATGGCTGATTGGAAATCCTCATTCCCAGGGAAATGTTAATCACACAGGGTTCTGCTAGATTTAAAACAGGATGGCACAGGGGAGGGTGAAACTAGGATGGGGCAGAGATTTGTAAATCTTTCTGTAAGTAACATCTTTGCGACAAATGGGGATTTCGTTCCCAAATATTGCAGGAGAGATAAAACAAACGATAATACCCCATTTTGCAACACCCCTGGTTTGTAGTCTTTCTTATTTTAATTGTGATGAGGTCCAAGATTCTCAACACAGTACATCATCAGAATCCTGTCTACTTTAGGGTATAATTAAAAAGTCAAACTGCTGATAACATGTTTGTTTACATTCAAGAGAATTATAAGTGCACAGTGTTTAATTTTGAGGTGCCAAACCTTAAAGGTGACCTAGCCAAACCTCAGCCTCTCCTCCTCAATCCCAAACTCCATCTCCCCACTGCCCTCCAACCTCCCACCAACCTCCTCAATCTATCTCCATTCGCCTCAACCTCCTGCCCATGTTATAATGTAACCAATGATAACATTGGGGCAGCACGGTAGCACAGTGGTTAGCACTGCTGCCTCACAGCACCAGGGATCTGGGTTCGATTCCTGGCTTGGGTCACTGTCTGTGTGGAGTTTGCACGTTCTTTCCATGTCTTCGTGGGTTTCTTCCGGGAGGCTCCGGTTTCCTCCCAAACTGCAAAGATATGCAGGTTAGGTGAATTGGCCATGCTAAATTCTCCCTCAGTGTACCCGAACAGGTGCCGCAGAGTGGTGACTAGGGGATTTTCACAGTAACTTCATTGCAGTGTGAATGTAAGCCTCTTTGTGACTAATAAATAAACTTTATCTGTTATAATGTAACCAGTGGTAACATGCCATGAGGATCAGCTGATCTGGTAGACAAGTATAAATAAAAAGCAGATGGGGATTGTAGGGAGCTGGTGTGGCTCAGGGCACGGCCTCAATATTGGTGTAATGAAGTTTCTTTACTAAGCCTTTTTCTTTGATTTTCTTTGTGAAGTTAGTTCTTTCATTGCTTGCAGCTGACGTATCCTCACTGCTGGATGAACAGTCCGTGCCCCTAAACTGGCCTCCGCCAAATAAAACCCGAGATCTTCCACCATCCCCCCCCAAGTTTGTGTGCTGATGTCACAACAAGGCGGGTCACCGGGGTAATCATGCAGAATGATCTCCCCTTCCCCCTATTTTCAGGCCCAATTGAATTTACCCCGCTTTTCCCAGAATTTTCTCCCCTCTTGTCCTCATGGTCTCTGGATGTTGAGTCCCTCGGCAGAGTGACCATCCTTCATGTGTGCACACCAAGAGAGGGGTTGGGGATGGCTGGGGAAGGGCAGTAGAAAGTATCAAAACTGAGTCTCACCATGTCCTCAGCTGTACATTGACCAGCTGGGAGTGCTGCATAGATAGCACGGCACCCTGAATTATTGTTTCCACCCTACCCTCAGACCAGAGAATAGCACTAGGTGAGATCTGATAAGAACTCAATCTAGCCTGGGACCAAAAAGCGAGGGTGGGGAACGCAAGAACACAAGAAATAGCAGCAAGGGATATGGCCCATTGAGCCTGCTCCACCATTCATTATGACCATGCCTGATCTTGGGCTCCAACTCCATTTTCCCGCTCCCTCCTTATATTCTATAATTCCCAGAAAGCCCAAAACCCTGTCTATCCCATTTTTACATGTATTCAATGATGGAGTACCCGCAACTCTTTGGGATGGAGAACTCTAAAACCCTTTGGATGAAGTGATTTGCTCCTCATCACAGTCTTTCATAATAACCCTCTTATCCTGAGAGTGCATCCCTGTGTTTCCCCAACCAGTGGAAACAGTGGGGGGAATTTTCCCATCCTGCACTATGCAAAGGTCTGTTGATGTTGGGCAGGAATTTTCTGACTGTTGGAATGAGCATGGCCAGAAAATCCCACCAGCTCTCTAATTGTCCATCCTGTCAAGTCCCCTCCAAAATTTTGCAGGTTCAATGAGAATACCCTTCATTATTCTAAACTCTGGAGAATATAAGCCCAATCTGTTCAACCTTTGATCGTGGGACAACCGTGTCATCCCAGGGACCCCACAATATAGTAAACCTTCTCTGTACCCATCTCCAATGGAAATATATCTTTTCTTAAATGTAGAGACCCAAAATGCACAAAGTGAGGGAAAGGGATGACGGAAGAGTTGAGAAAGAGGAAGGATACAAATCAAGTGTAGGGAGTGTGTTAGAACAAAGAACAAAGAAAATTATAGCACAGGAGCAGGCCCTTTGGCCCTTCAGGCCTTCACTGACCATGCTGCCCAAAGAACAAAGAAAATTACAGCACAGGAACAAGCCCTTTGGCACCCACCCCAAGCCTACACCGACCATGCTGCCCGACTTAGCTAAAACCCCCTACCCTTCCAGGGACTGTATCTCTCTATTCCCATCCAATTCATGTATTTGTCAAGGTGCCCCTTAAATGCCACTTTAATATCTGCTTCCACTACCACCTCTGGCAGCGAGTTCCAGGCACCCACCACCCTCTGTGAAAAACTAGCCTCGTACATCTCCTTTAAACCTTGCCCCTCACACCTTAAACCTATGCCCCCCTAGTAATTGACTCTTCCACCTGGGAAAAAGCTTCTGACTATCCACTCTGTCCTTGACTCTCATAATCTTACAAACTTCTAACAGACTTTTACCCATCAGAACGAAAACCCCCTATCCTTCCGGGGACCATATCCCTCTATTCCTATCCCATTCGTGTATTTGACAAGATGTCCCTTGAAAGTTGAAGGGAAAGAAAAGGGCAGAAAGGAAGGGAAGGGGAGAGTAAGTGGGAGCATGGTAATTTCCTAAGAATGAGCTTATTTCAAAGCTTCTCCTGGACTGATTTTTCAAATTCATACTTCACCCAACCTCTTCCACTACCAATCATTTATGCCACGTTGCATTTTATTTTCACAACATCTGCAAGATTTGCTCATTCTAACTCTGCTGACACCCCTTCAGTTATCCTAGTGGGTTAGGATTAATAAAGCTTAGTCTAACCTTTTCTAGTCCAATAACTCTCATGGGCCAAAGCATTTTTCTAATCAGACTTACATTAAGAGGAATGATTATACCATCAGATAATACACAGAGTGTGATGTGATTTCAGTACCAATTTACAAACATTGGAACGATGCCAGCAATGTGCTTATTTTAGGATTGTATGTACAGAGTACATCTGACTGTATACACAGCCTGAAGACGTGCAGTTTATCTTAAAGAGACTATTGCTGGCTTGGCTCAGTTGGTTGCTTTCTAACCTCTGGCCAGAATGTTCTATCTTCTGCTTCAGAGGCTTGAGCACATTATCTAGGCTGACATTTCACTGTGGGACTGAGTGGAGCGAGAAAGGTGCCCTAGACAGGCAACGGCTGCCATTCTCCCATCCCACTGCGATAATGTTTCACTGTAACAGGCCTGGAGAATTGCACGTTGGCCGATTTGTGGAGTTCCCGCGAGCGTTTACTCCACGCTTGTGTCTCCCAGACCTGGATGTCTGGCAGCATCTGCGCAGCACTGGAAATTGACTGGGTGTGGGGGCCAGCATTTAAATGGCACATTACATACTATTTAAATGCTATTAGCCAACCTGGAACTGAATTCCCCCGGCCCGCTTGCATCTCCCACCTTGCCAGATTTGTTTCACTCCAGTGGGGATTACAGTGGCTCCCCACGTTCGGGGAGCTGGCAGCCCGACCCCGCTGGAGTGAAGGCGAGCAACTGGGGCCTCCAGTAGGTCGGGTGGTGGGGGATGGTGCCACCTGAACATGGGCACCCTGGCAATGCCAGCCTGGGCCCCCGGCACACTGTGCAAAGCCTAGTAGTTGGGGGGGAGGAGTTGCTTAGAGTGCGATCGGTGGGGATGGGACTCTCACTGCCACACTGCCATTGATGGGGGCTGGAGGGAGGCTAGTGATTGGGGTGGGCTGGGGGGTGTTTGTCAGCCAGGGGGGGGATCTGCTGCAAGGGGGATCATCATTGCTGGGTGGGGGGAACGAGGGTCGCTGGGGATTGGGGCAGGCCTGAAAATGGATGGGGAGCCACGATCGGGCCATGGGGTGGGGTTCAGGGCAGCACTGCTGGGATCCAATCTGGTCTGCGATCGAGAGGTTGACACTTCGGGGCCACTGCGCATATGCAGAGGCACACTGGTTTCAGTCTCTTCAGCAGGAATAGAACCACTCCTGAAATCTAATGATGTTCATTTTAGCAGCCGCTGCATTGCATAGAATGTGGGAGATCCTAGTGTGAACTCCCACTGAAAAAACACCAGCATGAATTACTCCAGTTTTCCCGCAAATTCAACACTTTTTTGGAAGAATTTGGGCAACATCTTTCTTTTCTTTTTACACCAGCCCATGTGTAGGTGCATGAAGTGGTTATCTATTCTTCTATAGAGTAGCAGCATCAGACTGATTCCTGGGATAGTGGGTCTGATGTATGAGGAGAGATTGGGTTGATTGGATTATATTCACTGGAATTCAGAAGAATGGTGGGGGGGATCTCATGGAAACCTATAAAATTCTAACATGACTAGACAGAGTAGATGCAGGAAGGGTGTTCTCGATGGTGTTTTTAGTTTATTTATTAGTTTGACCAGTAAGCCTACATTAATACTGCAATGAAGTTACTGTGAAAATCCCCTCGTCGCCATACTCTGGTGCCTGTTTGGGTACGCTGAGGGAGAATTTAGCAGGGCCATTGCATCTAACCAGCACATCTTTCGGACTGTGGGAGGAAATCGGAGGAAACCCACGCAGACACAGGGAAATCGTGCAGACTCTGATAGCGTGACCTAATAGGGGTCCCTGGAGCTGTGAGGCTGCAGTGCTAGCCACTGTGCCGCCCCTACCAGACTCATCAATTGTATCCCTGATGCAAGACTCCCAAATAGGAAAGTCCTCAGACCATGTCCAACATTCATGGGAGTCTTTGTCATGTGATCAGGCTGGCCAAAACATAGAAGTCTCATTCGGGAAGGAACCGGACACATTGAGCATCTTTGTTGGGAAAGTATAGAGGCAAAGTCAACACATCAGAGAGAGCACACGGGTCGCCAAAGAATCCGTCTACCCGACCCTTCAAACACCACTTGCGTGTGGCTGGGTCTTCAGATCATGCACTGGACTTCTCGGCCAGCTGACCAATTGAAGCAGAGCGTAAGCGATCACCCTCCATCCTGAGAAGAAACAAAAGACCTTGATGGTTTTCAAAGAGCGGGTGATAGAGACAGATTAGAGCAATGCTGATGTTTGTACTTCACTTTGAGGTTGGTGAGCTCACAGACCATAATGATAATAATGTGACAAAATGAGACATTACATTGACATGACTAATAGAGTCATCAACAAATATGGGAAGTTTGTCATTGAACAGGTTGAAGAGACAAATATTAGATGGTTTGTTATATTTCCTGATTATATTTTTACAATGTACCACATCTGATTATCCAAACAATTCACCCCTCTCTTATTACCAAATGAACTGGAACAGATGACCTCCCGATATTACTTTCTAATCTTTGGAAAATGTACTGCCCTTTTTCCCATTTAAAGAGAAATAGCCTTAAATCCCTGTTCTCATAAATACCAAACTCTGTGTACAGTCTTTGCCCCAGGGTATGAAAGGCAGGCAATAAACAATCTGTAAGTGCTGTGTTTTTTAAACTGCAGTTGGAATCGGTTCTTGTGTCGGATTGCAAACAGGAAGATTTTCTCCGCAACTTTTGGCAGACGCCGTAGCTCGGGTCCACTGCCATCAGTGCTGATATTTTCTAATCACTTTAAGACCATCCTCAAACAATTTGGTATCATCTGTATAACATATTTAGAAAAAAAATATTCTTGAGGGATTCCCCTTCAATAACCTCGAAGGCCAAGATTTTACTTCCTGACCGTAACACAGAACATTGGCCTAGGTTGATTCCATTGTAATTCTCTTCCTGCACCTAATGGCTAGCACTGCTGCCTCACAGCGCCAGGGACCTGGGTTCAATTCCGGCCTCAGGTCACTGTCTGTGTAGAGTTTGCACATTCTCGTTGTATCTGTGTGGGTTTCCTTTGGGTGCTCTGGCATCCTCCTACACTCCAAAGATGTGTGGGTTAGGTTGATCAGCCACACTAAATTGACCCTCGTGTGGGGTTACGGGAATAGGGACTGGGTGGGATTGTGGTCGGTGCAGACTTGATGGACTGAATGGTCTTTTTCTGCACTGTATGGATTCTATGATCTTAATGGTGCACTAAGGCAGACTTTTGTGTCTCCGCAGCCAGTTATTCTTTGAACAAATTGCTGGAGTCTTCTGTTTTGAGCTCCACATTAAGTGGAGCTGACCAGGAATCTCTCCCCCTCTTATTGCCTGCTATTCGTGTGTTGGAAGTATTTTTTGCAGGTTGACACTTAACCCCTTTGGCTGCATTATGAACGCACTTTCTTTCAGCCATCAAGTCCTGAGATGGGCCTTGAAACTGGAGCGTCTGGCTCAGAGGCAGGGATGTTACCCACTGCGCCACAAGGCCTCCTCTAGGGTTATAAATTCTCAGCATATTTGTCATTGAACAAATGCAGATTTTTACAGCAAGTCTGAACCCAATCAATAGGGAAATGTGGATTAAGAAGAAGCACATCCGGTCACATTAGTTTTGGTTATCACGCATAACCCAAATTCATTGCAGTTTTTTCCCAATTAATCTGATTTGGTTTGATTTATTATTGTCACATGTATTGGGATACAGTGAAAAGTACTGTTTCCTGCGTGCTATACAGACAAAGCATACCGTTCACAGAGTACATCGGAGAGAAGGAAAGGAGAGGGTGCAGGATGTAGTGTTGCAATTACAAATAGGGTGAGCAAAGGTACTGTAACTTCTCAGTGTGCCCTCTTCACTCCAAAGAATTGGGGCACAGTTTTGCCAGCCTGCTGCTTAACTAGTGTAGTGAGCTGGCAAATGGGCAGGCAGGCTGGAATGGGAATTGCTGGTCACACATTTCCTGGGCCATTTTTTATGGTGGAATCAGCCTCGTGCTCGGAAACAGTGCAAGGTTGTTTACTATTTCATTGTCAGCATTTGAATCTCAGTGTACCCGGGACAGTATCATCCGGGCTTGCTAATGTTTCTCCTCCCTTACCCTGCTGAGAGATGTTACTACCAGGGGGGATTAAAAATGGTCCCAATCAATGGAGGCCAGATGTAATGGCCTCACTGGTGGGGGTAGAGGCCATTGAGGCCTTTCCGGGAGGTTGAGGGCAGGGGGCTGCCCTTTGGGCAGTGCCACTGGGTACCCTGGCAGTGCCCACTGGGCAGTGCCTAAAGAGCAGGGCCTGAGGAGGCTGAGCTTTCTGGGGGTTGGGCAGATGGGTGGTGGTGGGGGTGGGGGGAACCACTGTGCACATTGCACGGCAATCGGTGGGGAATGAGGGTGCTGATTGGGGCTGGCCTTCGAGTGGGCGGGATGTGGGGGATGTCAGGGAAGCTATCAGGAGGCCGGCGATCGAGAGGCTGGCAATGGGGAGGCCAGTGCGCATGGACAGTTGCCAGCTCAGCATGCCTTTTGGTGGGATTAGGCCTCACCCACCCCCCACTGTCGGCTTGAATCCCCCAGTGGATTCTGTGAAGCAGAGATTGCTTGAAATCCAACCAACTAAGTTCACCTAAAAAAACGGGCAGGAAAATCTCCAAAGTTCTTGCCTATTGGGCACTTAGCTTTCTTTCAGTGTTAGGTATGCCTCCGTTGGCAGGTTGTTTCTCCAGAGTCAGATAGTTGTGAGATTAAATCCCACACCAGAGACTTGAGCAGAAATATCTGGGCTGGCACTCCTGTGCGGTCAGGAGGGAGTGTTGTATTGTCGGTTGGATGGGATGTTAAATTGTAGGCTCTGTCTGCCCTTTTAAGGTGATGTGAAAATCTCATGACTATTTTTATGGGAAGAGCTGGATGCTATTTGCTGGTGCCCTGAACAATAACTATCCCTCTACTTACATCACTAAAATATAAGCAAAATATTACAGATGCTGGAATCTGACACAAAAGCAGAAAATGCTGGAAAAGCTCAGAAGGCCTGGCAGCATCTGTGGAAAGAGGAACAGAGTTAATGCTTTGAGTCTATATGACACTTCTTATGGGTTGGGAGGGGATAGGAGGTGGAAAGGGATGGATGAGTGCCTCAATGATTAGTGACAGGGGAGTGAGAGAGGTGTTACACAGCCATCAGAGTCCGCCTTGTTGTCTAACGAGAGGCATGCACTCGGGGGTCGTGCGTGGGCTGCTCTTGGATGTTTCGAGAGTGGCCTAGTACTTCGTGTTGATGTGTGTGCTTAAAACTGGACCAGCAGATGGGCACCACAACAGCTCAGTGACTATCACTGCTAGCTGTGCAAACACATGGATTTGGGCCAGTGTCTGTGGGAGTTTGCACATTCTCCCTGTGGTTGCATGGGTTTCCTCCGGGTGCTCCAGTTTCCTCCCACACCCCAAAGATGTGCTCTTAGGCTGATTGGTGTAACAAATTGTCCCTAAACTATTCTCCCCTGAATATGGTTACAATAGGGGTACCATAAGCATACACACGGGTCAAGGTAGGTGTAGGAAAATGCTTTGTTAAGATGGTGGCGCGGGCTCGTTGGGCTGAAGGGCCTGTTTCCCATGCTGGGTTGTTCTTTGTTCTTTGTTCTTCAGAGTTTTTAAGCTGGTAGGAGATTGTTTTCACTCCAGCAGGTACTGATTATCTAATCACTGGAGGCAGTTATTTTGACTATTGGGAGTTGGACCAGCTGACTTCAATGACTATAGTGAGATTGTGGAATTCCCAAAAGCACATTTCAGTCATTACAGTATTGCAGTCATTGTGATAAGTGACAATGGCCTTCAGTTCATGAGTGAAGAAATCAACTGCACAAAGAATTGGAAAATTCAACTCAATGCAATATCTCCACACTTTCTGCAGTTGAATGGAAGTTTAAGCTTATTTATTAGTGTCATAAGTAGGCTTACATGAATACTGCAGCAAAATTACTGTGAAAATCCCCTAGTTGCCACAATTCGGCACCTGTTCGGGTACACTGAGGGAGAATTTAGCACAGCCAATGCTGTCCGTGTGGAGTTTGCATGTTCTCCCCGTGTCTGCTTGGGTTTCCTCCGAATGCTTTGGTTTCCTCCCATATTCTGAAAGATGTGCTGGTTAGTTGCATTGACCCAAGCAGATGCTGAATGTGATGACTAGGAGAATTTTACACTAATTTCATTGCAGTGTTAATGTAACTACTAAATAAAGTTTACTCTACTTTCACTGTATATACCATCATTAAATCATGCAAGTCCCACAGTGGTATGCATCCGTGTTGTAATTTGCTGTTTGAATGATATTTTCATCACTGGGCAGTGTCATCGCTGTAGCACTTGTTGTTGTTGGCATTGTTCTATTTCCATTGTTGGAGACTGGTGGATGCCTGAGAGCGATGGCCATTCTATACCCTGTGCAGCTGGTGAGATCCTACCTTTCTGATCAGCCTATCTGCAGTGAACAAGAAGCTTCTCTAGTAGTTTGCATATGCCTGTCTTTTTTTTAAGTTCATTCAGAGAAATCTGGACTTCACTGGTTCACTGGTTAGGCCAGCATTTATTGACCATCTCCTACTGCCTTTGTGAAGATGGTGGTGAGCTGTCTTCTTGAGCCTTTGCAGTCCATACCGTTTGTGCTGACGTATTTGGTCATTCACATTCACCATGTATGATCGAGGTGAAGTTTATACCCTAATGAGCCTCTCCAATGCACGGTTCTGGTTTGGCAGTCTTTTCAAATAGAAATGTGGCTTTTTGCCATTCCAGCTTAATTCACATCTATTAACAATTTTAGCTTCAGTAGCTTTTTTGCTATATTTGTGGTGTGACGATGGATTACTTTAGGATGGACTACTTTCCATATATCAGCTTCTCTAGTTACGATTGTA
Organism: Carcharhinus amblyrhynchos; assembly: GCF_965287045.1. Taxonomy (NCBI): domain Eukaryota; kingdom Metazoa; phylum Chordata; class Chondrichthyes; order Carcharhiniformes; family Carcharhinidae; genus Carcharhinus; species Carcharhinus amblyrhynchos. The sequence goes on from NC_137341.1 coordinate 15,462,283, forward strand.
TACATCTGGTCTAGATTTGGTTGATTTCTTGATGATTCCTTGGGTGATTTTCACTGCTGCCTACCCTTTCAGTGGCACAGTGGTTAGCACTGCTGCCTCACAGCATCAGGGACCCAGGTTCAATACTCAGATTGGCTCATTGTCTGTGGAGAGTTTGCATGTTCTCCCCATGCCTGAGTGGGTTTCCTCTGGGTGCTCCAGCTTACTTCCACAGTCTGAAAGATGGGTCCCTGGCGCTGTGAAGCAGCAGTGCTAACAATACATGTGCAGAGACTGATGAGAATAATGAACAATTTATTAACGCATGAGAGCTCTGTGTGTATTGAGTAATTTAGGTAATTTAGGCATACAAATTTGTGTTTTGTTCATTATGATAAGGAGGATATTTGGGATTTTTAATCAGTAAGGGAATCAAAGATTATGGGGATAAGGCAGGAAAGTAGAGTTGATGATCATATCAGATCAGTCATGATACCATTGAATGCAGGTGCAATGGGCTGAATGGTCTACGTCTGCTCCTATGTCTTGTGTTCTTATGGCAATCATGTACTAAAGTCCTACCTGGCTTGCCATGATCATGTGACCTCTGCCATGAGGCACAGTCAAAGACAGCCATGTTTAAATTCAGTTCTAATAAAGAGATTGCATGAGAAGCAACGTACTCTTTAAGTTTGTAACAGAGCAGAACAGTGAGCAGGAAGCTGCAGCGGCATTGGTTGTGTTCGAAGGCCTGTATCTTAGTTTAAAGGTTGCCAATTTGGATTGGACATGTTACTGCAGGTAACATCACATGACTCCAAGCCATCAACTTCTCCAATCCCACTTGCCCACTTTTGATTGCCTGGTGTGCACTTCACCGATTGGATGAAAAGTAACTGTCAACCAGTGATTTCTTCCCATCAGCAGTATTTTAATAATGAATAACTACAGAAAAAAGGCTCATTTTTAAAATGCCACTATGCCTTTTCTCCAGGGCCTCTGCTCATAGCAGGACATTAATCTTTAATCCTTGGAGATTGCAGGACAATGCAGGAATGTTGGCAGCCTTATCCTGTTTTATGGGTACTGGCAGGGACAAATGTTGATTATTTTCTGTATCCTCCTTTGCACAGGTTATTCTGCTGTTGAAAAATGAAAGCTTCTATTGCTCTGATTGTTTCCTTGCTGGCTGCTGCCGTCTCGTCGAAAAGACTTCGCTATCAAAAGCAGACAGTCCAATCTTCATGTGTCCGATGTTGCGGTCCATTGGAGAAGTCAGCGTATTCGTACGGATTGTCGTCCAGCCACAGGATGGCAAGTGACCATCCTAACTACCCCATGCCTGAAATCAAGCCCAAGATAGACATGACTATACTGAAAGGTACGGGTCACAAATTTCAGCCTGGCTTTATAGCAGCATGGGGGCTATTTCAGTTCCAAAATGTCGGCCATAACGCGCTTTGTTGCAAGTCACACCAGACACTGTTTTGGTAATGGTGTTAGCCTGTGCAGGGAGCACCCACTGAAGGAATGTGGATTAGACACATTGCAGATTGCATATCACTGATTCAAAGTCATTGCACTCAGTTTGAGCTCAATACTGCTGGCAACGCCATCTCTTAAACACATCCCAAATTTCTGATTTGACTTGATTTGATTTATTATTGTCACATGTATTGGTATACAGTAAAAAGTATTGTTTCTTGCATGCTATACAGACAAAGCATACCACTCATAGAGTACATAGGGCAGGAGGAAAGGAGAGGGTGCAGAATGTAATGTTACAGTCATAGCTGAGGTGTTAAGAATGATCAGCTTAATATATGGTAAACCCATTCAAGAATCTGATGGCAGCAGGGAAGAGAATGTTCTTGAGTTGGTTGGTACATGATCTCAGACTTTTCTGTCCTTTTCTTGATGGAAGATGGTGGAAAAGAGAATGTCCAGGATACGTGGGGTCCTTTATTATGCAGATTGCTTTTCCGAGGCAGCAGGAAGAGTAGATGGAATCAGTGGATGGGAGGCTGGTTTGCGTGATGGACTGGGCTACGTTCACAATCCTATGTAGTTTCATGCAGTTTTGGTCAGAGCAGGAGCCATGAACATGCATTTAGCCGCAGATTGGACACCTCACCAGTACGATCTAAAGAGATCGACAATTATTTTAGCTGCTGATTGATTTTACTGGCTCTTGCTGGGATTGTTTAAGTGCTTGATACTTCCAGAATTCCTGAAACATGTTGAAATCCAATGTGACATGAGCTGAAGAACTCTGTACTGGCTTCAGGAATTCTACACAGGCCACTTGCTCCCTGACATGAGTGCCAGCATACCAGGAGGGTAGAGCAGAGGTGACACAGAGCAGGGCAGGTTGCTGGAAGAGGGAGGAGGAAGGGGGCAAAAGGGTTCTCAGCCATGTATTTTTATAGTGTTCAAGGACAATTCTCCCATCTGAATAAGGAACAATTTATGAGCTGTCTGTTGGTCAGTAAGGATGCCCTCATGAAATCTGCCACAGCACTCAGCCAGAACAGCAACCTCTGAGTGAGGATGAGGATGGCATTGCAATGGCAGTGAAGGTGACTGGTGATCACAAACTTCTCCCTGGCTGAAGCAGATGCAGCCTCTCCCAGTTTGCCATCCACAGTTGTACAAGGGGTTGCCATGGTGGCACAGTGGTTAGCACTCCAGGGACCCAGGTTCAATTCTGGCCTTGGGTTTTTGCCCGTGTGGAATCTGTATATTCTCCCTGTGTCTATGTGGATTTTCTCCCACAGTCTAAAGATGTGCAGGTTAGGTTGATTGGCCATGCTAAATTTCCCCTTAGTGTAAATGTGTGGGGTTACAGGGTTACAGTGGGGGAGAGAGCCTGGGGGTTTGATACTCTGTTAGAGATTCAGTGCAGACGTGATGGGCTGAATGGTCTCTTCTTCACAATAGGAGTTCTATGATTCTAATGGACATCACAAAGGCTCTGTATTCCCAAACATCGAAATAGATTTCACTCTCTCCTGGTGGAGAGGAGCAAGTGGTGTATGTCATGGCTCCGAGGTGCAGGGTGCCATTGACTGCATGGACCTTACTTTGTGGGTACACTACCTGTCAACTCCGATATCTACTGCAACTGAGAGGAATTCCAGTCCCTCAACAGGCAGCTGGTGTTGACCGTACTCAGTGTTAATCATACAGTCAATGGCCAGTATCCTGGCAGTTGCATTCTGTGTTTCTCCACTGTGCCAACTTCATTGAAGCCACCTGTACAAACCAGAGGGTGGCCATTAGGTGACAAGAGCTACCCTCTGAGGACATGGTTCATGACTGCCCAACCTCACTGTACCTTGCCAGCAGGTAAGAGGTGAGCAGAAAGAGGAGGAGGAGGAAGGCAGGAGATAATCTGGACATCCCCTTTCTATGTGCCTTTATGTGCCCTGTTTCTGATCAGAACTCCCCACTCACCTGATGAAGAGTCAGAGGCCCGAAAGCTAGTGGCGTTTGCTACCAAATAAACCTGTTGGACTTTAACCTGGTGTTGTGAGACTTCTTACTGTGTGTGGAGTTTCTCTTTGTGTCTGTGTGGGTTTCCTCCAGGTGTTCCAGTTTCCTCCCACAGTCCAAAGATGTACAAGTTAGCCATACTAAATTGCCCCTAGTGTCAGGGGATTAGCAGGGTAAATATGTGGGGTTACAGGAGTGGGGCCTGGGTGGGATTGTGGTCAGTGCAGACTCGATGGGCTGAATGGTCTCCTTCTGCGCAGTGGGGATTTTCTGTAATATTCAGACCTCCAAAATAAAAACTGCATTAATAAAAAAAAATTGCATGTTAATCTCTCCTTACAGGCTCCAAAGGAGAGAAAGGGGAGCGAGGACTGCCAGGGAAAACTGGTAAAGAAGGATCCATTGGTCCCATTGGTGCTACTGGCCTCAAGGGGGACAGAGGACTAATGGGCATTCCGGGGAATAACTGCAAGCAATATTATGCTGCATTCTCGGTCGGCCGCAAGAAGGGGCTCCAGAGCAAAGAACTCCAAATGCAGCTGATCTTTGACACGGAGTTTGTCAACCTCTACCGCCACTTCAACATGTTCACTGGCAAATTCTACTGCTATGTCCCGGGGGTCTACTTCTTTAACCTCAACGTGCACACCTGGAACTTTAAGGAGACGTACCTCCACCTCATGCGCAATGGTGAGGAGATGGTGATCCTGTACGCACAGCCTAGTGAACGCAGCATCATGCAGAGTCAGAGTGTCATGCTGGAGTTGAGTGAGAAAGATGAGGTTTGGGTGCGTCTTTACCAGGACAACCGAGAAAACGCCGTCTACAGCGGCGAGGGTGATGTCTACATCACATTCAATGGCTATTTAATCAAGGCAGCAACAGCAGAGTCAGACTAGGAGGGTAGAAGGCAGTGTGGAGGAGCTAACTTCACCAAGTTAGATTATGCCATTTTGAGGACAGATTGCACAGATTGGGTTATATTCCCTTGAGTATAAAAAAATTAAGGGGTGATTTAATTGAGGTTTTTAAGGTGATTAAATGAGTTGATAGTACTGATAGAAAGAAGCTATTTATTCAGGTACAAGAGAGCAAGTAACTCACCTCCTGATTCTCCAAAGCCTGTCTACAAGGCACTCATCAGGAGTGTGATGGAATACTCCCCACTTGCCTGGATGAGTGCAACTCCAACAACACTCAAGAAACTTGACAGCATCCAGGACAAAGCAGCCTGTTTGGTTGGTGTCCCTTCCACAAACTTTCACTCTGTCCACCACTGATGCACAGTGGCTGCAGTGTGCACCATCTTCAAGATGCAATGTAGGATCTCACTAGGGCTTCTTAGACAGCACATTCCAAACCCACAACGACTACCATCTAGAAGGATTTGGGCTACAGACACATGGGAACGCTACCACTTGGAAGTTCCCCTCCAAACCACTCTCCATACTGACTTGGGAATATATCGCCGTTTCTTCACTATTGCTGGTCAAAAGCCAAGAACTCCAACCAACACCACATGGACAGCTCACCACCACCTTCTCAAAGGCAATTAGTGATGGAAAGTAAATGCTGGGCTAGCCTGAATGACAATATAATGAAAAATGTCTTAAAATTAAAGTTAAGCCATTCAAGGATACAGCAAAAAGTTGCCTCTTCACATAGAGGTTAGTGGAAGTATAGTGTTCTCTATCCCAAAAGCAACATTGAGATTGTGATTCAACTATAAATTTCAAAACAAATTGATAGATTTTTGTTAGGCAAGGGCATTGAGAGATATGGAACCAAAATGGGTCGATCAATTAGCCATGGCCTACTTGAATGGGAAGAGGTTCAAGGGGTTGAATGGCTCACTCATAGAATCCCTACAGTGCAGAAGAGACCATGCAGCCCATCGAGTCTGCACTGACTCTCAGACAGAGTATCTTACCCAGGTCCTCTTCCCTGCCCTATCCCTGTTAGCACACACACTTTCCTTGGTTAATCTATCTAACCTACACAACTTGGGACTTTGAGGGGAATTTAGCATGGCCAATCCACCTAACCCACACATCTTTGGAGCGTGCGTGAAGAAACCAGAGCACCTGGAGGAAATCCTGTTGCTGTGATGCAGCAGTGGTGACCACTGCGCCACTAGCCTCTTGCTCCGATATTCCTTAACTTGTCTATGACCCTCCTTTATTCAATTTCCTTGAAACCCTTCCCCAGTATAAATTTGTCAATCTTAGTGTTGAACATTTTAACTGAATCCACTGTCTCCTGTTGCGGGGGTGAATTCCAGATTTCCGCTAACCTTTGGACACAAAAGTGCTCCATGGTTCTATTTAATACTGAACACATTCTCCTTTTAGTGGTCAGCATTTTCAAGTTCTCTTGTGTTTGGGCAGTACTCACAATCTGCTTTTCTGACCAAGGTCATTGACCCGAGACAGTTCCCCTCTCCATGGAAGCTGCCCGACTCACTGAGAGTTTTCAAGCATTTTCGACTTTTATTTCAGATTTGGAGCATCTGTGGTATTTTATGTTGGTTTCAGTTTTCACAACCTGGATTGGTTTCTTCCTTCATGATATTTCGACTTTCCCCACCCTGAAAGATGAATAGCTGGCATCCGATACCTCAACAACTTGTATTCATATAGCACTTAGTCAAAGGTCATTAGACATCTCCCAGGAGTGTTACCAGACAGAACTGGACACAAAGCCATGTAAAGGTACATTCAGGCAGGTGACCAAAGCCAGAGTGATAGAGAGGCTGAGAGATTTAGGAAGGAATTCCTGAGATTACAGCCTAAACAACTGGAGGCATGACATGGTGGATCAGTTTGCGTATGGGGCCAGAATTTGAGGAGCCCTAGATCCCAGAAGGTTGTATGGCTGGAGAAAATAACCAATATAGGAAGAGTTGAAGACAAAAATGAGAATTCTAAAATTGTGGTGTTTCTAAACTGAGGGGTGGACTCTGCCCCCCTCCATCCACCCACCAGCCTCTGCCCTCCCCCCACGATGGCATCTTAACCAACGCTGGAGGCACCATTGGCTGATAGCAGAATTTTCTGATCCCACTGACATCTACAGGGTTCTCATTGCCCCTCAAACTCCACTGCTGGGGAACACACCATGCTGGTGGTGTCGTGGGAGAACTGCAAGATCCCGCTGGCGGGAAAGACCAAACATTTTGTCCACGTTGGCCAGCAGAAGAAGGCTGATGGGTGAACGGGGTTTGGTGTGAGCTAGGCTAGATTTGGATAACCTCAAACTGGATTTCAGCAGTTCTCATCAATCAATGGCATTGTGACTGGATCCTTTTATATAAATTACAAAGAGAATTACAAAATTAAGTAACTGTCCATTGAAGTGATAGATCACTCTTAACTCATTATCCATTGTGAAATGCACTTATATTCTTGTGTACATGTTACATTTTCTAATAAAAAGAGGGCATTGTATGCTTTTCTACTTGTCCCGTCAATAGTCTTTTACTAGTTCAAAGTCTCTTTAGCCTTCATTTTTATATCGTTTTATAGTACAGACACAAACAGAAACAAAATAGTAATTAAGCTACTCAGCTTTCAGGAGCAGTCTTGTTATTGAAAAATTAATCCTGCACAATAGGATTTCAGTCATTTCAATTAAAACCAGGAATGTAAATACTTTGAATTCTTTTCTCCCTTCCTCTTTTTGTTTTCTTCCCCATTCTAAATTTTTTGTTTAACTTTGACTTTTCTTGCCACAAGGTGTAATCCAATGAGGTGTTAAATTGAGGTCCTGACTGAGGTGCCTCTAATATGTGCCTGAATATTCTGTCATAGAAACATACTTTTTGACAACAAATCATTTTTAATCTATCAACTGGAAATGTGAATTGGACTTCTAAAAATTGCCTAACTTTTTTTTGAAAAAGTAGACTAAAGTGACTTGAACTTGCAGCCAAGATGGCTACTTAATTTGCATTACATTTCACATTCCTGCCCTATTCAGATCAAGATGGCAAGTCTGCAAAAACTCATCGCTGACGACGGCTTCAGAGGAATGTGGGTGAACTATGTTTCCCAGTCCATTAGCACAAGGTCCAGATACTCAACCCTGTGGAGACAAGCAACCAGACCAATCACCTGAACAATGGGACCGTAGTTAAGAGGGGGGGATTTCTGACCTAATCCAGTTACAATTGGAATACACGATCATGTTTGAGTGACTAGGCAGCTGGAGAGTGCAGTCACATGACAAGCTAACAATTTGTATGTTTTGAGCACATGTTTTCTCAGAAGACTTAAGGAGCATTCAGCTAAAAAGCAGAAAGATCCTTCCTCCTCCTCTCTCTCTCCACCCAACTTGCAAGCTCTTAGACCCTGTCTGCTCTTGTTTTTCTCTCTCTCTCCATGTGCAGCAGACATAAATTTTGAAGGAAGAACTCAACTCCCCAGGTCTGCTTTCAAAAGAATAGGTCAATCATCAATCTGCAGTTTTAAACTGCCTCAATGTTGAAAGCAAAAGGTCACTGAATGAAAGCAGCAAGACTACTGAATTCAGCCTAATGTCAGCAAGAGTTGCCTCACAACGCCCAGGGACCTGGATTCAAATCCTGGCTTGGTTGGGTCGCTGTTTGTGTGGAGTCTGCACATTCTCCCCACGTCTGGGTGGGTTTCCCCTAGGGTGTTTCCTCCCACAGTCCAGAGATACGTGGGTTAGATTGACTGGCCTTGGTAACTTACTCCTTAGTGTTGGGGGATTAGCAGGGTAAATATATGAGGATAGGGCTTGGGTGGGATTGTTGTTGGTGATGGCTTGATGGCCAAATGGCCTGTTTCTGCACTGTGGATGTCTATGGGTTCTAACTCACCAACTAAAGATTGTGAATTCCTTATATGAACTCTAGTTTTGTCCACCTATCCTTCCCCACTCTCTAATATGTATTTCTGTGCATTTGAATTTTGAGTAATATGTTTGTGTTTGTGAAAGTCGATGCATGTTTTATTATTTAAAAAAAGTGAACCTCTTTCTTTGTTAGAGTCAAGAAAACTTGCCCCATTGGCAGTTTTATGATTGCAGCATGGAAGCCATTAAGCACTTGTTGAATTAGATAGTATCCCCTTTTCACATGAAAGACCTGTTACAGAGCGAGGAGAGGGGGAACCATTCCATTCGTCACCTGGTCATAACAACGGCATTATTATTTTGGAGAAGAGCAGGGGCATTCTCTCTGGACATTGATCCCTCAGTTAGCACCAAAAGCACATCACTAATTTCATGCTATTGAATTATTATGATTATTGGGTTGTTTTGGGGGAGTTTGCCATGTGCCAGTTGGCCTTTACGTTCCCTACCTTACAGCAGCAACAATTCAGGAGTACTTCACTGGCTGTAAAGGACTTTGGGATGGCCTGAGGTTTTGCAGCCCCTACATAAATTAAACTTCTCTCTTTCATTAGTTTAACATAAAGTAGCGTGATCTCCTTTTACCAAGTTTATTCCTCTGCTCTCGTGCTTCGGTTTGGCCACCATGTTTTTCTTAGAAAGCCTCTGACAATGTAAATCATTTTGGTTTATTTTCACAGAATTATAGAATGATGCAGTCTCATTCTCTGTCCCCTCAGCTAGCACAGTGGTTAGCATTGCTGCTTCACAGCGCCAGGGACCCGGGTTCAACTCCAGCCTTGGGTCACTCTCTGTGTGGAGTCTGCACATTGTCCCCATGACTGTGTAGGTTTCCTTCCACAGTCCGAAAGACGTGCTGGTTAGGTGCATTGACCATGCTAAATTCTCCTTCAGCGTACCCAAACAGGCACTGGAGTGTGGCGACTTGGCGATTTTTACAATAACTTAATTGCAGTATTAACGTAAGCCTAGTTGTGGTGCTAATAAATAAACTTAACTTAGGCAGTGTCTGCCTGGGTGGACCCCTATGAAAATCTCCCAAATTTCTGTAGCACTGATGCAGGGTATTTATTCTGTTGTGTTCTGAGTGGCTGTCTAAATGAACCAATCAGCTAGTTCCACTCTGGTGTCCCTTCCCCACAGGTCTGTCTCTGGGAGAGACAATAATATTGGGGCACTGTCACTGGACTAGTAATCCAGAGATCCAGGCTAATGGAATTCTGTTTTTCTCTCAACAGTTACTGCCAGACCTACTGGCTGCGATCTTACTGGCCGTTCACTCCACACCCCCGCTGCAGCGAGGTCAGAGAATTTGGTGACCAGTCAAATCTCCATTCATTGCAGTGATGGGAAAATGCTGCTGGTGTGAACTGTGATAAGATTCCGACCACTGCGTTTATCCAGCACTTTCTGTTTTTAATTCAAATTGCCAGCATCCACAGTATTTAGTTTTTATTACACATGGTAATACTCTGGGGAACCCGGTTTCAAATCCCACCATGGCAGACAATGAAATTCAATGAAATAAATCTCCAAGTTCAGGTGATTAATGTATGTCAAAAAGAGCACTAATCCCAGTGCTGACCCCTTGGAGAATGCCACGGCACATTTTCCTCCACTTTTAAAACAAGTATTCACCATTATCACTGCTTTCTGTCTCTTACCCAATTTTATGTGATGGAATAGAATCTATAGAATCCCTACTGCGCAGAAGGAGGTCATTCAACTCACTGACTCTGCACTGACTTTCTGACAGAGCATTTTACCCAGACCCAACTCTCTGCCCCATCCCCATAACCCCTTGCATTTACCCCATTAATGCCCCTAGTCTACACATCTTGGGAGACTAAGGCTCAATTTAGCATGGCCAATCCACCTAACTTACACATCTTTGTACTGCGAGAGGAAACCAGACCACCTGGTGGAAATCCACGCAGACATGGGGAGAATGTGCAAACACCACACAGACAGTGACCCAAGGCTGGAATTGAACCTGAGTCTCTGGTGCTGTGAGGCAGCAGAGCTAACCACTCTGCCATCATGCTGCCCATAATTGGGCACTTGCTATTCCTTTAATTTTATGGGTATCAATTTTGCAAGTGAGTCTAAAATGTGGTAGTTTATTGAGTAATGTAGATATAATATGACTGGGCCATTCTTTGACATTTAAAAATGTTATAGAATAAAGAAGGGCAACCAGTGAGTTAGCATACTCATTGGCAATCCTCAGAGTAACAGCAGGCTCAGGTGAGTAACACCACTTCTCAGTACACAAAGAGTTAATTGAACTTAATAAGAAATTGGATTATTATTGCACTGGTGAGGACATCAACCTTTGGTAAAATATATGAATAAGTGTTTGGAATCAATTAGAAACGCAATACTTTGTGTAAGTAGTGTAGGTTTCTATTGAATTATGCTCCTTAATAGGAAATAATAGGAATGAATGAGGTCTCCAGATGATTGTGTGCTTTTCTGTGTTGTTTGATTATGTTTTGTGCTGGTCACTGAAGGAGACCATATTTATTAAGTCAAATTGGACAACAGGGAGGGTCAGTTCATTTTCAACACATTAGTCATTGTACTTTGAGTCTGATCAAAACAGATTAAACAACGACTCATCATTTTAAACCAACCCATTCGAACAACAGCATTTATGGAGCATCCCTAATGTAGCAAAACATTCTAAAGCACTTCACAGGACAGTAATCAGGCAAAATGTCACTGAGGCATATTTATGTTAATGGCTTTGTGGGAATTGCTAACCTGGGTCCTTCGTACTGACGTGTCGCTAGAATGATGATTCCAATTCCCTTTCCCACATTTAGTGGTGCACTATGGTCTGTTTCCATAGCTAGTGATTCCTGGAAAGGTCACTAGTCTGTCACCAAATGCTTACAGCTTGAGGGACACCACTCCACATCAAGTGTGGCTGGCCAGGCGTCTCTCCCGCTCTTACCGCCAGCCATTGGCGCATTTGGAAGGATTTGTTGGTTGATACTCAAGCTGTTTGGCTGCGTTATGAATACACTTGGTCATCAAGTCCTGGGGTGGGACTCAAACTCAGATTGGAGGAGTTTTCCCATCCTGCCTGCTACAGGAATCGTAGTAGAGTGGGGGTGGGGGTGAGGGGAGACATAAAAACATAAGAACATAAGAAATAGGAGCAGGAGTAGGCCATCTAGCCCTTCGAGCCTGCTCCACCATTCAATAAGATCATGGCTGATCTGAAGTGACTCATTTCCACTTTCCCGCTTTCTCCCCATAACTCTTAATTCCCCTGTCTGTCAAAAACCTATCTACCCGTGACTTAAATATATTTAGCGAGGTAGCCTCCACCACTTCAACGGGCAGAGAATTCCAGAGATTCACCACCCTTTGAGTGAAGAAGTTCCTCCTCAACTCTGATCTAAACTGCACCCCCCCCTTATCTTGAGGCTGTGCCATCTAGTCCTGCTAACCTTTCTAAGCGGGAAGAATCTCTCTACCTCTACCCTATCCATCCCCTTCATTGTCTTATACGTCTCTATAAGATCCCCCCTCATCCTTCTAAACTCCAACGAGGACAAACCCAGTCTATTTAGTCTCTTTTCATAGTCCAACCCCCTCATCTCCGGTATCAGCCTAGTGAACCTCCTCTGCACTCCCTCCAAGGCCAATATATCCTTTGACATAGACTGTGCATCGATCTATTTACCTCGGACGGAATTTTCTGGTCTTTGGATGAGCATGGCTGGAAAATCCTGCCCAGAACTTCAGGTTCAGAGGCAGGGACACTATCCACAGCACCTCATGAGTGATGAACTTGACAGCAATGTCCTGTGGCATTGTACAATAATTCCCCATACTCATGAATTTCCGACTGTACCTCTCTTTGAAGTAGCCTAAAGTTTAAATCAAATAATGACTTCACAAATCACAATAAATCTTAAGACATAATACAACTACAACAGTGTAAGCATGTACAGGCACTCACTTTATCTGTACAGCACACATGTAAAATATGGGAGCTCCATTATGGGCTACTTCATTGAAGGTATATGCAAATGGCATTGGATGTGGGTTCAAATCTCACTATGGCAGCTAGTGGAATTTAGGTTAAATTAATAAAGATGGAATTGAAAGGTTAGTCTTTGTAATGGTGACCAGGTAACCATTGTCGATTGTCATAAAAACCATCTGGTTCACTAATGCCCCTTTAAGGAAGGGAATCTGCTACCGTTACCTGGTCTTGCTGGCATGGGATTCCAGACCCACAACAACTCTTAACGGCCCTGCTGGATTCCAGGGGTGAGGTCAGAGAGACTGCCCTTGACATCAAAGCGGCATTTAGTCAAATGTGGCATTGAGTAGTCCGAGTAAATTGGTGTTAATAGGAATCAGGGGAAAATTCTCCACAGGTTAGAACCATCGCCGGCACAAAGCTGGTTGTGGTTGTCGGATGCCAATCATTTCAGCCCCAGGACATCACTGCACGAGTTCCCAGGATAATGTCCGATCATTTCCAGCTGCTTTACCAATGGCCTTCTCTCCAACTTAAGGCCAGACGTGGAGTGTTTGCTGATGATTGCACAACGTTCAGCACCATTTGCCATTCCTCAGACCCATCTATATGCAGCAGCACAACATTCAGATTTGGGATAATAAGTGACAAGAAACACTTTTGCCACACAAGTTCCAGACAATATCTCCAACAAGAGAGAACCTAACTGCTTCTACTTGACACTGAAAGGTGTTACCATCACTGAATTCCTGACTGCCAAGCCCAGTAAAATTCTTAGTCATAACTTTAAACATGGACTGTGCTTATATGGAAGCTTCTGGAACTGCTGTTATTTATTTAAAAATGCACACTGATGAACTGTTAAGATGGTTGCCGAGGGAGTCATGTGATTGTAGAATCATAGAGTCATCGAATCCCTACAGTGCAGAAGGAGGTCATTCGGCCCATCGAGCCTGCACCAACCATAATAGCATCCAGGCCCTATCCCCAAAACCCCACGAATTTATGTTGCTCATCCCCCTGACACTAAGGGAGAATTCAGCAAGGCCATTCAACCTAACCCGCACATCTTTTGGATTGTGGGAGGAAACCAGAGCAACCGGAGGAAACCCACGCAGACACGGGGAAAATGTGTAGACTCCACACAGACAGTGACCCGAGGTCAGAATTGAACCCAAGTCCCTGGTGCTGTAAAGCAGCAGTGCTAACCATTGTGCCACCGTGCTGCCCTTCTTTGCAACCTCATCTCAGACTATCAAGCTTCTGGAAAATTTCAACTTTCAAGGGCTCCCCCTTTGAATGAACTTGCTTAGACTCCTTGGTGGAAAACACTCCCACCATTGTTTGAAGCTTACTACAAATCACAGGGGTGAATTTTCCCACCCTCCCTGCCACGAGAATCGGAGCGGGCAAGGGGCGGACTATGGAATGATCCATTGACCTCGGGTGGAATTTTCCAGTTTTGGGATGAGCGCGGCTGGAAAATCCTACCCACATTGTCAATGAACTTGTGGGTAGAATTTTCCAGTCCGGCCCCCCACGGGAATCGTAGCGGGCGGGAGAGGACCATGCAAAGTTCCATTGACCTCAGGTGGGATTTTCTGGACTTGGGGCAAGTGCGGCTATAAAATTCTGCCCATGGACTCTATGACTACAGATTGGCAACGTAACAAAGAAAAACTGATGAGACAATTGCTCATAAACTAAATGTGAAAGATTACCATCCATATTGTATCAATGGCCACTAACCATGTGATTGAAACTGATTCTCCGATACTTTATCCCCAAACTCAAAAGAGACATGGGGCAACTTGCAGAAGAACACAGACAAGACAACAGCTACAGAAAAAAAACCTTTCTGTTTTAAGCTTTTGAAAACCAAATAACTTGAAAGTTTAATTAAAAAGCCTCTTGCCTCATTTCAAAGATCTTGAGGTCACCTACAGACATTAGGCCTCTAGATACAACAGCCATAAGTCCATAAGTAACTTGCTGAACATTCTTCCCTTCAACATAATCCTGATATCCGACCCTCCATCCATTAGAATGCAACAGAACTACAACCCAAGAATGGCCAGAAGCATTCTTCTTCATTGGACCCTCAAAGACATACAAATTGTTAACTATTCCTTGGTTTATACTTATAGAAGTGCTCTACCTTCTTTAATTGTACCTTTCTTGAGTGTGTGGGCATGTGACAGATGTAGTTTAGATCTTGGGAGGACAGTTTGTCAATAAGTAATTCTTGTTTTAACCCAGGCAAGCGTGATTCTGGTATTTTTAGAATGAACCACGCACTACTAGGAGTTTAGAAATACACATCTACCTTTTGTGGATGGCATGGTGGCACAGTGGCTAGCACTGCTATCTCACAGCACCAGGGCTCAATCCCAACCTTGGGCGACTGTATGGAGCTTGCACTGTCTCCCTGTGTCTGCATTGGTTTCCTCCGAGTGTTCCGGTTTCCTCCCACAGTCCCAAAGATGTGCAGGTTAAGTGATTGGCCATGTTAAATTGCCCCTTCATGTCCCAAGGTGCAGATTAGGGGTATTAGCAGGGTTAATATGTGCGGTTACGTGTTTAGGGTTGGGGGCCTACGCAATATGTTCTATCAGAGGGTCAGTGCAGACTTGACGGGATAAATACCTCCTCCTGCACTGTAGGGATTTTATGATTCTGTTCAAAAACAAACCACACTGATTTCAGACAGAATGGAAGGGAATTGAGAATTTCAGTTTGTTTCTCCTCCCTGTCTGTAACATTCACTGTTAAAATCTTGTGGAGTTACCATTAACCAGAAACTTTATTGGATCAGCCATGTAAATACTGTGACTCCAAGGGCAGGTCAGAAGCTAGGAACCCTGTGATGAATAACTCATCTCCTAACTCCCCAAAGCCTGTCCACAATGTAGAAGGCGCAGGTCAGGATTGTGATGGAAGACTCTCCACTGCTTGGATGAGTGCAGCTCCAAAACACTTGAGAACCTCAACACCATCCAAGACAAAGCAGCCCCCTTAATCAGAATCATCCATCACCTTAACCATCACTTCCTCAATCATTGACACAAAATGGCTGCAATGTGTGCCATATAAAAGACATACTGCAACAACTCACAAAGACTGCTCCAACAGTACCTTTCAAACCCCATGACCTCTACCCATAAGGACAAGGGCAGTAGGTGCATGTGAACTCCAGTACCTGCCAATTCCCATCCCAGCCATGCACCATCCTGACTTGAAACTATTGTTTCTTCGCTGTCGCTGGATCAAAATCCTGGAACTCCCTTCCTAACAGCACTGTGGATGTACCTACACCACATGGACTGCAGCAGTTCAAGAAGAAAGCTCACCACCACATTGTCAAGGGCAATTACCATGAACAATAAATTCTGGCCTTTCCAGTGATTCTCACATCCTGAGAACAAAGAAAAAATTGTTCCTCTGTTTCTAAGCCGACTCTTTGAGAGATATCCAATTCTTACCTTTCTTACAAGCATCAAGGAAAGTGCTTTGACTCACTGTGCCTTCACTGTCTTTTTGGAAAGAACTATTCAGCTAGTTCCATTCTCCAACGAATAAATTTGTGCCCTTCTTCATGCATTTATCCAATTCCCTTTTGCAAGTTATTATCAAATTCACTTTACCCTTCTCAGGCATCGCATTGCAGATCACAACAACATGTTGCATAAAACAAAATTATCCTTATTTTGTCTATGGTTCTTTTGCCAGTTATCTCTCTGGAGATTATTTCTCCTTCATGAAAACCCTTCAGGATTCTGAATGCATCTATCAAATCTTCCCATCAGCTTCTGTATTCTAAAGTTTCCTGATACCCCACATACTCGTGTGCTGAAATGACAGCAGCTGATTTGGAGAGGTGCTGCGGGGTGGGGGGTAAACCCATGCGGAAAATCCAGTTGAATAGGCCTCAAACCAGCCCCCCCAAGCTCAGAAGAACATAAGTGAGTCTCTTATCATCCCCAACACAAGGGAACAGCTAACAAGCTGCTGAGCAACTGGCAGACAGAATGAGCACACGCTAGCATGAAATTGCTCAGTCTCTGTCCCCGTCCGATAATTCCTGTCAAGGATTCAAATAGATTTGGGGCCAGTTGTTGAGGGTGCAAAATGTTGTGTTCTGCTCTTTTTGGCTAACTAACTAAACTAAATCAAATGAACAAAGGGACAAATTAAAAGGGCGCAGCTCCCAAAAGGAGGGGAACCGCCCGGAACAAAGGACAAAGTAGAAAGGAAACTTAAAACATCAAATCAAAAGATGATTAAGGGGTTCAATAATGCACCCCAGTCCCTGCGGGGCCCAGCAGGCACAGAAGGCATTAACAGTGCCCCAAAATGTGCGTTCCAAGGAGCACCAAAAATGAATATTTCTTATCAGCTCCAATTTAATCACAGATAATTAAGAAGACCTTGGTCAGATTAAACTGAATGGAATTAACCAATAACACAAAGGCAGTTGAGTAAAGGGATGGAATTCAGACGGAATGTAGCTCTCAAGGACATCTTGAGCTGAATGCATAATAAATTCAGCTGATATGGGGAAAATGGAAATGGTAAGATCGCTGAAGGCTAAATATCTCACTGTTCATTTGGCTCCATTTCATATCTCCCCCCGCCATGGTCACCAACTCCCCCTGCTTTCTTCCTGATGATTGCACTGAGTGAGTTAGCGGCTGGGCTTGTTACACACACTGATTGGTGTAAATGTAACCCTGGGCACACATGCTGCATCCCTAGCACCCCATCTGTCAAGTGGAGTGATTGTTACTCAGGAGCTGGTCACACCGATTCTTCACGAACATTAGAAAGATGTGAAGTGCAGCTTTAGGAAGCTTTTGAAAGCTTTGACTTTGTACAAGTGCACTTGTATGGATCTTGAAGTTAGGTCAGAATGTCTCAACTGGTTCCAAATTAAATTTTAGATGAGTCAATGCCTCAGTTGCACTGCTGATTTTTGGTGAATGCAACATCTTGACACAAAAAAGTACAGGTTAATGGCCTTATATCTTACAGCACACAGTTACCATAGAGCCAGAAATTGCTGGGATAATGGTAAAGTATTTGCAATACGTGTTATTATTAATTTGTAAAAAGTTTCAGCAATTTGCAGAGTAAAAGATCTATGCCATGAGTTCTAATCATCTATAAATTGCTGGATGAATCATACCCCTCTGTCTCCCAAAGTTCCTACTTTGCCACGACGTTCCTCAATGAAGTTAATGCGGATTGTGATATCATTTGTATACGATCTCGAAATGAATTGATTCTCACTCCAGCCATTTCGGGCAGATAATTAATGTCATTGATAACTCTTTTGTGACCTGCTTTATGGAGTGAGACATGACACTCGCCCTTGAGGATGGATAGAGAGCCAGTGAAACTGTGGACTCTCACTCCGGACGGCAGGGATTTTCCTCTGGAGTGCCCTTAAAAGTAGATTCTTTTTATTTATCTCAGCTGTTTGTTTTGCCATCCTTGCCATCTACATGCCTGTTAATGTAGGAAGGCAATAATTACTTGGGGGGTGTACCTGTGTTGAGAAATGCAACTTAGATTTCTTCCAGAAAATAACAGTTTGGGATACAGTAAATGAGTAATATTATGCATGAAATGTGTAAGTGTAGCATGCTTACTGGGGGTGGGGGGACGTGGGGGAGGGAAGGGCGAAGAGAAAGATGGGCTTTGGAAACCATGGGCTGGAATTTTACTGGCTCGCCTGCAGGAGAATTGGAGTGGGCAAGGGGCGGACCATGGAAAGGTCCAATGACCTCAGGCGGGATTTTACAGTTTCGGGATAAGCAAGGCTGTAAAAGCCCTTCCCAAAGTTTTCCACACTGGGAGTTTTCCTCATTTCATCGCCAGGGTCTGTTGCTGGTTATCTGATAGTGATTGATGGCTAAAATGAGTCCATTATTGTTATTTGTTTAAATTTGTTTTACTGGACGTGTGTGCGGCTGGCTGGGCCAGCATTTATTGCCCATCCCTAACTGCCCTCCATTTCAGAAGACATTTAAGAGTCAACCACATTGCTGTGGCTCTGGAATCCCACATGCAGACCAGACCAAGTAAAGTTGGCAGGTTTCCTTCTCTAATGAGCATTAGTGAATGAAGACTCTCCACACCCTCCACACAATTTGCCGTTCCACCAATCTTGGTGTCATCAGCAAATTTCGACACCCTACACTCGGTTCCCTCCTCCAGATCATCTATATAAATGGTAAATAGCTGAGGCCCCAGCACCGACCCCTGGGGCACTCCACTAGTCACCATCCGCCAATCCGAATAGCACCCATTGACCCCCACTCTCTGCCTCCTATTTGACAACCAATCCTCTATCCACGCTAACACCCTACCCCCAACTCCATGTCCCCTGACCTTCTGCAATAACCTCTTGTGAGGTACCTTGTCGAACACCTTCTGAAAATCAAGAAAGACCACATCCACCAGCTCTCCTCTATCCACCGCCCTAGACACATCCTCATAGAACTCCAGTAAATTTGTCAGACACGACTTCCCTTTAACGAAACCGTGCTGCGTCTGCTCTATCAAGCAATTCCTCTCAAGATGCCTCGCTATTTCCTCCTTGATGACGGATTCTAACATTTTACCTACAACAGACGTTAAACTCAGTAAGGATAGTAGGACTAGGGGGCACAGCCTCAAGATAAAGGGAGGGCGGTTTAGAACGGAGTTGAGGAAGAACTTCTTCACTCAAAGGGTGGTGAATCTCTGGAATTCTCTGCCCGTTGAAGTGGTGGAGGCTACCTCGCTAAATATTTTTAAGACGCGTGTTGATGGGTTTTTGATAAGAGAGGGGATTAAGGGTTATGGGGAGAGGGCGGGAAAGTGGAACTGAGCCACGACAGATCAGCCATGATCTTATTGAATGGCGGGGCAGGCTCGAAGGGCTAGATGGCCTACTCCTGCTCCTATTTCTTATGTTCTTATGTTCTTAAATGGGTTTTTATGACAATTGACAATTGTTTTGTGGTCATTGTTAGATTTTTAAGTCTAGATTCTTTTACTGAATTCAAATTTCACCCTCTACCTTGGTAGGATTTGAGTCCTGGTCCCCAGAGCTTGCTCTGGGTCTCTGGATTACCAGTCCAGTGGCAATACCACTGTGCCACTGCCTGCCCCTTCATGCAATATTATGTAACTACCCCAGGAGATTGAGGTAAAAGAAGTGGTTCTTGCTCTTTCACCGTTCAGTAATTTTTAGGGCAGTGTAAAGGTATATTTGCTGGGTGTTTCGTTGTCTGTAATCACGATGGACAAGGCCGCTGGTTCCATAGTTCATGTATCAAGAATGTTTGCATGTTTTACACACCTCCCCTGCCATTAACTCATCAACTTTCCAAGGACTAACACAACAGTTCTTGAGCACAACTGGGTTACAATGTCTGCTCATTCCAATTAATTATTTATTTTAACTTTTTCATTCTTCCTCTTTCCTCTCTCTCTCATTCTCCACTGACTTTATTTCACTCCCTTTTCCTGTCTTTAATTTGACTCGAATTGAGGCAGGGCAGATAGTCAAGAGCTTTTCCCCCAGGGTGGAAGTGTCAGTAACAATGGGTGGTGGGGGGGTGAGGGCACAGGTTGAAGGTGAGAGGGGGAAAGTTTAAGGGAGATGTGCAGGGGAGGTTTTTCACACTGAGTGTGGTGGGTGTCTGGAACACACTGCCAGAGGGGGTGGTGGAAGCAGGCACATTAGCAACATTTAAGAGGCATCCGGATGGGTATATGTATAGGGAGGGAATAGAGGAATATAATGCAAGTAAGGGCAGAAGGTTTATTTTAGTTTAGTCAAGGCATCATGATCAGCATGGGCTTGGAGGGCCAAAGGGCCTGTTCCCGCGCTGTACTTTTCTTTATTCTTCCTTCTCTGAAATTAACTCTGTTCTTTCATCACCCTTTCCTGTCATTGGTCAGGGAGAGTAACCATTGGGAGTGATGTTGTCAGATGCAGTGTTAACTTTGTTGCTCCATTATCGGATTGATATTCCTGCATTTTGCAACAGAAACAAATGTAAGTCGATGTCAATGGTGAGGATAAAAGCTCCGTTAATATTCCTCATCACCAAACCTACTATTGCAGCAGTATTTGGACTAGAGCTCCGACGCAACCTGGCAGGTGGTTTAGACTGGCCAAAGATAACAAAATTTCACTGGGGCATCATGGCTAAACTTCTCAACCATGCTGCCAGCTTACTGTCCTAGAGTTAGCCTGGGCATAACGGGCTGAATTCTGTCTTTCTGTGCTATCTGGTTCTATTCCATGTCCTGATGTAAATATACAGTGCGGACCTGTTATAATGTGATGGTTGAGGGTCCATAAAATGTTATCATGAAAAAAGCAGGGTCGTGCTAAATCGGGATTCAACAAAATCAGCGTTCAAACTGATTTTCCACCATAAATGAAAGGGCAATTAATTCTTTGTGAAAACTAAATGTTCCCAATTATAGTTAACATAGAAAAAGGCACGCATAACATCTGCCTAGAACCCTACCTCCTGTATAAAACTGGTCAATTAAAGATAATCCATTGATACTAGTTGAGAAGGTCATTAGTTTGCCTCATTACATGGTGTCCTAAGCAGCCAAACTAGTGAGGAAAAGGGGAAGCATTATGTAATAATCTTGTATCCTTCTTGATTTTCCATGTTCACCCAAATATTATAACCGCCACACATCACTACCCCATCCATTTCACGTGTGTGTTTATCACAAGCAGTAATGCTAGACTTGAGGAATGAAACCTCGTTGTATGTTCAGATTCTCAGCATCATTTAGGTGGCTGCTGGGTTAGGTATAACAAACAACCGTATGTCGAGTAAAGAAATTCTCCCCTTGACTCCGACTTGGTACATATATCTTGGTAACAACCTCAGAAGAACACCCACCATTGTGCACTTACACTTCGCTCGTTAGCATTTCTGTGGCACTAAGTGATGTTGCCAGTTTATGCCTTTTGAGGAGCAGTTTTAACTTTGAGACAGTCTAGAGGAACTCTTTGAGCTGGCCGACAAGATTCAGGCTTGACTTTAGCCCAGGTCCAAGAGATGATGGAATCATGAATGATCCAATCTCCCACATTACAGTTTTATTAAATATAGTTTTATCTTCCTTTGTAATTTTAATGCTGCAAACTGATGAAAATCAATTCATTTGGGTTCATTTTCCTTTATTTAAAGACCTTAGAACAGACTGCATGCATCTGACACGTTTGTATTATAAATGTCTGCATAAATTGCATTAAAAAAGGGTCCAATGAATCATTACGTTACATCCGAATTTGCGCTAAATCAGGGCGTGTTAAATTGGGGTTTCACTGTACCATAAGGAAAGGTTATGAGACATTACTCACATTGGGCATGAGAGCGTGCATGGACTCCAATGGAAAAATTAAAGAAAAGATTCCATTTACATGGTGCATTTCACAACTGTAGGATGTCCCAAAGCACCTTTCAAACAATGAAGTGCTTTTTTAAGTGTTACTTGTTGTTTTTTACTCAGGTTTCTTTAACCTAAGAATGTTATCAGAGACTGTTGTCCATAAAAACCAATCTTGTTTATTCTACATGCATCTCAATACTCTATACAAAGTGGTACTTCTGATCCCCATCAGATCTGCCTCTTAGTCACGTGGCATAGTAACATCATTAGTTACATTAATATCAGATACTCCCAAAGTTATTCCTTTGCAGTTGTAATGTAAGAAATACAGCAGTCGATATAGGCATTGAGAGGTAGAACCTTTGAAATGCCTTAGCCAGTGGTGCATGGTGACAGTAGATTATTCCAGTTAAACGGGTTGGGATAAACCAAACGTCGTGAATTTAAACCAAGCACAGAAGAGTGGGAATGGACAGGATCTTGGCCAAATCTCGCCCCCTAGTTTGGGGGCGTTTAAGAGATCTGTGGATAGGTTTATGGACGAAATGGGATTGGTTTAGATTAGTGGGTTAGTGTTGTTTTTTTAAAAGCTGGTCGGCGCAACATCGTGGGCCGAAGGGCCTGTTCTGCGCTGTAATGTTCTATGTAATGTTCTATGTTCTAAATCTTCTTTTTCCAGACAATAATGAACGTCTGGAATGTGCTGTCAGTTATTTCAGTGGCTGCCGACTCTATCTTCAAGAGGGAGCTGGACCCGTTTCTTCCGGATCAGAAAGAAAGGAAATGCTTTTATGGGTAATATTTGGTTCATGTGATCTCCTGGAGTGATTTTAATCACTTTAGACCTTTGATGGGATCAGAGAGGAACTTTTAAGAGTTTTAATTCCCTTATGCATCCTGGGCTTCTCCTCTGTCGAGGGTCAATTATGACATGAAAATCCATTTCATTTCGTTTTTGTTCAAACTTTCCTGAGGATTGCCTGCAGCTTTTAATTTCAGTTACATCCTCTGCTTTCTTTGATCAGCAGTCCACATGCACTGACTGAACAGTTGGTAGTCCACACAATGTGATTAAACCGTTAGTGGTTTAGTAATTTATTATTTTCCATGTTGTAGCGATTAGAAATCATAGAATCCTTCAGTGCAGAAGAAGGCCATTCGGCCCATCGAGTCTGCACTGATCATAGTCCCACCCAGGCCCTATCTAGATAACTCCATTCATTTCGAGTCATAGTGCGGAATTTTACCAGCACGTCTGCCCAAATTTCGCACGATCCCGAACAAGGCTGATGGAGAATGCCATTCTCCAAGCTGAGCCCAACCCCGGAATCAGGGCTGACATGTCGGTAAAATTCCGGCCATAGAGTCAGAGAGGTTTACAGCATGGAAACTGGACCTTCGGCCCAACTTGTCCATGCTGCCTTTCCTTTTTAAAACCCCTAAGTTAATCCCAATTGCCCGCATTTGGCCCATATCCCTCTATACCCATTGTGCCCATTTAAATATCAATATGCTTCTTAAAAGACAAAGTTGTACCCGCCTCTACTACTATCTCTGGCAGCTTGTCCCAGACACTCGCCATCCTCTCTTTACCCTAGCTAGTCTCCCTGACACTCAGGGGCAATTTAACATGGCCAATCCACCTAACCAGCACATCTTTGGACTGTGGAAGGAAACCGGAGCACCCGGAGGAAACCCACGCAGACACGGAGAGAATTTGCAAACTGCACACAGACATTGACCCAAGCTGGGAATTGAACCTGGGTCCCTGGCGCTGTGAGGCAGCAGTGCTAATCACTGTGCACTCTAGGCTTGGTCAAACCTCATTCTTTCTAAAATGTAATTTTGCCATCCAGTTGTTTTGCTTACATTGCTTAGTGACAGCAAACACAAATGTGAAACAAATTCAGTGTATTCTGAGCACAATCAAACGATTGCTAATAGTTCTCCTTTTGTTTACACAACTGGGAATCCTGTACTCAAGTTCAGCTGAAATGGATATGGAGGAGGGATTGATGCTGCTTGTTTCCGGGCCCTGAGTTCTCCGTGGTTAGCACTGCTGCCTCACAGTGCCATGGACCGGGATTCAATTCCCAGCTTGGATCACTGTCTGTGCGGAGTCTGCACATTCTCCCCGTGTCTGTGGGTTTCCTCCGGGTACCCTGGTTTCCTCCCAAAGTCCGAAAGATGTTCTGGTTAGGTGCATTGATCTGAACAGGTGCCAGAGTGTGGCAACTAGGGCATTTTCACAGTAACTTAATTATGGTGTTAATGTAAGCCTACATGTGATATTAATAAATAAACTCTTTTAAAATGCTTGCACACCCCCCAATTTTCATTGCTCCAGCATCGTAAGGTATACCTTTGATTCATTTATTTATTAACTTTATTCTTTCATGGGATATGGGAGTCGCTGGCTGCATTAATAGTCTGGTGATAATATGACTAAGATATCACCTTCCCAGTAGTTATTGCCCTTTCCTCGTTGCCCGGAGGCAATTTATAGTCAGCCACATTTCTGTGGCTTTGGAATCACTTGTAGGCCAGACCAGGTGAGGATGGCAGATTTCCTTTCCGAAAGGACATTAGTGAACCAAGTGGATATTTCCGAAAATTGACAATGGTTTCACGGTCATCAGTAGATTCTTAATTTCAGATTTTTTTAACTGAATTCAAATTGCACCATCTGCTGTGTTGAGATTCCGGATCCCCAGAACATTAGCTGAGTCTTTGAATTAATGATTCAGTGATAATACCACTAGGCCTCTACTTTCCCAGTATTTGGCATTAAATTCTGGAATTCTCTTCTTTATAACCTCTTTACAACCTACCCCTTTCTCCAAATTATCATCTGCCCAAAAAAAATCCTTCTGTGGCTTGGAGTCAAATTTTGTCCTATAAAGCTCTTGTAACTAGCACATTGGGATTTTTTCCCACATAAAAATGCCATTTAAATGCAAGTTGCTGTTTTTGCTTTAAAAGAACTAGGCTTGGGGTTTGATGTGCAACATCCAAGCTATCTAGTTTAGCAACACTGCCATAGTATTCAAGACGTCTTTCCAGGTGCCCCTGATATTAGGCCCCCACATTTACAAACCAGCGACCTAATTTCTGCTGGAGAGCTCCAGCCGGCTCTTGGTCTGCCTGGTGGGGAGCAGGCACCAGACCTATTTCACTCAGGATTTCCAAATCTACTTGAAGCTTACCCAACGCCACTTTGAAGGATAGGCCTTCACTCGTGTCCTCTCCTGCCGTTGTCTCTCACGCCCCAGTTTTTATTTGAAGTTTGCTAGCAGTGAAACATGGAGTCTCATTTGGTTCCCTGCTGAACTGTGAGTTGCCCCCAGAGTTGCAGCTTGCGGCGTTGTTGCAAAATAAGGTCAGGGGCCTAATTTTGGTTTTGAGTTTCTGACCCCACATGGCCACACCAACCAGCCTTCACCTGAAAAACATGCCGAGACCAGCTTCTGCAGCAATGACCTTCATTTGACCTATCAATGATCTCCACTGGTGACCTATATTAGTGCTTCCATTTAACATCACTGATTTACTTTAAAACAAATCCATCCATTTGCTATTATTTTAGTCACCTGTTAATTAATATTTGGTCCTTTCTACAGTAAAACAATTCTAACATTCACTTACAAATTCAGTAAATGTCATTGCCTTCTCTGTCTTTCAAGCCATCTACCCAACTTGCATTTATGTGGCACCTTTAATCATAGGATTCTTACAGGGCAGAATGAGGCCATTTGGCCCATCAAATCTGCACTGACAACAATCCCACCCAGGACCTATCCCCATGTACTTATCTGCTAATCCCCCTGACACTCAGGGGCAATTTAGCATGGCCAATCAACCTAACCTGCACATCTTTGAAGTAAACATCCCAAGGTGCTTATGTATTCCTTTGATTACCACCCCTCCAATTAATTCTCCAAGCTTATATTTTGGTGTCTTTTAATTATGCTTTGTTAACATTAATCACTCATTGTTTTATCTGCTGTATGAGAATATTAACCAGTTTATTCTGAACATGTTTGCAGTACTTGCTAAGCAGTTTGTGTTAATTTGAACATGTTATTACTGTTTTTTTCACTGTGTGCATTCATTAAGTTATTTATTTTGCATGTGTTATTCCCTGATTATTTTAAAGACATTAATGCCTCTATTTAATTTGTTTTTATTCCAGGCTCATTACCATTTTAATTTACTAACTCATCTATTTTTAATGTGTTACTATCACCAGTAACACACAGACAACAAATGTTAGGGCCCGAACTCTCCCATCCTGCCCCCCACTGGAATTTAAACGGGCGGGACGCGGAGAATGTGAAACACCATTGACGGTCAGGTGGGAGTTTCTGACTTTTAGACCCGCGTGTCTGGAGAATTCCGCCCTCCATCTTCATGCGGTAGTACGTCTACCTGAGTGTCTATTCTTTGCATGCAGGACCTTCTGATTAATTTGCTGCTTATTTGCCTTGAGTGTCACCTCTTGTTCCATTCACACAGGCTAAAAGATCCCACATTTACCTTGTGCTTTTCACCCCCTCAGAATGTCCACACGTGCTTTAAAGCCAGTGAAATCTAGTGGTGTAGGAAATGCAGCAGCGAATTAGTGCACAGCAAGATCCCAAAAGCCACAATGTGATGAATAACCAAGGATCCTGGGCGGGATTTTCCAGGGTGGTTTCTGTCAGAGGAGGCAGCTGTTGGTGAGTATTATGTATATTGGGGCAAGACCCCTTTAAGGGAATTGGTCAGGTGACCTAGAGTGTAGGATGAGCTGGTTGGGAACCACCCTGAGTGGCCAGTCAAAGTTTGGAGTGTGAGCAAGTAGACTGAATAAAGATCTGTGTTCCCTGGTGCCTGGTTGTGGAGTAGTTCTGGAGGAGATACCTCAGTACTCAGAGATTTAGCACTGGGATCATCAAGAGGTTGTTACAGAAGGTCAGGGGGCATGGAGTTGGGGGTAGGGTGTTAGCGTGGATAGAGGATTGGCTGTCAAATAGGAGGCAGAGAGTGGGGGTCAATGGGTGCTATTCGGATTGGTGGTTGGTGATTAGTGGAGTGCCCCAGGGGTCGGTGCTGGGGCCTCAGCTATTTACCATTTATATAGATGATCTGGAGGAGGGAACCGAGTGCAGGGTGTCGAAATTTGCTGATGACACCAAGATTGGTGGAACGGCAAATTGCGTGGAGGGTGTGCAGAGTCTGCAGAAGGATCTAGATAGGCTGGGCGAATGGGCCAGGAAATGGCAAACGGAATTTAATGTTGGCAAGTGTGAAGTTGTCCACTTTGGTAGGAATAATGGTAGGAAGGACTATTACTTACGTGGCGAAAAACTGCAGCAGGCGACGGTGCAGAGGGACCTCGGGGTCCTTGTGCATGAGTCGCAAAAGCCCAGCCTGCAGGTGCAGCAGGTGGTCAGGAAGGCAAATGGGATGCTGGCCTTCATAGCGAGGGGGATTGAATATAAAATTAGGGAGGTCTTGCTGCGGCTGTATAGGGCACTGGTGAGGCCGCAGCTGGAGTACTGTGTGTAGTTTTGGTCGCCGCACTTACGCAAGGATATTTTGGCCTTGGAGGGAGTGCAGAGGAGGTTTACTAGGCTGATACCGGAGTTGAGGGGGTTGAACTAAGAGGAGAGGCTGAATAAACTGGGCTTGTACTCATTAGAGTTTAGAAGAATGAGGGGAGATCTCATTGAGACATATAAGATGATGAATGGGATGGATAGGATAGAGGTGGAAAGACTCTTCCTGCTCAGAAAGGACAGTAGGACTAGGGAGCACAGCCTCAAGATAAAGGGGGGGCGGTTTAGAATAGAGTTGAGGAGGAAGTTCTTCACTCAAAGGGTGGTGAATCTCTGGAATTCTCTGCCCGTTGAAGTGGTGGAGGCTGCCTCGCTAAATATTTTTAAGAAGCGGGTTGATGGGTTTTTGATAAGCGAGGGGATTAAGGGTTATGGGGAGAGGGCAGGAATGTGGAACTGAGCCACGACAGATCAGCCATGATCTTATTGAATGGCGGGGCAGGCTCGAAGGGCTAGATGGCCTACTCCTGCTCCTATTTCTTATGTTCTTATGTTCTTACAGTGTTTTGTGTGGCTCACCCATTCTGCCACCGAGGAACATGCGTGGGAGATCAAAACATCTCGCTGACAGGAAGGGCTGGAAAATATGGGCCTTCTGTTTATTTCAGGTGTTGGTTAAGGCATAAATATTTGCCAGGACACATTCATGAAATTTCCCATATTTACCGTTAGTTGCAGTTTAGAATCTGGAACAAGATTACCTCTTGCCTGTCCGTTTTGAATTTCCTTCCTTTAGCCAGGAGTTCCAGCTTCAGAGGTGCAATGTTAATTTGACTGACTTCCACACTTGCTGTTACTGCTGCTGTCAAAAATTTGACCTTTAAATACAACAGGTCTTGCACTAGTAAATCCTCCAAGAGCTTCCCTGGAAGGATTGTCAACAAGACTTTGATACTGAACCAAATAAAGAGATATTCAGACAGGTGGATTGTAGTCAGAGGGGTATGTCTTAAAGAGATAGCTGGACAAGCACTGAGACTTAAGAGCGCACTCGTCCCTCCCGAGGTCAATGGATCTTTGTATGATCTTATCCCGCCCACTATGGTTTCCAAGATGAGTGGGGTGGGAAAATTCTGCCCTTAGGAAGGGAATTGCAATGCTTAGGCTCTTGGCATCTGAAGGTTTAGCTATCCAGTGAACAGGTGATGAAAACTGGGGGTGTACAGGGACCAGAACATGAGGAATGTAGAGATCTTGGGTTCAATCTGCTGTGAAAGTATTAATCATTTTCTGTATTTTGAATCCTAATGGTAATCAAGAGGCAATAAACTGGCATCTTATTCTTCCAGCGCACATCATGCAAGATGTGGGCCTTAGAGGTGATGCAATGCAGATTCACAAGGATAAAACTGGGGCTAAAAGGGTTAAACTATGAGGACAAGTTGCATTGGCTTGTATTTCTTTGCGTGAAGGAGATAAAAGTGTGGTCTAATTCAGGTGTTTAAGATGATTAAGGGAGTGGTTAGGATAGATAGCGAGAAATTGGCTGGAATTCTTCGGCTGTTTACACCCCGCTGCCGCTGTCAGTGAGAACAGAGAATTTGATGCTCAGCCAAGTCTCCGCTGACTGCGGCGGGACTGGAGAATCCCAGCTGCAATGGGCAAAGCTGGAGAATCTGGCTGATTATTCCCTCTGCTGGGGAAGTCTAGGACAAGATGGCAAAATCTTCAAGTTAAAATCTGGC
Organism: Carcharhinus amblyrhynchos; assembly: GCF_965287045.1. Taxonomy (NCBI): domain Eukaryota; kingdom Metazoa; phylum Chordata; class Chondrichthyes; order Carcharhiniformes; family Carcharhinidae; genus Carcharhinus; species Carcharhinus amblyrhynchos. The sequence goes on from NC_137341.1 coordinate 15,491,337, forward strand.
CTTTGGGCAATGGTGTCTAAGCACTTCCTCACAGAGCGAACACTTCGAACTCTCTCCCCTAAGCAACTGGTAAGGTTGGCAGGGTCAATTGAAAATGTCAGAAGTGAGATTGGTAGACTTTTATTGGGTGGCATAGTGGCACAGTGCTTAGTATCACTGCCTCACAGCGCCAGGGACCCAGGTTTGATTCCTGGCTTGGATCGCTGTCTGTGTGGAGTTTGCACGTTCTCCCTGTGTCTGTGTGGCTTTCCTCTGGGTGCTCCACTTTCCTCCCATAGACCAAAGATGTGCGGGTTAGACTGATTGACCATGCTAAATTCTCCCTCAGTGTACCCGAAGAGGCACCGGAGTGTGGCGACTTGGAGATTTTCACTGTAACTTCATTGCAGTGTTAATGTAATGTGACTAATAAGTAAAATTTTAAACTTTAAGTCTAATAAAAGATAAAGAACCAGGTCAGGGGCTGAAACTGTTTAAAGATAAGTGAAAGATAAGGTGGAAGCTACCAAAATGATTCAACAGGCTAAGAAGTGTGACTTAGGGGTCTTGGGTGTCACGCTGGAGGCCTTGGTGCAGGAGGTAGGCAGGAGAAGAGAGATTCTCTTTCCTGGGGCCCTCCAGCCATGTACTCAGAAGGCAGTAGGAGCAGGCGGGCATCTTGGTCAATGCCACCAGTCTAACCCTGAGAGTCTGGACACAGTGTCATAAGAGGTTTAATGATTTCAAACTTTCACTTGATCAATGTATCCTCACCTGCCCTATGCTACCAGCTGCAACATTAGCTTTACACATGGCTCCAGTCACCAACACCTCTTTCAATCACCTCCCAACCAACCCTATTAATCACGACTTCTTTCTCACATTTATATCTTTCTCCAAGGGAAGAGAATCTCTCTCCTCCTGTCCTCCTCCTGCACCAAGACCTCCAGCGTGGCACCCAAGACTCCTAAGGCACACTCCTTAGCCTGTTGAGCCATTTTGGTGACTTCCACCTTGCCTTCCACTCATCTTTAAGCAGTTTCAGTTCCTGACTGGGTTCCTTATCCTTTAATAGAGTTGCCAATCTCAGTTTTGACATTTTCAGCTGATCATCATACACTGAATAACTGCCGGAAGCTCCCATAGCGTGCACACTCTGCCAGCTACCATGCTGCCAGTGATGGTCCATGCTGCTCCCTCTCTCTCACAGTACAAGCTGCTAACTGGCTGGTGAGAATGCTGCCCCCAGCAAGGCAATGGTGCTGGAACGATTGGAGCAGCCACTGAGGGCAGTCGGGATGAAAACTCCATGGGTAGTGGCGGTATGTTCTTGCCTGATAGAGGGAGTGTGCTGTGACTGTCAAGGAGCATGGTGGAGTCCGGCTCCAAATTAGCACACAGCTTTGTGAAGAGCTTGGATGTCACACTTTCTGGTGTGGCAGGTAATGGTCAACTCCATGGCAAAACCCGTGGACCTGACCATGATGTAGCCCCTCATGGCTATTGTCTCAGCTTCCATTACAGCACAGGCAGAAGCCAGGCACCATCTTCATTCCACAACAAAGGCTTAGGCAGAACTTGTGAATTCTCAACCTGTTGCTATACAACCTCAGACTGCTGTCACCATGCCTGTGGATACCAATGTTCCAATGGCGCCCACAATAGTCCAATAGATTATTCGGATTAAAAGTAAAACACTGCGGATGCTGGAATCTCAAATAAAAACAGAAAAGGCTGGAAAATCCCAGCGGGTCTGACAGCATCTGTGGAGGGAGAAGCAGAGCTACCGGCCTTGATTCTCCCGAATTGGGACTCAGAATGCACGCCAGCTGGAAAATGGGAGAGTTTTCCACTGGCTTTGGCAGCTCCTGTCAGGTGAGATTCCCCTAGGATGGGAGTCTCCTGGTTGGGCTGCCCCTTCTCGTTCTAGCAAACCTGAAGTTAACCCCTGGCTTGGTGATTTTAGGCAGGTCTGTGACCAATATCTGCTTTCCTGCCTGAAGACCAAGCAAATTCCAAAGTGGCTGGGTCACTTTAATTTCCATGCTCCCCGAGTCTCATGGCAAGCTTTTAAATCATTGCCAGATTCCATACTGCAGCCGAGGTTTCCCTTTCTCCCTGTCAGAAGCTGCAGGTGTGAGCAGATTCCTTTGAAGTCCCCTGACAGATAGGGGATATCAATCTCACCTGAGTTTCCATTCTCCACAGCTTTGCACTCACTCCCAATCTATTCACATAGCTTAGATTTGAAATTTCTGAGGCTTCCTAGCAAGTTGAAAGCCTTGAAACTCTCGCCACTCCACTGATGGAAGGCAGGGGTGGGGGGTCAGAGTGGAAAAGGGGGTCAGGTCAATCGCATGCCTGCGTGGTGTTGTGGGGGGGGTGGTTGAGGACACCTCTCATTGCTGAAGGGTTGGGGCACTTCCTGGACCCTCAGGGTCCAACATGCCAGGTCCTCGCTTCTGCCCCACCACCCTCAGCTGCTCAACCCCAAGAGGAAATGTTACTATTGACCGGGAGCAAAGGGTGTATTCAGCTGCCTTTCAGAGTCAACCTGCACCCTCCCCACATCCAAAATCACTCTTTGTATCCTTTACCAACTGCTACAAACTCACCAAAGCAACCCATACTTCCACAAACTCTGCAAGAACCAGTCGATAGCTATAAGAACTTAATCTAAGCTGGTGTTGCTTTTAAATAAAACTGGAGATGGGACTCTGGTGCTGCTGAAGGTATGTTCAGCTCAGAACGTTTAAGAGAAGGCGATATCTACATTCAAAAATGACAACTGGTCAGTATCAAATCAGCCTCACAAGCTGGCTCACATCGTGATCTGCCTAAATAAAGGCAAAATATCAACTTCACTTTCAGTTTCCACCCCTCCATCACCTTCAACCTGTCCATCTCTGACTTCTCTTCCTTTCCTTGAACCCTCTGTCTCCATTTCTGGTGATAAACTGTGGACTAGTATCCATTACCTCATCAACTCCCACAACTACCTTGACGACAGCCCTTCACACCCCACCTCCTGTAAGGACTCCATCCCATTCTCTCAGTTCCTTCACCTCCACTGTGCCTGAAATGATGATGTCACTTTCCAAAACAGAGCTGCCGATATGTCTTTGAGCTTTGCCAAAGAGTCAGATTTGAAACATTGGCTCCATTCTCTCCCCATGGGTGCTGTCAGAACTGCTGAGTTTCTTCAGCATTTTCTGTTTTGTTTCCATAATCTGCCTCTTCTGCATTCAACCCCTTCACCTGCAATGTCCTCAATAAGGTGGTGTTTGGCACGCAGAATGCTGGTAGAAGAGGCATGGACCCTACCTCTCTGTTACACCAGCATTCGTAACATTGAACACATCAGTACCATAGAGCTAATCTCTGAGACCAAAGTAGCTGAGGAACTGAAGACACGATGAAGGATTCCACACATGTCCAGCTAATTGAAAATAATGGAAAGCAGAAAAGGGCATTAAACATAATGCTAATGACTAAGCGTGTGGGTGGGCATTTGCTCACTGCATATTGGTTACTGAAAGTTTCCATGGTGATGATTGATCGCAGCAAGACCTTTGCTATTTAGCATTGTAGGTAAGCATCCCATTCGAACATTCGGTGCAAACTCATGACCAAGATGATCATTATATCACTCCCAACTGTACGCTTGAAGTTACAATCATTAAGCAGAGAACTATCTGGCCATAAACAATGCCAGTTCTGTTACGAATAGGAGGGGAATGAATTTACACAGCCCTGGTTTCTCCTCTCATCATCAGAATGGTTTTCACTTCTGATTTCCCCCTTTTTAAATAATTGCATATTTTACCCAACCCTCAGTTTGAAGTGTTCCAATCTTCTATGAATTCACAATGAGTTTATTTTCCAGACACAGAAAATGCAGAAAGGGGTTTTGCAACATTCACCCCTTTTGCCGGCATACAATAAAAGAGGGATAATGGAGAAAAAGCAGTAAAGGACAAGACCATGATAGAAATAGGAATTTGATTTGATTTATTATTGTCACATGTATTAGTAAACAATGAAAAGTATTGTTTCCTGCCATTATACAGACAAGGTATAGTCTTCATAGAGAAGGAAAGGAGATAGTGCAGAATATAGACTTCCAGTCATAGCTAGGGTGTAGAGAAAGAGCAATTTAATGCAAGGTAGGTCCATTCAAAAATCTGAGGGCAGCAGGGAAGAAGCTGTTTTTGAGTTGGTTGGTACGTGACCTCAGACTTTTGTATCTTTTTCCTGATGGAAGGAGGTGGAAGAGAGAATGTCCGGAGTGCGTGGGGTCCTTGATTATGTTGGCTGCTTTTCCGAGGCAGTGGGAAGTGTAAACAGAGTCAATGGATATGGAGCTGGTTTGAGTGATGGACTGACTTACATTCATTTTTGAACTACTTTTGTAGTTCCTTACAGTCTTGGGCAGAGCAGGAGTCATGCCAAGCTGTGATATAACCAGAAAAAATGCTTTCTGTAAAAATTGGTGAAAGTCATAGTGGACATACCAAATTTCCTTAGTCTTCTGAGAAAGTAGAGGCATTGGTGGGCTTTCTTAACCATAGTGTTGGCATGGGGGGCTCAGGACAGGTTGTTGGTGATCTGGACACCTAAAAATTTGAAGCTGTCGATCATTTCTACTTCGTCCCCATTAATGTAGACAGGGAAGTGCTCTCCACTACACTTCCAGAAGTGCAGTTTTACGTGAATTCAGTGTCCAGAGTCCAGGCGTTCAATGGCGTATGCCTTCAGAGGGTAGCAGGGTGACGGTTGCAGAATGATTTGGCTTTGCAGAATCGAGGACTTCCATGTTGGGAGAACGCACGCAGAGGTGGATTAGGCTTGAAGGCACAGATCCAGAAGCTGCAATGTTCCAACAGTTCACAACATAAATGAGGGCCAGGCAAATTTACCTGGACAGAACTCTTTTGGCTGCTACCTGTTTGATGTTAAAATGGTGGATAGTGAGAGTGCAGTTCCACGATAGTCCCAATTCCGAATGCAGAGTGGCAATGGGAACCCTCCCGCCCATCACCACTGATCTCCCCCACCCCAAGGCTGCATAAATTAATGGGCCCAGGACTGAATCTTCAGGCCCACAAGAATCTCCCATCCCTCCGCCAGGAATGTTTCACTTCAGCAGGATTCGGCCACCAGCTCCCCGCTAGTGGGGGGCTATTGTAAATCAGCGCAGAGCTGATGGTGTCGGAAATCCAGTGGGTCGGAGACAACCCAACGGGAAGCCCGCTACACGGCTTGAGTGTCCTGGCCTGCTGCTTTAGACTCTGGGAGAATCGCCCCAGTTAAGTGACATCTGCCAATGTAGCAACAACGTCTCAATTTCTCTGCTCCCCTCATGCATCCTAACCCACCCTCCTCTAACCCTGTCATGCTCCATTCTTTTAGGTCCAGCCCTAACATGGTCACTAAACTAGCTGATAGGGGTGGTGCTGTCTGAACTGAGTTCTGTTCTAGCGGAGGTTAAAGATTATACCTAGCACAAAGTGGTTGTTGGTGGTCAATCATCTCATTCCGGAGACATCGTTTGCACGAGTTCATTCAGTTGTTTCATCAATGACCATCCCTCCAACAGAAGATCAGAAATGCAGATATGCACAGTTGTTTGTACCAAGTTCAGCACCATTGGGAACCCCTCAGACACTGAAGCAGTCTGTATCCACATGCAGCAAAGCTTCACTACAGAGGATACGATTAATATCCCAGAAATAGCTGTAAATCAGGAGATGGAAGAGAGGGAGCAACTCAAGAAATTACATTCACCAGTCAACTTACTCCTGTTATCACGTGAACTGGGGACTTAGAAATTTTTTTAGGAGAATCCCAGCCAGGATCAATGGAAGTACTTGAGGTACAGTCAGGGGAAATTAAAATAAACACAACTGACTGGGGCATGAGTAGAAATCGATTAAGCTTCAATGGTAGCCTCTTTCAAAGCACTGTATATTGAAGTTGACAGCGATCAAACAGTTCCAATGCACTAGAGAAAGCTGAAAAGGTTTCAGCTTGCCAGGAAGTCTCGGAAACTTCACATCTAAGCTGTGTGAATACATTAGGGCTGGATGTGCAATTGTGGAGAATGGATTCCCCCACACCCTGGGTGGAAATTGATATTTTCTCTCGATCAGAGGATTTTAAAGGGGTCTGCTCACACCTGCAGCTTCTGATAGGGAGAAAGAGAAATCTCTGCTGCAGAATGGAGTGCTGCAATTATTTAAAAGCCTGCCAGGAGCAAGGAGATTAAAGTGACCTGGCCACTTCAGAATTTTCACAGCTTAACAGGAAAGAATACCGAAGTCAGTTACAGGGCTGCCTGAAATCACCATGTCAGGAGTGATCTTCATGTCCGCCAGGGCTAGAAGGAGCAATCCAGTCATGACACCTGCATCCCAGGGGAGAGTGACAAGGTCAACCATTTGCCCCCTGCCCGAGCCCATCCAACCCAGGATCTTTGAGGGATTCTTCTTCCACAGTCTGGCAGGCACAGAGGCAAATGGCCTCCAGGCAAGGGTGTCAGTGCCAGGGGGCAGTGTACCATTGTCACTGCCAAGATGCGTAGCCAGAAGGTGAGGGAGTGGGGGCATGAGACTGCCTTTGTGGGGGTCAAAGGGGGGGAGTGGTCAGGTCACCCACATGCCTGCAATGTATGTTGAGAGGAGGTTATCCATTATTTGTGGGTGTGGAGGGAGGATGTACATTTTTGGTGAGTGGTTGGTGATGCTTCCTGATCAGTGGCTGGGGGTGGGGGGTTTGGGGGACATCATTTCATTTTTTGGGGATGGGGCCCGTCTGAACATGGAGATTGTGGCACCCTGGCCTACAGATTCCTCAAAATGACCTCATTAGCATCTTTCAGGTGGGTGAATCCCACCTGCCGGACACTGATAATGTGAACAGGAAACATTCCTGTTTTCCCCACGGTGTGGGTGCTTAGCCTGAAGGTGGGAGTATTCTGCCCTTTGTCTTTACGTCTGCTCTAGAGCTTTAATTCTTTCTGGTGATTGCTGTTGATGTTCAATAATTCCTAGCGTGCAAATTTCTCACCCTGAAACTGGAAAATCCCACACAAGGTCAACGGGCCTTGGTATTGATTTGCCCCCTAACCACTACGATTCCCGTGGCGGGTGGGACGAGGAAATAAACTACCCCCCCGCCCCAGGTTTCCAAAACTTCTGAGTCTGATTTTCAGCCTGCACTAGTTTTACCCCTATTCCATTGCTCCATCAGCATTCCAACCTTGATTTCCAGCTCTCTGCAAGATGTTTCCAGTGGCCTGACAATTTTCACCAGCTTAGCGCTCCGTAACTGAACACATCAGGGTTCTTCCTCAAACTGCTGCAACTTATCTTTCCTCTGTCAGAATAACTTGTCAAACTGAATCATAATCATTCTTTCGTCTGCTGCTCTGCTTCTGCGCTCTATTTTGTTTATCCGATTCTCAGATTTCACTTCAAGGTGAGTCCATCACTCCCTTCTAACAACATTCGATAATGATCTCTCCCTTCTCATGCTTTGCCTGTTTTCAGACCACTGACAGGTTCCTTTTTTGTAGTTGCATCAAACTTTGCTTCTATGTTCAACATTTCCTCCTCCTTCTTGTTATATTTATTAGACAATTCTCCTGAGCTGTTAACTTGTTCCAATAGTTGTGTTCTTTCTTTGAGTTTTTCCATTGCTATCTCCTCCAGATCACCCTTGAACACTCGGACAGTTTCTGCCTCTCTGCAGTGTGCCCATTTCTTCAGCTCATTTGTGTTTTCCACACCACTGGTCGTTCGATCTTTCAATTGGATCTCCAAAGGATTTCCAATAATAGTTCTGGTAATGATAGCTCTGCACTAATTTCTGCTGCAACAGCACGGTAACTCTGGCACTAGAGGATACAGGATGTCCTACATTAGTGCCATGGGTCAAACTGTTGATGTATTTCACTCTGAGACTAGCAGTTTTCTAGCTCATCACAAAATTGATAATATCCATTATGGGATTTCCTTGGCTCTTCTCAAATTCCATGCTATGGCCCCTGTTGCTGAATTTTGCTTGTGCCCTTTCTCCCTTTATTCACATCTTCATGCTCTAAGTCCAGTTCCTTCAATGCTTGTTGGTGAATGTTGTCCTGTTTCTTACTGGCCCTTATAGATTTCTGAGTGACTTCCACCTTTTTCATAGTTTGTTTTGTTTTTTTTCTTGGCTTTAATATAGCTGGGCCACTTCTCATTTAGATTAGGGTCACAAACTTTTACCTCATTTTCTCTTTGCTATAATTCTCGGTAAAGTTTATCCAGCTCTTTATTCTTCACTCTTACTTCTTCTTCTGCTGTGGTTTGTCTTACTTTCTGACTGTTTACAGCCTTGACGTTTGCATGTAGCTCATTACGAAAACTTGCAAGAAACTTCTGATCACAATACAAAAGGATTGGATGCAACTGAGTCTTGCTGCCTTCAGCTCTTCATTTAGTCATTTAATGTCTTTCAGTCCCCTCCTTCTGGGGGTGTATCAGTGCCCTCTTTCTGATGTCCTCTATCTGGGGCCCATTGATGCCCCCTTTCTGGAGAGTCTTCCACTGCCTACACAGAGTCTGGCATTGCTTGAGGGCTTAATCCATCCTCTGAGCTCCAGCAGCACCTCTTCCTTGAGGTCTAATTCTCTCCTTTGAGGCGCTGCTTTATTTATGGACTCCCCCCTCCTCTTTTAGAGTTGCCCTCTATCAGGGATCTTCTCTGATTTTCCTGTCCCTTTTCCTTTGTCCCTTCTTGTGGTCATTTCATTAAATGTTGTACAACTTTAAATGCATTACCACTTCAAGGCCGTCAGCTTTTTTTTAAAAACTACCACAGCTGCTTTTTCTCCCTCTGTCTGTGACTGTACTTTTCCCATGCTTTTGCAGTTTTTGCAGGAATTACAACTCCTTCTACTTGGACTCTTTAAACTGCTTACTTATCCTTGTGCTGCCAGAAGATTTTGATTTCTGGAGTTTTTTCCATATTTTGGCTGGCAGGCTTTTCTCACCTTGTTCCAATGTCCATCCTTTTGTTGATTTCACAAGTGACCTCTGCACTGTCCAGTTGCGACAATGTCTTCCGTTAAAAATAAACTTCTTAGTTTGTTTTCTCTTCTTTATAGCAGGTAGACAAATACTTGTTTTGCTGAAACTGCCAATCATCACTGTCTGCAAACACTCAGTACCAAGATTGCTACCTGGGCACCCTGTTCAGATCAAGAAATCAGCAAATCTCAGCTGCTTGAGGCTTTTCTTCCCTTTTCCTCTTTCTACTTGAGTTTAAAAAAGTTTATTTTATTAGCGTCACAAGTAGGCTTACATTCACGCTGTGAAAATTCCCTGGTCGCCACACTCCTGTGCCTGTTTGGCTACACTAAGGGAGAATTCAGCATGGCCAATGCCCTTAACCAGCATGTCTTTCAGACTGTGGGAGGAAACTGGAACACCCAGAGGACACTCACACAGACATTAGGAGATCATGCAGACTCCTAAGCTGGGAATCAAACCCAGTTCCCTGGTATTGTGAGGCAGCAGTGCTAACCACCGTGCGACTGTACCACCCCAACATGTTTAACTTCTTTCCACATGTTTCCTTTTAAAATCTGAAGTACAGCTTTCTTCCAGCTGGGAATGCCTTCCTTTTTACTTCAAAAGCTCCTATCCTTTTTTTAAAATCAAATTTCACTTTCCTTGCCCTCGAAGGCTCAACTCTCTTCATTTTTCTTATATTTTTACTCGCGGATCACACCAGGTTTGATACTTCAATTGCCCCTCAGGGTCAGGCACTATCTGGACAACTCTCTCTGAGTCTATTCACTGAGTCCATTCGCCCAGAATAGAGACTTGAGTGGGTATCCCTCTTTTCCATTAAACTGGATACTCACAGGTAGGCTGTGCCATTCAATCAAATCCATCTCACTGCCAATATATGTCGGGGCAGTCCAGTGTCAACAAGAGATTTTAGCTTTTGTTAGGAACAGAAGGTATTTATTGAATAAGGGAAACTTGCTACAGGAGTTTACAGCTCTATGCTGCCTTGGAGACAAGCTCCAGTCTGTATGATGTTAACTACATGGCTGCCAAAGATTCTCCTCTGGGCCAATCACTTACGTTCAGTTTCCATTGGTCCCTCAAGTCAGGTGACCTATTTCTGCTGTACTGTCTTAAAGAGACAGACACCAGATACATAACAGTGTGCGAAACTGATGAGACAGTAGAAGGATTTGTAGAAAAAGGCTGGGATTCTCCCAAGCTGCTGTGCAACTCGAGCATGCAGTGAGCCTAGGAGAGATCAATGGAAGACCCTCTGCCGGGATTCGTGACTGGTGTCTGGCTGATTGCAAGTCACCCTGGTCCCTTTTTCTGATGTAAGCAGCTCCGTGCCGGAAATTGGCGTGGAGCTGATTATCATATGGAAATGCCATGGATCTCAACCATTGGTTACCAGCGTTACTCACATTATAAAAGATTGCCTTTAGGAATAACATCCATGCCAGCCCTATTCCAAAGATCAATTGGTGAGATTTTAAATTGTCTCTCTAGTGTACAAAGGCCATCCTGTCTAATCAAATAGTCTTCCCAACTTCAACCTCATCACCAAAGAGAGTAGAAGATTCTGCCCAATGCGTCAAAACTATCAACACTACCAACATTTGTTTTGGAAATTCTTTGAGGATATCGGTTAACACCATTGTCTCCACAAAAGCCAATATAAACACTCAGACCTCTGATCGCATATAACTTGGTGAGAGGCAGGGAGCGGGGACAAGGGTATAGCGTGGGTGGCCATCGTCAGCCTTTGATAAAATGTGCCTGCTTGCTCCACTGGGAAGGAGGCCTTGTTTCAGGAGGCTGCAGATGTTAACAATGACCTGTTGGGAGAGCCGAGCTTCCTGAGGTATTGGCATTGAGGCATGTGGGGTGAGCTGGTCCTGTCTGCCTGCAGTTGGGGCCTCACCTTATTCTAGCTGCTTCTCAATGTGTATTCACTCTGCCCTGTGGAGGGACAATGAGGTTGAGGAGAAGACAGCTGGCGATGCCACTCATGCTGTTCCTCAAGTAGTTGGCATTGGCATGGCCTCTGCTGTCGTTCCTCGACAGAGGTGTGAGGTAAAGCTGCTTCCATGCCATGATGAAGGCTGGCAGCAGGAAAGTGCAGCTGAAGTTGAGCGAAGCGTAAGACAGGGACTTGTCTTCAAAGGAGTTGACGATGACTTATCGAGTTGTAGAAACATCCTATGAGAGAGGAAGTGCTTTGTACAGTAACCTATCAATGGCCATGGCAGGAGCTCCAAGCCGCTCATCATTCTGACTTGGAAGTATACCTCCGTTCCTTCACTGTGGATCAAAGGTCTGGAACTCCCTCCCTAACAACACTGTTGGTGCTCCTTGTGGATTGCAGCGGTTCAAGAAGACAGCGTACCACCAGCTTGTCAGGGGCAATTAGGGATGGGCAATAAATGCTGGCCTAGCCAGTGATGCCCAGGTCCCCATGAAGGAATAAAATAAAGCTCTTCAGTGTAACTGCTGAGAGCCTCCCAGCCTGTCAGTTTCACTGAAAGAGCTCTTCCCATGGAGCACTCTCCTCAGTCAGGAAAATATGGTCCAACCTGAAGCCAATCAAATGAACTGGGGGGGGTTTAAAGGGGCAGCCTCTTAAAGGGGAACAAATGGACAAATAAGAAATGAAACTTAAAACATCAAAGTAAGATGCGATTAAAGGGGTCAATGCCGTGAAATCCAGGGGCAGAATTTTCCCCTCCCGCCCGCCGCGGGAATCGTAGCTGGAAGGGTGGACCTTGGACAGGAATTTCCAGTCTTGGGGCGAGGGCAGCTGGAAAACCCCACCCCAGGAGTCAGGCCAAAGGGCTTCATAACTGGTTTCTTCACAACCTCAGCAACTATTTAATTACTTACTGAACGGCTGCAGGAGGGTTCCCCATTCACTGCCCACACATCCCAAGGGAAAAGCGACACAGCACAGGCCGCATTTGGATCCTGGCCCGGTGCCAATTCCTGACTTTTCCAACCCCGGTTGGCCCCCAGACCTGCCTCCGGTGGACTGCGGAAGGTTGTGACCATGGAATCACAGCATAGAGCCCAGGCAGGATAGTTAAACGGCATTGATTTTGTTTGAGTTATATCTCAGTTTGCTCAGCCATTGGGATAACTTTTTGCATGGGTTAACAGGTGATTTGATTTGCCAGTACCTATTCCTTGCACATCCTTCACCGCTGGAAAATTAAATTAAACATACATTAGAACTATGTCAGATTTGATGTCAGGATCACAAAGTGATTCTCAGAATTTACACTCCTTTGATCTATGCAGGATTCTGGGCTCTTTATTTCTCTTAATAGATTTTTTAGTTGGGAGCGTTATCACCAGCCAACACACATGATGAATTAAAGATTGGCAGAGTGAGGTATTTTCATGAATTCAACCGATTAGACAACACACTGGAGGTATATAGCGTTATTCAGTCGTTGTCTATGCAAGAGCAGAGTTTGAGTGCTATTGTGATTATAGGTGTGAGTTGTGACTCAGTGGGGAGCACTCACACCTCTAAATCTGATGTGTGTGGTGGAGGAACCTAATGCGGATGTGAAATCTAGGCTGGGGGAACCTAATGCAGATGTGAAATCTAGGCTGGGGGAACCTAATGCAGATGTGAAATCCAGGCTGGGGGAACCTAATGCAGATATGAAATCTAGGCTGGAGGAACCTAATGCAGATGTGAAATCTAGGCTGGAGGAACCTAATGCAGATGTGAAATCTAGGCTGGAGGAACCTAATGCAGATGTGAAATCTAGGCTGGGGGAACCTAATGCGGATGTGAAATCCAGGCTGGGGGAACCTAATGCAGATATGAAATCTAGGCTGGAAGAACCTAATGCAGATGTGAAATCTAGGCTGGAGGAACCTAATGCAGATGTGAAATCTAGGCTGGAGGAACCTAATGCAGATGTGAAATCCAGGCTGGGGGAACCTAATGCAGATGTGAAATCTAGGCTGGAAGAACCTAATGCAGATGTGAAATCTAGGCTGGAGGAACCTAATGCAGATGTGAAATCTAGGCTGGAGGAACCTAATGCAGATGTGAAATCTAGGCTGGAGGAACCTAATGCAGATGTGAAATCTAGGCTGGGGGAACCTAATGCAGATGTGAAATCTAGGCTGGAGGAACCTAATGCAGATGTGAAATCTAGGCTGGAGGAACCTAATGCAGATGTGAAATCTAGGCTGGAGGAACCTAATGCAGATGTGAAATCTAGGCTGGAGGAACCTAATGCAGATGTGAAATCCAGGCTGGGGGAACCTAATGCAGATGTGAAATCTAGGCTGATACTCTAGCCTTGGTTCAATGGCATGTTGACATTGAACCGAAGATCTGTCTGTCCTAGAGGACGATGTGAAAGTTCCTATGGCACTACTTTGAAGAAGAATCATAGAACCCCTACAGTGCAGAAGGAGGCCATTTGGCCCATATATATTTGGCCCTATTTGGCCCTGCACCAACCACAATCAACCCAGGCCCCACCCCCTTAGCCCCGTGGGTTTAGCCAGCTAATCCCTCTAATTTTTAGATCCCGGGACACTAAGGGGCAAGTTAACACGACCAATGCATCTAGCCAGTATATCGTTTGACTGTGGGAGGAAACCCACACAGACATGGAGAGAATGTACAAATTCCAGACAGACACTGACCCAAGCTGGGAATCAAACCTGGATCCTTGGCGTTGTGAGGCAGCAGTGCTAACCACTGTGCCACTGTGCCGTCCCAAATAGAGGGGCTTGTCTGATCATTATCGCATTGCTGTTAGTGACACAATGCTGTGCACACATTGGCTGCTGTTGTTCCTCAATTCCAACATGTATTTATCAGCAAACAAAGTCTCTGTGAGCCAAAGCAAACAGACTCATGATTGAAACTACAGCAAAGTCTCCTGAGATTATTTCTACTCCCAAGATATATAATCTCTCAAGATTATTTCTACAGCAAAATGCATATTGTTGTCGAGGTTGAAATTCTCCAGGTGTTCATATCCTGCTGCCACTGTAAGCGAGAATGGAGAATCTGGTGCTCCGTTCACTGCAGTGGAACCAGAGAAGCCCGCTGGTGTGAACGGCTGGGAAAGTCCCACCACTCAGTATGTGCATAATATCCCTCAGAGCAGCAATTAATGTGGGGAATCAACTGAACATCGTTCCAGCTGGGGTTTGTGGGACTCACCTTCATTCTTTTTTAAAGTCATCGCTGGAAATTAAGTCAGTTTACATTGTGCTTGCACTGTACTTCACGTTCAGATTGCTCCCTGATACACAGAGAATCCCTTGTCAAGATGTGCAGCATTGAGCTCGATAGTGTGGGGGCAGTTTTGAACATCTCATTAACTGTGCTGTCTGTGGAGGTGGCAGATTGTAAAGTGCATTGAATTAATCGATGACAGATGTAACGAGGGAAACAAGCAGTGCCTAACTTCAGAGATGCCCTGTCCTTCCTCTGTTTTCATTCTTTACCACTATTGATGCTGAGATCTGGCTTTTAACTTGCAGCAGGGAAGCTCCCTTGTGAATTAATCTCCCGCTGTGTAAAAGCAACAGATACCAAGGATGATTTTAAATACCAATCTGGAGCAGGAATTTTTTTTTGCAAAATCATCTTTGCACTCTGTTGGAAAGTTTAGTCCCACTCCAGAGACACATAATCCAGGTGGTCATTCCCAGTGTCAGTACTGAAGGAATGCTGCATTGTCACCTCTGGATGCCACCTATTGGACGAGCTCTTAAGTAATTCAAATATTTTCTTCAATAAATGAGGCAGGGACGAGGTACTTCATATATCATTCACTTGGGCATTGCAAGTCAGAAGGCTTTGAAGTATTCTTCTTTCCAAGTTGCCTCACCACCTTTTACATTCACCGTCTTCATTCCCCACATTATGAACTCAATACTTCGCCTTCCTTCTCAGAGCTACGTCTGGGACATTATAGCTGAGGTAACCTGCCTTTTAAATAAATATTTTACTCCATCCTTAAAGTTACAAAGCCAATGCTCAGAATTGACCAGGCAAACCCAAATCCATCCCTTGCTTGCCAAAAACCAAAAACCAAATTCAAGTTGGATCCAATTCCTGGAGAAACACAAGATTCAAGCTGACAAGAAAAGACATCCCCTGTAAAAAGCTCATGGAGGCAGAAGCTCCTTCACCTGAATCCCTTTGTTTACAATTCCAACAGCAGTACACTGAGCGCTATCAATCACTAATCTACCTTTGGGAGCGGCAGAGGAACTGACATTCCTGGTTATATACAGATTAAAGTCTCTCTGATTGGCCCATCAATTGGCAGGGAGTTTATATTCCATTAGGCCAACTTCAATGGCCTGATTATAGTCATTACACACCCCATTTTGTGTTTGATCTGACGCTTGATCTTAGCGAAAAAGCTGAGAAGCGATTAAATTCTTGAGTGTCTGCTTGTAGTGTTACCCTAAGGAATGTGGGAACATGACTGATATGTCAATGACCTTTCAACTGCATGTAGAAAAATCCAATATAACATTTGGAGTAGAGCAGGGGAATTCTCCCTGGTGGTCTGATCAACCGTCAACTAGCATGTTTTACGCCTGTGGGATGTCAAACTGAAATGCAAATCTTTCAAACAGCCCTGTCCCTGAAATTTGGGACTAAACTTTAAGGCACTTCTGCTTGCAAAGTAGGGCACCACAACTTGGGGGAATCTGTTGGATGTATTTTTAATTTATGAGATGTCACTGGCTGGGCTAGCATTTTGAAATTCCATCATCAGCTATGGTGAGATTTGAACCCAGATCTTCCTGAGCATTACCCTGGGTCACCAGCCTGGTAAGAAGTCTCTCAACACCAGGTTAAAGCCTAACAGGTTTATTTGATAGTAAATGTCACAAGCTTCTGGAATGCTGTTCCTTTGTCAGGTGAGTGGAGAGTTCTGCTCAGAAACAGGGCAATATAAAGGCACAGACAGTTTACAGAATACAGAATAGAGTGCGAGTCTTTACAGCTAATCTGCTAAAAGCGTTCCAAAAGCTTGTGGCGTTTACTATCAAATAAACCTGTTGTTCTTTAACCTGGGGTTGTTGGACTTCTAACTGTGTTTGCCCCAGTCCAATGCCGGCATCTCCACATCATCACCAGCCCAGTGACAACCATCACATTCCCTTCTCTTCTAAGCTGTTAATAGTCTGTCATTCGCTTACAGGAAAAGAAAAAAAGTGGCCTGGCATTTTTATGAAGAACAAGAAATAAAAGTAAAAAGCGAGAACTCGTACTTTATTCAACACCTTCACCTCAGCGTGTCCCGTAGTCTTTCATAGCCAATTAAATACTTCCCAACTGTAATCACTGTCATAATAGGAAAGTAAAAGGTTAACTTCTTTGTGATTCTTAACCAAGTGCCAATGTGGCGAAGAACATTTTTATGTTCAATGTTTTTCCTCATGTTCCGTTTTTGATCTCTAACAGGCTGTGATCCTTTCACGCTAATATTTTAAATCATCCATTTCACAGAGCTGGACTGTTCACTAAACCTTTCAAATTCAAATTCATGCCAATAAGTCAAGATGAAATCATCCTCTGGGTGATGGCTGCTAATGGTACCAAGTGAAGTTAATCTGAGCACTGTCAGTCAAAGTCACACCGCACGTAATTCCAGAGCACAGCCTGACCTTTAATTCGATGCTAATAGAGGTTATAACAAAGCTGACGCACATGAGGGATTGGAATGATGTCACGAGGGGCAAATACGAGCAGTTTATCAATCTCATCTCAGCATCAACGACAACTAACACTCTTAAAGCAGACAAATGTCCCATTGCGCTTCACACGGGTGTAAACGAGACAAAAGGGCTCGGCCAGCAAGACAAATTTTTAAAAAGCAAAGTGATGCAGGTCCTGGGAATCCTGAGTTAGAACAGCAACTGCTGGAAATTCTGAGCAGGGGCAGGCAGCATCCTGTGGAGATGGAGACAGCGTTAACGTTTCAGGTCGATGGTCTTTCTCTCCGAACGGGAAACGTTAGAGGGAGCAGGGTGAAACAGACAAATGGGAATCTTGTCAAAGAGAAGAGCAGAAGAAGTTCTTCGAGGATGGAATTCTTGGAAGAGAAGTCACAGGGGTGGGATTTGTGGAGTGTCTTAACTCAAGTGATTGCAGTTAAGAAAAAAATCACGCTAAGAGGCTAATTCCCTGAACAGTGGGTCAGCCGCTCAGAAGCACAGCCATTAAAATCCACAGAATCCATAAAATCCCTCTACAGTGCAGAAGGAGGCCATTTGGCCCACTGAGCCTATACCCACTCTCCAAAAGAGCACTCTACCTAGGCCTATTGAATCTGCACTAATAACAATCCCACTCAGGCCCTATCCTGCAATCCCATGCATTAATCATGGTTAATCTACCTAACCTGTACATCTTTGGACACTAAGGAGTAATTTAGTATGGCTTAGCCACCAAACCTGCACATCTGTGACACTGTCCTTTGTCCTGGATAATACTTAACCCCCAGTGAAAACCATTAAAACAGGTTTTCTGATCATTATCACAGGCCTGGCTTTGGAAGCTTGCTATGTGCCAACTGATTGCCTCATTCCCTACCTTAGAGAGGGAGGCAGTGATGTAGTGGTATTAGAATCACAGAGGTTTTGATTCCCCATGGTGCAGAAGGAGGCCATTTGGCCCATCGAGTCTGCACCAACAACAATTCCACTCAGGCCCTAACCCCATGTGTTTACCCTGTCAATCCCCCTGACACCAAGGGACAATTTAGCATGGCCAATCTGCCTAACCCCCACATCTTTAGACTGTGGGACAAAACCGGGTCACCCGGAGGAAACCCACGTTGACACGAGGAGACCGTGTAAACTTTACATACTTTGGGCGATAGAGCAGGAAAGGCGGGTGATGTACAGAAGGCTACAGTCAGAGAAATGATAAGTGCTGGAGGGGTTGGAGGGCTGGAGGATGCCACAGAGCTGGAGGAGGGCGAGACCATGAAGGGATTCAGAAGCAAGTGAAAATTTTAAATTGGAGGAATTGGCCAGCCAATATCGAGGGTATCCTCAATGGGATGGTAGAGCGACTTGGTGAGGAGTAGGATATCGGCTACAGAGCTTTATTCCAACAGTCCAAAAGTGAATGGCAACTTGAATTTCTATAGCACTGCCTAGGTACTATAGCTGAGAGCATGGTTCTGGTCAGGAGCAATGAAAATAAGATAATGTGCAACTGAATAGAACTGAAGGAATACAGAGGCCTCTGAGGCCTGCAGCATTGGTAGAGGATACTGAGATTGAGTGAATCCACGGAGTGATTTGGACACATGGATGAGAATTGTATAATTGAGGCATTTACACATCATTCTTCATAACAAGAATGGACTAGAATGCTCAAGCATCGATTGTTGGGGGATAGAAGTGTGTAGTGAAGTTTGGAGAGTCTTGAGGAAGACAGGGTGGTGTTTCCCACATTATCTCCATGCCAGCGACAGAGGGCAGCTCTGCTGATAATTCCTGTCTGACAGAAAACCTGGAGGCACCCTTGGGTCTGGTAAAATGGGGTAATAACTTAAGCCTCTAATTGTAGGCCTCCACCATCCATCATTTTTCAGAACAAGTCAACAGTCACAGGCACTTTTGTGAAAGCCTTAACCTCTCGAAATCCTGATGGGACTCATACAGATGGAATCTCAGAGAGATTGGAATGCAGGATTCTGGAAAAATGGAACAAAATTGCCTCCATTGCCTTTTAATGTCAGTCAGCCTCATCGAGTGACCTGGGAGAACACTGTCTTTCTAAAATGTTCAAGACATTGTTGGTGCTCACAAATTAAATGTTGGCTGTAAGTTATTTTGCTACAGCACATAAATGGACTCAATAACCGGCAGAGCTGTCCGTCATTTCCCATTCAAGCCATCCAAAAGATTTTTTTTGTCTCCTTAATGTTCCCTAATGCTACATTCTCCTGTCAAACAGCAGTTGATAAGCTGAGGATGAATTTTTACCTGGGCCAGTCACTGGCAGCTAATTAACCGGTGATTGACAGCTTAATGAGCAAAGATTGCAGTTGGGTTCACAGCACTCGATGGCAACGTCTCATGGGGTGGTAAAGAGAGTCACTCAGATCCCTCTCCCACCTCATGGTCCCAGATAAACCCAGCGTCAATTAACCCATTTGCAAGGTGGATCATTTCATTGGCTGCGTGTTTCTAAAGGTACATCCTCAGCTTTCCAATTTCATGATTGACCATTACATTTGACTTGCTGCATGCATTTACCAAGAGATACATGGATTATTGTTCACTTATATCAGCCTTGCATCCAGAGAAGCATAGTGACGGAAATAAGCTGGATTCTTGTAGGCAACGTAGCTGTGTATAATCACATTTCTGTTGTTATATTTCACAAGCCTAACACCATGTTTTCCAAGTGCATGCTCATCTCCCTTTTATATTCACATGTTGATCTGTTGCTGTTATTTTAAAGAAAAACTGACACTTTTCCCAGATAGTTGCCAACATTAAGCGTGTGAAGTTTGTTCAAAATGGTGGCGCTGTAAGGAATAGCATTAAAGCGATCCCTATATGTGGGATTGGCTCTCAGCTACAGTACCTAGGCAATGCTAGAGAAATGCAAGTTGTTGGACACTTTTGGACTGTTGGAATAAATCTGCAGCCAGTATCCTATCCCTCACCAAGTCCCTCCATCATCCCATTGTGGACACCCTCAATACTGGCTGGCCCAATTCCTCCAATTTAAAATGTTCACTTGTGTCTGAATACCTTCATAGTCTCGCCCTCATCTAGTTCAGTGATCTCCTTGCTCTGCTGCACGTTCTTTAATTTTAAGTGTCATAAGTAGGCTTATATTAACACTGCAATGAAGTTACTTGCAAATCCCTTAGTGGCCACACTCCTGTGCCTGTTTGGGTACACTGAGGGAGAATTTAGCATGGTCAATCCATCTAAACAGAATATCATTTGGACTGTGGGAGGAAACTGGAGCACCCGGAGGAAACCCACACAGACACAAGGAGAATGTGCAGACACCGCACAGACAGTGATCCAAGCCAGGAATCGAGACTGGGTCCCTGGCGCATGATGCAGCAGTGCCAACCACTGTGTCACTGTTCCAGCTCTGATCAAACTTCTTCACTTTAAATATTAACCTATATCCATGTAGTTGCTCACTGATCTGTCGAGGGCTTGACACGATTTCCTTCCTCCTTTACATTTTCTACATGGCAACAGTGACCGTGCTTCCAAAATACCCCCTTAACTTCAAAGCACTCTGTTGTATGCTGTGATGGTGACAGGCGCTATATAAATATATGTTCTTTACATCCCCCCCCCATGGTGTTATGCTTTATCTTTCTTCTAGTTTCGCGTTTTTGAGTGAGGCATTTGGAAAAAGATCTGAAGGTTGGTTCCAGATGTCTTTTTTCTGAACAGAAGTCCATTTTTCGGTTTATTTCTGTGCCGGATCGATGTCAATTAATTAATGACTTTCAATTCTCGTCAGTAATAAACTAAAACACCAGAAGGTTGACTGCACACTCCCACTGGGAGAGGATATGAGAAGCACATGTTTCCTAAATGAAATGGGTGAAATATTGTGCAAAGTGTGTCACTGAATTTCTGCCAAGCGTTCCAGACAAGAAAATCATAAAATTACCCTTTACAAATTAAATTATAAACTTGAGCATCTCCTCACAGGGAAACCTGGGCGGCACGGTGGCACAGTGGTTAGCACTGCTGCCTCACAGCCTCAGGGACATGGGTTCAATTTCCAGCCTCGGGTCACTGTCTATGTGGAGTTTGTAAGTTTTCCCCTTGCCTGCATGGATTTCCTCCAGGAGCTCCGGTTTCCTCCTACACTCCAAAGATGCGCAGGATGGCTGGATTGGCCATGCTAAATTGCCCCTTAGTGTCCCGGGATGGGTAGGTTAGAGGGGTAGCAGGGCAAATATGTGGGGTTATGGGGCCTGGGTGGGATTGATATCAGTTCAGACTCGATGGGCCGAATGACCTCCTTCTGCACTGTAGGGATTCTATGATTCTAAGTTGTCAATTGAAAATATCAGGACTAAGACTGATAGATTTTTTGTTAGATAAAAACATGAAGGGATATGACATTGAGGTAAATGGAGTTGAGATATAGAATAGCCATGATCGAAGTAAATAGCAGAACTGGTGGAAGGTGCCCATAGAATCCCTAATGCAGAAAGAGGCCATTTGGCCCATTGAGTCGGCACCGGCTCTCCAAAAAAGCATCCCACTCAAGCCCTCCTTGGCCACTCTATTCCCGTAACCACCTACATCTACCACACTATTCCTTCGAACCTGCTCATCTTTGGGCACTAAGGATCAAGTTAGCATGGTCAATCCACCTGACCTGCACATCTTTGGACTGTGGGAGGAAACTGGAGCACCCAGAGGAAACCCATGCAGACACAGGCGGAATGTATAAACTCCATTCAGATAGTCACCAGTTGTTGGAATATAACCTGGGTCTCTGGAGCTGTGAGGCAGCAGTGCTAACTATTGTGCTGCAATGCCACCGATGTGCATGGCCCCCTCTTGTTCCTGCATTTCTATTCCACATTTTGCCCATTCCCCATCCTGACATTGCTATTTTGGCCAGATTTATTCAGAGGGCTCCCTGATTGATGCCAATAAAATGACTGCCAAATTACAACCAATGTGTTGGTTCAGGGGCAAGGGTGAATTAGGGCAATTCATCTACAGTCACATCATGGACAGTGGCAAGTGGTGCATTTGCTTGGCACGTTGCCTTTATGCATTAGCTGAGAGAAGGCCCTTTTCCTCAATGCTGTCTGTTTTCTCAATGCCAATGAATGCGACCATTGCCTGCACAAGGCCAGTGATCAGGAGAGCCGGCTCCTCACTCTTTGTGATAAGGTGGCAGGGTTCCAGTTTGTGTGGGTCAATAAAGAGGATGTGATGCACCACTAATGGACTGTAATGGTATTTTTGAAATAGCATTGCACTCATTAAGATCGATTTAAGAGGCAGCATCTAAATTTGCAGTTCACTTTAGTTTATTGTAATTGCAGCTGCTTAAGGGAGACGTCAGTCAGAAGCTGATGTGCCGGTCCCTTACATAAGCTCCCTTATATATTACAGATAGTTCACATCCACCAAACTACACTCCAAGTGGCAAAAATCTACACTATTTGGTTTTTGTGCACAAATATAGCCGCTTGGTAATTGAGGTTAATAGAAAATATATTGTTTAATAAAACAAGTTATCTATTCACACACAAGAACAGAGAATAATGCAGCAGATCTGGCAATATCTGTAAAGTTTATTTATTAGTGCAGCAAGTAGGCTTACATTAACTCTGCAATGAAGTTACTGTGAAAATCCCCAAGTCATCACATTCTGACGGCTGTTTGGGGACACTGAGGGAGGATTTAGCATGACAATGCACCTAACCAGCACGTCTTTTTCACTTTTGGAGGAAACTGGGGCATCCGGAGGAAATCTACACAGATAAGGGGAGAACTTGCTGTTTAGATGCATTGGCCACGCTAAATTCTCCCTCAGTGTACCGAACAGGTGCCGGAGTGTGGCAACTTGTGGATTTTCACAATAACTTCGTCGCAGTGTTAATGTAAGCCTATTTGTGACAATAATAAATAAAACTTTAAAAACTACACGGCTTGGGACATTAAGGTGTAATTTAGTACAGCCAATACTCCTAACCTACACATCTTCAGACTGTGGGAGGAAATCAGAGCACCCAGGGGAAGCATGCAAACTCCACACAGGTAGTTACTCCATGCCAGAATTGAACGCTGGCACTGTGAGGCAGTGATGCTAATCATTGTGCCACTGTGCTGCCTATTAAAGGCACTTTGTAAAGGCAGGTTGTTGTTGTTTGTTGTAGTGTGAAACGATGGAGGGTCACCAAGAACATTCACATCCATATATACAGTAAGTAACAGCTGTGGCCAGCACAAGGACTGACCTGAGTTAGAAAACTGTCATGAAACCCAACACAGTAACGGGTAGCCAGGAATGATTACAAGGCAGTGATGTATCCAGAGGCTCAGGTGATTCTTATAAATCATTCAAATTTTCCTCTCGTGATATATCGAGTCAACTGAGTCCTTGGTCAGATTATTATATGGCAATCACACCTGGAAGTCCATTATTCAAAAACACCTTTCAACACAGTTTGGATCTGAAAGCCATTCTGTAAGTCTCTGCAAAATTTATTGGTGACTCAATTACACTGGGCCCAATTACTGCTATTTACTGAGTCATTTGCCATATTGTGGGGTTTGCAACATTCTCAACTTCACTCTCTCTAACACAGCTTAAATTGTTAAAACAAATCAATCCATTGAGCTAAATGAGAAGAGAGTTTATTCAATACCAAAGCTTTGTTTGACCCCAGTTTTGATTGAAATTGGGTTTTTGGTGGTTCCATTTGTGACGGTCATGCCTTACATGCCATTGTGGAGAAGGCAGAGAGTGGTGGTAAATTTCTGAGGACAGCTAATTTTGAGGAGGAGACTCTGTAAGATTTTGCAGTTGACGGAGTCAGACGCTTTTGTGAGGTTGAAAGGTCAGATAAAGCGGTTGATGCAGTTTTTTGTACTCCTCTTGAATTTCCAATGCAGTTTGGATAACATGCCCCTTAATGGGTGAAAACTGTACTGCGACTCTGGAAGGAGGTTCCTAGGCCATTACGAGGAGGCACTTAAGGAAGATCTTTGCAACAATCTTCCCCGTGACAGAGAGCAGGAAGATTCCTCTGAATTCAAGGTCCTTGTTAACTCCTTTCCAAAGAATTTGGGAAAATTTCACGAATATAAGAACTTTGATATATTGATCTAAGATTTAAAGTTTATTTATTATTGTCACAAGTTAACACTGCAATGAAGTTAGTGTGAAAATCCCCTAGTTGCCACACTCCAGTGCTCAGGTACACTGAGGGAGAATTTAACATGACCAATGCACCTAACTAGCAAGTCTTTGGGCTGTGAGAGGAAACCGGAGCACCCAGAGGAAACCCACAGAGACACAGAGAGAACATACAGACTCCAAATAGACAGTGAGCCAAGCTGGGAATCAAACCCAGCTCCCTGGTGCTGTGAGGCAGCACAGCTAAACACGGTATGGGGTTCCTTTGTTTGCAATAAACTCCCAATCATAAATGATGCCAGCTTCCGGAGCCTTCACCATATGGCAAAAGACCAGTTTGAATAAAGAATTCAGAAAGTTTATTCATCAACAAAAAAGTTAACAAGTCACAGGTATAAAAAGCAACGTGTCAATTAACAGAAATTAACAGTAGATCAGAGTAAGAGGAACAGGTTTAACGTTAACAATTGAACAGGGGGGGCGGGTGTGAATGCCCATCCCACTGCGCTGCTTTGTGCTGTCAGCTCCATGCCTGAGATTGGTGTGGAGCTGTAAAATTTGAGTCTAATTAGGGCCCGAGACTGAAGTCTCCGGGTTCGCTAGCCTCTCCCATCCTCCCTCGAACCAGGAATATTTCACTCCAGCGAGTATAGATCCTCACTAGTGGGGAGCTGGTGGCCAGACCCCACTGGAGTGAAGGTCCACCAGATAGTTGGGGGTAAGGGGGAGTGCCCCCTGGGCATTGCCACCTTGGCAGTGTCAACCTGGCCCCCTGATACTACCCAAGGGATAAAGTGGCAATGCTCAGGTACATCTTGGCACTGCCCACCAGGCATCAGGCAGTGCCAAAGGCGGGGGGGAGCCTAATGGGGCAGGACCTATTGGGAGAACAAGGTCTCTTGGGGGGGGAGATCAGTAAGTGTGGGAAGGTCCCGCTGCCACTTTGCACTCGCCAGTGACACAGGGAGGGGCTGGTCATTGGGGTGGGCTGGCACAGTTAGCCAGCTTGGAGGAGGTTCTGAGCTGGTGGGGGGTCAAAACTTGGGGGTATTTGGGCCTGCTGGTGGTGGAGGTGGGGAGATCGGGACTGTCAGGGCAGGGGAGATCGGGACTGTCAGGGCAGGGGAGATCGGGACTGTCAGGGCAGGGGAGATTGGGACTGTCGGGGCAGGGGAGATTGGGACTGTCGGGGCAGGGGAGATCAGGACTACAAGGGAGGGAGGGGAAGCGATCGAGGCAGCCCGGGAGAGTGGGGGAGAGCGAGGCTGGCCCGGACATGTCTGTGGGGCCCACAATCGGATTGTGGGGGAGGTCGGTAGGGCAATGACAGGGGTTGTGGGATTGGCCAGTGATCGACCTGGCCAGCCATTTGGAGGTTGGTAGTATAGGGTACCACGCTCGTGCCAATTTCAGCATTGACAGATCGGCACGTGCGCAATGGCCCTCTCAGCGCTATGTTGCTGGCCTCTCCAGCAGGAATAGAGCCTACCATAGCTTTCTGGATTGATTCACGCTCATGCACTCCACAGTGCATGGAGTGTGGGGGATTAATTATAAAAATCCCACTGAAAAACTAACAGGATGTACTTCTGCTTTTAAGCGAATTTGACACTTTTTTTGGGAGTTTTTTTGGGAGAATCCCACCCTAGATTCCCCACTACCCTTCTCGGACTAGGACATGAAGTGACATCTTAAAAAACATAGACAACACAATAAAACAACGGCTCTTAACATATTTCTATAAACATCGCTCTCTCCATCTCTACCTACATCTGTCTCCTTATATCTCTATTTATGGGCAAGATCTTCCCCTCCCATCTGCCAAGGGAATCGTAATGGGTGGGACACTACCATGCAAAGATCCACTGACCTTGGGCAGGATTTTCCAATCTTGGGGGTGAGCAGGGCTGGAAAATCCCGCCTGAGATCTCTCTCAACATCCCTCTCAAGCCAAAATGCTTTCCTGATATCCCTTTCTTATACCTTAAGAAAGTTGCAAGCCGACTAAAATAGGTGGGATAGTAAGTTGTGATAATGAAACAGGACATTTACAAATGGATAGGTTAAGTGAAAGGATCAAAATTTGGCCGATAGAGTTTAACATAGATAAGTGTTTTAGTAGGAAAAATACAAAGGAAATTATTATCTAAGTGGAGAGAAACTTCAGACTGCTTAGGTGCCGAGGGATCTGGGTGTCCTTGTGTATGACTTGCAGAAAACTAGTATGCAGGTGCAGCAGGTAATGAGGAAGGCAAATGGACCTTGCTAAAGGAGTAGAATATATAAGTAGTGAAGTATTGCTGCTACTATACAAAGTATTAGTGAGACTGCACTTAGAAAACTGTTTGGGTCCCCTTCCTTGGGGAGGGAAGTAGTTGCGTTGCAGGTAGCTCAGAGGGGGTTCACTAGGTCGATTCCAGAGATGAGGAGTTGATTTTGTGAAGAGTGATTGGGCAGTTTAGACCTATACTCCCTGGAGTTTTGGAGAATGTGAGGAGATCTAATTGGGGTGTACCAGATGATGAGGGGGATTGACTAAGTAGACGTGGAGAGGATGTACACTCTTGTGGGGCAATCTAGAATAAAAGGTCATAGTTTTAGGATAAGGGGCAGCAGATTTAAAACAGAGCTGAGGAGAAATTACTTCCCTCAAGGTTTCATCAGTGGAGTTGACTACCCCAGGATGTGGCAAATGTGAGACTTTGAGTGAGTGTAAGGAAGAGGTGGACAGAGTTTTAATTAGTAAAGGTTTGGAGGGTAATGGTGAATGGGCAGGTAATGGAGTTGAGGCCAGTATGAGATCAGCCATGATTGTATTAAATGGCAGAGCAGACTCAAAGGGCTGATTTGCCTACTACTATTCCTAGTTCTTACGTTTCTTAGCCAATTGTTGGAAAATAACCAATTGGTCTATAACTTGTCAATAATAAATAAGAATTAGCCCATGGGGTTTGAGCTAATTGTGTACATTGTCTTAGCTTTAAGACAATGTTTCTATGGGTAGGATTCAGTAAGAAGTCTCACAGCACCAGGTTAAAGTCCAACAGGTTTATTTGGAATCATGAACTTTTGGAGCACTGCTGCTTCACCAGGTGACTGGAGGTTAGTTCACAAACACGGGATATATAGGCAAAGGCACAATTGCAAGATAATTACAGATTGGCATGTGAACAATGGTTGGAATGTGAGTCTTTACAGTTAAATCAAGTCTTTATAGGTACAAGCTGTGTGTGTGTGATGAGAGGGATAATCACAGATAAGCCATAGGATTTTGCAAACCCAGGCAGTATGGGTTACAATTAGTGTGACATGATCCCAAGGTCCTGGTTGAGGCTGTCCTCATGCATGTAGAACTTGGCTATCAGTTTCTGCTTGGTGATTCTGCGTTGTCGTGTTTCTTGGAGGCTGCCTTGGAGAAGGCTTACCTTAAGATTAGAGGTGGAATGCTCTTGACTGCTGTCTTGATTATACCTGGAAAGACTTGATTACCTGTAAAGACTTGCATTCCAACCATTCTTCACTTTCCAAACTGCAGTTATCTTGCAGTTGTACCTTTGCGTATATATGCTGTGTTTGTGGACTAACCTCTGCTCACCTGATGAAGGAGCAGCGCTCCAAAAGCTCATTTCCAAATAAACTTGTTGACTTTAACCTGGTTTTGTAAGATTTTGTACTATGTCCCTTCCAGTCCAACACTGGCATCTCCACTTTATGGGTAGGATTCACTAATCTCGTTTGCCCTGTCATGCTGTCTGTATTCTGTCTGAGAAGGTGAAGCTGTGGTGTTGGAGGAAGAGCACAAACCTTCCAACAACCCATCTACTCGGCACTTCCAGCATCACCTGCCCCACACACGGCAGACTCCACACATTGGACCTTTCAGCCATCTCAGAAACTATCAGACTGGAGCTGAAGTAATCATCCCCGATCCCGAGGGACTGTCTCAGAAGAAGACAAAGAAGAAGCTCCAGAAGACAAGTAGTTCATCTTAACAGAGAACACTCATGTAGTGAAACACCTACATTTAAATTGAAGCAACTCACTCTGTTATGTGTTAGTTCTGAAAAACAACCCACTGCCTATAAACACTCAACAGCTGAAGGCCTCCTGGGATGAGGTGATGAGGTGAAGTATTTTCTCCATGTGGGGACTGGTGGAGATCTTTCGTGGTAGATCGCAGAGGAAATGCCAGAGCTTCTGATAAACACAAACTAAGTTTGATAATTTCCTCGGGGCACAGAGAGGATTGCGATCAAATGCCCACTGAAGACTTTTCACAAACTTTGAAGGCATAAGAAGTTAGGGCTGCGATCAACAGAGTCCACTTTCAGTTGATTTAGCTCAGTTGGCTGGATGGCCAGTTTACACAGCGACACCAACAGCAATGGTTCAATTCTCATATCGGCTGAGGTTATTCATATAGGCCCCGCTTTCTCAACCTTGCTCCTCAGGTTAAATCACCACCAGTCAATTCTCCCCCCTCAAAGGGGAAAACAGCCTGTGGTCACCTAGGACTATGGTGACTTTACCTTGAGTTAAGATTTGTAACTGTCATGTTTACAAAAGAATTCTTGCATTTATATAGCACTTTTCATGACCCTGGGGAGCCCATGTGCTTGACAGCCATTAAAATATTTCAGTGATGTAAATGCTGTTGTAATGTTGGCAGTAATTTATGTGCAGCAAGATCCCACAAACAGTCACATGACAGAGACTAGATAATCTGTTTTAGTTGTATTGGTGGGGGACGGGATATTTGGCCAGGCCACCAGCGACAACTTCACTAGTCTTCTTTATAATATTGTCATGTGGTCTCTCACACTGTCTCGAGAGGGCAGGCATGGCCTTGTGTAATAAGTCCTCAGAAGTCCCTTCACCAAAATCCCATTATTTACAAGTCTGACAGCAGCTTACAGAATGCTTTCAGTTAGCAGTCTACACCAGGAGTCCCAGAGGAGCAGACACTCCGGGTTAAATATTAAATACAGAGCAAGAGGCTCCCTGATTGGCCCATCAATTTGGCCCTTAATCAGGGAGTTCATACTCTAACAGGCCCGTCTCAATTGCCTGATTAAAATCATTGTACCTTGGTTTGATATCTACCCAAAAAACAGCATTTCCAACAGTGCAGCACCTCCTTAGTACTGCACTGAAGTGTGCACTTGGAGTTTTGTGCTCAAGTTTTCAGAGTGGGTCTTAAACCCACAACCTTTTGACTCTGAGGCAGGAGTGTCACCAGCTGAACCATGGCTCATAGCACAACTGCCACAAAGAAATAATTTGTCGTCCATCCAACAGCGTCTCATCCAAGTGGAAGGTACTTTCCCATGGTGACCTGAACCAAGAAAACTGTCTCTGTTTACACAAGAACGGTGAAACATTGGTCAGGGATTTCAAAGAATGGCAGAACCAATAATTAATGCCAAAATCAGCACAGAAAGATTTAGGAAACCCAGACAGAATGAAAAAGGCAGCCTTGATCATGTTAGCATGTACTTGCTGTGCCTATTCCTGCAGGGCCATCCCACACTGAAAACCAGCATCCTTCCGAGAGCCATGCAGCAGACACTGCTGGGCCACTCACCAAGGGAATACACAAAGTTGTACAGTCGAGTATTGGATTTGTGGATGGATAAAATGGATTTGGTGGTGTTCTTGTGGTGTGTTTTATTTTTGGGAAGATACCAAGAAGACACACTCTGCCGGTTGTTAGCCGAGGGATTGGAAAGTAGGTTTCTGGAATTTCATTCCAGGAATGGGGCAGCATGGTGGCACAGTGGTCAGCACTGCTGTCTCACAGTGCCAGGGACCCGGGTTCAATTCCGGCCTTGGGGCACTGTCTCCGTGGAGTTTGCAAGTTCTCCCCGAGTCTGCGTGGGTTTCCTCCGGGTGCTCCGGTTTCCTCTCACAGTCCAAAAGACGTGCTGGTTCGGTGCATTGACCCGAACAGGCGCCAAAGTGCTGGTGGCCTGGCTAAATATAGTGCAGAAGGAGGCCATTTGGCTCATCGAGTCTACACCAATCACAATCCCACCCAGGACCTATTTGCAAAACCCCACATATTCACCCTGCTAATCCCTCTGAAACTAGAATCAATTTAGCGTAGCCAATCAACCGAACTCACGCATCTTTAGCTTGTGGGAGAAAACCGGAGCATTATTCCCTCAAACTTACTTCCATTATTCCTTCAAAAATACTCCCATTATTCCCTCCAAAAGATTCCCATTATTCCTTCAAAAATACTCCCATTATTCCCACAAAAAGATTTCCATTATTCCTCAAAAATACTCCTGTTATTCCCTCAAAAATACTCCCATTATTCCCTCAAAACTACTCTCATTGTTCCCTCAAAAAAACTAAGCAAGCTGCTCTGATATTTTAATCACGGATCGCAGACACACTTTTAGCCAAAGATCTGCAATATAACAAAATGAATTTGAGATAAGGACAAATCTCTCCCGGCCGTGTACAATATTACAGGTGGAAAAAGAAATGAAAAGGGCTTGAATTCAATCTCAAAAGACTCCAAGTCCTATTAATAGACGGCACACCGAGACTCTACATAAATTACTGTTTATCTGAATTAATTTTTTTTTTCCAAATTATCCGTTTAACATTCTTGTTGGGTAAAAAAGAGAGCACTCAACCCAACACTGGATAATGAGAATGCCAGCCAGAATTAAACTCACTTCCAGGTTTGATTTAAAATGATTGACGTTATTTTAGCAAGGTTAACAACACATTCCAAATGACCTTTACATTCTTCAGTTAGATTGCAGCGCTTGTTAAAATACATTTTTCCCTTTTAAGTAGGATCTCTTGTTGCTGAAAAACATGGTGTTAAAGCCCTGTGCTGAGCAGATGAGTCATCCTCAGTGAACCTGCTGCACAATCACAGCTCATTTTGCTCTTGAAAGTAGAAAATGTAATTCATTTGGGCCTCCTAGCTTTGCTAATGTTGCTAATGAGTAATGGATGGTGCACAGGAGTTGTCACGAATGTGAAGTCTTATCCCACACACAGTGCTTGGCCTGAGAGGATGAGTTTAATTGTCTTCAAACTTGAAAAACTATGTAAAATCCTCTAGCAGTGCTGTCACATATAAAAGGCGAGTTAACCAGGCCGAAGGATTGGCTCTTCTCCAGCAAGTAATATTTATCTGACAACCAACGCTGTAACAAACCGACCATCTGTCGTTGTTGCATCGCAATTGCTGGACCTACGCTCTGCGCGGTGTTCCTTCATTCCGGGTGATGTTCCCGTTAAGTGGTGGCACATTGTTGCCTCATAGCGCCAGGGACCCGGGTTCAATTCCAGCCTCGGATGACTGTCTGTGAGGAGTTTGCACGTTCTCCCCTTGTCTGCGTGGGTTTCCTGTGGGTTCTCTAGCCATTCACGCTAGCGGGATTCTCTGGTCTCACTGCAGTGAATGGAGATTTGGCTGAGTGCCAAGTATCCCGCAGCAGTCGCAGGGGCATGAATGGTGTGATTGGAGAATCCTGACCATGGTCTTTTGGATGAGAAGTTAAAGCAAGAGCTGCTCTCTCAGTTGGAGGTATTGCAAAGAAGAGCAGGGGGGGTCACCTGATGAAGGAGCAGCACTCTGAAAGCTCGTGCTATCAAATTAAACCTGCTGGACTTTAACCTGGTGTTGTGAGATTACTTACAATGTTTATCCCTCAATTGACATCCAAAAAGCTGATTCGCATTGCTGTTTGTGGGAGTTTGCTGTGTGTAAATTGGCCATCGTGCTTCCTACATTACAGTAGTAGCCACACTTCTTCAGTAATTAATTCGCTGTAAAGTGCTTTGTAATGTCCATTGGTAATGAAAGGTGCTACGTAAATGCAAGTCTTTCTTTCTTTCAAAGGTTTTGATCGGGTTGGTATAGCCTGAGGGAGTGTTTGGCGAGAGGAATGGAGGATTTCTGAAGTGGAGATGATAGCAAGGGTTGAAAATGGTGGTTAGGATCTTTCCATGGATGGGAGAAAGGAACAGATCTCCTGGTGGTGGCACAGTGATTAGCACCGCTGTCTCACAGCGCCAGGGACCCGGGTTCAATTCTGGCCTTGGGTCACTGTCTGTTTGGAGTTTGTATGTTCTCCCCGTGTCTGCGTGGGTTTCCTCCAGGTGCTCAGATTTTCTCCGACAGTCCAAAGATGTGCGGGTTAGGTAGATTGGTCATGCTAAGTTGCCTCTTAGTGTCAGGGGAATTAGCAGGGTAAATACATGGGTCCATAGGGATAAAGTTTATTTATTTATTAGTCACAAGTAGGCTTACATTAACACTGCAATGAAGTTACTGTGAAACTCCCCTAGTTGCCACACTCTGGCACCTGTTCCCTTACACTGAGGAAGAATTTAGCATGGCCAATGCATCTAACCAGCATGTCTTTCGGACTGTGGGAGGAAACCAGAGAACCTGGAGGAAACCCATGCAGACACAGGGAGAACGTGTAAACCCCACACAGACAGTCATCCAAGCTGGTAATCGAATCCGGTTCTCTGGTACTGTGAGGCAGCAGTACTAACCACTGTGCCACTGTGCCACCCTGTTGCCCTCCTGTGGGTTTCCTCCAGGTGGATAGGGCACGGGTGGGATTGTTGTCGGTGCAGTCTCGATGGGCCATGCGCCCTCCTATTGCCCCGTAGAGTTTCTATGACTTTTCCTCTGATTATTCCTCCTGTTCTATATTTGTGGGATTTTACTGTGTGCAAAATAACTGTTAACTTTGTCACTGCACTTTAAAAGTAAATCTTTGTCACTCTACGATCTGCCTGTGATATGAGCCTAAACAACTTTCAGTCATGGTGATATCGTTCCCACTCCCAGTGATCTGCCTGCAGCATGTAGGAAGTCAGAATCCTTCCTGGGGAAATGGAAAATCCTTTAAAGACAGCATATGGATTTTGTGCCAAGGCAGACTCGACTAGTGATCCGATCTGAGTTCTGAACCTTTTGACGCATGACCTCAGCAGCACATGACGCTGTCCACAGCAAAGGTTACAGAATGATCACTTGAATAAAGATGATAATTACCTGCTGTTGCAGTCAATGCTAATTAAATGTGCAGAATGAATGAATACTCACAGTTAGAGTGGTACGTATACTGCTTTACATTAACAACCACAAAAAGACATTAGCCCTCTGGGTGTATATAATGATGCATATGTCATCCGACATCAATCTTTTTCCTTTAGATATGCAATAGGTTTATTGCTTCAGCGACTCACACTCCACAGATTATTTGGCATCTTTTAATCATTGACTTTTAAGCAGTAACACTTGGGAATGTGCCTTGTTTTTTTGAGGTGAAGATGACCATGTTTATTATCTGGGCTGTCTGGTAGGGCTCTGATGAGCATATACGTGAATGCTAAGGCTAGCTTGTGCCTGGCGTTTACTGCTGCAGATCAGATAGGATCCCCCAGGTGGTTGAGTTTTAGATGAATTGCTGGCTCAGGATTTTCTCTTCTGCTGTCACTTTGCCTTCGAAGGAGGCCACGCCGCTTTTTAATTTAGTCATGTCGGGTGCAGCGATCCTGGGCAAGCTTCTCCCAGGACACAGGTCTGATATCAACCCTCCGGAGAGTCCTCTTAGTTCTTCCTTCCATCACATTGAGCATGCTCCTCGGACTGGAGCTGTCCAGTGAAGATTCACTGGACAGGCATTCTGGCAACAAGATCAACCCCACTCAGTTGCGACTGCCTCAGTATGGTGTGGATGCCTGGCATGCCAGCTTGGGTCAGCACCTCAGCGTCTGGTTCTTTTTTACCCAACCTCCGTCTGATCTTCAGAAGCTTCCCAAAGACAGCTTAAATGATAGTGGTTTCTTTTCTTGTCGTGACACTGGTACACAGTCCAAGTCTGGCATATATAGAGCAGAATGGACAGGGCTATTATTCTATAGACCTTTGGTGGGCAGACTTACCCCTCTTCATTCTCAGAATGATATTCAAAGTATGTCGAAGGCTCTGGCAATTCCCGCAGCTGTCTCTTCACTGGTAAAGACTGATGGAGATTGTACTTCCAAGATGATTGAACTTACCCATTGCTGACGGGTTCTGGTCATAGACTCAAACCTTGGGCTTGAAATAGTTCTTTCCTGGACCAGGCTTGTACATTATGTCATTTTTCTTTGTGCTGGTTGTAAGGCCGAGGTTGTCACTCGCATTGGACAACAAATGCATGCATGTCACCCTATTATACTATTAAACTAGAAAGAGTGCAGAAAAGATTTAGAGGATGTTACTGGACTTGATGGGTTGAGTTATAAGGAGAGGCCGGATAGACTCTTTTCCCTGGAGTGTAAGAGGCTTAGGGGTGATTTTATAGAGATCTATAAAAAATGGGGGGCACAGATCAGCTAGATAGTCAATATATCTTCCCAAAGGTAAGGGAGTCTAAAACTAGAGGGCTTAGGTTTAAGGTGAGAGGGGAGAGATACAAAAGTGTCCAGAGGGGCAATTCTTACACACAGAAGGTGGGGTGAATGTCTGGAACAAGACATTCCAGAGGTAATAGTAGAGACGGGTACAATTTTGTGTTTTAAAAAGCATTTAGACAGTTACATGGGTAAGATGGGTATAGAGGGATATGGGCCAAATGTGGGCAATTGGGATTAGCTTAGTGGCTAAATTGGGCGGAAGAGCCTGTTTCTGTGCTGTAAAACTCTATAACTCTATGTTCAGCAATGTAACAGGAACTTGCTGTTCTGGGCATGAGAGTGTACTTGTTGCCTTATTGACCTGCTTTGTATATTTGGAAGTTCAGTTGGGAAGAATATCAGGAAGGAAATGGAGGGAGGTTTCCTTTGCGGTCTATGTGGACTAAGGCACGGTAAGAAGTCTCACAGCACCAACAGGTTTATTTGGTATCACGAGCTTTTAGAGCGCTGCTTCTTCATCAAGTGAGTCTAACTCAATCCCATACTGGCATGTCCACATCATGTGGAGTAAAATCATTAACTGGTTACTTACATCAACCAGTAACTTATAAAGCTGCTTATAAAGAGGCTTGGCATTAATTACACAAATGTCACTTAAGAATATCATTGTAGAATGTCTATAATGCAGAGGGAGGTCATTTGGCTGAACAAGTCTGCACCCACCCTCTGATAGAGCATCTAACACAGGCTTGCCACCCCACCCTACCCCAGTAACCCCACATATTTACCTCCTTAATTCCCGTACCCCATTTTTCCCCCTCCCACCTAATATGGTTAACCATTCACCATTCCAGATAGTTCTTTTGTATGAAAGAAAACAATGTTTATGTCCTTCAATTATTTTGAATTAGTTCATTATTCAGTTGCCACAGAGGGAGCAAGATGCTTTAGCTAATGAGCCTTGTAATCAAACTGAGGAGATATCTATAATGGAACAGTCCTTCACCTACATGCCAGGCATGATCAAATACATTTGCATAACTTGAGTCCCACTCCAGGCCCAAACAATTAGAGCTGACACTCAGAGCAGTACTGAGGGAGTGCTGCACTGTTGTAGGTACCATCTTTCAGATGAGATGTTAAACCAACACCACCTCTGTTCTCTCAGGTGGATATGAAAGATCCCACAGCATTAATATAAGAGACATTATCCCCATTGCCCTGATCAATATTTATCCCTCATCACGAGACCAGATTATCAGATCATTTATTTTTCTTCTTTGGAAATCACTCACTAATGAGTATAATTGTCCACCTAAGAAACTCAATGTTACTGGATATGTTTCCCTGAGTCCTTCCATGGCTAATGAGCTTGACTCTAGAGCCACATCTTTGAAAGCATCCTTAGCAGGTGATTCCAGGAGGTGGTATTGATCTATGGACTCAAGGTAGCTGGCATTTGTTTTTCAGGCTCCTTTTCCAGGTCTCTTTCTGTCATCAGATGTTCTCAAAGAATGGTATCCCTTCAAACAGGAGGTTCTTGCAGGTGGATATCTTTCCAGGCATTGACCTGAGCAAAGGTCTCCCAGGCATTGACCTGAGCAAGGATCTCCCAGGCATTGACCTGAGCAAGGTTCTCCCAGGCATTGACCTGAGCAAGGATCTCCCAGGCATTGACCTGAGCAAGGATCTCCCAGGCATTGACCTGAGCAAGGATCTCCCAGGCATTGACCTGAGCAAGGTTCTCCCAGGCATTGACCTGAGCAAGGTTCTCCCAGGCATTGACCTGAGCAAGGTTCTCCCAGGCACTGACCTGAGCAAGGATCTCCCAGGCATTGACCTGAGCAAGGTTCTCCCAGGCACTGACCTGAGCAAGGATCTCCCAGGCATTGACCTGAGCAAGGATCTCCCAGGCATTGACCTGAGCAAGGATCTCCCAGGCATTGACCTGAGCAAGGTTCTCCCAGGCACTGACCTGAGCAAGGATCTCCCAGGCATTGACCTGAGCAAGGATCTCCCAGGCATTGACCTGAGCAAGGATCTCCCAGGCACTGACCTGAGCAAGGATCTCCCAGGCATTGACCTGAGCAAGGATGTCCCAGGCATTGAGCTGAGCAAGGATCTCCCAGGCATTGACCTGAGCAAGGATCTCCCAGGCACTGACCTGAGCAAGGATCTCCCAGGCATTGACCTGAGCAAGGATCTCCCAGGCATTGACCTGAGCAAGGATCTCCCAGGCATTGACCTGAGCAAGGATCTCCCAGGCATTGACCTGAGTAAGGATCTCCCAAGCACTGACCTGAGCAAGGATCTCCCAGGCACTGACCTGAGCAAGGATCTCCCAGGCATTGACCTGAGCAAGGATCTCCCAGGCATTGACCTGAGCAAGGATCTCCCAGGCATTGACCTGAGCAAGGTTCTCCCAGGCATTGACCTGAGCAAGGATCTCCCAAGCATTGACCTGAGCAAGGATCTCCCAGGCACTGACCTGAGCAAGGATCTCCCAGGCACTGACCTGAGCAAGGATCTCCCAGGCATTGACCTGAGCAAGGATCTCCCAGGCACTGACCTGAGCAAGTTCTCCCAGGCACTGACCTGAGCAAGGATCTCCCAAGCATTGACCTGAGCAACGACCTCCCAGGCACTGACCTGAGCAAGGATGTCCCAGGCATTGACCTGAGCAAGGATCTCCCAGGCATTGACCTGAGCAAGGATCTCCCAGGCATTGACCTGAGCAAGGTTCTCCCAGGCATTGACCTGAGCAAGTTCTCCCAGGCACTGACCTGAGCAAGG
This sequence comes from Carcharhinus amblyrhynchos, assembly GCF_965287045.1. Lineage (NCBI taxonomy): Eukaryota > Metazoa > Chordata > Chondrichthyes > Carcharhiniformes > Carcharhinidae > Carcharhinus > Carcharhinus amblyrhynchos. The sequence continues at coordinate 15,528,453 of NC_137341.1, forward strand.
ATCTCTCAGGCATTGACCTGAGCAAGGTTCTCCCAGGCATTGACCTGAGCAAGGATCTCCCAGGCACTGACCTGAGCAAGGATCTCCCAGGCACTGACCTGAGCAAGGATCTCCCAGGCACTGACCTGAGCAAGGTTCTCCCAGGCATTGACCTGAGCAAGGATCTCCCAGGCATTGACCTGAGCAAGGATCTCCCAGGCACTGACCTGAGCAAGGATCTCCCAGGCATTGACCTGAGCAAGGATCTCCCAGGCACTGACATGAGCAAGGATCTCCCAGGCATTGACCTGAGCAAGGATCTCCCAGGCATTGAGCTGAGCAAGGATCTCCCAGGCATTGACCTGAGCAAGGATCTCCCAGGCACTGACCTGAGCAAGGATCTCCCAGGCATTGACCTGAGCAAGGATCTCCCAGGCATTGACCTGAGCAAGGATCTCCCAGGCATTGACCTGAGCAAGGATCTCCCAGGCATTGACCTGAGCAAGGATCTCCCAGGCATTGACCTGAGCAAGGATCTCCCAGGCATTGACCTGAGCAAGGTTCTCCCAGGCATTGACCTGAGTAAGGATCTCCCAAGCATTGACCTGAGCAAGGATCTCCCAGGCATTGACCTGAGCAAGGATCTCCCAGGCACTGACCCGAGCAAGGATCTCCCAGGCACTGACCTGAGCAAGGATCTCCCAGGCACTGACCTGAGCAAGGATCTCCCAGGCACTGACCTGAGCAAGGATCTCCCAGGCATTGACCTGAGCAAGGATCTCCCAGGCATTGACCTGAGCAAGGATCTCCCAGGCACTGACCTGAGCAAGGTTCTCCCAGGCACTGACCTGAGCAAGGATCTCCCAGGCACTGACTTGAGCAAGGATCTCCCAGGCATTGACCTGAGCAAGGATCTCCCAGGCATTGACCTGAGCAAGGATCTCCCAGGCATTGACCTGAGCAAGGATCTCCCAGGCATTGACCTGAGCAAGGTTGTCCCAGGCACTGACCTGAGCAAGGATCTCCCAGGCATTGACCGAAGCAAGGATCTCCCAGGCACTGACCTGAGCAAGGATCTCCCAGGCACTGACCTGAGCAAGGTTCTCCCAGGCATTGACCTGAGCAAGGATCTCCCAGGCACTGACCTGAGCAAGGATCTCCCGGGCATTGACCTGAGCAATGATCTCCCAGGCATTGACCTGAGCAAGGATCTCCCAGGCACTGACCTGAGCAAGGATCTCCCAGGCACTGACCTGAGCAAGGATCTCCCAGGCATTGACCTGAGTAACGGTCTCCCAGGCACTGACCTGAGCAAGGTTCTCCCAGGCATTGAGCTGAGCAAGGATCTCCCAGGCACTGACCTGAGCAAGGATCTCCCAGGCATTGACCTGAGCAAGGTTGTCCCAGGCACTGACCTGAGCAAGGATCTCCCAGGCATTGACCTAAGCAAGGATCTCCCAGGCATTGACCTGAGCAAGGATCTCCCAGGCACTGACCTGAGCAAGGATCTCCCAGGCATTGACCTGAGCAAGGTTCTCCCAGGCATTGACCTGAGCAAGGAACTCCCAGGCATTGACCTGAGCAAGGATCTCCCAGGCACTGACCTGAGCAAGGATCTCCCAGGCATTGACCTAAGCAAGGATCTCCCAGGCATTGACCTGAGCAAGGATCTCCCAGGCATTGACCTGAGCAAGGATCTCCCAGGCACTGACCTGAGCAAGGATCTCCCAGGCATTGACCTGAGCAAGGTTCTCCCAGGCATTGACCTGAGCAAGGAACTCCCAGGCATTGACCTGAGCAAGGATCTCCCAGGCACTGACCTGAGCAAGGATCTCCCGGGCATTGTCCTGAGCAAGGATCTCCCAGGCACTGACCTGAGCAAGGATCTCCCAAGCATTGACTTGAGCAAGGATCTCCCAGGCATTAACCTGAGTTATGAGCTCCCAGATATTGTTGTCCATGTTGCATTTTTCATCCGGAGCCTTTAAGTCATTGCGTTTTGTGGGAGCTTGCTTTGCGCAAACTGGCTGCTGTATTTTCTATATTACAACAGTGACGACATTGCAAAAGTACTTCAACGGCTGAAAAATGTTTTGGAACATTCTGTGGCTGGGAAAGGTGCTATATGAATGCAATTCTTTTTTGTTTCTCATTCAGTCTCTATTTCTACTGGTTCCTGGTCACGAAAATATTGCTTATCATCATTTAAACCTAGGAATGAATCAGACGGGGGCAGATTGTTTTCGAATTTCAATTTCACCAATAAAATCTAAAAAGCAGTCAAGCATTCATAATTTATTCTTTGCTGGTAACACTGAGTTGAGGAAAGTGCGGAGGTAAAATGAAATAGAAGCTCTGTCAAAGCCAAACAGAAATGGCCAGTAAATTTTAAGTCAAATAGTCCATGACTCGTTGTCCTGGTCAATATTTATTCTCAACTGACATCACTAAAGCAGATGATCTGAACTTATTACCGTGCTGTGGGTGCCCATGAACCCTACTTTGCTGCAATGACCACAATTCAGAAATATTTCATTGCTTTGGATTGGCCTGTGGGTGTGAAAAGCCCAGACAAACTCAAGTTTTAACTTTCCTATATATACAAACAAATAAGGGACGATTTCAGGGCAGGCATGATGAAGAATGTTTTAGTAGAGATTGCAAGGAAAACCCTCAACAAGTTTGGTACGCTAGGCTTCATCTGTCAGAATATTGAGGACAGGAGTTGGGACATTATGTCACAACTGTATAAGCCATTGGTAAGGCCACATTTGGAGCACTGCATACAATTCTGTCATTCTGCTGTAGGAAGGATGTTATTAAAGTGGAAAGGATGCAGAAAGATTTACAAAGATCCTACTGGGACTGGAAGGTTTGAAGTATAAGGAGAACTAAGGAGAAATAGTCGAAAGCTTCAAGTTTTTAGGTGTCCAGATCACCAACAACCTGACCTGGTCCCCCCATGACTGCACTATAGTTAAGAAAGCCCACCATTGCCCCTGATTTCTCAGAAGACTAAGGAAGTTTGGCATGTCAGCTACGACTCTCACCAACTTTTACAGATGCACCATAGAAAGCATTCTTTCTGATTGTATCACAGCTTAGAGTGGCTTGTGCTCTGTCCAAGACCACAAGAAACTACAAAAGATCATGAATGTAGCCCAATCCACTCTGCAAACCAACCTCCCATCCATTGACTCTGTCTACACTTCCCACTGTCTTGGCAAAGCAGCCAGCATAAATAAGGACCCCACGCACCCTGGATATACTCTCTTCAACATTCTTCCGTCGGGAAAAAAATACAGAAGTCTGAGGCCACGTACCAACTGATTCAAGACCAGCTTCTTTCTTGCTGCCATCAGACTTTTGAATGGACCCACCTCGCATTAAGTTGATCTTTCTCTACACCCTAGCTATGACTGTAACACTATATTCTGCACCCTCTCCTTCTCTATGAACGGTATGCTTTGTCTGTATAGCCTACAAGAAACAATACTTTTCACTGTATAATAATACATGTGACAATAATAAATCAAATCAAATCAAAGATTAGATAGGCTGAGATTTTTTTACCCTGGAGTGTAGGAGGATGAGGGGTACACTTATAGAAGTTTTTTAAAATCATGAGGGGCATAGATAAGGTGAAAAGTCAAAGTCTTTTCCCCAGGGCAGTCCAGAACTGCCAGAGCATAGGTTTAAGGTGGTGATGGTCTAATGGTATTATTGCTAGATTATAAATCCAGAAACTCAGCTAATATTCTGGGGAGATGTGTTCGATTCCCACCATGACAGGTGGTAGGATTTGAATTCAATAAGTTATATCTGGAATTAAGGATCTACTGATGACCATGAAACCATTGTTGCTTGTCAGAAAAACCCATCTGCTTCATGAATGTCCTCTAGGGAAAGAAATCTGCCGTACTTGGCTGGTCTGGCTCACACATGACTTCAGAGTCACTGCAATGTGGTTGACCCTTAACTGTCCTTGGACAACTAGGGATGGGCAACAAATGGTGACCAGCCAGTGATGCCCATGTCCCACGAATGAATAAAAGATGAATAAAAGAAGATGAGAGGGGAAATATTTAAAAGAGACCCGATGGGCAACTTTTTCACAGAGTGTGGTGCATATACGGAATGAGCTGCCAGATGAGGTGCTAAAGCGGGTACAATTACACCGTTTAAAAGACATTTGGACAGGTACATGGATAGGAAAAATTTAAAGGGATATGGGCCAAACACAGGCAAATGGCTCAAGATCAGTTTAGGAGACCTTGGATGAGATGGGCTGAAAGGCCTGCTTCTGAGTTGTATATCTCTATGGCTTGAGTTAGACTTCAGCTGGACTATTGTATACACACTATAAGAGAGATGTGAATGCATTGGAGAGAGTGCAGAGGAATTTTGCAAGAATGGGATGAGAAAGTTCAGTGGTGAGGATAGATTGGCGAGGTTGGGACTGTTCTCTTTGGAAAGACAAAGACTAAGAGGAGGTTTGATAGAATTGTTCAAAATTGAGAAGGGGGGAGGGAGCTGGACAGAGTAGATAGGGAGAAACTGTTCCCACTCATAAAAGGATTCAGAATGAGATGGCGCAGATTTAAGGTGATTTGAAAAAGAAGTAAATGTGATTGAGAGAAAACTTTTCACACAGTGAGTGGTTTAGATCTGGAATGCACAGCCTGGAAATGTGGTGGAGGCAGGTTCAATCGAGGTATTTAAGAGGGAAGTAGATGATTTCTTGAATAGAAGCAATGTATATATAGGGGCAAAGACAGGGGAATGGCACTGAATCACGATGTTCATTTGGAAAGCAGGTACAGGCATGATGGACCAAGTGGCCTCCTTCTGTGATTCTGTGATTCTTCAAAGAATGGAGCATGATTGCTCTTGATTAGGCTTTACTAATGCTAAAGAAATGTAACGGTGAGCTCTTTGATGACTCACTCGGGAACTGCACGGCCCCCTGATGTGCTCCCATCCAAACAGAAAAAGTCCTAGTTTCAGTCCTAGGTCTGTACAGAGATCCCAGTTTCAATCAGGGTCAAAGTGGAAACATAGAAAAGCAGGAGTTGGCCATTTGGCCCTTCCAGCCTGCTCTGCCATTCATTTTGATCATGGCTGATCATCCAATTCAATATCCTGATCTCCCCTTCTCCCCATATCCCTTGATCCCTTTAGCCTCAAGAGCTATATCTAATTTCTTCTTAAAATCAGATAATGTTTTGGTCTTAACTACTTTCATGGGAATGAATTCCACATATTCACTACCTTCTGGGTGAAGAAATTTGTCCTCTCCTTAATTCTAAAAGGCTTACTCCTTATCCTCAAACTACATACCTTAGTCTGGATTCTCCCACCATTGGTAATATTCTTTTTGAATCTATCCCGTCTAACCATGTTAGAATTTTATAAGTTTCTATAAGGTTCCCTTTCACTCTTCTAAATTCCAGTTAATGTAATCCTAACCAATTTAGTCTCTCTGCATATGATGGACCTGCCATTCCAGGAATCAGCCTGGTAAACTTTCACTCTGTCTATAGCAAGGACATCTTTTCTCAGATAAGGACACCAAAACTGCACACAATACTGCAGACATGGCCTCACCAATGCTCTATACAACTGCAGCACAACATCCCTAACGCTATACTGAAATCCTCTCACCATGAAGGCCAACGTACCATTTGCCTTCTCTACTGCCTGCTGTACCTGCATGCTTACTTCCAGTGGCTGATGCACAAGGACTCCAAGGTCTCGTTGAGTATCCACCTCTCTCAATTTACACCCATTCAAGCAATAATCTTCCCATTATTGCTACTAAAGTGGATAACCTCACATTTATCCACATTATACTGTTAACTGCCATGCACGCGCCCAAACATTCAGCCTATCCAAATCACGCTGAAACATTTCTGCGTCCTCCTTACAGCTCACCATCCCACCCTAACTTTTTATCAGCTGCAAATTTGGAGATAGTAGATTCAGATCTCTCTTCCAAATCATTAACATATAATAAGAACAGTTAGGGTCCTAGCCTAGATGACTGCAGAACCCAATTAGTCACTGAATGCCAATCAGAAAATGACCCATTTATGCCAACTCTTTGCTTCCTATCTGCTAACCAGCTTTCTAACCATTTCAAGACATTACCAATAATCCCATACTTTACATAATAGTCTGTTATGTGAGATCTTGTTGAAAGCCTTCTGAAAGTCTAAATAAAGCACATCCACATTCTCCTTGGTCAATTCTACTAGTTACATCCTCTAAGAATTCTAATAGATTCATCAAGCATGATTTCCCTTTTGTAAATCCATGCTAACTTTGTTTGATTATACTACTGCCTTCTACATGCCAAGTTACGAAATCCTTGATAATAGACTATAGCAACTTCCCCAGTACCAATGTTAGCCTTACTGGTCTATAGTTCCCTGTTTTCTCTCTACCTCGCTTTTTGAATAGCAGACTTACATTAGCTACCATCCAATCTGTAGGAACTATTCCAGAGTCCAAAGAATTTTGGAAAAAACCACGAATGGATCTACTATTTCCAGGGCCACTTCCTTAAGTACACTGGGATGAGGATTATCAGGCCCTGGAAATTTATTCACCTTCAATCCCATCAATTTCCCCAAAATAACTTCTCTACTAATGCTGATTTCCTTCAGATCCTCACTGAAACATGTTTCTCTCAGCACTTCTGGTACATTATTCATGTCTTCCTTTGTGAAGACTGAAGCAAAGTACAAATTTAATTCCTCAACCACTTGTTTATTCCCTGTTGCTAAAGAAACTTTTACAGTCAGTTTTTATGTTCCGTGCCATCTTACTTTCAGGCTTTATTTTTCCCTTTTTAAACAATCCCTTGGTTCTCCTTTGCTAAATTTTAAACTGTGCCCAATCCTCGGGTCTATTGCTTTTTCTTGCCAATTTGTAGCCTCCTTCTTTGAATCTGATACTATCTCTAATTTCCCATGGTTTGGCCACAATTGGCCAAATTGGCACAATTGGTCACCTTGGAGCCATATCTCTCCAATGCCAACTATATCATATCCCTTTACATCTATCTGTGCAACTAATTTATCCATTTTATTTTGAATGCGCGGAGCAATCAGGTGCAAAACCTTAAGGTTTTAAAAGTTCTTTTTGTTTTCCTACTATTTTTTACTCGGTCCTTTTCTGACTCTGGCCCTTGATTTCTCTGCCTATCACTTTCCTTATTCTCCTTGCTATCTTCTCTTCTTCTTCTTAATTCCCCCTGCTCTGAATCATTGCAAAGGTTCCCATCCCCCTGCCACATTTGTTTAAATCCTCCCCATCTACTCTAGCAAATACTCCAGCCCCTGGACGTCAATCCTGATCATACCCAGCTGTTAGCTGTCCAGTTTCTACAGGTCTCACCTCCCCCAGGACCAGTCCCAATGCCCTAGGAATCTGTAACCTCCCCCCCATACCATCTTTTCAGCCACATATTCATCCTATGTACCCCACTGATTCTACTCTGACCAGCACGTGGCACAGGTAGTAACCCTGAGATCACTACCTTTGAGGTCCTGCTTTTCAACTTGCTTCCTAGCTTCCTATATTGTGTTTTTAGGACCTCATCCCACTTTTTACCTATGCCATTTGGGCCAACGTGTCCTACAACCACTGGCTGTTCGCCTTCCCTCTTCAGAATGTTCTGCAGGAGCTCTGAGACATTTTTGACCCTAGCACCAGGGAGGCAACATACCATCCTGGAGTTTCATTTGGGGCCACAGAAAGCCCTTACAATTGAATCCCCTATAATTGATGTGGTCCCACACTTTTTACCCCTCCTTTCTGCAGCAGAACCAAACATGGTGCAATGGATTTGGTTGTTGCTGTTTTCCCCTGAAAGGCCATCCCCTTCAACAGCATCCAAAATGGTAGATCTGTTTTACAGGGAATAGCCACAGGAGATTTCTGCACTGTCTGCCTAGCTCTCTTGCTCTGCCTGGTGGTCACCCATTTCCTTCCTACCTGTGGAATCTGAACCTGCTCTATATGTGCTTTCTGCGACACTCTTCACCTTGTAGATACTCCACAATGTCCCCAGCCACCACTCCAGCTCTGAAACGCGGACTTCCAGGGGATGCAGCTGGAGACACTTCCTACACACATGCTGGCCCAGGCACTGGAAAAGTTCCCAGCCTCCCACATGGAGCATGAAGAGCAGACCATGGCTTGGAGCTCTCCTGCCATGTCTTTCTCCTTTAAATTAAACTTTTGAAAGCTGTTTTGTTTCAGATTATATCCAATTCTCTACGTTCTTCTTTCATGCTTTTCGTTACTACCAAATATAACCTTTACAAACTATAAACCACAAAAATTCCCTCTGAGATTACGAGTGATAAAATTATTAAATTACTTCTGAGTAAGGGAGAGGAAAATTCAGCCAAATTTCCTGCTACACATTGGCATTCTGTGACTGAATCCAGAAAGTGATCCATCGGGTATGGCAAGGTTTGGGATTGATGGTAACTTCGGCACAGATCCCACCATGCATTGCCATGTCTTAGATCAGCCATGATCTTATTGAATGGCGGGGCAGGCTCGAAGGGCCAGATGGCCTACTCCTGCTCCTATTTCTTATGTTCTTATGTCTCCCTAACACCGAAAGGACAGCAGACATTGCAAACTTTTCAGCAGAGCGGAAAGGAAAATGAGCATAGGCTAAAATATAAAAATGCAGCTGGAATATATATGCCACATGGGGGAGGCATTGGCATAGTGGTAATGTCACTAGCATAGTAATCCAGAGACCCTGGAGACATGGGTTCAAATCCAACCATGGACACTGATGGAATTTAAATTCAATTAAATCTAGAGCATGACAACTATCATGGAGTCAACTATTGGAGAAGGAGCACGTCTGATCTGGTTTATGTGTCGCTCCAGACTGATGGGCTTTTTACTGCCTTATGTAAGGAATGAGCAGCCAATGCTGCCCTTGCCAGTGATACCCTCATCCCATGGTAGAATTTAAAAAATAAAGAGAGGTCAATAAGAAGGTGGCATTGAGGTAAACATATAGCGGGAATATAACATAATCAGGGAAAATGATGGATGGAAGTTTAATCCACAGCTGATTTCACTATTCTGGGGGCAAGGAAAACATGGGATGGCAACCTGTTTGTTGCCACCCCTTCTGGCTAAAACACATGATGCCAACAGTGACTCGACAGGAATTCAACTTTTCAGCATTTGATGCATTAAGACAAGGTTTCCATTTCCATCATGTAAGGATGCCCAGCCTCGGAGAGTTGCTGGCCAATCGTATAGCTGGCAGCTCTGGAGCCCCTGCAGTGCCAGCCAGGAGCGGTGGTCATTGCAGGGATTACAGGTAGTCCCATGATGCTCAGTGCAGTCCAGGGTTAGGGGTCACAGTGAGGGGAGTGAGGGACATGGGAGGTCGAAGAAAGATGACGTTGGTGGGGGGGGGGGGCAGCTGTCTCTGAATGGGCCTATGGGATCCACCAAGGAAGCCTCATAACTAAATCCATGCCATCTCCTCACCGCAGCCCCCAGTTGTGAGTAAAATACCCATGGGGACGGGATGAGAGATGGTCACTCAAGGGCCTCATTAGCCAGGAGGGAGGATAGGCTGCCCCTTCCCTGCCCCCCTGTATAATTTCATACCCATCGGGAGTGGGCATGTAGGAAGTGGCAAGGTCACCTGCTGGATTTGATGAGCACATCGCCTTCCATGCCACCAACGGGTAATGTAAAAATACAGGCCATAGAATCTTACAATACAGAAGGAGGCCATTTGGCCCATCATACCTAAGCTGGCTCTTTTGCCCTGAGGGAGGGGAAAACTGGTTGCAGCTTGAAGTAGGCAGTTAATCCCCAACCTTCCATTCCTCTCTCCCAAAATGAACATGCAGAGATTCAAGAAGGTGGGATTTTTCAGTTGCATTAACCCCCCAAACTAAAAAATCTCACCCGAAGTCAACAGATCTTTCCATGGTGCGCCCCTCACCTGCTCCAATTCCCACGGCAGGCGGGACGGTAGAGTTCACCCCAATTTGGGTTTTGAACTTGTGCACCACCTTTCACCTGCCATGTTCTCAGAGTGTGGGCCCTGACTTTGGACTCTGGTTTGAATCAGTATTAAGCATAGAGAGATAGATAGCAGATACAGACACCTCCGGGGCAAGCTTGTGCTCAGCAGCCAGAGCTATTCAGTATTTGTAATCTCCTGTCGAGTCTAGATTGGATGGCGCATAAATAACTAGCAGTGGAAGGTCAGGAAATTGGCAGGCACTCTTTGATTTTGTTCCAAGCGTCATTTATCATTCGCATTTTAATCGAATGAGAGTGTCTCTTCTCACAGTAGATAGATAACCAAGCAGTGCATGAGTTGCTGATTGCAGTCAATAGCACCCAGGTAACTCGGGAAGATAGCGATGTCAAACAAGTCTTTGATGGCTCTAGGTTGCTCGTGCATTGATTTTGGGCCAATATAATGAGTTGCCCTTAAGATTCACGCAATGGAGCCATGCTGGTCAATAACTAGGCCTCTAGATTCTTCAGTACAATCTTCATTCAATAAAAGTCTGCCTTCTCTAGTGCTCTCCCAATTACCCTTTATCTTGTATCCTTATACCATGTTTTCCTTAACGTTTGGAAAGCCTTTCTCTATAAAATATACTTTCAATGTCCCTTCTCCCCCTGAATCAGCTGTGTGTTTTTTCAGGTCAGTGACCACCATTCCCGTCTCGGAAAACCTTTGGAGGCTGTTTTTTTACATGTGGAGTGGCTTTGCAGCTGCGAGTCATTTTCCTGTTGGGCTCTGAAAGTCACAATTCCCACCCCCCTCCCACTGTTACAGTGGTGCCCAGAAGCACAGCATCCTGGCACTTCACACCCCACTTAACATATTTTCTGTGAAACTGCAATCTCAGAGCTGGGCTGGATCTGAACCAGTGCAAGCGTCTGGCTTTGGGACTGGGTGGAGGTTAAAGCTGGTGAAATTGACCATGTGTCATCAAGCCCACCCAGTCTGTAGCGTGCATGTCATCAACCCCCTAAGTGAGACGGTAAGTCAGTTTCAATCTGTAATTAGAATGATATTGACATTGAGTTTGAGTTTAACTTTGGGTTTTATGGGTTTCCTGGGCAAGAATAAAGGGGCAAGTGAGGGGTGATACACCAGTGGATCTTCTTCCATTCTCTTCCTGAAGGCAGGACCTTTGCGATTATTCACTGAACCACAGCAAAGTGTCGAGATTTTTACTATGGGTAGAGTGAAGAGGCAGGCCCCAAGTCTATCTCAGCCTGAACAGGGATCGAACCCCTGTTTCACTGGCATTAATCTGATCTAAATGTGAGCTGTCTAGCCAGCTCTGCTGGCCAGCTCCCTAAACCCAATAAATACATCGCTTTAGTTTGTTTCTTTATCTATTTGTGGGAAAGGGTTTGTTCAGTGCCAGCAGATCACTTCCACAATGTCAGTGCTTTGGAAGTCTGATCTGTGCCTTGGTTGCCTTTCTGATCAGGAAGGGCACAGCAGCATCGGAATTAGGAGGAGGAGTAGGCCATTCGGCCCTTCAAGCTGACTTCACCATTCAGTACGGTCCTGGCTGACCTGAATGTGGTCTCAACTCCTCTTTCTTGTCTGTTCTCTGTAACTTTTGATTTCCTTGTCTATTCAAAATCTGTCTAACTCAGCCATACAGTGGTTTAGCACTGCTGCCTCACAGCGCCAGGGACCCGGGTTCAGTTCCCGGCTTGGGTCACTGTCTGTGCAGAGTCTACACATTCTCTCTGTGTCTGTGTGGGTTTTCACCGGGTGCTCTGGTTTTCTCCCACTGTCCGAAAGACACACGGGTTAGGTGCATTGACCATGCTAAATCCTCTCTCAGTGCACCTGAACAGGCGCCAGGATGTGGCAACTAGGGGATTTTCAACTTCATTGCAGTGTTAATGTAAGCCTACGTGTGACACTAATAAATAAAACTTAGCCACGAATAAATTCCATGACCCAGTCTTCGAAGCTTTCTACAGGTGTCAATCCCGCATACTAACAACCTTTGAAAGAAAGGAACTCTCTTCATCCCTGTCTTAAACTGGAGACCTCTTATTCTTAATCTGTGTTCCCTGTACTAGTCATCCTCACCAGTGGAAACATCCTTCCGATATCAATCCTGTAAACTCCCTCAGGGTCTTACATATTTCAGTGAAATCGTCTCAGGTTCTTTTGAACTCTAATAGGACCAAAAGTATGGGCCAAGCTTGTTCAATCTTTCTTTATAAGATTAGACCGGATGAATCTACAGCAGCCCCCAAGCAGCAGCAACCAGCTGATCACAGACCTGCAACTCCACAGCAGAGAGATGCGGCTTTTTAAAAATTCGTTCAAGCGATATGGGCATTGCTGGCTAGACCAGCATTTATTACCCATCCCAAATTGCTCTTGGGAAACTGGTGGTGAGCTATTTTCTTGAACTGCTGCAGTCTGGTATAGGTACTTCCACCGTGCTGTTACGGAGGGAACTATGGAATCTCTACTGTGCAGAGAGGCCAATCGGCCCATTGGATCTGCACTGACTCTCCGAAACAGCATCCCACCCAGCACTCCCCCCACTCCCAGCTCAATCCCCGTAACCCTGCACATTTATCATGGCCAATCCACCTAGCCCAGACATACTTGGACCGTGGGAGGAAACTGGAGCGTCCGGGGGGAACCCATGCAGACACAGGGAGAATGTGCAAAGTCCACACAGATGATGACCCTAGGCCAGGAATTGAACCCAGCTCCCTGATGCTGTGAGGCAGCAGTGCTGCGGTATTCCAGGATTTTGCCATTTTGTAGAGAATTTCAGAGTCAACCACATTACTGTGGATCTGGAGTCACATGTAGGCCAGATCGGGTAAGGACAGCTGATTTCCTTCTCTAAAGGACATTAGTGAACCAGAAGGTTCTTTACAACAATTGACAATGGTTTCATGGTCACCATTAGACATTTAATTTGAATTCAACAATCTGATCTGGTGGGTACCCAGAGCACAAACCTGGGCCTCTGTATTACTCGTTCATTGATAGTACCACTACCCCACTGCCTCCACCAGCACCCTAGAACAAAGGACATTCCCCGCTAATGAGCTTTAGACCTGCAGAACGATCAAGGCACAGGTCACAGAGGCTGTCCGGAGGATTCTGTGAAGGGTGAAGATGAGGAGGACGGGGAATATCCTGAGGAGGAGCAGAAGGAGGAGAGGGAGGAGGAAAGGAGGAGGGCAAGTACGAGGGCAATGCACCACCAGCAACACACATTGATACCTGGGCTGTCTGGGTGATCTCAGATCAAAGTGAAGCTTGTTTACTTTCCACCAACCCCTAAACTCTTATGCAAAACCCTCTTTGGCTCCACCTCCATTATGTCACTAACACTGCATTTCACCACATGCTCCCTCACCTCGCATCCCCTCCCCCACCTTCCTCCACCCCTATTGGCCTTCATCAATTCAGGTCTTCCTGAACAGGGAGATATTATGACGAGATGGCTCATGTTATGGGGCTTAGGTTTCCTATAGAGCTTTCCAGACCTGGGGCGAATGTGGAATTCCATCCAAACCTCAATCACTTCAGATAGGAGTCCACAAAATGCTTGAGTTGTTCCAACCCTTCGAGAGCAGTTAGGACAGACCCCACTGGTTTTAAGGATGTGGATGTCTCTGGATGTGAGTTGGACATCAACAGACATGCAAGTTCTTATGGCGTTATTCAGCCCGTTTCTCTGCCATGCAGCATGTCCCCCACTCTGGTTCCCCTGGCAATCGGAATGATCTCTTCTACCAGTCACATAACCCTGTAATGGCAGAAGTGTGGATTTCTGGGCAGCGGTTCTCTAATGATAGCCGTTACTCCTGGTGGGAGAGAGCTACAGTGCCAGGCTTTCAGACTTTGTTCAGTCCCTAGTAAAAGACCAGCAGCTCCTGCAAGGAGACACAGAAAACTCCTCGGTGCAGAAACGGGAGCTGCAAGTCATAACTGAGACCTGGTAGAAGAAATACATCGCCAAGGCACACCATCGTGGAGAAGGCGTGATGTAAAGGTATTGCTGCAGGGTCTGAAGGCAGAAAGGGTGTTAAGACACACCCGATAACACAACTATATGAGTTCCTTTGTATAATTGGACATCTTTACTGTTCCTTTTCCCTGCTCCTAAATGGTGCAACATCTGCGGTTTTAGCAGGGGTAAATGCGGACTGCCCACACCCCTGCTCTGAGATACACTTGATGATGCATCACAGGATGTGGGTGAAGGTGACACTGTTCTCACTGTTCCTTCCCTGGTTAAGTCATTAAACTGCTTTTTGTGTTGGAGCCAGAAGTATGGCACTATTCACCAGCTGCTGATCTCTTCTGTCAACTGGATTTTCTTGCTTTCCATTTTATTGGCAATTATCTGTCAAATTGTTGTGAATGGTGGTGGACAACTAAAACCATTAACCAGAAGGGGTGGCTTCAAAAGCATCCCCGTCCTCAATGATGGGAGAGGCCAGCACATCAGTGCAAAAGCTGAAACCTTCACAATCACTTTCGACAAGGAAGTACTGAGTGAATGATCCTGAGGTTGCCAGCATCATTGATGCCAGCCTTCAGGTAATTTGATCCATTCTCTGAGAAATTAAGGAACGGTTGAAGGTATTGGATATAATAAACACTATGGGCCCTGACAACAGCGTGGCTATTATACTGTGCTCCAGAACTAGTGGTGCCTCTAGCCAAGCTGTGCCAATGCAGCTGCAACGTTGATATCCATCCAACAATGTGGAAAATTACCCAGTTATGTTCTTACCATAAATAGCAGGACAGAGCAGGGCAATCCAGCCAATCAGTCCCATCAGTCTCCTGCCAATCATTAACAAAGTGATGGAAGGTGTCATTGACAGTGCTATCCAGCAAGACTCACTCAGCAATAACCTGCTCATCAATGCTCAGTTTGGGTTCTACTGGGGCCACTCTGTTCCTGACCTCATTAAAGCCTTGGTCCAAACACTGATAAACTAGCCAAATTCCACAGGTAAGGTGAGGATGTTTGCTGTTCACATCAACTGATTGCAGCACCATGGAGTCCGAGAGAAACTGAAGCCAGGAGGAAAATTCTCCACTGTGTGGAGACATATCAAACACATTGGAAATTGTCGGGATCTTTTCACTCTTCATACATTGCTGCAGGACTTCCTCAGGGCAGTGTCCTAGCCCCAGCCATCGTCAGCTGCTTCATCACTGACCTTCCTCCCAAAATTGGACATTAATGGGAATATCTGCCGATTACAACATTAAGCCTCATTAATGACTCTTTATAGACTGAAGAAATCCATGTCCATGTGCAGCAAAACCTGGGCAATGTTCACACAGGTGGCAAGTAAGACCACACAAGTGCCAAGAAATGACCATCTGCAGCAGCAGAGGGTCTACCATATCCTCTTGACATTCAATGGCATGACCAAAGCTGAATCCCCCACTATCACCATCCCAGGTGTTACCATTGACCTGAACTAGTCTTATAAACACTGTGGCTATGAGAGTATGTCAGAGGTTAGGAACTAACTTCTTGACACCCCAAAGCCTGTCTAACATCTGCAGGTCACAAGTCAGGAGTGTGATGCCATTCTCTCCACCTTCCTGGATCAGTGTACCTCCAACAGGATTCAGGAAATTCCACACCAAACAAGCTAAAGCAGTCAATTTGATTAGCACCCCATCCACCACCTTCACAATTCACTCCCTCAACTATCAGAGCACAATAGCAGCAATGTGTAACATCTTCAAGTCTCCTTCATCATCCTGACTTGGAAATATCATAGAATACCTATGGTGCAGAAGGAGACAATTCAACCCATTGAGCCTGCATTAACAATTATCCCACCCACGCTCTATCCCCATTCCCCCCATGACACTAAGGGGCAACTTAGCATGGCCAATCCACCTAACCTGCGCATTTTTAGACTGTGGGAGGAAACTGTAGCACCTCAGGAAACCCACGCAGACATGGGGAGAAAGTGCAAACTCCACACCGACAGTGACCCAAGGCTGGAATTGAACCTGGGTCCCTGGCACTGTGAGGCATCAATGCTAATCACTGTGCCATGGTGCTGCCCTCTATTCTTGTCTATATGTTGTCATCCCT
Source organism: Carcharhinus amblyrhynchos (assembly GCF_965287045.1). Taxonomy (NCBI): domain Eukaryota; kingdom Metazoa; phylum Chordata; class Chondrichthyes; order Carcharhiniformes; family Carcharhinidae; genus Carcharhinus; species Carcharhinus amblyrhynchos. The sequence goes on from NC_137341.1 coordinate 15,544,595, forward strand.
TCACTGTCTTTGGGTTAAAAACCTGGAATTCCCTTCCTAACAACAATATGGATATAGGGCCCACACCACATGGTCTTCAGCAGTTCAGGAAGGCAACTCCTTCTCAAGGGCACTTAGGGACAGACAATAAGTGCTGGCCTTGTCACTGTTACTCACATTCCAAGAATGACTTTTTAAAAAAATCTCCTAATTGAATTAAGCATTGCAAATTTGATTACTTCATTATGCTCTTGGAAAAGATTGATTTCAGATAAATGCAATTTTAATGCTTTCAGTAAATGGACTAAATCAAAAATCGAGGGAACCACATGGTACTGCAAACCAAGCTTTTTCTTACATTATTACGCATCTTTAAACATGATATAATGGTTAAAAACTGCAAGAGATTGACGGCCTTTCTATACCCAGAGAAGATTGTGAAATGAATTCAGAATTTTCCATATGACTATGCACATCCGAATTTCCAGCTTTACTTTAAACGTGAGATTCCAATGTCACAGATTAATTGCCCAATACTCATTCTCATACTTTACAATGTCAGCTGAGAGTCATGATTGGATTTCTACTCTGTAATAACTCTCAGATGCCAGCTCAATACATATAATTATTCACGAAGAACAGACTAAAGCCAGTAACGTGAAGCTTCCTACTCTATGTGACACAGTTTAGTTAGTTTAGGTTTAGCTCAGAGGTGAATTGTGACAAGGTTGGTTCAGCTTTAAATTGCACTGTGACCCAGAATGTCCCTGAGTGAGGACAGATCCTTACTAAACCAAGCTTGGGGTTCCACTGAAATGGGGGCATTGATTCCCTGGACTGGGCTCCATGTGAGTCTCACCGAGAGTCAAAAGCCTATAAAATTAAGACATATATGATTGTGAATCACCAACATGGCTGGCAGGGGTGCTTTATAGCATGGTTCAGTTGTGTGTTGTCAATTCTAGTAATGCTAAGCAGGCTTTCCAGAAGTTTCTATGTGTGTGATACACATGGCACAAATCAAGTGGAGTGGAGTTACAAGTTTCTGGGGTGCGAGCTTTCCTGGCTAGGCCAGCTTTTATTGTCCATGCCTTACTCCCCGGCAAAAGGTAGTTGTGAACTGCCTTCTTAAACCATCCATAGTTACACTTACATTGCTGTTAGGGAGGGAGTTCCAGCACTTTGACCCAGCTGTGGTGAAGGATGGGTGATATATTTCCAAGTCAGGATGGTAAATACTTGGAGGGGAGCTTCCAGGTAGTGGTGTTCCTATGTGTCTGCTGCCCTTGTCCCTCGATGCTAGCAGTTGTTGGTTTTGAAGGTACTGCCTATGGAACCTTGGTGAGTTCCTGCAGTGTATCTTGTAGATGGTACACACTGCTGCCACTGTGTGTCAATGGTGGAGGGAGTGAATGTATATGGTTGGGGTGCCAGTCAGGCACAATGCTTTGTCCAGGATGGTGTCAAGTTTCTTGAGTGTTGCTGGAGCTGCAGTCATTCAGGCCAGCGGGGAATGTTCCATCACACTCCTGACCTGTGTCTTGTAGACGGTGGACAGGTTTGGTGAGTCAGGAGGTGAATTACTCACTGCAGGATTCCCAGCCTCTGACCAGATCGTGTAGTACTTTGGATGCATCTGTAGACCTTATGTGGACATCATTGCAACATAGCTTTGCTGAACAGGTCAATGCAATGTCAGGAAAGCAAATTTGGTCAACACATTGCAGTCAGTATCTTCATTAATGATTCCAGGAGCAACAAGTGTTATACAGCAGGATGGACCCTGTTCTGGGGCTATTTAAAGGGACAGTTAACAGGTGGGGCTGAGGAACATTTGACTTGCTTTTTCTGAGGCAATATTTGTAAAAGCATTGTGATGATCTTCTGGGATGTATTGGAGGATTCTATTGAGCATAGGAAGGAGGGAAGGCCAGTGCCTTACATAGCTTTGGGAGCAGTTGTTGCAGTACCATGTGGTCTAAAAGACCAGGACATGGAGAGGAGGAGGTTGAGAGGGTCAGTTCTGTGAGAAAGGAGGGAATGAGACTCCCCATACAAGAAGGTCGTATCTCCGGAAGGCGTTTCTGGAGTTGCAGTCCTACTGAGCAATGAGTCAGGAGCAATGCCTGAGGAGGCAAAGTCTCACAGGGAAAGTTGATACAGAATTGTGTCATTTAATACAAAAAAAATCATTCTGGGATATGGGAGTCGATGGCTAGGCCAGCATTTATTCCAATTCCAATTCTCTTCCCACACTCCAACGTTTATTGCCCATTCCTAATTGGCACCGAGAAGGTGGCGGTGAGCTGCCTTCTTGAGCTGCTGCAATCCATGGGCTGTAGGTACACCCACAGTACTTCACAACACATGGGAACATTCTTTCTGAATCTGTCAGTCTGGCAGTGCTGCCATTGAAGCTGTCAGCACATCCAGGATGGAAAGGATGGGCCCCAAGCCCTGCAGGATGCCCTGTGCTACAGTGGAGCCTATCTCCACATTACCAGTCAGTGACTGAAATCTCTCCAGCACCAAGCATTTGAGTCTGCAGGTTCCTGAGTGTATTCCTATAGCTTGCCCCATTAAGATTCTCATCTAAGACCCCTGCAGCAGAGCTGGTGTGAAGCCTTACTCTCCAGGGAGGTCATATACATGCAGGCCTATCTCCCTGGCTTGGAGAAAGAGCAACTCACCACATGATGATCCTAACTCCACAATGGCCTCTAATGTTCATGCGCTGCCAGTTTCCGAGTGGTGACTGTAAGATCAAGAGATAGTACCTCTTCTTCAGCCTTGTTTTCCTTCTTATTCGGCTTTTCAGAGGCTGAGCAGCCATCAATTATAGAATCATAGAATCCTTATGGTGCAAAAGGAGGCTATTTGGCCCATCAAGCCTGCACCAACAACAATCCCACCCAGGCTCTATCGCCTAACTCCACATAGTTACTCTGCTAGTCCCCTGACACTAAGGGGCAATTTAGCATGGCCAATCCACCTAACCTGTACATCTTTGGAGTGCGGGAGGAAACAGGAGCACCCGAAGGAGAGTCACGCAGACACAGGGAGAACGTGCAAGTTCCACACAGACAGTAACCCAAGGCCAGAATTAAACCTGGGTCCCTGGCGTTGTGCGGCAGCAGTGGGGTGACACTGTGCTGCCCTATCACCAACATATTCAAGAAGCTCAGGATAAAGGGGAAGAGTGGGTGGAGAAGGAACATAAAACAGCAGCTCATCATCATCACTTATATGTTACGATCCAGTTAGGGATCAATGACACCATTGTTTAAATTAGACAAAGTTTAAAATCCCGATTTCCCACAAGGAGAATTAAACCATAAGATTCCATGAATTTTATACAAATAAAATAAAGTACAAAATCAGATAATGAATGTAATCTACACTCGATCTACAATCTTATACTCGAAGATACAGAATTAACATGAGGTGAATATAAATTAACAAACTGTGGCCCAACACATCAGACTACACATTAAATATCAGATGTGATCAAGACAGATCCCACCCAGATGTCAATGACCTGACCTCTGTGAATCAAAACATTTAATTAAACTCTGTTCTTGCTCACGGAATCAGCCCACTTCTACCATACGCACAGCTCTCCAGAATGTCCACTGAGCCCGAACTGCACAGAATGACTCCCAGGGCTTCGCTGTGAGCTGAAAACCACACAAGGTCCAAACTGTAACTCTGAATTGCAGCACACAGCCCTCAGGGACTTCATGAGGCTTAATTGTCTGCATCCTGCTAATAGCAGCACGTTTCCAGTGTGAAACCTTTTCTCTGCTGCAGAATACTCTCAGATAAATTGAAACCAGAGAACCTTCTAAATTGCATCCATCTCAGTGACAGCGCAGTCTTTCAGGTTTACTGAATGCTTTTAAACTAATTTAGCTTTAACTCCCAAAACAAAACATCACTCTGAACTGCCTTTCTTTGCAAGCAGTATCGACATCATTGGTGGGATTTTCTGGCTGCACTTGCCCCAAAATCAAAACATCCTTCCCGAGGTCAATGGACCTTTGGATGGTTTGCCCCATAGTGGGCGGGGTGGGAAAATTCTGCCCCATGTCTCCTGTTCTAAGAAAGTCCAGCTGCTGTTTCTGGCTCTATCTCTTCTATTCTGACTTTATTTATCAAATACAAATAACATTCTGAACAGTTATTTTCTTTCAGGTGTTGAGGCAATCCCTAAAGTGCCTCAGTTATCTTACCCTCACAACAACAATCTTCCCAGAACTAAACGCTACCTCTAATATATTATTATGAACCCTGAACTTGACATTCATCACATCTGCCCTCAAGCCGGGTGTCGCTGGCTTTATGTCATTGGTCCTGAATATTCATTGCACCAACTTAGAATCATAGAAAATCATAGAAACCCTACACTGCAGAAAGAGGCCATTTGGCTCATTGGGTCTCGCCAACCACAATCCCACCCAGGCCCACCCCCATATCCCCAAATTTTTACCCACTAATCCTTCTAACCTATGCATCATTTTAGCACGGCCAGTCAACCTAACCCGCACATCTTTGGACTGTGGGAGGAAACCAGAGTACCCGGAGGAAACCCACACATACACGAGGAGAATGTGCAGTGATCCAAGCTGGGAATCAAACCAGGTCCCTGGCACTGTAAAGCAGCAACACGAGCCACTTGTCAAGGGTGCTGAGGTAATGCAGGCAAGCCGACCCTCTAACTGAAGTCTGGCCTGAGCTGACGTGTGCCCCTTTCCCCGTGGGTGATGTGTTGTTGAACAGCTGCAGCTTGTGGAGGTGTGAGAGCAGCTGGTATGTTTGGGAGGGTTGTGTGTGGGTGAGGTGAGATGTAAGGATGTTTTAGGGGTGACTCCTGGGTGCTGGGGGGTGTTGCTGGGTGAGTGGTGGGTGTGTGCAGTGTGAGAGGTGAACGGTGTAGTGGTTGTGAGATACAATTTGCAGGTGTATTCACTCATCTTGACCACCGAAGTGAAGATATTAGACGACTTTTGGCACTGCTGCCACGTCCTGTCAGTGACACTGAGCATTGGCCATGCTTTCCACCTGCTCCCATTCCCTTTTGAGGCTCTGTCTGGAATGATTCTTGTGCCTTGTTGGCTTCTCTTCTGGTCTCCAGTGTCTGAGCAGTGTCCCCAGACTGGTATCGGTGAAACAGGGAGTCCTTTTCCTGGCACGATGCACCATTCCGTTTGCCCAGGTGATTATTCAGCAGCCCGGAGTGCATTGCTGCAGTGCCCTTTTCAAAACCATTGTGCCAGGAGCACATGGTTGCTTTGGAATACTACCCAGCCCTCTGGCATTGTGTGCAGGATGCCAGTAAGAGCTGGTCAGTCCTGGAGCTGCTCTCGACCACGCTACTTTAATGGAGATGAGGTATGTGTACCAATTTTATCATCTGCCCACCTTGTTTGAAACCAATTGGGGCAAGTTGTGAATCACAAGCCTGCATCTGAAAATGGGGCGAACTGGATGGCCCAACGTAAATTCTGGATATCGTGATTTGTAACAGAACCAATCATAAAAGATTAACGAAATAAGATAACAAGAAAATTTGTGAGCAAGTGGAAGTGTGTCCAGATTTAAGATGAAAGCTCATTAATGCTGACCTACCAACCATTACAATTCTCTTCCCGTACCTAGTGGTGCACTAAGGCAGACTTTCATCTAATACTATAGCTAATCATTCCCGGATCAGGTCACTAGCCTGTTGCCAGAGGCTTATATCTTGAGAGACACCACTCCACATCAGACATGGCTGACCAGGAGTCTCTCCCATTCGTACTGCCAGCCATTGGTGTGTTTGGGAAGATTTGTAAATCACTCAACTTGTTTGACCATGAAATGTACACATCTTCCTTGGCCATCAAGTCTTGGGATGGGACTCAAACCTGGTGCTGCTCAGTGGCAGGGATGTTACCCACAGTGCCACAACACCTCCCCTTCCATCCTTTGGTAAAAGAAAATATGACTTTTTAGGACACTTTATATCTTCAGTATTTATATCCCTGTATCCTTCCCTTGAAGAATCAAAATGGTTATTTTATTGAACGCATTACTGTACAAACACCTACAAACTGCATGGGTAATATTTGTAAATGCAGTAGTCAGATTCTTCTTGTTAAAGATCTAACACATGAAACTGTCACTGTGTTGCGTGGTACCATTACTTCAAGCACATGCCAACACTAAGTATCTTTTGTCAATGTTGCATTAGAAGTGTTTAATTTAAGTGAGAAATGAACTCTACTTGAGCCTTACAAGAGAACTGATTTGTCTTTTTGAAATCAGCTTTCCTTGTATAGAGTTTCTTTTTAAACACAGATAATAAAAAGAGTTCTTTCCCATTGGAGTTTCTCTCCTACTTCTAAACATGCCACATTATAATGTACCTGGTGTGTTCCCTTTGGCTAAAGGTGTGAATCTTGCAATCACACACACAATTGTTCTAGTTCTGAGCCTATTCAGTAACGATGAATTCTTAGATGTGTTTCTGCAACACTTTCCATTCTTTAAAGAGTGGAAATTTGGCAGTGGTGATATTGCTCTCTCTTTGTTAACTACTCTAACTCTCACAGATTCTATCGTCAATTCCCTGTGGGAGTTCCAAATCTCACGTGGTTCCCTGCACTTGCACAGATTCCTGCTAGCTTTCTCCAATCTTCTCAGCATCTATTTTCTCATTGGTGACCACCTTACTGCCAAGCAGATTATTTCTGAGCAGCAAGCTTCTCTCTGCTACCAGCAGTTTGGGAACAGTTCCTATTGTCACCAGGCTTGAGACAGGCTCACACTGAAGGAGTGGGACAGATATGTATCCTCCTCCCACTCCACTGATCAGTGCCTAGGCTTCTGGGGAGGACTCAGGAGTTAAGCTTATGTTACAGATTCATTGGCCCCTATATTCTGAAGTAAGATAATGGTCTTGCTCACATCCTTGGATAGGTATGGGAACACTATTCCTGAAAAGAAAAAACTCTGAAAGCTCTCTGGACATTTGTTTGGTTAAGTCACACATGGGGCCATGTCTCAGGGAGCTAGTATCTGCAGCGAGAGTCCCTGCCTGTTTTGCTACACTATCTACTGGGGCCTTCCTCTGGGGGCTAATATTGTGAAGTCCTATAAGACCCGTGGGCTTCCCTTTTAACCTCCAGCATTCAGGTCTGGAATGTCCTTATCTTGTTACTGTGGGAAAGTTCTGATATCCATGTTGTCCTTTCAGACTGAGGAAGACTTCTCGCATCCTGGTTTGTGCCTTCCTACCTGGATGTGGCCCCGTTCCTGTCCACGTTGCTCCTCTCACTGCTCCAATAGTTTTGGGGCTGATTTGGAAAGGATCTGCTTGAGCTGGTAGTCATGATGTGGAGATGCCGGCCTTGGACTAGGGTAGGCACAGTAAAAAGTCCACCAACACCAGGTTAAAGTCCAACAGGTTTATTTGGTAACACAGACTTTTGGAGCACTGCTCCCTCATCAGGTGAGTGGAGAGGTGGGTTCACAAACATGGCATATATAGACACAGACTCAATTACAAGATAATGGTTGGAATGCGAGTCTTTACAGGTACAGGCAATGCGAGTGGAGAGAGGGATAATCACAGGTTAAAGAGGTGTGAATTGTCTCAAACAAGACAGTTAGTAGGATTTTGCAAGTCCAGGCCAAATGGTGCGTTGATAGGCCTATAAGTTGATAGGTGAGGTGAGGGGAAGAGATAGAGAAAAAGAAAAGGAGAGGAAAAGAGAAAGAGAAAAGGAGAGGGAAAGAGAGAGAGAAAGAGAAAAGGAGAGGGAAAGAGAGAGAGAAAGAGAAAAGGAGAGGGAAAGAGAGAGAGAAAGGGAGAAGGCGAGGGGAAGAGAGAGAGAAAGGGAGAAGGCGAGGGGAAGAGAGAGAGAAAGGGAGAAGGCGAGGGGAACATAAGAACATAAGAACATAAAGAGAAAGAGAAAGGGAAAAAGAGAGGGAAAGAGGGCAAGAAAGGGAAAATGAGAAGAAATCCCCATGGAAACATTGGAAATGGAGTTAGCAGCACGAAGGGAGAGAGAGATTAGACCGTTTGAAGCTTCTCTACCTGGTAACTGCCCATACCTCCCTACGCCAGAACCCACCTTGAGGCTTGTAAACATGCTGGACTGATTGCTAACTCTGAAGAGAGTGATGTGGAATCCTTTCTCAAACTTTTAGGACAGTTCAAATGGCTATTAGATATGTGGATCTTTTTAATTCACAGGCAGCTGTTGGGGAGAGCCCAAGGGCTCTACTCCACGCTCACTCCTGATGCCTCCGTAAGTTATGACCACTACCAAAGCTTCCATCCTTACAGCCTGTGAGATAGTCTGGAAGCCAGTCGCCTACAGTTCCAGAACAGTCAGAGGAAGCACGTGCAGATCTACCCAGAGTTCAAACAGTTAAAGCAAATTGCATCCAACTGGTGGGTCTATTCTTTAGAAGTACGGCGCACCTACAGAGGATTGATATTGATATTGATAACATAAGACTGCTCTCAAAGGAGCACAGCATCTTCATTGCCTGGGATGCAGCAGTCAAGGCAATAGATTTCACCCTTTTCTCTCTCTCTGTCTCTCTTTTCCTCTCCTTTCTTTCTCTCTTTCGCTCCCCTTTTCTCTTTCTCTATCTCTCCTTTTTCTCTCTCTCTTACCCCCTCTTTTTCTCTCTCTCTATCTCTTCCCTCTCCTTTCTTTCTCTCTTTCGCCACCCCCCCCAACCTTTTCTCTTTCTCTATCTCTCCCCCTCTCCTTTTCTCTCTCTCTCTTTCCTGCTCCTTTTCCCTCACCCAAAGCCCAGGATGGGCTTTTCTAGTCCCTCCGCTGCCTGTCTCCTCTGGTCCTGCTGAAGTTGACCCCTCATGTCAGGTTCCCTGGCAGTGGGCCGGGTGAGTTGCACATGAGCCCGCAGACTTCAATAGGAGCAGAAGGTCCTGCTGATGGCCAAATGCTGTCTGCATCCACTGTGGAATAATCTGCCACGGAGTGGGAAGGGAGGGATAGAAAATCCCGGCCTCTGGCTGCATCTGACATTCTGAGCTTTTCCAGCTCACATCTGATTAGAGGAAAGGGTTTGGTGTCAGGATTTAAATCTTCACCTACTTGATCTGTTTGATAAGTGAGATATAAAAGCTCCATCCAGCAACTGGAGTAGCTTACTTCTTTTAACTGTACTAGGTATTTAACTCCCGAGCTACAGCTTTCAGTTGTTCTGTGCTTTAAGTTGCTAACATTTGTAACTTGCTCCCCTTTTCCTGTGTGGTCCAATTCTATAAGCAATATGCAGCAAACTCACTTGATGATTAACTCAGAAGGTTAGTTTATTCCATATTCACACCTGAGGTGGTAGGGGTGCCAGGGTGGGATTAATGGGGATGGGTTGCAACTCACACACAAACACACATAGACACACACATACACGCACACACACACACATACATGTACACACACACGTGTATACATATGCAAACATACGTGTGCATGTGCACACACGCACATGCTTTTAAAATAAACAGACTTAAAGAGTTGAGAGATGGTATCTGGTTGCTTGGTCAGCTGGGAGCCTTGCTGTTGGTCTTTAGCATTAGAAGCATTGGAAGACTGATCTGCGAGGCCAGAAATATAACAAAACAGTCCAAAAGGCTTCAAAAATGAGGTCATGTGATGTGGCCCATTACTGAGTTAATTGCGGCTTCATATGTAGATTCTGTGCCCCTCATCAAAATCCATTATTTCCCTTAGGAATGCAATGTGGCTGTTAACACCTTCTCAGGTATAACAAGTTTCAATGCCCATGTCTTTGTCACAACCTCGGCTAGAGAGCCAATTCATCCACTCGTCACCTAGTTTCATCTTATAATGTAACCTTACAATGGGGTGTGAGATTTCACGGGAATGAGAGTGAACTCTTTTCTCTTGCATGCTCTGTTGGTAGCTTCCAGAACAGATGGTTATTCCTGTGAACCATGTGACTGGCAGTAGCCATCTTATGGTTAAGCAAAAGTCCATTTTAAAAATAGCAAAAAAGAATAAAGTTTGATGTGCACATTTTATTAATTTTCATGTTTGATTGACATGTCATTGAGATCACAAAGGATGCTTTGCTTTGGAAGATGTATGAATTTAACCCTTCCTCATCACCCAATCTTACATTGCAATAACTTTAAGAAGTCTCACAATGCCAGGTTAAAGTCCAACAGTTTATTTGGTAGCATGAGCTTTCGGAGCGTTACCCCTTCATCAGGTGAGTGGAGGACTGGGTTCACAAACAGGGCATATATATACAGACTCAATTACAAAATAATGTGAGTCTTAACAGGTAATCAAGTCTTTACGGGTGCAGACAATGTGAGTGGAGAAAGGGTTAAGCACAGGTTAAGGAGATGTGCATTGTCTCCAGCCAGGACAGTTAGTGAGATTTTGCAAGCCCAGGCACGTTGTGAGGGTTACAGATAGTGTGACATGAAACCAAGATCCTGGTTGAGGCCATCCTCATGCGCGCAGAACTTGGCTATCAGTTTCTGCTCAGCAATTTTGTGTTGCCATGTGTTGTGAAGGCCGCCTTGGAGAATGCTTACCCGAAGATCAGAGGCTGAATGCCTGTGACCGCTGAAGTGTTCCCCGACTGGAAGAGAACACTCCTGCCTGGTGATTGTCGAGCAGTGTTCATTCATCCATTGTCATAGCGCCTGCATGGTCTCCCCAATGTACCATACTGTGGGACATCCTTTCCTGCAGCATATCAGGTAGACAACATTGGCCGAGTCACAAGAGTATGTATTGTTTATCTGGTGAATGGTGTTCTCACATGAGATGATGGCATTGTGTTGTGATATCTTTGCTCTTCAGTGCAACTAAAAAGGCCATTACATCACTTACTCTGTGACTTCCCATTTGATTTTTACTTTATTCAATCAGCATACTAAGTGAAAAGGCTTGACAGCACAATCACAGGGCCTGATATGAACAAATGGGTGGCATTGTGACACTGTGGCACAGTAGTTAGCACTGCTGCTTCACAGTGCCAGGAGCCTGGGTTTGATTCCTGACTTTGGTCACTGTCTGTGCGGAGTTTGCACATTCTCCCCGTATCTGTGTGGGTTTTCTCCGGGTGCTCCGGTTTTCTCCCATGTTCTGAAAGACATTGTGGGTAGGTGCATTGACCCGAATGGGTGCTGGAATGTGGCAGCTAGGGGAATTTCACAGTAACTTCATTGCAGTGTTACTGTAAGCCTTACCTGTGACTAATAAATAAACTTTAACTTTCCTTTTTTTTTAACAAAAGCAGGTCACAGTGATTGCGGGACATCAGAAGTGAAACCAGACAAAATGCTGGCAAGTCTTCAGCATGATAAACAGTTTCAGCAGCAGAAGTTAACACTTCAGGTCAGTGAGCTTCAGTCAGTAATCTGTTTCTGATGCCTGACCTGCTGAGTATTTCCTGCGTTTTGATTTTACATGAACAGCCTTATCTCTACGACTACAGAAGTTAAAAAAACCACACAGAAGTATATCCATGAGAGGATTAAAACTATCCACGGCTATTTTATGTGATGGCTGCATACTTGAGAATATTGCCTGTCAGCTATATTTGCAGTTTTTTAACACTGAGATGTAATGACAGGAGTGAATTTAGTGATTTGTTCATTCATTTTCACCATGGCTTCATTTTTTTAATTCATTTTGAGCCATGGGCATCGCTGGCTGGCCAGAATTTATTGCCCATTCTAAGTTGCCCTTGTTCAGAGGGCAATTGAGAGTCAACCACATTGCCGTGGCTCTGGAGTCACAGGTAGGCCAGACCAGATAAGGACAGCAGATTTCCTTCCCTAAAGGATGCTAGTGAACCAGATGGGTTTTTCAGACAACCGACAATGGTTTCAAGGACACCAGTGGATTCTTAATTCCAGATTTTTTTTTAACTGAATCCAAGTTCCACCAGATGCTGTGTTCAAATCCGGGTCCCCAGAACATTAGCTGAGTTTATGGATTAGTAGTCTAGCCACTAGGCCATTGCCTCCCCTGGCTCCTTCTCTGAGTCTCCCTCAATCAACGTCTCAATGTTATCCACCTATCCTGCTTTTCGTCTTCCTCTTGTGTTTTTACTTTCAATTTCCTCCACAACTGTTGCCAGGATAAGGCTGTGTTTCCAATGTGGCTATCTTTCCCTTTCTAATTGAGTGTCTGACTCACTCGTTTTCCTTCCTGTCCATCCACCTGTTTCTGAGCATCGTCCAGCACACCCACATTTCAGAAGCTGTTATTCTCTCTCATCCTCTTTATCTCAGAGAGCAACATTCCCCACTAGGACTGTGCTAGATATTATTGCTCAGCTTTGTGCTGATCCTCTTGGGGCTTCATAAGTTACTGCAGTCACTGGTCACACCTCCTGTAGTTAATCTAACCTGGATTTCATTCTTTGATGTAGCTCCTCTGTTTATTATTGAGCCAAGCCATTTGAATTTGTCCACTGCCTCCATCTCAGTGCTTTCAATCTTGACTTTTCCATTCAGTGACTTAATGATTGTTCAGTGATGAATTTAGTGATAAGTTAGCATAAAATGAATTTCTTAACTATTTCTCAATCTGTATCACCAACTGGCCATGGAATGATAAGTGGCAAAGGACCATGGGAACAGGAGCAGGCCATTCAGCCTATCAAGGCTGCTTTGCTATTCATTTAGATTGTGGCTGATCATCTACCTCAATGCCATCTTCCTGCACTTTCGCCATTTTCTTTGATGTTGTTAGTATGCAGAAATCTATCGTTTTTCTGTCTTGAATGCACTCAATGCTAAGCTTCCACAGCCCTCAAGGGAGAGAATTCCAAACCTTCACCAACCTCTAGGTGAAAAAATTCCCCCTCATCTAGATTTAAATGATCTCGCTCTTATTCTGAGATTAGGAGAAGCTACGGGTATGAGTCATAAGCCAAATCTGATAGAAGTTGCTGGAAGGCAAATGAAGGGGCGTGTGTGTGAGGTGAGTGGTGCTGCAGTCAATAAGAAATGGCATTGTGAAGATACATTCGCTGACCTTGTGTGAGATCATTAAACTTCTTGTGGCACTGTATCCAGGAGCTTGCAACCACACTGTCAGCACTGACCATGATGGCTAGCTGCTCACCACTGCCTGCTCAATGTCTGCCTGGTGAGCCTCCTGCTCTGTCCATCTCTTGCAACAATACCCTCAGTGCTGGCTTAAAGAACCTTGGAGCCATCCTTTTGCCATGTGCTACCATTCCAGTGTTTTTCCCAGATCAGACCCATGCTTAGAATCACTAATATTGACTGGGGCACCCAGGGTGGCATAGTAGTTAGCACTGCCACCTCACAGCGCCAGGGATCTGGGTTTGATTCCCAGCTTGGTTAACTGTTTGTGTGGAGTCTGCATGTTCCCCCTGTGTCTGCATGGGTTTCCTCCCACATTCCAAAAAAGGCATGCTGGTTAGGTGCATTGGTCATACTAAATTCTCCCTTAGTGTAACCAAACAGGTGCTGGAGTGTGACGACTAGAGGATTTTCATGGCAATTTCATTGCAGTGTTAATGTAATCCTATTTCTGATGGATAAATAAAAGTTAACTTTACTTTAAGTGCACTTCCCCTTTAAGTGGTGCAGGCTAACTGAACTCATGCTGGCCTTTTACAGTTTTGTTCCACTTGCAGCCACTCAACAACATATTCAAAGGTGGATGTACAACACAATGTTAGAAGTGAGCAGGCAGCATGAAGCTTGTGTCAGCATTGGGGCAAATGGGTTAAAAGCACCTTGTAATTCCTGTGTCGGATTTATCCCCCCAAATATATTTTACACGGTCAAACTGTACTTATTGTGTATAAAAGAAAGTTATGTCAAGAAGAGTCACATGAAATAGCAATAGATTTAAAACGGTGCGATTGTGTGCCAGATGCACTGTGTAATCTATTTTCAGAGTCTGTTAGAAATCTTGCCCTGTGCTTTACTTCTCTGATTTTGTTTCAAATCCAAACTCAACTCATTCACATACATCTTTTGATGTTACGATACTTGAAGCTCTGTTTGAGCCTCTGGGGCTGGAGATCTGCAGTTTATTTCAACTTTGGCAGTTTTAGAGCTGCAAATTTAGGGAAGGTGAGTCATCAGTGATTGAATGTAATCCCCCTGGTACACTAATTCCTGAAGGCTGTGTTTGACTTCGCCGTTTATGACATCGACTGCATGTTCTTGTCTATAGAAGCTGCATAAAGCAATATTCAGTTTTCAAACAAAACCAGGCAAGGCGCAATAGCTCCCAGAGAAGTATGTGCCCAGGTAGACACAGCAGAATCAATCTATAATCTGTGGGTGGCGCGGTGGCACAGTGGTTAGCACTGCTACCTCACAGTGCTAGGGACCTGTGTTTGATTCCTGGCTTGGATCACTGTATGTCCGGAGTCTGCATGTTTTCCCCATGTCTGCGTGGGTTTCCTCTGGGTGCTCTGCTTTCCTCCCACAGTCCAAAGATGTGTAGCTTAGGTGCATTGGCCATGCTAAGTTCTCTCTCAATGCACCTGAACAGGTGCTGGAGTATGGAGACTTGGGGATTTTCACACTAACTTCATTACAGTCAATTGAGACTAGCTTCAGGATTTTTAAAAAAAATGTGGCATGGACAAGTTGGGCTGAAGGGCCTGTTTCCATGCTGTAAACCTCTATGACTTTATGCAGTGTGGACGTAAGCACAGTTGTGACACTAACAAATAAACATAAAACATTTTTAATCTATTCATTCAAATCACAGTGCCATCGTTTATATCTATTAAGTCTACCACAATAATCATTCTATAAAGCTACAGCAGTCTAAAATTCAAATATCACAGAACCCCTACAGTGCTGAAGGAGGCCATTTGGCCCATTGAATCTGCACCATCCCACCCAGCTCCACTATTTACCCCTGACACTAGGGACAATTTACCATGGCCAATCAACTTAACCCGCACTTCTTTAGACTGTGTACCACATCAAAAAGTTAATGTTGTCACATTTCTAGATGACCCGAGGCTGCTTTCCTCATTGAGGGGGAGAACTGAATGGTGGTGATCACCACAGACAAGGTCATGGTTGAGAAGGTGGGGCCTTCATGAATAACCTCAGCTGATACAGGAATCAAGCCCATGCTGTTGTTTTACACCAGGAACCAACCACCCATCCAACTGAGCTATCTGACTCTGCAATACTGCAGTAAACTTCAGTGGGGAGTTAGGCAAAGTTGATGAAGGACTCCAGAGGTAATGGTTTGGGCACAAGAAGGGTGGCACGGTGGCACAGTGGTTAGCACTGCTGCCCCACAGTGCCAGGGACCAGGTTCAATTCTAGCCTCAGGTGACTGCCTGTGTGGAGTTTGCATGTTCTCCCCATGTCTGCATGGGTTTCCTCCGGCTGCTCTGGTTTCCTCCTACACTCCAAAGATTTGCGAGTTAGGTGGATTGGCCATTCTAAATTGCCCCTTAGGATCAGCGAGATTAGCAGGATAAATATGTGGGGTTAGGGGATAGAGGCTGGATAGGATTGTTGTTGGTGCAGGCTCTTGGTGCTGAATGGCCTCTTTTATGTATTGTTTAGATTTTATAATTTTATGACTCCATGAAGAGGAGACTTTACTGGAGATTTGGCAGCTATGGTTAGATAAGCAAGACTTGGGACTCAACGGGATGACGGAGGCAAGGAATTGGAGGAGGATGGTGTGGTCGACCATGTCAAAGGTTACAGACAACTCATGGAGAATGAGAATGAGGATGATTGTACCATGATCACAGTCATCTATTACTTCAGCTGGGGCCAAGTCAGAGATGTGACAAAGGAGATAACCTGACTGGAAGTGTTCAAACACAAAACTGCAGGAAAAATGGATTTGGAAGGCAACGACATGTTCAAAGACCATTGAAGGGGAAAAGGAAGACAGGGATGGGGTAATAGTTTGGAAAGTGTGTTTGCATCTATAAACAGCAGTGTTTATAGTGGAAGGGATGATGGTGCTGGTTTAGACAATACCTGAAAAGAGGAAAAGTGATGGTGGATGGAAAATTTTCAGACTGGAGGCCAGTCACCAGTGGTGTACCACAGGGATCAGTACTGAGTCCTCTGCTATTTGTGGTTTTTATCAATGACTTGGAAGAGGGGGTTGAAGGGTGGGCCAGTAAATTTGCTGATGACACCATAATTGGTGGAGTAGTGGATGAGGTGGAGGGCTGTTGTAGGCTGCAAAGAGACATTGATAGGATGCAGAACTGGGCTAAAAAATGGCAGATGGAGTTTAACCCTGATAAGTGCGAGGTGATTCATTTTGGTAGGACAAATTTGAATGCGGATTACACGTCAACGGTAGGGTTCTGAGGGATGTGGAGGAACAGAGAGATCTTGGGGTTCATGTCCACAGATCTCTGAAGAAGAATCACATGAAATAGCAATAGATTTAAAACGATGCAATTGTGTGCCAGATGCACTGTGCCAGATTCACTGGATAAAGCCGTGAAGAAGACCTACTGTGTGTTAACGTTTATTAACACAGGGTTTGAGTTTAAAGCCGTGGGGTTATGCTGCAACTGTACAGGACCTTGGTGAGACCACATTTGGAATATTGTGTGCAGTTCTGATCCCCTCACTATAAGAAGGATGTGGAAGAATTGGAGAGAGTGCAGAGGAGATTTACCAGGATGCTGCCTGGCTCGGAGGGTAGGTTTTTTGAGAAAAGGTTGAGGGAGCTGCAGCTTTTCTCTTTAGAGTGGAGGAAGATGAGAGGTGACTTAATAGAGGTTTATAAGATGATGAGGGGGATAGATAGAGTGGATGTTCAGAAACTATTTCCTCGGGTGGATATAGGGGCATAACTATAAGGTTCATGGTGGGAGATATAGGAGGGATGTCCAAGGTAGTTTCTTCACTCAGAGAGTGGTTGGGGTGTGGAATACACTGCCTGTGGAGTCAGACACTTTAGGAACTTTCAAGCGGTTATTGGATAGGCACATGGAATATACCAGAATGATAGGGAGTGGAATAGCTTGATCTTGGTTTTGGACATAGCTCGGCACAACCTCAAGGGCTGAAGGGCCTGTACTGTGCTGTACTGTTCTATGTTTCTATAACACTTACAAATAATATTAAATATTAGGGCAATCTGGCTATATAGGCTACCACACTAAAACATTTTCCTAATGTGATGCATATGAGAGTAATCTGGCTTTTTAAAAGCAACATAGACCGAATATTAAACACACCACAATAATCGTTCAATAAAGTTACAGCAATGAGCTGCATGTCTCATCGAGAATAGTACCCTATGTGGTCTCATAAACCACATGTCAGAATTCTGAAAATAATTAGCAGTGATATATTAAAAAATGACATTCCGCCAAAATGAGCCATGATGATTAACTTCAGATCTTTGTTGCTTTGCTCTGTGCGTTTGACCTGATGCACAAACAAAAGCTGTGCAGCCCCATGAGAATCAGACCTTTATTAATGTTGACTGCTCAACCCTACAGCCAAAAATAAATTATTCAATCCATTAAAAACTACTCTCCTGTGAGAAGATGTTTCTGCACCATTTCAGTTTTCCAACTTTCCCAACTTGGTGGAATTGTGTCCATGATTTAGCAGCCGTTTTGCCACGCTTAAAGATGGTCCTATTAAGTTTTAAGTTTATTTATTAGCGTCACAAGTAGGTTTACATTAAATCTGCAATGAAGTTACTGTGAAAATCCCCCAGTTAACACACTCCAGTGCCTGTTCAGGTACACTGAGGGAGAATTTAGCATTGTCAATGGCACCTAACCAACATGTCTTTCGGATTATGGGAGGAAACAAGAACATCCAGCGGAAACTCACGCAGACACAGGGAGACCGTGCAAACTCCACATAGACAATGACCCAAACTGTGAATCAAACTTGGGTCCCTGGCACTGTGAGGCAGCAGTGTTAACCACTGTCCCACCATGCTGCCCAGTGTTTGAAGTGATGCAGGACTTTTGTGGGTGGCACAGTGGCTAGCACTGCTGCCACACAGTGCCAGGGGTCCAGATTCAATTCTAGCCTTAGGTCAATGTCTGTGTGGTGTTTGCACATTCTCCCTATGTCTGCATGGGTTTCGTCCGGGTGGTCTGATTTCCTCCCACGATCCAAAGATGTTCAGGTTAGGTTAACTGGCCACGCTAAATTTCAGTGGGACTAGTGGGAATACAGGGATAGGGCCTGGCTGGGACTGTTATCGGTGTAGGTTCGGTGGGTCAAATGGCTTCCTCCTGCTCTGTAGGGATGCTCTGATTCTCCTCTATGTTGAAGAAAAAACAGCTGCTCCATGATGCCGATAGAACCCTATAACATCAATTTGTAAAACTCTCAAAAGATTGTAAGCTAATTTTGATTTTAGTCATCACCTGTTTTGCACTGTTGTGGAATCAAATATTCATTTTACATCTCACCTTATTTTATTTCCATTGTGATGACAGATATCTATAGCCATATGTATTTTATTTTACGTTTCTGTGGAATATTTAAAAAATCTGCTTTATTCTATAGACAGTGGGTGTGTCTGGAAAACATTTAGCTCAAGGGTTGTAAAAACAAGTTAATAGTTTGTTTCAGCTAGGAATATGTTACTTTGATAGAGCTAATGGACGTTTGGAATACACAAGGGGCTCTTTGGAAAGTTGATTGAAATGGCCAAGTGATAATGTTGTTAGTGTGTAGAGCTAGGTCTGTAGCAGGCAAAAAAACTAGGCAGTTGCTGTTGGAGGTCTGGCTAAAATCAAAGGTGAGTGCAAACTGTTCCTGAGAACTCTTTCTCCACAAAATCTCTCTGCAAACTTCAAGACTGTTAACAAAATTATAGCAAGTTTGCTTGGGTTTGCTAACTATTTATTTAAAAGTGGTTTTGATTTGTGCATGAAGGGTGTTTGTTTGGAACTGGAACAGGCATAAGCTAGAAAGTAAAGTTGCTTCCTTTCATTTTTAAATATTGTTCAACTGTCAAGGGTTAAATTGTTTGTTTGAATTATCTTCAAACTGTGCTATGGATAAATATTGTTTTGATATAAACATCCCTAATGTGTCAGTGGAATCAATCCTGAAAAGAAATATCCTATTCTCACATTGATGCCAAAAGGAAAAATTGTTGGGATCTAATCTGGCTTCTTAATATAACTTGGGGTTCTAGTCCAGTACCCTAATTATTGACATCAAGGACCCCAAGCACCAGGACATCCTCTCTTCCTCCTTCTTCCATTGGGAAAAAGATACAAGTCTGCGATCATGTAGGAACTGACACAAGAACAGCTTCTTCCCTGCTGCCATCAGTCTTTTGAGTGGACCTACCTTGCATTAAGTTGATCTTTCTCTACACCCTTGCTATGATTGTAATACTACATTCTGCATTCTCTCCTTCTCTGTGAATGGTATGCTTTGTCTGTATAGTGCACAAGAAACAATACTTCTCACTGTATACTAATACATGTGACAATAATAAATCAAATCAAGTCAAATGGAGGTGTTGAAAAAAAAGTTTTAAAAAATTATTTATCAGTCACAAATAAGGTTTACATTGACACTGAAATGAAGTTATTGCAAAATTCCCCGAGTCACCACAGTTTGGTACCTGTTCAGGTCAATGCACCTAACCAGTTGGTGATGACATTTAAAGCACTAATTAGGTTCTGCACTAGTTCTGTGATTTGTGTAGGTAGCACCCAGATCCCTGTAGTTCTGGACATCTTTCCATTTACAACACGTTGATGGGACAGAGCGCGGAGTTAAAGAAAAGTTAGTAGGACACAAGAAAATGATGTATCTTCACTCTCAAATCATCAAAGCAAGTGATTTTTGTTGGAGGTTAAGAGTTTTAAATGCTTAAATGATATATCATTGCACGTCGAACATCAAGAAAATATTTCTCAATAAATATTTCATGAGTGTAAAATCCATTTATACTCTACTAAAATCAAAGGACAAAAATATTCTACTGACAGATACTGCCTAGATGTCCAATTACTTATTTTCTTTATTCATTGGATGTGGGCATCGCTAGCCGGCCAGCATTTATTGTCAGTCCCTGAGGGCACTTAAGAGTGAACCACAATGCTGTGGGTCTAGTGTCACATGTAGGCAAAACCAATTAAGGACAGATTTCCTTTCCTAAAGACCATTAGCGAATCAGACGGGTTTTTACGACAATTGACAATGGTCATCGTTAGACTTTTCATTCCAGATTTTTGTTTAAACTGAATTCAAATTTCATCTACCATGATGTGATTTGAACCCAGGGTCTTGGGGTTATTAATCCAGCAACAATACCACAATGCCATTGTCTCCCCATTAGGTTCTGCTGGTTTACTTATCATATGGCGGAAGTTAGGGAAATCAGGTGGGAGTTAGTTTTACTTCTGTGTGTATTCTCTCCAGGTGACTAATACCATCTGTCGTTGAGCTTGGGCATGTTTTATCACCCACCCTGATAGCCCTCCCGTTCACCGTGTTTCCTTGCTGCAGTTTTGTTCTGGTTTTATCTCATGCAAAGGCTCTCAACTTTCAAAAGAGAGGAAGGGCTGAAAATGTCTACCAGGTTTCAACTGAATGAGGCTGAGCGCCTGTTTCATAGCAGGGAGTGAAAAGATATTTGACGTGCATTTGATAAGGGTTGACAAAACACTGAATCCATCTTTGGCTTTGATACATTCCCACCAGCTCTACAAACTGAGGTTGCGCAAATGCGGAAACTGAAACTGGCTTGCAGTGCTTATATTTGTGTCATGTCTGCTAAAGGTGAAGTTTGCTGGATCAGCGAATATCAAATTAGTGATGTGCTGTCTGGCCTTAGTGTCTCCAACAGCAACATAACACAGCAATGCTCAGCCCTCCCGTTCACCCCTTGTAATGACTTTAATTAGGCAAATGAGTTTGGCCTGTTAGAATATGATGCATTCCCCAGCTCAGACGGAATTTCACATTGACCCAAAGCCTAGAACCACCCCACCCCACCCGCTGCGCCAGCTGCCCCACTACATGTGCCGTCTCACGGAAATGTCCTTCGTGCCCTTTTCCACCGTGTGGAGGCGTTTCCTGTACGGGCTGCTGCTGCACACCCTCCACTACCGCGTCCACACCTGTCACCCGGATACACCTTGGTGGGCCTTGCTGTCGCCGGGCGGCAGAAGTCCCTCTACGGAGGGATCTCCCCCAACTACCTTGGGGACCTGGGGTGGAGGTTGCTACACACAGCAGTGCCGTACAACCGTAGGTTTTTCCGGTTCACAGGCTCCCGAGACTGCCCTTTCTGTGGCCTTGTGGAATCCGTGTACCATGTCTACATCCTGTGTTATAGACTGCACACTCTTTTTGGTTTCCTTAAACATCTTTTGCTGATGTTTTGTTTGCACTTCAATCCCATGCTCCTAATCTACGGGCACCCAGTGTGGAGAGGGGTGGGTCGGGATGGCAACTTCCTCATGAACCTGCTCCTGGGCCTGGTGAGATGCCATCAAAAAGTCCAGGCAGCGGGTGATCGACGGTGCCATCCATCCCGACTGTCAGCCCCTCTATCGTGGCTACGTTCGCGGCCAGGTGTCCCTGGTGAGGGAGCATGCGGTGACCACGGGCACAGTTGACACCTTCCACTCCCGCTGGACACTGCAGGGACTGGGGTGTATTATAGACCCCGGCAATCACGTTTTGATTTAATGTTTTAAGTTTCCTTTGGACTTTGTTTTCTGTTCGGGCTGTCCTCTTCCATTTTGGGGAGCTGCCCCTTTCAATTTGTCCCTAAGTTAATTTGAGTTTGTTTATTTGACTGGTGTCAAAAAGAGCTTCCTGATTAAGGGCCAAATTTCTGGGCTAATCAGGGAATTTCTTGCTTTGTACTTAACCAGGCGTGTCAGTTCCTCTGGGACTCCTGGTGTAGATCGCTAACTGAAAGCACTCTGTATGCTGCTGTCAGACATGTAAACAAAGGGATTATGGTGAAGGGACTTCTGTCTCTGAGGATTTATTACACCCTTAAAAGTGATCATAAGGATTATCAATCAAATTTTCCATGTTTTATATCCTGTCAAAGAAGGAGATATCAGAATCAATGACCAAAAGCTCAATCAAAGAGAGAGGTCCCAAGGCCTGACTTAAAGGAAGACCAGATACACCAATGGCCAAAGTTCCAACAGAAAATTATGCTGTTAAAACCTAATAAGTTTGGGATATGAACTGATTTGATTTGATTTGTTATTATCACTGGTGGTATAGTGAAAAGTATTCTTTCCTGTGAGCTATACAGACAATGCATACTGTTCATCGAGTACATAGGGGAGAAGACAGGAGAGGGTGTAGAATATAAAAGGAACAAGGTTTATGATGCAGGGAATGAGGCAGAAGATTTTTTTTAAACATTCAAATATTAGCTTCCAGGTGAAGTTGCGCTGGGATGAATGAAAGAATGTGAGAAGTCCAGTTTTAATGTCAGGACACGGGAAGAGTTCATCAGGTGAGAGGGCGATTTTGATTTCAACCATGTAAAGTGGCAAGGGGGAAAAGTACATAAAAGAAAATGCTGGAAACATTGAACAGCTCGGGGAGCACCTCACAGAATCATAGAAACTCTACAGTGCAGAAAAAGGCCATTTGGCCCATTGAGTCTGCACCGACCACAATCCCACCCAGGCACCCCCATATCCATCCACTAATCCCTCTAACATATGCATCTCAAAACACTAATGGGCAATTTAACTTGGCCAATCAACCTAACCTGCACATTTTTGGACTGCGGGAGGAAACCCACGCAGACACAGGGAGAATGTGCAAACTGCACCCAGACAGCGATTCAAGATGGGAATCGAACCCAGGTCCCTGGAGCTATGAAGCAGCAGTGCTAACCACTGTGCTACTGTGCTGCATCTATGGAGAGAGACAGAATTAATGGCCGGTGCTTTTTGTCCCCAAAACCTTTTGTGCTGCCACCCCCCACCTGCAGTGGAAGATCCTGCCGGTGGGATGGTGGGGTGCGGTGGAAGATCCTGCCGGTGGGATGGTGGGGTGCGGTGGAAGATCCTGCCGGTGGGATGGTGGGGTGCGGTGGAAGATCCTGCCGGTGGGATGGTGGGGTGCGGTGGAAGATCCTGCCGGTGGGATGGTGGGGCGCGGTGGAAGATCCTGCCGGTGGGATGGTGGGGCGCGGTGGAAGATCCTGCCGGTGGGATGGTGGGGCGCGGTGGAAGATCCTGCCGGTGGGATGGTGGGGCGCGGTGGAAGATCCTGCCGGTGGGATGGTGGGGTGCGGTGGAAGATCCTGCCGGTGGGATGGTGGGGTGTGGTGGAAGATCCTGCCGGTGGGATGGTGGGGTGTGGTGGAAGATCCTGCCGGTGGGATGGTGGGGCGCGGTGGAAGATCCTGCCGGTGGGATGGTGGAGCGCGGTGGAAGATCCTGCCGGTGGGATGGTGGGGTGCGGTGGAAGATCCTGCCGGTGGGATGGTGGGGTGCGGTGGAAGATCCTGCCGGTGGGATGGTGGGGTGCAGTGGAAGATCCTGCCGGTGGGATGGTGGGGTGCGGTGGAAGATCCTGCCGGTGGGATGGTGGGGTGCGGTGGAAGATCCTGCTGGTGGGATGGTGGGGTGCGGTGGAAGATCCTGCCGGTGGGATGGTGGGGTGCAGTGGAAGATCCTGCCGGTGGGATGGTGGAGCGCGGTGGAAGATCCTGCCGGTGGGATGGTGGGGTGCGGTGGAAGATCCTGCCGGTGGGATGGTGGGGTGCGGTGGAAGATCCTGCCAGTGGGATGGTGGGGTGCGGTGGAAGATCCTGCCGGTGGGATGGTGGGGTGCGGTGGAAGATCCTGCCGGTGGAATGGTGGGGTGCGGTGGAAGATCCTGCCGGTGGGATGGTGGGGTGCGGTGGAAGATCCTGCCAGTGGGATGGTGGGGTGCGGTGGAAGATCCTGCCGGTGGGATGGTGGGGTGCAGTGGAAGATCCTGCCGGTGGGATGGTGGGGTGCGGTGGAAGATCCTGCCGGTGGGATGGTGGGGTGCAGTGGAAGATCCTGCCGGTGGGATGGTGGAGCGCGGTGGAAGATCCTGCCGGTGGGATGGTGGGGTGCGGTGGAAGATCCTGCCGGTGGGATGGTGGGGCGCGGTGGAAGATCCTGCCGGTGGGATGGTGGGGTGCGGTGGAAGATCCTGCCGGTGGGATGGTGGGGTGCGGTGGAAGATCCTGCCGGTGGGATGGTGGGGTGTGGTGGAAGATCCTGCCGGTGGGATGGTGGGGTGCGGTGGTAGATCCTGCCGGTGGGATGGTGGGGCGCGGTGGAAGATCCTGCCGGTGGGATGGTGGGGTGCGGTGGAAGATCCTGCCGGTGGGATGGTGGGGTGCGGTGGAAGATCCTGCCGGTGGGATGGTGGGGTGCGGTGGAAGATCCTGCCGGTGGGATGGTGGGGTGCGGTGGAAGATCCTGCCGGTGGGATGGTGGGGTGTGGTGGAAGATCCTGCCGGTGGGATGGTGGGGTGCGGTGGAAGATCCTGCCGGTGGGATGGTGGGGTGCGGTGGAAGATCCTGCCGGTGGGATGGTGGAGCGCGGTGGAAGATCCTGCCGGTGGGATGGTGGGGCGCGGTGGAAGATCCTGCCGGTGGGATGGTGGGGCGCGGTGGAAGATCCTGCCGGTGGGATGGTGGGGTGCGGTGGAAGATCCTGCCGGTGGGATGGTGGGGTGTGGTGGAAGATCCTGCCGGTGGGATGGTGGGGTGTGGTGGAAGATCCAGCCGGTGGGATGGTGGGGCGCGGTGGAAGATCCTGCCGGTGGGATGGTGGAGCGCGGTGGAAGATCCTGCCGGTGGGATGGTGGGGTGCGGTGGAAGATCCTGCCGGTGGGATGGTGGGGTGCGGTGGAAGATCCTGCCGGTGGGATGGTGGGGTGCAGTGGAAGATCCTGCCGGTGGGATGGTGGGGTGCGGTGGAAGATCCTGCCGGTGGGATGGTGGGGTGCGGTGGAAGATCCTGCCGGTGGGATGGTGGGGTGCGGTGGAAGATCCTGCCGGTGGGATGGTGGGGTGCAGTGGAAGATCCTGCCGGTGGGATGGTGGAGCGCGGTGGAAGATCCTGCCGGTGGGATGGTGGGGTGCGGTGGAAGATCCTGCCGGTGGGATGGTGGGGTGCGGTGGAAGATCCTGCCAGTGGGATGGTGGGGTGCGGTGGAAGATCCTGCCGGTGGGATGGTGGGGTGCGGTGGAAGATCCTGCCGGTGGAATGGTGGGGTGCGGTGGAAGATCCTGCCGGTGGGATGGTGGGGTGCGGTGGAAGATCCTGCCAGTGGGATGGTGGGGTGCGGTGGAAGATCCTGCCGGTGGGATGGTGGGGTGCAGTGGAAGATCCTGCCGGTGGGATGGTGGGGTGCGGTGGAAGATCCTGCCGGTGGGATGGTGGGGTGCAGTGGAAGATCCTGCCGGTGGGATGGTGGAGCGCGGTGGAAGATCCTGCCGGTGGGATGGTGGGGTGCGGTGGAAGATCCTGCCGGTGGGATGGTGGGGTGCGGTGGAAGATCCTGCCAGTGGGATGGTGGGGTGCGGTGGAAGATCCTGCCGGTGGGATGGTGGGGTGCGGTGGAAGATCCTGCCGGTGGAATGGTGGGGTGCGGTGGAAGATCCTGCCGGTGGGATGGTGGGGTGCGGTGGAAGATCCTGCCGGTGGGATGGTGGGGTGTGGTGGAAGATCCTGCCGGTGGGATGGTGGGGCGCGGTGGTAGATCCTGCCGGTGGGATGGTGGGGCGCGGTGGAAGATCCTGCCGGTGGGATGGTGGGGTGCGGTGGAAGATCCTGCCGGTGGGATGGTGGGGTGCGGTGGAAGATCCTGCCGGTGGGATGGTGGGGTGCGGTGGAAGATCCTGCCAGTGGGATGGTGGGGTGCGGTGGAAGATCCTGCCGGTGGGATGGTGGGGTGTGGTGGAAGATCCTGCCGGTGGGATGGTGGGGTGCGGTGGAAGATCCTGCCGGTGGGATGGTGGGGTGCGGTGGAAGATCCTGCCGGTGGGATGGTGGAGCGCGGTGGAAGATCCTGCCGGTGGGATGGTGGGGCGCGGTGGAAGATCCTGCCAGCGGGATGGTGGGGCGCGGTGGTAGTCCCTGCCGGTGGGATGGTGGAGCGCGGTGGAAGATCCTGCCGGTGGGATGGTGGGGTGCGGTGGAAGATCCTGCCAGCGGGATGGTGGGGCGCGGTGGAAGACGCTCCCACTTTGTCAGAAGTGGAAGATGTTAGGGGTTTCAGTACAGAGGCAGGTAGGGGGAAGGACTAAAGACAACCTGTGAAAGTGTGGAAGGTGGAAGTAATTAAACTTGATTTGATTTATTATTGCCACAAGTATTAATGCATTACTACATTGAAAAGTATGTTTCTTTGACTTGATTTGAACATACAGTGAAAAGTATTATTTCTTGCATGGTATACAGACAAAGCATACCGTTCATAGAGAAGGTAACAAGGCAGTGCAGAATGTAATATTGCAGTCATAGCTAGAGTGTAGAGAAAGATCAGCTTAGTGCAAGGTCGGTCCATTCAAAAGTCTGACAGCAGCAGGGAAGAAGCTGCTCTTGAGTCGGCTGGTTTCTTTTTCCCAACGGAAGAAGTTGAAGAGAGAATGTCCAGGATACGTGAGGTCCTTAATGATGCTGGCTGCTTTGCTGAGGCAGTGGGAAGTGTGACAGAGTCAATGGATGGGAGGCTGGTTTGTGTGATGGATTGAGTTACATTCATGACCTTTTGTAGTTTCTTGCGGTCTTGGGCAGAGCAGGAGCCCATACCAAGCTGTGATACAGCCAGAAAGAATGCTTTCTATGGTGTACCTCTAAAAGTTGGTGAGAATCGTCATTGACATGTCAAATTTCCTTTGTCTTCTGAGAAAGTAGAGGCATTTGTGCCTTTCTTAACTATAGTGTCGGCATGGGGGGGACCGGTTGTTGGTGATCTGGACACCTAAAAACTTGAAACTCTTGACCCTTTCTACTTCGTCCCCATTGATGTAGACAGGGATATATTCTCCACTACGCTTCCTGAAGTCGATGACAATCTGCTTTGTTCAATCTTTGACAATCTTTGACACCTTCGACAATCTCCTTGCCTCCTATACAAACAAAGCAATATGTACATAGGAAGGATAGGAGAGAGTGCAGAATGTAGTATTACAGTCATAGCTAGGGTGTAGAGAAAGATCGACAATGCAGATGACAAATAGGGTGATGGCACAATTCAGGCAAAAAAGAGATGGTAATTGGAGAACTGAAGAAAAAAGGATGGGTTTAGAGGAGGTGTGAATGGCAATTGTAGAATCATCACCAACAGCTGTCATCCACAAAAAATGGAGGCAGAGGTTGTCAGAAATTGAATACGAGTTTGGAAGTTTGTGAAGTGCCTAATCGAAAAACGAGGTGATATTTCTCAAGCTTGTGTAGCTGTTCATTCAAA
Organism: Carcharhinus amblyrhynchos; assembly: GCF_965287045.1. Classification (NCBI taxonomy): domain Eukaryota; kingdom Metazoa; phylum Chordata; class Chondrichthyes; order Carcharhiniformes; family Carcharhinidae; genus Carcharhinus; species Carcharhinus amblyrhynchos. The sequence continues at coordinate 15,572,029 of NC_137341.1, forward strand.
CAAAGTAGGAAGCTGAGGATAGCTGGGACTGAGAACAGAAGCTCAGAATGCCAGAAAACCAATGTCTGCACAAATAAAATCAAGGTGAGAGGTTGAGGAAGAAGATCAAGTTGCAGCCAGGACCTGAATACCTCTATCCACATTCTGCTGCTCTTACAATGACAGTGGGCTCTTGCCTTCCGCCAGATTTGCAAAGGAAAAGCAGACAGGTATGGGGATCGTGGTCAGCCACAGGCCCCACAATTTCAGGAAGGGGTTTGCTCAAGCTGCCTCCCATTTTCACATTAACTGGACACTTAGAATCATTCTTGTAAACTTATACCAATGGGGTCAAGTGTTGCAATCTCCTGGAATACATCCAACAAAATTGGTAAGCCCTAATAGAGGCCATCCCAATTAATGGGCTCCATGTAAGTTACGAGGAGCTCACTGTGAATTCTGCAAGTTTCAATTTTGTAAAAAGTGTGCAACATGTAGCATTTTTAAATTTAGGCATCTAATTTGGGTGGCACGATGACACAGTGGTTAGCACTACTGCCTCACAGTGCCAGGGACTTGGGTTCAATTCTCAGCTTGGGTTGCTGTCTGTGTGGAGTTTGCACATTCTTCCCATGTCTGTGTGGGTTTCCTCCCACCGTCTGAAAGACGTGCTGGTTAGGTGCATTGGCCATGCTAAACTCTCCCTCAGTGTACCCAAACAGGCACCGGAGTGTGGATTTTCACAGTAACTTCATTGCAGTATTAATGTAAGCCTACTTGTAACACTAATAAAATAAACTTTAAACTAACGTATACATATAATTACTGACATTGTTACTGGAACCTAATCCAAAGACCCAGGGTAATGTTCTGGGGACCCAGGTTCAAATCTCACTATGGCAGATGGTGAAATTTGACTTCAATAAAAACCTAGAACTAAAAGTCTACTGATGACCATGAAAGCATTGTTGATTGTTGTAGAAACCTATCTAATTCACTAATGTCCTTTAGGTATATGGCTTTTTGACAAGAGCCAGAGGATGGTTGTAGAGAGTTGTTTTTCAAACTGGAGGCCTATGCCAGCGGTGTGCCTCAGGGATCAGTGCTGGGTCCAATGTTATTTATCATTTATATTAATGATTTGGATGAGAATATAGAAGGCATGGTTAGTAAGTTTGGAGATGACACTAAGGTTGGTGGCCTAGTGGACAGTGAAGAAAGTTATCTCCAATTGCAATGGGATCTTGATCAATTGGGCCAGTGGGTTGATGAATTTAGTGGTTTGATGGAGTTTAATTTAAACAAATGTGAGGGGATGCATTTTAGTAGATTGAACCAGGGCAGGACTTACTCAGTTGATGGTCGAGTGTTGGGGAGAGATCTAGGGTACATGTTCATAGCTCCTTGAAAGTGGAACCACAGGTGGACAGAATGGTGAAGAAAGCATTCAGCATCCTTGGTTTCATCAGTCAGAACATTGAATACAGGAGTTGGAATGTCTTGTTGAAGTTGTACAAGACATTGGTAAGGCCACACTTGGAATACTGTGTGCAAATCTGGTCACCCTATTATAGAAAGGACATTATTACACTAGAAAGAATGCAGAAAAGATTTACTGAGATGCTACTGGGACTTGATGGATTGAGTTATAAGGAGAGGCTGGATAGATTGGAATATTTTTCTCTGGAGCATAGGAGGCTGAGGTGTGACCTTATAGAGGTCTATAAAATAATGAGGTGCAGCTAGATAGTTAATATCTTTTCCCAAAGGTAGGGGAGTCTAAAACTAGAGGGCATAGGTTTGAAGTGAGAGGGGAGAGATACAAAAGTGTCCAGAGGAGCAACATTTTCACACAGAGGATGGCAAGTGTCTGGAACAAGCTGCCAGAGATAGTAGTAGAGGCGGGTACAATTTTGTCTTTTAAAAAGCATTTAGATACTTACATGGGTATGACGGGTATAGAGGGATATGGGCCAAATGCGGACAATTGGGATTAGCTTAGGGGTTCTGAAAAAAAAGGACGGCATGGACAAGTTGGACTGAAGGGCCTGTTTCCATGCTGTAAACCTCTCTGACCCTATGACTCTAAGGAAATCTGCTGCCTTTACTTGGTTTGACCAACATGTGACTCCAGATTCACAACAATGTGGTTAACTTTTAACTGCCCTCTAAAATAGTTGAGCAAACCACTTAGTTCAAGGGCAGTTAGGGAAGGGCAACAAATGTTGACCTTATCAGCAATGCCCACATCCATTTAATGGACATTAAAAAAATTGTTTAAAACACAGTTATTAAGTATTTTAGTAATCCTTTCTGAAGAGGAGAAAAAGGAATAAAACCCCGAATCACAACAGTCCTTTGTTTTTCGAAAAAACTTGAAGAGCTTTTAACTTGAGCACTCAATAGAATATTGGAAGTAGTCTACTGCAGAGCCAGTCCTGTTCTAGCTAACAGTACTCAATCTACATTGTGATCTTTGACTTCTTTCCATAGTCTGAATGTGCTTAATGAGCAGACACTGTGAAATGAAATGGATGGCAGAATTGATCTGCAATTCAGTTATATGGTGAGACTGGAGGCTGGAATTATTCACCTTTGAGCTGAGAATGTTAAGGAAACTTTAAAATAATTGGCAGAAGAACCAGTTACGCAAGTCATGATCTGGAGTACATTGCCTGAAAGAGGTAAAAGCACGTCCAACATTAACTTTTGAAAGGGAATTGGATCAATTCTTAATCGCAAAAATAAAATGTAGGCCTTGGGTGAGAGAAGGAATAAGCATGAGGTTGGGACTAATTAGGGAGCCTTCTCAAAGAACCAGCACATGCACAATGGGTCTTATGCTCTAAAATTCTTTTTTAAGTTTAAAGCTTATTTATTAGTTTCACAAGTAGGCTTACATTAACATTGCAATGTCGTCACACTTTTGCGCCTGTTCGGGAACGTTGAGAGAGAATTTAGCATGGACAATGCACCTAACAAGCACGCCTTTCGGACAGTGTGAGGAAACTGGAGTACCCAGAGGAAACCCACATAGACATGGGGAGAATGTGCAAACTCCACACAGACAGTGACTCAAGCCTGGAATTGAACTCGGATTCCTGGCGCTGTGAGGCAGCTGTGCTAACCACTGTGCCACCCACTGTTAATAACAAGGCAATATCAACCCAAATGTAGACCCTGTCTATACAGCGTATGCATGATGCTGAGAATATTACTGGTGATCCTTATGATCACCACCACCCCTCCCTTGTACACACCCCTCCCCTCTAAAACAGCAGTCACCCATTTTCAAGAATGCAGAGGGCATCAAAAGCACTGAGTCACTACTGCCAGCAGAGGCAAGGGGCAACCAGGCTCAAAACAATTTTAAAAAATCTACCTATATTTTCTTAAAGGCTTTCACTATCTTTGTTGTCATTAAAGTTGAGCCAGAAAAATCGCTGGGTGGGATTTTACAGCCTTGCTCGGGCGAGACCAGGAATTCCCTCCCAAGGTCAACGAACAACTCTGTTGTCCGCCCCTCACCCGATTCTGTGTTGGGCTAGACGGTAGAATTTCAGTGCCTGAGTTAGATTAAGAAAATAAATGGAACTCAGTTAACAGACGAGGGTCATCTGTTTTCATCTTTCATTTGAAAAGACAGTAATTTGCATAATTATATATTGCATTCCAGTTAAGAATAGTGAACTGGCTGACTAATGACTTCACCAAGCAATGAATAATTCATGCTGACTAAATGGCATTCTACCCATGACCCTGATGTGTGGGAAAAAACACTTGTTGAATGACAGGGACCATCTTCAATGAGAAGGTCGCACTGTTGTGGATGGAACACCCATATCGTTCTGCCAAATTGTTCATGGCACAAAGCTGATTTGGAATGAATTCCAATGGGAATGGGAGCACCAAACTGAACAGCAAAGATTGTGCCATCTTTATTTTCCAGACCTTAATCGGGAATATTTTTGACAAATGATTAATACAATGGGTGTTTTTTTTAAAGCGCACTTATCTTTTTGTTCATTTCAGGCAGACAGATCCATTAATCAGATCATCAAAAGCCAAGGTGATGCATTCATCATAAGGAGAGAGAAAAAAAATGATCCATTGAGCACAAGTTGCAAAATCACCAATATGTGAACTACTTTCAATCATGCTGCTACTAATGAGATCTACAGAAACGGTGCATAATCACTGTTTCACTCCAGTATTGTATGGCACTTGCTAGCAGTTTCTAAAATAAGAAACACTTAACAGTCATTTCACAAAATTGTTGCAAAGCAAAGCACTACAGTGCATCACTGTGTCGTTCTAGATTGCAACTGATGAGCAATGTGTTCTAAATAAGTATTCAAGCATCTTAACACATTCATTACCAACTCTAATGAAAAGTGCCAAGTGGATAATTCAATGTAGACTCTTCCAAAGGTCCATAGCAACACTGATTTTTTTCTTTGACAAATTCTCTACACTGCACAGTCTTCAACCCTCAAGATCCCACAAACAGCAATACGATACTGATCACATTAGGTTTTATTTAACAGGTAAATGTTGACCAGGATACCCACTTTCTACTCTGAATAGTTCCATTGGGTTATTAAAAGGTTACTGAAGCCTAAATTTAACGTCTCATTCATGAGGCATCATTCCTTTAATTCATGGCTAGACTGTCAGTCTATATTTTACTCAGGAGTAGGATTGACCGAGGAGATGAGGACTACCACCGAGCCATGGCAGATACCTTGACCTACAGCTAATTAATTACAAGCCCATATAGTTAAGAAAACAAAAGGCAGTTTTTAGTGATCATTATTTGCATGGGCAAACAGTAGAAATAAGGTATAGTTTTAGGTGGGTTTAATTTAATGTTTCTGCGGAAGGGGCCTGTAATTAGTTTCATGCTGTGTGAAGGTGTTTGTACATCCTGATTGAATCTCCCACCCTGCCAGGAGTACCTCATTCTGGCAGGGATCAGACTAGCTCCCAATGTTTAAGGAAATAGCAGGGGATCCCACTGGAATGAAGGTGGGGGCAATCGGGGCTCCCCGGGGGACCAGGCGGCAGGGGGCGGTGCCCCTTCGGCATGGGCATCCTGGCAGCGCCAGCCTGTGTCCCTGACACTGCCAAAGGGGCAAAGTGCCTATACCGAGGGGGCACCTTGGTACTGCCCATTGGGCATCAGGCAGTGCCAAGGGGGCAGGGCCTATTGTGGGCAGGGCCTGGGGGAATTGTTGGGGTGTAGCGTCCCATTGCCACTCTGCAGATAGGATCGGTCTGGGATGGAGAGAGGGCAGCGATTGGGGTGAGCTGGGGGTGGGGGGGTGGTTTGCCGGATGGTCCTGTCTCCCAGGGAGGAATCTGACCCTGGCGGGGGGTCAGCGGGTGGCATCTGCCAGGGTGCGGGGTGGGGGGGGGGGAGACTGCCACCGCTGGGGAGTGGGGCCTGGACAGCAGTGTTCTCTGGGGTGGAGGGGTCAGGGCTGGCCCAGGAATTGCTGTGGGGTGCTGTGATCGTGTCATGGAGGGGGGTGGCTGGAAGGGCAGCACTGCGGGGGCCCCAGGCTGGCCAGCAAACGGGGAGACTGACATACTGGGGCCTCTGCACATGCGCAGAGTTCCAGAACTGTCAGAGTCCAGTGAATAGGCTCTGCGCACCCCCCCCCACCCCCCTGAGTTTTTAATGAGATTCATGACTGGGACCTCTGCAGTGCACAGAGTGCGGAGATTCAGGTGAGAAGCTGAACTGACATGTGGAACAGTCGGGATTTAGAACATAGAACACTACGGCACAAACAGGCCCTTCGGCCCACAAATTGTGCCGATCACATCCATACCTACCAAGCCATAGAACTATCTGTAACTCCCAATCCCATTAGATCCCATATACTCATCCAGAAGTCTTTTAAAAGACCCCAGTGAGTTTGCCTCTACCACCACCGACGGCAGCCGATTCCACTCACTCACCACCCTCTGAGTGAAAAACTTTCCCCTAACATCTCCTCTGTACTTGCTTCCCAACACCTTAAACCTGTGTCCTCTCGTAGCGACCATTTCAGCCCTGGGAAATAGCCTCTGAGAATCCACCCTATCTATTCCTCTCAACATTTTATAAACCTCTATCAGGTCGCCTCTCAACCTTCGTCTCTCCAGGGAGAAGAGACCTAGCTCCCTCAACCTATCTTCATAAGGCATGCCTCCCAATCCAGGCAACATCCTTGTAAATCTCCTCTGCACCCTCTCAATAGCTTCCACATCCTTCCTGTAGTGAGGCGACCAGAACTGCGCACGGTACTCCAAGTGGGGTCTGACAAGGGTCCTATAAAGTTGCAGCATTACCTCCCGACTCCTAAACTCAATCCCTCGATTAATGAAGGCCAGTACACCATACGCCTTCTTGACCACATCCTCCACCTGTGAGGCCGATTTGAGCGTCCTATGGACCCGGACCCCAAGATCCTTCTGCTCCTCAACACTGCTAAGACTCCTACCCTGGATATTGTATTCCTTCATCCCATTGGTCCTGCCAAAATGGACTACACAGTTATCCGTGTTGAAGTCCATCTGCCACTTCTCCGCCCAGTCTTGCATCCTATCTATGTCCTGCTGCAACTTCTGACATCCCTCCAGACTATCCACAACGCCACCAACCTTCGTATCGTCTGCGAACTTGCTAACCCATCTCTCCACTTCCTCATCCAGGTCATTTATGAAAATGACAAACAGCAAGGGTCCTAGAACAGATCCCTGGGGCACTCCACTGGTGACCGACCTCCACGCAGAAAAAGACCCATCCACAACCACTCTCTGCCTTCTGCAGGCAAGCCAGTTCTGGATCCAGATTTAGAACAGTTCCTCCACCAATTCAGCACTTCTAGGAAAATTGCAGCCTGAGAATCGAATGACTGAGAATCAAAACGACTTGCTGTTAAGTAAAACCATAGGGATTTGAAAAGGCCATGAGTGGGTCATGAGTGGCCAAAAGATATCTACAGTGGTGCTAAGGTTTGTGAGAACTTACTACAGCTTAGGAGACCTTGTTTGAAATAATTGTGGAAATTAGACTTTTGAGTGTGGAAAAGTCCTCCAAGGCAAAGGTATCCTAAAGGGATTGGTGTAAAAACCTGGACTGGTTTTGCTGGTAAAAATGGAGTGGAACCTTTGTTTAAATGTGTCATTTGGAAAACCTGGACTGGATTTTGGAATGGAAATCACCAAGACAAAACATTATTATAAGAATATTTCAAAGTGTGTTTTTGTGAGTGAAGTTTGGAAACGCTTATGAGGGGTGGGTGGGTGTCTGAGGAGAAACCTACAGACAATAACTTGGGTTCAGAGCGGAGTGTGTGTACTTGACCACAGCCAATCTGTACGCTTTAGAAAAAGAACTTTGTGTTTTGGAGGCCATTGTAACTTCAATCGTACTGTGTCATCGTGTTAATCTTAAAACCTGTGTGTAATTATTAAGCTAAATGGAGAGTAAAGGAAAATTATAACCAAAATTTTGTCACACTAAATAAATGATTTTTCTTTATTGCTAAAACTAATTAGCAATCCTGTGAACTCTGTTCCTCTGCGTTTGATTTAGAGGAAGTAAAAGTTACAGTCACCAAAAGGGAAAATGCTGGAAAATCTCAGCAGATCTGGCAAAGGATCATCTGGACTCGAAACATCAGCTCTTTTCTCTCCTTACAGAAACTGCCAGACTTGCTGAGATGTCTAGGGCGGTGGACAGAGGAGAGCCGGTGGATGTGGTGTTTCTTGATTTTCAGAAGGCATTTGATAAGGTGCCACACAAGAGGTTATTGCAGAAGGTAAGGGGGCATGGAGTTGGGGGTAGGGTGTTAGCGTGGAAAGAGGATTGGTTGTCAAATAGGAGGCAGAGAGTGGGGGTTAAGGGGTGCTATTCGGATTGGCCGTTGGTGACTAGTGGAGTGCCCCAGGGGTCGGTGCTGGGGCCTCAGCTATTTACCATTTATATAGATGATCTGGAGGAGGGAACCAAGTGTATGGTGTCGAAATTTGCTGATGACACCAAGATTGGTGGAACAGCAAATTGTGCGGAGGGTGTGGAGAGTCTGCAGAAGGATCTAGATAGGCTGGGCGAATGGGCCAGGAAATGGCAAATGGAATTTAATGTTGGCAAATGTGAGGTTCTCCACTTTGGTAGGAATAATGGTAGGAAGGACTATTACTTACATGGCGAAAAACTGCAGCATGCGACGGTGCAGAGGGACCTCGGGGTCCTTGTGCTTGAGTCGCAAAAACCCAGCCTGCAGGTGCAGCAGGTGGTCAGGAAGGCAAATGGGATGCTGGCCTTCATAGCGAGGGGGATTGAATATAAAAGTAGGGAGGTCTTGCTGCAGCTGTATAGGGCATTGTTGAGGCCGCAGCTGGAGTACTGTGTGCAGTTTTGGTCGCCGCACTTACGCAAGGATATTTTGGCCTTGGAGGGAGTGCAGAGGAGGTTTACTAGGCTGATACCGGAGTTGAGGGGGTTGAGCTATGAGGAGAGGCTGAATAAACTAGGCTTGTACTCGTTAGAGTTTAGAAGAATGAGGGGAGATCTCATTGAGATGTATAAGATGATGAATGGGATGGATAGGATAGAGGTGGAGAGGCTCTTCCCGCTCAGAAAGGACAGTGGGACTAGAGGGCACAGCCTCAAGATAAAGGGGGGGGGCGGTTGAGAACGGAGTTAAGGAGGAACTTCTTCAATCAAAGGGTGATGAATCTCTGGAATTCTCTGCCTGTTGAAGTGGTGGAAGCTACCTCGCTAAATATATTTAAGACGCGGGTTGATAGGTTTTTGATAGGCAAAGGGATTAAGGGTTATGGGGAGAGGGCGGGAATGTGGAACTGAGCCACGACAGATCAGCCATGATCTTATTGAATGGCGGGGCAGGCTCGAAGGGCTAGATGGCCTACTCCTGCTCCTATTTCTTATGTTCTTATGTTCTTATTTTCCAGCATTTTCTCTTTTGGTTTCAGATTCCAGCATCTACAGTAATTTGCTTTTTTCTTTCTAAAATTTACAATCCTTTGAACCAGCGTTCCAGTTTGGGATCTTCCCGTCCAGTTATAACATCAACTGGGATCGTAGCAATATCAATCTTCAAACTTCACTCACCAACAGAAATGAACTTGTAACTTGACCTACTGACGGCATTAGACTTTATGGCCTTAAAAGGGATAATCATTGTGCATGGAAAATCAGATCTGTCATGAGAAAATAACACTATTTTGTTGTGAGTAATGAAATGCTTCTTGTTTAAGGAAGTTCTCAAAGTATTCAATGATCACACAGGATAAGGCAACTGTTGTGTTCAACATGATTATGCATGGCTGATATACACCTAGTAGATCTTTACATCCCCCTGTTATGCTGCTTAATCAGTTCTTAAATTATTCTGGTCTTTTGCCTTCAGTATCCAAACTGGAAGTTCATCTTCATCTTTTGCATGAAGAGGACTTTCCCAATCGCAGTGTTTTGACAGGGTGAAAGTGGGCAGGATGTTTCCTCTTGTGGGGAAGTCTAAAAGTAGAGGTCACAGTTTAAAAATGAGAGGTCACACATTTCAAACCAAGATTAGGAGAAATTTTTCCTCTGATGATTGTGAGTCTTTGGAACTTCCTTCCTCAAAAGACGATGAAACTGAAGTCTTCGGATTTTTTAAGACTGATGGATACATTCTTGCTGAGCAAGGGGGGGAGAAAGGTTACCAGGGAGAGGTGGGAGTGTAGAGTTGAGGCTACAATTGGATCAGCAATGGCAGAGCAGGCTAAAGAGACCAAGTGGCCTTCTGCTCCTAACGTGTATGTTGATATGACCTCTGCTCCCTTTATATATTCTTTTTTATCATATTCATTTGTGGAACATTTGGCTGACCAGCATTTATTGCCCATCCCTAGTTGCCTTGGAGGGCAGTAGAGAGTCAACCACGTTGCTGTGACTCTGGAGTCACAGGTAGGCCAAATCAGATAAGGACAGCAAATTTCCTTCCCTAAAGAACTTCAGTGAACCAGATGGCTTTTCCTGACAATCAACAATGGCTTCATGGTCATCAGTAGATTCTTTATTCCAGATTTTTTTTATTGAATTCAAATTCCATTATCTGCCGTGGTTGGGATTTGAACTCGGGAAGCTAGAACATTAGCTGATTTTCTGGATTAATAGTCTAGTGATAATACCACTGGGCCATCACCTCCCCACCACAGATGCCCACTATCCTGCTAATAAAGCCTTTCAAACAATTCCAATGATTCTGCATCAACTACTTGATTCCAGATACGGTTCATTTAGTGGTTTCCTCCGGGTGCTCTGGTTTCCTCCCACAGTCTAAAGATGTGCGGGTTAGGTTGATTGGCCATGCTAAATTGACCTTAGTATCAGGGGGGATTAATGGGGTAAATGAATGGGGTTACAGGAGTGGGGCCTGGGTGGAATTGTGGTCGGTGCACCCTCAATGGGCTGAATGGCCTCCTTCTGCACTGTAGGGATTCTATAATTCTATGATTGGAACAGAAAAACCAAGCAGGGATAAACTTTATAGTTGCTCCTACTGTAGAGAATTTCTATCCATGTGTGCACTGTAAAATGACAGATCTTGTGAAATGTCTTCTAATGGCAGGCTGCCACTGGTTTACCGCACCACATTTATGTTCAGCTCATGTATAAGTAGCCATTCCATTGAGTTTTATGTTCTATAGCCCCATGCTTAACTTTAATTTATTGTGAAACACATAGGAGATGTCATCATTTTATGAGTACAAAAGGATTAGCAAAAACCGAAGAGATTTAAAAAGGTGTTACATAAATGCAAGCCTTCTTCACCATTTCTCTTCAAGTTTCAAGTCCCTCATATGACTCTTTAACCAGTCTTATTGTCAACGATTTTAACTGACCTATCGATCATAACTCTTACAAAGTAAGTGAGTCGCTGAGTCAAAACCTCATTATACAGCTATTTAAATCACCACTTCTAGAATGATTTTACTGACGGGCCATGCAAAAATGTTCTGATGTGAGGAGCTATTGAACAGTCCAACCAAATGATTCTATTAAGAGATTTCCCTCAGCAAAGTGGGAGCGTTGCCAAACTTGTCACAAAGGATATTCCTGCCCTGCAGCCCTGCTGATCTCTCTGGTTCAGAGATCAGATCAGCCAGTTTGTCGCTGCTAGTTGACAGCTCCTTCTTACCCCAGTGGGCTGCTCTGATGATAGCACAGTAGCGATGTTTGGGCTGTTCTCCTGTCAATCATCATTCCTGCAGACCTCAGTGCTATAAGTGATTGGATGACAAAGCCTTCGCTGCAGTTTGAGCTGAGTTCCATTTGACAATTTCAAAAAAGGACAATGGTTATAAAACGCTCAACCATGTCTTGCCACCGATTGACACAGTGGCCAGGATTTACCGCTGCCAGTGGGTGCCACAAAGGGCTGGGAGTGGAAAACATCGTGAGAAGGCCCAAAATCATCATCGGAAAACCAGGCGGCAATTGTGCGTCAATGGCCAACCACGTTTTCAACCAGGTCAAGACCTCAGTTGAATACATTTGCAATTCATTGTAAGGACTCCTTGCTGGAATCACCTTCCCGTGCTGCATCACCAGGGTAGATCAGTGCACACTTAGGACAGCATGTTTTGAAGGGGATGAGGGTGATGAGTTTGAGGAAACCAAGGCTGGAGGTGAAGGAGCCATAGCTTGGGCCAGATGAGGCAGGCCTGGGCATGATGCCCTCATTGTCACCAGGAGAACCTGAGAACATGCCCTTCACTCGTGACTTCAATGTCAGTTTGCCCACCTTGCATGGTGCAGTGCTGGTGATAATCAGTCACCTTCAGGGCACTGTCGCAGGCAAGTATCTTCTAGAGCACTGGTAAGGCAGGTATGTCTTTAAACAGTCTCAGGGCTAGTGCTGTACTGGGGGAGGTAGGGGGAAAGGTGGGGGAAACTGGCCTCAGGCATAGGAAGGAGCTGCAAGGCAAAGACTTCACTGGTTGGAGGGGGGGGGGGGGGGGGGGGGGGCGGGGGGAGTTGGTGGGTACAAACAAGTAGGGAAAGCAGCACCCAAGACTGGAGGAAGGGTGCGATGACTTATCACTCTCAGTGTTAGGACGGGCAGCAGTGTGTTATAGAATACCACCAGAATGGGAGAAGGGTATGCCAAGCCAGTCTCAGCAATGCCCAACATATTGCACGCAAGGCATTGTTGTAACATCACACACCAAGGTCGATGGGGTGTCTGGTAACATGCTGGGCTGCAGGTGGCACACTCAGTCAAGGAAAAGGGGTATCCGAGGGAGGGTGTGGAGTGGGTTAGGACACTCCAGTACAGTCCCCAGTGGGGCTTATGGATCATCGTGTCTTGTTGCTTGCTGCACAACCCCGCACTGCAAAAGGGCGAGGACTTCATTACAAAGTGGAGGAGGACCTCGAAGGGGATGAGGGTGATGAGTTTGAGGAAACCAAGGCTGGAGGTGAAGGAGCCATAGCTTGGGCCAGATGAGGTAGGCAGGATGCCCTCATTGTCACCAGGAGGATGATGAGTTGCAGTGATACACTCTTGGACAGTGCCCTCCATCCTGGGCCAACATGGCTGCTATTCCTCTCATTTCAAATATGAACTTCAACATGAGAGCCAATAGTTCCACATCAGGCTCACATTGTCCTGATCCTTTAGCCTCCTTTAGCATGTATCCTTTCTGAGATAAGATGCTAACTAGAGGAGGGCACCTGGCATCAGATGTCCAAAGGTGCTGCCAGATACTGGCAGAGACATGGCTACAGGGTGACATAGATTGGAAGCTGAATATTGCATTGTATGTGATATATAGGAAGGACAGGAAGTTGGAGAGGTGGCTCTGTTAATTAATGATGGTATTAGCACATTAGACAGGGATGACCCATGTTTGGGAAACCAGGATGTAGAAGCTGTTTGGGTTGTGATGAGAAATGACAAAGGCACGAAGTAACTTGTGGGAGTGGTGTACAGACCCCCAAATTGTAAGGGCAAAGTGAGACAGTGATGGAGTGCAGCTCTGATACCAGCGCAGGCCCAATGTCCTTGACCGAGGTCTCCATAGCAGCTTCCAACTGACCAGTGTTGACCATGGTGTGTTGGCAATCCAGTGTTATCTCCTCAGACTGAAGGCAGAGTGACTCATCCATTGTATGCTGCAATCTGAAGAGCGCACTTGACATTCCTTCCCGATGTCCTTGTGATGGTCATTACACCTCCACCAACTGATTTAGAATCGAGTCCGGAGGCTCATCATCCAACTCAGACTCAGCCAGATCACGACCTTCAGCAGTCGTCCAAGAGACAACGGCCTTGGGCTGTCCCAGCTCGGGATGTCGTGGACCAGGTTGGGTGCTGCGCTCACTAGATTGTGACCCTGGAATGAATTGTGTGTCTCGGCACTGGTGAAGGGTGTAGGTGACAGGTATTCAATGGCATTGTCCTCTAGTTCCTCATCCGAGATGTCTTTGGGGCTGGAGCTGAGGTCTTACAGATGCAGTCAGGAGCCTTCCAGAGTGAAGGGGAGATAATTAGTGCATGGAGGCAACTCCAAAAAGGACAAAGCCCTCACAGTATGGTTGTCTGAGGGATGATTTGTTGCCGGATCCTCATTTGAAGTGTGTGCCTCCCACCTCACATTTGACGCAAACATGGTTGATGTCCTTTCCAGCTAACTTATTGATTTGGTCTTGATACTGAGAGAGGTGAATCAGAGGCCACATGCCAATCCCCCAGTGTATATATAACCTGTGCATACATAATTAATACCCAGGGAGCAGATGATACAATAAGAAAACCCATCAGTCTGGCTGTTGGGTAGAACAGCATTTTTCACAACCATTCCTGCGCTTGGTGCAATGGGGAGAAAGTTTCACCCAGTGGTATCAATGGACACTCAGTCCATGGTGTAGGCAAAAGTCACAGTGCATGTTTGGACATGGCAGCCACAGTGGGTGCGGGGTGCCGAGGTGGGCTGTTTAAACAGGACGCCATCCCAGTTAAAATGAAAAAAATAAGGCCCTTTGGTTCTCATCTCAACCAGAGACACAGAATGGGATTTTACAACCTCGCTTGGGCGAGGCTTATAAAATCCAACCCGAGGCCAACAGAGAATTCCATTCTGCGATCCTCACCCGCCCCCATTCCGGGGCACGCGAGGCGTTAAAATTCTGGCCACTGTGTTTTAGTTATCAAGGCTTGAATGGTGATAAGGTGAACTTCGGTATTCCAGCAAAGTTGACCATAAGAAACTTCATAAAATGGAAAATGACTGCAGAAAGAAACGAAAGATGGTGAACTTTCTGGATGGATACAAATCCTGATTCAAACAAAGGTTGCAGAATACAATTGGATTGAATGCCTTTAAAAGAAGTTTCATAGGGCAGTGTGACTTGTCAGTACAACAAACACAGCCCATTCCCTGACAAAGGATACAAAAGGTTGAACACATCTGGGAAAACCCTGCTAATTGTTGGAAAGAAATCCCAGAGAGATAATTTTCAATTGGTCATTGGGAGAAGGATCTACAACCACAGAAAAAGGCAGCCTATTTCTGGTGATATGGAATCAGAGAATCCCTACAGTGAAGAAGGAGGCCATTCAGCCCATCAAGTCTGCATTGACTGTCCAAGAACTTCCCATCCTATCCCTGAACCTTACATATTTGCCCCACTAATCTGCCTCACCCCCAGGTATTTGGACAATGAGGTGCAATTTAGCATGGCCAATCCACCTAACCATCTTTGAACCGTGGGAGGAAACTGGTATAGTTAACTGCATATTTGAGCTCAATATTGGTGCATTCTTGACTTGTGGAAAGCAAAGTAACATTCTGATGCTGGTGAAGAATTGGATTGCTGGGAATAAAGTAACAAAGCAGCTGTTTTTATTTTCTATTTATTATTTCATTTTCTCAACCTGTTAAATGTACTTGTTCCCTGTAACCATTGTGCATGTGAGCCCATGTTGAATCTGTAATGTGGGTATAAGGTAAGGAAAGCCCATTAAGTGTAACAAAATGTGGAATGCATCAATTTGTTGCTAATTGCAAGTTAAAAGCACTCTAAGTAGGGTGTTCTATAAAAGATGTGAGGGTTCATTTCCTGCCAGTGAACTGGTTCATTAATGTCTTCAAACAATACAGGAACAGATCTAGTCCACGTATGGGCTGTTAAGTACATGATACCATTCAACGCAGAAAAAAATAGAGGCACAAATTGGTTAAGTGCAAATGAACATAAGAATTGTTGCACACTGTGCCATCATTCTCCTCTCCCCTCTGAGACATGATGAATTGGTTCCGCAGGAATGACAGTCACGTCCTTGACTCGCTGCTGCCTTTAAACCTTCCCTTTTTGTGATCTTGCAGAGTCCATGGGCCATGTCTAGGTTCCATGTTATAGGCTGCACTTCCTTTTTCGTTACCTTAAAGACCTTTTAACTGATGTTTTGTTTGCACTTCAGACCCAAGCTCCTGATCTATGGGCGCCCGGTGCAAAGGGGTGGGGGGAGGGGTGGAGGACCTCCTTGTGAACCTGCTCCTGGACCTGGCCTAACTTGCTGCAAACAAGTGCAGGCAGCGGGCAACCTAGGGGGTCACCTGGCTCGACTGTCTGCCCCTCTGCCACGGCTACATCCACAGCTGGGTGTCCCGGAGAGGGAGAATGAGCATGTCCAAGGGCACTGTTGAGTCCTTCAGTGCTCGTTGGGCACCGCCTGGGCTGGGGTGTATCATCGACCCTTTTAATCACATTTTAGTTTGATGTTTTAAGTTACCTTTCTGCTTTGCTCTTTGTCTCAGGCAATTCCCTTTTTGGGGGCCGCCGCTTTATAATTTGTCCCTCAGTTTATTTGATTTAGTTTAATAGGTTGGTCAAAAGGTTTGACTTGCTGTCGCGTTAATGTTTGACTACGCGTGGAGCTAATGGGAGCACAGTGATCAGGAGAGACACCTTGCCAAGCTTTTCATACGTGAAGGTGAGTGAGACATCACGACAATGAAACATATAGCACACAGCAAACGTGCTGCAGGTATTCAGTCAGTGAACTGCCAAGGGACTTCCAGGAGGGATGTATCAAGGTGCCCTAGCAATGTTTCCGCATGGTAAGCAACGTGCTTTTACTCATTTGAATAGCACTTAATTGAAATTTAAAGCAGAGCAGGTTTAACTTAATACATTAATTAAATAGAATTGTAATGAGCTGAGATGAATGTAGTATTCTTCAATACTTCCGGATTACATATTTCTGGAGCTGAAACAATTCATTTGTAATCATAGTCTCATAGTTTCCTGCACATGTTTTCTGAATAGTTGTGCCCACAGGGGACAGAAACTCTCAACGGGTAGCCCTTAACGCTAACCCTTCTTTGTGGAACAAGATGGATTTGAACAGCAGAGTCTCACTCCACGATTGGCTGTTGGAGGCCTCACTATGAGAGGCGGAGGGGGGGGCCCTGCATTACTGTATTCAGACTGGCCAGGGCAGCATTCACTCCCACTCATTGGAAAAGTTCTCTGAAAAGACCACTGATTGTCTCAGTTTGGATTACAGTAAGGGCTTTCCCTACCAGGCCAAACCTGTTGAGAACAAGAGCAAAGGCCAGGAGAAGCCCAGTGGGTGAAATATTATCCCATTTAGTTTGAAAGTTCCTAATGGCTGGGGATTGCTGGTCTTCCCTGCCCTCTGCTTCTATCCCCCAGCTGCTATTCTCCTCTCAAGCCCTTAAGAGAGTTGTCCTCCCCCTCTTCCCTCCCAATCCAGGCCAGGTCCCTTGTGACATTCCAGTCCTTTCACTCAGCAACTTGGGAAGCAACTCAATTACAAGATTTTTAAAATTCATTTGTGGCACACGGGTGTCGCTGGCTGCCTAGAATTCATTGCCCATCCCTAGTTGCCTGAGGGCAGTTGAGAGTGAACCACACTGCTGTAGGTCTGGAGTCACATGTAGATCACACCAGGTAAGGACAGCAGTGAACCAGATGCGCTTTCCTGACAACTGATAATGGTTTCATAGTCATCAGTAGATTCTTAATTCCAGATATTTTTTATTGAATTCAAATTCCACCACCTGCTGTGGCGGGATTTGAACCTCAGTCCCTAGAACATCAGCTGAGTTTCTGGGTTAATAGTCTGGTGATAATACCATTAGGCCATGACCTCCCCTTACATCTGCCAGTTAAAATCAGATGAGCCTTCTGATTTACCACGGCCAGTAATTCCTTCCCTTATCTTCTCTATCTTCTTTAAGCTGCTAGTTGAAATCTGTGGTGGGATCTTGAGCCCGCACTCTCTGATCACAGAACGGTGGTGAGGCTCAAAATGTGGCAAGCTTGGAAAAGCAGGATTCTTGCTGGCAAGTGCACATTTCTTCAATTTGAGCTAACCTCACCAGTAGAGTGATGTGGAATGCACCAGGGAAGGGCAGGAGTCTGATCTGAATACATCAGCATCTCATTAACGAGCACTTCATCCAGATATTGAGTCTGCACCAAGTATTCAGCTGCTGTTGGCGTGACGTCACATCAGCACCATTTACAACAGCTCTACACCACCATGAACCCGGCACCATCCCCTCCAAGGGGATATTGGAGGTGAGTGCTCAGGCAGCCATTACTTCCTGGGCAGTCCAACACTCAGGGAGCACCAGAGGGGAATGTGGGACACACACAAGTGCAGCTTGGGGCCAGGATGAGGGTCATTGTTGCCACCTTGGGGTGGAGCAGGTTGGGTGGTGTGTGTGAGTCACTTACAGGTTTTACCTTCCCTTCACATTGGGTCACCCCCTTGCTCTGAGGGGACGTGCCAGATTGCCAAGCAGGCATCGCTTCCCAGTTCCCCCATGCTGGGTTAGAGTTCAAACAGTAGCTGAGTGGGTGCCCTTCCTTGTTGGAGCCACAACTGGGGGGGGGGAGGTGCAGTCATGTGGGTGACTATCAGGTCCTGGGGTCCTGCTCTGGGAGAGGCCAGGCTGTGAGGCAGTGTGGGGGGGTCTCAGTAATGGGGACCTGTCCTGACTCATGAGGCATAAAGACCCTCTCACTTGGGGGGAGGACGAATGCAGTGGAACCTACAATCCTCCCTCTGTTAATGGTGTCAGGGGGTCTCGCTGGACAGGAAGTTCAAATCCACGTCTCTGTGAACTCTGACTCTCAGGACCAGCAGTGAGAGGGTATTTATTCCTCTCTTTGCAAGGCTGCTGAACTGCGCAGCATTGAGGACCCCGAAGAATGAAGCTGGCCTCCAGGAAATTGCTTCAAAAGCCAATTGCAAACCTCTCAGGATTCAGATGTATCTCACGGTGGCACAGTGGTTAGCACTGCTACTTCACAGCACCAGGGACCCGGGTTCAATTCCTGGCTTGGGTCACAGTCTGTGCTGAGTCTGTATGTTCTCCTCATGTCTGTGTGGGTTTCCTCTGGATGCTCCGGTTTCATCCCACAGTCCGAAAGACATGCTGGTTCGGTGTTTTGGCCATGCTAAATTCTCCCTCAGTGTAACCCGAACAGGCGCTGGAGTGTGGCGACCAGGGGATTTTTACAGTAACCTCATTACAGTGTAAGCCTACTTCTGATACTAATAAATAAACTTTTATCTTAAACTCAAGATGAACATCATTGCCAGAGCAACGAACTGATGATTCTTGGAGAAGTCCAGTATGTTAGTTTAATATCCAGAGTTAGATCTAGTTGCACAGTTTGGAGATAAAGGTCTGTTCTTTGGAACACCAAGCCCCAGGAATGTAGATGTGCCTTTCAATTCAAGCCTTAGTGGTACACAACTCGCACTGTGGAGAAACCCCTGACATTCCCCGAAGAGTGAAGGGCAAGGCTGGTAGAAGTGGGGAACCATGGATGACTCGGGATATTGGGGCCCTGGTCAAGCAGAAGAAGGAGGCACATGCACAGGCAGCTGGGATAAAATGGATCCCTTGAAGAGTATAGAGGGTGTAGGAGTAGAGCGAAGAGAGAAATCAGGAGGAAAGGGGACATGAGATTGTTTTGGCAGATAAGGCAAAGGAGAATCCAAAGAGACCCAAATATATAAAGGGCAAAAGAGTAACAAGGGAGGAAGTAGGGCCTCTTAAGGATCAACAAGGTCATGTGCGGGGCCACAAGAGATGGGTGAGATCCTAAATGAATATTTCTCATTGGCTTTTACTGTTGAGAAAAGCATGGACGTGAGGGAACTTGGGGAAATAAATAGTGATATCTTGAGGAATGTACATAATCCAGAGGAGGTGGTACAGGAAGTGCATCAAGATAGATAAATCCCCAGGACCTGTGAAGTGCATCCCAGGACATTGTTGGGGCCTAAGGAGAAAATTGCAGGTCCCCAGCAGAGATATTTGAATCATTGACAGCCACAGGTGAGGTACCTGAAGATTGAGAGAGCAAATGTTCTGCCTTTGTTTAAGGAGGGCTGCAAGAAAAAGCCTGGGAACTACAGGCCGGTGAGCCTAACTTCTGTAGAAGGTGGTTATAGAGGGCTGTTTTTCAAACTGGAGGTCTGTGACCAGCAGTGTGCCTCAGAAAATGGTGCTGGGTCCATTGTTATTTGTCGTTTATATGAATGATTTTATGAGAATGTAAGAGGCATGGTTAGTAAGTTTGCAGATGACACTAAGATTGATGGCATAGTGGACAAAGTTATCTTCAATTGCAACAAGA
Organism: Carcharhinus amblyrhynchos; assembly: GCF_965287045.1. Lineage (NCBI taxonomy): Eukaryota > Metazoa > Chordata > Chondrichthyes > Carcharhiniformes > Carcharhinidae > Carcharhinus > Carcharhinus amblyrhynchos. Next base: position 15,591,701 of record NC_137341.1, read on the forward strand.
TCTAGATCAATTGGGCCAGTGGGCTGATGTATGGTAGATAGAGTTTAATTTAGATAAATGTGAGATGATGCATTTTGGTAAATTGAACCAGGGAGGGATTTACTTAGTTAATGTTAGGACACTGGGGAGAGTTGTAGAAAAAGAGATCTAGGGGTACAGGTTCAAAGCTCCTTGAAAGTGGAGTCACAGGCGGACAGTGGCAGGCAAGTATTGTCCAGCGTTGACGTTGCTGCCTTCAGCTATCCAGGCTGCAGTGCTGGAGAAGATTGAGTCTGTTCTGGGGGACAGTGGACTATCTCTACCACTGTACAAGCTGCTACCCTATGGAACTGGAGGCCAACTGTGGCCTGTGGCCTTTAAAGTTACAGTTGCCTTGAACTTTTATGCCAGTGGTCCTGTCCGCTCCCCACACTCTTCCTTTTCCTCTTTGGCATTGTCAGGCCCACCGCCCCCCTCAACATCCTTCTCATCCGAGGAGATCTGGTACCTCTCCATCTCATTCCAGGGCAGCACAGGAAATATCTGTGGCATCTCCCAGTGTACCACTCACACGTATATTAGGAAGGTGACAGATGCCTGTTGTGCCAGGGCTGTTATGTTTATCAACTTTGACTGGGACCAGGTGAGCCAGGATGCCAGGGCCGTGGGCTTTGCCCATGCCGCAGGGGTGCCCCAGATGCAAAGTCTGATAGACTGCACCCACGTGACTCTGAAGTCACTGTGGCATCAAGCAGCGCCATTCAGGAACCACAAGGGATTCAACTCCCTCAATATCTAACACATCCATGACTGCACAATGCACTTCATGCAGGTGTGTGCCCATTTCTTGAAGAGCGCCCATGACAGTTACATCATGGACTCCTCGCAAATCCCAGCTGTCTTTGAGGGACAGTGACAGCTGGAGGGATGGTTTCGCGGGGACAGGGGACACCCACTCAGGAGATGGCTGATGATGCCAGTGTGGAGGCCGAAAACACCAGTGGAGACTCAGGCTTCAATGCGTGTGTTGGTGGAGCAGGCGATTGAACTGTTGAAGATGCGACTCCAGTGTCTGGACTAGTCAGGGGGTGCTCTACAATACGGCCCCCAGAGGGTCTCCCACGTTATACTGGTCTGCTGCACTCTCCACTACCTAGTGCTGCAGAGAGGACACAACCTAGACCCAGAGGAGATGGAGAGGTACCAGATCTCCTCGGATGAGGAGGATGTTGAGGAGGGCAGTGGCCTGATGATGCCAAGGTGGAGGAGGAAGAGCGCAGTGTGACCTAACCATTTGTTTGCATGTTTTGAATGGCAGGGGGCTGCAGCCATTGGCCTGACTCTGCGGGAGAATGATGGTGACTTGCAGTGAGTGGAAAGCGAGGTTCGGTGATATGTCTGACTCCTGCCTAACAGAGAGCCGTATGTGCCCTACCAATGAATGGGTACAACATGGGGTTCACTAAAGCTGGAATGATAGCCTCAGGCACTGCCAGCCCCTTTAAATATGCGGCCAGGTTATCACTTTCATCTTACACCCGAGGTGGCAGCCAATCAGCACCCTGAGAGTCCCTGGCCTCAGGTTTAGGGAACGGTGGGGGGGGGGGGGGGGGGGGGGCGGGGTAGCTGGGGGAGAGACGGGGTGGTTCTTGCCCCTGCCTTGAGCAGATGTGGTGGATTCCCACAAGTGCCTGCACCATGCAGTCAAAGCCTCAGGCATTGAGATCATGAGCTGAGCCATGGTGCAGAGATCTCCTGCCATGCAGTGTGTGTCCTGTGCCAAAGTCCCACTGCGGACTCCACCCTCGCAGCATTAGCTCGGGGAGTTGCACTGATGACACCATCTCCTCGACAGAAGACGATGGAACTCCTCCAATCGGCCTTGCACTCTGAGGAGGGCTGCTGTCACCCCCTCCTGATACTCACGACTCTGCCTTTGCAGCTCCAGCATTGTGGGACAACCAGACCCAGGGGCACATCATTGGCAATGGGCTCAGCAGAGTCCTGGGCTCCGCAATCCCTCTGCGTGCCAGTTCCCTGGTTGCCTCCACCTGCTGTGAATCTTCAGCTGTGAGATACACAGCAGTGAGTGACCCAGAAACCTGCCTACTTACTGGACCCACCGAGGTGTGAGTATCTGTGCCGATGCCGGGTGCGGGTGACCGCTGTGACGCCTCTTCAGGGTGGAAAGTCTCTCTCGGAGCTGCTCGAGTGCAGTGGGTCCAGGGGCTGTGGATGGACCGGCCTGTTCCCCTACTTTGCCTGAAAGATAAGGAAGATGGAATTAGTGCATCACAGCGGATGCGGAGGGAAGATTGATCGCTCACTGGAGACGTGAAAAATGACAGTCTTAGGGTTCTCACATTTCTCTGCTACCATCACTGTAGATGTGCTCTTCCTCCTCCCTGGCAAGCTCGAGGGCTCTCTTATCAAATAGTTGTGAGTTCTAATCTCCGGCATTACTCTGGCTGGGCCTGCTTGCTCACACTTGTTGTTGTTGATGTTGTTCTGCAATGGTAGGGAGAGTATAGAAGGCAGTGTTGACATTTACGATGGTGATGAGGTGTGGCAGGCACGGCGTTTGAGTGGGATCTGGAGCATGGCAGCGAGTGGGGGGGGGCACATGGTGATTGGGGGAGGGGGGAAGATGGCCTTCTTACAAAGTTTGAAGTGAGAGATGAAGCTGGAGGTGGGAAGGGGGTGCGAGGGCTCTCAGAAAAAGGCTGCAGGAGGCTGACCCACCCATGAGCACAGAAGATCATTCATCTTCTTGCAGCACCGCTGCCCTGTCCCCTACTGGACTGCGCTTGCATTAACCAGGGTAGCCAATTCACCCCAGGCAGTGGTGGTGACCAGGGTGGGAGGCTGCCTCCTGGAGCGAGGGCGGAGTGCATCCTGCTTCTGCCCACTCCATCGAGAAGTCCAGTGAGGGTTCCCTCTGAGAGACACGGTGCCAACTTTCTGGCTGCCATCCCCTGTTTATATGGAGTTCCCCAGAGATTGGCGCGATTAAGTGGAGCCGTGTTGGGTGAATCAGAGGGAGGCCACCATAGGCACGGTGTGATTCTGGTGGCCATAAAAAAATTTAATGATTGGGACTCAAAATTCGATGAAAAATTATGCCAGAGCAGCCGACAAGATTCACTTAGTTTTTCTCACTGGAACCGATGCTTTGCCAAATTCCGGTAAGGACCCCCCCCAACTTTATCTTTAATGAAGATTTTTAGGCCCTTCTTCTAATATCTCCTGATGCAGCTCAGTGTCAAAAGTCTGCCTGGTAATTGCTGTTGCGAAGTACCTTGGGGCATTTTATAAACCTGCTTTTACAAATCCATTTCTTTTGGTCGAAGAAACTAATGCTTTTGGACTTGAGCAAGAGTTACTGTAAAATACCAGAAGGAATAAAAACAGAAGTATTATATGGTTTTCTGTGATTACCTTAGAGGATAACCAAGGACCAGCACTGAAGCTGTAAGGAGCAGGGTAATCCACTGGTTTGATTGTTGACCCTTGTGAAGTTAGTGAGTCTGAACTAAGACCAATTTTTTAGTTCATGCAATAGGTAAAGGCTAATAACACAGCTTGCTCCCAACCCCAGATGATTTGAGACTCTGAAAAATCAATGGCTTGAAGGGTAATTGTGCGATTAACATTTTTTTTGTACTGATTGACATTTAAATGCTGGTTAATACTTTTATGTGCAACATTTAAAATTCAAATAGTCAACATGGTTACATTATTCATTGGCCGGGATGGGGATAAAATGTTTGACAATTACAGTCAACGTGGCTGGATTGAAGGTGACTTAGATCATACTGTGGGTGTTTAGTTCTTTCAGCTACCTGTAGATTTAATGTTCAGCTTCACCAATGAATATTTCATACCTCCTTGTATTAGTATCAGAGCTTATTGATAACACAACACTTTCAAAGTATTGGATTCAGCTATAAATAAGCTGAGGACTCATCTCAGGCACTGTGCTGCATGATGAATAAGGCTGTCAGCTCACCCTAGCACAGATATAACTACTGGACTTTCCTGGCACAAGCTGCATGTGTTACTGAGTGAATTAACTTGTAACAGCTGACAGCTGGACCATTTGGACAACTGAGCATGCAAAGGGGCAAGGCTACTGAGCATGGGAGGGGGCAGGGCAACTGGGCATGGGAGGGATACAGAGACTGGGAATCTGCGAAACACACTGGTTATGTGAGAGACACAGTAACTGCGTATGTGAGAGACACAGTAACTGCGTATGTGAGAGACACAGTAACTGCGTATGTGAGAGACACAGTAACTGGGTATGTGAGAGACACAGTAACCGGGTATGTGAGAGACACAGTAACTGCGTATGTGAGAGACACAGTAACTGCGTATGTGAGAGACACAGTAACTGCGTATGTGAGAGACACAGTAACTGCATATGTGAGAGACACAGTAACTGCGTATGTGAGAGACACAGTAACTGGGTATGTGAGAGACACAGTAACCGGGTATGTGAGAGACACAGTAACTGCATATGTGAGAGACACAGTAACTGCATATGTGAGAGACACAGTAACTGCGTATGTGAGAAACACAGTAACTGCGTATGTGAGAGAAAGAGTAACTGCGTATGTGAGAGACACAGTAACTGCGTATGTGAGAGACACAGTAACGGGTGTGTGAGAGACACAGTAACTGGATATGTGAGAAACACAGTAACTGTGTATGTGAGAGACACAGTAACCGGGTATGTGAGAGACACAGTAACCGGGTATGTGAGAGACACAGTAACCGGGT